>NC_091450.1:61107582-63737582 GCF_964237555.1 Oryctolagus cuniculus | reverse complement strand
GAGAGCAGATGCATAGAATAAGTCTTAATTCCAGTAACTCAGTCCAGTCCGGGCTGCTCCCCACAGTAGGAATAAATTTCACTCACCTAAAAAGACTAAAATGTTTTCCTGCCCCTTTTTTCTACACAGCCAATAAAACTTTACTGCAAATTATATTTGGTTTGGATTTTTTTCTGTTCCAAAACCTCTAACAAATAATGAGTTGCCTATACACTTAATTGTTTGGTTTAGTGCTGTACCATATATACATACTTCTTTCCTGGGCTTCTAAAATATCCTGAATCTAATCATTTACATTTTTCTACATTTCCATACTTTTAATAAGCAATCTCAACTCATATATTCTAACATAATTGCACCCAGGGATATCTTTGCTAATGTTCAATAGTAATAATGCCTTTTCCACCACACAAGGCTTACAGAGCAATCTCAATTAATTCCCAACTAACCTTTATTTAAAAAAATTCACAAGTGAATAGTCCTCCTGCTTCCCACATCTTCATGCCCTTTGTTGGGGCAGTTTCATTGCACAATGTATGGCTGGAAACCCCGCAGGCCCAGATGTTTTCATGGGAGAGATGCTGCACCCCCTCAAAATTCTCTACGTTGACTCTCCGCAAATCCAAGATGAACGCTTTATCCCCACTGTCCTGCTAAAAGTGCTTCAAATCTCCTTTAGGAACTCCTTCTGCTTGTCAGCTACCTGACTGGCAATTCTGGAATTCAGACTAGAAATACCACTTGTTCTCCTTGATAGGTGACAACTAACTGAGCACCAAAAAGGAAACCTGTTAAAGTGAAATGAACACTATGAGAAACGGTGACTTGATCAGCCCTCACCCTGACTGTTGATGAGCAACTTGATATGTTATCCCTCTTAGTATTTTTGTTTGTTTGTTCTACTTAATACTTTTGGTTGAATACTGTAATCAATACACAATTCTTCTTAAGTGCTGAAACTTAACTGAAAAGTGATCACTGTTAAATATAAGAGTGGGAATAAGAAAGGGAAGAGATGTGCAATTCGGGACATGCTCAAGCTGACTTACCTCAAACGGTAGAGCTAGAAACATATGCAGGTGCTTGGTATAATTGGAGCTACTTTATTTATTACTTTACCTGGACACAAAGACAAATAAAACTATAGGTAAAATTCAATTTCACAAAATTGCCTTAAAATAAAAAAAAAATTTGAAGAGGAAATAGATTCTTCAATTCATCAGTGGTTATCCAAAATATTATTCTATTTATGGAAACTATCTCTAACTTATAATAGATCCCATGTGTACATGACCAGATATGACACATTAAAAGGCTATGAGGTGTCAAAAATATTCAGGCACTTTGTTAGCAGGAGCTACATCACTGGAATGTTCAAAATCTGAAGCTAAGAAAATGTATCGATGTTTATATTCATAAAACAAGGATGAAAAATGACTTAGGTAATCATAAAACCTGATTCAGAGAATGGTATCTTACACCCAAGTAAAGCGTTTTGTCAAATTTCATTGTGTTCACTCAATGGCAGTAGCCAACATTTTAAATGATGCTGAGATTTATTTTTATTGGGAAGGCTAAAACTTAAGGTTTCAATAGGGGCACCGGTTTGAGTCCTGGCTGCTCCACTTCCAATCCAGCTCTCTGCTATGGCCTAGGAAAGCAGTAGAAGACAGCTCAAGTCCTTGGGCCCCTGCACCCACGTGGGAGACCTGGAGGAGGCTCCTGGCTCCTGGCTTCGATATACTTCCAGTGTTGTGATAAAAGCCAATGTTTTCAAGCACAGAGGGAAAAGGGGTAATGAACAAAACATGTTTTGTTTTTTTTTTTCAGTTTAAGAGTAGAAATCAGCTTACAGGGTGTCAACATAATGGCCTCCATTCATAGTTACTATTAAATAAAGATTAAATGTTAAATATTTAGCATCAAATTTCTAATCTGAAGGAAAACATATATTGTCATATCTTGCACTTAATGGTTTTCCTTTTCAAATATTTTAGAGATTTACACAGAACTGGAAAATATTCCCCTTTTTTATTTACATTCTTCCTTTCATTTATTGATGGCTTTCAACAATAAAGCATCTTCATTTCGAAGCGTTCTTACCCCAAAATTAATCTACTACTCCAAGAAATAGATTCTATAGTTTTGAGACTTTTAAATTGTTCAAGATTATCCTTAATCTTTGAGATTCAACAGAGTATTTTTTTCTACTCTAAAGAAAATACTAAAATAGACAACTCAGTAACAGAGAAATGAATAGTAACACACAATGATGGAATATCTAGGAAAAATTACAATATGATGCACAATCAGTTTGAGTAAGATGTAACTTAGAGTTTAACTTTCAATTTGTTAAGTGCACTGTGTACCTGTCATTCTACAATGCCAGGCATATAGACAAACACTGTTCCACAACAAATGTTTTATGAGTTGGTAGCTATAAATAAAATATTTGCCATTCTACAAAAATCTAATATAATGCAACATCTAATAAAATTCATGTCCCCAAATCATGTCCTGTTTTGGATTAAGTTCTGATTTTTAGGAAATACATACTTATATTCACTAATTTGAGAGAACATACTTAAAATATATATTGTATATCCCCCACAAAAAAAAACTAGCATTACACCGATTAATCAATTTTAGTTATTTTAACTGAAAGTGGGCAGTTTATACCCTGTTCCCACACTGCTTGGAGAACAATCAAATGTAATGGAAGCCAAGCAATTGACACTATTTATAGACATTCTCAGAACCACCTACTTTGTATTGATTGTTTTAAGCACCACTGTAAACTTTTGATTTTTAAGAGTCCCTTTGAAGATGTAGCAGACGTTGGCTTGCTAATCATGCTGGAAAGCATAGTGGGTTCAAAGTTACAAAAATGTCAACACATATAAATTAGTATTAAACTTGGTTATTTTCAATTGTCAATAAATTATAATGAAGGCCTAAAGTCCATAAATATTTGTTTCTGAACCCCTAAGCTTCTATGATTTGTATGTGTGTGCATTCATGTGTGTTTGTGAAATGGAAATGCATATAAACGCGTACTGGGAAATGTTACACATTGTACTTTTAGCATCATTACTGTGAATACAGATGCGAGGTTTATAAATATTTGGGTGCTTTTCAATATTTCTAGTGATTCAAATGCTGTTAGAATTTAGCATGGTCATTAACACTACATGTACAGTTCGGTGTTAGATTCAGGCGTTCAGACTTTACCATAGTTGTATGCATCATGTTCACTCTCCACTATAACTAGACAGTGATTATAAACTTTATGACCAAATGCACATGATCTCCCCAATGCATGATCTGCATTTTACTTAACACAATTTCAATTTTCCAGAGTTCAGAAATCAACTTCATTGTAGGTTTTAGAAATATTAGAGGGAGCAGGGGCAGGCCCTGGAGGGCATGGAGGGAAGTGGGGTCCCGCACTGAAGGGAGGCTAGGGGAGCAGGGTCAGGCCCTGGAGGGCGAGGATGGGAGAAGGGCCCAGGCCCTGGAGGGCAAGTGTGGGAGTGGGGCCGGATCCTGGAGGGCGAGGAGGGAAGTGGGGTTCCACACTGGAGGGCAACAAGGGGAGCAGGGTCCAGCCTGAGAGGGCGAGGAGGGGAGCAGGGCCTGGCCCTGGAGGGTGAGGAGGGGAGCAGAGAAGGACCATGGAGAGTGAGGAGGGGAGCAGGGCCTGGCCCTGAAGGCAAGGAGGTGAGCTGGGCCTGGACCTGGATGGCAAGGAGGGCACCGGGGCCTGGCCCTGGATGGTGAGGAGGGCACCGGGGCCTGGCGCTGGATGGCGAGGAGGGCACCGGGGCCTGGCCCTGGATGGCGAGGAGGGCACCGGGGCCTGGCCCTGGATGGCGAGGAGGGCACCGGGGCCTGGCCCTGGATGGCGAGGAGGGCACTGGGGCCTGGCCCTGGATGGTGAGGAGGGCACTGGGGCCTGGCCCTGGAGGGCATGGAAGGGAGCTGGGCCCAGGCCATGGAGGGCATGGAGGTGAGCAGGGCCTGGCCCTGGAGGGCAAGGAGGGGAGCAGGGTAGGCCCTGGAAGGTGGCAGGGGGAGCAGGGCCTGGCCCTGGGTGGTGGCAAGAGATGCAGGGCCTGGCCCTGGAAGGAGAGGAGGGGAGCAGGGCTCAGCCCTGGAGAACAAAGAGGGGACCAGGGTCCTACACTGGAAGGCAGCTGGGGCAGAAGGGCCAGGCACTGGAGGGCAAGGAGGGGAGTGGGGCCCGGCCCTGGAAGGCAGCGAGAGGTGGGGGGCCTGGACCTGGAGGTTGAGGAAGGGAGGGGGGTCAAGCACGGGAGGGCAACAGGAACAGGGCCAGACCCTGGAAGGTAGTGAGATCAGGGTCCTGGCCATGGAGGACATAAAGGTGAGCAGGGCCAGGCCTTGGAGGGTGAGGAGGGGAGTGGGGTCAGGCCCTGGTTGGTGGCAAGGGGATCCAGGCAAGGAAATGGAAGGCAGTGAGTGGAGCAGTGTAAGGCCCTGGAGGGCATGGAGGAAAGCAGGGTCAGGCCCAGTAGGGCAGCGAGCGGAGCGGGGCAAGGCCATGCAGGGCGAGGAGGTGAGCAAAGCCCAGCCCTGGGGGGTGAGGAAGGCAGCAGGGTCAGGCTCTGGAGGGTGCAGAGGGGAGTGGGGCAGGGCCATGGAGGTTGAGGAGGGAAGGAAGGTCTGCCCATGGAGGTCTGTAGGGGAGTGGGGCCCAGCCCTGGAGGCAAGGAGGTGAGCTGGGCCTGGACCTGGATGGTGAGGAGGGCACCAAGGCCTGGCCCTGGAGGGCATGGAAGGGAGCTGGGCCCAGGCCATGGAGGGCGAGGAGGGGATCAGGGTCAATCCCTGGAGGGCGAGGAGGGGAGCAGGGCCCAGGCCCTGGAAGGCGAGGAGGTGAGCAGGGCCTGTCCCTGGAGGGAAAGGAGGGGAGCAGAGTAGGCCCTGGACAGCGGCAGGAGGAGCAGGGCCTGGCCCTGTAAGGCAGCAAGAGATGCGAGGCGTGGTCCTGGAAGGAGAGAGGGGAACGGGGCCCATGCCCTGGAGGACAGCAATGCCTGTTCAAGAGGGGCATGGGGCCTGGCCCTTCAGAGCAAGGAGGGTAGCAGGGCTCGGCCCTAGAGGGTGAGTAGGGGACCGCGGTCCTGCATGGGAAGGCAGCTGGGGGAGAAGGGCCCGGCACTGGAGGGCAAGGAGGGCAGCAGGACCCGGCCCTGGAGGGTGGCAGGGGGAACAGGGCCTGGCCCTGGATGACAGCAAGAGGTGCAGGGCCTGGACCTGGAAGGCAAGGAAGGGAGGGGGGGTCCATGCCCTGGAAGGCGAGGAGGGGAGCAGGGCCTGGCACTGGAGGGTGAGGAGGAGAGCAGGGTCCAATCCCTAGAGGGTGAGGAGGGGAATGGGGCCTGGCCCTGGAGGGCAAGGAGTTGAGGAGGGCCCAGCCCTGGAGGGCAAGGAGGGGAGAGGGGCCAGGCCCTAGAGTGTGGCAAGGGGAACGGGGCCAGGCCCTGGAAGGCAGTGAGGGGAGCGGGGTAAGGCCCTGGAGGGCGTGGAGTGGAGCGGGGTCAGGCCCTGGAGGGCAAGGAAAGGAGTGGGGCCAGGCCCTGCAGGATGAGGAGGGGAGCAGGGCCAGGCCGTGGAGGGTGAGCAGGGCTGTGGGGCTCAGGCCCTGGAGGGTGAGGAGGGCCATGGGGCTCAGGCCCTGGAGGGTGAGGAGGGCTGTGGGGCTCAGGCCCTGGAGGGTGAGGAGGGCCGTGGGGCTCAGGCCCTGGAGGGTGAGGAGGGGAGCAGGACCTGGCCCTGGAGGGTGAGGAGGGGAGCAGGACCTGGCCCTGGAGGGTGAGGAGGGCCTTGGGGCTCAGGCCCTGGATGGTAAGGAGAGAATGGGGCACAGGCCCTGATGGACTAGGAGGGAGGCAGGGCCCATGCCCGGGAGGCAGTGATGGCAGTGCCCAAGAGGAGTGGGGCCTGACCCTGGAGGGTGAGGAGGGGAGGGGGACCTAGCCCAGGATTGTAAGGAGGGCTGCAGGGCCCTGGAGGGCAAAGAGGGGAGCAGGGCTGGGCCCTGAAGCGTGAGTAGGGGATCAAGGCCCGACCCTGGTGGGCATCAAGGTGAGCAGGCCCAGGCCCTGGAGGGCAAGGAGGGGAGCAGGGCCTGGCCCTGGACGGTGAGGCGGGGAGCGTGGTCCTGCCCTGGAGGGTGGCAGGTTGAGCAGGGGCCGGCCCTGGAGGGCGGCAAGAGGAGCAAGGCCTGGCCCTAGAGGGCAACATGGGGAGAGGGTCCATGCCCTGATTGGCAGCGATGCCTGTTTATGAGGCCTGGGCTCTGTTCCCCTCTTCACCCTCCAGGGCCAGGCCCTTCTCTCCTCAGGAACAGCCATCACTGCCCTCCAGGGCATGGGCCCTGCTCCCCTCCTCACCTCCAGGGCCTGACCCCACTCCCCTCCTCTTTCTCCAGGGCTGGACCTTCCTCCCCTCCTCGCCCTCCAGGGCCTGGGGCCTTGTGCCCTCCTCACCCTCTAAGGGCCAGGCCCTGTTCCCCTCAGGCATGGCCATCGGGCCCTGCAGGGCATGGGCCCCGCTCCCCACTTCACCCTCCAGGTCCAGGCCCGCTCTTCATGCCGCCCTCCAAGGCTGGACTCTGCTCCCATTCTCACCCTCAGGGCCAGGCCCTGCCCCTTTCAGACATGGCCATCACTGCCCTCCAAGGCTTGGGCCCCACTCCCCTCCTCACCCTCCAGGGCCAGGCCCGCTCATCTTGCTGCCCTCCAGGGCAGGGCCCTGCTCCCCCGCTGCCCTCAAGTGCAGGACCCCACTCCCCTCCTTGCCCAAGAAGGCCGGGCCCCACTTCCCTCCTCGCCCTCCAGGGCCAGGCCCTGCTCCACTCTCCTCCCTCCATGGCTGGCTGGGCCCCGCTCCCTTTGCCGCCCACTAGGGCCAGGTCCTGCTCCCCTCCTAGCCCTCCATGGCCCTGCCCTGCATACCTCCATGCCCTCTAGGGCAAGGCCCCACTCCCCTCTCTCATGGCCCTCACTTCTGTCCTGGGCATGGGCCATGCTCCCCTCACTGCCTTCCAGGGTCTGACCCTGCTCTCCTCCTTGCACTCCAGGGCCAACCCTGCTGCCTTCCTCACCCTCCAGGGCTAGGCCCCACTCACATGTACACCCTCCAGGACCTGGGCCCACTCCCCATGATGCCCACCAGGGTCGGGCCTCGCTCTGCTACTCAGGCTCCAGGGCCCAGCCCTGCTCCCCTCCTCACCCTCCAGGGCCAGCTCTGCATCCCTTCTACCATCCCAGGCTAGGCCCCCCTCCCCTCCTCGCCCTCCAGGGTCAGGCCCCACTCCCCTCTGGCACGACCATCACTGCCCTCCAGGGCATGGGCTCTGCTCCCCTCCTCGCCCTCCAGGGCCTGAGCCCCGCTGCCCTCCTCACTCTCCTTGCCATCCATGCTTGCTCCCCTGCTTGCCATCCATGGTGCTGTCCCCTCCATTCGTTGCCCATCAGAGCTTGACCCCACTCCCATCCACACTCTCCAGGGCCTGACCCCGCTCCCCTCACTGCCTTCCAGGGCCTCACCCAGAAATCCTCGCCACCAACCAGGGCCTGACCCTGCTTCCCTATTTACCCTCCAAGGCCTGGCCCTACTCACCTCCATGCCCTCCATGGACTAGGACCCACTCACCTCACTGCCTTCCAGGGACTGGCCCTATTCTCCTCGCCACCCTCTAGGGCCTGACCCCGCTCCCTCCCTCGTTCCCCAGGGCTGGACCATGCTCCTCTCCTTGCCCTCCAAGGCCTAGGGTCCGATGCCCACCTCACCCTCCAGAGCCTGGGGCCTGGTGCCCTCCTCACCCTCCAGGGCCAGGCCATGTTACCCTCAGGCATGGCCATCACTGCCATCCAGGACATGGTCCCTGCTCCCCACTTTGCCCTCCAAGGCCGGGCCGCTCCTCTTGCCTGCCTCCAGGGCAGAGCCCTGCTCCCCCACTACCCTATAGTGCAGGACCCCACTCCCTTCCTTGTCCTCCAGGGCTGCGCCTTGCTCCCCAACTCACCCTCTAGGGCCTAGACCCAGCTCCCCGCCTTGCCCTCCAGGGTCACGCCCTGCTCACCTCCTGGCCCTCTAGGGCCTGGAACCTGCTCCCCTCTTAACCCTCCATAGCCCTGCCCTGCATTACTCCATGCCCTCTAGGGTAAGGCCCCATTCCCCTCAGTCGTGGCCATCACTACCCTCCTGGACATGGGCCCTGCTCACCTCACTGCCTTCTAGGGCCTGACCCTGCTCCCCGCCTCGCCCTCCAGGGCCTTTCCTGCTGCCTTCCTTGCCCTCCAGGGCCAGGCCCGGCACCCCTCCTTACCATCCGGGCTAGGCCCCCCTACCCTCCTCACCCTCCAGGGTCAGGCCCCACTCCCCTCAGGCATGGCCATCACTGCCCTCTAGAGCATAGGCCCTAGTCCCCTCCTCGCCCTACAGGGCCTGTGCCCCATTCCCTCCTTACTCTCCAGGGCCTGAGCCCCACTGCCCTCCTTACCCTCCGGGGCCAGGCCCCGCTCCTCTTGCTGCCAAAAAGGGCCGGGCCCTGCTCCCCCTGCCACCCTCCAGTGCAAAACCCTGGTCCCTACCTTGCCCTCCAGAGCCAGGGCCTCTCCCCTCCTCAACCTAAAAGGCCAGTCCCTGCTCCCCTCCTCACCTTCCAGGGCCAGGCCCGACTCCCTCCTTGCCCTCTTGGGCTTGGCCACACTCCCCTCAGGAAGGGCGACACTGCCCTTCAGGGCATAGGCCCTGTTCCCCACCTCACGCTCCAGGGCCAGGCCCCACTCCCCTTGCAGCCCACCAAGGCTGGTCCCTGCTCCCCTCCTAGTCGTCCAGTGCCTGGCCCCTGCTCCTATTGCCCATGACCAGGGCCGGACCCTGCTTCCCTCCTCGCCCTCCAGGGCCTGGGACCGCTCCCCTTGATGCCCACCAGGGTCGGGCCTCACTCCGCTACTCAGGCTCCAGGGCCTTTCCTGCTGCCTTCCTTGCCCTCCAGGGCCAGGCCCGGCACCCCTCCTTACCATCCGGGCTAGGCCCCCCTCCATTCCTTGCCCTCCAGGGTCAGGCCCCACTCCCCTCAGGCACTGCCATCACTGCCCTCCAGGGCATGGGCCCCGCCCCCCTCCTCATCCTCCTGGGCCTGTGCCCCATTTCCCTCCTTGCCCTCCAGGGCCTGGCTCTGCTCAACTCCATGCCCTCAAGGTCCTGCCCCACTCCAGCTCCACTCGCTGCCCTGCGTGGCCTGACCCAGTTCCCTTCCATGCCCTCCAGGGCCTGACCCCGCTCCCCTCCACTCCCTCCAGGGCCTGGCCCAGATCCCCTCGCCATCAACCAGGGCCTCACCCTGCTCCCCTATTCACCCTCCAAGGCCTGACCCTGCTGCCTTCCTTGCCCTCCAGGGTCAGCCTCCGCTCACCTGCATGCCCTCCAGGGTCCATTACAGGACCCTGCTCCCTTCCTTGCCCATGAGGGCCGGGCCCCACTTCCCTCCTCAACCTCCACGGCCAGGCCCTGCTCCACTCTCCTTACTCCATGGCTGGCTGGGACCAGCTCCCCTTGCCACCCACTGGGCCCTGCAACACCCGCCTCCCTCCAGTGAAGGACCCCACTACCCTCCTTGCCCTCCAGGGCCACGCCCTGCTACCCTCCTGGCCCTCTAGGAACTGGACCCTGCTGCCCTCCTAGCCCTCCATGGCCTTGCCCTGCATACCTCTACGCCCTCTAGGGCAAGACCCTATTACCCTCAGTCATGACCATCACTTCCCTCCTGGACATGGGTCCCGCTCCCCTCACTGCTTTCCAGGGCCTGACCCTGCCGCCTTCCTTGCCCTCCAGGGCCTGGGCCTTCTCCCGTTGATGCCCATCAGGGTCAGGCCTCGCTATGCTACTCAGGCTCCAGGGCCCAGCCCTGCTCCCCTCCTCACCCTCCAGGGTCAGGACCCACTCCCCTCAGGCATGGTTATCACTGCCCTACAGGGCATGGGCCCCACTCCCCTCCTTGCCCTCCAGGGCCTGGGCCTCATTCCCTCCGCACGCTCCAGGTCCTGACCCCGCTTCCCTCCTTGCACTGCATGGCCCTGCCCCGATCCACTCGCTGCCCTCCAGGGCCTGATCCCATTCCCCTCCATGCCCTCCAGGGCCTGACCCCGCTGCCCTCCCTGCCTTCCAGGGCCTGGCCCAGATCCCCTCGCCACCAACTAGGGCCGGCCCCGCTCCCCTACTCGCGCTCCAAGGCCTGGCACTGCTCACATCCATGCCCTCCATGGCCTGGGCCCCAACCCCCTCACTTCCTTCCAGGGCGTGGCCCTGTTCCCCTCTACACCCTCCATGGACTGACCCCGCTGCCCTGCTGGCCCTCCATGACCTGACCCGCTCCCCTCCTCATTCCAGCGCCCGGCCCTGCTCACATCCATGCCCTTCATGGCCTGGGCCCTGTTCCTTCCTAGCTCTCCAAAGCCTGGGCCCAGTTCCCTCCTCACCCTCCTGGAACAGACCCTGCTCCCCTCCTCACCTCCAGGGCCAGTCCCTTCTCTCCTCAGCCATCACTGCCCTCCAGGGCATGGGCCCCACTCCCCTCCTCACCTCCAGGGGCAAGCCTGCTCCTCTTGCCAACCTCCAGGGCAGGACCCTACACCACCCCCGCCTCTCTCCTGTGCAGGACGCCACTCCTCTCCTTTCCCCAGAGGGCCGGGCACTGCTCCCCTCCTCGCCCTCTAGAGCCTGGACCCTGCTACCCTCCTTACTTTCCAGGGAAGGGCCTTGCTCCCCTCCTAGCCCTCCAGTGCTGGGCCCTGCTCCCTTCCACGCCTTCAGGGCCTGGGCCCCACTCCCCTTACTGCCCACCAGGGCCTGACCCCGCTCCCCTCCTTGACCCACAAGGCCTGGCCACGCTCACCTACATACCCTCCATGGACTGGGCCCCGATCCCCTCACTGCCTTCCAGGGCCTGACCCTGCTCGCCTCTTTGCTCTCCAGGACGTGGCCCTTCTCACATCCATGCCCTCCATGTCCTGAGCCCCGTTCCTTCCTAGCTCTCCAGAGCCTGGTCTCAGTTCCCTCCTCACCCTCCAGGACTGGACCCTACTCCTCTCCTCACCTCCAGGGCCTGGGTCCCGTTCCCCTCCCTTACCTTCCAGGGCCTGGCCCGGATCCCCTCGGCACCAACCAGGGCCTGAGCCTGCTCCCCTCCTCACCCTCAAGGACCTGGCAATGACACATCCATGCCCTCTATGGCCTGGCCCTGATCCTCTTGCCACCCTCCAGGGCCAGGCCCTGCCCCCTCCTTGCACTCCAGGGCTGGGCCCTCTCTGCTAATTGCACCCAAGGACCAGGCACTGCTCCCATCCTCACCATCCTAGGCAAGGCCCCACTCCTCTTCTTGCCTTCATGGCTAGGCAGTTTCCCCTCCTTGCCCTCCAGGGCTTGGCCCCCATCCCCTCTCACCCTAAAGGCAGGGCCACACTCCCCTCATCAACCTCCAGGGCCTGACCCCAGCTCCCTTCTATACCCTCCAGGACCAGGCCTCACTCCCCTCCTCACCCTCAACAGCCTGTACCTAGCTCCGCCCCTCGTCCTTCAGGGCTGGGCTCTGCTCCCCACCTCACAGTCCAGGGCTGGGCCCCACTCACCTCAGGAACATCACTGCCCTCCAGGATATTGGTCCCGCTCCTCTCCTCAACCTCTATGGCCAGTCCCCGCACCTACTGCCACCCTCCAGGGCCAGGCCCAGCTGCCCTTGCTGCCCACCAGGGTCAGGCCCTGCTCCCCTCCTAGGCCTCCAGGGCCTGGCCATGCTCCCCTCCTCACCCTCCAGGGCCTGGGTCCACTCACCTTGATGCCCACAAGAGTCAGACCTGGCTCCCCTACTTATGCTCCAGGGCCCAGCCCTGCTCCCCTCTTCACCCTCCAGGGCCAGGCACTGCACCCCTCCTTAAAATCCTGGGCTAGGCCCCCCTACTCTCCTCGCCCTCCAGGGTCAGGACCCACTGCCCTCAGGCATGGCCATCACTGGCCTCCAGGGAATGCGCTCTGCTCTCCTCGCCCTCCAGGGCCTGGGCCTCATTCCCTCCTCGCCCTCCATGGCCCTGCCCTACTCCACTCGCTGCCCTCCAAGGCCTGACCACACTCCCCTCTTTGCCCTTCAGGGCCTGAACCCGCCCCCCTACTACCTTTCAGGGCCTGGCCTGGCTCCCCTCCTTGCCCTCCATGGCCTCACCCCTCTCTCCTGCCTAGACCTGCTCACCTCCATGCCCTTCATCGCCTGGGCCCCAATCCCCTCACTGCTTTCTAGGGCCTGGCCCCATTCCCCTCACCACCCTCCAGTGCTGGATACCACTCCCCTCCTAGCCTTCTAGGACCAGGCCCTGCTCCCCACCTCACCCTCCAGGGCCTTGGCTATGCTCCCCTCGTCGCCCTCCAGGGCAAGGCCCAGTTCCCCTCCTCATCCTACAGCATCAGGCCATTCTGCACTCATTCTCACCCTCCAGGGTCTGAGTCTTGCTCCCCTCCTTTCCTCCAGGGCTGGACCTCGCTCCCCTTGTTGCCCTCCAGGGCGGGACCCTGCTTCCCTCTATGCCTTCCATGGCCCTGCCCTGCACCCCTCGCCGCGCTCCAGGGGCTTACCCTGCCCACTTCCTTGCCCACCATGGCCTGGGCCGTGCTACCCTTGCTGCCCACCTGGGCCATGCCCCGCTCCCCTCCTCCCCCTCCAGGGCCAGGCCCTACTCCCCTCCTCACCATCCTGGGCCAGGCCCCACTCCCCTCCTCCTCCAGGGCCTGGGAGCTGATCCCCTCGCTGCCCTCTAGGGCCAGGCCCTGCCCTTTCCTTGTCCTCCAGGACCGGCCCCCCCTCCCCTATCGCCCTCATGGACCAGGCCCTGCTCCCCTCCTTGCCTTCCAGGGCCTGGGCACTGCTGCCTTCCTCACCCTCCAAGGCAAGGAATGGAGCAGGTCTCATATACTGGAGGGCATGATGGCCATGCCTGAAGGGAGTAGTTCTTGACCTTGGAGGGTGAGGAGGGGAGCAGGGACAGACCTTGGAGGGCAAGAAGGGGAGCGGAGTCAGGCCCTGCTTGGTGGCAAGTGGAACGGTCCATGAACTGGAAGTGGAGAGAGAATGAGGCCAGGCCCTGGAGGGCGAGGAGGGGAGCAGAGCCCATGCCCTGGAGGGCAGTGATGGCCGTGCCTGAGGGGAGTGGGGCCTGACCCTGGAGGGTGAGGTGGGGAGGGGGGCCTAGCCCAGGATTTTAAGGAGGGGTGCAGTGCCTGGCCCTGCAGGGCAAAGAGGGAAGCAGGGCTGGGCCATGGAATATGAGAGGGGAGCGAGGCCAGACTCTGTGGGCATCAAGGTGAGCAGGCATAGACCCTGGAGAGTGAGCAGGGCAGCATGGCCTGGCCCTGGAGGGTGAGGAGGGTGCTGGGCCCAATCCTAGAGGGAGTTCAGGGGAGTATGGCCCAGCCCCTTAGGGCAAGGAGGGAATGGGGCCCAGGCCCTGGAGGGTGAGGAGGGCCTGGGCCCTCCAGGGTTGGCTGTTCCTGAGGGGAGAAGGTTCCGGTCCTGGAGGACGAGGAGGGAACTGGGCCCAGGCTCTGGAGAGCTAGGAAGAAACGGGGCCCAGGCCATGGAGGGCATGGATGTGAGCAGGGCCAGGCCCTGGAAGGCGAGGAAGGGAACGGGTTCAGGCCCTCTAGGGCAAGGATGGGAGTGGGGACAGGTCCTGGAGGCTACAGAGGGGAACAGGGCCAGGTCCTGGAAAGCAGTGGGGGGATTGGGGTCCAAGCCAATGATGGCTGGATGTGAGCAGGGCCAGGTCCTGGAAGGTGAGGTGGGGAGCGGGGCCTATGCTCTGGAGGGCAGTGATGCCCTTCCTGAGGGGAGTGGGCCCTAGCCTGGAAGGCAGTGAGGGGAGTGAGACCCAGGCCCTGGAGGGTGAGGAGGGGAGAAGGGCCCCGGCCCAAGAGGGCAAGGAGGGGGAGCAGGTCCCAGGCCCTAGAGGGCAAGGATGGGAGCAAGGCCTGACCCTGTAGGGTGATGAGGGGAGCTGGCCCGGTCCAGGAGGTCAAGGAAGGGAGCTGGGCCTGGACCTGAAGGGTGAGTTGGGGAGCGGGACCCAGGTCCTGGAGGGCGAGGAGGGGAGCGGGGTCAGGCCCTGGAGGGTGGCGAGGGGAACAGAGCCAGGCCCTGGAAGGCAGTGAGGGGATCAGGGCCCAGTCCAATGAGGGCATGGAGGTGAGCAGGGCCAGCCCTGGAGGGCGAGGAAGGGAGTGGGGTCAGGTCCTGGAGGGTGAGGAGGGAAGCGGGGTCCCAGGTCCTGGAGGCCCAGGAGGGGAGCAGGTTCAGGTCCTGGAGGGTGAGGAGAGGAGAGGGGTCAGGCCCTGGAGGGTGGCGAGGGGAACAGGGCCAGGCCCTGGAAGGCAGTGAGGGGAGCGGGACCCAGGTCCTGGAGGGCAAGGAGTAGAGCAGTGTCCTATACTTGAGGGCAGCATGGGGAGCAGGGTCCGGCACTTGAAAGTGGCAAAAGGAGTGTAGCCTGCCCCTGGAGGGTGAGGTGGGGAGCAGGGCCCACGCCCTTAAGGTCAGTGACGCCCTTCCTGAGGGGAGTGGGCCCTAGCCTGGAAGGCAGTGCAGGGAGTGAGACCCAGGCCCTGGAGGGTGAGGAGGGAAGCAGGGCCCAGTCCCAAGAGGGCAAGGAGGGGAGCGGGTCCCAGGCCCTGGAGGGCAAGGATGGGAGAAAGGCCTGACCCTGTAGGGTGATGAGTTCACCCGGCTCTGGAGGTCAAGGAAGAGATTGGGGCCTGGCCCTGGAGGTTGAGGGGGGGAGTGGGGCCCATGACCTGGAGGGCGGTGATGGCCGTTCCTGAGGGGAGAAGGGCCTGGCCCTGGAGGGTGAGGAGGGCAGCAGGGCCTAGGCCTGGAGGTGAGGAGGGGAGCAGGGTCAGGTCCTGAAGGGCGAGGAGGGGAGTGTTGTCAGGAACTGGAGGGTGAGGAGGGGTGAGGGGGCAGGCCCTGGAGGCTGGCGAAGGGAACGGGGCCAGGCCCTGGAAGGCAGTGAGGGGAGCAGGACCCAGGTCCTGGAGGGCAAGGAGGGAAGCAGGGTCCTGCACTGGAGGGCAGCGAGGGAAGCAGGTCCGGCTCTGGAGGGTGGTGGGGGAAGCAGGGTCCGGCTCTGGAGGGCAAGGTGGGGAGCGGGGCTCATGCCCTGGAGGGCAGTGATGCTCTTCCTGAGGGGAGTGGACCCTAGCCCTGGAAGGCAGTGAGGGGAGTGAGACCCAGGCCCTGGAGGGCGAGGATGGGAGCAAGGCCTGACCTGGAGGGTGAGGAGGGGAGTGGGGCCCATGACCTGGAGGGCAGTGATGGCCGTTCCTGAGGGACATGGGGCCTGGTGCTGGACTGTGAGGAGGGGAGCAGGGCCCAGTCCTGAAGGCCTAGGAGGGGAGATGGGCCCAGGCCATGGAGGGAGAGGAGGGGAGCGGGGCCTGGTTTGGAGGGCATGGAGGGGACCTGGGTTAGGGCCTGGAGGGTGAGGAGGGGAGCTGGGCCCAGACTTGGAGGGCAAGGTTGGGAGCAGGGCCCAACCTTACAGAGCGAGGAGGGAACTTGGCCCAGGAAAGAATGGGGGCCAGGCCATGGAGGGCGCAGATGTGGAGGGCGAGGAGGGGAGCGGAGACAGTTCCTGGAGGGTGAGGAGGGGAGCGGAGACAGTTCCTGGAGGGCGAGGAGGGGAATGGAGCCAGGCCCTGGACGCTGGCGAGGGGAACGGTTCTAGGCCCTGGAAGGCAGTGAAGGTATCGGGGCCCAGACCATGGAATGCATGGAGGTGAGCAGTGTCAGGCCTTGGAGGGCAATGCGGGTGGTGTGCCTAGGCCCTGGAGGGCAAGGATAGGAGCAAGGCCTGACCCTGTGGGATGAGGAGTGGTGCTGGGCCCAGCCCTTGAGGGCGTTGAGGGGAGCATGACCTGGCTTTTTAGGGCAAGGTGGGGATGGGGACCAGGCCCTGGAGGGTGACGAAGGGAACTCAGTGGCCCGTGAGGGCAAGGAGAGGATGGGGGCCTGGCCCAGGACTGTGAGGAGGGGAGCTGGGCCTGGTCCTTGAGGGTGATTGGGGAGGGGGGGCCGGGCCTGGAGGGCAAAGAGGGGGCAGGGCCTGGCCCTGGAGCACTGGGAGGGGATCAGGTCCTAGGCCCTGTAGGCGGAGGTGGGGAGGAGGGCCTGGCCCAGGATGGTGAGGAGAGCAATAGGGCATAGTCCTGGAGGGCGAGGAGGGGAGCGGGGCATGGCCCTGGTGGGCAGCAAAACAGCCCAGGCCCTGGTGGGCAAGGAAGTGAGAAAGGTAAGCCCCTGGAACTCCGCGAGGGGAGCAGGGCAGGGCAATGGAAGGCATAGAGGGAAGCAGGGTCCTGCACTGGAGGGCAGCAAGGGGAGTGGGTCCAGCCCTGGAGGAAAGGAGGGGAACAGGGCCCAGGCCCTGGAGGGCAAGGAGGGGAGCGGGGTCCTGCCCTAGAGGGCAAGGAGGGGAGCGGGGTCCTGCCCTAGAGGGCAAGGAGGGGAGCGGGGTCCTGCCCTGGAGGGCAAGGAGGGGAGCGGGGTCCTGCCCTGGAGGGCAAGGAGGGGAGCGGGGTCCTGCCCTGGAGGGCAAGGAGGGGAGCGGGGTCCTGCCCTGGAGGGCAAGGAGGGGAGCGGGGTCCTGCCCTGGAGGGCAAGGAGGGGAGCGGGGTCCTGCCCTGGAGGGCAAGGAGGGGAGCGGGGTCCTGCCCTGGAGGGCAAGGAGGGGAGCGGGGTCCTGCCCTGGAGGGCAAGGAGGGGAGCTGGGTCCTGCCCTGGAGGGCAAGGAGGGGAGCTGGGTCCTGCCCTGGAGGGCAAGGAGGGGAGCGGGGTCCTGCCCTGGAGTGCAGCGTGGGGAACGGGGCCCAGGTCCTGGAAGGCAACAGGTGAGCTAGGCCCGGCCCTGGAGGTGAGAGATCTGAGCCTGGATCATGGTTCACCTATTTTAGACTGGGCCTCCATCTTGTTATTTGGGCCTGATAGCTCCCCTCCTCACTCACCAGGGCCTGGGCCCTGCTCCCCTCAGCTCCTTCCAGGGCCAAACCCAGCTCCCCTCCTTGCCCTAAAGGGCCTTGGCCTGCTCCTCTGCTTGCCCTCCAGGGACTGGGCCCCGCTCCCCTCCTTGCCTTCCAGGGCCAGAAAATGCTCTCCTACGGTGCAGGCCTCCTCGCCCTCCAGGGCCCGGCCCAGCTCAGCTTGCTGCCTTCCAGGGCTGGAGGATGCTCCCCTCACAGCCCTCCAGGTCTGGAACCCGCTCCCCTCCTCACACTCCAGGGCCTGGGCCTTGCTCCTCTGCTCGCTCTCAAGGGGCTTGGCCCTGCTCCCCTTCTTGCCATCCAGGGAATGGGCCCCGCTCATGTCATCATCCTCCAGGGCTGGACCCGCTCCTTTCCTCGCTATCCAGAGCCTGGGCCCCACTCCCCTCCTCACTCTCCAGGGCCTGTGCTGTGCTCCCCTCACTGCCCTCCAGGGCTGGGCCCTGCTCCCCTCTTTGCCCTCCAGGGAGTGGGCCCCGCTTCCTTTCTAGCCCTCCAGGGCCTGTGCAATGGTCCTTTGCTCGCCCTCCAGGCACTGGGTCCTGCTCCCCTCCTTGCCCTTCAGAGCCCAGCCGGGATCTCCTCCTCACCCTCCAGGGCCTGGGCCCTGTTCCCTCCTCACCCTCCAGGGCCATACCCTGCTGCCGCACCGGACCGGACGCTTGTTGTTCCCCTTTTTTTACAAGTCTTTTCTATAGTAAAGTAAGAATAAGCAAACAGCGAACTCCCAAAGCAAGAATGAGTAGAGAGAAATGAGAAAGAATGAAGCAACGAACTTCCCCGCGAACTCTCCAACGCACTCTCCAACCAACCCACACCACCTTGCCATCTCTCTCCTCCTTTATAGTCCTCTCCACCAATCCATGCTCTGCTACCCACACGCCGAGCACGCTGCTCTCCTCCAATCAGGAGCAGGATCAGCTCCTGCAGTTTGTCAAGTTGGTGAGAGGCAGCTGCTTAGAAGTTTACTCCTCCCCAGCGCCATATTGTGGGAGAGCAGATGCATAGAATAAGTCTTAATTCCAGTAACTTAGCCTAGTCTCAGTTGCTCCCCACACCCTGCTCCCCTCCTCACCCTCCAGGGCCATACCCTGCTCCCCTTCTCACCCTCCAGGAAATGGGCCCCACTCCCTTCATCGCCCTCCAGGGACTGGACCCTGCTCCCCTCCTCACCCTCCAGGGCCAAACTCTGCTCCTCTTCTAGCCTTCCAGGGACTGGGCCCCGCTCCCCTTGCCACCCTCCAGTGCCAGACCCTGCTCCCCTCCTCGCTCTCCAGGGATGGGTGCCACTCCCCACCTCACACTCCAGGGCCTGTGCCCTGCTCCCCTAGCCACCTTCCAGGGCTATACCAGGCGCCACTCCATCCTCGCCCTGCAGGGCCTGGGCCCTGCCCCACTTCTCTCCCTTCTGGGAGAAACCCCAATCCCCTCCTGGCCCTCAAGGGCCTGGTCCCTGCTCCCCCATCACCCTCCTGGGAGTGGGCCCTGCTCCCCTTGCAGCCCTCCAGGATCACACCCTGCTCCCCTCCTAACTCTCCAGGGCCTGGGCCCTGCTCCGCTCCTCGCCCCCTTGCCAAGCTCTGCTGCACTACTCGCCCTTCAGGGCCTGGCCCCGCTCCCCTCCTCACCCTTCAGGGTCTGGGTCCAGCTCCCTTCATCACCTTCCAGGGCCAGACCCCACTGCCCTCCTTGCCCTCCAGGCACTGGGCCCAGCTCCCATCCTCCCCCTCCAGAGCCAGACTCAGCTCTGCTCCTCATTCTCCGGGCAAAACCCCGCTCCCCTCTGGCCCTCTAGAGCCTGGGCCCACTCCCCTCCTTGCCCTCCAGGGACTGGCCCTGCTCCCCTCTGGCCCTCTAGAGCCTGGGCACACTCCCCTCCTTGCCCTCCAGGGACTGGCCCTGCTCCCCTCTGGCCCTCTAGAGCCTGGGCCCACTCCCCTCCTTGCAATCCAGGGACTGGCCCTGCTCCCCTCTGGCCCTCCAGGGCCTGGGCCCCACTCCCCTCCTTGCAATCCAGGGACAGACTCTGCTCCCCTCCTCAGTCTCCAGGGCCTGGGCCCTGCTCTACTCATGACCTCCATGTCCGAAGCCCGCTCCCCTCCTCGCCCTCCAAGTCCTGGGCCTTGCTCCCCTCCTTGCCCTTTTTCATTTTACCTGCTCTGACTCCCCATACTGAAGGCCTCAATGAACGCCCATGCAAATACAGCCTGTTCAGGCTGCACTGCTTCACTCTGCAATCTGTTCATCAGGAACTCCATGCAGTCACTGCCACAATTCTCCTGCTTCTTAAAGCTGTTCTGACCCACAGCTGATTTTAATTTCCTCCCACTCTACCTCGTTAATGAGCTCTACCCTCTTCCCCCCAGCCCTCCAGCCCACTACTCTCCTAAGATAGAGAATCTGCAACAATCTTGCCTCACTGCCAGCCATTCACATCCTGTCTTCCTACCAGGTGTGAGAAGAGCAATTTTCAACTAGAAAAAATTATATCCCTCTTAAAACTTATCACTATTCACCAAATCTATCGATTCAGATGCAAGCAATTATTTTATTTCGCTCTCAACCATTCAGAGAACATACAGATGTATGCACATATGACATTCCTGATGGATGTAGCTAAAAATAAATTTCTTTTTTTTTACTTTTATTTAATGAATATAAATTTCCAAAGTACGACTTATGGATTACAATGGCTTCCCCCCCATACCGTCCCTCCCACCCACTACCCTCCCCTTTCCCACTCCCTCTCCCCTTCCATTCACATCAAGATTCATTTTCGATTATCTTACTATACAGAAGATCAGCTTAGTATACATTAAGTAAGGATTTCAACAGTTTGCTCCCACACTGAAACATAAAGTGAAAAATAATAGATGATTTTTTTTAATGATGATGAAATCAGATCAGACCTATTGTCATGTTTAATCCCAGTGAGAGTCAAGTTGGGAATTGATAATTTCTTTTTTTCTTATTTTTTTTTTTTACAGAAGATCAGTTTAGTATACATTAAGTAAAGATTTCAACAGTTTGCACCCCCATAGAAACACAAAGTGAAATATACTGTTTGAGTACTCATTATAGCATTAAATCTCAATGTACAGCACATTAAGGACAGAGATCCTACATGAGGAGTAAGTGCACAGTGACTCCTGTTGTTGACTTTACAAATTGACACTCCTGTCTATGGCATCAGTAATCTCCCTATGCTCCAATCATGAGTTTCCAAGGCTATGGAAGCCCTCTGAGTTCTCCGACTCTTATCTTGTTTAGACAAGGTCATAGTCAAAGTGGAGGTTCTCTCCTCCCTTCAGAGAAAGGTACCTCCTTCTTTGAAGAATTGTTCTTTCCACTGGGATCTCACTCACAGAGATCTTTTTGCCAGAGTGTCTTGGCTTTCCATGCCTGAAATACTCTCATGGGCTTTTCAGCCAGATCCAAATGGCTTTAGGGCTGATTCTGAGGCCAGAGTGCTATAAAAATAAATTTCTATTTAATATTAACCTATGAAAACAGATCATAACAATATGCTCCTGAATTATTTGGAAACAGATTCACTAAGTAGTTTCTATACAAGTGTTACCTATTAAATCTCCTTTTTATAATTTCTTTCAGTGCTAGTTGCTTATAGCATTCATAAAAGTATATAATCTTGTGGCCAGCACTGTGATGTAGCAGGTAAACACATCACCTGCAGTACTGGCATCCCATACGGGTGCTGGTTTGAGTCCTGGGTGTTCCACTTCTGATCCACCTCTCTGCTATGGCCTGGGAAAGAAGTAGAAGATGGCCCAAGTCCTTGGGCTCCTGAACTCCCATGGGAGACCCAGAAGAAGCTCCTGGTTTCTGGCTTTGGATCAGCACAGCTCCAGCTATTGTGTTCATCTGGTGAGTGAACCAGAAGATGGAAGACCTCTCTTTCTCTTTCTCTTTCTCTTTCTCTTTCTCTTTCTCTTTCTCTTTCTCTTTCTCTTTCTCTTTCTCTTTCTCTTTCTCTTTCTCTGCCGCTGCCTCTGCTTCTGCCTCTCTGTAACTCTGACTTTTAAATAAATAAATAAATCTTGAAAATATAAATCATCTAATATGGTTTCCTCCTCCTATCATGAATCTGAATAAAATGTGAATGTGAATGTGAATAAAACATAAGCTGGACAGTGGCCATGGGGTAGGGGATGGAGGGAGAGTTGACGAGGTCAAGGTGGGAAGGCTAGGTTAACACTGTGACTCGCAGGGTTTTATAGTAACAGATTGCTGGTTTACTCACTGTACAGGTCCATCATTTGTGGCAGGGGACTCTGCTCACAGAAGTCATACTTATCTTTGTTACCCAGGCGTGCCAAGCAAGAATAGTAGAATCCTGTCCCATGATAGCACAAGGAAAAGGGAACATGGTAACACAAAACCTATCCCTTTCAACTTCTTCCTCACATGGCTCTCCTTAGTCAACACAAGTTAGTCAAGCCTAACCTACACCTGGGAGGGGAAGTGGCTGCTGATCAAGTGTATCTTTTTAAAATTGAATTTATTTCTTTGTATTGCAGATCAAAAGCAACATTGAGAGAAAAAGGGAGACAGAGATTTTCCAACTGCTGGTTCACACTCCAAATACCTGCAACAGCTGGGACTAGGCTAGGCCAAAGTCAGGATCCAGGAACTCACTCCACAAGGGTGGCAGGAACCCAAAGACTTGGACCATTTTCTGTGTCTCCTGGGCACATTCATAAAAGCTGGAAAAGAAGAGTAGCAGGGACCCAAACTAAGCATTTGATATGGGACATGGGCACTGTAAGTGTTGACTTAACCTACTGTGCCACTACGCTCACCCTAATAAAGTTTATTTGATGAAAGATTCTGTGTGCAGCAAAACTCATGTTCAATTCATATGAATATGAATTATGAGCATGTTCTTAATTTTCTTTGTTGTTTTCACCTGAATCTTTACTGTTTCTGAAGATAAGTTCTTTCTCTCACTAAATAAAAAGCTTAAAATTTTAAGAAAAAAAAGGACAAGTGCTAAAACTCTTCCCATATTAACCTACATAAGAATTTAGAATTCTATATCTTCGCACTGAATTGATAACTATATCATTATGAAATCTCTCTGAATATATCTAGTAATAGTTCCTGCATGAAAGTCTGTCTTGTCAGATCTCAGGAGAGTCTTCTATTCAAAATGTGTAGGTATATTTTCAACATTTTTACTCTTAAACATTTAAGGGTTGTATCCTAAATAGCAAATAATTAACTGTTTTTCCATTAAATAAGAAAATTTTGATTTCTAGCTGGGTCACTTAGTTAATTTACATTTAAAATTTTGTGATATGTTTTACCTGAATTTAGCATCTTACTTTGTTTCCTGTTTTAGTAGTTTCCTTCTTCTCCCTCATTTTGAATCTATATAGTTTGTTACTTAATTTCCTCTCCATTGGTTTGTTGGTTATGTATTCCTTAATTATTTTTGTGGTTACCCTAGCAATTGTCAGATTTACTGCTGACTTATTATCAGTATTTCAAATTTACTTTTCACAACACTAGAATCATATTTACTGTAATTGTTTCACTTTCATCTTTTTTCCATTATCAGAATTTAAATTATACACATTTTGAACAAGTAAGGTATCCATGTGATTGCTTTCTAAAGTCAATAACTTAGATTTACCCCTACATTTAATCCTTCTGTTGTTTATCATTCCTGTTTATATTGCTTTGCTTTTATCTTAGATTGTTCTTCTTCTGCCAAAAGCAAAACTCTTTTAAGAATCATTTTCATACAAATTTCTTGCCAATGTATTTTTTTAAGATTCATTTATTGTCTGAGAGTAAGCAAGACAATGAAACAGATATAGATTTGATAGATAGATAGATATGTAGATAGATATATAGATAGATGGCAGATCATCCAATAGAGATAGAGAGAGAGAGAAAGAGAGAGAGCTCCCAATCTGGTAAGCACTTTAAATGACTACAGTGATTGGGGTTGTGCCAAGCCGAAGCCGGGATCTGAAAGCCTAGTCCAAGTCCCCATATGTGTTGCAGGAACTCAATTACTTGAACCATAACCTGTGCCTCACAGGGTCTGCATTACTAGGAAGCAAGAATCAAAAGCTGTGGGTGGGTATTGAATCCACGTACTCTGGTGTGGAATGTGGGCATCTTTACTGGCCTGTTTAACTGGGAGACCCAACACCTTGCCCCACTGCACTTTATTTGGTATATAAACCTATGTACAAGAGAGGTCTTCAAAAATTGATGGAAAACGCATATTTTGAAAAAGGTACATGAATTCCAAAGCTACAGCAAAATAACTATTTTTATTACCAGTTCTACACAAAATTTTTGAAGTTCACTGCTGTTTTGCCTTCCTTTGTAAAGTTTACTCTTGCTTGTACACTTCTAGGTTTCTCTAGTGCTTTCTTCACCTTCAGTCTGTTGCTCCATGGTTTTTTTTGTCTCTGAGAAGCTGACTCTCAGTCTCACTGCTGTACTTCAGAAAGCAACATGAGTTGAGCTTTTCGCTGGTATTAAGAGGATCTCTTACATTTCAGTTATCAATACTTGTTGTAGCTCATAATGAGATGTGGTTTTCATTGAATATATCCTGTTTACAGTTCACAATAGTTAGTAACAAGCCCTGAGGAGGGCTGACCCTTAGCCTGGTATTACAGAGGAGCTGATGAGCCTGGGGCTGCCCAGCAGGGGCACAGGAGACCTGGGAGAAGCTCACACCCCTCTCCCTAGACCCCAGGGCTGAGCCAGAGGCAGCTTGGGACCCTGTCTCGACTCCAGGGCTGGCCAGAGGCAGCTCAGGCCTGTCTCCCTAGACTCATGGGCTGGCAAGTGGGGGACGTAGGCCTGTCTCCTGACCCCAGGGCTGGCCAGGGGAAGCTCGGGCCTGTCTCCCTCTTCTCCAGGGCTGGGGCAGGGAAGCAGCCCAGGCCTGTCTCCCTAGACCCCAGGACCGGCCAGGGGCAGCTCGGTCCAAAATCCCTACACTCCAGGGCTGCACGCTGGGGGGCTTAGGTTTGTCTCCTGACCCCAGGGCTGGCCGGGGGCAGCTCGGGCCCGACTCCCTAGACCCCAGAGCTGGCCAGGGAGCCTGGGCTTGTCTCCCTCTTCTCCAACCCCTGCGGGGGTTGGCCCGGGCCCATCTCCCTAGACCCCTGGGCTGGCCTGTGGGGGGCTTAGGCCTTTCTCCTGACCCCAGGGCCAGCCAGGCAGCTTGGGGCTGTCTCCCTCTACTCCAGGGCGGGGGGGGGGTGGCTCAGGCCCGACTCTATAGACCCAAGGGCTGGCTGGGGGCAGTTCAGGCCCATATTCCTAGACCCCAGGGACGGCCAGGGGCAGCTTGAGCCCGGGTCTCGACTCCAGGGCTGGTTGGGGACTGCTTGGGCCAGTCTCCCTAGAGCCCAGCACCTGCTAGGGGCAGGTTGGGCCTGTCTCCCTCTTCTCCAGGGCCAGGGGGTTTGCCCAGACCCGGCTCCCTAGACCGCAAAGCTGGCCAGGGGCAGCTCGTGCTCATCTCCCTAGACCCCAGGGCTGGCCGGGGGCAACTCATGTCTGTCACGACCCCAGGGCTAGCAGTGTGGGGGGCAGCCTGGGCCCATTTCCCTCGACCCCAGGGCCAGCCGGGGGCAGCATTGGCCTTTCTCCTCTTCTCCAGGGCCGGGGGAGGGTGTGGCCCGGGCCCCTCTCCCTAGACCCCAGGGCTGTCCGAGGCAGCTCGGACCAGTCTCCCTAGACCCCAGGGCCAGCCAGAGGCAGCTTGGGCCTTTCGCCCTCTTCTCCAGGGCTGGGGGGTGGGCAGCTGGGGCCCATCTCCCTAGACCCCAGGGCTGGCCGGGGGCAGCTCAGGCCAGTCTCCCTAGACCCCAAGGCCAGCCAGGGGCAGCTTGGGCCTGTCACCCTCTTCTCCAGGGCCAGGGGGTGGGCGGCCCTGACCCATCTCCCTAGACCCCAGGGCTGGCCAGGGGCAGCTTGGGCCCGTCTCCCTAGACCCCAGGGGCAACTCAGACCTGTGTCTTGAACCCAGGGATGGCCGGGAGTGGCACGGGTCCGTATCCTGACTCCAGGGCAGGCCAGGGGTAGCTCGGACCTGTGTCTTGACCCCAGGGCTGGCTGGGGGCAGCTCAGGCCCGTCTCCCTAGACCCTAGGGTTGGCCAGGGGTGTGGCTCAGGCTTGTCTCCTTCGATCCCAGGGGCTGGCCAGGGGCAGCTCAGGCTCATGTCTCATCCCCAGGTCTGGCCAGGGGTAGCTTGGGCCAGTCTCCCTAGACCCCAGGGCCAGCAGGGGGTAGCTTGGGACTGTCTCCCTCTTCTCCAGGGCTGGGGTGGGGGACAGCCTGGGCCATCTCCCTAGACCGCAGGGCTGGCAGGGGGCAGCTCAGGCCCGTGTCTCAACTCCAGGGCCGGCCAGGGGCAGCTTGGGCCTGTCTCCCTCTTCTCCAGGGCTGGGGGGGCAGCCCAGACCTGTCTCCCTAGACCCCAGGGCTGGCTGGGGGCAGCTTGGGCCCATTTTCCTAAAGCCCAGGGCCAGCCAGGGGCAGCTCCGGCCCGTGTCTTAATTCCAGAGCCGGTGAGGCAGCAGCTCTGGCCCATGTCTCGACTCCAGGGCTGGCTGGAGGGCAGCTCAGGCCAGTCTCTCTAGACCCCAGGGCCAGCCGGGTGGACCTCGGGCCTGTGTCTCGACCCCAGGGCTGGCTTGGGGCAGCTCAGGCCTGTCTCCCTCTTCTCCAGGGCTGCCTGGGGGCAGCTTGGGCCCATGTCTTGACCCCAGGGCTGGCCAGGGGCAGCTCAGGCCTGTCTCCCTAGACCCCAGGGCCAGCCAGGGGTAGCTCAGGCCAGTCTCCCTCTTCTCCAGGGCCGGGGGGTGGGGGCAGCCCGGGCCCGTCTCCCTGGATCACAAGGCTGGCTGGGGGCAGCTCAGGCCCATCTCCCTAGACCCCATGGCCGGCCAGAGGCTGCTCGGTCCTGTCTCCCTCTTCTCCAGGGCCAGGGGTGGGGGTGGCCCGGTCCCATGTCCCTAGACCCCAGGGCTGGCTAGGGGCAGCTCAGTCCCATCTCCCTAGACCCCAGGGCCAGCCGGGGGGCAGTTAGGGGCTGTGTCTTGTCTGCAGGGCTGGCTGGGGGCAGCTCAGGCCCATGTCTCGCCTCCAGGGCTGTCTGGGGGCAGCTCAGGCCTGTCTCCCTAAACCCCAGGGCCGGCCAGGGGCAGCTCGGGCCTGTTTCCTGTCTCCAAGGCTGTCTGGGGGCAGCTCAGGCCTGTATCCCTAGACCCCAGGGCTGGCCAGAGGCAGCTCAGGCCCAAGTCTCAACCATAGGGCTGGCCAGGTGCAGCTCAGGCCTGTCTTCCTAGACCCAAGAGCTGGCCAGGGGCAGATTGGGCCTGTCTCCCTCTTCTCCAGGGCTGGGGGGGGGGGGGACGGCCCGGGCTCATCTCTCTAGATCCCAGGGCTGGCCAGGGGTGGCTCGGGCCCTTCTCCTGACTCTAGGACAGCCGGGGGCAGCCCAGGCCTTCTCCCTACACTCCAGGGCCGGCCAGGTGGCAACTCAGGCCAGTGTTGGACTCCCAGGCTAGCTGGGGGCAGCTTGGGCCTGTCTCCCTCTTCTCCAGGGCTGGGGTGCGGGCGGTCCGAGCCCGACTCTCTAGATCCCAGGGCTGCTTGGGGGCAGCTTGGGCCCATCACTCTAGATCCCAGGGCTGGCTGGGGGCAACCTGGGCCCATGTCTCGACTCCAGGGCCGGCTGGGGGCAGTCCGGGCCCATCTCCCTAGACTCCAGGGTTGGCCAGTGGGGTCTTAGGCCTGTCTCTCTCTCTCTCTCTCTCTCTCTCTTTTTTTTTTATTTTTTTGACAGGCAGAGTGGACAGTGAAAGACAGAGAGAAAGGTCTTCCTTTTTCTGTTGGTTCACCTCCCAGTGGCCACTGTGGCCAGCACACTGCTGCCGGCACACCATGCTGATCCGTAGCCAGGAGCCAGGTGTTTCTCCTGGTCTCCCTTGCAGGTGCAGGGCCCAAGGACTTGGGCCATCCTCCACTGCACTCCCGGGCCACAGCAGGGAGCTGGACTGGAAGAGGAGCAACCGGGACAGAATCCAGCACCCCGACCGGGACTAGAACCCGGGGTGCAGGCACCGCAGGCAGAAGATCAGCCCATTGAGCCATGGTGCCATAGGCCTGTCTCTTGACCCCAGGGCTGTCCGACAGCAGCTCGGGCCTGTCTCCCTAGACCCCAGGGCCGGCCATGGAGTTTGGGCCTGTCTCCTTCTTCTCCAGGGCTGGGGGTGAGGGGGTGGTTCGGGCCTGACTCCCTAGACCCCAGGCCTGGCCAGGGGCAGCTTGGGCCTGTCTCCCTCTCTCCAGGGCTGGGGCAGGGGCAGGTGGCTGGGGCCCACCTCCCTAGACCCCAGGGCTTGCAGGTGTTTGCTCGGGCCTGTCTCCTGACTCCAGGGCCGGCTGGGGGCATTTCAGGTCCCTCTCCCTAGACCCCAGGTCTGCCAGAGGGCTTCGGCTGTCACCCACCCAGTCACTTATCACTGGTGTCCCCGGGAACCAGCAATGCAGCAGCCACTGGGCCATCCCAAGGAAGTGGCACCTGAGCTCGCAGCTGCCCACCTCCAGCCATGTTCAAGTTAATCTTGGCCATTACCTCATGTCTGGTTTCCGTTGGCAACCAGACAGACTCTGGGTGTGACCCTCTCCAGTGGACAGCCTCTGCCTCCTGTGGCCTGGCCGCGGCTGCCCACGTGGCTTCTGGTATGTGACCCTGGCCTGCCTTGGGTGCTCCCGGGGCCAGCGGGCAGCTGGGGGCTGGGGTGCCCAGGTGAGCCCAGCTCAGAGGGCTAGGCACATGCTGAGGGTGGGGGTGGAGATCAATGGGTATTGATTGGGGGAGGGGCTGCAGAGGAAGGAGGCTTGGGGGCGGGCAGGGGGCTGAGTGGCACACCACCAATGGGGACAGAGCCGGAATCCGCCCTGAGGCGGCCCAGAGCTGGGCTCTGGCTTCCTGCCCCCTCCCCAGCTGCAGGGAGCAGGCAGCACCTGCCCTCACACCCCCCTCCCAACAGTCACAATCTGTTGCAGTGCCCTGACCCACTGTGGACCCCCCTCCCCTCCCTGTACCCCGGCCCCCCACTCCATCCTTGCAGGGGCCTTGCTTGGCTTGGTTTCCCTCTGCTCTCAGGCATGTGGTGGAGGAAGAGTTAGGGCCAGGCCTGAGCCCTATTAGCTTTGGTTTCTGAATCAATTAGGAGCTCAAAGCCCCTACTGGAGGGGGTCTGGGCCCAGAGGGGTGCAGCAGGGTCCAGCCACGGCCTCGGGGACCTCCCCCACATGACCTGGAGCTTCTGGGCTGGCTTCTCTGTGCATCTGAGACCCCTTCCCCAACAACATGGCCAGGGGCAGGGGCTCTGGGGCCCCCTCCTACTGTCTCAGGCCCAGGATCCCCGAAGGTGGGCAGGTTGGGGGACACGTGGGCCCTGGGGTCACTCACCTCCCTGCTCTGAGCCCCTCCCCGGAGCAGGGTCTCCCCCCAGGCCTTGGGTCTGGGGCACAGGGTGGGGGTGAGGCAAGTTCCAGCTGACGGCTGTGTGACCCTGGGCAGGTCCCCGGCCTCTCTGGGCCTCTCCCCATCTGGACAGATGTTGGGCAGGAGGCAGGAGGGGGAGCCCAGGAGAAGCCAGCCCGGGCTCGCTCGAGGCCCCCGGAGCCCGGGCTGTGGCCAGCGGTGGGGGCGGGCGGGCTTGCCTCTCCTCTCCCTGTGCCCCCCAGGCTGGCCCCTCTGCCTGGCTCCCTGCCCCCCTCCGGCCAGCCTCTCGGCCCCTACCTGTGCCTGAAAGCTGCCCACAGGATCCCTTGGTCCTAATCCCACAAAGGAAGGCTTTACAGGGAACGTGTTGGGTGCAGAGTAGGCTGCAGGGAGGAGAGAGACCAAGAGCCTGTTAGTGAGGGGCCGGCCAGGTCCAGAGAGGGTGTCCACTGCCTGGGGTCACACAGACAGCCCTCTGCACACACTCCCGTGGCACCCTGCGCCCTGCGGTCCTGGGGCCGCCTGTCACCGATGGCATTTGGTAACTTCCAAACTGCTGCGTGGAGCAAGGCAGGGCGGCCGCAGGTCTGCAGGCCTCACTCCCTCACTCTAATCATGCCCAGGGCACTTGGTCAGGGGCTACAGAGGGGGAGGGGAACAGGGGCCTGGCCAGGCCTGGGGGTGGGAGCCCGGGTTTGTGGTCATAGGCTTCCAGGGAGGGGATCTATGTGCTGTCCACATCTATTAAATGCCTACTGCATGCCAGGCCCTGGGCACGGCCCCGTTCACCCCCAGGGGAGTCTTCACAGGACACAGTTGCCCTCCCCCACCTCACAGGTGAGTGGGCAGGGAAAGCCAGGGCCTTCACGCCAGCTGAGGCAGGATTTGAATCTGGGGCCGGCTTCCTGGCAGTTCAAGGGAAGCTGGTTCCTGGCCTGGGTCTGAGAGGGGGTGGGGCAGGGCAGGCAGAGGCCACCAAGCTGTGATCCGGGTTCCCAGCTGGAAAAGTATAGAAGGGGGGTTGGGGGCTTCCAGGGCCAGGCAGGACCCTCGCAAGGCGAGATGTGGCCCATGGCAGGCTGTGCACAATGCCAGCACCCATGGAGCGCCGGTTCGAGTCCCCGCCGCTCCACTTCCCATCCGGATCCCCGGCTGAAGGCCCAGGTGCCCAGGCCCCTGCACCTTTGTGGGAGCCATGGATGGAGCTCCTGGCTCTGGCCTGGCCCTGCCCCAGCCATTCCGGGAGTGACCCAGTGGACGAAACACCTCTACCTCTCTCTCTCTCTCTCTCTCTCTCTCTCTCTCGCCTCTCTTTCCACCCCCCACTCTGCCTTTCAGATAAATTATAAATGTATCCTAAAAACACCCAGAATGGCGCAGGCCGGCCCAGGGCTCCGTCCCCCTGAGCCCCCAGCGCTGTGAAGTCCGGATCCTTGTTCCCGCTGCCCGCCGACGCCTGGGGCCTGAGACCCCTGCGCCCCCGGTGCTGTCCCCCCCTCGGGCCCTCTGGCCCTGACCACATGGCCCTGGGCTCTCTGGAGGGCAAACCGCGGGTCCCGCAGGGGAGCCCCGATTCCCACCGGCTTCCTGGGAGGCGGCTCCCCCTAGCAGGTGGGGGGGAGACGGGGAAGGCGCCCAGTACGTGCTGGGGGAGGAGTAGGGAGGAGTGGACATGCGCGCTGCCCCTTCTGCTGGACTAGGGCCAGAGCCTGCGGGGAAGGGAGGAGCACTGCGTGCCCCAGCTGAGCGGGGGTGGGGGGCGGCCTTGGAGGGACCAAGACGCCGGCAGGGCTATGGGGGTTGGGCAGGCCCGAGACTGGCTGGAGGTCCAGGGGGCTGGGACCCCTGCACCCCGCCTCCCTGTCTGTTCACAAGGTGCCACCTCGCCCGCCACTCCCAAATGCGAAGCTCCCAAACGCGAAACCCCAAGGGCAGGACGCGCATCGCTGCGGGGGCCTGGCAGGAGCCAAGGAGGTGGAATCTGTGGCTGCCCGCGGAACCCTGTCCGCGGACCCCTGCCCTAGGCACCGCGCCCCTCCGCCGCCCCGACCCCTGCCCGCGGCGCTACGCCCCCTCCGCCGCCCGTCGGCCACCCCGCACTCACCGATCCAGGCTGCCGGCTGGCCGGGTCGCAGGCCAGCGACATGAGATCTTTGAGCGGGTCCTGAGGGTTGAGATGCGGCGGGTAGCGGATGGCCGTGTGCGGGAAGTAGGTGGACGCCATCTGCTGCAGGATGGACGTGGTGGGGAAGTGCAGGGCGGAGGACGGGTTCGGACTCCGGATGATGCCTATGCGGCGGGGCGGTGAGCGCGGGGCTTGGGCCCAGCGCTCGGCCCTGGCCCCGGTCCCGCCCCGCGCCTGTGTGTGCGCTCTGCCCCAAACCCCTGGCCCCGGCCCCCGCCTGTGTGTGCGCGCTCTGCCCCTGGCCCCCGCCCAGCCCCGCGCTCACCGCTGTGCACCGCGATCACGGGCCAGTTTTGCTGCGTGAAGCTGCACAGGCGCAGCGAGTCCTGCGGCGAGGGGCTGTTGAATGGCGACTTGTCCATCCCCGTCTTATTCACGGGCGACGAGATGCCTGCGCGGGGCGGGGACGCCGCTGAGCCGCGAGGAGCCCCAGGCCCCCGCCCGCGTGAACGCACCCTCGGCGCATCTGCTGCTCACTCCCCAGCCGCCGGCCTCAGCTGGGAGCTCCTCCCCACGCGGGTCTCCCCGAGGGCGAGGCGACCCCAGCAAGAAGCCGCCCCGGGCCCGCCCTGTGGGGCCCCAGGGTCTGTGCCCCAAGCTGCCCTGCATGGTCCCTTCTGTCCTTGGCTGCCTCCCCCTCCCCAGGCTGCACGCCGCCCCCCACACCGCCCTCCGCTGGGAGGGGCGTCACTGGGACGTCCCCAGGGCCCAGACCAGCGAGACTAAGGGCTGAGCCACTCCCGGGGATCCCATGGCCCACCTGGTGCCACCGCCCTAGGGTCTGGGGTTCCCTGGGGGGGGGGACCCCTAGGGGAGAGGAAGCTGGGCTGGCCCTGCAGACTGCGCGTGTGCACCCGTGTGTGCGTGCGTGTACCTGTGTGCACCCGTGTGCATCCGTGTGTGTTCACCCATGTATGCATGTGCACCTGTGCGTGTGTGTGTACCCGTGTGCGTGCATGTATGTGTGCGGACGCTCGCTCACAGGATCTCCCAGCAGAGTTCCCCCGAGTGGAAGCAACGCCAGGAACCCACGGGGCCGGACCGGGGCTGGGGGAGCTGGGTGGAAGGGGGGGGCGAGGAGGGTGGGGCGGGGACAGGGTGGGAGGGGAGGCGGGGGCGGGAGCGATCCTGTGGTCCTGAGTTGACCAATGGGAGTGGCAGGAATTGGCTCCTCTAAACATTCCTGGAACTGCTGGGGGGGCGAGGCTAGGGTCCTGGAGGCCTGGGTGGGATGGCCAGGGGGCCGGGACCAAGGCCCCCTCCCTCGTGCGTTTCTCCCTCGAGCTTCCTGCGCCTTTATTCCCAGTTCCCCCTTCCCCAGTGACCAGGACGCCGGCTAGAATTCTCCTCTCAGGGAGGGCTTCGCCTGTGTCCTGGCTCTGCTCGCCTGGGCCCTGTGCCCTCGTGGGAGACCCTGATGGAGCTCCTGGCTCTTGGGTGCAGCCTGGCCCCGCCCTGGCCATGGTGGCCACCTGGGGAGTGACCCAGCGGGTAGAGGACCCCTCTCTCTCTCCCTCCCTCCCTCTACGCTTATCTCATTAAATAGATAAATAAACCTTAAAAAAAGGTGTATATTTGTCATAATCACCAATATCTTTGGACAAGTTTTTAAGTATTGGGAAGCTGTCAAGATTATAATGATGGATAGGGGCTGGCTCCTTGGCTCACTTGTTTAATCCTCCATCCGCGGTGCCCGCATCCCATATGGGCACCAGGTTCTAGTCCCCGTTGTTCCTCTTCCAGTCCAGCTCTCTACTGTGGCCCAGGAGGGCAGTGGAGTGCTTGGACCCTGCACTGGCATGGGAGACCAGGAGGAAGCACCTGGCTCCTGGCTTCAGATCCGTGCAGTGCTGACTGTAGCAGCCATTTGGGGAGTGAACCAACAGAGGGAAGACCTTTCTCTCTGTCTCTCACTGTCTTTAACTCTACCAGTCAAATAAATTAAAAAAAAAAAGATGGATAAAAATTCTCCAAAAACTCAAACTTTAGCTTTAAAGCTCAAATTTAATCAGTTACAGAATATATTTTCAGTTATTTTATTACATTTTAAAAATTTATCTGAGGGTCAAAGGGTCAGAGAGATTTGGAGAGAGAGAGAAAGAAAGAGAGAGCAGGCTGAAGCTAGACTGGTCCAAAGCCACAAGCCAGGAATTCAGATCTGAGTCCCTCATGTGGATAGCAGGAAGCTAATCATTTCAGTCACCTCCGCTGTCTTTCAGGGTCCTCACTAGCAGGAAGCTGGAGTCAGGAGCCAGAACTGGGTATAGAACTCAGGTACTCTGACACAGCATATGGGTATCTTAACTGGCATCTTAACCACTGGGCCAAAAGTCAACCCCTTGGTTATTTTTCTTGATGTTTTATAACACACTTCATTTATTTCCCAGAAATTGTCTTGAGATATCCAAACCCAAATACCAGTGTTCATCAGTTTTTCTTACAATTGACAATGTTTCATAAAAAAGAAATACCTATCTCTTGCCACTCACAGAATCTGTTGTTCTTGGTAGCTTTGGGAGCCACAAGGAGGGAAGGCCTACACTTCTGGAGAAGAAAAGTCCTTGTCAAGGTCCCCGCAGGTGCCTAAAGGTCAACCAATGAGGATCAGACCCACCTCAACCTTTAACCCCCATGCCCCAAATCTATAAAAGGAGCACTCCCAATCTCTGACGTGAGACTTTCTGGGCCCCCGCTCTGTTGCTCTGTTGGGGCCATGGAACTTCGCCCGGGAGTGGAACCCCAATAAAAGCATGTGAATTAATTGAGTCATCTGCCTGGGAAGATTTGTTATGCACCAGACACCTTGCAGTTCTCAAGACAACCAACATGTCTATGTACAACATAAGTGCTTTATGAGGGCTTGTTCTACATTTTTTTCTGTTGTTATTGTGAATGTGTGCGGGAAATAGCATTATGAGCAATACTACAATTTTGTGGCACTGCTGAGCTGAAGATCAGCAGGTGTCTTTATCCACCATTGCTTTTGAACCATCACTGTAAATGTTATCACAGTGGGAAAGGCAAATTACACCTTGGTATTGTTAAAAAAAAAAAAGAGCATTTTTACCTCCTGAGCCCTGTCAAAAAGTCTCAGGGATTCTCAGGGGCTCAGGGACCATATTTTGAGAACTTTTGCTCTAGTCTTTTTTTTTTTTCTTTTTCTTTTTTTTTTTTTTTTTACTTGAGACGTAGAGTTACAGAGAAAGGGAGTGACAAAGAGAAAGGTCTTCCATCCGCTGGTTCACTCCCCAAGTGGCTGTAATGGCTGGAGCTGGGCAGATCTGATGCCAGGAGCCAGGAGCTTCTTCAGAGTCTCCTATATGGGTACAGTGGCCCAAGAACTCAGGCCATCTTCTACCGTTTTCCCAGGCCATAGCAGAGAGTTGGATTGGAAGTGGAGCAGCTGGGAGTTGAACCAGCACCCATGTGGGATGCTGGTGCCACAGGTCACAGCTTTACCTACTCTGGCACAGTGCTGGCTCCTCAACCAGCTCCTCTTAACTGCAAAGCCAAAAGGTCCGAGTTACCAAGAGAGAGGGAGAGATAGAGATATTCTGTCTGCTGCTCCACTCCCCAGATGATCACATAGGCAGGGGCTGGGATGCTGGCATTGCAGGTGGCGGCTTTTCCTGCTATGCCACAATGCTGGTCTCCTGCAATTCATTTATAATTGGGTTTTGAAATACACACCAACCAATGTCTGGTTTTCAAACTAGACTTGGACAGATGTGCCAAAATATACAGAAACAGATACTTTTGAATTTGTAGTAACTTACATTCTTAGTGAATAAGAAGTTAGGCAGCAACCTTTTCCCAGTAATTTAAATGTTTATTACCAGTTGTAATTCAATGACTAGAAGTTACTGTGATGCCCAACATCAGCAAATATAGTGTCTTTGTGTAGTCTATGCTAGAGTAAACCATGCCATAGAACAGAATATTATCTATAGAAGAGAACCCATCTAATGTTCGGGAAAATGAGAGAACTTACATATTCTAAAGGGTAGCCAATTTTCAGAGTAGATCCAGGGAAAAGACCACCATACAGAGTCGTTTTTTGGTTTAGTTAATTTTTCTTTTTTATGTTACCCATATATATTTCCTCTTAAAATAAGCCTCCTAGTCTTCATATCTTTGTGCTATTGTTCTCAAAAGTAGGGCAGCAGGGCCATCCCAGGCGGTCCTGCTGGGAAATCAGCACACAGGACTCCCTTGTATCCACCCCCCCTTTTTTGCAACTGTTGCAAACACAGGAAATGGTGATTTGGTCCACAAGTGTGGCCAGTAGGAAGAACACCAGCTTTGGGACCAGTTCAGACCTGCTGGACCTCTGGGCAAGTAAGTTCCTTTGGCTTTCTGTGTCTTTTTTCCTCCTGGCAGATGGCAATGAAAATCTGTCCACCTCAGGGCTCCTAGGAGCACTAAAAGAGGTAAAGCACAAGGCTCTGGGCACAATGCTGGATGCATAGTAGGTGCTTTGTGAGAATTATCATTGTGTTAGTTCAGTGTCCAAGGGACTCCTTTATATTCTATAAGCTCTGTCTTTCTAATTCTCCTTCAGTTGTTGTACTCTAATGCCCAGACTCCCCTGGTAAGCTGTTCTGGAAAGATAAGCAATTATGCAGGCTTCTTGGTTGGTTTAGCATGGATTAAAAGTCTCTAGTTTCTCATGACTGTAGAGTCCTTTAATGAAGAGTGAGTGCTCTTTGTCCTCTTGATTTCAAAAAGGAAGTTACCTTTCCTAGGATGCTTTTGTGTTATGGTTACATGCATTACCACGTATCTTGAATGTATATTATTTATTGTGTAGAAGCCTCTGTAGCAAGACAGCTGCAACTCAAAACAGGTCTGTGGTGATATAAAATAAGAATGTAACCTTTGTAAGTACATTTTTAAAGACTTTATTTCTTCATTTTCAGTTCTTTCTGCCTGACATGGCAGAAAAACCAACATGTATGCCTACAAAGAAACCTAATGATGAAGAAACAGTTAAGTATATCTTCCCAATAGAACTCTCTGGGCTTCAGTAAGATTGGAAACTATTGACTGAGTACACTGGTGTAGACCCAGATGTCAAAGGCTTGCTTTTTATGGTTGCATATGAATTAACTTTTCTTCTTTTTTTTTTTCAGATCAGACCTATTGTCATGTTTAATCCCATGAGAGTCAAGTTGAGAGTTGACAATTTTTTTTTTTTTTACAGAGGATCAGTTTAGTATACATTAGGTAAAGATTTCAACAGTTTGCACCCCCATAAAAAAACAAAGTGAAATATATTGTTTGAGTACTCGTTATAGCATTAAATGTCAATACACAGCACATTAAGGACAGAGATCCTACATGAGGAGTAAGTGCACAGTGACTCCTGTTGTTGACTTTACAAATTGACACTCCTGTCTATGGCATCAGTAGTCTTCCTATGCTCTGGTCATGAGTTTCCAAGGCTATGGAAGCCCTCTGAGTTCTCCGATTCTTATCTTGTTTAGACAAGCTCATAGTCAAAGTGGAGGTTCTCTCCTCCCTTCAGAGAAAGGTACCTCCTTCTTTGAAGACCTGTTCTTTCCACTGGGTTCTCACTCGCAGCGATCTTTTGCCAGAGTGTCTTGGCTTTCCATGCCTGAAATACTCTCATGGGCTCTTCAGCCAGATCCGAATGCCTTTAGGGCTGATTCTGAGGCCAGAGTGCTATTTAGGACATCTGCCATTCTATGAGTCTGCTGAGTATCTCACTTCCCATGTTGGATCACTCTCCCCTTTATTTATTCCATCAGTTAGTGTTAGCAGGTACTAGACTTGTTTATGTGCTCCCTTTGACTCTTAGTCCTTTCATTATGATCAATTGTGAACTGAAATTGATCACTTGGACTAGTGAGATGGCATTGGTACATGCCACCTTGATGGGATTGAATTGGAATCCCCTGGTATGTTTTTAACTCTACCATTTGGGGCAAGTCAGCTTGAGCATGTGCCAAATTATACATCTCTTCCCTCTCTTATTCCCACTCTTATGTTTAACAGGGATCACATTTCAGTTAATTTTCAACACTTAAGAATAACTGTGTATTAATTACAGAATTAAACCAATCATATTAAGTAGAACAGACAAAAAAACTACTAAGAGGGATAATGTATTAAGTTGTTCATTAACAGTCAGGGCTATGCTTATCAAGTCACCGTTTCCCATAGTGTCCGTTTCACTTCAGGAGGTTTCCTTTTTGGTGTTCAGTCAGTTGTCACCGATCAGGGAGAACATATGGTATTTGTCCCTTTGGGACTGGCTTATTTCACTCAGCATGATGTGTTCCAGATTCCTCCATTTTGTTGCAAATGACTGGATTTCGTTGTTTCTTACTGCGGTATAGTATTCTAAAGAGTACATATCCCATAATTTCTTTATCCAGTCTACCATTGATGGGCATTTAGGTCGGTTCCAGGTCTTAGCTATTGTGAATTGAGCTGCAATAAACATTAGGGTGCAGGCCGCTTTTTTGTTTGCCAATTTAATTTCCTTTGGGTAAATTCCAAGGAGTGGGATGGCTTGGTCGAATGGTAGGGTTATCTTCAGGTTTCTGAGGAATCTCCAGACTGACTTCCATAGTGGCTTGACCAGTTTGCATTCCCTCCAACAGTGGGTTAGTGTCCCTTTTTCCCCACATCCTCGCCAGCATGTGTTGTTGGTAGATTTCTGAATGTGAGCCATTCTAACCGGGGTGAGGTGAAACCTCATTGTGGTTTTGATTTGCATTTCCCTGATTACTAATGACCTTGAACATTTTTTCATGTGCCTGTTGGCCATTTGGATTTCCTCTTTTGAAAAATGTCTATTGAGGTCCTTGGCCCATCTCTTAATTGGGTTGTTGGTTTTGTTTTTGTGGAGTTTCTTGATTTCTTTGTAGATTCTGGTTATTAACCCTTTATCTGTTGCATAGTTTGCAAATATTTTTTCCCATTCTGTCGGTTGCCTCTTCACTCTCCTGACTGTTTCTTTTGCAGTACAGAAACTTCTCAATTTGATGAAATCCCAATAGTTGATTTTGGCTTTGACTGTCTGTGCCTCCCGGGTCTTTTCCAGAAACTCTTTGCCTGTGCCAATATCTTGAAGGGTTTCTCCAATGTTCTCTAGTAACTTGATGGTGTCAGGTCATAGATTTAGGTCTTTAATCCATGTTGAGTGGATTTTTGTGTAAGGCATAAGGTAGCGGTCTTGCTTCATGCTTCTGCACGTGGAAATCCAGTTTTCCCAGCACCATGTATTGAAGAGACTATCCTTGCTCCAGGAATTGGTTTTAGATCCTTGATCAAATATAAGTTGGCTGTAGATGTTTGGGTTGATTTCTGGTGTTTCAATTCTGTTCCATTGGTCTATCCATCTGTTTCTGTACCAGTACCATGCTGTTTTGATTACAACTGTCCTTTAGTATGTCCTGAAATCTGGTATTGTGATGCCTCCGGCTTTGTTTTTGTTGTACAAGATTGCTTTAGCTATTCGAGGTCTCTTGTGCCTTCATATAAATTTCAGCACCAATTTTTCCAGATCTGAGAAGAAGGTCGTCGGTATCTTGATTGGTATTGCATTGAATTTATAAATTGCTTTTGGGAGAATGGACATTTTGATGATATTGATTCTTCCAATCCATGAGCATGGAAGATTTTTCCATTTCTTGGTATCCTCTTCTATTTCTTTCTTTAAGGTTTTGTAATTTTCATCGTAGAGATCCTTAACGTCCTTGGTTAAGTTTATTCCAAGGTATTTGATTGTTTTTGTAGCTATTGTGAATGGGATTGATCTTAGAAGTTCTTCCTCAGCAATGGCATTGTCTGTGTATAGAAAGGCTGTTGATTTTTGTGCATTGATTTTATACCCTGCTACTTTGCCAAAAATCTTCTATGAGTTCCAATAATCTCTTAGTAGAGTTCTTTGGGTCCCCTAAATAAAGAATCATGTCATCTGCAAAGAGGGATAGTTTGAGTTCTTCCTTCCCAATTTGTATCCCTTTAATTTCTTTTTCTTGCCTAATAGCTCTGGCTAGAACCTCCAGAACTATATTGAATAGCAGTGGTGAGAGTGGACATCCCTGTCTGGTACCAGATCTCAGTGGAAATGCTTCCAACTTTTCCCCCTTCAATAGGATGTTGGCTGTGGGTTTTTCATAGATTGCTTTGATTGTATTGAGGAATGTTCCTTCCAAACCCAGTTTGCTTAGAGTTTTCATCATGAACGGGTGTTGTATTTTATCAAATGCTTTCTCGGCATCTATTGAGATAATCATATGGTTTTTCTTCTGCAGTCTGTTAATGTGGTGTATCACATTGATTGTCTTGCGCACATTAAACCATCCCTGCATACCAGGGATAAATCCCACTTGGTCTGGGTGGATGATCTTTCTGATGTGTTGTTGCATTCTATTGGCCAGAATTTTATTGAGGATTTTTGCATCTATGTTCATCAGGGATATTGGTCTGTAATTCTCTTTCAGTGCTGCATCTTTTTCTGGCTTAGGAATTAAGGTGATGCTAGCTTCATAGAAAGAATTTGGGAGGATTCCCTCTTCTTCGATTGTTCTGAATAGTTTGAGAAGAATTGGAGTTAGTTCTTCTTTAAATGTCTGGTAGAATTCAGCAGTGAATGCATCTGGTCCTGGGCTTTTCTTTGTTGGGAGGGCCTTTATTACTGTTTCAATTTCTGTCTCAGTTATGGGTCTGTTTAGGTTTTCGATGTCTTCCTGGTTCAATTTAGGTAGGTTGCATGTGTCCAGGAATCTATCCATTTCTGATAGGTTTCCCTGTTTGCTGGCATACAAGTCCTTGTTGTAATTTCTGATGATTCTTTTTATTTCTGTGGTGTCTGTTGTTACGTTTCCTTTTTCATCTCTGATTTTATTGATTGGGTCTTTTCTCTCCTTTTTTTAGTTAGTTGGGCCAATGGGGTGTCAATTTTGTTTATTTTTTTTAAAAAACCAGCTCCTCGTTTGGCTGATTTTTTGTAATGTTTTTCTTGATTCAATCCTGTTGATTTCTTCTCTGATTTTAATTATTTCTCTTCTCCTACTAGATTTGGGTCTGGTTTGCTGTAGGTTTTCTAGATCCTTGAGGTGAATTGAAAGCTCATCTATTTGGTGCCTTTCCAATTTCTTGATGTAGGCACCTATTGATATAAACTTTCCTCTTAACACTGCTTTTGCTGCATCCCATAAGTTTTGGTATGTTGTGCTGTTATCCTCATTTACTTCCAGAAAGTTTTTGATTTCTCTTTTGATTTCTTCTGTGACCCATTGTTCATTCAGGAGCATGTTGTTCAATCTCCATGTGTTTGCATATGCTCTAGGGATTCCTGAGTTGCTAATTTCCAACTTCATTCCTTTATGGTCTGAGAAGCTGCATGGTATGATTCTAATTCTTTTGAATTTGCTGAGACTTGCTTTATGGCCTAGTATGTGGTCAATCCTAGAGAAGGTTCCATGTACTGCTGAGAAGAATGTAAAATCTTTAGCTGTAGGATTGAAAGTTCTGTATATATCTGTTAGATCCATTTGGGCTATAGTGTCGTTTAAATCTACTGTATCCTTGTTGATCTTCTGTCCTATGATCTGTCTATTTCTGAGAGTGGAGTATTGAAGTCCCCCAGTACTATTGTATTGGGGTCTAAGTCTCCCTTTAAGTCCGTTAACAAATCTTTTAGATAAACCGGTGCCCTGTAGTTAGGTGCATATACATTGATAATTGTTATATCTTCCTGTTGAATTGATCCCTTAATCATTATATAGTGTCCCTCTTTGTCTCTCTTAATGGTTTTTGTGGTAAAGTTTATGTTGTCTGAAATTAAGATGGCTACGCCTGCTCTTTTTTCATTTCTGTTGGCATGGTATATCTTTTTCCAGCCTTTCACTTTCAGTCTGTATGGATCTTTGTTGGAAAGATGAGTTTCTTGTAAGCAGCAAATAGATGGGTTTTGTTCCTTAACCCAATCAGCCAATCGGTGTCTTTTAACTGGACAGTTCAGGCCATTAACGTTCAATGTGACTAATGATAAGTGGTAACTTTGCCCTGCCATTTGCCAAAGATAAGTTCTAATATATGCTGTGAATTCCCTGTGATCTTTTGCTGTGAGCTTTCCTTCCTTGGTTTCCTTCCTTTACCTTCTTTCATATTGATGGCCGTGTTTCTTTGTTTCTGTGTGTAACACATCTTTAAGCATCTTTTGCAGGGCTGGACGAGTGGCAACAAATTCTTTCAATTTCTGTTTGCTATGAAAAGTCTTTATTTCACCTTCATTCACAAATGATAGCTTTGCAGGATATAATATTCTGGGCTGGCAGTTGTTCTCTCTTAGTACCTGGGCTATATCTCGCCATTCCCTCCTAGCTTGTAGAGTTTCTGATGAGAAGTCAGCTGTGAGTCTGATTGGAGATCCTCTGAGAGTAATCTGACGTTTCTCTCTTGCACATTTTAGGATCTTTTCTTTATGTTTCACTGTGGAGAGTTTAATTACAACGTGTCTTGGTGAGGATCTCTTTTGGTCGTGTTTATTAGGGGTTCTGTGGGCTTCCTGTACTAGGATTTCTCTGTCCTTCTCCAAACCTGGGTAATTTTCTGCTATTATCTCACTAAAAAGGCCTTCTAATCCTTTCTCCCTCTCCATGCCTTCAGGAACTCCTAGAACCCGAATGTTGGGTTTTTTAATAGTATCCTGAAGATTCCCGACAATATGTTTTAGATTCCTAATTTCCTCTTCTTTTCTTTGGTCTGACTGTATCCTTTCCTTTTCTCTGTCTTCTAAGTCCGATATTCTCTCTTCTGCTTCACCCATTCTGTTTGTAAGGCTCTCTATTGTGTTTTTCATTTGATCTATTGAATTCTTCACTTCAGTCACTATCCCAGTTTCATGTTGTACTAGTTGTTTCGTTTCATTTTGATTCCTCCTTAATATTTCATTTTCACGAGAGAGATTTTCTATCTTGTCCATTAAGGATTTCTGTAGTTCAAGAATTTGTTTTTGAGAACTTCTTAATGTTCTTATCAATTTTTTGAGATCTGCTTCTTGCATTTCTTCTATATCATCATCCTCATAATCTTGAATTGGGGTGTCTTTTTCATTTGAGGGCGTCATGGTGACTTCCTTGTTTTTATTACCTTGGTTTTTGCGTTTGTTATTTGGCATATTGGAGATATTTGGCTTCTTCACTGTGGTGCTTTTTCTTGTTATACTATGACTCTAGATTAAGTGGAATGTCTGTTTTTGATGGAGCCTTAGGGCTTGAGATTGGTGTGGCCTGAGAGCTCTGTTTGGTGTGCCAAAGGTGACACTCCCAGGTTAGGTGTGGTAAACCTCTCTCTCTCTCTCTCTTTCTTTTTTTTTTGATTCAAAAGGGAAGTTATTCTGCACAGCTGAACGAAGTTGGAGGTAGTTAGCAGGCAAATGATATACCCACAGGAGCCAGAGATCAGAAGCTCTTTCCCAAGGACCACACAGGGACTCTGTTCAGCCCTCAGAGTGGGCTCAAATTCTCCTTCAGTCTCCCACTGGGTTGCTAAAGTTACGGAATTATAGCATCTCTGGAGAGTGCTCACATGAATTCCGTGAGTTCTCTCCCCCACTGTCTCTTTTTTCACAGTCTCAGTTCAGTAGCACCACAAATTTACTAGGTCCTAATCTCCTGTTAATTCGCCCCGCCCAGAGTCAGGTTTTTCTGCTAGGCTCAGGGCCGGTGCAGACCTGAGGTCGCTCTGCTTATGACGTATGTCCAAGATGGCGCCTGCTCTTTGTCTTGCTCGCCCTTGAGAGGTGAGCAGAGAGAGAGAAACCCGTGTCCATGCCAGTCACCTTTTTTTTTTTCCCTCTCTCTCTTCCAGTTAGCCTGGTGAAGTTCCCCCCCCCCGGGGGTCGTTCCCTCTAGTCTCCTCTCTCCGCTTGCCTGCCGGTGTCTCGGGCTATTGAGGTTCGGCTCACCTCACGTTCCAGCGGCTCGGTCCCGCGGCTCGGCTTCCGCACGGTGGGCAACCTTGTTCTCCCAGTAGGTCCTCCGATTCACGACCCCTCAATTCAGAAGGTTTCCTCTGCAATATTTTCCTGGTTCTTTTTTCTGAGGCTACCGTAACTCCCCTTTTATTAAACTAAATCTTCCCGGACTATCGGTGCGCGCCTTCACTATTCCGCCATCTTGGCTCCGCCGAATTAACTTTTCTTAACTTTTATATTCCTTGCAGTTAAATATCAATGACAGTTTAAATCATGATTACATTTTTGAGTCTCCTGATATTGTCAGTAATTCAGAAGACTATTCCTATTTAACAGCAAAGGAAAACATATTAAAATTCCAGAACTTATCAATAGGTGAGAAGAAAAATGCTATCTTGAGGAGTATATTTGTACAGTTTATGTACCAAAAATGAATACCTTTTATTTTTAAAGTTTTATTTTATTTATCTGAAAGAATGGCAGAAAGAGAAAAAAAGGAAATGAGAGAAAAAAGAGGGAGAGATTTTGCTCATAGCTGGTTCACTCCCCAAATGACCACAACAGCCAGAGCTGGGCCAGGCCAAAATCAGGAGCCGGGAATTCCATCTCCCCACTTGGGTGGCAGGGACCCAGGGACTTAAGCTACTACTTGATGCCTTACCAGGTGCATTAGCAGGAAGCTGGATCTGAAAAAGTGCTGTAAGGAGTCGGGGAGGGGGAGGAGAGAGGTTACCTGGTTGAGTGGAGAGATTACACCTGGGCAGGCAGGCCAGGTTGGTGGCTCAGCAGAGAGGCAGAGGGCTGAGCACACCCCATCCAGTTGAGGTGGGGGTGGGGTGGTTTAAGGAGATGGGTCTTTGTCTTCACACATCTCTTCCTGAAACAAAGGATTTTATGGATGTAAATATTAAGAAGCTCCTGTCTGAGTTTTCCCCTGAAGGTATCAGACAGGAGGAAGCCTAGCTGGTGCTGTCCTGAGTTTAGAGGAAAGGTAAGCAAGACCCCCTGGAGAATTGGGATCCAGAGCAGGGTATTTGAAATGCAGATACTGGGCTGCATCTGGAAGGTTATAAGGCAGAAGGGTTGGGGACCCCCACCTGGAAGGTTATAGGATAGGAGGGAGCAGGGCAAGATGCAGATACTGGGCTGCCCCTGAAACATTATCAGGATGACTTTGAGATGCAGATGCATATCCTGGACATAGACATCTTCTCTTTAGGCCTTTGTCACACACACATAAGCTCATATCTGACTTCCTACCTAACAGTTATCCCACATGAAGTGCCTACATTTGATTCTCAGTTTTGGCTCCCAGCTACAGCTTCCTGGAATCCAGACCCTAGAAGTCAGCTCTGATGGCTCAAATGATTGGGCTCCTGCCACTCAGCTGGAAGACTTGGATTATATCCCTGGATCCTAGCTCCAGTCCTGGCCACTGCAGGCATTTGGAGAATGAACCAGCAGATAGAGTGCTCTCCCCCTCCCACTTTCTCCTTCTCAAATGAATAATAAAAAATTCTTAAATTTACAAATTAAGTGTGTCCACTTAAGCCTTAAATTCACATAGGAAAGGAATGAAAAACAGGCATTGTCACTAATCATGAGAGTGTATCTTGGCATAGTATCGACAATGATTACACAATTTTATACATTTTCTTACCCAACAATTCCATTTATAAGAAAATAGCACAAAATATACTTGAAAAGATAGGTATTTTCAGTGCTGCAGCATTATAAGAAATAGGGAAAATGTCATCTTACAACTACCCAGAGGGGACTGGCTACTGAAGAACAAGACATCTATGCACTGAGAAAGTACAGAACTGTTAAAAGGAATAGGTTGACTTGTATTTGCTGATACAAAAAGGAATCCAAAGATTAGTCATTGCTGGAAAAAGCTGAGTTAAAAAGATGTTTTCTCCCTCCTATTTTTTAAAATTCTTTAGTAATGTGAGAATGGTATTTTTTAACACTTAAGACTAAGTTGTCCAGTTGTAAAAGCATTCAATAAACAGTTGGAAGATTACTCGCTGCTGTGGTCCAAAATGTTGAGTTCCCCCAAAAATTTGTATGCTGAATGCCAATCACCAAAGCAGTAGTGTCAAGGAGTAAGCCACTGGGAGGGGATTAGGCTGTGAGAGTTCTGCCCTCATGAAAAAAGCTTAATGGAAGCTGTTCCTTCTGCTGTGTGAGAATGGGCCATCTTTGAAGCAGGGAGCAAGCCCTCTCCAGGCACCCAATCTTCTGGTGCCTCGATCTTGCACATCTTAGCCTCCAGGCCCATGGCCAATGTTTCTTCTGCAGATACTGTACATCTGAGGTATTTTGATAGCACAGCCCTAGGGGCCTAAGACAGAAATTAGGACCAAGAACTCAGAGAGGTGGCTTTTGGAACTGGGTAATGAGTAGAGGTGGAAGATTTTTGAAGTGATGGCTAGAACAAGCCCATATGGCCATGACAAGAGCATTAAGCTGATTCTGGTGAGGGTTCAGAAGAAGTAGGCTATAAAGTGGGGCCTCAGTGATCTTAGACAATACCTAAGTGGAATAATCGGAATGTAGAGATATATCCATGTCATATGAACAAGGAGTGTGCACCTGTCTGGAGAGGTGCCCATCTGTTCTTACAGATGTCCTTTTCCCTAATAAACTTTGTTACTTTACTTTCCACTACTCTGTCTCATGCCTGAATTCTTTCTTGTGTGAAGACAAGAACCCTGCCATTCACCGGTAACATAACCACTAGGCTAAATGCTCATTCCTCCACCAGCATTCAATTACTGAATGGCTTTATGATAAAGTCCCTTTCATATGTTATAGAAAATTAGTTCTTTGGAACTTGCTCTCCTTTTGCCATTCTTTTGGGCATCCCACAATAAATGTAATATCTTTTCCATATGATGATCTTTATGCATTTTCAGGCTTTATTCCTCTAAAACGCTTGTTTTACTCACTCTCCAAATCTTGAGTTTGGATATACAAAGTTCTGTTATGCAGCTAAGCACTCCACTTTGGGTTCTTTCCATCATTTTCCCTGCCCCTCCTCCCTCTTCCTCTTCTTCTTTTCCTTTCTTCCTCCCTTGCAACCTTTCTTCTTGGTTATTTAATAAACAACACTGTATCAGGAACTCTGCAAAATATGGGATGACAGCAGTGTTCCAGTGTGCCCCTTAGAGTTGAACATGAATTTCCTAAAATTTTGACCAGCAGAGACAAGTTCAGCTGGCTGCATCCTTTTATCTTGTTACATGGGCTATCATAGTTTTTTGAAATTGTTATATATATATATATATATATATATATATATATATATATATATTACAGGCAGAGTGGACAGTGGGAGAGAGAGACAGAGAGATAGGTCTTCCTTTTGCCATTGGTTTACCCTCCAATGGCTGCCGTGGCCAGAGTGCTGCGGCCAGCGCACCGTGCTGATCCGATGTTAGGAGCCAGGTACTTCTCCTGGTCTCCCATGGGGTGCAGGGCCCAAGGACTTGGGCCATCCTCCACTGCACTCCCTGGCCACAGCAGAGAGCTGGCCTGGAAGAGGGGCAACCAGGACAGAATCCAGTGCCCCGACCGGGACTAGAACCCGGTGTGCTGGCGCCACAAGGCGGAGGATTAGCCTAGTGAGCCGCGGCGCTGGTGAGGAGTTTTTCATCAGAGATATTGGCTTCTTAGTTTCTTGTGATTTCTTTCATTTATCAGTGTAGTTAGAAAATGAATTGGGGAGTGTGCCAGGTTATATTTATTGGAAAGGTTTGTGAGGAATTGACATTTCCCTCTTTAAAAATTTTGTTGAATTTAGTGGGGAAACTGTTCATCTCTTTGTGTATGATTTTTTAAAATTCTAACTCACTCCTTCACTTGTTACAGTTTATTATCTGTGTTTTTTGACTCAGTTTGGTAGTCCTTATCTTCTAAACTTTTTTCATTACCTCTATGCTGTATAATTTTTTGAAGTAAGATTTTTGAGCATATTCCTGTATAATCCCTTTTATTCATGTAAAGTTGATAATGATATCTGTTTCATTTAAATTCTACTAAATTGTGAATTCTCTTTTTATCCTATCAGTTTTATTGATTTTTGAAGGCTTTGAAAAAGAGTCTGATATTCCAGTGTTTGTATCTATTCTATAGTTCATTACCTTCTACTTAAATCTTTATTATTCCCTTCCTACTATTTTCAGGTTTGGTTTGATTTTCTTTTTGTAGTATCTTAAAGTGAATGGTTAGATTACTTACTTGAGATCTTGTTTCTTCTTTATACAAGCATTTTTAGCTATATATTTTCCACTAAGCATTGCTTTGTACATATACTTTAAGTTTTTGTGTCTTCTGCCTTTATTTCTATTAATCTTGGTGTATTTATGTTCTCCGTTCTGTTTTTTTGGGATCAGATATTTAGACTGTTGTTTAATTTTCACATATTTGTGAGTTTGGACAGGGCACGGGTGGCCGTCTTGCGGACCAAGGACTTCTTGGCGAGTGGCGCCCGGCCTCCCTTGTTGCTGGCCGCCAGCCCCTTCCTCTTGGCGACAGCCACGGGTCCGGCCTTGGGCGCGGCCATGCGGGAGGCAGGCCGGGTCCTTGGGTCCTTGCGCGCGGGGGCCATGTCCTCCGGTGGCCGGGCCGACTTGGGCCAGGGGGATGGGGGACCTCTCCGGCTGGCACTGCAGTGCCCGTGCCCCCAACCCTGGCCCAGGATGCCCCTGGGAGAGCGGACACGTCCCAGCCCAGCACCCGGATGCGTGGGCACGGGGAGCCACAGCGCCCACCCTGCGACCCCCTCGCGGACACCATCAGCAGTTCCGGCCCCTCCCTGACACTGCCCAATGGAGGCTGCCTGTCAGCCATGGGGCTGCCACCAGGGCCAGGCCTGGAAGCCCTGGAAAAGGCCCTGGTCATCCAGGAGTCAGAGAGGAGGAAGAAGCTCCGGTTCCACCCCTGGCAGCTGTACCTGCTGGTGAAGCAGGGGGAGCTGCAGAAGGTGATCCTGATGCTGCTGGACAGTCTGGACCCCAACATCCAGAGCGACAGCAGAGCAAGCGCACGCCCCTGCACGCAGCCGCCCAGAAGGGCTCCGTGGAGATCTGCCACGTGCTGCTGCAGGCTGGAGCCAACAGCAACGTGGTGGATATTATTATGTCTCATAAGTTATGTCTAAGAGCTCACAAAAGAGGTATCATCCTTAGGGTCTTCTTTAAAGACAATTAAGTTTTGAAAAGGAAAGGAGGGAGAGGAAGGAAGGGAAAAGAGAAAGGGGGAAAAAAGTGCAAACACCTTAGAGAAGCAATAACATAGAGCAGCCCTTGTCTAGACTACTGAGGAAGAGTTCTGTTAGTTTTTTATTCGATTTTTTTCTTTCTCTTTTCTTTCTTTTTCTTTCTCACACAAAACAGGAGAGGGAGGAGGAGTAGGTGGGAGGATAGGTACAGAAGAATTACTGTATTCCTAATGTTATATTTATGAGATGCATACAAATCAAATAAAGAAAATTCAATTAACTTCAACTGAACACAGAAATAACTTTATTCTCTGATAGACGGAAGTAATTTCAACTATCAAACATGTCTTTCAACTGAAATGTAAACCACATGAAATTAAAAATGTGATAGAAGACATCAACTGCAGGAGAGATGAAACATAAGAAAGAATCAGCTACTGAAGATAGGTTATGAGAATACACAGAAAGAGAAGGGAAAAATAAAAATTAGCCCAAAGGAATGAGGAAAGTTCCTGAGAACCTTGTGACAGTGTGGAAAGAGCAATGGTTTCAGTGATTTGTCTTCAAGAAGGGCTTGAAAATGCAAAGAGGTGGAAAGTGTATTTGATAATACACTTTGTGTACAATTTGTAATACAGGGAGATAGACTCCACTAAATAATATTAGGGGACTTAACAGCCCACTTTCATAAATGGGCAGATCAGCCAGACAGAAAATAAGCAAAGAAACAGCAAAGTTTATTGCAACCTGGATCAGCTGGATCTACGAGGCATCTGTAGAACATTCCATTTAGCTTCAGAGTGCACATTTGTCTAAACACATGGAAATTCTCCTGGATGGAGCACATGATAGGTCACAAAACAGTTGTCAACAAGGTTTTAAAACTGGAATCCATATCAAGTATCTTCGCTAAAAACACTACAATAAAAGTAGACAAAATAACAAAACACTTTGGAAACTTAATAAAACTTCAGAAATTAAATAATGTATTCATGAACAAACAATTGATCAAGGAAGAAATTAAGAAGGAAGTTAAAAATTTCTTGAAATGAATTAAAATATTGGGGCCAGTGCCGTGGCTCAGTTGGTTAATCCTCTGACTGTGGCACCAGCATCCCATGTGGGTACCAGTTCTAGTCCCGGCTGCTCCTCTTCCAGTCCGGCTCTCTGCTGTGGACTGGGAAGGCAGTGGAGGATGGCCTGGGTGCTTGGACCCCTGCACCTGTATGGGAAACTGGAGGAAGCACTAGGCTTCTGGCTTCGGATTGGCGCAGTTCTAGCCATAGCGGCCATGGAGAGGGGGGTGAACCAATGGAAGGAAGACCTTTCTCTCTGTTTCTCTCTCTCACTCTCTATAACTCTACCTGTCAAATAATAATAAAAAATAAATTAAAATATAACATGCCACGACCTGTGTAATACAGGTATAGCAGTGCTGATAAGGACATTTAGAGCAATTAGTGTGGCATAACAAACAGAAATATCTTAAGTAAACAAGTTACCACCTCACTTTACAGAACTAGAAAAACAAGAAAAAAAATCAAACCCAAAAGTAGTAGAAGAAAAGATGTAATAAAACTTATAGCAGAAATAAGGCCAATAGAGGCTAAGAAAACATAGCAAAAAGTTAACAACTGTATCTTTGTTTCTTTTTAAGGATTTATTTTATTTATTTGAAAGACAGAGTTACAAAGAGACAGAAGGAGAGGCAAAGAGAGAGAGAGGTCTTCCATCCACTCATCCACTGGTCCACTCCCCAGTTGGCTGCAACAGCCAGAGCTGTGCCGATCTGAAACCAGGAGCCAAGAGCTTCCTCCGGGTTTTCCCATGAGGGTGCAGGGGCCCAAGGACAGCAGAGAGCTGGACTGGAAGTGGAGCAGCTGGTCTCAAACCAGCGTCCATATGGGATGCCGCCGGCACTGCAGGCAGCGATTTACCCACTACATCACAGCACTAGCCCAAAAGCTGTCTCTTTGAAAAGTTAGAACTTCAAAAGCTCTTATATAAGACAAGTAAGAAAAAAGGCATTTCAAATAAATAAAAATCAGATATTAAAAGAGACACATTGCCTCTGTATTACATAATACAAAAAATTAATGGAGATAATTGTGAACAATTAAACAGCAAAATATGATAATCCAGAAGAAATTGGCAAATTCTTAGAAGCACATGCCTTACTAAGATTGATTCATGAAGAAATAGAATGCCTAAGAGACCAGTAAGGACTAGGAAGACTGAATTGGCAGAGTTAAGTTAGCTTGTCGGCAAGATTTTGCCTTTTTCTCTCTAACTCTACCTGTAGGAGCTCAATTATAGGGAATACTTACAAGGAATAGTTTTTTATCATGACCAATTATTTGACTAAGAAATGTTAATTATTCAATATTGCCATAGTACTTGATAATTTTGCATTTAGACATTTCCTTTATAACAGCTTCTATTCAGGTGGACAAATACACATAAGTTCCTATTGATCTTGAGCATATTTTAAATATTCCTTTACATCTTGTCCAAAACGTACTTTTACCTTCTATTTTCTTTTTCACTTTGACCATAATCTTCTCAAATATCCCTTTGATTAGCACTTTTGAGACATCCCCAGCCTGGAGAACCTCTCTGTCATGAGCCATAGAGACCCCATTTTGTTCTAAATTGCAGTTCAAATTTCCACTAACATCCAGAACCATACAACTATATCCACAGTCAATATAGTTCTTGAAGGTTTAGCCAGAGACATTAGAGAAGAAAAAGAAATCAAGGGAATACAAAATGGAAAGAGGAATTCAAATTATCACATGATCCTATGTGTAGGGGAACCAAAATTCTCTACTATTCAATATAAAAAAGTCCACTAATAAAAAGAGAGCTTGGTAATGTTGCATGATATAAAATCGACACACAAAAATCAATCACACATATATATATATATATATATGGTAATAACATATATATATATATTTATACAAACAATGCCATGACTGAGAAAGAACTTGTAAAATGAGTCCCAGTGACAATAACTACAAAAATTCAAATACCTTGGTATAAATGAAACCAAGGATGTGAAAAATATCCACAATGAAAAATTAAAAAAAATTAACAAAAGAAATAACAGACAAAACTAAAGCAAAAATATGCCCTATGTTCATGGATTGGGAGAATTAACATCATGAAAATATTCATAGTACTCACTATGATCACAATCAAAATGCCAGTGACATTCTTCTCTGACTTAGGAAAAAATGTTTCTAGAATTCATATGAAACAGAGAAGACTCCAAATAGCTGAAACAATTTTTTAAAAGATTTTATTTAATTTATTTGAGCAGTAGAGTTACAGACAGAGAGAGAGACAAAGAGAAAGGTCTTCCTTCATTGGTTCACACCAAAATGGCCACAACAGCCGGAGCTGTGCTGAACTGAAGCCAGGAGCCAGGTGATTCTTCCTGGTCTCCCATGTGGGTGCAGGGGCCCTAGGAGGTGAGCCATCTTCTACTGTTTCCCCAGGCCACAGCAGAGAACTGGATTGGAAGAGGAGCAGCCAGGACTAGAACCGGCACCCATATGGGATGCCAGCACTGCAAGTGGAGGATTAACCTAAAGCGCCACAGTGCCAACCCCTGAAGCAATCCTAAACAGCAAAAACAAACCCAGAGACATCACAATATCAGAGGATTTCAAGTCATACTACAGGACAGTCATAATCAAAACAGCCTGGTACTGGCACAAAAATAGACATAGAGATCAATGGAACAGAACAGAGACCCCAGAAATCAATCCATGCATCTATAACCAATCTTTGATAAGGGAGTTAAAATCAATCTCTGGAGAAAATATATAATATATTCTCTTCAACAAATGGTGCCAGGAAAATTGGATCTCAACATGAAGAAGCATGAAACAAGACTCCTGACATACATCTTATGCAAAATCAATGAAAATGGATCAAGGATCCAAATCAATGACCCAATACCTTCAAATTACTAAAGGAAAGCATTGAGAAAACTACAAGACAATGGTACAGGCAAATCATTATTGTAAAAGACTCTAGAAGCCCAGGCAATAAACGTAAATATAGAGAAAATGGGATTGCATCAATCTAAGAATCTTCTGAATTTCAAAGATAACACTCAAGAAAATGAAGAGACAATCCACAGAATGTGAGAAAGTATTTGCAAGCTATACAACTGATAAAGGAATAATATCCAGGCTATATATTTTTCAAAGATTTATTTTATTTATTTGAAATACAGAGTTACATACAGTAGTAGAGCTGGGATAGGGAGGTCGGTCTTCAATCCACTGGGTCACTCCCCAAATGACCACAATGGCCAGAGCTGAGCTGTTCTGAAGCCAGGAGCCAAGAGTTTCTTCCAGGTCTCCCATGTGGGTGCAGGGGCCCAAGGACCTGGGCCATCTTCCACTGCTTTCCCAGGCCACAGCGGAGAGCTGAATCAGAAGTGGAGCAGCCGGGACTTGAACTGGTGCCCATATGGGATGCCGGTGCTGCAGGCTGGGCTCTAGCCCACTGTGCCACAGCACTGGCTTCAATGTCCAGGATATATTAAGAGCTCAAGAAACTCAACAACCACAAAAGAGTCAAACAATCCAGTTAATAACTGGATTGGGCAAAGGACATGAACATGAATTTTTCAAATGATGAAATTCAAGTGGCCAACAGACACATGAAAAGAATCCCAGGGTAATTTTCCATCTTAGGAATGTAAATAAAAGCACAAAGAGATACCACCTTGTAATGGTTAAAGTACAGAAATAAAAAAAATAAATTCTGGAGAGGATGTGGCCAAAAATGTACCATGATTGACGGTTTCAGGGAATGCCAATTAGTTCAACCATTATGGAACAGAGTATGTTGATTCCTCAGGAATGTGAAAATAAATCATCCATATGACCCAGCCATCCCACTCCTTGGAATTTACTCAAACAAAATGAAAATGAAAACGACATATGAAAGAATTATTTGTATCTCCATGTTTATGACAGGTCAGCTAACAATAGTTAAGACATGGAATCAATTCAACTGATGAATGGAAAAATAAAATATGATACACACATGTTATGAAATGCTACTCAGCCATAGAAACAATGAAATCCTGGCTTTTATAACAAAATGGATGCAGATGCAACTGGAAACCATTGTGTTTAGGGAAATTAGCAATCCCAAAAAGGCAAATATCATATTTTTCCTGATCTTTGCAACTAAGATAGAATACAAAAAAGTATGTAGGAATGAGATGGACACTTTGTGATATAATTGCCATTTTTAGTACTTGTTCATACTATTAATGTCCTTAGTCTTCTCACTTTTTATTGTTGAATATTATGGCTAGCCATAAATGAAGCCTGTGAATATAGAATGGTTTAAAATTATGTCTTTGCAAAAGCTGATGTAAGAAGACAGGGGAAGGAGGGAGGAGTTTGATGGAAAACAAGGGAGGGCTGTGTGGTATTCTACTTTAACTTTACTTGAACATGGTAAATGCATGACATCTGTTTTGTTAATATCCAGAGGAAACACCATTGAATTGTCACAAGGCTTCAATTTTGATGTCAGAAACCAATCATTATCTGTTCATAATCACTTGGGATATCCCCAGATACCATTGGTGGCATAATACTTTGTGGTGTCAATCAATTGTCATGTCATAAAAAATATTATGATGTCATAAACCAACACTTATATATCATGAGCCTACCCTTTTGTTGTATTTTGAGAACATTTGTGTTTTCCTAAACAATTTTTAAATCAACAATCTATTGGAATGTTCTTCATTTGCGTTGTAATGATCAATAGCAACATTATAAACCACCACTTTGGTGCCATCAATCGTGGTGTTATTAAACTGTTGTGATTTTGTAACCAATTTTGATGTCATAAATATATATTTAGATGTCATAAACAAACATTGTGATGTCATGAAATATCTCTGTGGTGTCATAATCAATTATGATGCCATAAACCTTTGTTGTGGTGTCATGTTCAACTGTGATGTCATAGACCACATTGCAATGACAATAAATCGTGATAACAAAAAACATTGTGTTGTCATTAACCACCATTGTGATCTCATAAGACAACCATTAAGGTGTCATAACCAAAACATTTTATTATTAAAAGTAGCTATTAAGTCATAAATCCACATCCTGTTACTATAAATCAAATAGTGCTGACATTGTCAATTGTGATGATATTAACTACCATTATTATACTAACATTTTATCACTGTGATGTCAGAAACTGACTTCTGTGTTGTCATAGTCAATTATGATGTCCTAAACCACCATTGTATCATTATCATGTCAATTGTGACATCCTAAACCTAATGTGATATTATTGACCACCATTATGATGTTGTAAAGCTACTGTCATGTTATCTCAATCAACTGTGATGTCCTGCTCAAGCTGACTTACCTCAAATGGTAGAGTTAGAAACATACCAGGGGATTCCAATTCAATCCCATCAAAGTGGCATGTACCAATGCCATCTCACTAGTCCCAGTGATCAATTTCTGTTCACAATTGATCATAATGATAGGACTAAGAACCCAAGGGATCACACAAACAAGAATAGTGTCTGCAAATACCAGCTGATAGAATAAAAAAGGGAGAGAAGGATCCAAAATGGGAAGTGAGATACTCAGCAGACCCATAGAATGGCAGATGTCCTAAACAGCACTCTGGCCTCAGAATCAGCCCTTAAGGCATGCGGATCTGGCTGAAAAACCCATGAGAGTATTTCAGGCATGGAAAGCTAAGACACTCTGGGGAAAAAAAAAAAAACCTAAATGAAAGATCTCCGCGAGTGAGATCCCAGTGGAAAGAACAGGGTCATCAAAGAAGGAGGTAACTTTCTCTGAAGGGAGGAGAGAACTTCCACTTTGACCATGGCCTTGTCAAAATATGATCAGAGTCGGTGAACTCAGGGGGCTTCCATAGCCTTGGCAGCTCATGACAAAAGCCTAGGACGATTACTGAGGCCATAAACAAGAGTGTCAATTTGTTAAGTCAACAACAGGAGTCACTGTGCACTTACTCCTCATGTAGGATCTCTGTCCTTAATGTGCTGTACATTGTGATTTAATGCTATAACTAGTACTCAAACAGTATTTTTCACTTTATGTTTCTGTGTGGGAGCAAACTGTTGAAATCTTTACTTAATGTATGCTAAACTGATCTTCTGTATATAAAGAGAATCGAAAATGAATCTTGATGTGAATGGAAGGGGAGAGGGAGTGGGAAAGGGGAGGGTTGCGGGTGGGAGGGACGTTATGGGGGGAAGCCATTGTAATCCATAAGCTGTACTTTGGAAATTTATATTCATTAAATAAAAGTTAAAAAAAAACCTGTGATGTCCAAAACATCCATTGTGATATCATAATGAATTATGATTCCTTAAAAGCAATTGTGATATCATATTCAATGTGAGTGATAAAATCCATTGTGATGTCAAAGTTTATCATTGTTATATTCTAAATCTGGCATGGTTTTGACTTAATCAATTGTGCTGACATAAAACATCATTATGATAATATAACTGTCATGAATCTTCCATCATTATGACATGAAAACAATTATGATGTCACAATTGTGATATCTGGATAACCACTGTGATGTCTTAATTCTACCGTTTAATTGGCAAAATCAATTGTGAAGTAATGAAATCCATTGTAATATTTATAAAGCCAGCATTCTGATATTATGATCTAGTGTTTAACAGGCATCATGTCATAATAAGTGATTGTGATGCTGTAAACCAATATTGTGATGCCATAAACCTACGTTGTGATTTCATACACCAACCATTGTGTTCTCACAATAAATTGTGAATATAAACAATGACTGAGATGCCATAAACCACCATAGTTATAATTAGTTACAATTAGTGTGATGTCATATACAACCCTGTTGTTTCTCATAATAAATGTTGATGTACTAAGACATGGTTTTGATGGCATCAACCTACATTGTACATGACAATAAATTATTATGTAGGGAACCACCTTTGTGCTGTCATAATCTGAAATAGTGATGTCATAGTCACTTGTGATATTAATAAGGCCATTTTAGTATTACAAACAGAAATTTTGAGATCACAAATCTAGAAATGTGATGTCAACATCAATTGTGAAGTCATAAAATGAACTGTGATGACATGAAGTAACCATTGTTGGGACAGAATCAGTTGTGCAGACATATAATTCACTGTGATCTCATAAATCTACCATAGTTATGTCACAATCATTTGGAATGTCATAAACAACTATTGTGGTTTCATAATTAATTATGATGCCATAAAACTTTTTGATGTCATACATAGACCATTGCAATGTGATAAAACAATCGTTGTTTTCATAATTAATTGTAGTGTCATATACTACAATTGTGATATTTAAGCAATTGTGAAACCTTAAAAATATTATGTCAAACCTTTTGTCATGTCAGTGAGCAATGATATGTTATAATCACTTGTGATGTCACAAAAGATTACAATGCCAAAATCTATTGTGATGCCATAAAGTAACACTGTGGTGTCATAATCAATTGTGAATTCAAAAATATCCATTGTGATGTCATAAGCAATGTGAACTCATGAAATGTTACGTCATGGGGCTGGCGCTGTGGCTCACTTGGTTAATCCTCTGCCTCCGGTGCCAGCATTCCATATAGACACCGGGTTCTAGTCCCAGTTGCTCCTCTTCCAGTCCAGCTCTCTGCTGTGGCCTGGGAAGGCAGTGGAGGATGGCCCCAGTGCTTGGGCGTCTGCACCCATGTGGGAGCACAGGAAGAAGCACCTGGTTCCTGGCTTCAGATCGGTGTAGCTCCGGCCATAGCGGCCATTTGGGGAGTGAACCAATGGAAGGAAGACCTTTCTCTCTGTCTCTCTAAATGTCTAACTCTGTCAAATAAATAAATTAAAAAAATAAGCAATGCGAAGTCATAAAATGTTATGTCATAAACCTAATATTGTTATATATCCACCCTTATTTTGTCATATTCAATTTCGATGCCATTAACAAAATTGTGATATTATAAACTACCACTGTGATAACAAAACTTAATTTTTAGCTCCAAAATCCATTGTGATGTCATAAACAATTGGTTTATAACATGTCACCATTGTGAAAACAAAAACCTATCTCTGTCATGTCATAACCAATTCTGAGGTTATTGGTCTGCATTTGTGACTTCATGATCAATAATAATCACATAAAACAGCATCATGATGTCATAATCATGTGTCATGTCATGAAACATTTCTATGACTTAAATCTACCATTTGATGTCATAAATCATTTTGTCATCAATTGGCTTTTCATAACTAATATTATGATGTCAGAAGCCACTATTGTGTTATAATAAATCATGATGTCCTAAAATCACTGTGATATTTTCATGCATTGTCATGTAAAATAAAACATACTGTTGTCATAAACATCAATTATGTGGTCACAAAAACAATTTTGATGCCCGTATCAATTGTAACATCATGATAAGCCAGTGTGATATAAAGCTAATATTGTGGTGTCAAAATCTATTTTAATTTCATAAAAATGTTTGATGTCATTATCAATTTGGATGTGATAAACAACCATTGTGATATTATAAATGTACCAAGTGATATACTCACTACTGATGTCATAAAGCATTATTGGGATGTCATAATCAATTGTGATAACATTCTGATAATCATCCCATTGTAATGTAATGAAATGGTGTTATAAACCAATTTTATGCCATAAACCTTCCATCATGATGTGATGATCAATTGTGATGAATACAAAATTCACTCTGATGTCAAAATCAATGATGTCATGAAAGCACTATGATATGATAATCAATTGAGAATGCAAAAATCTGTGTGACATAATATACTATCATTGTGATGACATAATCAATAGGGTGTCAGGAAAAACCATTATGATGTCATAAACAACAACATTGAGAAGACATAAACCTAAAAGTCCAATATAATAAACACCATGGCATTTCCATAATCAATTTTGATGTTATGAAAACATTGCTATGTCATATACTAATAAGTGATCACATAAACCTATCACTGTGATATAATAAGTAAACCATGGTCATGATATATTTTTCTGTTGTTGTGGGGAGCAATCCGGACTAGACTAAGTTACTGGAATTAAGACTTATTCTATGCATCTGCTCTCCCACAATATGGCGCTGGGAGAGAAGTAAACAGCTTCCGCACAGCTGCCTCCAGTTCAACCAATTAACTGTAGGACTTGCTCCTGATTGGAGAGCAGCGTACTCGGCGTGTGGGCAGCCGAGTTGGGATTGGCGGAGGAGGACTATAAAGGAGGAGAGAGACGGCATGCACCAGGAACATCCATGGGGAACATCTAGTTGAGGGAACACCTGTGCAGCCCCCGAGAAGAGCCGGCCGGCGGTGTGCCGCTCCCCTGCGGAAGTGGGGAATGCGGCCAGGGGGAACTGCCCTTCCACGGAGGTGGAAGGGATAGTAGCCAACCTGGGAAGAACCAGCAGCAAACCCGGGGAGGGCCGAGCAGACAAAAGAACAGCACAGGGCTCTGTGTCGTTCCTCCACGAAGAGGGGGAGCGACAGTTGTAAATGTTTAGATGTCATCAAACCATTCTGATGTCATAAAACATCACTGTAATGTCCCATCCAAGTGTATATCATAAACCACTATTGTGATATCATCATAAATTTTGAGGTCATAAGTCACTATTATGATGTAATAATCAACTTTGATGCCATATACTATCATTGTTATGCCATAAAACCACACCACAATTATGATGTTGTAAATCAACCATTATGTCAACATAAAGAATTTTGATATCATAAACCACCTTTGTGTGGTCATAAAACAATATGATCATTTCACCATTCTGATATCAAATAGCTACAATCCTGATATACTCCTCTGTGATGTAATAAACTACTCATTATATCATCATTAGGAATGGTAATGTCATACACCAACCATTGTATTGTCACAAAAACATAGGGATGTCATAAACCTTTCTCATATTGTTAAATATAACTTTATTGTGTCAGTATCCCTCTGAGGTCATGAATCAAGCAATTTGCCATCAAAATCAATTTTGATGTCATATCGTTATTTTATTTTTATAAGATCATTGTATTGTAGTATTGATTTTTGATAGTATTTGTGATAATATTGATTTGTGTTAAACCATCATCACCATACATTTGTGATAAATATATCATACTAAGAGGGGGGCATCAAAGAAGGAGGTACCTTTCTCTGGAGTGAGGAGAGAACTTCCACTTTGATTATGGCCCTGTCTAAATAATGTCAGTTTGTGGAATCTAAAGGCTTCCATAGCCTTAGCAGATCATGACAAAAGCCTCGGGTGATCACTGATGTCATAAATAAGTGTGTCAATTGTTAAATCAACAACAGGAATCACTGTGCACTTGTTCCCCATATAAGACCTTAGTGAGTTGTACTATGAAAATCAATGGTAAAACTAGTTTTCAAATAGTACTTTATACTTTGTGTGTCTATGTGGGTGCAAACTGTTGAAATGTTTACTAAGAGCTGATCTTCTGTATATAAAGGTAATTAAAGGGGCCAGCATGGTAGCATAGTGGGTAAAGCTGCCACCTGCAATGCCAGCATCCCACATGGGCACCAGTTCAAGTCCCGGCTGCTCTACTTCCAATCCAGCTCTCTGATGTAGCCTTGTCATGAGTTGCCAAGGCTATGGAAACATTTTGAATTTCCCAACTCTGATCTTATTTAGGCAAAATCATAGTCAAAATGGAAGTTCTCTCCTCCTTTCAGAGAAAGGAACTTCCTTCTTTGATGGCCCGTTCTTTCCACTGGGATATCAGTCACAGAGATCTTTCATTTAGGTTTTGCTTTTTTTTTTTTGCCAGAGTGTCTTGGCTTTCCATGCCTAAAATACTCTCATGGGCTCTTCAGCCAGATCTGAATGCCTTAAGGGCTAATTCTGAGGCCAGAGTCTGTTTAGGGCATCTGCCATTCTATGAGTCTGCTGTGTATCCGCTTCCCATGTTGGATCTAAACTCCCTTTCTGATTTAAGCTTACCATTGTGCTGTCATAATCAATTGTGATATCATACATCAAAATGTGCTATCATAATCAAAATTATATTGTCATAATACAACATTGTACTGCCATAATTACATAGTGATGACATTTTGGTATCACAAACCTACTATTGTGATATCACAGTCAAGTGTGTTGTCAAAAACCATCTATTATGCCATCCTAACCAATTGTCCTGTCATAGACCACCATAAAATATTTCAGAAGTGTGATGTCCTAATCAATATATGATATGCCACTATTGTGATCTAATAAACTTACTGGTGTGCCATCACAAATAGTTATGATGACATAAAACTACTGTGTGCCATCATAAAAATTTTGATGTCATAAACTGACATTTAATATCATAACATTGAGATATAATCTATTTTCTGATAAACCACATTTTTATATCATAAACATACCATTGTGATGTCATTATCAATTGTGATGTCATACATAAACTATGTCATCATAACCAATTTTGATAAACATACATAACCATTGTATTGTGATAAAAAACATAATATAATCCATGTTCTGTGATAAACTGCCATTCTGATACTATAATGCTATAACTGTGATGTCAAAACTAATTCTGATGTAATATACCAATTGTTAAGATGTCATCATAGGGGCTGGAAATGTGGCATAGCAGGTAAAGCTGCTGCCTGCAGTGCCAGCATCCCATAAGGGTACTGGTTCAAGTCCTAGCTGCTCCACTTCCCATCCAGCGCTCTGCTATGGCCTCAGAAAGCAGTGGAAGTTGCCCCAAGTCCTCAGGCTCCTGCACCCATGTGGGAGACCTGGAAAAATCTCCTAGCTCCTGTCTTCAGATCAGTGCTGCTCGGGCCATTGCGGCCAATTGGGAAGTGAACCAGAGGATGGAAGACCTCTCTCTTTCTCTCTCCCTCTCTGCCTCTCCTTCTTTCTTTGTGTAACTATGACTTTCAAATAAATCTATAAATAAATAAACAACCAAACAAACAAATCTTTAAAAAGAGATGTCATCATAAATGTTGGTGTTATAAGTCATCCAATGTGATATCATAGTCAATTGTGATGTCAAAAATTAACTGTTTTGTCATAAAAATTGTGATATCATAATCAATTGGTATCTAACAGCCATTCTGTAATTATAAATCTACCAATGTGATACCCTAGAGTTTGTGATGTCATAAACTAAACAATGTCCCATCATAATCAATTTTAATAAAATAAAACATCATTATATTGACCTAGAAATCTGTTGTAAAAAGCATTTTGTGGGGCTGTCACTGTGTCATAGTGGGTAAAGTTGCCTCTTGAAGTGTTGGCATTCTGTATGGGTGCCAGTTTGAGTCCTGGTTGCTCCACTTCTGATCCAGCTCTCTGTTATGGCCTGGGAAAGCACTAAAACATGACCCAAGTGCTTGGGCCCTTGCACCTGCATCAGAGACCTGGAAGAAGCTCTTTGTTCCTGCTTTGAATTGGCCCAGCTCTGGCTGTTGCAGCCATTTGGAGAGTGAACCAGTGGATGGAAGATCCCCTCCGGTAACTCTGCCTTTCAAATAATAAATAAATGAATCTTATTTTTAAAAAAATCAATTGATCAGCCCTTGTCCTGATTGTCGAGGAATAACTTAATACTTTATTCTTTTTAGTATTTTTTTTGTTTTACTTAATATCATTGGTTGAACTCTTTAATTAACACAAAATTATTCTTAGGTATCTAACTTTAACTGAAAAGTGATTCCTGTTAAATATAAGAGTGGAAGCCGGCGCCACAGCTCACTAGGCTAATCCTCCGTCTTGCAGCCCTGGCACACCAGGTTCTAGTCCCAGTCGGGGTGCTAGATTCTGTCCCAGTTGCCCCTCTTCCAGCTGTGGCTGGGAGTGCAGTGGAGGATGGCCCAAGTACTTAGGCCCTGCACCCCATGGGAGACCAGGATAAGCACCTGGCTTCTGCCATCGGATCAACATGGTGCACTGGCCGCAGCATGCCAGCCACGGCAGTCATTGGAGGGTGAACCAACGGCAAAGGAAGACCTTTCTCTCTGTCTCACTCTCTCACTGTCCACTCTGCCTGTCAAAAAAATATATAAGAGTGGGAATAAGAGGAGGAGATGTACAGTTCAGCACATGCTAAATTGGACTTGCCCCTAATGGTAGAGTTAGAAACGTGCAAGGGATTCCAATTCAATCATATCAAGGTGGCATGTACCAATGCCATGTCACTAGTCAAAATGATCAGTTTCAGTTCATAACTGATCACAATAATAGGATTAAAAGTCAAAGGGACCACATAAACAAGACTAGTGTCTGCTAAAACTGATAGAATTAAAAAGGAGAGAACAATCCAACATGGGATGCGGGATACACAGCAGACTCATAGAATGGCAGATGTCCTAAACAGCACTCTGGCCTCAGAATTAGCCCTTAAGGCATTGAGAGCTAGCTAAAAAGCTGATGAGAGTATTTCAGACATGGAAAGCCAAGGCACTATGGCAAAAGAAATGACCTAAATGAAAGATCTCTGTGAGTGAGATCCCAGAGGAAAGAACGGGCCATCAAAGAAGGAGGTACTTTTCTCTGAAGGGAGGAGAGAACTTCCACTTTGACTATGACCTTGTCTAAATAAATCGGAGTTGCTGAACTCAAGAGGCTTTCCTAGCCTTGGCAACTCATGCCAAGAACCTCGGGCGATTACTGACATCATAAATGTGTCAATTGTTAAATCAACAATAGGAGTCACTGTGCACTTACTCCTCATGTAGGATCTCTGTCCTTAATGTGTTGTTCTATGTGAATTAACAGTATAACTAGTGCTCAAGCAGCACTTTATACTTTGTGTTTCTGTGTGGGTGAAAATTGTTGAAATCTTTACTTAGTATATACTAAGTTGATCTTCTGTATATAAAAATAATTAAAAATGAATCTTGAGGAAGAATGGGATGGGAGAGGGAGTCAGAGATGGGATGGTTTGTGGGTGGGAGGGTGGTTATGGGGGGGGGAAGCAGCTATAATCCAAAAGTTCACTTTGAAAATTTATATTCATTAAATAAAAGTTAATAAAAAGCAATTGGTATGTGATAAATTATTCTGGTATTATAGATGAGCATTGTGCTGTCATAATCAATTGTGATATCATAGTCCTACCATTGTGCCATCATAACCCATCATCATACTGTCATAAAACACACTATGATATCATAATAAATTTTCAAATATGAACCACCATTCTGATAACATAAGAATTCCCTTTTGCCAATATAATCCATTCTGATGTAAAAGCCTGCTGTTGCTGTAATAAAGTACCATGATGCAATCAGCCAGAGCATTATGACATCAGAATTAATTTTGATGCTGTTAATCACAATTGTTATCATAAGAAATTTTGATGTTATAATCAATTGCTATGTGGTAAACCATGATTCTGATATAAAATACCATTGTGATGTCAATTGCTATGTCATTAACCTACCATTGTGCCATCATAAAAATTGTGATGTTATAAACCAATCATCTTGCTACATCTACCAATTTTGATGTCATAAACCACTGTTGTATTTTCATTTAACACATTGGAAGATTATAATGTTTGTTATGTTAAACCTCATTTCTGTTATCATGATCCTGTCATTGATATCATAATCAATTGTGTTATCATAATGAAAACAATATGCCATCATAAGAAATTGTGATGTCATAGATCAACATTATATTTTCATAATAACATTGTAGTATAATCAAATGGTCTGAGTAAAAAACCATTCTGATATCATAAACCTACATTTGTGATATCATCATCAAAAGTGATATAATCTTTTCTGCCTTCATACCAATTTTGATGTCATGTACCACCTTTATTGTCATAAAACATCATGATATAATCTATTGGTTTGTGATAAGCTATCATTCTGATACCATAATTTTACATTTGTGATTGTGATGTCAACAAATCTGTTGTCATATCTCATATATTGTGATGTGATAATTAATGAATTCATAAATCTACTGTGATATGATTCTGATATGGTTGTGATGTCATAATAAATTTTGATATTATAAACTTACCATTTAGGTGTCCTAAATGATTGTGATTTGATAATCCACATTGTGAAATCATAGTTAATTTTGATGTTATAATTGATTGGTTTCTGATAAACATTCATTCTGATATCATAAACCTTCCATTGTGAAGTCCTACTCATTTGTGATGTCATAATCCAAATTTTATGACATCATAATGAGTTTTGAAATCATAAATTGCCATTGTATTATCGAAAAACATTATGCTAAACTGATCTTCTGTATATAAAGAGAATCAAAAATGAATCTTGATGTGATTGGAAGGGGAGAGGGAGTGGGAAAGGGGAGGGTTGCAGGTGGGAGGCACCTTATGGGTGAGGAAGCCATTGTAACATTTTAATCCATAAGCTGTATTTTGGAAATTTATATTCATTAAATAAAAGTTAAAAAAATGTTTCTGATGCCATAATTAGTTGTGATGTCATAAACATTATACCATATAATCAATTTGGATGTAATAAACCCCTTTATATTGCCATAATAATATAGTATCATACATTCTGGTATCAAAAACATACCCTTAATATGTCATTGTCATAACATCATGTTGTCATAATCAATTTTGATGTAATAAAGCTACCATTTTTCTTTCATAAATTTTTTGTTAAATCATCACACATTGTGTCATAATAAAATTTGATGTCACAAATACCCTTGCTTTGTCAAAAAAATGTAATGTTGAAATAAAATGTTAAGTGATAAAACACCATTCTGGGGGCCGGCGCTATGACACAGTATGTTAATCATCTTCCTGTGGTGCCGGCATCCCATATGGGTGCCCATTGGAATCCTGGCTGCTCCTCTTCCAATCCAGCTCTCTGCTATGGCTTGGGAAGGCAGTGGAAGATGGCTCAAGTCCTTGGGCCCCTGCACCCACATGGGAGACTGGAAGAAGCTCCTGGCTTCTGGCTTCAGATCGGCTGGAGTTGCAGTCATTTGGGGAGTGAACCAGTGGATGGAAGACCTTTCTCTCTGTCTCTCCCTCTCACTGTCTGTAACTCTACCTCTCAAATATTTAAAATCTTAAAAAAAACCACCCTTCTATTGTAAAACTGTCTTTGTGAATCAGTTGTGATTTTATAAACAGTATTCCATAATAACTAATTTTGATGGCATATACTTTCTTTGCATTATCGTAGAAAAAATTGTGGAGGCAGGCATTGTAGCATAATGGATTAAATTGCCATGTGCCAAAACAACATCTCATATGGGCACTGGTTCAAATCCTGGCTGCCCCAGTTCCAATCTGTCTCCCTGCTAATGAGCTTCGGAAGGCAGCAGAGGACAGTCCAAGTCCACGGTCCCTGTTCCCATGTGAGAGACCTGGATAAAGCTCCTGGCTCCTGTCTTTGAACTGGTACAGCTTCGGCCATTTTAGCCATTTGGGGGAATGAATATCCTTCTCTACTTCTGCCTTTCAAAAAATTAAATAAATATTTTTTAAAATTGTGATATCAGTCTATTAGTTTGGATAAGCCACCCTTCTAATATCATAAACCTACCTTTTTTGTTGCCATATTCAAATAGTGATGACATAAAACTACCTCATGCCATCATAATCAATTTTGATGTCATAAATGACCATTATATTGTCATAAAACACTGTAATATGATTCTTACAACCTTATCATCCCTCACACCCACATTCCCACACTTCTTCCTCCTCTCTCTCCTATCCTTATTTTTTACAAAGATCTATTTTCAATTAGCTTTGTGTTTTAAAAATTTTATTTATTTGAGAGAGAGAGTTACAAACAGTTTGTGGGAGAAACAGAGAGAAAGGTCTTCTGTCCACTGGTTCACTCCCCAAATGGCTGCAATGATCAGAGCTGGACCAATCCGAAGCACCAGGCCATAGCCATAGCAGAGACACTGGATTGGAAAAAGGAGCAGCTGGGACTAGAACTGGTGCCATAGGGGATGTTGGTGCTGCAGGTGGAGGATTAGCATATTGCACCACAGCACCAGCTCCTCAACTTTATACTCATAAGATTAACCCTACAATATATAAGAGTTCTACAAATAGTATGAAAAAATTATCCCTTAACAATTGTGACAAGAGCTGTTTAAAACCATTGCATCTAAAAGTGGCAACTTCACTTCTATAGATTACCTTTTAGGTACTCTATTAGTTTCCACAGATCAGGGAGAAAATATGGTATTTGTCCTCTTGTGGCCGGCTTATTTCATTAAGTATAATGGTTTCCAGTTTCATCCATTTTGTTGCATTTTATTTTAAATCACTGTGTAGTATTCCATAGTGTATATAAAAAATAATTTATCTAGTCTTTAGTTGATGGACACCTGTGTTGATTCTATATCTTAGCTATTATGAACTGAGCTACAATGACCAAACACTGCCATCACAATCAATGTGGTTGTCATAAACCATTGATAGTCTGTGTAGCCATAATCAATTGTTATGTGATAAAACAACATTATCATATCATAAACCATTGTGCCATCTTTGTCAATTGTGCTGCCATAAAAATAATATCATGCCCTATTGTGCCATCACAATATGTTGTGATGTCATAAACCAAGGAACCATTGTGAAATCATCAATATTGATGTCATTAAACACCATTGTATTATAATAAAAATTTTGATGTGAAAATCATTTTGTGACAAACCATCATTCTGATGACATAAAACTACCTCTGTGATGTAATAATGTATTGTGTTGTCATAAAAACCATTTTGGCATCATAATCAATTTTGATACCATAACCATCATTGCAATATCAAAGTCAATTGTGGTGCCATAATACCATTGTGATGTCCTATTCAATTGTGATGTCATAATACATTGTTGTCATAAACTAATGTTGAGATGCCACAAATTATCATTGTCATAAACCAACCATTGTAATATCATAATCAAATTTGAAGTAAAAAATGTTGATATAATCAATTTTGATGTATTAACCATCATTGTGATATTTTAGCCAATTGTGATGATAGAAAAACATTGTGACACCATAATCAATGTGAAGTCATAAATATTTTTGATGTCATACACTAATATTTAGATGCAATACAAAAATTTGTCATATAATAAATCATTTATTGTGAACACACAAAAGAACTGACATCATAAACTTATCATTGACATAAACTGAGCACTGGGATGACCTAAACCTTAAACGACACTACAGCCCAAATGGATCTAACAGATATCTATGGAACTTTTCATCATACACTTAAAGAATTTACATTTTTCTCAGCAGTACATGGAACCTTCTCTAGGATTGACCACATACTAGGCCATAAAGCAAGTCTCAGCAAATTCAAAAGAATTAGAATCATACCATGCAGCTTCTCAGACCATAAAGGAATGAAGTTGGAAATTAGCAACTCAGGAATCCCTAGAGCATACACAAACACATGGAGATTAAACAACATGCTCCTGAATGAACAATGGGTCATAAAAGAAATCAAAAGAGAAATCAAAAACCTTTTGGAAGTAAATGAGGATAACAGCACAACATACCAAAACTTATGGGATGCAGCAAAAGCAGTGTTAAGAGGAAAGTTTATAGCAATAGGTGCCTACATCAAGAAATTGGAAAGGCACCAAATAAAGGAGCTTTCAATGCATCTCAAGGATCTAGAAAAACTGCAGCAAACCAGACCCAAATCTAGTAGGAGAAGAGAAATAATTAAAATCAGAGAAGAAATCAACAGGATTGAATCCAAAAAATATTACAAAAATAAGCCAAATGAGGAGTTGGTTTTTGAAAAAATAAACAAAATTGACACCCCATTGGCCCAACTAACTAAAAAAAGGAGAGAAAAGACCCAAATCAATAAAATCAGAGATGAAAAAGGAAATTTACCAAAAGACACCACAGAAATAAAAAGAATCATCAGAAATTACTACAAGGACTTGTATGCCAGCAAACAGGGAAACCTATCAGAAATGGATAGATTCCTGGACACATGCAACCTACCTAAATTGAACCAGGAAGACATCGAAAACCTAAACAGACCCATAACTGAGACAGAAATTGAAACAGTAATAAAGGCCCTCCCAACAAAGAAAAGCCCAGGACCAGATGCATTCACTGCTGAATTCTACCAGACATTTAAAGAAGAACTGACTCCAATTCTTCTCAAACTATTCAGAACAATCGAAGAAGAGGGAGTCCTCCCAAATTCTTTCTATGAAGCCAGCATCACCTTAATTCCTAAGCCAAAAAAAGATGCAGCATTGAAAGAGAATTACAGACCAATATCCCTGATGAACACAGATGCAAAAATCCTCAATAAAATTCTGGCCAATAGAATACAACAACACATCAGAAAGATCATCCACCCAGACCAAGTGGGATTTATCCCTGGTATGCAGGGATGGTTTAATGTGCGCAAAAAAATCAATGTGATACACCACATTAACAGACTGCAGGAGAAAAACCATATGATTATCTCAATAGATGCCGAGAAAGCATTCGATAAAATACAACACCCGTTCATGATGAAAACTCTAAGCAAACTGGGTTTGGAAGGAACATTCCTCAATACAATCAAAGCAATCTATGAAAAACCCACAGCCAACATTCTATTGAATGGGGGAAAAGTTGGAAGCATTTCCACTGAGATCTGGTACCAGACAAGGATGCCCACTCTCACGACTGCTATTCAATATAGTTCTGGAAGTTCTAGCCAGAGCTATTAGGCAAGAAAAAGAAATTAAAGGGATACAAATTGGGAAGGAAGAACTCAAACTATCCCTCTTTGCAGATGACATGATTCTTTATTTAGGGGACCCAAAGAACCCTACTAAGAGACTATTGGAACTCATAGAAGATTTTGGCAAAGTAGCAGGATAAAAATCAACAGCCTTTGTATACAAAGGAAATGCCATGGCTGAGAAAGAACAGCAAATATCAATCCCATTCACAATAGCTACAAAAACAATCAAATACCTTGGAATAAACTTAACCAAGGATGTTAAGGATCTCTACGATGAGAATTACAAAATCTTAAAGAAAGAAATAGAAGAGGATACCAAGAAATGGAAAAATCTTCCACGATCATGGATTCGAAGAATCAATATCATCAAAATATCCATTATCCCAAAAGCAATTTATAGATTCAATGCAATCCCAATCAAGATACCAAAGACATTCTTCTCAGATCTGGAAAAAATGATGCTGAAATTTATATGGAGGCACAAGTGACCTCGAATAGCTATAGCAATCTTGTCCAACAAAAACAAAGCCGGAGGCATCACAATACCAGATTTCAGGACATACTACAGGGCAGTTGTAATCAAAACAGCATGGTACTGGTACAGAAACAGATGGATAGACCAATGGAACAGAATTGAAACACCAGAAATCAAACAAACATCTTCAGCCAACTTATATTTGATCAAGGATCTAAAACCAATTCCTGGAGCAAGGACAGTCTATTCAATAAATGGTGCTGGGAAAACTGGATTTCCACATGCAGAAGCATGAAGCAAGACCCCTACCTTACACCTTACACAAAAATCCACTCAACATGGATTAAAGACCTAAATCTATGACCTGACACCATCAAGTTATTAGAGAACATTGGAGAAACCCTTCAAGATATTGGCACAGGCAAAGAGTTTTTGGAAAAGACCCGGGAGGCACAGGCAGTCAAAGCCAAAATCAACTACTGTGATTGCATCAAATTGAGAAGTTTCTGTACTGCAAAAGAAACAGTCAGGAGAGTGAAGAGACAACCGACAGAATCGGAAAAAATATTTGCAAACTATGCACCAGATAAAGGGTTAATAACCAGAATCTACAAAGAGATCAAGAAACTCCACAAAAACAAAACCAACAACCCACTTAAGAGATGGGCCAAGGACCTCAATAGACACTTTTCAAAAGAGGAAGTCCAAATGGCCAACAGGCACATGAAAAAATGTTCAAGATCACTAGCAATCAGGGAAAGGCAAATCAAAAGCACAATGAGGTTTCACCTCACCCCGGTTAGAATGGCTCACATACAGAAATCTACCAACAACAGATGCTGGCGAGGATGTGCGGGAAAAGGGACATTAACCCACTGTTGGTGGGAATTTAAACTGGTGAAGCCACTATGGAAGTCAGTCTGGAGATTCCTCAGAAACCTGAAGATAACCCTACCATTCGACCCAGCCATCCCACTCCTTGTAATTTACGCAAAGGAATTTAAATTGGCAAACAAAAAAGCGGTCTGCACCCTAATGTTTATTGCAGCACAATTCACAATAGGCAAGACCTGGAACCAACCTAAATGCCCATCAACCGTAGACTGGATACAGATATTATGGGATATGTACTCTTTAGAATACTATACTGGAGTAAGAAACAACGAAATCCAGTCATTTGCAACAAAATGGAGGAATCTGGAACACATCATGCTGAGTGAAATAAGCCAGTCCCAAAGGGACAAATACCATATGTTCTCCCTGATCGGTGACAACTGACTGAACACCAAAAAGGAAACCTGTTGAAGTGAAATGGACACTAGGAGAAACGGTGACTTGATCAGCATAGCCCTGACTGTTAATGAACAACTTAATACATTATCCCTCTTAGTAGTTTTTTTTGTCTGTTCTACTTAATATGACTGGTTTAATTCTGCAATTATCACACAATTATTCTTAAGTGTTGAAAATTAACTGAAATGTGATCCCTGTTAAACATAAGAGTGGGGATAAGAGAGGGAAGAGATGTACAATTTGGGACATGCTCAAGCTGACTTGCCCCAAATGGTAGAGTTAGAAACATACCAGGGGACTCCAATTCAATCCCATCAAGGTGGCATGTACCAATGTCATCTCACTAGTCCAAGTGATCAATTTCAGTTCACAATTGATCATAATGAAAGGACTAAGAGTCAAAGGGAGCACATAAACAAGTCTAGTACCTGCTAATACTAACCAATAGAATAAATAAAGGGGAGAGTGATCCAACATGGGAAGCGAGATACTCAGCAGACTCCTAGAATGGCGGATGTCCTAAACAGCACTCTGGCCTCAGACTCAGCCCAAAAGGCATTCGGATCTGGCTGAAAAGCCCATGAGAGTATTTCAGGCATGGAAAGCCAAGACACTCTGGAAAAAAAAAAAAAAAACCTAAATGAAAGATCTCTGTGAGTGAGATCCCAGTGGAAAGAACAGGTCTTCAAAGAAGGAGGTACCTTTCTCTGAAGGAAGGAGAGAACCTCCACTTTGACTATGACCTTGTCTAAACAAGATAAGAGTCGGAGAACTCAAGGGGCTTCCATAGCCTTGGAAACTCATGACTGGAGCGTAGGGAGATTACTGATGCCATAAACAGGAGTGTCAATTTGTAAAGTCAACAACAGGAGTCACTGTGCACTTACTCCTCATGTAGGATCTCTGTCCTTGATGTGCTGTACATTGAGGCTTAATGCTATAACGAGTACTCAAACAGTATATTTCACTTTGTGTTTCTATGGGGGTGCAAACTGTTGAAATCTTTACTTAATGTATACTAAACTGATCTTCTTTTTTAAAAAAAGAAGAAATTATCAATTCCCAACTTGACTCTCACTGGGATTAAACATGACAATAGGTCTGATCTGATTTCATCATCATTTTAAAAATCATCTATTATTTTTCACTTTATGTTTCTGTGTGGGAGCAAACTGTTGAAATCTTTACTTAATGTATGCTAAACTGATCTTCTGTATATAAAGAGAATTGAAAATGAATCCTCATGTGAATGGAAGGGGAGAGAGAATGGGAAAGGTGAGGGTTGCGGTTGGGAGGGACGTTATGGGGGGGAAGCCATTGTAATCCATAAGCCGTACTTTGGAAATTTATATTCATTAAATAAAAGTTAAAAAATTTAAAAAAAAGAAAAACAAAAGAGGAAGCCCAAATGTTAAATAATTACATTAAAATACTTAATTTCATTTGTAATGAAAATAAAGTAAAGTAGAACGGTGAAAAAAAAAAAACAGCATGGTACTGGTACTGAAACAGATGGATAGGTCAATGAAACAGAATTGAAAAACCAGAAATCAATCCAAACATTTACAGCCAACTTATTTTTGATCAAGGATCCAAAACCAATCCCTGGAGTAAGGACAGTCTATTCAATAAATGGTGCTGGGAAAATTGGATTTCCACATGCAGAACCATGAAGCAAGACCCTTACCATTCATCTTACAGAAAAGTCCACTCAACATGGATTAAAGACTTAAATCTATGACCAGACACCATCAAATTATTAGAGAGCATTGGAGAAACTCTGCAAGATATAGGTACTGGCAAAGACTTCTTGGAAAATACCCCAGAAGCACAGGCAATCAAAGCCAAAATTAACATTTGGGATTGCATCAAATTGAGAAGTTTCTGTACTGCAAAAGAAACAGTCAGGAGAGTGAAGAGACAACCGACAGAATGGGAAAAAATATTTGCAAACTATTCACCAGATAAAGGGTTAATAACCAGAATCTACAAAGAGATCAAGAAACTCCACAAAAACAAAACCAACAGCCCACTTAAGAGATGGGCCAAGGACCACAATAGACATTTTTCAAAAGAGGAAATCCAAATGGCCAACAGACCATGAAAAAATGTTCAAGATCACTAGCAATCAGGGAAATGCAAATCAAAACCACAATGAGGTTCCACCTCACCCCGGTTAGAATGGCTCACATTCAGAAATCTACCAACAATAGATGCTGGAGAGGATGTGGGGAAAAAGGGACACTAACCCACTGTTGGTGGGAATGCAAACTGGTTAAGCCACTATGGAAGTCAGTCTGGAGATTCCTCAGAAACCTGAATATAACCCTACCATTCAACCCAGCCATAAAACTCCTTGGAATTTACCCAAAGGAAATTAAATTGGCAAACAAAAAAGCTGTCTGCACATTAATATTTAATGTAGCTCAATTCACAATAGCTAAGACCTGGAATCAACCCAAATGCCCATCAACAGTAGACTGGATAAAGAAATTATGGGACATGTACCCTATAGAATACTATACCGCAGTCTAAAACAATGAAACCCAGTCATTTGCAACAAGATGGAGGAATCTGGAAAACATTATGCTGAGTGAATTAAGCCAGTCCCAAAGGGACAAATATCACATATTCTCCCTGATCAGTGACAACTAAGTGAGCACCAATGGGGAAACCTGATGAAGTGAAATGGACACTATGAGAAAAAATGACTTGATCAGCTCTTGTCCTGACTGTTGATGTACAATGTAATACCATATCCATTTCAGTATTTTCTCTTTGATTTGTTCTAGTACTATTGGTTGAACTCGGTAATTAACACACAATTATTCTTAGGTGTTTAAATTTTAACTGAAAAGTTTTCCCTGTTAAATGTAAGAGTGGGAATAAGAGAGGGAGGAGATGTATAATTTGGGACATGCTCAAGCTGACTTGCCCCAAAGAGTGGAGTTAGAATCATGTCAGGGGATTCCAACACAATCCCATCAAGGTGGCATGTACCAATGCCATCTCACTAGTCCAAGTGATCAATTTCAGCTCACTATTGATCACACTGATAGGTCTAAGAGTCAAAGGGATCACACAAACAAGTCTAGTGTTTGCTAATACTAGCTGATAGAATCAAAAAGGGAGAGAAAGATCCATCATGCGAAGTGGGATACACAGTAGACTCATAGAATGGCAGATGTCCTAAATAGCACTCTGGCCTCAGAATCAGCCCTTAAGGCATGCGGATCTGGCTGAAGAGCCCATGAGAGTATTTTAGGCATGGAAAGCTAAGACACTCTGGGGAAAAAAAAAGAAGACCTAAATGGAAGATCTCTGCGAGTGAGATCTCAGTGGAAAGAACAGGGACATCAAAGAAGTAGGTACCTTTCTCTGAAGGGAGGAGAGAACTTCCACTTTGACTATGACCCTGTCAGAATAAGATCGAAGTCAGCGAACTCAAAAGGCTTCCATAGCATTGGCAAGTCATGACTAGAGCCTAGGGATGTTACTGACGCCGTAAACAAGAGTGTCAAATTGGTAAGTCAACAACAGGAGTCGCTGTGTACTTACTTCTCATGTGGGATCTGTCCTTAGTGTGTTGTCCAATGTGAAGTAATGCTATAACTAGTACTGAAACAGTATTTTACACTTTGTGTTTCTGTGTGGGTGCAAACTGATGAAATATTTCCTTAATATATACTGAATTGATCTTCTGTATATAAAGATAATTGAAAATGAATCTTGATGTGAATGGAATGGGAGAAGAAGTGGGAGATGGGAGGGGTGTGAGTGGGAGGAAAATTATGGGGGGGAAGCCATTGTAATCCATTAACTGTACTTTGAAAATTTATATTTACTAAATAAAAAAGAAAAAAAAAACAAAAAATATATACTGAATTGATCTTCTGTATATAAATATAATTGAAAATGAATCTTGATGTGAATGGAATGGGAGAGGGAGTGGGAGATGGGAGGGGTGTGAGTGGGAGGGAAATTATGGGGGGAAAGCCATTGTAATCCATTAACTGTACTTTGAAAATTTATATTTACTAAATAAAAAATAAAAAGAGGGTAAAAAAAAGACTCCAGAAAACAGTTATGTTCTACTTCAAAAAATGAATAAGAGTTATTACAGGAAGAAAGGGGTGTAAGTGTGTTCTTCTAAAGGAAACAGAATGGGCAAAAGCTCTGAGCTAGAAGAATGCATGGCAAATCCATGGCATCATCCTATCAGATATTGCCAGCCAGACTCTAGAGGTTGTTAGGATTCAAATTCTACCTCTACTGGCTGATGCTGTGGCTCAATTGGCTAATCCTCTGCCTGCGGTGCTGGCACCCCAGGTTCTAGTCCCAGTTGTGGTGCCAGATACTAGCCCCGGTTGCTCCTCTTCCAGTCCAGCTCTCTGCTGTGGCCTGGGAGGGCATTGGAGGATGGCCCAAGTGCTTGGGTCCCTGCACCTGCATGAGACTGGGAGGAAGCATCCAGCTCCTGGCTTTGGATCAGCACAGGACCAGCCATAGTGGCCATTAGGGGAGTGAACCAATGGAAGGAAGACCTTTCTCTCTGTCTCTCTCACTGCCTAACACTGCCTGTCAAAAAAAAATCAAATTGTACCTCTACCAACTACAATTTGTGTTACTTTAGGCAAAATATAAAACCATGATAAGTGCCCTTCTAATGTAAAATGAAGACGATTATTTTACTTCATAGGCAGGTTGGATCAAGCAAATTAACATATAGACAGCACATATCTGGTAGTAGTGTTAGTATTATTATCAGATATTATTTATATATATTATATTATTTGATTTGATATTTTATACTACTTGTCTAGATAGAATCAAAACATTGATAATTCTTTCTTCTGTTAAAGGTAAAAAGACTGTGCATACATTTGTTTTAATTTTTAGATTGAAATTAAAGTTTGTGTATATCACATACATAAAATAATCATACATTCTAACAATACTTCAATGACTTTTGGTAAATGTATACCGGTGGGAAACCATCACCACAATCCAGCTTTAGGGAAGTCCCATCACTCCAAAAGTTCTTACAAGCATTTTTGAAGTCTTTCTCCAATTATACCAATTTTACCCGGCAGACCCATGTAAGTCATAAACTGCTATCTCTCCATATATATTTGCCTCTCCTGTATAAATGGAATTATAGACTATGCAAAAAAAGACTTTGGTAGAATGAGGTGTGTGGTTGAAGAAGGCTTGGAAGGGCAGTGGTTTTATGCTGTGCTGTGCTCCAATGAAGAGCAAAATCAGTACAATTTCAACTTATTCTTTCCTCCATTTTGGAATCTCCCAAACCCACAGTCAATAAAACCATGGGATTGCAACCATTCTATTATTTTCACAGCAACACGTTGTAAGCAATGACCAGAATCACAAAACCATCTTTGAGAATTGTGGTATTTACTTTGAAATATGAAAGGAAAATATTCCATAATGCAGTTCCAAGGATACAAAATAACAGTTAATGTCAATTAACTGACATGAAAGACCTAGAACATATTTTAAGTACAAAAGCCATCATACATTTTAAATAGAAATCTATTATATATATTATATATATAATATATATATATTATATATATATATATAAATATATATATATCCTTGCTTCATTCAGTAATCCTATAAACTCCTAAAGTACAGGACTGAATTCATAGACTACACTTTTTACACTACAGGCATGGACAGACACACATATTTTCAATAAATTCCTTCTGAGTTTATGAGTGAACTTTACCAAGAAGCTAAGAAAACACAGTTTTCTGATTATATCAAGCATTGAGAAATCTGATTGGGATGATTTGAGTGATGCACCTGGCCTTACATGACAGTATTACTCTTTCTTGAGAGGTATAGAAATTTTCCATAGCAGCTCTCTAATGAAAATTGCAAGTGAGGTGGAATCCAGTGTTAATTCTAAGAAACAGTAAAACAGCTTTGTAGGATCAACATTAGAATGGAGTCCTATTGCCACAACACGTGTGTCACATTATATTGTGATTGCCAAGAAAAACATAGAGAGTATATTCATTCTAAAACTGGTAAGAAAACATGTAAATGAGCTATTTAGCCAGCATACTTTCCAATAATTCATTTTGCAAAAGTTTCTCCATTCCTTCTGGTTCCCCTCTGCCTCTGGGTTTCTGTTGCCCCATATTCAGTCCATCCCTATCTTGCTTTACATGTGAAAATAGAATGAGGATCTTTCTAATGTAATTGGACCTAGATATTTACATATTAAAATATATTATTCATTAAACACTTACTGTTTACCTATTTTAAATCACCATTTGAGATGTGTAGGATAGATGAATAAAACTGATACAAATCAGTGGATTTGTAAACCTTACATTGTATGAGAACCACAGTTTGTCAGACACTGAATTGTATGAGAACCACAGTTTGTCAGACACTGAACCATTTTGTTTTTATTTAAAAGGCAAAGTAAAAGATAAAGAAGGAGGTAAAGAGAGAAGGGGGAGAGTGTGATGAGGGAGAATAGAGGGAGAAAGCATCCAACCACTGGATCAATCATCAAGTGCCCATCTTTAAGACTGAATCAGTCCAAAGTCAAGAGCCAGGAACTCCATCCAAACCTCCCAGAGGTGTGGCAGGACTCAAGCCCTTGCACCATCCTCTACTGCTTTCCCAAGTACATCAATAGCTAGTTGAATGGTGGTTGCTAGCATTCAAAGCAGCACTCCAATATGAGATGTGAGCATTCCAAGCTGTAGCTTAACCTGCTGAGATGCAATGCCTACCACACACTGAATTATTTTACACAAGTTACATATCCCTCACAACAAGGAGGCAGGTGCCTTTATCATCCACACTTTATAAGAAGTTGTAATAAATGTTTAAATGCATGGCTACATGTCCAGTTTTGCACACACAGGAATGATTCCAATCCATGCATCTAACTCCAGAGCATACAGACTTTTTTTGTTTAATTCTTTTTTTTAACTTTTATTTAATGAATATAAATTTCCAAAGTACAGCTTATGGATTACAATGGCTTTCCCCCCATAAGGTCCCTCCCACACGCAATCCTCCCCTTTCCCACTCCCTCTCCCCTTCCATTCACATCAAGATTAATTTTCGATTCTCTTTATATACAGAAGATCAGTTTAGCATACATTAAGTAAAGATTTCAACAGTTTGCTCCCACACAGAAACATAAAGTGAAAAATAATAGATGATTTTTTAGATGCTGATGAAATCAGATCAGACCTATTGTCATGTTTAATCCCAGTGAGAGTCAAGTTGGGAATTGATAATTTATTTTTTTTTTACAGAAGATCAGTTTAGTATACATTAAGTAAAGATTTCAACAGTTTGTACCCCCATAGAAACACAAAGTGAAATATACTGTTTGAGTACCTTTCTCTGAAGGGAGGAGAGAACCTCCACTTTGACTATGACCTTGTCTAAACAAGATAAGAGTCGGAGAACTCAAAAGGCTTCCATAGCCTTGGAAACTCATGACTGGAGCATGGGGAGATTACTGATGCCATAAACAGGAGTGTCAATTTGTAAAGTCAACAACAGGAGTCACTGTGCACTTACTCCTCATGTAGGATCTCTGTCCTTGATGTGCTGTACATTGAGATTTAATGCTATAATGAGTACTCAGAGCATACAGACTTAATCATGACAAAACCCCACACTTTATGAAATGCTGGTAGCACACAAATATGTAGAAAGAGAGGCATACTATACAATTATTCCCTAGCATGCTAATTTGTAATTGTCCTAATTATGTTTACTTCCCACAAGATAGCATGTTTTATGAGCCAAGCAGGCCTTAGAATACAGGAGTTAAGGGCACACCTTCCTGTTTATTGTCCAGCTGCTTGGCCTCTTTTGGTCTCAGTTTCTTTATGGATAAAAAACCCACAATGTCCAACTCACAGAGTAGCAGAGAGAATGAAAAACAAATGTGTGCAGAATGCTTGGCTCACAAGAAGCACAATAAATTGCTGCTGCTATCAGTATTCCTAGACACAGCACTGGCTCCCACAGCATGAAGCCAAAGCTGGGCATACAGTAAATAACTGAAAAAATATAGGTTTTGGGGTTTTTCTCATATCTTCCAGGTTCCTTGGATATTTCTACCCATTCAACAAACATTTGAGCAGTTTCTATTCCATGTCAGGCTGTTCAAAGGGTTAAACCAAACAGGAAAGTTGTCTACTGCTCACTACATAATGCTATGGTTGTCACCCCTAACTTGCCTTCCTTTCTAATACAAAATTAGAAGGCAGGCACTCTCTCTAGGCAAATTTACCAACATATTAAACATCTAACCCTAATATCACTAGAATTATTTTATCACATTCTTGCAAATCAATGCAGTCTGAAAATGATTTCTTTGTTTAACCTGTAAAAATAGGCTGGTTGGAATTATGGTTGTGAGGCAGGATGTTAAGCTTCCACCTGCAATAAGTTACAAATACAAATTTCAAACCACATGCTTCCATTATGTGGTGATTAACTGATGCAAATTCTACTACGGCCTTGCTTGAGTGTTGATGGTGCAGAGGTAATTGAGGAAATGCACAGGCTCTTCATCAGCATACCCCATCTGTACAAAGCATTAGGCATGGTGGAGAAGAGATATTCCAGACTGTCCATGCCAACCAAGGATGAGAAATGGTAAATGAGAAGTGGGGAGAAACAATACCAGGGTTCATGGTAAAAGGAAGAGTCCTGCCTTAATATGTTGACCATGCAGGTATACTAAGGACTTGTCCTCCTTTTTGCCAATGACCCAGCAGGCTGGTTCACCACACTGATGAAGTAATACCTGATTCAGTGCCCACAGGTTACAATTATCTAGGCTATGAGCCCAGTAAACAGATGAGTGTCACCCACAGAGGTGCCTGTGGGGTGCATGAACTACTGTGCCAAGGGACCTGCTATGGAGACTATCTGGGGGGATGAGCCACATCAGTGCCGAGGAGTGTCTGAAGCAACACATGAAGTTTATCTGAAATGAGACAACTTGGGATCCCCCTCCAACATAGCATCTAATAGTGACCACTTTGATGTGGATGGCCAGATGTGGTATCAGCTTGTGGAAAGTGGATGAAGAGGTGTCAGGCAGAACAGCACCTGATGGCACACCTTTAGCTTCATAGTTCTGAGTGACAAGCACAGCAGGAAGCTGCTTCTGTGAACACTCCATTGCGTGGATGTACTTGGGTATTTTCTAGAGTGTTGAGGGTCTGCACAGCTTAACTTCAGGGACTATGACCATCAGGGCCAGGAGAGTTGGTTTGGACTACTGTAGGACTCCTCTTAAAATAACAGAGGGGTGAGCATTGGGGAACAGCATGTAAGATGGCTCTTTTGAGACCCACATCCTATATTAGAGTGTGTAGGTTTGAGTCCCACTCCACTTCCAATCCAGCTTCCTACTAAAGTGCATCCTAGGAGGCAGCATATAATAGCTCAGATACTTGGGTCTGTGCCACCCACACTGAGTTCTGGGATTTTCACTTCATAAAACCTGATGTTTTCACATCACAACCTGGCTGAATTCCAGCTATTGTGAATATCTGGAGAGAACAGTGGATGAGAGATCACTGTGCCTTTAATGTGAATAAAATTAATTTTCAAAATTTAAATAAACCTCCTGCATCCATGTGGTCAGACTGGGACTATCCCAGTTGGGCCCCTTCCCTCTTGGGATGGCAGCTGCATAGACTAATTGAAAAAATGCCTGAATACCTCAGTGGGCTCCTTTTCTCAGTTGTGCATCATTGTTTGACATACAAAGTTCATGATGGAGTGTTATTTTACAGATCACCAACACACATTGCAGCAAAGGAACACCTTATGTTCATCCACTCTGCATGGAGGACCCCATCAGCTCTGCTTCCCAGATGATATGAGTCTCTCATGTGGGTTACAGGGACCCACATACTTCAGCCATCACTCCCTCCAAAAGTGCATATTAGCATAAAGCTGGAATTGAGAGTTGTGACTGTAACCTAGGCATGCCAATATAGGATGTGGACATACTAAGCAGGGTTGTAACACATGCCAAATGTCAATCCCTCAGCGAATTTTTGAAGTGCCTCTGTATATCCAAGGCTTTCAGAGAAAGGAGACAGAGCCTACTGGGCCTTGCCCCTTTACTACATAGTTTCTGCTTCTCCCCAACATTGCACACTGCTTCATGTGTCTCTCTGTGTGCATGCTCACTTCTGAGGTCTCTTCATGCAGACAGGGAAGAGCAGCAGAGCACAAAAGAGTGGGTCTGGGAGACAAGGCAGATTAGGGAAAAACTGGACTGTGACAGTTTCTGCCTGGATCCTGCCACTTAGTGTTTAGTGACCACATCTGAAGCAGAGGAAAATTGTTCATCTACATGCCAAAAACTGAAATATAATATCTTTATATTACCCAGGCATGAAAGTCAAATCAAAATGAATTGAAGGCTTACATAAAAGCTCTGAGAATATAAAACCCCTTACAAATGGAAGCAAATTCATTGATATTAGTCTCAACAATGATTGTTTAGATATGACACTAAACGCATAGGTGACAAAAGCAAAGACTGAAAAAAATCTAAGAAATATTCTGCATGTGATAGGAAAAACAGAACAGATAAAGCAAGAAATGAAGAAAACATTGGACAACCTGAGTTTGAACACAAACAAAAACAAATATTGTAATAAAAATTGCACAAAGGATTGATCAGTTTTCCATTGAATATATACAAGTAGCCAACAGGTAACTTAAAAGGGATTCAGAAACAGCTAATGAAGACTACAATGCTAATTAAGACCACAGTGATTATCATTTCATATATGTTAAAATAATTATGCAAAAGTAAAAAGATAACATTGGCCCAGGGTGGAAAAAAGGAATATAAAAATTGTTGCTGAGAAAGTAAATTGGTACATCCAATATAGAAAACATTATGTAGGTCTTCAATCAAAATTAAACATAGAACATATGACAAAGCAATCTCACAACTGCGTGTATATCCAAAGGAAACCAAATCAATATCTCAACTAGATACCTTTATCTCCACATTACTGGCAGCATTATCTACAAGAACAAGATATGGAGACAACCCCACTGTCAACATATGAATAAAGAAAATGTGATAAACACACATACACAGGAATCACAGACAACCTTAATAAGGAAATTCTTCCATTTTGTCAGGATGTAGATCCAAAAATATGAATGTGGACATTAGGCTATTTGCAATAAGGCACAGAAAGATAAATGCCACACAATATCACTCATATGTGTAATCTAAGAAAGTCGCACTTAATCACAGAATAGAATGGTGGTTGTCATGGGCTGAGAGTGAAGGACATGGGAAAATGTTAGCTGAACACACATTTGCAGCTATGAGATAAATTAACAAAATTAACACCTCAAGACTTTAATATTCAACACAGTAAACAGTTGGTTATGATATCACATACTCACAACTTGTTAATATCTTCCATATTCTTTAATAACAAAGGGATGTAATGTGATGGATATGTTAGATTGTCTTAATCATTTCACAATGTATATGTACAAGAGGATTCCAGAAAGCTTATGAAAAAATGTAATCAAAAGATAATGTGAATTGTCCATAACTTTTTAACGTCCCTCACATAGCAAAACATCAGTTTTTGATGATACACAAATTGTGTCAGTCATACTCTGACAATCTTGAAAAAATTAAAACAAGCAAAACTAAACAGACTCCTATATGAAAATATAAATCCAAAATAACTTAGTAAACTACACATATCTACAGGATTTGGAAGACTTTCATGCAAGAGAAATCATTTTTAAAACACACATAAATTTGAGTGGTCAAAATTTTTATTTTGAAAGTGCAAATAGAGATGGCACCCTGTACAGAGAAAGTGTAAGTGCTAAGACGATGCCCAAATACCAAATTACAGGGTCTTTCTGCTTCTCTAAAACCTGGGTGAAAACCCCAAGCCAAATAAAACTTCTGTCTCTACCTTACTCAGTCTATGTTACTGTGATATTGGAAACATATGAAGGAGTGAGACATCCTAGAAACAGCTGTGTAAAGAGGTCAATGCCCTGGAAAGTACCCTGCAGGCCACATATTGAGAAAACTAGGGGGAACCAGGTGCCTGTGGGGAGGGAAGGAGGAACCTACAGCGCCTGTCCTGCATGAACCGCATACACACAGCCCACATTCTCCCTAGAGACCACCCAGTCCCCACTGCACAATCGGGGGAGACGTGGAGCTACTGCCACACAGCTGGCCTGCTATGACTCTGGGCTGAGAAGTCTCACCCAAGCAGGGAAGGGGCAGGACCTCGGGGGTCCTGGGTGCCGGTAAAGCCCCCAACCCACAGGTCTGAGGGGACCGAGGGGAAGCCCTGTGCCAGCGCCAATATGGAGCCCACAGATGCCGGAGGCCTGTGTCCTCCTGGCCTTCGGCTCCGTTTTCCCCTCTCGGTACAGCCAGGTCACACACTCACCATGTCGCGGTTGTCAGCTTCCGAGGTGCCCAGCGTCCCTGGTGAGTGAAGATGGAGAGCTGCAGAGGTCGACTTCGCTTGGGAGCCTCCTGGCGGCGGAGCTGTCTCCCAGGAGTTCACTCTGCAGGCAAAACTCTGAGAAGATTGTGACGTCCAGGCGCCGCGTGCTGATGCACTGTGGACGTCACCTTGCCTGATTGGACAGTTTGCCAGCCTTGAGTGCACGGAACGTCACAAAGCACGGAGCCAATCAGCGTCCCCCATAGCAAGGACCCCTAACTTCAAGTTGTCCTGGATGGGAACAGCGAGAGACAGACCTGGGTTCAGGTCTGAAATGGCCGCCCCTGGGCTCTGCCTCCCCGCGGCTGGAGGGCTCTCACCTCTGAGCTCCTGCTACCCACTGGCCTCGCCCTGGGTCCCCGTCCTTCTCCCTGCGGATGCTGCCTGGAGCTGGCGGTAACCTGTTGCAGTGAGTTACAGTTCTGTTTATCCGCTTCCGGCGCTTTCGTTTTCCTTGTATTTCTGCTCATTCTGTTGGGTCGTTTGTATTACTTATTGATTTGAATAACATTTAGATGTAACATAATTTACTCTATTTTTCTTTTCTTCTGTTTTCTACTCTGCCTATTGATCTTTTATATTTTCTAGTTATTTCTTGCTGGCACTTGGTAATCTAATGGATTTTTAAAACATTGATCTTTCCCACAACATTAAATTCATTTATCAGTTTATTTGTTTTTAGATTTTATGAATTCTCCCTAAATAAATATCTCCAATATATTGGCAATTTATTGTTAAGAAATTGATCTTTACATCTTATTTTATTTCTTTTTGCTCTCCCCCTCGCCCCCAACTACTCCTCCAATAAGAAGTTGGCACTAGTGGAGACTTCCTGGTCTAGGTTTACTTCCAGGGTAAAAGCTGTCAATGATTCTGTATTAATCATGGTTTTTGTTGTAGGATCCTTTTAAAAATTTTTGATCTGAATAAGAAAGCCATTGCTCTTTTTTACTATACTGCAAGCAGTTTTTAAAAATTACATGCTGATTTTTAAATGTTTTTGAACATTAAATTGTCATGTGATTTTCTCCTTGAATTTGTCACCTACCTGGAAAATTTACATGACTTGTTAAGAAATGTTAACCACCTCTTGTATTTTTTATTATATGTGACTTGTTATTCATTACATTTTCATATGCGATTTCATTTATTATACAAATACTAAGGATTTATACATCTGTATATGAAAGAGAGTTTATACTTAATTTATATTGAAAGTTCCGGTCAACTTTGCATCATTATCAATGTAATGCTGGCTTTCTAAAAGAAATCTGAAAATATGCTTTGCTTATTTATACTTTGATACATCTGAGAAATATAGGTTTTTTTAATTTCTTAAATGTTTGAAATATTTTGTGTTTCTATAACTGAAGTTGTGTTTCTCTGTTTTATTGGCTGGTGGCCTTCAAACTGGGATTCAACTTCCTTGTTTTAATTTGGAGTTTTCCTATTTTATACTTCTTATATTGGATTTTAGGAATTTATATTTGTGTTTGGGAATTTGATTTTCAAAGTATAGTGGATTTTTATCTCTAGTCAAGTTTTTATCCCAAGAGTTTTTTTTTTTTTTGACATGCAGAGTTAGATGGTGAGAGAGACAGAGAGAAAGGTCTTCCTTCCATTGGTTGACCCCCCAAATGGCCGCTATGGCCAGAGATACACCGTTCCAAAGCCAGGAGCCAGGTGCTTCCTCTTGGTCTCCCATATGGGTGCAGGACCCAGGGACTTGGGCCATCCTCCCCTGCCTTCCTGGGCTACAGCAGAAAGCTGGACTGGAAGAGTAGCAACCAGGACAGAATCCGGTGCCCCAACCAGGGCTAGAACTCTGGGTACTGGTGCTGCAGGCGGAGGATTAGCCTAGTGGGCTGCAGCGCCGGCCTTACCCCTAAGAGTTTTACAATATTTTTTTCTGATCTTGACAAAGCTCTTTTCTCTGTAAACAATTGTTTTAATACATGAAAATGGACACTAGTGTTACTTTTCCCTGTGTTTCCTCAATTACTTTTACTCATAGTTTATTAATTTTGTTAAAATTAAAAAGTATATCCTGGGGCTGATGCTATGGCATAGTTGGTAAAGCCACCACCTGCAGTGCTGGCATCCCATATGGGCCCCAGTTCAAGTCCCAGGTACTCCCCTTCATATCTAGCTCTTTGCTATGGCCTGGGAAAGCAGTAGAAGATGGCCCAAGTCCTTGGGCCCCTGCACCTATGTGAGAGACCTAGAAGAAGCTCCTGAATTCAGATAAGGGCAGCTCTTGCTGTTGCAGCCCTCTGGAGAGTGAACCAGTAGATGGAAGACCTTTTTCTCTCTCTGCCTCTGCCTCTCTGTAACTCTGCCTTTCAAATATATAACTAAATCTTAAGAATTATTTCCAGAAATGAATGAAAAATCTGTCCCGGTTGCTCCTCTTCCAGTCTAGCTCTCTGCTATGGCCCAGGAAGGCAGTGGAGGGTGGCCCAAGTGCTTGGGCCCTGCACGTGCATGGGAGACCAGGAGGAAGCACCAGGCTCCTGACTTGGAGTTGGCTCAGCTTGCCAGCCATGGGGGCCATTTGGGGGTTGAACCAATGGAAGAAAGACCTTTCTCTCTGTCTCTCTCTCTCACTGTCTAACTCTGCCTGTCAAAAAAATAAATCTATGAGTGTGTGTGTGTGTGTATATATATACACACATATATACATATATTATTATATTATATATTATATAGTTTATAATATATAACAGTTATATAGTTACATAACATATTTAATAATTATATAATTTATAATAACATAATTATATATTAGAATATATCACATTAGACTATATATTATATATCTTAACTATAATATAATATATAATATAATAACTATGTATAATATATATATAATTATCAGCAAACAGTAAGATGTTTAATTTATTTAAAAATCGAATAAATAAAAATTAAAGTATGTGTTTTTCATTAGATTCAAAACAATTATTGCAACTGTTGACATTTTGACATATATGAGGCAATGGCCATTGAATAGAATGTGAATTTGCAAAAGAAATCGGTGATGTGTACCAAAAGTCTTAGCAATACAGATTATGTTATTATATACTCTTGTCCCAAATAAGCACTTCCTAAAAAAATCTTTCTTTGGAAAAATAGGTTTCAGAAGTGTCTATGGAAACTTTTTCTTAGGGAAACTTGAGGATAGAAAAGTAAATATCTAACAGTACAGTATTCATTAAATAGTATATGATAAATCCATATGAAGAAACATAGTTTAGCTATAAAATATATTTACATTATTAAGTAAAAAAAAAACTTGGCAAAGCAGGATGTATTATATATATATATATATCCACTATTTTTCAAAAACATGCTTATTTATTTTTTAAATATTGATTTATTTATTTGAAAGAGTTACACAGAGAGAGCAGAGGCAGAGAGAAAGAGAGCGAGAGAGAGAGGTCTTCCACCCACTGGTTCACTCCCCAATTGGCCGCAATGGCCAGAGCTGCGCTGATCCCAAGCCAGGAGCCAGGAGCTTCCCCTGGGTCTCCCACACGGGTGCAGCACTTGAACCATCTTCCACTGCTTTCCCAGGCCATAGCAGAGAGCTGGGTCGGAAGTGGAGCACCCAGGTCTTGAACTGGTGGCCATATGGGATGCCAGCGTTTCAGGCCAGGGTGTTAACCTGCTGCACCACAGCACCAGCCCCCAAAACATGCTTATACAGATATATTTCCTCAAGCCTTGTGTTATGTGTACGAAGCCATCTGTTTGACTCACATAAGCATACCTTAAAATGATTGTGGAAATGGAATTAAAAGTTAAATTTATTTTGGTTCAAAACATGTTGAAATTTATATATACATGGGTTATTTAAAAAGTTCATGGAAAACATGTATTATGAGAAATACATATTTCAAATGTTATGCACCAACACAAACTTATCTTCTACTTCTATTTCCCATGAAATTTTGAAATCCATCAGAAAAACATGGTGTTCCTGGGAAATATCTGGCCATTATTTAATATATTGTAGAGATGCTAAATCTGCCTGAAGTTACTAAGAAAGAGTGTGGTCGTGATTAGACACCTTTTCATTTAACCTCTCTGCGTTGTAACCGATAGTCACATGTAAAGAAACTATTTCCAGGTGTTGTGCAATTTGTGATACCGAAATCAGAGCAGAGTGTCTTCTTGACGCGGCGACTCACCGGCCAGAGCCCTAGGGCCAGTTGAAGGGGCTGCCCGCCAGCAGCGAGTCCCGGGTGAGCGTCTCGGTGGGCGTCTTGCCCACCAGGCGCAGCAAGTGGAGCTGCGCAATGAGGGGCGCCTGGAGCGCGCGCAGGGCCGGGCGCGCTGGGGCTGGGACGGGTACTGGGCGCGCAATACTCCATGAGAGCACCTATGTCTGCTCCTGCAACCTCTCAGCGCGCGCAGAGGCCAAGAGGGCCATGACCTTGAGGCACTGGACTCCACCGAGTCGCCCTGCAGGCGGCCCAGCTCCTCCAACTGCTCCTGGTCCAGGAAGGCCGCACGCGCTTGGCCTGCAGTGGCGCCCTGTGCAGGCAGGGGCAGCACTAAGCAGCCGCGCCACCAGCGTTCGCCCTGGTCCATGCCCAGCGCCCTGCCGCCGCCACCTGCACCTGCCGCGCCCGCAGCTGCACCGGGAACAAGCCTCTGTCCGCCCTCTCGCCAGCACCCAGCCAGGAGGGCTGCCGGAGGAGGCGGCCAGCGCTGCCAGGCAGCGATTGCGGGATGCGGCCGCGCTGCAGCGCTGCGGGGCGGCAGGAGGGAGAGAGAGAGAGAAGGGCAGGGAGAAGACGGCCAGAGCTAGGCTCTCTCAGAGTCCCCCCACCCCAGCTCCGGGAGAGCCCGGGTAGGGAGGGGGCCTGGGGTCTTCCCCAGGTGGGACTGGGAGCTGGGGCCTCGCCCATAGAAAGCAGGTGAGGTGGGAGGAGGTAAACCGAGGCGGGGAGGGCTGGCTGCCAGGCAGGGCAAATTAAGGAGCCTTAATGAGCCCGCCCACCTGGCCTGATGGAATCCATGAGCTCCAGCCTTGGGCCGTCCTCACACAGGGCGCATTACCAGCCCTGGAGGGGACTCGGGACTGGAAGTGGGGCTGAGTCCTGCGAGGGTGGGAGTCAGCTGTCCAGTAGGAGTGGCCAAATGGGGCCCAAAAGTGCTGCCCTGGTTATAAGCCCTGCCTACACCACTCCTCCCCCCCATCCTACCTCAGGGCCTTTGCACCTGCTCACCCCCCCTTCTTCAAAACCCACCCCCAACTCTTCCTCCTCCAGCCCAGGCTGGGGCGTGGGGTTCAAATCCCACCCACAACTCCCTCTTTAACACCAACCCCCGAATTAACAAATCTGCTTTAGAGCAGTATTGACCATGGAGGAAGGGCTACCCTGGTGGCAACTGAAGCCATGGGCTATTTACTGAGGGCCAACTGTATGCAGGGACCCTGGGGCACAACAGTGCACAAGACAAAGAGAGTCCCTGGAGAAGTCATTGGGTTCCAAAGCAAAGTAAGGGGTTGTGAGCTGTGAGGGTGGGAGGCCGCGCAAGGGGTGGGGGGTGCAGCATGTGGCTGTAGGTGCGCCCACCTGAGGGCTGGGCCTGCGTGATTTCAGATAAGCCACGTGAGAAGAGGGGCACATGTGAACCCCCCCAAACTGAAGGGAGTGGCTTTTCCAAGGGGCTCTGAGCCGACTTTATCAGCTTCCCTCACAGACGCAGTGAGGGGGGAGGACTTTGAAAGCATGAGAGACTGGAGTCAGACGCTGGGAAGAACCGGCAGACAGAAAGCAGGTATGGGGTGCGCATTTATCCTGAGGCTGGAACCCCCACCCCCACCCCTACCCCGAGACCACCGCCCCCCTCCCCCTTGTGGAGCCTGGAGAAACTGCAGGGCATTGGAGTTTAGGGCCGCGCTGCTTGGACTGTGTCTGCCCTGGGCCAGGCTGGGGCTTCTAGGGGACGGAACAAGAGTGGGGTCCCCATGGGCTCAGGCTGCCTGGCTCCTGCCTTAAGCAAACAGAGGTAGGGGTGGGAGCAACAGAAACCAAATGTGTGTATGTGCGTGTGTGTTTGTGCGTGTGTGTGCATGTATGTGTGTGTCCATGTATGTGTGTGTCTGTGTATGTGTGTGTCTGTGTATTTCTTCAGGACGCAGTGGCCAGGCCTGGGCAGGGGACCGGGCCCTGGCCACAGCTGTAATTGGATTCCTGCGCCAGTACAGGGTGCAATGGCCCTGGCCTTGTGGTTAGCAAGTGCAATGCTGGGCCCCACCAGCCGACTGCAGGGAGGAAGGGGGCTGCTCACCCTCCTTCCGCAGGCCTCCCCCCGGCTGCATCGGGGCTGGGGGCCACTCACCTTCCTTCTGCACAACCCCCCCGGAAGCACTTCTTGAGCCGGCAGGACTGGCACTGGTCGTGCTGATGTTGGTCCATCTGACAGTCCCAATTGGACCTGCAGGTGTAGCAGTGTTAGGAGCCGATTGTCTAATGAATATACAGGTGTGTGTTTTTAAAGCCTGATAATTTTAGACATAACTTTCTCCACGTTTTATATTTCTATATTTTAGTTTTCGTGTATCCATTTGAAAGGCAGAGATAATTCTACTGTGTGTGTGGCAGGAACCCAATTCCTTGAGCCCTCCTGTGCTGCCTCCCAGCCTCTGCATTAGCAGGAAGTTGAACACAGAAATGGAAACAACACTCAGAGGCCCTCATTCCATTGTAGCAAGGTTGTCTCAAGGGGATTCTTAACCACTTGGCCAAATGCTCCCTCCTGCTTACTACTTTTTAAACACCACTCTCTTACATTACATAGGCCCAGGATCACAAAAATTACCAATTCCAATGTTGGCAAAGCCAATGAAAATGGAGCTCTCGCAAAGAAAATGAAAGCCGGCTGGTGCCGCAGCTCAATAGGCTAATCCTCCTCCTTGCAGCGCCGGCACACCGGGTTCTAGTCCCAGTAGGGACACTGGATTCTGTCCCGGTTGCCCCTCTTCCAAGCCAGCTCTCTGCTGTGGCCCGGGAGTACAGTGGAGGATGGTCCAAGTGCTTGGGCCCTGCACCTGCATGGGAGACCAGGGGAAGCACCTGCTCCTGGCTTCGGATCAGCGCGATGGCCTGCGGTGGCCATTGGAGGGTGAACCAATGGCAAAGGAAGACCTTTCTCTCTCTCTCTCTCTCTCACTGTCCACTCTGCCTTTCAAAAAAATAAAAAGAAAAGAGAAAATGAAAGCCAAGCAAATTATTTAATTAGAAGTATTAGCTTGAATAAAATAATACCTTGAGTTTCATATTTCATCAGGTTAGATAAGTGAATTTTCAATATCAATATACACGGAACATAAAAAAGATGTACAAATATCTTCAACCATCAATATTACACATTTGCAAAAGCAGTGGATGCTTGAATAGTTCTACAAAAATGTGTTCTAAAATCATGTGATTAGTCTTTAAGTAAAGGAAATGAATGTTTATCTCAATGAACCATTTCCAAAAGGGCAGAAATACAAAATAAAGCCCCTAACAGGAACTGGATATGACAATAATTATCTTTGTAAATTCATTTTGTTTTAAGAACTGTTTCTGAAAACTGTATTTTTTATAAAGTAAACAATATTTTAATGGGGAATTACTAACCATGATATAATAAAATATTTTCTGGAATTCTTGATCACAGTTTGAAGCCAGATTTAATTTAAAAAGTTACCAAAGGTGGGAAATAGGCATACAAGAAAAACTATTTTTAATTTTTAAATGTATCTATATCTTTTTTTTAAAAAAACTTTTATTTAATGAATATAAATTTCCAAAGTACGGCTTATGGATTACAATGGCTTCCCCCCCATAACGTCCCCCTCACCCGCAACCCTCCCCTTTCCCACTCCCTCTCCCCTTCCAATCACATCAAGATTCATTTTCGATATCTTTATATACAGAAGATCAGTTTAGCATACATTAAGTAAAGATTTCAACAGCTTGCTCCCACACAGAAACATAAAGTGAAAAATAATAGATGATTTTTTAAATGATGATGAAATCAGATCAGACCTATTGTCATGTTTAATCCCAGTGAGAGTCAAGTTGGGAATTGATAATTTCTTTTTTCTTTTTTCTTTTTTTTTTTTTTTTACAGAAGATCAGTTTAGTATACATTAAGTAAAGATTTCAACAGTTTGCACCCCCATAGAAACACAAAGTGAAATATACTGTTTGAGTACTCATTATAGCATTAAATCTCAATGTACAGCACATTAAGGACAGAGATCCTACATGAGGAGTAAGTTCACAGTGATTCCTGTTGTTGACTTTACAAATTGACACTCCTGTTTATGGCATCAGTAATCTCCCTATGCACCAGTCATGAGTTTCCAAGGCTATGGAAGCCTTTGGAGTTCACTGCCTCTTATCTTGTTTAGACAAGGTCAAAGTCAAAGTGGAGGTTCTCTCCTCCCTCCAGAGAAAGGTACCTCCTTCTTTGAAGACCTGTTCTTTCACTGGCATCTCACTCACAGAGATCTTTCATTTAGGTTTTTTTTTTTTTTTTTTTTTTTTTTTTTTTTTTTTTTTACCAGAGTGTCTTGGCTTTCCATGCCTGAAATACTCTCATGGGCTTTTCAGCCAGATCTGAATGGCTTTAGGGCTGATTCTGAGGCCAGAGTGCTGTTTAGGACATCTGCCATTCTATGAGTCTGCTGAGTATCTTGCTTCCCATGTTGGATCACTCTCCCCTTTATTTATTCTATCGGTTAGTGTTAGCAGGTACTAGACTTGTTTATGTGCTCCCTTTGACTCTTAGTCCTTTCATTATGATCAATTGTGAACTGAAATTGATCACTTGGAATAGTGAGATGGCATTGGTATATGCCTCCTTGATGGGATTGAATTGGAATCCCCTGGTATGTTTCTAACTCTACCATTTGGGGCAAGTCAGCTTGAGCATGTCCCAAATTGTACATCTCTTCCCTCTCTTATTCCCACTCTTATGTTTAACAGGGATCACATTTCAGTTAAATTTAAACACTTAAGAATAACTGTGTATTAATTACAGAATTAAACCAGTCTTATTAAGTAGAACAGACAAAAAAATACTAAGAGGGATAATGTATTAAGTTGTTCATTAACAGTCAGGGCTATGCTGATCAAGTCACCGTTTCTCCTAGTGTCCATTTCACTTCAGGATGTTTCCTTTTTGGTGTTCAGTCAGTTGTCACCGATCAGGGAGAACATATGGTATTTGTCCCTTTGGGACTGGCTTATTTCACTCAGCATGATGTGTTCCAGATTCCTCCATTTTGTTGCAAATGACTGGATTTCGTTGTTTCTTCCTGCGGTATAGTATTCTAAAGAGTACATATCCCATAATTTCTTTATCCAGTCTACCGTTGATGGGCATTTAGGTTGGTTCCAGGTCTTGCCTATTGTGAATTGTGCTGCAATAAACATTAGGGTGCAGACCGCTTTTTTGTTTGCCAATTTAAATTCCTTTGGGTAAATTCCAAGGAATGGGATGGCTGGGTCGAACGGTAGGGTCATATTCAGGTTTCTGAGGAATCTCCAGACTGACTTCCATAGTGGCTTGACCAGTTTGCATTCCCACCAATAGTGGGTTAGTGTTCCTTTTCCCCCACATCCTCGCCAGCATCTGTTGTTGGTAGATTTCTGAATGTGAGCCATTCTAACCGGGGTGAGGTGAAACCTCATTGTGGTTTTGATTTGCATTTCCCTGATTGCTAGTGACCTTGAACATTTTTTCATGTGCCTGTTGGCCATTTGGATTTCCTCTTTTGAAAAATATCTATTGAGGCCCTTGGCCCATCTCTTAAATGGGTTGTTGGTTTTGTTTTTCTGGAGTTTCTTGATCTCTTTGTAGATTCTAGTTATTAACCCTTTATCTGGTGCATAGTTTGCAAATATTTTTTCCGATTCTGTCGGTTGTCTCTTCACTCTCCTGACTGTTTCTTTTGCAGTACAGAAACTTCTCACTTTGATGCAATCCCAATAGTAGATTTTGGCTTTGACTGCCTGTGCCTCCCGCGTCTTTTCCAGAAATTCTTTGCCTGTGCCAATATCTTGAAGGGTTTCTCCACTGTTTTCTAATAACTTGATGGTGTCAGGACATAGATTTAGGTCTTTAATCCATGTTGAGTGGATTTTTGTGTAAGGCGTAAGGTAGGAGTCTTGCTTCATGCTTCTGCACGTGGAAATCCAGTTTTCCCAGCACCATTTATTGAATAGAATGTCCTTGCTCCAGGAATTGGTTTTAGATCCTTGATCAAATATAAGTTGGCTGTAGATGTTTGGGTTGATTTCTGGTGTTTCAATTCTGTTCCATTCGTCTATCCATCTGTTTCTGTACCAGTACCATGCTGTTTTGATTACAACTGTCCTTTAGTATGTCCTGAAATCTGGCATTGTGATTCCTCTGGTTTTGTTTTTGTTGTACAAGATTTCTTTAGCTCTTCGAGGTCTCTTGTGCCTCCATATGAATTTCAGCATCATTTTTTCCAGATCTGAGAAGAATGTCTTTGGTTTCCTGATTGGAATTACATTGAATCTACAAATTGCTTTTGGGAGAATGGACATTTTGATGATGTTGATTCTTCCAATCCATGAGCATGGAAGGTTTTTTCCATTTTTTGGTATCCTCTTCTATTTCTTTCTTTAAGGTTTTGTAATTTTCATCATAGAGATCTTAAACGTCCTTGGTTAAGTTTATTCCAAGGTATTTGATTGTTTTTGTAGCTATTGTGAATGGGATTGATCTTAGCAGTTCTTTCTCAGCCGTGGCATTGCTTGTGTATACAAAGGCTTTTGATTTTTGTGCATTGATTTTGTATCCTGCCACTTTGCCAAACTCCTCTATGAGTTCCAATAGTCTCTTCGTAGAGTTCTTTGGATCCTCGAAATAAAGAATCATATCATCTACAAAGAGGGATAGTTTGACTTCTTCCTTCTCAGAATCCGGCACCCTGACCGGGACTAGAACCCCGTGTGCCAGTGCTGCAGGCGGAGGATTAGCCTAGTGAGCCGGGGCACCGGCCTGCATGGTATTATTCTAATTCTTATAAACTTGCTGAGACTTGCTTTATGGCCTAGTATGTGATCAATCCTAGAGAAGGTTCCATGCACTGCTGAGAAGAATGTGAAGTCTTTAGATGTAGGATTGAAAGTTCTGTAGATATCTGTTAGATCCATTTGGGCAATAGTGTCGATTAAATCTGCTGTTTCCTTGTTGATCTTCTGTCCGGATGATCTGTCTATGTCTGAGAGTGGAGTATTGAAGTCCCCCAGTACTATTGTATTGGAATCTAAATCTCCCTTTAAGTCCCTTAACATATCTTTTAAATAGACCGGTGCCCTGTAATTAGGTGCATATACATTTATAATAGTTACATCTTCCTGTTGAATTGAACCCTTAATCATTATATAGTGCCCCTTTTTGTCTCTCTTAACAGTTTTTGTATTAAAGTTTATTTTGTCTTATATTAATATGGCTACACCTGCTTTTTTGGTTTCTGTTGGCATGGAATATCTTTTTCCAGCCTTTCACTTTCAGTCTGCATGCCTCTTTGTTAGAGAGATGTGTTTCTTGTAGGCAACAAATAGTTGGGTTGTGTTCTTTGAGCCAATCAGCCAATCGGTGTCTTTTAACTGAAGAATTAAGACCATTAATGTTCAATGTGACTATTGATATGTAGTGACTTTGCCCTGCCATTTTCCCGGAGATATTTTCTAATATATGCTTTGAGCTTCCCATGCTCATTTTACTGGTAGGTTTTCTTCCTTTCCCTTCTTTCATATTGATGGCCATGTTTCTGTGTTTCTGAGTGTAGCACATCTTTAAGTATCTTTTGCAGGGCCGTACGAGTGGCCACAAAGTCTTTCAATTTCTGTTTGCTATGAAAGGTCTTTATTTCACCTTCATTCACAAATGAGAGCTTAGCAGGATATAATATTCTGGGCTGGCAATTTTTCTTTCTTAGCACCTGTGCTATGTCTCGCCATTCCCTCCTAGCCTGTAGTGTTTCTGATAAGTCTGCTGTGAGTCTGATTGGAGATCCTCTGAGAGTAATCTGATGTTTCTCTCTTGCACATTTTAGGATCTTTTCTTTATATTTCACTGTGGTGAGTTTAATTACCACATGTCGTAGTGAGGATCTCTTTTGGTCATGTTTATTGGGGGTTCTATGAGCTTCCTGTACTAGGATGTCTCTGTAGTATCTCACTACAAAGGCCTTCTAATCCTTTCTCTTTCTCCATGCCTTCAGGAACTCCTAGAACTCGAATGTTGTTTTTTTTTTTAATAGTATCCTGTAGATTCCCAACAATATTTTTTAGATTTCTAATTTCCTCTTCTTTTCTTTGGTTTGACTGTATGTTTTCCTGTGCTCTATCTTCTAAGTCCGATATTCTCTCTTCTGCTTCACCCATTCTGTTTTTAAGGCTTTCTAATGGGTTTGTCATTTGATCTATTGAGCTCTTCATTTCATTTTGATTTCTCTTCACTATCACACTTTCCTGCTCTACTAGTTTCTGCGTTTCATTTTGATTCTTCCTTTAAATTTCATTTTCACGAGAGAGATTTTCAATCCTGTCCAATAAGGATTTCTGTAGTTCAAGGATTTGCTTTTGAAAACTCCTAAATGTTCTTATCATAAATTTTTTGAAATCCGTATCTTGCATTTCTTCTATCTCATCATCTTCATGATCTTTGCTTGGGGTGTTTTGTTTATTTGGAGGCATCATAGTGTCATCGTTGGTCTTGTTCCCTCGATTTCTGTGTTTGTTGCTTGGCATAGTTAATTCTTCTTTCGTCACTGTGTGTGTTTTTTTTTTAATTTTTTTTTGTTTTATACTATGTCTGTGTTAAGTGGACAAGAATACATTGCATGACTAACAATTGAAACCCTATTTATTGGGCTGCCTCTTGCCTTTATCATTGATTTTAGCACAAAGCTGGTGATAGATGAATCATTTTTCTGTCTCTATAGTTTTCAGTTCTGAAACTTGTTTTTCCCCTTTACAAATCAATCTTGTAAAACAGGCTCTTTGTTGTAGTCATACAAGTTTTACTATCCCACTTTTTTTTTGCATCTTTATTTATTGCAAACACACACATATGGAGAGGGCAACAAAGAGGGATCTCCCACCCAGTGGATCATTCTCCAAATGCTAGCTACTGCCAAGGCTGGGACAGGTCGAACCAGGAAAAAAGAATTCAGTCAGTATATCCCAAATGTGTGGAAGAGACTCAACAACTTGAGATTTCACCTGCTGCCTCCCAGGATGTGCATTAACCAGGAAACTGGAATCAGGAATGGAGGTAGGACTTGAACCCAGTCACTCTAATTTGAGATTGCAGGTGTCCCAAGCAGAGTCTTAATTTCTACACCAAATGCCTCCCCCCACATGTTTTTAAGAAAACTGAATACTCAACAGCTATTGTGAGCCATGGATAAATAACATGTTGAACAATAAATAACTCTTGTTGTGACAAATAAAATTTGATGTAAGAAATGTTAATCTCTTGATATTATTAAAACTAATCTTATGAAATCTCATTCTTTCCAAAAGTGAACCAAAGTAATAATTCATGTGATGAGCAAAGTTGTCAGAAGTTTCATTCCTCGTGCTCACTTCAGCAGCACATATACTAAAATTGGAATGATACAGAGAAGATTAGCATGGCCCCTGCTCAAGGATGACACGCAAATTCGTGAAGCGTTCCATATTTTTAGGGAATGGCGAGATATAGCCCAGGTACTAAAAGAGAAAAACTGCCAGCCCAGAATATTATATCCTGCAAAGCTCTCATTTGTGAATGAAGGTGAAATAAAGACTTTTCATAGCAAACAGAAATTGAAAGACTTTGTGGCCACTCGTCCAGCCCTGCAAAAGATGCTTAAAGATGTGTTACACACAGAAACACAGAAACACGGCCATCAATATGAAAGAAGGTAAAGGAAGGAAACCAAGGAAGGAAAGCTCACAGCAAAAGATCACAGGGAATTCAAAGCATATATTAGAACTTATCTTTGGCAAATGGCAGGGCAAAGTTACCACTTATCATTAGTCACATTGAACGTGAATGGCCTGAACTGTCCAGTTAAAAGACACCGATTGGCTGATTGGGTTACGGAACAAAACCCATCTATTTGCTGCTTACAAGAAACTCATCTTTCCAACAAAGATCCATACAGACTGAAAGTGAAAGGCTGGAAAAAGATATACCATGCCAACAGAAATGAAAAAAGAGTGGGCGTAGCCATCTTAATTTCAGACAACATAAACTTTACCACAAAAACCATTAAGAGAGACAAAGAGGGACACTACATAATGATTAAGGGATCAATTCAACAGGAAGATATAACAATTATCAATGTATATGCACCTAACTACAGGGCACCGGTTTATCTAAAAGACTTGTTAACGGACTTAAAGGGAGATTTAGACCCCAATACAATAGTACTGGGGGACTTCAACTCCACTCTCAGAAATAGACAGATCAATAGGACAGAAGATCAACAAGGATACAGTAGATTTAAACAACACTATAGCCCAAATGGATCTAACAGATATCTACAGAGCTTTTCATCCTACACTTAAAGAATTTACATTCTTCTCAGCAGTACATGGAACCTTCTCTAGGATTGACCACATACTAGGCCATAAAGCAAGTCTCAGCAAATTCAAAAGAATTAGAATCATACCATGCAGCTTCTCAGACCATAAAGGAATGAAGTTGGAAATCAGCAACTCAGGAATCCCTAGAGCATATGCAAACACATGGAGATTGAACAACAGGCTCCTGAATGAACAATGGGTCATAGAAGAAATCAAAAGAGAAATCAAAAACTTTTTGGAAGTCAATGAGGATAACAGCACAACATACCAAAACTTATGGGACACAGCAAAAGCAGTGTTAAGAGGAAAGTTTATATCAATAGGTGCCTACATCAAGAAATTGGAAAGGCACCAAATAGATGAGCTTTCAATTCACCTCAAGGATCTAGAAAACCTACAGCAAACCAGACCCAAATCTAGTAGGAGAAGAGAAATAATTAAAATCAGAGAAGAAATCAACAGGATTGAATCAAGAAAAACATTACAAAAAATCAGCCAAACGAGGAGCTGGTTTTTTGAAAAAATAAACAAAATTGACACCCCATTGGCCCAACTAACTAAAAAAAGGAGAGAAAAGACCCAAATCAATAAAATCAGAGATGAAAAAGGAAATTTACCAAAAGACACCACAGAAATAAAAAGAATCATCAGAAATTACTACAAGGACTTGTATGCCAGCAAACAGGGAAACCTATCAGAAATGGATAGATTCCTGGACACATGCAACCTACCTAAATTGAACCAGGAAGACATCGAAAACCTAAACAGACCCATAACTGAGACAGAAATTGAAACAGTAATAAAGGCCCTCCCAACAAAGAAAAGCCCAGGACCAGATGGATTCACTGCTGAATTCTACCAGACATTTAAAGAAGAACTAACTCCAATTCTTCTCAAACTATTCAGAACAATCGAAGAAGAGGGAATCCTCCCAAATTCTTTCTATGAAGCCAGCATCACCTTAATTCCTAAGCCAAAAAAAAGATGCAGCACTGAAAGAGAATTACAGAACAATATCCCTGATGAACATAGATGCAAAAATCCTCAATAAAATTCTGGCCAATAGAATGCAACAACACATCAGAAAGATCATCCACCCAGACCAAGTGGGATTTATCCCTGGTATGCAGGGATGGTTTAATGTGCGCAAGACAATCAATGTGATACACCACATTAACAGACTGCAGAAGAAAAACCATATGATTCTCTCAATAGATGCCGAGAAAGCATTTGATAAAATACAACACCCGTTCATGATGAAAACTCTAAGCAAACTGGGTTTGGAAGGAACATTCCTCAATACAATCAAAGCAATCTATGAAAAACCCACAGCCAACATCCTATTGAAGGGGGAAAAGTTGGAAGCATTTCCACTGAGATCTGGTACCAGACAGGGATGTCCACTCTCACCACTGCTATTCAATATAGTTCTGGAGGTTCTAGCCAGAGCTATTAGGCAAGATAAAGAAATTAAAGGGATACAAATTGGGAAGGAAGAACTCAAACTATCCCTCTTTGCAGATGACACCATTCTTTATTTAGGGGGACCAAAGAACTCTACTAAGAGACTATTGGAACTCATAGAAGAGTTTGGCAAAGTAGCAGGGTATAAAATCAATGCACAAAAATCAACAGCCTTTGTATACACAGACAATGCCATGGATGAGGAAGAACTTCTAAGATCAATCCTATTCACAATAGCTACAAAAACAATCAAATACCTTGGAATAAACTTAACCAAGGACGTTAAGGATCTCTACGATGAAAATTACAAAACCTTAAAGAAAGAAATAGAAGAGGATACCAAGAAATGGAAAAATCTTCCATGCTCATGGATTGGAAGAATCAATATCATCAAAATGTCCATTCTCCCAAAAGCAATTTATAAATTCAATGCAATACCAATCAAGATACCGAAGACCTTCTTCTCAGATCTGGAAAAATTGGTGCTAAAATTTGTATGGAGGCACAAGAGACCTCGAATAGCTAAAGCAATCTTGTACAACAAAAACAAAGCCGGAGGCATCACAATACCAGATTTCAGGACATACTAAAGGACAGTTGTAATCAAAACAGCATGGTACTGGTACAGAAACAGATGGATAGACGAATGGAACAGAATTGAAACACCAGAAATCAACCCAAAAATCTACAGCCAACTTATATTTGATCAAGGATCTAAAACCAATTCCTGGAGCAAGGATAGTCTCTTCAATACATGGTGCTGGGAAAACTGGATTTCCACGTGCAGAAGCATGAAGCAAGACCCCTACCTTACGCCTTACACAAAAATCCACTCAACATGGTTTAAAGACCTAAATCTACGACCTGACACCATCAAGTTATTAGAGAACATTGGAGAAACCCTTCAAGATATTGCCATAGGCAAAGAGTTTCTGGAAAAACCCGGGAGGCACAGGCAGTCAAAGCCAAAATCAACTATTGGGATTGCATCAAATTGAGAAGTTTCTGTACTGCAAAAGGAACAATCAGGAGAGTGAAGAGACAACCGACAGAATGGGGAAATATATTTGCAAACTATGCACCAGATAAAGGGTTAATAACCAGAATCTACAAAGAGATCAAGAAACTCCACAAAAACAAAACCAACAACCCATTTAAGAGATGGGCCAAGGGCCTCAATAGACATTTTTCAAAAGAGGAAATCCAAATGGCCAACAGGCACATGAAAAAATGTTCAAGGTCATTAGTAATCAGGGAAATGCAAATCAAAACCACAATGAGGTTTCACCTCACCCCGGTTAGAATGGCTCACATTCAGAAATCTACCAACAACACATGCTGGCGAGGATGTGGGGAAAAAGGGACACTAACCCACTGTTGGTGGGAATGCAAACTGGTCAAGCCACTATGGAAGTCAGTCTGGAGATTCCTCAGAAACCTGAATATGACCCTACCGTTCGACCCAGCCATCCCACTCCTTGGAATTTACCCAAAGGAATTTAAATTGGCAAACAAAAAAGCGGTCTGCACCCTAATGTTTATTGCAGCTCAATTCACAATAGCTAAGACCTGGAACCGACCTAAATGCCCATCAACGGTAGACTGGATAAAGAAATTATGGGATATGTACTCTTTAGAATACTATACCGCAGGAAGAAACAACGAAATCCAGTCATTTGCAACAAAATGGAGGAATCTGGAACACATCATGCTGAGTGAAATAAGCCAGTCCCAAAGGGACAAATACCATATGTTCTCCCTGATCGGTGACAACTGACTGAACACCAAAAAGGAAACCTCCTGAAGTAAAACGGACTCTATGGGAAACGGTGACTCGATCAGCATAGCCCTGACTGTTAATGAACAAATTAATACATTATCCCTCTTAGTATTTTTTTTGTCTGTTCTACTTAATATGACTGGTTTAATTCCGTAATTAATACACAGTTATGAGCCGGCGCCGTGGCTCAATAGGCTAATCCTCCACCTTGCGGCGCCGGCACACCTGGTTCTAGTCCCGGTCGGGGCACCGGATTCTGTCCCGGTTGCCCCTCTTCCAGGCCAGCTCTCTGCTATGGCCAGGGAGTGCAGTGGAGGATGGCCCAGGTGCTTGGGCCCTGCACCCCATGGGAGACCAGGAAAAGCACCTGGATCCTGGCTCCTGCCATTGGATCAGCGCGGTGCGCCGGCTGCAGCGGCGGCCATTGGAGGGTGAAACAATGGCAAAAGGAAGACCTTTCTCTCTCTGTCTCTCTCTCTCACTGTCCACTCTGCCTATGAAAAATTAAAAAAAAAATACACAGTTATTCTTAAGTGTTCAAAATTAACTGAAATGTGATCCCTGTTAAACATAAGAGTGGGGATAAGAGAGGGAAGAGATGTACACTTTGGGACATGCTCAAGCTGACTTGCCCCAAATGGTAGAGTTAAAAACATACCAGGGGATTCCAATTCAATCCCATCAAGGTGGCATGCACCAATGCCATCTCACTATTCCAAGTGATCAATTTCAGTTCACAATTGATCATAATGAAAGGACTAAGAGTCAAAGGGAGCACATAAACAAGTCTAGTACCTGCTAATACTAACCAATAGAATAAATAAAGGGGAGAGTGATCCAACATGGGAAGCGAGATACTCAGCAGACTCATAGAATGGCAGATGTCCTAAACAGCACTCTGGCCTCAGAATCAGCCCTAAAGGCATTCGGAGCTGGCTGAAAAGCCCATGAGAGTATTTCAGGCATGGAAAGCCAAGACACTCTGGCAAAAGATCTCTGTGAGTGAGATCCCAGTGGAAAGAACAGGTCTTCAAAGAAGGAGGTACCTTTCTCTGAAGGGAGGAGAGAACCTCCACTTTGACTATGACCTTGTCTAAACAAGATAAGAGTCGGAGAACTCAGAGGGCTTCCATAGCCTTGGAAACTCATGACCGGAGCATAGGGAGACTACTGATGCCATAGACAGGAGTGTCAATTGGTAAAGTCGACAACAGGAGTCACTGTGCACTTACTCCTCATGTAGGATCTCTGTCCTTAATGTGCTGTACATTGAGATTTAATGCTATAACGAGTACTCAAACAATATATTTCACTTTGTGTTTCTATGGGGGTGCAAACTGTTGAAATCTTTACTTAATGCATACTAAACTGATCCTCTGTAAAAAAAAAAAAAAAAGAAAAGAAATTATCAATTCCCAACTTGACTCTCACTGGGATTAAACATGACAATAGGTCTGATCTGATTTCATCATCATTTAAAAAAATCATCTATTATTTTTAACTTTTTGTTTCTGTGTGAGAGCAAACTGTTGAAATCCTTACTTGATGTATACTAAGGTGATCTTCTGTATATTAAGATAATCGAAAATGAATCTTGATGTGAATGGAAGGGGAGAGGGAGTGGGGAAGGGGAGGGTAATGGGTGGGAGGGACGGTATGTGGGGGAAGCCATTGTAATCCATAAATCGTACTTTGGAAATTTATATTCATTAAATAAAAGTTAAAAAAAAACAAGGTGATAGAAAAAAAAAGTTTCATTCCTTTTAACTTGATCTTTTTGAAATGTCACAGCCGTAATAAATGCTAATAATTTCTTCTTACCTGATGAAGTTCAATGAAAATTACTTATTTCATCAACATTTAATTACAATGGAAACACACTACTTCGAATAACCACATTTCCATACAAGGTGAAAAAATACATACTGCTTTTAGTTATTCAAAGTGAAATATCATTTACTTAGTACATCATATGGGACTTTAGCAAATTGAGTGAAAATATCAAAACTAAGTTACTTGTTTTTTTCCTTTACTTTGCTATAAAATTCCTAGCTGGTATTAACTGAAGATATGAACTTTTTGTATTCAAAGTAATTACTTTATTTCTTTTTCTTTTTTTAACTTTAACATAATAAATATAAATTTCCAAAGTACAGCTTATGGATTACAATGGCTTTTTCCACTCATAACTTCCCTCCCACCCGCATCCCTCCCATCTCCCACTCCCTCTCCCATTCCATTCACATCAAGACTCATTTTCAATTATCTTTATATGCAGAAGATCAATTTAGTATGTATTATTAAGATTTCAACAGTTTGCACCCACACAGAAACACAAAGTAGAAAGTACTGTTTGAGTACTAGTTATAGCATTAATTCACATTTCTGTCTTTTTCAAACTAACAAAACCAACTAGAATGACAGCTTTTTTTTCTCTTATCATCTTGCCTAATCTCTCAATGGTGTTTAAAAACAATTAGAAACATCACTATCAATATACATTATTATAATTAACTTCTTCTTTCCCCCTCATCTCAGGCATATCTATCAAATGTATTCAGTTAAAACAGTGAATCTCACCAAATTTATGAGTAAAGAACCATAGGACATTATCAACTTATTATGTCTGAGTCTAATTGAATTAATACTGATATGTTCTGGTTGTTATCAGCATATATGTGAGCTCTCACTGATCATTCATTTACTAATTTAGAGACTACTCCCTTATATCTAAAATCATTATAAGAATTCACAAAGATTATCATTACTATTGTATGAGTACACATTGATTCCTTTCCCCAAAATAGTCAGTAATTTCAATAACTGGAAGAAAGCAAAAAACTAAAAAGTATATATTATGCATAAAAATTGGGAGTGATAAAATGATTTAAAGTATAACATTTACTTTAAATTGAATGTATCTCTGAGTTTTTCATAAGTTATGGGTATATGGAGATCAAATAGCACAGTCTTTTATAGACAAAGACTCCAGAAATAGTTCTCTTTGGCCTGAGTTCATTACCTTTTAGAACAACTCTTGTTGAAATTAAAGATGTCAACACAAAACTTTCACTGGCTTTTCAAACTTTCTAGAATTTTCTCATGAAATAAAAAAATGCATGCAAGGCTAGTGTGAAAAGAAGTGCAGGAAGTGTCCTCTCACAGCCAAATCTCCTTCCGTAGCATCACACATAAACCATGACATTTGGCTGTGATCCGCAATAGCCATCAGAATGTAACTGCTGACTTGTTGATTAAGTGCAAATTAATGTTTTAACTGCTTATTGAAGAAATTCAGGAGCCAAGTATGGAAAATTCTTAGACAATGCTGTCTTCGATGATGTTGTCCTTTCATTGTACTAAGTTGATGAATGCTCATGATAGCAAAAAGTACAACAAATTTCAATTGTTTAAAAATCATTTTTATGTATATGTACACATGTATATGAACACATATACACAGATATGTAGGTCTGTGTGTGTGCTCAGAAATATTTCTTCAACTTTATAGCTGTGTGTCTATCATCTATCTATCTACCTCTCTATTATCTATGCAGGTTAAGAATAGCATTTTTAAAGAAAAAAGACCATTCTCAAGGGCAGTAGTTAGGATATGACCTTATTTTTCAGAGTTTTTGTCTTTGTCATTTCAACTTTGAATATTATGGTTATGAACCAGTTACTTATTTCTCAGTCTTCTACTTCATATAGGCAATATTTTTGAAAATCAGTGTATGGAAGGTTTGAAATATTGGTCACTGTATAGATCCGTCTTTTTTCTTAACAGGCAGAGTGGACAGTGAGAGAGACAGAGAGAAAGGTCTTCCTTTTGCCTTTGGTTCACCCTCCAATGGCCGCCATGGCCAGCGTACCGTTCTGATCCGAAGGCAGGAGCCAGGTGCTACTCCTGGTCTCCCATGGGGTGCAGGGCCCAAGCACTTGGGCCATCCTCCACTGCCCTCCCAGGCCACAGCAGAGAGCTGGCTTGGAAGAGGGGCAACCAGGACAGAATCTGGCGCCCCGATCGGGACTAGAACCCGGTGTGCTGGCGCTGCTAGGTGGAGGATTAGCCTATTGAGCCATGGCGCCAGCCAGATCTGTCTTTAATGTTACTATTTCTTAAATGATTTTTTTACTTACCATAAGCTTTTTGTGTATGTGGAACCTACACAAAAGAAGCAACTGACTTTTACTCCAGGTAAGTGTTAAATACTGATCCAAAGAAAGAAGCACTATAAAATCATTGGTAAGAAAGGCCATCTCAGAACAGTTGAACAGACAATATGGTGGCTCACAGAAACAAAATCGATTAAACTAAGTGTTTTTATAGTAATTTACATAAATAAATCTAGAATGGGAAAAATTCTGTTAAAAATGTGCAAAAGACAAACCCACTGTTTATGTGGTGTACAAAATTATTTCCTTTTTTATACTCATCCAAAAAAAAGTGGATGGCTATGTTGAAAATACTTGGCATTGAGCCACTGAATGATTTACGAGTAGCAAACAAAACATAATCCTTCTTATTACCGTCAATGGAGTATAATCCAACAAGGTGGGGATTTTCCATTTATCTTGGCAGAGGTATTGAGTTCTCAGTATGTTTATTCCACTCATTTTAGCTGCTTTAAAAATCCACAATATTGCACCTTTGATTAGCACTGTGGAAAAGATTTTGTGAAGTGGCAGGATCTCCCACTACTTCTACATTTGGCAGCCTTCACTCTGTAAAAATGTCCTTTTTACCACTCCCTGTTAAATTCCCATGCAGCTGTTTTCTCTTTCTTCCCCCTGTCAGATACCAGATATCTGGCAGGAGACTTCTCCAAGCTTATCTGGATGAAGAAAAAAAAAGCCAGAATAAACTCATCAGACTTGAAAATACCTTGGCACAGGAGGATCTTTAGACAGACTGGCTCTTCAAAATATTCTAAGTGGCCCTGCCAATTGAAGATTATTAGCCGTGGCTCTTGGGGATGTGGGAGGATATTTCATAAACTGGAAGCTTTGAGTTAGAAGCTGGAGAGTGACTGCAGTGATAACTGCTCCACAACACAGCTTTAGAATTAAAAGACTTGAACCTCATCTTTGCTCTAAGGTTAGCATTTTTAGTGGAGCTGGTTTTCAATACGAGCCTCTTGTTTTCTTCCTGGTTGACCAGGTGGATTAGGGAAGAAGACACCATTTAAGAGTCTGCCTTCTTTGAGAAATTTCACAACCACTATTTTTTTTAACTTTTATTTAATGAATATAAATTTCCAAAGTACAGCTTATGGATTACAATGGCTTCCCCCCCATAACGTCCCTCCCACCCGCAACCCTCCCCTTTCCCACCCCCTCTCCCCTTCCAATCACATGAGGATTCATTTTCGATTCTCTTTATATACAGAAGATCAGTTTAGCATACATTAAGTAAAGATTTCAACAGCTTGCTCCCACACAGAAACATAAAGTGAAAAATAATAGATGATTTTTTAAAATGATGATTAAATCAGATCAGACCTATTGTCATGTTTAATCCCAGTGAGACTCAAGTTGGGAATTGATAATTTCTTCTTCTTTTTTTTTTTTTACAGAAGATCAGTTTAGTATGCGTTAAGTAAAGATTTCAACAGTTTGCACCCCCATAGAAACACAGTGAAATATATTGTTTGAGTACTCGTTATAGCATTAAATCTCAATGTACAGCACATTAAGGACAGTGATCCTACATGAGGAGTAAGTTCACAGTGACTCCTGTTGTTGACTTTACCAATTGACACTCTATTTATGGCATCAGTAATCTCCCTATGCACCAGTCATGAGTTTCCAAGGCTATGGAAGCCCCTTGAGTTCTCTGACTCTTATCTTGTTTAGACAAGGTCATAGTCAAAGTGGAGGTTCTCTCCTCCCTTCAGAGAAAGGTACCTCCTTCTTTGAAGACCTGTTCTTTCCTTCTTTCCACTGGGATCTCACTCACAGAGATCTTTCATTTAGGTTTGTGTGGTGGTTGTTGTTGTTGTGTTTTTTTTTTTTTTTTTTTTTTTTTTTTTTTTTTTTTTTTTTTTGCCAGAGTGTCTTGGCTTTCAATGCCTGAAATACTCTCATGGGCTTTTCAGCCAGATCTGAATGGCTTTAGGGCTGATTCTGAGGCCAGAGTGCTGTTTAGGACATCTGCCATTCTATGAGTCTGCTGAGTATCTCGCTTCCCATGTTGGATCACTCTCCCCTTTATTTATTCTATCGGTTAGTGTTAGCAGGTACTAGACTTGTTTATGTGCTCCCTTTGACTCTTAGTCCTTTCATTATGATCAATTGTGAACTGAAATTGATCACTTGAACTAGTGAGATGACATTGGTACATGCCACCTTGATGGGCTTAAATTGGAGTCCCCTGGTATGTTTTTAACTCTACCATTTGGGGCAAGTCAGCTTGAGCATGTCCCAAATTGTACATCTTAGGTTTTTTTCTAAAATGAGACCCAAGGATTGCAAGCCTTCAGGATGACATGCATAAGGCTTATTATGAAATGCATTCAATAAATAAGGTAGAGGTAGCTAAAAATGACATCAGTTATAGAAATGGATGTTTCATAGGTAATCACAATAAATTTACATATGAAAACATGTCAAAGACTAGTTTTGATTTTTAAGTCAGTTGTCATTTAAGAGAAAATTATTTCTCTTAAACAATCCTACCATGGAGCTAGATGAGTTAACACTTATTGTTTTTCCCATTTGCAGGATAGAATTTCTTTGTACTTACATCTTGAAAAGCTTTGGACAAGTCAAGACAGGCATTTGTTAGATTTAGAGATTTAAAGGCAGAGAGAGAGAGAGAGGAGAGAGAGAGAGAAGTAGAGAGAGATAGGGTGATCTTCCATCTGCTGGTTCACTCTCCAAATGGTCACAACTGCCTCAGGCTGGTCAGGCAGGCATTTGTTAGATTTAGAGGATCCTATTTAAGTGAAGGAAAACACTGATCAGTATGAGGTTTGATACAACATTCCTTTGTGAGTATGTGTAAGTTCCTGTACTAAATCACAGTATTTCAAAGTGTGCATTGAAGAATGCAAGTGAAAAGAATGCATATATGTAGTTAGATTTTTTAAAGATTTGTTAATTTATTTGAAACTCAGAGTTATGGAGAAGGCAAGAGAGAGAGAGAGATCTTGCACCCTTTAGTTAGAGCATTTAATATGTGGAAATCCTGCAAAACAGTATCACTCAAGACCAAGATGAGGATTACATGATAAGCATGCATGGCATTAGTGAAAAATTAAAGTAATTGAATAGCTATACTGTAGTTTGAACATTTGTACCTTCCAAACTCCAAATGTTAGAATCCTGTCTGTGAAAGTGACCACATTAAAAGTGAGGTCTGAGACCCACACACTGGTGCAGTGGGCTAAGCATCTGCCTGCAACACTGTCATCCCATATGAGCTCAAGTTCAAATCCGAACTGCTCTACTTCCAATTCAGCTCCCTGCTGAAGGGCCTGGGAAAGCAGCAGAAGATGGCCCAAGTTCTTGGGCTCTGCCACCCACCCACACAGGAGACCTAAATGGAGTCCTGGACTCCTCGCTTCAGTCTGGACCAGCCTGAGGCAGTTGTGACCATTTGGAGAGTGAACCAGCAGATGGAAGATCACCCTATCTCTCTCTACTTCTCTCTCTCTCTCCTCTCTCTCTCTGCCTTTCAAAAAATTATTTTTGAAAAAATAAGGACTTTTGAGAGTGATTAGTTCATGTGGGCAGAGCGCTTGTGATTGGGCTGGGTGCCTTGTAGAACAGGCCCCAGAGAGCTCAGCCAAACCTCTCACCCATGTGAGATGGTTGCTATCTAGGAAGAAGCAGGCCCTCATCAGACAGGAACTCTGCTGGTGTCTTAACCTTGATCCCAGTCTTCAGCTGTGAGCAACTAGTTCATGCTGTCTGTAAACCATCCAGTCTATGGGATTTTGCTCTGGCAACCCCAATGGACTAGGACAGGCAGCTTCCCAATTTAAGAGGGTAGAATTCTGTATATAACTCTATGTCTATAACTTTAAGAGCCCAATCTTCAGAAAATAAATTGAAAATATTTTACTGGATGAAAGCCCTGGCATTTTGGAGAAATACATCTTTGGGTCACTAATAATAGAAAAATTGATGGTTGAAATCTACAATAATTCTTCTGATAAGTTCAGCACAGTAAAATTCAGCCCAGAGAATAAAAGTAAAGCCTTTAGAATCTTAAGATGCTGTACAGGTGCAGAAGGATAAGAATAAATTTACATTTGATGAAACCAGGAACATATTCGTATATGATCCTGTCATTCTTCTCTTGTGACATTCAATGCTGACCACAGTGTTGTTACTAGTTCAGTTTTTGCCTCTTCTGTGTGTTCAGGAAGTTACTTTTCTAGCTTAATGTAACAATATTTTACATCTAACACCTGGCTCAATGTATATTTGTATTATAAAATAATTAGTTGACATGTATATCAAAGATTTTCCTCCTGTGGTTGATGGTTAGGTTTTTGTACTTTATGCTAAGAACTCTTTCATATGCATTATAATATAGAATTCTAAGGAAAAGAAAGAGCATGCAATTTTAATCTCCATGTTGTGTCTTGAAAAGATTGTTACTTACCTAACAAAGCACAATTCTGAATGGCAAATCTCAGAATTCTAATCAGTGTTTTGCATAACAATTGAATTCTTTCTGAGGAACCCTGAGGACTTACTTTTAATCGGGAATTTACATTCCACCCACATTCATCTCCTTTTCATATTATCTTGCAAAACTGCACCTAAATATTTGTGGAATAAATATAATCTGCATAATATCAACTGTTCAGTTCTTTGAAAACACAATTATTACTCAAGTGTTTTGCTGTTTGTTTGTTTTTTCCACCAAGGCCATGCTTAGATTATTCTAGGAATGTCTGGCAATGACATAATCTCCTTCTCCTGTCCACACTGAGTTTGATTGTATGACTTTCTCTGGACAATGAAACTAAATTAGCAAATATGATCCAAGCAAAGACTTGAGAAACCTTGCATGTTGCAGCTTTCCCTCTCAGAGCTCCTGGAAATGCTTCTACAACCACCTGAAGATTGGGATTCCAGCCTATCCTGGTAGAAGATGGAAACACACACAACAGAAATGCATTGTTTTAGTGGAGGCCCAGTCAGCTCATAGTCAACCCATCAGCCAAGTGCAGATTCATGAGGAAGGCAGGTACTGCTGGCAATAAAACTGGCCAAGTAATTCCAGTCCAAATCTGATGCACAAGATTGTGAGTGAATTACAGCTCAGTATCCATTAAGATCCAGCAATGTGTAGAGTGGTTTATTATACAGCATTGGCTTAAGATCATGGCATTGAAAAGGGACTTCAAAGAAGTGAATAAAGTTGTGTGTGCATGTATGTGTACATATGTAGATATATCATATTTACATATCATCATTTTTCAATAGTGTTAAGTCATTTAAGAAAAAAAAGAAAAAATATCCAAATACCTTCAAAACCTCTCAAACTAGGCTTATAGAATTACTTTTCAAAAGGAATTACACTCATACAAAAGTGAAACCTGTTGAATGCCTAGATAGCTGGGGAAAACCAAGATCCCCAGGTTAGTAAACACAGAGTTTCTACTTTGTTCTTCACTGAAGGCTCAGTATTACAGCCATCATTATGAACACTGGAAGCAAACTCCAATTTCCATCTTCCTTCATGTATTATATAAAACACAGTTAGCTTTCCTGGAGTTCACTGTCTCTCTATAATGACAGAAATTTGTGGTTCCCCCTGCCTATTGTCCTGTACCCAGTTAAAAAATAATTAAACAAGAGAAAAACACAGGATAGGTTTTGGTCTAGCAGTTATGATGTTGGTTGGTTGCATTCCATGCTGGGTTCAGCTCAGCTCCTGGCTCCAGATTCCTGCTAACATAGATCCTGGGATGCCACTGTGGTAGCCTCAGTCAACAAGTTCCTTACTACTCACAAGGGAGACCTGGATTGGATTCTTGGCTCCCAGCTTCAGCCCCGAGCCGAGGATCATCATGTGCACTTGGGGTATGAGCAAGCAATAGTTGTATCCCCTCTCTCTCTCACTCTCTGCTCTCAAATAAGTAAATAAATAATAATTTTTTTAGAAATTAAAAAACAATAAAACAAATGCCCCCTCTCTTTCTCTCTGCCTCTCAAATAAGTATATAAATTTTTAAGTAAACAATTTTTTAGAAATGAAAACATAGTGAAACTATTGTCTGATGATATAGATTTTGGAACAGGCTTTCTTGCATGCCATAAGCTGTACACTTATAGATGGAACTTTGTGAAGTTCAAGGGAAGGAAATGTTATGCTCCATAAGTTAGGTACTAGTCATGATTAATAAAACACAAACTGGCAATGTATAAAAACACATGAAAGTGTTCCTGTATGCATTTTCCCCCCCGAGAATTAACCTAACAGGGTTGAGATGTAAAATTAACAGAGGAAAGAAGATGATTTAAGAAATTAGATGAACAGTTTGCTCGCCTAAGATATGCATTCATATGTCTGCACCCTGTGGATATTTCCTTGGTTCCAGTGGGATCCCGGAGGAGGTGTGTACAGTGAAAGAGGAAATGAGACTCCAGCCCTCCAAGTGCCAATAATAACTGCACTGTCCATAAAGATCTTTGCATTTGACTTTCAGGAATGTTTATCTGAAGCTGAACAACTGGTAACCGTAAATCGGCTAGATTCTCCCAGGGCAAGTCACAGCCCTTACAAAGAGTGTACTGGGAGCATCATAAGAGGAGACCATTTGTCATCCAAATAAAATTCAAGAAGGGGATCTAGGAAGTAATTAATACAAAATTAATGTAATAGTACTCTTTAGGTCTTACTATTTGAGATCCGCAAATTTTTAATAATTCCAAAGTGTTCTCTGAGTTATTAGCAGAATTTTGCATTACCAAGACCAGCACAATTTCAAAAATATTTGGAGTAATGGGACAAAAATATTCATGAGTGGTCTACGTGCCCTTGTATTCCATCATTTCCTTTACGTTGCACCATTTGATGATTTCTGAACCTGAAACATTAATGCGGGTCATGGCCCATGCAAGCATTCAAGGGCCAGTGCATGAACTCACAACGACTGCTCACCTTCCGCGGTTCCCAATGACATCATAAGTGGAGATGCCAGAGAGCCACCATGCTGGGGGTGTTTATTTGGAAGCCTGGACTTAGGAGACTCAGTATGGAGAGTGAGCAAATGAGCATTTTTGTATCATGCCATTGAGGCTTGGAAGCTAATGTGTTAGCACAACATAACATACCCTATTCTGACCAATACAGGAAACTACTCGGGGGTTGTCAACTTTCTAACATGCCAAATAGGAGATTTTGAAAGGATACAAAATTCCTCACCACATTCCATCATTATGTCAAATAAATATTTTCACACACACCTCCTCACCACCAATGAATACAGAAAGAACGTTATTGCAGAACACAGAATTCTTCTTTAAACTCAATAAATGTAGAGTTTTTTCCCCCATAAAATCACTCACTGATTTTTGATTTTTTCATTTTGCTGGGTAAAAATACTTAATCATTAAATAGCACACCTTTCTTCCTTTTGATAATTAAGAACAATGATTCCAGATATTTAAAAAATGGTACAAGAGGGTTATTGAACCAAAGCAATGAAAACAATCCCTGGCAATGCCCAGCTTTACCTGTCTTTTGGTGAGATCCAGATTCTCTGCTATCTTGTATCTCCTCAGTCTAGTCACATAGTTGTGATGGGCAAATTCTGCTCCTAGTCCTTGGATTTGCTCTTGGTAAATGTTGTCCTTTCCTTCCTGGGTTTGCTGTTGACTTCAGACTTGTAATTTCCTTCTTGGGATCTGAAAAAAATTAGTACCAACTCATTCATTCAAATATATGTAATCATGTGATTTACTGTATTCATCATGGCTGAGTTACTGCTTTCCCAAGTGCTGTGCTAGTCTTGGGACAAATGGAGAGTAGAAGCAGTAAAATACTCTCACCTCCATCATGCGCAACACATTCCTTGGTTTTCCCATCTGCCTTCAAACAACTGATGACCTAATTGGAGATGTGTCAAATTTTCTCCTTACAAAACATGAACTGTATATAACCACTCATCATATGATATTATAATAAGATGGACAAAATCCTCTCTAGAAAACAATTTTAGATATGAAATTTAGTAAGTTCTTAACACACAGGCTTGAGGTCTAAGTATGAACAGAATGATTCTCCATTTTTTAAGCATTATTTATTTATTTGAAAGGCAGAGCAAGTGATAAAGTGAGAAGGAGAGACAGAGAGAGAGATCCTCCACCCACTGGTTCACTCCCCAAATGACCACAAAGGTCTTAGGCTGGGTCAACCAAAGCCAAGAGCCAGGAACTCCATCTGCATTCTTCTTCTGCTTTCCCAATAGAATTAGCAGGGAGCTTGTTGGAAAGCAGTAGAGCCAAGAACTTGGGTCCCTGCCGCCATGTGGGAGACCCAGATGGAGATCGGGCTTCTTAATTCAGCCTGGCTCAGCCCTGGCCATTGTGGCCATTCAAGGATTAAACCTGTGGATGGAAGATCCTTTTTCTAGTTTCTCTCCCTCTCTATATAGCTCTGCCTTTCAAATAAATAAATAAATCTTTGAAATTAAAAATAGAAGAATTAGAAAATACCTCTATTTAATTATGATACTAAGTATTTTTATGATAACTTAAGTATTGCTATGATAACTAAGACACACAAGCAGACTCTTGGTTACCCAAGAAGCCACATTCATCTGATGTTAAGAGCACAACCTCTGCCGCTCACCTGCTTGTTCAACCCTACTTCCTTCGTTTCCTGACCTTTAACCCAGAATTCATGTGAAGATGGTTAAATTAAGTAAATCATTTAGATAAATGCCCACATATTGTAGGATTCAATAATTAATTGTAAACTCTAACCTTTAAGAGAGGACTGTAGCCTAAGGCCTTAGTATTTGGAAATAATACATTTAATACAATGAAGAATTAGAAAACATTTTTAAAAAATAGGAAAAATTTGTTCTTAAAATGGAGCTCAGTCTAAAATGTAAGAAGTTTAGAATTCACACAATGGGGCCGGCGCCGCAGCTCACTAGGCTAATCCTCCACCTTGCGGGGCCAGCATACCGGGTTCTAGTCCCGATCAGGGTGCCGGATTCTGTCCCAGTTGCCCCTCTTCCAGGCCAGCTCTCTGCTGTGGCCTGGGAGTGCAGTGGAGGATGGCCCAAGTCCTTGGGCCCTGCACCCCATGGGAGACCAGGAGAAATACCTGGCTCCTGCCATCGGATCAGCATGGTGCACCAGCTGCAGCATGCCAGCCATGGTGGCCATTGGAGGGTGAACCAACAGCAAAGGAAGACCTTTCTCTCTGTCTCTCTCTCTCTCACTGTCCACTCCGCCTGTCAAAAAAAAAAAAAAGAATTCACACAATGGATAAGTGTGTTCTAATTCACAGTGAAAAATAGCTGAGCTCCTACAAGGAGCTGTATGTTATTTTCTGCCAGCCCACAATGAAACAGAAGGTGTAGCTATGATTTCCAAGGCCCAGTGGCATCCAGAGATGAATTTTTTCCCTCTGAAAGGTTTTTTTGGAAAGTTTGATGAAATATAACTAATCCTAGTCTGCCCAATTAACTAATATCAGATAGTATAATTGTTTGTGTGTGAGTGACTAAGTATGAGTGAGTGTGTGTATGGGTGAGTGTGTGTATGAGTGAGTGTGTATGTGTGACTGTGAGAGTATGTGTGTGATATGTGTGTGACTGTGTAAGTATGGGTGAGCATGTATATGAGTGTGTGTGTGAGGGTGTGTGTGTGTAAGTGTGTAAGTATGGGTGACTGTGTATATGAATGTGTATGAGTGTGAGAGTATGTATGTCAGGATGTGTGTGTGTGTTTCTCTCCTTTAAAGAGTCCCAGTAAACAGATACATGGATGTACTAAGAAGAATCACATCATGCCTAAATGTTAGAACATACAAAATACTATAACTTGTACTCTTAAATGATTTTAATCAAGACAAAATTTACTAAAAACATTCCTTAGCCCATTCTTTAAAATATTATGCCTTTATTATTTACTAGGATGTATAATTTTCTTCATTTGGAGGGTTTGAGAAGCAAATAGCTCAGGTATTTCTTTTTTATTTCTGGATGATTAAAAGTCAATAATCTACCTATTTATTTCACTTGCCTTCACAGTAGAAACTGTAAATTATAAAAATAAACAATACATAAAAGTAATGATATAAAGATAATCTTAAAATCTGAGACAACCTGAGTTTCCAGCTCATGTATTATACAGCAGTTTGCTTGCATCTGCTGCTGGAAAGAAATGCCTTGTGATCATTCCCTATTGCAGTCGCACTGGCAAGAAAGATCATAGTCTTTGGGTGAATCTTCTGCAACACATTTCTGATTGCTTTTCTAAAAGGACTTCCCCAATATGAGAAGTCAAAAATCATAGAAGTTCCATTTGTAGGACACTGCTTAAATACCCTTCACAGATAGAATCCTGTTCACATTGAGTAAGTAGTACTTGCTTTCCAAAAAAGTAAAATCAGCCAAAGAGAAAATCAGTGCTCTGCAATAAAGTCAATTTGTTGTGCAACATAATGATTTCCTCAAATAACAGGGAAGCTCTGATGTAAACATGTTTGAGAAAAATAACATGCAAATGACAAAGAAAGGCTTCCTCTTCCCAAACTGTGTAAATCATATCTCCATTGTCTTCTTCATCATTCTTACTATTACTTTATATAGGGAGAGGCTGTGTGCAGGAGGGAGGAGAGAGAGAGAGAAGAAAACATTAAGTGACATTTACTTAGAAAACATACTGAGGCCAGCACTGTGGCTCACTAGGCTAATCCTCTGCCTGCGGTGCCAGCACCCCAGGTTCTAGTCCCGGTTGGGGTGCTGGATTCTGTCCTGGTTGCTCCTCTTCCAGTCCAGCTCTCTGCTGTGGCCCGGGAAGGCAGTGGAGGATGGCCCAAGTCCTTGGGCCCTGGACCTACATGGGAGACTAGGAGGAAGTACCTGGCTCCTGGCTTTAGATAGGTGCAGCGTGCCGGCCATAGCAGCCATCTAGGGGGTGAACCAATGGAAAGAAGACCATTCTCTCTCTCTCTCTCTCTCTCACTCTGCCTATCAAAAAAAAAACATACTGAATGTGAGATCCTATGAGAGGAATGAAATGATCATCAACAAATTTCTGAGTGTAAAATGTGAAGAATTGCTGGCCTAGCCTGTGTAGAGTACACAAGCAAAGAAGGTTGGTAACAAGACTGGTGAAGGCAGAATGGATACAGTAGCAATGATTATGAATAACAGCAGAAGAGGCTTTCATGTGGTGCATAAATGCCTTTCTAGAAGAGGAAGAAGAAGGTGAGGTCAGAGGCACTGATCCTAGTGCATTTCTTGAACAAAAGAGGCTATGAAAGGCAGTGAGTATAGGATTGGCTTATGTGTGTGGAAAAGTGGGAATGGGGAATTGACTATCTTGCTGAAATAGGAAACTCAAAAATAAAGTATCTTTTAAATACCATTTGATACTATAGTCCCTTTTAGAAATGTGTACACATAGCATATACCCTATGGTGAAAGTGTGATATGTGATGTATGTGACATGTGACAATCACGAGTAGTTTGCTGTACAATGTACTATAAAATACACAGATAAATATGATATACTACCTACCTAGAAGTACCTTACAATCAAGTTTTGGATACAAGTCACCTAAAATTAACCATAAATAATTATAAATAGTAGTCCTTGGGGTACTATCAAGCTATCATGCGTTAAGGGTTAATACTTTGGGATACATAACCTTTTTCTTTGCTAAATCAATTTATGGGAAATAGCAATGATAATACCATGAAGTGGGTATTTTGTTAAGCAGTTAAGAAGCTGCTTGGGACACCCACATTGCATATTGGAGGGCTTGAGTTCAAGACCTGGCGCTGCCTCCAATTTCAGCTTCTTCTGACTCCTATGCTGGGAGGCAGCCCCATGTGCTTGGGGCCCTGTCTCCTACATGGGAGATGGAATTTAAATTCCTAACTTGAGGATTTGGTTTGATCCAGCCATGGCTATTGTAGGCATTTGTAAGTGTATCAACAAATGGTAAGTCTCTTTCTCTTTACCTTTCAAATAAACAAATAAATAAAAATTTTAAACAGGAATTTTAATTCTGTTATTATGTATGCATTTCAGAGACTAAACTGAATATTATGGTAAACAAATTTTCTAGGACAGTAGCTTTAACTGAAATCTGATATATTTTTTAAAAGCCAAATTTTAGATTAGATACAAAAAAAAAATTTCTACACCTACTTCTAATTTCTCCCAAATGGCATATGAGTAAGTTTATGTGAATGTAAGTAAGTTTATGTGAATCTGAAGATTTCACCTTGCAGATAATCCAAGGGTACTGATTGTGTATTGGATCAAGGCACTCCATCCAAACCCATACTTTGATTTTTTCATATGTCATATATCATGGCTCATAACTTTTGAAATATTTAATAAGTTTTTAAAATTATATACTAGATAGAAGATAGCATTTCATTACACTGAGGGGGGAAATGAACTGGGATTGTACATTTTTCTTGTACTTAACATGTAAGCTGGCACTCTCAAAAAGGGTAAATGTTATTTACCAGCATCTCTACCCTTGCATACACACAGCACACAGAAACACTAGTGAAGCACATCATTTGTTTCATATGGCAATAACTGTCAGAGTAGAAAATAAATCTTAGTAGCCGCACATGTTTTTAAAGTTTTGCACTGATTAACCAGAACTCTGGTTAAAATCAGTTTGTAATGGGCATATTTTTGCTTAAAACATTTACAGATTCAGAAAAGAAGAATGACTTGGGGAAAATTGAAGAAGGTTTGACACCTGAAGACTTGAGTTGAAAATCATTGCAATTTGCCACTTCCATGGTCTTCTAAGCCAATTCTCTTTTCAAGTTCAGATTCCTAATCTATAGAATCCATGCATGATTGTTGCAAACAGAAAATTGAGAGAATTTAAAGTACAGATGTGGGAGAGAGAAAATAAGTTTAGTAATAATACTTACTATTGATAATATCAAATAAAATGTACCATGAGTGAGATTTAATTAACTGAAAACAATTTTTAAGGATTTACCTTAGTTTTTTTGAAAGGTAGAGTGACATAGAGAGAGGGAAAGATAAGGAAAAAGACATCTTCCATCTGCTGATTCACTCAGGAAATGGTTCACTCCCCTCAATGGTTGGGCCAGACCAAAGCTAAGAGCCTGGAACTCCATCCAAGTTTCCCACATGGGGAGCAGGCAGGACCCAAGGACTTGGGCTGTCTTTTGCTGTTTTCTAAGGCACATTAGCAGGGAGCTGGACTGGAAGAAGAGCAGCCATGACTCGAACTGGGCTTCAAATGGAATGCAGGCTTTGCAGGTGGCAGCCTAACCTATCGCACCAAAATGCTGGCCCCTCAACTGAAATTTTTACTGACACATTTACTGGTATTTTAATTCCACTTAAATCACTTCACTGTCACTTGACATGTAGCATTTAGCAAAATGCATCCTTCTTTTCTTAAAAAATGAAATTCATTTTATAAATGAGGTGATGCTCTTTCTACTAACACATATTTAAAAACTTGGCTGTGCTCACAATTCCTTTGGCCCATCAGTTAGGGTTAAGTATGCTTGCTTTTTAAGAAATAAAAGTGTTTTAGCAGGTCTGAGTGCTTTTATTTCTCTCATACTATCTTTTTATAGCTCTGTTACTAAAAACGCCTCAAACTGAAGCATGTCAGGTTTTTTTTTTAAACTTTTATTTAATGCATATAAATTTCCAAAGTACGACTTATGGATTACAATGGCTTCCCCCCCATACCGTCCCTCCCACCCACAACCCTCCCCTTTCCCACTCCCTCTCCCCTTCCATTCACATCAAGATTCATTTTTGATTATCTTAATATACAGAAGATCAGCTTAGTATACATCAAGTATGGATTTCAACAGTGTGCTCCCACACAGAAACATAAAGTGAAAAATAATAGATGATTTTTTTTTAAATGATGATGAAATCAGAGCAGACCTATTGTCATGTTTAATCCCAGTGAGAGTCAAGTTGGGAATTGATAATTTTTTTTTTTACAGAGGATCAGTTTAGTATGCATTAAGTAAGGATTTCAACAGTTTGCACCCCCATAGAAACACAAAGTGAAATATATTGTTTGAGTACTCGTTATAGCATTAAATCTCAATGTACAGCACATTAAGGACAGAGATCCTACATGAGGCGTGAGTGCACAGTGACTCCTGTTGTTGACTTTACCAATTGACACTCCTGTCTATGGCATCAGTAATCTCCCTATGCTCCAGTCATGAGTTTCCAAGGCTATGGAAGCCCTCTGAGTTCTCTGACTCTTATCTTGTTTAGACAAGGTCATAGTCAAAGTGGAGGTTCTCTCCTCCCTTCAGAGAAAGGTACCTCCTTCTTTGATGACCTGTTCTTTCCACTGGGATCTCACTCGCAGAGATCTTTTGCCAGAGTGTCTTGGCTTTCCATGCCTGAAATACTCTCATGAGCTTTTCAGCCAGCTCCGAATGCCTTTAGGGCTGATTCTGAGGCCAGAGTGCTATTTAGGACATCTGCCATTCTATGAGTCTGCTGAGTATCTCACTTCCCATGTTGGATCACTCTCCCCTTTATTTACTCCATCGGTTAGCGTTAGCAGGTACTAGACTTGTCTATGTGCTCCCTTTGACTCCCAGTCCCTCCACCATGACCAACTGTGAACTGAAACTGATCACCTGGAACAGTGAGATGGCATTGGTACATGCCACCTCGATGGGATTGAATTGGAATCCCCTGGTATGCTTCCAACTCCACCACTTGGGGCAAGTCAGCCTGAGCATGTCCCAAATTATACATCTCTTCCCTCTCCCATTCCCACCACCATGTTCAACAGGGATCACATTTCAGTTAATTTTCAACACTTAAGAATAACTGTGCATCAATTACAGATCTAAACCAGTCATATTAAGTAGAACAGATAAAAAAACTACTAAGAGGGATAATGTATTAAGTTGTTCATTAACAGTCAGTTTTTAAATATAATTTAATGACATTGTCATCTACTTTCAAAGTAAGTCAAACTAAAAAATGTTTATATATATTTTATGTATGTGTGCAAATAATTCAGGGAGAATGAAATTAAAAGATAAGTTTGTGGGGTTGTGACACAGTCTCCTTCTGCAGCACCAGCATCCCAAAACACCAGTTCATGTCCCAGCTGCTCCACTTCCGATCAAGCTCTCTGTGGCCTGGGAAGGCAGCAGAAGATGGCCCAAGTGCTTGGGCCTCTGCACTTGCATGGGAGACCTGGAAGAAGCTCCTGGCTTCGGATCTGCCCATCTCCAGCCATTACAGGCATTTGGGGAGTGAACCAGCAATGGAAGATCTCTCTCTCTGTAACTCTGCTTCTCAAGTAAATGTATAAATCTTTCAAAAAAAAAAGTAAAAGTATAATCTGAAAAAGTACTCTTTCTTTGTAATTTATTTTCAATAGCATTTATTTTAAATGCATGAAAACTTCCTAATCTGAAGAAAGTAAGCCTACATTTGAAACTCACTATATTTAAAATATCTTTCTGAGCAGCCTTAGCTATACAGAAATATGAAGAGAAATTTTGTTGTTAATCATTGTATACAAAATAAACTTGAATGTTTATCATTGCTACCTAGTGTGATTTAAATATATTGATATAAACAGCTCTACCTCTCAAATAAATGTTTTTTTAAAAAGATAAATTTATGTCAGTGTGAAGAACTTTTAAAACTATATACACTTTTGGCTGGCGCTGCGGCTCAGTAGGCTAATCCTCCGCCTTGCAGCGCTGGCACACCGGGTTCTAGTCCCAGTCGGGGCGCTGGATTCTGTCCCAGTTGCCCCTCTTCCAGGCCAGCTCTCTTCTGTGGCCAGGGAGTGCAGTGGAGGATGGTCCAAGTACTTGGGCCCTGCACCCCATGGGAGACCAGGAGAAGTACCTGGCTCCTGCCATCGGATCAGCGCAGTGCACCGGCCACAGCGCGCCAGCCACGGTGGCCATTGGAGGGTGAATCAACGGCAAAAGGAAGACCTTTCTATCTATCTCTCTCTCTCACTGTCCACTCTGCCTGTCAAAATAAATAAATAAATAAATAAATAAAATAAAAACTATATACACTTTTTAAATAATATGCAATTTTCATGAACTTTAAAGATTTCCAACATGCATAGCTCCAAATCTTTTGTACCCCAAAATAAAATTACACTTTAATTCCATCTTCCATGAACCCTTTGAAATCCTCTCAGATTTATAGTTTAAATATTTTAAATGTTTTAAATTGAATCATCATTTATCACAGATGAATGTAGTCAAATGTATGCAAGTTTTTTGGTACATACATAAAATCACTTCTAGAATTTTGATCATCACTCACTAAAGAAATTTCAGAATCCTCTTTATTTAAAACTAATTTGTGTGGTGCAGAATGGGGAAATTGCTCTGACTTGTACAATTGGCCACGTTCCATGAAACATGTTCCCTGCACACAGGGAATTTCAAAGCTGAAAGCTAAGATGACATCAAACAGCTCTTGAACTTCCAGAAAATTTAACAACTGGCTACCTGAAGCCCCTATTAACCTGTTCCAGCACACTCAAGACTGCAACACTTTACTGTTTCAAAAAAAATGAAATCCTGGTGTTCAAAAGCTGTCATACAATGTTGGATAGTGAGAACACGTTAAGAGAGAAATTTGATGAGTCTAAGAGGATAGGGTTACTTCTTTCACAAGTGATGCTAATGATCAGACACTAGTATTTAGAGTGGTATTCTATTTTTTTTTACATTTTAAGCTTTTATTTAGTGTGAAAGATGCATAGGAGAGTGAGGGCTTTATTTCTAGGAGAGAGATAGATCTGCGTTCACACCAAGTACCAGGAACCAGCCACGTGGAAGAGCATCCAGGCCAGGAAGCATAGGGCAGCTTGGCCCGAAGGCCATGTGCCCTGTGAAGAGTTAAAATTGTATATGTGCGGGTGTAAAAAGTTAAGCTTAAGCTTACAGGTTTAAACCTTCCTGGTGCAGCTGTGAAAATAAAACAGAGTGAAGTAGCACCTTGACAGTAGGGACTCCATTTTGGAGCACTTGAGACTCCATTCTGGGAAAGCACCCCCCCACACCGTGAGACTGGTCTGAAACTATGATCTCAAATAGTCAGACAATAGCAGTGCACTACATCACCCTTGGCAATGCACAAAAACCCCCTAGCATGATTGCTCAAGCTTAAAAATAAAAAAGGTTGCACCTGGGTTACCTGAGCTAATAATGAAGATGTGATTTGTCTATGTCTTAAGATCATAATTGTTGATTGTAAGATATTAGCAACTGCTTAGCAACCGTGTATTCTCTCCCCCCTCCCGATTTTGCGGTTTTTGCCTTTATAAACCCTATGCTGTAGTTCCTCAGGGCTCCTCTGTCCTTGTATGTTCAGAGAGCCCCAACATGTTGGATCAATAAATCTTTAACCCTTTGCTGGTTGCATGAGAGAAAAGTCTCTTGGAGTCGTTCCTCGGGCGGTGGGCTTTTTCTGGCCCTAACACCCTGAAGGCACAGGGCTGCAGACAGCCCCCTACTGGCAAGAGGCCAGGGTGACAAAAAGGAATAAAAGGGGGGATAGACACACTATGTCACAGATTTTTAATCCATTATCAAAGGAGAGTGGCTAATTAACCTGATTGGCCAGTGGGTGCTCAGATGTGGCCAAGTAGGGGCATGAGGTCACACAGGGGTGTGGCAAAGGCATGGTCTTCCAGCTCATAAGCCTAATCAATTTTAACCTGTATGCCTGTCTACTTCATTTCCCCCTCAGAGACTTCATCCCTTAATCCTAAGGGAAGTTGATAGGTGTAGAATTATCTCTTCTGTAAATGCTTCCTGCTTATGGGGGCATAGTGCAGGCTCTTCCTATGGCTCTGAAATTCTCCACATAGCCTATCTAACAAATTCGTTTTGTGAGTGGGAGCAGTCTTGGTCATTGCCAATGTCTGTGTCCCCTGCATGGTCAGTTACTCCCAGAAGTTGAGTTCTGAAACATAAAAGTTTGCTGACTAGCATAAACAAAACTGGAACAAAACCAATTATAAGTGGGGTGCCCCTTAAGATGAAAACAACATATTTTTCAGATTCCCAGAGAGTGGGTAGTGATAAGTTACCCTTATGTAGATTATAACCCATTTAGCTTGAGTATAGAGAATTATAATAGAATAACTCATTAGGTAGCTTTATTCTCAATAACAGTTCCCAGAGATAATGAAGAAATGCAGGTACAGCATTTTTGCCTTAAGGTACAGCAGTCTTGATGTGACAAAGGCAAAACTTTACTTATCTTATTGCTTTGAAGAGGTACTAAGGTCTCTGATTGGCTTACAGGAATAATCAGGCATGTCTTTCGCATTCACCTGTGAATATTTAAGAGGCAGAAGTTTAATCCTAATTTAATGGAGGTAGTCATGCTCAATATCACCTGGTAAGATCCCTTTCATTTAAGCTGAAACTGATCTGAAGAGAATCTTCTTATGAATGGTTTGCTCAGGAATTGTTAATGTTGGAGTTTTTGTTAAAAACGCCTTGATTCCTTGGAACAGCTTTTGTAGCTCCCATGCCCAGCACATTGTGTCTATGTCAGAGGCTTTTTAAGCAAACACAAGGCTTAGAATCCAAATCCTGGAATCCATAACAACTTTTGTAGCTACACTTTTCAGTACAGAGTCTGCATCAGGGCCTCTTTAAAGCTGTATACAAAAGCTTGGAATTCAAATCTTGGAATCCAAATTCCACAGAATTTCATCATTCTCAGAAATCTCCTCAGCTGCCTTTAAATAGCTGACCCTATGTTAAAACATATGAGACAGAAATTTCACAGAGAGACATGTATCCAAGATTTTACATTTGAGGCACTTAATGAACTTTAAATAAATACCTAAGAATACAGGCATTGGAGCTTGACACTTAGCCACAACTAGAACTTATGATGCATAATATCACACAATAGCACAAAGTAAATCTTTGGAATTAAGTTTTACCATTAATGTTAATACTGTAGCTCTTTTGAGAACAGAGGTCCTACATGGGAAGTTAGTACACAGTGACTCCTGTTGTTAATTTAACAATTAACACTCTTATGTGTGACATCAGTGATCACCTGAGGCTCTTGACATAAGCTGCCTAGGCCATGGAAGCCTTTTGAGTTTCACAAACTCCATCAGTATTCAGACAAGGCCATAAGCAAAGTGGAAGTCCTCTCCTCCCTCTGGAGAAAAGTACATTCTACTTTGATGTCCACTCCTTTCCACTGGGGTCTCACCCAGGGAGGTTCTCCCCATAGGGACACTTTTTCCACGAGTCCCCTGGATTTCCATGCCTGAAATGCTCTTGTGGGCTTTCTAGCCAGACCAGAATGCCTTCAGGGGTGATTTTGAGGTCACTGAGTGTTACTTAAGGAGATTGCCACACTATGAGTCTGCTGTAAGGACTCCCTCCCATATTGGAGCATTCACTCCTCTTTAATTTTATTTACTATTAGCAGTTAATACTTAATCCTATAGACAGGATCACTTTAAAACTTAAGATGTTAGCATTCCATCTAGCCCAAGGGGATTTGCGATCCCATATCAAGTTTTAAACTGTACCCTTAGAAGTAAGTCTGTAGGAATGTATGCAGAGCTATACAGCTTTACAGTCTCTGTAGGACCTGAGAAAATAAAAACAGACACAGGTCTTCATGAGCTTAATTATTTTATTCTTAAGCATATTACATGGATACATTGTATTAGCTATAATTTCTTAATCCTTCTAGTCGAAGGGCCTCCCAATTATTAAGTGTAGATCTGTCATGGAGTCTCCAAAGGAGCAGATGTAGAACTATCCATAGTTAAATCACCTTGTGGGGCCAGTGCTGTGGTGCACTAGGCTAATCCTTTGCCTGCGGAGCCAGCATCCCATATGGACACCGGGTCTAGTCTTGGTTGCGTCTCTTCCAGTCCAGCTCTCTGCTGTGGCCCAGAAAAAGCAATGGAGGGTGGCCCAGGTGCTTGGGCCCTTGCACTGCATGGGAGACCAGGAGGAGGCACCTGACTCCTGGCTTTGGATCAGCGTAGCTCCAGCTGTTGTGGCCATTTGGGAGGTGAACCATTGGATGGAAGACCATTCTGTCTGACTCTCTCACTGCTTGTAACTCTACCTGTCAAATAAATAAATAAATTCTTTTAAAATCACCTTGTAATCTGGGGAGACAGGAGGTAAATAGGGCTAAGCTTTGGCCCAGTTATATCTCTGATCATCTACCTTAACACGTAATCTGACATCTCAGAGCTACTATACCTATTATAGAGCTTAATGTATAAAATCACACTCAGAGAGAAAAATAAGGAAATAACATTGTAAAATCTCATTCAGAGGTGAAAACAACAAACTAACATAATAAAATCCAGCTCAGAGGTGAAAGTAACAAGCTAATATAATAAAATATGATTTAATATACATTGTTCTCTTAATCAGCCATGTAGTATGTGGTTGGTCATGGGGGCCACCACCTTGGGGTGGAGTCTGTTGCCCATCTTACTATGAGGGTGGAAGTTCCCATGGTGGGTCACCATCTTGGGGCATAAGTCCCACCCTCCTCATAGAGTGGTATTCTAAAGTTCATCTGTAATGCTCAGAACATTTTTCTGATTCATTATTTATACTTCTTGCTGTGTTGATCTGACAAAGAATCCATTGAAATATATAAATTGCTCTGCTGAAGCCATGGTGTACAAAGAAAATCCTCAGCACTGTTGTACATAGTGAAATATATTTCTTTTCAATCATATGTAACACAAGTGTACATGCATTAACAATTGCTACTCATAGATTATTGGGATATCCAGCAATGATCACCACATCCAAATGTTTTGTTCTTTAAATTAAATAATAGATATGTCCATCCCAAAGCATAGAAAAAATTATAGCACAAAGAACTTCCCTTTGAGATCTCAATATTAGGAAGCAAAAGTAGAGAAATGGTTTCACACCAGTGGGAAGAAACTACACATTTCTCCTGATTGTAAGAACATGTTTCTTTCAGGATAGATATTGGAATCATTTATAATAATTCTACACTGGTGTTACTTAAGGGATTGGCAACTCAGCTTTGGAAGTAATAGAGAATCCAAATTGGCAAGACTCAACTCAAAAGAAGCCTTGCTCAAATCTCACTTGACCACACTTTGAAGCACTGTACAATGTAGCTGAAGCATACAAGTACCTGCTCTCTAGAAAAGAGCTGTCTTACATGGGGTGAACAGAAGGGAAGTTGCCACAGGAATACACAAACACATCTCATCTTCTGGGTAGTGTGCATGGGTATTTTTGAGTAGTCAAGTTTTGTGTGTTTCTACGCATGTACTATGGCATTCCTAAAGATAAGTTTTCCTACTTTATACCTAATATTAATTACAATATCAAGGGGAATCTTCCCTATATGGGCACTTACTGCAAAACACTAAACATGAATAAGAATGTTTTTATGATTAAACTCCCTGTTAGTAGCCACACGGCATAATTAATCTGCCCTGCAGCTCTATTGTGTGGTGATAGCTATGGGAATGAAAATGGCAACAGCCTTGTCATTTTGTTTGCTACCTAACAGTTGTAATCCCTCTATTTTCTATATATTGCCAGCTTCATAGATTCCTTAAATGGCCAAATGTGATAATATCCAGGGAATCACTTAGCTGTCCCATAAATAAATATGGAACATCATCTGAGAACTGTCTATGGCATATTGAAAACATATTTTCACAACACGGTTGTACTTTATTCCAACTCTTATATTAGATTAAGTTACATCCGTTCTCTATTCTCATCTCTCTCATATACTTACACAACCAACTCCTTCTACTCTAGAATATACTATCCCTCAATTGAGGAAGAGGCTCCTCTACAACACAGAAGACTTAAGTGTGAGGAGGTATGTCAAACTTGGTAAAGTTCATGCCAGTGAAGGCCTGGAGTGTTAGAGATACTGTTCCTTACTTGATTATATTTTAATGCCTTTATTTTGAAAGAGCTCTGTTATATACTTAGCTATAAAACAATGTCACATGAAAAAAGAGTACTGCATGGAACATGATAAGGTTTCTATAATGAAGAGTTGTATAATTCAAAATTATATCTAATAACAAATTTGGCAAGGTTGCCAGGATTTTTCACTTAAAAAAATCACACTGACATACAACTAAAGTCCAGAATATGAAAAAATGATGAACGAGTTAGCAAAAATCTGTGTCCATCCTTCCTTTTGAAGGTAGTAATTTATTTCAATGGTGTTTTCTCTTTATATTCCATTGTTCTCAATCGCTATATTCACTGTGTTCAAGTGCTTACTTCAAAATGTATTTGCCACATTAAATGAAATTCTTATATAGTATTATCCACGTATCCAGTGGGTTTAAATGCATATCCATTGAAAAATAAATATAGCACATGTATTTATCACAATAAATAAATCATAGGTAAAGCTTACACTTTAATATTCACAAATAAAATTCAATATTTCAGGGGAAAGCCTTAATATAGGTATTTAATTTGTTCTAAGAAAAAAGATTTTTTTTCAAATTAGAAGAAACATAGATTCTGTCAGAAAAATGAATAATCATGCAATTCTCATAAATCTTTAACACTCAAACATACACAGAGTGGGTGTTGGAAGGACATTCTCAATGAGAATATTTACCTATAATGTAAATTTGCCTCATGAGCTCATCAGAACAGTGTCTCAAAGACATCGTGTACTTTCAAGATTAAATGGTAAGGCTGGCACCATGGCTCACTAGGCTAATCCTCCTCCTGTGGTGCCGGCACCCGGGTTCTAGTCCCAGTTGGGGCGCCGGGTTCTAGTCTCAGTTGCTCCTCTTCCAGTCCAGCTCTCTGCTGTGGCCCAGGAAGGCAGTGGAGGATGGCCCAAGTGCTTGGGCCCTGCTTGGGCCCCGCACCTGCATGGGAGACCAGGAGGAAGCACCTGGCTCCTGGCTTTGGATCAGCACAGTGCACCAGACGGAGCAGCCATTTGGGGGGATGAACCAATGGAAGTTAGACCTTTCTCTCTGTCTCTCTCTCTCACTTTCTAACTCTGCCTGTCAAAAAAGTTTTTAAAAAATAAATGGTAAGATAGTCCAGACATGCAGGTCATAAACAGATTTTAGTAAATTCTACAACTAAAGGCAAGGGTCTACTTTGATGGTACTATTTCTTTGTCTTCTGAAGTTACACTATTTCCTTTCCTTAGCAATCTTACGTACTCATGAAAATCCTCAAGGATCATATTCTAGGTTCCAAAAGGTAAAGAGAGGAAGCTCAATTTTATGGAACATGAAACTAAAGCTTCTGTGAACAGTCCCTACATATTAGCGGAACTTTCTAACTGTAGGAGCCAACAACAACAAGTTATGAAAAATTTCACTACAGCAACTTTCCCAAAATGTCTAGAATGTGAATTTCTCAATTTAAGAGATAACCATTTAATACAACATAAGACTTTTAAATTTTAATCAACTTCAAGAAAATAATCAATTTTCCTAGGATTACCATGAGTGCATTAGCTCATCTTATAAAGAAATGACTTCAGAATTCTTTTATTTTTGAACTTCTCATTTTACAAACTGTTTTGAAGGGCTCATAAGACAAACTCAACTAATGGAAGCAGAATAATATCAGAAGAATGTCTTTTACTCACTTGTTGAAGTAAGGGAATCTAGTCTTCAAAATGATGACTATTACTTTGTTGATTGCATCAGGCTAGAGATACTCCTGTAGCATTCAAATCCTTCCTTAACGATGTCTGCTATTTATTTTAAAAATTAATTAATATTAATTATGTCATGATATAATATCATTACATTTATATATCAATGTGATTGTAATATTTAAGAAGTCATTAGGACTTAGTGTAATATTTGCTTCTCTGAATTATTATTAACTGCATAACTAATGAATATTCATATAAAAAACAGCTACTTTGAAAAAGAAAGCTTTATTAGCATTCTTTAGTTGAATAAAAAGAGAAGTTTGAGCAGTGCACTCCAGATGTGGGGATCGCTTTGTTTCCTTCAAATGGAGCCAGATACACATGGACAATAATTGGAGAAAGAAGAAGAAATCACATCACCAGCCTTTGCAGGAGGGACTGTGCTTGGGAGGCTCAGACGCCCCCCCCCTTTTTTTTTTGGAAGCTGCATCATCCTTGCTGGGACACAGAGGCAGTCAGGTCAGGCCAGAGAACTGATCTGGGTCCTTCATTGTCACTCTCAAAGTCTTACATAAAATGGTTTTTCAGGAAAAATACAGACCTGAGACAATAGTTTATTTTGGCTGGAACTACAGTTCCCAAACTGAAGAGTTACTGGCAGAAATAGAAAAGAGTTTGGAAAAAAAAGTTTCTCTAAACTGAGATGCAGGAAAGTGCTCCTGCATTAATTCCCTGGTTCTCTGGGACCCCAATCAAGGATCCTTTGTTAAGAACCTCTCAAAGTGATGAGTCATGGGAAGTGGGAAGCTTTGGGTCTGCAGTCTACTTACCAAGGGAATTCCCTTTTCCTCGGGCACCCCCTTGCTAGCAGAGGTATAAAAAGGCAGCAGCAAGGCCTACCTGGTGATGATGAGGCATTGCCCAAGTGTGGGCAGCCAGGTCATTCACTCGCTAAGGCACAACCGCCCTGGGCTCTGGGCAGGGCTCTCACAACTCCTTGTGTCCCCCAAACATCTGCTGCTCCTGAGCCTCCCCATCTTTGTTTCCCTGTACTCTTTCCTTAAGCATGGCAACTGCTCCCAAGGCTGATCTCCTCTAGGATTCATCCCCATGTCTTTCACAATTCACCATTGTCAACATGTTACTTACCATGTGACTTCCACTCAACCCATGTTTATTGAATATTTGCAGTGGGAGGTATTCTGTTCCTCACTAGGAAACTGATGAGTAAATATACCATGTGACTTAATTAAGTAGCTTATGGAAGTAGTGGGCTTGTGTTGGGTGGAGGGTGAGTTATTGGGGGTATGGGGAATGGGGGTGGTACAGGAGGGCAAATCATGAACAAGGATAAAAATAAGTTCATAAATATCTAGTAACATCAAAGTACTGATTGAGTGACTGAAGAGAGATGCAAACATCCATTGGTCATCAAAGAAGAAAAGGGCACATACAACTGGGGAATCATGAAAAGTTTTCATGAGCAGATCAGGTGTACCACAGCTCTTAAAGAAAGGACAGAGCCTCTACAGTGGCAGAAAAGGGCTTTCCAGGTGACAAGAAAAATAAAAGCAAAAAACATGAGCAGGAGGCATAAAACAGTATCTGGAGTACAAAATACAGATGGGAGTGATGAGAAACAGATCCCAGAATGATAGGTTAAGGCCATGCAGGGCCTTGAATGAATGAGAAACTGAGAGAGGCAGTTGTTTGTGGGCTGAAAAAGTGTTGTCACACAGAGAGGAAGGGGGATGGCAAAAGTACAGGCATCCGATCTAGGGGACCATGGGCCCTGAAGACTAGACAGGGACATGGTGATGCTGACAAGCCATCATGAAGTCAGGAACCAGCTGAAGTCCAGCAGAGAGTCCAACATTCCGGGAAGAGTAGGGATAAATTTCACTCACCTTAAAAGACTAAAATGTTTTCCTGCCCCTTTTTTCTGCACTGCCAATAAAACTTTACTGCAAATTATATTTGGTTTGCATTTTTTTCTGTTCCAAAACCTCTAACAAATAATGAGTTGCCTATACACTTATTTGTTTGGTTTAGTGCTGTACTATATATACATATTTCTTTCCTGGGCTTCTAAAATATCCTGAATCTAATCATTAACATTTTTCTACTTTTCCATACTTTTAATAAGCAATCTCAACTCATATATTCTAACATAATTGCACCCAGGGATCTTTGCTAATGTTCAGTAGTAATAATGCCTTTTCCACCACACAAGGCTTACAGAGCAATCCTCAATTAATTCCCAACTAATCTTTATTTTAAAAAATTCACAAGTGAATAGTCCTCCTGCTTCCCACATCCGCATGCCCTTTGTTGGGGCAGCTTCATTGCACAATGTATGGCTGGAAACCCAGCAGGCTCAGATGTTTTCATGGGAGAGATGCTGCACACCCTCAAAATTCTCTACATCAGCTCTCCGCAAATCCAAGATGAATGCTTTATCCCCCCTGTCCTGCTAAAAGTGCTTCTAATCTCCTTTAGGAACTCCTTCTGCTTGTCAGCTACCTGACTGGCAATTCTGGAATTCAGACTGGAAATTCGAAAAGACTGAATCTTTTGTGAGGCTTTAAAAGTTAATGTTTCTATGTTAATTGCCACTGTCTGATTCTATTAAGCTTTCTTACTTTTCCCCTGGAAATTCTACCCTAGTTTCTGGCATGTTCCCCAACCTTTCCCAGAAAAAATGGTCTCTTCCCTGTTCCTCTAGGGGCCTGGAACTCTCCCTAGTAGACCTTACATTTTTGAATATGTTTTATTGTTTGCCTTCTCACTTCCACAATACCATTTTCTGACACTCATATCCATTGTTATGTGCATTTGACTGCATTTTAATTACGGATCTACAACTTACTGATCTAACATCTCAGTATCTCTGAGTCCATTTGTCTTTTGATAACTGCCCAAATTCGATGTTTATACATTGTTCTCAATTAAGAATGACTTTAAGATGCATATTTGTCCTCAAATCCATGCTTGCATTTTCTTCTAAAAAAACAGCTGGTTGATGCAAGTGTTTATTTTTAAAAAGTTCTTTTGTAAAATCATGCTCTTTTATGTTTCACTTTTTTTGTATTTTTTTTAACTTTTATTTAATGAATATAAATTTCCAAAGTACAGCTTATGGATTACAATGGCTTCCCCCCCATAACGTCCCTCCCACCCACAACCCTCCCCTTTCCCACTCCCTCTCCCCTTCCATTCACATCAAGATTCATTTTCGATTATCTTAATATACAGATCAGCTTAGTATACATTAAGTAAGGATTTCAGCAGTTTTCTCCCACACAGAAACATAAAGTGAAAAATAATAGATGATTTTTTTAAATGATGATGAAATCAGATCAGACCTATTGTCATGTTTAATCCCAGTGAGAGTCAAGTTGGGAGTTGATAATTTCTTTCTTTTTTTTTTTTACAGAGGATCAGTTTAGTATACATTAAGTAAAGATTTCAACAGTTTGCACCCCCATAGAAACACAGTGAAATATATTGTTTGAGTACTCGTTATAGCATTAAATCTCAATGTACAGCACATTAAGGACAGAGATCCTACATGAGGAGTAAGTGCACAGTGACTCCTGTTGTTGACTTTACCAATTGACACTCCTGTCTATGGCATCAGTAATCTCCCTATGCTCCAGTCATGAGTTTCCAAGGCTATGGAAGCCCTCTGAGTTCTCCGACTCTTATCTTGTTTAGACAAGGTCATAGTCAAAGTGGAGGTTCTCTCCTCCCTTCAGAGAAAGGCACTTCCTTCTTTGAAGACCTGTTCTTTCCACTGGGATCTCACTCACAGAGATCTTTTGCCAGCGTGTCTTGGCTTTCCATGCCTGAAATACTCTCATGGGCTTTTCAGCCAGATCCGAATGCCTTTAGGGCTGATTCTGAGGCCAGAGTGCTATTTAGGACATCTGCCATTCTATGAGTCTGCTGAGTATCTCACTTCCCATGTTGGATCACTCTCCCCCTTATTTATTCTATCGGTTAGTGTTAGTATGTTTCACTTTTAAAGATGCTTCATTTTTCTATCATATTTAGTTTCTCTTGGTGTTGGAGTTCTCATAATCTCTTGTTCTGTTGAGAAGGTCCCTCTTTCAGCAGATGAAGATTAAGAAGGATGGTCCTTATGTCTAGACCAACAGGACACTGTAGAGGAAGGAAGGGTTCTGCACTTGCATTATCCCATACATTAGCCACACACAGCTATGGTGTGCATGGAATGTGGTTCATTGAATCAACAGATTGCATTTTTAAGTTTACCTAATTAAAATTTAAAAAGCCTTAAGTGAAAATCAGTTCCCTTACTACACAGCATGAAAGAGTATTATAATGGAACAAGCAGGGATGTTTGTGTCCCAGGTGGATTGAGCACCTGGTTTGCAGTCACTGTTGCAGTCCTGGCTTCACTTCCAATTCCAGCTTCCTGCTAATGTATTGGGAGGCAGCAGGTAATGAATGAAAAACTTAAGTCAGGGCCACCCACACCTGGATGGAGTTCCAGGCTTCTGGCTTTGCCCTGGCCCAACCCCAGCTGTGGCAGCCATTTGCAGAATGAATCAGCAAACAAGAGATCGCTTTCTGCCTGTGTCTGTCTCTCTGTTCCTCTTTCAAATAAATAAAACAAAACAAATATTTTTATAAAAGGGAATATTACAATTATCACTGATAACCACAGATACAAGCCGTGCATTGTAGTAAATCTGTAATGCCTTGTTGGGCAGACATGTCTGAAAAGAATGACATCCAGAGGACAAGTGCTTGTGTCTTAGAAAAGAGACTCTTCTTGTCTTGGAATTCTCAACCCTGATGGTGTGTAAGAATCACCTGGGGACTTTTTGTAGGCTGACAGTGTCCTGATGAAATGATGAGACACTTGGGACTTGCACCAAATCACTGGGAAAAATGAGAACAGAGACTAGGATGGCAGAAATGAGCTGTCATTTGTCACGTGCTGAGGAACACTGAACAGGACGTGCACATGTCCCATACCCCATTCTCCCATTTCATGCTATGATTTCCATGTATTGTCAAATTTAACACATGGCAGCTCCACTCTAGATGAACTTAATTGTAATCCAAGAGGCTTCTGTATCTTTGGAAAAGGCTTGTATTACTCCAGTGCTCACAAAGTTTGAGAATCACTGGTTTATGAAGAAGTCCTGCTGCACAGAAAATATGAACTATCTTACCTTAAGATCCGAAGAGATCAGGAAAAAGGAATCAATTTAATAAACAATATTTATTAAAAAAAAAACACTCATCAAGGAGCAGGCTTTGTGGCATGGCTGGCTAAGCCACTGCTGGTGACATTGGCATCCCATATCAGAGTGCAGGTTTGAGTCCCAACTGCTCTGCTTCTAATCCAGCTTCCTGTTAATGCACCTGATGGTCCAAGTACCTGGGCTCCTGCTACCCATGTGGCAGACTAGAAAGGAATTCCTGGCTCCTGGTTGCTGGCTTTTGCCTGGCCAAGCCCTGGCTGCTTTGGCTATTTGGGAAGTGAAGCAGTACATGGAAAACCTCTGTCTTCGTTTCCTTCTCTGTCTCTCTGCCTTTCAAATTAGTAGATAAATAATCTTTTTATAAAAAGAAATAAAAATACTGACCAAAATGCATTGCCATGTGCATTATGTTAACTCCCTTACAGAAAATAATGGTAACTGTGTTGCACAAGTAGATTTGCCACCAACTTTCCTTTCTAGGTGGTTTATGGAACCTATCTCAGAAGATCCCATGGGAAGATTACTGATGGTCTGCCCACCCTCCCTTTCCTTGTACTTTATTCACTGGCCAGGCCACCCATGTGGTCATCAGTGTCCCAGATCCATGGTCCCTAATCCTGTAGCACTGTTTGACAAGGGTTAACAATAATCCTCTGCAAAGTGGATCATACAGACACAGACATCCTGGACTGAAGCAGCATCTTTCTATCAAGGTCCTCATAAAAGGGATTTTTAATCTATTTGTTAAAGCCAGTGAATTTTAAAAATTTGAAAGCAGTTTATTTTTCTTTAACTCACCAATGTTTGTGCCACTATCAAATAGTACAATGCAGCTTGCTTAATAGTCCTTATTTTTCCCAAATGTCCAATAATTTCAAGTTTTATTTAGTACTTGACATTTTAAAAAAGATGAACTGACTATATATAATGTTCAATAATGCATAAATGTATAAAATGCATAAAGCTCAACAATGCATAACTCTGCAGAGATGGCTATAGCATCTCATGTCTCATCTAAAAGTAATGCCACAGGATATTCATACATATTGGTTAATAGGAAATTGGATTTCATAGTTACCAGATTATTAAAAGTATAGACACCATATATTTTAAAATACATATTTTAGCTTGGTTATGATAAACTTTTTAATAAATGTGCACTTATTTTTGTCCAGACTTAATAAAAATGGTAAATATATAACATATAACCAAAGGTATTAGATGTTAGAAAGCATCCATTGATATCAACCATTCACAAACACAAACAATGAGACTTTAGTGACTGTTCATCTACTTTTCCTGTGGGTTGACCAAATATTTTCCAGGTTCACCCCACTCCTAAAAACGTGGATCTAGGAGCCTCAGAAAATCTCAACCATGGAGGATTCATTCATCTTCAGAGCAGCAGTTTCTATACCAGAAGTAAGATTTGCCAAACAAATAGGATTTACCTGACTCTATGCAGGTAATAGTCTTTACTACCAGCAGAAAATGTGATGAGTAATTAGGGGGTATGCATCTGACAAGGTGTCATGCAGATTTTAATAAAAACAATGCATGCAGATTGGCAAAAAGATACTGCAGTCTGTGGGTTAAAAATAAATGAATCTGGTGGGTTAAAAATAAATGAATATCTGATAGGCAACAAGAGCTAAACACACACATACACAGAGCACGTAAAACTAGTGAAATCTGGGTAATGTTGATGGATTGTATCAAAACGAATTTTCTGGTTGTGCTATTATATTGCAATTATTCAAGTTACTGCTGTTGGAGGAAGCTAGGTAAAGGATTTATAGGATACCTCTACATTATTTCTGTAAATACTGCATGTGAATTTACACTTGTTCAAAATAGAGTTTTTGTAGTGAAGTGTTAAGCAGAAACAAGTCTATTGGACAAAGATTTGTTAAAACCAAACAAAATCAATTATCAGTGCAAAAGTAATCAACTATTCAATAAAGGCTTTAATGATTGGGTTAAGAAATTCTAGATGAAAGTCTATGAATAGATACTCCAAAATTCTTATCAAAGGAAATCAGTGAATACGGTACTGCAATTCACTAGGGGTTCTTGGCTAAATGATGGATGTAGAACACCTTCTGGAAATTTTCCTAAATGAATCCTTCACAGTGAGTTCTAGGTACTCACATCATGAAGTAACAGAACACTGTCTTAAATGCTAATGATGTATAATCATGCTCTAAAGAATAATTTTGCCAGAAAAAACACTGCACTCAATAAAACAAGATTACACTCAAGAGCCAGTCCAAGCAAAGTTGCGTAGTGTGTCAGCGATGGATATCAGGCACTTTGTGTGTCATATGCATCAAACTTTATGATTAAACATTTGTATAACAAGTGTGGAATAGCTTCAGGTTAATGCAGAATTCTAAGAAGATAAATGATCGAGTCAATATTTTACTGTGTGGTATAGTAAAGAAATCCTACAAGATCCCACTAGGGAAGAATAAAAACAGATAAAAATGCTCAGAGGACAGTTAACTTAGGAGTTCTGTGGGGAGGGAATACATTAAATTCCAGAGACACAAAGTGGCAATAGGAATAAAATAAAGGATGATGTCAAACAGGACGAATTTGGTCCATGCTGAGTAGAATAAAGCCATGGCACTGAGGACCAAATGTAAGTGTAGATGAGAAGGAGAAGTCATCAATGGAGATCATTAATGTGAAGACATTTGGAAAGAAAATTAAAATTAGTTATGTAAAGCAGGGATTTTTATGTGTGTGTTTGGGATTTGAGTCATGATTGACAAAAAAAAATGTGGAAAAATCAACCCTATTTTCCACACTTGATTTTGTTTTGAGTCTTCAAAACACAAGGATCTGGGATGACCATGAGAGGTCAGAGTTAGGGTCTTTGCAGAGTTCAGTGATTATTGGAGGAGGAAGGAACAGGTGGGTCTGGTGTGCACAGGTGATGGGAAGATGATGTGGACCAGAGAGAGGGAGAAAGAAGGAAAGCATGTCTGTTTAGTGCAAACAAAATGGTCAATCATGGATATTTTTGAGCAGCTGCTGGAAAAGAAGACCATTCAATTTAAGAAACCAGTAGTTATCTAAGAATGAAGAGAGAAAGTTAAGCACTTGAGACAAGGAAGGGTTGCTTGGTATAATTGGAGCTATTTTATTTTATTACTTTATCTGGACACAAAGACAAATAAAACTATAGGTAAAATTCAATTTCACAAAATTGCCTTAAAATAAAAAAAAATTTGAAGAGGAAATAGATTCTTCAATTCATCAAAGGTTATCCAAAATATTATTCTATTTATGGAAAGTATCTCTAACTTATAATAGATCCCATGTGTATATGACCAGATATCACACATTAAAAGGCTATGAGGTGTCAAAAATATTTAGGCACTTTGTTAGCAGGAGCTAAATCACTGGAATGTTCAAATTCTGAAGCTAAGAAAATGTATCAGTGTTTATATTCATAAAACAAGGATGAAAAATTACTTAGGTAGTCATAAAACCTGATTCAGAGAATGGTATCTTACACCCAAGTAAAGCGTCAAATTTCATTGTATTCACTCAATGGCAGTAGCCAACATTTTAAATGATGCTGAGATTTATTTTTATTGGGAAGGCTAAAACTTAAGGTTTCAATAGGGGCACCGGTTTGAGTCCTGGCTGCTCCACTTCCAATCCAGCTCTCTGCTATGGCCTAGGAAAGCAGTAGAAGACAGCTCAAGTCCTTGGGCCCCTGCACCCACGTGGGAGACCTGGAGGAGGCTCCTGGCTCCTGGCTTCAATATACTTCCAGTGTTGTGATAAAAGCCAATGTTTTCAAGCACAGAGGGAAGAGGGGTAATGAACAAAACATGTTTTTTTTTTTTTCAGTTTAAGATTAGAAATCAGCTTACAGGGTGTCAACATAATGGCCTCCATTCATAGTTACTATTAAATAAAGATTAAATGTTAAATATTTAGCATCAAATTTCTAATCTGAAGGAAAACTTATATATTGTCATATCTTGCACTTAATGGTTTTCCTTTTCAAATATTTTAGAGACGTACACAGAACTGGAAAATATTCCCATTTTTATTTACATTCTTCCTTTCATTCACTGATGACTTTCAACAGTAAAGCATCTTCATTTCAAAGAGTTCTCATCCCAAAATTAATCTACTACTCCAAGAAAAAGATTCTATAGCTTTGAGACTTTTAAATTGTTCAAGATTATCCTTAATCTTTGAGATGCAACAGGGTATTTTTTCTACTCTAAAGCAAATACTAAAATACACAACTCAGTAACACAGAAATGAATAGTAAAACACAATGATGGAATATCTAGGAAAAATTATATGATGCACAATTAGTTTGAGTAAGATGTAACTTAGGGTTTAACTTTCAATTTATTAAGTGCACTGTGTACCTGTCATTCTACAATGCCAAGCATATAGACAAACACTGTTCCACAACAAATGTTTTATGAGTTGGTAGCTATAAATAAAATCTTTGCCATTTTACAAAAATCTAATATAATGCAACATCTAATAAAATTCATGTCCCTAAATCATGTCCTGTTTTGGATTAAGTTCTGATTTTTAGGAAATACATACTTATATTCACTAATTTGAAAGAACATACTTACAATATATATTGTATATCCTCCACAAAAAAAAAAAAAAACAGCATTACACCGATTAATCAATTTTAGTTATTTTAACTGAAAGTGGGCAGTTTATACCCTGTTCCCACACTGCTTGGAGAACAATCAAATGTAATGGAAGCCAAGCAATTGACACTATTTATAGACATTCTCAGAACCACCTACTTTGTACTGATTGTTTTAAGCACCACTGTAAACTTTTGATTTTTAAGAGTCCCTTTGAAGATGTAGCAGACGTTGGCTTGCTAATCATGCTGGAAAGCATAGCGGGTTCAAAGTTACAAAAATGTTAACATATATAAATTAGTATTAAACTTGGTTATTTTCAATTGTCAATAAACTATAATGAAGGCCTAAAGTCCATAAATATTTGTTTCTGAACCCCTAAGCTTCTATGATTTGTACGTGTGTGCATTCATGTGTGTTTGTGAAAGGGAAATGCATATAAACGCGTACTGGGAAATGTTACACATTGTACTTTTAGCATCATTACTATGGATACAGATGTGAGGTTTGTAAATATTTGGGTGCTTTTCAATATTTCTAGTGATTCAAATGCTGTTAGAATTTAGCATGGTCATTAACACTACATGTACAGTTCAGTGTTAGATTCAGGCGTTCAGACTTTACCATAGTTGTATGCATCATGTTCACTCTCCACTATAACTAGACAGTGATTATAAACTTCATAACTAAATGCACATGATCTCCCGATGCATGATTTGCATTTTACTTAACACAATTTCAATTTTCCAGAGTTCAGAAATCAACTTCATTGTAGGTTTTAGAAATATTAGAGGGAGCAGGGGCAGGCCCTGAAGGGAGAAGACGGAAGTGGGTTCCTGCACTGGAGGGCAACAAGGGGAGCAGGGTCCAGCCTGAGAGGGCGAGGAGGGGAGCTGGGCCCAGGCCCTGGAGGGCAAGAAAGCCAGAGGGTCAGGCCCTGAGGGCGGGGAAGGGAGGGGAGCCTGGTCCAGGATGGTGAGGAGGGGAGCAGGGCCTGGCCCTGGGGGGTGAGGAAGGGAGAAGAGCCTGGACCTGGAGGGTGGCAAGGGGAGCACAAACCAGGCCATGTAGGGCAAGGAAGTCTGGCCCTGGAGGGTGGAGAGGGGAGCAGGGAAGGACCACAGAGGGCAAGGAGGGGATCAGGGCCAATCCCTGGAGGGCGAGGAGGGGAGCAGAGCCCAGGCCCTGGAAGGCGAGGAGGTGAGCAGGGCCTGTCCCTGGAGGGAAAGAAGGGGAGCAGAGTAGGCCCTGGACAGCAGCAGGAGGAGCAAGGCCTGGCCCTGTAAGGCAGCAAGAGATGTGAGGCCTGGCCCTGGAAGGAGAGAGGGGAATGGGGCCTGCCCTGGAGGACAGCAATGCCCGTTCAAGAGGGGCATGGGACCTGGCCCTTCAGGGCAAGGAAGGTAGCAGGGCTCGGCCCTAAAGTGTGAGTAGGGGACTGCGGTCCTGCACTGGAAGGCGGCTGGGGGAGAAGGGCTCGGCACTGGAGGGCAAGGAGGGCAGCAGGGCCCGACCCTGGAGGGTGGCAGGGGGAGCAGGGCCTGGCCCTGGATGACAGCAAGAGGTGTGGGGCCTGGACCTGGAAGGCAAGGAGGGGAGGGGGGTTCATGCCCTGGAAGGCGAGGAGGGGAGCAGAGCCTGGCACTGGAGGGTGAGGAGTTGAGGAGGGCCCAGCCCTGGAGGGCAAGGAGGGGAGAGGGGTCAGGCCCTAGAGTGTGGCGAGGGGAATGGGGCCAGGCCCTGGAAGGCAGTGAGGGGAGCAGGGTAAGGCCCTGGAGGGCGTGGTGTGGAGCGGGGTCAGGCTATGTAGGGCAGCGGGTGGAGCGGGACAGGGCCATGGAGGGCAAGGAGGGGAGTGGGGCCAGGCCCTGGAGGGTGAGGAGGGGAGCAGGGCCTGGCCCTGGAGGGTGAGGAGGGGAGTGGGTCCAGGCCCTGGAGGGTGAGGAGGGCCGTGGGGCTCAGGCCCTGGATGGTAAGGAGAGAATGGGGCACAGGCCCTGATGGACTAGGAGGGAGGCAGGGCCCATGCCCGGGAGGCAGTGATGGCAGTGCCCGAGGGGAGTAGGGCCTGACCCTGGAGGGTGAGGAGGGGAGGGGGACCTAGCCCATGATGGTAAGGAGGGCTGCAGGGCCCTGGAGGGCAAAGAGAGGAGCAGGGCTGGGCCCTGAAGCGTGAGTAGGGGATCAAGGCCTGGCCCTGGTGGACATCAAGGTAAGCAGGCCCAGGCCCTGTAGGGCAAGGAGGGGAGCAGGGCCTGGCCCTGGAGGGTGAGGCGGGGAGCGTGGTCCTGCCCTGGAGGGTGGCAGGTTGAGCATGGGCCGGCCCTGGAGGGCGGCAAGAGGAGCAAGGCCTGGCCCTAGAGGGCAACATGGGGAGCGAGGTCCATGCCCTGATTGGCAGTGATGCCTGTTTATGAGGCCTGGGCTCTGTTCCCCTCTTCACCCTCCAGGGCCAGGCCCTTCTCTCCTCAGGAACAGCCATCACTGCCCTCCAGGGCATGGGCCCTGCTCCCCTCCTCACCTCCAGGGCCTGACCCCACTCCCCTCCTCTTTCTCCAGGGCTGGACCTTCCTCCCCTCCTCGCCCTCCAGGGCCTGGGGCCTTGTGCCCTCCTCACCCTCTAGGGCCAGGCCCTGTTCCCCTCAGGCATGGCCATCGGGCCCTGCAGGGCATGGGCCCCGCTCCCCACTTCACCCTCCAGGTCCAGGCCTGCTCTTCATGCCGCCCTCCAAGGCTGGACTCTGCTCCCATTCTCACCCTCAGGGCCAGGCCCTGCCCCTTTCAGACATGGCCATCGCTGCCCTCCAAGGCTTGGGCCCCACTCCCCTCCTCACCCTCCAGGGCCAGGCCCACTCATCTTGCTGCCCTCCAGGGCAGGGCCCTGCTCCCCCGCTGCCCTCAAGTGCAGGACCCCACTCCCCTCCTTGCCCAAGAAGGCCGGGCCCCACTTCCCTCCTCGCCCTCCAGGGCCAGGCCCTGCTCCACTCTCCTCCCTCCATGGCTGGCTGGGCCCCGCTCCCTTTGCCGCCCACCAGGGCCAGGTCCTGCTCCCCTCCTAGCCCTCCATGGCCCTGCCCTGCATACCTCCATGCCCTCTAGGGCAAGGCCCCACCCCCCTCTCTCATGGCCCTCACTTCTGTCCTGGGCATGGGCCATGCTCCCCTCACTGCCTTCCAGGGTCTGACCCTGCTCTCCTCCTTGCACTCCAGGGCCAACCCTGCTGCCTTCCTCACCCTCCAGGGCTAGGCCCCGCTCACATGTACACCCTCCAGGACCTGGGCCCACTCCCCATGATGCCCACCAGGGTCAGGCCTCGCTCTGCTACTCAGGCTCCAGGGCCCAGCCCTGCTCCCCTCCTCACCCTCCAGGGCCAGCTCTGCATCCCTTCTGCCATCCCAGGCTAGGCCCCCCTCCCCTCCTCGCCCTCCAGGGTCAGGCCCCACTCCCCTCTGGCACGGCCATCACTGCCCTCCAGGGCATGGGCTCTGCTCCCCTCCTCGCCCTCCAGGGCCTGAGCCCCGCTGCCCTCCTCACCCTCCTTGCCATCCATGCTTGCTCCCCTGCTTGCCATCCATGGTGCTGTCCCCTCCATTCGTTGCCCATCAGAGCTTGACCCCACTCCCGTCCACACTCTCCAGGGCCTGACCCCGCCCCCCTCACTGCCTTCCAGGGCCTCACCCAGAAATCCTCGCCACCAACCAGAGTCTGACCCTGCTTCCCTATTCACCCTCCAAGGCCTGGCCCTACTCACCTCCATGCCCTCCATGGACTAGGACCCACTCACCTCACTGCCTTCCAGGGACTGGCCCCATTCCCCTCGCCACCCTCTAGGGCCTGACCCCGCTCCCTCCCTCGTTCCCCAGGGCTGGACCATGCTCCTTTCCTTGCCCTCCAAGGCCTAGGGTCCGATGCCCGCCTCACCCTCCAGAGCCTGGGGCCTGGTGCCCTCCTCACCCTCCAGGGCCAGGCCATGTTACCCTCAGGCATGGCCATCACTGCCATCCAGGACATGGGCCCTGCTCCCCCCTTTGCCCTCCAAGGCCGGGCCCGCTCCTCTTGCCTGCCTCCAGGGCAGAGCCCTGCTCCCCCACTACCCTACAGTGCAGGACCCCAGTCCCTTCCTTGCCCTCCAGGGCTGCGCCTTGCTCCCCAACTCACCCTCTAGGGCCTAGACCCAGCTCCCTTCCTTGCCCTCCAGGGCCACGCCCTGCTCACCTCCTGGCCCTCTAGGGCCTGGAACCTGCTCCCCTCTTAACCCTCCATAGCCCTGCCCTGCATTACTCCATGCCCTCTAGGGTAAGGCCCGATTCCCCTCAGTCGTGGCCATCACTACCCTCCTGGACATGGGCCCTGCTCACCTCACTGCCTTCTAGGGCCTGACCCTGCTCCCCTCCTCGGCCTCCAGGGCCTTTCCTGCTGCCTTCCTTGCCCTCCAGGGCCAGGCCCGGCACCCCTCCTTACCATCCGGGCTAGGCCCCCCTACCCTCCTCACCCTCCAGGGTCAGGCCCCACTCCCCACAGGCACAGCCATCACTGCCCTCTAGAGCATAGGCCCTAGTCCCCTCCTTGCCCTCCAAGGCCTGTGTCCCATTCCCTCCTCACCTCCAGGGCCTGACCCTGCTCACCTCCATGCCCTCCAGGGCTTGGGCCCCATTCCCTCCTTACTCTCCAGGGCCTGAGCCCCGCTGCCCTCCTCGTACTCCAGTGCCTGGCCCCTACTCCTATTGCCCACGACCAGGGCCAGACCCTGCTTCCCTCCTCACCCTCCAGGGCCTGGGACCACTCCCCTTGATGCTCACCAGGGTCAGGCCTCGCTCTGCTACTCAGGCTCCAGGGCCCAGCCCTGCTCCCCTCTTCGCCCTCCAGGGCCAGGCCCAGCACCCCTCCTTATCATCTGGACTAGGTCCCCCTCCCCTCCTCACCCTCCAGGGTCAGGCCCCTCCCCTCAGGCACAGCCATCACTGCCCTCTAGAGCATAGGCCCTAGTCCCCTCCTCGTCCCCCAGGGCCTGTGCCCCATTCCCTCCTCACCCTCCAGGGCCTGAGCCTGCTCACCTCCATGCCCTCCAGGGCCAGGCCCCACTCCTCTTGCTGCCAAAAAGGGCTAGACCCTGCTCCCCCTGCCACCCTCCAGTGCAAGACCCTGGTCCCCACCTTGCCCTCCAGAGCCAGGGCCTCTCCCCTCCTCACCCTAAAGGGCCAATCCCTGCTCCCCTCCTCACCCTCCAGGGCCTGGCACTGCTCCCTCCTTGCCCTCCATGGCCCTGCCCTGCTCCCCTCATTTCCCTCCAGGGCCTCACCTTGCTCCCCTCCTCACACTCCAGGGCCAGGCCCGACTCCCTCCTTCCCTCCTGGGCTTGGCCACACTCCCCTCAGGAAGGGCGACACTGCCCTTCAGGGCATAGGCCCTGTTCCCCACCTCACCCTCCAGGGCCAGGCCCCACTCCCTTTGCAGCCCGCCAGGGCTGGTCCCTGCTCCCCTCCTAGTCGTCCAGTGCCTGGCCCCTGCTCCTATTGCCCCTGACCAGGGCTGGACCCTGCTTCCCTCCTCGCCCTCCAGGACCAGGCCCTGCTCCACTCTCCATAGTCCAGGGCTGGCTGGGCCCAGCTCCCCTTGCCACCCACTGGGCCCTGCAACCCCCGCCTCCCTCCAGTGAAGGACACCACTACCCTCATTGCCCTCCAGGGCCACACCCTGCTACCCTCCTGGCCCTCTAGGAACTGGACCCTGCTGCCCTCCTAGCCCTCCATGGCCTTGCCCTGCATACCTCTACGCCCTCTAGGGCAAGGCCCCATTCCCCTCAGTCATGACCATCACTTCCCTCCTGGACATGGGTCCCGCTCCCCTCACTGCTTTCCAGGGTCTGACCCTGCTGCCTTCCTTGCCCTCCAGGGCCTGGGCCCTCTCCCCTTGATGCCCATCAGGGCCAGGCTACTCAGGCTCCAGGGCCCAGCCCTGCTCCCCTCCTCACAGTCCAGGGTCAGGCCCCACTACCCTCAGGCATGGCTATTACTGCCCTCCAGGGCATGGGCCCCACTCCCCTCCTTGCCCTACAGGGCCTGTGCCCCATTCCCTCCTCACCCTCCAGGGCCTGGCACTGCTCACCTCCATGCACTCCAGGGCCTGGGCCTCATTCCCTCCGCACGCTCCAGGGCCTGACTCTGCTCCCCTCCTTGACCCCCAAGGCCTGGCCATGCTCACCTACATACCCTCCATGGACTGGGCCCCGATCCCCTCACTGTCTTCCAGGGCCTGACCCTGCTCGCCTCTTTGCTCTCCAGGATGTGGCCCTTCTCACATCCATGCCCTCCATGGCCTGAGCCCCGTTCCTTCCTAGCTCTCTAGAACCTGGTCTCAGTTCCCTCCTCGCCCTCCAGGACTGGAACCTACTCCTCTCCTCACCTCCAGGGCCTGGGTCCCGCTCCCCTCCCTTACCTTCCAGGGCCTGGCCCAGATCCCCTTGGCACCAACCAGGGCCTGAGCCTGCTCCCCTCCTCACCCTCAAGGACCTGGCAATGACACATCCATGCCCTCTATGGCCTGGCCCCGTTCCCTACTCACCCTCCAGGGCCTGGGTCCTGATCCCCTTGCCACCATCCAGGGCCAGGCCCTGCCCCCTCCTTGCACTCCAGGGCTGGGCCCCCTCCGCTAATCACACCCAAGGACCAGGCACTGCTCCCCTCCTCACCATCCTAGGCAAGGCCCCACTCCACTTCTTGCCCTCATGGCTCAGGCAATTTCCCCTCCTTGCCCTCCAGGGCTTGGCCCCCATCCCCTCTCACCCTAAAGGGCAGGGCCACGCTCCCCTCATCACCCTCCAGGGCCTGACCCCAGCTCCCTTCTACGCCCTCCAGGACCAGGCCTCACTCCCTTCCTCGCCCTCAACAGCCTGTATCTAGCTCCCCTCCTCGCCCTTCAGGGCTGGGCTATGCTCCCCTCCTCACAGTCCAGGGCCGGGCCCCACTCACCTCAGGAACATCACTGCCCTCCAGGGCATTGGTCCCGCTCCTCTCCTCGCCCTCCACGGCCAGTCCCCGCACCTACTGCCACCCTCCAGGGCCAGGCCCAGCTCCCCTTGCTGCCCACCAGGGCCAGGCCCTGCTCCCCTCCTCACCCTCCAGGGCCTGGCCACGCTCACCTTGACGCCCACAAGAGTTGGACCTGGCTCCCCTACTTATGCTCCAGGGCCCAGCCCTGCTCCCCTCTTCACCCTCCAGGGGCAGGCCCTGCACCCCTCCTTAAAATCCTGGGCTAGGCCCCCCTACTCTCCTCGCCCTCCAGGGTCAGGACCCACTGCCCTCAGGAATGGCCATCACTGGCCTCCAGGGTATGGGCCCTGCTTCCCTCGCCCTCCAGGGCCTGTGCCCCATTCCCTCCTCGTCCTCAAGGGCCTGGCCCTGCTGACCTCCATGCTCTCCAGGGTCTGGGCCTCATTCCCTCCTCACCCTCCACGGCCCTGCCCTACTCCACTCGCTGCCCCCCAAGGCCTGACCACACTCCCCTCTTTGCCCTTCAGGGCCTGAACCCGCCCCCCTACTGCCTTTCAGGGCCTGGCCTGGCTCCCCTCCTTGCCCTCCATGGCCTCACCCCTCTCTCCTGCCTAGACCTGCTCACCTCCATGCCCTTCATTGCCTGGGCCCCAATCCCCTCACTGCCTACCAGGGCCTGGCCCTGTTCCCCTCGCTAGCCTCCAGTGCTGGATACCACTCCCCTCCTAGCCTTCCAGGACCAGGCCCTGCTCCCCACCTCACCCCCCAGGGCCTTGGCTATGATCCCCGTTGTTGCCCTCCAGAGCAAGGCCCAGTTCCCCTCCTCACCCTCCAGGGTCTGGGCCCTGCTCCCCTCCTTTCCTCCAGGGCTGGACCCCGCTCCCCTTGTTGCCCTCCAGGGCGGGACCCCACTTCCCTCTATGCCTTCCATGGCCCCACCCTGTTCCCCTCGCCGAGCTCCAGGGGCTTACCCTGCTCACTTCCTTGCCCACCAGGGCCTGGGCTGTGCTCCCCTTGCTGCCCACCTGGGCCATGCCCCGCTCCCCTCCTCGCCCTCCAGGGCCAGGCCCTACTCCCCTCCTCACCATCCTGGGCCATCCCACTCCCCCCTCCTCCTCCAGGGCCTGGGACCTGATCCCCTCGCCGCCCTCTAGGGCCAGGCCCTGCCCTCTCCTTGTCCTCCAGGACCGGCCCCCCTCCCCAAATCACCCTCATGGACCAGGCCCTGATCTCCTCCTCACCATCCTGAGCCAGGCCCCCCTCTTCTCCTTGCCCTCATGTGCCAGGCCAAATTCCCCTCCTTGCCCTCCATGGCCCTGCCCTGTTCCTTCCTCGCCCTCCAGGGCCTGGCCCTGCTCCCCTCCTCACCATCCAGGGCCAGACCCTGCTCCCACCCTCACCCTCTAGGGCCTGGGGCCTGAACCCTGCTCACCCTCCAGGGCCTGGCCCTGCTCCCCTCCTCGCCTTCCAGGGCCTGGGAACTGCTGCCTTCCTCACCCTCCAAGGCAAGGAGGGGAGCGGGTCTCATATCCTGGAGGGCATGATGGCTGTGCCTGGGGGGAGTAGTTCCTGACCCTGGAGGGTGAGGAGGGGAGCAGGGACAGAACTTGGAGGGCGAGGAGGGGAGCGGAGTCAGGCCCTGCTTGGTGGCAAGTGGAACGGTCCATGAACTGGAAGTGGAGAGAGAATGGGGCACAGGCCCTGGAGAACAAGAAGGGGAGCAGGCCCATGTCCTGGAGGGCAGTGATGGCCATGCCTGAGGGGAGTGGGGCCTGACCCTGGAGGGCGAGGTGGGGAGGGGGGCCTAGCTTAGGATTTTAAGGAGGGGTGCGGGGCCTGGCCCTGCAGGGCAAAGAGGGGAGCAGGGCTGGGCCATGGAATATGAGAGGGGAACGAGGCCAGACTCTGTGGGCATCAAGGTGAGCAGGCATAGACCCTGGAGAATGAGCAGGGGAGCATGGCCTGGCCCTAGAGGGTGAGGAGGGGAGCAGGGTCAGGTCCTGGAGGTTGGTGAAGGGAACAGGGACAGGCCCTGGGAGGCAGTGAGAGGAACTGGACCCAGGCCCTGGAGGGCAAGGAGGGAAGCAGGGTCAGTCCCAGGAGGGTAAGGAGGGGCGGGAGTCCCAGGCCTTAGAGGGTGAGGGTGGGAGCAAGGCCTGACCCTGTAGAGTAATGAGGGGAGCTGACCTGGCCCTAGAAGTCAAGGAGGAGAGCAGGGCCAGACCCTGGAGGGCAAGGAGGGGAGCAGGGCCCATGCCCCGGAGGGCAGTGATGGACATACCTGAGGGAGTGGGGCCAAGCCCTAGACTGTGAGGAGGGGAGCAGGGCCCAGCCCTGAAGGGCTAGGAGGGGAGTTGCACCCAGGCCATGGAGGGTGAGGACGGAAGCAGGTCCTGGTTTGGAGGGCGTGGAGGGGAGATGGGTTAGGCCCTGGAGGGTGAGGAGGGCAGCTGGGCCTTGCCCTGGAGGGTGAGGACTGGAGCAACGCCTGGCCCTGGAGGGCGATGAGGGGTCGTGCCCAGGCCCTGGAGGGCAAGGATGGGAGCAGGGCCTGACCCTGTAGGGTGAGGAGGGGTGCTGGGCCCAATCCTAGAGGGCATTGAGGGGATCGTGGTCCAGCCCCTTAGGGCAAGGAGGGGATGGGGCCCAGGCCCTGGAGGGTGAGGAGGGGAGCGAGGCCCATACCCTGGAGGGCAGTGTTGGCTGTTCCTGAGGGGAGAAGGTTCCGGTCCTGGAGGACGAGGAGGGAACTGGGCCCAGGCTCTGGAGGGCTAGGAAGAAACGGGGCCCAGGCCATGGAGGGCGTGGATGTGAGCAAGGCCAGGCTCTGGAAGGCGAGGAAGGGAACGGGGTCAGGTCGTCTAGGGCAAGGATGGGAGTGGGGACAGGTCCTGGAGGCTACAGAGGGGAACAGGGCCAGGTCCTGGAAAGCAATGAGGGAACTGGGGCCCAGGCCGATGATAGCATGGATGTGAGCTGGCCAGGTCCTAGAAGGCGAGGTGGGGAGCAGGGCCTATGCTCTGGAGGGCAGTGATGCCCTTCCTGAGGGGAGTGGGCCCTAGCCTGGAAGGCAGTGAGGGGAGCGAGACCGAGGCCCTGGAGGGTGAGGAGGGGAACAGGGCCCTGGCCCAAGAGGGCAAGGAGGGGAGCAAGGCCTGACCCTGTAGGGTGATGAGGGGAGCTGGCCCAGCCCAGAAGGTTAAGGAAGGGAGCTGGGCCTGGACCTGAAGGGCAAGTTGGGGAGCGGGACACAGGTCCTGGAGGGTGAGGAGGGGAGCGGGGTCAGGCCCTGGAGGGTGGCAAGGGGAACAGGGCCAGGCCCTGGAAGGCAGTGAGGGGAATGGGACCTAGGTCCTGGAGGGCGAGGAGGGGAGCGGGGTCAGGTCCTTGAGGGCGAGGAGGGTAGAGGGGGCAGGCCCTGGAGGCTGGCAAGAGGAACTGGGCCAGGCCCTGGAAGGCAGTGAGGGGAGTGGAACCCAGGCCCTATGGGCCAGAATGGGAGTGGTGTCCTGCACTGGAGGGCAGCAGGGTCAGAAGGGTCCAGCCCTGGAAAGCTGCTAGAGGAGCAGAGCCAGGTCCTGGAGGGCGAGGTGGGGAGCGGGGCCCACATCCTGAAGGGCAGTGATGCTATTCCTGAGGTGAGTGGTGCCTAGCCCTGGAAGGCAGTCTGAGGAGCAGGACCCAGGTCCTGCAGGGTGAGGAGGGGAGCGGGGTCAGGCTCTGGAGGGTGGCGAGGGGAACGGGGATAGGCACTGGAAGGCAGTGAGGGGATCAGGGCCCAGTCCAATGATGGCATGGAGGTGAGCAGGGCCAGCCCTGGAAGGCGAGGAAGGGAGTGGGGTCAGGTCCTGGAGGGCGAGGAGAGGAGAGGGGTCAGGTCCTGGAGGGTGAGGAGGGAAGCGGGGTCCCAGGTCCTGGAGGCCAAGGAGGGGAGCGGGTTCAGGTCCTGGAGGGCGACGAGAGGAGAGGGGTCAGGCCCTGGAGGGTGGTGAGGGGAACAGGGCCAGGCCCTGGAAGGCAGTGAGGGGAGCGGGACCCAGGTCCTGGAGGGCAAGGAGGGGAGCAGTGTCCTATACTTGAGGGCAGCATGGGGAGCAGGGTCCGGCACTTGAAAGTGGCAAAAGGAGTGGAGCCTGGCCCTGGAGGGTGAGGTGGGGAGCAGGGCCCAGTCCCAAGAGGGCAAGGAGGGGAGCAGGTCCCAGGCCCTGGAGGTCAAGGAGGAGATCAGGGCCTGGCCCTGGAGGGCGAAGAGGGGAGTGGGGCCCATGACCTGGAGGGCAGTGATGGCCGTTCCTGAGGGGCGTGGGGCCTGGCGCTGGACTGTGAGGAGGGGAGCAGAGCCCAGCCCTGAAGGGCTAGGAGGGGTGTTGGGCCCAGGCCATGGAGGTTGAGGAGGGGAGTGGGTCCTGGTTTGGAGGGCGTGGAGGGGAGTTGAGTCAAACCCTGTAGGGCGAGGAGGGGAGCAGGGCCTGGCCCTGGAGGGCGATGAAGGGTCATGCCCAGGCCCTGGAGGGCAAGGATGGGAGCAGGGCCTGACCCTGTAGGGTGAGGAGGGGTGCTGGGCCCAGCCCTGAAGGGTGTTGAGGGGAGTGTGGCCCAGCCCCTTAGGGCAAGGAGGGGATGAGGCCCAGGCCCTGGAGGGTGAGGAGGGGAGGCTGGCCTGGCCCTGGTATGCAGCATGGGGAGCAGGACCCAGGCCCTGAAGGCAAGGAAGCGAGCAGGGCCCAGCACTGGAGGGCTAGGAGGGGAGCAAAGCCCTTCCCTGGAAGGCAGGGAGTGTAGCAGGGTCCAGGCCCTAGAGGATGAGGAGGGGAGCAGTGCCTGGACCTCTTGGCCAAAGAGGGGAGTGGGGTCCTGACTGGAGGGCAGCGGGGGAAGTAGGGCCCTGCCCTGGTGGGCCAAGAGAAGCAGGCCTGGCCCTGGAGGTGAGGAGGGTTGTGGGGCCCATGCCCTGGAGGGTAGTGATGGCTGTTCCTCAGGGGAGAAGTGCCTTGCCGTGGAGGGTGAGGAGGGCAGCAGGGCCTAGGCCTGGAGGTGAGGAGGGGAGAAGGTTCCAGTCCTGTAGGGCGAGGAGGGGGCAGGGACTGGCCCTTGCAGGCTGCAAGGGGATCAGGTCCCAGGCCCTGGAGGCGGAGGTGGGGAGGAGGGCCTGGCCCAGCATGGTGAGGAGGGGAGTAGGGTCCAGCCCTGGGGGGCAAGGAGGGAGGAAAGCATGGCCCTGGTGGGCAGCAAGGGGAACACAGCCCAGGCCCTGGTGGGCAAGGAAGTGAGAAGGGTAAGGCCCTGGAGCACAACGAGGGGAGCAGGCCTGCACTGGAGGGCAGCAGGGAGAGTAGGGCCCTGCCTTGGCTGCAGAAAGAGGAGCGGGCCTGGCCCTGGAGGGTGAGGAGAGGAGCAGGGTCAGGCCCTGGAGCGTGAGGAGGGGGCAGGGCCTGGCCCTTGAGGGCCGCGAGGGTATCAGGTCCCAGGCCCTGGAGGGGGCAGTGGGGAGGAGGGCCTGGCCCAGGACGGTAAGGAGGGCAGTAGGGCGTAGGAGGGGAGTGGGGCATGGCCCTGGTGGGCAGCAAAGGGAGCATGGCCCAGGCCTGGTGGGCAAGGAAGTGAGAAGAGTAAGCCCCTGGAGTGTGGCGAGGGGAGCAGGACAGGCCCATGGACAGCATAGAGGGAAGTGAGGTCCTGCACTGGAGGGCAACAAGGGGAACAGGGCCCAGGCCCTGGAGGGCGAGAATGGTAGGAGGGCCTGACCCTCTAGGATGAGGAGGGGAGTTGGGCCTGGACCTGGAGGGCCAGGAAGGGACCACAGCCAAGGCCCTGGAGGGCTAGGTGGGGAGCAGTGTCCAGCACTGGAGGGTGGTAAGGGGAACGGGGCCAGGCCCTGGAAGGCAGTGAGGGGATCGAGGCCCAGTCCGTGGAGGGCATGGAGTTGAGCAGGGCCAGGCCTTGGAGGGCACAGATTGGAGCGGGGCCCCGGCCCTGTTTTGCAAGGAGGGGAGCAGGCCTCAGGTCCTGAAGGGCAAGCAGGGGAGCAGTGCCCGGCGCTGGAGGGCCAGGAGGGGAGCAGTGTCCAGCTCCAGAGGGTGGCTAGGGAAGCGGGGCCTGGCCCTGGAAACTAGGAGGGGAGCAAGATCCAAGCCCTAGAGGGCGAGGAAGGGGTCAGGGCCCGGCCCTGGAGGGCAAGGAGGGAAGGTGGGTCCTGCACTGGAGGGCAGTGGAGAGAGCGGAGCCTGCCCTGGTGGGCAGAAAGGGAGCAGGGCCCAGGCCCTGGAGGGCAAGGAAGTGAGCAGGGTCAGGCTCTGGAGGGCTGCGAGGGGAGCAAGGCAGGGCCATGGAGGGCTTAGAGGGTAGCAGGGTCCCGCACTGGAGGGAAATTAGGGGAGTGGGGTCTGGCCCTGGAGGGTGAGGTTGGGAGCAGGGCCTGACCCTGGAGGGCGGGGAGAGGAACGGGGTCCAGGAGCTAGAGGGTGAGGAGGGGAGCAGAGCCGACCCTCTTGGGCAAGAAGGGGAGTGGGATCTTGCACTGGAGTAGGGCGGGGGAGTAGGGCCCTGCCCTGGAGGGCAGTGTTGGCTGTTCCTGAGGGGAGAAGGTCCTGGCCATGGAGGGTGAGGAGGGCAGCAGGGCCTAGGGGAGGAGGGGAAGAGGGTCCGGTCTTCGAGGGCGAGGAGGGAACTGGGCCCAGTCTCTGGAGGGCTAGGAAGGAACAGGGCCCAGGCCATGGAGGGCATGGATGTGAGCAGGGCCAGGTCTTGGAGGTCAAGGAGGGGAGAAGGGTCAGGTCCTGGAGGGCGAGGAGTGGAAGGGGGCAGGCCCTAGAAGCTGGCTAGGGGAATGCGTCCAGGTCCTGGAAGGCAGTGAGTGGAGTGGGACCCAGGGCATGGAGGGCATGGAGGGGAGCAGCTCCAGGCCCTGGAGGGTGGCGAGGGGAACTAGGCCAGGCACTGGAAGACAGGAGCAGGACCCAGGTCCTGGAGGGTGGCGAGGGAACTGGGCCAGGCCCTGGAAGGCAGTGTCACGCTCAGGGCCCAGTCCATCGAGGGCATGGATGTGAGCAGGGCGAGGCCCTGGAGGGCAAGGAGGGGAGCGGGGTCAGGTCCTGGAGAGTGAGGAGGGGAGAAGCTCCAGGCCCTGGAGGGTGAGGGGAACTGGGCCAGGCCCTGGAAGGCAGTGAGGGTAGCAGGTCCCAGGACCTAGAGGGCAAGGAGGGGAACAGGGTCCTGCACTGGAGGGCAGCGGGGGAGCAGGTTCCTGCTCCTGGAGGGTGAGGTGGGGATCAGGACCCATGCCCTGGAGGGCAGTGATGCCCTTCCTATGGGGAGTGTGGCCTAACCCTGGAAGACAGCGAGAGAAGTGAGCCAGACTCTTGAGGGCGAGAAGGGGAGCAGGGCCCAGGCCCAAGAGGCCAAGGATGGGAATGGGGCCCTGGCCCTGGAGGGCGAGGATGGGAGCAAGGCCTGACCCTGTAGGGTGAGGAGGGGAGCTGGCCCGGCCCAGGAGGTCAAGGAGGGGAGCGAGGCCTGAGCCTGGAGGGCGAGGAAGGGAGCAGGGCCCATGCCCTGGAGGGCAGTGATCGCCATTTCTGAGGGGAGTGGGCCCCGGCCATGGACTGTGAGGAGGGGAGCAGGGCCCAGCCCTGAAGGGCTAGGAGGGGAGTTGTGCCCAGGCCATGGAGGGTGAGGACGGAAGCAGGTCCTGGTTTGGAGGGCGTGGAGGGGAGATGGGTTAGGCCCTGGAGGGTGAGGAGGGCAGCTGAGCCTTGCCCTGGAGGGTGAGGACTGGAGCAATGCCTGGCCCTGGAGGGCGATGAGGGGTCGTGCCCAGGCCCTGGAGGGCAAGGATGGGAGCAGGGCCTGACCCTGTAGGGTGAGGAGGGGTGCTGGGCCCAGCCCTAGAGGGTGTTGAGGGGAACATGGCCCGGCCCTTTAGGGAAAGGAGGGGATGGGGCCCAGGCCCTGGAGGGTGAGGAGGGGAGGCTGGCCTGGCCCTGGTGGGCAGCAAGGTGAGCAGGGCCCAGGTCCTGTAAATGAGGAATTGAGAAGGGCTCAGCACTGCAGGGCTGGGGGGAACAAGGTCTGACTCTGCAGTGTGAGGAGGGCTGTTGGGCCCAGCCCTTGATGGTGTTGAGGGAAGCATGACCTGGCTTTTTAGGGCGAGGAGGGGATGGGGGCCAGGCCCAGTGGGCGAGGATGGGAACTCCCCATGGCCCGTAAGGGCAAGGAGAAGAGGGGGGCCTGGCCCAGGACTGGAAGAGGGGGAGCTGGGCCTGGTCCTTGAGGACAATTAGGGGAGGGGGGCCGGCCCTGGAGGGCGAGGAGGCGGTAGTGTCTGGTCCTGGAGAGCTGCAAGGGGATCAGTTCTCAGGCACTAGAGGGGGAGGTGGGGAGGGGTCCTGGCAAAGGATGGTGAGGAGAGGAGTAGGGCCTGGCCCTGGAGGGCCAGGAGGGGAGCAGTGTCCAGCTCCAAGAGGGCGGCTAGGGAAGCAGTGCCTGGCCCTGGAAGCTAGTAGGGGAGAAGGGTCCAGGACCTAGAAGGAGAGGAAGGGATCAGGGCCTGGCCCTCGAGGGCAAGGAGGGAAGGTGGGTCCTGCACTGGAGGGCAGTGGTGGGAGCGGGGCCTGCCCTGGTGGGCAGCAAAGGAGCAGGGCCCAGGCCCTGGAGGGCAAGGAAGTAAGCAGGGTCAGGCTCTGGAGGGCCGCAAGGGGAGCAGGGCAGGGCCATGGAGGGCATAGAGGGAAGCAGGGTCCCGCACTGGAGGGAAATTAGGGGAGTGGGGTCTGGCCCTGGAGGGTGAGGTTGGGAGCAGGGCCTGACCCTGGAGGGCGGGGAGAGGAACGGGGTCCAGGAGCTAGAGGGCCAGGAGGGGAACAGAGCCCAACCCTCCTGGGCAAAGAGGGGAGCAGGATCCTGTCTGGAGGGCAGCAGGGGGAGTAGGGCCCTGCCCTGGAGGGTGGCAAGAGGAGCAGGCCTTCCCCTGGAGGGTGAGGAGGGGAGTGGGGCCATGCCCTGGAGGGCAGTGTTGGCTGTTCCTGAGGGGAGAAGGTCCTGGCCATGGAGGGTGAGGAGGGCAGCAGGGCCTAGGCCCCGGAGGTGAGGAGGGGAGCAGGGTCAGGTCCTGAAGGGCGAGGAGGGGAGTGTTGTCAGGAACTTGAGGGTGAGGAGGGGTGAGGGGGCAGGCCCTGGAGGCTGGCGAAGGGAACAGGGACAGGCCCTGGAAGGCAGTGAGGGGAGCGGATCCCAGGTCCTGGATGGGAAGGAGGGGAGCTTGGTCAGGCCCTGGAGGCTCGCGAGGGGAGCAGGGCCAGCCCCTGGAAGGCAGTGAGGGTAGCAGCGGCAGGCCCTGGAGGCTGGCAAGGGAATGGGGTGAGGCCCTGGAAGGCAGTGAGGGGAGCGGGACCCAGGTCCTGGAGGGCGGCGGGGGAAGCAGGGTCCAGCTCTGGAGGGTGGCAAGGGGAGCGGAGCCTGGCCCTGGAGGGCAAGTTGGGGAGCGGGGTTCATGCCCTGGAGGGCAGTGATGCCCTTCCTGAGGGGAGTGGACCCTAGCCCTGGAAGGCAGTGAGGGGAGTGAGACCCAGGCCCTGGAGGGCGAGGAGGGGAGCAGGGCCCAGGCCCAAGAGGCCAAGGATGGGAGTGGGTCCCAGGCCCTGGAGGGTGAGGATGGGAGCAAGGCTTGACCCTGGAGGGTGAGGAGGGGAGCAGGGCCCATCCCTGGAGGGCAGTGATGGCCGTTCCTGAGGGACGTGGGGCCCGGCGCTGGACTGTGAGGAGGGGAGCAGGGCCCAGTCCTGAAGGCCTAGGAGGGGAGCTGGGCCCAGGCCATGGAGGGCGAGGAGGTGAGCGGGGCCTGGTTTGGAGGGCATGGAGGGGACCTGGGTTAGGGCCTGGAGGGTGAGGAGGGGAGCTGGGCCCAGACTTGGAGGGCAATGTTGGGAGCAGGTCCCAACACTGGAGGGCGAGGAGGGAACTTGGCCCAGGCTCTGGAGGGCTAGGAAGGAATGGGGGCCAGGCCATGGAGGGCGCGGATGTGGAGGGCGAGGAGGGGAGCGGAGACAGTTCCTGGAGGGTGAGCAGGGGAGTGGGGTCAGGTCCTGGAGGGCGAGGAAGGAAATGGAGCCAGGCCCTGGACATTGGCGAGGGGAACGGTTCTAGGCCCTGGAAGGCAGTGAAGGTATTGGGGCCCACACCATGGAATACATGGAGGTGAGCAGTGTCAGGCCTTGGAGGGCGATGCGGGTGGTGTGCCTAGGCCCTGGAGGGCAAGGATAGGAGCAAGGCCTGACCCTGTGGGATGAGGAGTGGTGCTGCTGGGCCCAGCCCTTGAGGGCGTTGAGGGGAGCATGACCTGGCGTTTTAGGGCAAGGTGGGGATGGGGACCAGGCCCTGGAGGGTGACGAAGGGAACTCAGTGGACGGTGAGGGCAAGGAGAGGATGGGGGCCTGGCCCAGGACTGTGAGGAGGGGAGCTGGGCCTGGTCCTTGAGGGCGATTAGGGGAGGGGGGGTCGGCCCTGGAGGGCAAAGAGGGGGCAGGGCCTGGCCCTGGAGGGCTGGGAGGGGATCAGGTCCTAGGCCCTGTAGGCGGAGGTGGGGAGGAGGGCCTGGCCTGGATGGTGAGGAGGGGAGTAGGGCGTAGCCCTGGAGGGCGAGGAGGGGAGTGGGGCACGGCCCTGGTGGGCAGCAAGAGGAGCACAGCCCAGGCCCTGGTGGGCAAGGAAGTGAGCAGGGTAAGCCCCTGGAGCACAGCAAGGGTATCAGGGCAGGGCAATGGAAGGCATAGATGGAAGCAGCGTCCTGCACTGGAGGGCAGCAAGGGGAGCGGGTCTGGCCCTGGAGGAAAGGAGGGGAGCAGGGCCCAGGCCCTGGAGGGCGAGGAGAGGAACCGGTCAGGTCCTGGAGGGTGAGGAGGGGAGCGGGGTCAGGCCCCGTAAGGCAGTGAGGGGAGCAGGACCCATGCCTTGGAGGGTAAGGAGGGAAGCGGGTTCAGGTCCTGTAGCACAAGGAGGGGAGCAGGTTCCAGGACCTGGAGGGCGAGGATGGGAGCAAGGCCTGACCCTGTAGGGTGATGAGGGGAGCTGGCCCAGCCCTGAGGTCAAGGAAGGGAGCGGGGCCTGGGCCTGGAGGGTGAGGATTGGAGCGGGGCCCATGCCCTGGAGGGCAAGGAGGGAAACTGGGCCCAGGCCCTGGAAGGCGAGGAGGGGAGCGGGTCAGGTCCTGGAGGGCAAGGAGGGGAGCGGGGTTCTGCACTGGAGGGCAAGGAGGGGAGCAGGTCAGGTCCTGGAGGGCGGCAAGGAAAGCAGGGCAGGGCCCTGGAGGGTGAAGAGGGGAGCAAGGCAGGGCCCTGGACAGCGAGTAGGGGATCGGGGACTAGCCCCTGGAGGGCAAGGAGTGGAGCGGGGCAGGGCCGAGGAGGTGAGGAGGGTACGGGGCCCAGGCCCTGGAGGCTGCGGTGGTGAGCTGGGCCAGGCCTTCAAGGGCAAGGAGGGGAGCAGGGCCCAGGCCCTAGAGAGCGAGGAGGGGAGCAGGGCCGGGCCCTGGAGGGCAAGGAGGGGAGCCGGGTCCTGCACTGGAGGGCAGCGTGGGGAACGGGGCCCAGGTCCTGGAAGGCAACAGGTGAGCTGGGCCCGGCCCTGGAGGTGAGAGATCTGAGCCTGGATCACGGTTCACCTATTTTAGACTGGGCCTCCATCTTGTTATTTGGGCCTGATAGCCACCCTCCAGGCCAGACACCACTCCCCTCCTCACTCACCAGGGCCTGGGCCCTGCTCCCCTCAGCTCCTTCCAGGGCCAAACCCAGCTCCCCTCCTTGCCCTAAAGGGCCTTGGCCTGCTCCTCTGCTTGCCCTCCGGGGACTGGGCCCTGCTCCCCTCCTTGCCTTCCAGGGCCAGAAAATGCTCTCCTAAGGTGCAGGCCTCCTCGCCCTCCAGGGCCCGGGCCCAGCTCAGCTTGCTGCCTTCCAGGGCTGGAGGATGCTCCCCTCACAGCCCTCCAGTTCCAGACCCCGCTCCCCTCCTCACACTCCAGGGCCTGGGCCTTGCTCCTCTGCTCGCTCTCAAGGGGCTTGGCCCCACTCCCCTTCTTGCCATCCAGGGAATGGGCCCCGCTCATGTCATCACCCTCCAGGGCTGGACCCCGCTCCCTTCCTCGCTATCCAGAGCCTGGGCCCTGCTCCCCTCCTCACTCTCCAGGGACGGCACCACTCCCACCTCACACTCCAGGGCCGGTGCTGTGCTCCCCTCACCGCCCTCCAGGGCTGGGCCCTTCTCCCCTCTTTGCCCTCCAGGGAGTGGGCCCCGCTTCCTTTCTAGCCCTCCAGGGCCTGTGCCATGGTCCTTTACTCGCCCTCCAGGCACTGGGTCCTGCTCCCCTCCTTGCCCTCTAGAGCCCAGCCGGGATCCCCTCCTCACCCTCCAGGGCCTGGGCCCTATTTCCTCCTCACCCTCCAAGGCCTGGGCCCTGTTCCCTCCTCGCCCTCCAGGGCCATACCCTGCTCCCCTCTTCACCCTCCAGGGCCATACCCTTCTCCCCTTCTCACCCTCCAGGAAATGGGCCCCACTCCCTTCATCGCCCTCCAGGGACTGGACCCCGCTCCCCTCCTCACCCTCCAGGGCCAAACTCTGCTCCTCCTCTAGCCTTCCAGGGACTGGGCCCCGCTCCCCTTGCCACCCTCCAGTGCCAGACCCTGCTCCCCTCCTCGCTCTCCAGGGATGGGTGCCACTCCCCACCTCGCACTCCAGGGCCTGGGCCCTGCTCCACTCCTCGCCCTCCAGGGCCTTGGCCCTGCTCCACTCCTCGCCCTCTTGCCAAGCTCTGCTGCACTACTCGCCCTTCAGGGCCTGGCCCTGCTCCCCTCCTCACCCTCCAGGGTCTGGGTCCAGCTCCCTTCATCGCCTTCCAGGGCCAGACCCCGCTGCCCTCCTTGCCCTCCAGGCACTGGGCCCAGCTCCCATCCTCCCCCTCCAGAGCCGGACTCAGCTCTGCTCCTCATTCTCCAGGCAAAACCCCGCTCCCCTCTGGCCCTCTAGAGCCTGGGCCCACTCCCCTCCTTGCCCTCCAGGGCCTGGCCCTGCTCCCCTCTGGCCCTCCAGGGCCTGGGCACACTCCCCTCCTTGCAATCCAGGGGCAGACTCTGCTCCCCTCCTCAGTCTCCAGGGCCTGGGCCCTGCTCTACTCATGACCTCCAGGTCCCAAGCCCGCTCCCCTCCTCACCCTCCAAGTCCTGGGCCTTGCTCCCCTCCTTGCCCTTTTTCATTTTACCTGCTCTGACCCCCCATACTGAAGGCCTCAATGAACGCCCATGCAAATACAGCCTGTTCAGGCTGCACTGCTTCACTCTGCAGTCTGTTCATCAGGAACTCCATGCAGTCACTGCCACAATTCTCCTGCTTCTTAAAGCTGTTCTGACCCACAGCTGATTTTAATTTCCTCCCACTCTACCTCGTTAATGAGCTCTACCCTCTCCCGCCCAGCCCTCCAGCCCACTACTCTCCTAAGATAGAGAATCGGCAACAATCTTGCCTCACTGCCAGCCATTCACATCCTGTCTTCCTACCAGGTGTGAGAAGAGCAATTTTCAACTAGAAAAAATTATATCCCTCTTAAAACCTATCACTATTCACCAAATCTATCGATTCAGATGCAAGCAATTATTTTATTTCGCTCTCAACCATTCAGAGAACATACAGATGTATGCACATATGACATTCCTGATGGATGTATCTAAAAATAAATTTCTATTTAATATTAACCTATGAAAAGAGATCATAACAATATGCTCCTGAATTATTTGGAAACAGAGTCACTAAGTAGTTTCTATACAAGTGTTACCTATTAAATCTCCTTTTTATAATTTCTTTCAGTGCTAGTTGCTTATAGCATTCATAAAAGTATATAATTTTGTGGCCAGCACTGTGATGTAGCAGGTAAACACATCACCTGCAGTACTAGCATCCCATACGGGTGCTGGTTTGAGTCCTGGGTGCTCCACTTCTGATCCAGCTCTCTGCTATGGCCTGGGAAAGAAGTAGAAGATGGCCCAAGTCCTTGGGCTCCTGAACTCCCATGGGAGACCCAGAAGAAGCTCCTGGTTTCTGGCTTTGGATCAGCACAGCTCCAGCTATTGTGTTCACCTGGGGAGTGAACCAGAAGATGGAAGACCTCTCTTTCTCTTTCTCTTTCTCTTTCTCTTTCTCTTTCTCTTTCTCTTTCTCTTTCTCTTTCTCTTTCTCTTTCTCTTTCTCTTTCTCTTTCTCTTTCTCTTTCTCTCTTTCTCTCTTTCTCTCTCTCTTTCTCTTTCTCTTTCTCTTTTTCTCTGCCTCTGCCTCTGCCTCTCTGTAACTCTGACTTTTAAATAAATAAATAAATCTTGAAAATATAAATCATCTAATATGGTTTCCTCCTCCTATCATGAATCTGAATAAAATGTGAATGTGAATAAAACATAAGCTGGACAGTGGCCATGGGGTAGGGGATGGAGGGAGAGTTGACGAGGTCAAGGTGGGAAGGCTAGGTTAACACTGTGACTCGCAGGGTTTTATAGTAACCGATTGCTGGTTTACTCACTGTACAGGTCCATCATTTGTGTCAGGGGACTCTCCTCACAGAAGTCATACTATCTTTGTTACCCAGGCGTGCCAAGCAAGCATAGTAGAATCCTGTCCCATGACAGCACAAGGAAAAGGGAACATGGTAACACAAAACCTATCCCTTTCAACTTCTGCCTCACATGGCTCTCATTAGTCAACACAAGTTAGTCAAGCCTAACCTACACCTGGGAGGGGAAGTGGTTGGTGATCAAGTGTATCTTTTTAAAATCGAATTTATTTCTTTGTATTGCAGATCAAAAGCAACATTGAGAGAAAAAGGGAGAGAGAGATTTTCCAACTACTGGTTCACACTCCAAATACCTGCAACAGCTGGGACTAGGCTAGGCCAAAGTCAGGGTCCAGGAACTCACTCCACAAGGGTGGCAGGAACTCAAAGACTTGGACCATTTTCTGTGTCTCCTGGGCACATTCATAAAAGCTGGAAAAGAAGAGTAGCAGGGACTCAAACTAAGCATTTGATATGGGACATGGGCACTGTAAGTGTTGACTTAACCTACTGTGCCACTACGCTCACCCTAATAAAGTTTATTTTATGAAAGATTCTATGTGCAGCAAAACTCATGTTCAATTCATATGAATATGAATTATGAGCATGTTCTTAATTTTCGTTGTTGTTTTCACCTGAATCTTTACTGTTTCTGAAGGTAAGTTCTTTCTCTCACTAAATAAAAAGCTTAAAATTTTAAGAAAAAAAAAAAGACAAGTGCTAAAACTCTTCCCATATTAACCTACATAAGAATTTAGAATTCTATATCTTCCCACTGAATTGATAACTATATCATTATGAAATCTCTCTGAATATATCTAGTAATAGTTCCTGCATGAAAGTCTGTCTTGTCAGATCTCAAGAGAGTCTTCTATTCAAAATGTGCAGGTATATTTTCAACATTTTTACTCTTAAACATTTAAGGATTGTATCCTAAATAGCAAATAATTAACTGGTTTTCCATTAAATAAGAAAATTTTGATTTCTAGCTGGATCACTTAGTTAATTCACATTTAAAATTTTGTGATATGTTTTACCTGAATTTAGCATCTTACTTTGTTTCCTGTTTTAGTAGTTTCCTCTTCTCCCTCATTTTGAATCTATATAGTTTGTTACTTAATTTCCTCTCCATTGGTTTGTTTTTTTTTCTTTTTTTTTAACTTTTATTTAATGAATATGAATTTCCAAAGTACAGCTTATGGATTACAATGGCTTCCCCCCCATAACGTCCCTCCCACCCGCAACCCTCCCCTCTCCCACTCCCTCTCCCTTTCCACTCACATCAAGATTCATTTTCGATTCTCTTTATCTACAGAAGATCAGTTTAGCATACATTAAGTAAAGATTTCAACAGTTTGCTCCCACACAGAAACATAAAGTGAAAAATAATAGATGATTTTTTAAATCATGATGAAATCAGATCAGACCTATTGTCATGTTTAATCCCAGTGAGAGTCAAGTTGGGAATCGATAATATTTTTTTTTTTACAGAACATCAGTTTAGCATACATTAAGTAAAGATTTCAACAGTTTGCTCCCACACAGAAACATAAAGTGAAAAATACTGTTTGAGTACTTGTTATAGCATTAAATCTCAATGTACAGCACATTAAGGACAAAGATCCTACATGAGGAGTAAGTGCACAGTGACTCCTGTTGTTGACTTAACAAATTGACACTCTTGTTTATGGCATCAGTAATCACCCTAGGCTCTTGTCATGAGCAGCCAAGGCTATGGAAGCCCCCTGAGTTCACTGACTCTGATCATATTTAGACAAGGCCATGGTCAAAGTGGAAGTTCTCTCCTCCCTTCAGAGAAAGGTACCTCCTTCTTTGATGACCCATTCTTTCCACTGGGATCTCACTCGTGGAGATCTTTCATTTAGGTTTTTTTTCCCCCCCCAGAGTGTCTTGGCTTTCCATGCCTGAAATACTCTCATGGGCATTTCAGCCAGATCCGCATGCCTTAAGGGCTGATTCTGAGGCCAGAGTGTTGTTAGGACATTTGCCATTCTATGGGTCTGCTGTGTATCTCACTTCCCATGTTGGATCATTCTCTCCCTTTTTTATTCTATCAGCTAGTATTTGCAGACACTATTCTTGTTTATGTGATCCCTTTGGTTCTTAGACCTATCATTACGATCAATTGTGAACAGAACTTGATCACTGGGACTAGTGAGATGGCATTGGTACATGCCACCTCAATGGGATTGAATTTGAATCCCCTCGTATGTTTCTAACTCTACCGTTTGAGGTAAGTCAGCTTGAGCATGTCCCGATTTGCACATCTCTTCCATCTCTTATTCCCACTCTTATATTTAACAGTGATCACTTTTCATTTAAGTTTCAGCACTTAAGAAGAATTGTGTATTGATTACAGTATTCAACCAAAAGTATTAAGTAGAACAAACAAAAAAAAATACTAAGAGGGATAACATATTAAGCTGCTCATCAACAGTCAGGGTGAGGGCTGATCAAGTCACCTTTTCTCATAGTGTTCATTTCACTTTAACAGGTTTCCTTTTTGGTGCTCAGTTAGTTGTCACCTATCAAGGAGAACAAGTGGTATTTGTCCCTTTGGGATTGGCTTATTTCACTCAACATAATGTTTTCCAAATTCCTGCTCATCACATGAATTATTACTTTGGTTCATTTTTGGAAAGAAGAATGAGATTTCATAAGATTGGTTTTAATAATATCAAGAGATTAATGTTTCTTACATCAAATTTTATTTGTCACAACAAGAGTTATTGATTTTTTTTGTTTTGCAGGCAGAGTGGACAGTGAGAGAGAGAGAGACAGAGAAAGGTCTTCCTTTTGCCATTGGTTCACCCTCCAATGGCCACTGCAGCAAGTGTGCTGTGGCTGGTGCACCACGATGATCTGAAGCCAGGAGCCAGGTGCTTCTCCTGGTCTCCCATGCGGGTGCAGGGCCCAAGCACTTGGGCCATCCTCCACTGCACTCCCTGGCCACAGTAGAGAGCTGGCCTGGAAGAGGGGCAACCGGGACAGAATCTGGAGCCCCGATCAGGACTAGAACCTGGTCTGTGGGTGCCCCAAGGTGGAGGATTAGCCTAGTGAGCCGCAGCGCCAGCCTAAGAGTTATTTATTTTTCAACATGTTATTTATCCATGGCTCACAATAGCTAGTGAGTATTCAGTTTTCTTAAAAGCATGGGGGGGGAGGCATTTGGTGTAGAGATTAAGACTCTGCTTGGGACACCTGCAATCTCAAATTAGAGTGACTGGGTTCAAGTCCTACCTCCATTCTTGATTCCAGTTTCCTGGTTAATGCACATCCTGGGAGGCAGCAGGTGAAATCTCAAGTTTTAAGTCTCTGCCACACATTTGGGATATACTGACTAATTCTTTGTTCCTGGTTCAACCTGTCCCAGCCTTGGCAGTAGCTAGCATTTGGAGAGTGATCCACTGTGTGGGAGATCCCTCTTTGTTGTCCTCTCCGTATGTGTGTCTTTGAAATAAATAAAAATGCAAAAAAAGTGGGATAGTAAAACTTGTATGACTATATCAAAGAGCCTGTTTTACAAGATTGATTTGTAAAGGGGAAAAACAAGTTTCAGACCTGAAAACTATAGAGACAGAAAAATGATTCATCTATCACCAGCTTTGTGCTAAAATCAATGATAAAGGCAAGAGGCAGCCCAATAAATAGGGTTTCAATTGTTAGTCATGCAATGTATTCTGTCCCTATACCCCTTCCATCAAGCACCCCCAACCTCAATGCACAGCTGCAGATCTGCAGAGCAGAGTTTGCTGGTGGCTTGGAACTAGCTGAGGGACCCCACTGGCAGGCAGACATATGTCTATCCTTGCAGGCAGGAGAAGTGGAGAAGCTTTCTTTTCTTTCTTTTTCATCCTTACCTTAAAGCATTCTTGGTTCGAATTCTTCACTCAACTCCCCACTTTGCCGCTGAACTACTTGGTTAAGTCTGCAGGGCCTGTTGACATTGGGTTGTCTACATTAACTGCCAGAGCTGCTTTAGTCACTGGGATATGATTAAATCTGAAAATTGTATTTGTACAATGATTCTTTGCATGTTTTCACATCTTTATGATGTGAATAAATATTTGTTAGTGTCTACAGTGTTTCAAGTGCCCAGACAAAAATGGAAGCAGTTGGAACATTAAATCTAAAAATTCCAGATGTGTAGAGATATCTGGATATGTCACTGAAATTTTCAGATTTCATCCAGATGTTTGGTGTTATGGTTGCTTGTTTCTACAAAAGTCATACATTTATGGTACAATATAAATATGGATTATGACATTATATAGATTCAGCTTCCCATTAACCTAATTCACTGTGGCCACCTTAGGAAATTATGAGACACTATAGATTCATATATAATTTGTTTTCTTCTCTAATCTAATGTAAACCTAGGAGACCAGATATTATACACATTAAATGCAAATGTGTTTCTCAAATTCTAATGTACTCATTGAAACAAATTTCAAAGCAAAATTCTCTTGGCTGCTTTCTTCATTAAATAGAGTCAAGATTGAGAACACATATTTTTCTATTTACTTGAGGAGTAATTGGATCATCTAAACAATGTAAATATTAAATACTTAATTGACTAAGGAGACTTCATGGTAGTATGTTCTGAACAGTAAAGTCTATAATTGGGGATTTTAAATATTTATCACTATAACAATCTATTTCATGGTTTAGTTATTTTTATTAGGCAGATTTTGTTGAAAAAATACCACCTGCATGCACAGATATTAATAACTTAGAAGGTTTGGCTCGTGTATTTTTGAGTTCATGAATAACAACCTCTTTACATTATTCCTATTTGGATTTGATTTTATCTAATTTGTTAATCACACTCCATAACATGACACATTTTACACAGTCTTACCTTAAATCCAGTCTTGAAAAAAGGGAATTATTTAAAAACCCTCCTTTATTCAGCACTTTTCAGAAAAGTTGCAGATCAGAAGATATCATTGACTTGAACCCCAAATAAAATCAACATCAGCACTCATAAAATGCATGTACCATGCTCAAATAGTTTATTTGCTTTGCTGTATGTAATATATTTGGTAAGTCAACTTTCTAGAACCCAAGGTTCTAGCCTAGGTTACTGGAGTAAAAAAAATGTGGAAGGCACACAGGATGCTAACAATGGCAAGGATGTGTGATTCTCAGAGGGAAAATCTCTGTGGTCACAGTCATGTGACAGCTCAACAGTATAGAGTTTTAGGCCACCACTTGGATGGGGGACTTTTAATGACACTCACAGAACAGTGAATGGTTTAGAAACATTCTGTAGAATATGAGTATGGAGCTAACCTTTTACAATTCTCATCACTGATGAAAGCCTCATGCATTGCCAACAACCATCTGTTGTTTCCAAGCCTCCCATTTATTCATTGGGAATGCCTTAAGGGCAAGGTCTGCATTTTATTTTCTGTGCATTCCTCACTCAATCCCTCTCATCATGGTTCTACACAGTACTGGTACCTGGACATTAAGTAACATCTTAGAACCTGTGAATGGATGAATAAATAGAGATCACAAGTCATCAAGAAAACATGGATTCTTTTCATTCTATATAGCTTATATGGTTTGTAAATTCAGCATACTGTATGTACCATGCTTGTATATTTTCACTAAAAATCATTAGAATACTTATTTTGAAAAGCTGAAGTCTTAGGCATTTGGATGAATATACAAAGGAATTTCAAAAAGTTTGTGGAAAACAAAATTAAAAGTTTATCTTGGTGCAAAAAGTTTTGAACACAGTGAATAATTTTTTTCAAAACACACTGTTTCCCTAAACAGTTTGAAGACACTTCATACTTCAGCTGCCATCAAAAGTAGAAAAATAATTTTTTTTCATTCCAGTCAATGAAGCTGGATTAATAGTCATACTAACTTGAACTGTAAAAATTTTTATGTATAAATCTACCATGATGTCATTATTTTAATAGAAATATTTATAATCTGGAATTATTTTTTCAGATTGTGTTTGCTCATCTTGAGATGAAGATAAAGAAACATGTCTCCTCCAAATTTTCCTCTTATTTCAACTCACTCCAATCTTCTTAGTATATTTGAATGCAAATGTAAATGTGTTGACTTTTGGAGTTCTGTACTTGTCCTTCCATTTTCTATAAGATGTGTCCATTATGTATCTGTTGCTTTTTTTGTTCCATTACTAACTTTGTGGAATTTTGGTATCAAATATGCAGTGTAACTCTCAAAGAAAATAGTATATAAGGCATTACAATTACTATAAAATCATCAAAGGTTTTCCCCATATAAATATGTGTATATAAATGTCTATGCATATATTTATGTGTAAATGTGTATTAATATTTATAGGTATGTGGCTCTTATTTTCCACTATGATGTCTATTTTAAAAATTGAAATGGAAGTCATTTGTTGTGCTGTTAAGCACAACAGGTGCTGTGCACCTGTTAAGCCATTGTTTGGGATGCCCATGTAGTGAAGTGTCTGGATTCCAGTAACACCTCCACTTCCTATACAACTTCCTGCTAATGCTCACCCTGGGAGGCATCAGTTGATAGATGAATTACTTGGGTCCCTACCACCCAGGTGGGAGACAGAGGTGGAGTTCTTGGCTCTTGTCAATGGTATGGCCCACTCCTGGCTCCTGTGGTTATGGGGAGTGAACCAACAGTTGGAAGATAATCTCTTCCACTCTCACTGTCTCATTCTGCCTTTCAAATGAATAAAAACAAAATAATTTTTAAAAATAAAATGGTAAAATGTCATATGGTGAGAAAGAAAACCAACGGACATACTTTCTTTTAAATACAAAGTGGTATTCCTAAAATCCGCACCTTCTTCTTAGAATTTTCTTACGTGAAATTTCACATGACAGATGGATGCTGGTATTACAGAATTACTGTACCTCCTCTCCTAGAGAAGAACATCAGCATGGATTTCAATAACTCTATTCCTCCCGGTTTTTGTTTCCTGTCAAGATTATTTTGCATGAACATTTCAGTCTTGGTGACAGTGATTATGATGATGACTTACGTGTTTCCCCCCCCCCCAATCTGGAATGGTCAATGGAGAAAATATCCCTATGGAGAATCTTGAAAGCCTCATTATTCCAATATCAGAAATATGAATACTGAGACAGAGAAAAGCGTAGTTTTCCCAAATTCACACAAAAACTCAGAAGTGAAGCCAAGAGTAGTACCCAGCTCATGTGCAACAGATCTAATGTAACCTGCACTGTCAAGCTCACATGGTGATTAGACTGAGTAGTGTAATTACCTAAAGTACAGGGCAGGAAAAGAGCGCCCCACTTACCAACCCAGTCACAGCAAGTGGAGGAATTACATGAATGAGAGTCACCATATGGATGGTGCTCACACATTTCACAATCCTGTACTTTACCTTCTTATCCTGAATGCTCTAAAAACAGGAGTTTGAGATAGAATTCAAATAAAAAAACCAAACCCCAATTCTGGAGCCAGATAAAGACATAGGTGTTTAAATCCTGGGGTTAGAGTTTCCATCTGTGTCATGTTCATGTAATCTTTACCTCAATTGTCTCATTTATAACATAGAAATAATGTTCACAACATAAGGGGAAAGTGTATTAGAAATAAAGCACAGGTAGCACATATGCTGTAACATGATGCATGTAGTGATCCTTATGATTAGTAAGCGGTAATAATATGTCAGTTCTCATCAAATATTTTTAAAGATTTATTTATTTATTTGAAAGGCAGAGAGTTACAGAGAGGCAGAGAGAGAGAAGAAGAGAGAGAGAGAGAGAAAGAGGGAGGGAGAGAGAGAGAGAGAGGTCTTCCATCCGCTATTTCACAGTCAATGATTATAGGCTGGCGACGTGGCTCAACAGGCTAATCCTCCACCTGCAGCACCAGCACATTGGGTTCTAGTCCCAGTCGGGGCACCAGTTCTGTCCTGGTTGCTCCTCTTCCTGTCTAGCTCTCTTCTGTGGCCCGGGAAGGCAGTGGAGGATGGCCCAAGTGCTTGGGCCCTTCACCCACCTAAGGGACCAGGAGAAGCACCTGGCTCCTGGCCATTGTGGGGGTGAACCAACGGAAAAAGGAAGACCTTTCTCTCTCTCTCTCTCTTTCACTGTCCACTCTGCCTGTCAAAAAAAAAAAAAAAAAGAGAGAGAGAGAAAGAAGTCAATGATTATATTAACTTAATACATTTTGTGTCATGCATGGTTGCACATGGATTGGATGCCTAAGACCTACTTACAAATATATCATGTTATTTTTCAACTGTTCCACATTTAACCAGAAGAATTTGGAAACATTACCATCATTCCTCCTTCCTCCATAGAAATAAACAGAAAACTAATTCATAAACATTTCCAAATTACTCATTATTCGATTTTGTTTCATAATGATTAGATTGACAAAAATATATTGATTCTTTCTAACTTAGTCTAGCAAGACATATATGAGTATTCAAGAAATACAGTAAATCATATTTTTGTATCATATTTTCTCTTTGTGAGATACATTTTATCACACTGGTAAACAATCTATCTAATTTAATTTTGGGGAGATCCTGTTCAAATTGAAGGTACAAAACATACCTTTCTATCAATCACTTGAAGGAATAAAAATTATGCTTGTATTGATATCTATTTCTTTTTGTAGAATAACTCTGACTTTCAAAGAAAATAAATCTTAAAAAACAATTCTATAAAACTATTCAGTTAACATTTGAGGTAAGTGATACTTAGGTGAAAATATGATGTTTGCAATATAAATACAAACAATTGGCATAGTTATTATTTGAACCATCTGGGGAACAGTGTATTTTGCTGTCAGTTCCTTATGCTGCATTCTGTTTGTAAAAAGCAATTCAGAAATAAAAAGAAAGCCACAGAGAATTTAGCATGAGAGCGGTAGTCTAAACATTCCAAACCTGAAAACGTTTGAAGTCTGCAGAACTGATCTGCAAATGCTCTTGAGAAAGTGGTGTTTGTTGTGGTGGTTGTGGTTGTTTCCTGATTTCTTACCTAAAACTGGCCAGGAAAATTGAGTAATAATTCTCTCACGTGTACCTCAACGTTCAACTTTTGCCAAATAATGCTAACAGGAGTGGACAAAGGAACAAACGTGGTCCCAGAAAAAATAGATTGCTACATCAAGTTTTGAGAGCCTATTAAAAATTCAATAAGAATTTTTGAAATAAATCTAATAATTCTCTATTACCATGTCTTTTCTCAATAATCTCATTTTGACATTTGATATGCTTAAAGATATAGATACATTTAAAAATTAAAAAGTTTTTCTTGTATGCCTTATTTCCCACCTTTAGTAATTTTTAAATTAAATCTGGTTTCAAACTGTGATCAAGAATTCCAGAAAATATTTTATTATATCATGGTTAGTAATTCCCCTTTAAAATATTGTTTACATTTTAAAAAATATAGTTTTCAGAAACAGTTCTTAAAACGAATTTTCAAAGATAATTATTGTCATATCCAGTTCATGTTAGGGGCTTTATTTTGTATTTCTGCCCTTTTGGAAATGGTTCATTGAGATAAACATTCATTTCCTTTATTTAAAGACTAATCACATTATTTTGGAACACATTTTTGTAGAACTATTCAAGCATCCACTGCTTTTGCAAATGTGTAATATTGATGGTTGAAAATATTTTTACATCTTTTTTATGTTCAGTGAATATTGATATTGAAAATCCATCACTTATCTAACCTGATGAAACATGAAACTCAAACTATTATTTTATTCAAGCTAATACTTCTAATTAAATAATTCCTTAGGCTTTCATTTTTTTTTTTTTTTTTTTGTAAGAGCTCCACTTTCATTGGCTTTGCCAACATTGGAATTGGTAATTTTTGTGATCCTGGGCCTATGTAATGTAAGAGAGTGGTGTTTAAAAAGTAGTAAGCAGGAGCTAGCATTTGGCCAAGTGGTTAAGAATCCCCTTGAGACAACCTTGCTACAATGGAATGAGGGCTTCTGAGTGTTGTTTCCATTTCTAACTTCCTGCTAATGCAGAGGCTGGGAGGCAGCACAGGAGGGCTCAAGGAATTGGGTTCCTGCCACACACACACAGTAGAATTACTCTCTGCCTTTCAAATGGATACATGAAAACTAAAATATAGAAATATAAAACGTGGAGAAAGTTATGTCTAAAATTATCAGGCTTTAAAAACACACACCTGTATATTCATTAGACAATTGGCTCCTAACACTGCTACACCTGCAGGTCCAATTGGGACTGTCAGATGGACCAACATCAGCGTGACCAGTGCCAGTCCTGCCGGCTCAAGAAGTGCTTCCAGGGGGGTTGTGCAGAAGGAGGGTGAGTGGCCCCCAGCCCAGCTGCAGCCTAGGGGGGGCGTGTGGTAGGTGGGTGAATGGCACCCCAGCCCGCTGCAGCTGGTGGGGGAGGCCTGCGGAAGGAGGGTGAGCGGCCCCCATCCTCCCTGCAGTAGGCTGGTGGGGCCCGGGGTTGGCACCTGCTAACCACAAGACCAGGGCCATTGCACCCTGTACTGGCGCAGGAATCCAATTACAGCTGTGGCCAGGGCCTGGTCCCCTGCCCAGGCCTGGCCACTGCGTCCTAAAGACATACACAGACACACACATACACAGACACACACATACATGGACACACACATACATGCACACACACGAACAAACAACACACGCACATACACACATTTATTTGGTTTCCGTTGCCCCCACCCCTGCCTCTGTTTGCTTAAGGCAGGAGCCGGGCAGCCTGAGCCCATGGGGACCCCACTCTTGTTCCGTCCCCTAGAAGCCCCAGCCTGGCCCAGGGCAGACACAGTCCAATCAGCGTGGCCCTAAAAGCCAATGCCCTGCAGTTTCTCCAGGCTCCACACAAGGGGGGGGGGCGGCAGTGGTCTCGGGGTAGGGGTGGGGGTGGGGTTCCAGCCTCAGGATAAATGCGCACCCCATACCTGCTTTCTGTCTGCCGGTTCTTCCCAGGGTCTGACCCCAGTCTCTCGCGCTTTCGAAGTCTTCCCCCCTCATTGCGTCTGTGAGGGAAGCTGATAAAGTTGGCTCAGAGCCCCTTGGAAAAGCCACTCCCTTCAGCTTGGGGGGGTTCACCTGTGCCCCCTCTTCTCACGTGGCTGATCTGAAATCCCGCTGGCCCGGCCCTCAGGTGGGCGCGCCTACAGCCATGTGCTGCATCCCCCACCCCATGCGCGGCCTCCCACCATCATAGCTCACAACCCCTTACTTTACTTTGGAACCCAATGACTTCTCCAGGGACTCTCTTTGTCTTGTGCACTGTTGTGCCCCAGGGTCCCTGCATACAGTTGGCCCTCAGTAAATAGCCCATGGCTTCAGTTGCCACCAGGGTAGCCCTTCCTCCATGGCCAATACTGCTATAAAGCAGATTTGTTAATTCGGAGGTTGGTGTTAAAGAGGGAGTTGTGGGTGGGATTTGAACCCCACGCTCCAGCCTGGGCTGGAGGTGGGAGAGTTGGGGGTGGGGGTTTGAAGAAGGGGGGGTGAGCAGGTGCAAAGGCCCAGGGGTAGGATGGGGGGGAGCAGTGGTGCAGGCGGGGCTTATAACCAGGGCAGCACTTTTGGGCCCCATTTGACCACTCCTACTGCACAGCTGACCCCCACCCCCGCAGGACTCAGCCCCACCTCCAGCCCCTAGTCCCCTCCAGGGCTGGTAATGCGCCCTGCGTGAGGCTGGCCTAGGGCTGGAGCTCATGGATTCCATCAGGCCAGGTGGGCGGGCTCATTAAGGCTCCTTAATTTGCCCTGCCTGGCAGCCAGCCCTCCCTGCCTCGGTTTCCCTCCTCCCACCTCACCTGCTTGCTGCGGGCGAGGCCCCAGCTCCCAGTCCCACCTGGGGAAGACCCCAGGCCCCCTCCCCACCCGGGCTCTCCAGGAGCTGGGGTGGGGGGACTCTGAGGGAGCCTCGCTCTGGCAGTCTTCTCCCTACCCTTCTCTCTCTCCCTCCTGCTGCCCCGCAGCGCTGCAGCGCAGCAGCATCCCTCAATCGCTGCCCGGCAGCGCTGGCCGCCTCCTCCTGCAGCCTTCCTGGCTGGGTGCTAGCTTGGCGGCGGACAGAGGCTTGTTCCCGGTGCAGCTGTGGGCACGGCAGGTGTGGGCGGCGGCGGCGCGGCGCTGGGCATGGACCAGTTGAGAACGCTGGCGGCGCAGCTGCTCTTAGCGCTGCCCCTGCCTGCACAGGGCGCCACTACAGGCCAAGCGCGCGCGGCCTTCCTGGACCAGGAGCAGGTGGAGGAGCTGGGCCGCCTGCAGGGGGACTCCGTGGAACCCGGTGCCTCAATGTCATGGCGCTCTTGGCCTCTGCGCGCGCTGAGAGGCTGCAGGAGCAGGCGCAGGTGGCTCTCATGGAGTATTGCGCGCCCAGTACCCGTCCCAGCCCCAGTGCGCCCGGCCCTGCGCGCGCTCCAGGCGCCCCTCATTGCGCAGCTCCACTTGCTGCCCCTGGTGGGCAAGACGCCCGCCCAGAAGCTCACCCGGGACTCGCTGCTGGCGGGCAGCCCCTTCAACTGGCCCTAGGGCTCTGGCCGGTGAGCCGCCGCGTCAAGAAGACACTCTCTGCTCTGATTTCGGTATCACAGATTGCACAACACCTGGAAATAGTTTCTTTAAATGTGATGACCGGTTACAACGCAGAGAGGTTAAATGAAAAAGTGTCTAATCACGACCACATTCTTTCTTAGTAACTTCAGGCAGATTTAGCATCTCTACAATATATTAAATAATGGCCAGATATTTCCCAGGAACACCATGTTTTTCTGATGGATTTCAAAATTTCATGGGAAATAGAAGTAGAAGATAAGTTTATGTTGGTGCATAACATTTGAAATATGTATTTCACATAATACACGTTATCCATGAACTTTTTAAATAACCCATGTATATATAAATTTCAACATGTTTTGAACCAAAATAAATTTAACTTTTAATTCCATTTCCACAATCTTTTTAAGGTACGCTTATGTGAGTCAAACAGATGGCTTCGCTCACGTAACACAGGTTTGAGGAAATGTATCTGTATAAACATGTTTTGGGGGCTGGTGCTGTGGTGCAGCAGGTTAACGCCCTGGCCTGAAACGCTGGCATCCCATATGGCCACCAGTTGAAGACCTGGGTGCTCCATTTCCGACCCAGCTTTCTGCTATGGCCTGGGAAAGCAGTGAAAGATGGCCCAACTGCTGCACCCGTGTGGGAGACCCAGAGGAAGCTCCTGGCTCCTGGCTTGGGATCAGCGCAGCTCTGGCCATTGCGGCCAATTGGGGAGTGAACCAGTGGGTGGAAGACCTCTGTCTCTCTCTCTCTTTCTTTCTGCCTCTGCTCTCTCTGTGTAACTCTTTCAAATAAATAAATCAATATTTAAAAAATAAATAAGCATGTTTTTGAAAAATAGTGGAGATATATATATATATAATACATCCTGCTTTGCAAGGGTTTTTTTTTGCTTAATAATGTAAATATATTTTATAGCTAAACTATGTTTCTTCATATGGATTTATCATATACTATTTAATGAATACTGTACTGTTAGATATTTACTTTTCTATCCTCAAGTTTCCCTAAGAAAAAGTTTCCATAGACACTTCTGAAACCTATTTTTCCATAGAAAGATTTTTTTAGGAAGTGCTTATTTGGGACAAGAGTATATAATAACATAATCTGTATTGCTAAGACTTTTGGTACACATCACCAATTTCTTTTGCAAATTCACATTCTATTCAATGGCCATTGCCTCATATATGTCAAAATGTCAACAGTTGCAATAATTGTTTTGAATCTGATGAAAAACACATACTTTAATTTGTATTTATTCAATTTTTAAATAAACATCTTACTGAGTTTGCTGATAATTATATATATATTATACATAGTTATTATATTATATATTATATTATAGTTAAGATATATAATATATAGTCTAATGTGATATAGTCTAATATATAATTATATGTTATTATAAATTATATAATTATTATATATGTTATGTAACTATATAACTATGTTATATATTGTATAACTATATAATATATAATATAATAATATATGCATATATGTGTATATATATATATACACACACACACTCATAGATTTATTTTTTTGACAGGCAGAGTTAGACAGTGAGAGAGAGAGACAGAGAGAAAGGTCTTTCTTCCATTGGTTCAACCCCCAAATGGCCCCCATGGCCGGCAAGCTGAGTCAATTCGAAGTCAGGAGCCCGGTGCTTCCTCCTGGTCTCCCATGCACGTGCAGGGCCCAAGCACTTGGGCCGCCCTCCACTGCCTTCCTGGGCCACAGCAGAGAGCTGGACTGGAAGAGGAGCAACTGGGACAGATTTTTCATTCATTTCTGGAAATATTTTTTAAGATTTATTTATATATTTGAAAGGCAAAGTTACAGAGAGGCAGAGGCAGAGAGAGAAAAAGGTCTTCCATCTACTGGTTCACTCTCCAGAGGGCTGCAACAGCAAGAGCTGCCCTTATCTGAATTCAAGAGCTTCTTCTAGGTCTCTCACATGGGTGCAGGGGCCCAAGGACTTGGGCCATCTTCTACTGCTTTCCCAGGCCATAGCAAAAAGCTAGATATGAAGGGGAGTACCTGGGACTTGAACTGGGGCCCATATGGGATGCCAGCACTACAGGTGGTGGCTTTACCAACTATGCCATAGCATCAGCCCCAGGATATACTTTTTAATTTTAACAAAATTAATAAACTATGAGTAAAAGTAATTGAGGAAACACAGGGAAAAGTAACACTAGTGTCCATTTTCATGTATTAAAACAATTGTTTACAGAGAAAAGAGCTTTGTCAACATCAGAAAAAAATATTGTAAAACTCTTAGGGGTAAGGCCAGCACTGCAGCCCACTAGGCTAATCCTCCGCCTGCAGCACCAGTACCCAGAGTTCTAGCCCTGGTTGGGGCACCGGATTCTGTCCTGGTTGCTCCTCTTCCAGTCCAGCTTTCTGCTGTAGCCCAGGAAGGCAGGGGAGGATGGTCCAAGTCCTTGGGTCCTGCACCCATATGGGAGACCAAGAGGAAGCACCTGGCTCCTGGCTTTGGAATGGTGTATCTCTGGCCATAGCGGCCATTTGGGGGGTCAACCAATGGAAGGAAGACCTTTCTCTCTGTCTCTCTCACCATCTAACTCTGCATGTCAAAAAAAAAAAAAAAAACTCTTGGGATAAAAACTTGACTAGAGATAAAAATCCACTATACTTTGAAAATCAAATTCCCAAACACAAACACAAATATAAATTCCTAAAATCCAATATAAGAAGTATAAAATAGGAAAACTCCAAATTAAAACGAGCAAGTTGAATCCCAGTTTGAAGGCCACCAGCCAATAAAACAGTTAGAGAAACAAAACTTCAGTTATAGAAACACAAAATATTTCAAACATTTAAGAAATAAAAAACACCTATATTTCTCAGATGTATCAAAGTATAAATAAGCAAAGCATATTTTCAGATTTCTTTTAGAAAGCCAGCATTACATTGATAATGATGCAATATAAATTAAGAACTTTCAATATAAATTAAGTATAAACTCTCTTTCATATACAGATGTATAAATCCTTAGTATTTGTATAATAAATGAAATCGCATATGAAAATGTAATGAATAACAAGTCACATATAATAAAAAATACAAGAGGTGGTTAACATTTCTTAACAAGTCATGTAAATTTTCCAGGTAGGTGACAAATTCAAGGAGAAAATCACATGACAATTTAATATTCAAAAACATTTAAAAATCAGCATGTAATTTTTAAAAACTGCTTGCAGTATAGTATAGAAGAGCAATGGCTTTCTTATTCAGATCAAAATTTTTAAAAGGATCCTACAACGAAAACCATGATTAATACAGAATCATTGACAGCTTTTACCCTGGAAGTAAACCTAGACCAGGAAGTCTCCACTAGTGCCAACTTCTTATTGGAGGAGTAGTTGGGGGCGAGGGGGAGAGCAAAAAGAAATAAAATAAGATGTAAAGATCAATTTCTTAACAATAAATTGCCAATATATTGGAGATATTTGTTTAGGGGGAATCCATAAAATCTAAAAACAAATAAACTGATAAATGAATTTAATGTTGTGGGAAAGATCAATGTTTTAAAAATCCATTAGATTACCAAGTGCCAGCAAGAAATAACTAGAAAATATAAAAGATCAATAGGCAGAGTAGAAAACAGAAGAAAAGAAAAAAAAAGAGTAAATTATGTTACATCTAAGTGTTATTCAAATCAATAAGTAATACAAACGACCCAAAAGAATGAGCAGAAATACAAGGAAAACGAAAGCGCCGGAAGTGGATAAACAGAACTGTAACTCACTGCAACAGGTTACCGCCAGCTCCAGGCAGCATCCGCAGGGAGAAGGACGGGGACCCAGGGCGAGGCCAGTGGGTAGCAGGAGCTCGGAGGTGAGAGCCCTCCAGCTGCCGGGAGGCAGAGCCCAGGGGCGGCCATTTCAGACCTGAACCCAGGTCTGTCTCTCGCTGTTCCCATCCAGGACAACTTGAAGTTAGGGGTCCTTGCTATGGGGGACGCTGATTGGCTCCGTGCTTTGTGACGTTCCGTGCACTCAAGGCTGGCAAACTGTCCAATCAGGCAAGGTGACGTCCACAGTGCATCAGCACGCAGGGCCTGGACTTCACAATCTTCTCAGAGTTTTGCCTGCAGAGTGAACTCCTGGGAGACAGCTCCGCCGCCAGGAGGCTCCCAAGCAAGTCGACCTCTGCAGCTCTCCACCTTCACTCACCGGGGACGCTGGGCACCTAGGAAGCTGACAACCGCGACATGGTGAGTGTGTGGACCTGGTTGTACCGAGAAGGGAAAATGGAGCCGAAGGCCAGGAGGACACAGGCCTCCGGCATCTGTGGGCTCCATATTGGCGCTGGCACAGGGCTTCCCCTCGGTCCCCTCAGACCCGTGGGTTGGGGGCTTTACCGGCACCCAGGACCCCCGAGGTCCTGCCCCTTCCCTGCTTGGGTGAGACTTCTCAGCCCGGAGTCCTAGCAGGCCAGCTGTGTGGCAGTAGCTCCACGTCTCCCCCGATTGTGCAGTGGGGACTGGGTGGTCTCTAGGGAGAATGTGGGCTCTGTGTATGTGGTTCATGCGGGACAGGCGCTGTCGGTTCCTCCTTCCCTCCCCACAGGGACCTGGTTCCCCCTAGTTTTCTCAATATGTGGCCTGCAGGGTATTTTCCAGGGCATTGACCTCTTTACACAGCTGTTTCTAGGATGTCTCACTCCTTCATATGTTTCCAATATCACAGTAACATAGACTGAGTAAGGTAGAAACAGAAGTTTTACTTGGCTTGGGGTTTTCACCCAGGTTTTAGAGAAGCAGAAAGACCCTGTAATTTGGTACTTGGGCATCGTCTTAGCACTTACACTTTCTCTGTACAGGGTGCCATCTCTATGTGCACTTTCAAAATAGAAATTTTGACCACTCAAATTTATGTGTGTTTTAAAAATGATTTTTCTTGCATGAAAGTCTTCCAAATCCTGTAGATATGTCTAGTTTACTAAGTTATTTTGGATTTACATTTTAATATAGGAGCCTGTTTAGTTTTGCTTGCTTAAATTTTTTTCAAGATTGTCAGAGTATTACTGACACAATTTGTGTATCATCAAGGTATGAAAACTGATGTTTTGCTATGTGAGGGACGTTAAAAAGTATGGACAATTCACGTTATCTTTTGATTACATTTTTTCATAAACTGTCTGGAATCCTCTTGTACATATACATTATGAAATGATTAAGAAAATCTAACATATCCATCACATTACATCCCTATGTTATTAAAGAATATGGAAGATATTAGCAAGTTGTGAGTATGTGATATCATAATCTGTGGGGAGCAACTCGGACTAGACTAAGTTACTGGAATTAAGACTTATTCTATGCATCTGCTCTCCCACAATATGTCGCTGAGAAGGGAGAAACAGCTTCTACACAGCTGCCTCCAGTTCAACCAATAAACAGCAGGACCTGCTCCTGATTGGAGGAGGGCAGCGTACTCGGCGTGTGGGTAGCAGAGTTGGGATTGGTGGAAGAGGACTATAAAGGAGGAGAGAGACAACATGCACCAGGAACATCTAAGGGGAACATCTGAGAGGAACACCTGTGCAGCCCCCAAGAGAGCTGGCCGGCGGTGTGCCGCTCCCCCGCGGAAGTGGGGAAAGTGGCCAGGGGGAACCGCCCTTCCACGGAGGTGGAAGGGATGGTAGCCAACCCGGGAAGAACCAGCAGCAAACCCGGGGAGGGCTGAGCAGACAAAAGAACAGCGCAGGGTCCTGTGTCGTTCCTCCACGAAGACGGGGAGCGACAATAATAAACTATTTACTGTGTTGAATATTAAGGTCTTGAAGTGTTAATTTTGTTAATTTATCTCATAACTGCAAATGTGTGTTCAGCTAACATTTTCCCATGTCCTTCACTCTCAGCCCATGACAACCACCATTCTATTCTGTGATTAAGTGCGACTTTCTTAGCTTACACATATGAGTGATATTGTGTGGCATTTATCTTTCTGTGCCTTATTGCAAATAGCCTAATGTCCACATTCATATTTTTGGATCCACATCCTGACAAAATGGAAGAATTTCCTTATTAAGGTTGTCTGTGATTCCTGTGTATGTGTGTTTATCACACTTTCTTTATTCATATGTTGACAGTGGGGTTGTCTCCATATCTTGTTCTTGTAGATAATGCTGCCAGTAATGTGGAGATAAAGGTATCTATTTGAGATATTGATTTGGTTTCCTTTGGATATACACGCAGTTGTGAGATTGCTTTGTCATATGTTCTATGTTTAATTTTGATTGAAGACCTACATAATGTTTTCTATATTGGATGTACCAATTTACTTTCTCAGCAACAATTTTTATATTCCTTTATTCCACCCTGGGCCAATGTTATCTTTTTACTTTTGGATAATTGTTTTAACATATATGAGATGATAATCACTGTGGTCTTAATTAGCATTGTAGTCTTCATTAGCTGTTTCTGAATCCCTTTTAAGTTACCTGTTGGCTACTTGTATATATTCAATGGAAAACTGTCAATTCTTTGTGCAATTTTTATTACAATATTTGTTTTTGAGTTGTTTGTGTTCAAACTCAGGTTGTCCAATGTTTTCTTCATTTCTTGCTTTATCTGTTCTGTTTTTCCGATCACATGCAGAATATTTCTTAGATTTTTTTCAGTCTTTGCTTTTGTCACCTATGCGTTTAGTGTCATATCTAAACAATCATTGTTGAGACTAATATCAATGAATTTGCTTCCATTTGTAAGGGGTTTTATATTCTCAGAGCTTTTATGTAAGCCTTCAATTCATTTTGATTTGACTTTCATGCCTGGGTAATATAAAGATATTATATTTCATTTTTGGCATGTAGATGAACAATTTTCCTCTGCTTTAGATGTGGTCACTAAACACTAAGTGGCAGGATCCAGGCAGAAACTGTCACAGTCCAGTTTTTCCCTAATCTGCCTTGTCTCCCAGACCCACTCTTCTGTGCTCTGCTGCTCTTCCCTATCTGCATGAAGAGACCTCAGAAGTGAGCATGCACAGAGAGAGACACATGAAGCAGTGTGCAATGTTGGGGAGAAGCAGAAACTATGTAGTAAAGGGGCAGGGCCCAGAAGGCTCTGTCTCCTTTCTCTGAAAGCCTTGGATATACAGAGGCACTTCAAAAATTCCCTGAGGGATTGACATTTGGCATGTGTTACAACCCTGCTTAGTATGTCCACATCCTATATTGGCATGCCTAGGTTACAGTCACAACTCTCAATTCCAGCTTTATGCTAATATGCACTTTTGGAGGGAGTGATGGCTGAAGTATGTGGGTCCCTGTAACCCACATGAGAGACTTGTATCATCTGGGAAGCAGAGCTGATGGGGTCCTCCATGCAGAGTGGATGAACATAAGGTGTTCCTTTGCTGCAATGTGTGTTGGTGATCTGGAAAATAACACTCCATCATGAACTTTGTATGTCAAACAATGATGCACAACTGAGAAAAGGAGCCCACTGAGGTATTCAGGCATTTTTTCAATTAGTCTATGCAGCTGCCATCCCAAGAGGGAAGAGGCCCAACTGGGATAGTCCCAGTCTGACCACATGGATGCAGGAGGTTTATTTAAATTTTGAAAATTAATTTTATTCACATTAAAGGCACAGTGATCTCTCATCCACTGTTCTCTCCAGATCGTCACAATAGCTGGAATTCAGCCAGGTTGTGATGTGAAAACATCAGGTTTTATGAAGTGAAAATCCCAGAACTCGGTGTGGGTGGCACAGACCCAAGTATCTGAGCTATTATATGCTGCCTCCTAGGATGCACTTTAGTAGGAAGCTGGATTGGAAGTGGAGTGGGACTCAAACCTACACACTCTAATATAGGATGTGGGTCTCAAAAGAGCCATCTTACATGCTGTTCCCCAATGCTCACCCCTCTGTTATTTTAAGAGGAGTCCTACAGTAGTCCAAACCAACTCTCCTGGCCCTGATGGTCATAGTCCCTGAAGTTAAGCTGTGCAGACCCTCAACACTCTAGAAAATACCCAAGTACATCCACGCAATGGAGTGTTCACAGAAGCAGCTTCCTGCTGTGCTTGTCACTCAGAACTATGAAGCTAAAGGTGTGCCATCAGGTGCTGTTCTGCCTGACACCTCTTCATCCACTTTCCACAAGCTGATACCACATCTGGCCATCCACATCAAAGTGGTCACTATTAGATGCTATGTTGAAGGGGGATCCCAAGTTGTCTCATTTCAGATAAACTTCATGTGTTGCTTCAGACACTCCTCGGCACTGATGTGGCTCATCCCCCCAGATAGTCTCCATAGCAGGTCCCTTGGCACAGTAGTTCATGCACCCCACAGGCACCTCTGTGGGTGACACTCATCTGTTTACTGGGCTCATAGCCTAGATAATTGTAACCTGTGGGCACTGAATCAGGTATTACTTCATCAGTGTGGTGAACCAGCCTGCTGGGTCATTGGCAAAAAGGAGGACAAGTCCTTAGTATACCTGCATGGTCAACATATTAAGGCAGGACTCTTCCTTTTACCATGAACCCTGGTATTGTTTCTCCCCACTTCTCATTTACCATTTCTCATCCTTGGTTGGCATGGACAGTCTGGAATATCTCTTCTCCACCATGCCTAATGCTTTGTACAGATGGGGTATGCTGATGAAGAGCCTGTGCATTTCCTCAATTACCTCTGCACCATCAACACTCAAGCAAGGCCATAGTAGAATTTGCCTCAGTTAATCACCACATAATGGCAGCATGTGTTTTGAAATTTGTATTTGTAACTTATTGCAGGTGGAAGCTTAACATCCTGCCTCACAACCATAATTCCAACCAGCCTATTTTTACAGGTTAAACAAAGAAATCATTTTCAGACTGCATTGATTTGCAAGAATGTGATAAAATAATTCTAGTGATATTAGGGTTAGATGTTTAATATGTTGGTAAATTTGCCTAGAGAGAGTGCCTGCCTTCTAATTTTGTATTAGAAAGGAAGGCAAGTTAGGGGTGACAACCATAGCATTATGTAGTGAGTAGTAGACAACTTTCCTGTTTGATTAACCCTTTGAACAGCCTGACATGGAATAGAAACTGCTCAAATGTTTGTTGAATGGGTAGAAATATCCAAGGAACCTGGAAGATATGAGAAAAACCCCAAAACCTATATTTTTTCAGTGATTTACTGTATACCCAGCTTTGGCTTCATGCTGTGGGAGCCAGTGCTGTGTCTAGGAATACTGATAGCAGCAGCAATTTATTGTGCTTCTTGTGAGCCAAGCATTCTGCACACATTTGTTTTTCATTCTCTCTGCTACTCTGTGAGTTGGACATTGTGGGTTTTTTATCCATAAGGAAACTGAGACCAAAAGAGGCCAAGCAGCTGGACAATAAACAGGAAGGTGTGCCCTTAACTCCTGTATTCTAAGGCCTGCTTGGCTCATAAAACATGCTATCTTGTGGGAAGTAAACATAATTAGGACAATTACAAATTAGCATGCTAGGGGATAATTGTATAGTATGCCTCTCTTTCTACATATTTGTGTGCTACCAGCATTTCATAAAGTGTGGGGTTTTGTCATGATTAAGTCTGTATGCTCTGAGTACTCGTTATAGCATTAAATCTCAATGTACAGCACATCAAGGACAGAGATCCTACATGAGGAGTAAGTGCACAGTGACTCCTGTTGTTGACTTTACAAATTGACACTCCTGTTTATGGCATCAGTAATCTCCCCATGCTCCAGTCATGAGTTTCCAAGGCTATGGAAGCCTCTTGAGTTCTCCAACTCTTATCTTGTTTAGACAAGGTCATAGTCAAAGTGGAGGTTCTCTCCTCCAGGGAAAGGTACTCAAACAGTATATTTCACTTTGTGTTTCTATGGGGGTGCAAACTGTTGAAATCTTTACTTAATGTATACTAAACTGATCTTCTGTAAAAAAAAAAAAAGAAATTATCAATTCCCAACTTGACTCTCACTGGGATTAAACATGACAATAGGTCTGATCTGATTTCATCAGCATCTAAAAAATCATCTATTATTTTTCACTTTATGTTTCTGTGTGGGAGCAAACTGTTGAAATCTTTACTTAATATATGCTAAACTGATCTTCTGTATATAAAGAGAATTGAAAATGAATCTTGATGTGAATGGAAGGGGAGAGGGAGTGGGAAAGGGGAGGATTGCGTGTGGGAGGGACGTTATGGGGGGGAAGCCATTGTAATCCATAAGCTGTACTTTGGAAATTTATATTCATTAAATAAAAGTTAAAAAAAAGAATTAAACAAAAAAAGTCTGTATGATCTGGAGTTAGATGCATGGATTGGAATCATTCCTGTGTGTGTAAAACTGGACATGTAGCCATGCATTTAAACATTTATTACAACTTCTTATAAAGTGTGGATGATAAAGGCACCTGCCTCCTTGTTGTGAGGGATATGTAACTTGTGTAAAATAATTCAGTGTGTGGTAGGCATTGCATCTCAGCAGGTTAAGCTACAGCTTGGAATGCTCACATCTCATATTGGAGTGCTGCTTTGAATGCTAGCAACCACCATTCAGCTAGCTATTGATGTACTTGGGAAAGCAGTAGAGGATGGTGCAAGGGCTTGAGTCCTGCCACACCTCTGGGAGGTTTGGATGGAGTTCCTGACTCTTGACTTTGGACTGATTCAGTCTTAAAGATGGGCACTTGATGATTGATCCAGTGGTTGGATGCTTTCTCCCTCTATTCTCCCTCATCACACTCTCCCCCATCTCTCTTTACCTCCTTCTTTATCTTTTACTTTGCCTTTTAAATAAAAACAAAATGGTTCAGTGTCTGACAAACTGTGGTTCTCATACAATGTAAGGTTTACAAATCCACTGATTTGTATCAGTTTTATTCATCTATCCTACACATCTCAAATGGTGATTTAAAATAGGTAAACAGTAAGTGTTTAATGAATAATATATTTTAATATGTAAATATCTAGGTCCAATTACATTAGAAAGATCCTCATTCTATTTTCACATGTAAAGCAAGATTGGGATGGACTGAATATGGGGCAACATAAACCCAGAGGCAGAGGGGAACCAGAAGGAATGGAGAAACTTTTGCAAAATGAATTATTGGAAAGTATGCTGGCTAAATAGTTCATTTACATGTTTTCTTACTAGTTTTAGAATGAATATACTCTCTCTGTTTTTCTTGGCAATCACAATATAATGTGACACACGTGTTGTGGCAATAGGACTCCATTCTAATGTTGATCCTACAAAGCTGTTTTACTGTTTCTTTGAATTAACACTGGATTCCACCTCACTTGCAATTTTCATTAGAGAGCTGCTATGGAAAATTTCTATACCTCTCAAGAAAGAGTAATACTGTCATGTAAGGCCAGGTGCATCACGCAAATCATCCCAATCAGATTTCTCAATGCTTGATATAATCAGAAAACTGTGTTTTCTTAGCTTCTTGGTAAAGTTCACTCATAAACTCAGAAGGAATTTATTGAAAATATGTGTGTCTGTCCATGCCTGTAGTGTAACAAGTGTAGTCTATGAATTCAGTCCGGTACTTTAGGAGTTTATAGGATTACTGAATGAAGCAAGGATATATATATATAATATATATATATATATATATAATATATATATAATAGATTTCTATTTAAAATGTATGATGGCTTTTGTACTTAAAATATGTTCTAGGTCTTTCATGTCAGTTAATTGAATTAACTGTTATTTTGTATCCTTGGAACTGCATTATGGAATATTTTCCTTTCATATTTCAAAGTAAATACCACAATTCTCAAAGATGGTTTTGTGATTCTGGTCATTGCTTACAACATGTTGCTGTGAAAATAATAGAATGGTTGCAATCTCATGGTTTTATTGACTGTGGGTTTGGGAGATTCCAAACTGGAGGAAAGAATAAGTTGAAATTCTACTGATTTTGCTCTTCATTGGAGCACTGCACAGCATAAAACCACTGCCCTTCCAAGCTTTCTTCAACCACACACCTCATTCTACCAAAGTCTTTTTTTGCATAGTCTATAATTCCATTTATACAAAAGAGGCAAATATATATGGAGAGATAGCAGTTTATGACTTACATGGGTCTGCCGGGTAAAATTGGTATAATTGGAGAAAGACTTCAAAAATGCTTGTAAGAACTTTTGGAGTGATGGGACTTCCCTAAAACTGGATTGTGGTGATGGTTTCCCACCGGTATACATTTACCAAAAGTCATTGAAGTATTGTTAGAATGTATGATTATTTTATGTATGTGATATACACAAACTTTAATTTCAATCTAAAAATTAAAACAAATGTATGCACAGTATTTTTACCTTTAACAGAAGAAAGAATAATCAGTGTTTTAATTCTATCTAGACAAGTAGTATAAAATATCAAATCAAATAATATAATATATATAAATAATATCTGATAATAATACTAACACTACTACCAGATATGTGCTGTCTCTATGTTAATTTGCTTGATCCAACCTGCCTATGAAGTAAAATAATCGTCTTCATTTTACATTAGAAGGGCACTTATCATGGTTTTATATTTTGCCTAAAGTAACACAAATTGTAGTTGGTAGAGGTACAATTTGATTTTTTTTGACAGGCAGTGTTAGACAGTGAGAGAGAGAGACAGAGAGAAAGGTCTTCCTTCCATTGGTTCACTCCCCTAATGGCCACTATGGCTGGTCCTGTGCTGATCCAAAGCCAGGAGCTGGATGCTTCCTCCCAGTCTCATGCAGGTGCAGGGACCCAAGCACTTGGGCCATCCTCCAATGCCCTCCCAGGCCACAGCAGAGAGCTGGACTGGAAGAGGAGCAACCGGGGCTAGTATCTGGCACCACAACTGGGACTAGAACCTGGGGTGCCAGCACCGCAGGCAGGGGATTAGCCAATTGAGCCACAGCATCAGCCAGTAGAGGTAGAATTTGAATCCTAACAACCTCTAGAGTCTGGCTGGCAATATCTGATAGGATGATGCCATGGATTTGCCATGCATTCTTCTACCTCAGAGCTTTTGCCCATTCTGTTTCCTTTAGAAGAACACACTTACACCCCTTTCTTCCAGTAATAACTCTTATTCATTTTTTGAAGTGGAACATAACTGTTTTCTGGAGTCTTTTTTTTACCCTCTTTTTATTTTTTATTTAGTAAATGTAAATTTTGAAAGTACAGTTAATCGATTACAATGGCTTCCCCCCCCTATAATTTCCCTCCCACTCACACCCCTCCCATCTCCCACTCCCTCTCCCATTCCATTCACATCAAGATTCTTTTCAATTATCTTTATATACAGAAGATCAATTCAGTATATATTAAGGAAATATTTCATCAGTTTTCAACCACACAGAAACACAAAGTGTAAAATACTGTTTCAGTACTAGTTATAGCATTACTTCACATTGGACAACACACTAAGGACAGATCCCACATGAGAAGTAAGTACACAGTGACTCCTGTTGTTGACTTACCAATTTCACACTCTTGTTTACGGCGTCAGTAACATCCCTAGGCTCTAGTCATGAGTTGCTAAGGCTCTGGAAGCCTTTTGAGTTCACCGACTTCGATCTTATTCTGACAGGGTCATAGTCAAAGTGGAAGTTCTCTCCTCCCTTCAGAGAAAGGTACCTACTTCTTTGATGTCCCTGTTCTTTCCACTGAGATCTCACTCGCAGAGGTCTTCCATTTAGGTCTTCTTTTTTTTTTTCCCCAGAGTGTCTTAGCTTTCCATGCCTAAAATACTCTCATGGGCTCTTCAGCCAGATCCGCATGCCTTAAGGGCTGATTCTGAGGCCAGAGTGCTATTTAGGACATCTGCCATTCTATGAGTCTACTGTGTATCCCACTTCGCATGATGGATCTTTCTCTCCCTTTTTGATTCTATCAGCTAGTATTAGCAAACACTAGACTTGTTTGTGTGATCCCTTTGACTCTTAGACCTATCAGTGTGATCAATAGTGAACTGAAATTGATCACTTGGACTAGTGAGATGGCATTGGTACATGCCACCTTGATGGGATTGTGTTGGAATCCCCTGACATGATTCTAACTCCACCCTTTGGGGCAAGTCCGATTGAGCATGTCCCAAATTGTACATCTCCTCCCTCTCTTATTCCCACTCTTACATTTAACAGGGATCACTTTTCAGTTAAAATTTAAAAACCAAAGAATAATTGTGTGTTAATTACCGAGTTCAACCAATAGTACTAGAACAAATCAAAGAGAAAATACTGAAATGGATATGGTGTTACATTGTACATCAACAGCCAGGACAAGAGCTGATCAAGTCATATTTTCTCATAGTGTCCATTTCACTTCAACAGGTTTCCCCTTTGGTGCTCACTTAGTTGTCGCTGATCAGGGAGAATATGTGATATTTGTCCCTTTGGGACTGGCTTAATTCACTCAGCATAATTTTTTCCAGATTCCTCCATCTTGTTGCAAATGACTGGGTTTCATTGTTTTAGACTGCGGTATAGTATTCTATAGGGTACATGTCCCATAATTTTTTTTTATCTTTTATTTAATGAATATAAATTTCCAAAGTACGACTCATGTGTTACAATGGCTTCCCCCCCATACCGTCCCTCCCACCCACAACCCTCCCCTTTCCCACTCCCTCTCCCCTTCCATTCACATCAAGATTCATTTTCGATTATCTTAATATACAGAAGATCAGCTTAGTATACCTTAAGTAAGTATTTCAACAGTTTGCTCCCACACAAAAACATAAAGTGAAAAATAATAGATGATTTTTTTTTAAATGATGATGAAATCAGATCAGACCTATTGTCATGTTTAATCCCAGTGAGAGTCAAGTTGGGAATTGATAATTTCTTTCTTTCTTTCTTTCTTTTTTTTTTTTTTACAGAAGATCAGTTTAGTGTACATTAAGTAAAGATTTCAGTCGTTTGCACCCCCATAGAAACACAAAGTGAAATATACTGTTTGAGTACTCGTTATAGCATTAAGCCTCAGTGTACAGCACGTTAAGGACAGAGATCCTACATGAGGAGTAAGTGCACAGTGACTCCTGTTGTTGACTTTACCAATTGACACTCCTGTTTATGGCATCAGTAATCTCCCTATGCACCAGTTATGAGTTTCCAAGGCTATGGAAGCCCCTTGAGTTCTCCGACTCTTATCTTGTTTAGACACGGTCATAGTCAAAGTGGAGGTTCTCTCCTCCCTTCAGAGAAAGGCACCTCCCTCTTTGAAGACCTGTTCTTTCCACTGGGATCTCACTCACAGAGATCTTTTTGCCAGAGTGTCTTGGCTTTCCATGCCTGAAATACTCTCATGGGCTTTTCAGCCAGATCCGAGTGCCTTTAGGGCTGATTCTGAGGCCAGAGTGCTATTTAGGACATCCGCCATTCTATGAGTCTGCTGAGTATCTCACTTCCCATGTTGGATCACTCTCCCCTTTATTTATTCTATCGGTTGGTGTTAGCAGATACTAGACTTGTTTATGTGCTCCCTTTGACTCTTAGTCCTTTCATTATGATCAATTGTGAACTGAAATTGATCACTTGGAGTAGTGAGATGGCATTGGCACATGCCACCTTGATGGGATTGAATTAGAATCCCCTGGTATGTTTCCAACTCTACCAATTGGGGCAAGTCAGCCCGAGCATGCCCCAAATTATACATCTCTTCCCTCTCTTATTCCCACTCTTATGTTTAACAGGGATCACATTTCAGTTAATTTTCAACACTTAAGAATAACTGTGTGATAATTACAGAATTAAACCAGTCATATTAAGTAGAACAGACAAAAAAAAAATACTATGAGGGATAATGTATTAAGTTGTCCATTAGCAGTCAGGGCTGGTTATTAACCCTTTATCTGGTGCATAGTTTGCAAATATTTTTTCCCATTCTGTCGGTTGTCTCTTCACTCTCCTGACTGTTTCTTTTGCAGTACAGAAACTTCTCAATTTGATGCAATCCCAAATGTTAATTTTGGCTTTGACTGCCTGTGCTTCTGGGGTATTTTCCAAGAAGTCTTTACCTGTGCCAATATCTTGAAGGGTTTCTCCAATGTTCTCTAATAACTTGATGGGGTATTTTCCAAGAAGTCTTTGCCAGTACCTATATCTTGCAGAGTTTCTCCAATGCTCTCTAATAATTTGATGGTGTTGGGTCTTAGATTTAAGTCTTTAATCCATGTTGAGTGAATTTTTGTGTAAGGTGAAAGGTAAGGGTCTTGCTTCATGGTTCTGCATGTGGAAATCCAATTTTCCCAGCACCATTTATTGAATAGACTGTCCTTACTCCAGGGATTGGTTTTGGATCCTTGATCAATAATAAGTTTGCTGTAGATGTTTGGATTGATTTCTGGTGTTTCTATTCTGTTCCATTGATCTATCCATCTGTTTCTGTACCAGTACCATGCTGTTTTTTTTTTTTTTCACCGTTCTACTTTACTTTATTTTCATTACAAATGAAATTAAGTATTTTAATGTAATTATTTAACATTTGGGCTTCCTCTTTTCTTTTTCTTTTTTTTTTAATTTTTTAAACTTTTATTTAATGTATATAAATTTCCAAAGTACGGCTTATGGATTACAATGGCTTCCCCCCATAAACGATGTTTATGGCATCAGTAATCTCCCTATGCACCAGTTATGAGTTTCCAAGGCTATGGAAGCCCCTTGAGTTCTCCGACTCTTATCTTGTTTAGACACGGTCATAGTCAAAGTGGAGGTTCTCTCCTCCCTTCAGAGAAAGGTACCTCCTTCTTTGAAGACCTGTTCTTTCCACTGGGATCTCACTTACAGAGATCTTTCATTTAGGTGTGTTTTTTTTGTTTTGTTTTTTACCAGAGTGTCTTGGCTTTCCATGCCTGAAATACTCTCATGGGCTTTTCAGCCAGATCCTAATGCCTTTAGGGCTGATTCTGAGGCCAGAGTGCTGTTTAGGACATCCGCCATTCTATGAGTCTGCTGAGTATCTCGCTTCCCATGTTGGATCACGCTCCCCTTTATGTATTCTATCAGTTAGTATTAGCAGGTACTAGACTTGTTTATGTGCTCCCTTTGACTCTTAGTCCTTTCATTATGATCAACTGTGAACTGAAATTGATCACTTGGACTAGTGAGATGGCATTGGTACATGCCACCTTGATGGGATTAAATTGGAGTCCCCTGGTATGTTTCTAACTCTACCATTTGTGGCAAGTAAGCTTGAGCATGTCCCAAATTATACATCTCTTCCCTCTCTTATCCCCACTCTTATGTTTAACAGGGATCACATTTCAGTTAAATTTCAACACTTAAGAATAACTGTGTATTAATTACATAATTAAACCAGTCATATTAAGTAGAACAGACAAAAAAAACTACTAAGAGGGATAATGTATTAAGTTGTTCATTAACAGTCAGGGCTATGCTGATCAAGTCACCGTTTCTCATAGTGTCCATTTCACTTCAACAGGTTTCCTTTTTGGTGTTCAGTCAGTTGTCACCGATCAGGGAGAACATATGGTATTTGTCCCTTTGGGATTGGCTTATTTCACTCAGCATGATGTGTTCCAGATTCCTCCATTTTGTTGCAAATGACTGGATTTCGTTGTTTCTTACTGCAGTATAGTATTCTAAAGAGTACATATCCCATAATATCTGTATCCAGTCTACCGTTGATGGGCATTTAGGTTGGTTCCAGGTCTTGGCTATTGTGAATTGTGCTGCGATAAACATTATGGTGCAGGCCGCTTTTTTGTTTGCTAATTTAAATTCCTTTGGGTAAATTCCAAGGAGTGGGAAGGCTGGGTCGAATGGTAGGGTTATATTCAGGTTTCTGAGGAATCTCCAGACTGACTTCCATAGTGGCTTCACCAGTTTAAATTCCCACCAACAGTGGGTTAATGTCCCTTTTCCCGCACATCCTCGCCAGCATCTGTTGTTGGTAGATTTCTGTATGTGAGGCATTCTAACCGGGGTGAGGGGAAACCTCATTGTGGTTTTGATTAGCATTTCCCTGATTGCTAGTGATCTTGAACATTTTTTCATGGTCTGTTGGCCATTTGGATTTCCTCTTTTGAAAAATGTCTATTGAGGTCCTTGGCCCATCTCTTAAATGGGTTGTTGGTTTTGTTTTTGTGGAGTTTCTTGATCTCTTTGTAGATTCTGGTTATTAACCCTTTATCTGGTGCATAGTTTGCAAATATTTTTTCCCATTCTGTTGGTTGTCTCTTCACTCTCCTGACTGTTTCTTTTGCAGTACAGAAACTTCTCAATTTGATGCAATCCCAATAGTTGATTTTGGCTTTGACTGCCTGTGCCTCCCGGGTCTTTTCCAAAAACTCTTTGCCTGTGCCAATATCTTGAAGGGTTTCTCCAATGTTCTCTAATAACTTGATGGTGTCAGGTCATAGATTTAGGTCTTTAATCCATGTTGAGTGAATTTTTGTGTAAGGTGTAAGGTAGGGGTCTTGCTTCTGCTTCTGCACATGGAAATCCAGTTTTCCCAGCACCATTTATTGAATAGACTGTCCTTGCTCCAGGAATTGGTTTTAGATCCTTGATCAAATATAAGTTGGCTGAAGATGTTTGTTTGATTTCTGGTGTTTCAATTCTGTTCCATTGGTCTATCCATTTGTTTCTGTACCAGTACCATGCTGTTTTGATTACAACTGCCCTGTAGTATGTCCTGAAATCTGGTATTGTGATGCCTCCGGCTTTGTTTTTGTTGTACAAGATTGCTTTAGCTATTCGAGGTCTCTTGTGCCTCCATATAAATTTCAGCACCATTTTTTACAGAACTGAGAAGAAGGTCTTCGGTATCTTGATTGGTATTGCATTGAATCTATAAATTGCTTTTGGGAGAATGGACATTTTGATGATATTGATTTTTCCAATCCATGAGCATGGAAGATTTTCCCATTTCTTGGTATCCTCTTCTATTTCTTTCTTTAAGGTTTTGTAATTCTCATCATAGAGATCATTAACATCCTTGGTTAAGTTTATTCCAAGGTATTTGATTGTTTTTGTAGCTATTGTGAATGGGATTGATATTTGCTGTTCTTTCTCAGCCATGGCATTTCCTTTGTATACAAAGGCTGTTGATTTTTGTGCATTGATTTTATACCCTGCTACTTTGCCAAAATCTTCTTTGAGTTCCAATAGTCTCTTAGTAGGGTTCTTTGGGTCCCCTAAATAAAGAATCGTATCATCTGCAAAGAGGGATAGTTTGAGTTCTTCCTTCCCAATTTGTATCCCTTTAATTTCTTTTTCTTGCCTAATAGCTCTGGCTAGAACTTCCAGAACTATATTGAATAGCAGTGGTGAGAGTGGGCATCCCTGTCTGGTACCAGATCTCAGTGGAAATGCTTCCAACTTTTCCCCATTCAATAGGATGTTGGCTGTGGGTTTTTCATAGATTGCTTTGATTGTATTGAGGAATGTTCCTTCCAAACCCAGTTTCCTTAGAGTTTTCATCATGAACGGGTGTTGTATTTTATCGAATGCTTTCTCGGCGTCTATTGAGAGAATCATATGGTTTTTCTTCTGCGGTCTGTTAATGTGGTGTATCACATTGATTGTTTTGCGCACATTAAACCATCCCTGCATACCAGGGATAAATCCCACTTGGTCTGGTTGGATGATCTTTCTGATGTGTTGTTGTATTCTATTGGCCAGAATTTTATTGAGGATTTTTGCATCTGGGTTCATCAGGGATATTGGTCTGTAATTCTCTTTCAATGCTGCATCTTTTTCCAGCTTAGGAATTAAGGTGATGCTGGCTTCATAGAAAGAATTTGGGAGGACTCCCTCTTTTTTGTTTGTTCTGAATAGTTTGAGAAGAATTGGAGTTAGTTCTTCTTTAAATGTCTGGTAGAATTCAGCAGTGAATGCATCTGGTCCTGGGCTTTTCTTTGTTGGGAGGGCCTTTATTACTGTTTCAATTTCTGTCTCAGTTATGGGTCTGTTTAGGTTTTCTATGTCTTCCTGGTTCAATTTAGGTAGGTTGCATGTGTCCACGAATCTATCCATTTCTGATAGGTTTCCCTGTTTGCTGGCATACAAGTCCTTGTAGTAATTTCTGATGATTCTTTTTATTTCTGTAGTGTCTGTTGGTACGTTTTCTTTTTCATCTCTGATTTTATTGATTTGGGTCTTTTCTCTTCTTTTTTTAGTTAGTTGGGCCAATGGGGTGTCAATTTTGTTTATTTTTTCAAAAAACCAGCTCCTCGTTTGGCTGATTTTTTGTAATTTTTTTTTTTGGATTCAATCCCGTTGATTTCTTCTCTGATTTTAATTATTTTTCTTCTCCTACTAGATTTGGGTCTGGTTTGCTGTAGGTTTTCTAGGTCCTTGAGGTGAATTGAAACCTCATCTATTTGATGCCTTTCCAATTTCTTTTTTTTATTTTTTTGTTTTATTTATTTTTTATTTTTTTGACAGGCAGAGTGGACAGTGAGAGAGAGAGACAGAGAGAAAGGTCTTCCTTTTGCCGTTGGTTCACCCTCCAATGGCCACCGTGGCCGGCGCACTGCGGCCAGCGCACCGCGCTGATCTGATGGCAGGAGCCAGGAGCCAGGTGCTTTTCCTGGTCTCCCATGGGGTGCAGGGCCCAAGCACCTGGGCCATCCTCCACTGCACTCCCTGGCCACAGCAGAGGGCTGGCCTGGAAGAGGGGCAACCGGGACAGAATCTGGCGCCCTGACCAGGACTAGAACCCGGTGTGCTGGTGCCACTAGGCAGAGGATTAGCCTAGTGAGCCGCGGCGCCGGCCATCCAATTTCTTGATGTAGGCACCTATTGACATAAACTTTCCTCTGAACACTGCTTTTGCTGCATCCCATAAGTTTTGGTATGTTGTGCTGTTATCCTCATTTACTTTCAAAAGGTTTTTGATTTCTCTTTTAATTTCTTCTATGACCCATTGTTCATTCAGGAGCATGTTGTTCAATCTCCCTATGTTTGTGTATGCTCTAGGGATTCCTAGTTGCTAATTTTCAACTTCATTCCTTTATGGTCTGAGAAGCTGCATGGTATGATTCTAATTCTTTTGAATTTGCTGAGACTTGCTTTATGGCCTAGTATGTGGTCAATCCTAGAGAAGATTCCATGTACTGCTGAGAAGAATGTAAAATCTTTAGCTGTAGTATTGAAAGTTCTGTATATATCTGTTAGATCCATTTGGGCTATAGTGTCGTTTAAATCTACTGTATCCTTGTTGATCTTCTGTCCCATTGATCTGTCTATTTCTGAGAGTGGATTATTGAAGTCCCCCAGTACTATTGTATTGGGGTCTAAGTCTCCCTTTAAGTCCGTTAACAAATCTTTTAGATAAACCGGTGCCCTGTAGTTAGGTGCATATACATTGATAATTGTTATATCTTCTTGTTTTATTGATCCCTTAATCATTATATAGTGTCCGTCTTTGTCACTCTTAATAGTTTTTGTGGTAAAGTTTATGTTGTCCAATATTAAGATGGCTATGCCCGCTCTTTTTTCATTTCTGTTGGCATGGTATATCTTTTTCCAGCCTTTCACTTTCAGTCTGTATGGATCTTTGTTGTAAAGATGCGTTTCTTGTAAGCAGCAAATAGATGGGTTTTGTTCCTTAACCCAATCAGCCAATCGGTGTCTTTTAACTGGACAGTTCAGGCCATTCACGTTCAGTGTGACTAATGATAAGTGGTAACTTTGCCCTGCCATTTGCCAAAGATAAGTTCTAATATATGCTTTGAATTCCCTGTGATCTTTTGCTGTGAGGTTTCCTTCCTTTACCTTCTTTCATATTGATGACCGTGTTTCTGTGTTGCTGTGTGTAATACATCTTTAAGCATCTTTTGCAGGGCTGGACGAGTGGCAACAAATTCTTTCAATTTCTGTTTGCTATGAAAAGTCTTTATTTCACCTTCATTCACAAATGAGAGCTTAGCAGGATATAATATTCTGGGCTATATCTCGCCATTCCCTCCTAGCTTGTAGTTTCTGATGAGAAGTCAGCTGTGAGTCTGATTGGAGATCCTCTGAGTGTAATTTGACGATTCTCTCTTGCACATTTTAGGATCTTTTCTTTATGTTTCACTGTGGAGAGTTTAATTACAATGTGTCGTGGTGAGGATCTCTTTTGGTCGTGTTTATTAGGGGTTCTGTGAGCTTCCTGTACTAAGATTTCTCTGTCCTTCTCCAAACCTGGGAAATTTTCTGCTAATATCTCACTAAAAAGGCCTTCTAATCCTTTCTCCCTCTGCATGCCTTCAGGAACTCCTAGAACCCGAATGTTGGTTTTTTTAATAGTATCCTGCAGATTCCTGACAATATGTTTTAGATTTCTAATTTCCTCTACTTTTCTTTGGTCTGACTGTATCCTTTCCTGTTCTCTGTCTTCTAAGTCCGATATTCTCTCTTCTGCTTCACCCATTCTGTTCGTAAGGCTCTCTATTGTGTTTTTCATTTGATCTATTGAATTCTTCACTTCATTATGATTTCTCATCACTATCACAGTTTCCTGTTGTACTAGTTGTTTTGTTTCATTTTGATTCCTCCTTAATATTTCATTTTCACGAGAGAGATTTTCTATCTTGTCCATTAAGGATTTGTGTAGTTCCAGAATTTGTTTTTGAGAACTTCTTAATGTTCTTATCAATTTTTTGAGATCTGCTTCTTGCATTTCTTCTATCTCATCATCTTCATAATCTTGAATTGGGGTGTCTTTTTCATTTGGGGGCGTCATGGTGACTTCCTTGTTTCTATTATCTTGGTTTTTGCGTTTGTTATTTGGCATATTGGAGATATTTGGTTTCTTCACTGTGGTGCTTTTTCTTGTTATACTATGACTCTAGATTAAGTGGACTGTCTGTTTTTGATGGAGCCTTAGAGGCTTGAGATGTGTATGGCCTGAGAGCTCTGTTTGGTGTGCCAAAGGTGACACTCCCAGGTTAGGCGTGATAGATCTCTCTCTCTTTCTTTTTTTGATTCAAAAGGAAAGTAATTCCGCACAGCTGAACGAAGTTGGAGGTAGTTAGCAGGCAAATGATATACCCACAGGAGCCAGAGATCAGAAGCTCTTTCCCAAGGACCACACAGGGAATCTGTTCGGCCCTCAGAGTGGGCTCAAATTCTCCTTCAGTCTCCCACTGGGTTGCCAAAGTTACGGAATTGTAGCATCTCTGGAGAGTACTCACGTGAATTCTGTGAGTTCTCTCCCCCACCGTCTCTGTTTTCACAGTCTCAGTTCAGTAGCACCACAAATTTACTAGATCCTAATCTCCTGTTAATTCGCCCCACCCAGAGTCAGGTTTTTCTGCTAGGCTCAGGGCCGGTGCAGACCTGAGGTCACTCTGCTTATGACGTATGTCCAAGATGGTGCCTGCTCTTTGTCTTGCTCACCCTTGAGAGGTGAGCGGAGAGAGAGAAACCCGTGTCCGTACCAGTCACCTTTTTTTTCCCCCCCCTCTCTCTTCCAGTTAGCCTGGTGAACTTTTCCCCCCCGGGGGTCATTCCCTCTAGTCTCCTCTCTCCGCTTGCCTGCCGGTGTCTCGGGCTATTGAGGTTCGGCTCACCTTGCGTTCCAGCGCTGGTGTGTTGAGTCTGCCGCTGGTGTCCCGAACTGTGGGCTCCCACGCTCTCCACGCAGGTCCACTGTGAATCACGCGTTCTGGAAGAGTTTCTTCTGCTGTTTCCTCCCCTACTCTTCCTTGAACCTGCAGTATCTCCACTTTTATTAAACTGTCTCTCCCCGGACTATCAGTGTGCTCCCTTCCTATTCCGCCATCTTGCCTCCCTTAGTACCATGCTGTTTTGATAACAACTGCCCTGTAGTATGTCCTGAAATCTGGTATTGTGATGCCTCTGGCTTTGTGTTTGTTGTACAAGAATGATTTAACTATTCTAGGTCTCCTGTGACTCCATATGAATTTCAGCATCATTTTTTCTAAATCTGAGAATGTCTTTGGTATTTTGATTGGTATCACATTGAATCTATAAATTGCTTTTAGGAGAATGGACATTTTGATGATATTGATTCTTCCAATTCATGAGCATGGAAGATTTTTCCATTTCTTGATATCCTCTTCTATTTCTTTCTTTAAGGTTTTGTAATTCTCATCAAAGAGATCATTAACATCCTTGGTTAAGTTTATTCCAAGGTATTTGATTGTTTTTGTAGCTATTGTGAATGGGATTGATATTTGCTGTTCTTTCTCAGCCATGGCATTTCCTTTGTATACAAAGGCTGTTGATTTTTGTGCATTGATTTTATACCCTGCTACTTTGCCAAAATCTTCTATGAGTTCCAATAGTCTCTTAGTAGGGTTCTTTGGGTCCCCTAAATAAAGAATCGTATCATCTGCAAAGAGGGATAGTTTGAGTTCTTCCTTCCCAATTTGTATCCCTTTAATTTCTTTTTCTTGCCTAATAGCTCTGGCTAGAACTTCCAGAACTATATTGAATAGCAGTGGTGAGAGTGGGCATCCCTGTCTGGTACCAGATCTCAGTGGAAATGCTTCCAACTTTTCCCCATTCAATAGGATGCTGGCCGTGGGTTTTTCATAGATTGCTTTGATTGTATTGAGGAATGTTCCTTCCATACCCAGTTTGCTTAGAGTTTTCATCATGAACGGGTGTTGTATTTTATCGAATGCTTTCTCGGCGTCTATTGAGATAATCATTTGTTTTTTCTTCTTCAGTCTGTTAATGTGAACATTGAACGATCCCTGCATACCAGGGATAAATCCCACTTGGTCTGGTTGGATGATCTTTCTGATGTGTTGCTGCATTCTCTTGGCCAGAATTTTATTGAGGATTTTTGCATCTGGGTTCATCAGGGATATTGGTCTGTAATTCTCTTTCAATGCTGCATCTTTTTCCAGCTTAGGAATTAAGGAGATGCTGGCTTCATAGAATTTGAAAGGATTCCCTCTTTTTTCAATTGTTCTGAATAGTTTGAGAAGAATTGGAGTTAGTTCTTCTTTAAATGTCTGGTAGAATTCAGCAGTGAATCCATCTGGTCCTGGGCTTTTCTTTGTTGGGAGGGCCTTTATTACTGTTTCAATTTCTGTCTCAGTTATGGGTCTGTTTAGGTTTTCTATGTCTTCCTGGTTCAATTTAGGTAGGTTGCATGTGTCCAGGAATCTATCCATTTCTGATAGGTTTCCCTGTTTGCTGGCATACAAGTCCTTGTAGTAATTTCTGATGATTCTTTTTATTTCTGTGGTGTCTGTTGTTACGTTTCCTTTTTCATCTCTGATTGTATTGATTTGGGTCTTTTCTTTTTTAGTTAGTTGGGCCAATGGGGTGTCAATTTTGTTTATTTTTTCAAAAACGAACTCCTCATTTGGCTTATTTTTGTAATATTTTTTGGATTCAATCCTGTTGATTTCTTCTCTGATTTTAATTGTTTCTCTTCTCCTACTAGATTTGGGTCTGGTTTGCTGCAGTTTTTCTAGATCCTTGAGATGCATTGAAAGCTCATCTATTCGGTGCCTTTCCAATTTCTTGATGTAGGCACCTATTGCTATAAGCTTTCCTCTGAACACTGCTTTTGCTGTATCCCATAAGTTTTGGTATGTTGTGCTGTTATCCTCATTGACTTCCAAAAGGTTTTTGATTTCTCTTTTGATTCCTTCTATGACCCATTGTTCATTCAGGAGCATGTTGTTCAATCTCCCTATGTTTGTGTATGCTCTAGGGATTCCTGAATTGCTAATTTCCAACTTCATTCCTTTATGGTCTGAGAAGCTGCATGGTATGATTCTTTTTTTTTTTATTTTTTTTTATTTTTTTTTTATTTTTTTTTAAACTTTTATTTAATGCATATAAATTTCCAAAGTACGACTTATGGATTACAATGGCTTTCCCCCCATACCGTCCCTCCCACCCACAACCCTCCCCTCTCCCACTCCCTCTCCCCTTCCATTCACATCAAGATTCATTTTCGATTATCTTAATATACAGAAGATCAGCTTAGTATACATTAAGTATGGATTTCAACAGTTTGCTCCCACACAGAAACATAAAGTGAAAAATAATAGATGATTTTTTTTAAATGATGATGAAATCAGAGCAGACCTATTGTCATGTTTAATCCCAGTGAGAGTCAAGTTGGGAATTGATAATTTCTTTTTTTTTTTTTTTTTTTTTTTTTTACAGAGGATCAGTTTAGTATGCATTAAGTAAGGATTTCAACAGTTTGCACCCCCATAGAAACACAAAGTGAAATATATTGTTTGAGTACTCGTTATAGCATTAAATCTCAATGTACAGCACATTAAGGATAGAGATCCTACATGAGGAGTAAGTGCACAGTGACTCCTGTTGTTGACTTTACCAATTGACACTCCTGTCTATGGCATCAGTAATCTCCCTATGTTCCAGTCATGAGTTTCCAAGGCTATGGAAGCCCTCTGAGTTCTCCGATTCTTATCTTGTTTAGACAAGGTCATAGTCAAAGTGGAGGTTCTCTCCTCCCTTCAGAGAAAGGTACCTCCTTCTTTGATGGCCTGTTCTTTCCACTGGGATCTCACTCGCAGAGATCTTTTGCCAGAGTGTCTTGGCTTTCCATGCCTGAAATACTCTCATGAGCTTTTCAGCCAGCTCCGAATGCCTTTAGGGCTGATTCTGAGGCCAGAGTGCTATTTAGGACATCTGCCATTCTATGAGTCTGCTGAGATTCTCACTTCCCATGTTGGATCACTCTCCCCTTTATTTACTCCATCAGTTAGCGTTAGCAGGTACTAGACTTGTCTATGTGCTCCCTTTGACTCCCAGTCCCTTCACCATGACCAACTGTGAACTGAAACTGATCACCTGGAACAGTGAGATGGCATTGGTACATGCCACCTCGATGGGATTGAATTGGAATCCCCTGGTATGCTTCCAACTCCACCACTTGGGGCAAGTCAGCCTGAGCATGTCCCAAATTATACATCTCTTCCCTCTCCCATTCCCACAACCATGTTCAACAGGGATCACATTTCAGTTAATTTTCAACACTTAAGAATAACTGTGCATCAATTACAGATCTAAACCAGTCATATTAAGTAGAACAGATAAAAAAAACTACTAAGAGGGATAATGTATTTAGTTGTTCATTAACAGTCAGGGCTATGCTGATCAAGCCACCATTTCCCATAGTGTACACCTCACTCCAACAGGTTTCCCTCTTGGTGTTCAGTCAGTCGTCACTGATCAGGGAGAACATATGGTATTTGTCCCTTTGGGACTGGCTTATTTCACTCAGCATGATGTGTTCCAGATTCCTCCATTTTGTTGCAAATGACTGGATTTCGTTGTTTCTTACTGCGGTATAGTATTCTAAAGAGTACATATCCCATAATTTCTTTATCCAGTCTATCGTTGATGGGCATTTAGGTTGGTTCCAGGTCTTAGCTATTGTGAATTGAGCTGCAATAAACATTAGGGTACAGACCTCTTTTTTGTTTGCCAATTTAAATTCCTTTGGGTAAATTCCAAGGAGTGGGATGGCTGGGTCGAACGGTAGGGTTATCTTCAGGTTTCTGAGGAATCTCCAGACTGACTTCCATAGTGGCTTGACCAGTTTGCATTCCCACCAACAGTGGGTTAGTGTCCCTTTTCCCCTACATCCTCGCCAGTATCTGTTGTTGGTAGATTTCTGCATGTGAGCCATTCTAACCGGGGTGAGGTGAAACCTCATTGTGGTTTTGATTTGCATTTCCCTGATGGCTAATGACCTTGAACATTTTTTCATGTGCCTGTTGGCCATTTGGATTTCCTCTTTTGAAAAATGTCTATTGAGGTCCTTGGCCCATCTCTTAAGTGGGTTGTTGGTTTTGTTTTTGTGGAGTTTCTTGATCTCTTTGTAGATTCTGGTTATTAACCCTTTGTCTGTTGCATAGTTTGCAAATATTTTTTCCCATTCTGTCGGTTGTCTTTTCACTCTCCTCACTGTTTCTTTTGCAGTACAGAAACTTCTCAATTTGATGCAATCCCAATAGTTGATTTTGGCTTTGACTGCCTGTGCCTCCCGGGTCTTTTCCAGAAATTCTTTGCCTGTGCCAATATCTTGAAGGGTTTCTCCAATGTTCTCTAGTAGCTTGATGGTGTCAGGTCGTAGATTTAGGTCTTTAATCCATGTGGAGTGGATTTTTGTGTAAGGTGTAAGGTAGGGGTCTTGCTTCATGATTCTGCACGTGGAAATCCAATTTTCCCAGCACCATTTATTGAATAGACTGTCCTTGCTCCAGGAATTAGTTTTAGATCCTTGATCAAATATAAGTTGGCTGTAGATGTTTGGGTTGATTTCTGGTGTTTCAATTCTGTTCCATTGGTCTATCCATCTGTTTCTGTACCAGTACCATGCTGTTTTGATTACAACTTCCCTGTAGTATGTCCTGAAATCTGGTATTGTGATGCCTCCGGCTTTGTTTTTGTTGTACAAGATTGCTTTAGCTATTCGAGGTCTCTTGTGCCTCCATATAAATTTCAGCACCATTTTTTCCAGATCTGAGAAGAAGGTCTTCGGTATCTTGATTGGTATTGCATTGAATCTGTAAATTGCTTTTGGGAGAATGGACATTTTGATGATATTGATTCTTCCAATCCATGAGCATGGAAGATTTTTCCATTTCTTGGTATCCTCTTCTATTTCTTTCTTTAAGGTTTTGTAATTTTCATCGTAGAGATCTTTAATGTCTTTGGTTAAGTTTATTCCAAGGTATTTGATTGTTTTTGTAGCTATTGTGAATGGGATTGATCTTAGAAGTTCTTCCTCAGCCATGGCATTGTCTGTGTATACAAAGGCTGTTGATTTTTGTGTATTGATTTTATACCCTGCTACTTTACCAAACTCTTCTATGAGTTCCAATAGTCTCTTAGTAGAGTTCTTTGGGTCCTCTAAATAAAGAATCATGTCATCTGCAAAGAGGGATAGTTTGAGCTCTTCCTTCCCAATTTGTATCCCTTTAATTTCTTTTTCTTGCCTAATAGCTCTGGCTAGAACCTCCAGAACTATATTGAATAGCAGTGGTGAGAGTGGGCATCCCTGTCTGGTTCCAGATCTCAGTGGAAATGCTTCCAACTTTTCCCCATTCAATAGGATGTTGGCTGTGGGTTTTTCATAGATTGCTTTGATTGTATTGAGGAATGTTCCTTCCAAACCCAGTTTGCTTAGAGTTTTCATCATGAACGGGTGTTGTATTTTATCAAATGCTTTCTCGGCATCTATTGAGATAATCATATGGTTTTTCTTCTGCAGTCTGTTAATGTGGTGTATCACATTGATTGTCTTGCGCACATTAAACCATCCCTGCATACCAGGGATGAATCCCACTTGGTCTGGGTGGATGATCTTTCTGATGTGTTGTTGCATTCTATTGGCGAGAATTTTATTGAGGATTTTTGCATCTATGTTCATCAGGGATATTGGTCTGTAATTCTCTTTCAGTGCTGCATCTTTTTCCGGCTTAGGAATTAAGGTGATGCTGGCTTCATAGAAAGAATTTGGGAGGACTCCCTCTTCTTCGATTGTTCTGAATAGTTTGAGAAGAATTGGAGTTAGTTCTTCTTTAAACGTCTGGTAGAATTCAGCAGTGAATCCATCTGGTCCTGGGCTTTTCTTTGTTGGGAGGGCCTTTATTACTGTTTCAATTTCTGTCTCAGTTATGGGTCTGTTTAGGTTTTCGATGTCTTCCTGGGTCAATTTAGGCAGGTTGCATGTGTCCAGGAATCTATCCATTTCTGATAGGTTTCCCTGTTTGCTGGCATACAAGTCCTTGTAGTAATTTCTGATGATTCTTTTTATTTCTGTGGTGTTTGTTGTTACATTTCCTTTTTCATCTCTGATTTTATTGATTTGGGTCTTTTCTCTTCTTTTTTTAGTTAGTTGGGCCAATGGGGTGTCAATTTTGTTTATTTTTTCAAAAAACCAGCTCTTCGTTTGGCTGATTTTTTGTAATGTTTTTCTTGATTCAATCCTGTTGATTTCTTCTCTGATTTTAATTATTTCTCTTCTCCTACTAGATTTGGGTCTGATTTGCTGTAGGTTTTCTAGATCCTTGAGGTGAATTGAAAGCTCATCTATTTGGTGTCTTTCCAATTTCTTGATGTAGGCACCTATTGATATAAACTTTCCTCTTAACACTGCTTTTGCTGTGTCCCATAAGTTTTGGTATGTTGTGCTGTTATCCTCATTTACTTCCAGAAAGTTTTTGATTTCTCTTTTGATTTCTTCTATGACCCATTGTTCATTCAGGAGCATGTTGTTCAATCTCCATGTGTTTGCGTATGCTCTAGGGATTCCTGAGTTGGTAATTTCCAACTTCATTCCTTTATGGTCTGAGAAGCTGCATGGTATGATTCTAATTCTTTTGAATTTGCTGAGACTCGCTTTATGGCCTAGTATGTGGTCAATCCTAGAGAAGCTTCCATGTACTGCTGAGAAGAATGTAAAATCTTTAGCTGTAGGATTGAAAGTTCTGTATATATCTGTTAGATCCATTTGGGCTATAGTGTCGTTTAAATCTACTGTATCCTTGTTGATCTTCTGACTGGATGATCTGTCTATTTCTGAGAGTGGATTATTGAAGTCCCCCAGTACTATTGTATTGGGGTCTAAGTCTCCCTTTAAGTCCGTTAATAAATCTTTTAGATAAACTGGTGCCCTGTAGTTAGGTGCATATACATTGATAATTGTTATATCTTCCTGTTGAATTGATCCCTTAATCATGATATAGTGTCCCTCTTTGTCTCTCTTAACAGTTTTTGTGGTAAAGTTTATGTTGTCCGATATTAAGATGGCTACGCCCGCTCTTTTTTCATTTCTGTTGGCATGGTATATCTTTTTCCAGCCTTTCACTTTCAGTCTGTATGGATCTTTGTTGGAAAGATGTGTTTCTTGTAAGCAGCAAATAGATGGGTTTTGTTCCTTAACCCAATCAGCCAATCGGTGTCTTTTAACTGGACAGTTCAGGCCATTCACGTTCAGTGTGACTAATGATAAGTGGTAACTTTGCCCTGCCATTTGCCAAAGACAAGTTCTAATATATGCTTTGAATTCCCTGTGATCTTTTGCTGTGAGGTTTCCTTCCTTGGTTTCCTTCCTTTACCTTCTTTCATATTGATGACCGTGTTTCTGTGTTTCTGTGTGTAACACATCTTTAAGCATCTTTTGCAGGGCTGGACGAGTGGCAACAAATTCTTTCAATTTCTGTTTGCAATGAAAAGTCTTTATTTCACCTTCATTCACAAATGATAGCTTTGCAGGATATAATATTCTGGGCTGGCAGTTGTTCTCTCTTAGTACCTGGGCTATATCTCGCCATTCCCTCCTAGCTTTTAGAGTTTCTGATGAGAAGTCAGCTGTGAGTCTGATTGGAGATCCTCTGAGAGTAATCTGACGTTTCTCTCTTGCACATTTTAGGATCTTTTCTTTATGTTTCACTGTGGAGAGTTTAATTACAACGTGTCGTGGTGAGGATCTCTTTTGGTCGTGTTTATTAGGGGTTCTGTGGGCTTCCTGTACTAGGATGTCTCTGTCCTTCTCCAAACCTGGGAAATTTTCTGCTAATATCTCACTAAAAAGGCCTTCTAATCCTTTCTCCCTCTCCATGCCTTCAGGAACTCCTAGAACCCGAATGTTGGGTTTTTTAATAGTATCCTGAAGATTCCCGACAATATGTTTCAGATTTCTAATTTCCTCTTCTTTTCTTTGGTCTGACTGTATCCTTTCCTGTTCTCTGTCTTCTAAGTCCAATATTCTCTCTTCTGCTTCACCCATTCTGTTTGTAAGGCTCTCTATTGTGTTTTTCATTTGATCTATTGAATTCTTCACTTCAGTCACTATCACAGTTTCCTGTTGTACTAGTTGTTTCGTTTCATTTTGATTCCTCCTTAATATTTCATTTTCACGAGAGAGATTTTCTATCTTGTCCATTAAGGATTTGTGTAGTTCCAGAATTTGTTTTTGAGAACTTCTTAATGTTCTTATCAATTTTTTGAGATCTGCTTCTTGCATTTCTTCTATCTCATCATCTTCATAATCTTGAATTGGGGTGTCTTTTTCATTTGAGGGCGTCATGGTGACTTCCTTGTTTTTATTACCTCGGTTTTTGCGTTTGTTATTTGGCATATTGGAGATATTTGGTTTCTTCACTGTGGTGCTTTTTCTTGTTATACTATGACTCTAGATTAAGTGGACTATCTGTTTTTGATGGAGCCTTAGGGCTTGAGATGGGTGTGGCCTGAGAGCTCTGTTTGGTGTGCCAAAGGTGACACTCCCAGGTTAGGCGTGGTAAATCTCTCTCTCTCTTTTTTTTTTTTGATTCAAAAGGGAAGTAATTCCGCACAGCTGAACGAAGTTGGAGGTAGTTAGCAGGCAAATGATATACCCACAGGAGCCAGAGATCGGAAGCTCTTTCCCAAGATCCCCACAGGGAATCTGTTCGGCCCTCAGAGTGGGCTCAAATTCTCCTTCAGCCTCCCACTGGGTTGCCAAAGTTACGGAATTGTAGCGTCTCTGGAGAGTGCTCACGTGAATTCCGTGAGTTCTCTCCCCCACCGTCTCTTTTTTCACAGTCTCAGTTCAGTAGCACCACAAATTTACTAGCTCCTAATCTCCTGTTAATTCGCCCCGCCCAGAGTCGGGTTTTTCTGCTAGGCTCAGGGCCGGTGCAGACCTGAGGTCGCTCTGCTTATGACGTATGTCCAAGATGGCGCCTGCTCTTTGTCTTGCTCGCCCTTGAGAGGTGAGCGGAGAGAGAGAAACCCGTGTCCGTACTAGTCACCCTTTTTTCTCTCTCTCTCTCTCTTCCAGTTAGCCTTGTGAACTTCCCCCCCCCGGGGGTCGTTCCCTCTAGTCTCCTCTCTCCGCTTGCCTGCCGGTGTCTCGGGCTATTGAGGTTCGGCTCACCTCGCGTTCCAGCGCTGGTGTGTTGAGTCTGCAGCTGATGTCCCGAACTGTGGGCTCCCACGCTCTCCACGCAGGTCCGCTGTGAGTCACGCGTTCCGGAAGAGTTTCTTCTGCTGTTTCCTCCCCTACTCTTCCTTGAACCTGCAGTATCTCCACTTTTATTAAACTATCTCTCCCCAGACTATCAGTGTGCTCCCTTCCTATTCCGCCATCTTCTGCATGGTATGATTCTAATTCTTTTGAATTTGCTGAGACTTGCTTTATGGCCTAGTATGTGGTCAGTCCTAGAGAAGGTTCCATGTACTGCTGAGAAAAATGTAAATTCTTTAAGTGTAGGATGAAAAGTTCCGTAGATATCTGTTAGATCCGTTTGTGCTGTAGTGTCTTTTAAGGTTTAGGTCATCACAGTGCTCAGTTTATGTCAATGATAATTTTATGATGTCAGTTCTTTTGTGTGTTCACAATAAATGATTTATTATATGACAAAGTTTTGTATATTGCATCTAAATATTATGACATCAGAAATGTTTATGACTTCACATTGATTATGGTGTCACAATGGTTTTCTATCATCACAATTGGCTAAAATATCACAATGATGGTTAATACATCAAAATTGATTATATCAACATTTTTTACTTCAAATTTGATTATGATATTACAATGGTTGGTTTATGACAATGATAATTTGTGGCATCTCAACATTAGTTTATGACAACAATGTACTATGACATCACAATTGAATAGGACATCACAGTGGTATTATGGCACCACAATTGACTTTGATATTGCAATGATGGTTATGGTATCAAAATTGATTATGATGCCAAAATGGTTTTTATGACAACACAATACATTATTACATCACAGAGGTAGTTTTATGTCATCAGAATGGTGGTTTATCACAAAATGATTTTCACATCAAAATTTTTATTATAATACAATGGTGTTTAATGACATCAATATTGATGATTTCACAATGGTTCCTTGGTTTATGACATCACAACATATTGTGATGGCACAATAGGGCATGATATTATTTTTATGGCAGCACAATTGACAAAGATGGCACAATGGTTTATGATATGATAATGTTGTTTTATCACATAACAATTGATTATGGCTACACAGACTATCATGGTTTATGACAACCACATTGATTGTGATGGCAGTGTTTGGTCATTGTAGCTCAGTTCATAATAGCTAAGATATAGAATCAACACAGGTGTCCATCAACTAAAGACTAGATAAATTATTTTTTATATACACTATGGAATACTACACAGTGATTTAAAATAAAATGCAACAAAATGGATTAAACTGGAAACCATTATACTTAATGAAATAAGCCAGCCACAAGAGGACAAATACCATATTTTCTCCCTGATCTGTGGAAACTAATAGAGTACCTAAAAGGTAATCTATAGAAGTGAAGTTGCCACTTTTAGATGCAATGGTTTTAAACAGCTCTTGTCACAATTGTTAAGGGATAATTTTTTCATACTATTTGTAGAACTCATATATTGTGGGGTTAATCTTATGAGTATAAAGTTGAGGAGCTGGTGCTGTGGTGCAGTATGCTAATCCTCCACCTGCAGCACCAACATCCCCTATGGGCACCAGTTCTAGTCCCAGCTGCTCCTTTTTCCAATCCAGTGTCTCTGCTGTGGCTATGGCCTGGGGCTTCGGATTGGTCCAGCTCTGATCATTGTAGCCATTTGGGGAGTGAACCAGTGGACAGAAGACCTTTCTCTCTGTTTCTCCCACAAACTGTTTGTAACTCTATCTCTCAAATAAATAAAATTTTTAAAACACAAAGCTAATTGAAAATAGATCTTTGTAAAAAATAAGGATAGGAGAGAGAGGAGGAAGAAGTGTGGGAATGTGGGTGTGAGGGATGATAAGGTTGTAAGAATCATATTACAGTGTTTTATGACAATATAATGACATCAAAATTGATTATGATGGCATGAGGTAGTTTTATGTCATCACAATTTGAATATGGCAACAAAAAAGGTAGGTTTATGATATTAGAAGGGTGGCTTATCCAAACTAATAGACTGATATCACAATTTTAAAAAATATTTATTTAATTTTTTGAAAGGCAGAAGTAGAGAAGGATATTCATTTCCCCAAGTGGCTAAAATGGCCAAAGCTGTACCAGTTCAAATACAGGAGCCAGGAGATTTATCCAGGTCTCTCACATGGGAACAGGGACCGAGGACTTGGACTGTCCTCTGCTGCTTTCCCAAGCTCATTAGCAGGGAGACAGATTGGAACTGGGGCAGCCAGGATTTGAACCAGTGCCCATATGAAATGTTGTTTTGGCACATGGCAATTTAATCCATTATGCTACAATGCCTGCCTCCACATTTTTTTCTATGATAATGCAAAGAAAGTATATGCCATCAAAATTAGTTATTATGGAACACTGTTTATAAAATCACAACTGATTCACAAAGACAGTTTTACGATAGAAATGTGGTTTTTTTTTTAAGATTTTAAATATTTGAGAGGTAGAGTTACAGACAGTGAGAGGGAGAGACAGAGAGAAAGGTCTTCCATCCACTGGTTCACTCCCCAAATGACTGCAACTCCAGCTGATCTGAAGCCAGAAGCCAGGAGCTTCTTCCAGTCTCCCATGTGGGTGCAGGGGCCCAAGGACTTGAGCCATCTTCCACTGCCTTCCCAAGCCATAGCAGAGAGCTGGATTGGAAGAGGAGCAGCCAGGATTCCAATGGGCACCCATATGGGATGCCGGCACCACAGGAAGATGATTAACATACTGTGTCATAGCGCTGGCCCCAGAATGGTGTTTTATCACTTAACATTTTATTTCAACATTACATTTTTTTGACAAAGCAAGGGTATTTGTGACATCAAATTTTATTATGACACAATGTGTGATGATTTAACAAAAAATTTATGAAAGAAAAATGGTAGCTTTATTACATCAAAATTGATTATGACAAAACGATGTTATGACAATGACATATTAAGGGTATGTTTTTGATACCAGAATGTATGATACTATATTATTATGGCAATATAAAGGGGTTTATTACATCCAAATTGATTATATGGTATAATGTTTATGACATCACAACTAATTATGGCATCAGAAACATTTTTTTAACTTTTATTTAATGAATATAAATTTCCAAAGTACAGCTTATGGATTAAAATGTTACAATGGCTTCCCCACCCATAAGGTGCCTCCCACCTGCAACCCTCCCCTTTCCCACTCCCTCTCCCCTTCCAATCACATCAAGATTCATTTTTGATTCTCTTTATATACAGAAGATCAGTTTAGCATAATGTTTTTTGATAATACAATGGCAATTTATGATTTCAAAGTCATTATGATGTCATAAAATTTGGATTATGACATCACAAATGATTAGGACTTCACAATGGAAGGTTTATGATATCAGAATGAATGTTTATCAGAAACCAATCAATTATAACATCAAAATTAACTATGATTTCACAATGTGGATTATTGAATCACAATCATTTAGGACACCAAAATGGTAAGTTTATAATATCAAAATTTATTATGACATCACAACCACATCAGAATCATATCACAGTAGTAGATTTATGAATTCATTAATTATGACATCACAATATATGAGATATGACAACAGATTTGTTGACATCACAATCACAAATGTAAAATTATGGTATCAGAATGATAGCTTATCACAAACCAATAGATTATATCATGATGTTTTATGACAATAAAGGTGGTACATGACATCAAAATTGGTATGAAGGCAGAAAAGATTATATCACTTTTGATGATATCACAAATGTAGGTTTATGATATCAGAATGGTTGTTTACTCAGACCATTTGATTATACTACAATGTTATTATGAAAATATAATGTTGATCTATGACATCACAATTTCTTATGATGGCATATTGTTTTCATTATGATAACACAATTGATTATGATATCAATGACAGGATCATGATAACAGAAATGAGGTTTAACATAACAAACATTATAATCTTCCAATGTGTTTAAGAAATATAGAAGTCAAGTATAGAACATTACAACAACCCACTTAAGAGATGGGCCAAGGACCTCAATAGACATTTTTCAAAAGAGGAAATCCAAATGGCCAACAGGCACATGAAAAAATGTTCAAGGTCATTAGCAATCAGGGAAATGCTAATCAAAACCACAATGAGGTTTCACCTCACCCCGGTTAGAATGGCTCACATACAGAAATCTACCAACAACAGATGCTGGTGAGGATGTGGGGAAAAAGGGACACTAACCCACTGTTGGTGGGAATGCAAACTGGTCAAGCCACTATGGAAGTCAGTCTGGAGATTCCTCAGAAACCTGAATATAACCCTACCATTTGACCCAGCCTTCCCACTCCTTGGAATTTACCCAAAGGAATTTAAATTGGCAAACAAAAAAGCGGTCTGCAGCCTAATGTTTATTGCAGCTCAATTCACAATAGCTAAGACCTGGAACCAACATAAATGCCCATCAACGGTAGACTGGACAAAGAAATTATGGGATATGTACTCTTTAGAATACTATACCGCAGTAAGAAACAATGAAATCCAGTCATTTGCAACAAAATGAAGGAATCTGGAACACATCATGCTGAGTGAAATAAGCCAATCCCAAAGGGACAAATACCATATGTTCTCCCTGATCAGAGACAACTGACTGAACACCAAAAAGGAAACCTCCTGAAGTGAAATGGACACTATGGGAAACGGTGACTTGATCAGCATAGCCCTGACTGTTAATGAACAACTTAATACATTATCCCTCTTAGAGTTTTTTTGTCTGTTCTACTTAATATGACTGGTTTAATTCTGTAATTAATACACAGTTATTCTTAAGTGTTGAAAATTAACTGAAATGTGATCCCTGTTAAACATAAGAGTGGGAATAAGAGAGGGAAGAGATGTATAATTTGGGACATGCTCAAGCTGACTTACCCCAAATGGTAGAGTTAAAAACAAACCAGGGGATTCCAATTCAATCCCATCAAGGTGGTATGTACCAATGCCATCTCACTATTCCAAGTGATCAATTTCAGTTCACAATTGATCATAATGAAAGGACTAAGAGTCAAAGGGAGCACATAAACAAGTCTAGTACCTGCTAACACTAACCGATAGAATAAATAAGGGGGAGAGTGATCCAACATGGGAAGTGAGATACTCAGCAGACTCATAGAATGGCAGATGTCCTAAATAGCACTCTGGCCTCAGAATCAGCCCTAAAGGCATTCGGATCTGGCTGAAAAGCCCATGAGAGTATTTCAGGCATGGAAAGCCAAGACACGCTGGCAAAAGATCTCTGCGAGTGAGATCCCAGTGGAAAGAACAGGCCATCAAAGAAGGAGGTACCTTTCTCTGAAGGGAGGAGAGAACCTCCACTTTGACTATGACCTTGTCTAAACAAGATAAGAGTCGGAGAACTCAGAGGGCTTCCATAGCCTTGGAAACTCATGACTGGAGCATAGGGAGATTACTGATGCCATAGACAGGAGTGTCAATTGGTAAAGTCGACAACAGGAGTCACTGTGCACTTACTCCTCATGTAGGATCACTGTCCTTAATGTGCTGTGCATTGAGATTTAATGCTATAACGAGTACTCAAACAATATATTTCACTTTGTGTTTCTATGGGGGTGCAAACTTTTGAAATCTTTACTTAATGTATACTAAACTGATCCTGTGTAAAAAAAAAAAAAAAAAGAAAAGAAAGGAAATTATCAACTCCCAACTTGACTCTCACTGGGATTAAACATGACAATAGGTCTGATCTGATTTCATCATCATTTAAAAAAATCATCTATTATTTTTCACTTTATTTTCTGTGTGGGAGCAAACTGCTGAAATCCTTACTTAATGTATACTAAGCTGATCTTCTGTATATTAAGATAATCGAAAATGAATCTTGATGTGAATGGAAGGGGAGAGGGAGTGGGAAAGGGGAGGGTTGTGGGTGGGAGGGACGGTATGGGGGGGGAAGCCATTGTAATCCATAAATCGTACTTTGGAAATTTATATTCATTAAATAAAAGTTAAAAAAATAAATGAAAATACAACAGTGGTTTATGACATCAAAATTGGTAGATGTAGCAAGATGATTGGTTTATAACATCACAATTTTTATGATGGTACAATGGTAGGTTAATGACATAGCAATTGACATCACAATGGTATTTTATATCAGAATCATGGTTTACCGCATAGCAATTGATTATAATATCAAAATTTCTTATGATAACAATTGTGATTAACAGCATCAAAATTAATTCTGATGTCATAATGCTCTGGCTGATTGCATCATGGTACTTTATTACAGCAACAGCAGGCTTTTACATCAGAATTGATTATATTGGCAAAAGGGAATTCTTATGTTATCAGAATGGTGGTTCATATTTGAAAATTTATTATGATATCATAGTGTGTTTTATGACAGTATGATGATGGGTTATGATGGCACAATGGTAGGACTATGATATCACAATTGATTATGACAGCACAATGCTCATCTATAATACCAGAATCATTTATCACATACCAATTGCTTTTTATTAAGTTTTATTTAATGAATATAAATTTTCAAAGTGAACTTTTGGATTATAGCTGCTTCCCCCCCCATAACCAACCTCCCACCCACAAACCATCTCATCTCTGACTTCCTCTCCCATCCCATTCTTCCTCAAGATTCATTTTTAATTATCTTTATATACAGAAGATCAACTTAGTATATACTAAGTAAAGATTTCAACAATTTTCACCCACACAGAAACACAAAGTATAAAGTGCTGCTTGAGCACTAGTTATACCGTTAATTCACATAGAACAACACATTAAGGACAGAGATCCTACATGAGGAGTAAGTGCACAGTGACTCCTATTGTTGATTTAACAATTGACACATTTATGATGTCAGTAATCGCCCCAGGCTCTTGTCATGAGTTGCCAAGGCTAGGAAAGCCTCTTGAGTTCAGCAACTCCGATTTATTTAGACAAGGTCATAGTCAAAGTGGAAGTTCTCTCCTCCCTTCAGAGAAAAGTACCTCCTTCTTTGATGGCCCGTTCTTTCCTCTGGGATCTCACTCACAGAGATCTTTCATTTAGGTTTTGTTTTTTTTTTGCCAGAGTGCCTTGGCTTTCCATGTCTGAAATACTCTCATCAGCTTTTTAGCTAGCTCTCAATGCCTTAAGGGCTAATTCTGAGGCCAGAGTGCTGTTTAGGACATCTGCCATTCTATGAGTCTGCTGTGTATCCCGCATCCCATGTTGGATTGTTCTCTCCTTTTTAATTCTATCAGTTTTAGCAGACACTAGTCTTGTTTATGTGGTCCCTTTGACTTTTAATCCTATTATTGTGATCAATTATGAACTGAAACTGATCATTTTGACTAGTGACATGGCATTGGTACATGCCACCTTGATATGATTGAATTGGAATCCCTTGCACGTTTCTAACTCTACCATTAGGGGCAAGTCCAATTTAGCATGTGCTGAACTGTACATCTCCTCCTCTTATTCCCACTCTTATATATATTTTTTGACAGGCAGAGTGGACAGTGAGAGAGTGAGACAGAGAGAAAGGTCTTCCTTTGCCGTTGGTTCACCCTCCAATGGCCGCCGTGGCTGGCATGCTGCGGCCAGTGAACCACGTTGATCCGATGGCAGGAGCCAGGTGCTTATCCTGGTCTCCCATGGGGTGCAGGGCCTAAGTACTTGGGCCATCCTCCAGTGCACTCCCAGCCACAGCTGGAAGAGGGGCAACTGGGACAGAATCTAGCACCCCGACTGGGACTAGAACCTGGTGTGCCAGGGCTGCAAGATGGAGGATTAGCCTAGTGAGCTGTGGCACCGGCTTCCACTCTTATATTTAACAGGAATCACTTTTCAGTTAAAGTTAGATACCTAAGAATAATTTTGTGTTAATTAAAGAGTTCAACCAATGATATTAAGTAAAACAAAAAAAAATACTAAAAAGAATAAAGTATTAAGTTATTCCTCGACAATCAGGACAAGGGCTGATCAATTGATTTTTTTAAAATAAGATTAATTTATTTATTATGTGAAAGGCAGAATTACCGGAGGGGATCTTCCATCCACTGGTTCACTCTCCAAATGGCTGCAACAGCCAGAGCTGGGCCAATTCAAAGCAGGAACAAAGAGCTTCTTCCAGGTCTCTGATGCAGGTGCAAGGGCCCAAGCACTTGGGTCATGTTTTAGTGCTTTCCCAGGCCATAACAGAGAGCTGGATCAGAAGTGGAGCAACCAGGACTCAAACTGGCACCCATACAGAATGCCAACACTTCAAGAGGCAACTTTACCCACTATGACACAGTGACAGCCCCACAAAATGCTTTTTACAACAGATTTCTAGGTCAATATAATGATGTTTTATTTTATTAAAATTGATTATGATGGGACATTGTTTAGTTTATGACATCACAAACTCTAGGGTATCACATTGGTAGATTTATAATTACAGAATGGCTGTTAGATACCAATTGATTATGATATCACAATTTTTATGACAAAACAGTTAATTTTTGACATCACAATTGACTATGATATCACATTGGATGACTTAAAACACCAACATTTATGATGACATCTCTTTTTAAAGATTTGTTTGGTTGTTTATTTATTTATTTATAGATTTATTTGAAAGTCATAGTTACACAAAGAAAGAAGGAGAGGCAGAGAGGGAGAGAGAAAGAGAGAGGTCTTCCATCCTCTGGCTCACTTCCCAATTGGCCGCAATGGCCCGAGCAGCAATGATCTGAAGCCAGGAGCTAGGAGATTTTTCCAGGTCTCCCCCACGGGTGCAGGAGCCTGAGGACTTGGGGCAACTTCCACTGCTTTCCCAGGCCATTGCAGAGAGCTGGATGGGAAGTGGAGCAGCTAGGACTCGAACCAGTGCCCTTATGGGATGCTGGCACTGCAGGCAACAGCTTTACCTGCTATGCCATAATGCCAGCCCCTATGATGACATCTTAACAATTGGTATATTACATCAGAATTAGTTTTGACATCACAGTTATAGCATTATAGTATCAGAATGGCAGTTTATCACAGAACATGGATTATATTATGTTTTTTATCACAATACAATGGTTATGTATGTTTATCAAAATTGGTTATGATGACATAGTTTATGTATGACATCACAATTGATAATGACATCACAATGGTATGTTTATGATATAAAAATGTGGTTTATCATAAAATAGATTATGATATCTCAATGTTATGATATTAAATGTCAGTTTATGACATCAAAATTGATTATGATGGCACACAGTAGTTTTATGTCATCATAACTATTTGTGATGGCACACCAGTAAGTTTATTATATCACAATAGTGGCATATCATATATTGATTAGGACATCACACTTCTGAAATATTTTATGGTGGTCTATGACAGGACAATTGGTTAGGATGGCATAATAGATGGTTTTTGACAACACACTTGATTATGATATCACAATAGTAGGTTTGTGATACCAAAATGTCATCACTATGTAATTATGGCAGTACAATGTTGTATTATGACAATATAATTTTGATTATGATAGCACATTTTGATGTATGATATCACAATTGATTATGACAGCACAATGGTAAGCTTAAATCAGAAAGGGAGTTTAGATCCAACATGGGAAGCGGATACACAGCAGACTCATAGAATGGCAGATGCCCTAAACAGACTCTGGCCTCAGAATTAGCACTTAAGGCATTCAGATCTGGCTGAAGAGCCCATGAGAGTATTTTAGGCATGGAAAGCCAAGACACTCTGGCAAAAAAAACAAAACCTAAATGAAAGATCTCTGTGACTGATATCCCAGTGGAAAGAACGGGCCATCAAAGAAGGAAGTTCCTTTCTCTGAAGGGAGGAGAGAACTTCCATTTTGACTATGACTTTGCCTAAATAAGATCAGAGTTGGGAAATTCAAAATGTTTCCATAGCCTTGGCAACTCATGACAAGGCTACATCAGAGAGCTGGATTGGAAGTAGAGCAGCCGGGACTTGAACTGGTGCCCATGTGGGATGCTGGCATTGCAGGTGGCAGCTTTACCCACTATGCCGCCATGCTGGCCCCTTTAATTACCTTTATATACAGAAGATCAGCTCTTAGTAAACATTTCAACAGTTTGCACCCACACAGACACACAAAGTATAAAGTACTATTTGAAAACTAGTTTTACCATTGATTTTCATAGTACAACTCACTAAGGACAGAGGTGTTATATGGGGAACAAGTGCACAGTGATTCCTGTTGTTGATTTAACAATTGACACACTTATTTATGACATCAGTGATCACCCGAGGCTTTTGTCATGATCTGCTAAGGCTATGGAAGCCTTTAGATTCCACAAACTGACATTATTTAGACAGGGCCATAATCAAAGTGGAAGTTCTCTCCTCACTCCAGAGAAAGGTACCTCCTTCTTTGATGGCCCCCTCTTAGTATGATATATTTATCACAAATGTATGGTGATGATGATTTATCACAAATCAATACTATCACAAATACTATCAAAAATCAATACTACAATACAATGATCTTATAAAAATAAAATAATGATATGACATCAAAATTGATTTTGATGGCAAATTGCTTGATTCATGACCTCAGAGGGATACTGACATAATAAAGTTATATTTACAATATGAGAAAGGTTTATGACATCACTGTTTTTGTGACAATACAATGGTTGGTGTATGATATTACCATTCCTAATGATGATATAATGATTAGTTTATTACATCACAGAGGAGTATATCAGGATGGTAGCTATTTGATATCAGAATGGTGAAATGATCATATTGTTTTATGACCACACAAAGGTGGTTTATGATATCAAAATTCTTTATGTTGACATAATGGTTGATTTACAACATCATAATTGTGGTGTGGTTTTATGGCATAACAATGATAGTATATGGCATCAAAGTTGATTATTACATCATAATAGTGACTTATGACCTCAAAATTTATGATGATATCACAATAGTGGTTTATGATATACACTTGGATGTGACATTACAGTGATGTTTTATGACATCAGAATGGTTTGATGACATCTAAACATTTACAACAGAAAAATATATCATGACCATGGTTTGCTTATTATATCACAGTGATAGGTTTATGTGATCACTTATTAGTATATGACATAACAATGTTTTCATAACATCAAAATTGATTATGCAAACGCCATGGTGTTTATTATATTGGACTTTTAGGTTTATGTCTTCTCAATGTTGTTTATGACATCATAATGGTTTTTCCTGACACCCTATTGATTATGTCATCACAATGATAGTATATTATGTCACACAGATTTTTGCATTCTCAATTGATTATCATATCATAGTGCTTTCATGACATCATTGATTTTGACATCAGAGTGAATTTTGTATTCATCACAATTGATCATCACATCATGATGGAAGGTTTATGGCATAAAATTGGTTTATAACACCATTTCATTACATTACAATGGGATGATTATCAGAATGTTATCACAATTGATTATGACATCCCAATAATGCTTTATGACATCAGTAGTGAGTATATCACTTGGTACATTTATAATATCACAATGGTTGTTTATCACATCCAAATTGATAATGACATCAAACATTTTTATGAAATTGAAATAGATTTTGACACCACAATATTAGCTTTATATCACACTGGCTTATCATGATGTTACAATTGATACGGGCATCAAAATTGTTTTTCTGACCACATAATTGATGTTTATGACAACAGTATGTTTTATTTTACATGACAATGCATGAAAATATCACAGTGATTTTAGGACATCATGATTTATTATAACACAATAGTGGCTTCTGACATCATAATAATAGTTATGAAAAGCCAATTGATGACAAAATGATTGATTTATGACATCAAATGGTAGATTTATGTCATAGAAATGTTTCATGACATGACACATGATTATGACATCATGATGCTGTTTTATGTGATTATTATTGATCATGAAGTCACAAATGCAGACCAATAACCTCAGAATTGGTTATGACATGACAGAGATAGGTTTTTGTTTTCACAATGGTGACATGTTATAAACCAATTGTTTATGACATCACAATGGATTTTGGAGCTAAAAATTAAGTTTTGTTATCACAATGGTAGTTTATAATATCACAATTTTGTTAATGGCATCGAAATTGAATATGACAAAATAAGGGTGGATATATAACAATATTAGGTTTATGACATAACATTTTATGACTTCGCATTGCTTATTTTTTTAATTTATTTATTTGACAGAGTTAGACATTTAGAGAGACAGAGAGAAAGGTCTTCCTTCCATTGGTTCACTCCCCAAATGGCCGCTATGGCTGGAGCTACACCGATCTGAAGCCAGGAACCAGGTGCTTCTTCCTGGGCTCCCACATGGGTGCAGACGCCCAAGCACTGGGGCCATCCTCCACTGCCTTCCCGGGCCACAGCAGAGAGCCTGACTGGAAGAGGAGCAACTGGGACTAGAACCCGGTGTCCATATGGGATGCTGGCACCGGAGGCAGAGGATTAACCAAGTGAGCCACAGCGCCAGCCCCATGACATAACATTTCATGAGTTCACATTGCTTATGCCATCACAATGGATATTTTTGAATTCACAATTGATTATGACACCACAGTGTTAGTTTATGGCATCACAATAGATTTTGGCATTGTAATCTTTTGTGACATCACAAGTGATTATAACATATCATTGCTCACTGACATGACAAAAGGTTTGACATAATATTTTTAAGGTTTCACAATTGCTTAAATATCACAATTGTAGTATATGACACCACAATTAATTATGAAAACAAAGATTGTTTTATCACATTGCAATGGTCTATGTATGACATCAAAAAGTTTTATGGCATCATAATTAATTATGAAACCACAATAGTTGTTTATGACATTCCAAATGATTGTGACATAACTATGGTAGATTTATGAGATCACAGTGAATTATATGTCTGCACAACCGATTCTGTCCCAACAATGGTTACTTCATGTCATCACAGTTCATTTTATGACTTCACAATTGATGTTGACATCACATTTCTAGATTTGTGATCTCAAAATTTCTGTTTGTAATACTAAAATGGCCTTATTAATATCACAAGTGACTATGACATCACTATTTCAGATTATGACAGCACAAAGGTGGTTCCCTACATAATAATTTATTGTCATGTACAATGTAGGTTGATGCCATCAAAACCATGTCTTAGTACATCAACATTTATTATGAGAAACAACAGGGTTGTATATGACATCACACTAATTATAACTAATTGTAACTATGGTGGTTTATGGCATCTCAGTCATTGTTTATATTCACAATTTATTGTGAGAACACAATGGTTGGTGTATGAAATCACAACGTAGGTTTATGGCATCACAATATTGGTTTACAGCATCACAATCACTTATTATGACATGATGCCAGTTAAACACTAGATCATAATATCAGAATGCTGGCTTTATAAATATTACAATGGATTTCATAACTTCACAATTGATTTTGCCAATTAAACGGTAGAATTAAGACATCACAGTGGTTATCCAGATATCACAATTGTGACATCATAATTGTTTTCATGTCATAATGATGGAAGATTCATGACAGTTATATTATCATAATGATGTTTTATGTCAGCACAATTGATTAAGTCAAAACCATGCCAGATTTAGAATATAACAATGATAAACTTTGACACCACAATGGATTTTATCACTCACATTGAATATGATATCACAATTGCTTTTAAGGAATCATAATTCATTATGATATCACAATGGATGTTTTGGACATCACAGGATTTTTTTTAACTTTTATTTAATGAATATAAATTTCCAAAGTACGATTTATGCATTACAATGGCTTCCCCCCCATAAGGTCCCTCCCACCCACAACCCTCCCCTTTCCCACTCCCTCTCCCCTTCCATTCACATCAAGATTCATTTTCGATTATCTTAATATACAGAAGATCAGTTTAGCATACATTAAGTAAAGATTTCAACAGTTTTCTCCCACACTGAAACATAAAGTGAAAAATACTGTTTGAGTACTAGTTATAGCATTAAATCACAATGTACAGCACATTAAGGACAGAGATCCTACATGAAAAGTAAGTGCACAGTGACTCCTGTTGTTGACTTAACAAATTGACACTCTTGTTTATGGCATCAGTAATCATCCTAGGCTTTTGTCATGAGCTGCCAAGGCTATGGAAGCCCCCTGAGTTCACTGACTCTGATCATATTTAGACAAGGCCATGGTCAAAGTGGAAGTTCTCTCCTCCCTTCAGAGAAAGGTACCTCCTTCTTTGATGACCCGTTCTTTCCACTGGGATCTCACTTGCGGAGATCTTTCATTTAGTTTTTTTTTTTTTTCCCCCAGAGTGTCTTAGCTTTCCATGCCTGAAATACTCTCATGGGTTTTTCAGCCAGATCCACATGCCTTAAGGGCTGATTCTGAGGCCAGAGTGCTGTTTAGGACATCTGCCATTCTATGGGTCTGCTGTGTATCTCACTTCCCATGTTGGATCGTTCTCTCCCTTTTTTATTCTATCAGCTGGTACTTGCAGACACTATTCTTGTTTGTGTGATCCCTTTGGTTCTTAGTCCTATCATTACGATCAATTGTGAACAGAAATTGATCACTGGGACTAGTGAGATGGCATTGGTACATGCCACTTTGATGGGATTGAATTGGAATCCCCTGGTATGTTTCTAACTCTACCGTTTGAGGTAAGTCAGCTTGAGCAGGACATCACAGTTGATTGAGATAACATGACAGTAGCTTTACGACATCATAATGGTGGTCAATAATATCACATTAGGTTTAGGATGTCACAATTGACATGATAATGATACAATGGTGGTTTAGGACATCATAATTGACTATGACAACACAGAAGTCAGTTTCTGACATCACAGTGTTAAAATGTTAGTATTATATTGGTAGTTAATATCATCACAATTGACAATGTCAGCACTATTTGATTTATAGTAACAGGATGTGGATTTATGACTTAATAGCTACTTTTAATAATAAAATGTTTTGGTTATGACACCTTAATGGTTGTCTTATGATATCACAATGGTGGTTAATGACAACACAGTGTTTTTTGTTATCACAATTTATTGTCATTGCAATGTGGTCTATGACATCACAGTTGAACATGACACCACAACAAAGGTTTATGGCATCATAATTGATTATGACACCACAGAGATAGTTCATGACATCACAATGTTTGTTTATGACATCTAAATATATATTTATGACATCAAAATTGGTTACAAAATCACAACAGTTTAATAACACCACGATTGATGGCACCAAAGTGGTGGTTTATAATGTTGCTATTGATCATTACAACACAAATGAATGAAGAACATTCCAATAGATTGTTGATTTAAAAATTGTTTAGGAAAACACAAATGTTCTCAAAATACAACAAAAGGGTAGGCTCATGATATATAAGTGTTGGTTTATGACATCATAATATTTTTTATGACATGACAATTGATTGACACCACAAAGTATTATGACACCAATGGTGTCTGGGGATATCCCAAGTGATTATGAACAGATAATGATTGGTTTATGACATCAAAATTGAAGCCTTGTGACAATTCAATGGTGTTTCCTCTGGATATTAACAAAACAGATGTCATGCATTTACCATGTTCAAGTAAAGTTAAAGTAGAATACCACACAGCCCTCCCTTGTTTTCCATCAAACTCCTCCCTCCTTCCCCTGTCTTCTTACATCAGCTTTTGCAAAGACATAATTTTAAACCATTCTATATTCACAGGCTTCATTTATGGCTAGCCATAATATTCAACAATAAAAAGTGAGAAGACTAAGGACATTAATAGTATGAACAAATACTAAAAATGGCAATTATATCACAAAGTGTCCATCTCATTCCTACATACTTTTTTGTATTCTATCTTAGTTGCAAAGATCAGGAAAAATATGATATTTGCCTTTTTGGGATTGCTAATTTCCCTAAACACAATGGTTTCCAGTTGCATCTGCATCCATTTTGTTATAAAAGCCAGGATTTCATTGTTTCTATGGCTGAGTAGCATTTCATAACATGTGTGTATCATATTTTATTTTTCCATTCATCAGTTGAATTGATTCCATGTCTTAACTATTGTTAGCTGACCTGTCATAAACATGGAGATACAAATAATTCTTTCATATGTCGTTTTCATTTTCATTTTGTTTGAGTAAATTCCAAGGAGTGGGATGGCTGGGTCATATGGATGATTTATTTTCACATTCCTGAGGGATCAACATACTCTGTTCCATAATGGTTGAACTAATTGGCATTCCCTGAAACCGTCAATCATGGTACATTTTTGGCCACATCCTCTCCAGAATTTATTTTTATTTCTGTATGATAACCATTACAAGGTGATATCTCTTTGTGCTTTTATTTACATTCCTAAGATGGAAAATTACCCTGGGATTCTTTTCATCTGTCTGTTGGCCACTTGAATTTCATCATTTGAAAAATTCATGTTCATGTCCTTTGCCCAATCCAGTTATTAACTGGATTGTTTGACTCTTTTGTGGTTGTTGAGTTTCTTGAGCTCTTAATATATCCTGGACATTGAAGCCAGTGCTGTGGCACAGTGGGCTAGAGCCCAGCCTGCAGCACTAGCATCCCATATGGGCACCAGTTCAAGTCCCGGCTGCTCCACTTCTGATTCAGCTCTCCACTGTGGCCTGGGAAAGCAGTGGAAGATGGCCCAGGTCCTTGGGCCCCTGCACCCACATGGGAGACCTGGAAGAAACTCTTGGCTCCTGGCTTCAGAACAGCTCAGCTCTGGCCATTGTGGTCATTTGGGGAGTGACCCAGTGGATTGAAGACCGACCTCCCTATCCCAGCTCTACTACTGTATGTAACTCTGTATTTCAAATAAATAAAATAAATCTTAGAAAAATATATAGCCTGGATATTATTCCTTTATCAGTTGTATAGCTTGCAAATACTTTCTCACATTCTGTGGATTGTCTCTTCATTTTCTTGAGTGTTATCTTTGAAATTCAGAAGATTCTTAGATTGATCCAATCCCATTTTCTCTATATTTATGTTTATTGCCTGGGCTTCTGGAGTCTTTTACAATAATGATTTGCCTGTACCATTGTCTTGTAGTTTTCTCAATGCTTTCCTTTAGTAATTTGAAGGTATTGGGTCATTGATTTGGATCCTTGATCCATTTTCATTGATTTTGCATAAGATGTATGTCAGGAGTCTTGTTTCATGCTTCTTCATGTTGAGATCCAATTTTCCTGGCACCATTTGTTGAAGAGAATATATTATATATTTTCTCCAGAGATTGATTTTAACTCCCTTATCAAAGATTGGTTATAGATACATGGATTGATTTCTGGGGTCTCTGTTCTGTTCCATTGATCTCTATGTCTATTTTTGTGCCAGTACCAGGCTGTTTTGATTATAACTGTCCTGTAGTATGACTTGAAATCCTCTGATATTGTGATGTCTCTGGGTTTGTTTTTGCTGTTTAGGATTGCTTCAGGGGTTGGCACTGTGGCGCTTTAGGTTAATCCTCCACTTGCAGTGCTGGCATCCCATATGGGTGCCGGTTCTAGTCCTGGCTGCTCCTCTTCCAATCCAGTTCTCTGCTGTGGCCTGGGGAAACAGTAGAAGATGGCTCAACTCCTAGGGCCCCTGCACCCACATGGGAGACCAGGAAGAATCACCTGGCTCCTGGCTTCAGTTCAGCACAGCTCCGGCTGTTGCGGCCATTTTGGTGTGAACCAATGAAGGAAGACCTTTCTCTTTGTCTCTCTCTCTTTCTGTCTGTAACTCTACTGCTCAAATAAATTAAATAAAATCTTTTAAAAAATTGTTTCAGCTATTTGGAGTCTTCTCTGTTTCATATGAATTCTAGAAACATTTTTTCCTAAGTCAGAGAAGAATGTCACTGGCATTTTGATTGTGATCATAGTGAGTACTATGAATATTTTCATGATATTAATTCTCCCAATCCATGAACATAGGGCATATTTTTGCTTTAGTTTTGTCTGTTATTTCTTTTGTTAATTTTTTAAAATTTTTCATTGTGGATATTTTTTACATCCTTGGTTTCATTTATACCAAGTTATTTGAATTTTTGTAGTTATTGTGACTGGGACTCATTTTACAAGTTCTTTCTCAGTCATGGCATTGTTTGTATAAATATATATATATATATATGTTATTACCATATATATATATGTGATTGATTTTTGTGTGTCGATTTTATATCATACAACATTACCAAGCTCTCTTTTTATTAGTGGACTTTTTTTATATTGAATAGTAGATAATTTTGGTTCCCCTACACATAGGATCATGTGATAATTTGAATTCCTCTTTCCATTTTGTATTCCCTTGATTTCTTTTTCTTCTCTAATGTCTCTGGCTAAACCTTCAAGAACTATATTGACTGTGGATATAGTTGTATGGTTCTGGATGTTAGTGGAAATTCGAACTGCAATTTAGAGCAAAATGGGGTCTCTATGGCTCATGACAGAGAGGTTCTCCAGGCTGGGGATGTCTCAAAAGTGCTAATCAAAGGGATATTTGAGAAGATGATGGTCAAAGTGAAAAAGAAAATAGAAGGTAAAAGTACGTTTTGGACAAGATGTAAAGGAATATTTAAAATATGCTCAAGATCAATAGAAACTTATGTGTATTTGTCCACCTGAATAGAAGCTGTTATAAAGGAAATGTCTAAATGTAAAATTATCAAGTACTATGGCAATGTTGAATAATTAACATTTCTTAGTCAAAAATTTGGTCATGATAAAAAACTATTCCTTGTAAGTATTCCCTATAATTGAGCTCCTACAGGTAGAGTTAGAGAGAAAAAGGCAAAATCTTGCGGACAAGCTAACTTAACTCTGCCAATTCAGTCTCCCTAGTCCTTACTGGTCTCTTAGGCATTCTAGTTCTTCATGAATCAATCTTAGTAAGGCATGTGCTTCTAAGAATTTGCCAATTTCTTCTGGATTATCATATTTTGCTGTTTAATTGTTCACAATTATCTCCAATTATCTCCATTAATTTTTTGTATTATGTAATACAGAGGCAATGTGTCTCTTTTAATATCTGATTTTTATTTATTTGAAATGCCTTTTTTCTTACTTAGCTTATATAAGAGCTTTTGAAGTTCTAACTTTTCAAAGAGACAGCTTTTGGGCCAGTGCTGTGATGTAGTGGGTAAATCGCTGCCTGCAGTGCTGGCGGCATCCCATATGGACGCTGGTTTGCTCCACTTCCAGTCCAGCTCTCTGCTGTCCTTGGGCCCCTGCACCCTCATGGGAAAACCCGGAGGAAGCTCTTGGCTCCTGGTTTCAGATCGGCACAGCTCTGGCTGTTGCAGCCAACTGGGGAGTGGACCAGTGGATGAGTGGATGGAAGACCTCTCTCTCTCTTTGCCTCTCCTTCTGTCTCTTTGTAACTCTGTCTTTCAAATAAATAAAATAAATCCTTAAAAAGAAACAAAGATACAGTTGTTAACTTTTTGCTATGTTTTCTTAGCCTCTATTGGCCTTATTTCTGCTATAAGTTTTATTACATCTTTTCTTCTACTACTTTTGGGTTTGATTTTTTTTTCTTGTTTTTCTAGTTCTGTAAAGTGAGGTGGTAACTTGTTTACTTAAGATATTTCTGTTTGTTATGCCACACTAATTGCTCTAAATGTCCTTATTAGCACTGCTATACCTGTATTACACAGGTCATGGCATGTTATATTTTAATTTATTTTTTATTATTATTTGACAGGTAGAGTTATAGAGAGTGAGAGAGAGAAACAGAGAGAAAGGTCTTCCTTCCATTGGTTCACGCCCCCCCCCCCAAATGGCCGCAATGGCTAGAACTGCGCCAATCCGAAGCCAGTAGCCTAGTGCTTCCTCCGGTTTCCCATACAGGTGCAGGGGTCCAAGCACCCAGGCCATCCTCCACTGCCTTCCCAGTCCACAGCAGAGAGCCGGACTGGAAGAGGAGCAGCCGGGACTAGAACTGGTACCCACATGGGATGCTGGTGCCACAGTCAGAGGATTAACCAACTGAGCCACGGCACTGGCCCCAATATTTTAATTCATTTCAAGAAATTTTTAACTTCCTTCTTAATTTCTTCCTTGATCAATTGTTTGTTCATGAATACATTATTTAATTTCTGAAGTTTATTAAGTTTCCAAAGTGTTTTGTTATTTTGTCTACTTTTATTGTAGTGTTTTTAGTGAAGATACTTGATATGGATTCCAGTTTTAAAACCTTGCTGACAACTGTTTTGTGACCTATCATGTGCTCCATCCAGGAGAATTTCCATGTGTTTAGACGAATGTGCACTCTGCAGCTAAATGGAATGTTCTACAGATGCCTCATAGATCCAGCTGATCCAGGTTGCAATAAACTTTGCTGTTTCTTTGCTTATTTTCTGTCTGGCTGATCTGCCCACTTATGAAAGTGGGCTGTTAAGTCCCCTAATATTATTTAGTGGAGTCTATCTCCCTGTATTACAAATTGTACACAAAGTGTATTATCAAATACACTTTCCACCCCTTTGCATTTTCAAGCCCTTCTTGAAGACAAATCACTGAAACCATTGCTCTTTCCACACTGTCACAAGGTTCTCAGGAACTTTCCTCATTCCTTTGGGCTAATTTTTATTTTTCCCTTCTCTTACTGTGTATTCTCATAACCTATCATCAATGTAGCTGATTCTTTCTTATGTTTCATCTCTCCTGCAGTTGATGTCTTCTATCACATTTTTCATTTCATGTGGTTTACATTTCAGTTGAAAGACATGTTTGATAGTTGAAATTACTTCCATCTATCAGAGAATAAAGTTATTTCTGTGTTCAGTTGAAGTTAATTGAATTTTCTTTATTTGATTTGTATGCATCTCATAAATATAACATTAGGAATACAGTAATTCTTCTGTACCTGTCCTCCCACCTACTCCTCCTCCCTCTCCTGTTTTGTGTGAGAAAGAAAAAGAAAGAAAAGAGAAAGAAAAAAATCGAATAAAAAACTAACAGAACTCTTCCTCAGTAGTCTAGACAAGAATGTTCTATGTTATTGCTTCTCTAAGGTGTTTGTACTTTTTTTCCCCTTTCTCTTTTCCCTTCCTTCCTCTCCCTCCTTTCCTTTTCAAAACTTAATTGTCTTTAAAGAAGAACCTAAGGATGATACCTCTTTTGTGAGCTCTTAGACATAACTTATGAGACATAATAATATCCACCACGTTGCTGTTGGCTCCTGCCTGCAGCAGCACGTGGCAGATCTCCACGGAGCCCTTCTGGGTGGCTGTGTGCAGGGGCGTGCGCTTGCTCTGCTGTCGCTCTGGAAGTTGGGGTCCGGACTGTCCAGCAGCATCAGGATCACCTTCTGCAGCTCCCCCTTCTTCGCCAGCAGGTACAGCTGCCAGGGCTGGAACCGGAGCTTCTTCCTCCTCTCTGACTCCTGGATGACCAGGGCCTTTTCCAGGGCTTCCAGGCCTGGCCCTGGTGGCAACCCCATGGCTGACAGGCAGCCTCCATTGGGCAGTGTCAGAGAGGGGCCAGAACTGCCGATGGTGTCCGCGAGGGGGTCGCAGGGTGGGCGCTGTGGCTCCCCATGCCCACGCATCTGGGTGCTGGGCTGGGACGTGTCCGCTCTCCCAGGGGCATCCTGGGCCAGGGTTGGGGGCACGGGCACTGCAGTGCCAGCCAAGGAGGTCACCCCATCCCCCTGGCCCAAGTCGGCCCGGCCACCGGAGGATGTGGCCCCCGCGCGCAAGGACCCAAGGACCCGGCCTGCCTCCCGCATGGCCACGCCCAAGGCCGAACCCGTGGCTGTCGCCAGGAGGAAGGGGCTGGCGGCCAGCAACAAGGGTGGCCGGGCGCCCCTCGCCAAGAAGTCCCTGGTCCGCAAGACAGCCACCCGTGCCCTGTCCAAACTCACAAATATGTGAAAATTAAACAACAGTCTAAATATCTGAACCCCAAAAATCAGAACGGAGAACATAAATACACCAAATTAATAGAAATAAAGGCAAAAGACACAAAAACTTAAAGTATATGTACAAAGCAATGCTTAGGGGAAAATTTATAGCTAAAAATGCTTGTATAAAGAAGAAACAAGATCTCAAGTAAGTAATCTAACCATTCACTCTAAGATACTACAAAAAGAAAATCAAACCAAACCTGAAAATAGTAGGAAGGGAATAATAAAGATTTAAGTAGAAGGTAATGAACTATAGAATAGATACAAACACTGGAATATCAGACTCTTTTTCAAAGCCTTCAAAAATCAATAAAACTGATAGGATAAAAAGAGAATTCACAATTTAGTAGAATTTAAATGAAACAGATATCATTATCAACTTTACATGAATAAAAGGGATTATACAGGAATATGCTCAAAAATCTTACTTCAAAAAATTATACAGCATAGAAGTAATGATAAAAGTTTAGAAGATAAGGACTACCAAACTGAGTCAAAAAGCACAGATAATAAACTGTAACAAGTGAAGGAGTGAGTTAGAATTTTAAAAAATCATACACAAAGAGATGAGCAGTTTCCCCACTAAATTCAACAAAATTTTTAAAGAGGGAAATGTCAATTCCTCACAAACCTTTCCAATAAATATAACCTGGCACACTCCCCAATTCATTTTCTAACTACACTGATAAATGAAAGAAATCACAAGAAACTAAGAAGCCAATATCTCTGATGAAAAACTCCTCACCAGCGCCGCGGCTCACTAGGCTAATCCTCCGCCTTGTGGCGCCAGCACACCGGGTTCTAGTCCCGGTCGGGGCACTGGATTCTGTCCTGGTTGCCCCTCTTCCAGGCCAGCTCTCTGCTGTGGCCAGGGAGTGCAGTGGAGGATGGCCCAAGTCCTTGGGCCCTGCACCCCATGGGAGACCAGGAGAAGTACCTGGCTCCTAACATCGGATCAGCACGGTGCGCTGGCCGCAGCACGCTGGCCACGGCAGCCATTGGAGGGTAAACCAATGGCAAAAGGAAGACCTTTCTCTCTGTCTCTCTCTCCCACTGTCCACTCTGCCTGTAATATATATATATATATATATATATATATATATATAACAATTTCAAAAAACTATGATAGCCCATGTAACAAGATAAAAGGATGCAGCCAGCTGAACTTGTCTCTGCTGGTCAAAATTTTAGGAAATTCATGTTCAACTCTAAGGGGCACACTGGAACAATGCTGTCATCCCATATTTTGCAGAGTTCCTGATACAGTGTTGTTTATTAAATAACCAAGAAGAAAGGTTGCAAGGGAGGAAGAAAGGAAAAGAAGAAGAGGAAGAGGGAGGAGGGACAGGGAAAATGATGGAAAGAACCCAAAGTGGAGTGCTTAGCTGCATAACAGAACTTTGTATATCCAAACTCAAGACTTGGAGAGTGAATAAAACAAGCGTTTTAGAGGAATAAAGCCTGAAAATGCATAAAGATCATCATATGGAAAAGATATTACATTTATTGTGGGATGCCCAAAAGAATGGCAAAAGGAGAGCAAGTTCCAAAGAACTAATTTTCTATAACATATGAAAGGGACTTTATCATAAAGTCATTCAGTAATTGAATAGTGGTGGAGGAATGAGCATTTAGCCTAGTGGTTATGTTACCGGTGAATGGCAGGGTTCTTGTCTTCACACAAGAAAGAATTCAGGCATGAGACAGAGTAGTGGAAAGTAAAGTAACAAAGTTTATTAGGGAAAAGGACATCTGTAAGAACAGATGGGCACCTCTCCAGACAGGTGCACACTCCTTGTTCATATGACATGGATATATCTCTACATTCCGATTATTCCCCTTAGGTATTGTCTAAGATCACTGAGGCCCCACTTTATAGCCTACTTCTTCTGAACCCTCACCAGAATCAGCTTAATGCTCTTGTCATGGCCATATGGGCTTGTTCTAGCCATCACTTCAAAAATCTTCCACCTCTACTCATTACCCAGTTCCAAAAGCCACCTCTCTGAGTTCTTGGTCCTAATTTCTGTCTTAGGCCCCTAGGGCTGTGCTATCAAAATACCTTAGATGTACAGTATCTGCAGAAGAAACATTGGCCATGGGCCTGGAGGCTAAGATGTGCAAGATCGAGGCACCAGAAGATTGGGTGCCTGGAGAGGGCTTGCTCCCTGCTTCAAAGATGGCCCATTCTCACACAGCAGAAGGAACAGCTTCCATTAAGCTTTTTTCATGAGGGCAGAACTCTCACAGCCTAATCCCCTCCCAGTGGCTTACTCCTTGACACTACTGCTTTGGGGATTGCCATTCAGCATACAAATTTTTGGGGGAACTCAACATTTTGGACCACAGCAGCGGGTAATCTTCCAACTGTTTATTGAATGCTTTTACAACTGGACAACTTAGTCTTAAGTATTAAAAAATACCATTCTCACATTACTAAAGAATTTTAAAAAATAGGAGGGAGAAAACATCTTTTTAACTCAGCTTTTTCCAGCAATGACTAATCTTTGGATTCCTTTTTGTATCAGCAAATACAAGTCAACCTATTCCTTTTAACACTTCTGTACTTTCTCAGTGCATAGATGTCTTGTTCTTCAGTAGCCAGTCCCCTCTGGGTAGTTGTAAGATGACATTTTCCCTATTTCTTATAATGCTGCAGCACTGAAAATACCTATCTTTTCAAGTATATTTTGTGCTATTTTCTTATAAATGGAATTGTTGGGTAAGAAAATGTATAAAATTGTGTAATCATTGTCGATACTATGCCAAGATACACTCTCATCATTAGTGACAATGCCTGTTTTTCATTCCTTTCCTATGTGAATTTAAGGCTTAAGTGGACACACTTAATTTGTAAATTTAAGAATTTTTTATTATTCATTTGAGAAGGAGAAAGTGGGAGGGGGAGAGCACTCTATCTGCTGGTTCATTCTCCAAATGCCTGCAGTGGCCAGGACTGGAGCTAGGATCCAGGGATATAATCCAAGTCTTCCAGCTGAGTGGCAGGAGCCCAATCATTTGAGCCATCAGAGCTGACTTCTAGGGTCTGGATTCCAGGAAGCTGTAGCTGGGAGCCAAAACTGAGAATCAAATGTAGGCACTTCATGTGGGATAACTGTTAGGTAGGAAGTCAGATATGAGCTTATGTGTGTGTGACAAAGGCCTAAAGAGAAGATGTCTATGTCCAGGATATGCATCTGCATCTCAAAGTCATCCTGATAATGTTTCAGGGGCAGCCCAGTATCTGCATCTTGCCCTGCTCCCTCCTACCCTATAACCTGCCAGGTGGTGGTCCCCACCCCTTCTGCCTGATAACCTTCCAGATGTAGCCCAGTATCTGCATTTCAAATACCCTGCTCTGGATCCCAATTCTCCAGGGGGTCTTGCTCACCTTTCCTCTAAACTCAGGACAGCACCAGCTAGGCTTCCTCCTGTCTGATACCTTCAGGGGAAAACTCAGACAGGAGCTTCTTAATATTTACATCCATAAAATCCTTTGTTTCAGGAAGAGATGTGTGAAGACAAAGACCCATCTCCTTAAACCACCCCACCCCCACCTCAACTGGATGGGGTGTGCTCAGCCCTCTGCCTCTCTGCTGAGCCGCCCACCTGACCTGCCTGCCCAGGTGTAATCTCTCCACTCAACCAGGTAACTTCTCTCCTCCCCCTCCCCGACTCCTTACAGCACTTTTTCAGATCCAGCTTCCTGCTAATGCACCTGGTAAGGCATCAAGTAGTAGCTTAAGTCCCTGGGTTCCTGCCAGCCAAGTGGGGAGATGTAATTCCCGGCTCCTGATTTTGGCTTGGCCCAGGTCTGGCTGTTGTGGTCATTTGGGGAGTGAACCAGCTATGAGCAAAATCTCTCCCTCTTTTTTCTCTCATTTCCTTTTTTTTCTCTTTCTGCCATTCTTTCAGATAAATAAAATAAAACTTTAAAAATAAAAGGTATTCATTTTTGGTACATAAACTGTACAAATATACTCCTCAAGATAGCATTTTTCTTCTCACCTATTGATAAGTTCTGGAATTTTAATATGTTTTCCTTTGCTGTTAAATAGGAATAGTCTTCTGAATTACTAACAAAATCAGGAGACTCAAAAAATGTAATCATGATTTAAACTGTCATTGATATTTAACTGCAAGGAAATAAAAGTTAAGAAAAGTTAATTCATGTGCAAGCATAAAAAGCAAGCCTTTGACATCTGGGTCTACACCAGTGTACTCAGTCAATAGTTTCCAATCTTACTGAAGCCCAGAGAGTTCTATTGGGAAGATATACTGAACTGTCTCTTCATCATTAGGTTTCTTTGTAGGCATACATGTTGGTTTTTCTGCCATGTCAAGTTGAAAGAACTGAAAATGAAGAAATAAAGTCTTTAAAAATGTTCTTACAAAGGTTACATTCCTGCTTTATATCACCACGGACCTGTTTTGAGTTGCAGCTGTCTTGCTACAGAGGCTTCTACACAATAAATAATATACATTCAAGATACGTGGTAATGCATGTAACCATAACACAAAAGCATTCTAGGAAAGGTAACTTCCTTTTTGAAATCAAGAGGACAAAGAGCACTCACTCTTCATTAAAGGACTCTACAGTCATGAGAAACTAGAGACTTTTGTTTTAATCCATGCTAAACCAACCAAGAAGCCTGCATAATTGCTTATCTTTCCAGAACAGCTTACCAGGGAAGTCTGGGCATTAGAGTACAACAACTGAAGGAGAATTAGAAAGACAGAGCTTATAGAATATAAAGGAGTCCCTTGGACACTGAACTAACATAATGATAATTCTCACAAAGCACCTACTATGCATCCAGCATTGCGCCCAGCGCCTTGTGCTTTACCTCGTTTAGTGCTCCTAGGAGCTCTGAGGTGGACAGATTTTCATTGCCATCTGCCAGGAGGAAAAAAGACACAGAAAGCCAAAGGAACTTACTTGCCCAGAGGTCCAGCAGGTCCCAAAGCTGGTGTTCTTCCTAATGACCACACAAGTGGACCAAATCACCATTTCCTGTGTTTGCAACAGTTGCAAAAAAGGAGGGGTGGATACAAGGGAGTCCTGTGTGCTGATTTCCCAGCAGGACCGCCTGGGATGGCCCTGCTGCCCTACTTTTGAGAACAATAGCACAAAGATATGAAGACTAGGAGGCTTATTTTAAGAGGAAATATATATGGGTAACATAAAAAAGAAAAATTAACTAAACCAAAAAATAACCCAGCTCTGTGTGGTGGTCTCTTCCCTGGATCTACTCTGAAAATTGCTACCCTTTAGAATATGTAAGTTCTCTCATTTTCCCGAACATTAGATGGGTTCTCTTCTATAGATAACATTCTATACTGTGGCATGGTTTACTCTAGCATAGACTATACAAAGACGCTATATTTGCTGATGTTGGGCATCACAGTAACTTCTAGTCATTGAATTACAACTGGTAATAAACATTTAAATTACTGGGAAAAGGTTGCTCCCTAACTTCTTATTCACTAAGAATGTAAGTAAGTTACTACAAATTCAACAGTATCTGTTTCTGTATATTTTGGCACATCTGTCCAAGTCTAGTTTGAAAACCAGACATTGGTTGGTGTGTATTTCAAAACCCAATTATAAATGAATTGCAGGAGACCAGCATTGTGGCATAGCAGGAAAAGCCGCCACCTGCAATGCCAGCATCCCAGCCCCTGCCTATGTGATCATCTGGGGAGTGGAGCAGCAGACAGAATATCTCTATCTCTCCCTCTCTCTTGGTAACTCAGACCTTTTGGCCTTGCAGTTAAGAGGAGCTGGTTGAGGAGCCAGCACTGTGCCAGAGTAGGTAAAGCTGTGACCTGTGGCACCAGCATCCCACATGGGTGCTGGTTCAAGTCCCAGCTACTCCACTTCCAATCCAGCTCTCTGCTTTGGCCTGGGAAAACAGTAGAAGATGGCCTGAGTTCTTGGGCCACTGTACCCATATAGGAGACTCTGAAGAAGCTCCTGGCTCCTGGCATCAGATCTGCCCAGCTCCAGCCATTACAGCCACTTGGGGAGTGAACCAGCGGATGGAAGACCTTTCTCTTTGTCACTCCCTTTCTCCGTAACTCCACGTCTCAAGTAAAAAACAAACAAACAAACAAACAAAAAGACTAGAGCAAAAGTTCTCAAAATATGGTCCCTGAGCCCCTGAGAATCCCTGAGACTTTTTGACAGGGCTCAGGAGGTAAAAATGCTCTTTTTTTTTTTTTTTAACAATACCAAGGTGTAATTTGCCTTTCCCACTGTGATAACACTTACAGTGATGGTTCAAAAGCAATGGTGGATAAAGACACCTGCTGATCTTCAGCTCAGCAGTGCCACAAAATTGTAGTATTGCTCATAATGCTATTTCCTGCACAGATTCACAATAACAACAGAAAAAAATGTAGAACAAGCCCTCATAAAGCCCTTATGTTGTACATAGACATGTTGGTTGTCTTGAGAACTTCAAGATGTCCGGTGCATAACAAATCTTCCCAGGCAGACAAATCAATTAATTCACAGGCTTTTATTGGGGTTCCACTCCCGGGCGAGGTTCCAGAGCCCCAACAGAACAACAGAGCGGGGGGGCTGTCAGAGATTGGGAGTTCTCCTTTTATAGATTCGGGCATGGGGGTTAAAGGTTGAGGTGGGTCTGATTCTCATTGGTTGACCCTTAGGCACCTGCGGGGACCTTGACAAGGACTTTTCTTACCAGGAAGTATAGGCCTTCCCTCCTTGTGGCTCCCAAAGCTACCAAGAACAACAGATTCTCTGAGTGGCAAGAGATAGTTATTTCTTTTTTATGAAACATTGTCAGTTGTAAGAAAAACTGACAAACACTGGTATTTGGGTTTGGATATCTCAAAACAATTTCTGGGAAATAAATGAAGTGTGACATAAAACATCAAGAAAAATAACCAAGGGGTCGACTTTTGGCCCAGTGGTTAAGATGCCAGTTAAGATACCCATATGCTGTGTCAGAGTACCTGAGTTCTATACCCAGTTCTGGCTCCTGACTCCAGCTTCCTGCTAGTGAGGACCCTGAAAGACAGCGGAGATGACTGAAATGATTAGCTTCCTGCTATCCACATGAGGGACTCAGATCTGAATTCCTGGCTTGTGGCTTTGGACCAGTCTAGCTTCAGCCTGCTCTCTCTCTCTCTCTGCAAATCTCTCTCTGACCCTCTGACCCTCAAATAAATTTTTAAAATGTAATAAAATAACTGAAAATATATTCTGTAACGGATTAAAATTGAGCTTTAAAGCTAATGTTTGAGTTTTTGGAGAATTTTTATCTATCTTTTTTTAAAAATTTATTTGACTGGTAGAGTTATAGACAGTGAGAGAGAGACAGACAGAGAGAAAGGTCTTCCTTCTGTTAGTTCACTCCCCAAATGGCTGCTACAGCCAGCACTGTGCGGATCCGAAGCCAGGAGCCAGGTGCTTCCTCCTGGTCTCCTATGCGGGTGCAGGGTCCCAGCACTCAGGCCATCCTCCACTGCCTTCCTGGGCCACAGCAGAGAGCTGGACTGGAAGAGGAACAACCGGGACTAGAACCTGGTGCCCATATGAGATTCGGGCACCGCAGGAGGAGGATTAACCAAGTGAGCCACTGCACCAGCCCCTATCCATCATTATAATCTTTACAGCTTCCCAATACTTAAAAACTTTTCCAAAGATATTGGTGATTATGACAAATATAAACCTTTTTTTTTAAGGTTTATTTATCTATTTAATGAGATAACAAGAGAGGGAGGGAGAGAGAGAGGGGTCCTCTACCCACTGGGTCACTCCCCAGATGGCCAACAAGGCCGGGGTGGGGCAGGCTGCACCCAGGAGCCAGGATCTCCATCCAGGTCCCCCATGCGGGCGCAGGGCCCAGGTGAGCAGAGCTGGGATGCAGGCGAAGCCCTCCCGAGAGAATTCTAGCCGGCGTCCTGTTCAATGGGGAAGGGGGAACTGGGAATAAAGGCGCAGGAAGCTTGAGCGAGAAACGCACGAGGGAGGGGGCGTTGGTCCCGGCCCCTTGGCCGTCCCACCCAGGCCTCCAGGACCCTAGCCTTGCACCCCAGCAGTTCCAGGAAGGTTCAGAGGAGCCATTTCCTGCCACTCCCCTTAGTCAACTCTGAGGACCACAGGCTCGCTCCAGCCTGCGCCGCCCCCCCAACCCCGCCCCGCCCTCCTCGTCCCCCCGCCCCGCCCAGCTCCCCCAGCCCTAGTCCGACCCCTTGGGTTCCTGGCGTTGCTTCCACTTGGGGTAACTCTGTTGGGAGATCCTGTGAGCAAGCGTCCGCACACATACATGCACACACACACACACACACAGGTACACACGCATGCACACGGGTACACACACACGCACAGGTGCACATGCATACACGGGTGAACACACGGATACACACAAGGATGCACACGGGTGCACACAGGTACACGCACGCACACACGGATGCACACACGGGTGCACACGCGCAGTCTGCAGGGCCAGCCCAGCTTCCTCTCCCCTAGGGTCCCCCCCCCCAGGGAACCCCAGACCCCCGGGCGGTGGCACCAGGTGGGCCATGAGACCCCCGGGAGTGGCTCAGCCCTTAGCCCAGCTGGCCTGGGCCCCGGAGACGTCCCAGTGACGCCCCTCCCAGCGGAGGGCGGTGTGGGGGGCGGCGGGCAGGCCCCTGCCTGGGGAGGGGGAGGCGGCCAAGGACAGAAGGGAGTATGCAGGGCGGGCTTGGGGCACAGACCCTGGGGCCCCACAGGGCGGGCCGGGGGCGGCTTCGGGCTGCAGTCGCCGCGCCCTTGGGGAGACCCGAGGGAGCGGAGCTCCCAGCTGAGGCCGGCGGCTGGGGAGTGAGCAGCAGACGTGCGAGGCTGCGTTCACGCGGGCGGGGGCCTGGGGCTCTTCGCGGCTCAGCGGCGTCCCCGCCCCGCGCAGGCATCTTGTCGCCCATGAAAAAGACGGAGATGGACAAGTCGCCATTCAACAGCCCCTCGCCGCAGGACTCGCCGCGCCTGTGCAGCTTCACGCAGCACCACTAGCCCGTGATCGCCGTGCACAGCCGTGAGCGCGGGGCTGGGCGGGGGCCAGGGGCAGAGCGCGCACACCGGCGCGGGGCCGGGGCCAAGGGCTTGGGGCAGAGCGCGCACACCGGCGCGGGGCCGGGGCCAGAGGCTTGGGGCAGAGCGCACACACAGGCGCGGAGCGGGACCGGGGCCAGGGCGGAGCGCTGGGCCCAAGCCCCGCGCTCACCGCCCCGCCGCGTAGGCATCGTCCGGAGTCCGCACCCGTCCTCCGCCCTGCACTTCCCCACCACGTCCATCCTGCAGCAGATGGCGTCCACCTACTTCCCGCACACGGCCATCCGCTACCCGCCGCATCTCAACCCTCAGGACCCGCTCAAAGATCTCATGTCGCTGGCCTGCGACCCGGCCAGCCAGCAGCCTGGACCTGTGAGTGCGGGATGGCCAACGGGCGGCGGAGGGGCGCGGCGCCGGGGACAGGGGTCCGCGGGCAGCCGCAGATTCCTTCTCCTTGTCTCCTGCCAGGCCCCCGCAGCGATGCGCGTCCTGCCCTCGGGGTTTCGCATTTGGGAGCGGCTGGCGAGGTTGCACCTTGTGAACAGACAGGGAGGAGGGGTACAGGGGTCCCAGCCCCCTGGACCTCCATCCGGTCTCGGGCCTGCCCAACCCCCGTGGCCCTGCCGGCGCCCTGGTCCCTCCGCGGCCGCCCCCCACCCCCGCTCAGCGGGGCACGCAGCGCTCCTCCCTTCCCCGCAGGCTCTGGCCCCAGTCTAGCGGAAGGGGCGGCGTGCCTGTCCACTCCTCCCTCCACTTCCCCCCCCCCCGCACATACTGGGCTCCTTCCCGTCTCCCTCCTATCAGCTAGGGGGAGCCGCCTCCCAGGAAGCCGGTGGGAATCAGGGCTCCCCTGCAGGACCCGCGGTTTGCCCTCCAGAGAGCCAGGGGCCACGTGGTCAGGGCCAGAGGAGCCGGGCGCGCGCGCGCAGGGGGGTGGGCAGCACAGGGGGCGCAGGGGTCTCAGGCCCCAGGCGTCTGCGGGCTGCGGGAACGAGGATCCGGACTTCACAGCTCTGGGGACTCAGGGGGACAGAGCCCCGGGCTGGCCCACTCCATTCTGGGTATTTTTAGGATACATTTATGATTTATCTGAAAGGCAGAGTTGGGGGCGGGGGGGGGGGAGAAGAGAGAGAGAGAGAGAGGTACAGGTGTTCTGTCCACTGGGTCACTCCCAGAATGGCTGGGGCAGGGCCATGCCAGAGCCAGGAGCTCCATCCGTGGTTCCCCCGCAGGTGCAGGGGCCCAGGCACCTGGGCCATCAGCTGGGGACCCGGATGGGAAGTGGAGCGGCCGGGACTCGAACCAGCACTCCGTGGGTGCTGGCATTGTGCACAGCCCGCCATGGGCCACATCTCGCAGTGCAAGGGAGGGTTCCACCTGGCCCTGGAAGCCCCCTACCCCCTTCTATACTTTTCCAGCTGAGAACCCTGGATCACAGCTTGGTGACCTCTGTCCGCCCTGCCCCGCCCCCTCTCACACCCAGGCCAGGAACCAGCTTCCCTTGAATTGCCAGGAAGCTGGCCCCAGATTCAAATCCTGCCTCAGCCAGCTTGAAGGCCCAGGCTTACCCCGCCCACTCACCTGTGAGGTGGGGGAGGGCAACTGTGTCCTGAGAAGACTCCCCTGGGGGTGAACTGGGCCATGCCCAGGGCCTGGCATGCAGTAGGCACTTAATAGATGTGGACAGCACGTAGATCCCCTCCCTGGAAGCCACACGGGGCTCTGACCACAAACCCAGGCTCCTGCCCCCAGGCCTGGCCAGGCCCCTGCTCCCCTCCCCCTCTGCAGCCCCTGACCAAGTGCCCTGGGCATGATTAGAGTGAGGGAGTGAGGCCTGCAGACCTGCAGCTGTCCTGCCTTGCCCCACGCAGCAGTTTGGAAGTTACCAAATGCCCTCGGAGACAGGCGGCCCCCAGGACCGCGGGGTGCGGGGTGCCGCGGGAGTGCGTGCAGAGGGCCGGCTGTGTGACCCCAGGCAGCGGACACCCTCTCTGGACCTGGCCGGCCCCTCGCTAATGGGCTCTTGGTCGCTCTCCTCCCTGCAGCCTACTCTGCAACCAACATGTTCCCTGCAAACCGTTCCTTTGGGATTAGGACCAAGGGATCCTGTGGGCAGCTTTTAGGTACAGGTAGGGGCTGAGAGGCTGCCGGAGGGGGGCTGGGAGCCTGGCAGAGGGGCCGGCCTGGCCTGGGGGGCACACGGAGAGGAGAGGGGAGCCTGCCCGCCTCTGCTGCCAGCCACAGCCTGGGCTCCAGGGTCCTCCAGCGAGCCTGGGCTGCCTTCTCCTGGGCTCCCCCTCCTGCCTCCTGCCCAACATCTGTCCAGATGGGGAGAGGCCCAGAGAGTCCAGGGACCTGCCCAGGGTCACACAGCCATCGGCTGGAACTTGCCTCACCCCCACCCTGTGCCCCAGGCCCAGTGGCCTGGGGGGAGACCCTGCTCTGGGGAGGGGCTCAGAGCAGGGAGGTGAGTGACCCCGGGGCCCATGTGTCCCCCAACCTGCACGCCTTAGGGGACCCTGGGCCTGAGACAATAGGAGGGGCCCCAGAGCCCCAGCCCCTCACCGTGTTATTGGGGAGGGGGTCTCAGATGCACAGAAAAGCCAGCCCAGAAGCTCCAGGTCATGTGGGGGAGGTCCCCGAGGCCGTGGCTGGACCCTGCTGCACCCCTCTGGGCCTCAGGCACAGGGCAGGGGCCAGCAGCTCCCACACCCAGGTCACTGGGAGCCGGGGCGGCACTGACCGGGCCCAGACCCCCTCCAGTGGGGGCTTTGAGCTCCTAATTGATTCAGAAACCAAAGCTAATAGGGCTCAGGCCTGGCCCTAACTCTTCCCCCGCCACCTGCCTGAGAGCAGAGGGAAACCAAGCCAAGCAAGGCCCCAGCGAGGATGGGGTGGGGGGCCAGGGTGCAGGGAGAGGTGGGGAGGGGCCTCCCTGCAGGGCTCACAGGGAGGGGGGTCCACAGTGGGTCAGGGCGCTGGGACAGGTTGTGACTGTTGGGAGGGGGGTGTGAGGGCAGGTGCCGCCCGCTCCCTGCAGCCAGGGAGGGGGCAGGAAGCCAGAGCCCCGCTCTGGGCCCCATCAGGGCTGATTCCAGCTCTGTCCGCACTTCCTCCCCCATTGGTGTTATTCCTGGCAGTGTGCCACTCAGCCCCCAGCCCGCCCCCAAGCCTCCTCCTCTGTAGCCCCTCCCCCAATCAATACCCATTGATTTCCACCCCCACCCCCAGCACTTGCCTAGCCCTCTGAGCTGGGCTCACCTGGGCACCCCAGCCCCCAGCCGCCCGCCGGCCCCGGGATCACCCCAAGGAAGGCCAGGGTCACATGCCAAAAGCCACGTGGGCAGCCGCGGCCAGGCCCCAGGAGGCAGAGGCTGTCCACTGGAGAGGGTCATGCCCAGAGCCTGGCTGGTTGCCAACGGAAACCAGACATGAGGTAGTTGCCAAGATTAATTTGAACACGGCTGGAGGTGGGCAGGTGCGAGCTCAGGTGCCACTTCCTTGGGATGGCCCAGTGGCTGCCGCGTTACCTGGTTCCCGGGGATACCAGTGATAAGTGACAGGGGTGGGTGACAGCCCAAGCACCCGGCAGACCTGGGGTCTAGGGAGAGGGACCCAAGATGTCCCCAGCTGGCCCTGGAGTCAGGAGATAGGCCCGAGCAAACACCTGCAAGTCCTGGTGTCTAGGGAGATGGGCCCTAGCTACCTGCCACCACCCGGCCCTGGAGAGAGGGAGACAGGCCCAAGCTGCCCCTGGCCAGGCCTGGCGTCTAGGGAGACGGGCCCGAGCCACCCCCCCCCCCAGCCCTGGAGAAGAAGGAGACAGGCCCAAGCTCCATGGCCGGCCCTGGGGTCTAGGGAGACAGGCCCGAGCTGCTCTCGGACAGCCCTGGGGTCAAGAGACAGGCCTATGGCACCGTGGCTCAATAGGCTAATCCTCTGCCTGCGGTGCCTGCACCCTGGGTTCTAGTCCCGGTCGGGATGCCGGATTCTGTCCCAGTAGCTCCTCTTCCAGTCCAGCTCCCTGCTGTGGCCCAGGAGTGCAGTGGAGGATGGCCTAAGTCCTTGGGCCCTGTACCTGCAAGGGAGACCAGGAGAAACACCTGACTCCTGGCTGCGGATCAGCATCATGGTGTGCCGGCAGCAGTGCGCTGGCCACAGTGGCCACTGGGAGGTGAACCAACAGAAAAAGGAAGACCTTTCTCTCTGTCTGTCTTTCACTGTCCACTCTTCCTGTCAAAAAAAAAAAAAAAAAAAAGAGAGAGAGAGAGAGAGGCCTAAGACCCCACTGGCCAACCCTGGAGTCTAGGGAGATGGGCCCTGGAGTAGAGACACGGGCCCAGGCTGCCCCTAGCCAGCCCTGGGATCTAGAGTGATGGGCCCAAGCTGCCCCCAAGCGGCCCTGGGATCTAGAAATTCAGGCTCGGACTGCCCCCCCAAGCCCTGGAGAAGGGGGAGACAGGCCCAAGCTGCCCCCAGCCAGCCTGGGAGTCCAACACTGGCCTGAGTTGCCACCTGGCAGGCTCTGGAGTGTAGGGAGAAGGCCTGGGCTGCCCCCAGCTGTCCTAGAGTCAGGAGAAGGGCCTGAGCCACCCCCGGCCAGCCCTGGGATCTAGAGAGATGAGCCCGGGCCGTCCCCCCCACCCCCCGAGCCCTGGAGAAGAGGGAGACAGGCCCAATCTGCCCCTGGCCAGCCCTGCGGTCTAGGGAGATGGCCCAGGCTGTCCCCCACCCCAGCCCTGGAGAAGAGGGGGACAGTCCCAAGCTGCCCCCTGCTGGCCCTGGGCTCTAGGGAAATGGGCCCAAGCTGCCCCCGGCCAGCCCTGGGATCTAGGGAGACGGGCCCGGGCTGCCCCCCCCCCCAGCCCTGGAGAAGAGGGAGACAGGCGCAAGCTGCCCCTGGCCAGCCCTGGAGTTGAGACATGAGCCTGAGCTGCCCCTGGCCAGCCCTGCGGTCTAGGGAGATGGCCCAGGCTGTCCCCCACCCCAGCCCTGGAGAAGAGGGAGACATTCCCAAGCTGCCCCCTGCTGGCCCTGGGGTCTAGGGAGACTGGCCCAAGCTGCCCCCGGCCAGACCTGGGGATGAGACATGAGCCCAAGCTGCCCCCGGCCAGGCCCTGGGGTCAAAGGAGACAGGCCTGAGCCACCCCTGGCCAACCCTATGGTCTAGGGAGACGGGCCTGAGCTGCCCCCAGCCATCCCTGGGGTCAAGACACGGGTCCGAGCTGCCCCTGGCCTGCCCTGGAATCAGGATATGGACCCGTGCCACTCCCGGCCATCCCTGGGTTCAAGACACAGGTCTGAGCTGCCCCGGGCAGCCCTGGGGTCTAGGGAGATGGGTCAGGGCCGCCCACCCCCTGGCCCTGGAGAAGAGGGCAACAGGCCGAAGCTGCTCATGGCTGGCCTTGGGGTCTAGGGAGACTGGCCTGAGCGTCCCCCGGCCAGCCCTGGGGTCGAGGGAGATGGGCCCAGGCCACCCCCTCCACCCTGCTAGCCCTGGGGTCATGACAGACATGAGTTGCCCCCGGCCAGCCCTGCGGTCTAGGGAGCCGGGTCTGGGCCAACCCCCTGGCCCTGGAGAAGAGGGAGACAGGCCCAACCTGCCCCTAGCAGGCACTGTGCTCTAGGGAGACTGGCCCAAGCAGTCCCCAGCCAGCCCTGGAGTCGAGACCCGGGCCCAAGCTGCCCCTGGCTGGCCCTGGGGTCTAGGGATATGGGCCTGAACTGCCCCCAGCCAGCCCTTGGGTCTATGGAATCAGGCCTGAGCCAACCCCCCCCCCCCTGCCCTGGAGTAGAGGGAGACAGCCCCAAGCTCCCTGGCTGGCCCTGGGGTCAGGAGAAAGGCCTAAGCCCCCCACAGGCCAGCCCAGGGGTCTAGGGAGATGGGCCCGGGCCAACCCCCCCCAGCCCTGGAGAAGAGGGAGACAGGCCCAGGCTCCCTGGCCAGCTCTGGGGTCTAGGGAGGCAGGCCCGAGCTGCCCCCGGCCAGCCCTGGGGTCGGGAGACAAGCCTAAGCCCCCCAGCGTCCAGTCCTGGAGTGTAGGGATTTTGGACTGAGCTGCCCCCGGCTGGTCCTGGGGTCTAGGGAGACAGGCCTGGGCTGCTTCCCCGCCCCAGCCCTGTAGAAGAGGGAGACAGGCCCGAGCTTCCCCTGGCTAGCCCTGGGGTCAGGAGACAGGCCTACGTCCCCCACTTGCCAGCCCATGAGTCTAGGGAGACAGGCCAGAGCTGCCTCTGGTCAGCCCTGGAGTTGAGACAGGGTCCCAAGCTGCCTCTGGCTCAGCCCTGGGGTCTAGGGAGAGGGGCCTGAGCTTCCCCCAGGTCTCCTGTGCCCCTGCTGGGCAGCCCCAGGCTCATCAGCTCCTCTGTGATACCAGGCTAAGGGTCCGCCCTCCTCAGGGCTTGTTACTAACTATTGTGAACTGTAAACAGGATATATTCAATGAAAACCACATCTCATTATGAGCTAGAACAAGTATTGATAACTGAAATGTAAGAGATCCTCTTAATACCAGCAAAAAGCTCAACTCATGTTACTTTCTGAAGTACAGCAGTGAGACTGAGAGTCAGCTTCTCAGAGACAAAAAAAACCATGGAGCAACAGACTGAAGGTGAAGAAAGCACTAGAGGAACCTAGAAGTGTACAAGCAAGAGTAAACTTTACCAAGGAAGGCAAAATAGCAGTGAACTTCAAAAATTTTGTGTAGAACTGGTAATAAAATAGTTATTTTGCTGTAGCTTTGGAATTCATGTACATTTTTCAAAATATGCGTTTTCCATCAATTTTGTGAAGACCTCTCTTGTACATAGGTTTATGTACCAAATAAAGTGCAGTGGGGCAAGGTGTTGGGTCTCCCAGTTAAACAGGCCAGTAAAGATGCCCACATTCCACACCAGAGTACGTGGATTCAATACCCACCTACAGCTTTTGATTCTTGCTTCCTAGTAATGCAGACCCTGTGAGGCACAGGTTATGGTTCAAGTAATTGAGTTCCTGCAACACATATGGGGACTTGGACTAGGCTTTCAGATCCTGGCTTTGGCTTGGCACAACCCCAATCACTGTAGTCATTTAAAGTGCTTACCAGATTGGGAGCTCTCTCTCTTTCTCTCTTTCTCTATCTCTATCGGATGATCTGCCATCTATCTATATACCTATCTACATATCTATCTATCTATCAAATCTATATCTGTTTCATTGTCTTGCTTATTCTCAGACAATAAATGAATCTTAAAAAAATACCTTGGCAAGAAATTTGTATGAAAATGATTCTTAAAAGAGTTTTGCTTTTGGCAGAAGAAAAACAATCTAAGATAAAAGCAAAACAATATAAGCAGGAATGATAAACAACAGAAGGATTAAATGTAGGGGTAAATTTAAGTTATTGACTTTAGAAAGCAATCACATGGATACCTTATCTGTTCAAAATGTGTATAATTTAAATTCTGATAATGGAAAAAAGATGAAAGTGAAACAATTACAGTAAATATGATTCTAGTGTTGTAAAAAGTAGTAAATTTGAAATACTGATGATAAGTCAGCAATAAATCTGACAATTCTAGGGTAACCACAAAAATAATTAAGGAATACATAACCAACAAACCAATGGAGAGGAAATTAAGTAACAAACTGTATAGATTCAAAATGAGGGAGAAGAGGAAACTACTAAAACAGGAAACAAAGTAAGATGCTAAATTCAGGTAAAACATATCACAAAATTTTAAATGTAAATTAACTAAGTGATCCAGCTAGAAATCAAAATTTTCTTATTTAATGGAAAAACAGTTAATTATTTGCTATCTAGGATACAATCCTTAAATGTTTAAGAGTAAAAATGTTGAAAATATACCTGCACATTTTGAATAGAAGACTCTCCTGAGATCTGACAAGACAGACTTTCATGCAGGAACTATTACTAGATATATTCAGAGAGATTTCATAATGATATAGTTATCAATTCAGTGGGAAGATATAGAATTCTAAATTCTTATGTAGGTTAGTATGGGAAGAGTTTTAGCACTTGTCCTTTTTTTTCTTAAAATTTTAAGCTTTTTATTTAGTGAGAGAAAGAACTTACCTTCAGAAACAGTAAAGATTCAGGTGAAAACAACAAAGAAAATTAAGAACATGCTCATAATTCATATTCATATGAATTGAACATGAGTTTTGCTGCGTACAGAATCTTTCATCAAATAAACTTTATTAGGGTGAGCGTAGTGGCACAGTAGGTTAAGTCAATACTTACAGTGTCCATGTCCCGTATCAAATGCTTAGTTTGGGTCCCTGCTACTCTTCTTTTCCAGCTTTTATGAATGTGCCCAGGAGACACAGAAAATGGTCCAAGTCTTTGAGTTCCTGCCACCCTTGTGGAGTGAGTTCCTGGATCCTGACTTTGGCCTAGCCTAGTCCCAGCTGTTGCAGGTATTTGGAGTGTGAACCAGCAGTTGGAAAATCTCTCTCTCCCTTTTTCTCTCGCTGTTGCTTTTGATCTGCAATACAAAGAAATAAATTCAATTTTAAAAAGATACACTTGATCAGCAGCCACTTCCCCTCCCAGGTGTAGGTTAGGCTTGACTAACTTGTGTTGACTAAGGAGAGCCATGTGAGGAAGAAGTTGAAAGGGATAGGTTTTGTGTTACCATGTTCCCTTTTCCTTGTGCTATCATGGGACAGGATTCTACTATGCTTGCTTGGCACGCCTGGGTAACAAAGATAGTATGACTTCTGTGAGCAGAGTCCCCTGCCACAAATGATGGACCTGTACAGTGAGTAAACCAGCAATCTGTTACTATAAAACCCTGCGAGTCACAGTGTTAACCTAGCCTTCCCACCTTGACCTCGTCAACTCTCCCTCCATCCCCTACCCCATGGCCACTGTCCAGCTTATGTTTTATTCACATTCACATTTTATTCAGATTCATGATAGAAGGAGGAAACCATATTAGATGATTTATATTTTCAAGATTTATTTATTTATTTAAAAGTCAGAGTTACAGAGAGGCAGAGGCAGAGGCAGAGGCAGAGGCAGCGGCAGCGGCAGCGAAAGAGAGAGAGAGAGAGAGAGAGAGAGAGAGAGAGAGAGAGAAAGAGAAAGAGAAAGAGAAAGAGAAAGAGAAAGAGAAAGAGAAAGAGAAAGAGAAAGAGAAAGAGAAAGAGAAAGAGAAAGAGAGGTCTTCCATCTTCTGGTTCACTCCCCAGATGAACACAATAGCTGGAGCTGAGCTGATCCAAAGCCAGAAACCAGGAGCTTCTTCTGGGTCTCCCATGGGAGTTCAGGAGCCCAAGGACTTGGGCCATCTTCTACTTCTTTCCCAGGCCATAGCAGAGAGCTGGATCAGAAGTGGAGCACCCAGGACTCAAACCAGCACCCGTATGGGATGCCAGCACTGCAGGTGATGTGTTTACCTGCTACATCACAGTGCTGGCCACAAGATTATATACTTTTACGAGTGCTATAAGCAACTAGCACTGAAAGAAATTATAAAAAGGAGATTTAATAGGTAACACTTGTATAGAAACTACTTAGTGAATCTGTTTCCAAATAATTCAGGAGCATATTGTTATGATCTGTTTTCATAGGTTAATATTAAATAGAAATTTATTTTTAGATACATCCATCAGGAATGTCATATGTGCATACATCTGTATGTTCTCTGAATGGTTGAGAGCGAAATAAAATAATTGCTTACATCTGAATCGCTAGATTTCATGAATAGTGATAGGTTTTAAGAGGAATATAGTTCAGCCGGCGCCGCGGCTCACTAGGCTAATCCTCCACCTTGCGGCGCCGGCACACCGGGTTCTAGTCCCGGTTGAGGCGCCGGATTCTGTCCCGGTTGCCCCTCTTCCAGGCCAGCTCTCTGCTGTGGCCAGGGAGTGCAGTGGAGGATGGCCCAGGTGCTTGGGCCCTGCACCCCATGGGAGACCAGGAGAAGCACCTGGCTCCTGCCATTAGATCAGCGTGGTGCGCCGGCCGCAGCGCGCTGGCCGCGGCGGCCATTGGAGGGTGAACCAATGGCAAAACGAAGACCTTTCTCTCTGTCTCTCTCACTGTCCACTCTGCCTGTCAAAAAAAAAAAAAAAAGAGAGGGATATAATTTTTTCTAGTTGAAAATTGCTCTTCTCACACCTTGTAGGAAGACAGGATGTGAATGGCTGGCAGTGAGGCAAGATTGTTGCAGATTCTCTATCTTAGGAGAGTAGTGGGCTGGAGGGCTGGTGGGAAGAGGGTAGAGCTCATTAACGAGGTAGAGTGGGAGGAAATTAAAATCAGCTGTGGGTCAGAACAACTTTAAGAAGCAGGAGAATTGTGGCAGTGACTGCATGGAGTTCCTGATGAACAGACTGCAGAGTGAAGCAGTGCAGCCTGAACAGGCTGTATTTGCATGGGCGTTCATTGAGGCCTTCAGTATGGGGAGTCAGAGCAGGTAAAATGAAAAAGGGCAAGGAGGGGTGCAAGGCCCAGGACTTGGAGGGCGAGGAGGGGAGCGGGCTTCGGACCTGGAGGTCATGAGTAGAGCAGGGCCCAGGCCCTGGAGACTGAGGAGGGGAGCAGAGTCTGCCCCTGGATTGCAAGGAGGGGAGTGGGGCCCAGGCCCTGGAGGGCCAGAGGGGAGCAGGGCCAGGCCCTGGAGGGCAAGGAGGGGAGTGGGCCCAGGCTCTAGAGGGCCAGAGGGGAGCAGAGCCAGGTCCTGGAGGGCAAGGAGGGCAGCGGGGTCTGGCCCTGGAAGGCGATGAAGGGAGCTGGACCCAGACCCTGGAGGGTGAGGAGGGGAGCGGGGCCAGGCCCTGAAGGGCGAGTAGTGCAGCAGAGCTTGGCAAGAAGGCGAGGAGTGGAGCAGGGCCCAGGCCCTGGAGGGCCAGGAGTGGAGCAGGGCCCAGGCCCTGGAGAGTGAGGAGGGGAGCAGGGTCTGATCCTGGAGGGCTGCAAGGGGAGCAGGGCCCACTCCCAGGAGGGTGATGGGGGAGCAGGGACCAGGCCCTTGAGGGCCAGGAGGGGAGTGGGGTCTCTCCAAGAAGGGAGAGAAGTGGGGCAGGGCCCAGGCCCTGCAGGGTGAGGATGGAGTGGGGTCTGGCCATGGAGGGCAGCGAGTGGCGCCTGGTATAGCCCTGGAGGGTGGCTAGGGGAGCAGGGCACAGGCCCTGGAGTGCGAGGTGGGGAGTGGCACCCATCCCTGGAGAGCGAGGGGAGCAGGGTCCGGCACTGGAGGGTGGCAAGGGGAGTGGGGCCCAGTCCCTGGAAGGTTAGAGGAGGAGCAGAGTTTGGCCCTGGAGGGTGAGGAGGGAAGCGGGGTCCAGTCCCTGGAGGGCGATGAAGGGAGTGGGGCCCATTTCCTGGAGGGTGAGGAGGGGAGCAGGGTATGGCCCTGGAGGGCGAGGAGGGAACAGGGCCCAGGCCTTGGAGGGTGAGGAGGAAATAGGGCCCAGGCCCTGGAGGGTGAGGAGGGGATCCCGGCTGGGCTCTGGAGGGCAAGGAGGGGAGCAGGACCCAGTGCCTGGAGGGCAAGCAAAGGACCATGGCACAGGCCCTGGAGGGCTAGAAAGGAAGCGGGGCCCACTCCCTGGAGGGCAAAGAGGGGAGAAGGGCCCAGCCCTGGAGGGCGGTGAGGGGAGCACAGCACCGGCCCTGGAGTGTGAGGTGGGAGTGGTGCCGTCCCTGGAGAGTGAGGAGGGGAGCGGGGCCCAGGATCTGGATAGCGAGGAAGGGAGCGGGGTCCAGCCCTGGAGGGTGATGACATGAGCGGGGCCCATTCCCTGGATGGCAAGAAGGGGAGTGGGGCCAAGCCCCTTGAGAGCGAGCAGAGGAGCAAGGCCCAGGCCCTGGAGTGTGAGGAGGGGAGCGGGGTCCGGACCTGGAGGGCTGTGAGGGGAGCATCCTCCAGCCCTGGAAGGCAGCAAGCTGAGCTGGGCCCGGGCCCTGGAGGGCGAGGAGGTCTGCACCTTAGGAGAGCATTTTCTGGCCCTGGAAGGCAAGGAGGGGAGCAGGGCCCAGTCCCTTTAGGGCAAGCAGAGGAGCAGGCCAAGGCCCTTTAGGGCAAGGAGGGGAGCTGGGTTTGGCCCTGGAAGGAGCTGAGGGGAGCAGGGCCCAGGCCCTGGTGAGTGAGGAGGGGAGTGGTGTCTGGCCTGGAGGGTGGCTATCAGGCCCAAATAACAAGATGGAGGCCCAGTCTAAAATAGGTGAACCGTGATCCAGGCTCAGATCTCTCACCTCCAGGGCCGGGCCCAGCTCACCTGTTGCCTTCCAGGACCTGGGCCCCGTTCCCCACGCTGCCCTCCAGTGCAGGACCCGGCTCCCCTCCTTGCCCTCCAGGGCCCGGCCCTGCTCCCCTCCTCGCTCTCTAGGGCCTGGGCCCTGCTCCCCTCCTTGCCCTTGAAGGCCTGGCCCAGCTCACCACCGCAGCCTCCAGGGCCTGGGCCCCGTACCCTCCTCACCTCCTCGGCCCTGCCCTGCTCCCCTCCTTGCCCTCCAGGGCCTAGTCCCCGATCCCCTACTCGCTGTCCAGGGCCCTGCCTTGCTCCCCTCTTCACCCTCCAGGGCCCTGCCCTGCTTTCCTTGCCACCCTCCAGGACCTGACCTGCTCCCCTCCTTGCCCTCCAGTGCAGGACCCTGCTCCCCTCCTTGCCCTCCAGGACCTGACCCGCTCCCCTCCTTGCCCTCCAGGCCTGAGCCCAGTTTCCCTCCTTGCCCTCCAGGGCATGGGCCCCGCTCCAATCCTCACCCTCCAGGCCCAGGCCCCGCTCCCTTCCTTGACCTCCAGGGCTGGGCCAGCTCCCCTCATCAACCTACAGGGTCAGGGCTTGCTCCCATCCTCGCCCTCCAGGTCCTGGAACCTGCTCCCCTCCTTGTGCTACAGGACCTGAACCCGCTTCCCTCCTTACCCTCCAAGGCATGGGTCCTGCTCCCATCACTGCCTTACGGGGCCTGACCCCGCTCCCCTCCTCACCCTCCAGGACCTGACCGGTTCCTCTCCTCGCCCTCCAGGGCCTGGGCCCTGCTCCCCTCCTTTCCTCTAGGGCCGGATCCACTCTCCTTGCTGCCCTCCAGTGCAGGATGCTGCTTCCCTCTATGCCTTCCATTGCCCCGCCCTGATACCCTTGCTGTGCTCCAGGGGCTTACCCTGCTCACTTCCTTGCCCACCAGGGCCTGGGCTGTGCTCCTCTTGAGCCCACCAGGGCCATGCCCTGCTCCCCTCCTCGCCCTCCCGGACTAGACCCTACTCCCCTGCTCACCATCCTGGGCCAGGCCCTCCTCCCCACCTCCGCCTACAGGGCCTAGGACCTGATCCCCTCCCAGCCCTCCAGGGCCAGGCCCTGCCCCCTCTTTGCCCTCCAGGGCCGGCCCCCCTCCTCTAATTGCCCTCAAGGACCAGGCCCAGCTCCCCTCCTCACAGTCCTGGGCCAGGCCCCCATCCTCTCCTTGCCCTCACGGGCCACTGAGTTCCCTTTGTCACCCTCCAGGTCCTGGTCCCCATCCCCACCTTGCCCTAAAAAGCCAGGTCATGCTCCTCTCAACACCCTCAAGGGCTGGGCCCAGCAGCACCCTCCTCAGCCCACAGGGTCAGGCCTTGCTCCTATCCTTGCCCTCCAGGGCCTAGGCACACCACCCGCATCGCCCTCCAAGGCCTGACACTGCTCACCTCCATGCATTCCAGGTCTGGGCCCCGATACCTTCACTGCCTTCCAGGGCCTAGAACCGTTCCCCTCGCCAACGTCCAGGGCCTGGCCCCATTCCCCTCCTCACCCTCCAGGACCTGACCCCACTCCCCTCCTCACCCTCCAGGACCTGACCCCACTCCCCTCCTCACCATCCAGGAACTGTCCCCGCTCCCCTCCTTGCCCTCCACATCCACGCCCTCCATGGCCTGGCCCCCATTCCTTCCTAGCCCTCCAGAGCCTGGGCCAAGTTCCCTCCTTGCCCTCCAAGTCTGGGCCCAGCTCCCCTCCTCACCCTCCAGGCCCTAACCCAGGTCCCCTCCATGCCTTCCAAACCAGGCCCCACTCACCTCCTCACCCTCAAAGACCAGACACTCTTCCCCTCCTCACCTCCAGGGCCTAGGCCCTGCTGCCTTCCTCACCCTCCAAGGCCAGGACCTTCTCCCCTCAGGAACAGCCAACACTGCCCTCCAGGGCATGGTCCCACTCCCCTCCTCACCTCCAGGGGCAGGCCTGCTCCTCCTGCTGCCCTCCAGGGCAGGGCCCTACTCCCCCGCCCCACTCCAGTGCAAGATCCCACTCCCCTTCTTGCCCAAAAGGGTCAGCTCTGCTCCCCTCCTCACCCTCTAGCTCCTGGACCCCGTTCCTCTCCCCGCCCTCCAGGGTCAGGCCCTGCTCCCAACCTCACCCTCCAGGGCCAGACCCCACTCCCCTAATTTCCCTCCAGGGCGGGGCCCTGCTTCCCTCTATGCCCTCCATGGCCCTGCCCTGCTCCCCTCGCAGCCCTCCAGAGCCTGACCCTGCTCACTTCCTTGCCCTCCAGAGCCTGGGCCCTGCTCCTTTTCTGCCCACCAGGGCAGACCCTGCTCCCACCACTGCCCTCCAGTGCAGGACCCAGCTTCCCTCCTTGCCCTCCAGGGCCGGGCCCTGATCCCTTCCTCACCTTCTAGGTCCTGGACCCTTCTCCCCTCCTTGCTTTTGAGGGCCAGGCCCCGCTTCCCTAGCCACCCTCCAGAGCTGGACACCGCTCCCCTCCTGGCCCTCCAGCGCCGGGCACTGCTCCCCTGCTTGCCCTCCAGGACCTGAGCCCTGCTCCCCTCCTTGCCAAACAGGGCCTGGGCCCTGCTGCAATCCGTGCATTCCAAGGCCTGGCCCTGCTCAACCCCATGCCCTCCACGGACGGGGCCTCGATCCCCTCACTGCCTTCCAGGGCCTGGCTCCGTTCCCCTTACCACCCTCCAGTGCTGGACACTGCTCCCCACCTAGCCCTCCAGGGCCTTGGCTATGGTCCCTTCCTGGCCCTCCAGGTCCAGGCCCAACTCCCCTCCTCATCCTAGAGGGTCGGGCCCTGCTACCATCCTCGCCCTCCAGGGCCTGGGCCCTGTTCCCCTTGTTGCCCTCCAGTGCGGGACCCTGCTTCCCTCTATGCCGTCCATGGCCCTGTCCTGCTCCCCTCGCCGCACTCCAGGGGCTTACTCTTCTCACTTCCTTGCCCACCAGGGCCTGGGCCGTGCTCCCTTTGCTGCCCACCAAGGCCATGCCCTCCTTACCGTCCTGGGCCAGGCCCTCCTCCCCACTGCCCCCTCCAGGGCCTGGGACCTGATCCCCTCGCGGCCCTCAAGGGCCAGGCACTGCCCCCTCCTCATGCTCCAGGGCCTGACCCTGCTCCTCTCCTCACCCTCCAGGGCCAGGCCCGCTCCTCTTTCTGCAGCCAAGACAGGGCCCTACTCTCCCTGCTGCCCTCCAGTGCAGGCCTACTCCCCTTGTTGTGCTCCAGGGCCTTACCCTTCTCACTTCCTTGCCCACCAGGGCCTGGGCTGTGTTCCCCTTGCTGCCCACCAGGGCCATGCTTCGCTCCCTCCTTGCCCCCCAGGGCTAGACCCTACTCCTCTCCTCACCATGCTGGGCCAGGCCCTCCTCCCCACCTCCGCCTCCAGGGCCTGGGACCTGATCCCCTCGCGGCCCGCAAGGGCCAGTCCCTGCCCCCTCCTCACCCTACAGGACTGGGACCTTCTCCCCTCCTCACCTCCAGGCCTAGGCCCTTCTGCCCTCCTCACCCTCCAGGGCCAGGCACTTCTCCCCTCAGGAACAGCCATCACCACCCTCCAGGGCCAGGCCTGCTCCTCTTGGCCCACCAGGGCAGGGCCCTACTTCCCCCGCTGCCCTCCAGTCAGGACCCCACTCCCCTCTTTGGCCAAGAGGTCCAGGCACTGCTCCCCTCCTCATCCTCTAGGGCCTGGACCCTGCTACCCTCCCTGCCTTCCAGGGAAGGGCCTTGCTCCCCTCCTAGCCCTCCAGTGCTGGGCCCTGCTTGCTTCCTTGCCTTCAGGGCCTGGGTCCTGCTCCCCATGCTGCATACCAGGGCCAGGCCAGCCTCCCCTCCTCACCCTCCAGGGCCTGGGCCTCATCCCTTCCTTGCTCTGAAGGGCCGGGCCACGCTCCCCTCAATACCCTCTAGGGCTGGGCCCAGCACCCCTCCTCACCCTACAGGGTCAGGCCCTGCTCCCCTCCTCGCCCTACAGGGTTTCACCCAACTCCCCTCCACGCCCTCCAAACCAGGACCCACTCCTCTCAACCTCCATGGCCTGGGCCCAACACCCCTCCTAGCCCTTCAGGGCTGGGCCCTGCTCCCCTCCTCACAGTCCAGCGCCAGGCCCCACGCCCCTCAGGAACGGCCATCACTGCCCTCCAGGTCATGGGCCCCACTCCCCTCCTCGCCCTCCAGGGCCAGGCCCCAATCTCCTTGACCTCCAGGGCCGGGTGAACTCATCACCCTACAGGGTCAAGCCTTTCTCCAATCCTCACCCTCCAGGGCCTGACCCCACTCCCCTCCTCACCCTCCAGGACCTGGGTTCCCCTCCCCTCACTGCCTTCCAGGGCTTGGCCCCATTCCCTTAGCCACCCTCCAGGGCCTGACCCTGATCCCCTCCTTGCCCTCCAGGACCTGGGTCCTGCTCCCCAACTCTCCCTTCAGGTCCAGGCCCAGCTCCCTTCCTTGACCTCCTGGGCCAGGCCAGCTCCCCTCATCACCCCACAGGGTCAGGCCTTTCTCCCATCCTTGCCCTCCAGGGCCTGGGACCCGCTCCCCTCCTTGCCCTCTTGGGACTGGGCCCTGCTCCCCTTCTCACCCTCCAGGACCTCGGTCTCACTCCCCGCACTGTCTTCCAGGGCTAGGGCCCACTCCCCTCAGGAAGGGCATCACTGACCTTAAGGGCCTGGGCCCTGCTCCCCACCTCACCCTCCATGGCCAGGCTCCACTCCTTTTGCCACTTTCAAGTGCCGGACCCTGCTCCCCACGCCGCCCTCAAGTATAGGACACTGCTCCCCTCCTTGCCCTCCAGGACCTGGGTCCCGCTCCCCTCACTGCCTTCCAGGGCCTGGCCCTGTTCCCCTCGCCACCCTTCAGGACCTGACCCCTCTCCTCTCCTCGCCCTCCAGAACCTGACCCCACTCCCTTCCTTGCCTTCCAGGGCTGGCCCTGCTCACCTCCATGCCCTCATTGGACTGGGCCCTGATCCCCTCACTGCCTTCCAGGGCCTATCCCCGTTCCCCTCACCACCCTCCAGGGCCTGACCCCGCTCCCCTCCTCACAGGACCTGGGTCCTGCTCCCCAGACTTCCTTCCAGGGCTAGGTACCACTCCCCTCAGGAATGGCATCACTGCCCTTCAGGGCATGGGCACCACTCCCCACCTCACCCTCCAGGGCCTGGCTCTGCTCCTCTAGCAGCTTTCCAGGGCTGGACCCTTCTGACCCTGCTTCCCTCCAGTGCAGGACACCACTCCCCTTCTGGCCCATCGGGCCTGGGTTCCACTCCCCTCACTGCCTTCCAGGGCCTGGCCCAGTTCCTCTTGCCAGCCTCCAGGGCCTGCCCCCTCTACCCTCCTCGCCCTCAAGGACCTGACCCTGCTCCCCTCCTCGCCCTCCTGGACTTGGGTCCCGCTCCCCTCACTGCCTTCCCGGGCCTGGCCCTGTTCCCCTCGCCACCCTTCAGGACCTGACCCCGCTTCCCTCCTCGCCCTCCAGGGCCTGGGTCCCACTCCCCTCACTGCCTTCCAGGGCCTGGCCCTGTTCCCCTCCTTGCCATCTTGGGACTGGGCCCTGCTCCCCTCCTCGCCCTCCAGGGCCTGGGTCCCGCTCCCCTCACTGCCTTCCAGGCTAGGGCCCACTCCCCTCAGGAAGAGCATCACTGCCCTGCAGAGCATAGGCCCCACTCCCCACCTCGCCTTCCAGGACCTGGCCCTGCTCACATCCATGCCATCATTGGCCTGGGCCCCAATCCCCTCATTGCTTTCCAGGACCTGGACCTGTTCCCCTCTGTAGCCTCCAGGACCTGTCCCCACTCCCATCCTTGCCCTAGAGGGCCTGACCGCGTTCCCTTCCTCGCCTTTCAGGGCCTGGCCCTGCTCACATCCACGCCCTCCATGGCCTGGCCCCGTTTCTTCCTAGCCCTCCAGAGCCTGGGCCCAGTTCCCTCCTCGTCCTCCAGGACCGGAACCTTCTCCCCTCAGGAACAGCCAACCCTGGAGGGCCCAGGCCCTCCTCACCCTCCAGGGCCTGGGCCCCATCCCCTCCTTGCCCTAAGGGGCTGGGCCACACTCCCCTGAACTCCCTCTAGGATTGGACCCAGCACCCTCCTCACCCTCCAGGGCCAGGCCATGCTCCCCTGCTCACTCTCCAGGGTCTATGCCTGCTCACCTTGATGCCCACAGAGTCTGGCCTCGCTCCCCTCTCATATTCCATGGCCCAGCCCTGCTCCCTCTTTGCCCTGCAGGGCCAGGCACTGCACCCCTCCTTAAAATCCTGGGCTAGGCCCCCCTCCCCACCTCACCCTCCAGGGTCAGGCCCCACTCCCCTCAGGCACGGCCATCACTGCCCTCCAGGGCATGGGCTCTGCTCCCCTCCTCGCCCTCCAGGGCCTGTGCCCCATTCTCTCTCCACTTCCAGTTCATGGACCGTTCCACTTGCCACCAAGCAGGGCCTGACTCCGCTCCCCTTCTTGCCCTCCAAGTTCTGTCCCTGCTCCCCTCCTCACCCTCCAAGGTCAAGAACTACTCCCCTCAGGCATGGCCATCATGCCCTCCAGTATATGAGACCTGCTCCATTCCTTGCCTTGGAGAGTGAGGAAGGCAGCAGTGCCCAGGCCCTGGAAGGCAAGGAGGGGAGCAGGGCCTGGTCCATGATTGCGATAGGGGAGGGGGGGCCGGTCCTGGAGGACAAGGAGAGGGCAGGGCCTGGCCCTAGAGGGCAGTGAGGGGATCAGCTCCCAGGCCCTGGAGGAGGAGGGGAGTGGGGCCTGGCCCAGGATGGTGAGGAGGGGAGTAGGGCCTGGCCCTGGAGGGTGAGGAAGGGAGCATGGCCAGGCCCTGGAGGCCTAGGAGGGGAGCAGGGCCTGACCCTGGTGGGCAGCAAGGGCAGCTGGGCCTGGCCCTGGAGGGTGGCAGTAGGTGCGGGGACTGGCCATAGAGGGTGAGGAGAGGAGCGGGACCAATATCCTGGAGGGCAGTGATGTTCCTGAGGTGAGTGGGGTCCGGCCCTGGACTGTGAGGAGGGGAGCAGAGCCCAGCCCTGAAGGGCGAGGAGGGGAGCTAGGTACAGGCTGTTGAGGGTGAGGAGGGGAGTGAGGCCTGGTCCTGGAGGGTGTAGAAGGGAGCTAGGTACAGGCTGTTGAGGGCGATGAGGGGAGCGTGGCACGGCCCTTTAGGGTGAGAGGGGATGGGGGCCAAGCCCTGGAGGGCAAGGAGGGGAAACTGCCTGAGCCATGAGGGCAAGAAGAGGAGTGGGGCCTTGCCTAGGATGGTGAGGAGGGGAGCAGTGCCTGGTCCTTGGGTGCAATTAGCAGAGGGGGCCCAGCCCTGGAGTGCAAGGAGGGGGCAGGGCCTTGCCCTGGAGGGTGGTGAGAGGATCAGGACCCAGGCCCTGGAGGGTGAGTAGGGAACAGGGCCAGGCTATAGAGGGCATGGATGTGTCATTGCCAGGTCCTTGAGGGTGAGGAGGGGGGCAGAGTCAGGCCCTGGTTGGTGCCAAGGGGATCTGGGCCAGGCCCTGGAAGGTAAGGGAGGGGAGCGGGACCCAGGCCCTGGAGGTGAGGAGAGGAGTAGGGTCCAGTCCTGGAGGGTGAGGAGGAAACTGAGACCACACTCGGGAGAGCTAGGAAGGAACGGGGCCCAGGACATGGAGGGCATGGATGTGAGAAGGGCCACGTCCTGGAGAGCAAAGAGGCGAGCAGGGTCAGGCCCTGGTGGGCAGTGAGGGGATCGGGGCCCAGTCCATGGAGGGTATGTAGGTGAGCATGGCCAGGCCTTGGGGGTCAAGGAGGGGAGCGGGGTCAGGCCCTGCTGGGCAGTAAGGGGAGTGGGGCCCAGGCCCTGAAGGTGTGGAAGGAAGCAGGGCCCAGCACTGGAGGGCTAGGAGGGGAGCAAGGCCCTTCCCTGGAAAGCAAGGAGGGTAGCAGGGTTCAGGCTCTAGAGGGCGAGGAGGGGAGCAGTGCCCAGCCCTCCGGGGAAAGGAGAGGAGTGGCGTCCTGCACAGGAGAGAGGCGGGGGTGGTGTAGGGTCCTGCCCTGGAGGTTGGCAAGAGGAGCAGGCCTGCCCCTGGAGGTGAGGAGGGGAGTGGGGCCCATGCCCTGGAGGGCAGTGATGGCTGAGGAGAGAAGGGACTGGCCCTGGAGGTGAGGAGGGCAGCAGGGCCTAGGCCTGGAGGTGAGGAGGGGAGCAGGGTCTGTTCCAGGAGGGTGAGGAGGGAACTGGGCCCAGGCTTTGGAGAGCTAGGAAGGAACAGGGCCCAGGCCATGAAGGGCATGGGTGTGAGCAGGCCCGGGCGCTGGAACGAGGAGGGGAGTGGGTCAGGTCCTGGAGGGCCAGCAGGGCAGTGGGGTCAGTCCCTGGAGGGTGTCGAGGGGAACAGGGCCAGGCCCTGGAAGGAAGTGAGGGGATTGGGGCCCAGGCCATGGAGGGCATGGATGTGAGCAGTGCCAGGCCTTGGAGCGCGAGTAGGGGAGCGGGGCCGGCCCTAGTTGGTGGCGAGGGGATCTGGGCCAGGCCCTGGAAGGCAGGGAGGGCAGCAGGGTCAGGCCCTGGAGGGCATGGAGGGGAATGGGATCAGGCCCTGGAGGGCAGCGAGTGGATCGGGGCAGGGCCATGCAGTGCAAGGAGGGAAGCAGGGTCAGGCCCTGGAGCGTGCGGAGGGAATGAGGCCCAGGCCCTGGAGTGCATGGAGGTGAGCAGTGCCAGGCCCTGGAGGGTGAGGAGGGAATGGGGCACAGGCCCTGTAGGGCAAGGAGGGGAGTGGGGCCCATGCCCTGGAGGGCAGTGATAGCCATGCCTGAGGGGAGTGGGGCCTGACCCTGGAGGGTGAGGAGGGGAGCAGGGCTGGGCCCTGGAGCCTGAGTAGCATAGTGAGGCCTGACCCTGATGGGCATCAAGGGGAGAAGGCCCAGGCCCTCGAGGGCAAGGAAGGCAGCAGGGTCAGGCCCTGGAAAGCAGTGAGGGGAGCGGGACCCATGTTCAGGAGGGAAGTGATGGTCATGACTGAGGGGAGTGGGGCCTTGCCCTAGAGGGCGTAGAGGTATGCAGGGCAAGGCCATGGAGGGCTAGGAGGGCAGCAGGGTCCAGGTCCTAGAGGGCCAGGAGGGTAGCAGGGCGTGGCCCTGGAGGGCAAGGAGGGTAGTGGGGTCCTTCACTGGAGGGAGGCAGGGGTTGCAGGGCCCAGTGGGTGGCAAGGGGAGCTGGGCCCAGCCAGCCGTGGAGTACGGAGAGTGGAGCAGGGCCTGGCCCTGGAGGGCAAGGAGGGAAGTGGGGCCCGGCCCTCTTGGGCAAGGAAGGGAGCAGGGTCCTGTAATGGACCCTGGAGGGCCTGCAGGTGAGCGGGGGCTGGCCCTGGAGGGCAAGGAAGGCAGCAGGGTCAGGCCTTGGAGGGTGAATAGGGGAGCGGGGTCAGGCCCTGGTTGATGGCGAGGGGATCTGGGGCCAGGCCCTGGAGGGAGTGGAGGGGAGCGGGGTCAGGCCCTGGAGGGAGTGGAGGGGAACTGGGTCAGGCCATGCAGGGCAGCGAGTGGAGCTGGAGCGGGGCAGGACCTGGAGGGCATGGAGTTGAGCAGAGCCAGGCCCTGGAGGGCAAGGAGGGAATGGGGCACAGGCCCTGGAGGATGAGGAGGGAGGCAGGGCCCATGCCCTGGAGGGCAGTAATGGCAGTGCCTGAGGGGAGTGGGGCCTGACCCTGGAAGGCAAGGAATGGAGTGGGGCCTAGCCCAGGATGGTAAGGAGGGCTGCAGGGCCTGGCCCTGGAGGGCGAAGAGGGGAGCAGGGCTGGGCCCTGGAGCCTGAGTAGAGGAGCGAGGCCTGACCATGGTGGCCATCAAGGGGAGCAGTCCCAGGCCCTGGAGGGTGAGGAGGGAAGCAGGGTCCGGTCCTGGTCGTGGGCAATAGGAGCAGGGGCCAGGCACTGGACGACTAGGAGGGGAGCTGCAAGGGGCTGCAAGGGGAGTGGGGCCTGGCCCTGGAGGGTGAGGTGGGGAACAGGGCCTATGCCCTGAAGGGCAGTGTCGCCCTTCCTGAGGGGAGTGTGGCCAAGCCCAGGAGGGCAAGGAGGGTGTCAGGCCTGGCCCTGGAGGGTGAGGAGGGGAGCAAGGGGAGGCCCTGGAGGGAAATGAGGGGAGCAGGGCAGGGCCATGGAGGGCAAGGAGGGGAGCAGGGCCAGGCCCTGGAGGGTGAGGAGGGGAGCAGGGACTGGTCCTTTAGGGTGAGGAAGGGAGAGGCCCTGGCTCTGGAGGGCAAGGTGGGGACCAGGGTCTTGCACTGGAGGGTGGCAGGGGGAGCAGGGCCCGGCCCTTTTTGGCCGGAGTGGGGCCTGGCCCTGGAGGGTGAGGAGGGCAGTGGGGCTCAGGCCCTGGAGAGTAATGAGGGAATGGGCCCCAGGCCCTGGAGGGCATGGAGGTGAGCAGGGTCAGGCCCTGGAGGGTGAGGCGGGAATGGGGCCCAGGCCCTGGAGGGCGAGGAGGGGACTAGGGCCTAGAGGGCAGTGATGGCCGTGCCTGAGGGGAGTGGGGCCTGACCCTGGAGGGTGAGGAGGGTAGGGGGGCCTAGCCCGGATGGTAAGGAGGGGTGCCGGGCCTGGCCCTGAGGAAGGCAGCAGGGAAGGCCCTGGAGGGCGAGAAGGGGAGCAGGGTCAGGCCCTGGAAGGCAGTGAGGTGAGCAGGGCCCATGTCCAGGAGGGTAGTGATAGCCAAGACTGAGGGGAATGGGGCCTTACCCTAGAGGCCATGGAGTAATGCAGGGCAGGGCTATGGAGGGTTAAGAGGGGAGCAGGGTCCAGGCCCTAGAGGGCCAGGAGGTGAGCAGGACTTGCCCTGGAGGGTGGCGAGGGGAGTGGGGCAGGGCCATGGAAGGCAAGGAGGGGAGTGGGGCTAAGGCCCTTGAGGGCGATGAGGAGAGCAGGGATTGGCCCTGGAGGGTGAGGAGGGGAGCCGGTCTAGGCCCTAGAGGGTGAGTTGGGGAGCAAGGCGCAGCCCTGAAGGGCAAGGAAGGGACTGGGGTCCTGCACTGTAGGGTGGTGGGGGAGCAGGGCTCTGCCCTGGAGGCAGGCAAGAGGAGCGGGCCCGGCCTTGGAGGGCAAAGGGGGGAGCAGGGCCCATGTCCTGGATGGCAGTGATGGCCATGCCTGAGGATAATAGGGCCTGGCCCTAGAGGGTGAGGAGGGCACCAGACCCCAGGCCTTGGAGGGCAAGGAGAGGAACATGGTCCAGCCCTGGGGAACGAGGGAGGGAGCGGGGTCAGGCCCTACAGGGTGGCGAGGGGAATAGGGCCAGTCCCTGGAAGGCAGTGAGGTGAGTGGGTCTTAGTCCATGGAGGGCATGGAGGTGAGTAGGGCCAGGCCTTTGTGGGCGAATAGGGGAGCAGGGTCAGACCCTGGTTGGTGGCGAGGATTTCTGGGTGAGGCCCTGGAAGGCAGTGAGGGGGGCGGGGTGAGGCACTGGAGAGTACGAACAGGAGTGGGGTCAAGCCCTGATGGGCAACGAATGGAGGGGACAGCACCATGGATGGCAAGCAGGGGAGCGGGGCCAGGCCCTGGAGGGCGAGGAGGGGAGCAGAGCCCATGCCCTGGAGGGCAGTGATGGCCGTGCCAGAGGGGAGTGGGGCCTGACCCTGGAGGGCGAGGAGGGGAGGGGGGCCTAGCCTAGGATGGTAGAAGGGATGCAGGGCTGGCCCTGGAGGGTGAGGAGGGGAGCAGGGCTGGGCCCTGGAGCCTGAGTAGCAGAGCAAGGCCCGACCCTGGTGGGCATCATGGGGAGTGGGCCCAGGTCCTGGAGGGCATACATGTGAGTGGGGCGTAGCCCTGGAGGGTGAGCAAGGCAGCAGGGTTGGCCCTGGAGTGCAAGGACAGCAGGGTCAGACCCTGGAAGGCAGTGAGGGGAGCGTGGCCCATGCCCAGGACGGAAGTGAGGGCCATGAGAGAGGGGAGTGGGGCCTTGCCCTAGAGGGCATGAAGGTATGCAGGGCAGGGCCATGGAGGGCTAGGAGGGGAGCAGGACCTGGCCCTGGTGGGCGGCACAGGGAGCGGGGCCCAGCTATCCATGGAGGGAGGAAAGTAGAGCAGGGCCTGGCCCTGGAGGGCAAGGAGGGAAGTGGGGCCCAGCCTTCTTGGGCAAGGAGGGGAGTGGGGTCCTGCACTTGAGGGCAATGGGGCAGCAGGGCCCTGCCCTGGAGGGCGGCAAGATGAGCGGGCCTGGCCCTGGAGGGTGAGGAGGGGAGTGGGGTCAGGCCCTGGAGGGCGAGGAGGGCACAAGGCCCCAGGCCCTGGAGGGCGAGGAGGGTAGGAAGGTCCGGCCCTGGAGAAAGAGGAGGGGAGTGGGGTCAGGCCCTGGAGGTGAGAAGGGGAGCAGGGTCCAGCCCTCATAAACAGTCATCGCTGCCCATCAGGACATGGACCCCGCTCCCCATGTTGCCCTCTAAGGGCCCAGCCTTGCTCCTCTTGCCGCGCTCCAGGGCTGGCCCCTGCTCAACCTGCCACCCTCCAGGGCCAGGCCCTGCTCCCCTCCTTGCCCTCCAGGGCCTGGGCCTGCTCACCTTGATGCCCACCATGGTCGGGCCTCGCTCCGCTACTCACGCTTCAGGGCCCAGCCTTGCTCCCCTCTTCGCCCTCCAGGGCCAGGCCCTGCAGCCCTCCTTACCATCCTGGGCTAGGCCCCACTCCATTCCTTGCCTTCCAGGGTCAGGCCCCATTCCCCTTGGGCACTGCCATCACTGTCCTCCAGGGCATGGGCCCTGCCTCCCTCCTCATCCTCCAGGGCCTGTGCCCATTTCCCTCCTCACCCTCCAGGGCCAGGCCCTGCTCCCCTCCTCACCCTCCAGAGCCTGGCCCCACTCCCCTCCTTGCCTTCCATTGCCCTGCCCCGCTCCACTCGCTGCCCTACAGAGCCTGACCCCACTCCACTCCACGCCCTCCAGGGCCTTACCCTGCTCCCCTCACTGCCTTCCAGGAACTGGCCCCATTCCCCTTGCCACACTCTAGGGCCTGAGCCCTCTCCCCTCCTTGCCCTCCAGGGCTGGGCTCTCCTCTACTCCTTGCCCTCCAGGGCCAGGCCCCATTCCCCTCCTCACCCTCTAGGTATTGGACCCTGCTCTCCTTACCCTCCAGTGCCAGGCCCTGCTCCCCTCCTCGCCTTCCAGGGCATGGACCCTCCTCCCCTATATGCCTTCCAGGTCCAAGCCCTGTACCTCTTGCTGTCATCCAGGGCCAGGCCCTGCTCCCCCTGCCACCCTCTGGGGTCGGGCCCTCCTCCCCTCCTTGCCCTCCAGGGGCAGGCCCTGCTTACCTCCTCGCCTCCAGAGCCTGGGCCCTTCTCCCCTCCTCACCCTCCAGGGATTGGCCCTGATCCCCTCCTCACCCTCCATGGCCTGGGCCCAGCTCCCTTCCATGCCCTCCAGGGCCAGGCCCTGGTGCCCTCCTCGCCATCCAGGTCCAGGCCCAGCTCACCTCCTTGCCACCAGGGCTGGGCTTTGCTCACCTCCTAGCCCTGCATGGCCTTGCCCCACTCCGCTCGCTGCCCTCCAGAGCCTGACCCTGCTGCCTTCCTCACACCCCAGGGCTGGGCTTTGCTCACCTCCTCGCCCTGCATGGCCTTGGCCCACTCCTCTCGCTGCCCTACTGGGCCTGACCCTGCTTTCCTCCATGCCCTCCAGGGCCCTATACTGCTCCACTCACTGCCTTCCATTTCCTTGCCCGGATCCCCTTGCCACCAACCAGGGCCAGACCCCACTCCCCTCCTCACCCTCCAAGGCCTGGCCCTGCTCACCTCCATGCCCTCCATGGCCTGGGCCCTGATCTCCTCACTACCTTCCAGGGTCTGGCCCTGTTCCTGTTGCCGTCCAGGGCTTGACCCCACTCCCCTCCTCGACCTCCAGGTCCAGGCCCCCCACCTCTCACTGCCCTCCAGGGGCAGGCCCTGCTCCCTTCCTCACCCTCCAGGGGTTGGCCAGCTCCCTTCCATGCCCTCCGTGGCCTGGGCCCAGCTCCCTTCCATGCCCTCCAGGGCCAGGCCCCGGTGCCCTCCTTGCCATCCAGGTCCAGGCCCAGCTTACCTCCCCACCCTCCAGGGCCAGGCCCTGCTCCCCTCCTCACCATCCTGGACCAGTCTCCCCTCCTTTCACCGCCCTCAGGGCCTGACCCTCTGGCTTCCTTGACCTCCAGGGCCTGGCCCAGCTCCCCTCCTCACCCTCTCAGGCTGGACCCTGCTCCCCTTGTTGCCCTCCAGTGCAGGACCCCGCTTCCCTCCTCGCCCTCCAGGATCCGGCCCCACTCCCACACTCGCCCTCCAGGGCCTGGGCCCTTCTCCCATCCTCGCCCTCCAGGGCCCGACCCTGCTCCGCTGGCCTCCCTCCAGTGCAGGACCCCACTTCCCTCCATGCCCTCCAGGGCCTGCCCCTGCTCCCTCTAACATTTCTAAAACCTACAATGAAGTTGATTTCTGAACTCTGGAAAATTGAAATTGTGTTAAGTAAAATGCAGATCATGCATTGGGGTGATCATGTGCATTTGGTCATAAAGTTTATAATCACTGTCTAGTTATAGTGGAGAGTGAACATGATGCATACAACTATGGTAAAGTCTGAACACCTGAATCTAACACTGAACTGTACATGTAGTGTTAATGACCATGCTAAATTCTAACAGCATTTGAATCACTAGAAATATTGAAAAGCAACCCAAATATTTATAAGCCTTGCATCTGTATCCATAGTAATGATGCTAAAAGTACAATGTGTAACATTTCCCAGTATGCGTTTATATGCATTTCCCTTTCACAGACACACATGAATGCACACACATACAAATCAGAAGCTTAGGGGTTCAGAAACAAATATTTATGGACTTTAGGCCTTCATTATAGTTTATTGACAATCGAAAATAACCAAGTTTAATACTAATTTATATGTGTTAACATTTTTGTAACTTTGAACCCACTATGCTTTCCAGCATGATTAGAAAGCCAGCATCTGCTACATCTTAAAGGGACTCTTAAAAATCGAAAGTTTACAGTGATGCTTAAAACAATCAATACAAAGTAGGTGGTTCTGAGAATCTATAAATAGTGTCAATTGCTTGGCTTCCATTGCATTTGATTGTTCTCCAAGCAGTGTGGGAACTGGGTATAAACTGCCCACTTTCAGTTAAAATAACTAAAATTGATTAATCGGTGTAATGCTAGTTTTTTTTTTTTTGTGGGGGATATACAATATATATTTTAAGTATGTTCTCTCAAATTAGTGAATATAAGTATGTATTTCCTAAAAATCAGAACTTAATCCAAAACAGGACATGATTTAGGGACATGAATTTTATTAGATGTTGCATTATATTAGATTTTTGTAAAATGGCAAAGATTTTATTTATAGCTACCAACTCATAAAACATTTGTTGTGGAACAGTGTTTGTCTATATGCTTGGCATTGTAGAATGACAGGTACACAGTGCACTTAGTAAATTGAAAGTTAAACCCAAAGTTACATCTTACTCAAACTAATTGTGCATCATATTGTAATTTTTCCTAGATATTCCATCATTGTGTTTTACTCTTCATTTCTGTGTTACTGAGTTGTGTATTTTAGTATTTGCTTTAGAGTAGAAAAAGTACTCTGTTGGATCTCAAAGATTAAGGAGAATGTTTAACAATTTAAAAGTCTCAAAGCTATAGAATCTTTTTCTTGGAGTAGTAGATTAATTTTGGGGTAAGAACACTTCGAAATGAAGATGCTTTATTGTTGAAAGTCATCAGTGAATGAAAGGAAGAATGTAAATAAAAATGGGAATATTTTCCAGTTCTGTGTACGTCTCTAAAATATTTGAAAAGGAAAACCATTAAGTGCAAGATATGACAATATATAAGCTTTCCCTCAGATTAGAAATTTGATGCTAAATATTTAACATTTAATCTTTATTTCATAGTAACTATGAATGGAGGCCATTATGTTGACACCCTGTAAGCTGATTTCTAATCTTAAACTGAAAAAAAAACATGTTTTGTTCATTACCCCTCTTCCCTCTGTGCTTGAAAACATTGGCTTTTATCACAACACTGGAAGTATATTGAAGCCAGGAGCCAGGAGCCTCCTCCAGGTCTCCCACGTGGGTGCAGGGGCCCAAGGACTTGAGCTGTCTTCTACTGCTTTCCTAGGCCACAGCAGAGAGCTAGATCGGAAGTGGAGCAGCCAGGACTCAAACCGGTGCCCCTATTGAAACCTTAAGTTTTAACCTTCCCAATAAAAATAAATCTCAGCATCATTTAAAATGTTGGCTACTGCCATTGAGTGAACACAATGAAATTTGACAAAACACTTTACTTGGGTGTAAGATACCATTCCCTGAATCAGGTTTTATGATTACCTAAGTCATTTTTCATCCTTGTTTTATGAATATAAACACTGATACATTTTCTTAGCTTCAGATTTTGAACATTCCAGTGATGTAGCTCCTGCTAACAAAGTGCCTGAATATTTTTGACACCTCATAGCCTTTTAATGTGTCATATCTGGTCATGTACACATGGGATCTATTATAAATTAGAGATACTTTCCATAAATAGAATAATATTTTGGATAACCATTGATGGATTGAAGAATCTATTTCCTCTTCAAATTTTTTTTTATTTTAAGGCAATTTTGTGAAATTGAATTTTACTTATGGTTTTATTTGTCTTTGTGTCCAGATAAAGTAATAAAATAAAATAGCTCCAATTATACCAAGCAACCCTTCCTTGTCTCAAGTGCTTAACTTTCTCTCTTCATTCTTAGATAACTGCTGTTTTTTTTTAACTTTTATTTAATGAATATAAATTTCCAAAGTACGGCTTATGGATTACAATGGCTCCCCCCCCATACCGTCCCTCCCACCCGCAACCCTCCCCTTTCCCACTCCCTCTCTCCTTCCATTCACATCAAGATTTATTTTTGATTCTCTTAATATACAGAAGATCAGTTTAGCATACATTAAGTAAAGATTTCAACAGTTTGCACCCACACAGAAACATAAAGTGAAAAATAATAGATGATTTTTTAAATCATGATGAAATCAGATCAGACCTATTGTCATGTTTAATCCCAGTGAGAGTCAAGTTGGGAATCGATAATTTTTTTTTTTTTTACAGAAGATCAGTTTAGTATACATTAAGTAAAGCTTTCAACAGTTTGCACCCCCATAGAAACACAAAGTGAAATATACTGTTTGAGTACTCGTTATAGCATTAAGTCTCAATGTACAGCACATTAAGGACAGAGATCCTACATGAGGAGTAAGTGCACAGTGACTCCTGTTGTTGACTTTACAAATTGACACTCCTGTTTATGGCATCAGTAATCTCCCTATGCTCCAGTCATGAGTTTCCAAGGCTATGGAAACCTTTTGAGTTTTCCGACTCTTATCTTGTTTAGACAAGGTCATAGTCAAAGTGGAGGTTCTCTCCTCCCTTCAGAGAAAGGTACCTCCTTCTTTGAAGACCTGTTCTTTCCACTGGGATCTCACTCACAGAGATCTTTCATTTAAGTTTTTTTTTAATTAATTTTTTTTTTTTTTTTGCCAGAGTGTCTTGGCTTTCCATGCCTGCAATACTCTCATGGGCTTTTCAGCCAGATCAGAAAGCCTTTAGGGCTGATTCTGAGGCCAGAGTAACTGCTGGTTTCTTAAATTGAACGGTCATCTTTTCCAGCAGCTGCTCAAAAATATCCATGATTGACCATTTTGTTTTCACTAAGCAGACATGCTTTTCTTCTTTCTCCCCCTCTCCGGTCCACATCATCTTCCCATCACCTGTGCACACCAGACCCACCTGTTCCTTCCTCCTCCAATAATCACTGAACTCCACAAAGACCCTAACTCTGACCTCTCATGGTTATCCCAGATCCTTGTGTTTTCAAGACTCTCAAAACAAAATCAAGTGTGGAAAATAGGGTTGATTTTTCCACATTCTTTTTGTCAATCATGACTCTAATCTCAAACACACACATAAAAATCCCTGCTTTACACAACTAATTTTAATTTGCTTTCCAAATGTCTTCACATTAATGATCTCCATTGATGACTTCTCCTTCTCATCCATACTTACATTTGGTCCTCAGTGCCATGGTTTTATTCTACTCAGCATGGACCAAATTCATCCTATTTGACATCATCCTTTATTTTATTCCTATTGCCACTTTGTGTCTCTGGAATTTAATGTATTCCCCTCCCCACAGAACTCCTAAGTTAACTGTCCTCTGAGCATTTTTATCTGTTTTTATTCTTCCCTAGTGGGATCTTGTAGGATTTCTTTACTATACCACACAATAATATATTGACTCGATCATTTATCTTCTTAGAATTCTGCATTAACCTGAAGCTATTCCACACTTGTTATACAAATGTCTAATCATAAAGTTTGATGCATATGACACACAAAGTGCCTGATATCTATCGCTGACACACTACGTAACTTTGCTTGGACTGGCTCTTGAGTGTAATCTTGTTTTATTGAGTGCAGTGTTTTTCTGGCAAAATTATTCTTTAGAGCACGATTATACATCATTAGCATTCAAGACAGTGTTCTGTTACTTCATGATGTGAGTACCTAGAACTCACTGTGAAGGATTCATTCAGGAAATTTTCCAGAAGGTGTTCTGCATCCATCATTTAGCCAAGAACCCCTAGTGAATTGCAATACTGTATTCACTATCTGATTTCCTTTGATAAGAATTTTGGAGTATCTATTCATAGGCTTTCATCTAGAATTTCTTAACCCAATCATTAAAGCCTTTATTGAATAGTTGATTACTTTTGCACTGATAATGGATTTTGTTTGGTTTTAATAAATCCTTGCCCAATAGACTTGTTTCTGCTTAGCACTTCACTACTAAAACTCCATTTTGAACAAGTGTAAATTCACGTGCAGTATTTAAAGAAATAATGTAGAGGTATCCTATAAATCCTTTACCTAGCTTCCCCCAACAGCAGTAACTTGAATAATTGCAATATAATAGCACAACCAGAAAATTCATTTTGATACAATCCATCAACATTACCCAGATTTCACTAGCTTTACATGCTCTGTGTGTGTGTGTTTAGCTCTTATTGCTTATCAGATTCATTTATTTTTAACCCACAGACTGCAGTATCTTTTTGCCAATCTGCATGCCTTGTTTTTATTAAAATCTGCATGACACCTTGTCAGATGCATACCCCCTAATTACTCATCACATTTTCCGCTGGTAGGAAAGACTATTACTTGCATAGAGTCAGGTAAATCCTATTTGTTTGGCAAATCTTACTTCTGGTATAGAAACTGCTGCTCTGAAGATGAATGAATCCTCCATGGTTGAGATTTTCTGAGGCTCCTAGATCAATGTTTTTAGTAGTAGGGTGAACCTGGAAAATGTTTGGTCAACCCACAGGAAAAGTAAATGAACAGTCACTAAAGTCTCATTGTTTGTGTTTGTGAATGGTTGATATCAATGGATGCTTTCTAACATCTAATACCTTTGGTTATATGTTATATATTTACCATTTTTTATTAAGTCTGGACAAAAATAAATGCACATTTATTAAAAAGTTTATCATAACCAAGCTAAAAATGTTTATTTTAAAATATATGGTGTCTATACTTTTAATAATCTGGTAACTATGAAATCCAATTTCCTATTAACCAATATGTATGAATATCCTGTGGCATTACTTTTATATGAGACATGAGATGCTATAGCCATCTCTGCAGAGTTATGCATTGTTGAGCTTTATGCATTTTATACATTTATGCATTGTTGAACATTATATATAGTCAGCGCATCTTTTTTAAAATGCCAAGTACTAAATAAAACTTGAAATTATTGGACATTTGGGAAAAATAAGGACTATTAAGCAAGCTGCATTGTACTATTTGATAGTGGCACAAACATTGGTGAGTTAAAGAAAAATAAACTGCTTTCAAATTTTTAAAATTCACTGGCTTTAAAAAATAGATTAAAAATCCCTTTTATGAGGACCTTGATAGAATGATGGTGCTTCAGTCCAGGATGTCTGTGTCTGTATGATCCACTTTGCAGAGGATTATTGTTAACCCTTGTCAAACAGTGCTACAGGATTAGGGACCATGGATCTGGGACACTGATGACCACATGGGTGGCCTGGCCAGTGAATAAAATACAAGGAAAGGGAGGGTGGGCAGACCATCAGTAATCTTCCCATGGGATCTTCTGAGATAGGTTCCATAAACCACCTAGAAAGGAAAGTTGGTGGCAAATCTACTTGTGCAACACAGTTACCATTATTTTCTGTAAGGGAGTTAACATAATGCACATGGCAATGCATTTTGGTCAGTCTTTTTATTTCTTTTTATAAAAAGATTATGTATCTACTAATTTGAAAGGCAGAGTGACAGAGAGGGAAAGAAAGACAAAGAGGTTTTCCATGTACTGCTTCACTTCCCAAATAGCCAAAGCAGCCAGGGCTGGGCCAGGCAGAAGCCAGCAACCAGGAGCCAGGAATTCCTTTCTAGTCTGCCACATGGGTAGCAGGAGCCCAGGTACTTGGACCATCAGGTGCATTAACAGGAAGCTGGATTAGAAGCAGAGCAGTTGGGACTCAAACCTGCACTCTGATATGGGATGCCAATGTCACCAGCAGTGGCTTAGCCAGCCATGCCACAAAGCCTGCTCCATGATGAGTGTTTTTTTTTTTTTAAATAAATATTGTTTTCCATGACTTTGCTATTGATTCCTTTTTCCTGATCTCTTTGGATCTTAAGGAAAGATAGTTCGTATTCTCTGTGCAGCAGGACTTCTTCATAAACCAGTGATTCTCAAATTTTGTGAGCACTGGAGTAATACAAGTCCTTTCGAAAGATACAGAAGCCTCTTGGATTACAATTAAGTTCATCTAGAGTGGAGCTGCCATGTGTTAAATTTGACAATACATGGAAATCATAGCATGAAATGGGAGAATGGGGTATGGGACATGTGCACGTCCTGTTCAGTGTTCCTCAGCACGTGACAAATGACAGCTCATTTCTGCCATCCTAGTCTCTGTTCTCATTTTTCCCAGTAATTTGGTGCAAGTCCCAAGTGTCTCATCATTTCATCGGGACACTGTCAGCCTACAAAAAGTCCCCAGGTGATTCTTACACACCATCAGGGTTGAGAATTCCAAGACAAGAAGAGTCTCTTTTCTCAATGAGAAGTCCTAAGACACAGGCACTTGTCCTCTGGATGTCATTCTTTTCAGACATGTCTGCCCAACAAGGCATTACAGATTTACTACAATGCACGGCTTGTATCTGTGGTTATCAGTGATAATTGTAATATTCCCTTTTATAAAAATATTTGTTTTATTTTATTTATTTGAAAGTCAGAGGAACAGAGAGACAGACACAGGCAGAAAGCGATCTCTTATTTGCTGATTCATTCTGCAAATGGCTGCCACAGCTGGGGTTGGGCCAGGGCAAAGCCAGAAGCCTGGAACTCCATCCAGGTCTCCTGTGTGGGTGGCCCTGACTTAAGTTTTTCATTCATTACCTGCTGCTCCCAATACATTAGCAGGAAGCTGGAATTGGAAGTGAAGCCAGGACTGCAACAGTGACTGCAAACCAGGTGCTCAATCCACATGGGACACAAACATTCCTGCCTATTCCATTATAATACTCTTTCATGCTGTGTAGTAAGGGAACTGATAGCCACTTAAGGCTTTTTAAATTTTCATTAGGTAAACTTAAAAATGCAATCCGTTGATTCAATGAACCACATTCCATGCACACACATGGGATAATGCAAGTGCAGAACCCTTCCTTCCACTAAAGTGTCCTGTTGGTCTAGACATAAGGACCAACCTTCTTAATCTTCATCTGCTGAAAGAGGGACCTTCTCAACAGAACAAGAGATTATGAAAACTCCATCACCAAGAGAAACTAAATATGATAAAAAATGAAGCATCTTTAAAAGTGAAACATAAAGAGCATGATTTTACAAAAGAACTTTTTAAAAATAAACACTTGCATCAACCAGCTGTTTTTTAGAAGAAAATGCAAGCATGGATTTGAAGACAAATATGCATCTTAAAGCCATTCTTAATTGAGGACAATGTATAAATATCGAATGTGGGCAGTTATCAGAAGACAAATAGACTCAGAGATACTGAGATGTTAGATCAGTAAGTTGTAGACACACAATTAAAATGCAGTCAAATGCACCATAACAATGGATATGAGTGTCAGAAAATGGTATTGTGGAAGTGAGAAGGCAAACAAAAAAACATATTCAAAAATGTAAGCTCAACTAGGGAGAGTTCCAGGCCCCTAGAGGAACAGGGAGGAGACCGTTTTTTCTGGGAAAGGTTGGGGAACATGCCAATTTGGATTCTCTATTACTTCCAAAGCTGAGTTGCCAATCCCTCAAGTAACACCAGTGTAGAATTATTATAAATGATTCCAATATCTATCCTGAAAGAAACATGTTCTTACAATCAGGAGAAATGTGTAGTTTCTTCCCACTGGTGTGAAACCATTTCTCTACTTTTGCTTTCTAATATTGAGATCACAAAGGGAAGCTCTTTGTGCTATAATTTTTTCTGTGCTTTGGGATGGACATATCTATTATTTAATTTAAAGAACAAAACATTTGGATGTGGTGATCATTGCTGGAAATCCCAATAATCTATGAGTAGCAATTGTTAATGCATGTACACTTGTGTTACATATGATTGAAAAGAAATATGTTTCACTATGTACAACAGTGCTGAGGATTTTCTTTGTACACCATGGCTGCAGCAGAGCAATTTATATATTTCAATGGATTCTTTGTCAGATCAACACAGCAAGAAGTATAAATAATGAATCAGAAAAATGTTCTGAGCATTACAGATGAACTTTAGAATACCACTCTATGTGGAGGGTGGGACTTATGCCCCAAGATGGTGACCCACCATGGGAACTTCCACCCTCATAGTAAGATGGGCAACAGACTCCGCCCCAAGGTGGTGGCCCCCATGACCAACCACATGCTACATGCCTGATTAATGGAGCAATGTATATTAAATCAAGTTTTATTATGTTAGCTTGTTACTTTCGCCTCTGAGCTGGACTTTATTATGTTAGTTTGTTGTTTTCACCTCTGAATAAGATTTTACTACGTTATTTCCTTATTTTTCCCTCTGACTATGATTTTATACATTAAGCTCTATAATAGGTATAGTAGCTCTGAGATGTCAGATTAAGTGTTAAGGTAGATGATCAGAGATATAACTGGGCCAAAGCTTAGCCCTATTTACCTCCTGTCTCCCCAGGTTCCAAGGTGATTTTAAAAGAATTTATTTATTTATTTGACAGGTAGAGTTACAAACAGTGAGAGAGAGAGACAGACAGAATGGTCTTCCATCCATTGGGTCACCTCCCAAATGGCCACAACAGCTGGAGCTACGCTGATCCAAAGCCAGGAGTCAGTTGCCTCCTCCTGGTCTCCCATGCAGTGCAAGGGCCCAAGCACCTGGGCCATCCTCCACTGCTTTTTCTGGGCCACAGCAGAGAGCTGGACGGGAAGAGGAGCAACCAGGATTAGAACCCGGTGTCCATATGGGATGCTGGCTCCGCAGGCAGAGGATTAGCCTAGTGCACCACAGCGCTGGCCCCACAAGGTGATTTAACTATGGATAGTTCTACATCTGCTCCTTTGGAGACTCCATGACAGATCTACACTTAATAATTGGGAGGCCCTTCAACTAGAAGGATTAAGAAATTATAGCTATTGCAATGTATCCATGTAAAATGCTTAAGAATAATTAAGCTCATGAAGACCTGTGTCTGTTTTTATTTTCTCAGGTCCTACAGAGACTGTAAAGCTGTATAGCTCTGCATACATTCCTACAGACTTACTTCTAAGGGTACAGTTTAAAACTTGATATGGGATCACAAATCCCCTTGGGCTAGATGGTAATGCTAACATCTTAAGTTTTAAAGTGATCCTGTCTATAGGATTAAGTATTAACTGCTAATAGTAAATAAAATTAAAGAGGAGCGAATGCTCCAATATGGGAGGGAGTCCTTACAGCAGACTCACAGAGTGGCAATCTCCTTAAGTAGCACTCAGTGACCTCAAAATCGCCCGTGAAGGCATTCTGGTCTGGCTAGAAAGCCCACAAGAGCATTTCAGGCATGAAAATCCAGGGCACTCATGGAAAAAGTGTCCCTATGTGGAGAACCTCCCTGGGTGAGACCCCAGTGGAAGGGAGTGGTCATCAAAGTAGAATGTACTTTTCTCCCGAGGGAGGAGAGGACTTCCACTTTGCTTATGGCCTTGTCTGAATACTGATGGAGCTTGTGGAACTCAAAAGGCTTCCATGGCCTAGGCAGCTTATGTCAAGAGCCTCGGGTGATCACTGATGTCACACATAAGAGTGTTAATTGTTAAATTAACAACAGGAGTCACTGTGTACTAACTTCCCATGTAGGACCTCTGTTCTCAAAAGAGCTACAGTATTAACATTAATGGTAAAAATTAATTCCAAAGATTTACTTTGTGCTATTGTGTGATATTATTCATCATAAGTTCTAGCTGTGGCTAAGTGTCAAGCTCCATTGCCTGTATTCTTAGGTATTTATTTAAAGTTTATTAAGTGCCTCAAATGTAAAATCTTGGATACATGTCTCTCTGTGAAATTTCTATCTCATATGTTTTAACATAGGGTCAGCTATTTAAAGGCAGCTGAGGAGATTTCTGAGAATGACAAAATTCTGTGGAATTTGGATTCCAAGATTTGAATTCCAAGCTTTGGTATACAGCTTTAAAGAAGCCCTGATGCAGACTCTGTATTGAAAAGTGTAGCAACAAAAGTTGTTATGGATTCCAGGATTTGGATTCTAAGCTGTGTTTGCTTAAAAAGCCTCTGACATAGACACAATGTGCTGGGCATGGGAGCTACAAAAGCTGTTCCAAGGAATCAAGGCGTTTTTAACAAAAACTCCAACATTAACAATTCCTGAGCAAACCATTCATAAGAAGATTCTCTTCAGATCAGTTTCAGCTTAAGTGAAAGGGACCTTACCAGGTGATATTGAGCATGACCACCTCTGTTAAATTAAGATTAAACTTTTGCCTCTTACATATTCACAGGTGAATGTGAAAGACATGCCTGATTATTCCTGTAAGCCAATCAGAGACCTTAGTACCTCTTCAAAGCAATAAGGATAAGTAAAGTTTTGCCTTTGTCACATCAAGACTGCTGTACCTTAAGGCAAAAATGCTGTACCTGCATTTCTTCATTATCTCTGGGAACTGTTATTGAGAATAAAGCTACCTAATGAGTTATTTCTATTATATTTCTCTATACTCAAGCTAAATGGGTTATAATCTACATAAGGGTAACCTTTCACTACCCACTATCTGGGAATCTGAAAAATATGTTGTTTTCATCTTAAGGGGCACCCCAAATATAATTGGTTTTGTTCCAGTTTTGTTTATGCTAATCAGCAAACTTATATGTTTCAGAACTCAACTTCTGGGAGTAACTGACCATGCAGGGGAAACAGACATTGGCAATGACCAAGACTGCTCCCGCTCACAAAGCGAATTTGTTAGATAGGCTATGCAGAGAATTCCAGACCCATCGGCAGGGCCTGCACTATGCCCCCATAAGCAGGAAGCATTTACAGAAGAGATAATTCTACACCTATCAACTTCCCTTAGGATTAAGGGATGAAGTCTCTGAGGGGGAAATGAAGTAGACAGGCATACAGGTTAAAATTGATTAGGCTTGTGAGCTGGAAGACCATGCCTTTGCCACACCCCTGTGTGACCTCATGCCCCTACCTGGCCGCATCTGAGCACCCACTGGCCAATCAGGTTAATTAGCCACTCCCCTTTGATAATGGATTAAAAATCTGTGACACAGTGTGTCTATCCCCCCTTTTATTCCTTTTTGTCACCCTGGCCTCTTGCCAGTAGGGGGCTGGCTATAGCCCTGTGCCTTCAGGGCACATGGCCTTCGGGCCAACCTGCCCTATGCTTCCTGGCCTGGATGCTCTTCCATGTGGCTGGTTCCTGGTACTTGGTATGAACGCAGATCTCTCTCTCTCCTATAAATAAAGCCCTCACTCTCCTATGCATCTTTCACACTAAATAAAAGCTTAAAATATAAAAAAATAGAATACTACTCTAAATACTAGTGTCTGATCATTAGCATCACTTGTGAAAGAAGTAATCCTATCCTCTTAGACTCATCTTCTTCTCTCTTAACGTTTTCTCACTATCCAACATTGTATGACAGCTTTTGAACACCAGGATTTTGTTTTTTTGAAATAGTAAAGTGTGGCAGTCTTGAGTGTGCTGGAACAGGTTAATAGGGGCTTCAGGTAGCCAGTTGTTAAATTTTCCAGAAGTTCAAGAGCTGCTTGATGTCATCTTAGCTTTCAGCTTTGAAATTCCCTGTGTGCAGGGAACATGTCCCATGGAACGTGGCCAATTGTACAAGTCAGAGCAATTTCCCCATTCTGCACCACACAAATTAGTTTTAAATAAAGAGGATTCTGAAATTTCTTTAGTGAATGATGATCAAAATTCTAGAAGTGTTTTTATATATGCACCAAAAAAGTTGCATACATTTGAATAAATGTATCTGTGACAAATGATGATTCAATTTAAAACATTTAAAATATTTAAACTATAAATCTGAGAGGATTTCAAAGGGTTCATGGAAAATGGAATTAAAGTGTAATTTTATTTTGGGGTACAAAAGATTTGGAGCTATGCATGTTGGAAATCTTTAAAGTTCATGAAAATTGCATATTATTTAAAAAGTGTATATAGTTTTAAAAGTTCTTCACACTGACGTAAACTTATCTTTTTAAATTACACTAGGTAGCAACTATAAACATTCAAGTTTATTTTGTATACAATGATTAACAACAAAATTTCTCTTCATATTTCTCTATAGCTAAGGTTGCTCAGAAAGATATTTTAAATATAGTGAGTTTCAAATGTAGGCTTACTTTCTTCAGATTAGGAAGTTATCATGCATTTAAAATAAATGTATTGAAAATAAATTACATAGAAAAATTACTTTTTCAGATTATAATTTTACTTTCTTAAAATATTTATATATTTACTTGAGAAGCAGAGTTACAGACAGAGAGAGAGGTCTTCCATTGCTGGTTCACTCCCCAAATGCCTGCAATGGCTGGAGATGGGCAGATCCGAAGCCAGGAGCTTCTTCCAGGTCTCCCATGCAAGTGCAGAGGCCCAAGCACTTGGGCCATCTTCTGCTGCCTTCCCAGGCCACAGAGCTTGTTTGGAAGTGGAGCAGCTGGGACATGAACTGGTGTTTTGGGATGCTGGTGCTGCAGAAGGAGACTGTGTCACAACCCCAGAAACTTATCTTTTAATTTCATTTTCCCTGAATTATTTCCACACATACATAAAATATATATCAACATTTTTTTAGTTTGACTTACTTTGAAAGTAGATGACAATGTCATTATGTTTAAAAACTGACTTATGCTTCAGTTTGAGGAGTTTTTAGTAACAGAGCTATAAAAAGATAGTATGAGAGAAATAAAAGCACTCAGACCTGCTAAAACACTTTTATTTATTAAAAGCAAGCATACTTAACCCTAACTGACGGGCCAAAGGAATTGTGAGCACAGCCACGTTTTTAAAAATATGTATTAGTAGAAAGAGCATCACCTCCTTTATAAAATGAATTTCATTTTTTAAGAAAAGAAAGATGCATTTTACTAAATGCTACATGTCAAGTGACAGTGAAGTGATTTAAGTGGAATTAAAATACCAGTAAATGTGTCAGTAAAAATTTCAGTTGAGGGGCCAGCATTTTGGTGCGACAGGTTAGGCTGCCACCTGCAAAGCCTGCATTCCATTTGAAGCCCAGTTCGAGTCATGGCTGCTCTTCTTCCAGTCCAGCTCCCTGCTAATGTGCCTTAGAAAACAGCAGAAGATGGTCCAAGTCCTTGGGTCCCGCCTCCTCCCCACGTGGGAAACTTGGATGGAGTTCCAGGCTCTTAGCTTTGGCCTGGCCCAACCACTGAGGGGAGTGAACCATTTCCTGAGTGAATCAGCAGATGGAAGATGTCTTTTTCCTTATCTTTCCCTCTCTCTATGTCACTCTACCTTTCAAAAAAACTAAGGTAAATCCTTAAAAATTGTTTTCAGTTAATTAAATCTCACTCATGGTACATTTTATTTGATATTATCAATAGTATTATTACTAAACTTATTTTCTATCTCCCACATCTGTACTTTAAATTCTCTCAATTTTCTGTTTGCAACAATCATGCATGGATTCTATAGATTAGGAATCTGAACTTGAAAAGAGAATTGGCTTAGAAGACCATGGAAGTGGCAAATTGCAATGATTTTCAACTCAAGTCTTCAGGTGTCAAACCTTCTGCTATTTTCCCCAAGTCATTGTTCTTTTCTGAATCTGTAAATGTTTTAAGCAAAAATATGCCCATTACAAACTAATTTTAACCAGAGTTCCGGTTAATCAGTGCAAAACTTTAAAAGCATGTGCGGCTACTAAGATTTATTTTCTACTCTGACAGTTATTGCCATATGAAACAAATGATGTGCTTCACTCGTGTTTCTGTGTGCTGTGTGTATGCAAGGGTAGGGATGCTGGTAAATAAATAACATTTAGGAACAAATGTCCGTTTTTGAGAGTGGCAGCTTACATGTTAAGTACAAGAAAAATGTACAATCCCAGTTCATTTCCCCCCTCCGTGTAATGAAATGCTATCTTCTATCTAGTATATAATTCTAAAAACTTATTAAATATTTCAAAAGTTATGAGCCATGATATATGACATATGAAAAAATATCAAAGTATGGGTTTGGATGGAGTGCCTTGATCCAATACACAATCAGTACCCTTGGATTATCTGCAAGGTGAAATCTTCAGATTCACATAAACTTACTTACATTCACATAAACTTACTCATATGCCATTTGGGAGAAATTAGAAGTAGGTGTGGAAATTTTTTTGTATCTAATCTAAAATTTGGCTTTTAAAAAATATATCAGATTTCAGTTAAAGCTACTCTCCTAGGAAAATTTGCTTAACATAACATTTAGGTTAGTCTCTGAAATGCATACATAATAACAGAATTAAAATTCCTGTTTAAAATCTTTATTTATTTGTTTATTTGAAAGGTAAAGAGAAAGAGAGAGACTTACCATTTGTTGATACACTTACAAATGCCTACAGTAGGCATGGCTGGATCAAACCAAAGCCTCAAGCTAGGAATTTAAACTCCATCTCCCATTTAGGAGACAGGGCCCCAAGCACATGGGGCTGCCTCCCAGCATAGGAGTCAGAAGAAGCTGAAATTGGAGGCAGCACCAGGTCTTGAACTGAAGCCCTCCAATATGCAGTGTGGGTGTCCCAAGCAGCTTCTTAACTGCTTAACAAAATACCCACTTCATGGTATTATCATTGCTATTTCCCATAAATTGATTTAGCAAAGAAAAAGGTTATGTATCCCAAAGTATTAACCCTTAACACATGATAGCTTGATAGTACCCCAAGGACTACTATTTATAATTATTTATGGTTAATTTTAAGTCACTTCTATCCAAAACTTGATTGTAAGGTACTTCTGGATAGGTAGTATATCATATTAATCTGTGTATTTCATAGTATATTGTACAGCAAACTACTCATGATTGTCACATGTCACATACGTCACATATCACACTTTCACCATAGGGTATACGCTATGTGTACACATTTCTAAAAGGGACAATAGTATCAAATGGTATTTAAAAGATACTTTATTTTTGAGTTTCCTATTTCAGCAAGATAGTCAATTCCCCATTCCCCCTTCTCCACACACATAAGCCAATCCTACACTCACTGCCTTTCATAGCCTCTTTTGTTCAAGAAATGCACTAGGATCAGTGCCTCTGACCTCACCTTCTTCTTCTTCTTCTAGAAAGGCATTTATGCACCACATGCAAGCCTCTTCTGCTGTTATTCATAATCATTGCTACTGTATCCATTCTGCCTTCACCAGTCTTGTTACCAACCTTCTTTGCTTGTGTACTCTACACAGGCTAGGCCAGCAATTCTTCACATTTTACACTCAGAAATTTGTTGATGATCATTTCATTCCTCTCATAGGATCTCACATTCAGTATGTTTTTTTTTTGATAGGCAGAGTGAGAGAGAGAGAGAGAGAGAGAGAGAATGGTCTTCTTTCCATTGGTTCACCCCCTAGATGGCTGCTATGGCCGGCACGCTGCACCTATCTAAAGCCAGGAGCCAGGTACTTCCTCCTAGTTTCCCATGTGGGTACAGGGCCAAAGGACTTGGGCCATCCTCCACTGCCTTCCCGGGCCACAGCAGAGAGCTGGACTGGAAGAGGAGCAACCAGGACAGAATCCGGCACCCCAACTGGAACTAGAACCTGGGGTGCCAGAACCACAGGCAGAGGATTAGCCTAGTGAGCTGCAGCGCTGGCCTCAGTATGTTTTCTAAGTAAATGTCACTTAATGTTTTCTTCTCTCTCTCTCTCCTCCCTCCTGCACACAGCCTCTCCCTATATAAAGTAATGGTAATAATGATGAAGAAGACAATGGAGATATGATTTACACAGTTTGGGAAGAGGAAGCCTTTCTTTGTCATTTGCATGTTATTTTGCTTAAACATGTTTACATCAGAGCTTCCCTGTTATTTGAGGAAATCATTATGTTGTACAACAAGTTGACTTTATTGCAGAGCACTGATTTTCTCTTTGGCTGATTTTACTTTTTTGGAAAGCAAGTACTACTTACTCAATGTGAACAGGATTCTACCTGTGAAGGGTATTTAAGCAGTGTCCTACAAATGGAACATCTATGATTTTTGACTTCTCATATTGGGGAAGTCCTTTTAGAAAAGCAGTCAGAAATGTGTTGCAGAAGATTCACCCAAAGACTATGATCTTTCTTGCCAGTGCGACTGCAATAGGGAATGATCACAAGGCATTTCTTTCCAGCAGCAGATGCAAGCAAACTGCTGTATAATACATGAGCTGGAAACTCAGGTTGTCTCAGATTTTAAGATTATTTTATATCATTACTTTTATGTATTGTTTATTTTTATAATTTACAGTTTCTACTGTGAAGGCAAGTGAAATAAATAGGTAGATTATTGACTTTTAATCATCCAGAAATAAAAAATACGTGAGCTATTTGCTTCTCAAACCCTCCAAATGAAGAAAATTATACATCCTAGTAAATAATAAAGGCATAATATTTTAAAGAATGGGCTAAGGAATGTTTTTAGTAAATTTTGTCTTGATTAAAATCATTTAAGAGTACAAGTTATAGTATTTTGTATGTTCTAACATTTAGGCATGATGTGATTCTTCTTAGTAAATCCATGTATCTGTTTACTGGGACTCTTTAAAGGAGAAGAAACACACACACACATCCTGACACACATACTCTCGCACTCATACACACTCATATACACAGTCACTCATACTTACACACTTACACACACACAGCCTCAGGCACACACTCATACATGCTCACCCATACTTACACAGTCACACATATATCACATGTATACGCTCACAGTCACACATACACACTCACTCATACACACACTCACCCATACACACACTCACTCATACTTAGTCACACACAATTATACTATCTGATTCTAGTTAATTGGGCAGGCTAGGATTAGTTATATTTCATCAAACATTCCAAAAAAACCTTTCAGAGGGAAATAAATTCATCTCTGGATGCCACTGGGCCTTGGAAATCATAGCTACACCTTCTGTTTCATTGTGGGCTGGCAGAAAATAACATACAGCTCCTTGTAGGAGCTCAGCTATTTTTCACTGTGAATTAGAACGCACTTATCCATTGTGTGAATTCTTTTTTTTTTTTTTTGACAGGCAGAGTGGACAGTGAGAGAGAGAGAGACAGAGAGAAAGGTCTTCCTTTGCTGTTGGTTCACCCTCCAATGGCCACATGGCTGGCGCACTGTGGCCGATGCACCACGCTGATCCAATGGCAGGAGCCAGGTACTTCTGGTCTCCCATGGGGTGCAGGGCCCAAGCACTTAGGCCATCCTCCACTGCACTCCTGGGCCATAGCAGAGAGCTGGCCTGGAAGAAGGGCTACCGGGACAGAATCCGGCGCCCCGACTGGGACTAGAACCCGGTGTGCTGGTGCTGCAAGGTGGAGGATTAGCCTAGTGAGCCGTGGCGCCGGCCCCATTGTGTGAATTCTAAACTTTTACATTTTAGACTGAGCTCCATTTTAAGAACAAACTTTTCCTATTTTTTTAAAATGTTTTCTAATTCTTCATTGTATTAAATGTATTATTTCCAAATACTAAGGCCTTAGGCTACAGTCCTCTCTTAAAGGTTAGAGTTTACAATTAATCATTGAATCCCTACAATATGCGGGCATTTATCTAAATTATTTACTTAATTTAACCATCTTCACATGAATTCTGGGTTAAAGGTCAGGAAATGAAGGAAGTAGGGTTGAATAAGCAGGTGAGTGGCAGAGGTTGTGCTCTTAACATCAGATGAATGTGGCTTCTTGGGTAACCAAGACTCTGCTTGTGTGTCTTAGTTATCATAGCAATACTTAGTATCATAATTAAATAGAGGTATTTTCTAATTCTTCTGTTTTTAATTTCAAAGATTTATTTATTTGAAAGGCAGAGCTCTATAGAGAGGGAGAGAAACTAGAAAAAGGATCTTCCATCCACAGGTTCAATCCTTGAATGGCCACAATGGCCAGGGCTGAGCCAGGCTGAATCAACAAGCCCGATCTCCATCTGGGTCTCCCACATGGTGGCAGGGACCCAAGTTCTTGGCTCTTCTGCTTCCCAACAAGCTCCCTGCTAATTCTATTGGGAAAGTAGCAGAAGAATGCAGATGGAGTTCCTGGCTCTTGGCTTTGGTTGACCCAGCTCAAGACCTTTGTGGTCATTTGGGGAGTGAACCAGTGGGTGGAGGATCTCTCTCTCTGTCTGTCTCTCCCTCTCACTTTATCACTTGCTCTGCCTTTCAACTAAATAAATAATGCTTAAAAATGGAGAATCATTCTGTTCATACTTAGACCTCAAGCCTGCATGTTAAGAACTTACTAATTTCATATCTAAAATTGTCTTCTAGAGAGGATTTTGTCCATCTTATTATAATATCGTATGATGAGTGGTTATATACAGTTCATGTTTTGTAAGGAGAAAATTTGACACATCTCCAATTAGGTCATTAGTTGTTTGAAGGCAGATTGGAAAACCAAGGAATGTGTTGCCCATGATGGAGGTGAGAGTATTTTACTGCTTCTGCTCTCCATTTGTCCCAAGACTAGCACAGCACTTGGGAAAGCAGTAACTCAGCCATGATGAATACAGTAAATCACATGATTACATATATTTGAATGAATGAGTTGGTACTAATTTTTTTCAGATCCCAAGAAGGAAATTACAAGTCTGAAGTCAACAGCAAGCCCAGGAAGGAAAGGACAGCATTTACCAAGAGCAAATCCAAGGACTAGAAGCAGAATTTGCCCATCACAACTATGTGACTAGACTGAGGAGATACAAGATAGCAGAGAATCTGGATCTCACCAAAAGACAGGTAAAGCTGGGCATTGCCAGGGATTGTTTTCATTGCTTTGGTTCAATAACCCTCTTGTACCATTTTTTAAATATCCAAATCATTGTTCTTAATTATCAAAAGGAAGAAAGGTGTGCTATTTAATGATTAAGTATTTTTACCCAGCAAAATGAAAAAATTAAAAATTGGTGAGTGATTTTATGGGGGAAAAACCCTACATTTATTGAGTTTAAAGAAGAATTCTGTGTTCTGCAATAACATTCTTTCTGTATTTGTTGGTGGTGGGGAGGTGTGTGTGAAAATATTTATTTGACATAATGATGGAATGTGGTGAGGAATTTTGTATCCTTTCAAAATCTCCTATTTGGCATGTCAGAAAGTCGACAACCCCTGAGTAGTTTCCTGTATTGGTCAGAATAGGGTATGTTATGTTGCGCTAACACATTAGCTTCCGAGCCTCAATGGCATGATACAAAAATGCTCATTTGCTCACTCTCCATACTGAGTCTCCTAAGTCTAGCTTCCAAATAAAAACTCCCAGCATGGTGGCTCTCTGGCATCTCCACTTATGATGTCATTGGGAACCGCAGAAGGTGAGAAGTCATTGCGAGTTCATGCACTGGCCCTTGAATGCTTGCATGGGCCATGACCCACATTAATGTTTCAGGTTCAGAAATCATCAAATGGTGCAACGTAAAGGAAATGATGGAATACAAGGGCACGTAGACCATTCATGAATATTTTTGTCCCATTACTCCAAATATTTTTGAAATTGTGCTGGTCTTGGTAATGCAAATTTCTGCTACAAACTCAGAGAATACTTTGGAATTATTAAAAATTTGTGGATCTCAAATAGTAAGACCTAAAGAGTACTATTACATTAATTTTGTATTAATTACTTCCTAGATCCCCTTCTTGAATTTTATTTGGATGACAAATGGTCTCCTCTTATGATGTTCCCAGCACACTCTTTGTAAGGGCTGTGACTTGCCCTGGGAGAATCTAACCGACTTACAGTTACCAGTTGTTCAGCTTTAGATAAACATTCCTGAAAGTCAAATGCAAAGATCTTTATGGACAGTGCAGTTATTATTGGCACTTGGAGGGCTGGACTCTCATTTCCTCTTTCACTGTACACACCTCCTCCAGGATCCCACTGGAACCAAGGAAATATCAACAGGGTGCAGACATTTGAATGCATATCTTAGGTGAGAAAACTGTTCATCTAATTTCTTAAATCATCTTTCCTCTGTTAATATTACATCTCAAGCCTGTTAGGTTACTTCTGGGTGGGGAAAATGCATAAGGAACACTTTCGTGTGTTTTTATACATTGTCAGTTTGTGTTTTATTAATCATGACTAGTACCTAACTTATGGAGCATAACATTTCCTTCCCTTGAACTTCACAAAGTTCCATCTATAAGTGTACAGCTTATGGCATGCAAGAAAGCCTGTTCCAAAATCTATATCATCAGACAATAGTTTCACTATGTTTTCATTTCTAAAAAATTGTTTACTTAAAAATGTATATACTTATTTGAGAGGCAGAGAGAAAGAGAGGGGGCATTTGTTTTATTGTTTTTTAATTTCTAAAAAATTATTATTTATTTACTTATTTGAGAGCAGAGAGTGAGAGAGAGAGGGGATACAACTATTGCTTGCTCATACCCCAAGTGTACATGATGATCCTCGGCTGGGGGCTGAAGCTGGGAGCCAGGAATCCAATCCACGTCTCCCCTGTGAGTAGTAAGGAAGTCGTTGACTGAGGTTACCACAGTGGCATCCCAGGATCTATGTTAGCAGGAATCTGGAGCCAGGAGCTGAGCTGAACCCAATATGGAATGCAACCAACCAACATCATAACTGCTAGACTAAAGCCTATCCTGTGTTTTGCTCTTGTTTAATTATTTCTTTAACTGGGAACAGGACAATAGGCAGGGAGAACCACAAATTTCTGTCATTATAGAGAGACAGTGAACTCCAGGAAAGCTAACTGTGTTTTATATAATACATGAGGAAGTTGGAAATTGGAGTTTGCTTCCAGTGTATGTAATGATGGCTGTAATACTGAGCCTTCAGTGAAGAACAAAGTAGAAACTCTGTGTTTACTAACCTGGGGATCTTGGTTTTCCCCAGCTATCTAGGCTTTCAACAGAGGTTTCACTTTTGTCTGAGCGTAATTCCTTTTGAAAAGTAATTCTATAAGCCTAGTTTGAGAGGTTTTGAAGGTATTTGGATATTTTTTTTTTCCTAAGTGACTTAACACTATTGAAAAATAATTATATGTAAATATGATATATCTACATATGTCACATACATGCACACACAACTTTATTTACTTCTTTGAAGTCCCTTTTCAATGCCATGATGTTAAGCCAATGCTGTATAACAAACCACTCTACACATTGCTGGATCTTAATGGATATTGAGCTGTAATTCACTCACAATCTTGTGCATCAGATTTGGACTGGAATTACTTGGCCAGTTTTATTGCCAGCAGTACCTGGCTTCCTCATGAATCTGCACTTGGCTTGTGGGTTGACTATGAGCCTGCTGGGCCTCCACTAAAACAATGCATTTCTGTTGCGTGTGTTTCCATCTTCTACCAGGATAGGCTGGAATCCCAATCTTCAGGTGGTTGTAGAAGCATTTCTAGGAGCTCTGAGGGGGAAAGCTGCAACATGCAAGGTTTCTCAAGTTTTGCTTGAATCATATTGGCTAATTTAGTTTCATTGTCCAGAGAAAGTCATACAATCAAACTCAGTGTGGACAGGAGAAGGAGATTATGTCATTGCCAGACATTCCTAGAATAATCTAAGCATGGCCTTGGTGGAAAAAACAAACAAACAGCAAAACACTTGAGTAATAATTATGTTTTCAAAGAACTGAACAGTTGATATTATGCAGATTATATTTATTCCACAAATATTTAGGTGCAGTTTTGCAAGATAATATGAAAAGGAGATGAATGTGGGTGGAATGTAAATTCCCAATTAAAAGTAAGTCCTCAGGGTTCCTCAGAAAGAATTGAATTGTTATGCAGAACTCTGATTAGAATTCTGAGATTTGCCATTTAGAATTGTGTATTGTTAGGTAAGTAACAATCTTTTCAAGACACAACATGGAGATTAAAATTGCATGCTGTTTCTTTTCCTTAGAATTCTATATTATAATGCATATGAAAGAGTGTTTAGCATAAAATACAAAACCTAACCATCAACCACAGGAGGAAAATCTTTGATATACATGTCAACTAATTATTTTATAATACAAATATACGTTGAGCCAGGTATTAGATGTAAAATATTGTTACATTAAGCTAGAAAAGTAACTTCCTGAACACATAGAAGAGGCAAAAACTGAACTAGTAACAACACTGTGGTCAGCATTGAATGTCACAAGAGAAGAATGACAGGATCATATACGAATATGTTCCTGGTTTCATCAAATATAAATTTATTCTTATCCTTCTGCACCTGTACAGCATCTTCAGATTCTAAAGGCTTTATTTTTATTCTCTGGGCTGAATTTTACTGTGCTGAACTTATCAGAAGAAATATTGTAGGTTTGAACAATCAATTTTTCTATCATTAGTAACCCAAATATGTATTTCTCCAAAATGCCTGGGTTTCATCCAGTAAAATATTTTCAATTTATTTTCTGAAGATTGGGCTCTTAAAGTTATAGACATAGAGTTATACACAGAATCCTACCTTCCTAAATTGGGAAGTTGCCTTTCCTAGTCAATTGGGGTTACCAGAGCAAAATCCCATAGACTTGGTAGTTTACAGACAGCATAAACTAGTTGCTCACAGCTGAAGACTGGGATCAAGGTTAAGACACCAGCAGAGTTCCTGTCTGGTGAGAGCCTGCTTCTTCCTGGACAGCAACCATCTCACATGGGTGAGAGGTTTGGCTGAGATCTCTGGGGCCTATTCTACAAGGCACCCAGCCCAATCACAAGTGCTCTGCCCACATGAGCTAATCACTCTCAAAAGTCCTTATTTTTTCAAAATTAATTTTTTGAAAGGCAGAGAGAGAGAGAGGGAGAGAGAGGGAGAGAGAGAAGTAGAGAGAGATAGGGTGATCTTCCATCTGCTGGTTCACTCTCCAAATGGTCACAACTGCCTCAGGCTGGTCCAGACTGAAGCCACGAGTCCAGGACTCCATTTAGGTCTCCTGTGTGGGTGGGTGGCAGAGCCCAAGAACTTGGGCCATCTTCTGCTGCTTTCCCAGGCCCTTCAGCAGGGAGCTGAATTGGAAGTAGAGCAGCTGGGATTTGAACTTGAGCTCATATGGGATGACAGTGTTGCAGGCAGATACTTAGCCCACTGCACCAGTGTGTGGGTCTCAGACCTCACTTTTAATGTGGTCACCTTCACAGACAGGATTCTAACATTTGGGTTTTAGAAGGTACAAATGTTCAAACTACAGTATAGCTATTCAATTACTTTAATTTTTCACTAATGCCATACATGCTTATCATGTAATCCTCATCTTGTTCTTGAGTGATACTGTTTTGCAGGATTTCCACATTTTAAATGCTCTAACTAAAGGGTGCAAGATCTCTCTCTCTCTTTGCTTCTCCATAACTCTGAGTTTCAAATAAATTAACAAATCTTTAAAAAATCTAAATACATATATGCATTCTCGTCATTTGCATTCTTCAATGCACACTTTGAAATACTATGATTTAGTACAGGAACTTACACATACTCACAAAGGAATATTGTATCAAACCTCATACTGATCAATGTTTTCCTTCACTTAAATAGGATCCTCTAAATCTAACAAATGCTTGTCTTGACTTTGCCAAAGCTTTTCAAGATTGAAGTACAATGAAATTCTATCCTGCAAATGGGAAAAACAGTAAGTGTTAACTCATCTAGCTCCATGGTAGGATTGTGTAAGAGAAATAAATTTCTCTTAAATGACAACTGACTTTAAAATCAAAACTAGTCTTTGACAGGTTTTCATACATAAATTTATTGTGATTACTTATGAAACATCCATTTCTATAACTGATGTCATTTTTAGCTACCTCTACCTTATTTATTGAATGCATTTCATAATAAGCCTTATGCATGTCATCTTGAAGGCTTGCAATCCTTGGGTCTCATTTTAGAAAAAACCTAAGATGCATTAAATCCCTAAATATCTCTCAAATTTTCAGAATTCCATCTGTAAGAGTGGTTGTGAAATTTCTCAAAGAAGGCAGACTCTTAAATGGTGTCTTCTTCCCTAATCCACCTGGTCAACCAGAAAGAAAACAAGAGGCTCGTATTGAAAACCAGCTCCACTAAAAATGCTAACCTTAGAGCAAAGATGAGGTTCAAGTCTTTTAATTCTAAAGCTGTGTTGTGGAGCACTTATCACTGCAGTCACTCTCCAGCTTCTAACTCAAAGCTTCCAGCTTATGACCTATCCTCCCACATCCCCAAGAGCCACAGCTAATAATCTTCAATTGGCAGGGCCACTTAGAATATTTTGAAGAGCCAGTCGGTCTAAAGATCCTCCTGTGCCAAGGCATTTTTAAGTCTGATGAGCTTATTCTGGCTTTTTTTCTTCATCCAGATAAGCTTGGAGAAGTCTCCTGCCAGATATCTGGTATCTGACAGGGGGAAGAAAGAGAAAACAGCTGCATGGGAATTTAACAGGGAGTGGTAAAAAGGACATTTTTACAGAGTGAAGGCTGCCAAATGTAGAAGTAGTGGGAGATCCTGCCACTTCACAAAATCTTTTCCACAGTGCTAATCAAAGGTGCAATATTGTGGATTTTTAAAGCAGCTAAAATGAGTGGAATAAACATACTGAGAACTCAATACCTCTGCCAAGATAAATGGAAAATCCCCACCTTGTTGGATTATACTGCATTGGCGGTAATAAGAAGGATTATGTTTTGTTTGCTACTTGTAAGTCATTCAGTGGCTCAATGCCAAGTATTTTCAACATAGCCATCCACTTTTTTTTGGATGAGTATAAAAAAGGAAATAATTTTGTACACCACATAAAAATTTTGCACATTTTTAACAGAATTTTTTTTCCATTCTAGATTTATTTATGTAAATTACTATAAAAACACTTAGTTTAATTGATTTTGTTTCCGTGAGCCACCATATTGTCTGTTCAACTGTTCTGAGATGGTCTTTCTTACCAATGATTTTATAATAGTGTTTCTTTCTTTGGATCAGTATTTAACACTTACCTGGAGTAAAAGTCAGTTGCTTCTTTTGTGTAGGTTCCACATACACAAAAAGTTTATGGTAAGTAAAAAAATAATTTAAGAAATAGTAACATTAAAGACAGATCTGGCTGGTGCCATGGCTCAGTAGGCTAATCCTCTGCCTAGCGGCGCCAGCACACCGGGTTCTAGTCCTGGTCAGGGCACCGGACTCTGTCCCAGTTGCCCCTCTTCCAGGCTAGCTCTCTGCTGTGGCCAGGGAGTGCAGTGGAGGATGGCCCAAGTGCTTGGTCCCTGCAACCCATGGGAGACCAAGAGAAGCACCTGGCTCCTGCCTTTGGATCAGTGCGGTATGCCGGCCATGGCGGCCATTGGAGGGTGAACCAAAGGCAAAAGGAAGACCTTTCTCTCTGTCTCTCTCTCACTGTCCACTCTGCCTGTAAAAAAAAAAAAAAGCTATACAGCGACCAATATTTCAAACCTTCCATACACTGATTTTCAAAAATATTGCCTATATGAAGTAGAAGACTGAGAAATAAGTAATGGGTTCATAACCATAATATTCAAATTTGAAATGATAAAGACAAAAACTCTGAAAATAAGGTCATATCCTAATACTGCCCTTGAGAATGTTCTTTTTTCTTTAAAAGTGCTATTCTTAACCTGCATAGATAATAGAGAGGTAGATAGGTAGATGATAGACACACAGCTATAAAGATGAAGAAATATTTCTGAGCACACACACAGACCTACATGTCTGTGTATATGTATTCATATATATGTGTACATATACATATAAAATGAGTTTTCTTTAAATAATTGAAATTTGTTGTACTTTTTGCTATCATGAGCATTCATCAATTTAGTACAATGAAAGGACAACATCATCGAAGACAGCATTGTCTAAGAATTTTCCATACTTGGCTCCTGAATTTCTTCAATAAGCAGTTAAAACATTAATTTGCACTTAATCAACAAGTCAGCAGTTACATTCTGATGGCTATTGTGGATCACAGCCAAATGTCATGGTTTATGTGTGATGCTACAGAAGGAGCTTTGGCTGTGAGAGGACACTTCCTGCACTTCTTTTCACACTAGCCTTGCATGCATTTTTTTATTTCATGAGAAAATTCTAGAAAGTTTGAAAAGCCAGTGAAAGTTTTGTGTTGACATCTTTAATTTCAACAAGAGTTGCTTTAAAAGGTAATGAACTCAGGCCAAAGAGAACTATTTCTGGAGACTTTGTCTATAAAAGTGTGCTATTTGCTCTCCAAATTCCCATAACTTACAAAAAACTCAGAGATGCATTCAATTTAAAGTAAATGTTGTACTTTAAAGCATTTTATCATTCCCAATTATTATGCATAATATATACTTTATAGTTGTTTGCTTCCTTCCAGTTATTGAAATTACTGACTATTTTGGGGAAAGGAATCAATGTGTACTCATACAATAGTAATGATAATCTTTGTGAATTCTTATAATGATTTTAGATATAAGGGAGTAGTCTCTAAATTAGTAAATGAATGATCAGTGAGAGCTCACATATATGCTGATAACAACCAGAACATATCAGTATTAATTCAATTAGATTCAACCATAATAAGTTGATAATGTCCTATGGTTCTTTACTCATAAATTTGGTGAGATTCACTGTTTTAACTGAATACATTTGATAGATATGCCTGAGATGGTAGGAAAAGCAGAAGTTGTTAATTATAATAATGTATATTGATAGTGATGTTTCTAATTGTTTTTTTAACTTTTATTTAATGAATATAAATTTCCAAAGTACAGAATATTGATTACAATGGTTTGCCCCCCATAACATCCCTGCAACCCACAACCCTCCCCTTATTCACTCCCTCTCCCCTTCCATTCATATCAAGATTCATTTTCGATTCTCTTTATATACAGAGATCAGTTTAACATACATTAAGTGAAGATTTCAACAGTTTGCTCCCACACAGAAACATAAAGTGAAAAATACTGTTTGAGTACTTGTTATAGCATTAAATCTCAATGTACAGCACACTAAGGACAAAGATCCTACATGAGGAGTAAGTGCACAGTGACTCCTGTTGATGACTTAACAAATTGACACTCTTGTTTATGGCCTCAGTAATCACCCTAGGCTCTTGTCATGAGCTACCAAGGCTATGGAAGCCCCCTGAGTGCATTGACTCTGATCATATTTAGACAAGGCCATGGTCAAAGTGGAAGTTCTCTCCTCCCTTCAGAGAAAGGTACCTCCTTCTTCGATGACCTATTCTTTCCACTGGGATCTCACTCATGGAGATCTTTCATTTAGGTTTTTTCCCCCAGAGTGTCTTGGCTTTCCATGCCTGAAATACTCTCATGGGCATTTCAGCCAGATCCGCATGCCTTAAGGGCTGATTCTGAGGCCAGAGTGCTGTTTAGGACATCTGCCATTCTATGGGTCTGCTGTGTATCTCACTTCCCATGTTGGATCATTCTCTCCCTTTTTGATTCTATCAGCTAGTATTTGCAGACACTATTCTTGTTTATGTGATCCCTTTGGTTCTTAGTCCTATCATTACGATCAATTGTGAACAGAACTTGATCACTGGGACTAGTGAGATGGCATTGGTACATGCCACCTCGATGGGATTGAATTAGAATCCCCTGGTATGTTTCTAACTCTACTGTTTGAGGTAAGTCAGCTTGAGCATGTCCCGAATTGCACATCTCTTCCCTCTCTTATTCCCACTCATATTTAACAGCAAACACTTTTCAGTTAAGTTTCAGCACTTAAGAAGAATTGTGTATTGATTACAGTATTCAACCAAAAGTATTAAGTAGAACAAACAAAAAAAAATACTAAGAGGGATAACATATTAAGCTGCTCATCAACAGTCAGGGTGAGGGCTGATCAAGTCACTGTTTCTCATAGTGTTCATTTCACTTTAACAGGTTTCCTTTTTGGTGCTTAGTTAGTTGTCACCTATCAAGGAGAACAAGTGGTATTTGTCCCTTTGGGATTGGCTTATTTCACTCAACATAATGTTTTCCAAATTCCTAACAGGGATCACTTTTCAGTTAAAATTTAAACACCTAAGAATAATTGTGTGTTAATTACAGAGTCCAACCAATGGTACTAGAACAAAAAAAATACTAAAATGGATAAAGTATTACATTGTACATCAACCATCAGGACAAGAGCTGATCAAGTCACTGTTTCTCATAGTGTCCATTTCACTTCAACAAATTTCCCCTTTGGTGCTCAGTTAGTTGTCACCAATCAGGGAGAACATATGGTATTTGTCCCTTTGGGACTGGCTTAATTCACTCAGCAGGATGTTTTCTGAATTCCTCCATCTTGTTGCAAATGACTGGGTTTCGTTATTTTTGAATGCTGTATAGATTTCTATAGAGTACATGTTCCATAATTTCTTTATCCAGTCTACCATTGATGGGCATTTGGGTTGGTTCCAGGTCTTAGCTATTGTGAATTGAGCTGCAATAAACATTAATGTGCAGACTGCTTTTTTGTTTGCCAATTTCATTTCCTTTGGGTAAATTCCAAGGAGTGGGATGGCTGGGTTGAATGGTAGGGTTATATTCAGGTTTCTGAGGAATCTCCAGACTGACTTCCATAGTGGCTTGACCAGTTTGCATTCCCACCAACAGTGGGTTAGTGTCCCTTTTTCCCCACATCCACGCCAGCATCTATTGTTGGTAGATTTCTGCATGTGAGCCATTCTAACCGGGGTGAGGTGAAACCTCATTGTGGTTTTGATTTGCATTTCCCTGATTGCTAGTGATCTTGAACATTTTTTCATGTGTCTGTTGGCCATTTGGACATCCTCTTTTGAAAAGTGTCTATTGAGGTCCTTGGCCCATCTCTTAAGTGGGTTGTTTGTTTTGATGTTGTGGAGTTTCTTGATTTCTTTGTAGATTCTGGTTATCAACCCTTTATCAGTTGCATAGTTTGCAAATATATTTTCCCATTCTGTCGGTTGTCTCTTCACTTTCCTGACTGTTTCTTTTGCAGTACAGAAACTTCTCAATTTGATGCAATATCAAATGTTAATTTTGGCTTTGACTGCCTGTGCTTCTGGGGTGTTTTCCAAGAAGTCATTGCCGGTACCTATATCTTGCAGAGTTTTTCCAATGTTCTCTAAGAATTTGATGGTGTCAGGTCATAGATTTAAGTCTTTAATCCATGTTGAGTGGATTTTTGTGTAAGGTGAATGGTAGGAGTCTTGCTTCATGATTCTGCACGTGGAAATCCAATTTTCCCAGCACCATTTATTGAATAGACTGTCCTTACTCCAGGGATTGGTTTTGGATCCTTGATCAAATATGAGTTGGCTGTATATGTTTGGATTGATTTCTGGTGTTTCAATTCTGTTCCATTGGTCTATCCATCTGTTTCTGTACCAGTACCATGCTGTTTTGATTACAACTGCCCTGTAGTATGTCCTGAAATCTGGTATTGTGATGCCTCTGGCTTTGTTTTTGTTGTACAAGATTGCTTTAGCTATTCGAGGTCTCCTGTGTCTCCATATAAATTTCAGCATCATTTTTTCTAGATCTGAGAAGAATGTCTTCGGTATCTTGATTGGTATTGCATTGAATCTGTAAATTGCTTTTGGGAGAATGGACATTGTGATGATATTGATTCTTCCAATCCATGAGCATGGAAGATTTTTCCATTTCTTGGTATCCTCTTCTATTTCTTTCTTTAAGGTTTTGTAATTCTCATCATAGAGATCTTTAACGTCCTTGGTTAAGTTTATTGCAAGGTATCTGATTGTTTTTATGGCTATTGTGAATGAGATTGATCTTAGAAGTTCTTCCTCAGCCATGGCATTGTCTGTGTATACAAAGGCTGTTGATTTTTGTGCATTGATTTTATACCCTGCTACTTTGCCAAAATCTTCTATGAATTCCAATAATGTCTTAGTAGAGTTCTTTGGTCCCCCTAAATAAAGAATCATATCATCTGCAAAGAGGGATAGTTTGAGTTCTTCCTTCCCAATTTGTATCCCTTTAATTTCTTTTTCTTGCCTAATAGCTCTGGCTAGAACCTCCAGAACTATATTGAATAGCAGTGGTGAGAGTGGGCATCCCTGTCTGGTACCAGATCTCAGTGGAAATGCTTCCAACTTTTCCCCATTCAATAGGGTGTTGGCTGTGGGTTTTTCATAGATTGCTTTGATTGTATTGAGGAATGTTCCTTCCATACCCAGTTTGCTTAGAGTTTTCATCATGAACGGGTGTTGTATTTTATCAAATGCTTTCTCAGCGTCTGTTGAGATAATCATATGGTTTTTCTTCTGCAGTCTGTTAATGTGGTGTATCACATTGATTGTCTTGTGCACATTAAACCATCCCTGCATACCAGGGATAAATCCCACTTGGTCTGGGTGGATGATCTTTCTGATGTGTTGTTGCAGTCTATTGGTGAGAATTTTATTGATGATTTTTGCATCTATGTTCATCAGCTATATTGGTCTGTAATTCTCTTTCAATGCTGCATCTTTTTTTTGGCTTAGGAATTAAGGTGATGCTGGCTTCATAGAAAGAATTTGGGAGGATTCCCTCTTCTTCGATTGTTCTGAATAGTTTGAGAAGAATTGGAGTTAGTTCTTCTTTAAATGTCTGGTAGAATTCAGCAGTGAATCCCTCTGGTCCTGGGCTTTTCTTTGTTGGGAGGGCCTTTATTACTGTTTCAATTTCTGTCTCAGTTATGGGTCTGTTTAGGTTTTCTATGTCTTCATGGTTCAATTTAGGTAGGTTGCATGTGTTCAGGAATCTATCCATTTCTGATAGGTTTGTTTCCCTGTTTGCTGGCATACAAGTCCTTGTAGTAATTTCTGATGATTCTTTTTATTTCTGTGGTGTCTGTTGTTACGTTTCCTTTTTCATCTCTGATTTTGTTGATTTGGGTCTTTTCTTTTTTTAGTTAGTTGGGCCAATGGGGTGTCAATTTTGTTTATTTTTTCAAAAAACCAGCTCCTCGTTTGGCTGATTTTTTGGAATGTTTTTTTTTGGATTCAATCCTGTTGATTTCTTCTCTGGTTTTAATTATTTCTCTTCTCCTACTAGATTTGGGTCTGGTTTGCTGTAGGTTTTCTAGATCCTTGAGGTGAATTGAAAGCTCATCTATTTGGTGCCTTTCCAATTGCTTGATGTAGGCACCTATTGATATAAACTTTCCTCTTAACACTGCTTTTGCTGCGTCCCATAAGTTTTGGTATGTTGTGCTGTTATCCTCCTTTACTTCCAGAAAATTTTTGATTTCTCTTTTGATTTCTTCTATGACCCATTGTTCATTCAGGAGCATGTTGTTCAATCTCCATGTGTTTGTGTATGCTCTAGGGATTCCTGAGTTGCTAATTTCCAACTTCATTCCTTTATGGCCTGAGAAGCTGCATGGTATGATTCTAATTCTTTTGAATTTGCTGAGACTTGCTTTATGGCCTAGTATGTGGTCAGTCCTAGAGAAGGTTCCATGTACTGCTGAGAAGAATGTAAAATCGTTAGCTGTAGGATTGAAAGTTCTGTATATATCTGTTAGATCCATTTGGGCTATAGTGTCGTTTAAATCTACTGTATCCTTGTTGATCTTCTGTCCTGTTGATCTGTCTATTTCTGAGTGTGGAGTATTGAAGTCCCCCAGTACTATTGTATTGGGGTCTAAGTCTCCCTTTAAGTCCCTTAACAAATCTTTTAGATAAACTGGTGCCCTGTAGTTAGGTGCATATACATTGATAATTGTTATATCTTCCTGTTGAATTGATCCCTTAATCATCATATAGTGTCCCTCTTTGTCACTCTTAACAGTTTTTGTGGTAAAGTTTATGTTGTCTGATATTAAGATGGCTACGCCCGCTCTTTTTTCATTTCTGTTGGTATGGTATATCTTTTTCCAGCCTTTCACTTTCAGTCTGTATGGATCTTTGTTGGAAAGATGTGTTTCTTGTAAGCAGCAAATAGTTGGGTTTTGTTCCTTAACCCAATCAGCCAATCGGTGTCTTTTAACTGGACAGTTCAGGCCATTAACGTTCAATGTGACTAATGATAAGTGGTAACTTTGCCCTGCCATTTGCCAAAGATAAGTTCTAATATATGCTTTGAATTCCCTGTGATCTTTTGCTGTGAGCTTTCCTTCCTTTACCTTCTTTCATATTGATGACCGTGTTTCTGTGTTTCTGTGTGTAACACATCTTTAAGCATCTTTTGCAGGGCTGGACGAGTGGCGACAAATTCTTTCAATTTCTGTTTGCTATGAAAAGTCTTTATTTCACCTTCATTCACAAATGATAGCTTGGCAGGATATAATATTCTGGGCTGGCAGTTGTTCTCTCTTAGTACCTGGGCTATATCTCGACATTCCCTCCTAGCTTGTAGGGTTTCTGATGAGAAGTCAGCTGTGAGTCTGATTGGAGATCCTCTGAGAGTAATCTGATGTTTTTCTCTTGCACATTTTAGGATCTTTTCTTTATGTTTCATTGTGGAGAGTTTAATTACAATGTGTCGTGGTGAGGATCTCTTTTGGTCGTGTTTATTAGGGGTTCTGTGAGCTTCCTGTACTAGGATTTCTCTGTCCTTCTCCAAACCTGGGAAATTTTCTGCTAATATCTCACTAAAAAGGCCTTCTAATCCTTTCTCCCTCTCCATGCCTTCAGGAACTCCTAGTTTTTTTAATAGTGTCCTGCAGATTCCTGACAATATGTTTTAGATTTCTAATTTCCTCTTCTTTTCTTTGGTCTGACTGTATCCCTTCCTGTTCTCTGTCTTCTAAATCCGATATTCTCTCTTCTGCTTCCCCCATTCTGTTTGTAAGGCTCTATATTGTGTTTTTCATTTGATCTATTGAATTCTTCACTTCATTATGATTTCTTGTCACTATCACAGTTTCCTGTTGTACTAGTTGTTTTGTTTCATTTTGATTCCTCCTTAATATTTCATTTTCACGAGAGAGATTTTCTATCTTGTCCATTAAGGATTTCTGTAGTTCAAGAATTTGTTTTTGAGAACTTCTTAATGTTCTTATCAATTTTTTGAGATCTGCTTCTTGCATTTCTTCTATCTCATCATCTTCATAATCTTGAATTGGGGTGTCTTTTTCATTTGGGGGCATCATGGTGACTTCCTTGTTTCTATTATCTCGGATTTTGCATTTGTGATTTGGCATATTGGAGATATTTGGTTTCTTCACTGTGGTGCTTTTTCTTGTTATACTATGACTCTAGATTAAGTGGACTGTCTGTTTTTGATGGAGCCTTAGAGGCTTGAGATGGGTGTGGCCTGAGAGCTCTGTTTCGTGTGCCAAAGGTGACACTCCCAGGTTAGGTGTGGTAGATCTCTCTCTCTCTCTCTTTTTTTTTTTTGATTCAAAAGGGAAGTAATTCTGCACAGCTGAATGAAGTTGGAGGTAGTTAGCAGGCAAATGATATACCCACAGGAGCCAGAGATTGGAAGCTCTTTCCCAAGGACCACACAGGGTATCTGTTCTGCCCTCAGGGTGGGCTCAAATTCTCCTTCAGTCTCCCACTGGGTTGCCAAAGTTACAGAATTGTAGCATCTCTGGAGAGTACTCATGTGAATTCTGTGAGTTCTTTCCCCCACCGTCTCTTTTTTCAGTCTCAGTTCAGTAGCACCACAAATTTACTAGGTCCTAATCTCCTGTTAATTCGCCCCACCCAGAGTCAGGTTTTTCTGCTAGGCTCAGGGCCGGTGCAGACCTGAGGTCACTCTGCTTATGACGTATGTCCAAGATGGCGCCTGCTCTTTGTCTTGCTCGCCCTTGAGAGGTGAGCGGAGAGAGAGAAACCCGTGTCCGTACCAGTCACCTTTTTTTTTCTCTCTCACTCTCTTCCAGTTAGCCTGGTGAACTTTCCCCCCCTGGGGGTCATTCCCTCTAGTCTCCTCTCTCTGCTTGCCTGCCGGTGTCTCGGGCTATTGAGGTTCAGCTCACCTCGCGTTCCAGCGCTGGTGTGTTGAGTCTGCCGCTGGTGTCCCGAACTGTGGGCTCCCACACTCTCCACGCAGGTCCGCTGTGAATCACGCGTTCCGGAAGAGTTTCTTCTGCTGTTTCCTCCCCTACTCTTCCTTGAATCTGCAGTATCTCCACTCTTATTAAACTGTCTCTCCCTGGACTATCAGTGTGCTCCCTTCCCATTCTGCCATCTTGCCTCCTCAGCTCTCTAATTGCTTTTAAACATCATTGAAAGATTAGGCAAGATGATAAGAGAAAAAAAGCTGTCATTCTAGTTGGTCTTGTTAGTTTGAAAAAGACAGAAATGTGGATTAATGGTATAACTAGTACTCAAACATTACTTTATACTTTGTGTTTCTGTGTGGGTGCAAACTGTTGAAATCTTAACTTAATACATACTAAATTGATCTTCTGCATATAAAGATAATTGAAAATGAATCTTGATTTGAATGGAATGGGAGAGGGAGTGGGAGATGGGAGGGTTGCGGGTGGGAGGGAAGTTATGAGGGGAAAAAGCCACTGTAATCCATAAGCTGTACTTTGGAAATTTATATTTATTATATTAAAGTTAAAAAAAGAAAAAGAGAGAAATAAAGTAATTGCTTTGAATACAAAGATTTCATATCTTCAGTTAATACCAGCTAAGAATTTTATAACAAAGTAAAGGAAAAAAACAAGTAACTTAGTTTTGATATTTTCACTCAATTTGCTAAAGTCACATATAAATGATATATCACTTTGAATAACTAAAAGCAGTATGTATTTTTTCACCTTGTATGGAAATGTGGTTATTCGAAGTAGCATGTTTCCATTGTAATTAAATGTTAATGAAATAAGTAATTTTCATTGAACTTCATCAGGTAAGAAGAAATTATTAGCATTTATTATGGCTGTGACATTTCAAAAAGATCAAGTTAAAAGGAATGAAACTTCTAGCAACTTTGCTCATCACATGAATTATTACTTTGGTTCATTTTTTTGTAAAGAAGAATGAGATTTCATAAGATTGGTTTTAATAATATCAAGAGATTAACATTTCTTACATCAAATTTTATTTGTCACAACAAGAGTTATTTATTGTTCAACATGTTATTTATCCATGGCTCACAATAGCTGTTGAATATTCAGTTTTCTTAAAAACATGTGGGGGGAGGCATTTGGTGTCGAGATTAAGACTGCTTGGGACACCTGCAATCTCAAATTAAAGTGACTGGGTTCAAATCCTACCTCCATTCCTGATTCCAGTGTCCTGGTTAATGCACATCCTGGGAGGCAGCAGGTGAAATCTCAAGTTGTTGAATCTCTGCCACACATTTGGGATATATGACTGAATTCTTTGTTCCTGGTTCAACCTGTCCCAGCCTCGGCAGTAACTAGCATTTGGAGAGTGATCCACTGGGTGGGAGATCCCTCTTTGTTGCCCTCTTGATATGTGTGTGTTTGAAATAAATAAAGATGCAAAAAAAAGTGGGATAGTAAAACTTGTATGACTACATCAAAGAGCCTGTTTTACAAGATTGATTTGTAAAGGGGAAAAACAAGTTTCAGAACTGAAAACTATAGAGACAGAAAAATGATTCATCTATCACCAGCTTTGTGCTAAAATCAATGATAAAGGCAAGAGGCAGCCCAATAAATAGGGTTTCAATTGTTAGTCATGCAATGTATTCTATCCCTATACTCCTTCCATCAAGCACCCCCAACCTCAACGCACAGCTGCAGATCTGCAGAGCAGAGTTTGCTGGTGGCTTGGAACTAGCTGAGGGACCCCACTGGCAGGCAGACATATGTCTATCTTGCAGGCAGGAGAAGTGGAGAGGCTTTCTTTTCTTTCTTTTTCATTCTTACCTTAAAGCATCCTTGGTTCGAATTCTTCACTTCAACTCCCCACTTTGCCGTTGAACTACTTGGTTAAGTCTGCAGGGCCTGTTGACATTGGGTTGTCTACATTAACTGCCAGAGCCACTTTAATCACTGGGATATGATTAAATCTGAAAATTGTATTTTTACAATGATTCTTTCCATGTTTTCACATCTTTATGATGTGAATAAATATTTGTTAGACAGTGTCTACAGTGTTTCAAGTGCCCAGACAAAAATGGAAGCAGTTGGAACATTAAATCTAAAAATTCCAGATGTGTAGAGATATCTGGATATGTCACTGAAATTTTCAGATTTCATCCAGATGTTTGGTGTTATGGTTGTTTGTTTCTACAAAAGTCATACATTTATGCTACAATATAAATATGGATTATGACATTATATAGATTCAGCTTCCCATTAACCTAATTCACTGTGGCCACCTTAGGAAATTATGAGACACTATAGATTCATATATAATTTGTTTTCTTCTCTAATGTAAAGCCTAGGAGACCAGATATTATACACATTAAATGCAAATGTGCAAAGTGCCTTGATTCCAATAACACCTCCACTTCCTATACAACTTCCTGCTAATGCTCACCCTGGGAGGCATCAGTTGATAGATGAATTACTTGGGTCCCTACCACCCAGGTGGGAGACCCAGGTGGAGTTCTTGGCTCTTGACTATGGTATGGCCCACTCCTGGCTCCTGTGGTTATGGGGAGTGAACCAAGAGATGGAAGATAATCTCTTTCACTCTCACTGTCTCATTCTGCCTTTCAAATGAATAAAAACAAATAATTTTTAAAAATTAAATGGTAAAATGTCATATGATGAGAAAGAAAATGAACGGACATACTTTCTTTTAAATACAAAGTCGTATTCCTAAAATCCGTACCTTCTTAGAATTTTCTCACGTGAAATTGCACATGACAGATGGATGCTGGTATTACAGAATTACTGTACCTCCTCTCCTAGAGAAGAACATAAGCATGGATTTCAATAACTCTATTCCTCCCATTTTTTGTTTCCTGTCAAGATTATTTTGCATGAACATTTCAGTCTTGGTGACAGTGATTATGATGATGACTTACATGTTTTTTTTTTTTTTCCCCCATGGAATGGTCAATGGAGAAACTATCCTATGGAGAATCTTGAAAGCCTCATTATTCCAATATCACAAATATGAAAATTGAGACAGAGAAAAGTGTGGTTTTCCCAAATTCACACAAAAACTCAGAAGTGAAGCCAAGAGTAGTACCCAGCTCATGTGCAACAGATCTAATGCAACCTGCACTGTCAAGCTCACATGGTGATTAGACTGAGTAGTGTAATTACCTAAAGTACAGGGCAGGAAAATAGCACCCCATTTACCAACCCAGTCACAGCAAGTAGAGGAATTACGTGAATGAGAGTCACCATATGGATGGTGCTCACGCATTTCACAATCCTGTACTTTATCTTCTTATCCTGAATGCTCTAAAAACAGGAGTTTGAGATAGAATTCAAATAAAAAAACCAAACCCTAATTCTGGAGCCAGATAAAGACATAGGTGTTTAAATCCTGCTGTTAGATTAAATCCTGGGGTTAGAGTTTCCATCTGTGTCATGTTCATGTAAACTTTACCTCAATTTTCTCATTCATAACATAGAAATAATGTTCACAGCATGAGGGGAAAGTGTATTAGAAATAAAGCACATGTAGCACATATGCTGTAACATGATGCATGCAGTGATCCTTATGAGTGGTAAGCAGTAATAATATGTCAGTTCCCATCAAATATTTTTAAATCTTTATTTATTTGAAAGGCAGAGAGTTACAGAGAGGCAGAGGCAGAGAGAGAAAGAGGGAGAGAGAGAGAAAGAGGGAGGGAGGGAGGGAGGGAGGGAGAGAGAGAGAGAGAGAGGTCTTCCATCCACTATTTCACTCCCCAAATGGCAGCAATGGCCATAAGCTGAGCCAATCTGAAGCCAGGAGTCTGGATCTTCTTCTGGGTCTCCCACATGGGTGCAGGGCCCAACAACTTGGGCCATCTTCCTCTGCTTTCTCAGGCCATAGCAGAGAGCTGAATTGTAAGTGGAGTGACCAGGACTTGAACTGGCACCCATTTGTGATATTGGCACTTCAGGTGGCAGCTTTACATGCTATGCCAAAGTGCTGACCCCTCACCACTGAACTTTAAATAAAATTTTTACTATATTGTATTATTTTTATCAAATGGACTAGTGTATAGATAGGTAATAAATGAGACATGATGTTAATTGAACCCAGCAGTGAAAGCAGTGACAATCCCTAGTTAAGAATCATCTCAATTTCAGTATTTAATTGTGTAAATGTCTAAGGAATTTATACTTTTATGAATCATGTGATTTGAAGGTTACAGACATAAATATTTCTTTGGAAATTTGAGTTATTTCTCATCACATTCCCATTGTAACTGTGTATTCACAGAAATTGAGATTATTTCAAATATGAAAATGCAGAACATTCAAAATATATTTGGTGTAAAGAATGAAATATATTTGGTGGTGAAACAGACCTGTCCCTATCAGATACAAAGATCTGGTATAAAATTACAGCAAGAATGAAAATATTATGTTCTCACAGGTAAAAACTGACCCAGGGACAGAACAGAGTAGAGCAGAAAGCTGTGCATAGGAGGGGCCTTGAAAAGCTCATGGATGGGGCCAGTGCTGTTGTGCAGGGCATTGAGCCTCTGTTTGTAACACCAGCATGCCATGTGGAGCACCATTCTGAGTTCTGGCTGCTCTGCTTCAGATTCAACTCCCTTCTAATGCACCTGGGAGAGCAGCAGACAATGCCCTGAGTACTTACTCCCTGCCACCCACATGGGAGACCCAGACGTGGTTGTGGGCTCATCTCACTGGGGGAGTGAACCAACAGATGGAAGATTTTTCTCTTTCTCTGTTTCTCTCTCTGTCTCCATTAGCATAACTTTCAAATAAATAAAATAAATCTTGAAAAAAAAACCCTCAGAAACCTCTTGAAACACAAGAAGTTATCATTTAATTCCATTTTCTGTGAGCTTTTTGAAGCCACTTTCTACATGGAAGCTTTACTGATGATGGAATTGAAACAGTGATCACTGAGAAAATGGTGACTTTCATAAAAAGCTACCTAGAACAACTTGTTCTTTTTAAATATTTATTTATTTATTTGAGTTACACAGAGAGAGGGGAGGCAGAGAGAGAGAGAGAGAGAGAGAGAGCTCTTCCATCCACTGGTTCACTTCCCAGTTGGCTGCAATGGCTGGAGCTGCACTGATTTGAATCCAGGAGCCAGGAGCCAGGAGCTTCTTCCCAATCTTCTCCATGGGTACAGGGGCCCAAAGACTTGGGCCATCTTCTACTGCTTTTGCAGGCCACAGCAGAGAGCTGGATCAGAAGTGAAGCAGCCAGGTCTCGAACTGGCACCATATGGGATGCTGGTACTTCAGGCCAGGGCGTTAACCCACTGCACCACAGCACTGGCCCCAAGAATAACTTGTTATTCACACAGAATAAATGGAAGCATTTGCTTTCCTCTGTATACTAAAATCAATACTTCCTGGTTTGACAGGTTCAATTTGAAATGCAAACCTTAAACTCTTTGAAAATGTAGAATACATTTGTGGCCTCAGCAGAGAGTATCCTTCAATAGCTCTAACCATTAAAGAAACAGTGTGTAAATATAAATACATTAAGAGCTTCTGATCATCAACAAATACTCCAAGAAAAGGGGAGGGCACAAAACAGAGAAGATAGTAGCTTCTATACAACTGAAGGTATTAAATTAGGACTCAGGCATTTTAAAGTCCATAAAGAGCAAGATTAATTTTAAAAAGAATTCATACCAGATACAGGGAGGTATTTCATAGAAGCACTACAGTGGGCCATTATTTTTTAAAAAAAGAACGTTAATTTATCTATGAGAAATGAGAGAGAGAGGCCTTCCATACACTGGCTCACTCCCCAAATGGCAGCACTTTCCAGGCGCAGCAACAGGGAGTGAATTGGACACAGAGCAGCCAGGACTCCTGGTGCTACAACATGGGACATGGGCACCAACTCTGGATCCTAACTCTTCAAAGATACTTGACTCCATTAGAAAACAGGAAAGGCAAAATAAAAGCACAGTAAGATAACATTTATTGTCATTGTGTTGTAAAAAAAAAAAGTTGAACCTGGTAAATCCAAATGCCGGCAAAGATTTGGGTGAACTTGAACCTTTATGCCCTGGAATGAATAAGAAAACTAAACTGATACAACCTTGGGAAACATTTTTTTTTTCACATTAGTGTGTTAAGATGAACATTCACATAACATTCAACCTATTGAAGCTCCTGGCTACGTATCCACATAGGTTCCATCACAGGTTTATCATGCAAGAGCAGAACCAAATACCTTGGAGACATCTTGAATGATAAGCCCTTTCTTGTCTACTTCTCTTTATTATTGTGATTTTTAATTTTTAAATCCACAAAGCAAAAACTGGGAGGTAATACTACAATGAATTCCCTTTGTTGTTAAATATGAAAGGTAATCATTTGTGTGCATCTTCTGAATGTTTATAAGTTATTATCACAAACATGCAACCTGATTAAACTCAGGGTGGGATTATTTTTATATTTACCCTCTTCCATGGTGTCTTCGTGTAAACCTTTGAGAATCTGGTTCTCCTAGGCAGACCAAAAGGAGAAAGCACTTGAATTTAATGTTCTGTTTTGCTTTGTGTGTTTCCTTTCTTTGTCCAAGGTGAAAGTGTGGTTCCAGAACAGGCGGATGAAGAGGAAGAGGGTAAAATTGGGCCAGCCGGGCACTGCTGCCTGAGAAAAGGAACTGGTGAACGTGAAGAAAGGAACCCTGCTCCCTTCAGAGCTGTCAGGGATTGGTGCGGCCACGCTCCAGCAAACAGGGGACTCTCTGGACAATGAAGACAGCCACAACAGCGACCACAGCTCCGAGCATGCACACTTATGATCCACACAGACAGGACCAGCTCCATCCTCAGGAAAGAAGCACCGTGATGGCAAGCCTTACCCAACAGAGTTTACACAGAGAGATGGCCATGGCCATGATTTTTAATATTATCAAATTCAGGCATCATGGGTCTGTTTTGCATGATTTATAGAGGAAGGAAGTGTCACTTATCAAAGATGTTTCCATGATGAAAATCAGAAGGTGAATTTGCTTTGAATAGTCCAGAGATGTTTAGTTGTGTGTATGACAGTGAGCAGGTATGTTTGCCTTTGCTTGCACTGAAAAATTAAATGGGTACTAAGAACAAATTATGACACATTTCTACACGAGATGCCTCCAGAATGAAAACGTTGAAGATGAACTTACTTTACCCTCTCAGATGTACGAGTTCATGTTTATGACAGTGGGCAGGTATTTGCTTTTGCTTGTACTGAGAAATTGCTATCAAGAATAAAACATAAAACCTTTTATCCTGAACAGCCAAAGTGCCTGAGATCATTTAAGTAGATTTTAAAAAGGATGTAGTTTAACTCTGTATATATTATCCTTAAGTCATTTTCCTGTCTTCACTAATTTTAGCAATTCATTCATATTAGCTGATGAAAATAGGCACTGATAATGCCAGCCAGGCCAGCTTCCTGCCTTTTTATGCATGTGTCATTCTGCGAAATCCGTATGCACTTACTTGTGTACAAGTAGAGAAAAATACAGTAGTCTAATACGACATATTCTTGTACCACAGACAAAACAAACGTTATGTTGAATTTACTATCACTGCTGCTAATACATTATTATACAACTTACCTAGCTCCTCCTTGATTTATCCTATCTTGTAGCTTGAAAAAAAAATAGGATCATAGGCAAATCAGTTACTTTGTGGAAAGAGCTTTGTTGTGGCAGACACTGTGATTTTATTTCTATAAAATTAAAGTTGTTATGAATATGACTTAATTAACAAGAAAATGTTTCTTCCTTCTTAGAAATGGTGTCAGACAAGGAGCAAAGCCAAATGGGCTCCCCAAGGGGATAGACAAAACAATTCTGAATGTCTTCAAATTAAATTCAGTAAAAACACATTATTTTTTAATATGTGATGTATTCTTGCAGAACAACCATCTTTGTATTTTGTGAAAAATGTTTAATAAATGATCCTTTATAAATAATTTTGGTCTCCCCATTGTAATTTCTTTAATTTCTATAGATTTTAATATTCATATCTAAGAGCGCCCCAGACTCATCTGCTCTGTACTAATTCAGATCAAGATCATTAATGAATCACAGGTTTTCATTTGTAGATTTATTATGTCAAGAAAAAAATCAATCCTTGGGTGATCAAAGAGAATCTAAACATCATCATACAGTAAACCATTTTCTTAATTTGAAGAATATGGCAAATGAATGTTTTTGTGTGTTTTACAAAGCAAAGATAAAAGGGAACAGGTAACACTAACTGCCACAACTAATAAGTAAAGTAGTCATATATTTTAAAATTTATGTTTAACATATGTGAATCAATCCAATAGTTGTTTTAAAGTCACATCAACCAGAGTCCTTGATGTTACCATGAGCTAGCCAATCAGAATCTTCATTGGAATGGACACCACAGGTATCAGAAGTCAACAACTATAGGCCGGCGCTGTGGCTCAATAGGCTAATCCTCCACCTGCAGTGCCGGCACACAGGGTTCTAGTCCCAGTCAGGGTGCCAGCTCTGTCCTGGTTGCTCCTCTTCCTGTTCAGCTCTCTGCTATGGCCCAGGAAGGCAGTGGAGGATGGTCCAAGTGCTTGGGCCCTGCACCCACCCAGGAGACCAGGAGAAGCACCTGGATCCCGGCTACTGTGGGGGTGAACCAATGGAAAAAGGAAGACCTTTCTCTCTGTCTCTCTCTCTCTCACTGTCCACTCTGCCTGTTAAAAAAAAAGTCAAGGATTGTATTAACTTAATACATTTCATGTCATGTATGGTTGCACATGCATTGGATACCTAAGACCTACTTACAGTTATATGATGTTATTTTTTAACTGTTCCACATTTAACCAGAAGAATTTGGAAACATTACCATCATTCCTTCTTCCTCCATAGAAATAAACAGAAAACTAATTCATAAACATTTCCAAATTACTCATAATTCGATTTTGTTTCATAATGATTAGATTGACAAAATATATTGATTCTATTCTTAGTCTAGCAAGACATATATGAGTATTCAAGAAATAAAGTAAATTATATTTTTGTATCATATTTTCTCTTTGTGAAATACATTTTATCACACTGGTAAACAATATATCTAATTTAATTTTGGGGAGATCCTGTTCAAATTGAAGGTACAAAACATACTTCTCTATCACTTGAAGGAATAAAAATTATGTTTGTATTGAAGATATCTATTTCTTTTTGTAGAATAACTCTGCCTCTCAAAGAAAATAAATCTTAAAAAACAATTCTATAAAACTATTCAGTTAACATTTGAGGTAAGTGATACTTAGGTGAAAATATGATGTTTGCAATATAAATACAAACAATTGGCATAGTTATTATTTGAACCATCTGGGGAACAGTGTATTTTGCTGTCAGTTCCTTATGCTGCATTCTGTTTGTAAAAAGCAATTCAGAAATTGAAAGAAATCCACTGAGAATTTAGCATGAGAGCGGTAGTCTAAACATTCCAAACCTGAAAACGTTTGAAGTCTGCAGAACTGATTTGCAAATGCTCTTGAGAAAGTGGTGTTTGTTGTGGTGGTTGTGGTTGTTTCCTGATTTCTTACCTAAAACTGGCCAGGAAAATTGAGTAATAATTCTCTCACGTGTACCTCAATGTACAACTTTTGCCAAATAATGCTAAAAGGAGTGGACAAAGGAACAAATGTGGTCCCAGAAAAAATAGATTGCTACATCAAGTTTTGAGAACCTATAAAAATTTCAATAAGAATTTTTGAAATAAATCTAATAATTCTCTATTACCATGTGTTTTCTCAATAATCTCATTTTGACATTTGATATGCTTAAAGATATAGATACATTTAAAAATTGAATCGGGGTGGAGCCAAGATGGCGGAATAGTGAGGGTGCACAGCGATAGTCTGGGAAAATTTAGTTTAATAAAAGTGGAGTTACGATAGCCTCAGAAAAAGGACCAGAAAAAAATTGCAGAGGAAACTCTTCTGGATCTAGTGGATGTGACTCGGAGGACCTACTGGGAGAACAAGGTCGCCCACTGTACGGAAGCCGAGCCGCGGGAGCCGCAGGGTCTGCGCGCCAGTGCAGAAAGGGGAGTGCATGTCACACAGACACCAGCAGGGATAGTTGGGACACCCAGGGCTCTGAGTCCACACATCGGCGCTGGAAGGGGAGGTGAGCTCAATAACCCAAGACATTGGCAGGGAAACGGCAGTCAGAATCTAGAGGGGAGTGGGAAAGTGCACCGGACGCACTGACCGAGAGAAAGAAAAAAAGGTGGGGGGTTTCTCTCTGCAAGGCTTGCAAGAGTTTGCAAGAGTGTGCAAGAGACAAAGAGCAGGCCCCCACTCTCGATTTACATAACAACAGGGGATGTATAATTTGGGACATGCTCAAGCTGACTTGCCCCAATAGGTAGAGTTAGAAACATACCAGGGGATTCCAATTCAATCCCATCAAGGTGGCATGTACCAATGCCATCTCACTAGTCCAAGTGATCAATTTCAGTTCACAATTGATCATAATGAAAGGACTAAGAGTCAAAGGGAGCACATAAACAAGTCTAGTACCTGCTAACACTAACCGATAGAATAAATAAAGGGGAGTGTGATCCAACATGGGAAGCGAGATACTCAGCAGACTCATAGAATGGCGGATGTCCTAAATAGCACTCTGGCCTCAGAATCAGCCCTAAAGGCATTCGGATCTGGCTGAAAAGCCCATGAGAGTATTTCAGGCATGGAAAGCCAAGACACTCTGGCAAAAAGATCTCTGCGAGTGAGATCCCAGTGGAAAGAACAGGTCTTCAAAGAAGGAGGTACCTTTCTCTGAAGGGAGGAGAGAACCTCCACTTTGACTATGACCTTGTCTAAACAAGATAAGAGTCGGAGAACTCAAGGGGCTTCCATAGCCTTGGAAACTCATGACTGGCGCATAGGGAGATTACTGATGCCATAGACAGGAGTGTCAATTTGTAAAGTCAACAACAGGAGTCATGGTGCACTTACTCCTCATGTAGGATCTCTGTCCTTCATGTGCTGTGCATTGAGGCTTAATGCTATAACGAGTACTCAAACAGTATATTTCACTTTGTGTTTTTATGGGGGTGCAAACGGTTGAAAACTTTACTTAATGTATACTAAACTGATCTTCTGTAAAAAAAAAAGAAAAAAGAAAAAAGAAATTATCAATTCCCAACTTGACTCTCACTGGGATTAAACATGACAATAGGTCTGATCTGATTGCATCATCATTTAAAAAAATCATCTATTATTTTTCACTTTATGTTTCTGTGTGGGAGCAAACTGTTGAAATCCTTACTTAATGTATACTAAGCTGATCTTCTGTATATTAAGATAATCAAAAATGAATCTTGATGTGAATGGAAGGGGAGAGGGAGTGGGAAAGGGGAGGGTTGTGGGTGGGAGGGACCGTATGGGGGGGGGGAAGCCATTGTAATCCATAAGTCGTACTTTGGAAATTTATATTCATTAAATAAAAGATTAAAAAAAATAACAACAGGGGAGAGCTAAGGAACTGAGTCACTACAATTCAGTAGCCTAGGCAACCCTGTGGGAGTCCAGAGGAGAAACAGAGCCTGCAGAGACTCTTTGGGTAGAGCCAGAGACTGGAAGCTAAATACCATCAATTCTGCACAGCCGTGCCCTGTGGTGTTACTTACCCCCTGAATAAATAAAATAAATAAATAAATAAATAAATAAAAAGAGAGAGATTTACGACGCATAACCAGAGGGTGTCACCTTTGCACACCCATAACCCAGAAGAACCAAGCAGATCTCTCAGGCCACACCCATCTCAAGCCTCCAAGTCTCCTCCAACAGCAGGCAGTCCACTTAACACAGACATAGTATAAAATAAAAAAAATTTAAAAAAAAAACGCACAGTGACGAAAGAATTAACTATGCCAAGCAACAAACACAGAAATCGAGGGAACAAGATCAACGATGACACTACGATGCCTCCAAATAAACAAAACACCCCAAGCCAAGATTATGAAGATGATGAAATAGAAGAAATGCAAGATACGGATTTCAAAAAATTTATGATAAGAACATTTAGAAGTTTTCAAAAGCAAATCCTTGAACTACAGAAATCCTTAATGGACAGGATTGAAAATCTCTCTCATGAAAATGAAATTTTAAGGAAGAATCAAAATGAAACGCAGAAACTAGTAGAGCAGGAAAGTGTGATAGTGAAGAGAAATCAAAATGAAATGAAGAGCTCAATAGATCAAATGACAAACCCATTAGAAAGCATTAAAAACAGAATGGGTGAAGCAGAAGAGAGAATACGGGACTTAGAAGATAGAGCACAGGAAAACATACAGTCAAACCAAAGAAAACAAGAGGAAATTAGAAATCTAAAAAATATTCTTGGGAATCTACAGGATACTATTAAAAAAAACAACATTTGAGTTCTAGGAGTTCCTGAAGGCATGGAGAAAGAGAAAGGATTAGAAGGCCTTTTTAGTGAGATACTAGCAGAGAACTTTCCAGGTTTCGAGAAGGACAGAGACATCCTAGTACAGGAAGCTCATAGAACCCCCAATAAACATGACCAAAAGAGATCCTCACTACGACATGTGGTAATTAAACTCACCACAGTGAAACATAAAGAAAAGATCCTAAAATGTGCAAGAGAGAAACATCAGATTACTCTCAGAGGATCTCCAATCAGACTCACAGCAGACTTCTCATCAGAAACACTACAGGCTATGAGGGAATGGCGAGACATAGCACAGGTGCTAAAAGAGAAAAATTGCCAGCCCAGAATATTATATCCTGCTAAGCTCTCATTTGTGAATGAAGGTGAAATAAAGACCTTTCATAGCAAACAGAAATTGAAAGACTTTGTGGCCACTCGTAGGGCCCTGCAAAAGATACTTAAAGATGTGCTACACTCAGAAACACAGAAACACGGCCATCAATATGAAAGAAGGGAAAGGAAGAAAACCTACCAGTAAAATGAGCATGGGAAGCTCAAAGCATATATTAGAAAATATCTCTGGGAAAATGGCAGGGCAAAGTCACTACATATCAATAGTCACATTAAACATTAATGGTCTTAATTCTTCAGTTAAAAGACACCGATTGGATGATTGGCTCAAAGAACACAACCCAATTATTTGTTGCCTACAAGAAACACAACTCTCTAACAAAGAGGCATGCAGACTGAAAGTGAAAGGCTGGAAAAAGATATTCCATGCCAACAGAAACCAAAAAAAGCAGGTGTAGCCATATTAATATCAGACAAAATAAACTTTAATACAAAAACTGTTAAGAGAGACAAAAAGGGGCACTATATAATGATTAAGGGTTCAATTCAACAGGAAGATGTAACTATTATAAATGTATATGCACCTAATTACAGGGCACCGGTCTATTTAAAAGATATGTAAAGGGACATAAAGGGAGATTTAGATTCCAATACAATAGTACTGGGGGACTTCAATACTCCACGCACAGAAACAGACAGATAATCCAGACAGAAGATCAACAAGGAAACAGCAGATTAAATCGACACTGTTGCCCAAATGGATCTAACAGATATCTACAGAACTTTCAATCCTACATCTAAAGACTTCACATTCTTCTCAGCAGTGCATGGAACTTTCTCTAGGATTGATCACATACTAGGCCATAAAGCAAGTCTCAGCAAATTTAAAAGAATTAGAATCATATCATGTAGGCCGGTGCCCCGGCTCACTAGGCTAATCCTCCACCTGCGGCACTGCCACACCAGGTTCTAGTCCCGGTCGGGGTGCCGGATTCTGAGAAGGAAGAAGTCAAACTATCCCTCTAAGCAGATGATATGATTCTTTACTTCGAGGATCCAAAGAACTCTACTAAGAGACTATTGGAACTCATAGAGGAGTTTGGCAAAGTGGCAGGATATAAAATCAATGCACAAAAATCAACAGCCTTTGTATACACAAGCAATGCCACGGCTGAGAAAGAACTGCTAAGATCAATCCCATTCACAATAGCTACAAAAACAATCAAATACCTTGGAATAAACTTAACCAAGGACGTTTAAGATCTCTATGATGAGAATTACAAAATCTTAAAGAAAGAAATAGAAGAGGATACCAAAATATGGAAAAACCTTCCATGCTCATGGATTGGAAGAATCAACATCAACAAAATGTCCATTCTCCCAAAAACAATTTGTAGATTCAATGTAATTCCAATCAGGAAACCAAAGACATTCTTCTCAGATCTGGAAAAAATGATGCTGAAATTTATATGGAGGCAAAAGAGACCTCGAATAGCTAAAGCAATCTTGTACAATAAAAACAAAACCGGAGGCATCTCAATACCAGATTTCAGGACATACTACAAGGCAGTTGTAATCAAAACAGCATGGTACTGGTACAGAAACAGATGGATAGACCAATGGAACAGAATTGGAACACCAGAAATCAACCCAAACATCTACAGCTAACTTATATTTGATCAAGGATCTAAAATCAATTCCTGGAGCAAGGAGAGTCTATTCAATAAATGGTGCTGGGAAAACTGGATCTTCACGTGCAGAAGCATAAAGCAAGACCCCTACCTTACACCTTACACAAAAATCCACTCAACATGGATTAAAGACCTAAATCTATGACCTGACAGCATCAAATTATTAGAGAACATTGGAGAAACCCTGCAAGATATTGGCACAGGCAAAGAATTTCTGGAAAAGACCCGGGAGGCACAGGCAGTCAAAGCCAAAATCAACTATTGGGATTTCATCAAATTGAGAAGTTTCTGTACTGCAAAAGAAACAGTCAGGAGAGTGAAGAGACAACCGACAGAATGAGAAAAAAATATTTGCAAACTATGCAACAGATAAAGGGTTAATAACCAGAATCTACAAAGAGATCAAGAAACTCCACAAAAACAAAACAAAGAACCCACTTAAGAGATGGGCCAAGGACCTCAATAGACATTTTTCAAAAGAGGAAATCCAAATGGCCAACAGGCACATGAAAAAATGTTCAAGGTCACTAGCAATCAGGGAAATGCAAATCAAAACCACAATGAGGTTTCACCTCACCCCGGTTAGAATGGCTCACATTCAGAAATCTACCAACAACAGATGCTGGCTAGGATGTGGGGGAAAAGGGACACTAACCCACTATTGGTGGGAATGCAAACTGGTCAAGCCACTATGGAAGTCAGTCTGGAGATTCCTCAGAAACCTGAAGATAACCCTACCGTTCGACCCAGCCATCCCACTCCTTGGAATTTACCCAAAGGAGTTTAAATTGACAAACAAAAAAGCGGTCTGCACCCTAATGTTTATTGCAGCACAATTCACAATAGCCAAGACCTGGAACCAACCTAAATGCCCATCAACGGCAGACTGGATAAAGAAATTATGGGATATGTACTCTTTAGAATACTATACCGCAGTAAGAAACAATGAAATCCAGTCATTTGCAACAAAATGGAGGAATCTGGAACACATCATGCTGAGTGAAATACGCCAGTCCCAAAGGGACAAATACCATATGTTCGCCCTGATTGGTGACAACTGACTGAACACCAAAAAGGAAACCTGTTGAAGTGAAATGGACACTGAGAAACGGTGACTTGATCAGCATAGCCCTGCTAATGAACTTAATACATTATCCCTCTTAGTATTTTTTTTTGTCTGTTCTACTTAATATGACTGGTTTAATTCTGTAATTATCACACAGTTATTCTTAAGTGTTGAAAATTAACTGAAATGTGATCCCTGTTAAACATAAGAGTGGGAATAAGAGAGGGAAGAGATGTACAATTTGGGACATGCTCAAGCTGACTTGCCCCAAATGGTAGATTTGGGGATTCCAATTCAATCCCATCAAGGTGGCATGTACCAATGCCATCTCACTAGTCCAAGTGATCAATTTCAGTTCACAATTGATCATAATGAAAGGACTAAGAGTCAAAGGGAGCACATAAACAAGTCTAGTACCTGCTAATACTAACTGATAGAATACATAAAGGGGAGCGTGATCCAACATGGGAAGCAAGATACTCAGCAGACTCATAGAATGGCAGCTGTCCTAAACAGCATCTGGCTGAAAAGCCCATGAGAGTATTTCAGGCATGGAAAGCCAAGACACTCTGGCAAAAAAAAAAAAAAAAAAAAAAAAAAAAAAAAAAAAAAAAAAAAACAAAACCACAAAACAAAAACAACCTAAATGAAAGATCTCTGTGAGATCCCAGTGGAAAGAACAGGTCTTCAAAGGAGGTACCTTTCTCTGAAGGGAGGAGAGAACCTCCACTTTGACTATGACCTTGTCTAAACAAGTTAAGAGGCAGTGAACTCAAAAGGCTTCCATAGCCTTGGAAACTCATGACTGGTGCATAGGGAGATTACTGATGCCATAAACAGGAGTGTCAGTTTGTAAAGTCAACAACAGGAGTCACGGTGCACTTACTCCTCATGTAGGATCTTTGTCCTTAATGTGCTGTACATTGAGTTTTAATGCTATAAAGAGTACTCAAACAGTATATTTCACTTTGTGTTTTTATGGGGGTGCAAACTGTTGAAATCTTTACTTAATGTATACTAAACTGATCTTCTGTTTAAAAAAAAGAAGAAATTATCAATTCCCAACTTGACTCTCACTGGGATTAAACATGACAATAGGTCTGATCTGATTTCATCATCATTTAAAAAATCATCTATTATTTTTTCACTTTATGTTTCTGTGTGGGAACAAGCTGTTGAAATCTTTACTTAATGTATACTAAACTGATCTTCTGTATATAAAGAGAATCGAAAATGAATCTTGATGTGAATGGAAGGGGAGAGGGAGTGGGAAAGGGGAGGGTTGCGGGTGGGAGGAACGTTATTGGGGGGAAGCCATTGTAATCCATAAGCCGTACTTTGGAAATTTATATTCATTAAATAAAAGTTTTAAAAAAATATATAGATACATTTAAAAATTAAAAATAGTTTTTCTTGTATGCCTATTTCCCACCTTTAGTAACTTTTTAAATTAAATCTGGCTTCAAACTGTGATCAAGAATTCCAGAAAATATTTTATTATATCATGGTTAGTAATTCCCCATTAAAATATTGTTTACTTTTTAAAAAATAGTTTTCAGAAACAGTTCTTAAAACAAAATGAATTTACAAAGTTAATTATTGTCATATCCAGTTCCTGTTAGGGGCCTATTTTGTATTTCTGCCCTTTTGGAAATGGTTCATTGAGATAAACATTCATTTCCTTTATTTAAAGACTAATCACATGATTTTAGAACACATTTTTGTGAACTATTCAAGCATCCACTGCTTTTGCAAATGTGTAATATTGATGGTTGAAAATATTTGTACCTCTTTTTTATGTTCCGTGTATATTGATATTGAAAATTCACTTATCTAACCTGATGAAACATGAAACTCAAACTATTATTTTATTCAAGCTAATACTTCTAATTAAATAATTCGCTTGGCTTTCATTTTCTTTTTTCTTTTTATTTTATTTTTTGAAAGGCAGAGTGGACAGTGAGAGAGAGAGAGACAGAGAGAAAGGTCTTCCTTTGCTGTTGGTTCACCCTCCAATGGCCGCCACAGGCCGTTGCGCTGATCTGAAGCCAGGAGCCAGGTGCTTCCCCTGGTCTCCCATGCAGGTGCAGGGCCCAAGCACTTGGGCTATCCTCCACTGCCCTCCCGGGCCACAGCAGAGAGCTGGCTTGGAAGAGGGGCAACCGGGACAGAATCCAGTGTCCCTACCGGGACTAGAACCCGGTGTGCCGGCGCTGCAAGGTGGAGGATTAGCCTATTGAGCTGCGGCACCGGCCGGCTTTCATTTTCTTTGCGAGAGCTCCATTTTCATTGGCTTTGCCAACATTGGAATTGGTAATTTTTGTGATCCTGGGCCTATGTAATGTAAGAGAGTGGTGTTTAAAAAGTAGTAAGCAGGAGGGAGCATTTGGCCAAGTGGTTAAGAATTTCCTTGAGACAACCTTGCTACAATGGAATGAGGGCTTCTGAGTGTTGTTTCCATTTCTGTCTTCAACTTCCTGCTAATGCAGAGGCTGGGAGGCAGCACAGGAGGGCTCAAGGAATTGGGTTCCTGCCACACACACAGTAGAATTACTCTCTGCCTTTCAAATGGATACACGAAAACTAAAATATAGAAATATAAAACGTGGAGAAAGTTATGTCTAAAATTATCAGGCTTTAAAAACACACACCCTGTATATTCATTAGACAATCGGCTCCTAACACTGCTACACCTTCAGGTCCAATTGGGACTGTCAGATGGACCAACATCAGCGTGACCAGTGCCAGTCCTGCCGGCTCAAGAAGTGCTTCCGGGGGGGTTGTGCAGAAGGAGGGTGAGTGGCCCCCAGCCCCGCTGCAGCCTGGTGGGGGCGTGCGATAGGTGGGTGAATGGCACCCCAGCCCCGCTGCAGCCGGGGGGAGGCCTGCGGAAGGAGGGTGAGCGGCCCCCTTCCTCCCTGCAGTCAGCTGGTGGGGCCCAGCGTTGCACTTGCTAACCACAAGACCAGGCCATTGCACCCTGTACTGGCGCAGGAATCCAATTACAGCTGTGGCCAGGGCCTGGTCTCCTGCCCAGGCCTGGCCACTGCGTCCTGAAGAAATACACAGACACACACATACACAGACACAGACACACACACACATGCACACACACGCACAAACACACACGCACATACACACATTTATTTGGTTTCCGTTGCTCCCACCCCTATCTCTGTTTGCTTAAGGCAGGAGCCGGGCAGCCTGAGCCCATGGGGACCCCACTCTTGTTCCCTCCCCAGAAGCCCCAGCCTGGCCCAGGGCAGACACAGTCCAAGCAGCGCGGCCCTAAACTCCAATGCCCTGCAGTTTCTCCAGGCTCCACACGGGGGAGGGGGGCGGCAGTGGTCTCGGGGTAGGGGTGGGGGTGGGGGTTCCAGCCTCAGGATAAATGCGCACCCCATACCTGCTTTCTGTCTGCCGGTTCTTCCCAGGGTCTGACTCCAGTCTCTCGCGCTTTCGAAGTCCTCCCCCCTCACTGCGTCTGTGAGGGAAGCTGATAAAGTCGGCTCAGAGCCCCTTGGAAAAGCCACTCCCTTCAGTTTGGGGGGTTCACCTGTGCCCCCTCTTCTCACGTGGCTGATCTGAAATCCTGCTGTCCCGGCCCTCAGGTTGGCGCGACTACAGCCACGTGCCGCACCCCCCACCCCATGCGCAGCCTCTCACCCTCACGGCTCACAACCCCTTACTTTGCTTTGGAACCCAATGACTTCTCCAGGGACTCTCTTTGTCTTGTGCACTGTTGTGCCCCAGGGTCCCTGCATACAGTTGGCCCTCAGTAAATAGCCCATGGCTTCAGTTGCCACCAGGGTAGCCCTTCCTCCATGGCCAATACTGCTCTAAAGCAGATTTGTTAATTCGGGGGTTGGTGTTAAAGAGGGAGTTGTGGGTGGGATTTGAACCCCACGCCCCAGCCTGGGCTGGAGGAGGAAGAGTTGGGGGTGGGGGTTTGAAGAAGGGGGGGTGAGCAGGTGCAAAGGCCCTGGGGGTAGGATGGGGGGAGGAGTGGTGCAGGCGGGGCTTATAACCAGGGCAGCACTTTTGGGCCCCATTTGGCCACTCCTACTGGACAGCTGACCCCCACCCCCGCAGGACTCAGCCCCACCTCCAGCCCAAGTCCCCTCCAGGGCTGGTAATGCGCCCTGCGTGAGGCCGGCCTAAGGCTGGAACTCATGGATTCGATCAGGCCAGGTGGGCGGGCTCATTAAGGCTCCTTAATTTGCCCTGCCTGGCAGCCAGCCCTCCCTGCCTCGGTTTCCCTCCTCCCACCTCACCTGCTTGCTGCAGGCTAGGCCCCAGCTCCCAGTTCCACCTGGGGAAGACCCCAGGCCCCCTCCCGACCCGGGCTCTCCCGGAGCTGGGGTGGGGGGACTCTGAGAGAGCCTCGCTCTGGCTGTCTTCTCTCTGCCCTTCTCTCTTTCTCTCCCTCCTGCCACCCCGCAGCGCTGCAGCCTGGCCGCATCCCTCAATCGCTGCCTGGCAGCGCTGGCCGCCTCCTCTGGCAGCCCTCCTGGCTGGGTGCTGGCGTGGCGGCGGACAGAGGCTTGTTCCTGGTGCAGCTGCGGATGCAGCAGGTGCAGGCGGCGGCGGCGCGGCGCTGGGCATGGACCAGGTGAGAACGCTGGCGGCGCGGCTGCTCTTAGCACTGCCCCTGCCTGCACAGGGCGCCACTACAGGCCAAGCGCACGTGGCCTTCCTGGACCAGGAGCAGGTGGACGAGCTGGGCCTCCTGCAGGGCGACTCGGTGGAGTCCGGTGCCTCAAGGTCATGGCGCTCTTGGCCTCTGCGCGCGCTGAGAGGCTGCAGGAGCAGGCGCAGGTGGCTCTCATGGAGTATTGCGCGCCCAGTACCCGTACCAGCCCCAGTGCACCTGGCCCTGCGCGCGCTCCAGGCGCCCCTCATTGCGCAGCTCCACTTGCTGCGCCTGTTGGGCAAGACGCCCGCCGAGATGCTCACCCGGGACTCGCTGCTGGCGGGCAGCCCCTTCAACTGGCCCTAGGGCTCTGGCCGGTGAGCCGCCACGTCAAGAAGACACTCTCTGCTCTGATTTCGGTATCACAGATTGCACAACACCTGGAAATAGTTTCTTTAAATGTGATGACCGGTCACAACGCAGAGAGGTTAAATGAAAAGGTGTCTAATCACGACCACACTCTTTCTTAGTAACTTCAGGCAGATTTAGCATCTCTACAATATATTAAATAATGGCCAGATATTTCCCAGGAACACCATGTTTTTCTGATGGATTTCAAAATTTCATGGGAAATAAAGTAGAAGATAAGTTTATGTTGGTGCATAACATTTGAAACATGTATTTCTCATAATACATGTTTTATATGAACTTTTAAATAACCCATGTATATATAAATTTCAACATATTTTGAACCAAAATAAATTTATCTTTTAATTCCATTTCCACAATCATTTTAAGGTACGCTTATGTGAGTCAAACAGATGGCTTCGTACACATAACACAAGGCTTGAGGAAATATGTCTGTATAAACATGTTTTTGGGGCTGGTGCTGTGGTGCAGCAGGTTAACGCCCTGGCCTGAAACGCTGGCATCCCATATGGCCACCAGTTCAAGACCTGGCTGCTCCATTTCCGACCCAGCTCTCTGCTATGGCCTGGGAAAGCAGTGGAAGATGGCCCAACTGCTGCACCCGTGTGGGAGACCCAGAGGAAGCTCCTGGCTCCTGGCTTGGGATCAGCGCAGCTCTGGCCATTGCGGCCAATTGGGGAGTGAACCAGTGAGTGGAAGACCTCTCTCTCTCTCTCTCTCTTTCTCTCTGCCTCTGCTCTCTCTGTGTAACTCTTTCAAATAAATAAATCAATATTTAAAAAATAAATAAGCATGTTTTTGAAAAATAGTGGATATATATATAATACATCCTGCTTTGCAAGGATTTTTTTTTTTGCTTAATAATGTAAATATATTTTATAGCTAAACTATGTTTCTTCATATGGATTTATCATATACTATTTAATGAATACTGTACTGTTAGATATTTACTTTTCTATCCTCAAGTTTCCCTAAGAAAAAGTTTCCACAGACACTTCTGAAACCTATTTTTCCAAAGAAAGATTTTTTTGGGAAGTGCTTATTTGGGACAAGAGTATATAATAACATAATCTGTATTGCTAAGACTTTTGGTACACATCACCAATTTCTTTTGCAAATTCACCTTCTATTCAATGGCCATTGCCTCATATATGTCAAAATGTCAACAGTTGCAATAATTGTTTTGAATCTGATGAAAAACACATACTTTAATTTGTATTTATTCAATTTTTAAATAAATTTAACTTCTTACTGAGTTTACTGATAATTATATATATTATACATAGTTATTATATTATATATTATATTATAGTTAAGATATATAATATATAGTCTAATGTGATATATTCTAATATATAATTATGTTATTATAAATTATATAATTATTATATATGTTATGTAACTATATAACTATGTTATATATTATATAACTATATAATATATAATATAATAATATATGTATATATGTGTGTATATATATATACACACACACTCATAGATTTATTTTTTTGACAGGCAGATTTAGACAGTGAGAGAGAGAGACAGAGAGAAAGGTCTTTCTTCCATTGGTTCAACCCCCAAATTGCCCCCATGGCCAGCGAGGTGAGCCAATTCAAAGTCAGGAGTCTGGTGCTTCCTCCTGGTCTCCCATGCACGTGTAGGGCCCAAGCACTTGGGCCACCCTCCACTGCCTTCCTGGGCCACAGCAGAGAACTGGACTGGAAGAGGAGCAACCGGGACAGATTTTTCATTCATTTCTGGAAATATTTTTTAAGATTTATTTATATATTTGAAAGGCAGAGTTACAGAGAGGCAGGGGCAGAGAGAGAAAAAGGTCTTCCATCTACTGGTTCACTCTCCAGAGGGCTGCAACAGCAAGAGCTGCCCTTATCTGAATTCAGGAGCTTCTTCTAGGTCTCTCACATGGGTGCAGGGGCCCAAGGACTTGGGCCATCTTCTACTGCTTTCCCAGGCCATAGCAAAGAGCTAGATATGAAGGGGAATACCTGGGACTTGAACTGGGGCCCATATGGGATGCCAGCACTGCAGGTGGTGGCTTTACCAACTATGCCATAGCATCAGCCCCAGGATATACTTTTTAATTTTAACAAATTTAATAAACTATGAGTAAAAGTAATTGAGGAAACACAGGGAAAAGTAACGCTAGTGTCCATTTTCATGTATTAAAACAATTGTTTACAGAGAAAAGAGCTTTGTCAAGATCAGAAAAAAATATTGTAAAACTCTTAGGGGTAAGGCCGGCGCTGCAGCCCACTAGGCTAATCCTCCACCTGCAGCACCAGTACCCAGAGTTCTAGCCCTGGCTGGGGCACCGGATTCTGTCCTGGTTGCTCCTCTTCCAGTCCAGCTTTCTGTTGTAGCCCAGGAAGGCAGGGGAGGATGGTCCAAGTCTTTGGGTCCTGCACCCATATGGGAGACCAAGAGGAGGCACCTGGCTCCTGGCTTTGGAACTGTGTATCCCTGGCCATAGCGGCCATTTGGGGGGTCAACCAATGGAAGGAAGACCTTTCTCTCTGTCTCTCTCACCATCTAACTCTGCATGTCGAAAAAAAAAAAAAACTCTTGGGATAAAAACTTAATTAGAGATAAAAATCCACTATACCTTGAAAATCAAATTCCCAAACACAAACACAAATATAAAGTACTAAAATCCAATATAAGAAGTATAAAATAGGAAAACTCCAAATTAAAACAAGGAAGTTGAATCCCAGTTTGAAGGCCACCAGCCAATAAAACAGAGAAACAAAACTTCAATTACAGAAACACAAAATATTTCAAACATTTAAGAAATAAAAAAAAACCTATATTTCTCAGATGTATCAAAGTATAAATAAGCGAAAAATATTTTCAGATTTCTTTTAGAAAGCCAGCATTACATTGATAATGATGCAAAGTTGACCAGAACTTTCAATATAAATTAAGTATAAACTCTCTTTCATATTCAGATGTATAAATCCTTAGTATTTGTATAATAAATGAAATCGCATATGAAAATGTAATGAATAACAAGTCACATATAATAAAAAATACAAGAGGTGGTTAACATTTCTTAACAAGTCATGTAAATTTTCCAGGTAGGTGACAAATTCAAGGAGAAAATCACATGACAATTTAATGTTCAAAAACATTTAAAAATCAGCATGTAATTTTTAAAAAGTGCTTGCAGTATAGTAAAAAAGAGCAATGGCTTTCTTATTCAGATCAAAAATTTTTAAAAGGATCCTACAACGAAAACCACAATTAATACAGAATCATTGAGAGCTTTTACCGTGGAAGTAAACCTAGACCAGGAAGTCTCTATTAGTGCCAACTTCTTATTGGAGGAGTAGTTGGGGGCGAGGGGGAGAGCAAAAAGAAATAAAATAAGATGTAAAGATCAATTTCTTAACAATAAATTGCCAATATATTGGAGATATTTTTTTAGGGAGAATCCATAAAATCTAAAAACAAATAAACTGATAAATGAATTTAATGTTGTGGGAAAGATCAATGTTTTAAAAATCCATTAGATTACCAAGTGCCAGCAAGAAATAACTGGAAAATATAAAAGATCAATAGGCAGAGTAGAAAACAGAAGAAAAGAAAAAAAAAAGAGTAAATTATGTTACATCTAAGTGTTATTCAAATCAATAAGTAATGCAAACGACCCAACAGAATGAGCAGAAATACAAGGAAAACGAAAGCGCCGGAATCGGATAAACAGAACTGTAACTCACTGCAACAGGTTACCGCCAGCTCCAGGCAGCATCCGCAGGGAGAAGGACGGGGACCCAGGGCGAGGCCAGTGGGTAGCAGGAGCTCGGAGGTGAGAGCCCTCCAGCCGCGGGGAGGCGGAGCCCAGGGGCGGCCATTTCAGACCTGAACCCAGGTCTGTCTCTCGCTGTTCCCATCCAGGACAACTTGAAGTTAGGGGTCCTTGCTATGGGGGATGCTGATTGGCTCCGTGCTTTGTGACGTTCCGTGCACTCAAGGCTGGCAACCTGTCCAATCAGGCAAGGTGACGTCCACAGTGCATCAGCACGCAGGGCCTGGACGTCACAATCTTCTCAGAGTTTTGCCTGCAGAGTGAACTCCTGGGAGACAGCTCCGCCGCCAGGAGCTCCCAAGTGAGGTAGACCTCTGCAGCTCTCCACCTTCACTCACTGGGGACGCTGGGCACCTAGGAAGCTGACAACCGCGACATGGTGAGTGTGTGGACCTGGTTGTACCGAGAAGGGAAAATGGAGCCGAAGGCCAGGAGGACACAGGCCTCTGGCATCTGTGGGCTCCATATTGGCGCTGGCACAGGGCTTCCCCTCGGTCCCCTCAGACCCGTGGGTTGGGGGCTTTACCGGCACCCAGGACCCCCGAGGTCCTGCCCCTTCCCTGCTTGGGTGAGACTTCTCAGCCCAGAGCCATAGCAGGCCAGCTGTGTGGCAGTAGCTCCACGTCTCCCCCGATTGTGCAGTGGGGACTGGGTGGTCTCTAGGGAGAATGTGGGCTCTGTGTATGTGGTTCATGCGGGACAGGTGCTGTCGGTTCCTCCTTCCCTCCCCACAGGGACCTGGTTCCCCCGAGTTTTCTCAATATGTGGCCTGCAGGGTACTTTCCAGGGCATTGTTCTCTTTACACAGCTGTTTCTAGGATGTCTCACTCCTTCATATGTTTCCAATATCACAGTAACATAGACTGAGTAAGGTAGAAACAGAAGTTTTACTTGGCTTGGGGTTTTCACCCAGGTTTTAGAGAAGCAGAAAGACCCTGTAATTTGGTACTTGGGCATCGTCTTAGCACTTACACTTTCTCTGTACAGGGTGCCATCTCTATGTGCACTTTCAAAATAGAAATTTTGACCACTCAAATTTATGTGTGTTTTAAAAATGATTTTTCTTGCATGAAAGTCTTCCAAATCCTGTAGATATGTCTAGTTTACTAAGTTATTTTGGATTTACATTTTAATATAGGAGCCTGTTTAGTTTTGCTTGCTTAAATTTTTTTCAAGATTGTCAGAGTATGACTGACACAATTTGTGTATCATCAAGGTATGAAAACTGATGTTTTGCTATGTGAGGGACGTTAAAAAGTTATGGACAATTCACATTATCTTTTGATTACATTTTTTCATAAACTTTCTGGAATCCTCTTGTACATATACATTATGAAATGATTAAGACAATCTAACATATCCATCACATTACATCCCTTTGTTATTAAAGTATATGTAAGATATTAGCAAGTTGTGAGTATGTGATATCATAATCTGTGGGGAGTAACTCGGACTACACTAAGTTACTGGAATTAAGACTTATTCTATGCATCTGCTCTCCCACAATATGTTGCTGAGAAGGGAGAAACAGCTTCTACACAGCTGCCTCCAGTTCAACCAATAAACAGCAGGACCTGCTCCTGATTGGAGGAGGGCAGCGTACTCGGCGTGTGGGTAGCAGAGTTGGGATTGGTGGAAGAGGACTATAAAGGAGGAGAGAGACAACATGCACCAGGAACATCTAAGGGGAACATCTGAGAGGAACACCTGTGCAGCCCCCGAGAGAGCCGGCCGGTGGTGTGCCGCACCCCCGCGGAAGTGGGGAAAGTGGCCAGGGGGAACCGCCCTTCCACGGAGGTGGAAGGGATGGTAGCCAACCCGGGAAGAACCAGCAGCAAACCCGGGGAGGGCTGAGCAGACAAAAGAACAGCGCAGGGTCCTGTGTCGTTCCTCCACGAAGACGGGGAGCGACAATAATCAACTATTTACTGTGTTGAATATTAAGGTCTTGAAGTGTTAATTTTGTTAATTTATCTCATAGCTGCAAATGTGTGTTCAGCTAACATTTTCCCATGTCCTTCACTCTCAGCCCATGACAACCACCATTCTATTCTGTGATTAATTGCGACTTTCTTAGCTTACACATATGAGTGATATTGTGTGGCATTTATCTTTCTGTGCCTTATTTTAAATAGCCTAATGTCCACATTCATATTTTTGGATCCACATCCTGACAAAATGGAAGAATTTCCTTATTAAGGTTGTCTGTGATTCCTGTGTATGTGTGTTTATCACATTTTCTTTATTCATATGTTGACAGTGGGGTTGTCTCCATATCTTGTTCTTGTAGATAATGCTGCCAGTAATGTGGAGATAAAGGTATCTATTTGAGATACTGATTTGGTTTCCTTTGGATATACACGCAGTTGTGAGATTGCTTTGTCATATGTTCTATGTTTAATTTTGATTGAAGACCTACATAATGTTTTCTATATTGTATGTACCAATTTACTTTCTCAGCAACAATTTTTATATTCCTTTATTCCACCCTGGGCCAATGTTATCTTTTTACTTTTGGATAATTGTTTTAACATATATGAGATGATAATCACTGTGGTCTTAATTAGCATTGTAGTCTTCATTAGCTGTTTCTGAACCCCTTTTAAGTTACCTGTTGGCTACTTGTATATATTCAATGGAAAACTGTCAATCCTTTGTGCAATTTTTATTACAATATTTGTTTTTGAGTTGTTTGTGTTCAAACTCAGGTTGTCCAATGTTTTCTTCATTTCTTGCTTTATCTGTTCTGTTTTTCCGATCACATGCAGAATATTTCTTAGATTTTTTTCAGTCTTTGCTTTTGTCACCTATGCATTTAGTGTCATATCTAAACAATCATTGTTGAGACTAATATCAATGAATTTGCTTCCATTTGTAAGGGGTTTTATATTCTCAGAGCTTTTATGTAAGCCTTCAATTCATTTTGATTTGACTTTCATGCCTGGGTAATATAAAGATATTATATTTCAGTTTTTGGCATGTAGATGAACAATTTTCCTCTGCTTTAGATGTGGTCACTAAACACTAAGTGGCAGGATCCAGGCAGAAACTGTCACAGTCCAGTTTTTCCCTAATCTGCCTTGTCTCACAGACCCACTCTTCTATGCTCTGCTGCTCTTCCCTGTCTGCATGAAGAGACCTCAGAAGTGATCATGCACAGAGAGAGACACACGAAGCAGTGTGCAATGTTGGGGAGAAGCAGAAACTATGTAGTAAAGGGGCAGGGCCCAGAAGGCTCTGTCTCCTTTCTCTGAAAGCCTTGGATATACAGAGGCACTTCAAAAATTCCCTGAGGGATTGACATTTGGCATGTGTTACAACCCTGCTTAGTATGTCCACATCCTATATTGGCATGCCTAGGTTACAGTCACAACTCTCAATTCCAGCTTTATGCTAATATGCACTTTTGGAGGGAGTGATGGCTGAAGTATGTGGGTCCCTGTAACCCACATGAGAGACTCGTATCATCTGGGAAGCAGAGCTGATGGGGTCCTCCATACAGAGTGGATGAACATAAGGTGTTCCTTTGCTGCAATGTGTGTTGGTGATCTGGAAAATAACACGCCATCATGAACTTTGTATGTCAAACAATGATGCACAACTGAGAAAAGGAGCCCACTGAGGTATTCAGGCATTTTTTCTTTTTTTTTTCATTTTTTTTAACTTTTATTTAATGCATATAAATTTCCAAAGTACGACTTATGGATTACAATGGCTTCCCCCCCCATACCGTCCCTCCCACCCACAACCCTCCCCTTTCCCACTCCCTCTCCCCTTCCATTCACATCAAGATTCATTTTTGATTATCTTAATATACAGAAGATCAGCTTAGTATACATTAAGTAAGGATTTCAACAGTTTGCTCCCACACAGAAACATAAAGTGAAAATAATAGATGATTTTTTTAAATGATGATGAAATCAGAGCAGACCTATTGTCATGTTTAATCCCAGTGAGAGTCAAGTTAGGAATTGATAATTTTTTTTTTTTTACAGAGGATCAGTTTAGTATGCATTAAGTAAGGATTTCAACAGTTTACACCCCCATAGAAACACAAAGTGAAATATATTGTTTGAGTACTCGTTATAGCATTAAATCTCAATGTACAGCACATTAAGGATAGAGATCCTACATGAGGAGTAAGTGCACAGTGACTCCTGTTGTTGACTTTACCAATTGACACTCCTGTATATGGCATCAGTAATCTCCCTATGCTCCAGTCATGAGTTTCCAAGGCTATGGAAGCCCTCTGAGTTCTCCGACTCTTATCTTGTTTAGACAAGGTCATAGTCAAAGTGGAGGTTCTCTCCTCCCTTCAGAGAAAGGTACCTTCTTCTTTGATGACCTGTTCTTTCCACTGGGATCTCACTCACAGAGATCTTTTGCCAGAGTGTCTTGGCTTTCCATGCCTGAAATACTCTCATGAGCTTTTCAGCCAGCTCCGAATGCCTTTAGGGCTGATTCTGAGGCCAGAGTGCTATTTAGGACATCTGCCATTCTATGAGTCTGCTGAGTATCTCACTTCCCATGTTGGATCACTCTCCCCTTTATTTACTCCATCGGTTATCGTTAGCAGGTACTAGACTTGTCTATGTGCTCCCTTTGACTCCCAGTCCCTCCACCATGACCAACTGTGAACTGAAACTGATCACCTGGAACAGTGAGATGGCATTGGTACATGCCACCTCGATAGGATTGAATTGGAAACCCCTGGTATGCTTCCAACTCCACCACTTGGGGCAAGGCAGCCTGAGCATGTCCCAAATTATACATCTCTTTCCTCTCCCATTCCCACCATCATGTTCAACAGGGATCACATTTCAGTTAATTTTCAACACTTAAGAATAACTGTGCATCAATTACAGATCTAAACCAGTCATATTAAGTAGAACAGATAAAAAACCTGCTAAGAGGGATAATGTATTAAGTTGTTCATTAACAGTCAGGGCTATGCTGATCAAGCCACCGTTTCTCATAGTGTCCACCTCACTCCAACAGGTTTCCCTCTTGGTGTTCAGTCAGTCATCACCGATCAGGGAGAACATATGGTATTTGTCCCTTTGGGACTGGCTTATTTCACTCAGCATGATGTGTTCCAGATTCCTCCATTTTGTTGCAAATGACTGGATTTCGTTGTTTCTTACTGCAGTATAGTATTCTAAAGAGTACATATCCCATAATATCTGTAACCAGTCTACTGTTGATGGGCATTTAGGTTGGTTCCAGGTCTTAGCTATTGTGAATTGAGCTGCAATAAACATTAGGGTGCAGACCTCTTTTTTGTTTGCCAATTTAAATTCCTTTGGGTAAATTCCAAGGAGTGGGAAGGCTGGGTCGAACGGTAGGATTATCTTCAGGTTTCTGAGGAATCTCCAGACTGACTTCCATAGTGGCTTGACCAGTTTGCATTCCCACCAACAGTGGGTTAGTGTCCCTTTTTCCCCACATCCTCGCCAGCATCTGTTGTTGGTAGATTTCTGCATGTGAGCCATTCTAACCGGGGTGAGGTGAAACCTCATTGTGGTTTTGATTTGCATTTCCCTGATTACTAATGACCTTGAACATTTTTTCATGTGCCTGTTGGCCATTTGGATTTCCTCTTTTGAAAAATGTCTATTGAGGTCCTTGGCCCATCTCTTAAGTGGGTTGTTTGTTTTGCTTTTGTGGAGTTTCTTGATCTCTTTGTGCATTCTGGTTATTAACCCTTTATCTGTTGCATAGTTTGCAAATATTTTTTCCCATTCTGTCGGTTGTCTCTTCACTCTCCTGACTGTTTCTTTTGCAGTACAGAAACTTCTCAATTTGATGAAATCCCAATAGTTGATTTTGGCTTTGACTGCCTGTGCCTCCCGGGTCTTTTCCAGAAATTCTTTGCCTGTGCCAATATCTTGAAGGGTTTCTCCAATGTTCTCTAGTAATTTGATGCTGTCAGGTCGTAGATTTAGGTCTTTAATCCATGTTGAGTGGATTTTTGTGTAAGGTGTAAGGTAGGGGTCTTGCTTCATGATTCTGCACGTGGAAATCCAATTTTCCCAGCACCATTTATTGAATAGACTGTCCTTACTCCAGGAATTGATTTTAGATCCTTGATCAAATATAAGTTGGCTGTAGATGTTTGGGTTGATTTCTGGTGTTTCAATTCTGTTCCATTGGTCTATCCATCTGTTTCTGTACCAGTACCATGCTGTTTTAATTACAACTGCCCTGTAGTATGTCCTGAAATCTGGTATTGTGATGCCTCTGGCTTTGTTTTTGTTGTACAAGATTGCTTTAGCTATTCGAGGTCTCTTGTGCCTCCATATGAATTTCAGCACCATTTTTTCCAGATCTGAGAAGAAGGTCTTCGGTATCTTGATTGGTATTGCATTGAATTTATAAATTGCTTTTGGGAGAATGGACATTTTGATGATATTGATTCTTCCAATCCATGAGCATGGAAGATTTTTCCATTTCTTGGTATCCTCTTCTATTTCTTTCTTTAAGGTTTTGTAATTTTCATCATAGAGATCTTTAACGTCCTTGGTTAAGTTTATTGCAAGGTATTTGATTGTTTTTGTAGCTATTGTGAATGGGATTGATCTTAGCAGTTCTTTCTCAGCCGTGGCATTGCTTGTGTATACAAAGGCTGTTGATTTTTGTGCATTGATTTTATACCCTGCTACTTTGCCAAACTCTTCTATGAGTTCCAATAGTCTCTTAGTAGAGTTCTTTGGGTCCCCTGAATACAGAATCATGTCATCTGCAAAGAGGGATTGTTTGAGTTCTTCCTTCCCAATTTGTATCCCTTCAATTTCTTTTTCTTGCCTAATAGCTCTGGCTAGAACCTCCAGAACTATATTGAATAGCAGTGGTGAGAGTGGGCATCCCTGTCTGGTTCCAGATCTCAGTGGAAATGCTTCCAACTTTTCCCCATTCAATAGGATGTTGGCTGTGGGTTTTTCATAGATTGCTTTGATTGTATTGAGGAATGTTCCTTCCAAACCCAGTTTGCTTAGAGTTTTCATCATGAATGGGTGTTGTATTTTATCAAATGCTTTCTCGGCGTCTATTGAGATAATCATATGGTTTTTCTCCTGCAGTCTGTTAATGTGGTGTATCACATTGATTGTCTTGTGCACATTAAACCATCCCTGCATACCAGGGATAAATCCCACTTGGTCTGGGTGGATGATCTTTCTGATGTGTTGTTGCATTCTATTGGCGAGAATTTTATTGAGGATTTTTGCATCTGTGTTCATCAGGGATATTGGTCTGTAATTCTCTTTCAGTGCTGCATCTTTCTCTGGCTTAGGAATTAAGGTGATGCTGGCTTCATAGAAAGAATTTGGGAGGACTCCCTCTTCTTCGATTGTTCTGAATAGTTTGAGAAGAATTGGAGTTAGTTCTTCTTTAAACGTCTGGTAGAATTCAGCAGTGAATCCATCTGGTCCTGGGCTTTTCTTTGTTGGGAGGGCCTTAATTACTGTTTCAATTTCTGTCTCAGTTATGGGTCTGTTTAGGTTTTCGATGTCTTCCTGGTTCAATTTAGGTAGGTTGCATGTGTCCAGGAATCTATCCATTTCTGATAGGTTTCCCTGTTTGCTGGCATACAAGTCCTTGTAGTAATTTCTGATGATTCTTTTTATTTCTGTGGTGTCTGTTGGTACATTTCCTTTTTCATCTCTGATTTTATTGATTGGGGTCTTTTCTCTTCTTTTTTTAGTTAGTTGGGCCAATGGGGTGTCAATTTTGTTTATTTTTTCAAAAAACCAGCTCTTCGTTTGGCTGATTTTTTGTAATGTTTTTCTTGATTCAATCCTGTTGATTTCTTCTCTGATTTTAATTATTTCTCTTCTCCTACTAGATTTGGGTCTGGTTTGCTGCAGTTTTTCTAGATCCTTGAGGTGAATTGAAAGCTCATCTATTTGGTGTCTTTCCAATTTCTTGATGTAGGCACCTATTGCTATAAACTTTCCTCTTAGCACTGCTTTTGCTGCGTCCCATAAGTTTTGGTATGTTGTGCTGTTATCCTCATTTACTTCCAGAAAGTTTTTGATTTCTCTTTTGATTTCTTCTATGATCCATTGTTCATTCAGGAGCATGTTGTTAAATCTCCATGTGTTTGCGTATGCTCTATTGATTCCTGAGTTGCTAATTTCCAACTTCATTCCTTTATGGTCTGAGAAGCTGCATGGTATGATTCTAATTCTTTTGAATTTGCTGAGACTTGTTTTATGGCCTAGTATGTGGTCAATCCTAGAGAAGCTTCCATGTACTGATGAGAAGAATGTAAAATCTTTAGCTGTAGGATTGAAAGTTCTGTATATATCTGTTAGATCCATTTGGGCTATAGTGTCGTTTAAATCTACTGTATCCTTGTTGATCTTCTGACCAGATGATCTGTCTATTTCTGAGAGTGGAGTATTGAATTCCCCCAGTACTACTGTATTGGGGTCTAAGTCTCCCTTTAAGTCCGTTAATAAATCTTTTAGATAAACTGGTGCCCTGTAGTTAGGTGCATATACATTGATAATTGTTATATCTTCCTGTTGAATTGATCCCTTAATCATTATATAGTGTCCCTCTTAGTCTCTTAAAATAGTTTTTGTGGTAAAGTTTATGTTGTCCGATATTAAGATGGCTACGTCCGCTCTTTTTTCATTTCTGTTGGCATGGTATATCTTTTTCCAGCCTTTCACTTTCAGTCTGTATGGATCTTTGTTGGAAAGATGTGTTTCTTGTAAGCAGCAAATAGATGGGTTTTGTTCCTTAACCCAATCAGCCAATCGGTGTCTTTTAACTGGACAGTTCAGGCCATTCACGTTCAAAGTGACTAATGATAAGTGGTAACTTTGCCCTGCCATTTGCCAAAGATAAGTTCTAATATATGCTTTGAATGCCCTGTGATCTTTTGCTGTGAGGTTTCCTTCCTTGGTTTCCTTCCTTTACCTTCTTTCATATTGATGACCATGTTTCTGTGTTTCTGTGTGTAACACATCTTTAAGCATCTTTTGCAGGGCTGGACAAGTGGCAACAAATTCTTTCAATTTCTGTTTGCTATGAAAAGTCTTTATTTCACCTTCATTCACAAATGATAGCTTTGCAGGATATAATATTCTGGGCTGGCTGTTGTTCTCTCTTAGTACCTGGGCTATATCTCGCCATTCCCTCCTAGCTTGTAGAGTTTCTGATGAGAAGTCAGCTGTGAGTCTGATTGGAGATCCTCTGAGAGTAATCTGACGTTTCTCTCTTGCACATTTTAGGATCTTTTCTTTATGTTTCACTGTGGAGAGTTTAATTACAACGTGTCGTGGTGAGGATCTCTTTTGGTCGTGTTTATTAGGGGTTCTGTGAGCTTCCTGTACTAGGATTTCTCTGTCCTTCTCCAAACCTGGGAAATTTTCTGCTAATATCTCACTAAAAAGGCCTTCTAATCCTTTCTCCCTCTCCATGCCTTCAGGAACTCCTAGAACCCGAATGTTGGGATTTTTAATAGTATCCTGAAGATTCCCGACAATATGTTTTAGATTTCTAATTTCCTCATCTTTTCTTTGGTCTGACTGTATCCTTTCCTGTTCTCTGTCTTCTAAGTCCGATATTCTCTCTTCTGCTTCACCCATTCTGTTTGTAAGGCTCTCTATTGTGTTTTTCATTTGATCTACTGAATTTTTCACTTCAGTCACTATCACAGTTTCTTGTTGTACTAGTTGTTTCATTTCATTTTGATTCCTCCTTAATATTTCATTTTCACGAGAGAGATTGTCTATCTTGTCCATTAAGGATTTCTGTAGTTCCAGAATTTGTTTTTGAGAACTTCTTAATGTTCTTATCAATTTTTTGAGATCTGCTTCTTGCATTTCTTCTATGTCATCATCTTCATAATCTTGAATTGGGGTGTCTTTTTCATTTGAGGGCGTCATAGTGACTTCCTTGTTTTTATTACCTCGGTTTTTGCGTTTGTTATTTGGCATATTGGAGATATTTGGTTTCTTCACTGTGGTGCTTTTTCTTGTTATACTATGACTCTAGATTAAGTGGACTATCTGTTTTTGATGGAACCTTAAGGCTTGATATGGGTGTGGCCTGAGAGCTCTGTTTGGTGTGCCAAAGGTGACACTCCCAGGTTAGGCATGGTAAATCTCTCTCTCTCTCTTTCTTTTTCTTTTTTTTTTTTTTTGGTTCAAAAGGGAAGTAATTCTGCACAGCTGAACGAAGTTGGAGGTAGTTAGCAGGCAAATGATATACCCACAGGAGCCAGAGATCGGAAGCTCTTTCCCAAGATCCCCACAGGGAATCTGTTCTGCCCTCAGAGTGGGCTCAAATTCTCCTTCAGCCTCCCACTGGGTTGCCAAAGTTATGGAATTGTAGCGTCTCTGGAGAGTGCTCACGTGAATTCTGTGAGTTCTCTCCCCCACCGTCTCTTTTTTCACAGTCTCAGTTCAGTAGCACCACAAATTTACTAGGTCCTAATCTCCTGTTAATTCGCCCCGCCCAGAGTCAGGTTTTTCTGCTAGGCTCAGGGCCGGTGCAGACCTGAGGTCGCTCTGCTTATGACGTATTTCCAAGATGGCGCCTGCTCTTTGTCTTGCTGGCCCTTGAGAGGTGAGCGGAGAGAGAGAAACCTGTGTCCGTACTAGTCACCCTTTTTTTTTTCTCTCTCTCTCTCTCTCTTCCAGTTAGCCTTGTGATCTTCCCCCCCCCCCCGGGGGTCGTTCTCTCTAGTCTCCTCTCTCCGCTTGCCTGCCGGTGTCTCGGGCTATTGAGGTTCGGCTCACCTCGCGTTCCAGCACTGGTGTGTTGAGTCTGCTGCTGGTGTCCCGAACTGTGGGCTCCCACGCTCTCCACGCAGGTCCGCTGTGAGTCACGCGTTCCGGAAGAGTTTCTTCTGCTGTTTCCTCCCCTACTCTTCCTTGAACCTGCAGTATCTCCACTTTTATTAAACTATCTCTCCCCAGACTATCAGTGTGCTCCCTTCCTATTCCGCCATCTTGCATTTTTTCAATTAGTCTATGCAGCTGCCATCCCAAGAGGGAAGGGGCCCAACTGGGATAGTCCCAGTCTGACCACATGGATGCAGGAGGTTTATTTAAATTTTGAAAATTAATTTTATTCACATTAAAGGCACAGTGATCTCTCATCCACTGTTCTCTCCAGATATTCACAATAGCTGGAATTCAGCCAGGTTGTGATGTGAAAACATCAGGTTTTATGAAGTGAAAATCCCAGAACTCGGTGTGGGTGGCACAGACCCAAGTACCTGAGCTATTATATGCTGCCTCCTAGGATGCACTTTAGTAGGAAGCTGGATTGGAAGTGGAGTGGGACTCAAACCTACACACTCTAATATAGGATGTGGGTCTCAAAAGAGCCATCTTACATGCTGTTCCCCAATGCTCACCCCTCTGTTATTTTAAGAGGAGTCCTACAACAGTCCAAAACAACTCTCCTGGCCCTGATGGTCATAGTCCCTGAAGTTAAGCTGTGCAGACCCTCAACACTCTAGAAAATACCCAAGGACATCCACGCAATGGAGTGTTCACAGCAGCAGCTTCCTGCTGTGCTTGTCACTCAGAACTATGAAGCTAAAGGTGTGCCATCAGGTGCTGTTCTGCCTGACACCTCTTCATCCACTTTCCACAAGCTGATACCACATCTGGCCATCCACATCAAAGTGGTCACTATTAGATGCTATGTTGAAGGGGGATCCCAAGTTGTCTCATTTCAGATAAACTTCATGTGTTGCTTCAGACACTCCTCGGCACTGATGTGGCTCATCCCCCCAGATAGTCTCCATAGCAGGTCCCTTGGCACAGTAGTTCATGCACCCCACAGGCACCTCTGTGGGTGACACTCATCTGTTTACTGGGCTCATAGCCTAGATAATTGTGACCTGTGGGCACTGAATCAGGTATTACTTCATAAGTGTGGTGAACCAGCATGCTGGGTCATTGGCAAAAAGGAGGACAAGTCCTTAGTATACCTGCATGGTCAACATATTAAGGTGGGACTCTTCCTTTTACCATGAACCCTGGTATTGTTTCTCCCCACTTCTCATTTACCATTTCTCATCCTTGGTTGGCATGGACAGTCTGGAATATCTCTTCTCCACCATGCCTAATGCTTTGTACAGATGGGGTATGCTGATGAAGAGCCTGTGCATTTCCTCAATTACCTCTGCACCATCAACACTCAAGCAAGGCCATAGTAGAATTTGCCTCAGTTAATCACCACATAATGGCAGCATGTGGTTTGAAATTTGTATTTGTAACTTATTGCAGGTGGAAGCTTAACATCCTGCCTCACAACCATAATTCCAACCAGCCTATTTTTACAGGTTAAACAAAGAAATCATTTTCAGACTGCATTGATTTGCAAGAATGTGATAAAATAATTCTAGTGATATTAGGGTTAGATGTTTAATATGTTGGTAAATTTGCCTAGAGAGAGTGCCTGCCTTCTAATTTTGTATTAGAAAGGAAGGCAAGTTAGGGGTGACAACCATAGCATTATGTAGTGAGTAGTAGACAACTTTCCTGTTTGATTAACCCTTTGAACAGCCTGACATGGAATAGAAACTGCTCAAATGTTTGTTGAATGGGTAGAAATATCCAAGGAACCTGGAAGATATGAGAAAAACCCCAAAACCTATATTTTTTCAGTGATTTACTGTATACCCAGCTTTGGCTTCATGCTGTGGGAGCCAGTGCTGTGTCTAGGAATACTGATAGCAGCAGCAATTTATTGTGCTTCTTGTGAGCCAAGCATTCTGCACACATTTGTTTTTCATTCTCTCTGCTACTCTGTGAGTTGGACATTGTGGGTTTTTTATCCATAAGGAAACTGAGACCAAAAGAGGCCAAGCAGCTGGACAATAAACAGGAAGGTGTGCCCTTAACTCCTGTATTCTAAGGCCTGCTTGGCTCATAAAACATGCTATCTTGTGGGAAGTAAACATAATTAGGACAATTACAAATTAGCATGCTAGGGGATAATTGTATAGTATGCCTCTCTTTCTACATATTTGTGTGCTACCAGCATTTCATAAAGTGTGGGGTTTTGTCATGATTAAGTCTGTATGCTCTGAGTACTTGTTATAGCATTAAATCTCAATGTACAGCACATCAAGGACAGAGATCCTACATGAGGAGTAAGTGCACAGTGACTCCTGTTGTTGACTTTACAAATTGACACTCCTGTTTATGGCATCAGTAATCTCCCCATGCTCCAGTCATGAGTTTCCAAGGCTATGGAAGCCTTTTGAGTTCTCCAACTCTTATCTTGTTTAGACAAGGTCATAGTCAAAGTGGAGGTTCTCTCCTCCAGGGAAAGGTACTCAAACAGTATATTTCACTTTGTGTTTCTATGGGGGTGCAAACTGTTGAAATCTTTACTTAATGTATACTAAACTGATCTTCTGTAAAAAAAAAAAAGAAATTATCAATTCCCAACTTGACTCTCACTGGGATTAAACATGACAATAGGTCTGATCTGATTTCATCAGCATCTAAAAAATCATCTATTATTTTTCACTTTATGTTTCTGTGTGGGAGCAAACTGTTGAAATCTTTACTTAATGTATGCTAAACTGATCTTCTGTATATAAAGAGAATCGAAAATGAATCTTGATGTGAATGGAAGGGGAGAGGGAGTGGGAAAGGGGAGGGTTGCGGGTGGGAGGGACGTTATGGGGGGGAAGCCATTGTAATCCATAAGCCGTACTTTGGAAATTTATATTCATTAAATAAAAGTTTAAAAAAAGAATTAAACAAAAAAAGTCTGTATGCTCTGGAGTTAGATGCATGGATTGGAATCATTCCTGTGTGTGTAAAACTGGACATGTAGCCATGCATTTAAACATTTATTACAACTTCTTATAAAGTGTGGATGATAAAGGCACCTGCCTCCTTGTTGTGAGGGATATGTAACTTGTGTAAAATAATTCAGTGTGTGGTAGGCATTGCATCTCAGCAGGTTAAGCTGCAGCTTGGAATGCTCACATCTCATATTGGAGTGCTGCTTTGAATGCTAGCAACCACCATTCAACTAGCTATTGATGTACTTGGGAAAGCAGTAGAGGATGGTGCAAGGGCTTGAGTCCTGCCACACCTCTGGGAGGTTTGGATGGAGTTCCTGGCTCTTGACTTTGGACTGATTCAGTCTTAAAGATGGGCACTTGATGATTGATCCAGTGGTTGGATGCTTTCTCCCTCTATTCTCCCTCATCACACTCTCCCCCATCTCTCTTTACCTCCTTCTTTATCTTTTACTTTGCCTTTTAAATAAAAACAAAATGGTTCAGTGTCTGACAAACTGTGGTTCTCATACAATTCAGTGTCTGACAAACTGTGGTTCTCATACAATGTAAGGTTTACAAATCCACTGATTTGTATCAGTTTTATTCATCTATCCTACACATCTCAAATGATGATTTAAAATAGGTAAACAGTAAGTGTTTAATGAATAATATATTTTAATATGTAAATATCTAGGTCCAATTACATTAGAAAGATCCTCCTTCTATTTAACATGTAAAGCAAGATTGGGATGGACTGAATATGGGGCAACATAAACCCAGAGGCAGAGGGGAACCAGAAGGAATGGAGAAACTTTTGCAAAATGAATTATTGGAAAGTATGCTGGCTAAATAGTTCATTTACATGTTTTCTTACTAGTTTTAGAATGAATATACTCTCTATGTTTTTCTTGACAATCACAATATAATGTGACACACGTGTTGTGGCAATAGGACTCCATTCTAATGTTGATCCTACAAAGCTGTTTTACTGTTTCTTAGAATTAACACTGGATTCCACCTCACTTGCAATTTTCATTAGAGAGCTGCTATGGAAAATTTCTATACCTCTCAAAAAGAGTAATACTGTCATGTAAGGCCAGGTGCATCACGCAAATCATCCCAATCAGATTTCTCAATGCTTGATATAATCAGAAAACTGTTTTCTTAGCTTCTTGGTAAAGTTCACTCATAAACTCAGAAGGAATTTATTGAAAATATGTGTGTCTGTCCATGCCTGTAGTGTAACAAGTGTAGTCTATGAATTCAGTCCAGTACTTTAGGAGTTTATAGGATTACTGAATGAAGCAAGGATATATATATATATATATATATATATATATATAATATATAATAGATTTCTATTTAAAATGTATGATGGCTTTTGTACTTAAAATATGTTCTAGGTCTTTCATGTCAGTTAATTGACATTAACTGTTATTTTGCATCCTTGGAACTGCATTATGGAATATTTTCCTTTCATATTTCAAAGTAAACACCACAATTCTCAAAGATGGTTTTGTGATTCTGGTCATTGCTTACAACATGTTGCTGTGAAAATAATAGAATGGTTGCAATCTCATGGTTTTATTGACTGTGGGTTTGGGAGATTCCAAAATGGAGGAAAGAATAAGTTGAAATTCTACTGATTTTGCTCTTCATTGGAGCACTGCACAGCATAAAACCACTGCCCCTCCAAGCCTTCTTCAACCACACACCTCATTCTTCAAGAGTCTTTTTTTTTGCATTGTCTATAATTCCATTTATACAGAAGAGGCAAATATATATGGAGAGATAGCAGTTTATGACTTACATGGGTCTGCCGGGTAAAATTGGTATAATTGGAGAAAGACTTCAAAAATGCTTGTAAGAACTTTTGGAGTGATGGGACTTCCCTAAAACTGGATTGTGGTGATGGTTTCCCACCGGTATACATTTACCAAAAGTCATTGAAGTATTGTTAGAATGTATGATTATTTTATGTATGTGATATACACAAACTTTAATTTCAATCTAAAAATTAAAACAAATGTATGCACAGTCTTTTTACCTTTAACAGAAGAAAAATAATCAATGTTTTGATTCTATCTAGACAAGTAGTATAAAATATCAAATCAAATAATTAATATATATAAATAATATCTGATAATAATACTAACACTACTACCAGATATGTGCTGTCTATATGTTAATTTGCTTGATCCAACCTGCCTATGAAGTAAAATAATCGTCTTCATTTTACATTAGAAGGGAACTTATCATGGTTTTATATTTTGCCTAAAGTAACACAAATTGTAGTTGGTAGAGGTACAATTTGACTTTTTTTTGACAGGCAGTGTTAGGCAGTGAGAGAGAGAGACAGAGAGAAAGGTCTTCCTTCCATTGGTTCACTCCCCTAATGGCCACTATGGCTGGTCCTGTGCTGATCCAAAGCCAGGAGCTGGATGCTTCCTCCCAGTCTCATGCAGGTGCAGGGACCCAAGCACTTGGGCCATCCTCCAATGCCCTCCCAGGCCACAGCAGAGAGCTGGACTGGAAGAGGAGCAACCGGGGCTAGTATCTGGCACCACAACTGGGACTAGAACCTGGGGTGCCAGCACCGCAGGCAGGGGATTAGCCAATTGAGCCACAGCATCAGCCAGTAGAGGTAGAATTTGAATCCTAACAACCTCTAGAGTCTGGCTGGCAATATCTGATAGGATGATGCCATGGATTTGCCATGCATTCTTCTACCTCAGAGCTTTTGCCCATTCTGTTTCCTTTAGAAGAACACACTTACACTCCTTTCTTCCAGTAATAACTCTTATTCATTTTTTGAAGTGGAACATAACTGTTTTCTGGAGTCTTTTTTTACCCTCTTTTTTATTTTTTATTTAGTAAATATAAATTTTCAAAGTGCAGTTAATGGATTACAATGGCTTTCCCCCCTATAATTTCCCTCCCACTCACACCCCTCCCATCTCCCACTCCCTCTCCCATTCCATTCACTTCAAGATTCATTTTCAATTATATTTATATACAGAAGATCAATTCAGTATATATTTTTTGTTTTTTTTTCTTTTTTATTTAGTAAATATAAATTTTCAAAGTACAGTTAATGGATTACAATGGCTTCCCCCCCATAATTTTCCTCCCACTCACACCCCTCCCATCTCCCACTTCTTCTCCCATTCCATTCACATCAAGATTCATTTTCAATTATCTTTATATACAGAAGATCAATTCAGTATATATTAAGGAAATATTTCATCAGTTTGCACCCACACAGAAACACAAAGTGTAAAATACTGTTTCAGTACTAGTTATAGCATTACTTGACATTGGACAACACACTAAGGACAGATCCCACATGAGAAGTAAGTACACAGTGACTCCTGTTGTTGACTTACCAATTTGACACTCTTGTTTATGGCGTCAGTAACATCCCTAGGCTCTAGTCATGAGTTGCCAAGGCTATGGAAGCCTTTTGAGTTCGCCGACTTCGATCTTATTCTGACAGGGTCATAGTCAAAGTGGAAGTTCTCTCCTCCCTTCATAGAAAGGTACCTCCTTCTTTGATGGCCCCATTCTTTCCACTGAGATATCACTCACAGAGATCTTCCATTTAGGTCTTCTTTTTTTTTCCCCAGAGTGTCTTAGCTTTCCATGCCTAAAATACTCTCATGGGCTCTTCAGCCAGATCCGCATGCCTTAAGGGCTGATTCTGAGGCCAGAGTGCTATTTAGGACATCTGCCATTCTATGAGTCTACTGTGTATCCCACTTTGCATGATGGATCTTTCTCTCCCTTTTTGATTCTATCAGCTAGTATTATCAAACACTAGACTTGTTTGTGTGATCCCTTTGACTCTTAGACCTATCAGTGTGATCAATAGTGAACTGAAATTGATCACTTGGACTAGTGAGATGGCATTGGTACATGCCACCTTGATGGGATTGTGTTGGAATCCCCTGACATGATTCTAACTCCACTCTTTGGGGCAAGTCCGATTGAGCATGTCCAAAATTGTACATCTCCTCCCTCTCTTATTCCCACTCTTACATTTAACAGGGATCACTTTTCAGTTAAAATTTAAACACCAAAGAAAAATTGTGTGTTAATTACCGAGTTCAACCAATAGTACTAGAACAAATCAAAGAGAAAATACTGAAATGGATATGGTATTACATTGTACATCAACAGTCAGGACAAGAGCTGATCAAGTCATTTTTTCTCATAGTGTCCATTTCACTTCAACAGGTTTCCCCTTTGGTGCTCACTTAGTTGTCGCTGATCAGGGAGAATATTTGATATTTGTCCCTTTGGGACTGGCTTAATTCACTCACCTTAATGTTTTCCAGATTCCTCCATCTTGTTGCAAATGACTGGGTTTCATTGTTTTAGACTGCGGTATAGTATTCTATAGGGTACATGTCCCATAATTTCTTTATCCAGTCTACTGTTGATGGGCATTTGGGTTGATTCCAGGTCTTAGCTATTGTGAATTGAGCTGCATTAAATATTAATGTGTAGACAGCTTTTTTGTTTGCCAATCTCATTTCCTTTGGGTAAATTCCAAGAAGTTTTATGGCTGGGTTGAATGGTAGGGTTATATTCAGGTTTCTGAGGAATCTCCAGACTGACTTCCATAGTGGCTTTACCAGTTTGCATTCCCACCAACAGTGGGTTAGTGTCCCTTTTTCCCCACATCCTCTCCAGCATCTATTGTTGGTAGATTTCTGTATGTGAGCCATTGTGGTTTTGATTTGCATTTCCCTGATTGCTAGTGATCTTGAACATTTTTTCATGGTCTGTTGGCCATTTGGATTTCCTCTTTTGAAAAATGTCTATTGAGGTCCTTGGCCCATCTCTTAAGTGGGTTGTTGGTTTTGTTTTTGTGGAGTTTCTTGATTTCTTTGTAGATTCTGGTTATTAACCCTTTATCTGTTGCATAGTTTGCAAATATTTTTTCCCATTCTGTCGGTTGTCTCTTCACTCTCCTGACTGTTTCTTTTGCAGTACAGAAACTTCTCAATTTGATGAAATCCCAATAGTTGATTTTGGCTTTGACTGCCTGTGCTTCTGGGGTATTTTCCAAGAAGTCTTTGCCAGTACCTATATCTTGCAGAGTTTCTCCAATGCTCTCTAATAATTTGATGGTGTCAGGTCATAGATTTAAGTCTTTAATCCATGTTAGTGAATTTTTGTGTAAGGTGTAAGGTAGGGGTCTTGCTTCATGGTTCTGCATGTGGAAATCCAATTTTCCCAGCACCATTTATTGAATAAACTGTCCTTACTCCAGGGACTGGTTTTGGATACTTGATCAAAAATAAGTTTGCTGTAGATGTTTGGATTGATTTCTGGTGTTTCAATTCTGTTCCATTGATCTATCCATCTGTTTCTGTACCAGTACCATGCTGTTTTTTTTCACCTTTCTACTTTACTTTATTTTCATTACAAATGAAATTAAGTATTTTAATGTAATTATTTAACATTTGGGCTTCCTCTTTTTTTTTCTTTTTTTTTAATTTTTTTAACTTTTATTTAAGGAATATAAATTTCCAAAGTACAGCTTATGGATTACAATGGTTTCCCCCCCATAACGTCCCTCCTACCCGCAACCCTCCCCTTTCCCATTCCCTCTCCCCTTCCATTCACATGAGGATTCATTTTCAATTCTCTTTATATACATAAGATCAGTTTAGCATACATTAAGTAAAGATTTCAACAGTTTGCTCCCACACAGAAACATGAAGTGAAAAATAATAGATGATTTTTAAAATGATGATGAAATCAGATCAGACCTATTGTCATGTTTAATCCCAGTGAGAGTCAAGTTGGGAATTGATAATTTCTTCTTTTTTTTTAAACTGAAGATCAGTTTAGTATACATTAAGTAAAGATTTCAACAGTTTGCACCCCCATAGAAACACAAAGTGAAATATACTGTTTGAGTACTCGTTATAGCATTAAGCCTCAATGTACAGCACATCAAGGACAGAGATCCTACATGAGGAGTAAGTGCAAAGTGACTCCTGTTGTTGACTTTACAAGTTGACACTCCTGTTTATGGCATCAGTAATCTCCCTATGCACCAGTCATGAGTTTCCAAGGCTATGGAAGCCCCTTGAGTTCTCCGACTCTTATCTTGTTTAGACAAGGTCATAGTCAAAGTGGAGGTTCTCTCCTCCCTCAGAGAAAGGTACCTCCTTCTTTGAAGACCTGTTCTTTCCACTGGGATCTCACAGAGATCTTTCATTTAGGTGTTTTGTTTGTTTGTTTGTTTGTTTACCAGAGTGTCTTGGCTTTCCATGCCTGAAATACTGTCATGGGCTTTTCAGCCAGATCGGAATGCCTTTAGGGCTGATTCTGAGGCCAGAGTGCTGTTTAGGACATCCGCCATTCTATGAGTCTGCTGAGTATCTTGCTTCCCATGTTGGATCATGCTCCCCTTTATGTATTCTATCAGTTAGTATTAGCAGGTACTAGACTTGTTTATGTGCTCCCTTTGACTCTTAGTCCTTTCATTATGATCAATTGTGAACTGAAATTGATCACTTGGACTAGTGAGGTGGCATTGGTACATGCCACCTTGATGGGCTTAAATTGGAGTCCCCTGGAATGTTTCTAACTCTACCATTTGGGGCAAGTCAGCTTGAGCATGTCCCAAATTATACATCTCTTCCCTCTCTTATTCCCACTTGTATGTTTAACAGGGATCACATTTCAGTTAAATTTCAACACTTAAGAATAACTGTGTATTAATTACAGAATTAAACCAGTCATATTAAGTAGAACAGGCAAAAAAAACTACGAAGAGGGATAATGTATTAAGTTGTTCATTAACAGTCAGGGCTATGCTTATCAAGCCACCGTTTCTCATAGTGTCCATTTCACTTCAACAGGTTTCCTTTTTGGTGTTCAGTCAGCTGTCACCGATCAGGGCGAACATATCGTATTTGTCCCTTTGGGACTGGCTTATTTCACTCAGCATGATGTGTTCCAGATTCCTCCATTTTGTTGCAAATGACTGGATTTCATTGTTTCTTACTGCGGTATAGTATTCTAAAGTGTACATATCCCATAATATCTGTATCCAGTCTACCGTTGATGGGCATTTAGGTTGGTTCCAGGTCTTGGCTATTGTGAATTGTTCTGCGATAAATATTAGGGTGCAGGCCGCTTTTTTGTTTGCTAATTTAAAATCCTTTGCATAAATTCCAAGGAGTGGGATGGCTGGGTCGAACGGTAGGGTTATCTTCAGGTTTCTGAGGAATCTCCAGACTGATTTCCATAGTGGCTTGACCAGTTTGCATTCCCACCAACAGTGGGTTAGTGTCCCTTTTTCTCCACATCCTCGCCAGCATCTGTTGTTGGTAGATTTCTGTATGTGAGCGATTCTAACCGGGGTGAGGTGAAACCTCATTGTGGTTTTGATTTGCATTTCCCTGATTGCTAATGACCTTGAACATTTTTTCATGTGCCTGTTGGCCATTTGGATTTCCTCTTTTGAAAAATGTCTATTGAGGTCCTTGGCCCATCTCTTAAGTGGGTTGTTTGTTTTCATGTTGTGGAGTTTCTTGATCTCTTTGTAGATTCTGGTTATTAACCCTTTATCTGTTGCATAGTTTGCAAATATTTTTCCCATTCTGTTGGTTGTCTCTTCACTCTCCTGACTGTTTCTTTTGCAGTACAGAAACTTCTCAATTTGATGCAATCCCAATAGTTGATTTTGGCTTTGACTGCCTGTGCCTCCCGGGTCTTTTCCAGAAATTCTTTGCCTGTGCCAATATCTTGAAGGGTTTCTCCAATGTTCTCTAGTAACTTGATGGTGTCAGGTCGTAGATTTAGGTCTTTAATCCATGTTGAGTGGATTTTTGTGTAAGGTGTAAGGTAGGGGTCTTGATTCATGCTTCTGCACGTGGAAATCCAGTTTTCCCAGCACCATTTATTGAATAGACTGTCCTTGCTCCAGGAATTAGTTTTAGATCCTTGATCAAATATAAGTTGGCTGAAGATGTTTGTTTGATTTCTGGTGTTTCAATTCTGTTCCATTCGTCTATCCATCTGTTTCTGTACCAGTACCATGCTGTTTTGATTACAACTGCCCTGTAGTATGTCCTGAAATCTGGTATTGTGATGCCTCCGGCTTTGTTTTTGTTGTACAAGATTGCTTTAGCTATTCGAGGTCTCTTGTGCCTCCATATAAATTTCAGCACCATTTTTTCCAGATCTGAGAAGAAGGTCTTCAGTATCTTGATTGGTATTGCATTGAATCTATAAATTGCTTTTGGGAGAATGGACATTTTGATGATATTGATTCTTCCAATCCATGAGCATGGAAGATTTTCCCATTTCTTGGTGTCCTCTTCTATTTCTTTCTTTAAGATTTTGTAATTCTCATCGTAGAGATCATTAACGTCCTTGGTTAAGTTTATTCCAAGGTATTTGATTGTTTTTGTAGCTATTGTGAATGGGATTGATATTTGCTGTTCTTTCTCTGCCATGGCATTATCTGTGTATACAAAGGCTGTTGATTTTTGTGCATTGAGTTTATATCCTGCTACTTTGCCAAAATCTTCTATGAGTTCCAATATTCTCTTAGTAGGGTTCTTTGGCTCCCCTAAATAAAGAATCATATCATCTGCAAAGAGGGATAGTTTGACTTCTTCCTTCTCAATTTGTATTCCTTTAATTTCTTTTTCTTGCCTTATAGCTCTGGCTAGAACTTCCAGAACTATATTGAATAGCAGTGGTGAGAGTGGGCATCCTTGTCTGGTACCAGATCTCAGTGGAAATGCTTCCAACTTTTCCCCATTCAATAGGATGTTGGCTGTGGGTTTTTCATAGATTGCTTTGATTGTATTGAGGAATGTTCCTTCCAAACCCAGTTTGCTCAGTGGTTTCATCATGAACGGTTGTTGTATTTTATCAAATGCTTTCTCGGCGTCTATTGAGATAATCATATGGTTTTTCTTCTGCAGTCTGTTAATGTGGTGTATCACATTGATTGTCTTGCGCACATTAAACCATCCCTGCATACCAGGGATAAATCCCACTTGGTCTGGGTGGATGATCTTTCTGATGTGTTGTTGTATTCTATTGGCCAGAATTTTTTTGAGGATTTTTGCATCTGTGTTCATCAGGGATATTGGTCTGTAATTCTCTTTCAATGCTGCATCTTTTTCCAGCTTAGGAATTAAGGTGATGCAGGCTTCATAGAAAGAATTTGGGAGGACTCCCTCTTTTTTGTTTGTTCTGAATAGTTTGAGAAGAATTGGAGTTAGTTCTTCTTTAAATGTCTGGTAGAATTCAGCAGTGAATGCATCTGGTCCTGGGCTTTTCTTTGTTGGGAGGGCCTTAATTACTGTTTCAATTTCTGTCTCAGTTATGGGTCTGTTTAGGTTTTCGATGTCTTCCTGGTTCAATTTAGGTAGGTTGCATGTGTTCAGGAATCTATCCATTTCTGATAGGTTTCCCTGTTTGCTGGCATACAAGTCCTTGTAGTAATTTCTGATGATTCTTTTTATTTCTGTGGTGTCTGTTGGTACGTTTCCTTTTTCATCTCTGATTTTATTGATTTGAGTCTTTTCTCTTCTTTTTTTAGTTAGTTGGGCCAATGTGGTGTCAATTTTGTTTATTTTTTCAAAAAACCAGCTCCTCGTTTGGCTGATTTTTTCTAATGTTTTTCTTGATTCAATCCTGTTGATTTCTTCTCTGATTTTAATTATTTCTCTTCTCCTACTAGATTTGGGTCTGGTTTGCTGTAGGTTTTCTAGGTCCTTGAGGTGAATTGAAAGCTCATCTAATTGGTGCCTTTCCAATTTCTTGATGTAGGCACTTATTGATATAAACTTTCCTATTAACACTGATTTTGCTGCATCCCATAAGTTTTGGTATGTTGTGCTGTTATCCTCATTTACTTTCAAAAGGTTTTTGATTTCTCTTTTAATTTCTTCTATGACCCAATGTTCATTCAGGAGCATGTTGTTCAATCTCCCTGTGTTTGTGTATGCTCTTGGGATTCCTGAGTTGCTAATTTCCAACTTCATTCCTTTATGGTCTGAGAAGCTGCATGGTATGATTCTAATTCTTTTGAATTTGTTGAGACTTGCTTTATGGCCTAGTATGTGGTCAATCCTAGAGAAGATTCCATGTACTGCTGAGAAGAATGTAAAATCGTTAGCTGTAGGATTGAAAGTTCTGTATATATCTGTTAGATCCATTTGGGCTATAGTGTCGTTTAAATCTACTGTATCCTTGTTGATCTTCTGTCCTATTGATCTGTCTATTTCTGAGAGTGGAGTATTGAAGTCCCCCAGTACTATTGTATTGGGGTCTAAGTCTCCCTTTAAGTCCGTTAACAAATCTTTGAGATAAACCAGTGCCCTGTAGTTAGGTGCATATACATTGATAATTGTTATATCTTCTTGTTTTATTGATCCCTTAATCATGATACAGTGTCCCTCTTTGTCTCTCTTAATAGTTTTTGTGGTAAAGTTTATGTTGTCCAATATTAAGATGGCTATGCCCGCTCTTTTTTCATTTCTGTTGGCATGGTATATCTTTTTCCAGCCTTTCACTTTCAGTCTGTATGGATCTTTGTTGGAAAGATGCGTTTCTTGTAAGCAGCAAATAGATGGGTTTTGTTCCTTAACCCAATCAGCCAATCGGTGTCTTTTAACTGGACAGTTCAGGCCATTCACGTTCAGTGTGACTAATGATAAGTGGTAACTTTGCCCTGCCATTTGCCAAAGATAAGTTCTAATATATGCTTTGAATTCCCTGTGATCTTTTGCTGTGAGGTTTCCTTCCTTTACCTTCTTTCATATTGATGACCATGTTTCTGTGTTTCTGTGTGTAACACATCTTTAAGCATCTTTTGCAGGGCTGGACGAGTGGCGACAAATTCTTTCAATTTCTGTTTGCTATGAAAAGTCTTTATTTCACCTTCATTCACAAATGATAGCTTTGCAGGATATAATATTCTGGGCTGGCTGTTGTTCTCTCTTAGTACCTGGGCTATATCTCGCCATTCCCTCCTAGCTTGTAGGGTTTCTGATGAGAAGTCAGCTGTGAGTCTGATTGGAGATCCTCTGAGCGTAATTTGACGTTTCTCTCTTGCACATTTTAGGATATTTTCTTTATGTTTCACTGTGGAGAGTTTAATTACAACGTGTCGTGGTGAGAATCTCTTTTGGTCATGTTTATTAGTGGTTCTGTGAGCTTCCTGTACTAGGATTTCTCTGTCCTTCTCCAAACCTGGGAAATTTTCTGCTAATATCTCACTAAAAAGGCCTTCTAATCCTTTCTCCCTCTCCATGCCTTCAGGAACTCCTAGAACGCGAATGTTGGTTTTTTTAATAGTATCCTGCAGATTCCTGACAATATGTTTTAGATTTCTAATTTCCTCGTCTTTTCTTTGGTCTGACTGTATCCTTTCCTGTTCTCTGTCTTCTAAGTCCGATATTCTCTCTTCTGCTTCACCCATTCTGTTTGTAAGGCTCTCTATTGTGTTTTTCATTTGATCTATTGAATTCTTCACTTCATTGTGATTTCTCATCACTATCACAGTTTCTTGTTGTACTAGTTGTTTCATTTCATTTTGATTCCTCCTTAATATTTCATTTTCACGAGAGAGATTGTCTATCTTGTCCATTAAGGATTTGTGTAGTTCCAGAATTTGTTTTTGAGAACTTCTTAATGTTCTTATCAATTTTTTGAGATCTGCTTCTTGCATTTCTTCTATCTCATCATCTTCATAATCTTGAATTGGGGTGTCTTTTTCATTTGGGGGCATCATGTTGACTTCCTTGTTTCTATTATCTTGGTTTTTGCGTTTGTTATTTGGCATATTGTAGATATTTGGTTTCTTCACTGTGGTGCTTTTTCTTGTTATACTATGACTCTAGATTAAGTGGACTGTCTGTTTTTGATGGAGCCTTAGAGGCTTGAGATGGGTGTGGCCTGAGAGCTCTGTTTGTTGTGCCAAAGGTGACACTCCCAGGTTAGGTGTGGTAGATCTCTCTTTCTTTCTTTTTTTGATTCAAAAGGAAAGTAATTCCGGACAGCTGAACGAAGTTGGAGGTAGTTAGCAGGCAAATGATATACCCACAGGAGCCAGAGATCGGAAGCTCTTTCCCAAGGACCACACAGGGAATCTGTTCTGCCCTCAGAGTGGGCTCAAATTCTCCTTCAGCCTCCCACTGGGTTGCCAAAGTTACGGAATTGTAGCGTCTCTGGAGAGTACTCACGTGAATTCTGTGAGTTCTCTCCCCCACCGTCTCTTTTTTCACAGTCTCAGTTCAGTAGCACCACAAATTTACTAGGTCCTAATCTCCTGTTAATTCGCCCCACCCAGAGTCAGGTTTTTCTGCTAGGCTCAGGGCCGGTGCAGACCTGAGGTCGCTCTGCTTATGACGTATGTCCAAGATGGTGCCTGCTCTTTGTCTTGCTCACCCTTGAGAGGTGAGCGGAGAGAGAGAAATCTGTGTCCGTACCAGTCACCTTTTTTTTCTCTCTCTCTCTCTCTTCCAGTTAGCCTGGTGAACTTTTCCCCCCCGGGGGTCGTTCCCTCTAGTCTCCTCTCTCCGCTTGCCTGCCGGTGTCTCGGGCTATTGAGGTTCTGCTCACCTCACGTTCCAGCGCTGGAGTGTTGAGTCTACCGCTGGTGTCCCGAACTGTGGGCTCCCACGCTCTCCACGCAGCTCCACTGTGAATCACACGTTCTGGAAGAGTTTCTTCTGCTGTTTCCTCCCCTACTCTTCCTTGAACCTGCAGTATCTCCACTTTTATTAAACTGTCTCTCCCCGGACTATCAGTGTGCTCCCTTCCTATTCCTCCATCTTGCCTCCCCTAGTACCATGCTGTTTTTATAACAACTGCCCTGTAGTATGTCCTGAAATCTGGTATTGTGATGCCTCTGGCTTTGTGTTTGTTGTACAAGAATGATTTAACTATTCTAGGTCTCCTGTGACTCCATATGAATTTCAGCATCATTTTTTCTAAATCTGAGAATGTCTTTGGTATTTTGATTGGTATCACATTGAATCTATAAATTGCTTTTAGGAGAATGGACATTTTGATGATATTGATTCTTCCAATTCATGAGCATGGAAGATTTTTCCATTTCTTGGTATCCTCTTCTATTTCTTTCTTTGAGGTTTTATAATTTTCATCATAGAGATCATTAACGTTCTTGGTTAAGTTTATTCCAAGGTATTTGATTGTTTTTGTAGCTATTGTGAATGGGATTGATATTTGCTGTTCTTTCTCTGCCATGGCATTATCTGTGTATACAAAGGCTGTTGATTTTTGTGCATTGAGTTTATATCCTGCTACTTTGCCAAAATCTTCTATGAGTTCCAATATTCTCTTAGTAGGGTTCTTTGGCTCCCCTAAATAAAGAATCGTATCATCTGCAAAGAGGGATAGTTTGACTTCTTCCTTCCCCATTTGTATTCCTTTGATTTCTTTTTCTTGTCTGATGGCTCTGGCTAAAACTTCCAGAACTATGTTAAATAGCAGTGGTGAGAGTGGGCATCCCTGTCTGGTGCCAGATCTCAGTGGAAATGCTTCCAACTTTTCCCCATTCAATAGGATGCTGGCCGTGGGTTTTTCATAAATTGCTTTGATTGTATTGAGGAATGTTCCTTCTATACCCAATTTGCTTAGAGTTTTCATCATGAAAGGGTGTTGAATTTTATCGAATGCTTTCTCTGCATCAATTGAGATAATCATATGGTTTTTCTTCTTCAGTCTGTTAATGTGAACATTGAACGATCCCTGCATACCAGGGATAAATCCCACTTGGTCTGGTTGGATGATCTTTCTGATGTGTTGTTGCATTCTATTGGCCAGAATTTTTTTGAGGATTTTTGCATCTGTGTTCATCAGGGATATTGGTCTGTAATTCTCTTTCAATGCTGCATCTTTTTCCAGCTTAGGAATTAAGGTGATGCAGGCTTCATAGAATTTGAAAGGATTCCCTCTTTTTTCAATTGTTCTGAATAGTTTGAGAAGAATTGGAGTTAGTTCTTCTTTAAACGTCTGGTAGAATTCAGCAGTGAATCCATCTGGTCCTGGGCTTTTCTTTGTTGGGAGGGCCTTAATTACTGTTTCAATTTCTGTCTCAGTTATGGGTCTGTTTAGGTTTTCGATGTCTTCCTGGTTCAATTTAGGTAGGTTGCATGTGTCCAGGAATCTATCCATTTCTGATAGGTTTCCCTGTTTGCTGGCATACAAGTCCTTGTAGTAATTTCTGATGATTCTTTTTATTTCTGTGGTGTCTGTTGGTACATTTCCTTTTTCATCTCTGATTTTATTGATTGGGGTCTTTTCTCTTCTTTTTTTAGTTAGTTGGGCCAATGGGGTGTCAATTTTGTTTATTTTTTCAAAAAACCAGCTCTTCGTTTGGCTGATTTTTTGTAATGTTTTTCTTGATTCAATCCTGTTGATTTCTTCTCTGATTTTAATTATTTCTCTTCTCCTACTAGATTTGGGTCTGGTTTGCTGCAGTTTTTCTAGATCCTTGAGATGCATTGAAAGCTCATCTAATTGGTGCCTTTCCAATTTCTTGATGTAGGCACCTATTGCTATAAACTTTCCTCTTAACACTGCTTTTGCTGTATCCCATAAGTTTTGGTATGTTGTTCTGTTATCCTCATTTACTTTCAAAAGGTTTTTGATTTCTCTTTTGATTTCTTTTATGACCCATTGTTCATTCAGGAGCATGTTGTTCAATCTCCATGTGTTTGCGTATGCTCTAGGGATTCCTGAGTTGCTAATTTCCAACTTCATTCCTTTATGGTCTGAGAAGCTGCATGGTATGATTCTAATTCTTTTGAATTTGCTGAGACTTGCTTTATGGCCTAGTATGTGATCAATCCTAGAGAAGGTTCCATGTACTGCTGAGAAAAATGTAAATTCTTTAAGTGTAGGATGAAAAGTTCCGTAGATATCTGTTAGATCCATTTGGGCTGTAGTGTCGTTTAAGGTTTAGGTCATCACAGTGCTCAGTTTATGTCAATGATAAGTTTATGATGTCAGTTCTTTTGTGCGTTCACAATAAATGGTTTATTATATGACAAAGTTTTGTATATTGCATCTAAATATTATGACATCAAAAATGTTTATGACTTCACATTGATTATGGTGTCACAATGGTTTTCTATCATCACAATTGGCTAAAATATCACAATGATGGTTAATACATCAAAATTGATTATATCAACATTTTTACTTCAAATTTGATTATGATATTACAATGGTTGTTTTATGACAATGATAATTTGTGGCATCTCAACATTAGTTTATGACAACAATGTACTATGACATCACAATTGAATAGGACATCACAATGGTATTATGGCACCACAATTGACTTTGATATTGCAATGATGGTTATGGTATCAAAATTGATTATGATGCCAAAATGGTTTTTATGACAACACAATACATTATGACATCACAGAGGTAGTTTTATGTTATCAGAATGGTGGTTTATCACAAAATGATTTTCACATCAAAATTTTTATTATAATCCAATGGTATTTAATGACATCAATATTGATGATTTCACAATGGTTCCTTGGTTTATGACATCACAACATATTGTGATGGCACAATAGGGCATGATATTACTTTTATGGCAGCACAATTGACAAAGATGGCACAATGGTTAATGATATTATAATGTTGTTTTATCACATAACAATTGATTATGGCTACACAGACTATCAATGGTTTATGACAACCACATTGATTGTGATGGCAGTGTTTGGTCATTGTAGCTCAGTTCATAATAGCTAAGATATAGAATCAACACAGGTGTCCATCAACTAAAGACTAGATAAATTATTTTTTATATACACTATGGAATACTATACAGTGATTTAAAATAAAATGTAACAAAATGGATGAAACTGGAAACCATTATACTTAATGAAATAAGCCAGCCACAAGAGGACAAATACCATATTTTCTCCCTGATCTGTGGAAACTAATAGAGTACCTAAAAGGTAATCTATAGAAGTGAAGTTGCCACTTTTAGATGCAATGGTTTTAAACAGCTCTTGTCACAATTGTTAAGGGATAATTTTTTCATACTATTTGTAGAACTCATATATTGTGGGGTTAATCTTATGAGTATAAAGTTGAGGAGCTGGTGCTGTGGTGCAGTATGCGAATCCTCCACCTGCAGCACCAACATCCCCTATGGGCACCAGTTCTAGTCCCAGCTGCTCCTTTTTCCAATCCAGTGTCTCTGCTGTGGCTATGGCCTGGGGCTTCGGATTGGTCCAGCTCTGATCATTGCAGCCATTTGGGGAGTGAACCAGTGGACAGAAGACCTTTCTCTCTGTTTCTCCCACAAACTGTTTGTAACTCTATCTCTCAAATAAATAAAATTTTTAAAACACAAAGCTAATTGAAAATAGATCTTTGTAAAAAATAAGGATAGGAGAGAGAGGAGGAAGAAGTGTGGGAATGTGGGTGTGAGGGATGATAAGGTTGTAAGAATCATATTACAGTGTTTTATGACAATATAATGGTCATTTATGACATCAAAATTGATTATGATGGCATGAGGTAGTTTTATGTCATCACAATTTGAATATGGCAACAAAAAAGGTAGGTTTATGATATTAGAAGGGTGGCTTATCCAAACTAATAGACTGATATCACAATTTTAAAAAATATTTATTTAATTTTTTGAAAGGCAGAAGTAGAGAAGGATATTCATTTCCCCAAGTGGCTAAAATGGCCAAAGCTGTACCAGTTCAAATACAGGAGCCAGGAGATTTATCCAGGTCTCTCACATGGTAACAGGGACTGAGGACTTGGACTGTCCTCTGCTGCCTTCCCAAGCTCATTAGCAGGGAGACATTGGAACTGGGGCAGCCAGGAATTAAACCAGTGCCCATATGAGATGTTGTTTTGGCACATGGCAATTTAATCCATTATGCTACAATGCCTGCCTCCACATTTTTTTCTACGATAATGCAAAGAAAGTATATGCCATCAAAATTAGTTATTATGGAACACTGTTTATAAAATCACAACTGATTCACAAAGACAGTTTTACGATAGAAATGTGTTTTTTTTTTTAAGATTTTAAATATTTGAGAGGTAGAGTTACAGACAGTGAGAGGGAGAGACAGAGAGAAAGGTCTTCCATCCACTGGTTCACTCCCCAAATGACTGCAACTCCAGCCGATCTGAAGCCAGAAGCCAGAAGCTTCTTCCAGTCTCGCATGTGGGTGCAGGGGCCCAAGGACTTGAGCCATCTTCCACTGCCTTCCCAAGCCATAGCAGAGAGCTGGATTGGAAGAGGAGCAGCCAGGATTCCAATGGGCACCCATATGGGATGCCGGCACCACAGGAAGATGATTAACATACTGTGTCATAGCGCTGGCCCCCAGAATGGTGTTTTATCACTTAACATTTTATTTCAACATTACATTTTTTTGACAAAGCAAGGGTATTTGTGACATCAAATTTTATTATGACACAATGTGTGATGATTTAACAAAAAATTTATGAAAGAAAAATGGTAGCTTTATTACATCAAAATTGATTATGACAAAACGATGTTATGACAATGACATATTAAGGGTATGTTTTTGATACCAGAATGTATGATACTATATTATTATTGCAATATAAAGGGGTTTATTACATCCAAATTGATTATATGGTATAATGTTTATGACATCACAACTAATTATGGCATCAGAAACATTTTTTTAACTTTTATTTAATGAATATAAATTTCCAAAGTACAGCTTATGGATTAAAATGTTACAATGGCTTCCCCACCCATAAGGTGCCTCCCACCTGCAACCCTCCCCTTTCCCACTCCCTCTCCCCTTCCAATCACATCAAGATTCATTTTTGATTCTCTTTATATACAGAAGATCAGTTTAGCAAATTTATGATTTCAAAACTCATTATGATGTCATAAAATTTGGATTATGACATCACAAATGAGTAGGACTTCACAATGGAAGGTTTATGATATCAGAATGAATGTTTATCAGAAACCAATCAATTATAACATCAAAATTAACTATGATTTCACAATGTGGATTATTGAATCCCAATCATTTAGGACACCAAAATGGTAAGTTTATAATATCAAAATTTATTATGACATCACAACCATATCAGAATCATATCACAGTAGTAGATTTATGAATTCATTAATTATGACATCACAATATATGAGATATGACAACAGATTTGTTGACATCACAATCACAAATGTAAAATTATGGTATCAGAATGATAGCTTATCACAAACCAATAGATTATATCATGATGTTTTATGACAATAAAGGTGGTACATGACATCAAAATTGGTATGAAGGCAGAAAAGATTGTATCACTTTTGATGATATCACAAATGTAGGTTTATGATATCAGAATGGTTGTTTACTCAGACCATTTGATTATACTACAATGTTATTATGAAAATATAATGTTGATCTATGACATCACAATTTCTTATGATGGCATATTGTTTTCATTATGATAACACAATTGATTATGATATCAATGACAGGATCATGATAACAGAAATGAGGTTTAACATAACAAACATTATAATCTTCCAATGTGTTAAATGAAAATACAACAGTGGTTTATGACATCAAAATTGGTAGATGTAGCAAGATGATTGGTTTATAACATCACAATTTTTATGATGGCACAATGGTAGGTTAATGACATAGCAATTGACATCACAATGGTATTTTATATCAGAATCATGGTTTACCACATAGCAATTGATTATAACATCAAAATTTCTTATGATAACAATTGTGATTAACAGCATCAAAATTAATTCTGATGTCATAATGCTCTGGCTGATTGCATCATGGTACTTTATTACAGCAACAGCAGGCTTTTACATCAGAATGGATTATATTGGCAAAAGGGAATTCTTATGTTATCAGAATGGTGGTTCATCATTTGAAAATTTATTATGATATCATAGTGTGTTTTATGACAGTATGATGACGGGTTATGATGGCACAATGGTAGGACTATGATATCACAATTGATTATGACAGCACAATGCTCATCTATAATACCAGAATAATTTATCACATACCAATTGCTTTTTATTAAGTTTTATTTAATGAATATAAATTTTCAAAGTGAACTTTTGGATTATAGCTGCTTCCCCCCCCCCATAACCAACCTCCCACCCACAAACCATCCCATCTCTGACTCCCTCTCCCATCCCATTCTTCCTCAAGATTCATTTTTAATTATCTTTATCTACAGAAGATCAACTTAGTATATACTAAGTAAAGATTTCAACAATTTTCACCCACACAGAAACACAAAGTATAAAGTGCTGCTTGAGCACTAGTTATACCGTTAATTCACATAGAACAACACATTAAGGACAGAGATCCTACATGAGGAGTAAGTGCACAGTGACTCCTATTGTTGATTTAACAATTGACACATTTATGATGTCAGTAATCGCCCGAGGCTCTTGTCATGAGTTGTCAAGGCTAGGAAAGCCTCTTGAGTTCAGCAACTCAGATTTATTTAGACAAGGTCATAGTCAAAGTGGAAGTTCTCTCCTCCCTCCAGAGAAAAGTACCTCCTTCTTTGATGGCCCGTTCTTTCCTCTGGGATCTCACTCACAGAGATCTTTCATTTAGGTCATTTCTTTTGCCATAGTGCCTTGGCTTTCCATGTCTGAAATACTCTCATCGGCTTTTTAGCTAGCTCTCAATGCCTTAAGGGCTGATTCTGAGGCCAGAGTGCTGTTTAGGACATCTGCCATTCTATGAGTCTGCTGTGTATCCCGCATCCCATGTTGCATTGTTCTCTCCTTTTTAATTCTATCAGTATTAGCAGACACTAGTCTTGTTTATGTGGTCCCTTTGACTTTTAATCCTATTATTGGGATCAATTATGAACTGAAACTGATCATTTTGACTAGTGACATGGCATTGGTACATGCCACCTTGATAGGATTGAATTGGAATCCCTTGCACGTTTCTAACTCTACCATTAGGGGCAAGTCCGATTTAGCATGTGCTGAACTGTACATCTCCTCCTCTTATTCCCATTCTTATATATTTTTTTTGACAGGCAGAGTGGACAGTGAGAGAGTGAGACAGAGAGAAAGGTCTTCCTTTGCCGTTGGTTCACCCTCCAATGGCCGCCGTGGCTGGCATGCTGCGGCCAGTGCACCATGTTGATCCAATGGCAGGAGCCAGGTGCTTATCCTGGTCTCCCACGGGGTGCAGGGCCTAAGTACTTGGGCCATCCTCCAGTGCACTCCCAGCCACAGCTGGAAGAGGGGCAACTGGGACAGAATCTAGCACCCCGACTGGGATTAGAACCTGGTGTGCCAGGGCCGCAAGATGCAGGATTAGCCTAGTGAGCTGTGGCGCCAGCTTCCACTCTTATATTTAACAGGAATCACTTTTCAGTTAAAGTTAGATACATAAGAATAATTTTGTGTTAATTAAAGAGTTCAACCAATGATATTAAATAAAACATAAAAAATACTAAAAAGAATAAAGTATTAAGTTATTCCTCGACAATCAGGACAAGGGCTGATCAATTGATTTTTTTAAAATAAGATTAATTTATTTATTATGTGAAAGGCAGAGTTACCGGAGGGGATCTTCCATCCACTGGTTCACTCTCCAAATGGCTGCAACAGCCAGAGCTGGGCCAATTCAAAGCAGGAACAAAGAGCTTCTTCCAGGTCTCTGATGCAGGTGCAAGGGCCCAAGGACTTGGGTCATGTTTTAGTGCTTTCCCAGGCCATAACAGAGAGCTGGGTCAAAAGTGGAGCAACCAGGACTCAAACTGGCACCCATACAGAATGCCAACACTTCAAGAGGCAACTTTACCCACTATGACACAGTGACAGCCCCACAAAATGCTTTTTACAACAGATTTCTAGGTCAATATAATGATGTTTTATTTTATTAAAATTGATTATGATGGGACATTGTTTAGTTTATGACATCACAAACTCTAGGGTATCACATTGGTAGATTTATAATTACAGAATGGCTGTTAGATACCAATTGATTATGATATCACAATTTTTATGACAAAACAGTTAATTTTTGACATCACAATTGACTATGATATCACATTGGATGACTTATAACACCAACATTTATGATGACATCTCTTTTTAAAGATTTGTTTGTTTGGTTGTTTATTTATTTATTTATAGATTTATTTGAAAGTCATAGTTACACAAAGAAAGAAGGAGAGGCAGAGAGGGAGAGAGAAAGAGAGAGGTCTTCCATCCTCTGGTTCACTTCCCAATTGGCCGCAATGGCCCGAGCAGCACTGATCTGAAGACAGGAGCTAGGAGATTTTTCCAGGTCTCCCACATGGGTGCAGGAGCCTGAGGACTTGGGGCAACTTCCACTGCTTTCTGAGGCCATAGCAGAGCGCTGGATGGGAAGTGGAGCAGCTAGGACTTGAACCAGTGCCCTTATGGGATGCTGGCACTGCAGGCAGCAGCTTTACCTGCTATGCCACATTTCCAGCCCCTATGATGACATCTTAACAATTGGTATATTACATCAGAATTAGTTTTGACATCACAGTTATAGCATTATAGTATCAGAATGGCAGTTTATCACAGAACATGGATTATATTATGTTTTTTATCACAATACAATGGTTATGTAGTTTATCAAAATTGGTTATGATGACATAGTTTATGTATGACATCACAATTGATAATGACATCACAATGGTATGTTTATGATATAAAAATGTGGTTTATCATAAAATAGATTATGATATCTCAATGTTATGATATTAAATGTCAGTTTATGACATCAAAATTGATTATGATGGCACACAGTAGTTTTATGTCATCATAACTATTTGTGATGGCACACCAGTAAGTTTATTAGATCACAATAGTGGCATATCATATATTGATTAGGACATCACACTTCTGAAATATTTTATGGTGGTCTATGACAGGACAATTGGTTAGGATGGCATAATAGATGGTTTTTGACAACACACTTGACTGTGATATCACAATAGTAGGCTTGTGATACCAAAATGTCATCACTATGTAATTATGGCAGTACAATGTTGTATTATGACAATATAATTTTGATTATGATAGCACATTTTGATGTATGATATCACAATTGATTATGACAGCACAATGGTAAGCTTAAATCAGAAAGGGAGTTTAGATCCAACATGGGAAGCGGATACACAGCAGACTCATAGAATGGCAGATGCCCTAAACAGACTCTGGCCTCAGAATTAGCCCATAAGGCATTCAGATCTGGCTGAAGAGCCCATGAGAGTATTTTAGGCATGGAAAGCCAAGACACTCTGGCAAAAAAAAAGCAAAACCTAAATGAAAGATCTCTGTGAGTGATATCCCAGTGGAAAGAACGGGCCATCAAAGAAGGAAGTTCCTTTCTCTGAAGGGAGGAGAGAACTTCCATTTTGACTATGACTTTGCCTAAATAAGATCAGAGTTGGCATATTCAAAATGTTTCCATAGCCTTGGCAACTCATGACAAGGCTACATCAGAGAGCTGGATTGGAAGTAGAGCAGCTGGGACTTGAACTGGTGCCCATGTGGGATGCTGGCATTGCAGGTGGCAGCTTTACCCACTATGCCACCGTGCTGGCCCCTTTAATTACCTTTATATACAGAAGATCAGCTCTTAGTAAACATTTCAACAGTTTGCACCCACACAGACACAGAAAGTATAAAGTACTATTTGAAAACTAGTTTTACCATTGATTTTCATAGTACAGCTCACTAAGGACAGAGGTCTTATATGGGGAACAAGTGCACAGTGATTCCTGTTGTTGATTTAACAATTGACACACTTATTTATGACATCAGTGATCACCCGAGGCTTTTGTCATGATCTGCTAAGGCTATGGAAGCCTTTAGATTCCACAAACTGACATTATTTAGACAGGGCCATAATCAAAGTGGAAGTTCTCTCCTCACTCCAGAGAAAGGTACCTCCTTCTTTGATGGTCCCCTCTTAGTATGATATATTTATCACAAATGTATGGTGATGATGATTTATCTCAAATCAATACTATCACAAATACTATCAAAAATCAATACTACAATACAATGATCTTATAAAAATAAAATAATGATATGACATCAAAATTGATTTTGATGGCAAATTGCTTGATTCATGACCTCAGAGGGATACTGACATAATAAAGTTATATTTACAATATGAGAAAAGTTTATGACATCACTATGTTTTTGTGACAATACAATGGTTGGTGTATGACATTACCATTCCTAATGATGATATAATGATTAGTTTATTACATCACAGAGGAGTATATCAGGATGGTAGCTATTTGATATCAGAATGGTGAAGTGATCATATTGTTTTATGACCACACAAAGGTGGTTTATGATATCAAAATTCTTTATGTTGACATAATGGTTGATTTACAACATCATAATTGTGGTGTGGTTTTATGGCATAACAATGATAGTATATGGCATCAAAGTTGATTATTACATCATAATAGTGACTTATGACCTCAAAATTTATGATATCACAATAGTGGTTTATGATATACACTTGGATGTGACATTACAGTGATGTTTTATGACATCAGAATGGTTTGATGACATCTAAACATTTACAACAGAAAAATATATCATGACCATGGTTTGCTTATTATATCACAGTGATAGGTTTATGTGATCACTTATTAGTATATGACATAACAATGTTTTCATAACATCAAAATTGATTATGCAAACGCCATGGTGTTTATTATATTGGACTTTTAGGTTTATGTCTTCTCAATGTTGTTGTTTATGACATCATAATGGTTTTTCCTGACACCCTATTGATTATGTCATCATAATGATAGTATATTATGTCACACAGATTTTTGCATTCTCAATTGATTATCATATCATAGTGCTTTCATGACATCATTGATTTTGATATCAGAGTGAATTTTGTGTTCATCACAATTGATCATCACATCATGATGGAAGGTTTATGGCATAAAATTGGTTTATAACACCATTTCATTACATTACAATGGGATGATTATCAGAATGTTATCACAATTGATTATGACATCCCAATAATGCTTTATGACATCAGTAGTGAGTATATCACTTGGTACATTTATAATATCACAATGGTTGTTTATCACATCCAAATTGATAATGACATCAAACATTTTTATGAAATTGAAATAGGTTTTGACACCACAATATTAGCTTTATATCACACTGGCTTATCATGATGTTACAATTGATACGGGCATCAAAATTGTTTTTGTGACCACATAATTGATGTTTATGACAACAGTATGTTTTATTTTACATGACAATGCATGAAAATATCACAGTGATTTTAGGACATCATGATTTATTATAACACAATAGTGGCTTCTGACATCATAATATTAGTTATGAAAAGCCAATTGATGACAAAATGATTGATTTATGACATCAAATGGTAGATTTATGTCATAGAAATGTTTCATGACATGACACATGATTATGACATCATGATGCTGTTTTATGTGATTATTATTGATCATGAAGTCACAAATGCAGACCAATAACCTCAGAATTGGTTATGACATGACAGAGATAGGTTTTTGTTTTCCTGATGGTGACATGTTATAAACCAATTGTTTATGACATCACAATGGATTTTGGAGCTAAAAATTAAGTTTTGTTATCACAATGGTAGTTTATAATATCACAATTTTGTTAATGGCATCGAAATTGAATATGACAAAATAAGGGTGGATATATAACAATATTAGGTTTATGACATAACATTTTATGACTTCACATTGCTTATTTTTTTAATTTATTTATTTGACAGAGTTAGACATTTAGAGAGACAGAGAGAAAGGTCTTCCTTCCATTGGTTCACTCCCCAAATGGCCGCTATGGCCGGAGCTACACCGATCTGAAGCCAGGAACCAGGTTCTTCTTCCTGGGCTCCCGCATGGGTGCAGACGCCCAAGCACTGGGGCCATCCTCCACTGCCTTCCCGGGCCACAGCAGAGAGCTGGACTGGAAGAGGAGCAACTTGGACTAGAACCCGGTGTCCATATGGGATGCTGGCACTGGAGGCAGAGGATTAACCAAGTGAGCCACAGTGCCAGCCCCATGACATAACATTTCATGAGTTCACACTGCTTATGCCATCACAATGGATATTTTTGAATTCACAATTGATTATGACACCACAGTGTTAGTTTATGGCATCACAATAGATTTTGGCATTGTAATCTTTTGTGACATCACAAGTGATTATAACATATCATTGCTCACTGACATGACAAAAGGTTTGACATAATATTTTTAAGGTTTCACAATTGCTTAAATATCACAATTGTAGTATATGACACCACAATTAATTATGAAAACAAAGATTGTTTTATCACATTGCAATGGTCTATGTATGACATCAAAAAGTTTTATGGCATCATAATTAATTATGAAACCACAATAGTTGTTTATGACATTCCAAATGATTGTGACATAACTATGGTAGATTTATGAGATCACAGTGAATTATATGTCTGCACAACCAATTCTGTCCCAACAATGGTTACTTCATGTCATCACAGTTCATTTTATGACTTCACAATTGATGTTGACATCACATTTCTAGATTTGTGATCTCAAAATTTCTGTTTGTAATACTAAAATGGCCTTATTAATATCACAAGTGACTATGACATCACTATTTCAGATTATGACAGCACAAAGGTGGTTCCCTACATAATAATTTATTGTCATGTACAATGTAGGTTGATGCCATCAAAACCATGTCTTAGTACATCAACATTTATTATGAGAAACAACAGGGTTGTATATGACATCACACTAATTGTAACTAATTGTAACTATGGTGGTTTATGGCATCTCAGTCATTGTTTATATTCACAATTTATTGTGAGAACACAATGGTTGGTGTATGAAATCACAACGTAGGTTTATGGCATCACAATATTGGTTTACAGCATCACAATCACTTATTATGACATGATGCCAGTTAAACACTAGATCATAATATCAGAATGCTGGCTTTATAAATATTACAATGGATTTCATAACTTCACAATTGATTTTGCCAATTAAACGGTAGAATTAAGACATCACAGTGGTTATCCAGATATCACAATTGTGACATCATAATTGTTTTCATGTCATAATGATGGAAGATTCATGACAGTTATATTATCATAATGATGTTTTATGTCAGCACAATTGATTAAGTCAAAACCATGCCAGATTTAGAATATAACAATGATAAACTTTGACATCACAATGAATTTTATCACTCACATTGAATATGATATCACAATTGCTTTTAAGGAATCATAATTCATTATGATATCACAATGGATGTTTTGGACATCACAGGTTTTTTTTTTAACTTTTATTTAATGAATATAAATTTCCAAAGTACAGCTTATGGATTACAATGGCTTACCCCCATGAGGTCCCTCCCACCCGCAACCCTCCCCTTTCCCACTCCCTCTCCCCTTCCATTCACATCAAGATTCATTTTCGATTCTCTTTATATACAGAAGATCAGTTTAGCATACATTAAGTAAAGATTTCAACAGTTTGCTCCCACACAGAAACATAAAGTGAAAAATACTGTTTGAGTACTAGTTATAGCATTAAATCACAATGTACAGCACATTAAGGACAGAGATCCTACATGAGGAGTAAGTGCACAGTGACTCCTGTTGTTGACTTAACAAATTGACACTCTTGTTTATGGCCTCAGTAATCACCCTAGGCTTTTGTCATGAGCTGCCAAGGCTATGGAAGCCCCCTGAGTTCACTGACTCTGATCATATATAGACAAGGTCATGGTCAAAGTGGAAGTTCTCTCCTCCCTTCAGAGAAAGGTACCTCCTTCTTTGATGACCCGTTCTTTCCACTGGGATCTCACTCGCGGAGATCTTTCATTTAGGTTTTTTTTTTTTTTTTCCCCAGAGTGTCTTAGCTTTCCATGCCTGAAATACTCTCATGGGTTTTTCAGCCAGATCCGCATGCCTTAAGGGCTGATTCTGAGGCCAGAGTGCTGTTTAGGACATCTGCCATTCTATGGGTCTGCTGTGTATCTCACTTCCCATGTTGGATCATTCTCTCCCTTTTTTATTCTATCAGCTGGTATTTGCAGACACTATTCTTGTTTGTGTGATCCCTTTGGTTCTTAGTCTATCATTATGATCAATTGTGAACAGAAATTGATCACTGGGACTAGTGAGATGGCATTGGTACATTCCACTTTGATGGGATTGAATTGGAATCCCCTGGTATGTTTCTAACTCTACCGTTTGAGGTAAGTCAGCTTGAGCAGGACATCACAGTTGATTGAGATAACATGACAGTAGCTTTACGACATCATAATGGTGGTCAATAATATCACATTAGGTTTAGGATGTCACAATTGACATGATAATGATACAATGGTGGTTTAGGACATCATAATTGACTATGACAACACAGAAGTCAGTTTCTGACATCACAGTGTTAAAATGTTAGTATTATAATGGTAGTTAATATCATCACAATTGACAATGTCAGCACTATTTGATTTATAGTAACAGGATGTGGATTTATGACTTAATAGCTACTTTTAATAATAAAATGTTTTGGTTATGACACCTTAATGGTTGTCTTATGAGATCACAATGGTGGTTAATGACAACACAATGTTTTTTGTTATCATCACAATTTATTGTCATTGCAATGTGGTCTATGACATCACAGTTGAACATGACACCACAACAAAGGTTTATGGCATCATAATTGATTATGACACCACAGAGATATTTCATGACATCACAATGTTTGTTTATGACATCTAAATATATACTTATAACATCAAAATTGGTTACAAAATCACAACAGTTTAATAACACCACGATTGATGGCACCAAAGTGGTGGTTTATAATGTTGCTATTGATCATTACAACACAAATGAAGAACATTCCAATAGATTGTTGATTTAAAAATTGTTTAGGAAAACACAAATGTTCTCAAAATACAACAAAAGTTTGGCTCATGATATATAAGTGTTGGTTTATGACATCATAATAATATTTTTTATGACATGACAATTGATTGACACCACAAAGTATTATGCCACCAATGGTGTCTGGGGATATCCCAAGTGATTATGAACAGATAATGATTGGTTTATGACATCAAAATTGAAGCCTTGTGACAATTCAATGGTGTTTCCTCTGGATATTAACAAAACAGATGTCATGCATTTAACATGTTCAAGTAAAGTTAAAGTAGAATACCACACTGCCCTCCCTTGTTTTCCATCAAACTCCTCCCTCCTTCCCCTGTCTTCTTACATCAGCTTTTGCAAAGACATAATTTTAAACCATTCTATATTCACAGGCTTCATTTATGGCTAGCCATAATATTCAACAATAAAAAGTGAGAAGACTAAGGACATTAATAGTATGAACAAGTACTAAAAATGGCAATTATATCACAAAGTGTCCATCTCATTCCTACATACTTTTTTGTATTCTATCTTAGTTGCAAAGATCAGGAAAAATATGATATTTGCCTTTTTGGGATTGCTAATTTCCCTAAACACAATGGTTTCCAGTTGCATCTGCATCCATTTTGTTATAAAAGCCAGGATTTCATTGTTTCTATGGCTGAGTAGCATTTCATAACATGTGTGTATCATATTTTATTTTTCCATTCATCAGTTGAATTGATTCCATGTCTTAACTATTGTTAGCTGACCTGTCATAAACATGGAGATACAAATAATTCTTTCATATGTCATTTTCATTTTCATTTTGTTTGAGTAAATTCCAAGGAGTGGGATGGCTGGGTCATATGGATGATTTATTTTCACATTCCTGAGGGATCAACATACTCTGTTCCATAATGGTTGAACTAATTGGCATTCCCTGAAACCGTCAATCATGGTACATTTTTGGCCACATCCTCTCCAGAATTTATTTTTATTTCTGTATGATAACCATTACAAGGTGATATCTCTTTGTGCTTTTATTTACATTCCTAAGATGGAAAATTACCCTGGGATTCTTTTCATCTGTCTGTTGGCCACTTGAATTTCATCATTTGAAAAATTCATGTTCATGTCCTTTGCCCAATCCAGTTATTAACTGGATTGTTTGACTCTTTTGTGGTTGTTGAGTTTCTTGAGCTCTTAATATATCCTGGACATTGAAGCCAGTGCTGTGGCACAGTGGGCTAGAGCCCAGCCTGTAGCACCGGCATCCCATATGGGCACCAGTTCAAGTCCCGGCTGCTCCACTTCTGATTCAGCTCTCCACTGTGGCCTGGGAAAGCAGTGGAAGATGGCCCAGGTCCTTGGGCCCCTGCACCCACATGGGAGACCTGGAAGAAACTCTTGGCTCCTGGCTTCAGAACAGCTCAGCTCTGGCCATTGTGGTCATTTGGGGGTAGACCCAGTGGATTGAAGACTGACCTCCCTATCCCAGCTCTACTACTGTATGTAACTCTGTATTTCAAATAAATACAATAAATCTTTGAAAAATATATAGCCTGGATATTATTCCTTTATCAGTTGTATAGCTTGCAAATACTTTCTCACATTCTGTGGATTGTCTCTTCATTTTCTTGAGTGTTATCTTTGAAATTCAGAAGATTCTTAGATTGATGCAATCCCATTTTCTCTATATTTACGTTTATTGCCTGGGCTTCTAGAGTCTTTTACAATAATGATTTGCCTGTACCATTGTCTTGTAGTTTTCTCAATGCTTTCCTTTAGTAATTTGAAGGTATTGGGTCATTGATTTGGATCCTTGATCCATTTTCATTGATTTTGCATAAGATGTATGTCAGGAGTCTTGTTTCATGCTTCTTCATGTTAAGATCCAATTTTCCTGGCACCATTTGTTGAAGAGAATATATTATATATTTTCTCCAGAGATTGATTTTAACTCCCTTATCAAAGATTGGTTATAGATGCATGGATTGATTTCTGGGGTCTCTGTTCTGTTCCATTGATCTCTATGTCTATTTTTGTGCCAGTACCAGGCTGTTTTGATTATAACTGTCCTGTAGTATGACTTGAAATCCTCTGATATTGTGATGTCTCTGGGTTTGTTTTTGCTGTTTAGGATTGCTTCAGGGGTTGGCACTGTGGCGCTTTAGGTTAATCTTCCACTTGCGGTGCTGGCATCCCATATGGGTGCCGGTTCTAGTCCTGGCTGCTCCTCTTCCAATCCAGTTTTCTGCTGTGGCCTGGGGGAACAGTAGAAGATGGCTCAACTCCTAGGGCCCCTGCACCCACATGGGAGACCAGGAAGAATCACCTGGCTCCTGGCTTCAGTTCAGCACAGCTCCAGCTGTTGTGGCCATTTTGGTGTGAACCAATGAAGGAAGACCTTTCTCTTTGTCTCTCTCTCTGTCTGTAACTCTACTGCTCAAATAAATTAAATAAAATCTTTTAAAAAATTGTTTCAGCTATTTGGAGTCTTCTCTGTTTCATATGAATTCTAGAAACATTTTTTCCTAGGTCAGAGAAGAATGTCACTGGCATTTTGATTGTGATCATAGTGAGTACTATGAATATTTTCATGATATTAATTCTCCCAATCCATGAACATAGGGCATATTTTTGCTTTAGTTTTGTCTGTTATTTCTTTTGTTAATTTTTTAAAATTTTTCATTGTGGATATTTTTTACATCCTGGGTTTCATTTATACCAAGGTATTTGAATTTTTGTAGTTATTGTGACTGGGACTCATTTTACAAGTTCTTTCTCAGTCATGGCATTGTTTGTATATATATATATATATATATATATATATATATATATGTTATTACCATATATATATATGTGATTGATTTTTGTGTGTCAATTTTATATCATGCAACATTACCAAGCTCTCTTTTTATTAGTGGACTTTTTTTATATTGAATAGTAGAGAATTTTGGTTCCCCTACACATAGGATCATGTGATAATTTGAATTCCTCTTTCCATTTTGTATTCCCTTGATTTCTTTTTCTTCTCTAATGTCTCTGGCTAAACTTTCAAGAACTATATTGGCTGTGGATATAGTTGTATGGTTCTGGATGTTAGTGGAAATTCGAACTGCAATTTAGAGCAAAATGGGGTCTCTATGGCTCATGACAGAGAGGTTCTCCAGGCTGGGGATGTCTCAAAAGTGCTAATCAAAGGGATATTTGAGAAGATGATGGTCAAAGTGAAAAAGAAAATAGAAGGTAAAAGTACGTTTTGGACAAGATGTAAAGGAATATTTAAAATATGCTCAAGATCAATAGGAACTTATGTGTATTTGTCCACCTGAATAGAAGCTGTTATAAAGGAAATGTCTAAATGCAAAATTATCAAGTACTATGGCAATGTTGAATAATTAACATTTCTTAGTCAAAAAATTGGTCATGATAAAAAACTATTCCTTGTAAGTATTCCCTATAATTGAGCTCCTACAGGTAGAGTTAGAGAGAAAAAGGCAAAATCTTGCCGACAAGCTAACTTAACTCTGCCAATTCAGTCTCCCTAGTCCTTACTGGTCTCTTAGGCATTCTAGTTCTTCATGAATCAATCTTAGTAAGGCATGTGCTTCTAAGAATTTGCCAATTTCTTCTGGATTATCATATTTTGCTGTTTAATTGTTCACAATTATCTCCATTAATTTTTTGTATTATGTAATACAGAGGCAATGTGTCTCTTTTAATATCTGATTTTTATTTATTTGAAATGCCTTTTTTCTTACTTAGCATTTATAAGAGCTTTTGAAGTTCTAACTTTTCAAAGAGACAGCTTTTGGGCCAGTGCTGTGATGTAGTGGGTAAATCGCTGCCTGCAGTGCTGGCGGCATCCCATATGGACGCTGGTTTGAGACCAGCTGCTCCACTTCCAGTCCAGCTCTCTGCTGTCCTTGGGCCCCTGCACCCTCATGGGAAAACCCGGAGGAAGCTCTTGGCTCCTGGTTTCAGATCGGCACAGCTCTGGCTGTTGCAGCCAACTGGGGAGTGGACCAGTGGATGAGTGGATGGAAGACCTCTCTCTCTCTTTGCCTCTCCTTCTGTCTCTTTGTAACTCTGTCTTTCAAATAAATAAAATAAATCCTTAAAAAGAAACAAAGATACAGTTGTTAACTTTTTGCTATGTTTTCTTAGCCTCTATTGGCCTTATTTCTGCTATAAGTTTTATTACATCTTTTCTTCTACTACTTTTGGGTTTGATTTTTTTTTCTTGTTTTTCTAGTTCTGTAAAGTGAGGTGGTAACTTGTTTACTTAAGATATTTCTGTTTGTTATGCCACACTAATTGCTCTAAATGTCCTTATTAGCACTGCTATACCTGTATTACACAGGTCATGGCATGTTATATTTTAATTTATTTTTTATTATTATTTGACAGGTAGAGTTATAGAGAGTGAGAGAGAGAAACAGAGAGAAAGGTCTTCCTTCCATTGGTTCAACCCCCTCCATGGCCGCTATGGCTAGAACTGCACCAATCCGAAGCCAGAAGCCTAGTGCTTCCTCCAGTTTCCCATACAGGTGCAGGGGTCCAAGCACCCAGGCCATCCTCCACTGCCTTCCCAGTCCACAGCAGAGAGCCGGACTGGAAGAGGAGCAGCCGGGACTAGAACTGGTACCCACATGGGATGCCGGTGCCACAGGCAGAGGATTAACCAACTGAGCCACGGCACTGGCCCCAATATTTTAATTCATTTCAAGAAATTTTTAACTTCCTTCTTAATTTCTTCCTTGATCAATTGTTTGTTCATGAATACATTATTTAGTTTCTGAAGTTTATTAAGTTTCCAAAGTGTTTTGTTATTTTGTCTACTTTTATTGTAGTGTTTTTAGTGAAGATACTTGATATGGATTCCAGTTTTAAAACCTTGCTGACAACTGTTTTGTGACCTATCATGTGCTCCATCCAGGAGAATTTCCATTTGTTTAGACGAATGTGCACTCTGCAGCTAAATGGAATGTTCTACAGATGCCTCGTAGATCCAGCTGATCCAGGTTGCAATAAACTTTGCTGTTTCTTTGCTTATTTTCTGTCTGGATGATCTGCCCACTTATGAAAGTGGGCTGTTAAGTCCCCTAATATTATTTAGTGGAGTCTATCTCCCTGTATTACAAATTGTACACAAAGTGTATTATCAAATACACTTTCCACCCCTTTGCATTTTCAAGCCCTTCTTGAAGACAAATCACTGAAACCATTGCTCTTTCCACACTGTCACAAGGTTCTCAGGAACTTTCCTCATTCCTTTGGGCTAATTTTTATTTTTCCCTTCTCTTTCTGTGTATTCTCATAACCCATCTTCAGTAGCTGATTCTTTCTTATGTTTCATCTCTCCTGCAGTTGATGTCTTCTATCACATTTTTCATTTCATGTGGTTTACATTTCAGTTGAAAGACATGTTTGATAGTTGAAATTACTTCGTTCTATCAGAGAATAAAGTTATTTCCGTGTTCAGTTGAAGTTAATTGAATTTTCTTTATTTGATTTGTATGCATCTCATAAATATAACATTAGGAATACAGTAATTCTTCTGTACCTGTCCTCCCACCTACTCCTCCTCCCTCTCCTGTTTTGTGTGAGAAAGAAAAAGAAAAGAGAAAGAAAAAAATCGAATAAAAAACTAACAGAACTCTTCCTCAGTAGTCTAGACAAGGGCTGTTCTATGTTATTGCTTCTCTAAGGTGTTTGCACTTTTTTCCCCCTTTCTCTTTTCCCTTCCTTCCTCTCCCTCCTTTCCTTTTCAAAACTTAATTGTCTTTAAAGAAGACCCTAAGGATGATACCTCTTTTGTGAGCTCTTAGACATAACTTATGACACATAATAATATCCACCACGTTGCTGTTGGCTCCAGCCTGCAGCAGCACGTGGCAGATCTCCACGGAGCCCTTCTGGGCGGCTGCGTGCAGGGGCGTGCGTTTGCTCTGCTGTCGCTCTGGATGTTGGGGTCCAGACTGTCCAGCAGCATCAGGATCACCTTCTGCAGCTCCCCCTGCTTCACCAGCAGGTACAGCTGCCAGGGGTGGAACCGTAGCTTCTTCCTCCTCTCTGACTCCTGGATGACCAGGGCCTTTTCCAGGGCTTCCAGGCCTGGCCCTGGTGGCAGCCCCATGGCTGACAGGCAGCCTCCATTGGGCAGTGTCAGAGAGGGGCCGGAACTGCCGATGGTGTCCGCGAGGGGGTCGCAGGGTGGGCGCTGTGGCTCCCCGTGCCCACGCATCCGGGTGCTGGGCTGGGACGTGTCCGCTCTCCCAGGGGCATCCTGGGCCAGGGTTGGGGGCACGGGCACTGCAGTGCCAGCCAAGGAGGTCACCCCATCCCCCTGGCCCACGTTGGCCCGGCCACCGGAGGACGTGGCCCCTGCGTGCAAGGACCCAAGGACCCGGCCTGACTCCCACACGGCCGCTCCCAAGGCCGGACCCATGGCTGTCGCCAAGAGGAAGGGGCTGGCGGCCAGCAACAAGGGAGGCCGGGCGCCACTCGCCAAGAAGTCCTTGGTCCGCAAGACGGCCACTGTGCCCTGTCCAAACTCACAAATATGTGAAAATTAAACAACAGTCTAAATATCTGAACCCCAAAAAACAGAACGGAGAACATAAATACACCAAGATTAATAGAAATAAAGGCAAAAGACACAAAAACTTAAAGTATATGTACAAAGCAATGCTTAGGGGAAAATTTATAGCTAAAAATGCTTGTATAAAGAAGAAACAAGATCTCAAGTAAGTAATCTAACCATTCACTTTAAGATACTACAAAAAGAAAATCAAACCAAACCTGAAAATAGTAGGAAGGGAATAATAAAGATTTAAGTAGAAGGTAATGAACTATAGAATAGATACAAACACTGGAATATCAGACTCTTTTTCAAAGCCTTCAAAAATCAATGAAACTGATGGGATAAAAAGAGAATTCGCAATTTAGTAGAATTTAAATGAAACAGATATCATTATCAACTTTACATGAATAAAAGGGATTATACAGGAATATGCTCAAAAATCTTACTTCAAAAAATTATACAGCATAGAGGTAATGAAAAAAGTTTAGAAGATAAGGACTACCAAACTGAGTCAAAAAAACACAGATAATAAACTGTAACAAGTGAAGGAGTGAGTTAGAATTTTAAAAAATCATACACAAAGAGATGAGCAGTTTCCCCACTAAATTCAACAAAATTTTTTAAGAGGGAAATGTCAATTCCTCACAAACCTTTCCAATAAATATAACCTGGCACACTCCCCAATTCAGTTTCTAACTACACTGATAAATGAAAGAAATCACAAGAAACTAAGAAGCCAATATCTCTGATGAAAAACTCCTCACCAGCGCCGCGGCTCACTAGGCTAATCCTCCGCCTTGTGGTGCCAGCACACCGGGTTCTAGTCCCGGTCGGGGCACTGGATTCTGTCCTGGTTGCCCCTCTTCCAGGCCAGCTCTCTGCTGTGGCCAGGGAGTGCAGTGGAGGATGGCCCAAGTCCTTGGGCCCTGCACCCCATGGGAGACCAGGAGAAGTACCTGACTCCTAACATCGGATCAGCACGGTGCGCTGGCCGCAGCACGCTGGCCACGGCGGCCATTGGAGGGTGAACCAATGGCAAAAGGAAGACCTTTCTCTCTGTCTCTCTCTCCCACTGTCCACTCTGCCTGTAAATATATATATATATATATATATAACAATTTCAAAAACTATGATAGCCCATGTAACAAGATAAAAGGATGCAACCAGCTGAACTTGTCTCTGCTGGTCAAAATTTTAGGAAATTCATGTTCAACTCTAAGGGGCACACTGGAACACTGCTGTCATCCCATATTTTGCAGAGTTCCTGATACAGTGTTGTTTATTAAATAACCAAGAAGAAAGGTTGCAAGGGAGGAAGAAAGGAAAAGAAGAAGAGGAAGAGGGAGGAGGGACAGGGAAAATGATGGAAAGAACCCAAAGTGGAGTGCTTAGCTGCATAACAGAACTTTGTATATCCAAACTCAAGACTTGGAGAGTGAGTAAAACAAGCGTTTTAGAGGAATAAAGCCTGAAAATGCATAAAGATCATCATATGGAAAAGATATTACATTTATTGTGGGATACCCAAAAGAATGGCAAAAGGAGAGCAAGTTCCAAAGAACTAATTTTCTATAACATATGAAAGGGACTTTATCATAAAGTCATTCAGTAATTGAATAGTGGTGGAGGAATGAGCATTTAGCCTAGTGGTTATGTTACCGGTGAATGGCAGGGTTCTTGTCTTCACACAAGAAAGAATTCAGGCATGAGACAGAGTAGTGGAAAGTAAAGTAACAAAGTTTATTAGGGAAAAGGACATCTGTAAGAACAGATGGGCACCTCTCCAGACAGGTGCACACTCCTTGTTCATATGACATGGATATATCTCTATATTCCGATTATTCCCCTTAGGTATTGTCTAAGATCACTGAGGCCCCACTTTATAGCCTACTTCTTCTGAACCCTCACCAGAATCAGCTTAATGCTCTTGTCATGGCCATATGGGCTTGTTCTAGCCATCACTTCAAAAATCTTCCACCTCTACTCATTACCCAGTTCCAAAAGCCACCTCTCTGAGTTCTTGGTCCTAATTTCTGTCTTAGGCCCCTAGGGCTGCACTATCAAAATACCTTAGATGTACAGTATCTGCAGAAGAAATATTGGCCATGGGCCTGGAGGCTAAGATGTGCAAGATCAAGGCACCAGAAGATTGGGTGCCTGGAGAGGGCTCGCTCCCTGCTTCAAAGATGGCCCATTCTCACACAGCAGAAGGAACAGCTTCCATTAAGCTTTTTTCATGAGGGCAGAACTCTCACAGCCTAATCCCCTCCCAGTGGCTTACTCCTTGACACTACTGCTTTGGGGATTGCCATTCAGCATACAAATTTTTGGGGGAACTCAACATTTTGGACCACAGCAGTGAGTAATCTTCCAACTGTTTATTGAATGCTTTTACAACTGGACAACTTAGTCTTAAGTATTAAAAAATACCATTCTCACATTACTAAAGAATTTTAAAAAATAGGAGGGAGAAAACATCTTTTTAACTCAGCTTTTTCCAGCAATGACTAATCTTTGGATTCCTTTTTGTATCAGCAAATACAAGTCAACCTATTCCTTTTAACACTTCTGTACTTTCTCAGTGCATAGATGTCTTGTTCTTTAGTAGCCAGTCCCCTCTGGGTAGTTGTAAGATGATATTTTCCCTATTTCTTATAATGCTGCAGCACTGAAAATACCTATCTTTTCAAGTATATTTTGTGCTATTTTCTTATAAATGGAATTGTTGGGTAAGAAAATGTATAAAATTGTGTAATCATTGTCGATACTATGCCAAGATACACTCTCTTCATTAGTGACAATGCCTGTTTTTCATTCCTTTCCTATGTGAATTTAAGGCTTAAGTGGACACACTTAATTTGTAAATTTAAGAATTTTTTATTATTCATTTGAGAAGGAGAAAGTGGGGGGGGAGAGCACTCTATCTGCTGGTTCATTCTCCAAATGCCTGCAGTGGCCAGGACTGGAGCTAGGATCCAGGGATATAATCCAAGTCTTCGAGCTGAGTGGCAGGAGCCCAATCATTTGAGCCATCAGAGCTGACTTCTAGGGTCTGGATTCCAGGAAGCTGTAGCTGGGAGCCAAAACTGAGAATCAAATGTAGGCACTTCATGTGGGATAACTGTTAGGTAGGAAGTCAGATATGAGCTTATGTGTGTGTGACAAAGGCCTAAAGAGAAGATGTCTATGTCCAGGATATGCATCTGCATCTCAAAGTCATCCTGATAATGTTTCAGGGGCAGCCCAGTATCTGCATCTTGCCCTGCTCCCTCCTACCCTATAACCTGCCAGGTGGGGGTCCCCAACCCTTCTGCCTGATAATCTTCCAGATGCAGCCCAGTATCTGCATTTCAAATACCCTGCTCTGGATCCCAATTCTCCAGGGGGTCTTGCTCACCTTTCCTCTAAACTCAGGACAGCACCAGCTAGGCTTCCTCCTGTCTGATACCTTCAGGGGAAAACTCAGACAGGAGCTTCTTAATATTTACATCCATAAAATCCTTTGTTTCAGGAAGAGATGTGTGAAGACAAAGACCCATCTCCTTAAACCACCCCACCCCCACCTCAACTGGATGGGGTGTGCTCAGCCCTCTGCCTCTCTGCTGAGCCGCCCACCTGACCTGCCTGCCCAGGTGTAATCTCTCCACTCAACCAGGTAACCTCTCTCCTCCCCCTCCCCGACTCCTTACAGCACTTTTTCAGATCCAGCTTCCTGCTAATGCACCTGGTAAGGCATCAGGTAGTGGCTTAAGTCCCTGGGTCCCTGCCACCCAAGTGGGGAGATGGAATTCCCGGCTCCTGATTTTGGCCTGGCCCAGGTCTGGCTGTTGTGTTCATTTGGGGAGTGAACCAGCTATGAGCAAAATCTCTCCCTCTTTTTTCTCTCATTTCCTTTTTTTCTCTTTCTGCCATTCTTTCAGATAAATAAAATAAAACTTTAAAAATAAAAGGTATTCATTTTTGGTACATAAACTGTACAAATATACTCCTCAAGATAGCATTTTTCTTCTCACCTATTGATAAGTTCTGGAATTTTAATATGTTTTCCTTTGCTGTTAAATAGGAATAGTCTTCTGAATTACTAACAAAATCAGGAGACTCAAAAATGTAATCATGATTTAAACTGTCATTGATATTTAACTGCAAGGAATATAAAAGTTAAGAAAAGTTAATTCATATGCAACCATAAAAAGCAAGCCTTTGACATCTGGGTCTACACCAGTGTACTCAGTCAATAGTTTCCAATTTTACTGAAGCCACAGAGTTCTATTGGGAAGATATACTTAACTGTCTCTTCATCATTAGGTTTCTTTGTAGGCATACATGTTGGTTTTTCTGCCATGTCAGGCAGAAAGAACTGAAAATGAAGAAATAAAGTCTTTAAAAATGTTCTTACAAAGGTTACATTCCTGCTTTATAACACCACGGACCTGTTTTGAGTTGCAGCTGTCTTGCTGCAGAGGCTTCTACACAATAAATAATATACATTCAAGATATGTGGTAATGCATGTAACCATAACACAAAAGCATTCTAGGAAAGGTAACTTCCTTTTTGAAATCAAGAGGACAAAGAGCAGTTACTCTTCATTAAAGGACTCTACAGTCATGAGAAACTAGAGACTTTTGTTTTAATCCATGCTAAACCAACCAAGAAGCCTGCATAATTGCTTAACTTTCCAGTACAGCTTACCAGGGGAGTCTGGGGCATTAGAGTACAACAACTGAAGGAGAATTAGAAAGACAGAGCTTATAGAATATAAACGAGTCCCTTGGACACTGAACTAACATAATGATAATTCTCACAAAGCACCTACTATGCATCCGGCATTGCGCCCGGAGCCTTGTGCTTAACCTCATTTAGTGCTCCTAGGAGCCCTGAGGTGGACAGATTTTCATTGCCATCTGCCAGGAGGAAAAAAGACACAGAAAGCCAAAGGAACTTACTTGCCCAGAGGTCCAGCAGGTCTGAACTGGTCCCAAAGCTGGTGTTCTTCCTACTGGCCACACTTGTGGACCAAATCACCATTTCCTGTGTTTGCAACAGTTGCAAAAAAGGGGGGGTGGATACAAGGGAGTCCTGTGTGCTGATTTCCCAGCAGGACCGCCTGCGATGGCCCTGCTGCCCTACTTTTGAGAACAATAGCACAAAGATATGAAGACTAGGAGGCTTATTTTAAGAGGAAATATATATGGGTAACATAAAAAAGAAAAATTAACTAAACCAAAAAAAGCAGCTCTGTGTGGTGGTCTCTTCCCTGGATCTACTCTGAAAATTGCTACCCTTTAGAATATGTAAGTTCTCTCATTTTCCTGAACATTAGATGGGTTCTCTTCTATAGATAACATTCTGTACTGTGGCATGGTTTACTCTAGCATAGACTATACAAAGACGCTATATTTGCTGATGTTGGGCATCACAGTAACTTCTAGTCATTTAATTACAACTGGTAATAAACATTTAAATTACTGGGAAAAGGTTGCTCCCTAACTTCTTATTCACTAAGAATGTAAGTAAGTTACTACAAATTCAACAGTATCTGTTTCTGTATATTTTGGCACATCTGTCCAAGTCTAGTTTGAAAACCAGACATTGGTTGGTGTGTATTTCAAAACCCAATTATAAATGAACTGCAGGAGACCAGCATTGTGGCATAGCAGGAAAAGCCGCCACCTGCAATGCCAGCATCCCAGCCCCTGCCTATGTGATCATCTGGGGAGTGGAGCAGCAGACAGAATATCTCTATCTCTCCCTCTCTCTTGGTAACTCAGACCTTTTGGCCTTGCAGTTAAGAGGAGCTGGTTGAGGAGCCAGCACTGTGCCAGAGTAGGTAAAGCTGTGACCTGTGGCACCAGCATCCCACATGGGTGCTGGTTCAACTCCCAGCTGCTCCACTTCCAATCCAGCTCTCTGCTATGGCCTGGGAAAACAGTAGAAGATGGCCTGAGTTCTTGGGCCACTGTACCCATATAGGAGACTCTGAAGAAGCTCCTGGCTCCTGGCATCAGATCTGCCCAGCTCCAGCCATTACAGCCACTTGGGGAGTGAACCAGCAGATGGAAGACCTTTCTCTTTGTCACTCCCTTTCTCTGTAACTCTACGTCTCAAGTAAAAAAAAAAAAAAAGACTAGAGCAAAAGTTCTCAAAATACGGTCCCTGAGCCCCTGAGAATCCCTGAGACTTTTTGACAGGGCTCAGGAGGTAAAAATGCTCTTTTTTTTTTTTTTTAACAATACCAAGGTGTAATTTGCCTTTCCCACTGTGATAACACTTACAGTGACAGTTCAAAAGCAATGGTGGATAAAGACACCTGCTGATCTTCAGCTCGGCAGTGCCACAAAATTGTATTATTGCTCATTGTGCTACTTCCCACACACATTCACAATAACAACAGGAAATAATGTAGAACAAGCCCTCATAAAGCACTTATGTTGTACATAGACATGTTGGTTGTCTTGAGAACTACAAGGTGTCTGGCGCATAACAAATCTTCCCAGGCAGATGACTCAATTAATTCACATGCTTTTATTGGGGTTCCACTCCCGGGCGAAGTTCCATGGCCCCAACAGAGCAACAGAGCGGGGGCCCGGAAAGTCTCGCGTCAGAGATTGGGAGTGCTCCTTTTATAGATTTGGGGCATGGGAGTTAAATGTTGAGGCGGGTCTGATCCTCATTGGTTGACCTTTAGGCACCTGCGGGGACCTTGACAAGGACTTTTCTTACCCGGAAGTGTAGGCCTTCCCTCCTTGTGGCTCCCAAAGCTACCAAGAACAACAGATTCTGTGAGTGGCAAGAGATAGGTATTTCTTTTTTATGAAACATTGTCAATTGTAAGAAAAACTGACAAACACTGGTATTTGGGTTTGGATGTCTCAAGACAATTTCTGGGAAATAAATGAAGTGTGATATAAAACATCAAGAAAAATAACCAAGGGGTCGACTTTTGGCCCAGTGATTAAGATGCCAGTTAAGATACCTGTGGGGAGCAACTCGGACTAGACTAAGTTACTGGAATTAAGACTTATTCTATGCATCTGCTCTCCCACAATATGGCGCTGGGAGAGAAGTAAACAGCTTCCGCACAGCTGCCTGCAGTTCAACCAATTAACTGTAGGACTTGCTCCTGATTGGAGAGCAGCGTACTCGGCGTGTGGGCAGCCGAGTTGGGATTGGCGGAGGAGGACTATAAAGGAGGAGAGAGACGGCATGCACCAGGAACATCTATGGGGAACATCTAAGGGAACCCGTGCAGCCCCCGAGAAAGCCGGCCGGCGGTGTGCCGCTCCCCTGCGGAAGTGGGGAATGTGGCCAGGGGGAACTGCCCTTCCACGGAGGTAGAAGGGATAGTAGCCAACCCGGGAAGAACCAGCAGCAAACCCGGGGAGGGCCGAGCAGATGAAAGAACAGCGCAGGGTTCTGTGTCGTTCCTCCACGAAGAGGGGGAGCGACAATACCCATATGCCATGTCGGAGTACCTGAGTTCTATACCCAGTTCTGGCTCCTGACTCCAGCTTCCTGCTAGTGAGGACCCTGAAAGACAGCGGAGATGACTGAAATGATTAGCTTCCTGCTATCCACATGAGGGACTCAGATCTGAATTCCTGGCTTGTGGCTTTGGACCAGTCTAGCTTCAGCCTGCTCTCTCTTTCTTTCTTTCTCTCTCTCTCCAAATCTCTCTGACCCTTTGACCCTCAAATAAATTTTTAAAATGTAATAACATAACTGAAAATATATTCTGTAACTGATTAAATTTGAGCTTTAAAGCTAAAGTTTGAGTTTTTGGAGAATTTTTATCTATTTTCTTTTTAATTTATTTGACTGGTAGAGTTATAGACAGTGAGAGACAGAAAGGTCTTCCCTCTGTTGGTTCACTCCCCAAATGGCTGCTACAGCCAGCACTGCACGGATCTGAAGCCAGGAGCCAGGTGCTTCCTCCTGGTCTCCCATGCCAGTGCAGGGTCCAAGCACTCCACTGCCCTCCTGGGCCACAGCAGAGAGCTGGACTGGAAGAGGAACAACGGGGACTAGAACCTGGTGCCCATATGGGATGCGGGCACCGCGGATGGAGGATTAACCAAGTGAGCCAAGGCGCCAGCCCCTATCCATCATTATAATCTTGACAGCTTCCCAATACTTAAAAACTTATCCAAAGATATTGGTGATTATGACAAATATACACTTTTTTTAAGGTTTATTTATCTATTTAATGAGATAACGATAGAGGGAGGGAGGGAGAGAGAGAGGGGTCCTCTACCCGCTGGGTCACTCCCCAGGTGGCCACCATGGCCAGGGCGGGGCCAGGCTGCACCCAAGAGCCAGGAGCTCCATCAGGGTCCCCCATGCGGGCACAGGGCCCAGGGGAGCAGAGCCAGGACGCAGGCGAAGCCCTCCCCGAGAGGAGAATTCTAGCCGGTGTCCTGGTCACTGGGGAAGGGGGAACTGGGAATAAAGGCGCAGGAAGCTCGAGGGAGAAACGCACGAGGGAGGGGGGCTTGGTCCTGGCCCCCTGGCCATCCCACCCAGGCCTCCAGGACCCTAGCCTCGCCCCCCCAGCAGTTCCAGGAATGTTTAGAGGAGCCATTTCCTGCCACTCCCCTTGGTCAACTCAGGACCCCAGGATCGCTCCCGCCCCCGCCTCCCCCCCCCCCCGTCCCCGCCCCGCCCTCTTCGCCCCCCCCCTTCCACCCAGCTCCCCCAGCCCCAGTCCGGCCCCGTGGGTTCCTGGCATTGCTTCCACTCGGGGGAACTCTGCTGGGAGATCCTGTTAGCGAGCGTCCGCACACATACATGCACACACACAGGTACACACACACGCACAGGTGCACATGCATACATGGGTGAACACACACGGATGCACACGGGTGCACACAGGTACACGCACGCACACACGGGTGCACACGCGCAGTCTGCAGGGCCAGCCCAGCTTCCTCTCCCCTAGGGTTCCCCCACCCAGGGAACCCCAGACCCTAGGGCGGTGGCACCCGGGGAGTGGCTCAGCCCTTAGTCCCGCTGGTCTGGGCCCCTCCCAGCGGAGGGCTGTGTGGGGGGCGGCGTGCAGCCTGGGGAAGGGGAGGCAGCCAAGGATGGAAGGGAGTATGCAGGGCGGGCTTGGGGCACAGACCCTGGGGCCCCACAGGGCGGGCCCGGGGCGGTTTCTTGCTGGGGTCGCCTCGCCCTCGGGGAGACCCGCGGGTGGCGGAGCTCCCAGCTGAGGCCGGCGGCTGGGGAGTGAGCAGCAGACGCGCCTTGGGTGCGTTCACGCGGGCCGGGGCCTGGGGCTCCTCGCGGCTCAGCGGCGCCCCCGTCCCGCGCAGGCATCTCGTCGCCCGTGAATAAGACGGGGATGGACAAGTCGCCATTCAACAGCCCCTCGCCGCAGGACTCGCTGCGCCTGTGCAGCTTCACACAGTACCACTGGCCCGTGATTGCGGTACAAAGCGGTGAGCGCGGGGCGGGGGGCCAGGGGCAGAGCGCGCACACCGGCGCGGGGCCGGGGCCAGAGGCTTGGGGCAGAGCGCACACACAGGCGCGGAGCGGGACCGGGGCCAGGGCGGAGCGCTGGGCCCAAGCCCCGCGCTCACCGCCCCGCCGCGTAGGCATCGTCCGGAGTCCGCACCCGTCCTCCGCCCTGCACTTCCCCACCACGTCCATCCTGCAGCAGATGGCGTCCACCTACTTCCCGCACACGGCCATCCGCTACCCGCCGCATCTCAACCCTCAGGACCCGCTCAAAGATCTCATGTCGTTGGCCTGCGACCCGGCCAGCCGGCAGCCTGGACCGGTGAGTGCGGGGTGGCCGACGGGCCGCGGAGGGGGCGTAGCGCCGCGGGCAAGGGTCGGGGCGGCGGAGGGGCGCGGTGCCGCGGGCAGGGGTCCGCGGACAGGGTTCCGCGGGCAGCCGCAGATTCCTCCTCCTTGGCTCCTGCCAGGCCCCCGCAGTGATGCGCGTCCTGCCCTCGGGGTTTCGCATTTGGGAGTTTCGCATTTGGGAGCTTCGCATTTGGGAGTGGCGGGCGAGGTGGCACCTTGTGAACAGACAGGGAGGCGGGGTGCAGGGGTCCCAGCCCCCTGGACCTCCAGCCAGTCTCGGGCCTGCCCAACCCCCATAGCCCTGCCGGCGTCTTGGTCCCTCCGAGGCCGCCCCCCACCCCCGCTCAGCCGGGGCACGCAGTGCTCCTCCCTTCCCCGCAGGCTCTGGCCCTAGTCCAGCGGAAGGGGCGGCGCGCGTGTCCACTCCTCCCTCCTCCTCCCCCAGCACGTACTGGGCGCCTTCCCCATCTCCCCCCCACCTGCTAGGGGGAGCCGCCTCCCAGGAAGCCGGTGGGAATCAGGGCTCCCCTGCGGGACCCGCGGTTTGCCCTCCAGAGAGCCCAGGGCCACGTGGTCAGGGCCAGAGGGGCCAAGGCGGGGGCAGCACCGGGGGCGCAGGGGTCTCAGGCCCCTGTGGGCAGCGGGAACTAGGATCCGGACTTCACAGCGCTGGGGGCTCAGGGGGACGGAGCCCTGGGCCGGCCTGCGCCATTCTGGGTGTTTTTAGGATACATTTATGATTTATCTGAAAGGCAGAGTGGGGGGTGGAAAGAGAGGAGAGAGAGAGAGAGAGAGAGAGGGGGGTAGAGGTGTTCCGTCCACTGGGTCACTCCCGGAATGGCTGGGGCAGGGCCAGGCCAGAGCCAGGAGCTCCATCCATGGCTCCCACGAAGGTGCAGGGGCCTGGGCACCTCGGCCTTCAGCCAGGGATCCGGATGGGAAGTGGAGCGGCGGGGACTCGAACCGGCGCTCCATGGGTGCTGGCATTGTGCACAGCCCGCCATGGGCCACATCTCGCCTTGTGAGGGTCCTGCCTGGCCCTGGAAGCCCCCTACCCCCTTCTATACTTTTCCAGCTGGGAACCCTGATCACAGTTTGGTGGCCTCTGCCTGCCCTGCCCCGCCCCTTCTCAGACCCAGGCCAGGAACCAGCTTCCCTTGAACTGCCAGGAAGCCGGCCCCAGATTCAAATCCTGCCTCAGCTGGCTTGAAGGCCCAGGCTTTCCCCACCCACTCACCTGTGAGGTGGGGGAGGGCAACTGTGTCCTGTGAAGACTCCCCTGGGGGTGAACGGGGCAGTGCCCAGGGCCTGGCATGCAGTAGGCACTTAATAGATGTGGACAGCACGTAGATCCCCTCCCTGGAAGCCGCACGGGGTTCTGACCACAAACCCGGGCTCCCACCCCCAGGCCTGGCCAGGCCCCTGTTCCCCTCCCCCTCTGTAGCCCCTGACCAAGTGCCCTGGGTGTGATTAGAGTGAGGGAGTGAGGCCTGCAGACCTGCTGCCGCCCTGCCTTGCTCCACGCAGCAGTTTGGAAGTTACCAAATGCCATTGGTGACAGGCGGCCCCAGGACCGCAGGGCGCAGGGTGCCACGGGAGTGTGTGCAAAGGGCTGGCTGTGTGACCCCAGGCAGTGGACACCCTCTCTGGACCTGGCCGGCCCCTCGCTAACGGGCTCTTGGTCTCTCTCCTCCCTGCAGCCTACTCTGTGCCCAACACGTTCCCTGTAAAGCCTTCCTTTGTGGGATTAGGACCAAGCGATCCTGTGGGCAGCTTTCAGGCAGAGGTAGGGGCCGAGAGGCCGGCCGGAGGGGGGCGGGGAGCCGGGCAGAGGGGCCAGCCTGGGGGGCACAGGGAGAGGAGAGGCGAGCCCGCCCGCCCCCGCCGCTGGCCACAGCCCGGGCTCCGGGGGCCTCGAGCGAGCCCGGGCTGGCTTCTCCTGGGCTCCCCCTCCTGCCTCCTGCCCAACATCTGTCCATATGGGGAGAGGCCCAGAGAGGCCGGGGACCTGCCCAGGGTCACACAGCCATCGGCTGGAACTTGCCTCACCCCCACCCCGTGCCCCAGACCCAAGGCCTGGGGGGAGACCCTGCTCCAGGGAGGGGCTCAGAGCAGGGAGGTGAGTGACCCCGGGGCCCATGTGTCCCCCAACCTGCCCGCCTTAGGGGACCCTGGGCCTGAGACAGTAGGAGGGGGCCCCAGAGCCCCTGCCCCTGACCATGTTGTTGGGGAAGGGGTCTCAGATGCACAGAGAAGCCAGTCCAGAAGCTCCAGGTCATGTGGGGGAGGTCCCCGAGGCTGTGGCTGGACCCTGCTGCACCCCTCTGGGCCTCGGGCACAGGGCAGGGGCCAGCAGCTCCCACACCCAGGTCACTGGGAGCCGGGGCGGCACTGACCGGGCCCAGACCCCCTCCAGTGGGGGCTTTGAGCTCCTAATTGATTCAGAAACCAAAGCTAATAGGGCTCAGGCCTGGCCCTAACTCTTCCTCCACCACATGCCTGAGAGCAGAGGGAAACCAAGCCAAGCAAGGCCCCAGTGAGGATGGGGTGGGGGGCCGGGGTACAGGGAGGGGAGGGGGGTCCACAGTGGGTCAGGGCACTGCAACAGATTGTGACTGTTGGGAGGGGGGTGTGAGGGCAGGTGCTGCCTGCTCCCTGCAGCTGGGGAGGGGGCAGGAAGCCAGAGCCCCACTCTGGGCCGCCTCAGGGCTGATTCCGGCTCTGTCCCCATTGGTGGTGTGCTACTCAGCCCCCACCCGCCCCCAAGCCTCCTTCCTCTGCAGCCCCTCCCCCAGTCAATACCCATTGATCTCCACCCCCACCCTCAGCATGTGCCTAGCCCTCTGAGCTGGGCTCACCTGGGCACCCCAGCCCCCAGCTGCCCACTGGCCCCAGGAGCGCCCAAGGCAGGCCAGGGTCACATGCCAGAAGCCACGTGGGCAGCCGCGGCCAGGCCACAGGAGGCAGAGGCTGTCCACTGGAGAGGGTCACACCCAGAGTCTGTCTGGTTGCCAACGGAAAGGCAACCCTTCCCCGCAGGCTCTGCCTGTCAAAAAAAAAAAAAAGAAAAAAGAGAGAGAGAGAGAGAGAGAGAGAGAGAGAGACAGGCCTAAGACCCCACAGGCCAACCCCGGAGTCTAGGGAGTTGGGCCTGAAATGCCCCCAGTCGTCCCTGGAGTCGAAACACAAGCCCAGGCTGACCCCAGCCAGCCCTGGGATCTAGAGAGATGGGCCCAGGATGCCACCTCCACAGCCCTGGAGAAGATGGAGACAGGCCCAAACTGCCTCTGGCCAGTCCGGGGGTCCAACACTGGCCTGAGTTGCCACCCAGCCGGCCCTGGAGTCTAGGGAGATGGCCTGGGCTGCCCCCTGGCTGCCCTAGAGTCAGGAGAAGGGCCTGAGCCGCCCCTGGCAAGCCCTGGGATCTAGGGAGATGGGCCCAGGCCACCCGACCTCCACCCTGGAGAAGAGGGAGACAGGCCCAACCTACCCCTGGCCGGCCCTGGGGTCTAGGGAGACAGGCCTGAGCTGCACCTAGCCAGCCCTGGGGTCTAGGGAGACAGGCCTGAGCTGTTCCCAGCCAGCCCTGGGGTCTAGGGAGACAGGCCTGAGCTGCCCCCAGCCAGCCCTGGAGGCGAGACATGGGCCTGAGCTGCCCCAGGCTGGCCCTGGGGTCTAGGGAGATGGGACTGAGCTGCCCCTAGCCAGCCCTGGGGGCTAGGGACACGGGACCAGGCCGTCCCCACCCCCCCAGACCTTGAGAAGAGGGAGACAGGACCGAGCTGCCCCTGGCCAGTCCTGTGATCTAGGGAGATGGGCCCAGGCTGCCCCCACCCCCCGGCCCTGGAGAAGAGGCCCTAGCTGCCCCTAGCTGGCCCTGGGGTCTAGGGAGATTGGCCCGAGCTGCCCCTGGCCAGCCCTGGGGATGAGACTCGGGCCTGAGCTGCCCCTGGCCAGCTCTGGGGTCTAGAAAAACTGGCCTGAGTTGACCCCAGGCAGCCCTGGAGTCGAGACATGGGCCAGAGCTGCTGCCTGGCCTGCCCTGGAATTGAGACACGGGCCCGAGCTGCCCCTGGCTTGCCCTGGGCTCTAGGGAAATGAGCCCAAGCTGTCCCCGGCCAGCCCTGGGGTCTAGGGAGATGGGCCCAGGCCGCCCCCTGGCCCTGGAGAAGAGGGAGACAGGCCCAAGCTGCCCCTGGCCAGCCCTGGAGTCAAGACACAGGCCTGAGCTGCCCCGGCCAGCCCTGCAGTCTAGGGAGATGGCCTGGGCCGTCCCCACCCCAGCCCTGGAGAAGAGGGAGACAGTCCTGAGGTGCCCCTGCCGGCCCTGGGGTCTAGGGAGACTGGCCCGAGCTGCCCCTGGCCGGCCCCGGGGTCTAGGCAGACTGGCCCAAGCTGCCCCCGACCAGCCCTGGGGTCTCAAGCTGCCCTGGACAGCCCTGGGGTCAGGAGACAGGCCTACGTCCCCCAATTGCCAGTCCTTGAGTCTAGGGAGATGGACCCGAGCTGCCCCCAGCCAGCCCTGGGGTCAAGGGAGATGGGCCCAGCCCCCCCCCCCACCAGACCTGGGGTCACAATCAGGCACAAGTTGCCCCCGGCCAGCCCTGGGGTCTAGGGAGATGAGCACGAGCTGCCCCCAGCCAGCTCTGCGGTCTAGGGAGACAGGTCTGGGCCGCCCCCCTGGCCCTGGAGAAGAGGGAGACAGGCCCAACCTGCCCCTAGCAGGTGCTGGGCTCTAGGGAGACTGGCCCGAGCTGTCCCCAGCCAGCCCTGGAGTCGAGACCCGGGCCCAAGCTGTCCCCGGCCAGCCCTGGGGTCTAGGGTTACGGGCCTGAGCTGCCCCCAACCAGCCCTTGGGTCTATGGAGTCGGGCCCAAGCCACCCCCCCCCCAGCCCTGGAGTAGAGGAAGACAGCCCCAAGTTCCCTGGCTGGCCCTGGGGTCAGGAGAAAGGCCTAAGCCCACCACAGGCCGGCCCTGGGGTCTAGGGAGATGGGCCCAGGCCACCACCACCCCCCAGCCCTGGAGAAGGAGACAGGCCCAGGTTCCCTGGCCAGCTCTGGGGTCTAGGGAGTCGGCCCAAGCTGTCCCCGGCCAGCCCTGGGGTCAGGAGACAAGCCTAAGCCCCCTACTGGCCAGTCCTGGAGTGTAGGGATTTTGGACCCAGCTGCCCCTGGTCGGTCCTGGGGTCTAGTGATTTGGGCCCGGGGCTGCCCCTCGCCCCAGCCCTGGAGAAGAGGGAGACAGGCCTGAGCTTCCCCTGGCCAGCCCTGGGGTCAGGAGACAGGCCTACGTCCCCCACTTGCCAGCCCATGAGTCTAGGGAGACAGGCCAGAGCTGCCTCTGGTCAGCCCTGGAGTTGAGACAGGGTCCCAAGCTGCCTCTGGCTTGGCCCTGGGGCTGGCTGGGGGAGGAGGGGTCCCACGCGTTTTTCAGTTGAGCTACACCTAAAACACTAAGTGAGGGACCCCGGCCCCATCCTCACCCCCACCCCTCCTGGCAGGAGAGGGGAGACCGGCGAGGGGCGTGAGGTGTCCTAGGGCCTGGGAGCCCGGATGCAGGGACCCCTCCTGGCCTCTGCCGACTTCTTCCCTCCAGGCGACACTGGGGGGGCGTGTCCCCGTCCCTCCTCCCCCAGTGGCCCCCAGCCTGGCCTGGGGTCTGGAGACAGGCCTATGTCCCCTCCTCCGGAGAAAGGCCCGAGACCCTGGCCCGGCCCGCGCGGCCCCTCCCCTAGCGGTGCATGATGCTTGGCACTGGAGAGCACAGCCTGGCTTCCAGCATCCAAGGGATGTATGTATGGCAAACCGGGCTCGCCCTCCCCGCCCGCCCGGTTCCTCTCACAAAACAAAAACAAACAAAAAAAGATACCGCCCCCCCAAAAAAAAACCACTAAAAAAACAAAAGCCCCAAACCTCCGTGTTTCCTGATTTGCAGGGATTTCTGCCACTTGAATTGCCTTGCCTTGGAGACGGCTTCCCCGCCTGGGCGGGCAGAGCTGCATGCCTGCTCTAGTCCCGGCGCTGACTCAATAGGTATGTATTATCTTTCTCATAGGTCCCACACGGCCACGTTTGATTCTGGCTTGCACATCGCCCTCTCTGTTCCCCTGCCCCCTAGCCTGTCGGGGAGCAGCCCCTCCCCCACCCATCCATCCCTCTGCAGGGGTGGGGGCGCAGAGTGTAACTAACAGGACCGACTCTTGCTAAGCAGTGCCTCACTCTCTGCTGGCGCAGCTCGGTCTCCCCCCCCCCCATATGTCTATATAGTCAATCCAATATGAATGCCAGTTTAAGTAATGGCTACTCTGCTTCCAATTCACCTTCCTGCTAATGTACCTGGGAAGACAGTGGAAGATGGTCCAAGTACTTGGGTCCTGGCACCCTTGGAGACCTAGATGGAGTTTCCGACTCCTGGCTTTGGCCTGGCCCAGACCTGGCTGTTGTTGCCATTTGAGAAGTGAACCAGAGATAGAAGATTCTCTCTCCCCTCCCCTTCCACCCCCACTCGCTCGCTCTCTGTGTGTGTTTCTTCCTTTCTGTCACTTGCCTTTCAAATAAATAAATAAATCTTAAAAAAATAAAGAAACTCCATAGCCACTAGCAGACATTCCCACTTTCTCTTGCTCTCTCAGCTAACTATTCCCTCCCCATTCTCCAACCCTGACTCCCAGTCCCAAGAAATCACTTTTCTAGTTTGTGTCTCTCTAGATTTCTCTCTGCTGGGCTTTTTACCTCTCCTGCCTAACTGTAATTATATTTCTTTGTGCCCACATCCCACCTTTCCCCTGCCCACTGGCCACACAAGCCTCTGGTAACCACCATGCTATTCTGTCCTCTACAAGATCGGATGTCTTAGATTTTACACCTTAGTGCAATCATGAGGTATTTGTCTTACCGTGTCTGCCATATTTTATTTAATGTAATATTTCCCAGGTTCATCCGTGCTATTGCAAAACTGGATTCCATTCATTTTATAGCTGAATAATATTCTACTGTGTATATGTGCAACATTTTAATGATCTCTTCATCTGTTGATGGACAGTTGACTGCATGTCTCGGTTATTGTGAATAGTACAGCAATGAATACAGAGTGTGGATGTCTCTTTAACCTACTGGTTTCATTTCCTGGGCATATGTACACAGAAGTACAAGGCTGGACCCTATGGAAGTTCCATTTTTAATATTTTGAGGAACCGCCATACTGTTCATAAAAGCTTTGTTAATTTCCACTTCCACCAACAGTGTACAGTGTTCTCTTTACTCCACATCCTTGCCAGCACTTGCCATCTTTCATCTTCTTGGTAATAGCCACTCCAGTAGGAGTGAAATGATATCTCATTGCGGTTTTGATTTGCATTTCCATTATGATTAGTGAAGTTGAACATTTTCTCGTTATGTTTTGGCATTTTCTATGTCTTCCCTTAGTAAATGTTGGTTTAGGACTTTTGTCCATTTTTAAATTGAGTTATTTGTTTTCTTGCTATTGAACTGTTGGAGTAACTTGTGTAATTCATATGCTAACCCACTTGCAGAAGCATAAGTCACAAATATTTATTATTCATATTTGGTAAATTCTCTCTTCATCCTGTAGATTGTTTCTTTTGCTGTGAGTAGCTTATTAGCTTGATGGAATCATTTTTGTCTTTTTGCTTTAGTTGCCTTGCTTATGAGGTCATATCTAAAACAATCACTGACCAGACCAATGGCATAGAACTTCTCCATATGTTTTCTTCTACTAGTTTTATCAATTCTGGACTTAGAATAAAGTCTTCCATTCATTTTGGCTTAATGTCTGCAGTACTGGGAGCTAAGGATCTAATCTCATTCTTTGGAATGTGAATATCCATTTTTCCCAAGATATTTGATTAAAGAGAACATCATTTCTCCATTGTGGATTTCTGGCACAATTGTTGAAAATGAGTTAACTAGAAATGCATGGTTTTACTTCTGGGCTATCCATTCTGTTCCATTTCTCTGTTTGTATTCACGTAAATACTACACTGTTTTAGGTTATTACTGCCTTATATATTTTTATTTATTTATTTTGACAGGTAGAGTGGACAGTGAGAGAGAGACAGAGAGAAAGGTCTTCCTTTGCCATTGGTTCACCCTCCAATGGCCGCTGCAGCCAGCGTGCTGCGGCTGGCGCACCGCGCTGATCTGATGGCAGGAGCCAGGTACTTATCCTGGCCTCCCATGGGGTGCAGGGCCCAAGCACTTGGGCCATCCTCCACTGCACTCCCTAGCCACAGCAGAGAGCTGGCCTGGGAGAGGGGCAACCGGGACAGAATCTGGCACCCCGACCGGGACTAGAACCTGGTGTGCCGGCGCCGCAAGGCGGAGGATTAGCCTAGTGAGCCGCGGCACCGGTCAAGCCTTGTAGTATATTTTGAAGCTGGGTAGACTGATACCTTCAACTTTGTTCTTTTTGTCCAGTACTACTTTCACACTAGGGGTCTGTTGTGGTTCCTTGCAAATTTTTGTGTTGCTTTTTATATTTATGTGAGGTATATTTTTATTGATATTGCATTGAATATATTGGGTGCTTTGAGTATTATGGATATTTTAATGTATTAATTCTTCCAGTCTATGAACACAGAATATCTTTTTTTGTACATTCTTCAATTTCTTTTCATCACTGTTTTATAGTTTCAATGTAGAGATCTTTCACCTCATTGGTTAAATTTATTCACAAGTACTTTTTAAGTTATTGTGAATGGGATTTTTGTTATTTCTTCATCAGATAGTTCATTGTTGGTGAACAGCAGTGTTACTCATTTTTGTTATTGATTTTGTATCTTGCAACTTTACTGAATTCATTTATTAGCTCTAACAGCTCTTGGTGGAGTCTTTTCAGTATTCTGTAATATGATCATGTTGGGAAAACAGGGACAATAAACTTCCTGTTCAATGTGGCTACCTTTTATTTCTTTCTCTTGCCTAATTTCTCTGGCTTTCACTTCTGGTGCAATATTTAAGTGATGAAATTAAAAGAAAAACTTTCAAATTTTCCCCATTCAGAATGATGTTGGCTGTGGATTTGTCATGTTTGTATGACTTTTATTATGTTGAGATCCATTCTGTCTGTACTTAATTTCTTGAGAGTTTTTCCATGAAAGGATGTTGACATTTGTAACATGCTTTTTCTGCGTCTGTTGAAACAATTGTGTGGTTTTGTCCTTCATTCTGTTAATGGGATGTGTTACATTCATTGAGTTGTATGTGTTGAAATAATCTTGCATCCCTGGAGTGAATCTCACTTGATCATGGTGAATGATCATGTCAATGTGCCTCTGGATTCAGATGCTATGATTTACATTGTGTTTTATTCTTGTTGTGTCTTTGGTTTGGATATCATGGTAATGCTAGCCTCATAAGGTAAGTTTGGGAATATTCCATTCTCTTCCTTTTTTTTTTTTAACAGTTTGAGAATTGAAATTAGTTCTCTTTTAAATATTTGATAGACTGGGGACCATGAAGTGACATAGGAGGCTAAGCTTCGCCTCACGGTGCCGGCATCCCATAAGGGCACCAGTTCCAGTCCCAGCTGCTCCACTTCTGATCCAGCTCCCTGCTAATGGCCTCAGAAAGCAGTGGGCCCCTCACACATGTAGGGGACCCAGAGGAAGCTCCCAGCTCCTGGCTTCTGATCAGCCCAGCTCCAACCGTTGCAGCCATTTGGGGAGTGAACCAGCAGATGGAAGACTTTTTCTGTCTTTCCCTCTCTCTGTAACTCTGCCTCTCAAATAAACATATAAAAATTTTTTTAAAAAAATATGTTTCGCAGAATCCTGGACTTTCTTATATGGGAGACTTTTAATCACTATTTTCATTTCCTAACTCATTATTTATCTGTTCATTTTTCCTGTTTCTTCATAATTTGATCTTGGTAAGTTGTACATATCCAGGATTTCATCCATTTCTTCTGATTTATCCAATTCATTAGCATTGATTGTTATAGTAGTTTTTTTTTTTAATTTGACAGGTAGAGTTATAGACATTGAGAGAGAGAGACAGAGAGAAAGGTCTTCCTTCCATTGGTTCACTCCCCAAATGGCCGCTATGGCCAGCGCTGCGCCGATCTGAAGCCAGGAGCCAGGTGCTTCTTCCTGGTCTCCCATGCGGGTGCAGGGGCCCAAGCACTTGGGCCATCCTCCACTGCCCTCCTGGGCTACAGCAGAGAGCTGGACTGGAAGAGGAGCAACCAGGACTAGAACCCAGCACCCATATGGGATGCTGGTGCTGCAGGCAGAGGATTAACCAAGTGAGCCACGGCATCGGCCTATAGTAGTTTCTTATGATTCTTTATATTTCTGTCATATTAGATGCAATGTCTCCTTTTTCATATCTGATTTTATTTATTTGAGTCTTCTTTTTTCTTAGTCTATCTAAAGTTTTGCCAATTGTTTCTTTTTTTCAAAAAAAATCTATTTTTCTAGTGTTTATTTTTCTAGTCATTTGTTTTTGTCATGATCTTTATTATTCCTTTCCTTCTAATAATTTGGTTCAAGGTGGTTTTTTTTTAAGATTTTATTTATTGAGATGTAGAGTTACAGACAGAGGAGATTGAGAGAGAGAGAGAGAGAGAGAGAGATCCTCCATCTGCTGGTTCATGCCCCAGTTAGCCACAACAGCCAGAGCTGAACTGATCCGAAGCCAGGAGCCAGAAGCTGGGAGCTTCCTCTGGGTCTCCCACGTGGGTGCAGGGACCCATACACTTGGGCCATCTTCAACTGCTTTCCCAGACCATAGCAGAGAGCTGGATCAGAAGAGGAGCATCTGGGACTTGAACCAGTGCCCACATGGGATATCAGCACTGCAGGAAAAGGCCTAGCCCACTATGCCACAGCACTGGCCCCAAGGCGATTTTTTTAAAGATTTATTTATTTATTTATTGAAGTTATAGAAAGAGTAAGTGAAAAAAGAGAGAGAGAGAGAGAGCTTCCATCTGCTGGTTCACTTCCCAGATGACCACAATGGCTAGGGTTGGGTCAGGCCAAAGTCAGGAGTCCCATCCAGGTCTCCCACGTGAGTGACAGGGGCCAATGTACTAAAGTCATCTGCTGCTTTCCCAGGTGCGTTAGCATGGAGTTGGATCAGAGGTGGAGCAACCGGGATTTGAACCAGTGCTCATATGGGATGCCGGCCTTACAGGTGGCTGCCTAACCCACTGCACCACACGCCAGCCCCTGGTGTGAGCTTTTTCCTCCTTTTTTATAGTTCCTTGAGTTGCAACATTGTGAGAGGTCTCTGTTCTTTTCTGATGTAGATATTCATTGCTGTTATCTTTTTTTTTTTTTTTTAGAATTGCTTTTGCTGCATTCCATCCATAGCTTTCAGTATGTTGTATTTTCATTTATCTTAAGAAAAATTTAAATTTCCTTTTAGGTTCTTCATTGACTCATTGGCTTTTTAAAAGAAATACATATTTTTTTGTGTATTTCTGAAATTCTAACTGTAAATGAGATCTAGTGTTATATAATTGTGGTCATGAAAGATACTTGATATGAATCCAATCTTCTTAAAATTGTTGGGCTTTTCTGTGGGCTCACATATTACCTATCCTGGTTAATGCACCACGTGTAGTTGAGAAGAATGTGTATTCTGCAGCTGTTGTATGGAATGCTCCGTAGTTGTCAGTTAGGTCTAATTGATCCAGAGTGCAATTTAACTCTGCCGATTCTTTGTTATTTTCTGTCTAGATGATTTGACCATTGCTGCAAGTGTGGTGTTGAAGTCCTCAACTATCATTGTATTGCAGTTCATTTATACCAGTTTGGGCCACAGCTGCTCAATTTCTGATCCAGCTCCCTGCAAATGGGCTGGGAAAAGCAGTGGAAGATGATTCAAGTGTAGAGGTCCCGTCACCCACATGAGAGACCTGGCTCCTGACTTCTGCCTGGCCCAGCCCTTGGCCATTGTAGCCATCTGGGGAGTAAACCTTTTCTCTCTTTCTCTCTGTAACTCTGCCTTTGAAATAAATAAATAAATCATAAAAGTATCATTTTAATATATGTGTGAAGACTTGTTTCTGGTGATTCTGTTCTGCTTCATTGGTCTATATGTCTATTATAAGCATCACACTAGGCTTGTAGTACGTTTTGATAATGGCAACTGTGAAACTCATAATTGTCTTCAAGAATATTTGGATATTCAGAGTCCCCCAAGATTCCATGTTAATTTTAACATGGATTTTTCTATTTTTGGATAAAATATTGATATTTTCACAGGAATTGCAATACATCTGTAGATCATTTTGGATAATGATATCTCAACAATGTTCAGTTTTTTAAAAATAAACAGAATTTTTTTCTTTTTACATGGATCCTCTTTCATTTCTTTTATCAGATATCTTTGATTAAGCTACAACTTTAATAGATTTGAAAAAAATATTGGGGGCCGGCATTGTGGTACAGTGGGTTAATCTGCCACCTGTAACACCAGCATCCCATATGAGGAAATGTTCTAGACCACTTCCAATCCAGTTCCCTGCCAATGCACCTGGGAAAGCAGTGGAAGACAGCCTATGTGCTTGCATCCCTGCCACCCACCTGAAGCTCTTGGCATCTGGCTCTTGGCTTCTGCCTTTGGCATAGCCCAGCCTCAGCCATTACAACCATTTGGTAGGTGTACCAGTGGTTGGAAGCTCTCTCTGTGTCTCTCTCCCTTTTCTCCCTCTTTCTGTAACTCAGCCTTTCAAATAAATAAACAAATCTTTAATTAAAAAGGAAGAAAAATTATAATTCTCACTAAATTTTCCTTGGTAAAATATACTTACTGCTCATAAAACCATATTACATTCATATTACTAGGCAAGGAACTTAATATTGTTATGTTATAATGAAACAGTTAAAAATTTAGATTTCAATTTCTAATAGTGTAAATATAAAGAATCTTTTACCCAGAGTGCAGTGAAACATCACAGGTTAAGGACACAGTCACCACAAGACTTGATTCACTGCTGTAACTAGCCCACAGTTCAAGAGTTCCCATGGACGTCTTCAGTTCTGACTATCCTTTCTTTTTTTAAAGATTTATTTATTTACTTGAAAGGCAGAGTTACAGAGAGGCAGAGGCAGAGAGAGAGAGAGAAAATGCTTCCAACCAAGGGTTCACTCCCCAAATGGCTGCAACAGCCAGAGCTGGGCCGATCCAAAGACAGGAGCTTCTTCCAGGTCTCCCATGCAGGTGTGGGGGCCCAAGGACTTGGGCCATCTTCTACTGCTTTCCCAGGCCTTAGCAGAGAGCTGGATTGGAAGTGGAACAGCTAGGATTCGAACTGGCACCCGTATGGGATTCCAGCATTGCAGGTGGCAGCTTTACCCACTACGTCACCACTATCTTTCCAACAGATGCTCTTGAAGCATTTGAATATATATAACGCAAAACCCCCACCTCAGCTCAACACCTGAGGTTCTGGAGAGTAGGTCATCTGATGCTTTGGTGTAGAGTTTTAATTAGGGCTCAACCACATGCTGACCACCTGCTGCCTTTAGTCTCCATCCCCTCCTGAAGGTTTGAGCTAACACCTTCAGTCTCCAGTTACTCAGGGGTTGGAAGCGACTGGGCATGTTCCAAAGGCCCCAACACAAATCACAGTGGTGGACTGCCAGGGGGTAAACTCCCAGGCAAAGATCCCAGCAGGCAGCACATTCTAGGAGACCACCACCCAGCAGCAAAGGGCAAAGGTCAGATTTCCATCTTCCCTTTAGATAGATGATGCCACATATGGGTTTTATTTCCATTTTCCTAATGGTTAGTGATAGTGAGCATTTTTTCTGTATGTTTGTTGCTCAGTTTATTTCTGCTTTGAGAAATATTTATTCAGATACTATACCTACTTCTTACCTGTACTTTTTCTTGCCGTTGTTGTTGGTGGTGAGTTTTTTTATTTTTTATTCTGGATGTTAATCCTCTGTCAGAAGAACAGTATTCAATGTTTTCTCTCATTCTTGTGGTTGTCTCTATACTATGTTTATTGTTTCCTTTGACCTCAGAAGATTTTCAGTTTGATATAATTCCATTTGCCTATTTTTTTACTTTTATTGATTGTACTTTGGAGGAGTTTCAAAAATGCTTTTGCCTGCACTGATATCTTTTTTTTTTTTTAGAAAATTTTTTTTATTTGACAGGTAGAGTTATAGACAGTGAAAGAGACAGAGAGAAAGGTCTTCCTTCCATTGGTTCACTCCCCAAATGGCCACTATGGCTGGCGCACCGTGCTGATCCGAAGCCAGGAGCCAGGTGCTTCTCCTGGTCTCCCATGCGGGTTCAGGGCCCAAGCACCTGGGCCAACCTCCACTGCCCTCCCAGGCCACAGCAGAGAGCTGGACTGGAAGAGGAGCAACCAGGACTAGAACCCGGCACCTATATGGGATGCTGGCACCGCAGGCAGAGGATTAACCAAGTGAGCCACAGCGCCGGCCCCTGTACTGATATCTTGAAGTGTTCTCCCTAGGTTTTCTTCTAGAAGTTTCATAGTTTCAGGTCTTACATTTAGGGCTTTAATCCATTTTGTGTCAATCTTTGTATGGTGTGAAACCTAGAGGTCAAATTTCAATTTTCTGCATGTGAGTTCAGTTTTAACAGCACCATTTATTAAAGACTCTCTTTTCTCCAAGGTAAATCTGATGACATCACATAGCTGTAGAGGTGTGGACATATCTCCAGGATCTCCATTCTGCTATATATGTTCATTTATATGCCAGTACCATGCTGTTTTAGTATAGTATGGTGTGCTTTGAGATCAGGTATTGTGATGCTCCCGCCTTGTTCTTTTGGCTCAATAGTGCTTTTGCTGCTCAGGGTCTCTTTTGCTTCTGTGACTATTAGGACTGTTTATTTTGGGTCCAAAGCTGTGGTGCAGCTGGTTAAAGCCCTGGCCTGCAGTGCTAGCATCCCCTATGGTACTGCTTCAAGCCCCAGCTGCTCCACTTCCAATCCAGCTCCCTGCTAATACACCTGGGAAACCAGAGGAGGATTGCCCAAGTGTATGGGCCCCTGCACCCACATGGGAGACCCAGAAGAAGCTAGTGGCTCCTGGCTTCAGCCTAGCCCAGCCCTGGTCATTGCACCCATTTGGGGAGTGAACCAATGGATGTAAGACCTCTCTCTCTGTCTCTACCTCTGTCTGTAACTTTGCCTTTCAAATAAATGTTTTTGAAAAAGGATTGCTTATTCTATTTTCATTAAGAGTGCCATCCATATTTTGATGGTGACTGTATTAAATCTGTAAACAGCTTTTTGTAGTATGGGCATTTTAACTGCATTTTTCTCCCAATCCATGAACACAGGAGAATGTTCTTCTGGGCCAGGGGTGTGGGGTCCTCTTCAATTTCTTTCAATAGTGTTTGTAAATTTTTATTATAGAGGTCATTCACTTTCCTGGTTAAATTTGGTTCTATGCATTTGATAGCTTTGGTAGCTATTGCAGGTAGAAATACTTTTATAGTTTCCTCCTTCCTCCACAAGTTTGTTATTGATGTATAAAAATGCTGTTTATTTTTGTATGATGATTTCAAATCCTGCATGTTTCCTGCATGAATTCATTTATTAGTTCTAATAGTCTTTTGGCTGCATTTTTCTATGTGTCAAATCATCTGCAAGTGAGGATAATTTTATTTCCTCCAGACATATTTCTGTGCCTTTTATTTCTTTCTATAGCTTAATTGCTTTGGCCAACACTTCTGTTATCGTGCTGGATAAGAATGGTGAGTGCAGACATTCATTTCTTGTTCCAGATTTTAGAAGAAAAGTTTTCATCTTTTTGTTTTTAAGATTTATTTATTTATTTGAAGGCAGAGAGAGAGAGAGCGGGAGAGAGAGAGAAATGTTCCATCTGCTAGTTTACTCCCAAATGGCCACAATGGCTGGAGCTGTGCCAATCTGAAACCAGAAGCCAGGAGATTCTTCCAGGTCTCCCACATTGGTACAAGGTCCCAAGTATTGGCTGCCTTCTGCTGCTTTCCCAAGCACATTAGCAGGGAACTGAACCAAAAGTGGAGTGGCTGGGACTTGAACCAGTACCCATATGGGATACTAGGGGTGCAGGTGGCTGTTTTACCTGCTATGCCACAGCACCAGCCCCAGAAGTTTTCATCTTTTCCCCATTCAGGGTGATGTTGGTTCTTTGTCTTACTCAGAAAACTTCTATGATGTTGAAGTATGTACCTGCTATCCATACAGGTGGCTATGACTGCCCTGGACCTGGGATTCCCCAAAGCCAGATTCATCAGGTAATACTGGGCATCCAGGTTTCCTCTGGTAGAGAGGCAAATGACCTTGTGAATCTAGGCACTGGAGCCTGTGGGGCCAGCTGTCCCACTCTCTCACGTCAGAGTTAATTTTAATGCTTTCAAAAGGCAGGGCAAGAATACTTGAAACTAAGGGAGGCAGGCTAGGAGACGGGCCTGAGGGCATCTAGTCTGCATTCAAGGCACTGTTTTGCAGCTTGGTTTCACTTTCTTTTTTTTTTTTTCCTAGTCTGTAACTGTAATAAATATATTTTATTTCCTCTTTACACATTCTGCTTACCAAAAGCTAATTTTCTGATCTTGTGGCTAATTAAAACTATGTTTAATTCAACAGAAAAAAAATACAACTTTCCTAAGAATTTTAGGGACTGGGGCTGGTGCTGTGGCGCAGCAGGTTAAGCAGCCACCTGTGACATCAGCATCCCACATGCGAGCACCAGTTTGAGTCCCACTGCTCTGCTTCCAGTCCATTTGCCTACTGATGCTCCTGGGAAAGAACCAGAAGATGGCCCAAGTTCTTGAGCACCTGCTAACCATGTGGGAGACCCAGATGGTGTTCCAGGCTCCTGGCTTCAGCCTAGCCCAGCTCCAGCTATTGCCACCATTTGGGGAGTGAACCAGTAGATGGAAGATCTTTCCTTCTTCCTCTCTCTCCCTCCCTCTCTCCCTCAGTATCTTTCTGTCATTGCTTTTTAAATAAATAAAAATTTAAAACAAAAAGAATTTGAAGACTGACTACTGCAAAATGGCTAGAATCACAGGACTTCAGCTAAGGAAGGAACCACACCATCCCCTTGTAAACAATCAAGCCCTACATCAAAGGAACCACCTCCAACTGCTTTCAAACTGGCCTTCCCAGTTTGCCCATTATCCCCTCTCACTTCCTCCAGCTCCTTTTCTCCTTTAAATGTGCTCTTGTTAACTGGCAAGACAGGAAAAGCATTGACACAAAGCTGTCTGCTTCTCTCCCAAGACTGCTAGCCTCCTGCATAAACCTGTTTCTTTGTATCAACTCCTTCTCCCTGGTAAACTCTTGTCCAGGGACCAACAGCCCAGCCCTAGTTTCTCTGGTATCAAGTCCAGCCAACTTTGCCTTTCCAGAATCATTTATTTCATTGATCTTTGTGTGCCTTTTCATTTCTGTTTCATTAATTTCTGCTCTGATCTTTCTTTCCTTTACTGATTTTGGGATTGTTGTTGTTTTGCTTTTCTTGGTCCTTGGGATATATTGTTATTTTTTAATTTAGGCATCCATTCTTATAAACATTTCTTTGAGTACTTATTTTGTACCATAAGTTTTGGTATATTGTTTTCATTTTTCTTTGTTTTGAGATCTTTTTAAATGTCTTGTTTAATTTCTTTAATGACCCACTGTTCCTTCGATGCCATGTGGTTCAATCTCCATGTATGTGTATAATTTCTACCATTTCTAGTGTTGATTCTCAGTTTTTCTCAGAAAATATTGATGTTATGATTTTGATTCTGTTGAGTTGGTTTAGATTTGTTTTGTAGCCTAATATATGTTTTTTTCTTGGGACTATTCCATGTTCTGATGGAAATTATGTAAATGCTGCAGCTGTTGAATGAAATGTCTGTCAATGTTAGCTCCACTTGGGCTATAGTGCAGTTTATCACGGATGTTTCCTCACTGAGTTTTTCTGGATGACCTGTCCATCAATGAAGGTGAGATGTTGAAATGTCTCACTATTGTTGTGTTAGATTCTATCTCTGCCTTTAGATCTAATAATGTTCTTTTAAAAATACTGGGTGCTCCAGAATTAGGTACATTTTATATTTATCATCATAATAGTTTCCTGTTAAACTGATCCCTTGATATGCTGGCCACCTTTGTCTCTTTTTAAAGCTTGTGTCTTAAAATCTGTTCTCAGTGACAGAAGGATGGCTGTTCCTACTTGAGTTTGATTTCCATTGTATGAAGTGTCTTTCTTCTACCCTTCAGTTTCAATCTGAGTCTTTACTGGTAATGTGAGTTTTTTGTTCATTGACCATCTATGGGTCTTATTTTTATATCCATTCACTCAGTCTGTATCAAGGTTATAATTATGTAAAGACCCCTATCATTTTCCTAAATTTCTTCTATTTTTAAATATCTTTTGTTCTAGTCTTGTTTTATGGCTGTTCATCTTCATGGTTTAGTCACTTACTTTATTGAAAAGGATTTATTCTTTTCTGTTTCTCTTTTGTGCATCTGTTCTTCCTATGGATTTAATATTTACACATATTTGTATGATGGTAGTTATCTTTCACTTCTAGAATTAGTACCCTTTGTAAGGCTGGCTTTTGATTATGAATTCCTACAGTGCTTGTCTGCCTTGGAAAGTCTTTATTTCTCCTTATTTCTAAAGGATAGTTTTGCAGGAAATTTTCTTTAAGAATATGAAATATGTCATTGCTGAAAAATCTGCTGTTAGTATGATGGAAGTTCCCCTAAATGTGACTTGATATTATTTTTCTTGCTCCTTTTATAGTTCTACCTTTGCCTTGGACTTTTGACAGGTTGATTGTCACATGCTATGGGTGAGTATCTTTTTTTCTCATGTCTATTTTGGCTCCTATGGGACTCCTGTGCTTGAATAAGAGTATCTTTTCCATGATTTGGGAATTTCATAGGACTCTTTCATTGAATAGATTTCATGCACCTTCTCCATTTTCTTCCCTTCATGGACCTCAAAATTAGAATATTAGTTCATGTAATGCTTGCCGATGATCCCTGAGGCTATCTTTATTCTTTATTTCTGTGTGTCTGAGTAGAACATTTCATGAGACCTGTCTTCAAGTTCAGATATTTTTTTTTTCTCTTGAACCAAGCTGCTGCTAAGGCTTTCACACGTATTTTGTATCTGAGTTACTGAATCCTTCACTTGCAAGGTTTCTGTTTGGTTCTTCTTTACCATTGCTGTGTTTTTGCTGAGCTTGTTACTTATATCATGAATGATTTTGTTGCACTGTCTGTACTCTCTTTTTAAAACTATTAATTAATTAATTAACTAATTTGAAAGAATGAGAGAGACAGGGGAGGAGGGGGGAGGGAGGAGATTGAGAGGAAGAGAAAGATCTTTCATCCACTGGTTCAATTCCAAAATGGCCAAAACAGCCCAGTCTGGGCCAGGCCAAAGCCAGGATTCATGAACTCCATCCTCATCTCCCACATGGGTTGCAAGGACCCAAGCACTTTGGCCATCCTCCACTGTCTTCCCAAGGGCATCAGCACAGAGCTGGGTCAGAAGCAGAGCAGCTGGACTCAAATTGGCACATTAATATGGGATGCCAGCATTGCAAGCAGCAGCCTAACCTACTGCACCACAATGCTAACCCTTGTCTGTACTCTCTTGAATATCAATGCTTCCTTCAAACATTCTTTTGAATGTATTATCATGCATTTCATCAATGTGGTTTGGGGATAGCAATTCTGTTTCTAGAAAGTTATTATATTCCTTTTGAGGCATAATATTTCTTTGTTTCTTTCATTTTTTCTTGTGACTACATTGAGATTTTCACATCTGGTAGATGGCTGTTTCGATCAGTTTTATACATTGGTTTTAATAGAAAATAGCTAATGCCTGAAGGTGCCTTGAGGTGTCAGTTTGATGGGGTACCTTCACTTTCCTTACAGTTAGGTGCCATAGTGTAGTCTACCTGTATCTCTTTGGGCTTCAATGTATGGTCTTTGATGTGATGCATCTGATGGCAAGTCAGGAAGACTCATTGTCTCTGGAGACCACACAGTGGGGACAACATTGTAGCAGTCCAGGCCAATGTAATGCACACAACAGTGGATCTGGGAGCCTGCTGTGTGGCCACTGTAGCAATAACAGCGGGTATACCACAAGAATGGTATGTGCTTCCTCAGGCAGCGTAAGTCAACTGTGCTGTTGGCAAGGACCTTCAGCATTATTCTGAGTCCCAGTATTATTCTCATGGTGTGGGCCGATGAGAAGCTTGCCACAGGAGGGGCAGCAGCTGTGGAGTGCAGTGCCCACTCTCAGTCCCAGTGGTTTGGGCCAATGAGCAGTAGCTGGCTACAGGGGGAGGTGGTGACCAAGGGAGGGGGGGGTGTTTAAATGCCTTCAGCTAGTCTCAGAAGTGATGTGGGCCCACTAGTAGATGGCCATGGAAGGAGGCAATGGCCAGGGAGTGCACCATCTACCCTAAGGTCAAGTGGTAGTGAGGCCTCACAAGCAACTGGTCCTGGGAAGAGGCAGCAGCAGAATTCAGTACACGTCCTCAGTCCCAGCAGTAGTATGGAACCATGAATGTGCGGCCTCAGATGGAAGTTGTACTGGGGGACGTACAATACTCACTCTCAATCCCAATGATGGTCCAGGCCCATGGCCAGCTGGCTGTGGGAAGCAGTGGTGGTGAGTGAAGGGAAACAAGCTTCAGGTCCCAGAAGACAAGTGCCTTGGTGTCTCACATCTTCACACAGCACCCCCCATGCTGGCTGAACCACCTGCCTCCCATAACGAAGGGCTCTGTGCAGGCTTGGGTCCTGGGGTCACACCTGTTCTTCTGGACCAAGTTGCATTTGAAGGGTGTTGTCCCCCATACTTGTGTGGTAGAATGTCTCGGATCTGGGGATGCTCAGGAATGGGATATTCACAGGTTTCTGACCCCTAGAACAGTATGAATTCAGACAATGGCTTTCTTCTTAGGATGCTGTTGGACTGTCATCCTGGGCTCTGGAGCTTGGGAGGTGTAGGAGACAACCTTCTCTAAAGCAAAGCTATTGTAAAGGTTCTCAGTAGCTCTCCAACTGAGCTACAGCTGTGATGATTGGAAACTCTTGGATAGCTAGAATCACAGGCATGGCAATGGAGTCTCCTGAGATTCCCATGCCCACCCTTTCTCCTGCAATGGGAGTGGAATGAATATATTTGATGTTGTGAGATGGACATGAATCTTTGTGGGCTGGGACAGAATGTTTTATTTTGGATAGTAATTTGGATGTCTCTGAAAGGCCCATTTATTAGAGACATTTTTCCTCAATATCTTAATGGTTAACAGATTACAGATGGAACTTAATTATTGTATCTACAAGTGGGGCCTTGGAAAGTGATCATATTAGACTGATGGAATGACACGTATGATTGAATCATGCTTGCTTTGTAAGGGAAGAACATGTAGACAATGGTAAGTGAAGGGCATATTCTCTGTATTCTTTCTGCTTCATCATGTGATCATCCATCCACCACCCTCCAGCCTCACTAGCTCCCTAAACCAATGAGGCAATTTGATGTTAGATTGTAAACTTCCAAAACTGTAAGTTGAAATAAACCTTCCATCTTAAGTAGCTCCTCTCAGGTAGTTTATTTAAGGTAACAAAAAGCTTACTAATGCACAGTTACTACAATGAAATAGCCATGCAGCTCATTTTATAAAGGAAAAAGTTTATTTAGCTCACAATTGTGGGGGTTCAAGTCTAAAATCAGGTGGTCCTTTTGGCTGGGCATCTGGTAGGGATAGCAGATGGCAATCACAGAGTGTATGCAGACAAAAGTCACGTGACAAGTCAGGAAGCAGTGGCTATCTATGGCCAACAAGGCTTTTAAATCAACCTTCTCATGAGAACTGCCTTCTGAGGACATATCCCCAATTTTCTAAGAACCTCCGGCTAGGCCTACCTCCTAAACACAGTAATTGGATTAAGTTCAAGTCTGTAGTACCATTAACTCATGATTTTTGTCATTAAAAATCATGTAGGAACTTGGAAGCCAAATTATGTTTAAATAATAAGATCTATGTTTCCTCTGCTGTTAAAATTTTATGAAGAAATGCTTTAGGTTCTTGATCCCACAAAAGATGATTAGGCATTATTATGAACAAGTAAATGCCAACAAATTGGAAAACCTAGAAGAAATGGATAGATTTCTAAACCTATATAATCTGTTGGCCGGCGCTGTGGCTCACTAGGCTAATCCTCCGCCTAGCGGCGCTGGCACACCGGGTTCTAGTCCCGGTTGGGGCGCCGGATTCTGTCCCAGTTGCCCCTCTTCCAGGCCAGCCCTCTGCTGTGGCCAGGGAGTGCAGTGGAGGATGGCCCAGGTGCTTGGGCCCTGCACCCCATGGGAGACCAGGAAAAGCACCTGGCTCCTGGCTCCTGCCATCGGATCAGCGCGGTGCGCCGGCTGCGGCAGCCATTGGAGGGTGAACCAACGGCAAAAGGAAGACCTTTCTCTCTGTCTCTCTCTCTCGCTGTCCACTCTGCCTGTCAAAAAAATAAATAAATAAATAAATAAAAATAAACCTATATAATCTGTCAAAATTTAACCACAAAAATATTGAACAGATAAATAACAATGAGATTGAATCTGTTACACAAATCTTTCAAAGAAGAACACCAATTCTTCTGAAACTACTCCTATATATTCAAAGGGATGGAAACTTTCCAAACTTACTCTAAAAAACCAACATTATCTTAAAACCAAAACCAAAGACATGACAAGTAAACAAAACTGCAGACCAGCATCCCTAATGAACGTAGGTAGAAAATTTCTCAAAAAAATATTATCAGATTGAATCTAGCAAGACATCACAAAGATCATTTGCCACCATCAAGTGATATTTGTCCCAGGGATAGTTCAAAACACATAAATCAATCAATATAATCCCATCAACAAAATGAAGGATTAAAAATTATATTCCAGGCTGGCTCCGTGGCTCACTAGGCTAATCCTCCACCTGCGGCGCCAGCACCCCAGGTTCTAGTCCTGGTCAGGGCACCGGATTCTGTCCTGGTTGCTCCTCTTCCAGTCCGGCTCTTTGCTGCGGTCCGGGAGGGCAGTGGAGGACGGCCCAGGTCCTTGGGCCCTGCACCTGCATGGGAGACCAGGAGGAGGCACCTGGCTCCTGGCTTAGGATCAGCACAGCACGCCGGCCACAATGCGCCGGCCATAACGGCCACTTGGGGGGTGAACCAATGGAAAAAGGAAGACCTTTCTCTCTGTATCTCTCTCTCACTGTCTAACTCTGCCTGTCAAAAAAATTATATTCCAATATGTGTTGATGAAACATTCAAATTATCCTCATTTCAAATGATATGATTCTACATGCAGAAAAATGTAATGATTCCACCAAAAGACTGCCAGCACTGATAAACCAATTCAGTAATATTTCAGGAAACAAAATCAACTTTCATAAATCAGTAGCACTTATACAAACCAATAATGAACTTGCTGAGAAGGAAATTATAGGGACCGGCACTGTGGCACAATGGGCTAAAGCACTGGCCTTAAGGGCCAGCATTCCATATGGGTGCTGGTTCTAGTCTCGGCTGCTCCTCTTCCAATCCAGCCCTCTGCTATGGTCTGGGAAAGCAATGGAGGATGGCCCAAGTCCTTGGGCCCTTGAACCCATGTGGGAAACCCAGAGGAAGCTCCTGGCTTTGGATCTGCACAGCCCTGGCTGTTGTGGTCATCTGGGGAGTGAACCAGCAGATGGAAGAGCTCTCTCTGTCTCTACCTCTCTCTGTAGCTCTTTCAAATAAATAAAGTAGATCTTGAAAGAGAAAGAAAGAAGGAAAGAAAAAGTTATAAAAGCAATTCTATCAAAAATAACTTAAAAAATTCACAATAGCTAAGATATGGAATCAACCCAGTGTCCATCAACTGATGATTGGATAAAGAAATTATGTTATGCAAACACCACGGAATACTCCTCAGTGGTGAAAAAAAAATGAAATCCTGTTTTTTTCTTTTTCAACAAAATGGATGCAACTGGAACCCATTATACTTAGCGAAATAAGCCAATCCCAAAAAGACAAGTACCATATGTTTTCCCTGACCTGTGGTAACTAATGAAGTACCTAAATAGTACTTAAAATGCAACATTTTGAGATGACGAGTGTTTTTTTTTTTATAAATAGTGTTGTCCTTTTTTTCTTCATATTTGTTGAATTTTTTACTTAGTGTTGGGTTAATTCTATGAATATGAACTGAAAATATATCTTTATAAAAATTAACAGTAGGAATAGGAGAGGGAGGAGGAAGAGGAGTGGGAGCAGGGTTGAGAGGGAGGGTACAGTGGGAAGTATCACTATGTTCCTAAGTCTATATATATATTAAATACATTAAATTTGTGTACCTTAAAGTTTTTAAAAAATCTTGGAATAAGTTCAATCAAGCACAAAGACTGCTACAATGAAAATTATAAAAACAATGAAAAATTAGACAAAAAAAGTGAAACGACCTGTTCATAGATTGCAAGAATCAAATTCTGTATTATCCAGAGCAATTTACCAATTCAACAGTCCCCACCAAAATACCAGTAAGATTCTTCACAAAACTAGAAAAAAAATACAGAAATTCATGTGGAAGCATGAAATACCCCAAATAGCCACATCAATCTTTAAAAAAAAAAAAGAACCTGGGTATCAAGACACACTGCAGAACTATAGTAATCAGGTTTAAAAACAGATGCACAGATCAATAGAACATAATAGATATCCCAGAGATAAATATGCACAGCTACAGTTAACTGATCCTTGGCAAAGACACCACAAACATAAATTACAGAGAGGACAATATCTTCAATAAATGGTGCTGGGGAAATTGTATATCCATCTGCAGAAGATTGTAACTAGATCCTACCTCTCAATCTTTACAAAAATCAATTCAAAACAGATCAAAGACCTGTATGCAAGACATGAAACTACTAGAAGGAAATGCTTCCAAACATTGGTATAGGCAAGAATGTTTTGGCTAACACTCCAAAAGCACAGACAACAGAAGCAAAACTAAACAAGACTGTATCAACCAAGAAGCTTCTGCACAGCAGAGGAAACAATGCAGAGACAACCAACAGAGTAGGAAATAACGTTTGCACACTATTCCTTGATGAACAATTTGCGGACTATGTAAGGAACTCAAAAAATATAGCAATAACAACAAATAAACTTTAAAATGGAGCAAAGGATCTGAACAGACATTTCTCAAAAGAAGACATACAAATGGGCAACAAATAAATGTTCCATAGCACTAGCCATCAGTGAAATGCAATGATTTATCACAGTGATAGATTACCTCACTCCAGCTAGAACAGCTATTATCAGAAAGAAAAAAATTAGGTGAAATAGCAGCAGATATTATCAAGAATATAGCCGCTCAACAAAAATCATTAGACTTTAATGCCCAGGTAGTGAGATAATAGAATTGCTCTATGTTCCTACTAGAAGAACAAAGAGAAATGTGTGTGACATCAAATCCATCTATATCAACACTTCTGGGGCAGTGCAGACTGGTAGAGTCAGCCAGAAGCTCGCTGTTTATAAGAAGTAACAAAGCATGCAGACCAACATGATTTATTTAGCTGCTTACTCAAAGAGAAAGCTTCTTTATTCAGTAAAAAAGAACAAGGATTCTGACAGTTTCACTTTGTATCTTTCTACTTTTTGTTGTCATTATACCTTGTACTCCCTGTCTTTCTGACTTTTGTCTATCTAGGAACAAAATCTCTGCCTATATTATTATTGCCCAACAAGTTGCATTGACTACTATGCTTTCCAGAAAAAAAAAAATAAAACAAAACTGAAGCTTGGTATTTTACACATATGCCTAAACCAAGCCATTCCTCTTCAGAGTGGGCGCGCCCCCAGTCAAATAAGTTTCTTCGTTGCTCGTTGACATTTTCTCTCAAGACCTTTTTCTGCACACCTCTTAGAATCACCAAATCTTTCTTCCGTGGGATGTAGCATCCTGGAAATGACGTGCCGGGGATTCCCCTGAGCAGTGGGCAACACTGACTCCTGACATAACTTCATCTGCATGGTCTTCAATGAAGACCTTTGAGGAAAAGGGAGAAATGGGGGTGGGGGTCAACACCAGTGCAGAATGCTGAAGAGGAAAGCCAGAGTCCCTGTGTGGGCCTTTACAGATGTGCTGGGGGGAACAGGTTGCTGCTTCTATAGTGCGTTGAGAACGTAAAAGGCAAGAGTTTTACAGATTTTGTCAACACTCAGCAGACCTTGGGCGATTCCAGAGAGAACAGTCCGTTCCTTTCCCGGATGTTTGAGCGGACTTGCAACTTTTGTAACCGCTTGATTGGAGCCGGTTTCCAAACAGCCGGCTCACTCCATCTTGTTCATCTCCAAAGGCGGCTCAGCTCCCCAGTCCCCCGACCCATTTTCTTAAACGAAACTTCAGTTTTGCTTCCCCTCAGCTAAACGGAACCCGAGTCTCCCTGTTCGCAAAACTGTTCTTCAGGAACAAAACTGCCTTTGCTTTTCAAGTTGTGTTTGGCTTTTGGTTCCAGATGAACCTTTGCGATCCATTTTGGCGAGCAGGGTGCAGTAGTTTTTGTTTTGTTTTGACAGGCAGAGTTAGACAGTGAGAGAGAGAGAGAGACAGAAAGGTCTTCCTTCTCTTGGTTCACCGCCAAAATGGCCGCTCCGGCTGGCGCACTGTGCTGATCCGAAGCCAGGAGCCAGGTGCTTCCTCCTGGTCTCCCATGGGGTGTAGGGCCCAAGGACTTGGGCCATCCTCCACTGCCTTCCTGGGCCACAGCAGAGAGCTGGCCTGGAAGAGGAGCAACCGGGACAGAACCGGCACCCCAACTGGGACTAGAACCCAGAGCGCTGGCGCTGCAGGCGGAGGAGTAGTTTTGAATCCCAATTAAAGGAAATGTTACCCCTATTAAAAATTCCATTCTTCTCACTGAAGACGTGCAAACATGTGTATTATTCAATCATTATGGTTTAGTTTCATCACTATACATGGGGAGGGAGGATGGGCGTGGAGAATAGGTTCCAGCACTGAGGCAGGAGGCCGGCTGGTTGCCAGGGGCTGTGGAACAGGTCCTCCGGACAGGTCCTGACCTCTCCGGGAACTGAGGGCCGAGGACACAAGCCCAGGTCTCTAGGGGTCACCGCGGCCCTCATGAGGTGCAAACGCCAAGCGCAGGTGGGAGTGCAGAGCCCCAGCCTCCTCAGCTGTGGCCCAGGTTCCCCCGGCGCATGTGTATCAGGCAATCGGAGCAGTGCCGCCAAGTCGCCATTGCGGGAAGGCTGTCATCAGCTCCAGCCACCGCCAGCTGCTGGTCCAGCCCCCGGGGCCCAGTCGGCGGGCTTCATTGGCTCAGGCTGCGGAGCCCTCAGCGCCTTCTCCCGCCCTGGCCAGGCCTGCAGCAGCAGCGTCAGGGGCGGAGCCGCCCAGAGCGGCCTGGCCTCTGTGGAGCCGCTGAGTGAGGCGAGGCGGCGGCTGAGGGTGCGGGAACGGCGGGCGCCCCGGGCAGTGGTCCTTGTGGGACCCCGGCCTGCCTCGAGGCGTCCCTGTGCCCCGCTGCCCTGTGCCTCGTCTGCGTTTTGATCTTTTATAGAAATGAGCTTCCCCACCCTTGTAGTGAAACCCTAGTCTCCTGGTGTGATGCCCACAGAGGGCACGGAAGCCTCTCCCCCACGCCCTGCCCTGTGTCTGTCTTTCCTGCTAGGCGGTCCTGAGTGAAGTGACCGCGGTGGGTCTAACCTTTACTAAATAGATCCGTGCACCAGGATCTGCCAGCAGGTGCAGTGCATGCAGCTCCCGGTTAGCCCAGCACGCCAGCACACAATGCAGCCCTCGCAGCCCTCACATCCGACCTTGAGATTTTCTGCATCAACCGATATGACCGCTTAGAATGGCGCTGTACAAGAAAGAACAAGAAACCCATAGTTTTGTTTTGTTTTGCTGAAATACATTGTATGTTTGAGATAATTTGAGTATAAAGTGCAATAAAACTATTGCACTGGGAATGATGAACTCTTTAAGTCCTTGGTAAGTATACAAGTGGAACCGAAGCCATTTACTAGACAAAGTAATGTGACTGAGTGTTAATGGCTCCTGCATTCCCATGGTCGTAACTTACTTCATCACTCTGCCATTTGATACATAGCCTGGCAATTCTCTGTGGCTTCAGTTATTGCAGTGACGGGTTTTCAAAATGCTGTGGAAGGAATTAACCCAAGAGGCCAGGAGGTGGTGACTCAGGCCTGGTGCTCAGTTCTTTGACCTGTACTGTCGCTCCCCCTCTTCGTGGAGGAGCAACACTGAACCCTGCGCTGTTCTTTCGTCTGCTCGGCCCTCCCCGGGTTCGCTGCTGGTTCTTCCCGGGTTGGCTACTATCCCTTCCACCTCCGTGGAAGGGCAGTTCCCCCTGGCCGCATTCCCCACTTCCGCAGGGGAGCGGCACACCGCCGGCCGGCTCTCTGGGGGCTGCACGGGTTCCCTTAGATGTTCCCCATAGATGTTCCCGGTGCATGCCGTTTCTCTCCTCCTTTATAGTCCTTCTCTGCCAATCCCAACTCGGCTGCCCACACGCCGAGTACGCTGCTCTCCAATCAGGAGCAAGTCCTACAGTTAATTGGTTGAACTGGAGGCAGCTGTGCGGAAGCTGTTTACTTCTCTCCCAGCGCCATATTGTGGGAGAGCAGATGCATAGAATAAGTCTTAATTCGAGTAACTTAGTCTAGTCCGGATTGCTCCCCACAGATCCCCCTTTCTTTTTATTTTTGGCGTTGATACGCGCCTGTCTTCGGTGTCCCGCGGCACACACTCTGCTCTACTTGCTAGCGTTGCCACAGGCTCTCACAAGTCCTATCAATCAGGAAAACCGAATCCGGGTCCTCTCCCCGCCATTGTGAGGAGGTTTTTAGGCGCTGATGCGTGCCTGTGTTCGGTGCCCTGCAGCGCATGCTCTACTCTGCTAGAACTGCCTGCAGGTGTTTACAAAACCTATCAGGCAAACCGAATCCAAGCCCTCTCATTGCCGTATTGTGGGGGAGACTTATTAGTGTTGGTTCGTGCCTATCTTCGGTGACCTGCAGCTCATACTCTGGTCGAGCTTTGCTGGCGCCCACCGCCTCAAATCAGGCAGACCGAATCCAAGCCTTCTAATTGGCATGTTGAGGGGAGGCCTTATTTTTCTCTATTTCTCTATCTCCGGGCATTCCTATTTCTCCCATTTTACTTCTATCTTCCAGCATTCCTATTTCTCTCACTTTACTTCTAAAACTTCTGTTTCTCTTATCCCCGCAGCTTTCCGGCATTGCGCGGCTCGGCTTCGCGGTCTCCACGCTTAACCCTTTCGCGTCTGAACCACGGCCTACGCCAGCGTTCCCTATCTATTCACGCCCCGTGCTCTCTCTGCACGCGGCGGCTTCCGCGAGTAACACAGCGTAGCTTGCGTCTCCGCCACTAGGATTCAATCTAAGTTCCCCGGGCTAGCCTGGCGAATTCAACCCAGCGTACGTCTCCGCCCCACGGTTTGGCTTCCCGTCCTTTGCTCCCCGGGCTAACCAGACGGATCCCAACCTGGCTCACGTTTCAGCTTCTGGCTTCAACTTTTCGCCCCCTATTCCCGGGCTAACTTGAGAACCCCAAAGTGGCTTTCGTTTCCGCCTTGGCCTGCCCCCCGCGGCTTCAATTTCCCTAACATTTTTCTCTACCCGGTATGTTTCCCCAAGCTTTCTTCCAACAATACTCCTCCCTCATTTCTCCTGGCCTCTCCCCACAGTCCGCGTCCGAGTCTGTTTGTTCTAGCTTTCACTTTCGCTTTCGACCTTAGAGATTTCTCCCAGCTTCCCCCCGTAGTCCGAATCCGAGTCTATGCCTAGGCTTTCAATAGCTTCTTCCGGCTCCTTTTTCGTCCGGCTTTTCCCTAGGCTGTTTGCTAGTCTCTCTCTCCGATATTTTCCCAGTTCTTCCCGTTTCTTCCCTCCTAGGTTTCCTATCCGTCCTAAGTTTCCTATCCGTCCTAGGTTTTCTATCCGAGTCAGGTTTCCTATCCGAGTCACGGCACCATTATGTCGCTCCCCCTCTTCGTGGAGGAGCAACACTGAACCCTGCGCTGTTCTTTCGTCTGCTCGGCCCTCCCCGGGTTCGCTGCTGGTTCTTCCCGGGTTGGCTACTATCCCTTCCACCTCCGTGGAAGGGCAGTTCCCCCTGGCCGCATTCCCCACTTCCGCAGGGGAGCGGCACACCGCCGGCCGGCTCTCTGGGGGCTGCACGGGTTCCCTTAGATGTTCCCCATAGATGTTCCCGGTGCATGCCGTTTCTCTCCTCCTTTATAGTCCTTCTCTGCCAATCCCAACTCGGCTGCCCACACGCCGAGTACGCTGCTCTCCAATCAGGAGCAAGTCCTACAGTTAATTGGTTGAACTGGAGGCAGCTGTGCGGAAGCTGTTTACTTCTCTCCCAGCGCCATATTGTGGGAGAGCAGATGCATAGAATAAGTCTTAATTCGAGTAACTTAGTCTAGTCCGGATTGCTCCCCACATGTACCTTTCAATTCTTGCCCTGTCAACTATCAGACATATTCAACAAGTTCATGGAAAAGGTGTTTCATGAAAAACTGTATAGATTTCAAAATGTTTATGTACTAACCAAACTAAACAGCTTTTTTTTTTTGACAGGCAGAGTAGACAGTGAGAGAGAGAGAGAGAGAGACAGAAAGAAAGGTCTTCATTTTCTGTTGGTTCACCCCCACAGTGGCTGCCGTGGCCAGCGCACTGCGGCCCGCGCACTACGCTGATCCAAAGCCAGGAGCCAGGTGCTTCTCCTGGTCTCCCATGTGGGTGCAGGGCCCAAGGACTTGGGCCATCCTCCACTGCCCTCCTGGGCCACAGCAGAGAACTGGACAGGAAGAGGAGCGACCAGGACAGAATCCGGCCCTCAACCGGGACTAGAACCGGGGGTGCCAGCGCCGCAGGCGGAGGATTAGCCTATTGAGCCATGGTGCTGGCCTCAAACTAAACAGCTTTTAATTCCATTTTCCATAAACTCTGAAGCCCCCTCATATTTGTCATCTCATCAAATGCTTTTAAATCCCCCCCAAAGTATCAAGTTCATGAAAAACAGAAAGCCTGAGGAACTGTTACAGATTGGAGGCAACTACAGAATCAAGTAAATGTGATGTAGGATGCTGGACCGAGAATGAACATTAATGGAGAAAGTGGTGAAATGTGTGAATAGCTTGAGTTAATTGTTCTGTATTGATGTTAGCTTTTTGGTTTTGATCATTGCACCATGGATATATAAAATGTTAACATTAGGGTAAGCAGGTGAGTGGGATACAGAAACATGATATTGCAGCCTTCTTATAAGTATAAATTGGTTCAAACTTAAAAGTCTTTTTAAAAACAGAAAGGCAAACACCAGCACACACTCATTCAGTAACTATTTATTGAGTACCTATTTATGTGTTGGCACTGGGCAATTTGAAAATAGAATAGTTAACAAGACTGGAATCCTGGAGATTAGCATTATACAATGGTGAGATATAAAGATGAGTTGCTAGACAAATAACACAGTGATAAAAGCTACTTTAGAAGTGGCAGCACATCTGATTCTTTCTAATGCACTTCCAGGCAGCACAGATATTCATCAATGAAAGAATGTTCCCTGCACCAAAGTGCTTCTGTGGGCCTCCCAATCCTGTCCACTGGCACCTACTCTCTCTGGTCAAGAGCGTCCTATGAATCATGCATTAGATTTCTGCTTGCGGAAGTGGCTGTGGCTTTTGCAAAGGGAGGAGTTGGCATTGTCTGTGGTGGGGTGGGGGAGGGAAGGACCCTGACTTTGGGTGAGGAAGCAGGGGAAGCAGAGCTGGAGGAAGCAGACCCTAGAAGGTGGAGAGAGGTTGACTTGTGCTGTTGAAGCTTGCAGAATCCAGGGCCCTGCCACCCATTTACATGGCAACGGTGCCCAAGCTGCAGCACTTCCTGCACAGGTGCAGCCCTGACAGACATGATACTAAAGGGAGGACCAGGCTCGTGGAGTGCTCCCATATGGAGCACAGCTAATACCAGGGTGGTGTGGGAAGGGAATCAGCAGATAGAAAACAAAGCATGGGCAGCAGGAAGAGGAACGGCACCTCCACAGGTGCTGAGACTGCGAACAAACACTCAGACTGTGGAGAGCTGCATCCGTGGCTCTGTGGCAACTCCCATGTCCAAATGACTGTGCAAAGCTTGTTAAACTGTACCAGTGCATAAATCAAGCACTGTCACTGTCTGTCCCTAAAATGTGTCAGTCAGACAGATGACCGAGGGAAGACATCTGATGTTTCTGTAGTTCGCAAAAAGAGACAGTATTTCAATTTCGTGGGGGAGGTACAAAGATTCATGATTCAACTCTGAAAGCCATTTTCAAAGTTTTTTTTTTTCTTAAGCTCAAAAATGTCCCTGGAATGGAACATGTAGACATGTGTTATTAAAAGAGAAGAGTCTCTCCCTTCAATGAAATGAAGGAGAAACATGACTGGTCCAGCCAAGTGGATGTTCCCAGAGCAGTGGCTGCCTTGTGGAGGGCCAGAGGAGCTGTACCACGTATGGCATGCTGATGATGCACATGCTGAAGACTCCAGGTGCCTTCTCCAGTCCATCATGTCGAGCTGCCTCTCAGAGGTTTGGGGCTCCCTGTCTTTGAAAGGGGCCTCCCCCAGTGCCATGGCTCAGCATCTACTAAAATGAAGATTTGGGAAACCAGCAGGAGAATGTGTGAGGCTTGCAGCTCAGTCAGTTTGCAGGATTCGCTTTGGGAAAAAGAAGACATAAATACATCATAAACTCAGATTTTGTATGAGTCAGCTTTCTGTGTATGAGGTTGGGGGCAGGAGAAAGCTTCCGTTTGCTGGGTTCTTTCCCCAGAAGCCTTCAAGTGCCAGAACCAGGAGCTGGGGACTCAGTCCAGGTCTCCCACATGAGTGGCAGGAGCCCAGTTAGCACAGCCATCACTGCTACCTCCCGGAGTGTGCATTAGCAGGAAGCTGGAGTTGGGAGCCAGCGCTGGGGATCTAAACCCAGGAGCTCTGATATGGGAGGCAGGCATCAAAGCTATGAGGCTGAGCACCTGCCCAAAATTAGTGAGCTTGTACTACTGGAAGAAGAGGGATCTATTTAGCTCATGGTTTGGGAGTTTTAAGGGCAGGATGGCTGCATCATCTCAGTTCTGGAGAGGGCCCTGTGGCAGGTGGTGATGGCACTGGCAATGGTTGGAGGATGTGTCGAGGCTGGTATTTGCATCTTGAACCAGAAGGGTGGGAGTGAGGTGGGGGATAGTGGGAGCCCAGTTTGCATTTTTCAAACAGTCCTTATGGCAGGGCATTTGGGGAATGTCAGGCCTCAAATGTGAAACCACTGTGTCCGCCCATGCAAATGCAACTGCAGGCAGAATTTAAAATTCAATACAGCTACAGCAGGCTATTTTTTTTTAAGATTTAGCCAAGATGGCAGAATAGTGAGGGTGCGCACCGATAGTCTGGGAAAAGATAGTTCAATAAAAGTGGAGTTACTGTAGCCTCAGGAAAAGGCTCAGGAAAAAATTGCAGAGGGAACTCTTCCAGATCTAGTGGATGTGACACAGAGGACCTACAGGGAGAGCAAGGTCACCCGCCGCATGGAAGCCCAGCCACAGAATCTGCACGCCAGCGCTGGAAGGGGAGGTGAGACAAAAACCTCAGTAACCCAAGACATTGGCGGGAAAAGCAGAAAGAGCCTAGAGGGAACGAGGCCTGAAGCCCCACTGGAGAAAGTTCACCAGGCTGACTGGAGGAGAGAAAAAAACAAATAAAATAAGGGGAACTGGCACGGACACTAGCCTCTCTCTCCACTCACCTTACAAAGCCGAGCACGACAAAGAGCAGGTGCCATTTTACATATGTAAAGCGGCGCCTGCCATTAGCCAAGCAGAAAAACCTGACTCTGGTGGGGAGAAATAACAGAAGGTTAGGACCTAGTGAAAGTGTGGAGCTAACGAACTGAGACTGTGAAAATCTGAGGGGGGTGAGAGAATTCACTGAGTACACAAACTCGGTAACCTTGGCAACCCGTTGAGAGACTGTGGAGAAATTTGAGGCTGCATAAACTCTTTGCGTGGTCCCAGGGGTAGAGCAAATGAATATCCACAGGGGCCTGATTTCATACATCAACTACCCTCAATTCCACTCAGCTGTTCAGCTGTGCAGAATTACTTCCCAACTGAGTCAAAAAAAAAAAAAAGAGAGAGAGAGAGAGAGAGAGCAAGCGAGTGAGAGAACAATCTGGGTGAGTCACCTTTGGCACGACCTTAACCCTGAAGAACCAAACAGAGCTCTCTGGCCACACCCATCACAGCCTCTAAGGATCCATCAAAAGCAGACAGTCCACTTAATCTAGAGTCATAGTATAATGAGAAAAAGCACCACAGCAAAGAAACCAGAGAATATCTCTACAATGTCAAACAAACACAGAAACCAAGGTAACAAGAACAAGGAAGACACTATGATACCCCCAAATGAAAAAGACACCCCAATTCAAGATTATGAAGATGATGAGATAAAAGAAATGCAAGAAGTGGATCTAAAAAATTGATAAGAACATTAAGAAGTTCTCAAAAACAAATTCTTGAACTACAGAAATCCTTACTAGACAAGATAGAAAATCTCTCACATGAAAATGAAATATTAAGGAGGAATCAAAATGAAATGAAACAACTAGTAGAACATGAAACTGTGATAGTGATGAGAAATCATAATGAAATGAAGAATGCAATAGATCAAATGACAAACACATTAGAGAGCCTTAAAAACAGAATGGGTGAAGCAGAAGAGAGAATATAGGACTTAGAAGACAGAGAACAGGAAAGTATACAGTCAAACCAAAGGAAAGAAGAAGAAATTAGAAATCTCAAAAATATTGTCAGGAATCTACAGGACACTATTAAAAAAACCAACATTCAGGTTCTAGGAGTTCCTGAAGGTATGGAGAGGGAGAAAGGCTTAGAAGGACTTTTTAGTGAGATACTAGCAGAAAATCTCCCAGGTTTGGAGGACAGAGACATCCTAGCACAGGAAGCTCATAGAACCCCTAATAAACATGACCAAAAGAGGTCCTCACCACGACACGTTGTAATTAAACTCACCACAGTGAAACATAAAGAAAATATCCTAAAATGGGCAAGAGAGAAACGTCAGATTACTCTCAGAGGATCTCCAATAAGACTCACAGCTGACTTCTCATCAGAAACCCTATAAGCTAGGAGGGAATGGCGAGATATAGCCCAGGTACAAGAGAGAACAACTGCCAGCCCAGAATATTATATCCTGCTAAGCTCTCATTTTTGAATGAAGGTGAAATAAAGACCTTTCACAGCAAACAGAAATTGAAAGAATTTGTCGCCACTCATCCATCCCTGCAAAAGATGCTTAAAGATGTGTTACACACAGAAACACAGAAACATGGTCATCAATATGAAAGAAGGTAAAGGAAGGAAACCTCACAGCAAAAGATAACAGGAAGTTCAAAACATATATTAGAAAATATCTTTGGCAAATGGCAGGGCAAAGTTACTACTAATCAATGGTCACATTGAACGTTAATGGCCTGAACTGTCCAGTTAAAAGACACTGATTGGCTGATTGGGTTAAGGAACAAAACCCATCTATTTGCTGCTTACAAGAAACACATCTCTCCAACAAAGATGCATGCAGACTGAAAGTGAAAGGCTGGAAAAAGATATACCATACCAACAGAAATGAAAAAAGAGCGGGTATAGCCATCTTAATATCAGACAACATAAACTTTACCACAAAAACTGTTAGGAGAGACAAAGAGCGGCACTATATAATGATTAAGGGATCAATTCAACAGGAACATATAACGATTATCAACATATATGCACCTATTACAGGGCACTGGTTTATTTAAAAGATTTGTTAAGGGACTTAAAGGGAGACTTAGAACCCAATACAATAGTACTGGGGGTCTTCAATACTCCACTCTCAGAAATAGACAGATCAACAGGACAGAAGATCAACAAGGAGACAGTAGATTTAAATGACACTATAGACTAAATGGATCTAACAATATATACAGAGCTTTTCATCCTACACAGAAAGTATTTACATTTTTCTCAGCAGTACATGGAACCTTCTCTAGGATTGACCACATACTAAACCATAAAGCAAGTCTCAGCAAATTCAAAAGAATTAGAATCATACCATGCAGCTTCTCAGACCATAGGGGAATGAAGTTGGAAATTAGCAACTCAGGAATCCCTAGAGCATACGCAAACACATGGAGATTGAACAACATGCTCCTGAATGAACAATGGGTCATAGAAGAAATTAAAAGAGAAATCAAAAATTTTCTGGAAGTCAATGAGGATAACAGCACAACATACCAAAACTTATGGGACGCAGCAAAAGCAGTGCTAAGAGGAAAGTTTATATCAATAGGTGCCTACATCAAGAAATTGGAAAGGCACCAAATAGATGAGCTTTCAATGCATTTCAAAGATTTAGAAAATCTGCACCAAACTAGACCCAAATCTAGTAGGAGAAGAGAAATAATTAAAATCAGAGAAGAAATCAACAGGATTGAATCCAAAAATACATTACAAAAAATCAGCCAAGCGAGGAGCTGGTTTTTTAAAAAAATAAACAAAATTGACACCCCATTGTCTCAACTAACTAAAAAAAAAAAAGAAAAGACCCCAATCAATAAAATCAGAGATGAAAAAGGAAACGTAACAACAGACACCACGGAAATAAAAAGAATCATCAGAAATTACTACAAGGACTTGTATGCCAGCAAACAGGAAAATCTATCAGAAATGGATAGATTCCTGGACACACGCAACCTACCTAAATTGAACCAGGAAGACATCGAAAACCTAAACAGACCCATAACTGAGACAGAAATTGAAACAGTAATAAAGGCCCTCCCAACAAAGAAAAGCCCAGGACCAGATGGATTCACTGCTGAATTCTACCAGACATTTAAAGAACTAACTCAAATTCTTCTCAAACTATTCAGAACAATCAAAAAAGAGGGAATCCTCCCAAATTCTTTCTATGAAGCCAGCATCACCTTAATCCCTAAGCCGGAAAAAGATGCAGCATTGAAAGAGAATTACAGACCAATATCCCTGATGAACATAGATGCAAAAATCCTCAATAAAATTCTGGCCAAGAGAATGCAAGAACACATCAGAAAGATCATCCACCCAGACCAAGTGGGATTTATCCCTGGTATGCAGGGATGGTTCAATGTTCACAAAACAATCAATGTGATACACCACATTAACAGACTGCAAAAGAAAAACCATATGATTATCTCAATAGACACAGAGAAAGCATTTGATAAAATACAACACCATTTCATGATGAAAACTCTAAGCAAACTGGGTTTGGAAGGAACATTCCTCAATATAATCAAAGCAATTTATGAAAAACCCACAGCCAGCATCCTATTGAATGGGGAAAAGTTGGAAGCATTTCCACTGAGATCTGGTACCAGACAGGGATGCCCACTCTCACCACTGCTATTCAATATAGTTCTGGAAGTTCTAGCCAGAGCTACTAGGCAAGAAAAAGAAATTAAAGGAATACAAATGGGGAAGGAAGAACTCATACTATCCCTCTTTGCAGATGATATGATTCTTTGTTTAGGGGACCCAAAGAACTCTAGTAAGAGACTATTAGAAATCATAGAAGATTTTGGCAAAGTAGCAGGATATAAAATCAATGCACAAAAATCAACAGCTTTTGTATACACAGGCAGTGCCATGGCTGAGGAAGAACTTCTAAGATCAATCCCATTCACAATAGCTACAAAACCAATCAAATACCTTGGAATAAACTTAACCAAGGACGTTAAAGATCTCTACAATGAAAATTATAAAACCTTAAAGAAAGAAATAGAGGAGGATATAAAAAAATGGAAAAATCTTCCATGCTCATGGATTGGAAGAATCAATATCATCAAAATGTTCATTCTCCAGAAAGCAATTTATACATTCAATGTAATACCAATCAAGATACCGAAGACCTTCTTCTCAGATCTGGAAAAAATGATGCTGAAATTCATATGGAGACACAGGAGACCTTGAATAGATAAAGCAATCTTGTACAACAAAAACAAAGCCAGAGGCATCACAATACCAGATTTCAGGACATACTACAGGGCAGTTGTTATCAAAAGAGCATGGTACTGGTACAGAAACATGGATAGACCAATGGAGCCGAATAGAAACACCAGAAATCAATCCAAACATCTACAGCCAACTTATATTTGATCAAGGATCCAAAACCAATCCCTGGAGCAAGGACAGTCTTTTCAATAAATGGTGCTGGGAAAATTGGATTTCCACGTGATGAACCATGAAGCAAGACCCCTACCTTTCACCATACACAAAAATTCACTCAACATGGATTAAAGACTTAAATCAATGACCCGACACCATCAAATTATTAGAGAGCATTGGAGAAACCCTTCAAGATATTGGCACAGGCAAAGAGTTTCTGGAAAAGACCCGGGAGGCACAGGCAGTCAAAGCCAAAATCAACTATTGGGATTGCATCAAATTGAGAAGTTTCTGTACTGCAAAAGAAACAGTCAGGAGAGTGAAGAGACAACCGACAGAATGGGAAAAAATATTTGCAAACTATGCAACAGATAAAGGGTTAATAACCAGAATCGACAAAGAAATCAAGAAACTCCACAACATCAAAACAAACAACCCACTTAAGAGATGAGCCAAGGACCTCAATAGACATTTTTCAAAAGAGGAAATCCAAATGGCCAACAGGCACATGAAAAAATGTTCAACATCACTATCAATCAGGGAAATGCAAATCAAAACCACAATGAGGTTTCACCTCACCCCGGTTAGAATGGCTCACATTCAGAAATCTACCAACAATAGATGCTGGAGAGGATGTGGGGAAAAAGGGACACTAACCCACTGTTGGTGGGAATGCAAACTGGTTAAGCCACTATGGAAGTCAGTCTGGAGATTCCTCAGAAACCTGAATATAACTCTACCATAGAACTCAGCCATCCCACTCCTTGGAATTTACCCAAAGGAAATTAAATTGGCAAACAAAAAAGCAGTCTGCACATTAATGTTTATTGCAGCTCAATTCACAATATCTAAGACCTGGAATCAACCCAAATGCCCATCAAGAGTAGACTGGATAAAGAAATAATGGGACATATACTCTATAGAATACTATATAGCAGTCAAAAACAATGAAACCCGGTCATTTCCAACAAGATGGAGGAATCTGGAAAACATTATGCTGAGTGAATTAAGCCAGTCCCAAAGGGACAAATATCATATGTTCTCCCTGATCGGCAACAACTAACTGAGCACCAAAGGGGAAACCTGTTGAAGTGAAATGGACACTATGAGAAACAGTGACTTGATCAGCTCTTGTCCTGACTATTGGTGTACAATGTAATACTTTATCCATTTTAGTATTTTTATTGTTCTAGTACTATTGGTTGAACTCTGTAATTAACACACAATTATTCTTAGGTGTTTAAATTTTAACTGAAAAGTGATCTCTGTTAAATATAAGAGTGGGAATAAGAGAGGGAGGAGATGTACAATTTGGGACATGCTCAATTTGACTTTCCCCAAATGGTGGAGTTAGAAACGTGCCAGGGAATCCCAATACAATCCCATCAAGGTGGCATGCACCAATGCCATCTCACTTGTCCAAGTGATCAATTTCAGTTCACAATTGATCACACTGATAGGTCTAAGAGTCAAAGGGATCACACAAACAAGTCTAGTGTCTGCTAATACTAGCTGATAGAATCAAAAAGGGAGAGAATGATCCAACATGGGAAGTGGGATACACAGTAAACTAATAGAATGGCAGATGTCCTAAATAGCACTCTGGCCTCAGAATCAGCCCTTAAGGAATGCGGATATGGCTGAAGAGCCCATGAGAGTATTTTAGGCATGGAAAGCCAAGACACCCTGGAAAAAAAAAAAAGGAAGACCTAAATGCTAAATATCTGCGAGTGAGATCTCAGTGGAAAGAATGGGGCCATCAAAGAAGGAGGTACCTTTCTATGAAGGAAGGAGAGAACTTCCACTTTGACTATGACCCTGTTGGAATAAGATCAAAGACGGTGAACTTAAAAGGCTTCCATAGCCTTGGCAACTCATGACTAGAGCCTAGGGAGATTACTGACGCCATAATCAAGAGTGTCAAATTGGTAAGTCAACAACAGGAGTCACTGTGTACTTACTTCTCATGTGGGATCTGTCCTTAGTGTGTTGTCCAATGTGAAGTAATGCTATAACTAGTACTGAAACAGTATTTTACACTTTGTGTTTCTGTGTGGGTGCAAACTGATGAAATCTTTACTTAATATATACTGAATTGATCTTCTGTATATAAAGATAATTGAAAATGAATCTTGATGTGAATGGAATGGGAGAGGGAGCAAGAGATGGGAGGGGTGTGAGTGGGAGGGAAATTATGGGGGGGGGAAACCATTGTAATCCATTAACTGTACTTTGAAAATTTATATTTACTAAATAAAAAATTTTAAAAAAAGAAAAAAAATTAAGGAATACATAACTAACAAACCAATGGAGAGGAAATTAAATAACAAACTATATAGATTCAAAATGAGCGAGAAGAAGGAAACTACTAAAACAGGAAACAAAGTAAGATGCTAAATTCAGGTAAAACATATCACAAAATTTTAAATGTAAATTAAGTGATCCAGCTAGAAATCAAAATTTTCTTATTTAATGGTGAAAGAGGCGGCTATGAGCCACCATAAAAATAGCCTCTTAGAAATAAAATAATAAGACTCCTGAGACAAACTGTTCCAGAGACGGCCTTGGAAAATGGGGAGTAAACTGGTTCACAGAGAAAGCAGTCAGCTACTGACCAGAGATACGCAGAACACCTGCCTTATAGATAAAACCCCCTTCCTTCCTCTTGCTCAAGGTTAACTAAGAAAGTTACAAGGCATGTAGCAACCTACTCCTGTCTCCTAGAAACCCCCTCCCCTAATGTATCCCTTTGACCTAGTACTTTTCCACCGACATTAGCACTTCAGACTGCCATAAAAGGCCCGCTACTGAAAATTCTTTAATATGTTAATTCTGTGGTTTTTGCCTTATAAAAGCTGTAGAAGATAACTGCTCGGGGCTCCTCTCACTTGCTTGCTGTTTGCAACAGTAGGGGGCCCATTTGCGCAAATGAAATAAAAAATTTACCTCCTGCTCTATTGCATCGTCTGGTCTGGAGTCTGTGTTTCTGGGGTCGTCACAAGAGGACACCGCTTTTGGGGTCCTACAGTTGGGGGCTCGTCCGGGATTTGGGGGACCCCAGACTCCCACACTCCATCGGCCAGACGGAGGTGAGTTTGCTTATTTGTGTATTATTGTAACTGTGGTTTGTACTGTTTGTCCTTGTCTGCCAGGACGACGTGGAATCCGTCCTGGGGCACCTGTACAGGCTCAGTACTGGCTGGACCAAAGGGGAAGACAGACGTGTCGCGAGGCCCCTGGTCCAACCCTGGAGGACGCTCCAGTGGTGGTCTGGGAAGGAGGGAAAGAGAGTATTTCCCTTCTTCAAAGGGAGAGCCTGGCCAAACGGCCGCTCCCATCTGAAATTCTGGTTTTGGTTTTGTCTCGGTCTGTTGCCGCGCGGTTTGTGGTTTGTGTTCTGTGTGTCGCCGTCTTTGTCACTCTTTGTTTTGTACTGTCTCCCCCAACTGTTACCATGGGACAAAAATTAACAACTCCTTTAAGTCTGACTCTAGGACACTGGAAGGAGGTTCGGGAGATCACCCGCAGTTTGTCGATGGAAATCCGCAAGAAGGAGTGGGTGACGCTCTGCACCTCCGAATGGCCCACCCTCGGTGTTGGGTGGCCAAAAGATGGAACTTTTAACCTCGATTTAATTTTGCAGATTAAAGACCAAGTCTGCCGCAAGGGTGACGGGGGACGCCCAGGACAAGTACCCTATATTATGGTGTGGGAAGACTTGACCCGGAAGCCCCCGCTGTGGGTTAAGCCTTTCATCACACCCGGAGCCATCAAAGACCACCAGCAGAAAGCTAAGGAGGGAGTTGATGAGATTTCTGGGCTCCACCCTTCCCCCCCCTTAACTCCCTAGACCCCAGTTCCAGCAGAGACCCCAGCGCAAGGTCCCCCGCCAACCTCAGGTCTTTATCCTCTGAAAGAACTCCAATCATTAAAATCTGCAGGTCCACCGGTCCTTTCGGATGGACAGGAGGACCTCCTCTTCATGGACCCCCCACCGCCATATAACCGTCCGGTGCAGGGGGAGATGCCTCCCTCCGCCCCGTCCCCGGATTCTACAGTCCAAGATTCAGGGGAATCAGAACCCACTTCCCAACGAGACCCCTCGCCACCAAGCACCCGCCTGCATCTTCGCCGGGAGCAGAAGGGAGGGGGGAGGGAATTTTGGGCGGCATCCCAGGCTTTCCCATTACGCTCGGTGGGGGGGGAGCTTCAGTATTGGCCTTTCTCCGCATCAGATCTTTACAATTGGAAAACCCATAACCCCCCATTTTCGCAAGACCCGCAGGCCCTCACGGGACTGATCGAGTCGGTTTTGTTAACCCACCAACCCACTTGGGATGATTGTCAGCAGCTTTTACAGGCCCTTCTGACCACGGAAGAGCGGCAACGGGTCTTCACAGAAGCCCGTAGAAATGTGCCGGGGGAGGACGGCCGCCCCACTCAGCTGCCTAATGAGATTGATGAGGTGTTCCCGCTGACTCGACCCAATTGGGATTTCAATACGGCAGCGGGTAGGGAACGACTCCGTCTCTACCGCCAGGTTCTCCTGACAGGGCTCCGAGGGGCAGGAAGGCGCCCCACCAATTTGGCCAAGGTACGTGCGATTGTGCAGGGTAGTGAGGAAACCCCGGCAGGATTTTTAGAGAGGCTAATGGAAGGATATAGAATGTATACTCCCTTTGACCCACAGGCCCCTGACCGGCAGGCCGATGTGATCATGTCCTTCATTGGGCAATCGGCCCCGGACATCCGCACAAGGCTGCAGAGGCTAGAGGGGTTGCAGGGGTATACGCTGCAGGACCTAATTAAGGAGGCAGAAAGAATTTTTAATAAAAGGGAAACAAGAGAAGAAAGAGAAGAAAGACTACGTAGAGAGCAAGAACGCAGGGAAGAGCAGAGAGATAAGAGAAGGAATAAAGATTTAGTTAAAATTCTAGCCACCACAGTTACAGGATCAAAGCAGGCAAAAGGTAAACAAGATAGGGACCTGGGAGACAAACGGAGGTCAATGCTGGACCGAGACCAGTGTGCATACTGCAAAGAAAGAGGACACTGGGCTAAGGAGTGCCCGAACAAGGGGCAGCCAAGGAGCCAGCGGAAAGCGACGCCCATCCTGGCACTGGAAGACGACGAATAGGTAGGTCAGGGCCAGGTGCCTCCCCCTGAGCCCCGGGTAACTCTAAAAGTGGGAGGCCGGCCAGTCACCTTCCTGGTCGATACGGGAGCCCAACATTCGGTCCTCACAACGGCCGGAGGCCCCCTTAGTTCCAAGACATCATGGGTCCAGGGGGCCACTGGAGGAAAATTGTACAAATGGACTACTGAACGCAAAGTCGACCTGGCAACAGGGCGTGTCACGCATTCGTTTCTACTAGTGCCGGACTGCCCATACCCCCTGCTGGGAAGGGATCTGCTCTCAAAGGTGGGAGCCCAGATCCATTTCCAAGACAAAGGAGCCACAGTAGTCGGCCCTGCAGGCCAACCCCTCCATGTGTTGACCCTCCAGCTGGAAGACGAGTACCGCCTTCACGAAAACCCTCTATCAGTTCAGTCCCAAGTAACATCTAAATGGCTTACTAAATTTCCCCAGTCTTGGGCGGAAACGGGAGGAGTAGGGCTGGCTATCAGACAGCCCCCGGTGATAGTAAACCTGAAGCCCACGGCCACTCCCGTATCAATCCGCCAATATCCTATGGCTGCGGAGGCGAAGAGTGGAATTCGACCACATATACAGAGACTGATAAAATTGGGCATTTTGAAACCTTGTCAGTCACCTTGGAACACCCCTTTGTTACCAGTCAAAAAGCCTGGCTCTAATGATTACAGGCCAGTGCAAGACCTACGGGAAGTAAACCGCAGGGCTGAGGACATTCACCCCACGGTCCCTAACCCATACAATTTGTTGAGCACCCTGGCCCCGACCCGAACTTGGTACACGGTGCTTGACTTGAAAGATGCCTTCTTTTGCCTAAGACTGAGTCCCCAGAGTCAGCCTCTCTTTGCCTTCGAGTGGAAAGACCCGGAGACTGGGTTTTCAGGACAACTGACGTGGACCAGGCTTCCCCAAGGGTTTAAGAACTCCCCTACGCTGTTTGATGAAGCCCTACACCAGGACTTGGCAGACTTCCGGGTAAGCCACCCAGAATTGACTCTCCTACAATACGTGGATGACCTATTGTTAGCTGCAGAGACTGAGCAGGGTTGCACCAGAGGTACAGAGGCCCTACTTTGTAGATTGGGAGAGCTGGGATATAGGGCTTCCGCGAAAAAGGCCCAACTTTGCACCCAACGCGTGACCTACCTAGGCTACGTATTGGAGGGGGGTCGGAGATGGTTGACTGAGGAACGGAAAAAGGCTGTAGCGCTCATCCCGCCGCCTAAAAGTGCTCGTCACCTCAGGGAGTTCTTGGGCAGCGCTGGTTTCTGCCGCCTCTGGATACCGGGTTTTGCGGAGATGGCAGCATCCCTGTACCCCCTGACCAGGACAAATTCCCCGTTTATCTGGGGAAGGGAACAACAATTAGCCTTTGACAGAATAAAACGGGCCCTCTTGGAGGCCCCGGCATTAAGCCTCCCGGACCCTGCTAAACCCTTTACCCTCTATGTGGATGAAAAAGGGGGAGTGGCAAAGGGTGTCTTAACTCAGAATTTGGGGCCCTGGAAAAGACCTGTGGCGTATTTTTCAAAGAAACTGGACAGTGTCGCCTCGGGGTGGCCCCCTTGCCTCCGCATGATTGCGGCTGTGGCCGTCTTAGTGAAAGACTCGGACAAATTGACCTTGGGGCAACCACTCACCATAGTGGCACCCCATGCCATCGAGGCCGTCATCCGCCAACCGCCAGATAGATGGCTCTCGAACGCCAGGGTCACTCACTACCAGGCCATGCTGCTCAACCCTGAACGGATCCGGTATGGGACTGCTGCCTCGCTCAACCCGGCCACCCTGCTTCCTGAGCCGGGGTCTGAATCACAAGTGGACCACGACTGCCACCAAGTGTTAGCCGAAGTGCATGGGACCCGAGAAGACCTGACCGATCTACCCATGTCAGACGCAGTCACCTGGTATACGGACGGGAGCAGCTTCTTGCACCAAGGTGAGAGAAAGGCAGGGGCGGCGGTGGTTGATGGGGAAACTGTCATATGGGCCTCTGCTCTGCCCCCAGGGACTTCAGCACAGAAGGCTGAACTTATAGCCCTCACTCAAGCACTTCGTGCCGCTGAGAACCGGAGAGTAAATATTTATACAGACAGCCGTTATGCCTTTGCCACTGCACATATACATGGGGAAATATATCGGAGAAGAGGATTGCTAACCTCAGGGGGCAAGGACATTAAAAATAAGCAGGAGATCCTAGACCTCCTACAAGCCCTCCACCTTCCTAAGAAAGTGAGCATCATCCACTGCCCAGGTCATCAGAAGGGAGATGACGCAGTGGCCAAGGGGAATAGAATGGCGGATGAGGTAGCTAAGACAAGGGCCCTGGATAGCGTCACTCTAGTAACGCAGTCATCTGAAACCACAAATAACCCTGGGTGGTCATATTCGGAGCAAGATATGACGGCTATCCAGAGACTGGGAGGCGTGTACAATGACCAGAGTAAGGCCTGGGAGATCCAGGGAAAAACAGTATTGCCGAAAAAGGAAGCCAAAGACCTTATAAAAGACCTCCATAGATGGACCCACTTGGGACATAAAAAGTTAAAGGCCCTACTGGACAGAGAAGAACTAACCTATTTTATAATAGGACTGGACTCATTGGTAAAACAAGTGATAGAGTCTTGCGTTCCTTGCGCAAAAGTAAATCCAAAGTGTATTAAAGTACCAGAGGGAGCAAGGATGCGAGGGGCACGCCCGGGAACGAACTGGGAAGTGGACTTTACCGAGATTCGTCCCGGTAAATGTGGAATTAAGTACCTTCTAGTATTTGTAGACACTTTCTCCGGCTGGACAGAGGCTTTTCCGGTAAAGAAGGAAACAGCGCAGGTGGTGGTCAAGAAAATCTTGGAAGAAATCTTTCCGCGGTTTGGCTTGCCTAAGGTACTGGGATCCGATAATGGGCCGGCCTTTGTCTCCCGGGTAAGTCAGTTGGTGGCTAAAGTACTGGGGATTGATTGGAAATTGCATTGTGCGTATAGACCCCAGAGCTCAGGACAGGTAGAGCGCATGAATAGAACAATTAAGGAGACCTTAACTAAATTAATGATGGAGACTGGCGCTAGAGACTGGGTTGAGCTATTACCTATGGCCCTGTTCCGGGCTCGCAACACCCCATCCGCGTTCGGGTTAACTCCGTATGAAATATTGTATGGGGGCCCTCCCCCAATAGCTGACTTGTTGGGGCCTAGCATTGACTCTTATGCCACTTCCCCCTGCCTGCAGACCCGGCTGAGAGCTCTGCAGCTGATTCAAAAATACGTGTGGAAACCTCTAGCGGCAGTGTATCAATCCAAGTGCCCTGCAGTGCCACACCCGTTCCAGATCGGAGATTCAGTGTACGTCCGTAGACATCAGTCCAGGACCCTCGAGCCGCGTTGGAAGGGACCTTACACGGTGCTACTGACGACTCCCACTGCAGTGAAGGTCGACGGGATCGCCGCTTGGATTCACGCTTCCCACGTCAAGAAGGCACTGCCGGAAGGAGAAGGCCCCGCGGACGACTCAGCCAGATGGACGCTCCAGCGCACTCAAAACCCCCTCAAGATAAGACTTTCAAAGACTGCCTAATGTTTGTAATCATTAGCCTGTTGCTTGTACTACTTATGACTCATCCTAGTCTCACCCTATCCAGCTTGTCCCTCTCAAACGCTCATGCCCCACGAAAGCTCACCTGGGAAGTGATCTCCCCTTCGGGTAGCGTGGCCTGGTCCACCAGCGACATTCGCATCCCAGGGACATGGTGGCCATCTCTCCACCCAGACGTATGCCAGATGGTCCTGGGGCTAGATACCTGGGATTTACCCGATCAAGACAGCCTCACTCTGAATCCACCGGGTCCAGGTGGAAAGCATGGTCCCTTAGGGTGCAGATACCGATACCGAAGGTGCAGACTGCGTCAACTTGAATTTTATGTGTGCCCCAGGGATGGTAGAAGGCGGGATCAGATTTACCGGTGTGGGGGGCCAGAGTCACTATACTGTAAAAACTGGGGATGTGAAACTACGGGGGCAGCATACTGGAGGCCATCCTCTAAGTGGGACTGGATTACTGTACAACGTAACTTCACTCCTGAGGGAAAAGATCAGTGTCTGAACCTACTCCCGGGGGGTCGTGGGCCCGCTTCCCCATGTGCAAGTTCCCCCATGTGTAATCCCCTCAACATCACTTTCACCGCCTCAGGAAAACAATACGAGGCGCTGTCTAGTTGGATAAAAGGGAGAGTTTGGGGAATGCGATATTACGTCCCTGGTGAAGATTTTGGGTTTTGGTTCAAGATTAAACTAAAAATTACTTCTCCCGACCCCCTACCGGTAGAGCCTAACAAGGTTTTCGCCCCCGCCTACCAACCGAGCCACCCACGGCTTAGGACCACCAAGCACCCGGCCCCTAGGGAAATAGGCCCACCGACACAGACCCCTAAGAGGACGGGGCCATCGGCCGCCCCCGCAAGGTTGCCTGCCGGAGAAAGAACAATATTGCTGATACGGGGTGCCTTTAAGGCGATAAATCAAACCCACCCTGATCTGATAGACCCCTGCTGGCTATGCTTGTCTGCAAGCCCACCCTACTATGAAGGAATAGCTGTTGTTGGGGCCTTTAACACCTCCTTGTCTCATCGGCAGTGTGTAAACACTAACCCCCTAATGACTTTGACAGAGGTCTCGGGTAGGGGATCTTGTGTCGGCAAGCCACCCCTGGCCTACAGGCACCTCTGTAACAGCACCACCAACCCCTCCCGAATACATCGGGACTCGTATTTAGTGTCACCCCCTGGAACCTGGTGGGCATGTTTACACGGCGGCCTCACTCCCTGTGTGTCCACCACTGTCCTCAACGTGACCGGGGGCTTCTGTGTTTTAGTGGTAGTCGTCCCGAAAGTGATTTACCACCCAGAAAACACACTCGAAGAACAGTATGACAGCACTATCACTAGATTCCGGAGGGAGCCAGCCTCCATGACCTTGGCAGTTCTACTGAGTTTTGGGGTAGCGGCCGCTGGGCTGGGCACAGGGACGGCTGCCCTAACCCAGGGGAGCAGCGGGCTGGCAGTCCTTCAGCAGACGGTGGACGCGGACATCATGGAAATAGAACAAAACCTCCAACGATTACAAGAGTCCCTCACTTCCCTTTCAGAGGTTGTGCTCCAAAATCGCAGGGGCCTAGACTTGTTATTTTTAAAACAAGGGGGGCTATGTGCCGCCCTAAAGGAAGAATGCTGTTTCTATATAGACCACTCTGGAGTAGTAAAAGATTCTCTAGCCAAACTAAGAGAACGGCTAGAAAAGAGGAGACGAGAGAGAGAACAGACTCAAAACTGGTTTGAGGAATGGTATAACAGGTCGCCCTGGCTGACAACCTTGCTCTCCACCATAGCAGGCCCCCTCATTATCCTGCTCCTAATCCTGACCTTCGGGCCATGCATTATAAATCGACTACTCCAGTTTGTTAAGGATAGGCTATCCACCGTACAGGCATTAGTCCTCACACAACAGTATCAAGCCCTGGCCACCAGTGACCATATTGAAACCCCTCATTAACGGGCACACAATTTTAAGATTAAAATTAGTTCAAAGAAAAAATGGGGGAATGAAAGAGGCGGCTATGAGCCACCATAAAAATAGCCTCTTAGAAATAAAATAATAAGACTCCTGAGACAAACTGTTCCAGAGACGGCCTTGGAAAATGGGGAGTAAACTGGTTCACAGAGAAAGCAGTCAGCTACTGACCAGAGATACGCAGAACACCTGCCTTATAGATAAAACCCCCTTCCTTCCTCTTGCTCAAGGTTAACTAAGAAAGTTACAAGGCATGTAGCAACCTACTCCTGTCTCCTAGAAACCCCCTCCCCTAATGTATCCCTTTGACCTAGTACTTTTCCACCGACATTAGCACTTCAGACTGCCATAAAAGGCCCGCTACTGAAAATTCTTTAATATGTTAATTCTGTGGTTTTTGCCTTATAAAAGCTGTAGAAGATAACTGCTCGGGGCTCCTCTCACTTGCTTGCTGTTTGCAACAGTAGGGGGCCCATTTGCGCAAATGAAATAAAAAATTTACCTCCTGCTCTATTGCATCGTCTGGTCTGGAGTCTGTGTTTCTGGGGTCGTCACAAGAGGACACCGCTTTTGGGGTCCTACAATGGAAAAATAGTTAATTATTTGCTATTTAAGATACAACCCTTAAATGTTTAACAGTAAAAATGTTGAAAATATACCTACACATTTTGAATAGAAGACTCTCCTGTGATCTGAGAAGACAGACTTTAATGCAGGAACTATTACTAGATATATTCAGAGAGATTTCATAATGATATAGTTATCAATTCAGTGGGAAGATATAGAATTCTAAATTCTTATGTAGGTTAATATGGGAAGAGTTTTAGCACTTGTCCTTTTTTTTTCTTAAAATTTTAAGCTTTTTATTTAGTGAGAGAAAGAACTTATCTTCAGAAACAGAAAAGATTCAGGTGAAAACAACAACGAAAATTAAGAACATGCTCATAATTCATATTCATATGAATTGAACATGAGTTTTGCTGCACATAGAATCTTTCATAAAATAAACTTTATTAGGGTGAGCGTAGTGGCACAGTAGGTTAAGTCAACACTTACAGTGCCCATGTCCCGTATCAAATGCTTAGTTTGGGTCCCTGCTACTCTTCTTTTCCAGCTTTTATGAATGTGCCCGGGAGACACAGAAAATGGTCCAAGTCTTTGGGTTCCTGCCACCCTTGTGGAGTGAGTTCCTGGATCCTGACTTTGGCCTAGCCTAGTCCCAGCTGTTGCAGGTATTTGGAGTGTGAACCAGCAGTTGGAAAATCTCTGTCTCCCTTTTTCTCTCAATGTTGCTTTTGATCTGCAATACAAAGAAATAAATTCGATTTTAAAAAGATACATTGATCAGCAGCCACTTCCCCTCCCAGGTGTAGGTTAGGCTTGATTAACTTGTGTTGACTAATGAGAGCCATGTGAGGCAGAAGTTGAAAGGGATAGGTTTTGTGTTACCATGTTCCCTTTTCCTTGTGCTGTCATGGGACAGGATTCTACTATTCTTGCTTGGCACGCCTGGGTAACAAAGATAGTATGACTTCTGTGAGCAGAGTCCCCTGCCACAAATGATGGACCTGTACAGTGAGTAAACCAGCAATCTGTTACTATAAAACCCTGCGAGTCACAGTGTTAACCTAGCCTTCCCACCTTGAGCTCATCAGCTCTCCCTCCATTCCCTACCCCATGGCCACTGTCCAGCTTATGTTTTATTCACATCCATTGCTACCTCTCACGGGCCACTTGTGATTCTACACATCTCACCGGTTATGCCAAGAATGCAAAGCCTGATTTTCTTTTACCTGGGATGTGTCTTGAAGTCAGGTTTATCGCAAACATTCGTGAGGGAGAACTGAATGTTCATCTCTGAGACCAAGAGATGACCGCACTCTGCTTGTCCTAAGAAGGTGATCTCCCCACACTCAGTGTTCCTCAGTTGTGACAGAAACCCATGGAATGCATGGCACCCATCTGGGCCCATCTGCACAATTTCCCAAGGGGGAAACAAGACATGACAATAATCTTCATGCTGTGCTGTGTCTCTGACCCAGGACTCTCATGTCTTCTGCCAGCAGCTATCAAACACTAACAGGCTATAGGGTATGCAACTTCTTAACTTACAAGTGTGCAAAATCCCAGATTCACCATTGCGCTGTATTATTGACTCAATTACTATGTTTATTACTGACTCTCTTCCTATGTTTTACTTATTAGCTACTTATTAAAACTTAACAATGTTATTTACCATTTACGGAATAGCCATTTATGGAATAAATGCGTGAATAATGAACATTCTTAACCACAAGATAGTGAACATTTACAATGAAGTATGTTTCAGATTCATGATAGGAGGAGGAAACCATATTAGATGATTTATATTTTCAAGATTTATTTATTTATTTATTTAAAAGAGTTACAGAGAGGCAGAGGCAGAGAAAGAGAAAGAGAAAGAGAGAGAGAGAGGTCTTCCATCTTCTGGTTTACTCCCAAGATAAACACAATAGCTGGAGCTGAGCTGATCCAAATCCAGAAACCAGAAGCTTCTTCTGGGTCTCCCATGGGAGTTCAGGAGCCCAAGGACTTGGGCCATCTTCTACTTCTTTCCCAGGCCATAGCAGAGAGCTGGATCAGAAGTGGAGCACCCAGGACTCAAACCAGCACCCATATGGGTTGCCAGTACTGCAGGTGATATGTTTACCTGCTACATCACAGCGCTGGCCACAGATTATATACTTTTACGAGTGCTATAAACAACTAGCACTGAAAGAAATTATAAAAAGGAGATTTAATAGGTAACACTTCTATAGAAACTACTTAGTGAATCTGTTTCCAAATAATTCAGGAGCATATTGTTACGATCTGTTTTCATAGGTTAATATTAAATAGAAATTTATTTTTAGATACATCCATCAGGAATGTCATATGTGCATACATCTGTATGTTCTCTGAATGGTTGAGAGCGAAATAAAATAATTGCTTACATCTGAATCGATAGATTTGGTGAATAGTGATAGGTTTTAAGAGGGATATAATTTTTTCTAGTTAAAAATTGCTCTTCTCACACCTGGTAGGAAGACAGGCTGTGAATGGCTGGCAGTGAGGCAAGATTGTTGCAGATTCTCTATCTTAGGAGAGTAGTGGGCTGGAGGGCTGGTGGGAAGAGGGTAGAGCTCATTAACGAGGTAGAGTGGGAGGAAATTAAAATCAGCTGTGGGTCAGAACAACTTTAAGAAGCAGGAGAATTGTGGCAGTGACTGCATGGAGTTCCTGATGAACAGACTGCAGAGTGAAGCAGTGCAGCCTGAACAGGCTGTATTTGCATGGGCGTTCATTGAGGCCTTCAGTATGGGGAGTCAGAGCAGGTAAAATGAAAAAGGGCAAGGAGGGGTGCAAGGCCCAGGACTTGGAGGGCGAGGAGGGGAGCGGGCTTCGGACCTGGAGGTCATGAGTAGAGCAGGGCCCAGGCCCTGGAGACTGAGGAGGGGAGCAGAGTCTGCCCCTGGATTGCAAGGAGGGGAGTGGGGCCCAGGCCCTGGAGGGCCAGAGGGGAGCGGGATTTTGCCCGGAGAATGAGGAGCAGAGCTGAGTCCGGCTCTGGAGGGGGAGGATGGGAGCTGGCCCAGTGCCTGGAGGGCAAGGAGGGCAGCGGGGTCTGGCCCTGGAAGGCGATGAAGGGAGCTGGACCCAGACCCTGGAGGGTGAGGAGGGGAGCGGGGTCTGGCCCTGGAGGGCGATGTAGGGAGCTGGATCCAGACCCTGGAGGGTGAGGAGTGGAGCTGGACCCAGGCCCTGGAGGGCGAGGAAGGGAGCAGGGCCCAGGCCCTGGAGGGTGAGGAGTGGAGTGGGGCCCAGGCCCTGGAGGGTGAGGAGTAGAGCGGGGCCCAGGCCCTGGAGGGCGAGGAGTGGAGCGGGACCCAGGCCCTGGAGGGTGAGGAGAGGAGCAGGGCCCAGGCCCTGGAGGGAGAGGAGGGAACAGGGCTCAGGCCCTGGAGGGTGAAGAGGGGATCCAGGCTGGGCTCTGGAGGGCAAGGAGGGGAGCAGGACCCAGTGCCTGGAGGGCGAGTAAAGGACCATGGCACAGGCCCTGGAGGGCTAGAAAGGAAGTGGGGCCCACTCCCTGGAGGACAAAGAAGGGAGCAGGACCCAGCCTTGGAGGGCGGTGGGGGGAGCACGGCACCGGCCCTGGAGTGTGAGGTGGGAGTGGTGCCGTCCCTGGAGAGTGAGGAGGGGAGCGGGGCCCAGGCTCTGGATAGCGAGGAAGGGAGCGGGGTCCAGCCCTGGAGGGTGATGACATGAGCGGGGCCCATTCCCTGGATGGCAAGAAGGGGAGTGGGGCCAAGCCCCTTGAGAGCGAGCAGAGGAGCAAGGCCCAGGCCCTGGAGTGTGAGGAGGGGAGCGGGGTCCAGACCTGGAGGGCTGTGAGGGGAGCATCCTTCAGCCCTGGAAGGCAGCAAGCTGAGCTGGGCCCGGGCCCAGGAGGGCGAGGAGGCCTGCACCTTAGGAGAGCATTTTCTGGCCCTGGAAGGCAAGGAGGGGAGCGGGGCCCAGTCCACGGAGGGCAAGCAGAGGAGCAGGCCAAGGCCCTTTAGGGCAAGGAGGGGAGCTGGGTTTGGCCCTGGAAGGCGCTGAGGGGAGCAGGGCCCAGGCCCTGGTGAGTGAGGAGGGGAGCGGTGTCTGGCCTGGAGGGTGGCTATCAGGCCCAAATAACAAGATGGAGGCCCAGTCTAAAATAGGTGAACCGTGATCCAGGCTCAGATCTCTCACCTCCAGGGCCCGGGCCAGCTCACCTGTTGCCTTCCAGGACCTGGGCCCCGTTCCCCACGCTGCCCTCCAGTGCAGGACCCTGCTCCCCTCCTTGCCCTCCAGGGCCCGGCCCTGCTCCCCTCCTCGCTCTCTAGGACCTGGGCCCAGCTCCCCTCCTCACCCTTGAAGGCCTGGCCCAGTTCACCACTGCAGCCTCCAGGGCCTGGGCCCCCTACCCTCCTCACCTCCTCGGCCCTGCCCCACTCCCCTCCTTGCCCTCTAGGGCCCTGCCCTGCTCCCCTCCTTGCCCTCCAGGGCCTAGTCCCAGATCCCCTACTTGCTGTCCAGGGCCCTGCCTTGCTTCCCTCTTCGCCCTCCAGGGTCCTGCCCTGCTTTCCTTGCCGCCCTCCAGGACCTACCTGCTCCTCTCCTCGCCCTCCAGGACCTGACCCGGTTCCTCTCCTCACCCTCCAGGGCCTGGGCCCTACTCCCCTCCTTTCCTCCAGGGCCAGACCCGCTCCCCTTGCTGCCCTCCAGTGCAGGACGCTGCTTCCCTCTATGCCTTCTATTGCCCCGCCCTGATACCCTCGCCGTGCTGTAGGGGCTTACCCTTCTCACTTCCTTGCCCACCAGGGCCTGGGCTGTGCTCCTCTTGCTGCCCACCAGGGCCATGCCCTGCTCCCCTCCTCGCCCTCCAGGACTAGACCCTACTCCCCTCCTCACCATCCTGGGCCAGGCCCTCCTCCCCACCTCTGCCTCCAGGGCCTAGGACCTGATCCCCTCCCAGCCCTCCAGGGCCTGGCCCTGCCCCCTCTTTGCCCTCCAGGGCTGGCCCCCCCTCCCCTAATTGCCCTCAAGGACCAGGCCCAGCTCCCCTCCTCACAGTCCTGGGCCAGGCCCCCATCCTCTCCTTGCCCTCATGGGCCACTGAGTTCCCTTCGTCACGCTCGAGGGCCTGGTCCCCATCCCCACCTTGCCCTAAAAAGCCAGGTCATGCTCCTCTCAACACCCTCAAGGGCTGGGCCCAGCAGCGCCCTCCTCAGCCCACAGGGTCAGGCCTTGCTCCCATCCTTGCCCTCCAGGGCCTAGGCATACCACCCGCATCGCCCTCCAAGGCCTGACACTGCTCACCTCCATGCATTCCAAGTCTGGGCCCCCATACCTTCACTGCCTTCCAGGGCCTAGAACTGTTCCCCTCGCCAACATCCAGGGCCTGGCCCCATTCCCCTCCTCACCATCCAGGAACTGTCCCCGCTCCCCTCCTCGGCCTCCACATCTGTGCCCTCCATGGCCTGGCCCCCATTCCTTCCTAGCCCTCCAGAGCCTGGGCCAAGTTCCCTCCTTGCCCTCCAAGTCTGGGCCCAGCTCCCCTCCTCACCCTCCAAGCCCTAACCCAGGTCCCCTCCATGCCTTCCAAACCAGGCCCCGCTCACCTCCTCGCCCTCGAAGACCAGACACTCTTCCCCTCCTCACCTCCAGGGCCTAGGCCCTGCTGCCCTCCTCACCCTCCACGGCCAGGACCTTCTCCCCTCAGGAACAGCCAACACTGCCCTCCAGGGCATGGTCCCACTCCCCTCCTCACCTCCAGGGGCAGGCCTGCTCCTCCTGCTGCCCTCCAGGGCAGGGCCCTACTCCCCCGCCCCACTGCAGTGCAAGAAACCACTCCCCTTCTTGCCCAAAAGGGTCAGCTCTGCTCCCCTCCTCACCCTCTAGCTCCTGGACCCCGTTCCTCTCCCTGCCCTCCAGGGTCAGGCCCTGCTCCCAATCTCACCCTCCAGGGCCAGACTCCGTTCCCCTAATTTCCCTCCAGGGCGGGGCCCTGCTTCCCTCTATGCCCTCCATGGCCCTGCCCTGCTCCCCTCGCGGCCCTCCAGAGCCTGACCCTGCTCACTTCCTTGCCCTCCAGGGCCTGGGCCCTGCTCCTTTTCTGCCCACCAGGGCAGACCCTGCTCTCTCCACTGCCCTCCAGTGCAGGACCCAGCTTCCCTCCTTGCCCTCCAGGGCCGGGCCCTGATCCCTTCCTCACCTTCTAGGTCCTGGACCCTTCTCCCCTCCTTGCTTTCAAGGGCCAGGCCCCACTTCCCTAGCCACCCTCCAGAGCTGGACACCGCTCCCCTCCTGGCCCTCCAGCGCCGGGCACTGCTCCCCTGCTTGCCCTCCAGGACCTGAGCCCTGCTCCCCTCCTTGCCAAACAGGGCCTGGGCCCCGCTCCAATCCGTGCCCTCCAAGGCCTGGCCCTGCTCAACCCCATGCCCTCCACGGACTGGGCCTCGATCCCCTCACTGCCTTCCAGGGCCTGGCTCCGTTCCCCTCACCACCCTCCAGTGCTGGACACTGCTCCCCACCTAGCCCTCCAGGGCCTTGGCTATGGTCCCTTCCTGGCCCTCCAGGTCCAGGCCCAACTCCCCTCCTCATCCTAGAGCGTCGGGCCCTGCTACCATCCTCGCCCTCCAGGGCCTGGGCCCTGTTCCCCTTGTTGCCCTCCAGTGCGGGACCTCACTTCCCTCTATGCCGTCCATGGCCCTGTCCTGCTCCCATCGCTGCACTCCAGGGGCTTACTCTTCTCACTTCCTTGCCCACCAGGGCCTGGGCCGTGCTCCCTTTGCTGCCCACCAGGGCCATGCCCTCCTTACCGTCCTGGGCCAGGCCCTCCTTCCCACTTCCCCCTCCAGGGCCTGGGACCTAATACCCTCGCGGCCCTCAAGGGCCAGGCACTGCCCCCTCCTCACGCTCCAGGGCCTGACCCTGCTCTTCTCCTCACCCTCCAGGGCAAGGCCTGCTCCTCTTTCCGCAGCCAAGACAGGGCCCTACTCCCCTTGTTGTGCTCCAGGGGCTTACCCTTCTCACTTCCTTGCCCACCAGGGCCTGGGCTGTGTTCCCCTTGCTGCCCACCAGGGCCATGCTTCGCTCCCTCCTTGCCCCCCAGGGCTAGACCCTACTCCTCTCCTCACCATGCTGGGCCAGGCCCTCCTCCCCACCTCCTCCTCCGGGGCCTAGGACCTGATCTCCTCGCGGCCCGCAAGGGCCAGTCCCTGCCCCCTCCTCACCCTACAGGACTGGGACCTTCTCCCCTCCTCACCTCCAGACCTAGGCCCTTCTGCCCTCCTCACCCTCCAGGGCCAGGCACTTCTCCCCTGAGGAACAGCCATCACTACCCTCCAGGGCATGGGCCCCACGACCTTCCTCACCCTCCAGGGCCAGGCCTGGTCCTCTTGGCCCACCAGGGCAGGGCCCTACTTCCCCCGCTGCCCTCCAGTCAGGACCCCACTCCCCTCTTTGGCCAAGAGGTCCAGGCACTGCTCCCCTCCTCATCCTCTAGGGCCTGGACCCTGCTACCCTCCCTGCCTTCCAGGGAAGGGCTTTGCTCCCCTCCTAGCCCTCCAGTGCTGGGCCCTGCTCCCTTCCACACCTTCATGGCCTGGGCCCCACTCCCCATGCTGCATACCAGGGCCAGGCCAGCCTCCCCTCCTCACCCTCCAGGGCCTGGGCCCCGTCCCTTCCTTGCTCTAAAGGGCCGGGCCATGCTCCCCTCAATACCCTCTAGGGCTGGGCCCAGCACCCCTGCTCACCCTACAGGGTCAGGCCCTGCTCCCATCCTTGCCCTCCAGGGCCTGGGCACGACCCCTCATCGCCCTCCAGGGCCAGGCCCTGCTCCCTTCCTTGCCCTACAGGGTTTGACCCAACTCCCCTCCACGCCCTCCAAACCAGGACCTGCTCCCCTCCTCAACCTCCATGGCCTGCGCCCAACACCCCTCCTAGCCCTTCAGGGCTGGGCCCTGCTCCCCTCCTCACAGTCCAGCGCCAGGCCCCACGCCCGTCAGGAACGGCCATCACTGCCTTCCAGGTCATGGGCCCCACTCCCCTCCTCGCCCTCCAGGGCCAGGCCCCAATCTCCTTGACCTCCAGGGCCGGGTGAACTCATCACCCTACAGTGTCAAGCCTTTCTCCCATCCTCGCCCTCCAGGGCCTGACCCCACTCCCCTCCTCACCCTCCAGGACCTGGGTTCCACTCCCCTCACTGCCTTCCAGGGCTTGGCCCCATTCCCCTAGCCACCCTCCAGGGCCTGACCCTGCTCCCCTCCTTACCCTTGGACTTGGGTCCTGCTCCCCAACTCTCCCTTCAGGTCCAGGCCCAGCTCCCTTCCTTGACCTCCTGGGCCAGGCCAGCTCCCCTCATCACCCCACAGGGTCAGGCCTTTCTCCCATCCTTGCCCTCCAGGGCCTGGGACCCGCTCCCCTCCTTGCCCTCTTGGGCCGGGGCCCTGCTCCCCTCCTCACCCTCCAGGACCTCGGTCTCACTCCCCGCACTGTCTTCCAGGGCTAGGGCCCACTCCCCTCAGGAAGGGCATCACTGACCTTAAGGGCCTGGGCCCTGATCCCCACCTCACCCTCCAGGGCCAGGCTCCACTCCTTTTGCCACTTTCAAGTGCCGGACCCTGCTCCCCACGCCGCCCTCAAGTATAGGACACTGCTCCCCTCCTTGCCCTCCAGGACCTGGGTCCCGCTCCCCTCACTGCCTTCCAGGGCCTGGCCCTGTTCCCCTCGCCACCCTTCAGGGCCTGACCCCTCTCCTCTCCTCGCCCTCCAGGACCTGAACCCGCTCCCCTCCTCAGCCTCCAGGACCTAGGACCCCGCTTCCCTCCTCACCCTCCAGGACCTGACCCCACTCCCTTCCTTGCCCTCCAGGGCTGGCCCTGCTCACCTCCATGCCCTCATTGGACTGGGCCCTGATCCCCTCACTGCCTTCCAGGGCCTATCCTTGTTCCCCTCACCACCCTCCAGGGCCTGACCCCGCTCCCCTCCTCACAGGACCTGGGTCCTGCTCCCCAGACTTCCTTCCAGGGCTAGGTACCACTCCCCTCAGGAATGACATTACTGCCCTTCAGGGCATGGGCCCCACTCCCCACCTCACCCTCCAGGGCCTGGCTCTGCTCCTCTAGCAGCTTTCCAGGGCTGGACCCTTCTGACCCCGCTGCCCTCCAGTGCAGGATACCACTCCCCTTCTGGCCCATAGGGCCTGGGTTCCACTCCCCTCACTGCCTTCCAGGGCCTGGCCCAGTTCCTCTTGCCAGCCTCCAGGGCCTGCCCCCTCTACCCTCGCCACCCTCCAGGACCTGACCCTGCTCCCCTCCTCGCCCTCCTGGACCTGGGTCCCGCTCCTCTCACTGCCTTCCTGGGCCTGGCCCTGTTCCCCTCGCCACCCTTCAGGACCTGACCCCACTCCCCTCCTCGCCCTCCAGGACCTGGGTCCCACTCCCCTCACTGCCTTCCAGGGCCTGGCCCTGTTCCCCTCGCCACCCTCCTGGGCCTGACCCCGCTCCCCTCCTCGCCCTCCAGGACCTGGGTCCCGCTCCCCTCACTGCCTTCCAGGCTAGGGCCCACTCCCCTCAGGAAGGGCATCACTGCCCTCCAGAGCATAGGCCCCACTCCCCACCTCGCCTTCCAGGACCTGGCCCTGCTCACATCCATGCCATCATCGGCTTGGGCCCCAATCCCCCCACTGCTTTCCAGGACCTGGCCCTGTTCCCCTCTGTAGCCTCCAGGACCTGTCCCCACTCCCATCCTTGCCCTAGAGGACCTGACCCCATTTCCTTCCTCGCCTTCCAGAGCCTGGCCCTGCTCACATCCACGCCCTCCATGGCATGGCCCCGTTTCTTCCTAGCCCTCCAGAGCCTGGGCCCAGTTCCCTCCTCATCCTCCAGGACCGGAACCTTCTCCCCTCAGGAACAGCCAACACTGCCCTCCAGGGTATGGGCCTCGCTCCCCTCCTCACTCTCCAGGGCCTGGGCCCCATCCCCTCCTTGCCCTAAGGGGCTGGGCCACAATCCCCTCAATACCCTCTTGGATTGGGCCCAGCACCCCTCCTCACCCTACAGGGTCAGGCCCTGCTCCCATCCTTGCCCTCCAGGGCCTGGGCACGATGCCTCATTGCCCTCCAGGGCCAGGCGTTGCTCCAGTCCTCACCCTCCAGGGCAAGGCCCAGCTGCCCTCCTCACCCTCTAGGGCCTAACCCATCTCCCCTCCATACCCTCCAAACCAGGACCTGCTCCCCTCCTCCCCCTCCATGGCCTGGGCACAACTCCCCTCCTAGCCCTTCAGGGCTGAGCCCTGCTCCCCTCCTCACAGTCCAGGGCTTGGCCCCACTCCCTCAGGTATGTCCATCACTGCCCTCCAGGGCCAGGCCCTGCTCCCCTCCTTGCCCTCCAGGGTCTGGCCCTGCTCTCCTCCTTGACTTCTAGGGCCAGGTCAGCTCCCCTCATTACTCTACAGGGTCAGCCCTTGCTCCCACCCTCACCCTCTAGGCCTGGGACTCCTGCCCCTCCTTGCCCTCCTGTGACTGACCCTGCTTCCCTCCTTGCCCTCCAGGGCCTGACCCCGCTCCCCTCCTCGCCCTCCAGGGTCAGGAACTACTCCCCTCAGGCATGGCCATCATGCCCTCCAGGATATGAGACCTGCTCCCCTCCTTGCTTTGGAGGGTGAGGAAGGCAGCAGTGCCCAGGCCCTGGAAGGCAAGGAGGGGAACAGGGCCAGGCCCTGGAGGGTGAGGAGGGAACAGGGCCGGGCCATGGAGGGCAAGGAGGGGAATTTGGCCTGGCACATGAGGGCAAGGAGAAGAGGGGGGCAGGGCCTGGTCCATGAGGGCGATTAGGGGAGGGGGGGCCGGTCCTGGAGGACAAGGAGAGGGCAGGGCCTGGCCCTAGAGGGCAGTGAGGTGATCAGGTCCCAGGCCCTGGAGGAGGAGGAGGGGAGTGGGGCCTGGCCCAGGATGGTGAGGAGGGGAGTAGGGCCTGGCCCTGGAGGACGAGGAGGGGAGCGGGGCGTGGCCCAGGTGGGCAGCAAGGGGAGCACAGCCCAGGCCCTGGTGGGCAAGGAAGTGAGCAGGGTAAGCCCCTGGAGCGCGGCGAGGGGTGCAGGGCAGGGCCATGGAAGGCATAGAGGGAAGCAGGGTCCCGCCCTGGAGGGCAACAAGGGGAGCGGGTCCAGCCCTGGAGGAAAGGAGGGGAGCAGGACTCAGACCCTGGAGGGTGAGGTGGGGAACTGGGCCTGGTCCTGGAAGGCTAGGAGGGGAGTGGTATCCAGCACTGGAGGGTGGCGAGGGGAATGGGGCCAGGCCCTGGAAGGCAGTGAGGGGATTGGGGCCCAGGCGATGAAGGGCATGGAGGTGAGCAGGTCTAGGCAGGAGAGAGGGGTGAGGCCATGGAGGGCAAGGAGGGGAGCCAGGCCAGGCCCTGAAAGGCAGTAGGGGGACGGGTTCAGGCCCTGAAGGGCAAAGAGGGGAGTGCGGTCAGGCCTTGGAGGGCAGTGAGTAGAGTAGGGCAGGGCCATGGAGGGTGAGGAGGGAATGAAGCCCAGGCCCTGGAGGGCAGGGAGGTCAGCAGGGCCAGGCACTTGAGGGTGAGGAGGGAATGGGGCACAGGCCCTGGAAGGCGAGGGGAGCGGGGCCCATACCCTGGAGGCCAATGATGGCCACGCCTGAGGGCAGTGGGACCTGACCCTGGAGGGCGAGGAGAGTAGGGGGGCCTAGCCCAGGATTTTAAGGAGGGGTGCAGGGCCTGGCCCTGGAGGGTGAAGAGGGGATCAGGGCTGGGCCCTGGAGCATAAGTAGGGGAGCCAGGTCCAACTCTTGTGGGCGTCAAGGTGAGCGGGCCCAGGCCCTGGAGGGTGAGGAGGGGAGCGTGGCCAGGCCCTGGAGGCCTAGGAGATGAGCAGGGCCTGGCCCTGGTGGGCAGCAAGGGCAGCAGGGCCTGGCCCTGGAGGGTGGCAGTAGGTGTGGGGACTGGCCATAGAGGGTGAGGAGAGGAGCAGGACCAATATCCTGGAGGGCAGTGATGTTCCTGAGGTGAGTGGGGTCCGGCCCTGGACTGTGAGGAGGGGAGCAGAGCCCAGCCCTGGAGGGCGAGGAGGGGAGCTAGGTACAGGCTGTTGAGGGCGAGGAGGGGAGTGAGGCCTGGTCCTGGAGGGCATAGAAGGGTGCTGGGGTCAGGCCCTGGAGGGTGATGAGGGGAGTGTGGCCCTGACCTTTAGGGTGAGAGGGGATGGGGGCCAAGCCCTGGAGGGCAAGGAGGGGAAACTGCCTGGGCCGTGAGGGCAAGAAGAGGAGTGGGACCTTGCCTAGGATGGTGAGGAGGGGAGCAGTGCCTGGTCCTTGGGTGCGATTAGCAGAGGGGGCCCAGCCCTGGAGTGCAAGGAGGGGGCAGGGCCTGGCCCTGGAGGGTGGCAAGAGGATCAGGGCCCAGGCCCTGGAGGGTGAGTAGGGAACAGGGCCAGGCCATAGAGGGCATGGATGTGTCATTGCCAGGTCCTTGAGGGTGAGGAGGGGAGCAGGGTCAGGCCCTGGTTGGTGGCGAGGGGATCCGGGCCAGGCCCTGGAAGGTAAGGGAGGGGAGCGGAACCCAGGCCCTGGAGGTGAGGAGAGGAGTAGGGTCCAGTCCTGGAGGGTGAGGAGGGAACTGAGACCAGGCTCTGGAGAGCTAGGAAGGAACGGGGCCCAGGCCATGGAAGGCATGGGTGTGAGAAAGGCCACATCCTGGAGAGCAAAGAGGCGAGCAGGGTCAGGCCCTGGAAGGCAGTGAGGGGATTGGGGCCCAGTCCATGGAGGGTATGTAGGTGAGCATGGCCAGGCCTTGGGGGTCAAGGAGAGGAGCGGGGTCAGGCCCTGGTGGGCAGTAAGGGTAGTGGGGTTCAGGCCCTGAAGTCGTGGAAGGGAGCAGGGCCCAGCACTGGAGGGCTAGGAGGGAGCAAGGCCCTTCCCTGGAAAGCAAGGAGGGTAGCAGGGTCCAGGCTCTAGAGGGCGAGGAGGGGAGCGTGCCCGGCCCTCTGGGGAAAGGAGAGGAGTGGCGTCCTGCACAGGAGAGAGGCGGGGGTGGTGTAGGGTCCTGCCCTGGAGGTTGGCAAGAGGAGCAGGCCTGCCCCTGGAGGTGAGGAGGGGAGTGGGGCCCATGCCCTGGAGGGCAGTGATGGCTGAGGAGAGAAGGGACTGGCCCTGGAGGTGAGGAGGGCAGCAGGGCCTAGGCCTGGAGGTGAGGAGGGGAGCAGGGTCTGTTCCAGGAGGGTGAGGAGGGAACTGGGCCCAGGCTTTGGAGAGCTAGGAAGGAACAGGGCCCAGGCCATGGAGGGCATGGATGTGAGCAGGGCCGGGCGCTGGAACGAGGAGGGGAGCGGGTCAGGTCCTGGAGGGCCAGCAGGTCAGCGGGGTCAGTCCCTGGAGGGTGTCGAGGGGAACAGGGCCAGGCCCTGGAAGGAAGTGAGGGGATTGGGGCCCAGGCCATGGAGGGCATGGATGTGAGCAGTGCCAGGCCTTGGAGCGCGAGTAGGGGAGCCCTGGTTGGTGGCGAGGGGATCTGGGCCAGGCCCTGGAAGGCAGGGAGGGCAGCGGGGTCAGGCCCTGGAGGGCATGGAGGGGAATGGGATCAGGCCCTGGAGGGCAGCGAGTGCATCTGGGCAGGGCCATGCAGTGCAAGGAGGGAAGCGGGGTCAGGACCTGGAGCGTGCGGAGGGAGTGAGGCCCAGGCCCTGGAGTGAATGGAGGTGAGCAGTGCCAGGTCCTGGAGGGCAAGGAGGGGAGTGGGGCCCAGGCCCTGGAGGGCAAGGAAGGCAGCAGGGTCAGGCCCTGGAAAGCAGTGAGGGGAGCAGAACCCATGTCCAGGAGGGAAGTGATGGTCATGACTGAGGGGAGTGGGGCCTTGCCCTAGAGGGCATAGAGGTATGCAGGGCAAGGCCATGGAGGGCTAGGAGGGCAGCAGGGTCCAGGTCCTAGAGGGCCAGGAGGGTAGCAGGGCGTGGCCCTGGAGGGCAAGGAGGGTAGTGGGGTCCTTCACTGGAGGGAGGCAGGGGTTGCAGGGCCCAGTGCGTGGCAAGGGGAGCTAGGCCCAGCCAGCCGTGGAGTACGGAGAGTGGAGCAGGGCCTGGCCCTGGAGGGCAAGGAGGGAAGTGGGGCCCGGCTCTCTTGGGCAAGGAAGGCAGCAGGGTCATGCCTTGGAGGGTGAATAGGGGAGCAGGGTCAGGCCCTGGTTGATGGCGAGGGGATCCGGGCCAGGCCCTGGAGGGAGTGGAGGGGAGTGGGGTCAGGCCCTGGAGGGCATGGAGGGGAACTGGGTCAGGCCACGCAGGGCAGCGAGTGGAGCTGGAGCGGGGCAGGACCTGGAGGGCATGGAGTTGAGCAGAGCCAGGCCCTGGAGGGCGAGGAGGGAAATGGGGCACAGGCCCTGGAGGATGAGGAGGGGGGCGGGGCCCATGCCCTGGAGGGCAGTGATGGCAGTGCCTGAGGGGAATGGGGCCTGACCCTGGAAGGCAAGGAATGGAGGGGGGCCTAGCCCAGGATGGTAAGGAGGGCTGCAGGGCCTGGCCCTGGAGGGCGAAGAGGGGAGCAGGGCTGGGCCCTGGAGCCTGAGTAGCGGAGCGAGGCCCGACCATGGTGGGCATCAAGGTGAGCGGTCCCAGGCCCTGGAGGGCGAGGAGGGAAGCAGGGTCCGGCCCTGGTCGTGGGCAATAGGAGCAGGGGCCAGGCACTGGACGACTAGGAGGGGAGCAGGGACCAGCCCTGGTCGGCTGCAAGGGGAGTGGGGCCTGGCCCTGGAGGGTGAGGTGGGGAACAGGGCCTATGCCCTGAAGGGCAGTGTCGCCCTTCCTGAGGGGAGTATGACCAAGCCCAGGAGGGCAAGGAGGGAGTCGGGCCTGGCCCTGGAGGGTGAGGAGGGGAGCAAGGTGAGGCCCTGGAGGGAAGCGAGGGGAGCAGGGCAGGGCCATGGAGGGCAAGGAGGGGAGCAGGACCAGGCCCTGGAGGGTGACGAGGGGAGCAGGGACTGGCCCTTTAGGGTGAGGAGGGGAGAGGCCCTGGCTCTGGAGGGCAAGGTAGGGACCAGGGTCTTGCACTGGAGGGTGGCAGGGGGACCAGGGCCCGGCCCTTTTTGGCCGGAGTGGGGCCTGGCCCTGGAGGGCGAGGAGGGCAGTGGGGCTCAGGCCCTGGGGAGTAAGGAGGGAATGGGGCCCAGGCCCTGGAGGGTGAGGAAGTAAGCAGGGTCAGACCCTGGAGAGTAAGGAGGGAATGGGGCACAGGCCCTGGAGGGCGAGGAGGGCAGTGGGGCTCAGGCCCTGGGGATTAAGGAGGGAATGGGGCCCAGGCCCTGGAGGGCAAGGAGGTGAGCAGGGTCAGACCCTGGAGAGTAAGGAGGGAATGGGGCCCAGGCCCTGGAGGGCATGGAGGTGAGCAGGGTCAGGCCCTGGAGGGTGAGGTGGGAATGGGGCACAGGCCCTGTAGGGTGAGGAGGGGACTATGGCCTATGCTCTAGAGGGCAGTGATGGCCATGCCTTAGGGGAGTGGGGCCTGACCCTGGAGGGTGAGGAGGGTAGGGGGGCCTAGCCCGGATGGTAAGGAGCGGTGCCGGGCCTGGACCTGGAGGTCGAGGAAGGCAGCAGGGAAGGCCCTGGAGGGCGAGAAGGGGAGCAGGGTCAGGCCCTGGAAGGCAGTGAGGTGAGCAGGGCCCATGTCCAGGAGGGTAGTGATGGCCAAGACTGAGGGGAATGGGGCCTTACCCTAGAGGGCATGGAGTAATGCAGGGCAGGGCTATGGAGGGTTAAGAGGGGAGCAGGTTCCAGGCCCTAGAGGGCCAGGAGGTGAGCAGGGCTTGCCCTGGAGGGCAAGGAAGGGTGCAGAGTCCTGCACTGGAGGGAGGCTGGGGAGCAGGGCCCTGGTGGGTTGCAAGGGGAGCTGGGCTCAGCCAGCTGTGGAGTGCAGAGTGGAGCAGGGCCTGGCCCTGTGTCGCGTCCCTCGACCAGCAAGGAAGACACGACCCGAACTCTTCTTCCAGCAGTTTATTCAGGAACCTTGAACAAGCTTCTTCTTCCGCCTCCTTCCCTCTCCCATCCCTCTTATAGCCATCAGCACACCAATCAAAAGCAGCCAAGTGGCAAGGATTGATAGGTACAGCAATGCGGAAGCCGGAAGGGAGGGAGCTCAGCCATCTCCTTATTAGGAGTTGTTTGTTTCTCGCCAGTCCTTCCGGGAGAAAGGAGCCGGCGCCATCTTTAGGGCGCCGTGCAATGGCTCCCCACAGTTCCCCCTTTTTGTTTTAGAACCAGGCATCTAAGGATTACAGGAGAAGGTAGGGGTCTGTCCCCCACTGCCAGGCATCCACCTGGAACAGCATCCTTTTCGCGGGGGTGGGATCTGGGATGCCAACCCACATGCAGACAGACTTGCCTTCCAGAGAACGTAATGGCTCGTTCTCTCTGCAGTGCTTTGCCTCGCACCCTGCACCCATGCCTAGCATTCAAGGAAGGCCAGCCATGCTTGTGGTGATTGTCCAGCCTCAAGGGCATAAAAGGCTTGAGCTATCATGGCCAATTCCCGCCGATGAGCTGTCCTCATCCTGCACAAACACCACAGGCAAAATAACACAACAAGTAACAACAACCCGTCAAAGCTCCAAGTCCCACCCACTCCTTCAGGTTGGAGACGGCTGTGCGGATCCAGGATGACAATCCAGATGTGAAGGAGACATCCACACATGTGGAGTTCATGGTGACCACGGCAAGGCACAGTTGCTTCAAGGTGTAGTCAAATTCTGCGGACCAATTCTGCAAGAGCATCTGAGACAACTGTTTAGAGTAATTTGCTGCCTGAGTCATGTTATCGTACTGAACAGAGGTCACACACAACCCTGAAAATTTCCACTCACATCCTAGCTGAGCAAGCTGCCAGAGAGTATCCACCTGCTCCTGTACCAAATCCACATGCTGATTAACAATCATCAAGCCTCCCTTTATATGTACATTTAAGGATGTCTGAGTATCCAAAGCAGCAGCCACGGAGGCCGTCAAATTATTCAGGGTATTAGCAGTTTGAACTGTCCCTGTGAGCGCTATAGCAGCTGTTGTAGCGCCCACAGCTGCAACGGAAATGGCAGTTATAATGGCTGCAGTAACGATCCCAATCAGCAATGTTATCATAATGAAGATCGAGGGGCTGCTTTGTGACATTGTCTGCCGCACCAGTCACTCAGGTAACCATCGAGAATATAGAAACATGTCCACGTCCCCATATTAAAACAGGGTCAGGTCCATACCATTGAGCAGTTAGAGGGTCTTTCCACTTCACATAGACTTGTTGTCTTTTGGTTTCAGGATGCCAGTGACGATCAGCTGCAGTTTTTCCTTGATTATCCAGTATTAGAAAATTTAAAATGAAAAGAGCATGTGATAGCCATTTTTGTGGGGAATATGCCATGGTCCCGTATTCCCCCTTTTTTATTTTTTGTAAATAATTTTTTAATGTGGCATGTGCTCGTTCCACAATACCTTGTCCCTGGGGATTATAAGGAATCCCGGTGATGAGAGATGTGGAAGTTAGTACAGAAGTGCTTAAAAGAGTTGGAAGTATACGCTGGGCCATTATCAGTTTTTATCTGTATAGGGGTTCCTAGAACAGCAAAGGCCTGAAGGCAATGAGATGTTTGGCAGCCTCGCCGGATTGCGGGGTGGCAAAAACAAAACCTGAACATGTATCTAAAGAGACATGTATGTATTTTAGTTTACCAAATTCAGAAAAATGGGTAACATCCATCTGCCAAAGCTTAAGGTTTGGACATTGAGGTGATGCAAATCATGACCATGGGATGCTTCTTAGACTTTGTCAGTCCCTCTTTAAAGGATCTGGCTTCTGAGCCAGAGACTGGAGCAGCTAGAAAGAAACACGTTTATAGCTGAAGTTTAGCATCATTTCACATCTTGGCACCACTTTTAATCTAAACAACCCGATTGGTTATTATCTCTGCAAGATGAGAGATATATCTTTTGACATCTCCAGGGGCCCTCTGGAGATACCAAAAGTCCAGAGAATTTAGAACTTTGATTTTCAGAAAGTCTGTTAAAGGTGCCAAGAGAACTTAGAGTATCTGGTCAAAATAGAATTCCTTAACATTTAGTCAGGGTGATTTTAACACTTTTAGACCAGATCTGATCATAATAATATTTAACATAACTTTTTAAGACAATACTTTTTATCAATCATAACTTAACAGACAGTAGTGTTAAAAAGAGACGTTACAGTTTTTGCAACAACAGATTTTAAGATTTACAATTGAGACCATTTCCAGATAATTACTAACATTAGTACACATTTTTAAAAATCCCATTGTTATAACAGAAGATCAGACTTCAACTTTAGGTTAGTGTAATTTTGGCATTAACATTTAACTTATAGAAAACTCTGTAAACAATGTTTTAAAATCGTAAACTTTTTACAACTTTTCATGACTTGCTCACACCTTCTGAAACTTTATACCTGTAGTTACTTTTACAGTCTTGAATTATCATGTATGGACAACCTATGAGAATACATGCTGGCAAACTTAAAAGTCTCTCTTATCAAATTTAAGATGTTAAAGGTACACATAATACATTTTCCATATTTTACTTAGCACCGACGCCTGGATAACTTAAAACACTGAGCTATTAATGAATACCACACCATTATCTGAATTAAAAGTCAAAATTACATTTCCATGCTTTTAAGTAACATAAGGATAACACCACTTGGGCAGCAACAGTCACTAGTGCATATTTACAACTTTGAAAAGATCTTCATCCTTAAGAGAAACAAGTTTAAAGCATATCAAAGACATGTAAATGTAAAACTGAGCAAGTGAACCAAAGGGCGTTTGCATTAACCCAATTTTCTGAACCAATCTGTATTGGCTTACTTGAGTTAACAACATAAAGGCTTGTATACACAGAATTTACTCTCATTTTTATAAGACTACTCTAGCTGAAAAGCAAAAACATGAATACAACATAGATTTGACATCATTTACTACATTTTAATACACTTTGTATAATTTGAATTGACTCAAACAGCTGTTACTTTAACAAATTTAGAGTCCCATCCTTTGAGAGTTCCAGGGATCCGACTGGAAGCCCCAAAGTTGAAAGACTCGGTTTAGAATTTAAACTATCAGAGAGTCAAACCATTTTAGTCAAAAATTAGTACGTTTAACCAAGGCTGTGGACTAGATCTAATCAGAGTTAGGTACTCACTCAAACATTAAAGATATAACGTAAACAGCTTCATGGTGCAGTTTTTCCAATCAAGACTCATACTGGCAATAGAAAATTGTGAAACCTTCAAGACACATGAAAACTCTCATTAGATAAGTTAGCTACAGCAGCACAGAAAAGAATTATCAGCATATGAGCCCATTGCTTAAGTTTTTATTAACTGTAAAGAGAAAAACCCATCAAGTTGGAAAGGGTTATCGAATTAAGACTTTTCTCTAGGTCAAGATACCTGTGGAATTTTTCCTTTCTCTTTCTCCTGGCCTGTTGCATCTCCCTTTTTGTTTTAAAAGATATTCTTTCAGTGTGCGGTGTGCTCGCTCAATTATGCCCTGGCCCTGAGGATTGTACGGCAATCCATGGACAAGTTGAACCTCCATTTTTTGGCAAAAGGTGGTAAAGGTTTGAGATGTATAGGCCAGGCCATTATCAGTTTTTAGCACCTGGGGTCTCCCCCAGGCGGCCCATGCATCCAGACAATGAGCAATCACCTGACATTAGGGATACAATTGGGCTAGAAGGTTTAATTGGTCCTGCGGTTTCCAATATCTTCAATGCGTTCACCACATATAAGGAATCTGACAACAACTGGTAATGGCTCAGCAGCTGTAATTCTTGGAAATCCTCATTTGCCGATTCAATTCCCGTACTTGCTTTATACCAGACTCTGTTATCGCCACACTCTTCAGACTCACTGCTGCTTTCTGAGCTACTTTCTGCACTAGTACTACTTACTAAGGAGGGGCTGCGCAACTCGGAAAGATCGGGGTACAGTTTTTTCCTAGTTCTTTTCTGACTCTCCTTCAAAGTTTTCCCTTTTTCACTGGCAGCTCTCTCGGAGCGCTCTTCCTGAAGCTCCTCCAAGGCAGCTTGACCGCTCAGAATAGCTTCACTACACTGCTCATCCTCGAGGCATGCTCGCACTAACTTCCATATTGGTCTCACTCCCCCTTCAAGATTACCCTGTTCAAATGCAAAATCCAAATCCCTGCCTAGTTTGTCCCATGAAGGGATAGTAAGGCTTCCCGAAACCACATACCAGGGTGCAATGGTATCGCAGTTACGTAAAAACCTATGCAATGTACTAGGCTTAAGTTTCAAACTGTTTTCTCAAAGCAGCGCATTCAGCGCCAGAAAAATTGGATGGGACTGTGAATTACCCACCGTCAAATATTGTACTCTTTCCCTGGCCACGGGTCAGAGCTCCTTCTGCTTTTGTCGCAGAACTTCCTCTGCTTTAATCGCAGAGCTATCCTCCCGCTATTGTCGCAGGACTTCCCGCTCTTATCGCGGATCCCCACCTTATTTTCCTGGGGGACTTACCAGCGCTGCCCTGACTGCAGGAAGTTCTGAGTTCGCGTTTGAGATGGTTCCCCGTACGGGCCACCAGTTGTCGCGTCCCTCGACCAGCAAGGAAGACACGACCCGAACTCTTCTTCCAGCAGTTTATTCAGGAACCTTGAACAAGCTTCTTCTTCCGCCTCCTTCCCTCTCCCATCCCTCTTATAGCCATCAGCACACCAATCAAAAGCAGCCAAGTGGCAAGGATTGATAGGTACAGCAATGCGGAAGCCGGAAGGGAGGGAGCTCAGCCATCTCCTTATTAGGAGTTGTTTGTTTCTCGCCAGTCCTTCCGGGAGAAAGGAGCCGGCGCCATCTTTAGGGCGCCGTGCAATGGCTCCCCACAGCCCTGGAGGTTGAGGAGGGAAGTGGGGCCTGGCCCTCCTGGGCAAGGAGGGGAGTGGGGTCCTGCACTTGAGGGCGGCAGGGGAGCAGAATCCTGCCCTGGAGGGCGGCAAGATGAGCGGGCCTGGCCCTGGTGGGTGAGGAGGGGAGCAGGATCTGGCCCTGGAGGGTGGCGAGGGGAGTGGGGTAGGGCCATGGAAGGCAAGGAGGGGAGTGGGGCTAAGGCCCTTGAGGGCAATGAGGAGAGCAGGGATTGGCCCTGGAGGGCAAGGAGGGGAGCCGGGTCTAGGCCCTAGAGGGTGAGTTGGGGAGCAAGGCGCAGCCCTGGAGGGCAAGGAAGGGACTGGGGTCCTGCACTGTAGGGTGGTGGGGGAGCAGGGCTCTGCCCTGGAGGCAGGCAAGAGGAGCGGGCTGGCCTTGGAGGGCAAAGCGAGCAGCAGGGCCCATGTCCTGGATGGCAGTGATGGCCATGCCTGAGGATAATAGGGCCTGGCCCTGGAGGGTGAGGAGGGCACCAGGCCCCAGGCTCTGGAGGGTGAGGAGGGCACCAGACCCCAGGCCTTGGAGGGCAAGGAGAGGAGCATGGTCCAGTCCTGGGGAATGAGGGAGGGAGCGGGGTCAGGCCCTAGAGGGTGGCGAGGGGAATAGGGCCAGTCCCTGGAAGGCAGTGAGGTGAGTGGGTCTTAGTCCATGGAGGGCATGGAGGTGAGTAGGGCCAGGCCTTTGTGGGCGAATAGGGGAGCAGGGTCAGACCCTGGTTGGTGGCGAGGATTTCTGGGTGAGGCCCTGGAAGGCAGTGAGGGGGGCGGGGTCAGGCACTGGAGAGTACGAATGGGAGTGGGGTCAAGCCCTGATGGGCAACGAATGGAGGGGACAGCACCATGGATGGCAAGCAGGGGAGCGGGGCCAGGCCCTGGAGGGTGAGGAGGGGAGCAGGGCTGGGCCCTGGAGCCTGAGTAGCAGAGCAAGGCCCGACCCTGGTGGGCATCATGGGGAGTGGGCCCAGGTCCTGGAGGGCATACATGTGAGTGGGGCCTAGCCCTGGAGGGTGAGCAAGGCAGCAGGGTTGGCCCTGGAGTGCAAAGAGGAGAGCAGGATCAGACCCTGGAAGGCAGTGAGGGGAGTGTGGCCCATGCCCAGGACGGAAGTGAGGGCCATGAGAGAGGGGAGTGGGGCCTTGCCCTAGAGGGCATGGAGGTATGCAGGGCAGGGCCATGGAGGGCTAGGAGGGGAGCAGGACCTGGCCCTGGTGGGCGGCAAAGGGAGCGGGGCCCAGCCAGCCGTGGAGGGAGGAAAGTGGAGCAGGGCCTGGCCCTGGAGGGCAAGGAGGGAAGTGGGGCCCGGCCTTCTTGGGCAAGAAGGGGAGTGGGGTCCTGTACTTGAGGGCAATGGGGCAGCAGGGCCCTGCTCTGGAGGGCAGCAAGATGAGCGGGCCTGGCCCTGGAGGGTGAGGAGGGGAGTGGGGCCCATGCCTTGGAGGGCAGTGATGGCCATGTCTGAAAGGGGCAGGTCCTGGCCCTGAGGGTGAGAATGGGAGCAGAGTCCAGCCTTGGAGGGCGGCATGAAGAGCAGGCCTGGACCTGGAGGGTGAAGTGGGGAGCGGGGCCCATGCTCTGGAGGGCCCAATGGCCACGCCTGAGGGGAACAGGGCCTGGCCCTAGAGGGTGAGGAGGGCACAAGGCCCCAGGCCCTGGAGGGCGAGGAGGGTAGGAAGGTCCAGCCCTGGAGAAAGAGGAGGGGAGTGGGGTCAGGCCCTGGAGGTGAGAAGGGGAGCAGAGCCCAGTGCTCATAAACAGGCATCGCTGCCAATCAGGGCATGGACCCCGCTCCCCGTGTTGCCCTCTAGGGCAAGGCCTTGCTCCTCTTGCTGCCCTCCAGGGCTGGCCCCTGCTCAACCTGCCACCCTCCAGGGCCAGGCCCTGCTCCCCTCCTTGCCCTCCAGGGCCTGGGCCCGCTCCCCTTGATGCCCACCATGGTCGGGCCTCGCTCCGCTACTCACGCTTCAGGGCCCAGCCCTGCTCCCCTCTTCGCCCTCCAGGGCCAGGCCCTGCAGCCCTCCTTACCATCCTGGGCTAGGCCCCACTCCATTCCTTGCCTTTCAGGGTCAGGTCCCACTCCCCTTGGGCACTGCCATCACTGCCCTCCAGGGCATGGGCCCTGCCTCCCTCCTCATCCTCCAGGGCCTGTGCCCCATTTCCCTCCTCACCCTCCAGGGCCAGACCCTGCTCCCCTCCTCACCCTCCAGGGCCAGACCCTGCTCCCCTCCTCACCCTCCAGAGCCTGGCCCCACTCCCCTCCTTGCCTTCCATGGCCCTGCCCCGCTCCACTCGCTGCCCTACAGAGCCTGACCCCACTCCACTCCACGCCCTCCAGGGCCTTACCCTGCTCCCCTCACTGCCTTCCAGGACCTGGCCCCATTCCCCTTGCCACACTCTAGGGTCTGACCCTCTCCCCTCCTTGCCCTCCAGGGCTGAGCTCTCCTCTACTCCTTGCCCTCCAGGGCCAGGCCCCATTCCCCTCCTCACCCTTTAGGGATTGGACCCTGCTCTCCTCACCCTCCAGTGCCAGGCCCTGCTCCCCTCCTCACCTTCCAGGGCATGGACCCTCCTCCCCTATATGCCTTCCAGGTCCAAGCCCTGTACCTCTTGCTGTCATCCAGGGCCAGGCCCTGCTCCCCCTGCCACCCTCTGGGGTCGGGCCCTCCTCCCCTCCTTGCCCTCCAGGGGCAGGCCCTGCTCACCTCCTCGCCTCCAGAGCCTGGGCCCTTCTCCCCTCCTCACCCTCCAGGGATTGGCCCTGATCCCCTCCTCACCCTCCATGGCCTGGGCCCAGCTCCCTTCCATGCCCTCCAGGGCCAGGCCCCAGTGCCCTCCTCGCCATCCAGGTCCAGGCCCAGCTCACCTCCTTGCCTCCAGGGCTGGGCTTTGCTCACCATGGCCTTGCCCCACTCCGCTCGCTGCCCTCCAGAGCCTGACCCTGCTGCCTTCCTCACCCCCCAGGGCTGGGCTTTGCTCACCTCCTCGCCCTGCATGGCCTTGCCCCACTCCTCTCGCTGCCCTACTGGGCCTGACCCTGCTTTCCTCCATGCCCTCCAGGGCCTTACACTGCTCCACTCACTGCCTTCCATTTCCTTGCCCGGATCCCCTTGCCACCAACCAGGGCCTGACCCCACTCCCCTCCTCACCCTCCAAGGCCTGGCCCTGCTCACCTCCATGCCCTCCATGGCCTGGGCCCTGATCTCCTCACTACCTTCCAGGGTCTGGCCCTGTTCCTGTTGCCGTCCAGGGCTTGACCCCACTCCCCTCCTCGACCTCCAGGTCCAGGCCCCCCACCTCTCACTGCCCTCCAGGGGCAGGCCCTGCTCCCTTCCTCGCCCTCCAGGGGTTGGCCAGCTCCCTTCCATGCCCTCCAGGGCCAGGCCCCGGTGCCCTCCTCGCCATCCAGGTCCAGGCCCAGCTCACCTCCTTGCCTTCAGGGCCTGGCCCTGCTCCCCTCCTCACCCTCCAGGGCCAGGCCCTGCTCCCCTCCTCACCATCCTGGACCAGTCTCCCCTCCTTTCACCGCCCTCAGGGCCTGACCCTCTGGCTTCCTTGCCCTCCAGGGCCTGGGCCCAGCTCCCCTCCTCACCCTCTCAGGCTGGACCCTGCTCCCCTTATTGCCCTCCAGTGCAGGACCCCGCTTCCCTCCTCGCCCTCCAGGATCCGGCCCCACTCCCACACTCGCCCTCCAGGGCCTGGGCCCTTCTCCCATTCTCACCCTCCAGGGCCCGACCCTGCTCCCTCTAATATTTCTAAAACCTACAATGAAGTTGATTTCTGAACTCTGGAAAATTGAAATTGTGTTAAGTAAAATGCAGATCATGCATCAGGAGATCATGTGCATTTGGTCGTGAAGTTTATAATCACTGTCTAGTTATAGTGGAGAGTGAACATGATGCATACAACTATGGTAAAGTCTGAACGCCTGAATCTAACACTGAACTGTACATGTAGTGTTAATGACCATGCTAAATTCTAACAGCATTTGAATCACTAGAAATATTGAAAAGCACCCAAATATTTACAAACCTCGCATCTGTATTCACAGTAATGATGCTAAAAGTACAATATGTAACATTTCCCAGTACGCGTTTATATGCATTTCCCTTTCACAGACACACATGAATGCACACACATACAAATCAGAAGCTTAGGGGTTCAGAAACAAGTATTTATGGACTTTAGGCCTTCATTATAGTTTATTAACAATTGAAAATAATAAAGTTTAATACTAATTTATATGTGTTAACATTTTTGTAACTTTGAACCCACTATGCTTTCCAGCATGATTAGCAAGCCAGCATCTGCTACATCTTCAAAGGGACTCTTAAAAATCGAAAGTTTACTATGGTGCTTAAAACAATCAATACAAAGTAGGTGGTTCTGAGAATGTCTATAAATAGTGTTAATTGCTTGGCTTCCATTGCATTTGATTGTTCTCCAAGCAGTGTGGGAACTGGGTATAAACTGCCCACTTTCAGTTAAAATAACTAAAATTGATTAATCGGTGTAATGCTAGTTTTTTTTTGTGGGGGGGGATATACAATATATATTGTAAGTATGTTTTCTCAAATTAGTGAATATAATTATGTATTTCCTAAAAATCAGAACTTAATCCAAAACAGGACCTGAATTGGGGGCATGAATTTTATTAGATGTTGCATTATATTAGATTTTTGTAGAATGGCAAATATTTTATTTATAGCTACCAACTCATAAAACATTTGTTGTGGAACAGTGTTTGTCTATATGCTTGGCATTATAGAATGACAGGTACACAGTGCACTTAGTAAATTGAAAGTTAAACCCAAAGTTACATCTTACTCAAACTAATTGTGCATCATATTGTAATTTTTCCTAGATATTACATCATTGTGTTTTACTCTTCATTTCTGTGTTACTGAGTTGTGTATTTTAGTATTTGCTTTAGAGTAGAAAAAAATACTCTGTTGGATCTCAAAGATTAAGGAGAATGTTTAACAATTTAAAAGTCTCTAAGCTATAGAATCTTTTTCTTGGAGTAGTAGATTAATTTTGGGGTAAGAACTCTTCGAAATGAAGATGCTTTATTGTTGAAAGTCATCAGTGAATGAAAGGAAGAATGTAAATAAAAATGGGAATATTTTCCAGTTCTGTGTAAGTCTCTAAAATATTTGAAAAGGAAAACCATTAAGTGCAAGATATGACAATATATGTTTTCCCTCAGATTAGAAATTTGATGCTAAATATTTAACATTTAATCTTTATTCAATAGTAACTATGAATGGAGGACATTATGTTGACACCCTGTAAGCTGATTTCTACTTTTAAACTTAAAAAGAAAACATGTTTTGTTCATTACCCCTCTTCCCTCTGTGCTTGAAAACATTGGCTTTTATCACAACACTGGAAGTGTATCGAAGCCAGGAGCCAGGAGCCTCCTCCAGCTCTCCCATGCGGGTGCAGGGGCCCAAGGACTTGAGCTGTCTTCTACTGCTTTCCTAGGCCACAGCAGAGAGCTGGATCGGAAGTGGAGCAGCCAGGACTCAAACCGGTGCCCCTATTGAAACCTTAAGTTTTAGCCTTCCCAATAAAAATAAATCTCAGCATCATTTAAAATGTTGGCTACTGCCATTGAGTGAACACAATGAAATTTGACAAAACGCTTTACTTGGGTGTAAGATACCATTCTCTGAATCAGGTTTTATGATTACCTAAGTCATTTTTCATCCTTGTTTTATGAATATAAACACCGATACATTTTCTTAGCTTCAGATTTTGAACATTCCAGTGATGTAGCTCCTGCTAACAAAGTGCCTGAATATTTTTGACACCTCGTAGCCTTTTAATGTGTGATATCTGGTCATATACACATGGGATCTATTATAAATTAGAGATACTTTCCATAAATAGAATAATATTTTGGATAACCATTGATGAATTGAAGAATCTATTTCCTCTTCAAATTTTTTTTATTTTAAGGCAATTTTGGGAAATTGAATTTTACCTATAGTTTTATTTGTCTTTGTGTCCAGGTAAAGTAATAAATAAAATAGCTCCAATTATACCAAGCAACCCTTCCTTGTCTCAAGTACTTAACTTTCTCTCTTCATTCTTAGATAACTGCTGGTTTCTTAAATTGAACGGTCATCTTGTCCAGCAGCTGCTCAAAAATATCCATGATTGACCATTTTGTTTGCACTAAGCAGATGTGCTTTCCTTCTTTCTCCCCCTCTCTGGTCCACATCATCTTCCCATCACCTGTGCACACCAGACCCACCTGTTCCTTCCTCCTCCAATAATCACTGAACTCCGCAAAAACCCTAACTCTGACCTCTCATGGTTATCCCAGATCCTTGTGTTTTCAAGACTCTCAAAACAAAATCAAGCATGGAAAATAGGGTTGATTTTTCCACATTTTTTTTGTCAATCATGACTCTAATCCCAAACACACTCATAAAAATCCCTGCTTTACATAACTAATTTTAATTTGCTTTCCAAATGTCTTCACATTAATGATCTCCATTGATGACTTCTCCTTCTCATCTACACTTATATTTGGTCCTCAGTGCCATGGCTTTATTCTACTCAGCATGGACCAAATTCATCCTATTTGACATCATCCTTTATTTTATTCCTATTGCCACTTTGTGTCTCTGGACACAGAACTCCTAAATTAACTGTCCTCTGAGCATTTTTATCTGTTTTTATTCTTCCCTAGTGGGATCTTGTAGGATTTCTTTACTATACTACACAGTAATATGTTGACTCGATCATTTATCTTTTTAGAATTCTGCATTAACCTGAAGCTATTCCACACTTGTTATACAAATGTTTAATCATAAAGTTTGATGCATATGACACACAAAGTGCCTGATATCCATCGCTGACACACTACGTAACTTTGCTTGGACTGGCTCTTGAGTGTAATCTTGTTTTATTGAGTGCAGTGTTTTTCTGGCAAAATTATTCTTTGAGCATGATTATACATCATTAGCATTCAAGACAGTGTTCTGTTACTTCATGTTGTGAGTATCTAGAACTCACTGTGAAGGATTCATTCAGGAAATTTTCCAGAAGGTGTTCTGCATCCATCATTTAGCCAAGAACCCCTAGTGAATTGCAGTACCGTATTCACTATCTGATTTCCTTTGATAAGAATTTTGGAGTATCTATTCATAGGCTTTCATCTAGAATTTCTTAACCCAATCATTAAAGCCTTTATGGAATAGTTGATTACTTTTGCACTGATAATTGATTTTGTTTGGTTTTAACAAAGCTTTTTCCAATAGACTTGCTTCTGCTTAGCACTTCACTACAAAAACTCTATTTTGAATGAGTGTAAATTCACGTGCAGTATTTAAAGAAATAATGTAGAGGTATCCTATAAATCCTTTACCTAGCCTCCCCCAACAGCAGTAACTAGAATAATTGCAATATAATAGCACAACCAGAAAATTCATTTTGATACAATCCATCAACATTACCTAGATTTCACTAGTTTTACATGCTCTGTGTGTGTGTGTGTTTAGCTCTTGTTGCTTATCAGATATTTATTTTTAACCCACAGACTGCAGTATCTTTTTGCCAATCTGCATGTATTGTTTTTATTAAAATCTGCATGACACCTTGTCAGATGCATACCCCCTAATTACTCATCACATTTTCCGCTGGTAGTAAAGACTATTACTTGCATAGAGTCAGGTAAATCTTATTTGGCAAATCTTACTTCTGGTATAGAAACTGCTGCTCTGAAGATGAATGAATCCTCCATGGTTGAGATTTTCTGAGGCTCCTAGATCCACATTTTTAGTAGTAGGGTGAGCCTGGAAAATGTTTGGTCAACCCACAGGAAAAGTAGATGAACAGTCACTAAAGTCTCATTGTTTGTGTTTGTGTATGGTTGATATCAATGGAAGCTTTCTAACATCTAATACCTTTGGTTATATGTTATATATTTACCATTTTTTATTAAGTCTGGACAAAAATAAGTGCACATTTATTAAAAAGTTTATCATAACCAAGCTAAAAATGTGTATTTTAAAATAAAAGGTGTGTATACTTTTAATAATCTGGTAACTATGAAATCCAATTTTCTATTAACCAATATGTATGAATATCCTGTGGCATTACTTTTAGATGAGACATGAGATGCTATAGCCATCTCTGCAGAGTTATGCGTTGTTGAGCTTTATGCATTTTATACATTTATACATTGTTGAACATTATATATAGTCAGCTCATCTTTTTTAAAATGCCAAGTACTAAATAAAACTTGAAATTATTGGACATTTGGGAAAAATAAGGACTATTAAGCAAGCTGCATTGTACTATTTGATAGTGGCACAAACATTGGTGAGTTAAAGAAAAATAAACTGCTTTCAAATTTTTTAAATTCACTGGCTTTAAAAATAGATTAAAAATCCCTTTTATGAGGACCTTGATATAATGATGCTGCTTCAGTCCAGGATGTCTGTGTCTGTATGACCCACTTTGCAGAGGATTATTGTTAACCCTTGTCAAACAGTGCTACAGGATTAGGGGCCATGGATCTGGGACACTGATGACCACATGGGTGGCCCAGCCAGTGAATAAAGCACAAGGAAAGGGAGGGCGGGGCAGATCATCAGTAATCTTCCCATGGGATCTTCTGAGATAGGTTCCATAAACCACCTAGAAAGGAAAGTTGGTGGCAAATCTACTTATGCAACACAGTTACCATTATTTTCTGTAAGGGAGTTAACATAATGCACATGGCAATGCATTTTGGTCAGTCTTTTAATTTCTTTTTAAAAAAAGATTATTTATCTACTAATTTGAAAGGCAGAGTGACAGAGAAGAAAAGAAAGACAGAGCGGTTTTCCATGTACTGCTTCACTTCCCAAATACCCAAAGCAGCCAGGGCTGGGCTAGGCAAAAGCCAGCAACCAGGAGCCAGGAATTCCTTTCTAGTCTGCCACATGGGCAGCAGGAGCCCAGGTACTTGGACCATCAGGTGCATTAATAGGAGGCTGGATTAGAAGCAGAGCAGTTGGGACTCAAACCTGCACTCTGATATGGGAGTGCAGCAGCAGTGGCTTAACCAGCCATGCCACAAAGCCTGCTCCTTGATGAGTGTTTTTTTTTTTTAATAAATATTGTTTATTAAATTGATTCCTTTTTCCTTATCTCTTTGGATCTTAAGGAAAGATAGTTCATATTCTTTGTGCATCAGGACTTCTTCATAAACCAGTGATTCTCTGGGAACTGTTATTGATAATAAAGCTACCTAATGAGTTATTTCTATTATATTTCTCTATACTCAAGCTAAATGGGTTATAATCTACATAAGGGTAACCTATCACTACCCACTATCTGGGAATCTGAAAAATACATTGTTTTCATCTTAAGGGGCACCCCACTTATAATTGGTTTTGTTCCAGTTTTGTTTATGCTAATCAGCAAACTTATATGTTTCAGAACTCAACTTCTGGGAGTAACTGACCATGCAGGGGACACAGACATTGGCAATGACCAAGACTGCTCCCGCTCACAAAGTGAATTTGTTAGATAGGCTATGCAGAGAATTCCAGACCCATAGGCAGGGCCTGCACTATGCCCCCATAAGCAGGAAGCATTTACAGAAGAGATAATTCTACACCTATCAACTTCCCTTAGGATTAAGGGATGAAGTCTCTGAGGGGGAAATGAAGTAGACAGGCATACAGGTTAAAATTGATTAGGCTTGTGAGCTGGAAGACCATGCCTTTGCCACGCCCCTGTGTGACCTCATGCCCCTACCTGGCCACATCTGAGCACCCACTGGCCAATCAGGTTAATTAGCCACTCCCCTTTGATAATGGATTAAAAATCTGTGACACAGTGTGTATATCCCCCCTTTTATTCCTTTTTGTCACCCTGGCCTCTTGCCAGTAGGGGGCTGGCTGTAGCCCTGTGCCTTCAGGGCACATGGCCTTCGGGCCAACCTGCCCTATGCTTCCTGGCCTGGATGCTCTTCCACATGGCTGGCTCCTGGTACTTGGTATGAACGCAGATCTACCTCTCTCCTATAAATAAAGCCCTCACTCTCCTATGCATCTTTCACACTAAATAAAAGCTTAAAATGTAAAAAATATATATATAAACTACCACTCTAAATACTAGTGTCTGATCATTTGCATCACTTGTGAAAGAAGTAACCCTATCCTCTTAGACTCATCAAACTTCTCTCTTAACGTGTTCTCACTATCCAACATTGTATGACAGCTTTTGAACACCAGGATTTCATTTTTTTGAAATAGTAAAGTGTGGCAGTCTTGAGTGTGATGGAACAGGTTAATAGGGGCTTCAGGTAGCCAGTTGTGAAAATTTCCGGAAGTTCAAGAGCTGTTTGATGTCATCTTAGCTTTCAGCTTTGAAATTCCCTGTGTGCAGGGAACATGTCCCATGGAACGTGGCCAATTGTACAAGTCAGAGCAATTTCCCCATTCTGCACCACACAAATTAGTTTTAAATAAAGAGGATTCTGAAATTTCTTTAGTGAGTGATGATCAAAATTCTAGACGTGTTTTTATGTATGTACCAAAAAACTTGCATACATTTGACTAAATTCATCTGTGATAAATGATGATTCAATTTAAAACATTTAAAATATTTAAACTATAAATCTGAGAGGATTTCAAAAGGTTCATGGAAAATGGAATTAAAGTGTAATTTTATTTTGGGGTACAAAAGATTTGGAGCTATGCATGTTGGAAATCTTTAAAGTTCATGAAAATTGCATATTATTTAAAAAGTGTATAGTATATAGTTTTGAAAGTTCTTCACACTGACATAAACTTAACTTTTTTAAAAACATTTATTTGAGAGGTAGAGGTGATTATATCAATATATTTAAATTACACTAGATAGCAATTATAAAAATTCAAGGTTATTTTGTATACAATGATTAACAACAAAATTTCTCTTCATATTTCTCTATAGCTAAGGCTGCTCAGAAAGATATTTTAAATATAGTGAGTTTCAAATGTAGGCTTACTTTCTTCAGATTAGGAAGTTATCATGCATTTAAAATAAATGCTATTGAAAATAAATTACATAGAAAAAGTACTTTTTCAGATTATAATTTTACTTTTTTAAAATATTTATATATTTACTTGAGAAGCAGAGTTACAGACAGAGAGAGAGAGGTCTTCCATTGCTGGTTCACTCCCCAAATGCCTGCAATGGCTGGAGATGGGCAGATCCAAAGCCAGGAGCTTCTTCCAGGTCTCCCATGCAAGTGCATGAGAGCACTTGGGCCATCTTCTGCTGCCTTCCAAGGCCACAGAGCTTGTTCAGAAGTGGAGCAGCTGGGACATGAACTGGTGTTTTGGGATGCTGGTGCTGCAGAAGGAGACTGTGTCACAACCCCAGAAACTTATCTTTTAATTTCATTTTCCCTGAATTATTTGCACACATACATAAAATATATATAAACATTTTTTAGTTTGACTTACTTTGAAAGTAGATGACAATGTCATTAAATTATGTTTAAAAACTGACTTATGCTTCAGTTTGAGGAGTTTTTAGTAACAGAGCTATAAAAAGATAGTATGAGAGAAATAAAAGCACTCAGACCTGCTAAAACACTTTTATTTCTTAAAAGCAAGCATACTTAACCCTAACTGATGGGCCAAAGGAATTGTGAGCACAGCCAAGTTTTTAAAAATATGTATTAGTAGAAAGAGCATCACCTCCTTTATAAAATGAATTTCATTTTTTTAAGAAAAGAAAGATGCATTTTACTAAATGCTACATGTCAAGTGACGGTGAAGTGATTTAAGTGGAATTAAAATACCAGTAAATGTGTCAGTAAAAATTTCAGTTGAGGGGCCAGCATTTTGGTGCGACAGGTTAGGCTGCCACCTGCAAAGCCTGCATTCCATTTGAACCCCAGTTCGAGTCATGGCTGCTCTTCTTCCAGTCCAGCTCCCTGCTAATGTGCCTTAGAAAACAGCAGAAGATGGTCCAAGTCCTTGGGTCCCGCCTGCTCCCCACATGGGAAACTTGGATGGAGTTCCAGGCTCTTAGCTTTGGCCTGGCCCAACCATTGAGGGGATTGAACCATTTCCTGAGTGAATCAGCAGATGGAAGATGTCTTTTTCCTTATCTTTCCCTCTCTCTATGTCACTCTACCTTTCAAAAAAACTAAGGTAAATCCTTAAAAATTGTTTTCAGTTAATTAAATCTCACTCATGGTACATTTTATTTGATACTATCAATAGTAAGTATTATTACTAAACTTATTTTCTATCTCCCACATCTGTACTTTAAATTCTCTCAATTTTCTGCTTGCAACAATCATGCATGGATTCTATAGATTAGGAATCTGAACTTGAAAAGAGAATTGGCTTAGAAGACCATGGAAGTGGCAAGTTGCAATGATTTTCAACTCAAGCCTTCAGGTGTCAAACCTTCTGCTATTTTCCCCAAGTCATTCTTCTTTTCTGAATCTGTAAATGTTTTAAGCAAAAATATGCCCATTACAAACTAATTTTAACGAGAGTTCCAGTTAATCAGTGCAAAACTTTAAAAACATGTGCGGCTACTAAGATTTATTTTCTACTCTGACAGTTATTGCCATATGAAACAAATGATGTGCTTCACTCGTGTTTCTGTGTGCTGTGTGTATGCAAGGGTAGGGATGCTGGTAAATAACATTTAGGAACAAATCATGTCCGTTTTTGAGAGTGCCAGCTTACATGTTAAGTACAAGAAAAATGTACAATCCCAGTTCATTTCCCCCCTCAGTGTAATGAAATGCTATCTTCTATCTAGTATATAATTTTAAAAACTTATTAAATATTTCAAAAGTTATGAGCCATGATATATGACATATGAAAAAATAACAAAGTATGGGTTTGGATGGAGTGCCTTGATCCAATACACAATTAGTACCCTTGAATTATCTGCAAGGTGAAATCTTCAGATTCACATAAGCTTACTTACATTCACATAAACTTACTCATATGCCATTTGGGAGAAATTAGAAGTAGGTGTAGAAATTTTTTTTGTATCTAATCTAAATTTTGGCTTTTAAAAATATATCAGATTTTAGTTAAAGCTACCATCCTAGGAAAATTTGTTTAACATAATATTCAGTAGTCTCTGAAATGCATACATAATAACAGAATTAAAATTCCTGTTTAAAATTTTTATTTATTTGTTTATTTGAAAGGTAAAGAGAAAGAGAGAGACTTACCATTTGTTGATACACTTACAAATGCTTACAGTAGGCATGGCTGGATCAAACCAAAGCCTCAAGCTAGGAATTTAAACTCCATCTCCCATGTAGGAGACAGGGCCCCAAGCACATGCGGCTGCCTCCCAGCATAGGAGTCAGAAGAAGCTGAAATTGGAGGCAGCGCCAGGTCTTGAACTCAAGCCCTCCAATATGCAGTGTCGGTGTCCCAAGCAGCTTCTTAACTGCTTAACAAAATACCCACTTCATGGTATTATCATTGCTATTTCCCATAAATTGATTTAGCAAAGAAAAAGGTTATGTATCCCAAAGTATTAACCCTTAACGCATGATAGCTTGATAGTACCCCAAGGACTACTATTTATAATTATTTATGGTTAATTTTAAGTCACTTCTATCCAAAACTTGATTGTAAGGTATACTTCTAGATAGGTAGTATATCATATTAATCTGTGTATTTCATAGTACATTGCACAGCAAACTACTCATGATTGTCACATGTCACATACGTCACATATCACACTTTCACCATAGGGTATACGCTATGTGTACACATTTCTAAAAGGGACAATAGTATCAAATGGTATTTAAAAGATACTTTATTTTTGAGTTTCCTATTTCAGCAAGATAGTCAATTCCCCATTCCCCCTTCTGCACGCACATAAGCCAATCCTACACTCACTGCCTTTCATAGCCTCCTTTGTTCAAGAAATGCACTAGGATCAGCGCCTCTGACCTCACCTTCTTCTTTCTCTTCTAGAAAGGCATTTATGCACCACATGCAAGCCTCTTCTGCTGTTATTCATAATCATTGCTACTGTATCCATTCTGCCTTCACCAGTCTTGTTACCAACCTTCTTTGCTTGTGTACTCTGCACAGGCTAGGCCAGCAATTCTTCACATTTTACACTCAGAAATTTTTTGATGATCATTTCATTCCTCTCATAGGATCTCACATTCAGTATGTTTTTTTTTTTGATAGGCAGAGTTAGAGAGAGAGAGACAGAGAGAAAGAGAGAGAGAGAAAGGTTTTCTTTCTATTGGTTCACCACCTAGATGGCTGCTACGGCCGGCACGCTGTACCTATCTAAAGCCAGGAGCCAGGTACTTCCTCCTAGTTTCCCATGTGGGTACAGGGCCCAAGGACTTGGGCCATCCTCCACTGCCTTCTCGGGCCACAGCAGAGAGCTGGACTGGAAGAGGAGCAACCAGGACAGAATCTGGCACCCCAACCAGGACTAGAACCCGGGGTGCCGGCACCGCAGGCAGAAGATTAGCCTAGTGAGCCATGGCGCTGACCTCAGTATGTTTTCTAAGTAAATGTCACTTAATGTTTTCTTCTCTCTCTCTCTCCTCCCTCCTGCACAAGTCTCTCCCTATATAAAGTAATAGTAAGAATGATGAAGAAGACAATGGAGATATGATTTACACAGTTTGGGAAGAGAAGCCTTTCTTTGTCATTTGCATGTTATTTTGCTCAAACATGTTTACATCAGAGCTTCCCTGTTATTTGAGGAAATCATTATGTTGTACAACAAGTTGACTTTATTGCAGAGCACTGGTTTTCTCTTTGGCTGATTTTACTTTTTTGGAAAGCAAGTACTACTTACTCAATGTGAACAGGATTCTACCTGTGAAGGGTATTTAAGCAGTGTCCTACAAATGGAACTTCTATGATTTTTGACTTCTCATATTGGGGAAGTCCTTTTAGAAAAGCAGTCAGAAATGTGTTGCAGAAGATTCACCGAAAGACTATGATCTTTCTTGCCAGTGCGACTGCAATAGGGAATGATCACAAGGCATTTCTTTCCAGCAGCAGATGCAAGCAAACTGCTGTATAATACATGAGCTGGAAACTCAGGTTGTCTCAGACTTTAAGATTATCTTTATATCATTACTTTTATGTATTGTTTATTTTTATAATTTACAGTTTCTACTGTGAAGGCAAGTGAAATAAATAGGTAGATTATTGACTTTTAATCATCCAGAAATAAAAAAGAAATACCTGAGCTATTTGCTTCTCAAACCCTCCAAATGAAGAAAATTATACATCCTAGTAAATAATAAAGGCATAATATTTTAAAGAATGGGCTAAGGAATGTTTTTAGTAAATTTTGTCTTGATTAAAATCATTTAAGAGTACAAGTTATAGTATTTTGTATGTTCTAACATTTAGGCATGATGTGATTCTTCTTAGTAAATCCATGTATCTGTTTACTGGGACTCTTTAAAGGAGAAGAAACACACACACATCCTGACACACATACTCTCACACTCATACACACTCATATACACAGTCACCCATACTTACACACTTACACACACACACCCTCACGCACACACTCATATACATGCTCACCCATACTTACACAGTCACACACATATCACATGCATACTCTCACAGTCACACATACACACTCACTCATACACACACCCATACACACACTCACTCATACTTAGTCACTCACACACAAACAATTATACTATCTGATTCTAGTTAATTGGGCAGACTAGGATTAGTTATATTTCATCAAACTTTCCAAAAAAAACCTTTCAGAGGGAAAAAAATCATCTCTGGATGCCACTGGGCCTTGGAAATCATAGCTACACCTTCTGTTTCATTGTGGGCTGGCAGAAAATAACATACAGCTCCTTGTAGGAGCTCAGCTATTTTTCACTGTGAATTAGAACACACTTATCCATTGTGTGAATTCTTTTTTTTTTTTTTGACAGGCAGAGTGGACAGTGAGAGAGAGAGAGACAGAGAGAAAGGTCTTCCTTTGCTGTTGGTTCACCCTCCAATGGCCACTATGGCTGGCATGCTGCAGCTGGTGCACCATGCTGGTCCGAAGCCAGGAGCCAGGTGCTTCTCCTGGTCTCCCATGGGGTGCAGGGCCCAAGCACTTGGGCCATCCTCCACTGCACTCCCAGGCCACAGCAGAGAGCTGGCCTGGAAGAGGGGCAACTGGGACAGAATCCGGCACCCTGATCGGGACTAGAACCTGGTATGCTGGCCCCGAAAGGTGGAGGATTAGCCTAGTGAGCCGCGGCGCCGGCCCCATTGTGTGAATTCTAAACTTCTTACATTTTAGACTGAGCTCCATTTTAAGAACAAACTTTTCCTATTTTTTTAAAATGTTTTCTAATTCTTCATTGTATTAAATGTATTATTTCCAAATACTAAGGCCTTAGGCTACAGTCCTCTCTTAAAGGTTAGAGTTTACAATTAATTATTGAATCCTACAATATGTGGGCATTTATCTAAATGATTTACTTAATTTAACCATCTTCACATGAATTCTGGGTTAAAGGTCAGGAAACGAAAGAAGTAGGGTTGAATAAGCAGGTGAGCGGCAGAGGTTGTGCTCTTAACATCAGATGAATGTGGCTTCTTGGGTAACCAAGAGTCTGCTTGTGTGTCTTAGTTATCATAGCAATACTTAAGTTATCATAAAAATACTTAGTATCATAATTAAATAGAGGTATTTTCTAATTCTTCTATTTTTAATTTCAAAGATTTATTTATTTATTTGAAAGGCAGAGCTCTATAGAGAGGGAGAGAAACTAGAAAAAGGATCTTCCATCCACAGGTTTAATCCTTGAATGGCCACAATGGCCAGGGCTGAGCCAGGCTGAATTAAGAAGCCCGATCTCCATCTGGGTCTCCCACATGGCGGCAGGGACCCAAGTTCTTGGCTCTACTGCTTTCCAACAAGCTCCCTGCTAATTCTATTGGGAAAGTAGCAGAAGAATGCAGATGGAGTTACTGGCTCTTGGCTTTGGTTGACAAAGCCTAAGACCTTTGTGGTCATTTGGGGAGTGAACCAGTGGGTGGAGGATCTCTCTCTCTGTCTCTCCTTCTCACTTTATCACTTGCTCTGCCTTTCAAATAAATAAATAATGCTTAAAAAATGGAGAATCATTCTGTTCATACTTAGACCTCAAGCCTGTGTGTTAAGAACTTACTAAATTTCATATCTAAAATTGTTTTCTAGAGAGGATTTTGTCCATCTTATTATAATATCATATGATGAGTGGTTATATACAGTTCATGTTTTGTAAGGAGAAAATTTGACACATCTCCAATTAGGTCATCAGTTGTTTGAAGGCAGATGGGAAAACCAAGGAATGTGTTGCGCATGATGGAGGTGAGAGTATTTTACTGCTTCTACTCTCCATTTGTCCCAAGACTAGCACAGCACTTGGGAAAGCAGTAACTCAGCCATGATGAATACAGTAAATCACATGATTACATATATTTGAATGAATGAGTTGGTACTAATTTTTTTCAGATCCCAAGAAGGAAATTACAAGTCTGAAGTCAACAGCAAACCCAGGAAGGAAAGGACAACATTTACCAAGAGCAAATCTAAGGACTAGAAGCAGAATTTGCCCATCACAACTATGTGACTAGACTGAGGAGATACAAGATAGCAGAGAATCTGGATCTCACCAAAAGACAGGTAAAGCTGGGCATTGCCAGGGATTGTTTTCATTGCTTTGGTTCAATAACCCTCTTGTACCATTTTTTAAATATCTGGAATCATTGTTCTTAATTATCAAAAGGAAGAAAGGTGTGCTATTTAATGATTAAGTATTTTTACCCAGAAAAATGAAAAAATCAAAAATCAGTGAGTGATTTTATGGGGGAAAAAACCCTACATTTATTGAGTTTAAAGAATTCTGTGTTCTGCAATAACGTTCTTTCTGTATTCGTTGGTGGTGAGGAGGTGTGTGTGAAAATATTTATTTGACATAATGATGGAATGTGGTGAGGAATTTTGTATCCTTTCAAAATCTCCTATTTGGCATGTTAGAAAGTTGACAACCCCCGAGTAGTTTCCTGTATTGGTCAGAATAGGGTATGTTATGTTGCGCTAACACATTAGCTTCCGAGCCTCAATGGCATGATACAAAAATGCTCATTTGCTCACTCTCCATACTGAGTCTCCTAAGTCCAGGCTTCCAAATAAACACTCCCAGCATGGTGGCTCTCTAGCATCTCCACACACAATGTCATTGGGAACCACGGAAGGTGAGCAGTCGTTGCGAGTTCATGCACTGGCCCTTGAATGCTTGCATGGCCATGACCCACATTAATGTTTCAGGTTCAGAAATAATCAAATGGTGCAACGTAAAGGAAATGATGGAATACAAGGGCACGTAGACCACTCATGAATATTTTTGTCCCATTACTCCAAATATTTTTGAAATTGTGCTGGTCTTGGTAATGCAAAATTCTGCTACTAACTCAGAGAACACTTTGGAATTATTAAAAATTTGCGGATCTCAAATAGTAAGACCTAAAGAGTACTATTACATTAATTTTGTATTAATTACTTCCTAGATCCCCTTCTTGAATTTTATTTGGATGACAAATGGTCTCCTCTTATGATGCTCCCAGCACACTCTTTGTAAGGGCTGTGACTTGCCCTGGGAGAATCTAGCCGATTTACGGTTACCAGTTGTTCAGCTTCAGATAAACATTCCTGAAAGTCAAATGCAAAGATCTTTATGGACAGTGCAGTTATTATTGGCACTTGGAGGGCTGGAGTCTCATTTCCTCTTTCACTGTACACACCTCCTCCGGGATCCCACTGGAACCAAGGAAATATCAACAGGGTGCAGACATACGAATGCATATCTTAGGCGAGCAAACTGTTCATCTAATTTCTTAAATCATCTTCTTTCCTCTGTTAATTTTACATCTCAACCCTGTTAGGTTCTGGGGAAAATGCATACAGGAACACTTTCATGTGTTTTTATACATTGCCAGTTTATGTTTTATTAATCATGACTAGTACCTAACTTATGGAGCATAACATTTCCTTCCCTTGAACTTCACAAAGTTCCATCTATAAGTGTACAGCTTATGGCATGCAAGAAAGCCTGTTCCAAAATCTATATCATCAGACAATAGTTTCACTATGTTTTCATTTCTAAAAAATTGTTTACTTAAAAATGTATATACTTATTTGAGAGGCAGAGAGAAAGAGAGGGGGCATTTGTTTTATTGTTTTTTAATTTCTAAAAATTTATTATTTATTTACTTATTTGAGAGCAGAGAGTGAGAGAGAGAGGGGATACAACTATTGCTTGCTCATACCCCAAGTGCACATGATGATCCTTGGCTCGGGGCTGAAGCTGGGAGCCAAGAATCCAATCCAGGTCTCCCTTGTGAGTGGTAAGGAACTCGTTGACTGAGGCTACCACAGTGGCATCCCAGGATCTATGTTAGCAGGAAGCTGGAGCCAGGAGCTGAGCTGAACCCAGCATGGAATGCAACCAACCAACATCATAACTGCTAGACCAAAACCTATCCTGTGTTTTTCTCTTGTTTAATTATTTCTTTAACTGGGAACAGGACAATAGGCAGGGGGAACCACAAATTTCTGTCATTATAGAGAGACAGTGAACTCCAGGAAAGCTAACTGTGTTTTATATAATACATGAAGGAAGATGGAAATTGGAGTTTGCTTCCAGTGTTCGTAATGATGGCTGTAATACTGAGCCTTCAGTGAAGAACAAAGTAGAAACTCTGTGTTTACTAACCTGGGGATCTTGGTTTTCCCCAGCTATCTAGGCATTCAACAGGTTTCGCTTTTGTATGAGTGTAATTCCTTTTGAAAAGTAATTCTATAAGCCTAGTTTGAGAGGTTTTGAAGGTATTTGGATATTTTTTCTTTTTTTTTTCTTAAATGACTTAACACTATTGAAAAATAATGATATGTAAATATGATATATCTGCATATGTACACATACATGCACACACAACTTTATTCACTTCTTTGAAGTCCCTTTTCAATGCCATGATGTTAAGCCAATGCTGTATAATAAACCACTCTACACATTGCTGGATCTTAATGGATATTGAGCTGTAATTCATTCACAGTCTTGTGCATCAGATTTGGACTGGAATTACTTGGCCAGTTTTATTGCCAGCAGTACCTGCCTTCCTCATGAATCTGCACTTGGCTGATGGGTTGACTATGAGCTGACTGGGCCTCCACTAAAACAATGCATTTCTGTTGTGTGTGTTTCCATCTTCTACCAGGATAGGCTGGAATCCCAATCTTCAGGTGGTTGTAGAAGCATTTCCAGGAGCTCTGAGAGGGAAAGCTGCAACATGGAAGGTTTCTCAAGTCTTTGCTTGGATCATATTTGCTAATTTAGTTTCATTGTCCAGAGAAAGTTATACAATCAAACTCAGTGTGGACAGGAGAAGGAGATTATGTCATTGCCAGACATTCCTAGAATAATCTAAGCATGGCCTTGGTGGAAAAAACAAACAAACAGCAAAACACTTGAGTAATAATTATGTTTTCAAAGAACTGAACAGTTGATATTATGCAGATTATATTTATTCCACAAATATTTAGGTGCAGTTTTGCAAGATAATATGAAAAGGAGATGAATGTGGGTGGAATGTAAATTCCCAATTAAAAGTAAGTCCTCAGGGTTCCTCAGAAAGAATTCAATTGTTATGCAAAACACTGATTAGAATTCTGAGATTTGCCATTCAGAATTGTGCTTTGTTAGGTAAGTAACAATCTTTTCAAGACACAACATGGAGATTAAAATTGCATGCTCTTTCTTTTCCTTAGAATTCTATATTATAATGCATATGAAAGAGTTCTTAGCATAAAGTACAAAAACCTAACCATCAACCACAGGAGGAAAATCTTTGATATACATGTCAACTAATTATTTTATAATACAAATATACATTGAGCCAGGTGTTAGATGTAAAATATTGTTACATTAAGCTAGAAACGTAACTTCCTGAACACACAGAAGAGGCAAAAACTGAACTAGTAACAACACTGTGGTCAGCATTGAATGTCACAAGAGAAGAATGACAGGATCATATACGAATATGTTCCTGGTTTCATCAAATGTAAATTTATTCTTATCCTTCTGCACCTGTACAGCATCTTAAGATTCTAAAGGCTTTACTTTTATTCTCTGGGCTGAATTTTACTGTGCTGAACTTATCAGAAGAATTATTGTAGATTTCAACCATCAATTTTTCTATTATTAGTGACCCAAAGATGTATTTCTCCAAAATGCCAGGGCTTTCATCCAGTAAAATATTTTCAATTTATTTTCTGAAGATTGGGCTCTTAAAGTTATAGACATAGAGTTATATACAGAATTCTACCTTCTTAAATTGGGAAGCTGCCTGTCCTAGTCCATTGGGGTTGCCAGAGCAAAATCCCATAGACTGGATGGTTTACAGACAGCATGAACTAGTTGCTCACAGCTGAAGACTGGGATCAAGGTTAAGACACCAGCAGAGTTCCTGTCTGATGAGGGCCTGCTTCTTCCTGGACAGCAACCATCTCACATGGGTGAGAGGTTTGGCTGAGCTCTCTGGGGCCTGTTCTACAAGGCACCCAGCCCAATCACAAGCGCTCTGCCCACATGAACTAATCACTCTCAAAAGTCCTTATTTTTTCAAAAATAATTTTTTGAAAGGCAGAGAGAGAGAGAGAGAGAGGGACAGGAGAGAGAGAAGTAGAGAGAAATAGGGTGATCTTCCATCTGCTGGTTCACTCTCCAAATGGTCACAACTGCCTCAGGCTGGTCCAGACTGAAGCGAGGAGTCCAGGACTCCATTTAGGTCTCCTGTGTGGGTGGGTGGCAGAGCCCAAGAACTTGGGCCATCTTCTGCTGCTTTCCCAGGCCCTTCAGCAGGGAGCTGAATTGGAAGTAGAACAGCTGGGATTTGAACTGGAGCTCATATGGGATGACAGTGTTGCAGGCAGATGCTTAGCCCACTGCACCAGTGTGTGGGTCTCAGACCTCACTTTTAATGTGGTCACTTTCACAGACAGGATTCTAACATTTGGAGTTTGGAAGGTACAAATGTTCAAACTACAGTATAGCTATTCAATTACTTTAAATTTTCACTAATGCCATGCATGCTTATCATGTAATCCTCATCTTGGTCTTGAGTGATACTGTTTTGCAGGATTTCCACATATTAAATGCTCTAACTAAAGGGTGCAAGATCTCTCTCTCTCTTTCCTTCTCCATAACTCTGACTTTCAAATAAATTAACAAATCTTTAAAAAATCTAACTACATATATGCATTCTTTTCACTTGCATTCTTCAATGCACACTTTGAAATACTGTGATTTAGTACAGGAACTTACACATACTCACAAAGGAATATTGTATCAAACCTCATACTGATCAGTGTTTTCCTTCACTTAAATAGGATCCTCTAAATCTAACAAATGCCTGTCTGGACCAGCCTGATGCAGTTGTGACCATTTGGAGAGTGAACCAGCAGATGGAAGATCACCCTATCTCTCTCTACTTCTCTCTCTCTCTCCTCTCTCTCTCCGCCTTTAAATCTCTAAATCTAACAAATGCCTGTCTTGACTTGGCCAAAGCTTTTCAAGATGTAAGTACAAAGAAATTCTATCCTGCAAATGGGAAAAACAATAAGTGTTAACTCATCTAGCTCCATGGTAGGATTGTTTGAGAGAAATAATTTTCTCTTAAATGACAACTGACTTTAAAATCAAAACTAGTCTTTGACATGTTTTCATACGTAAATTTATTGTGATTACCTATGAAACATCCATTTCTATAACTGATGTCATTTTTAGCTACCTCTACCTTATTTATTGAATGCATTTCATAATAAGCCTTATGCATGTCATCCTGAAGGCTTGCAATCCTTGGGTCTCATTTTAGAAAAAAACCTAAGATGTACAATTTGGGACATGCTCAAGCTGACTTGCCCCAAATGGTAGAGTTAGAAACATACCAGGGGACTCCAATTTAAGCCCATCAAGGTGGCATGTACCAATGTCATCTCACTAGTTCAAGTGATCAATTTCAGTTCACAATTGATCATAATGAAAGGACTAAGAGTCAAAGGGAGCACATAAACAAGTCTAGTACCTGCTAACACTAACCGATAGAATAAATAAAGGGGAGAGTGATCCAACATGTGAAGCGAGATACTCAGCAGACTCATAGAATGGCGGATGTCCTAAACAGCACTCTGGGCCAGAATCAGCCCTAAAGGCATTCGGATCTGGCTGAAAAGCCCATGAGAGTATTTCAGGCATGGAAAGCCAAGACACTCTGGCAAAAAAAAAAAAAAAAAAAGAAAGAAAGAAAAAAAAAAAACCACCACCTAAATGAAAGATCTCTGTGAGTGAGATCCCAGTGGAAAGAACAGGTCTTCAAAGAAGGAGGTACCTTTCTCTGAAGGGAGGAGAGAACCTCCACTTTGACTATGACCTTGTCTAAACAAGATAAGAGTCGGAGAACTCAAGGGGCTTCCATAGCCTTGGAAACTCATGACTGGTGCATAGGGAGATTACTGATGCCATAAACAGGAGTGTCAATTTGTAAAGTCAACAACAGGAGTCACTGTGCACTTACTCCTCATGTAGGATCTCTATCCTTAATGTGCTATACATTGAGACTTAATGCTATAACGAGTACTCAAATAGTATATTTCATTTTGTATTTCTATGGGGGTGCAAACTGTTGAAATCTTTACTTAATGTATACTAAACTGATCTTCTGTAAAAAAAAAAAAGAAAAAAAGAAAAAAGAAATTATCAATTCCCAACTTGAGTCTCACTGGGATTAAACATGACAATAGGTCTGATCTGATTTCATCATCATTTAAAAAAATCATCTATTATTTTTCACTTTATGTTTCTGTGTGGGAGCAAACTGTTGAAATCTTTACTTAATGTATGCTAAACTGATCTTCTGTATATAAAGAGAATCAAAAATGTATCCTCACGTGAATGGAAGGGGAGAGGGAGTGGGAAAGGGGAGGGTTGCGGGTGGGAGGGACGGTATGTGGGGGAAGCCATTGTAATCCATAAGCTGTACTTTGGAAATTTATATTCATTAAATAAAAGTTAAAAAAAAATAGTGGTTGTGAAATTTCTCAAAGAAGGCAGACTCTTAAATGGTGTCTTCTTCCATAATCCACCTGGTCAACCAGGAAGAAAACAAGAGGCTCGTATTGAAAACCAGCTCCACTAAAAATGCTAACCTTAGAGCAAAGATGAGGTTCAAGTCTTTTAATTCTAAAGCTGTGTTGTGGAGCAGTTATCACTGCAGTCACTCTCCAGCTTCTAAATCAAAGCTTCCAGTTTATGACCTATCCTCCCACATCCCCAAGAGCCACAGCTAATAATCTTCAATTGGCAGCACCACTTAGAATATTTTGAAGAGCCAGTCGGTCTAAAGATCCTCCTGTGCCAAGGTATTTTCAAGTCTGATGAGCTTATTCTGGCTTTTTTTTTTTTCATTCAGATAAGCTTGGAGAAGTCTCCTGCCAGATATCTGGTATCTGACAGGGGGAAGAAAGAGAAAACAGCTGCATGGGCATTTACAGGGAGTGGTAAAAAGGACATTTTTACAGAGTGAAGGCTGCCAAATGTAGAAGGAGTGGGAGATCCTGCCATTTCACAAAATCTTTTCCACAGTGCTAATCAAAGGTGCAATATTGTGGATTTTTAAAGCAGCTAAAATGAGTGGAATAAACATACTGAGAACTCAATACCTCTGCCAAGATAAATGGAAAATCCCCACCTTGTTGGATTATACCCCATTGGCGGTAATAAGAAGGATTATGTTTTGTTTGCTACTCATAAATCATTCAGTGGCTCAATGCCAAGTATTTTCAAAATAGCCATCCACTTTTTTTTGGATGAGTATAAAAAAAGGAAATAATTTTGTACACCACATAAACAGTGGGTTTGTCTTTTGCACATTTTTAACAGAATTTTTCCCATTCTAGATTTATTTATGTAAATTACTATGAAAAGAGTTTAATCAATTTTGTTTCTGTGAGTCACCATATTGTCTGTTCAACTGTTCTGAGATGGCCTTTCTTACCAATTATTTTATAATAGTGCTTCTTTCTTTGGATCAGTATTTAACACTTACCTGGAGTAAAAGTCAGTTGCTTCTTTTGTGTAGGTTCCACATACACAAAAAGCTTATGGTAAGTAAAAAAATCATTTAAGAAATAATAACATTAAAGACAGATCTATACAGCGACCAATATTTCAAACCTTCCATACACTGATTTTCAAAAATATTGCCTATATGAAGTAGAAGACTGAGAAATAAGTAACTGGTTCATAACCATTATATTCAAATTTGAAATGATAAAGAAAAAAACTGAGAAATATAAGGTCATATCCTAACTACTGCCCTTGAGAATGGTCTTTTTTCTTTAAAAGTGCTATTCTTTCCCTGCATAGATAATAGAGAGGTAGATAGATAGATGATAGACACATAGCTATAAAGTTGAAGAAATATTTCTGAGCACACACACAGACCTACATATTTGTGTATATGTGTTCATATATATGTGTACATATACATATAAAATTAGTTTTTTTAAACAATTGAAATTTGTTGTACTTTTTGCTATCGTGAGCATTCATCAATTTAGTACAATGAAAGGACAACATCATGGAAGACAGCATTGTCTAAGAATTTTCCATACTTGGCTCCTGAATTTCTTCAATAAGCAGTTAAAACATTAATTTGCACTTAATCGACAAGTCAGCAGTTACATTCTGATGGCTATTGCGGATCACAGCCAAATGTCATGGTTTATGTGTGATGCTACGGAAGGAGATTTGGCTGTGAGAGGACACTTCCTGCACTTCTTTTCACACTAGCCTTGCATGCATTTTTTTATTTCATGAGAAAATTCTAGAAAGTTTGAAAAGCCAGTGAAAGTTTTGTGTTGACATCTTTAATTTCAACAAGAGTTGTTCTAAAAGGTAATGAACTCAGGCCAAAGAGACCTATTTCTGGAGACTTTGTCTATAAGACTGTGCTATTTGATCTCCATATACCCATAACTTATGAAAAACTCAGAGATACATTCAATTTAAAGTAAATGTTATACTTTAAATCATTTTATCACTCCCAATTTTTATGCATAATATATACTTTTTAGTTTTTGCTTTCTTTCAGTTATTGAAATTACTGACTATTTTGGGGAAAAGAATCAATGTGTACTCATACAATAGTAATGATAATCTTCGTGAATTCTTATAATGATTTTAGATATAAGGGAGTAGTCTCTAAATTAGTAAATGAATGATCAGTGAGAGCTCACATATATGCTGATAACAACCAGAACATATCAGTATTAATTCAATTAGATTCAACCATAATAAGTTGATAATGTCCTATGGTTCTTTACTCATAAATTTGGTGAGATTCACTGTTTTAACTGAATACATTTGATAGATATGCCTGAGATGGTGGGGAAAGCAGAAGTTGTTAATTATAATAATGTATATTGATAGTGATGTTTCTAATTGTTTTTAAACACCATTGAGAGATTAGGCAAGATGATGAGAGAAAAAAAAAGCTGTCATTCTAGTTGGTCTTGTTAGTTTGAAAAAGACAGAAATGTGAGTTAATGCTATAACTAGTACTCAAACAGTACTTTATACTTTGTGTTTCTGTGTGGGTGCAAACTGTTGAAATCTTAACTTAATATATACTAAATTGATCTTCTGCATATAAAGATAATTGAAAATGAATCTTGATGTGAATGGAATGGGAGAGGGAGTGGGAGATGGGAGGGGTGCGGATGGGAGGGAAGTTATGAGGGGAAAAAGGCATTGTAATCCATAAGCTGTACTTTGGAAATTTATATTTATTATATAAAAGTTAAAAAAAGAAAAAGACAGAAATAATTACTTTGAATACAAAGATTTCATATCTTCAGTTATTACCAGCTAGGAATTTTATAATAAAGTAAAGGAAAAAAAACAAGTAACTTAGTTTTGATATTTTCACTCAATTTGCTGAAGTCACATATGATGTACTAAGTAAATGATATTTCACTTTGAATAACTAAAAGCAGTATGTATTTTTTCACCTTGTATGGAAATGTGGTTATTCGAAGTAGCGCGTTTCCATTGTAATTAAATGTTAATGAAATAAGTAATTTTCATTGAACTTCATCAGGTAAGAAGAAATTATTAGCATTTATTACGACTGTGACATTTCAAAAAGATCAAGTTAAAAGGAATGAAACTTCTAACAACTTTGCTCATCACATGAATTATTACTTTGGTTCATTTTTGGAAAGAAGAATGAGATTTCATAAGATTGGTTTTAATAATATCAACAGATTAACATTTCTTACATCAAATTTTATTTGTCACAACAAGAGTTATTTATTGTTCAACATTTTATTTATCCATGGCTCACAATAGCTATTGAGTATTCAGTTTTCTTAAAAACATGTGGTGGGAGGCATTTGGTGTAGAGATTAAGACTCTGCTTGGGACACCTGCAATCTCAAATTAGAGTGTTTGGTTCAAGTCCTACCTCCATTCCTGATTCCAGTTTCCTGGTCAATGTACATCCTGGGAGGCAGCAGGTGAAATCTCAAGTTGTTGAGTCTCTGCCACACATTTGGGATATACTGACTAATTCTTTGTTCCTGGTTCCACCTGTCCCAGCCTCAGCCATAGCTAGCATTTGGAGAGTGATCCACTGTGTGGGAGATCCCTCTTTGTTGCCCTCTCTGTATGTGTGTGTTTGAAATAAATAAAGATGCAAAAAAAAAAAGTGGGATAGTAAAACTTGTATGACTATATCAAAGAGCCTGTTTTACAAGATTGATTTGTAAAGGGGAAAAACAAGTTTCAGACCTGAAAACTATAGAGACAGAAAAATGATTCATCTATCACCAGCTTTGTGCTAAAATCAATGATAAAGGCAAGAGGCAGCCCAATAAATAGGGTTTCAATTGTTAGTCATGCAATGTATTCTGTCCCTCTACCCCTTCCATCAAGCACCCCCAACCTCAATGCACAGCTGCAGATCTGCAGAGCAGAGTTTGCTGGTGGCTTGGAACTAGCTGAGGGACCCCACTGGCAGGCAGACATATGTCTATCCTTGCAGGCAGGAGAAGTGGAGAAGCTTTCTTTTCTTTCTTTTTCATCCTTACCTTAAAGTGTTCTTGGTTCGAATTCTTCACTTCAACTCCCCACTTTACCGCTGAACTACTTGGTTAAGTCTGCAGGGCCTGTTGACATTGGGTTGTCTACATTAACTGCCAGAGCCACTTTAATCACTGGGATAGGATTAAATCTGAAAATTGTATTTGTACAATGATTCTTTCCATGTTTTCACATCTTTATGATGTGAATAAATATTTGTTAGACAGTGTCTACAGTGTTTCAAGTGCCCAGACAAAAATGGAAGCAGTTGGAACATTAAATCTAAAAATTCCAGATGTGTAGAAATATCTGGATATGTCACTGAAATTTTCAGATTTCATCCAGATGTTTGGTGTTATGGTTGTTTGTTTCTACAAAAGTCATACATTTATGGTACAATTATATAGATTCAGCTTCCCATTAACCTAATTTACTGTGGACACCTTAGGAAATTATGAAACACTATAGATTCATATATAATTTGTTTTCTTCTCTAATCTAATGTAAAACCTAGGAGACCAGATATTATACACATTAAATGCAAATGTGTTTCTCAAATTCTAATGTACTCATTGAAACAAATTTCAAAGCAAAATTCTCTTGGCTGTTTTCTTCATTAAATAGAGTCAAGATTGAGAACATGTATTTTTCTATTTACTTGAGGAGTAATTGGATCATCTAAGCAATGTAAATATTAAATACTTAATTGACTAATTAGACTTCTTCATGGTAGTATGTTCTGAAGAGTAAAGTCTATAATTGGGGATTTTAAATATTTACCACTATAACAATCTATTTCATGGTTTAGTTATTTTTATTAGGCAGATTTTGTTGAAAAAATACCATCTGCATGCACAGATATTAATAACTTAGAAGGTTTGGCTCATGTATAACATGAATAACAACCTCTCTACATTATTCCTATTTGGATTTGATTTTATCTAATTTGTTAATTACACTATATAACATGACACACTTTACACAGTCTTACCTTAAATCCAGTCTTGAAAAAAGGACATTATTTAAAAACCCTCCTTTATTCAGCACTTTTCAGAAAAGTTGCAGATCAGAAGATATCATTGACTTGAACCCCAAATAAAATCAACATCAGCACTCATAAAATGCATGTAGCATGCTCAAAGAGTCTATTTGCTTTGCTGTATGTAATATATTTGGTAAATCAACTTTCTAGAACCCAAGGTTCTAGTTCAGGTTACTGGAGTAAAAAAATGTGGAAGGCACACAGGATGCTAACAATGGCAAGGATGTGTGATTCTCAGAGGGAAAATCTCTGTGGTCACAGTCATGTGACAGCTCAACAGTATAGAGTTTTAGGTCACCACTTGGATGGGGGACTTTGAATGACACAGAACAGTGAATGGTTTAGGAACATTCTGTATAATATGAGTATGGAGCTAACCTTTACAATTCTCATCACTGATGAAAGCCTCATGCATTGCCAACAACCATCTGTTGTTTACAAGCCTCCCATTTATTCATTGGGAATGCCTTAAGGGCAAGGTCTGCATTTTATTTTCTGTGCATGCCTCACTCAATCCCTCTCATCATGGTTCTACACAGTACTGGTACCTGGACATTAAGTAACATCTTAGAACCTGTGAATGGATGAATAAATAGAGATCACAAGTCATCAAGAAAACATAGATTCTTTTCATTCTATATAGCTAATATGGTTTGTAAATTCAGCATACTGTATGTACCATGCTTGTATATTTTCACTAAAAATCATTAGAATACTTATTTTGAAAAGCTGAAGTCTTAGGCATTTGGATGAATATACAAAGGAATTTCAAAAAGTTTGTGGAAAACAGAATTAAACGTTTATCTTGGTGCAAAAAGTTTTGAACACAGTGAATAATTTTTTTCAAAACACACACTTTCCCTAAACAGTTTGAAGATACTTCATACTTCAGCTGCCATCAAAATAAAAGTAGAAAAATAATTGTTTTCATTTCAGTCAATGAAGCTGGATTAATACAGTGATACTAACTTGAACTATAAATTTTTTTATGTGTAAGTCTATCATGATGTCATTATTTTAATAGAAATATTTATAATCTGGAATTATTTTTTCAGATTGTGTTTGCTCATCTTGAGATGAAGGTAAAGAAACATGTCTCCCCCAAATCTTCCTCTTATTTCAACTCACTCCAATCTTCTTAATATATTTGACTTTTGGAGTTCTGTACTTGTCCTTCCATTTTTTATAAGATGTGTCCATTATGTATCTGTTGCCTTTTTTGTTCCATTACTAACTTTGTGGAATTTAAGTATCAAATATGCAGTGAAACTCTCAAAGAAAATAGTACATAAGCATTACAATTACTATAAAATCATCAAAGGTTTTCCCCACATAAATATGTGTATATAAATGTATATGCATATATTTATATGTGTAAACATGTATTAATATTTATAGGTATGTGGCTCTTATTTTCCACTATGATGTCTATTTTAAAAATTGAAATGGAAGTCATTTGTTGTGGTGCACCTGTGAAGCCATTATTTGGGATGCCCATGTAGTGCAAAGTGCCTGGATTCCAGTAACACCTCCACTTCCTATACAACTTCCTGCTAATGCTCACCCTGGGAGGCATCAGATGATAGATGAATTACTTGGGTCCCTACCACCCAGGTGGGAGACCCAGGTGGAGTTCTTGGCTCTTGACTATGGTATGGCTCACTCCTGGCTCCTGTGGTTATGGAGACTGAACCAAGAGATGGAAGATAATCTCTTTCACTCTCACTCTCTCATTCTGCCTTTCAAATGAATAAAAACAAATAATTTTTTAAAATTAAATGGTAAAATGTCATATGGTGAGAAATAAAACCAATAGACATACTTTCTTTTAAATACAAAGTCGTATTCCTAAAATCCGTACCTTCTTCTTAGAATTTTCTCACATGAAATTGCACATGACAGATGGATGCTGGTATTACAGAATTACTGTACCTCCTCTCCTAGAGAAGAACATAAGCATGGATTTCAATAACTCTATTCCTCCCATTTTTTTGTTTCCTGACAAGATTATTTTGCATGAACATTTCAGTCTTGGTGACAGTGATTATGATGATGACTTATGTTTTTTGTTTTTTTTTTTTTTCCCCATCTGGAATCGTCAATGGAGAAAATATCCCTATGGAGAATCTTGAAAGCCTCATTATTCCAATATCAGAAATATGAAAATTGAGACAGAGAAAAGTGTGGTTTTCCCAAATTCACACAAAAACTCAGAAGTGAAGCCAAGAGTAGTACCCAGCTCATGTGCAACAGATCTAATGCAACCTGCACTGTCAAGCTCACACGGTGATTAGGCTGAGTAGTGTAATTACCTAAAGTACAGGGCAGGGAAAAAGTGCCCCACTTACCAACCCATTCACAGCAAGTCGAGGAATTACATGAATGAGAGTCACCATATGGATGGTGCTCACGCATTTCACAATCCTGTACTTTATCTTCTTATCCTGAATGCTCTAAAAACAGGAGTTTGAGATAGAATTCAAATAAAAAAAAAAAAACTCCAATTCTGGAGCCAGATAAATACATAGGTGTTTAAATCCTGGTTTCAGATTAAATCCTGGTGTTAGAGTTTCCATCTGTGTCATGTTCATGTAAACTTTACCTCAGTTGTCTCATTTATAACATAGAAATAATGTTCACAACATGAGGGGAAAGTGTATCAGAAATAAAGCACAGAATCAGCCCTAAAGGCATTCGGATCTGGCTGAAAAGCCCATGAGAGTATTTCAGGCATGGAAAGCCAAGACACTCTGGCAAAAGATCTCTGTGAGTGAGATCCCAGTGGAAAGAACAGGTCTTCAAAGAAGGAGGTACCTTTCTCTGAAGGGAGGAGAGAACCTCCACTTTGACTATGACCTTGTCTAAACAAGATAAGAATCGGAGAACTCAGAGGGCTTCCATAGCCTTGGAAACTCATGACTGGTGCATAGGGAGATTACTGATGCCATAGACAGGAGTGTCAATTGGTAAAGTCAACAACAGGAGTCACTGTGCACTTACTCCTCATGTAGGATCTCTGGCCTTAATGTGCTGTGCATTGAGATTTAATGCTATAATGAGTACTCAAACAATATATTTCACTTTGTGTTTCTATGGGGGTGCAAACTGTTGAAATCTTTACTTAATGCATACTAAACTGATCCTCTGTAAAAAAAAAAAAAAAAAAAAAAAAAAAAAAAAAAAGAAAAGAAAAGAAACTATCAACTCCCAACTTGACTCTCACTGGGATTAAACATGACAATAGGTCTGATCTGATTTCATCATCATTAAAAAAAAATCATCTATTATTTTTCACTTTATGTTTCTGTGTGGGAGCAAACTGTTGAAATCCTTACTTAATGTATACTAAGCTGATCTTCTGTATATTAAGATAATCGAAAATGAATCTTGATGTGAATGGAAGGGGAGAGGGAGTGGGAAAGGGGAGGGTTGTGGGTGGGAGGGACGGTATGGGGGGGAAGCCATAGTAATCCATTATTCGTACTTTGGAAACGTATATTCATTAAATAAAAGTTAAAAAAAAAAGAAATAAAGCACATGTAGCACACATGCTGTAACATGATGCATGTAGTGATCCTTATGAGTAGTAAGCAGAAATAATGTCAGTTCTCATCAAATATTTTTAAATCTTTATTTATTTATTTGAAAGGCAGAGAGTTACAGAGAGGCAGAGGCAGAGAGAGAGAGAGAAAGAGGGAGGGAGGGAGGGAGGGAGGGAGGGAGGGAGAGAGAGAGAGAGAGGTCTTCCATCCGCTATTTCACTCCCCAAATGGCAGCAATGGCCAGATCTGAGCCAATCTGAAGCCAGGAGTCTGGATCTTCTTCTGGGTCTCCCACATGGGTGCAGGGCCCAACAACTTGGGCCATCTTCCACTGCTTTCTCAGGCCATAGCAGAGAGCTGAATTGTAAGTGGAGTGACCAGGACTTGAACTGGCACCCATTTGGGATATTGGCACTTCAGGTGGTGGCTTTACATGCTATGCCATAGTGCTGGCCCCTCACCACTTGACTTTAAATCAAATTTTTACTATATTGTATTATTTTTATCAAATGGACTAGTGTATAGATAGGTAATAAATGAGACATGTTGTTAATTGAACCCAGCAGTGAAAGCAGTGACAATCCCTAGTTAAGAATCATCTCAATTTCAGTATTTAATTGTGTAAATGTCTAAGGAATTTATACTTTTATGAATCATGTGATTTGAAGGTTACAGACATAAATATGTCTTTGGAAATTTGAGTTATTTCTCAGCACATTCCCATTGGCACTGTGTATTCACAGAAATTGAGATGATTTCAAATATGAAAATGCAGAACATTCAAGATATATTTGGTGTAAAGAATGAAATATATTTGGTGGTGAAACAGACCTGTCCCTATCAGATACAAAGATCTGGTATAAAATTACAGCAAGAATGAAAATATGATGTTCTCACCGGTAAAAATTGACCCAGGGACAGAACAGAGTAGAGCAGAAAGCTGTGCATATGAGGGGCCTTCAAAAGCTCACAGATGGGGCCAGTGCTGTTGTGCAGGGCACTGAGCCTCTGTTTGTAACACCAGCATGCCATGTGGAGCACCAGTCTGAGTTCTGGCTGCTCTGCTTCAGATTCAACTCCCTTCTAATGCACCTGGGAGAGCAGCAGACAATGCCCTGAGTACTTACTCCCTGCCACCCACATGGGAGACCCAGACATGGTTGTGGGCTCATCTGACTGTTTGGGGGAGTGAACCAACGCAACAGATGGAAGATTTTTCTCTTTCTCTGTTTCTCTCTCTGTCTCCATTAGCATAACTTTAAATAAATAAAATAAATCTTGAAAAAAAACCCTCAGAAACCTCTTGAAACACAAGAAGTTATCATTTAATTCCATTTTCTGTGAGCTTTTTGAAGCCACTTTCTACATGGAAGCTTTAAACAGTGATCACTGAGAAAATGGTGACTTTTGTAAAAAGCTACCTAGAACAACTTGTTCTTTTTAAATATTTATTTATTTATTTGAAAGAGTAACACAGAGAGAGGGGAGGCAGAGAGAGAGAGAAAGAGGTCTTCCATCCACTGGTTCACTTCCCAGTTGGCTGCAATGGCTGGAGCTGCACTGATTCGAAGCCAGGAGCCAGGAGCTTCTTCCCAACCTTTTCCATGGGTACAGGGGCCCAAGGACTTGGGCCATCTTCTACTGCTTTCACAGGCCACAGAAGAGAGCTGGATTGGAAGTGGAGCAGCCAGGTCTCGAACTGGCACCATATGGGATGCTGGTGCTTAAGGCCAGGGTGTAAAGCCACTGCACCACAGCACCAGCCACAAGAACAACTTGTTATTCACACAGAATAAATGGAAGCATTTGCTTTCCTCTGTATACTAAAATCAATACTTCCTGGTTTGACAGGTTCAATTTGAAATGCAAACCTTAAACTCTTGGAAGATGTAGAATACATTTGTGGCCTCAGCAGAGAGTATCCTTCAATAGCTCTAACCATTAAAGAAACAGTGTGTAAATATAAATACACTAAGAGCTTCTGATCATCAACAAATACTCCAAGAAAAGGGGAGGGCACAAACTGAGAGAAGATAGTAGCTTCTATACAACTGAAGGTATTAAATTAGGACTCAGACATTTTAAAGTCCATAAAGAGTAAGATTAATTTTAAAAAGAATTCATACCAGATACAGGGAGGTATTTCATAGAAGCACTACAGTGGGCCATTATTTTCTTAAAAACAAAGTTAATTTATCTATGAGAAATGAGAGAGGCCTTCCATACACTGGCTCACTCCCCAAATGGCAGCACTTCCCAGGTGCAGCAGCAGGGAGTGAATTGGACACAGAGCAGCCAGGACTCCTGGTGCTCCAACATGGGACATGGACACCAACTCTGGATCCTAAACTCTTCAAAGATACTTGACTCCATTAGAAAACAGGAAAGGCAAAATAAAAGCACAGTGAGATAACATTTATTGTCATTGTGTTGTAAAAAAAAGTTGAAGCTGGTAAATCCAAATGGCAGCAAAGATTTGGGTGAACTTGAACTTTTATGCCCTGGAATGAATAAGAAAACTAAACTGATACAACCTTGGAAAACAGTTTTTTTTTTTTTTTTCGCATTAGTGTGTTAAGATGAACATTCACATAACATTCAATCTATTGATGAAGCTCCTGGCTACGTATCCACATAGGTCCCATCACAGGTTTATCATGCAAGAGCAGAACCAAATACCTTGGAGACATCTTGAATGATAAGCCCTTTCTTGTCTACTTCTCTTTATTATTGTGATTTTTAATTTTTAAATCCACAAAGCAAAAACTGGGAGGTAATACTACAATGAATTCTCTTTGTTGTTAAATATGAAAGGTAATCATTTGTGTGCATCTTCTGAATGTTTATAAATTATTATCACGAACATGCAACCTGATTAAACTCAGGGTGGGATTATTTTTATATTTACTCCTCTTCCATGGTGTCTTCATGTAAGCCTTTGAGAATCTGGTTCTCCTAGGCAGACCAAAAGGAGAAAGCACTTGAATTTAATGTTCTGTTTTGCTTCTTGTGTTTCCTTTCTTTGTCCAAGGTGAAAGTGTGGTTCCAGAACAGGAGGATGAAGTGGAAGAGGGTAAAATTGGGCCAGCTGGGCACTGCTGCCTGAGAAAAGGAACTGGTGAACGTGAAGAAAGGAACCCTGCTCCCTTCAGAGATATCAGGGATCGGTGCAGCCACGCTCCAGCAAACAGGGGACTCTCTGGACAATGAAGACAGCCACAACAGCGACCACAGCTCAGAGCATGCACACTTATGATCCACACAGACAGGACCAACTCCATCCTCAGGAAAGAAGCACCGTGATGGCAAGTCTTACCCAACAGAGTTTACACAGAGAGATGGCCATGGCCATGATTTTTAATATTATCAAATTCAGGCATCATGGGTCTGTTTTGCATGATTTATAGAGTATTTATACTAAGTGCCACTTATCAAAGATGCTTCCATGATGAAAATCAGAAGGTGAATTTTCTTTGAATAGTCAGAGATGTTTGGTTGTATGTATGACAGTGAGCAGGTATGTTTGCCTTTGCTTGCACTGAAAAATTAAATGGGTACCAAGAACAAATTATGACACATTTCTACACGAGATGCCTCCAGAGTGAAAATGTTGAAGATGAACTTGCTTTAAACTCTCAGCTGATGAAAATAGGCACTGATAATGCCAGCCAGGCCAGCTTCCTGCCTTTTTATGCATGTGTCATTCTGAGACAATCTGTTTGTGCTTACTTGTGTACAAGTAGAGAAAAATACAGTAGATAGAGTCTGATATGACATATTCTTGTACCACAGACAAAACAAACATTATGTTGCATTTACTATCAACTGCTGCTAATAAGTTATTATACAACTTACCTAGCTCCTCCTTGATTTATCCTATCTTGTAGCTTGAAAAAAAAAATAGGATCATAGGCAAATCAGTTACTTTGTGGAGAGAGCTTTGTTGTGGCAGACACTGTGATTTTATTTCTATAAAATTAAAGTTGTTATGAATATGACTTAATTAACAAGAAAATGTTTCTTCCTTCTTAGAAATGGTGTCAGACAAGGAGCAAAGCCAAATGGGCTCCCCAAGGGGATAGACAAAACAATTCTGAATGTCTTCAAATTAAATTCAGTAAAAACACATTATTTTTTAATATGTGATGTATTCTTGCAGAACAACCATCTTTGTATTTTGTGAAAAATGTTTAATAAATGATCCTTTATAAATAATTTTGGTCTCCCCATTGTGATTTCATTAATTTCTATAGATTTTAATATTCATATCTAAGAGTGCCCCAGACTCAACTGCTCTAATTCAGATCAAGATCATTAATGAATCAGTTTTTCACTTGTAGATTTATTATGGCAAGAAAAAAAAGCAATCTTTGGGTGATCAAAGAGAATCTAAACATCATCATACAGTAAACCATTTTCTTAATTTGAAGAATATGGCAAATTAATGTTTTTGTGTGTTTTACAAAGCAAAGAGAAAAGATAATACTAACTGCCATGACTAATAAGTAAAGTAGTCATATATTTTAAAATTTATGTTTAACATATGTGAATCAATCCAATAGTTGTTTTAAAGTCACACCAACCAGAGTCCTTGAGCTAGCCAATCAGAATCTTCATTGGAATGGACACCACAGGTATCAGAAGACAATGATTATAGGCCGGGGCTGCGGCTCAATAGGCTAATCCTCCACCCGTGGTGCCGGCACATGGGGTTCTAGTCCCAGTTGGAGTGCTGGTTCTGTCCCGGTTGTTCCTCTTCCTGTCCACCTCTCTGCTATGGCCCGGGAAGGCAGTGGAGGTTGGCCCAAGTGCTTGGGCCCTGCACCTGCCTAGGAGACCAGGAGAAGCACCTGGATCCTGGCCATTCTGGGGGTGAACCAATGGAAAAAGGAAGACCTTTCTCTCTGTCTCTCCCTCACTGTCCACTCTGCCTGTCAAAAAAAAAAAAAAGTCAATGAGTGTATTAACTTAATACATTTCGTGTCATGTATGGTTGCACATGCATTGGATGCCTAAGACTTACTTACTACTATATCATGTTATTTTTTAACTGTTCCACATTTAACCAGAAGAATTTGGAAACATTACCATCATTCCTCCTTCCTCCATAGAAATAAACAGAAAAATAATTCATAAACATTTCCAAATTACTCATTGATTTTATTTCAGAATTAGATTGACAAAAATATATTGATTCTATTCTAACTGAGTCTAGCAAGACATATATGAGTATTCAAGAAATAAAGTAAATTATATTTTTGTATCATATTTTCTCTTTGTGAGATACATTTTATCACACTGGTAAACAATATATCTAATTTAATTTTGGGGAGATCCTGTTCAAATTAAAGGTACAAAACATACCTTTCTATCAATCACTTGAAGGAATTAAAATTATGCTTGTATTGATGATATCCGTTACTTTTTGTAGAATAACTCTGCCTTTCAAAGAAAATAAATCTTAAAAAACAATTCTATAAAACTATTCAGTTAACATTTGAGGTAAGTGATACTTAGGTGAAAATATGATGTTTGCAATATAAATACAAACAATTGGCATAGTTATTATTGGAACCATCTGGGGAACAGTGTATTTTGCTGTCAGTTCCTTATGCTGCATTCTTTTTGTAAAAAGCAATTCAGAAATAAAAAGAAAGCCACTGAGAATTTAGCATGAGAGCGGTAGTCTAAACATTCCAAACCTGAAAACATTTGAAGTCTGCAGAACTGATCTGCAAATGCTCTTGAGAAAGTGGTGTTTGTTGTGGTGGTTGTGGTTGTTTCCTGATTTCTTACCTAAAACTGGCCAGGAAAATTGAGTAATAATTCTCTCACGTGTACCTCAACGTTCAACTTTTGCCAAATAATGCTAACAGGAGTGGACAAAGGAACAAAAGTGGTCCCAGAAAAAATAGATTGCTACATCAAGTTTTGAGAGCCTATAAAAAATTCAATAAGAATTTTTGAAATAAATCTAATAATTCTCTATTACCATGTGTTTTCTCAATAATCTCATTTTGACATTTGATATGCTTAAAGATATAGATACATTTAAAAATTAAAAATAGTTTTTCTTGTATGCCTTATTTCCCACCTTTAGTAACTTTTTAAATTAAATCTGGTTTCAAACTGTGATCAAGAATTCCAGAAAATATTTTATTATATCATGGTTAGTAATTCCCCATTAAAATATTGTTTACTTTTTAAAAAATAGTTTTCAGAAACAGTTCTTAAAACAAAATGAATTTTCAAAGATAATTATTGTCATATCCAGTTCATGTTAGGGGCTTTATTTTGTATTTCTGCCCTTTTGGAAATGGTTCATTGAGATAAACATTCATTTCCTTTATTTAAAGACTAATCACATGATTTTGGAACACATTTTTGTAGAACTATTCAAGCATCCACTGCTTTTGCAAATGTGTAATACTGATGGTTGAAAATATTTGTACATCTTTTTTATGTTCAGTGTATATTGCTATTGAAAATCTATCACTTATCTAACCTGATGAAACATGAAACTCAAAGTATTATTTTATTCAAGCTAATACTTCTAATTAAATAATTCCCTTGGCTTTCATTTTCTTTGTGAGAGCTCCATTTTCATTGGCTTTGCCAACATTGGAATTGGTAATTTTTGTGATCCTGGGCCTATGTAATGTAAGAGAGTGGTGTTTAAAAAGTAGTAAGCAGGAGGGAGCATTTGGCCAAGTGGTTAAGAATTTCCTTGAGACAACCTTGCTACAATGGAATGAGGGCCTCTGAGTGTTGTTTCCATTTCTGTCTTCAACTTCCTGCTAATGCAGACGCTGGGAGGCAGCACAGGAGGGCTCAAGGAATTGGGTTCCTGCCACACACACACAGTATAATTACTCTCTGCCTTTCAAATGGATACACGAAAACTAAAATATAGAAATATAAAACGTGGAGAAAGTTATGTCTAAAATTATCAGGCTTTAAAAACACACACCCTGTATATTCATTAGACAATCAGCTCCTAACACTGCTACACCTGCAGGTCCAATTGGGACTGTCAGATGGACCAACATCAGCGTGACCAGTGCCAGTCCTGCCGGCTCAAGAAGTGCTTCCAGGGGGGGTTGTGCAGAAGGAGGGTGAGTGGCCCCCAGCCCCGCTGCAGCCTGGTGGGGGCGGGCGGTAGGTGGGTGAATGGCACCCCAGCCCTGCTGCCTGCGGAAGGAGGGTGAGCGGCCCCCATCCTCCCTGCAGTCAGCCGGTGGGGCCTGGGGTTGGCACCTGCTAACCACAAGACCAGGGCCATTGCACCCTGTACTGGCGCAGGAATCCAATTACAGCTGTGGCCAGGGCCCGGTCCCCCGGCCCAGGCCTGGCCACTGCGTCCTGAAGAAATACACAGACACACACACAGACACACACATACATGCACACACATGCACAAACACACACGCACATACACACATTTATGTGGTTTCTGTTGCTCCCACCCCTGCCTCTGTTTGCTTAAGGCAGGAGCCGGGCAGCCTGAGCCCATGGGGACCCCACACTTGTTCCCTCCCCAGAAGCCCCAGCCTGGCCCAGGGCAGACACAGTCCAAGCAGCACGGCCCTAAACTCCAATGCCCTGCAGTTTCTCCAGACTCCACACGGGGAGGGGGGGCGGTGGTCTCGGGGTAGGGGTAGAAGGGGTTCCAGCCTCAGGATAAATGCACACCCCATACCTGCTTTCTGTCTGCTGGTTCTTCCCAGGGTCTGACTCCAGTCTCTCACGCTTTCGAAGTCCTCCCCACTCACTGCATCTGTGAGGGAAGCTGATAAAGTCGGCTCAGAGCCCCTTGGAAAAGCCACTCCCTTCAGCTTGGGGGGTTCACCTGTGCCCCTCTTCTCACGTGGCTGATCTGAAATCCCGCTGGCCCGGCCCTCAGGTGGGGGCGCCTACAGCCACGTGCTGCACCCCCCACCCCATGCGCAGCTTCCCACCATCACAGCTCACAACCCCTTACTTTGCTTTGGAACCCAATGACTTCTCCAGGGACTCTCTTTGTCTTGTGCAATGTTGTGCCCCAGGGTCCCTGCATACAGTTGGCCCTCAGTAAATAGCCCATGGCTTCAGTTGCCACCAGGGTAGCCCTTCCTCCATGGCAGCCCTTCCTCCATGGCCAATACTGCTCTAAAGCAGATTTGTTAATTCGGGGGTTGGTGTTAAAGAGGGAGTTGTGGGTGGGATTTGAACCCCACGCCCCAGCCTGGGCTGGAGGAGGAAGAGTTGGGGGTGGGGGTTTGAAGAACGGGGGGTGAGCAGGTGCAAAGGCCCTGAGGTAGGATGGGGGGGAGGAGTGGTGTAGGCAGGGCTTATAACCAGGGCACCACTTTTGGGCCCCATTTGGCCACTCCTACTGGACAGCTGACTCCCACCCCTGCAGGACTCAGCCCCACTTCCAGTCCCGAGTCCCCTCCAGGGCTGGTAATGCGCCCTGTGTGAGGCCGGCCCAAGGCTGGAGCTCATGGATTCCATCAGGCCAGGTGGGCGGGCTCATTAAGGCTCCTTAATTTGCCCTGCCTGGCAGCCAGCCCTCCCCGCCTCGGTTTCCCTCCTCCCACCTCACCTGCTTTCTATGGGCGAGGTCCCAGCTCCCAGTCCCACCTGGGGAAGACCCCCGGCCCCCTCCCGACCCGGGCTCTCCCGGAGCTGGGGTGGGGGGACTCTGAGAGAGCCTAGCTCTGGCCGTCTTCTCCCTGCCCTTCTCTCTCTCTCTCCCTCCTGCCGCCCCGCAGCGCTGGCTGTCTCCTCCGGTAGCCCTCCTGGCTGGGTGCTGGCGCGGCGGTGGACAGAGGCTTGTTCCCGGTGCAGCTGCGGGCGCGGCAGGTGCGGGGGTTGGCGGCGTGGCGCTGCGCATGGACCAGGTGAGAGCACTGGCGGCGCGGCTGCTCTTAGCGCTGCCCCTGCCTGCACAGGGCGCCCCTGCCTGCACAGGGCGCCACCGCCGGCCAAGCGCGCGTGGCCTTCCTGGACCAGGAGCAGTGGACGAGCTGGGCCGCCTGCAGGCGGACTCGATGGAGTCCAGCTGCCTCAAGGTTATGGCGCTCTCGGCCTCTGCGCGCGCTGAGAGGCTGCAGGAGCAGGCGCAGGTGGCTCTCATGGAGTATTGCGCGCCCAGTACCTGTCCCTGCCCCAGTGCGCCTGGCCCTGCGCGCGCTCCAGGCGCCCCTCATTGCGCAGCTCCACTTGCTGCGCCTGGTGGGCAAGACGCCCGCGGAGACGCTCACCCGGGACTCGCTGCTGGCGGGCAGCCGCTTCAACTGGCCCTAGGGCTCTGGCCGGTGAGCCGCCGCGTCAAGAAGACACTCTCTGCTCTGATTTCGGTATCACAGATTGCACAACACCTGGAAATAGTTTCTTTAAATGTGATGACCGGTTACAACGCCGAGAGGTTAAATGAAAAAGTGTCTAACACGACCACATTCTTTCTTAGTAACTTCAGGCAGATTTAGCATCTCTACAGTATATTAAATAATGGCCAGATATTTCCCAGGAACACCATGTTTTTCTGATGGATTTCAAAATTTCATGGGAAATAGAAGTAGAAGATAAGTTTATGTTGGTACATAACATTTGAAATATGTATTTCTCATAATACATGTTTTCCATGAACTTTTTAAATAACCCATGTATATATAAATTTCAACATGTTTTGAACCAAAATAAATTTAACTTTTAATTCCATTTCCACGATCTTTTTAAGGTACGCTTATGTGAGTCAAACAGATGGCTTCTCTCACATAACACAAGGATTGAGGAAATATATCTGTATAAACATGTTTTTGGGGCTGGTGCTGTGGTGCAGCAGGTTAACGCCCTGGCATGAAATGCTGGCATCCCATATGGCCACCAGTTCAAGACCTGGCTGCTCCACTTCCGACCCAGCTCTCTGCTATGGCCTGGGAAAGCAGTGGAAGATGGCCCAAGTGCTGCACCCGTGTGGGGGACCCAGAGGAAGCTCCTGGCTCCTGGCTTGGGATCGGCACAGCTCTGGCCATTGCGGCCAATTGGGGAGTGAACCAGTGGGTGGAAGACCTCTCTCTCTCTCTCTTTCTCTCTGCCTCTGCTCTCTCTGTGTAACTCTTTCAAATAAATAAATCAATATTTAAAAAATAAATAAGCATGTTTTTGAAAAATAGTGGATTATATATATAATACATCCTGCTCTGCAAGGGTTTTTTTTTGCTTAATAATGTAAATATATTTTATAGCTAAACAGTATGTTTCTTCATATGGATTTATCATATACTATTAAATGAATGCTGTACTGTTAGATATTTACTTTTCTATCCTCAAGTTTCCCTAAGAAAAAGTTTCCATAGACCCTTCTGAAACCTATTTTTTCCAAAGAAAGATTTTTTTAGGAAGTGCTTATTTGGGACAAGAGTATATAATAAGCATAATCTGTATTGCTAAGACTTTTGGTACACATCACTGATTTCTTTTGCAAATTCACATTCTATTCAATGGCCATTGCCTCATATATGTCAAAATGTCAACAGTTGCAATAATTGTTTTGAATCTGATGAAAAACACATACTTTAATTTGTATTTATTCAATTTTTAAATAAACTTCTTACTGAGTTTGCTGATAATTATATATATATTATACATAGTTATTATATTATATTATATATTATATTATATTATATTTAAGATATATAATGTATAGTCTAATGTGATATATTCTAATATATAATTATATGTTATTATAAATTATATAATTATGTTTATTATATATGTTATGTAACTATATAACTATGTTATATAACTATGTAATATATATAATATAATAATATATGCATATATGTGTGTATATATATATACACACACACATAGATTTATTTATTTTTTTGACAGGCAGAGTTAGACAGTGAGAGGGAGAGACAGAGAGAAAGGTCTTTCTTCCATTGGTTCAACCCCCAAATGGCCCCCATGGCCGGCAAGCTGAGCCAATTTGAAGTCAGGAGCCTGGTGCTTCCTCCTGGTCTCCCATGCACATGCAGGGCCCAAGCACTTGGGCCGCCCTGCACTGCCTTCCTGGGCCACAGCAGAGAGCTGGACTGGAGGAGGAACAATTGGGACAGATTTTTCATTCATTTCTGGAAATATTTTTTTAAGATTTATTTATATATTTGAAAGGCAGAGTTACAGAGAGGCAGAGGCAGAGGCAGAGAGAGAAAAAGGTCTTCCATCTACTGGTTCACTCTCCAGATGGCTGCAACAGCAAGAGCTGCCCTTATCTGAATTCAAGAGCTTCTTCTAGGTCTCTCACATGGGTGCAGGGGCCCAAGGACTTGGGCCATCTTCTACTGCTTTCCCAGGCCATAGCAAAGAGCTAGATATGAAGGGGAGCACCTGGGACTTGAACTGGGACCCATATGGGATGCCAGCACTGCAGGTGGTGGCTTTACCCACTATGCCATAGCATCAGTCCCAGGATATACTTTTTAATTTTAACAAAGTTAATAAACTATGAGTAAAAGTAATTGAGGAAACACAGGGAAAAGTAACACTAGTGTCCATTTTCATGTATTAAAACAATTGTTTACAGAGAAAAGAACTTTGTCAAGATTAGAAAAAAATATTGCAAAACTCTTAGGGGTAAGGCCGGCGCCGCAGCCCACTAGGCTAATCATCCGCCTACAGCACCAGTACCCAGCCACAGCCCACTAGGCTAATCCTCCACCTGCAGCACCAGTACCCAGAGTTCTAGCCCTGGTTGGGGCACCGGATTCTGTTCTGGTTGCTCCTCTTCCAGTCCAGCTTTCTGCTGTAGCCCAGGAAGGCAGGGGAGGATGGCCCAAGTCCTTGGGTCCTGCACCCATATGGGAGACCAAGAGGAAGCACCTGGCTCCTGGCTTTGGAACGGTGTATCTCTGGCCATAGCGGCCATTTGGGGGGTCAACCAATGGAAGGAAGACCTTTCTCTCTGTCTCTCTCACCATCTAACTCTGCATGTCAAAACAAAACAAAACAAAACAAACAAACAAACAAAAAAACCTCTTGGGGTAAAAACTTGACTAGAGATAAAAATCCACTATACTTTGAAAATCAAATTCCCAAACACAAATATAAATTCCTAAAATCCAGTATAAGAAGTATAAAATAGGAAAACTCCAAATTAAAACAAGCAAGTTGAATCCCAATTTGAAGGCCACCAGCCAATAAAACAGTTAGAGAAGCAAAACTTCAGTTATAGAAACACAAAATATTTCAAACATTTAAGAAATAAAAAAACACCTATATTTCTCAGATGTATCAAAGTATAAATAAGCAAAGCATATTTTCAGATTTCTTTTAGAAAGCCAGCATTACATTGATAATGATGCAAGGTTGACTAGAACTTTAATATAAATTAAGTATAAACTCTCTTTCATATACAGATGCATAAATCCTTAGTATTTTTATAATAAATGAAATCGCATATGAAAATATAATGAATAACAAGTCACATATAATAAAAAATACAAGAGGTGGTTAACATTTCTTAACAAGTCATCTAAATTTTCCAGGTAGGTGACAAATTCAAGGAGAAAATCACATGACAATTTAATGTTCAAAAACATTTAAAAATCAGCATGTAATTTTTAAAAACTGCTTGCAGTATAGTAAAAAAGAGCAATGGCTTTCTTATTCAGATCAAAAATTTTTAAAAGGATCCTACAACGAAAACCATGATTAATACAGAATCATTGAGAGCTTTTACCCTGGAAGTAAACCTAGACCAGGAAGTCTCCACTAGTGCCAACTTCTTATTGGAGGAGTAGTTGGGGGCGAGGGGGAGAGCAAAAAGAAATAAAATAAGATGTAAAGATCAATTTCTTAACAATAAATTGCCAATATATTGGAGATATTTATTTAGGGAGAATCCATAAAATCTAAAAACAAATAAACTGATAAATGAATTTAATGTTGTGGGAAAGATCAATGTTTTAAAAATCCATTAGATTACCAAGTGCCAGCAAGAAATAACTAGAAAATATAAAAGATCAATAGGCAGAGTAGAAAACAGAAGAAAAGAAAAAAAAGAGTAAATTATGTTACATCTAAGTGTTATTCAAATCAATAAGTAATACAAACGACCCAACAGAATGAGCAGAAATACAAGGAAAACGAAAGCGCCGGAATCGGATAAACAGAACTGTAACTCACTGCAACAGGTTACCGCCAGCTCCAGGCAGCATCCGCAGGGAGAAGGACGGGGACCCAGGGCGAGGCCAGTGGGTAGCAGGAGCTCCGAGGTGAGAGCCCTCCAGCCGCCGGGAGGCAGAGCCCAGGGGCGGCCATTTCAGACCTGAACCCAGGTCTGTCTCTCGCTGTTCCCATCCAGGACAACTTGAAGTTAGGGGTCCTTGCTATGGGGGACGCTGATTGGCTCCGTGCTTTGTGACGTTCCGTGCACTCAAGGCTGGCAACCTGTCCAATCAGGCAAGGTGACGTCCACAGTGCATCAGCACGCGGGGCCTGGACGTCACAATCTTATGAGAGTTTTGTCTGCAGAGTGAACTCCTGGGAGACAGCTCCACCGCCAGGAGGCTCCCAAGCGAAGTCGACCTCTGCAGCTCTCCACCTTCACTCACCGGGGACGCTGGGCGCCTAGGAAGCTGACAACAGCGACATGGTGAGTGTGTGGACCTGGCTGTACCGAGAGGGGAAAACGGAGCCAAAGGCCAGGAGGACACAGGCCTCCGGCATCTGTGGGCTCCATATTGTCGCTGGCACAGGGCTTCCCCTCGGTCCCCTCAGACCCGTGGGTTGGGGGCTTTACCGGCACCCAGGACCCCCGAGGTCCTGCCCCTTCCCTGCTTGGGTGAGACTTAGCCCAGAGACATAGCAGGCCAGCTATGTGGCAGTAGCTGCACGTCTCCCCCGATTGTGCAGTGGGGACTGGGTGGTCTCTAGGGAGAATGTGGGCTCTGTGTATGCGGTTCATGCGGGACAGGCGCTGTAGGTTCCTCCTTCCCTCCCCACAGGGACCTGGTTCCCCCGAGTTTTCTCAATATGTGGCCTGCAGGGTACTTTCCAGGGCATTGACCTCTTTACACAGCTGTTTCTAGGATGTCTCACTCCTTCATATGTTTCCAATATCACAGTAACATAGACTGAGTAAGGTAGAAACAGAAGTTTTATTTGGCTTGGGGTTTTCACCCAGGTTTTAGAGAAGCAGAAAGACCCTGTAATTTGGTACTTGGGCAACGTCTTAGCACTTGCACTTTCTCTGTACAGGGTGCCATCTCTATTTGCACTTTCGAAATAGAAATTTTGACCACTCAAATTTATGTGTGTTTTAAAAATGATTTTTCTTGCATGAAAGTCTTCCAAATCCTGTAGATATGTCTAGTTTACTAAGTTATTTTGGATTTATATTTTAATATAGGAGCCTGTTTAGTTTTGCTTGCTTAAATTTTTTTCAAGATTGTCAGAGTATGACTGACACAATTTGTGTATCATCAAGGTATGAAAACTGATGTTTTGCTATGTGAGGGACATTAAAAAGTTATGGACAATTCACATTATCGTTTGATTACATTTTTTCATAAACTTTCTGGAATCCTCTTGTACATATACATTGTGAAATGATTAAGACAATCTAATATATCCATCACATTACATCCCTATGTTATTAAAGAATATGGAAGATATTAGCAAGTTGTGAGTATGTGATATCATAATCAACTATTTACTGTGTTGAATATTAAGGTCTTGAGGTGTTAATTTTGTTAATTTATCTCATAGCTGCAAATGTGTGTTCAGCTAACATTTTCCCATGTCCTTCACTCTCAGCCCATGACAACCACCATTCTATTCTGTGATTAAGTGCGACTTTCTTAGATTACACATATGAGTGATATTGTGTGGCATTTATCTTTCTGTGCCTTATTTCAAATAGCCTAATGTCCACATTCATATTTTTGGATCCACATCCTGACAAAATGGAAGAATTTCCTTATTAAGGTTGTCTGTGATTCCTGTGTATGTGTGTTTATCACATTTTCTTTATTCATATGTTGACAGTGGAGTTGTCTCCATATCTTGTTCTTGTAGATAATGCTGCCAGTAATGTGGAGATAAAGGTATCTATTTGAGATACTGATTTGGTTTCCTTTGGATATACACACAGTTGTGAGATTGCTTTGTCATATGTTCTATGTTTAATTTTGATTGAAGACCTACATAATGTTTTCTGTATTGGATGTACCAATTTACTTTCTCAGCAACAATTTTTATATTCCTTTTTTTCACCCTGGGACAATGTTATCTTTTTACTTTTGGATAATTGTTTTAACACATATGAGATGATAATCACTGTGGTCTTAATTAGCATTGTAGTCTTTATTAGCTGTTTCTGAACCCCTTTTAAGTTACCTGTTGGCTACTTGTATATATTCAATGGAAAACTGATCAATCCTTTGTGCAATTTTTATTACAATATTTGTTTTTGAGTTGTTTGTGTTCAAACTCAGGTTGCCCAATGTTTTCTTCATTTCTTGCTTTATCTGTTCTGTTTTTCCTATCACATGCAGAATATTTCTTAGATTTTTTTTCAGTCTTTGCTGTTGTCACCTATGCGTTTAGTATCATATCTAAACAATCATTGTTGAGACTAATATCAATGAATTTGCTTCCATTTGTAAGGGGTTTTATATTCTCAGACCTTTTATGTAAGCTTCAATTCATTTTCATTTGACTTTCATGCCTGGGGTAATATAAAGATTATATTTCAGTTTTTGGCATGTAGATGAACAATTTTCCTCTGCTTCAGATGTGGTCACTAAACACTAAGTGGCAGGATCCAGGCAGAAACTGTCACAGTCCAGTTTTTCCCTAATCTGCCTTGTCTCCCAGACCCACTCTTCTGTGCTCTGCTGCTCTTCCCTGTCTGCCTGAAGAGACCTCAGAAGTGAGCATGCACAGAGAGAGACACATGAAGCAGTGTGCAATGTTGGGGAGAAGCAGAAACTATGTAGTAAAGGGGCAGGGCCCAGAAGGCTCTGTCTCCTTTCTCTGAAAGCCTTGGATATACAGAGGCACTTCAAAAATTCACTGAGGGATTGACATTTGGCATGTGTTACAACCCTACTTAGTATGTCCACATCCTATATTGGCATGCCTAGGTTACAGTCACAACTCTCAATTCCAGCTTTATGCTGATATGCACTTTTGGAGGGAGTGATGGCTGAAGTATCTGGGTCCCTGTAACCCATATGAGAGACTCATATCATCTGAGAAGCAGAGCTGATGGGGTCCTCCATGCAGAGTGGATGAACATAAGGTGTTCCTTTGCTGCAATGTGTGTTGGTGATCTGGAAAATAACACTCCATCATGAACTTTGTATGTCAAACAATGATGCACAACTGAGAAAAGGAGGCCACTGAGGTATTCAGGCATTTTTTCAATTAGTCTATGCAGCTGCCATCCCAAGAGGGAAGGGGCCCAACTGGGATAGTCCCAGTCTGACCACATGGATGCAGGAGGTTTATTTAAATTTTGAAAATTAATTTTATTCACATTAAAGGCACAGTGATCACTCATCCATTGTTCTCTCCAGATATTCACAATAGCTGGAATTCAGCTAGGTTGTGATGTGAAAACATCAGGTTTTATGAAGTGAAAATCCCAGAACTCAGTGTGGATGGCACAGACCCAAGTACCTGAGCTATTATATGCTGCCTCCTAGGGTGCACTTTAGTAGGAAGCTGGATTGGAAGTGGAGTGGGACTCAAACCTACACACTCTAATATAGGATGTGGGTCTCGAAAGAGCCATCTTACATGCTGTTCCCCAATTCTCACCCCTCTGTTATTTTAAGAGGAGTCCTACAACAGTCCAAACCAACTCTCCTGGCCCTGATGGTCATAGTCCCTGATGTTAAGCTATGCAGACCCTCAACACTCTAGAAAATACCCAAGTACATCCACGCAATGGAGTGTTCACAGCAGCAGCTTCCTGCTGTGCTTGTCACTCAGAACTATGAAGCTAAAGGTGTGCCATCAGGTGCTGTTCTGCCTGACACCTCTTCATCCACTTTCCACAAGCTGATACCACATCTGGCCATCCACATAAAAGAGGTCGCTATTAGATGCTGTGTTGAAGGGGGATCCCAAGTTGTCTCATTTCAGATAAACTTCATGTGTTGCTTCAGACACTCCTCAGCACTGATGTGGCTCATCCCCCCAGATAGTCTCCATAGCAGGTCCCTAGGCACAGTAGTTCATGCACCCCACAGGCACCTCTGTGGGTGACAGTCATCTGTTTACTGGGCTCATAGCCGAGATAATTGTGACCTTTGGGCACTGAATCAGGTATTACTTCATCAGTGTGGTGAACCAGCCTGCTGGCTCATTGGCAAAAAGGAGGACAAGTCCTTAGTATACCTGCATGGTCAACATATTAAGGCGGGACTCTTTCTTTTACCATTATCCCTGGCATTGTTTCTCCCCACTTCTCATTTACGGTTTCTCATCTTTGGTTGACATGGACAGTCTGGAATATCTCTTCTCCACCAAGCCTAATGCTTTGTACAGGTGAGGTATGCTGATGAAGAGCCTGTACATTTCCCCAAGCCCCTCTGCACCATCAACACTGCATGTAGAACTCATATATTTACATTCACAGTGAATTTTTTTCAGAGTTTTTCTTGGAGTTTCCAACTTGCTCAGCTACACTGAGCTATAAGCAATCACATTTGCAAATGTGTAGAGACCTAAGCCAAAAATGTTGAAAAAGAGAAGTGTGTCTCTGTCTACCTACACACAAATATATAATTAAGCCACTGAACTTTAAAAAGATACCCTTAGAACAGTTTGAAGTACAATTTATGTTTAACCTTATCAGTGCCAATGGTATAAAGGTAAACAAAAATAATTGCATTGTTTCTAATTGTCTGCAGCTGTATTTAGTTTTCTGTGTTACATGTAAACATTTTTTAATTTAAAAAATTATTAAGTTCCATTTTCACTTTAGAATGATATTGTCAATAAAGGGTAAAACTTTGCCTTGAGACATTTCATCTGATTCTTTTGTCTCCATCGATTTAAAAGAGATCATTGTATGTGAACGAAAAGGCTGCAGTAATGCAGTTCTACTCTATATAATTAACTGTGATCTTTGTGCAGATCTAAAGTCTCTTGAATGCATATGCTTGTAAAAGCAGAGTTTTCCTTTGAATGGGGAAATTCTTTGTGTTCTCAGGGCTTCAGGACAACATCTGCCTCTGATGCCAAAAAGGGAGAGGAGGGGCACACGAAGTTTATAAGCCTTGTATATCTTCATCCAGCTGGACAGTTTGGAGCATAGCAAGCTCTATTTTGTCTGTTTCCAGGCCTTCACACACAGTCTCAATCATGCCATCTAGCACATATTTAAATTTTGTGTCCAGCATAATTAGGATGTTTGTTGCTTTGTTCTCAGAATCTGATAAGAGGTTCTCTTTTAGGTTAGCTACTGATTGCAGAACCAAATGGTGTTCTCTGACAAAATTCTGGTGCACTGCTATGGAGGCATGGCCCACCTGGTCTTCAGAGGTAGGAACAATTTCCCCCAGGGGAAAGTCTGAGTCAGAGGCATGGACAACAGGTCCTGGCCAGTAATGAGTGAGCAGTTCTGAAAAGTTGCATAGTTAGCACTGCTGACCGCCACCCCTGCGGATTTGCCTGCCACAGGTGCAGGCATTGGCTGATTATTGGTGATGTCAAGGTTGAGCTCAGTGGAAGTTAGCAGTGCAGGTGGAGTCAGGGAAAAACTGAGTTAGGGACACATTCACCAACAAAGAGGCCAGAGGGTGAAGGCCACTCCTTGAGAGATTTTCAGATGGCAAGCTTGCATTTTCTGAGCATTCTGATTGATGGCCATCAACTGAGAAAACACCAGGCTCCTTTCCAAGCCTTCCTGTTTCACAGATCCCAAAGTCTGGCCAGAAATACCAACAGTGTATACCACTGCACTTGGAGTGAGACAGCGCAAGAAAACCTTGCCTTGCTGCACTGGGGTGGACTGGCTGGTGAATGTGCTCTGGTCTGAAGTGCTTGAATTTATAGAAGTTACTTGGTGAAGCTGCCACTGAGACAGGTGGGAACTGCAGTGGAGAGAATCCAATGCTCCAATTAAGAAACTGGCCCTTGGCTCTGGAATTGGGGATCTGGACAGCATGAAAAAATTGCCTCAAATACACAAATATCAAACAAACTTGAATTCATTTGTTTTAAACTTGTATTTGCTTGAAAGGCACAGACAGATACAGAGAAATATTCCATCCTCTGGTTCATTTCTCCAAATGTTCACAACAAATGCTAAGTCAGATCAAAGTCACAAGAGAAGAACTCAATCAGTGCATCTCACGAAAGAAGCAGGCATCCAATCACTTGAGTAATTCAATATTGCTGCATCCCAGAGTGTACAACAGCAGAAATCAGAAGCAGAATCAGGATGTAAACCCAGGCATTCATGTATGAGGTGAAGCAACACCAAGTGGTGACTTAACATGCATTCCAAATACCTACTCAATGGTGAGCAACTAGACATACAAACATGAGGCCATCCTATAATAGTAGACTGAGATGTTGCAGAAGATCAGGCAAGATTAGGCAAGGCTGGCATAGATCAGCAGCACTGTCCACCAGATCTCCAGTATCAAAATTCACATCTAAAATATTTTTTTTTAATTTCATGGCACCAAAGTGCTGTCATTTCAAGCAATTATGGTTGCCACCATTATCAAATAAAAGATGCTGAATGTTTGTTCTAATTGGATACATATAGTGCATTGAAGGAAAGTGTTTTGAATACCCGTAGTGATCAAACACACATTAGCATTTTAGTCTGAAATATGGAATACACACTGAAATAATGTTAATAACTCTGAGAATTGATTTTCAAATTTGATTTTGTAGAAGCATATAGTACCATATCCATGCCATGATTCACCTTTCCATTCTTAACATTATGCTACATATCTTGATCAATACCTTTTCTTTTTTCTTACAAAAAGAGCTTTATTATATGTTTTTATTTGGCTCTCCAACAACTGCATTTCATGATTTCACTTTTTCTCATCCTGAAAGAATATTTACCATTATCTATTTGCAAGAATTAAATTTTTTAAGTTTTAAATTTAGTTCAAAAAATAGTCATGACAAACAGCTAAAACAATTTTACACCTCAAATCCAAATTTACTTTGACAAGGATTCCAAGGTGGCAGAATAGAGAAAGGGCAGACTACTCTAAGCAAGAAGAAAATAATAAAAAGTGGAGAATGTGCTTTGTCAGGGGTGAGTTGGAGGGAAAACTGCAGTGGAGATTCTGCAGAAGGAGGAGATGTTGTGGATCTGTGTGTGGAAGGTGCATATCTGCAGCAGTGATCACAGATATAACACACAACCCCAGAAGCTGAGAGCTGGAGAAAGAATCAGCTTTGGAGAGTGAGGTTAGATCAGACTGCAGCACCCCATGCTACTGGTGATAAAGCCAGAGTGAGAGCCTAGAGGCCTACACTTTGTGTCTGGCCTGGAGCCCTGAGGGGAACAGGATGCACACTCACCCAGGAAAAAAAAGGGGCATTATTCTTTCTATTCATCTCTACTTCCTCCCCACAACAGTGCCTGGCAACCAGATGAAAGAGGGTGGGTGTCATTTTGTACATAAGTACATATCAGCTACAGCAGCTCGTCTGCACTTGCCCAGTGACTGGCAAGGACAGATGTCATTTTGCCAGCTCCCAGCAATGGGTGCAGATACAGTGACATTCTGACATCAGTACTGGACGCAGAATCTCTTGCATGTGCCCAGCAACTGGTGGGCAGAAGTCATCATTTTGAAACAAGTAAGGCTGTGTCCAGCATGCATTGTGCATGTTTGGGATCCAGTATTTTACCAGAGGGAAAAATACATGTTCTCAATAGACTTTGAGTCTGTTGGGATGATTGACAGGGGGCTGGGCTCCCATGTACAAGTGCAAGGTGCCCCTAGCCTCTCAACACATCACTGGCTCTGAGGCTCAAATTGCCTAGGCAGAATATTCACATGCAGTTGGCTCTGGGAACATCTCTACCTCTCCATGAATAGGACCAGGCTAGTGGGGCAGAGTGGATCCTCTGCACAACATGACTGTGCCTGCCCCATGGGCTGACACTGTGTGAACTCTGTGACTGAGTGGGTGCAAGGTGTTTCTGGGTTTCTGGGCAATCATTGTTTACAGATCCACACATTCTGAGCTCCCTGATTGGGGTGGGATATCCCAGAGGATCCGTGCTCATCCTGAGGACTGCACAGATCCTTTGTGCAGCTCATGAATCAGCAGGGTGGAAGGATGCATCCACTGAGGCCTAATACTCAGGCACTGATCACCTCAGAAGAGGGGGAGGTGTGTGATGATGCCAGCATAGGTGATCACCCACTACCCATTGCTGACAATAAGGAAAACATACTACATCCAACATGGGTGTCACCCTGGATACTCACCCCACTCTGGAGCACAGACTAGAGCCCTCAGGCCACAGCCAGCTCAAGCATCTGGGTATTCACTAATAGAGCAGAAGCCACACAGGCATAGCTGAAAAATAAAAGCCATCAGAGGAAAGATCCAACAAGTGTCTCCACAAATGCCTAAAAATAAACTCAGAAATTCAAGAAACAAGAATAAGGAAGACAACATGAGTTCCCCAAAGGAATACAAAAACATTCCAATATTAGACTTTGAAGATGAAGAGATTTATAAAATGTTTGAAATGGAACTCAAAATATTAATTAAAGGATTATTCAGAAACAATAAGAAAAAAAGTTCAAAAATTAAAGAAATCCATGAATGACATGAATGAAGACTTCTCCCATCAAATTGAGATTTTGAGAGAACCAGAAGGAATTCCAGGCTCCTAGCTTTGTCCTGGTCCATTCCCGGCTGTTGCAGGCATTTTGAAAGTGAACCAATGGGTGGGAGCACTCTCTTTCTTTTCTCTTTGTCTCCCAATTCCCTTGCTGGCTTCCTTTCTTCCCTCCTCTCTCCTGCTCTAACAAATTAATAAAAATATTTTTAAAAATTAATAAAGGCAAACCATGTTAGGGCTAAATAGGCCAGGATATTATCAGGGTTGAGGATGTTGCCCCAATACCATGTGGAGATTAAACACTCTTGTCAATAAGGCCTTGCTCTGCCATGCATGCAAAGCTCTATAGATGTGTATAGTATTCTCATACTTACATAAAAGACAGACACATTTAACTTAAAAGCATATATAGCAGGTTATACTTGTACCTTTAAAGGTAAAAAAAAAATCACAAATTCTATTTAATTCTCTCCACAACCTAATGGGTTGTTGTGCATCACTTAGGGGTACCTGCATGTACTTTTTGTTAATATTTTATTTTTTGAAAGGCAGAGTCACAAAGGGAGATACAGGGAGAAAGATCTTCCATCAGTTAGTTCACTCCCCAAATGGCAGCAACAGCCTCATCTGGGCTAATCCGAAATCAGAGGTCAGGATCTTATTTTGGGTCTCCCACATGAGTGCAGGGGCATAAGCACTTGGGCCATCTTCTACTGCTTTCCCAGGCCATAACAGAGATTCGCATAGGAAGAGAAGCAAGACAGAAACTGGTGCCCATATGGGATGGCAGCACCATAGGCAGAGGCAAAGACTACCCTCCTCTGCTCTGGCTCCCCCATGCATGTACTTTTGAGATTTTGTATTTTCTAACTTTACTGAACTCACTTATTGCTTCATTACATTTTTGGATTATGCCATCAAAATTTTGTATGGATCTTTTTATTTTTAGAGATATCTTAAGTTCCTATTAAAATTAAGAGGAAGGTATAGAGATTTTCCAAGAATCATTCTAAAACAGGAACCTCTGCATGTCCCAACAAAACATGTCCCATAGGAGAATTCTAAAGACAAACTGAAGACACAAATGATAGGTTCACCTCATTGATAATGGACTCCAAACTCTGGGCCTCTCCTGTCTCGTAGGACTCTGTACAGCTTTCTACACAATAAACTCACTTTGGCTTTGCCCTCTTGAACTTAGCTCTTTATTTCTATACTGAGATATAAAATCATCATGCAAAAATCAATACCTTTGTATTCACAGAAAATGCCATGGCTAAGTAAGGACTTGTAAGGTCAGTACCATTCACAATAGCAATAAAATATTTAAGTACCTTGGAATAAATTTAACCAAGGATGTCAAAAAGCTTTGCAATGAAAATTACAACATATTAAAGCAAGAAATCAAAGAAGACACAAAAAAAATCTTCCATTTTCATGGATAGGAAGAATTAATTCAATCAAAGTATTCATACTATACATAGCAATTTACATATTCAAAATGATGCAAGTAATAAGAAACAATGCTAAAATTATTAGGGGAGACAAGAGACCCTGAATAACTACAGCAATTTTACACAAGAAAATCAAAGCTAGTTCCAGCACAATACCAGATTTCAAAACATCCTACAGGGCAGTTACAATCAAACCACCTGGTATGGGCACAAAACTACACATGAAGATGAAGGGAACAGAATAAAAACCCAAGAAATAAATCCACACTTCTAAAACCAACTAATATTTGACAAAGGAGCTAACATTAATCTTTGGAGAAAGGACAGTCTCTTCAACAAAGGGTTGTAAGATTATTGGATCTCCAAACGCAGAAGTATGAAACAAGATGGCTATATAACAACTTATACAAAAATCAGCTCAAAATGGATCATGGATCTAAATATACAAACTGATGTAATCAGATTACTAGGGGAAAATGGGGAAACTGCAACACATTGGCATAGGCAAAGACTTCTTGGAAAAGACCCCAGAATCACAAGCAATTAAAGCAAAAATAGAAACATGGGATTACCTTAAGCTAAGAATCTTCTGTACTGCAAAGGGAATACTCAGCAAAGTGAAGAAGCAACTGAGAGAATGGGAGAAATTATTTGCAAACTATGCAACTTAAAAGGGATTAATATCCAGAATCTATAAAGAGCTCAAGGAACTCAACAACAAGAAAACAAACAACCCAGTTAAGAAATGAGTAAAGGACTTGATGAGGCATTTTTCAAATGATGAAATCTAAATAACCAACAGACACATGAAAAAATTCTCAAGATAACTCCCCATCAAGTAAATGCAAACAACAAGCACAGTGAGGTTTCACCTCACCCCAATTAGAATAGCTTTCATAAGATATAAAAAAAAAAACAATAAATGTTGGTGAGGTTGTAAGGGAAAAGGTTCCCCAATCCACTGTTGCTTGAAATGTAAATTGGTCCAGCAACTGTGGAAGATAGCTCCGAAATCTGGAAATATGTCTACCATATGACCCAGTCATCCTACTTGGAATATACTCAAACAAAATGAAATCAGCATATGGAAGATTTATTGGTACCTCTATGTTAACTCTAGTTCAATTCACTGTAGCTAAGATATGAAATCCAGGCAAATGTCCATCAACCAATGGTTTAAAAAATGTGGTATATACACACTATGGAATACTATTCAGCGATAAAAAACAATGAAATTCTGCCATTTGCAGCAAAATGGATAAAATTGGAAAGCATTATACCTAGTGAAATAAACAAGTTCCAGTAAGAAAAATATTTCTCTGATTTGTAATAACTAATAGAGTACTGAAATTTAATGTATGAGTGAAATTGACATTTTGTGATTTGATTATTGTTTGCAACACAAGTCTTTGCTGTTGAAGAACAGTGTTTTTGTTTTTTTTTTCCCTTAATTATTACTTGTTGAATTGTTTTCTTAGTGGAGGGTTAAGTTTATGATTATAAAATAAACTGAAGTATACATCATTGTAAAAATTAAAAGAATAAGTAAGGAATGATGAGGAAAGGTAGTGTGGGTACTATGAGGATACAACTAAATCTACATATATATAAATACATGAAATTTATTTACATTTAAAAAATTTAAAAATTATTTTAAAAACCCAATGTAGAGAGGGTTTTTCAAAAAATGTTAAAACTGTCATTCCTTAAAATGCCACTTATCTACTAGCAGTGTTGGTTATTTTTTAAGCATTGACTTCCCCCAAATAACTTCCACTTATGTAACAGAAGAAGCCATTTGCACCCTTTCTTATCTTGCAGCATCCCTCACTCCATTTCAACACTAATGGCGGTAGTTCAATATATATGTTCAATAATATGTTCCACATAAGGTGAATTAAATGTGTTCCTAAATCTTAATGAGAACTTAGTGCATGCTAGCCTCTTTTTAAGCACTTTAGAAAGATTAACTTCTTTATTTCTCACATAAATCTGAAGAATCACAGCTTTTGTTACTCCCATTTTTCACAGAATAAAACTGGGATTCATTAAATAATCTGGCTAAGGAATAAGAAACTGACAGAGACAGAATGAAATCCCAGCTGGTTGAGTACATGTTCCATTTTACCACCCAACATTGGCTCTGAATGGGCCTATTTACTGAGCTCTGAAACTGTGTGGCCAAGTTCTTACAACCTGACTTCTGATTTGCAAGAATTAAAAGTCCTTGTTTCAATTGAATTTTCTGTAATTCACTCTTTCCCTCAAATATAGAGCACAATCAAGCCATCTGCAGGTGAGAGAAATGTGCAGCTCTGGAAATACAGAAATTCCATTCCTGGCTGGCAGGAAAGCTGCTCAAACTCAGGGTGACAAACCATGGGCTGCCAAAAATGCATTTCAGTTCTGCTTCTCATTGTTCAATCTCTTCTGTTCTCCCTCATCTCTCCCCCAACTCTGACCAATATGAATAAGGAATTGTCATTTCTCTTAAGCAGCAATATTCAACTGATACATGTGAGACCTTCACAGGGATTTAAATCTGAGAATGTATATCATCTTGGAAATCTGGAATGTGCATAATAGGAAATCTAAAATGCATCTGGAAAGGAGGCAGTGTGACTGTCATCATCAGCTGCTCTCAACCCTGACTACATATTGGAATCACACAGGACAGATTTTAAAAATACTATGCCTAGTTTCCCACCTCCAGGGACTATGATTAGATTGGTCCCAGGTTTACCCTGGAGATCAATGTGTTTTAAAAGCTGCCTAGATGATTCTAATAGTCACCAAAGCTGAGAATGTTTGGTCTTGGGTATGATTGTTGTAGTGAACCTTCATTCACAGATGTCTTTATTCAAAGGTGAATGCAATTGATGTTATGACTCACCAAGTTCAATTTGTATGCATCTCTGCAATCTGGGAGGTTTCACACATGCTTTGTTCTAACCCTGGTGTGCCTAGAGGATCTTATCATTCATTTCTGGAAATATTTTTTAAGATTTATTTATATATTTGAAAGGCAGAGTTACAGAGAGGCAGAGGCAGAGAGAGAAAAAAGGTCTTCCATCTACTGGTTCACTCTCCAGATGGCTGCAACAGCAAGAGCTGCCCTTATCTGAATTCAGGAGCTTCTTCTAGGTCTCTCACATGGGTGCAGGGGCCCAAGGACTTGGGCCATCTTCTACTGCTTTCCCAGGCCATAGCAAAGAGCTAGATATGAAGGGGAGCAACTGGGACTTGAACTGGGGCCCATATGGGATGCCAGCACTGCAGGTGGTGGCTTTACCCACTATGCCATAGCATCAGTCCCAGGATATGCTTTTTAATTTTAACAAAATAAACTATGAGTAAAAATAATTGAGGAAACACAGGGAAAAGTAACACTAGTGTCCATTTTCATGTATTAAAACAATTGTTTACAGAGAAAAGAGCTTTGTCAAGATCAGAAAAAAATATTGTAAAACTCTTAGGGGTAAGGCCGGTGCCGCAGCCCACTAGGCTAATCCTCCACCTGCAGCACCAGTACCCAGAGTTCTAGCCCCGGTTGGGGCACCAAATTCTATCCCAGTTGCTCCTCTTCCAGTCCAGCTTTCTGCTGTAGCCCAGGAAGGCAGGGGAGGATGGCCCAAGTCCTTGGGTCCTGCACCCATATGGGACACTAGGAGGAAGCACCTGGCTCCTGGCTTTGGAACGGTGTATCTCCGGCCATAGTGGCCATTTTGGGGGGTGAACCAATGGAAGGAAGACCTTTCTCTCTGTCTCTCTCACCATCTAACTCTGCATGTCAAAAAAAAAAAACTCTTAGGATAAAAACTTGACTAGAGATAAAAATCCACTATACTTTGAAAATCAAATTCCCAAACACAAATATAAATTCCTAAAATCCAATATAAGAAGTATAAAATAGGAAAACTCCAAATTAAAACAAGCAAGTTGAATCCCAATTTGAAGGCCACCAGCCAATAAAACAGTTAGAGAAGCAAAACTTCAGTTATAGAAACACAAAATATTTCAAACATTTAAGAAATAAAAAAAACCTATATTTCTCAGATGTATCAAAGTATAAATAAGCAAAGCATATTTTCAGATTTCTTTTAGAAAGCTAGCATTACATTGATAATGATGCAAGGTTGACTAGAACTTTCAATATAAATTAAGTATAAACTCTCTTTCATATACAGATGTATAAATCCTTAGTATTTTTATAATAAATGAAATCACATATGAAAATATAATGAATAACAAGTCACATATAATAAAAAATACAAGAGGTGGTTAACATTTCTTAACAAGTCATGTAAATTTTCCAGGTAGGTGAAAAATTCAAGGAGAAAATCACATGACAATTTAATGTTCAAAAACATTTAAAAATCAGCATGTAATTTTTTTTTATCTTTTATTTAATGAATATAAATTTCCAAAGTACGACTCATGGATTACAATGGCTTCCCCCCCATACCGTCCCTCCCACCCACAACCCTCCCCTTTCCCAATCCCTCTCCCCTTCCATTCACATCAAGATTCATTTTCGATTATCTTAATATTCAGAAGATCAGCTTAGTATACCTTAAGTAAGGATTTCAACAGTTTGCTCCCACACAGAGACATAAAGTGAAAAATAATAGATGATTTTTTTTAAATGATGATGAAATCAGATCAGACCTATTGTCATGTTTAATCCCAGTGAGAGTCAAGTTGGGAATTGATAATTGCTTTTTTTTTTCTTTTCTTTTTTTTTTTTTTACAGAAGATCAGTTTAGTGTACATTAAGTAAAGATTTCAACCGTTTGCACCCCCATAGAAACACAAAGTGAAATATACTGTTTGAGTACTCGTTATAGCATTAAGCCTCAATGTACAGCACATTAAGGACAGAGATCCTACATAAGGAGTAAGTGCACAGTGACTCCTGTTGTTGACTTTACAAATTGACACTCCTGTCTATGGCATCAGTAATCTCCCTATGCTCCAGTCATGAGTTTCCAAGGCTATGGAAGCCCCTTGAGTTCTCCGACTCTTATCTCGTTTAGACACGGTCATAGTCAAAGTGGAGGTTCTCTCCTCCCTTCAGAGAAAGGTACCTCCTTCTTTGAAGACCTGTTCTTTCCACTGGGATCTCACTCACAGAGATCTTTTTGCCAGAGTGTCTTGGCTTTCCATGCCTGAAATACTCTCATGGGCTTTTCAGCCAGATCCGAGTGCCTTTAGTTCTGATTCTGAGGCCAGAGTGCTATTTAGGACATCCGCCATTCTATGAGTCTGCTGAGTATCTCACTTCCCATGTTGGATCACTCTCCCCTTTATTCTATCGGTTAGTGTTAGCAGGTACTAGACTTGTTTATGTGCTCCCTTTGACTCTTAGTCCTTTCATTATGATCAATTGTGAACTGAAATTGATCACTTGGAATAGTGAGATGGCATTGGCACATGCCACCATGATGGGATTGAACTGGAATCCCCTGGTATGTTTCCAACACTACCAATTGGGGCAAGTCAGCCCGAGCATACCCCAAGTTATACATCTCTTCCCTCTCTTATTCCCACTCTTATGTTTAGCAGGGATCACATTTCAGTTAATTTTCAACACTTAAGAATAACTGTGTGATAATTGCAGAATTAAACCAGTCATATTAAGTAGAACAGACAAAAAAAAATACTAGGAGGGATAATGTATTAAGTTGTCCATTAACAGTCAGGGCTATGCTGATCAAGTCACCATTTCTCATAGTGTCCATTTCACTTCAGGAGGTTTCCTTTTTGGTGTTCAGTCAGTTGTCACTGATCAGGGAGAACATATGGTATTTGTCCCTTTGGGACTGGCTTACTTCACTCAGCATGATGTGTTCCAGATTCCCCCATTTTGTTGCAAATGACTGGATTTCGTTGTTTCTTACTGCGGTATAGTATTCTAAAGAATACATATCCCATAATTTCTTTATCCAGTCTATCGTTGATGGGCATTTAGGTTGGTTCCAGTTCTTGGCTATTGTGAATTGAGCTGCAATAAACATTAGGGTGCAGACCGCTTTTTTGTTTGTCAATTTAAACTCCTTTGGGTAAATTCCAAGGAGTGGGATGGCTGGGTCAAACGGTAGGGTTATCTTCAGGTTTCTGAGGAATCTCCAGACTGATTTCCATAGTGGCTTGACCAGTTTGCATTCCCACCAACAGTGGGTTAGTGTCCCTTTTTCCCCACATCCTCGCCAGCATCTGTTGTTGGTAGATTTCCGTATGTGAGCCATTCTAACTGGGGTGAGGTGAAACCTCATTGTGGTTTTGATTTGCATTTCCCTGATTGCTAATGACCTTGAACATTTTTTCATGTGCCTGTTGGCCATTTGGATTTCCTCTTTTGAAAAATGTCTATTGAAGTCCTTGGCCCATCTCTTAAGTGGGTTGTTGGTTTTGTTTTTGTGGAGTTTCTTGATCTCTTTGTAGATTCTGGTTATTAACCCTTTATCTGTTGCATAGTTTGCAAAAATTAGCATGTAATTTTTAAAAAGTGCTTGCAGTATAGTAAAAAAGAGCAATGGCTTTCTTATTCAGATCAAAAATTTTTAAAAGGATCCTACAACGAAAACCACAATTAATACAGAATCATTGAGAGCTTTTACCCTGGAAGTAAACCTAGACCAGGAAGTCTCCACTAGTGCCAACTTCTTATTGGAGGAGTAGTTGGGGGCGAGGGGGAGAGCAAAAAGAAATAAAATAAGATGTAAAGATCAATTTCTTAACAATAAATTGCCAATATATTGGAGATATTTATTTAGGGAGAATCCATAAAATCTAAAAACAAATAAACTGATAAATGAATTTAATGTTGTGGGAAAGATCAATGTTTAAAAATCCATTAGATTACCAAGTGCCAGCAAGAAATAACTAGAAAATATAAAAGATCAATAGGCAGAGTAGAAAACAGAAGAAAAGAAAAAAAAAAGAGTAAATTATGTTACATCTAAGTGTTATTCAAATCAATAAGTAATACAAACGACCCAACAGAATGAGCAGAAATACAAGGAAAACGAAAGCGCCGGAATCGGATAAACAGAACTGTAACTCACTGCTACAGGTTACCGCCAGCTCCAGGCAGCATCCGCAGGGAGAAGGACGGGGAACCAAGGCGAGGCCAGTGGGTAGCAGGAGCTCGGAGGTGAGAGTCCTCCAGCTTCGGGGAGGCAGAGCCCAGGGGCGGCCATTTCAGACCTGAACCCAGGTCTGTCTCTCGCTGTTCCCATCCAGGACAACTTGAAGTTAGGGGTCCTTGCTATGGGGGACGCTGATTGGCTCCGTGCTTTGTGACGTTCCGTGCACTCAAGGCTGTCAACCTGTCCAATCAGGCAAGGTGACGTCCACAGTGCATCAGCACGCGGGGACTTGACATCACAATCTTCTCCGAGTTTTGTCTGCAGAGTGAACTCCTGGGAGACAGCTCTGCCACCAGGAGGCTCCCAAGCAAGTCGACCTCTGCAGCTCTCCACCTTCACTCACCGGGGACGCTGGGCACCTAGGAAGCTGACAACAGCGACATGGTGAGTGTGTGGACCTAGTTGTACTGAGAGGGGAAAACGGAGCCGAAGGCCAGGAGGACACAGGCCTCCAGCATCTGTGGGCTCCATATTGGCGCTGGCACAGGGCTTCCCCTCGGTCCCCTCAGACCCGTGGGTTGGGGGCTTTACCGGCACCCAGGACCCCCGAGGTCCTGCCCCTTCCCTGCTTGGGTGAGACTTCTCAGCCCAGAGACATAGCAGGCCAGCTATGTGGCAGTAGCTGCACGTCTCCCCCGATTGTGCAGTGGGGACTGGGTGGTCTCTAGGGAGAATGTGGGCTCTGTGTATGTGGTTCATGCGGGACAGGTGCTGTCGGTTCCTCCTTCCCTCCCCACAGGCACCTGGTTCCCCCGAGTTTTCTCAATATGTGGCCTGCAGGGTACTTTCCAGGGCATTGACCTCTTTACACAGCTGTTTCTAGGATGTCTCACTCCTTCATATGTTTCCAATATCACAGTAACATAGACTGAGTAAGGTAGAAACAGAAGTTTTATTTGGCTTGGGGTTTTCACCCAGGTTTTAGAGAAGCAGAAAGACCCTGTAATTTGGTACTTGGGCAACGTCTTAGCACTTACACTTTCTCTGTACAGGGTGCCATCTCTATTTGCACTTTCGAAATAGAATTTTGACCACTCAAATTTATGTGTGTTTTAAAAATGATTTTTCTTGCATGAAAGTCTTCCAAATCCTGTAGATATGTCTAGTTTACTAAGTTATTTTGGATTTACATTTTAATATAGGAGCCTGTTTAGTTTTGCTTGCTTAAATTTTTTTCAAGATTGTCAGAGTATGACTGACACAATTTGTGTATCATCAAGGTATGAAAACTGATGTTTTGCTATGTGAGGGACATTAAAAAGTTATGGACAATTCACATTATCTTTTGATTACATTTTTTCATAAACTTTCTGGAATCCTCTTGTACATATACATTATGAAATGATTAAGACAATCTAACATATCCATCACATTACATCCCTATGTTATTAAAGAATATGGAAGATATTAGCAAGTTGTGAGTATGTGATATCATAACCAACTGTTTACTGTGTTGAATATTAAGGTCTTGAGGTGTTAATTTTGTTAATTTATCTCATAGCTGCAAATGTGTGTTCAGCTAACATTTTCCCATGTCCTTCACTCTCAGCCCATGACAACCACCATTCTATTCTGTGATTAAGTGTGACTTTCTTAGATTACACATATGAGTGATATTGTGTGGCATTTATCTTTCTGTGCCTTATTTCAAATAGCCTAATGTCCACATTCATATTTTTGGATCCACATCCTGACAAAATGGAAGAATTTCCTTATTAAGGTTGTCTGTGATTCCTGTGTATGTGTGTTTATCACATTTTCTTTATTCATATGTTGACAGTGGGGTTGTCTCCATATCTTGTTCTTGTAGATAATGCTGCCAGTAATATGGAGATAAAGGTATCTATTTGAGATACTGATTTGGTTTCCTTTGGATATACACGCAGTTGTGAGATTGCTTTGTCATATGTTCTATGTTTAATTTTGATTGAAGACCTACATAATGTTTTCTATATTGGATGTACCAATTTACTTTCTCAGCAACAATTTTTATATTCCTTTTTTCCACCCTGGGACAATGTTATCTTTTTACTTTTGGATAATTGTTTTAACATATATGAGATGATAATCACTGTGGTCTTAATTAGCATTGTAGTCTTCATTAGCTGTTTCTGAACCCCTTTTAAGTTACCTGTTGGCTACTTGTATATATTCAATGGAAAACTGATCAATCCTTTGTGCAATTTTTATTACAATATTTGTTTTTGAGTTGTTTGTGTTCAAACTCAGGTTGTCCAATGTTTTCTTCATTTCTTGCTTTATCTGTTCTGTTTTTCCTATCACATGCAGAATATTTCTTAGATTTTTTTCAGTCTTTGCTTTTGTCACCTATGCGTTTAGTGTCATATCTAAACAATCATTGTTGAGACTAATATCAATGAATTTGCTTCCATTTGTAAGGGGTTTTATATTCTCAGACCTTTTATGTAAGCTTCAATTCATTTTCATTTGACTTTCATGCCTGGGGTAATATAAAGATTATATTTCAGTTTTTGGCATGTAGATGAACAATTTTCCTCTGCTTCAGATGTGGTCACTAAACACTAAGTGGCAGGATCCAGGCAGAAACTGTCACAGTCCAGTTTTTCCCTAATCTGCCTTGTCTCCCAGACCCACTCTTCTGTGCTCTGCTGCTCTTCCCTGTCTGCCTGAAGAGACCTCAGAAGTGAGCATGCACAGAGAGAGACACATGAAGCAGTGTGCAATGTTGGGGAGAAGCAGAAACTATGTAGTAAAGGGGCAGGGCCCAGAAGGCTCTGTCTCCTTTCTCTGAAAGCCTTGGATATACAGAGGCACTTCAAAAATTCACTGAGGGATTGACATTTGGCATGTGTTACAACCCTACTTAGTATGTCCACATCCTATATTGGCATGCCTAGGTTACAGTCACAACTCTCAATTCCAGCTTTATGCTAATATGCACTTTTGGAGGGAGTGATGGCTGAAGTATCTGGGTCCCTGTAACCCATATGAGAGACTCATATCATCTGGGAAGCAGAGCTGATGGGGTCCTCCATGCAGAGTGGATGAACATAAGGTGTTCCTTTGCTGCAATGTGTGTTGGTGATCTGGAAAATAACACTCCATCATGAACTTTGTATGTCAAACAATGATGCACAACTGAGAAAAGGAGGCCACTGAGGTATTCAGGCATTTTTTCAATTAGTCTATGCTGCTGCCATCCCCACAGGGAAGGGGCCCAACTGGAATAGTCCCAGTCTGGCCACATGGATGCAGGAGGTTTATTTAAATTTTGAAAATTAATTTTATTCACATTAAAGGCACAGCGATCTCTCATCCACTGTTCTCTCCATATAGTCACAATAGCTGGAATTCAGCCAGGTTGTGATGTGAAAACATCAGGTTTTATGAAGTGAAAATCCCAGAACTCGGTGTGGGTGGCACAGACCCAAGTACCTGAGCTATTATATGCTGCCTCCTAGGGTGCACTTTAGTAGGAAGCTGGATTGGAAGTGGAGTGGGACTCAAACCTACACACTCTAATATAGGATGTGGGTCTCGAAAGAGCCATCTTACATGCTGTTCCCCAATGCTCACCCCTCTGTTATTTTAAGAGGAGCCCTACAACAGTCCAAACCAACTCTCCTGGCCCTGATGGTCATAGCCCCTGAATTTAAGCTGTGCAGACCCTCAACACTCTAGAAAAACCCAAGTACATCCACGCAATGGAGTGTTCACAGCAGCACATTCCTGCTGTGCTTGTCACTCGGAACTATGAAGCTAAACGTGTGCCATCAGGTGCTGTTCTGCCTGACACCTCTTCATCCACTTTCCACAAGCTGATACCACATCTGGCCATCCACATCAAAGTGGTCACTATTAGATGCTGTGTTGAAGGGGGATCCCAAGTTGTCTCATTTCAGATAAACTTCATGTGTTGCTTCAGACACTCCTCGGCACTGATGTGGCTCTTCCCCCCAGATAGTCTCCATAGTAGGTCCCTTGGCACAGTAGTTCATGCACCCCACAGGCACCTCTGTGGGTGACAGTCATCTGTTTACTGGGCTCATAGCCTAGATAATTGTGTCTTCTTGGACACTGAATCAGGTATTACTTCATCAGTGTGGTTTTCCAGCCTGCTGGGTCATTGGCGAAAAGGAGGACAAGTCCTTAGTATACCTGCATGGTCAACATATTAAGGCGGGACTCTTCCTTTTACCATGAACCCTGGTATTGTTTCTCCCCACTTCTCATTTACGGTTTCTCATCCTTGGTTGGCATGGACAGTCTGGAATATCTTCTCCACCAAGCCTAATGCTTTGTACAGATGGGGTATGCTGACAAAGGGCCTGTGCATTTCCTCAATTAACTCTGCAGCATCAACACTCAAGCAAGGCCATAGTAGAATTTGCCTCAGTTAATCACCACATAATGGAAATATGTGTTTTGAAATTTGCATTTGTAACTTATTGCAGGTGGAAGCTTAACATTCTGCCTCACAATCATAATTCCAACCAGCCTATTTTTACAGGTTAAAAAAAGAAATCATTTTCAGACTGCATTGATTTGCAAGAATATGATAAAATAATTCAAGTGACATTAGGGTTAGATGTTTAATATGTTGGTAAATTTGCCTAGAGAGAGTGCCTGCCTTCTAATTTTGTATTAGGAAGGAAGGCCAGTTAGGGGGTGACAACCATAGCATTATGTAATGAGTAGTAGACAACTTTTCTGTTTGGTTTAACCCTTTGAACAGCTTGACATGGAATAGAAACTGCTCAAATGTTTGTTGAGTGAGTAGAAATATCCAAGGAACCTGGAAGATATGAGAAAAACCCCAAAACCTATATTTTTTCAGTGATTTACTGAATACCCAGCTTTGGCTTCATGCTGTGGGAGCCAGTGCTGTGTCTAGGAATACTGATAGCAGCAGCAATTTATTGTGCTTCTTGTGAGCCAAGCATTCTGCACACATTTGTTTTTCATTCTCTCTGTTACTCTGTGAGTTGGACATTGTGGGTTTTTTTATCCATAAGGAAACTGAGGCCAAAAGAGGCCAAGTAGCTGGACAACAAACAGTAAGGTGTTCCCTTAACTCCTGTATTCTAAGGCCTGCTTGGCTCATAAAGCATCCTTTCTTGTGGGAAGTAAACATAATTGGGACAATTACAAATTAGCATGCTAGGGAATAATTGTATAGTATGCCTCTCTTTCTACATATTTGTGTGCTACCAGCATTTCATAAAGTGTGGGGTTTTGTCATGATTAAGTCTGTATGCTCTGGAGTTAGATGCATGGATTGGAATCATTCCTGTGTGTGTAAAACTGGACATGTAGCCATGCATTTAAACATTTATTACAACTTCTTATAAAGTGTGGATGATAAAGGCACCTGCCTCCTTGTTGTGAGGGATGTGTAACTTGTGTAAAATAATTCAGTGTGTGGTAGGCATTGCATCTCAGCAGGTTAAGCCACAGCTTGGAATGCTCACATCTCATATTGGAGTGCTGCATTGAATGCTAGCAACCACCATTCAGCTAGCTATTGATGTACTTGGGAAAGCGGTAGAAGATGGTCCAAGGGCTTGTGTCCTGCCACACCTCTGGGAGGCTTGGATGGAGTTCCTGGCTCTTGACTTTGGACTGATTCAGTCTTAAAGATGGGCACTTGATGATTGATCCAGTGGTTGGATGCTTTCTCCCTCTATTCTCCCTCATCACACTCTTCCCCATCTCTCTTTACCGCCTTCTTTATCTTTTACTTTGCCTTTTAAATAAATAAAAACAAAATGATTCTGTGTCTGACAAAATGGTTCTCATACAATTCAGTGTCTGACAAACTGTGGTTCTCATACAATGTAAGGTTTACAAATCCACTGATTTGTATCAGTTTTATTCATCTATCCCACATATCTCAAATGATGATTTAAAATAGGTAAACAGTAAGTGTTTAATGAATAATATATTTTAATATGTAAATATCTAGGTCCAATTACATTAGAAAGATCCTCATTCTATTTTCACATGTAAAGCAAGATTGGGATGGACTGAATATGTGGCAACATAAACCCAGAGGCAGATGGGAACCAGAAGGAATGGAGAAACTTTTGCAAAATGAATTATTGGAAAGTTTGCTGGCTAAATAGCTCATTTACATATTTTCTTACTAGTTTTAGAATGAATATACTCTCTATGTTTTTCTTGGTAATCACAATATAATGTGACACACGTGTTGTGGCAATAGGACTCTATTCTAATGTTGATCCTACAAAGCTGTTTTACTGTTTCTTAGAATTAACACTGCATTCCACCTCAATTTTCATTAGAGAGCTGCTATGGAAAATTTCTATACCTCTCAAGAAAGAGTAATACTGACATGTAAGGCCAGGTGCATCACTCAAATCATCCCAATTAGATTTCTCAATGCTTGATATAATCAGAAAACTGTGTTTTCTTAGCTTCTTGGTAAAGTTCATTCATAAACTCAGAAAGAATTTATTGAAAATATGTGTGTCTGTCCATGCCTGTAGTGTAACAAGTGTAGTCTATGAATTCAGTCCTGTACTTTAGGAGTTTATAGGATTATTGAATGAAGCAAGGAGCATAATAGATTTCTATTTAAAATGTATGATGGCTTTTGCACTTAAAATATGTTCTAGGTTTTTCATGTCAGTTAATTGACATTAACTGTTATTTTGTATCCTTGGAACTGCATTATGGAATATTTTCCTTTCATATTTCAAAGTAAACACCACAATTCTCAAAGATGGTTTTGTGATTCTGGTCATTGCTTACAACATGTTGCTGTGAAAATAATAGAATGGTTGCAATCTCATGGTTTTATTGAATGTGCATTTGGGAGACTCCAAAATGGAGGAAAGAATAAGTTGAAATTCTACTGATTTTTCTCTTCGTTGGAGCACTGCACAGCATAAAACCATTGCCCCTCCAAGCCTTCTTCAACCACACACCTCATTCTACCAAAGTCTTTTTTTTACATATTCTATAATTCCATTTGTATAGAAAAGGCAAATATATATGGAGAGATAGCAGTTTATGACTTACATGGGTCTGCTGGGTAAAATTGGTATAATTGGAGAAAGACTTCAAAAATGCTTGTAAGAACTTTTGGAGTGATGGGACTTTCCTAAAGCTGGATTGTGGCAATGGTTTCCCACCTGTATACATTTACCAAAAGTCATTGAACAGTATTGTTAGAATGTATGATTATTTTATGTATATGATATACACAAACTTTAATTTCAATCTAAAAATTAAAACAAATGTATGCACAGTCCTTTTACCTTTAACAGAAGAAAGAATAATCAATGTTTTAATTCTATCTAGACAAGTAATATAAAATATCAAATCATATTATATAATATATATAAATAATATCTGACAATAATACTAACACTACTACTAGATATGTGCTGTCTATATGTTAATTTGCTTGATCCAACCTGCCTATGAAGTACAATAATCATCTTCATTTTACAGAAGAAGGACAGTTATCATGGTTTTATATTTTGCCTAAGGTAACACAAATTGTAGTTGGTAGAGGTACAATTTAATTTTTTTGACAGGCAGTGTTAGACAGTGAGAGAGAGAGACAGAGAGAAAGGTCTTCCTTCCATTGGTTCACTCTCCAAATGGCCACTATGGCCGGTGCTGTGCCGATCCAAAGCCAGGAGCTGGGTGCTTCTTCCTGGTCTCCCATGCAGGTGCAGGGACCCAAGCACTTGGGCCATCCTCCAGTGCCCTCCAAGGCCACAGCAGAGAGCTGGACTGGAAGAGGAGCAACTGGGGCTAGTAGCTGGCACCCCAACTGGTACTAGAACCTGGGATGCCAGCACTGCAGGCAGAGGATTAGCCAATTGAGCCACGGTGTCAGCCGGTAGAGGTAGAATTTGAATCCTTTTTTTTTTTTTTTGCCTGTAGATTTCTAAGCATGAAACGCCAATTTATTGTGTTTTTTTTTAACTTTTATTTAATGAATATAAATTTCCAAAGTACAGAATATTGATTACAATGACTTCCCCCCCATAACGTCCCTCCAACCCGCAACCCTCCCCTTATCCACTCCCTCTCCCCTTCCATTCATGTCAAGATTCATTTTCGATTCTCTTTATATACAGAAGATCAGTTTAGCATACATTCAGTAAAGATTTCAACAGTTTGCTCCCACACAGAAACATAAAGTGAAAAATACTGTTTGAGTACTAGTTAGAGCATTAAATCTCAATGTACAGCACACTAAGGACAAAGATCCTACATGAGGAGTAAGTGCACAATGACTCCTGTTGTTGACTTAACAAATTGACACTCTTGTTTATGGCATCAGTAATCACCCTAGGCTCTTGTCACGAGCTGCCAAGGCTATGGAAGCCCCCTGGGTTCACTGACTCTCATCATTTTTAAACAAGGCCATGGTCAAAGTGGAAGTTCTCTCCTCCCTTCAGAGAAAGGTACCTCCTTCTTTGATGACCCATTCTTTCCACTAGGATCTTACTCGTGGATATCTTTCATTTAGGTTTTTTTTCCCCCAGAGTGTCTTGGCTTTCCATGCCTGAAATACTCTCATGGGCATTTCAGCCGGATCCGCATGCCTTAAGGGCTGATTCTGAGGCCAGAGTGTTGTTTAGGACATTTGCCATTCTATGGGTCTGCTGTGTATCTCACTTCCCATGTTGGACCATTCTCTCCCTTTTTTATTCTATCAGCTAGTATTTGCAGACACTATTCTTGTTTATGTGATCCCTTTGGTTCTTAGTCCTATCATTATGATCAATTGTGAACAGAACTTGATCACTGGGACTAGTGAGATGGCATTGGTACGTGCCACCTCGATGGGATTGAATTCGAATCCCCTGGTATGTTTCTAACTCTACCGTTTGAGGTAAGTCAGCTTGAGCATGTCCCGAATTGCACATCTCTTCCCTCTCTTATTCCCACTCTTATATTTAACAGCGATCACTTTTCAGTTAAGTTTCAGCACTTAAGAAGAATTGTGTATTGATTACAGTATTCAACCAAAAGTATTAAGTAGAACAAACAAAAAAAAATACTAAGAGGGATAACATATCAAGTTGCTCATCAACAGTCAGGGTGAGGGCTGATCAAGTCACCATTTCTCCTAGTGTTCATTTCACTTTAACAGGTTTCCTTTTTGGTGCTCAGTTATTTGTCACTTATCAAGGAGAACAAGTGGTATTTGTCCCTTTGGGATTGGCTTATTACACTCAGCATAATGTTTTCCAAATTCCTAACAGGGACCACTTTTCAGTTGAAATTTAAACACCTAAAATAATTGTGTGTTAATTACAGAGTTCAACCAATGGTACTAGAACAAAAAAAATACTAAAATGGATAAAGTATTACATTGTACATCAACAGTCAGGACAAGAGCTGATCAAGTCACTGTTTCTCATAGTGTCCATTTCATTTCAACAAGTTTCCCCCTTGGTGCTCAGTTAGTAGTCGCCGATCAGGGAGAACATATGATATTTGTCCCTTTGGGACTGGCTCAATTCACTCAGCATGATGTTTTCCAAATTCATTTAACATTTTATTTCAACATTACTTTTTTTGACAAAGCAAGGGTATTTGTGACATCAAATTTTATTATGACACAATGTGTGATGATTTAACAAAAAATTTTATGAAAGAAAAATGGTAGCTTTATTACATCAAAATTGATTATGACAAAACAATGTTATGACAATGACATATTAAGGGTATGTTTCTGATATCAGAATGTATGATACTATATTATTATGGCAATATAAAGGGGTTTATTGTGGGGAGCAATCCGGACTAGACTAAGTTACTCGAATTAAGACTTATTCTATGCATCTGCTCTCCCACAATGTGGCGTTGGGAGAGAAGTAAACAGCTTCTACACAGGTGCCTCCAGTTCAGCCAATAAACTGTAGGACTTGCTCCTGATTGGAGGAGAGCAGCGTACTCGGCGTGTGGGCAGCCGAGTTGGGATTGGCGGAGGAGGACTATAAAGGAGGAGAGAGACGGCATGCACCAGGAACATCTATGGGGAACATCTAAGGGAACCCGTGCAGCCCCCGAGAAAGCCGGCCGGCGGTGTGCCGCTCCCCTGCGGAAGTGGGGAATGTGGCCAGGGGGAACTGCCCTTCCACGGAGGTGGAAGGGATAGTAGCCAACCCGGGAAGAACCAGCAGCAAACCCGGGGAGGGCCGAGCAGACAGAAAGAACAGCGCAGGGTCCTGTGTTGCTCCTCCACGAAGAGGGGGAGTGACAGTTTATTACATTCAAATTGATTATATGGTATAATGTTTATGACATCACAACTAATTATGGCATCAGAAACATTTTTAATATCAGAATTGATTATGATAGAATGTTAGGTTGATATCAGAATGGTAGATAATAACATAAAAATTGATAACAGTTTCACAATGTGTCTTATGACAATATCATGATGACACCAAAGTTTATGAAAGAACAATGGTAGGTTTATGATATCACAATTTGTTACAATAGCACATTGGTATGTTTATACTATCAGAACTATAATTGATCATGTATCAACTGGTTATGACAACATAATGTTTTTTGATAATACAATGGCAGTTTATGATTTCAAAATTCATTATGATGTCATAAAATTTGGATTATGACATCACAAATGATTAGGACTTCACAATGGTAGGTTTATGATATCAGAATGAATGTTTATCAGAAGTCAATCAATTATAACATCAAAATTAACTATGATTTCACAATGTGGATTATTGAATCACAATCATTTAGGACACCAAAATGGTAAGTTTATAATATCAAAATTTATTATGACATCACAACCATATCAAAATTGGTATCATATCACAGTAGTAAATTTATGAATTCATTAATTATGACATCACAATATATGAGATATGACAACAGATTTGTTGACATCACAATCACGAATGCAAAATTATGGTATCAGAATGACAGCTTATCACAAACCAATAGATTATATCATGATGTTTTATGACAATAAAGGTGGTACATGACATCAATATTGGTATGAAGGCAGAAAAGATTATATCACTTTTGATGATGATATCACAAATGTAGGTTTATGATATCAGAATGGTTTTTTACTCAGACCATTTGATTATACTACAATGTTATTATGACAATATAATGTTGATCTATGACATCACAATTTCTTATGATGGCATATTGTTTTCATTATGATAACACAATTGATTATGATATCAATGACAGGATCATGATAACAGAAATGAGGTTTAACATAACAAACATAATCTTCCAATGTGTTAAATGAAAATACAACAGTGGTTCATGACATCAAAATTGGTAGATGTAGCAAGATGATTGGTTTATAACATCACAATTTTTATGATGGCACAATGGTAGGTTAATGGCATAGTAATTGACATCACAATGGTATTTTATATCAGAATCATGGTTTACCACATAGCAATTGATTATAACATCAAAATTTCTTATGATAACAATTGTGATTAACAGCATCAAAATTAATTCTGATGTCATAATGCTCTGGCTGATTGCATCATGGTACTTTATTACAGCAACAGCAGGCTTTTACATCAGAATTGATTATATTGGCAAAAGGGAATTCTTATGTTATCAGAATGGTGGTTCATCATTTGAAAATTTATTATGATATCATAGTGTGTTTTATGACAGTATGATGACGGGTTATGATGGCACAATGGTAGGACTATGATATCACAATTGATTATGACAGCACAATGCTCATCTATAATACCAGAATAATTTATCACATACCAATTGCTTTTTATTAAGTTTTATTTAATGAATATAAATTTTCAAAGTGAACTTTTGGATTATAGCTGCTTCCCCCCCATAACCACCCTCCCACCCACAAACCATCCCATCTCTGACTCCCTCTCCCATCCCATTCTTCCTTGAGATTCATTTTTAATTATCTTTATCTACAGAAGATCAACTTAGTATATAATAAGTAAAGATTTCAACAATTTTCATCCACACAGAAACACAAAGTATAAAGTACTGTTTGAGTACTAGTTATACCACTAATTCACATAGTACAACACATTAAGGACAGAGATCCTACATGAGGAGTAAGTGCACAGTGACTCCTGTTGTTGATTTAACAATTGACACACTTATTTATGATGTCAGTAATCACCCGAGTCTCTTGTCATGAGCTGCCAAGGCTAGGGAAGCCTCTTGAGTTCAGCAACTCAGATTTATTTAGACAAGGGCACAAAGTGGAAGTTCTCTCCTCCCTCCAGAGAAAAGTACCTCCTTCTTTGATGGCCCGTTCTTTCCTCTGGGATCTCACTCACAGAGATCTTTCATTTAGGTCATTTCTTTTGCCATAGTGCCTTGGCTTTCCATGTCTGAAATACTCTCATCGGCTTTTTAGCTAGCTCTCAATGCCTTAAGGGCTGATTCTGAGGCCAGAGTGCTGTTTAGGACATCTGCCATTCTATGAGTCTGCTGTGTATCCCGCATCCCATGTTGGATTGTTCTCTCCTTTTTAATTCTATCAGTATTAGCAGACAGTAGCCTTGTTTATGTGGTCCCTTTGACTTTTAATCCTATTATTATGATCAATTATGAACTGAAACTGATCCTTTTGACTAGTGACATGGCATTGGTACATGCCACCTTGATAGGATCGAATTGGAATCCCTTGCACGTTTCTAACTCTACCATTAGGATTAGGGGCAAGTCCGATTTAGCATGTGCTGAACTGTACATCTCCTCCTCTTGTTCCCACTCTTATATTTAACAGGAATCACTTTTCAGTTAAATTTAAATACCTAAGAATAATTTTGTGTTAATTAAAGAGTTCAACCAATGGTTTTAAGTAAAAAAAAAAATACTAAAAAGAATAAAGTATTAAGTTGTTCCTTGACAGTCAGGACAAGGGCTGATCAATTGATTTAAAAAAAAAAAGATTCATTTATTTATTATTTGAAAGGCAGAGTTACCAGAGGGGATCTTCCATCCACTGGTTCACTCCCCAAATGGCTGCAACTGCCAGAGCTGGGCCAATTCAAATCCAGGAACCAAGAGCTTCTTCCGGGTCTCTGATGCAGGTGCAAGGGCCCAAGCACTTGGGTCACCTTTTACTGCTTTCCCAGGCCATAACAGAGAGCTGGATCAGAAGTGGAGCAACCAGGACTCAAACTGGCACCCATACAGAATGCCAACACTTCAAGAGGCAAATTTACCCACTACGACACAGTGCCAGCTCCACAAAATGCTTTTCACAACAGATTTCTAGGTCAATATGATGTTTTATTTTATTAAAATTGATTATGATGGGACATTGTTTAGTTTATGACATCACAAACTGTAGGGTATCACATTGGTAAATTTATAATTACAGAATGGCTGTCAGATACCAATTGATTATGATATCACAATTTTATGACAAAACAGTTAATTTTTGACATCACAATTGATTATGATATCACATTGGATGACTTATAACACCAACATTTATGATGACATCTCTTTTTAAAGATTTGTTTGTTTGGTTGTTTATTTATTTATTTATAGATTTATTTGAAAGTCATAGTTACACAGAGAAAGAAGGAGAGGCAAAGAGGGAGAGAGAAAGAGGGAGGTCTTCCATCTTTTGGTTCACTTCCCAATTGGCCACAATGGCCAGAGTAGCACTGATCTGAAGCCAGGAGCTAGGAGATTTTTCCAGGTCTCCCCCATGGGTGCAGGAGCCTGAGGAACTTGGGGCAACTTCCACTGCTTTCCCAGGCCATCGCAGAGAGCTGGATGGGAAGTGAAGCAGCTAGGACTTGAACCAGTGCCCTTATGGGATGCTGGCACTGCAGGCAGCAGCTTTACCTGCTACGCCACATTGCCAGTCCCTATGATGACATCTTAAAAATTGGTATATTACATCAGAATTAGTTTTGACATCACAGTTATAGCATTATAGTATCAGAATGGCAGTTTATCACAGAACATAGATTATATTATGTTTTTTATCACAATACAATGGTTGTGTTTGTTTATCAAAATTGGTTATGATGACATAGTTTATGTATGACATCACAATTGATAATGACATCACAATTGTATGTTTATGATATAAAAATGTGGTTTATCAGAAAATAGATTATGATATCTCAATGTTATGATATTAAATGTCAGTTTATGACATCAAAATTGATTATGATGGGACACAGTAGTTTTATGTCATCATAACTATTTGTGATGGCACACCAGTAAGTTTATTAGATCACAATAGTGGTATATCATATATTGATTAGGACATCACACTTCTGAAATATTTTATGGTGGTCTATGACAGGACAATTGGTTAGGATGGCATAATAGATGGTTTTTGACAGCACACTTGACTGTGACATCACAATAGTAGGTTTGTGATACCAAAATGTCGTCACTATGTAATTATGGCAGTACAATGTTGTATTATGACAATATAATTTTGATTATGATAGCACATTTTGATGTATGATATCACAATTGATTATGACAGCACAATGGTAAGCTTAAATCAGAAAGGGAGTTTAGATCCAACATGGGAAGCGGGATACACAGCAGACTCATAGAATGGCAGATGCCCTAAACAGACTCTGGCCTCAGAATTAGCCCTTATGGCATTCAGATCTGGCTGAAGAGCCTATGAGAGTATTTTAGGCATGGAAAGCCAAAACACTCTGGCAAAAAAAAAAAAATCTCTGTGAGTGAGATCCCAGTGGAAAGAACGGGCATCAAAGAAGGAAGTACCTTTCTCTGAAGGGAAGAGAGAACTTTCACTTTGACTATGACCTTGCCTAAATAAGATCAGAGTTGGCAAATTCAAAATGCTTCCATAGCCTTGGCAACTCATGACAAGAGCCTCTGGTGATTACTGACACCATAAACAAGAGTGTCAATTTGCTAAATCAACATCAGGAGTCACTGTGCACTTACTCCTCATGTAGGATCTCTGTACTTAATGTGTTGTACAATGTGGCTTCGGATCCGCACATCTCTGGCTGTTGCAGCCAGTTGAGGGAATGAATCAGTGGGTGGAAGACCTCTCTCTCTCTCTCTCACTCTGCCTCTCCTTCCCTTTCTGTGTAACTCTGACTTTAAAAAAAAACAAATCTTTTTTAAAAAAAAAGTTATTTATGACATCAACATTGATTATATCAGCACAATATTTGTAGTATGTGACATCAGAATTGTGATTTAAAGTAAACCTATTAGTTACAACATCACAATGCATTAAATGGCATTACAATTTTGATTTATGACATCAAAATTTATTATGAAATTACAATGGTTGTATTATGACATCACAATTTTAATGATTGCACAATGGTATCATTAGGAGATTACCATGGGAGTATGATATATTTTTGTTTTAATAAAGCTTTTATTTAATATAAATTTCATAGGTACAGCTTTTGGATTATAGCAGTTCTTCCCCCCACACACTCCCTCCCACCTCCCATTCTCCTTTATGATTCATTTTTACTTATCTTTGTTTTTTAAAGATTTATTTATTTACTTGGAAGTTAGAGTTACACAGAGAGGAGAGGAAGATGGGGGAAGGGGGGAGAGATAGAGATTTTCCACCCACTGGTTCACTCCCTAATTGACCATGATGGCCAGAACTGCACCAATCTAGATCCAGGATCCAGGAGCCTCTTCCAGGTCTCCCACATGAGTGCAGGGGCCCAAGGACTTGGGGCGTCTTTAACTGCCTTCCCAGGCTACACCAGAGAGCTGGATTGGAAGTAGAGTAGCCGGGACTTGAACTGGTGTCCATGTGGGATGCTGGCATTGCAGGTGGCAGCTTTACCCACTATGCCACCGTGCTGGCCCCTTTAATTACCTTTATATATAGAAGATCAGCTCTTAGTAAACATTTCAACAGTTTGCACCCACACAGACACACAAAGTATAAAGTACTGTTTGAAAACTAGTTTTACCATTAATTTTCATAGTACAACTCACTAAGGACAGAGGTCTTATATGGGGAACAAGTGCACAGTGATTCCTGTTGTTGATTTAACAATTGAAACACTTATTTATGACATCAGTGATCACCAGAGGCTTTTGTCATGATCTGCTAAGGCTATGGAAGCCTTTAGATTCCACAAACTGACATTATTTAGACAGGGCCATAATCAAAGTGGAAGTTCTCTCCTCCCTCCAGAGAAAGGTACCTCCTTCTTTGATGGCCCCTTCTTAGTATGATATATTTATCACAAATGTATGGTAATGATGATTTATCACAAATCAATACTATCACAAATACTATCAAAAATCAATACTACAATACAATGATATTATAAAAACAAAATAATGATATGACATCAAAATTGATTTTGATGGCAAATTGCTTGATTCATGACCTCAGAGGGATACTGACATAATAAAGTTGTATTTACAGTATGAGAAAGGTTTATGACATCACTATGTTTTTGTGACAATACAATGGTTGGTGTATGACATTACCATTCCTAATGATGATATAATGATTAGTTTATTACATCACAGAGGAGTATATCAGGATGGTAGCTATTTGATATCAGAATGGTGAAATGATCATATTGTTTTATGACCACACAAAGGTGGTTTATGATATCAAAATTCTTTATGTTGACATAATGGTTGATTTACAACATCATAATTGTGGTGTGGTTTTATGGCATAACAATGATAGTATATGGCATCAAAGTTGATTATTACATCATAATAGTGACTTATGACCTCAAAATTTATGATGATATCACAATAGTGGTTTATGATATACACTTGGATGTGACATTACAGTGATGTTTTATGACATCAGAATGGTTTGATGACATCTGAACATTTACAACAGAAAAATATATCATGACCATGGTTTGCTTATTATATCGCAGTGATAGGTTTATGTGATCACTTATTAGTATATGACATAACAATGTTTTCATAACATCAAAACTGATTATGAAAACACCATGGTGTTTATTATATTGGACTTTTAGGCTTATGTCTTCTCAATGTTGTTGTTTATGACATCATAATAGTTTTTACTGATACCCTATTGATTATGTCATCACAATGATAGTATATTATGTCACATAGATTTTTGCATTCTCAATTGATTATCATATCACAGTGCTTTCATGACATCACAATTGATTTTGACATCAGAGTGAATTTTGTATTCATCACAATTGATCATCACATCATGATGGAAGGTTTATGGCATAAAATTGGTTTATAACACCATTTCATTACATTGCAATTGGATGATTATCAGAATGTTATCACAATTGATTATGACATCACAATAATGCTTTATGACAACAGTAGTGAGTATATCACTTGGTACATTTATAATATCACAATGGTTGTTTATCACATCCAAATTGATAATGACATTAAACATTTTTATGAAATTAAAATAGATTTTGACACCACAATATTAGCTTTATATCACACTGGTTTATCATGATGTTACAATTGATACTGGCATCAAAATTGTTTTTGTGACCACATAATTGATGTTTATGACAACAGTATGTTTTATTTTACATGACAGTGCATGAAAATATCACAGTGATTTTAGGACATCATGATTTATTATAACACAGTAGTGGCTTCTGACACCATAATATTAGTTATGACCTCAACAGACATTTTTCAAAAGAGGAAATCCAAATGGCCAACAGGCACATGAAAAAATGTTCAAGGTCATTAGCAATCAGGGAAATGCAAATCAAAACCACAATGAGGTTTCACCTCACCCCAGTTAGAATGGCTCACATACAGAAATCTACCAACAACAGATGCTGGCGAGGATGTGGGGAAAAAGGGACACTAACCCACTGTTGGTTGGAATGCAAACTGGTCAAGCCACTATGGAAGTCAGTCTGGAGATTCCTCGGAAACCTGAAGGTAATCCTACCGTTCGACCCAGCCATCCCACTCCTTGGGATTTACCCAAAGGAATTTAAATTAGCAAACAAAAAAGCGGTCTGCACCCTAATGTTTATTGCAGCTCAATTCACAATAGCTAAGACCTGGAACCAACCTAAATGCCCATCAACAATAGACTGGATAAAGAAATTATGGGATATGTATTCTTTAGAATACTATACCGCAGTAAGAAACAACGAAATCCAGTCATTTGCAACAAGATGGAGGAATCTGGAACACATCATGCTGAGTGAAATAAGTCAGTCCCAAAGGGACAAATACTATATGTTCTCCCTGATCGGTGACGACTGACTGAACACCAAGAGGGAAAACTGTTGGAGTGAGGTGGACACTATGGGAAACGGTGGCTTGATCAGCATAGCCCTGACTGTTAATGAACAACTTAATACATTATCCCTCTTAGTAGTTTTTTTTTATCTGTTCTACTTAATATGACTTATTTAGTTCTGTAATTGATGCACAGTTATTCTTAAGTGTTGAAAATTAACTGAAATGTGATCCCTGTTGAACATGGGAGTGGGAATGGGAGAGGGAAGAGATGTATAATTTGGGACATGCTCAGGCTGCCTTGCCCCAAGTGGTGGAGTTGGAAGCATACCAGGGGATTCCAATTCAATCCCATCGAGGTGGCATGTACCAATGCCATCTCACTGTTCCAGGTGATCAATTTCAGTTCACAGTTGGTCATGGTGGAGGGACTGGGAGTCAAAGGGAGCACATAGACAAGTCTAGTACCTGCTAACGCTAACCGATAGAGTAAATAAAGGGGAGAGTGATCCAACATGGGAAGTGAGATACTCAGCAGACTCATAGAATGGCAGATATCCTAAATAGCACTCTGGCCTCAGAATCAGCCCTAAAGGCATTCGGATCTGGCTGAAAAGCCCATGAGAGTATTTCAGGCATGGAAAGCCAAGACACTCTGGCAAAAGATCTCTGCGAGTGAGATCCCAGTGGAAAGAACAGGTCTTCAAAGAAGGAGGTACCTTTCTCTGAAGGGAGGAGAGAACCTCCACTTTGACTATGACCTTGTCTAAACAAGATAAGAGTCGGAGAACTCAGAGGGCTTCCATAGCCTTGGAAACTCATGACTGGAGCATAGGGAGACTACTGATGCCATAGACAGGAGTGTCAATTGGTAAAGTCAACAACAGGAGTCACTGTGCACTTACTCCTCATGTAGGATCTCTGTCCTTAATGTGCTGTGCATTGAGATTTAATGCTATAACGAGTACTCAAACAATATATTTCATTTTGTGTTTCTATGGGGGTGCAAACTGTTGAAATCCTTACTTAATGCATACTAAACTGATCCTCTTAAAAAAAAAAAGAAATTATCAATTCCCAACTTGACTCTCACTGGGATTAAATATGACAATAGGTCTGATCTGATTTCATCATCATTTAAAAAAATCATCTATTATTTTTCACTTTATGTTTCTGTGTGGGAGCAAACTGTTGAAATCCATACTTAATGTATACTAAGCTGATCTGTATATTAAGATAATCGAAAATGAATCTTGATGTGAATGGAAGGGGAGAGGGAGTGGGAAAGGGGAGGGTTGCGGGTTGGAGGGACGGTATGGGGGGGAAGCCATTGTAATCCATAAGTCGTACTTTGGAAATTTATATTCATTAAATAAAAGTTAAAAAAAATGTTAATGACACTCTGTTAAGAATGTGGGAAAATAAACACTCATCACTTTGAAATAGAAAAAAAAAGCCAATTGATGACAAAATGATTGATTTATGACATCAAATGGTAGATTTATGTCATAGAAATTTTTCATGACATGACACATGATTATGACATCATCATGCTGTTTTATGTGATTGATCATGAAGTCACAAATGCAGACCAATAACCTCAGAATTGGTTATAACATGATAGAGATAGGTTTTTGTTTTCCTGATGGTGACATGTTATAAACCAATTGTTTATGACATCAAAATGGATTTTGGAACTAAAAATTAAGTTCTGTTATCACAATGGTAGTTTATAATATCACAATTTTGTTAATGGCATCAAAATTGAATATGACAAAATAAGGGTGGATATACAACCATATTAGGTTTATGACATAACATTTTATGACTTTGCTTATTTTTTTTAATTTATTTATTTGACAGGGTTAGAAATTTAGAGAGACAGAGAGAAAGGACTTCCTTCCATTGGTTCACTCCCCAAACGGCCGCTATGGCCGGAGCTACACCGATCTGAAGCCAGGAACCAGGTGCTTCTTCCTGGGCTCCCACATGGGTTCAGACGCCCAAGCACTTGGGCCATCCTCCACTGCCTTCCTGGGCCACAGCAGAGAGCTGGACTGGAAGAGGAGCAACTGGAACTAGAATCCGGTGTCCATATGGGATGCTGGCACTGGAGACAGAGGATTAACCAAGTGAGCCACAGCGCCAGCCCCATGACATAACATTTCATGACTTCATGTTGCTTATGACATCACAATGGATAGTTTTGAAATCACAATTGATTATGACACCACAGTGTTAGTTTATGGCATCACAATAGATTTTGGCATTGTAATCTTTTGTGACATCACAGGTGATTATAACATATCATTGCTCACTGACATGACAAAAGGTTTGACATGATATTTTTAAGGTTTCACAATTGCTTAAATATCACAATTGTAGTTTATGACACCACAATTAATTATGAAAACAAAGATTGTTTTATCACATTGCAGTGGTCTATGTATGACATCAAAAAGTTTTATGGCATCATAATTAATTATGAAACCACAATAGTTGTTTATGACATTCCAAATGATTGTGATATAACTACGGTAGATTTATGAGATCACAGTGAATTATATGTCTGTACAACTCATTCTATCCCAACAATGGTTACTTCATGTCATCACAATTCAGTTTATGACTTCACAATTGATGTTGACATCACATTTCTAGATTTGTGATCTTAAAATTTCTGTTTGTAATACTAAAATGGTCTTATTGATATCACAAGTGACTATGACATCACTATTTCAGATTATGACATCACAAAGGTGGTTTTCTACATAATAATTTATTGTCATGTACAATGTAGGTTGATGACATCAAAACCATGTCTTAGTACATCAACATTTATTATGAGAAACAACAGGTTTGTATATGACATCACACTAATTGTAACTCACTATGGTGGTTTATGGCATCTCAATCATTGTTTATATTCACAATTTATTGTGAGAACACAATGGTTGGTGTATGAAATCACAATGTAGGTTTATGGCATCACAATATTGATTTACAGCATCACAATCACTTATTATGACATCATGATGCCAGTTTAAACACTAGATCATAATATCAGAATGCCGGCTTTATAAATATTACAATGGGTTTCATTTTACTTAACAATTGATTTTGCCCATTAAACGGTAGAATTAAGACATCACAGTGGTTATCCGGATATCACAATTGTGACATCATAATTGTTTTCATGTCATAATGATGGAAGATTCATGACAGTTATATTATCACAATGATGTTTTATGTCATCACAATTGATTAAGTCAAAACCATGCTAGATTTAGAATATAACAATGATAAACTTTGACATCACAATGGATTTTATCACTCACATTGAAAATGATATCACAATTGCTTTTAAGGAATCATAATTCATTATGATATCACAATGGATGTTTTGGACATCACAGTTGATTGAGATAACATGACAGTAGCTTTACGACATCATAATGGTGGTCAATAATATCACATTAGGTTTAGGATGTCACAATTGACATGATAATGATACAATGGTGGTTTAGGACATCATAATTGACTATGACAACACAGCAGTCAGTTTCTGACATCACAGTGATAAAATGTTAGTATAATAATGGTAGTTAATATCATCACAATTGATAATGTCAGCACTATTTGATTTATAGTAACAGGATGTGGATTTATGACTTAATAGCTGCTTCTAATAATAAAATGTTTTGGTTATGACATCTTAATGGTTGTCTTATGAGATCACAATGGTGGTTAATGACAACACAATGTTTTTTGTTATCATCACAATTTATTGTCATTGCAATGTGGTCTATGACATCACAGTTGAACATGATGCCACAACAAAGGTTTATGGCATCATAATTGATTATGACACCACAGAGATAGTTAATGACATCACAATGTTTATGACATCTAAATATATATTTATGACATCAAAATTGGTTACAAAATCACAACAGTTTAATAACACCATGATTGATGGCACCAAAGTGGTGGTTTATAATGTTGCTATTGATCATTACAACACGAATGAAGGACATTCCAATAGATTGTTGATTTAAAAATTGTTTAAGAAAACACAAATGTTCTCAAAATACAACAAAAGGGTAGGCTCATGATATATAAATTTTGGTTTATGACATCATAATAATATTTTTTATGACATGACAATTGATTGACACCACAAAGTATTATGCCATCAATGGTGTCTGGGGATATCCCAAGTGATTATGAACAGATAATGATTGGTTTATGACATCAAAATTGAAGCCTTGTGACAATTCAATGGTGTTTTCTCTGGATATTAAGAAAACAGATGTCATACATTTACCATGTTCAAGTAAAGTTAAAGTAGAATGCCACACTGCCCTCCCTTCTGTTTTCCATCAAACTCCTCCCTCCTTCCCCTGTCTTCTTACATCAGCTTTTGCAAAGATGTAATCTTAAACCATTCTATATTCACAGGCTTCATTTATGGCTAGCCATAATATTCAACAATACAAAGTAAGAAGACTAACGACATTAATAGTATGAACAAGTACTAAAAATGGTAATTATATCACAAAGCGTCCATCTCATTCCTACATATTTTTTGTATTCTATATTAGTTGCAAAGATCAGGAAAAAATATGATATTTGCCTTTTTGGGATTGCTAATTTCCCTAAGCACAGTGGTTTCCAGTAGCATCTGCATCCATTTTGTTATAAAAGCCAGGATTTCATTGTTTCTATGGCTGAGTAGCATTTCATAACATGTGTGTATCATATTTATTTTTCCATTCATCAGTTGAATTGATTCCATGTCTTAACTATTGTTAGCTGAGCTGTCATAAACATGGAGATACAAATAATTCTTTCATATGTCATTTTCATTTTCATTTTGTTTGAGTAAATTCCAAGGAGTGGGATGGCTGGGTCATATGGATGATTTATTTTCACATTCCTGAGGAATCAACATACTCTGCTCCATAATGGTTGAACTAATTGGCATTCCCTGCAACCGTCAATCATGGTACATTTTTGGCCACATCCTCTCCAGAATTTATTTTTTATTTCTGTATGATAACCATTACAAGGTGATATCTCTTTGTGCTTTTATTTTCATTCCTAAGATGGCAAATTACCCTGGGATTCTTTTCATGTGTTAGTTGGCCACTTGAATTTCATCATTTGAAAAATTCATGTTCATGTCCTTTGCCCAATCCAGTTATTAACTGGATTGTTTGACTTTTTTGAGGTTGTTGAGTTTCTTGAGTTCTTAATATATCCTGGACATTGAAGCCAGCACTGTGGCACAGTGGGCTAAAGCCCAGCCTGCAGCACCGGCATCCCATATGGGCACCAGTTCAAGTCCCGGCTGCTCCACTTCTGATTCAGCTCTCTGCTGTGGCCTGGGAAAGCAGTGGAAGATGGCCCAGGTCCTTGGGCACCTGCAACCACATGGGAGACCTGGAAGAAACTCTTGGCTCCTGGCTTCAGAACAGCTCAGCTCTGGCCATTGTGGTCATTTGGGGAGTGACCCAGTGGATTGAAGACCGACCTCCCCATCCCAGCTCTACTACTGTATGTAACTCTGTATTTCAAATAAATAAAATAAATCTTTGAAAAATATATAGCCTGGATATTATTCCTTTATCAGTTGCATCACTTGCAAATACTTTCTCACATTCTGTGGATTGTCTCTTCATTTTCTTGAGTGTTATCTTTGAAATTCAGAAGATTCTTAGATTGATGTAATCCCATTTTCTCTATATTTATGTTTATTACCTGGGCTTCTAGAGTCTTTTACAATAATGATTTGCCTGTACCATTGTCTTGTAGCTTTCTCAACACTTTCCTTTAGTAATTTGAAGGTATTGGGTCATTGATTTGATCCTTGATCCATCTTCGTTGATTTTGCGTAAGATGTATGTCGGGAGTCTTGTTTCATACTTCTTCATGTTGAGATCCAATTTTCCTGGCACCATTTGTTGAAGGGAATATATTATATATTTTCTCCAGAGATTGATTTTAACTCCCTTATCAAAGATTGGTTATAGATGCATGGTTGATTTCTGGGGTCTCTGTTCTGTTCCATTGATCTCTATGTCTATTTTTGTGCCAGTACCAGGCTGTTTTGATTATAACTGTCCTGTAGTATGACTTGAAATACTCTGACATTGTGATGTCTCTGGGTTTGTTTTTGCTGTTTAGGATTGCTTCAGGGGTTGGCACTGTAGCGCTTTAGGTTAATCCTCCACTTGCAGTGCTGGCATCCCATATGGGTGCCGGTTCTAGTCCAGGCTGCTCCTTTTCCAATCCAGCTCTCTGCTGTGGCCTGGGGAAGCAGTAGAAGATGGCTCAACTCCTTGGGCCCCTGCACCCACATGGGAGACCAGGAAGAAGCACCTGGCTCCTGGCTTCAGTTGGCACAGCTCCGGCTGTTGTGGCCATTTGGGTGTGAACCAATGAAAGAAGACCTTTCTCTTTGTCTCTCTCTCTTTCTGTCTGTAACTCTACTGCTCAAATAAATAAATAAATAAAATCTTTTAAAAATTTTTTTCAGCTATTTGGAGTCTTCTCTGTTTCATATGAATTCTAGAAACATTTTTTCCTAGGTCAGAGAAGAATGTCACTGGCATTTTGATTGGGATCATAGTGAGTACTATGAATATTTTCATGATATTAATTCTCCCAATCCATGAACATAGAGCATATTTTGCTTTTGTTTTATTTGTTATTTCTTTTGCTAATGTTTTTTTTTAATTTTTCATTGTGGATATTTTTCACATTCTTGGTTTCATTTATACCAAGGTATTTGAATTTTTGTAGTTATTGTGACTGGGACTCATTTTACAAAGTTCTTTCTCAGTCATGGCATTGTTTGTATAAATATATATATATATATATATGTTACTAACATATATATATATATGTGATTGATTTTTGTGTGTTGATTTTATATCATGCAACATTACCAAGCTCTCTTTTTATTAGTGGATTTTTTTATATTGAATCGTGGAGAATTTTGGTTCCCCTATACATAGGATCATGTCATCCACTGACAGTGATAATTTGAATTCCTCTTTCCATTTTGTATTCCCTTGATTTCTTTTTCTTCTCTAATGTCTCTGGCTAAACCTTCAACAACTATATTGACTGTGAATATAGTTGTATGGTTCTGGATGTTAGTGGAAATTTTTCTAACTTTTCTTCATCCAATAAGATGCTGGCTGCACATTTGTCATGGATTGCCTTGATTGTGTTGTGGAATGTTCCTGCTGTATTCAATTTGCTTCAGGTTATAATCATGGAAGAATGTTATATTTATTCAAATAATTTTTCTGCCCTTATTGAGATGATCATATGATTCTTATTCTTTAATTTGTTAATGTGATATATCACACTTATTTATTAGTGTATGTAGAACCATCCCTGCAAATAAAGGTTAAATCCCACTTGGTCAAGGTGAATGATCTTCTGGTTGTTTTTATTCAGTTAGTTAGTACTTTGTTGTGGATGTTTGCATCTATGCTCATCAGGGATACTGGTCAATAATTTTCTTTGTTGCATCTATTTATGGTTTTGGAATCAAGGTAATGTTGGCCTCCAGGAAAGAGTTGGGAGATTTCCCTCCCCTTAAATTGATTTGAATACTTTGAGAATAATTGGATAAATCATTTATTTAAAGGTTTGGTAGAATTCAGCAATGACAACAACCAGTCCTGAGCTTCTCTTTCTTTTTATTTTTCTAAAATTTTTTAAAGATTTATCTACTTATTTGAAATTGAGAGTTAGAGAGAGGAAAGGCAGGGGGGGGATCCTACATCCAATGCTTTACTCTCAAGATGGCTACAATGGCCAGTGCTGCACTGATCCAAAGCCAGGAGCCAGGAGCCTCTTCCAGACCTCCCACATGGGTGCATGAACCCAAGGACCTGGGCCATCTTCCACTGCCTTCCCAGGCCACAGCAGAGAGCTAGATTGGAAGTGGAGTAGCTGGGTCTCTAACTGGCACCCTTATTGGATGCTGGCACCTCAGGCCAGGGCATTAACCCACTGCACCACAGCACTGGCCCCCTGGGCATTTCTTTCTTAGAAGTATCTCCTTTTTTTTTTGACAGGCAGAGTGGACAGTGAGAGAGAGAGAGAGAGAGAAAGGTCTTCCTTTGCCATTGGTTCACCCTCCAATGGCTGCCGTTGCCGGCACGCTGCGGTCAGCGCACCATGCTGATCCGATGGCAGGAGCCAGGTACTTATCCTGGCCTCCCATGGGGTGCAGGGCCCAAGCACTTGGGCCATCATCCACTGCACTCCTGGGCCACAGCAGAGAGCTGGCCTGGAAGAGGGGCAACCGGGACAGAATCTGGCGCCCCGAGTGGGACTAGAACCCGGTGTGCCGGCGCCACAAGGCGGAGGATTAGCCTAGTGAGCCACGGCACCGGCCTTTAGAAGTATCTTTATTACTGATTCAATCTGTCTTGGATACTTGTCTGTTTATGTTTTCTATCTCTTCATTAATCAATTTTGGTAGATTGTGCATATCCAAAAATATATACCTTCCATTTATTTGAGATTTTCCAATTTGTTGGCATAGAGCAATTTCAATTTTATTTCTTTTTATTTTACTTTATTTCATTTCCAATTTTAATTACTTTTCTTCCTGCTAATTATGATTTGTTTTGTTATTATATCTCTAGGGCCTTGACATGTATTGTTAGATCATTTATTTGATGCCTTTAAAATTTCTTGATGTTGTCAATAATTGCTATAAACATCCTTCTTAACATGGCTTTTGCTGTATCCCATAAGTTTTGATATGTTGTGTTGTCATTTTCATTCATTTCCAAGATATTTTTCTCTTATTTCTTCTATGCCCCACTGTATATTATAAGCTTGTTGTTCAGTCTCCATATGATTGCATATTTTCTATATTGTTGATTTCCAGCTCCAATACATTGTGTTAAAAAAAGATAAATAGTATGATTTCAATTATTTTGAATTTGCTTAGACTTGCCTTATGGCCTAGTATATGTTCTGTCCTAAAGCAATTCTCATGCACTGACAAAAAGAATACATGTTCTGCAGATGTGGGTGGAACATTCTGTATATACATTTATGTCCATTTGACCCATAGTATAGATGAATTATGTTGTCTATTTGTTGATTTTATCTCTAGTTGATCGGCACATTGATGAAAATAAGATGTTGAAGACCCTCGTTATTATTGTATTGGAGCCTATGTATCTCTTTAGAACTATTAACATTTGTTTTAAATAGGAATGCATGCTGGAATTGTGTGCATATACATTTTCCATAGTCACATCTTCCTGTACAATTGATCATTTAATCAATACATACTTTTTTTCTTTTAGCAGTTTTTTCATTAAATTCTATCTCTTTCTGATAATAAGGTGGTTACATCTTCTGTTTTTGATTTCCCTTAGCATGGAATATCTTTTCCATTCTTTCACTTTGATTCTGTGGGTATCTTTTCCCACAGAAGAAGGTTGAAAGCTATGTCTAGGATTAGGGTAAGAGCTAGAGCTAGAATTATGAATAGGATTAAGGCTCTTCTAAGGTTATCATTCACACTATGTTTTGGGCTAGTATTGGGTAAAGCTTAGCGTTACTTCTATCCCTAGGCCTATTAAGTTTAGAGCTAGTGATAGGGCTATGACTAATTTTAAGTTTCAGGCTAGAGCTTGGGTTACCATTAGTATTACAATTAGAGGTAGAGTTAGATTTGTTGTTGAGATGAGATATAGAGGAAAGATTAGAACTACTGTTAGTTTTAGGGTTAAGCTTAGGTTAACGTGTAGGCTAGGGTTAGGGTTAAGTTTAGGGTAAGGTGTAGAGTTAGAGCTACTATTAATGTTAGGATGCGGTTTGCATCCATGTTATGGTTAGGGCTATACTTAGGGTTAGGGCTTGGGCTATGGTTTGGTTAAGTGTTAGGGTGATGACTCGTGCAAAGGTTAGGATTAGTTTTCTGGTTAGGGTTACTACTGTGGTTTGTGCGTTTTTTATATTATTTAGTTATTTGGAAGTCATAGTTACACAGAAAGAGGAGAGTCAGAGAGAGAGAGAGAGAGAGAGAGAGAAGGTCTTCCATCTGATGGTTCACTGCCCAATTGGCCGCAATGGCCAAAGCTGCACTGATCTGAAGCCAGGATCCAGGAGGTTCTTCCAGGTGTCCCATGTAGGTACAGGGGCCAAAGGACTTGAACCATCTTCTACTGCCTTCTCAAGCCATAGCAGAGAGCTGGATTGGAAGAGGAGTAGCCGGGTCCCAAACCAGTGCCCATATGGATACCAGCATTTCAGGCCAGGATGTTGACCTGCTGCACCACAGTGCCAGCACCTGTGGTTTGTGTTTTGCCTACATTTTCTGCCACAGTTGGACAGGACTGAGATTAGGATTAATGCTAGAATTAGGGCCCTGGCTTGTGTTAAGTGTAGAGTAAATGATAGATTTAAGGACTGTGTGCGGATTAGGACTACAGTTAGGATTAGGCTAATTTCAAGGCAGTTGCCTAACATTGCTGTTAGAGTCAGGGTTTGGGTAGAATTAGCCCTAGGTCTATAGAATTAGCCCTAGGCCTTGATGAGGTATAAAGCTAAAGCTAGGTTCTTTTTTAAAAAATTATGGCTAGAATTAGGGGAAATTTTAGAACTATGATTAGGATTAGTGTTAGGGCCATGGTTAGGTTAGTGTTAGATGTAGGCATAGGGTTATTTTAGGTTTTAGACTAAACCATGGGTCAGTAATTTAGGGTTAGAAGTATGATTAGGGTCTGTGTTATTACTACATTTTGATTTAAGATAAGGCCTAAATTTAGTACTATGTTTATTGCTGGGGATAGAGTTGAATTTTTTTATAAGTTTAATTAATTAATTTATTTATTTGAAAGGTAGAGTCACAGACACAGAGATGGAGGGACAAATGTCTTCCATCTGCTGGTTCATTCCCCAAATGGCCACAACCCTTGAGGTGAGGTGATCCAAAGCCAGAAGCTAGGAGCTTCCTGTGGGTCTCCCATGTGAGTATAGCAGCCCAAGGACTTGGGCCATCTTTACTACTTTTCCAGACCATACCAGAGAGCTGGATCAGAAGAGTAGCAGCCAGGACTAGAACTGGTACCCATATGGGATACTAGCAACACAGGTGGAGGCTACACAACAATGTTGGCCCCTAGAGTGGGATTTTCAGTTATGGTTAGTGCTAGAGCTTTATATTTAGGGCTAGGGTTAGGGTTAGAATTAGTTCTAAAGGAAGGGTAAGTTAGTCCTTCTGTTATTGCTAGTGTTTGAACTAAGTTTATGATTAGGTTTACTGCTATCATGCAATTAGAGTAGTTAGGCCTAGAGGTAGGATTAGGGTAAATGTTATGGATAGGATTGGGTTTAGGGATAGATTTTTTTTTGGTATGGGTAGGATTTTGGTTACTGTTATTGTTATGATTAGGGTTAGGATTATGTTTAATGTTAGCACTGGTATTATGACTCAGGCTAGGATTATTGGGGGGAGGGGATTGCAGTAGGGCATTGTTGTACTTAGTGTTAGAGTTATGCTTTGCATTAGCATTAGGAATTGGGTTAGTGTTAATTTTTAAATAACTGCTATAACCATGATTAGTAATATGGCATGGTATAGTGTTATATTTAAGTTTGTAATAGAGTTAAGACTAGGGTTGTGGTTATTTCTAGTGTTAGAGTTTAGTATTAGGATTAGGGTTACATTTAATGGTAGATCCTAAAGTAGCTTTAGAGTGAGAATTACTTTTAGATCTGAGGAAGTAGCAGTGTTAAGATTAGGGCCAGAAGCTAGTCTAGTTAGGTTTATGGTTACATATTTATTGGGAAGGGATAGGGATATGCCTAGAGCTAGGGTTAGGATTCAATTGCAGTTATTGAAGGTGAGAGCTAGGCCTGGAATGAGGTTTTGGGCTAGGTTGGTCTGGCCTGTTCTTAGCCTGTGTTTAGGGTTAGAGTTAGAATAGCATTATAGGGTTAGAGTTAGGATCTTGGGTAGGTCTATATTTAGACTTAGGTTTAGTGAAATGGCTGGGGCTAGGCTTAGGATTAGGTTTATGGCTAGGGTGATAGCAAGGTGTAGGGTTAGTGCTAGGGTTTGGTCTAGGGCTATGGTTGGGAGTAGAATTGTACCTAGAGTTATGTTTACAGTTATAGATAGGTTGAAGGTCAAGCAGTGTTTAGAGGTAGGAGAGGGCTCAGGTTAGGACTAGGTTTAAGGGTAGAGCTGGAGTTACAATTATAACTACATTTGAGTTCTGGGTTAGAGCTAGGGTTATACTCAGGTTAGGTTAGAGTTATGGCTGAGATTATCTTAATAGCTAAGTGTAGATGTAGGGGTAGGTTTAATGCTGCTGTTTGGTTTAGTGTTGGAATTAGTAGAGGACCAGGTTTAGAGTTAAGATTAGGGCTAGTTTTAGGGTTATGGCTACAGATAGCTAGGGTTTGAATTACTGTTAAGTTCAGACTTATGCTTTGCATCAGGGCAAGTGTTAGGGCTTGATCTGTTTAGGTGTAGTGCAAGAGCTACAGTTAGTGTTATCACAGGATTTAGGCAACAATTAGAGTCAAAACTAGTGCTAGGTTTACAGTTAGGTTTCTGATTAGAGTTACAATTACTCTTAGGTTTGGGGTTAGGTTTCAGTTAGAAGCAAACTTAGGAATAGGGTTAGAATTAGTGTTAACATTTGGGACAAGACATGTAAAGTTTAGAGTAAATGTTTATTAAGTTAGATATTTTGAGAGGCTCAGAGCTAGTGTTAGGTTTAGGTTTATGTCTATGGCCTGGTGTTGTATTATTGTTATGCTTGGAGTTAGGCCTAGGGTTAGCAATATGGATTGAATTTTGGTGAGGTTTAAGGCTAGGGATATGTTTATGGTTATAGTTAGAATTAGTGTTAGGACATGGGTAGAACTATAACTAGATTTATTTTTAGGGTTAGTGTGAAGGCTATGATTATTGTTGAATCTAGGTTTAAGACTAGGATTAGGGCTGCATCTAGGGTTAGCTTTACCATTATGTGTAAGGTTAGGGTGATTATTAGTTTAAGAGTTGGGGCCAGGGCTGTGATAGGGTCTAATGTTAGCTGTAGAGCCAGGACTATATTTTGATTAAGGCTATATTTTGGTTTCAATCTTGACCTACGGTTAGGATTAGGCCTAGAGTTAGGTCTAGGTTTACATTTAGGTATAGGGATAGCATTCAGGTTTTTTTTTTTTTTATATGCTTAAAGGAATGGATAGAGCTACTATCAGGTTTAGGGTTAGGATTAGGATTAGTTCTAGAGTGAGGGTTAGAGTTATGAATAAAGACAGAGTTAGAGGTAGGGTTAGAACTATTCTTAGGAATAATGTTATGGTTGCATCAGGGCTCATTTTAGGTATTTATCTATGTTTAGTGTTACATCTAGGACTATGGTTTGGCTAAAGGGTTTGGGATTCAGGCTAATGTTAGGATTAGAACAAGCTCTAATCTTAGGCTTAAGTTATGGATTACTGAAAGATTATGCTTAGGACTATAATAGGGTTAGGTTTATAGTTAAACGTAGCTCTAGGTTTAGTGTTGGTACTATCATTAAGGACTGGGCTCTAACATAGCAAGGGTTAGGCTTAGAGATTGTATGATGGCTAGGGCTAAGGTTAACTTTAGAGCTAGGTCAAGGTTCTGGTCTAAGGTTAGGTTCCAGTTAGGGCTATTGCTAGAAAAAACCATAAGTATAGGGCTTTTATGTGGTTTAAAGCTACAGAAAAGTTTATTATTATGGACTTAATTAGGGATATAATCAAGCATAAAAATATGGTTACATTTACATTTTGGGTTAGTGATAGGACTATGACTAAATCTATGAGTAATAGCTGGACTCTGCTTAGTGTTAAAGCTCAGACTAGATCTTGGGTTATAGTGTTTATTACAGTGAGGTTTAGAGCTATGTTTATATTTAGGTTTAGGTGCTAGGGATAGAGTTATTGCTAGAATTAATGTTTAAATTAGGGTTAGGGTTAGTACTAAAATTAGGAAGAGTACTAGGGTCAAAATTTTATGTAGGGTTAAGCTTAATGTTAGGGCCAGGGAAGGTGTAAGAGTAGTCTTCCTGCCTGGCGCCATGGCTCAATAGGCTAATCCTCTCCCTGCGGTGCCAGCACCCCAGGTCCTAGTCCCAGTCGGGGTGCTGGATTCTGTTCCAGTTCTCCTCTTCAAGGCCAGCTCCCTGCTATGGCCCAGGAGTGCAGTGGAGGATGGCTCAAGTCCTTGGGTCCTGCACCCGCATGGGAGACCAGGAGAAGCACCTGGCTCCTGGCTTCAGATCAGCGCAGTGCACTGGCTGCAGGGTGAACCAATGGTAAAGGAAGACCTTTCTCTCTGTCTCTCTCTCTCTCACTGTCCACTCTGCCTTTCAAAATAAAAAAAAATTAAAAAAAAGAGTATTCTTCCTGTTATTGCTAAGGTTCTGGCTAAAGCTATGTTTAGGTTTATTGCTAGAATAGGGATAGAGCCAGGGTTAGGTTTAAGTGCTAAGATTAGAGTAAGGGTTAGGGTTGGGTTATGGTTAGGTCTAGTTTTTGAACTAGGCATGGCATTTGGGTATGGTTAGGATTAGGCAGAGGGATAGGTTCAAAGCTCTGTTAGGTTTAATGTTAGGGTTATAGTTTTATGGTCAAAATTGTGTTGGGGTTAGATTGATGATATTTGGGGCTAGACTCATGTCTAGAGCTACAGTTAGGATTAGGGCTAGGGCTATAGTTAGGTTTAGTGTTAGGGTTGGGGTAGTACTAGGTTTACATTTAGGCTTATGGTTAGTGTTATGACTAGGGTTAGGGTTATGTTAAAGATTAGAATCAGGATTTGTCTTAGTGTTAACATTAAGACCTGGGCTAGGGTTAGAGTTAGAGTTAAATTTGGTTAGTATTCTATTGTGGCTTGGATTAGTTTGAGTGCTAGGTCAATAGCTACATTTAGGGCTATGGTTGGCTTAAATTTAGGGCTTAAATTACATAGAAGACATAGACTAGGATCAGTGGTAGAGCAAGCATTACATTTAGGGATAGGGTGTAAACTATGGATAGGTTTTGGTCTAGGGCTTTGTTTATAGTACTGTTAGTATGAGGATAGGACTAGGTTTAGCGTTAGATCTATATTTAGCATTAGAGCCATGACCAAGGCTAGAGTTAGAGCTTGGATTAGGGTTGTTTCTAATTATGGTTAGAACTATTGAAATCACCAAGTCTATTGTTAAGTTTAGAGTAGAGCTATGGCTATGGTTATATTTATGAGAATGGGTAGCATTAGTGGTAGGGCTAGAGTAAACATTAGAAAATTTTTGCCAGTGTTTGTTTTTTTGTTATTTTTTGGTTAGGTCCTGGGCTTGGGTAAACCTCGGGTTAAAATTGAGTGTAGATTTAGGGTTATAATGTTGAGTAGGTTTGGGGCCCAGCCTAGGTTTCAGGTTAGGTTATATTTAGGGATAAGATAGGCTTAGGGTTACAATTAATGTTAGGGTTAGAGTTAGAGATTAGATTAGTGTTAGGGAAGGGATTAGTGTTAGGTTTATGAGTAAGGCTTTGCCTAGGTTATGGTTGGAGTTAGGTTAGGGCTATGTTTGTGACTGGGTTAGACTTAGGGCTACAACTGTGGTTAGGGCTGAGTTTAGGTTGATGGTGAGGGGCTAGGGTTATTTTCCAAGCTATTAATAGGGCTATGGACAAGTTTTATGCTAGGGATAGCACTAGGTTTTGTACTTGGACTATGGATAACACTGTCTTTGAGACTTGAGTTAGGGATAAGGCTAGGGTTAATGTTAGAATTTGGAATGAGGATAGCCTTTAGGATTAGAGTTAGGTTTAGAGTAATGGTTAGGGTTAGAAAATGAAATGCTGCAAGAGGCTTCTATTTGATACTCTATCTCTAGTTCTTCTGGTACTTCAGGCACACCTACTGTTTCAAGTACAAATAATTTCTATGTTGGAAGCATTGAAGCTGTATTGCTTTTTAAGGGCATTGTAGTTATTGCAGACAATATGCTTAACTGTCTGAGGAAAATCCATGTTGTCTGCCTGGACTTATTTGAGTCTGAATCCCCTTCCTTCTCTGAACTTCAGATTTAGCAGCTCTTTTGAGTGTTGCTAATGCACAGTGTGTTCTCATGCTTGAAATAAAAATGCTTGCTATGCAAATTAGGAAAAGCTAGGAATTCATTTATTAAATTATTATCCTCTCAGGAAAAGCAACATTTTAAGCCAGTCCTAGTGTGTACTACAATTGTGTTCTGTGCACCAACTTCAGGTGTATCGTATCTTTCAGATATTACACATGTATAGTGTAATGCTTACTAAGTGCATACAGTGTAAAAGAAACATCATCTTAAGTTTCCAGGAAACCTAATGCTTAAGCTCATACTGAGTTGGATATAAATTCACTTCCTTGAGGGAAATTGAAACAAAATATCCCTTTTAAACAGTACTCTTCCACTACGTTCTCATATTGTATACTTATAATGTATTAAGTCCTATGTATATCAAGCAATCAGTTGTACACACAGAGAAAACTCAATGCAGCCAATGTGTTCTAATTGAGAAGCCAGTTCAATTCCTTCAAATAACTTCAGGCACCAACATGATATTTGAAACATTGAGAATGCATTGTTTATTATGGCCTTGGTTGTTAAAGTATAAAATTCAATTAATATTTCTTAGGAAAAAACTGTCAGCCTAATCTAATCTGTACCAGCTTGAAACATAATATATTTTTCATTATATATGTAGAGTGTGTTTCTTTATTGGAAAGCACAATGCTTACTAAGTGCAGAGTTTTAATACAAGCATTCCTTGGAAGGAAACCTAATTTTATAAATTCATACTAAACTATATAGAAATTCCATTCCTATATAGAATTTATGCAAAATACTCCTTTACAGTAGTTCATTTCTGCAGCAACACCATGTTTGTATACTTTTTGCATACTAAGGCCTATGTATATGAACCAACACATGAAAATACATGGAAAACTGTATATAGCAACATGTCTCAATGACACACTAGAACTTTTTTTTATTATGATGTCAAGCTCAGTATCTCTTTAAAGTAATGTGTGTGTGTGTGTGTGTGTATATATATATATATATATACACAATTGATGCTTGAAGCATCAGGAATTTATTTTCAATTGGGCCTCTGTAGCTAAGTCAGAGAGTTCAAGTAATATTTCCCAGGAAAGTAAGGTTTTAAGTCTGTCCTACTGTGTACTGCATATCTTCTTTTTCTGCCAATTACATCAATAACATACCTTTCAGGTATTCTACATGTACAGGGTGTTTTTGTATTTGAAAGCACAATGCTTACTATGTACATATTGTGTTAACACAACCATGTGCTTTGCGCCTACAAGAAACATGCCCCACAAACAAAGATACACACAAACTGAAAGTGAAAGGAAGGAAAGAGATATCACATGTTAATGGAAAGTAGAACAAACAGATGTAGGTATCTTTTTTTTTATTTTTTGACAGGCAGAGTGGACAGTGAGAGAGAGAGACAGAGAGAAAGGTCTTCCTTTTGCCGTTGGTTCACCCTCCAATGGCCGCCGCGGCCGGCGCGCTGCGGCCGGCGCACCGCGCTGATCCGTTGGCAGGAGCCAGGAGCCAGGTGCTTTTCCTGGTCTCCCATGGGGTGCAGGGCCCAAGCACTTGGGCCATCCTCCACTGCACTCCCTGGACACAGCAGAGAGCTGGCCTGGAAGAGGGGCAACCGGGACAGAATCCGGCACCCTGACCGGGACTAGAACCCGGAGTGCCGGCGCCGCTAGGCGGAGGATTAGCCTAGTGAGCCGCGGCGCCGGCCAGATGTAGGTATCTTAATATCAATTAAAATAGACTTAACAAAAATGGGTAAAAGAGACAAAGGCAATATGTAATGATTAAGAAATCAATTCAACAGGAAGATGTGAGTATAATAAATGTAAATCTACCCAATTACAGGGTACCTGGCTATTTACCACAAATGTTAATTGATCTAAAGGGAGACATGGACTCCAATACAATAATAATGAGGAAATTCAACACCCCACCTCCTTCAATGTACAGATCAACTAGACAGAAAATCAACAAAAACAACAGAGCTAATCTACACTGTAGACCAAAAGACCTAACTGGTATCTATAGAAAATTTCATTAGATAGTACAGAATATACTTTCTATTCATCAGGGCATGCAACTTTCTCCAGGATAGATCATATGCTAGGCCATAAAGTAAATCTCAGCAAATTCAAAATGATCAAACAAATCATGAAACTTTTCTGACCACAACTGAATGAAACTGGAAATTAAAATCTCAAGAATATCAAGAACATACATAAACACATGAAGACTGAACAAGATGCTCTGGAAAGAACAGTGGGTCATAGAAGAAATCAAAAAAGAAACAGCAGGTCATCACCATGGCATAGTGTGCAGTGTCAGCATCCTATGTGGGTGCTGGTTCAAGTCCTGGCTTTTCCACTTCTGATCCAGCTCTCTACAATAGCCAAGGAGATCAATGAGGATGGTTGAAGTGCTTGGGACCCTGCACCCATGTGGAAGACCCGGAAGAAGCTCCTGGATGGATCCTGGCTTCACACCAGTCCAACTCTGGCCATCGTGGCCATTTGGGGGAGTGAACCATTGAATGAAAGCCTTCTCTCTCTCTCTCTCTCTCTCTCTCTCTCTCTCTGCCTCTGCTGCTCTGTAACTCTTCCTTTCAAAAAAGTGAATAAATAAATCTTTTAAAAATATATAAAATAAAAAATAAATAAAAGAGAAACAAAAATGCTATAAACAAATGAGGATAGCAATACAGCATATCAACAATATGTAAAAGTAAAAGCAGTGTTAAGAGGAAACATTACAGCAATTGGTGCTTGGGAAGGCACTAATTAAATAAGCTATCAATGCATCTAAGGATGTAAAAAAAAACAACAAACCAAACCCAAAATTAATAGGAGGAAAAAATAAAAATTAGAGAAGAAGTAATCAAAATTCAAACCAAAAAGCAGTATAAAAACAATGAAATGAAGAGTTATTTACTTGAAAAAAATAAAGTTGATGCATCATTGGGCAAACTAACCAAAACGGGGGGGAGGGATAGACCCAAATCAAACTATCCCTATTTGCAGATGACATGATGCTACCTAAGGGAAACCAAAAGACTCCACTATGAGACTATTGGACTAAGAGATGAAAAAGGAAATGTAACAAGAGATATCACAGAAATAAAAATGATAATCAGGAATCACTTATAAAGAAGTATATGCCAACAAATTGGAAAATCTAGGATAAACAGATTTCTGGACACACACAATCTAATAAACTGAGTCATGAAGAATTAGGAAACCTAAACAAGCCAATATCCAGACAGAGATTGAATTAGTCATAAAGGCTCTCGCAACAAAGAACAGTCCAAGAATGGCTTCCATACTGAATTCTACCAGACATTTAATGAACTAATTACAATAGTTTCTCAAATTATTCAAAACAATTGAAAGGGAAAGAATCATCTCAAACTATTTCTATGAAGCCAACATCACCCTAATTCCTAAACCAGGAAAAGATACAACAGAGAAAGAGAACTATAGTCTGGTATCCCTGATGAACACAGAAGCAAAAATACCAGCTAAGAACAACACATCAGAAATAGCATTCACCTTGAGAAAGTATCTGTATGCAGTAATGGTTCAAAATTTGAAAATCAAAAATGTGATAAATCAGATTAACAAACTGAATAAAAATCATATGATTATTTCAATATATGCAAGAAAGCATTTGATAAAACAAAACATCCTTTCATGATGAAAACCTTAAGCAAACTGGCTATAGAATCAACATTTCTCATCAATCTCGGCAATTTATTTCAAACCCACAGATAGCATCTTATTGAATGCAGAAAGTTGGAGGCATTCCAACAAAGATCCAGAGCCAGAAAAGGATGGCCACTCTCACCACTGCTATTCATTATAGTCAAGAAGTTTAGCCAGAGTCACTAGGCAAGAAAAAGAAATCAAATGTTACAAATTGGAATGGAGGAAATCAAACTATCCCTATTTGCAGATGACATGATGCTACCTAAGGGAAACCAAAAGACTCCACTATGAGACTATTGGACTTCATAAAGGAGTTTGGTAAACTGACAGGATATAACATTGACACACAAAAAGCAATAGCCTATGTTTACATGGACAATGTTTTGGCTGAAAATGAACTAAGATCCATTCCACACACAAAAACTGCAAAACATTAAATACCTCAAAATAAATTAAACCAAGGAATTCAAAGATCTATATGATTAAAATTATAAAACACTAAATAAAGATACAGCAGTCAAAACAAATAGAAAAAAATCATCCATGTTCATGAATTGGCAGAATTAATATCATATCTTCAAAATGTTCATACTACCCAAATCAAATTGCAGATTCATTGTTATCCTAATTAAAATACCAATGACACTATTCTAAGACAAAAAAAGCTGAAATTTATATGGAAACACTAGACACAAAATAACAAAAACAAAACTGGAGGTATCACAATACCACATTTCAAGACATACTACAAGACACTTATAATCTAGATAGCTTGGTACTTGCAAGAAATAGACATGTAGAACAACAGGACAGAATAGAAACTCAATTAAAAGATCTACAGCCAACTAACCTTTGACAAAGGAATTAAAATCAGTCCCTGGAGAAAGGACAGTATCTTCAATAAGTGGTGCCTGGAAAACTGTATCTCCACATGCAGAAGTATGAAAAAAGACTACTACATTATACCTTAGATCAGAATGAACCCAACAAGGATCAAAGACCTAAATCTATGAACCAAAACCATCAAATTATGGGAGAACATTGGGGAACTGCTGCAAGATATTTGCATAAGCAAAGGCTTCTTGGAAAAGACCCAAGAAGCACAGACAATCAAAACCAATATTGACAAATGAGATTACATTAAGTTGTGAGGCTTCTGAACTGCAGAAGAAACAGTAATGTGAATATGCAGCTGACAGAATGGAAGAAAATAATTGCAAACTATGAAACTAATAAAAGATTATTATCCAGAATCTATAAAGAAGTCAAGAAACTCAACAGCAACAAAACAAACTATATAGTAAAGAAATGGGCAGGGGCAAGCACTGTGGCATGACAGGTGGGGCCACTGCCTGCAGTGCCAGCACCCCATGTTGGTGCAGTTTGGGTCCTGGCCACTCCACTTTCGGTCCAGCTCTCTGCTGTGGCCTGGGATGGCAGTGGAGAATGGTCCAAGTCCTTGGGCCCCTGAATCCACAAGAGGTACCTGGAGGAAGCTCCTGGCTTTAGATTGGTGCAACTCCAGTTGTTGTGGCTGATTGGGGAATCAACCAGTGGATGGAGGACCTCTCTCTCTCTCTCAGCCTCTCCTTTTCTCTCTGTGTAACTATGACTTTCAAACAAAAATAATTAAATATTAAAAAAAACAGAATGGGCAAAAGACTTGAACAGGCATTTTTCAAGAGATGAAATTCAAATGGCCGACAGATATATTTAAAAAAATGCCCAGGATTATTATCCAACAAGGAAATGCAAATCAAAGCCACCAAGAGGTTCCACCTCACCACAGTAAGAATGACTCTCATATATCTATTAACAATAAATGCTGGAGAGAATGTGGGGAGAAGGTACAATAATCCCTTATTGGTGGGAATGTAAACTACTGCAGCCATTGTAAAACACAGTATGGAGATACCTCAGAAATCTGAAAATAGATCTACCATATGACCTGGCAATTCCACACTTGGGAATTATCCAAACAAAATGAAATCAGGATATGAAAGAATTATCTGTACCTGCATGTTCATTGTAGCGCAATTCACAATAGCTAAGATATTTAATCAACTCAGATATTGATCAGTTGATGAATGGATAAAGAAATTATGAAATATTATGAAATTTATATGATATATATCATATATACCATATAAATATATGTATATATAAATCATATATATACATATATATCATATATATTAATATGAGAGACTATGGAATACTAATCAGCCATAAAAACAATGAAATCCTGCTACCAAAAAAAAAATGGATGCAACTGGAAACCATCATACTTAGTGAAATAAGCCAGTCTCCAAAAGACAGGTATCATATGTTTTGCCTGATCTGTAGTAACTATCTGAAATGTAATGTATTACAGAGAAATGCACATTTTGAGATTTAAGGAATATTTGTATCCTTTGTCTCTACTGTTGAGGAACAGTGCTTTTTTCATCATACTTTGTTGAATTCTTTACTTAGTGTAGGGTTAATCTTACGAGAATAAAGTAAATTGAAAATAGATCTTTGTAAATATTAAGAGTGGTAATAGGAGAGGGATGAAGAACAAGGGTGAAAGCATGGCAAGAAGAGTCATAGGGTGACAAGTAGTATGTTTCTAAGTCTGTATATATGAAAAACATGAAATTTGTATATCCTGAATATATAGATGTATGTATATATACATATATACACACACATATATACACACACACACTAGATAGAGAGAGAGAGAGAGAGAGAGAACCAGAATATTCAAATATTCTGGTTTAGACATGAAGTCTTGTCCTGTTGATACCTTCTAGCACCGCTGTTCTTTGAAGTATAATTCTTCCATGTTTGAAGAATTAAAAATGGATTGCTGATTACAACATATACTATTAAAGGAATGTAGTTAACATTCCTAGAAAGATCAGCATTGTAATTCTGTACTAATGTGTATCTCAAATCCATTCCTTGACCCAGATTCAAATGTAAGAGTTCCTTCAGGTAGTGCTCAAGTATATGATATTCTCATTCTTGAAAATACAGTGGTTATTAAGCAAACTAGAGCTGAGTCAGGAATTCAATTATGATTTCCTGGAAGTATAAAGCAAGCATATAATAAAATCTGTACAAATCCCTTTTCTTCAGGTAAATTCAAGGAATTATAGCCTTTTCCAGTAACATTCATTTTGCTTACATTCTCATATTAGTGGGTGTATTTGCTTATGAAGGTATCTGTAAGTAAAGCACACAAGGAACAGAGAAAACACAATGCAGCAACGATGCTCTATTTGAGAAATAAACTCTATTTCTTTTATAATTGCAGGCACAATAGCTCTTTTATGTACAATTCATCTACTTTATGTGTCAATCATTAAAAACATATTAAAATATTTTGAATATGAAGGCCTGTGCAGATAACAGAGATTAAAGTTATCTTATCCAGGAAAGGCAACTTTCTTGGGTGTGTGTTGCAACTGTCTTCCAGTGCCAAGTTCATATAATGTGTCTTTAATGTATTACATACAGTGTATTTTCATATGGAAAGCCCAATGCTAAGTGTATGCAGTGTTAAGCATTCCCTTACTTCAGCGTGAAATACTAATGGTGTATTATAATGGTGTCAGCTTGTATTACACTGGGGAGAATCTTCATTCCTTTAGATAACTTCAAGCAAAACACTGTTTTCCAGTAATACTCATTTCCTCTTAATTCTTTGATTGTGTTCTTGTCACATATTAAAGTTTATATTCATTCATAAGCCAACTAATGAATATTCAAAAATAATGAATATATCTACTGTATTCAAATTGAGAAACTAATCCTGTTGCTATTATAACTTAAGGCACAATAGAACTTTCAAGTATGATTTATTTAACCAATGTTTGAATAATGGAAAACGTATTATTTATTAACCACTGTGTAGTGAAAGAAGAGAATTCAGTTAATCTTTTTCAAGAAAAATGATTTTGTAAGTGTGTCCTGATGTGCACTGCAAATTCATTATGCCAATTTCATCCACACCACATCTTTCAAGTATTCCACATGTGTCTGTGTCTTCATATTTGAAGTGTTCATATGGTTAAGGCAAGCATTCCCTTAAATTGGCATTGAAACCAAACTTTGTAAGCTTATATTAAACAAGGTGTAAACAGGGTATACACTCCACTTCTTGAGAGTAGTTCAGGCAAATCACTCCTTTGAATCAACACTCAACATGAACTGCATTCTGACATTTGTACAATTATTACTTATGAATAGAGAGAGAGAGAAAGGAAAGAGAGAGAGAGAGAGAGAGAGAGAGAGAGAGAGATCAAAGAACCCACAAAGAAACCTCAGTGTTGCTAGTGGGTTCCAATTGAGACATAAATTCTGGTAACTTCAGGTACCACTACTCTTTCAAGTATGATTCAACTACTCTGCATTTGAAACATTGGAAATGTTTTATTATTGATGCCTATGTACTTAAAGTAGGGAATTCACTTAATATTTTTAGGAAAACAAAAATTGTAAGCCTGGCATAATGTATATTTAACTGCATTCTTTGTAGTACCTTTAAACTTAGCATATCTTTCTGGTATAACACATGCACATTACATTTCTTTACTGGACAGCACAGTGCTTACTAAGGACATTTAATGTTGAGCTTTCTCATGAGTTGGCAAGGTAAATTAATGAACCCTTCTACTACACTGGCATAAATTCCACTCCTTGACAAAAAATTGAGGGAAAACACTCCTTTCCATTAGCATTCAATTCTCCTCTACGGTTAAGTGTATAAACTTATTGCATTTGAGGGTCTGTGTAACTAAAGCAAATACAGACAGAAATCAATGGAGCAATCAAAATCTATGTGAGTAGTTAATTCTATTCTTTGAAATAAATTCAGGCACAATAGCTGTATCTGTTACAATTTATGTTTATGCTATTTGAAGCACTGGAATCACATTGCTTACTCAGCGCAGCTAGTGTTAAGACAAAATGAAAACTAATATTGTAATCCTGTAATAAACTAGATATAAACTCCAGACCTAGAGAGATCTTCAACAAAATCAGCATTTTTAGAAACATTCATATACTTATTGTTGATATATGTATTGTTAAATGCAGCCTATATACCTAAAGCAGCCATGAACATATACAGAAATCTCAGTATAGCAACAATGTTCTTATTGAGTAATAATATTCTTTGAAGTGACATCAGGCACAATAGGTTTTGTAATGTGGCTCATGTACATGACATTTGAAACATTAAACATCTACATACTAAGCACAGTGTTGCCTGTGAAGGCCTCAGTACCTAAAGCAATCAATCAACAGAAAATTCATTGTGGCATTGCTGATCTAAATGAGAAACTAACTCTACTTTTTGAAAGTACTTAAGGCACAACAGTTATGGTGTTTGAAGCAGTGGAAACCCTAACAATAAATAATTGTAACACAAGTTTCATTGGTATTGTTAAGAATAGTTCTATCCTAGACATTAGCCTAGCCTTGACATAAATCATGTCCCTAACTTTAACACTAGCAACAACACTAAGCCAAAGCCTATCCCTAGCCCCAAACCTAGTCTTAACCCAAATATTTACTCTAATATTTTTTAAAATTTATTTGACAGACAGAGAGAAAAAGGTCTTCCTTCCATTGGTTCATGCCCCAAATGGCTGCTACACCCAGAGCTATGCTGATTCGAAGCCAGGAGCCAGGTGCTTCTCCCTGGCCTCCCATGTGGGTACAGGTGCCCAAGAACTTGGGCCATCCTCCACTGCCTTCCCAGGCCACTGCAGAGAGCTAGACTGGAAGAGGAGCAACCGGGACTAGAACCTGGTGCCCATATGGGATGCCAGTGCTGCAGGCGGAGGATTAGCCAAGTGAGCCATAGTGCCAGCCCCATTCTAATTTTTCTTTATCTATTTATTTGAAAGACAGAGTTACAGGGAAGCAGGGGCAGGGAGAGAGAGAGAGAAATGTTCCATATGCTGGCTCACTCCCTGAATGGCTGCAATGGTCAGAGCTGGGCCGATCTGAAGCCAGGAGGTATGAGCTTCTTCAATTCCGGGTCTTCGACATGAGTGCAGGGGCCAAAGGACCTGGACCATTTTCTACTGCTTTCCTAGACCACAACAGAGAGCTGGATCAGAAAGTGGAGCAGCTGGGATGCAAAACAGTGCCAATATGAGATGTCAGCACTACAGGCAACAACTTTTACCTGCTACACAACAGTGTTGCCACCTAACTCTAACCTTAACTCCAAACCTATCTCCAAACCTAATACTAACTCTAACACCACCATAGCAATAGATATAATCTTAGTTGTAGGCCAAATCCTAGCAATAACAGGTTATAATATATAACAGAACTCTATCCAACCCACTATCCATAAAACTAATCCTACTCCCTAACCTAACCCTAGCACTAGTCATTAATCTAACACTAGCCCTACCTTAACCTAACTGCAATTGTAATCCTATTACTTACCACAGTGTTAACCTATTCCTAACTCTAAAACTAAATGTATTTCAAATTGTATTTCCATTGCAACCCCAATCTAGCTGTAATCAGGTCTCTAGCTCTAACCCTAAATGTATACTTAACCTTTACCCAAACCCTAACCACAGCCTTTTTTAAAAGAAAAGATTCTTATTTACTTATTTGAAAGTCAGAGATACACAGAGAGAGAAGGAGATGCAGAGAGAAAGAGAGAGGTCTTCCATCCACTGGTTCACTCCCAAATTGGCCTCAATGGCCAGAGATTTGGCAATCTGAAGCCAGGAGCCAGGAGCTTCTTTCAGGTCTCTCTCCTACATGGGTGCAGGGGCCTAAGTACTTGGGCCATCTTCTACTGCTTTCCCAGGCCAGAGCAGAGAGCTGGATCATAAATGGAGCAGCCAGGACTAGAACCAGTGCCCATATGGGATGCCAGCACTGCAGGTGATGGCTTTACCTGCTGCACCACAGTGCCAGCCCCCTATCCACAGCCTTAGCACTGACCCAAAACATAATCTGAATTGCATTTCAAATAATGACCCTAACTCTAATTCTAACCATAATCATAACATTGTCTCTAGCCCGGAACCTCACCAAAGTCATAGAATAGTGCTAATTTCTAGCCCCAACCCTAACTCTAATCACTAGTTTTGAATTTACAATAGCTTGAACAGTAACCCTAACCCTAACTGTAGCCTTAGCCCTAATTATAATCATGGATTCAATTTCAATGCTACACCTGTTGCAAAGCATAAACCTAACCTTATCAGTGGCTTTAACCCAACTCCTAAACCTACTCATAGGGTTATAGTAGGCATAATCCTAACCTTAGCCATAATGCCAACACTAAACCAAATCCTAAACCCAATAGTAGTATTTATCTTCCCTCTACCCATAATGCTAATAAAACTAACCCTAGCCCTCTGACCCTAGCTTGATGCCTACAACTATCACCAGTCCTAACCATAGTTGTAAATCTAATCCTAGGAGTAATGCTAACCCTATATTGATCCCTAAGCTTTACCCCAGTCCTAGCCCTATACACAACTCTAAAGTCTACCCTATTTCCAGTAATAATCCTCATCCTAAAGCCTAGACCTAACCTTAGACCTAGCTTTCACAATGACTCTAAACCTAGTACTAGGTCTAGCCATAGCCATAGCATTAAGCCCAAATCTAAATTTATACCTAATGTGATACTAACACTAACCCTAACACTAAAGACAGTCATAATCCCTAGCCTCCGACAAAACCTAGCTCTAGCCATAACCCTCATATTCAACCTAAACCAAACTCTAACCCTAACCCCAGTACTATGCATAAATCTAGTCCTACTTATAACCCTAACCCTAAATATAAGCAAACCCTAGCATTAGTGTTAGGTTTAACCCTAACCCAAACCATAGCACCTACCCTAGATCTATCTAGAAACCAAAATCTCATTCAAACCTGACCCAGGCTACCACAGTAATAAATCTAACCCATAAGGCTAAAACTAAACTAAAAACCTAGCACTAATACTCATCCTAAACGTAATCAAAATGTTAATAACTTTAACATCTATCTCTTTTTTTTGACAGGCAGAGTGGACAGTGAGAGAGAGAGAGAGACAGAGAGAAAGGTCTTCCTTTTACCGTTGGTTCACCCTCCAATTGCCTCCGTGGCCGGCTTGCTGCAGCCAGCACACCATGCTGATCCAATGGCAGGAGCCAGATACTTCTCCTGGTCTCCCATGGGGTGCAGGGCCCAAGAACTTGGGCCATCCTCCACTGCACTCCCTGGCCACAGCAGAGAGCTGGCCTGGAAGAGGGGCAACTGGGACAGAATCCGGTGTCCCAACCGGGACTAGAACCCAGTGTGCCAGTGCCGCAACGTGGAGGATTAGCCTAGTGAGCTGTGGTGCTGGCCTAACATCTATCTTAACCACAGACCAAAACCTAATTTTAACCCTGATCCTGCTCTGTCCCTATCCCTAACCATAACCATATTCATAACTCTTATTCTTTTTTTTTATTTGACAGGCAAAGTTAGACAGTGAGAGAGAGATAGAGAGAAAGGTCTTCCTTCCAGTGGTTCAGCCCCAAATGGTCGCTACAGCAGGAGCTATGCTGATCCAAAGCCAGGAGCCAGGTGCTTCCTCCTGGTCTCCCACGTGGGTGCAGGCACCCAAGCACTTGGGCCATCCTCCACTACCTTCCTGGGCCACAGCAGAGAGCTGGACTGGAAGAGGAGCAACAAGGACTAGAACCCGGCACTCATATGGGCTGCCAGCACCATAGGCAGAGGATTAGCCAAATGAGCCACAATGCCAGCCCCTATAACTCTTATTCTAAAACAAATCCTTACCCTCTTCCTAGCTTTCATCCTTGCACTAATCCTAATCTTTACATTAATTCCAGAATGAACTCTTAGCACTAACCTTGACCCTCATCCTGAATAGCAATGGTGAGAGTGAGCATCCTTGTCTGGTTCCAGATCTTAGTGGGAATGCTTTGAACTTTTACCCATTCAATATGTACACCACAGAGTATTACAGAGCAGTAAAAAAATGAAATCCTGTCATTTGCAACAATGAATGAAATTGGAAAACATTATACTTAATGAAATAAGCCTGATTTGTGGTAACAAGTAGAGCACCTAAAAGTTAATCTTTAGAAGTGAAATTTACACTTTAAGATGTGCTCACTTTGAAGAGCCCTTGTCTCAACTGTTGAGGAAGATTTTTTTCTTCATACTATTTATTGAACTCCTTACTTAGTATAGAGTTAATCTTATGTGCATTAAGTTAATTGAATATGAATGTTATTAAAACAATAAGAATGGGAATAGGAGAGGAAGGAGGAAAAAGAAAGGTAAAAAAAAAAGGGTGGGAGGGCCGACAGGGTAATAAGAATCACTATGTTCCTAAAGTTGGATTTATGAAATGAAGTTTTTATTCCTTAAATAAAAGGTTTCTGGGTAAAACAATAAAATAGTCACTTTGTTGAAGGGATCTTTGACTAAAGATAAAATTTTCAATTCAATCATTTGAAAAATCAATGTTTTTTTTTAACTTTTATTTAATGAATATAAATTTCCAAAGTATGGCTTATGGATTACAATGGCTTCCCCCCCATAACGTCCCTCCCACCCGCAACCCTCCCCTCTCCCACTCCCTCTCCCCTTCCATTCACATGAGGATTCATTTTCAATTCTCTTTATATACAGAAGATCAGTTTAGCATACATTAAGTAAGGATTTCAACAGTTTGCTCCCACACAGAAACATAAAGTGAAAAATAATAGATGATTTTTTTTTAATGATGATGAAATCAGATCAGACCTATTGTCATGTTTAATCCCAGTGAGAGTCAAGTTGGGAATTGCTAATTTCTTCTATGGGGGTGCAAACTGTTGAAATCTTTACTTAATGTATACTAAACTGATCTTCTGTTAAAAAAAATCAATGTTTTAAAATTGAAAATGTGTCCATCAACCTTAAAATATAAAAAAAGAAAACAAATTAAACACAATGTAAATAGGAGAAAGGAAATTATATGAATCACTTTTGAAAGTAATGAAATAGAAAACAGAAAATGATACAGAAATCTAAAGATATGGAAATCTGCCCGTAAGAACATCAACAGATTGGATCACTGAACAGTGACACGGTACATGAAGAAAGGACATGGTTGACATAATTCAAATGTGTCAGGAAGTAAAACAAATATCACCCCTAAAGATAGGGAGAGGGATAATATAAGGTAATATGATGAACACTTTTCTGCAAAAGTGACAACTTACATGAAATAGACAAACTTAAGACATAAATTAATATCTGAGACCATGTTTCCCAGGAAGGAGCTGTTCTCATGGTTAGCTGATTCATTGAGTTGGCAATGGACTGGTCTGTGAGTGCAGCTTTGTTGGCAAACTCAACAATTCAGAGTCCAAAGCACCCACTTCCTTCTATATAGGGCTTTCAAATTTCAGTCCCCCATTCCTCTGCTAAAGTCCTCCAAAGCCAGGTGACAGAAAATCTGGAACACCTAGCCTCTATATTCTAGACTTACATGAGACTTAATATAAAGAGCCATTCCTAAACCTCCATAGTGTATTTATCCTGGTGTTTTCATTGCTTCTCATTAAAACCTCAATAAAAAAACTTTTTTAGCAAAGCATTTTTTTATTCAATCACAAACCTTTATGGGATACAGTGCAATATTTCTATGCATAAACACAATGTGAATTGATCAAAGCAAGCAATCAGTCTCTCTACCTCCCCACAACTTTACTTACAGTAGTAGCTCCTCTCCTTCAGTTCCTTATAAAATATACACCAAAACTGACACATGAACACATTGAAAATCTAAGTAGACCAATAAACAAGGCTGAGATGGAGTCACCAGTAAAATCTTCCCACAAAAATAATCTCAGTGATTGATGGCTTCACTAATGAGTTATATCAAATTTTTTTCAAAGGTTTATTTATTTATTTGAAAGGTAGAGGCAGAGAGACAGAGAGAGGTCATCCATGTGCTGGTTCACTCCCCAGATGGCCACAATGCCCAGAGCTGCACCAATTGGCAGCCAGGAGGCAAGAGTTTCCTCTAGCTCTCCCACATGGGTGCAGGGGTCCAACAATTTGAACCATCTTCTATTGCTTTCCCAGGCTATAGCAGAGAGCTGGATCCAAAGTGGAGTAGCTGGGACTTAAACCAGTGCCCATATGGGATGCTGGCACTGCAAGCAGCAGCTTTACCTGCTATGCCACAGTGCCAGCCCCTCTATCAATCTTTTAAGGATGAGCTAGCATCAATTCTTCTTAAAATACTCACATACATTTATAGAGAGCAAACCATTCCAAATTTAGTCTATGAGACTGGATTTACATTAAGACAAAACCGAATAAGGATACAACAGTAAAAAGAACTACAAATGATTATTCCTGATGAATGTCAATGCAAAAATACTTGACACAATACAAGCAAACTGAATTCAACAACACATTAAAATATCATTCACTCAGACCAAATGGAATTTCATGGCTGTTCTGGCATACATAGATAAATAAATGTGATGCATAACATCAGTAAAATAAAGATTACATCCATATGATTTTCTCAATAGACACAGAGAAAACATTTGATAAAATGTAATTTTCTGATAGAAAAAAGCATAAAAATTGGGTACAGAAGGCACATACCTCAAAACAATAGAGGGAGTATATGACAAGCCCACAGCCAGCATCATGGAATAAAAAAGCTGAAAGTATTTTGACTGACATCTGGCACCAGACAAGGTTTTCCACTGTTACCACTTTTGTTCAATAGTTCTGAAAGTTTTATTTAGAGTGCTAAGGCAAGAAAAAGAAATTAAAGTCATGCAAATGGAAAGTCAGAAATACAAGTATCATGGCATGTGAATATTATATTAGGAAACAAAAAGATCCCCCATAAGAGACTATCAGAATTATAAGAGAATTCAGCAGCTTCAGGATGCAAAATCAACTCAAAAAATAATATCATTCATACATGCCAACAACTACCTGAAAAAGGACTTACAAAAACCACCTCACTGGCCGGTGCCATGGCTCACTAGGCTAATCCTCTACCTTGTGGCACCGGCACACCGGGTTCTAGTCCCAGTCGGGGCACCGGATTCTGTCCCGGTTGCCCCTCTTCCAGGCCAGCTCTCTGCTGTGGCCCGGGAAGGCAGTGGAGGATGGCCCAAGTGCTTGGGCCCTGCACCTGCATGGGAGACCAGGAGAAGCACCTGGCTCCAGACTTCAGATCAGCATGATGGGCCAGCCATGGTGGCCATTGGAGGGTGAACCAATGGCAAAAAGGAAGACCTTTCTCTCTGTCTCTCTCTCTCACTATCCACTCTGCCTGTCAAAAAAAAAAAAAAAAAACTCACTCACAAAAACTATCAAAATAGTGATAAATTTAATAAGGAATGTGAAAGATCTCTACAATGAAGATTCTAAAACATTAGTGAAAGAAACAGAAGATATAAAAAAAGAAACAAAAAAAAATCCATGTTTCAACTACTGGAGGAATTAATACCCCCAAATGTATATACCATCACCAAAATTCACAGATTCATTGCAATCCCCATCAACACTTTAGGTCTATTCTTCACAGACATAAACAATCCTAAAATTTAGATGGAAATACAAGAGACACTGAATGGCAAAAGTAGTATTAACCAATAATAACAATGTAACCAATAATAACAATGACAAAAGCATTACAATATCAGATTCCAAGACACATTACAGGGATATTGTAATCAAAACAGCATGGCACTGGCATAAAAATAGACATGCAACCCAATAGAACAGAATAGAAACACCAGAAATAACTCTGCACATCTATAACCATTTAATATTGGACAAATTGCTAAAAATTCCTCGAAAAGTTACTGGGAAAATTGGATTTCTGCATGCAGAAATTTGAAACTAGATTCATACTTATATTCTATACAAAATATTGACTAGAAATGAATCAAGGATCTAACTTTAAGATCTGAAACTATCAAACTACTAAAGGAAAGCATAGTAGAAATATTGCAGGACACTGGCTTAGGCAATGACTCTTTGTATAATGCCTCAGAAGCACAGTTAAGAAAGCTAAAAAGAGAAATGGGATTCTATCAAATTTAAGATGTTTCTGCACTACAAAGCACAGAGTGAAGACAGAAATGACAGAATGGAAGACAATCTTTGAAAACTATGCATTTGATAAAAGATTAATATCCATAGTATATAAGGAGCTCAAGAAACCAACAATGAAATAAAAGAATTGAGAAATGGGCAAAGGATATCAATGGATTTTATTTATTGCATTTTCTTCAACCATTCATGCATCAATAGACACCTAGGTTAATTCCTTACCTATTGTGAGTTATGTTGGAAATTGGAGCTCAGGTATATCTTTCAGCTGCTTATTTCACTTCAATGAAACATATGACTAGGTGTGGGATAAATGGGTCATAGATAATATCTATTACTAATTTTGTGGGGAACATGCACTCTGATCTGAAAAATGGCTCTACTAACTTTCATTCTCACTAACAACGTAAAAGGGCTCCTTTTTCTTCACATCCTCACAAACATTTATTTTTTCTGAGAATAGCTACTTTAACAGGAGTTCTAGTTTGCATACTTCATTCCTGAAGGCATAGAAAACCTAAACAGAATAATAAACAAGATGTAGTTTGAATAAATAACAAAGAACCCATGCAATCTATTAAAATTTATTCCTCAAGCCACAGAAAACAAAACAGATCAATAACCAAGATGCCGATCAAGACAGAACAAAGACCTTCCCAACAAAGAAAAGCCCAAGACCAGATGGCTTCACTGCTGGATCCTAACAAACTTTTAAAGAGGAACTAATTCCCTAATCTCAATTCTTCTCAAAGTATTCAAAACAATTAACAGGGAGAAAATCCTCCCAAATTGCTTATATGAGGACAGCATCACCTTAATTCCAAAAGCCAGAAAAAGATACAACAAAGAATGATAATCACTGACATTTATCCATGATGAACAGAGCAAAAATATTCAACAAAATATCACATAATTGAATCAAACAAAACTTCAGAAATATTGTTCACCTGGAACAAGTGGGATTTATCACCAGTACACAGAAAAGGTTCAACATATGGATATCAATATAAATGACACATCACATTAACAAACAAGTAGAATAAAACCATATGATTATGTCAATAGATGTAGAAAGTCATTTGATGAAAGACAACATCATCTCATGATAAAAACCCTTATTTCTTACTGCCATCAAGCCAATATATGACAAACACACAGCAAGCCTCATACTGAATGGGGAAAAGCTGGAAGCATTTCCACCAAGATCCAGAATCTGACAAGGATGTTCTCTCTCACCATTGCTATTTAATATAGTTCTGAATGTTTTAGCCAGAGGCATAAGGCAAAAAAAAAATAAATCAAAGGGAAAGGAGGAAGTAAAACTGTCACTGTTTGCAAGATGGCATAATTATATATATATATAGAATTATATATATAATATATATATATATATATATTAAACCAAATGACTCCACCTGGAGACTACTGGAACTCATCACAGAGTTTGACAGTGTTGCAGAATATAAAACCAATGCACAAAATCAATATCCCTTGTATACACAATGCCATGGCTGAGGAAAACTTGTAAGATCATTACTATTCACACTAGTTCCAACAAACTTAAATACTTTGGAATAAATTTAATCAAATATAGGAAAGATCTCTACAATCAAAATTACAAATCAATAAAGAAAGAAATAGAAGATGCCACAAAAATGGAACACTCTTCCATGCTCATGGATTGGAATAATTAATATCAAATGTCCACTATATCCATTGCAACTTACAAGCTCAGTACAATGTCATTCTTCTCATCTGTAGAAGAATGATGCTAAAATTCATATTTAAACAACAGAGACCTGGATAGCTTAAACAACTAAAACAAGACTGGTGGAATCAAAATACCAGATTTCAATACAGAATATACAGGGTAGTTATAACCAAAACAGCCTGGTACTAGAACAAAAATAGAAATGTTGACAAATGAAAAAGAATAAAAATACAAGAAACTAACCCACACATCTACAACCAACTAATCTTTCACAAATGAGCTAAAATTAGCCCCTGGAGAAAAGACAGTCTCTTCACCAAATGGTGCTGAAAACATTAGCTCTACACATATAGAAGTGTGAAACAAGACCCTACCTTACACCTTATACAAAAATTAACTCAAAATGGACCAAAGACCTAAATCTAGGACCTGATACCACCACATTACTAGAGGAAAATATTGGTGAAACTCTTCAATGCATTGGCATAAGCAAAAACTTCATGAAAAAAGCCTCAGAAGCACAGTCAGTAAAAGCAAAAATATAGAAAAATGAGATTATGTTAAGCTAGGAAGTTTCTGCACTGCAAAGGAAACACTCAAAAACATGAAAGACAACTGACAGAATGGGAAAAATTTTTTGAAATTATGCAATAAAAGACCAATATCCAGAATTTATTAAGAACCCAAGAAACTCAACAACAAAACAAAAAATCCAGATAAGAAATGGCCAAAGGACATAAACAGTTACTTTTCCAAGGACGAAATGGCCAATGATGAAAAAATGCTCAGGATCACTAGCCATCAGGGAAATGCAAATAAAAACCACAATGAAAGGGTAGCACTGTAACATAGTGTGTAAAACCACTGCCTGCAAAGTGAGCATCCCTATGGTCACCACTTTGAGTCCCCGTTGGTGCATTTCTGATCCAGCTCCCTGCTAATGTACCTGGGAAAGCAATGGAAGCTCTCTTATGTCCTTGAACCTTTATATTATGTGGAAGGTCCACATGAAGCCCCCGGCTCCTGCCTTTGACCTGTCCCAGTCCTGACCATTGGAACTATTTGGGGAGTGAACAAATAGATGGAAGACTCTCCCTCTGCTTCCGCTCTTCCTTCAATGTAATTCTGACTTTAAAATAAATCTTTAAAAATAACTACAATAGGGAGCCAGTGCTGTGGCATAGTAGGTAGAGCTGCCACTTGCAGTGCTAGCATCCTATATGGGCACCAGTTCGAGTCTCAGGAGCTCCACTTCTGATCCAGCTGTCTGTTATGGCCTGGGGAAGCATCAGAAGATAGCCCAAGTCCTTGAGCCCCTTCACCCATGTGGGAGACCTGGAAGAAGCTCCTGGATCATGGTTTCAGATTGGTGCAGCTCTGGCCATTGTGGCCATCTGGAAAGTGAACTAGTAGATGAAGACTTCTTTCTTTCTCTCTCTCTCTGGAAAGTGAACTAGTGAATGGAAGACTGACTTTCTCTCTCTCTCTCTCTCTCTGCCTCTGCCTCTGCCTCTGCCTCTCTGTAATTCTGCCTTTCAAATAAATAAATATTTAAAAAAAGAACAATGAGGATTTGCCTCATCATAGTTTGAGACTATATCATCCAAAAATCAAGAAAAGGTAAGTGCTGACGAGTATGTAGAGGAAAATATACAATAATACACTATTTATGGGAATGTAAATTAGCACAACCATTATTGGAGACAATATGTAGATTCCTCAGCAATCTGACAATATATCTACCTTATGACACAGATATCCACTCCTGGAAATTTAAGCAAGGGAAACGAAATCAGCACATGAAAGTGTTATCTGTATCCGCATGTTTATTGCAGCTCTCTTTACAAAAGCTAATATGTGGAATCAAACTAGATGTCAATCAACTGATCATGTGATAAAGAAAATAAGTTATATATACACTGTTGAATAGTACTGGACCTTAAAAAAATGAAATCCTATCTTTGGCAATAAAATGCATGGAACTACAAATCATTATACTCAATGAAATAAGCTACTCCCAAAAAAGACACATACCTATGTTTTCCCTGATTTCTAGTAACTAATATACAGAGTACAAAAATAAAATGTATATGAATAAAACTGACATTTTGAGATTTGATTATTGTTACAGCCCTTGTCTATATTCTTGAGGAATAGTATTTTTATGGTATTTTTTTCTATTTATCAATTGTTGAATTTTTATTTGGTGGAAACTTGTGATTAAACTTGTGATTATAACATAAACTGAAAGTATGTTATTGTAAAAGTTAAAAGGAACATAAAAAAGGATAGAGGGTAAAATGTTGGGACTATGGATAGGTGAGTGGTAGGGTGAGAAGTATCATGCCCCTAAGTCTGTATATATGAAACACATGAAATTGGTTCACCTTATGAAAAATTTTATAGAATAATTGGATTTTAAATAGAAACAAAAAGAATAAAGCACTTAGAAAAAAATGTAACCAAGGGAATAAAATATCTCAAATCTGAGAACAATAAAGGATTACTGAAAGGAATCAATGCTCATACAAATAAATGGAAATAAATACTGTGTTCATGGATTATAAAGTATATACAATAAATCAATATGATCCTAAGTGATTTAGAGATTGAAATGATTCTTTATAACACTCCAATAGTTATTTTTGTAGAAAATAAAATATAATATACAGAAAACTCTATGGCATGTCAAAGAACCAAATATCCAAATTATTATTAAAAATAAGATCAAAGTGGGATGTTTCACATTCCCTTAATTGAAAAGCAAAAGTAATCAAAAACTGTAGTATTAGCATAAAAACAGATACACTTGAAAAACCTAAGCAGCTCCAAGCTCCTGATTCCTGGCTTTAGCCTGGCATAGCCCCAGCCATTGAGGCCATTTGGGCATTGAACCAATGCATGCAAAGTTTCTCTCTCACTCCCTCGCTCTCTCGATCTCTCTGTAACTCTGCCTTTCAAATAAATTTTAAAAAGTCTTTAATTTTTTAAATTTTGAAGAACAAAGTGTTTTTATTTGAAATAAAGCTAATATTGTAATTGAAACATATCCTGAGGAATTCACAAAAAAAAATTCACAATGTAGCAGAATATAGGATAAAGATACAAATATCAATTACACTTCTGTATAGTAGCAATGAACATTATGAAAATATAATTAACATTCAAGATAGCATCAAAGTGAAAATACCACTAAGAAATTTAAGAATAAAAACACTGAATTTTGTAATGGAAAAATAAAAAATATAGGAACATATCATTTTTAAAATAAGTTACTTCAATAAGACATTTAATAATGCAAAAAGATATGATTACTATTAGTCATTGGGTAAATGCAAACAAAACCTAAAGATATCACTTAATATTCAGTAGGATGATTCTGATTCAGCCATAGATAAATGCTGACTGAGATAGATGGACAACATGGAACCCTCATACACTTTCAGTAAAATAGTGCAACCATTGTGAAAAATAATTTGCAGTTTCTTAGCAAGTTCTACATAGGATTATTTCTTAACTCAGCAGTTTCTCTCCTGTATGCCAAAAGATAAAAAATCCACTTGCTCACGTCTGCTCACTGCAGCAATATTTATGAAAGCCAAATGTGAAATCAACTCAAATACTGAATGTAAGAATAACAATGTGTAATATATCTTTTATAATGGTACACTATTTGGCAATAAAAATTAATTAACAAATTACCGACTACAAAAGTAAAAACTCAAGAGAAGAAATTAGAAGCAAAACCCCACATACTGCAACATTGTACAATTTCAATTATAGGATATGTCCATAAAAGGCCAATCTCTGGAGATAGATTTTAGACTAGTGCCTGTCTGGGGCTGATGGTAAATGAAACTTTACTGTAAGTAATATGAAGAATTGCGGGATTAATGAAAACATGTTAATATTATAATATGGTTATGATTATGTATACTGCCAGTACAGTACAAAAGCAAAGAACATTCACCTAAATCAAGGGACAGTTAGGACTGAGCAGATAAACTCTTAAGTTTGGGCTTCACAGAAGAAACTGAATACCAACAAATATGGGAGAGTTTCACCTATTTTGTGGAACATGAAATTAATATACTCACTTTGGTTCAAAACTACTTAAAACCATAAATATGAGGAGCCTTACAATTCATAGACAATGTTTAGAATGAAATAATATGCATGTTTCAAGGAATTTTTCACCAAAATTAATCTGCTAGTTAGTTCATTATTTCTTGTTTGATATTGTCCTAATTCAAATTAATACCATACACACTTAGAGAACCACTTCATTTTGCTTATGCGAAACAATTCAAAAGATTATTAATTACAAATTTATGCTAAAATACTGCCTCCTAATTGCTCCACTTTTCCTGGGAAAATACCAATTCAGTTATTTTCAGATTATCTTTGTGTTAACAAAATATTTCCAAAGATACTAATAGTAGTTATGACACTAATTTAAATATTTTGACATCCCTTAATATTACACACCCAGTAAGATGCTGTTCTGGGTTCATATTTTGTTGACAATAATTATACATATCTACAGGTAACAATGTGAAATTTTAATCACATATACAATGTGTAATGATCAAATCAAGATACATTTTCCCTTCTATGACATTACACCTCATAATCAGAGCCTTGGAATATCTTCCTTCTATTTGCTCATAAAATAATGAATGTATTACTGTAAACTATGGTCACCCCACTATTCTATGTAATACTAAGACCTTAATCCTATAATCTAACTCTGATTTGGTACCAAGCACTCCAAGAAGTTTTTACAAGTTTCTTAATTAATTAGTTTGAAAGAAAAAAAGACAAACACACATACACACAGACAGGGAAAGAGAATATTCCCTTCCACTGAGAATATTCCCATCACAAATGCCTAAAACAGCTTTGGATATATCGTACCTCAACAATGATTCAGATATGACATCAAATGCACAGGTGACAAAAGGAAGTAAGACTGCAAAATACTAAAAGACAAAAAAAAAATCTGTGTACTAAAAAGGAAATCTAAACAGAGAAAACAAAGAATGGGAGAAAAAGTTGGCAAACATAGTATCATTAAGGGAGTAATACGAAGAAATACACTCATAACTATAAATAAAATTGGACAAAGAATCAGATAGTTTTTCCAATCAAGATATGAAAGCACCCAACAGGTATTTTAAAATGGGCCGCACTGCTAACCAATACCACAATATTATCACCTCACATATGTAGAATGGCTATTATCAAAAACTAAAAATATATCAAGTACTGAATCAGATCTTTAGAAAAAATAACACATAAATTGTCTGAGGGAATGTAAATTGGTAAATTCACTATGAAAAACACTATGGGGCCGGCGCCGCAGCTCAACAGGCTAATCCTCTGCCTAGCGGCGCCGGCACATGGGGTTCTAGTCCCGGTCGGGGCTCCGGATTCTGTCCCGATTGCCCCTCTTCCAGGCCAGCTCTCTGCTGTGGCCTGGGAGTGCAGTGGAGGATGGCCCAAGTGCTTGGGCCCTGCACCCCATGGGAGACCAGAATAAGCACCCGGCTCCTGCCTTCAGATCAGCATGGTGCGCTGGCCGCAGCATGCTGACTGTGGTGGCCATTGGAAGGTGAACCAACGGCAAAGGAAGACCTTTCTCTCTGTCTCTCTCTCTCACTGTCCACTCTGTCAAAAAAAAAGAAAAAGAAAGAAAGAAAAGAAAAACACTATGGAAGTATCCCAAATAAAATTAAAAACGGAACACATGACAAAGTAATCCCACTACTGGATGTGTATCCAAAGGAAATAAAATCACTATCTCAAAGGTACACTGGCACATCCATGTTCATATGAGCATTATTCACAAGAACAAGAAATGGAAATAACATGGTCAATAGATGAATAGAGAAAAACATGATACACATGCACACAATCGAATCACATCCAACAATAAAAGAGAAATTCTAGCATTTTATCACAACATAGATCCAAATAAATTAATGTGCACATCAGGCTGCATGAAGTATGACACAGAAAGATAAATACCACATAATCTCCTGAGTTTGTGGAATTGAAGAAAATCAAACTTAATCACAGAACAGAATAGTGGTTTCTAGGGGCTGAGAGTGGAGGAAGTGTGAAGATGTTAGGAGATAAATTAACTCCTTGAGACCTAATATACAGGACAGAAATAATATCAATACACTATTCAATGCTCACAACTTATTAAGATCTTAAGTATTATTTTAAAGACTATGCAAGTTGATATGGATATGTTAGTTTGTCTTAATCATCTCATAATACATATGTAAAAGGGGATTCCAAAAATTTAGTGAAAAACTAGATTAAATGATAAAGTGAATTTCCCATGGACTTAAAAACACCTGAAATAACATCAGATTGCAGGCCTTGAATATACACAAATTTTGTCAATTTTATCCCAATAACCTTGAAAAATCACCCTATATCAAAATAAAAATTAAAACTTAGAAATCTAGGCTTATATTTTTGGGGTTGGGAAGGTTGTCATGGAACAGAAATAGTTTTTAAAACACCCATAAATGTAATGAGCTAAACTTTCTATTTTGAAAGGTCAAAGACAGCCAACAGCCTATCAAGGGAACGTGTAAGGGCAAAGATGACACCCGAGTACCAAATTACAGTGTGCTCCTGTCCCCCTAAAACCTGAACCAAAACACTGAGTGAAATAAAACTACTTTGTTTTTAACTTACTGTCTATGACACTGTTATTTTCAAGAGAAAATGAGGTCAGACCTCCAGAATGGGCTATGCTGACAGATCAGGGTCCGTGAATTAAGACCTGCTTCTGACATATTCAGAAAACTTGTGGATTCGTGTCACCCCTGGAGTAAAAAGAGCAACTGAGGACCCCTTAAACAACAGCTCCTCACTGCATGAACCCTCCACACAGCCCAGATTCCCCATAATGACCACCCCGTCCCCACTGCATAAATGGGGAAGGCAGGGGGCTGCTGCCAGCAGCTGCTCAGAGATGGCCCCTAGGCTGTGAGCAAGAAACGGACAGGACACCTGAAGTCCCCACACTGCAGACCAGAGAGGTCCAAGGGAAGTGTCATTCCAGCAGCGAGATGGGGCCTACGGACAAGAGATGACCTCTGTGAAGCCGGCAACCTGCCAGCCTTTTCTGACAACTTCCACGAAGTCTGCCTTCCCCTCTCCTCAAGCCCCGCCCCACACACTCACTATTTCCAGTGTCCGAGGTGGGTGGCGTTCTTCAATGGAAGATGGTCAGAAAACAGCGGACAGAGAGCAGCAAACGCTGACTGCCTTTACAGATTCCCAAAAACGGAGCCCACTCCTAGAACCTCCCTCCACCTCAGAACTGGAAGACTACTGTGGCATCAAGATCCTGCGGGATTACGTAGCATTTACGCCACCGCATCTGACTGAACAGCTTGCATTGCCGTGTGTGTGCACAACGTCTAAAAGACACAGCCAATCAGAATCCTCCATAGCGCTGACACACGAGTTCAGGTCGTGCCAGATGGAAAAAATAAGAGGAGTCAGGTTCATTTCCAAAACTGCGTCCTCTTTGGCTCCAGCCTCCCTGTAGTGGGAGGGAGTTTCTCCTCCCTGGTCCTGCAAACTGCTGGACTCCCTCCCACCTCTTTCTGGAAAAGACCCTATTGGGTGTTGCAGGAACCTCCTTCAGGTCAGTTACAATTTAATGGCTGTTTATTGGCTCAGAGCCATTCTTATTCATATGTGGAACACATTTTTATGTTGAGTCCTCTGTGTTCTTTTTTATTATGAATTTAAAGAATGTATAAAGATATCACATAATTTAATCCTTTTTTCCCATTTCTCTTGCAAATTTTTTCTAGTCTGACTACTGTGCTTTAATATTTTCTTTGTTTCTTGCTTGTACTTAGTGATTAAGACTATGAATATATATATATGTCTATGATTGGTATTAATAGTAATGTCTTTTACCAGTTGTATTTGTTTTTATTGATTACCTCTGTATATAATCATCCAATATAGTCATATTTTATGACTTAGAAATTGATTTTTATAATTTATAATTTCTTTTTGCTCCTTTATACCCCTTACTACCCCTGCAATAGAAAGATTATACAATCTAGCAGTCCCACTCCTGGGTATATATATCTAAAGAAAATTAATTTGGCATACCATCTTTATATTCAAGAAATGGAAAAAAAACTAAGTGTCTACAAAATGATGAATGGAAAAAGAAAATGTGCATGCACACAAAGGAAAGCTATTTGATGGAAATGGAGGACACGTTCATTTACAACAATATGGATGGATGTGAGACTCCTTATCATATGAAAAATATGCCAAACCCAAAAAGACATGAGTGACATAGTCTCAGTCATATGTGGACTCTAACAAAGTGCTTCTCATAGATGCTCAGAGTATGATGGTGGCTAACAGAAACAGGGAAGAGTAGGAATGAGAAATTGCTTGGGAAAAGTTGTTTAACAGGTACTAGGTGGGCCAGCACTGTAGGGTAGCAGGTAAAGCCACCAGTTGCAGCAGCAGCATCCCATATGAGTGCAGGTTCATGTCCTGCATGCTCCACATGCTAATGTGCCTGGGAAAGCAGCAGCAGATGACCCAAGTGTTTGAGCCCCTCTTCCCACTTGGGATACCTAAAGGAAGCTCCAACCCCCTGCTGTTGCTACCATTTGGGGAGTGAACCAGGAAATGGAAGACCTCTCTCTCTCTTTCTCTCCCTCTATATCTGTAACTTTGCCTTTCAAATAAATAAATACATCTTAAGAAACAGCTATATGTAAGAGGAAGAAGTTCTGGTGTTCCTTTGAATGATAGAGTAGGGTGACTATGGTGATGATAATGGACCATCTATTTTTTCTTAAAAAATAGAGTCTACATGTTTTGCTCATAAGAAATCACAAATATTTGAAGAGATTGATACTTTAGGAAAAAACATGGTGCAATATAAATATGTATAGTTGTTTTAAGTTAGTAACTTTTTTATTATTATTTGACAGGTAGAGTTAGAGAGAGAGAGAGAGAGAGAGAGCGCAAGAGCGAGAGCGAGAGAAAGGTCTTCCTTCTGTTGGTTTACTCCTCAAATGGCTGCTATGGCTGGTGCTGCACTGATCCGAAACCAGGAGCCAGGTGCTTCTGCTTGGTCTCCCACGCAGGTGCAGGAGCCCAAGGAATTGGACCATCCTCCACTGCCCTCCCGGGCCACTGCAGAGGCTGGACTGGAAGAGGAGCAACCAGGACTGGAACCTGGTGCCCATATGGGATGCCAGCACTGCAGGCGGAGGATTAACCAAGTGAGCCCTGGTGCCGACTCCCTAAGTTAGTAACATTTAAAGACATTTAAATTTGATGTAATTTGTGTTACATAAGAGAATAGTACATAAGAAAACAAATATATATGTGTGTGTATACTCTTGTAAACATTCATATATTTATATATCAACATATAAACACATGTATATAAGCATACATATAAATTTAATATCCAAAGTTTGGAAATACTTATATAATTTCAATTGCATTTCTGCAACTGGAGAAATGACTCATATTCATAATTCCCTTATTCCACTCTCCAGTCTGTTATTCCCTTTGTCTTCAGAAGGCTCCTATCATACTTACGGCTGTTTCCCTGATGAAATATTCCAGACTTTTCAGAGCTGAATACTTTTGGACAGAAGACCTCCAAATGCCCATAGCAACTGCAGAGTCCCATGGAAGACCCATCTCCAAGATGTTTTGTAGGCAAATAGAGGTCAGGAATGATGCTGTATAGGCTAGTCACCCAAGGTGAACCAATACCACCAGTGTTCCCAATGACCAGGCCAACCATATAAAAAGATATTCAAAATCATCTTAAGACGTAAGATTGGAAATTCAGAATGGTAAAATCAGGTCCAGGAAGGAGGTTCATAGGAACAATCATCCATATCAAAAGAAAGTGTAATATAAGAATTATGAAAAACTAGGGTTGTACTTCTTATAGAGCTTCTGAAAATATTCAACTTAAAGGAAGCTATATATATATATATATATATATATATATATATATATATGTCAACATCTAAAAGAACATATTGGAAACTCAATAAATGTAAGGAATGAATTTGAGAGACTAATTTTCCATTATTTTTTTTTGACAGGCAGAGTGGACAGTGAGAGAGAGAGACAGAGAGAAAGGTCTTCCTTTGCCGTTGGTTCACTCTCCAATGGCCACTGTGGCCGGCGCACCGTGCTGATCCGATGGCAGGAGCCAGGAGCCAGGTGCTTTTCCTGGTCTCCCATGGGGTGCAGGGCCCAAGCACCTGGGCCATCCTCCACTGCACTCCCTGGCCACAGCAGAGGGCTGGCCTGGAAGAGGGGCAACCAGGACAGAATCCAGCGCCCCGATCGGGACTAGAACCCAGTGTGCCAGCGCCGCTAGGCGGAGGATTAGCCTAGTGAGCCGCGGCGCCGGCCTAATTTTCCATTATTAATGTCAATAATTTTTATGGTAGAGGAAAGGAAAAAATATAAGACAAAATTCATGAAGAGAAAGATGAAGAAAAATGTAAATGCTAAAAAATATACATGAGTTGTAATAAATAAATACCAGTGTAAACTTACAGAGCAGCATTAGTATTAAAGTGTATCATTCTTGAGCTTATAATTTAATAAATGTGTAAAATATGTCATTACTGTATTTTCTTTTTAATAACAAAATCAATGAATATAATAATTCAATAGAGGATCATAGCTTGAAATAATGTAAACAAACCAAAAATACAGGAAGAAAATAGGAGAGAACTGTAATTCATCAAAAAATAGGGAACAAAAGTAACTCAAATAAAACAAAGTATACAAAGAAATAAGCTTATAATCCTGAATATATTAAGTTATGCATTAAGATTAAGTGATCCTCATGGGGTGGGCATGATGGTGCAATGTTTTAAGCTAGTGCTTGGGACACCTGTATCATATATCCTTGTGCCTGATTTCAGTCCTAGAGATGCCATTTCTCTGATGGTTTCCTGCAAATGGACATGAAAGGCAACAGAGAGTAGCTCATATTTTTGGGTTCCTCCCTACCTACTCAGATTTGAATGGAGTTTCTGGCTCCTGGCTTCAGCCTCACACAGCCATAGTTGTCACAGGCATTTCAGGGAGTGAAACAGCACATAAAATATATCTGCTTCTGTCTCTACTTTCTTGTCATTATACCTTTAAGTAAGTAAATCCTTAAAAAACAAACAAGGGATCTTCAGATATAATGAAATCCAAATATAGATACATGAATTCTACATGACATGTAATAAAAGTCACTTTATAAAAAATTAAATTTACATTTTTAAGGTATACAGATTTCATGTGCTTCATATATATAGATTTAGGAATATAGTGATAATTCACACACTAGCCTCCCTCCTGACCATGCTCCAACACTTACTCCTCCCTCTCATATTCCCACTCTCAATTTCTGCAAAAATCTATTTTCAGTTTACTTTTTATTCATAAGATTAACCCTACACTGAATTCAACAAATAGAATGAAGAAAGAAAAAACTGTTCCTCACCAGTAGAGACAATGGTTGTAAACAATCTAATAGAGAACCTAAAATCTAATGTCTTGGAGTGAAATGGATATTTTGAGTTCTGATGATTGTTTAAATGTACATTTTATCTGCTATGATTCACTTGTTGAAAATATGTTAACAAAATGTGTGCTATAATTACATTACATGAAAATTGTTACAAAAATACACCTATACCTATTTCTTCTATAATCAGACAAAAATTCTAAGACAAAATATGATAGTAATTGGGGTCAGTGCTGTGGCATAGCGAGTAAAGCTGCTTCCTGCAGTGCCAGCATCCCAAATGGGTGCCAATTCAATTCCCATCTGCCCAACTTTTGACCCAACTCTAAGCTATGGCCTGGGAAAGTAGTACAAGATGGCCCAAGTCCTTGGGCCCCTGCACCCACATAGGAGACAGGGAAGAAGCACTTGGCTCCTGGCTTCGGATCCGTGCAGCTCTGGTCATTGCGGCCAATGGGGAGTGAACCAGTGGATGGAAGACCTCTCTCTCTCTCTCTCTCTCTGCCTCTGCCTCTGTGTAACTCTGCCTTTCAAATAAATAAATAAATATTTCAAAAACCACAATGAAACTTTAAAATGATAGTCATTAAATTGCATTGATTTAATTTAATCTCAATCTGCACTAGGAAGAAAGGAAACATGCTTTATTCCCATCAACAGTTATATTTACTGGTTTGTGTGTTGGTCAATATTTCTTATGTATAGTTATTACTTTTTGCTTTTTTTTGTTTTTTACTAAACAAATATATACCTATAAGTGTTCAGCTTCTTTTTAAAAAATAAAGTAAAAATTATTGAAAATTTATTTAGATACTATCACAGATAAATTTTTGAATTCTTGAGCAACCTCAATTTTAAACAAGAATAAAGGCAAATTTCTTGGAAAATTAATCCTTTAGTTACCTATACCAAAAAATAAACTATTGAATTTTTTAGCAAACTCAAATATGTAAAAGGATAACAAATACACTATTTTAAGTGTAAAAATATACTATATCCTCTGCTGAAGAATAGTGTAGTAATACTATATTAACAGTGGTAAAATAAGCATAATATATTTGTGATTAGAAAATTACTATAAATAATTATATCAACCTATTATATGCAAACATGAATATCAGTATTTTATAAAATAACAGAAAATTCATTTAAAATAAATAAATATTTATTTATCTTGGAAATGCTTCATCTTTTAATTGAGTTTTTTTTATTTTTAACAGGCAGAGTGGACGGTGAGAGATAGAGACAAAGAGAAAGGTCTTCCTTTTCTGTTGGTTCACCCCCAATGGCCGCTGTAGCCAGCATGCTGTGGCTGGTGCACTGCACTGATCCAAAGCCAGGAGCCAGGTGCTTCTCCTGGTCTCCCATGGGGTGCAGGGCCCAAGCACTTGGGCCATCCTCCACTGTACTCCAGGGCCACAGCAGAGAGCTGGACAGGAAGAGGAGTGACCAGGACAGAATCTGATGCCCCACTGGGACTAGAATCTGGGGTGCTGGTGCTGAAGGTGGAGGATTAGCCTATTGAGCCATGGTGCCAGCCTTTTAATTGAGTTTTAATATAAACTTACTTGATAGGGATAGAAGAAGAGAGATTGAGTTTGAGAGTGAGAAAAAGAAAACTCCTATCTGCTAGTTCATTTCAAAAATGCCTGCATTTCGGTCCTCAACTGATGCTGAAACTAGGAATCAAGAACTCAATCCACATACCCCATTTGGGAAACAGGAACTGAACTACCTGGTTCATCACTACTGTACCCAGTTATCTGCATTAGCAGGAATCTGTAATTCAGAGCACAAACAGGTACACCCAGTATGGGATGTGGTTGTCTTAACAGTTAAGACTAATTCCAACCTAATTGAATATTTTAAGATAAAATCAGCAATTTACTTGAAAGATATAGGTGATGTCTCATTCTGTGGTTTACTGCCCCAGAGCCAGCCAGCAGGGATATGGGAATTCAATTCAGTTCGCATACAATAGGTATCAAGAACTCAATTATTTGAACCATCAACACTGCCTCCCCAGATCTAAATTAGTGAGAACCTGGAGTCAGAAGGCAGTTATCCAACCCAGGTACTCGAATATGGTTCAAGGTTTCATAACTGCCAGGCCAAATGTCCACCCCTATCCTCTCTCTCTCATAAGTCCTGGCAATGTTTTCACTTTGCCTGAAATGCTCTCCTATATCCAACTTCATGACTTACATGTAGAATGTTCTATCTTCTCTGTGCTCCAGGTTTCATTATTTTATACACTCTTAATGTTATATGACAGATGAGGAGAAAGCCTCCACCTAATATACTTGTTATGAGAAGAGGTCAACTTTGGAATAAACACAGGATTCAAGATTCACCAGTGCAGACTTATGTCCCAACTCTGTTGATTACTAGCATGGAACATCCTTTAACTTACAAGCCTGGGATGACCTGAAGACCTAGCTAGCAGATCTAACTAGCACAGCTTCTGTAAGGATCAAGTGATTAATGCATTAATCAAAATACAAATAGCAATAGATCAAACATAACTTTGCAGTAGCAAAGTTAAATACATATAATGATAATGAGTGATTTATCATTGTGGCAATATTTATAATTAAACTTTATGTACCTTTATATGAATAAGAACAGTGTCAAATGAATCATCATGGCAAAATCTGCAATACTGCTAATAAATGTACTTAAAGAAAGTAAATTGTTCATATTGTCCTGAAAAGAACTAAATATTCTTGGTCCATTGAAGCCTATATACTAAAATTATATAATGAATTCAAATTAGTAACAATGGGACTGATTTTGACTTTTTTCAAAATTGATTCATGAATTTTGGAATTCTTTGCCATGCTTTTCAGCTCACTATTTCTCCTTCACATTTTCAGAAAAAATATACATATAATTGAAAATATTTTTTTCAACTTTTATTTAATAAATATAAATTTCCAAGGTACAACTTTTGGATTATAGTGGCTTTCCCCCATCATCTGCCTCCCACCCACAACCATCCCATCTCCCACTCCCTCTCCCATTCCATTCACATCAAGATTCATTTTCAATTATCTTTATATACAGAATATCAAACTTAGTATATACTAAGTAAAGATTTCAACAGACTGCACCCACACAGACACACAAAGTATAAAGTACTGTTTGAGTAGTAGTTTTACCATTAATTCACATAGTACAACACATTAAGGACAGAGATCCTACATGGGGAGCAGGTGCACAGTGACTCCTATTGTTGATTTAACAATTGACCCTCTTATTTATGACATCAGTATTCACCCAAGGCTCTTGTCATGAGCTGCCAAGGCTATGGAAACCTCTTGAGTTTGCCAACTCTGATCTTATTTAGACAAGGGCATAGTCAGAAATGGAAGTTCTCCCTTCAGAGAATGGTACCTCATTCTTTGATGGCCCATTCTTGGAAAGATTTTTTAATGAGGGAAGTACAACATTGATCTTGTGTCTATCCTTGGTTGAAAGTAAAGCTTGCTTACACTGTTGATGGTGAAAAGTCATTTGCAATCTTTACAACTTTCCTCTTCAATCTGACCTTTGCAGCTCACCAAAAATGAAATGTTTGCACACCATGCTTAAATTCCATTTTACAATATGGTGTGTCATTCTTTCTCAGCACAGCATAGTCATTTTAGGCAATTGTAAGCTTGACACCTGATTTCACTTAAACATTGCCTTCCCAGAGCATAATTAGTAGTGCATTTTTACAAAGGCACATCCACATGGCACAGATGGCATTCTTCATACCAGACAAGCAATGATGGAGTTGGAAACCAACCAAATCATCCGCAAAAATTGTGAGAAAATCAAGACAGACATCGGAGTGGAAGGAAAATGTTCCTTCTCTTCCAAATTGTATATGAACGTATGTTAAAACCTGTTCTTCACTTTTTTATTTCTTCTCTTCTTAGTGCATTATTACTGCAATTTGTGCTCATAACCACATTTTTGTTTAAATTTAGTGATGCCTATAACACTGCCAATTTAAAATGTTGTAGCACTCCATTTTTCAACTATATTAACAGGGATTTAAAATAATTTCCTTAGATGATCTCACATCTTTTCATTCATGTATTTATTCAAAAATGTTTACTGATCACTGCAAACTCTCAGGTACAGTCAATGGTTGCACTAGGGCACTTCAAAAAGTTCATAGAAAAAGCAATTAAGAAGTGACTGCTTTGGAGAAAAAAAAGTTGAAATCCATGCAGTTTGTTCATTGCATACATTCTCCATGAACTTCTTGGAGATCCTTCTACATATGGCTTTCAAAACTTTTGTGTAGAAAAGATGTGTGACCAGGGTGTAACCATTTGATAGCATCTTGAAGCCCAGGTCAACATCTGGAGATTATTCTACACTATTGGGATTTCTCTGCAAAGGAAGGGCCATGAAATGCTCTGTCTTGGCCAACAGGTGAACAAATGACAGGCAGAGTGGATAGTGAGAGAGAGAGACAGAGAGAAAGGTCTTCCTTTGCCGTTGGTTCACTCCCCAATGGCCACTGTGGCCAGTGTGCTGCAACCAGCGCACTGTGCTGATCTGAAGCCAGGAACCAGGTGCTTCTCCTGGTCTCCCATGCGGGTGCAGGGCCCAAGTACTTGGGCCATCATCCACTGTACTCCCAGGCCACAGCAGAGAGCTGGACAGGAAGAGGAGCAACCGGGATAGAATCTGATGCCCCAACCAGGACTAGAACCAGGTGTGCCCATGCCACAGGTGGAGGATTAGCTTATTGGGCCATGGCACAGGCACAAATGTGTAAATTTTAAATTTGCTAAAGTCACCACAAGCTACTTAATAATGTGGTTTGCATCTAGAGATCCACTCTGGCTGCATTGTGAAGGACTGACTACACACTGCAAGAGAGGCCTGGAGAGCAGGAGGAACAGCTGGCTTCTCTGGTTTTCCCTAAAGGTTAATCCAGGGCCACAGGGTTCCTGTGTCCTCCTGCCCAAGTATCCCCATAGAAACTCCAGTTCTGGTCCATACAGATTCATTTGTACTTTGTTTTTTTAAACTGAAGACAAGCTTTCTCTTTTATTTAAAGGTTTCCATGTTTATTTGAAAGGTTGAGCTTTAGACAGAATGGGATGGGGTCAACGGGGAGAAACAAAGAGATCTTCTATATGCTAGTTTACTCCCCAAATGGCCACAAAATCGAGGGCATGGCCAGTCCAAGGCCAGGAGCCAGGAACTCATCTTGGTCTCCCACTTGGTTGGTAAGGTCCATTGTACTTAGATCCATGCCCTGCTGCCTTCCCAGGCACATTGGCAGGAAGATGGATCCAAAGCAGAGCAGCCAGGACTCCAGCAGGCAGTCTTCCATGGGTTGCTAGCATGCAAGTGGCAGCTTAACACACTGCATTATGATGGCAGCTCCAGAAGACCTTCCTTTAATTTTGAACATCTTCATTAAAAATTATCTTGGACAAGGGTGAGCATTTAGCCTAGCACGTAATACCCCAGTTAAGGTGTGTCTTAATTCAGTTCAATTCATATTTAATTTCTGGCTGTGGATCCAGATTCCAGCTCCCTGCCAATTTGCACCCTGGAAGTCAGCAGGTAATAGCCCATCTCTTGGGACCTTGTCAACCATATGGGAGACCCAGACTGAGTTCTGACTCCCGCCTTCAGCCTGGACCAACTCTGAGTGTTGAGGAATTTGGAGAGTAGACCAGCAGGTGGTTAATTTCTCCCTCCCTCTCTCTGTCTTCTCTCAAATAAAAAAAAATTGAGAGTACTTAAGTCATTATTAAATTATTAATTGTATTATTGGTTAGAAAGATTAATACAGACAACTCAAATTGCTTAAAATTATTTATAAGAGACAATGTATTATCTATCTAGTAATATTTCACATAATAGGATAATAAACATGTGTTTATATACTACTGTAAATAACTGTAGCATGGTTACTTTTCAAATAAATCATGTTTTTATAAAAAAGAAAATCATTTAGGTCTTTTTTTTTTTTTTTGCCAGAGTGTCTTGGCTTTCCATGCCTAAAATCCTCGCATGGCCTCTTCAGCCAGATACGAATGCCTTAAGGACTGATTCTGAGGCAAGAGTGCTGTTTAGGACATCTGCCCTTCTATGAGTCTGCTGTGTATCCTGCTTCCCATGTTGGACCGTTCTCTCCCCTTTTTATCCTATCAGTTAGTATTAACTAGTCTTATTTATGTGATCCCTTTGACAAAAAAAAAAGAGGACCTAAATGAAAGATCTCTGTGAATAAGATCCCAGTAGAAAGAACAGGCCATCAAAGAAGGAGGTACCTTTCTCTGAAGGCAGGAGAGAACTTCCACTTTGACTATGACCTTGTCTAAATAAGATCAAAGTCGGCGAAATCAAAAGGCTTCCATAGCCTTGGCAACTCATGACTAGAGCCTAGGGAGATTACTGACGCCATAAAGAAGAGTGTCAAATTGTTAAGTCAACAACAGGAGTACTGTGTACTTACTCCTTGTGTAGGATCTCTGTCCTTATTGTGTTGTCCAATGTGAATTAATGCTATAACTAGTATTGAAAGAGTATTTTACACTTTATATTCTGTGTGGGTGCAAACAGATGAAATCTTTACTTAATATATACTGAATTGATCTTCTGTATATAAAGATAATTGAAAATGAATCTTGATGTGAATGGAATGGGAGAGGGTGTGGATAAGGGGATGGGTGCGGGTGGGAGGGAAGTTATTGGGGGGGGAAGCCATTGTAATCCATAAACTGTACTTTGGAAATTTATATTTACTAAATAAAAGTAAAAAAAAAAAAATCAGCATTTTTTGTGGACTTTTCAATGACCTGTTATCTGTCTAAACAAAAATGCAACTAAGTACTTTCCTAGTTTTTTTGTCAAAGTAGAAAGTTGATCATTTTTAACATTATAATTTTACAAATGTGTAATATATAACAAGTAAATAGTAAATATATGTGATATTTTAAAATTTCTTATCTAAGAAATCTGAACATCACTACTGAAAAAAAATTAAGGATATGATCAATGATGTTTAAAATACAATTATCGTCCTGCTCTGCGGCTCAATAGGCTAATCCTCCACCTCTGGTGCTGGCACACTGGGTTCTAGTCCCGGTTGGGGCACTGGATTCTATTCTGGTTGCTCCTCTTCCAGTCCAGCTCTCTGCTGTGGCACAGGAAGGCAGTGGAGGATGGCCCAAGTGCTTGGGCCCTGCACCCACATGGGAGACCAGGAGAAGCACCTGGCTCCTGGCTTTGGATTGGTGCAGCACACGGGCCATAGCGGCCAATGCGGAGTGAACCAACGGAAAAAAAAAAAAAGAAGACCTTTCTCTCTGTCTCTCTCTCTCTCACTGTCCACTCTGCCTCTCAAAATAAATAAAGAAAAAAATTTTTTAAATTTTAAAATAAATTATCAGAGGTCAGCACTGTGGCTTAGTGGGTTGAGCTGCTGCCTGAAGAATGGACCTTCATGGAACTGTAGTTTGTGACTGTAAAATGCTTAGCACTGGGGGCAGCTTTGTGGAGTAGCTGGTTAAGCCTCCACTTGAGACACTGTTGGAGACCCTGCTGCTGCATTTCCCATCCAGCTCCCTGCTAATGCACCTGGGAAAGCAGCAGAGGATGGCCAAGTGCTTGGGCCCCTGCATTCACGTGGAGACTCAGAAGAATACCCTGGCTCCTGGCTTGGTCATGGCCCTGGCTGTTGCCACCATTTAGGAAGTGAACCAGTGAATGGAAGATCTCTTCTCTCTGTAACTCTGCCTTTCAAATACAATAAATCTCTGTGGCCAGTGCCATGGCTCACTAGGCTAATCCTCTGCCTGCAGCGCAGGCACCCTGGGTTCTAGTCCCTGTTGGGGCACCAAAATCTCTCCCAGTTGCTCCTCTTCCAGTCCAGCTCTCTGCTGTGGCCCAGGAAGGCAGTGGAGGATGGCCCAAGTGCTTGGGCCCTGCATGCACATGGGAGATCAGGAGGAAGCACCTGGCTCCTGACTTCAAATCGGCTCAGCGTGCCGGCCATGGTGGCCATTTAGGGGTTGAAGCAATGGAAGGAAGACCTTTCTCTCTGTCTCTCTCTCTCTCTCACTGTCTAACTCTGCTTATCAAAAAAATAAATAAACAAATCTATGAGTGTGTGTGTGTGTATAGATATACACACATATATGCATATATTATATTATATATTATATAGTTATATAATATATAACATAGTTATATAGTTACATAACATATATAAGAAACATAATTATATAATTTATAATAACATATAATTATATATTAGAATATATCACATTGGACTATATATTATATATCTTAAATATAATATAATATAAATAACTATGTATAATATATATAATTATCAGCAAACTCAGTAAGATGTTTAATTCATTTAGAAATTGAATAAATACAACTTAAAGTATGTGTTTTTCATCAGATTCAAAACAATTATTGCAACTGTTGACATATTGACATATATAAGACAATGGCCATTGAATAGAATGTGAATTTGCGAGGTGGAGGCAAGATGGCGGAATAGGAAGGGAGCACACTGATAGTCCAGGGAGAGATAGTTGAATAAAGTGGAGATACTGCAGGTTCAAGGAAGAGTAGGGGAGGAAACAGCAGAAGAAACTCTTTCGGAAGGCGTGATTCACAGCGGACCTGCGTGGAGAGCGTGGGAGCCCAGAGTTCGGGACACCAGCAGCAGACTCAACACACCAGCGCTGGAACGCGAGGTGAGCCAAACCTCAATAGCCCAAGACACCGGCAGGCAAGTGGAGAGAGGAGACTAGAGGGAACGACCCCCGGGGGGGAAAAGTTCACCAGGCTAACTGGAAGAGAGAGAGAGAGAAAAAAGTGACTGGTATGGACACGGGTTTCTCTCTCTCCACTCACCTCTCAAGGGCGATAGAAAATCTCTCTCGTGAAAATGAAATATTAAGGAGGAATCAAAATGAAATGAAACAACTAGTACAACAGGAAACTGTGATAGTGACTGAAGTGAAGAATTCAATAGATCAAATGAAAAACACAATAGAGAGCCTTACAAACAGAATGGGTGAAGCAGAAGAGAGAATATCGGACTTAGAAGACAGAGAACAGGAAAGGATACAGTCAGACCAAAGAAACGAAGAGGAAATTAGAAATCTAAAACATATTGTCGGGAATCTACAGGATACTATTAAAAAAACCAACATTCGGGTTCTAGGAGTTCCTGAAGGCATGGAGAGGGAGAAAGGATTAGAAGGCCTTTTTAGTGAGATATTAGCAGAAAATTTCCCAGGTTTGGAGAAGGACAGAGAAATCCTAGTACAGGAAGCTCACAGAACCCCTAATAAACACGACCAAAAGAGATCCTCACCACGACACGTTGTAATTAAACTCTCCACAGTGAAACATAAAGAAAAGATCCTAAAATGTGCAAGAGAGAAACGTCAGATTACTCTCAGAGGATCTCCAATCAGACTCACAGCTGACTTCTCATCAGAAACTCTACAAGCTAGGAGGGAATGGCGAGATATAGCCCAGGTACTAAGAGAGAAAAACTGCCAGCCCAGAATATTATATCCTGCAAAGCTATCATTTGTGAATGAAGGTGAAATAAAGACTTTTCATAGCAAACAGAAATTGAAAGAATTTGTCGCCACTCGTCCAGCCCTGCAACAGATGCTTAAAGATGTATTACACACAGAAACACAGAAACACGGTCATCAATGTGAAAGAAGATAAAGGAAGGAAATCTCACAGCAAAAGATCACAGGGAATTCAAAGCATATATTAGAACTTATCTTTGGCAAATGGCAGGGCAAAGTTACCACTTTTCATTAGTCACATTGAACGTTAATGGCCTGAACTGTCCAGTTAAGAGACACCGATTGGCTGATTGTGTTAAGGAACAAAACCCATCTATTTGCTGCTTACAAGAAACACATCTTTCCAACAAAGATCCATACAGACTGAAAGTGAAAGGCTGGAAAAAGATATACCATGCCAACAGAAATGAAAAAAGAGTGGGCATAGCCATCTTAATATTGGACAACATAAACTTTACCACAAAAACTATTAAGAGTGACAAAGACGGACACTATATAATGATTAAGGGATCAATAAAACAAGAAGATATAACAATTATCAATGTATATGCACCTAACTACAGGGCACCAGTTTATCTAAAAGATTTATTAACGGACTTAAAGGGAGACTTAGACCCCAATACAATAGTACTGGGGGACTTTAATACTCCACTCTCAGAAATAGACAGATCAATAGGACACAAGATCAACAAGGATACAGTAGATTTAAACGACATTATAGCCCAAATGGATCTAACAGATATATACAGAACTTTCAATCCTACAGCTAAAGATTTTACATTCTTCTCAGCAGTACATGGAACCTTCTCTAGGATTGACCACATACTAGGCCATAAGGCAAGTCTCAGCAAATTCAAAAGAATTAGAATCATACCATGCAGCTTCTCAGACCATAAAGGAATGAAGTTGGAAATTAGCAACTCAGGAATCCCTAGAGCATACGCAAACACATGGAGATTGAACAACAGGCTCCTGAATGAACAATGGGTCATAGAAGAAATTAAAAGAGAAATCAAAAATTTTCTGGAAGTCAATGAGGATAACAGCACAACATACCAAAACTTATGGGATGCAGCAAAAGCAGTGTTAAGAGGAAAGTTTATAGCAATAGGTGCCTACATCAAGAAATTGGAAAGGCACCAATTAGATGAGCTTTCAATGCACCTCAAGGATCTAGAAAACCTACAGCAAACCAGACCCAAATTTAGTAGGAGAAGAGAAATAATTAAAATCAGAGAAGAAATCAACAGGATTGAATCCAAAAAATATTACAAAATAAGCCAAATGAGGAGTTGGTTTTTTGAAAAAATAAACAAAATTGACACCACATTGGCCCAACTAACTAAAAAAAGAAAAGACCCAAATCAATAAAATCAGAGATGAAAAAGGAAATGTAAAAACAGACACCACAGGAATAAAAAGAATCATCAGAAATTACTACAAGGACTTGTATGCCAGCAAACAGGGAAATCTATCAGAAATGGATAGATTCCTGGACACACGCAACCTTCCTAAATTGAACCAGGAAGACATAGAAAACCTAAATAGACCCATAACTAACACAGAAATTGAAACTAATAAAGGCCCTCCCAACAAAGAAAAGCCCAGGACCAGATGGATTCACTGCTGAATTCTACCAGACATTTAAAGAAGAACTAACTCCAATTCTTCTCAAACTATTCAGAACAATTGAAAAAAGAGGGAATCCTCTCAAATTCCTTCTATGAAGCCAGCATCACCTTAATTCCTAAGCCAAAAAAAGATGCAGCATTGAAAGAGAATTACAGACCAATATCCCTGATGAACATAGATGCAAAAATCCTCAAAAAAAATTCTGGCCAAGAGAATGCAACAACACATCAGAAAGATCATCCAACCAGGCCAAGTGGGATTTATCCCTGGTATGCAGGGATGGTTCAATGTTCACATTAACAGACTGAAGAAGAAAAACCATATGATTATCTCAATAGACGCCGAGAAAGCATTCGATAAAATACAACACCCTTTCATGATGAAAACTCTAAGCAAACTGGGTATGGAAGGAACATTCCTCAATACAATCAAAGCAATCTATGAAAAACCCACAGCCAACATCCTATTGAATGGGGAAAAGTTGGAAGCATTTCCACTGAGATCTGATACCAGACAGGGATGCCCACTCTCACCACTGCTATTCAATATAGTTCTAGAAGTTTTAGCCAGAGCTATTAGGCAAGAAAAATAAATTAAAGGGATACAAATTGGGAAGGAAGAACTCAAACTATCCCTCTTTGCAGATGACATGATTCTTTATCTAGGGGACCAAAGAACTCTACTAAGAGACTATTAGAACTCATAGAAGAGTTTGGCAAAGTAGCAGGGTATAAAATCAATGCTCAAAAATCAACAGCCTTTGTATACACAGACAATGCCATGACTGAGAAAGAACAGCAAATATCAATCCCATTCACAATAGCTACAAAAACAATCAAATACCTTGGAATAAACTTAACCAAGGACGTAAAAGATCTCTACGATGAGAATTACAAAACCTTAAAGAAAGAAATAGAAGAGGATACCAAGAAATGGAAAAGTCTTCCATGCTCATGGATTGGAAGAATCAATATCATCAAAATGTCCATTCTCCCAAAAGCAATTTATAGATTCAATGCAATACCAATCAAGATACCGAAGACCTTCTTCTCAGATCTAGAAAAAATGATGCTGAAATTCATATGGAGGCACAAGAGACCTCGAATAGCTAAAGCAGTCTTGTACAACAAAAACAAAGCCAGAGGCATCACAATACCAGATTTCAGGACATACTACAGGGCAGTTGTTATCAAAACAGCATGGTACTGGTACAGAAACAGATGGATAGACCAATGGAACAGAATTGAAACACCAGAAATCAACCCAAACATCTACAGCCAACTTATTTTTGATCAAGGATCCAAAACCAATTCCTGGAGCAAGGACAGTCTATTCAATAAATGGTGCTGGGAAAATTGGATTTCCACGTGATGAATCATGAAGCAAGACCCCTACCTTACACCTTACACAAAAATCCACTCAACATGGATTAAAGACCTAAATCTATGACCTGACACCAGCACGTTACTAGAGAACATTGCAGAAACCCTTCAAGATATTGGCACAGGCAAAGAATTTCTGGAAAAGACCCGGGAGGCACAGGCAGTCAAAGCCAAAATCAACTATTGGGATTGCATCAAATTCAGAAGTTTCTGTACTGCAAAAGAAACAGTCAGGAGAGTGAAGAGACAACTGACAGAATGGGAAAAAATATTTGCAAAGTATGCAACAGATAAAGGGTTAATAACCAGAATCTACAAAGAGATCAAGAAACTCCACAACATCAAAACAAACAACCCACTTAAGAGATGGGCCAAGGACTTCAATAGACATTTTTCAAAAGAGGAAATCCAAATGGCCAACAGACACATGAAAAAATGTTCAAGATCACTAGCAATCAGGGAAATGCAAATCAAAACCACAACGAGGTTTCACCTCACCCCGGTTAGAATGGCTCACATAGAGAAATCTACCAACCATAGATGCTAGAGGGGATGTGGGGAAAAAGGGACACTAACCCACTGTTGGTGGGAATGCAAACTGGTCAAGCCACTATGGAAGTCAGTCTGGAGATTCCTCAGAAACCTGAATATGACCCTACCGTTCGACCCAGCCATCCCACTCCTTGGAATTTACCCAAAGGAATTTAAATTGGCAAACAAAAAAGCGGTCTGCACCCTAATGTTTATTGCAGCTCAATTCACAATAGCTAAGACCTGGAACCAACCTAAATGCCCATCAACGGTAGACTGGATAAAGAAATTATGGGATATGTACTCTTTAGAATACTATACCACAGTAAGAAACAACGAAATCCAGTCATTTGCAACAAAATGGAGGAATCTGGAACACATCATGCTGAGTGAAATAAGCCAGTCCCAAAGGGACAAATACCATATGTTCTCCCTGATCGGTGACAACTGACTGAACACCAAAAAGGAAACCTCCTGAAGTAAAATGGACACTATGGGAAACGGTGACTTGATCAGCATAGCCCTGACTGTTAATGAACAACTTAATACATTATCCCTCTTAGTATTTTTTTTGTCTGTTCTACTTAATATGACTGGTTTAATTCTGTAATTATCACACAGTTATTCTAAAGTGTTGAAATTTAACTGAAATGTGATCCCTGTGAAACATAAGAGTAGGAATAAGAGAGGGAAGAGATGTACAATTTGGGACATGCTCAAGCTGACTTGCCCCAAATGGTAGAGTTAGAAACATACCAGGGGACTCCAATTTAATCCCATCAAGGTGGCATGTACCAATGCCATCTCACCAGTCCAAGTGATCAATTTCAGTTCACAATTGATCATAATGAAAGGACTAAGAGTCAAAGGGAGCACATAAACAAGTCTAGTACCTGCTAATACTAACTGATAGAATAAATAAAGGGGAGAGTGATCCAACATGGGAAGCAAGATACTCAGCAGACTCATAGAATGGTGGATGTCCTAAACAGCACTCTGGCCGCAGAATCAGCCCTAAAGGCATTCCGATCTGGCTGAAAAGCCCATGAGAGTATTTCAGGCATGGAAAGCCAAGACACTCTGGAAAAAAAAATAAAAATAAAAATAAAAAACCCTAAATGAAAGATCTCTGTGAGTGAGATGCCAGTGAAAGAACAGGTCTTCAAAGAAGGAGGTACCTTTCTCTGAAGGGAGGAGAGAACCTCCACTTTGAATATGACCTTGTCTAAACAAGATAAGAGTCGGTGAACTCAAAAGGCTTCCATAGCCTTGGAAACTCATGACTGGTGCATAGGGAGGTTACTGATGCCATAAACAGGAGTGTCAATTTGTAAAGTCAACAACAGGAGTCACTGTGCACTTACTCCTCATGTAGGATCTCTGTTCTTAATGTGCTGTACATTGAGACTTAATGCTATAATGAGTACTCAAACAGTATATTTCGCTTTGTGTTTCTTTGGGGGTGCAAAATGTTGAAATCTTTACTTAATGTATACTAAACTAATCTTCTGTAAAAAAAAAAAAGAAGAAATTATCAATTCCCAACTTGACTCTCACTGGGATTAAACATGACAATAGGTCTGATCTGATTTCATCATCATTTAAAAAATCATCTATTATTTTTCACTTTATGCTTGTGTGGAAGCAAACTGTTGAAATCTTTACTTAATGTATGCTAAAATGATCTTCTGTATATAAAGAGAATCAAAAATGAATCCTCATGTGAATGGAAGGGGAGAGGGAGTGGGAAATGGAGTGATGCGGGTGGGAGAGACAATATGGTGGGGAAGCCATTGTAATCCATAAGCCGTACTTTGGAAATTTATATTCATTAAATAAAAGTTAAAAAAAAGCTAAAAAAAAAAAAGAATGTGAATTTGCAAAAGAAATCGGTGATGTGTACCAAAAGTCTTAGCATTACAGATTATATTTATTATATACTCTTGTCCCAAATAAGCACTTCCTAAAAAATCTTTCTTTGGAAAAATAGGTTTCAGAAGGGTCTATGGAAACTTTTTCTTAGGGAAACTTGAGGATAGAAAAGTAAATATCTAACAGTACAGTATTCATTAAATAGTATATGATAAATCCATATGAAGAAACATACTGTTTAGCAATAAAATATATTTACATTATTAAGCAAAAAAAAATCCTTGCGGAGCAGGATGTATGATATATATTTTATATATCCACTGTTTTTCTAAAACATGCTTATTTATTTTTTAAATATTGATTTATTTATTTGAAAAAGTTACACAGAGAGAGCAGAGGCAGAGAGAAAGGGGGAGAGAGAGAGAGAGAGAGAGGTCTTCCACCCACTGGTTCACTCCCACAATTGGCGGCAATGGCCGGAGCTGCGCCAATCCCAAGCCAGGAACCAGGAGCTTCATCTGGGTCTCCCACACGGGTGCAGCACTTGGGCCATCTTCCACTGCTTTCCCAGGCCATAGCAGAGAGCTAGGTTGGAAGTGGAGCAGCCAGGTCTTGAACTGCTGGCCATATGGGATGCTAGCATTTCAGGCCAGAGCGTTAACCTGCTGCACCACAGCACCAGCCCCAAAAACATGTTTATACAGATATATTTCCTCAAGCCTTGTGTTATGTGAGCGAAGCCATCTGTTTGACTCACATAAGCGTACCTTAAAAAGATTGTGGAAATGGAATTAAAAGTTAAATTTATTTTGGTTCAAAACATGTTGAAATTTATATATACATGGGTTATTTAAAAGTTCATGGAAAACATGTATTATGAGAAATACATATTTCAAATGTTATGCACCAACATAAACTTATCTTCTACTTCTATTTCCCATGAAATTTTGAAATCCATCAGAAAAACATGGTGTTCCTGGGAAATATCTGGCCATTATTTAATATATTGTAGAGATGCTAAATCTGCCTGAAGTTACTAAGAAAGAGTGTGGTCGTGATTAGACACTTTTTCATTTAACCTCTCTGCGTTGTGACCGATCATCACATTTAAAGAAACTATTTCCAGGTGTTGTGCAATCTCTGATACCGAAATCAGAGCAGAGAGTGTCTTCTTGACGCGGCGGCTCACCGGCCGGAGCCCTAGGGCCAGTTGAAGGGGCTGCCCACCCGCAGCGAGTCCCGGGTGATTGTCTCGGTGGGCGTCTTGCCCACCAGGCACAGCAAGTGGAGCTGCGCAATGAGGGGCGCCTGGAGCTAGCGCAGGGCTGGGCGCGCTGCGGCTGGGACGGGTACTGGGCGCGCAATACTCCATGAGAGCCACCTGCGCCTGCTCCTGCAGCCTTCCCGCGCCCAGAAGCCGAGAGGGCCATGACCTTGAGGCAGTAGGACTCCACCCAGTTCCCCCGCAGGCGGCCCAGCTTGTCCACCTGCTCCTGGTCCAGGAAGGCCATGCGCGCTCGGCCGGCGGTGGCGCCCTGTGCAGGCAGGGGCAGCGCTAAGAGCAGCCGCGCCGCCAGCGCTCTCACCTGGTCCATGCACAGCGCCGCTGCTGCCGCCCCCCCGCACCTGCCACACCCGCAGCTGTGCCATCAGCTCCCACACTGCTGCCTGGGAACGAGTCTCCGCCTTCGCACCTGCCGCGCCCGCAGCTGCACAGGAACAAGCCTCTGTCCGCCTTCTCGCCAGCAACCAGCCAGGAGGGCTGCCAGAGGAGGTGGCCAGCGCTGCCCGGCAGCGACTGCGGGATGCGGCCCCGCTGCAGCGCTGCGGGGCGGCAGGAGGGAGAGAGAGAAGGGCAGGGAGAAGATGGCCAGGGCAAGGATCTCTCAGAGTCCCCCCCACCCCAGCTCCGGGAGAGCCCGGGTCGGGAGGGGGCCTGGGGTCTTCCCCAGGTGGGACTGGGAGCTGGGGCCTCGCCCATAGAAAGCAGGTGAGGTGGGAGGAGGGAAACCGAGGCAGGGAGGGCTGGCTGCCAGGCAGGGCAAATTAAGGAGCCTTAATGAGCCCGCCCACCTGGCCTGATCGAATCCATGAGCTCCAGTCTTGGGCCAGCCTCATGCAGGGCGCATTACCAGCCCTGGAGGGGACTTGGGGCTGGAGGTGGGGCTGAGTTCTGGGGGGTGGGGGTTAGCTGTGCAGTAGGAGTGGTCAAATGGGGCCCAAAAGTGCTGCCCTGGTTATAAGCCCCGCCTGCACCACTCCTCCCCCCATCCTACCCCCAGGGCCTTTGCACCGCTCACCCCCCCTTCTTCAAACCCCCACCCCCAACTCTTCCTCCTCCAGCCCAGGCTGGGGCGTGGGGTTCAAATCCCACCCACAACTCCCTCTTTAACACCAACCCCCGAATTAACAAATCTGCTTTAGAGCAGTATTGGCCATGGAGGAAGGGCTACCCTGGTGGCAACTGAAGCCATGGGCTATTTACTGAGGGCCAACTGTATGCAGGGACCCTGGGGCACAACAGTGCACAAGACAAAGAGAGTCTCTGGAGAAGTCATTGGGTTCCAAAGCAAAGTAAGGGGTTGTGATCCATGAGGGTGGGAAGCCGTGCATGGGGTGGGGGGTGCAGCACGTGGCTGTAGTCAGGCCCACCTGAGGGCCGGGCCAGCGGGATTTCAGATCAGCCATGTGAGAAGAGGGGGCACAGGTGAACCCCCCAAGCTGAAGGGAGTGGCTTTTCCAAGGGGCTCTGAGCCGACTTTATCAGCTTCCCTCACAGACGCAGTGAGGGGAGAGGACTTCAAAAGCGCAAGAGACTGGAGTCAGACCCTGGGAAGAACCGGCAGACAGAAAGCAGGTATGGGGTGCGCATTTATCCTGAGGCTGAAACGCCCTCTCCACCACTACCCCGAGAACACCGCCGCCCCCCCCACCCCCCGTGTGGAGCCTGGAGAAACTGCAGGGCATCAGGGCATCAGCGTTTAGGGCCGTGCTGCTTGGACTGTGTCTGCCCTGGGCCAGGCCGGGGCTTCTGGGGGAGGGAACAAGAGTGGGGTCCCCATGGGCTCAGGCTGCCCGGCTCCTGCCTTAAGCAAACAGAGGCAGGGGTGGGGGCAACGGAAACCAAATAAATGTGTGTATGTGCGTGTGTGTCCATGTATGTGTGTGTCCATGTATGTGTGTGTCTGTGTATGTGTGTGTGTATTTCTTCAGGACGCAGTGGCCTGGCCTGGGCAGGGGGACCGGGCCCTGGCCACAGCTGTAATTGGATTCCTGCACCAGTACAGGGTACAATGGCCCTGGTCTTGTGGTTAGCAGGTGCCAACCCCGGGCCCCACCGGCGAACTGCAGGGAGGATGGGGGCCGCTCACCCTCCTTCCGCAGGCAGCGGGGCTGGGGTGCCATTCACCCACCTACCGCACGCCCCCCCCCAGGCTGCAGCGTGGCTGGGGGCCACTCACCCTCCTTCTGCACAACCCCCCTGGAAGCACTTCTTGAGCCGGCAGGACTGGCACTGGTCACGCTGATGTTGGTCCATCTGACAGTCCCAATTGGACCTGCAGGTGTAGCAGTGTTAGGAGCCGATTGTCTAATGAATATACAGGTGTGTGTTTTTAAAGCCTGATAATTTTAGACATAACTTTCTCCACGTTTTATATTTCTATATTTTAGTTTTCGTGTATCCATTTGAAAGGCAGAGAGTAATTCTGTGTGTGTGTGGCAGGAACCCTATTCCTTGAGCCTTCCTGTGCTGCCTCTCAGCGTCTGCATTAACAGGAAGTTGAAGACAGAAATGGAATCAACACTCAGTCGCCCCCATTCCATTGTAGCAAGGTTGTCTCAAGGGGATTCTTAACCACTTGGCCAAATGCTCCCTCCTGCTTACTACTTTTTAAACACCACTCTCTTACATTACATAGGCCCAGGATCACAAAAATTACCAATTCCAATGTTGGCAAAGCCAATGAAAATGGAGCTCTTACAAAGTAAATGAAAGCCTAACGAATTATTTAATTAGAAGTATTAGCTTGAATAAAATAATACCTTGAGTTTCATGTTTCATCAGGTTAGATAAGTGATGGATTTTCAATATCAATATACACTGAACATAAAAAAGATGTACAAATATTTTCAACCATCAGTATTACACATTTGCAAAAGCAGTGGATGCTTGAATAGTTCTACAAAAATGTGTTCCAAAATCATGTGATTAGTCTTTAAATAAAGGAAATGAATGTTTATCTCAATGAACCATTTCCAAAAGGGCAGAAATAGAAAATAAAGACCCTATTCATTAAATAAAACTTAATAAAAAGCAATTGGTATGTGATAAATGATTCTGGTATTATAGATGAGCATTGTGCTGTCATAATCAATTGTGATATCATAGTCCTACCATTGTGCCATCATAACCCATCATCATACTGTCATAAAACACACTATGATATCATAATAAATTTTCAAATGATGAACCACCATTCTGATAACATAAGAATTCCCTTTTGCCAATATAATCAATTCTGATGTAAAAGCCTGCTGTTGCTGTAATAAAGTACCATGATGCAATCAGCCAGAGCATTATGACATCAGAATTAATTTTGATGCTGTTAATCACAATTGTTATCATAAGAAATTTTCATGTTATAATCAATTGCTATGTGGTAAACCTTGATTCTGATATAAAATACCTGTGGGGAGCAACTGGGACTAGACCAAGTTACTGGAATTAAGACTTATTCTATGCATCTGCTCTCCCACAATATGGCACTGAGAAGGGAGTAAACAACTTTTACACAGCTGCCTCCAGTTTGACCAGTAAACTGCAGGAGCTGATCCTGCTCCTGATTGGAGGAGAGCAGCGTACTCGGCGTGTGGGTAGCAGAGTTGGGATTGGTGGAAGAGGACTATAAAGGAGAGACAACATGCACCAGGAACATCTAAGGGGAACATCCGGATAACATCTGAGCAGCCCCCGAGAGAGCCAGCCGGCGGTGTGCTGCTCCCCCGCGGAAGTGGGGAAAGTGGCAGGGGGCACCGCCCTTCCACGGAGGTGGAAGGACCGCAGCCAACCTGGGAAGAACCAGCAGCAAACCCGGGAAGGGCCGAGCAGACAAAAGAACAACGCAGGGTCTAGTGTCGTTCCTCCATGAAGAGGGGGAGCGACAATACCATTGTGATGTCAATTGCTATGTCATTAACCTACCATTGTGCCATCATAAAAATTGTGATGTTATAAACCAATCATCTTGCTACATCTACCAATTTTGATGTCATAAACCACTGTTGTATTTTCTTTTAACACATTGGAAGATTATAATGTTTGTTATGTTAAACCTCATTTCTGTTATCATGATCCTGTCATTGATATCATAATCAATTGTGTTATCATAATGAAAACAATATGCCATCATAAGAAATTGCGATGTCATAGATCAACATTATATTTTCATAATAATATTGTAGTATAATCAAATGGTCTGAGTAAACAACCATTCTGATATCATAAACCTACATTTGTGATATCATCATCAAAAGTGATATAATCTTTTCTGCCTTCATACCAATTTTGATGTCATGTACCACCTTTATTGTCATAAAACATCATGATATAATCTATTGGTTTGTGATAAGCTATCATTCTGATACCATAATTTTACATTTGTGATTGTGATGTCAACAAATCTGTTGTCATATCACATATATTGTGATGTCATAATTAATGAATTCATAAATCTACTGTGATATGATTCTGATATGGTTATGATATCATAATAAATTTTGATATTATAAACTTACCATTTTGGTGTCCTAAATGATTGTGATTCGATAATCCACATTGTGAAATCATAGTTAATTTTGATGTTATAACTGATTGACTTCTGATAAACATTCATTCTGATATCATAAACCTACCATTGTGAAGTCCTAATCATTTGTGATGTCATAATCCAAATTTTATGACATCATAATGAGTTTTGAAATCATAAATTGCCATTGTATTATCAAAAAACATTATTTTGTCATAACCAGTTGATACATGATCAATTATAGTTCTGATAGTATAAACATACCAATGTGCTATTGTAACAAATTGTGATATCATAAACCTACCATTGTTCTTTCATAAACTTTGGTGTCATCATGATATTGTCATAAGACACATTGTGAAATTGTTATCAATTTTTATGTTATAATCTACCATTCTGATATCAACCTAACATTCTATCATAATCAATTCTGATATTAAAAATGTTTCTGATGCCATAATTAGTTGTGATGTCATAAACATTATACCATATAATCAATTTGGATGTAATAAACCCCTTTATATTGCCACAATAATATAGTATCATACATTCTGGTATCAGAAACATACCCTTAATATGTCATTGTCATAACATCATTTTGTCATAATCAATTTTGATGTAATAAAGCTACCATTTTTCTTTCATAAATTTTTTGTTAAATCATCACACATTGTGTCATAATAAAATTTGATGTCACAAATAACCTTGCTTTGCCAAAAAAAGTAATGTTGAAATAAAATGTTAAGTGATAAAACACCATTCTGAGGGCCGGCGCTATGACACAGTATGTTAATCATCTTCCTGTGGTGCCGGCATCCCATATGGGTGCCCATTGGAATCCTGGCTGCTCCTCTTCCAATCCAGCTCTCTGCTATGGCTTGGGAAGGCAGTGGAAGATGGCTCAAGTCCTTGGGCCCCTGCACCCACATGGGAGACTGGAAGAAGCTCCTGGCTTCTGGCTTCAGATCGGCTGGAGTTGCAGTCATTTGGGGAGTGAACCAGTGGATGGAAGACCTTTCTCTCTGTCTCTCCCTCTCACTATGTGTAACTCTACCTCTCAAATAATTAAAATCTTTAAAAAAAAACCACCATTCTTCTATCGTAAAACTGTCTTTGTGAATCAGTTGTGATTTTATAAACAGTGTTCCATAATAACTAATTTTGATGGCATATACTTTTTTTGCATTATCATAGAAAAAATTGTGGAGGCAGGCATTGTAGCATAATGGATTAAATTGCCATGTGGCAAGACAACGTTTCATATGGGCACTGGTTCAAATCCTGGCTGCCCCAGTTCCAATCTGTCTCCCTGCTAATGAGCTTGGGAAGGCAGCAGAGGACAGTCCAAGTCCTCGGTCCCTGTTCCCATGTGAGAGACCTGGATAAATCTCCTGGCTCCTGTATTTGAACTGGTACAGCTTTGGCCATTTTAGCCACTTGGGGAAATGAATATCCTTCTCTACTTCTGACTTTCAAAAAATTAAATAAATATTTTTTAAAATTGTGATATCAGTCTATTCGTTTGGATAAGCCACCCTTCTAATATCATAAACCTACCTTTTTGTTGCCATATTCAAATTGTGATGACATAAAGCTACCTCATTGTGGGGAGCAACTCGGACTAGACTAAGTTACTGGAATTAAGACTTATTCTATGCATCTGCTCTCCCACAATATGGCGCTGAGAAGGGAGTAACAACTTCTACGCAGCTGCCTCTCGCCAATTTGATTGAGCTGCAGGAGCTGATCTTGCTCCTGATTGGAGGAGAGCAGCGTACTCGGCGTGTGGGTAGCAGAGTTGGGATTGGTGGAAGAGGACTATAAAGGAGGAGAGAGACAACATGCACCAGGAACATCTAAGAGGAACATCTATCTGAAGGAACACCTGTGCAGCCCCCAAGAGAGCCGGCCGGCGGTATGCTGCTCCCCCGCGGAAGTGGGGAAAGTGGCTAGGGGGAACCACCCTTCCACGGAGGTGGAAGGGATGGTAGCCAACCCGGGAAGAACCAGCAGCAAACCTGGGGAGGGCTGAGCAGATGAAAGAACAGCGCAGGGTCCTGTGTCGTTCCTCCACGAAGTGGGGAGCGACACCTCATGCCATCATAATCAATTTTGATGTCATAAATGACCATTATATTGTCATAAAACACTGTAATGTGATTCTTCCAACCTTACCCTCCCTCACACCCACATTCCCACACTTCTTCCTCCTCTCTCTCCTATTCTTATTCTTATTTTTTACAAAGATCTATTTTCAATTAACTTTGTTTTTTAAAAATTATATTTATTTGAGAGATAGAGTTACAAACACTTTGTGGGAGAAACAGAGAGAAAGGTCTTCTGTCCACTGGTTCACTCCCCAAATGGCTGCAATGATCAGAGCTGGACCATTCCGAAGCCCCAGGCCATAGCCATAGCAGAGACACTGGATTGGAAAAAGGAGCAGCTGGGACTAGAACTGGTGCCCATAGGGGATGCTGGTGCTGCAGGTGGAGGATTAGCATACTGCACCACAGCACCAGCCCCTCAACTTTATACTCATAAGATTAACCCTACAATATATAAGAGTTCTACAAATAGTATGAAAAAATTATCCCTTAACAATTGTGACAAGAGCTGTTTAAAACCATTGCATCTAAAAGTGGCAACTTCACTTCTATAGATTACCTTTCAGGTACTCTATTAGTTTCCACAGATCAGGGAGAAAATATGGTATTTGTCCTCTTGTGGATGGCTTATTTCATTAAGTATAATGGTTTCCAGTTTCATCCATTTTGTTGCATTATTTTAAATCACTGTGTAGTATTCCATAGTGTATATAAAAATAATTTATCTAGTCTTTAGTTGATGGACACCTGTGTTGATTCCATATCTTAGCTATTATGAACTGAGCTACAATGACCAAAAACTGCCATCACAATCAATGTGGTTGTCATAAACCATGATAGTCTGTGTAGCCATAATCAGTTGTTATGTGATAAAACAACATTATAATATCATAAACCATTGTGCCATCTTTGTCAATTGTGCTGCCATAAAAATAATATCATGCCCTATTGTGCCATCACAATATGTTGTGATGTCAAAAACCAAGGAACCATCGTGAAATCATCAATATTGATATCATTAAACACCATTGGATTATAATAAAAATTTTGATGTGAAAATCATTTTGTGATAAACCACCATTCTGATGACATAAAACTACCTCTATGATGTCATAATGTATTGTCATAAAATCCATTTTGGCATCATAATCAATTTTGATACCATAACCATCATTGCAATACCAGTCAGTTGTGGTGCCATAATACCATTGTGATGTCCTATTCAATTGTGATGTCATAGTACATTGTTGTCATAAACTAATGTTGAGATGCCACAAATTATCATTGTCATAAACCAACCATTGTAATATCATAATCAAATTTGAAGTAAAAAATGTGACATAATCAATTTTGATGTATTAACCATCATTGTGATATTTTAGCCAATTGTGATGATAGAAAACCATTGTGATACCATAATCAATGTGAAGTCATAAATTTTTGATGTCATAAACTAATATTTAGATGCAATATGCAAAACTTTGTCATATAATAAACTGTTTATTGTGAACACACGAAAGAACTGACATCATAAACTTATCATTGACATAAACTGAGCACTGTGATGACCTAAACCTTAAACGACACTACACCCCAAATGGATCTAACAACTATCTACAGAGCTTTTCATCCTACACTTAAAGAATTTACATTCTTCTCAGCAGTACATGGAACCTTCTCTAGGATTGATCACATACTAGGCCATAGAGCAAGTCTCAGCAAATTCAAAAGAATTAGAATCATACCATGCAGCTTCTCAGACCATAAAGGAATGAAGTTGGAAATTAGCAACTCAGGAATCCCTAGGGCATATGCAAATACATGAAGATTTAACAACATGCTCCTGAATGAACAATGGGTCATAGAAGAAATCAAAAGAGAAATCAAAAACTTTTTGGAAGTAAATGAGGATAACAGCACAACATACCAAAACTTATGGGATACAGCAAAAGCAGTGTTAAGAGGAAAGTTTATAGCAATAGGTGCCTACATCAAGAAATTGGAAAGGCACCAATTAGATGAGCTTTCAATGCATCTCAAGGATCTAGAAAAACTGCAGCAAACCAGACCCAAATCTAGTAGGAGAAGAGAAATAATTAAAATCAGAGAAGAAATCAACAGGATTGAATCCAAAAAATATTACAAAAATAAGCCAAATGAGGAGTTGTTTTTTTGAAAAAATAAACAAAATTGACACCACATTGGCCCAACTAACTAAAAAAAGAAAAGACCCAAATCAATAAAATCAGAGATGAAAAAGGAAATGTAAAAACAGACACCACAGGAATAAAAAGAATCATCAGAAATTACTACAAGGACTTGTATGCCAGCAAACAGGGAAATCTATCAGAAATGGATAGATTCCTGGACACACGCAACCTTCCTAAATTGAACCAGGAAGACATAGAAAACCTAAATAGACCCATAACTGACACAGAAATTGAAACAGTAATAAAGGCCCTCCCAACAAAGAAAAGCCCAGGACCAGATGGATTCACTGCTGAATTCTACCAGACATTTAAAGAAGAACTAACTCCAATTCTTCTCAAACTATTCAGAACAATTGGAAAAAGAGGAAATCCTCTCAAATTCCTTCTATGAAGCCAGCATCACCTTAATTCCTAAGCCAAAAAAAGATGCAGCATTGAAAGAGAATTACAGACCAATATCCCTGATGAACATAGATGCAAAAATCCTCAATAAAATTCTGGCCAAGAGAATGCAACAACACATCAGAAGGATCATCCAACCAGGCCAAGTGGGATTTATCCCTGGTATGCAGGGATGGTTCAATGTTCACATTAACAGACTGAAGAAGAAAAAGCACATGATTATCTCAATAGATGCCGAGAAAGCATTCGATAAAATACAACACCCTTTCATGATGAAAACTCTAAGCAAACAGGGTATGGAAGGAACATTCCTCAATACAATCAAAGCAATCTATGAAAAACCCACAGCCAACATCCTATTGAATGGGGAAAAGTTGGAAGTATTTCCACTGAGATCTGGGACCAGACAGGGATGCCCACTCTCACCACTGCTATTCAATATAGTTCTAGAAGTTTTAGCCAGAGCTATTAGGCAAGAAAAATAAATTAAAGGGATACAAATTGGGAAGGAAGAACTCAAACTATCCCACTTTGCAGATGATATGATTCTTTATTTAGGGAATCCAAAGAACTCTATTAAGAGACTATTAGAACTCATAGAAGAGTTTGGCAAAGTAGCAGGGTATAAAATCAATGCACAAAAATCAACAGCCTTTGTATACACAGACAATGCCATGGCTGAGAAAGAACAGCAAATATCAATCCCATTCACAATAGCTACAAAAACAATCAAATACCTTGGAATAAACTTAACAAGGATGTTAAAGATCTCTATGATGAAAATTATAAAACCTTAAAGAAAGAAATAGAAGAGTATACCAAGAAATGGAAAAATCTTCCATGCTCATGGATTGGAAGAATCAATATCATCAAAATGTCCATTTTCCCAAAAGCAATTTATAGATTCAATATGATACCAATCAAAATACCAAAGACATTCTTCTCAGATCTAGAAAAAATGATGCTGAAATTCATATGGAGTCACAGGAGACCTCGAATAGCTAAAGCAATCTTGTACAACAAAAACAAAGCCAGAGGCATCACAATACCAGATTTCAGGACATACTACAGGGCAGTTGTAATCAAAACAGAATGGAACAGAATTGAAACACCAGAAATCAATCCAAACATCTACAGCCAACTTATTTTTGATCAAGGATCCAAAACCAATCCCTGGAGTAAGGACAGTCTATTCAATAAATGGTGCTGGGAAAATTGGATTTCCACGTGATGAACCATGAAGCAAGACCCCTACCTTTCACCTTACACAAAAATTCACTCAACATGGATTAAAGACTTAAATCTATGACCCGACACCATCAAATTATTAGAGAGCATTGGAGAAACTCTGCAAGATATAAGTACTGGCAAAGCCATCTTGGAAAAGACCCCAGAAGCACAGGCAGTCAAAGCCAAAATTAACATTTGGGATTGCATCAAATTGAGAAGTTTCTGTACTTCAAAAGAAACAGTCAGGAAACTGAAGAGGCAACCGACAGAATGGGGAAAATATTCACAAACTATGCAATAGATAAAGGGTTGATAACCAGAATCTACAAAGAGATCAAGAAACTCCACAACATCAAAACAAACAACCCACTTAAGAGATGGGCCAAGGACCTCAATAGACATTTTTCAAAAGAGAAAATCCAAATGGCCCACAGACACATGAAAAAATGTTCAAGATCTCTAACAATCAGGGAAATGCAAATCAAAACCACAATGAGGTTTCACCTCACCCCGGTTAGAATGGCTCACATTCAGAAATCTACCAACCATAGATGCTAGAGGGGATGTGGGGAAAAAGGGACACTAACCCACTGTTGGTGGGAATGCAAACTGGTCAAGCCACTATGGAAGTCAGTCTGGAGATTCCTCAGAAACCTGAATATAACCCTACCGTTCGACCCAGCCATCCCACTCCTTGGAATTTACCCAAAGGAATTTAAATTGGCAAACAAAAAAGCGGTCTGCACCCTAATGTTTATTGCAGCACAATTCACAATAGGCAAGACCTGGAACCAACCCAAATGCCCATCAAGAGTAGACTGGATAAAGAAATCATGGGACATGTACCCTATAGAATACTCTACAGCAGTCAAAAACAATGAAACCCGGTCATTTGCAACAAGATGGAGGAATCTGGAAAACAATATGCTGAGTGAATTAAGCCAGTCCCAAAGTGACAAATATCATATGTTCTCTCTGATCGGCGACAACTAAGTGAGCACCAAAGGGGAAACATGTTGAAGTGAAATGGACACTATGAGAAACAATGACTTGATCAGCTCTTGTACTGACTGTTGATGTACAATGTAATACTATATCCATTTTAGTATTTTCTCTTTGATTTGTTCTAGTACTATTGGTTGAACTCCATAATTAACACACAATTATTCTTAGGTGTTTAAATTTTAACTGAAAAGTGATCCCTGTTAAATGTAAGAGTGGAAATAAGAGAGGGAGGAGATGTACAATTTGGGACATGCTCAATCGGACTTGCCCCAAAGGGTGGAGTTAGAATCATGTCAGGGAATTCCAATATAATCCCATCAAGGTGGCATGTACCAATGCCATCTCACTAGTCCAAGTGATCAATTTCAGTTCACTATTGATCACACTAATAGGTCTAAGAGTCAAAGGGATCATACAAACAAGTCTAGTGTTTGCTAATACTAGCTGATAGAATCAAAAAGGGAGAGAACGATCCATCATGGGAAGCAGGATACACAGTAGACTCATAGAATGGCAGATGTCCTAAATAGCACTCTGGCCTCAGAATCAGCACTTAAGGCATGTGGATCTGGCTGAAGAGCCCATGAGAGTATTTTAGGCATGGAAAGTCAAGACAACCTGGAAAAAAAAGAAGACCTAAATGGAAGATCTCTGCAAGTGAGATCTCAGTGGAAAGAACAGAGCCATCAAAGAAGTAGGTACCTTTCTCTGAAGGGAGGAGAGAACTTCCACTTTGACTATGACCCTGTCAGAATAAGATTGAAGTCAGCGAACTCAAAAGGCTTCCATAGCCTTGGCAACTCATGACTAGAGCCTAGGGAGATTACTGACGCCAGAAACAAGAATGTCAAATTGTTAAGTCAACAACAGGAGTCACTGTGTACTTACTTTTCATGTGGGATCTGTCCTTAATGTGTTGTCCAATGTGAATTAATGCTATAACTAGTACTGAAACAGTATTTTACACTTTGTGTTTCTGTGTGGGTGCAAACTGATGAAATCTTTACTTAATATATACTGAATTGATCTTCTGTATATAAAGAGAATTGAAAATGAATCTTGATGTGAATGGAATGGGAGAAGTGGGAGATGGGAGGGGTGTGAGTGGGAGGGAAATTATTGGGGGAAGGCATTGTAATCCATTAACTGTACTTTGAAAATTTATATTTACTAAATAAAAAAGAAAAAAAAACAAAAAATATATATACTGAATTGATCTTCTGTATATAAAGATAATTGAAAATGAATCTTGATGGGAATGGAATGGGAGAGGGAGTGGGAGATGGGAGGGGTGTGAGTGGGAGGGAAATTATGGGGGGGAAGCCATTGTAATCCATTAACTGTACTTTGAAAATTTATATTTACTAAATAAAAAATAAAAAAGAGGGTAAAAAAGACTCCAGAAAACAGTTATGCTCCACTTCAAAAAATGAATAAGAGTTATTACAAGAAGAAAGGGGTGTAAGTGTGTTCTTCTAAAGGAAACAGAATGGGCAAAAGCTCTGAAGTAGAAGAGTGCATGGCAAATCCATGGTATCATCCTATCAGATATTGCCAGCCAGACTCTAGAGGTTGTTAGGATTCAAATTCTACCTCTACTGGCTGATGCTGTGGCTCAATTGGCTAATCCTCTGCCTGTGGTGCTGGCACCCCAGGTTCTAGTCCCAGTTGTGGTGCCAGATACTAGCCCCGGTTGCTCCTCTTCCAGTCCAGCTCTCTGCTGTGGCCTGGGAGGGCATTGGAGGATGGCCCAAGTGCTTGGGTCCCTGCAACTGCATGGGAGACTGGGAGGAAGCACCCAGCTCCTGGCTTTGGATCAGCACAGGACCAGCCATAGTGGCCATTAGGGGAGTAAACCAACAGAAGGCAGACCTTTCTCTCTGTCTCTCTCTCTCTCACTGCCTAACACTGCCTGTCAAAAAAAAAAATCAAATTGTACCTCTACCAACTACAATTTGTGTTACCTTAGGCAAAATATAAAACCATGATACGTGCCCTTCTAATGTAAAATGAAGATGATTATTTTACTTCATAGGCAGGTTGGATCAAGCAAATTAACATATAGACAGCACATATCTAGTAGTAGTGTTAGGATTATTGTCAGATATTATTTATATATATTATATAATATGATTTGATATTTTATACTACTTGTCTAGATAGAATTAAAACACTGATTATTCTTTCTTCTGTTAAAGGTAAAAATACTGTGCATACATTTGTTTTAATTTTTAGATTGAAATTAAAATTTGTGTATATCACATACATAAAATAATCATACATTCTAACAATACTGTTCAATGACTTTTGGTAAATGTATACTGTTGCTCCCCCTCTTCGCGGAGGAACAACACAGGACCCTGCGCTCTTCTTTTGTCTGCTTGGCCCTCCCCGGGATTGCTGCTAGTTCTTCCCGGGTTGGCTACCGTCCCTTCCACCTCTGTGGAAGGGCGGTTCCCCCTGTCACTTTCCCCACTTCCGCGGGGGAGCGGCACACCACCGGCCGGCTCTCTCGGGGGCTGCTCAGGTGTTCCTCTTAGATGTTCCTGGTGCATGTTGTCTCTCTCCTCCTTTATAGTCCTCTTCCACCAATCCCAACTCTGCTACCCACATGCCGAGTACGCTGCTCTCCTCCAATCAGGAGCAGGTCCTGCTGTTTATTGGTTGAACTGGAGGCAACTGTGTAGAAGCTATTTCCTCCTCTCCCAGCGCCACATTGTGGGAGAGCAGATGCATAGAATAAGTCTTAATTCGAGTAACAGTCTAGTCTGAGTTGCTCCCCACAGTATACCGGTGGGAAACCATCACCACAATCCAGCTTTAGGGAAGTCCCATCACTCCAAAAGTTCTTACAAGCATTTTTGAAGTCTTTCTCCAATTATACCAATTTTACCCAGCAGACCCATGTAAGTCATAAACTGCTATCTCTCCATATATATTTGCCTCTTCTGTATAAATGGAATTATAGACTATGCAAAAAAAAAGACTTTGGTAGAATGAGGTGTGTGGTTGAAGAAAGCTTGGAAGGGCAGTGGTTTTATGCTGTGCAGTGCTCCAATGAAGAGCAAAATCAGTAGAATTTCAATTTATTCTTTCCTCCATTTTGGAATCTCCCAAACCCACAGTCAATAAAACCATGAGATTGCAACCATTCTATTATTTTCACAGCAACATGTTGTAAGCAATGACCAGAATCACAAAACCATCTTTGAGAATTGTGGTGTTTACTTTGAAATATGAAAGGAAAATATTCCATAATGCAGTTCCAAGGATGCAAAATAACAGTTAATGTCAATTAACTGACATGAAAGATCTAAAACATATTTTAAGTACAAAGGCCATCATACATTTTAAATAGAAATCTATTATGCTCCTTGCTTCATTCAATAATCCTATAAACTCCTAAAGTACAGGACTGAATTCATAGACTACACTTGTTACACTACAGGCATGGATAGACACACATATTTTCAATAAATTCTTTCTGAGTTTATGAGTGAACTTTACAAAGAAGCTAAGAAAACACAGTTTTCTGATTATATCAAGCATTGAGAAATCTGATTGGGATGATTTGAGTGATGCACCTGGCCTTACATGTCAGTATTACTCTTTCTTGAGAGGTATAGAAATTTTCCATAGCAACTCTCTAATGAAAATTGCAAGTGAGGTGTAATCCAGTGTTAATTCTAAGAAACAGTAAAACAGCTTTGTAGGATCAACATTAGAATGGAGTCCTATTGCCACAACACGTGTGTCACATTATATTGTGATTGCCAAGAAAAACATAGAGAGTATACTCATTCTAAAACTAGTACGAAAACATGTAAATGAGCTATTTGTCCAGCATACTTTCCAATAATTCATTTTGCAAAAGTTTCTCCATTCCTTCTGGTTCCCCTCTGCCTCTGGGTTTATGTTGCCCCATATTCAGTCCATCCCTATCTTGCTTTACATGTGAAAATAGAATGAGGATCTTTCTAATGTAATTGGACCTAGATATTTACATATTAAAATATATTATTCATTAAACACTTACTGTTTACCTATTTTAAAATCACCATTTGAGATGTGTAGGATAGATGAATAAAACTGATACAAATCAGTGGCTTTGTAAACCTTACATTGTATGAGAACCACAGTTTGTCAGACACTGAATTGTATGAGAACCACAGTTTGTCAGACACTGAACCATTTTGTTTTTATTTATTTAAAAGGCAAAGTAAAAGATAAAGAAGGAGGTAAAGAGAGATGGGGAAGAGTGTGATGAGGGAGAATAGAGGGAGAAAGCATCCAACCATTGGATCAATCATCAAGTGCCCATCTTTAAGACTGAATCAGTCCAAAGTCAAGAGCCAGGAACTCCATCCAAACCTCCCAGAGGTGTGGCAGGACACAAGCCCTTGCACCATCCTCTACTGCTTTCCCAAGTACATCAATAGCTAGCTTAATGGTGGTTGCTAGCATTCAAAGCATCACCCCAATATGAGATGTGAGCATTTCAAGCTGTAGTTTAACATGCTGAGATGCAATGCCTACCACACACTGAATTATTTTACACAAGTTACACATCCCTCACAACAAGGAGGCAGGTGCCTTTATTATCCACACTTTATAAGAAGTTGTAATAAATGTTTAAATGCAAGGCTACATGTCCAGTTTTACACACACAGGAATGATTCCAATCCATGCATCTAACTCCAAAGCATACAGACTTAATCATGACAAAACCCCACACTTTATGAAATGCTGGTAGCACACAAATATGTAGAAAGAGAGGCATACTATACAATTATTCCCTAGCATGCTAATTTGTAATTGTCCCAATTATGTTTACTTCCCACAAGAAAGGATGCTTTATGAGCCAAGCAGGCCTTAGAATACAGGAGTTAAGGGAACACCTTACTGTTTGTTGTCCAGCTACTTGGCCTCTTTTGGCCTCAGTTTCCTTATGGATAAAAAAACCCACAATGTCCAACTCACAGAGTAACAGAGAGAATGAAAAACAAATGTGTGCAGAATGCTTGGCTCACAAGAAGCACAATAAATTGCTGCTGCTATCCGTATTCCTAGACACAGCACTGGCTCCCACAGCATGAAGCCAAAGCTGGGTATTCAGTAAATCACTGAAAAAATATAGGTTTTGGGGTTTTTCTCATATCTTCCAGGTTCCTTGGATATTTCTACCCATTCAACAAACATTTGAGCAGCTTCTATTCCATGTTAGGCTGTTCAAAGGGTTAAACCAAACAGAAAAGTTGTCTACTACTCACTACATAATGCTATGGTTGTCACCCCTAACTTGCCTTCCTTCCTAATACAAAATTATAAGGCAGGCACTCTCTCTAGACAAATTTACCAACATATTAAACATCTAACCCTAATGTCACTAGAATTATTTTATCATATTCTTGCAAATCAATGCAGTCTGAAAATGATTTCTTTTTTTAACCTGTAAAAATAGGCTGGTTGGAATTATTATTGTGAGGCAGGATGTTAAGCTTCCACCTGCAATAAGTTACAAATACAAATTTCAAAACACATGCTCCCATTATGTGGTGATTAACTGAGGCAAATTCTACTATAGCCTTGCTTGAGTGTTGATGGTGCAGAGGTAATTGAGGAAATGCACAGGCTCTTCATCAGCATACCCCATCTGTACAAAGCATTAGGCATGGTGTAGAAGAGATATTCCAGACTGTCCATGCCAACCAAGGATGAGAAATGGTAAATGAGAAGTGGGGAGAAACAATACCAGCGTTCATGGTAAAAGGAAGAGTCCCACCTTAATATGTTGACCATGCAGGTATACTAAGGACTTGTCCTCCTTTTCGCCAATGACCCAGCAGGCTGGTTCACCACACTGATGAAGTAATACCTGATTCAGTGCCCACAGGTCACAATTATCTAGGCTATGAGCCCAGTAAACAGATGAGTGTCACCCACAGAGGTGCCAGTGAGGTGTATGAACTACTGTGCCAAGGGACCTACTATGGAGACTATCTGGGGGGATGAGCCACATCAGTGCCGAGGAGTGTCTGAAGCAACACATGAAGTTTATCTGAAATGAGACAACTTGGGATCCCCCTTCAACACAGCATCTAATAGTGACCACTTTGATGTGGATGGCCAGTTGTGGTATCAGCTTGTGGAAAGTGGATGAAGAGGTGTCAGGCAGAACAGCACCTGATGGCACACCTTTAGCTTCATAGTTCCGAGTGACAAGCACAGCACAGTGTGTGAACACTCCATTGCGTGGATGTACTTGGGTATTTTCTAGAGTGTTGAGGGTCTGCACAGCTTAAATTCAGGGGCTATGACCATCAGGGCCAGGAGAGTTGGTTTGGACTGTTGTAGGGCTCCTCTTAAAATAACAGAGGGGTGAGCATTGGGGAACAGCATGTAAGATGGCTCTTTCGAGACCCACATCCTATATTAGAGTAGGTTTGAGTCCCACTCCACTTCCAATCCAGCTTCCTACTAAAGTGCACCCTAGGAGGCAGCATATAATAGCTCAGGTACTTGGGTCTGTGCCACCCACACTGAGTTCTGGGATTTTCACTTCATAAAACCTGATGTTTTCACATCACAACCTGGCTGAATTCCAGCTATTGTGAATATCTGGAGAGAAGAGTGGATGAGAGATCACTGTGCCTTTAATGTGAATAAAATTAATTTTCAAAATTTAAATAAACCTCCTGCATCCATGTGGCCAGACTGGGACTATTCCAGTTGGGCCCCTTCCCTGTGGGGATGGCAGCAGCATAGACTAATTGAAAAAATGCCTGAATACCTCAGTGGCCTCCTTTTCTCAGTTGTGCATCATTGTTTGACATACAAAGTTCATGATGGAGTGTTATTTTCCAGATCACCAACACACATTGCAGCAAAGGAACACCTTATGTTCATCCACTCTGCATGGAGGACCCCATCAGCTCTGCTTCCCAGATGATACGAGTCTCTCATGTGGGTTACAGGGACCCACATACTTCAGCCATCACTCCCTCCAAAAGTGCATATTAGCATAAAGCTGGAATTGAGAGTTGTGACTGTAACCTAGGCATGCCAATATAGGATGTGGACATACTAAGCAGGGTTGTAACACATGCCAAATGTCAATCCCTCAGGGAATTTTTGAAGTGCCTCTGTATATCCAAGGCTTTCAGAGAAAGGAGACAGAGCCTTCTGGGCCCTGCCCCTTTACTACATAGTTTCTGCTTCTCCCCAACATTGCACACTGCTTCATGTGTCTCTCTCTGTGCATGCTCACTTCTGAGGTCTCTTCAGGCAGACAGGGAAGAGCAGCAGAGCACAGAAGAGTGGGTCTGGGAGACAAGGCAGATTAGGGAAAAACTGGACTGTGACAGTTTCTGCCTGGATCCTGCCACTTAGTGTTTAGTGACCACATCTGAAGCAGAGGAAAATTGGACATCTACATGCCAAAAACTGAAATATAATATCTTTATATTACCCAGGCATGAAAGTCAAATCAAAATGAATTGAAGGCTTACATAAAAGGGCTGAGAATATAAAACCCCTTACAAATGGAAGCAAATTCATTGATATTAGTCTCAACAATGATTGTTTAGATATGACACTAAACGCATAGGTGACAAAAGCAAAGACTGAAAAAAATCTAAGAAATATTCTGCATGTGATAGGAAAAACAGAACAGATAAAGCAAGAAATGAAGAAAACATTGGACAACCTGAGTTTGAACACAAACAACTCAAAAACAAATATTGTAATAAAAATTGCACAAAGGATTGATCAGTTTTCCATTGAATATATACAAGTAGCCAACAGGTAACTTAAAAGGGATTCAGAAACAGCTAATGAAGACTACAATGCTAATTAAGACCACAGTGATTATCATCTCATATATGTTAAAACAATTATCCAAAAGTAAAAAGATAACATTGTCCCAGGGTGGAAAAAAGGAATATAAAAATTGTTGCTGAGAAAGTAAATTGGTACATCCAATATAGAAAACATTATGTAGGTCTTCAATCAAAATTAAACATAGAACATATGACAAAGCAATCTCACAACTGCGTGTATATCCAAAGGAAACCAAATCAATATCTCAAATAGATACCTTTATCTCCACATTACTGGCAGCATTATCTACAAGAACAAGATATGGAGACAACCCCACTGTCAACATATGAATAAAGAAAATGTGATAAACACACATACACAGGAATCACAGACAACCTTAATAAGGAAATTCTTCCATTTTGTCAGGATGTGGATCCAAAAATATGAATGTGGACATTAGGCTATTTGAAATAAGGCACAGAAAGATAAATGCCACACAATATCACTCATATGTGTAAGCTAAGAAAGTCGCACTTAATCACAGAATAGAATGGTGGTTGTCATGGGCTGAGAGTGAAGGACATGGGAAAATGTTAGCTGAACACACATTTGCAGCTATGAGATAAATTAACAAAATTAACACCTCAAGACCTTAATATTCAACACAGTAAACAGTTGGTTATGGTATCACATACTCACAACTTGCTAATATCTTCCATATTCTTTAATAACATAGGGATGTAATGTGATGGATATGTTAGATTGTCTTAATCATTTCACAATGTATATGTACAAGAGGACTCCAGAAAGTTTATGAAAAAATGTAATGAAAAGATAATGTGAATTGTCCATAGCTTTTTAACGTCCCTCACATAGCAAAACATCAGTTTTTGATGATACACAAATTGTGTCAGTCATACTCTGACAATTTCGAAAAAATTAAAACAAGCAAAACTAAACAGGCTCCAATATTAAAATATAAATCCAAAATAACTTAGTAAACTAGACATATCTACAGGATTTGGAAGACTTTCATGCAAGAGAAATCATTTTTAAAACACACATAAATTTGAGTGGTCAAAATTTCTATTTTGAAAGTGCAAATAGAGATGGCACCCTGTACAGAGAAAGTGTAAGTGCTAAGACGATGCCCAAGTACCAAATTACAGGGTCTTTCTGCTTCTCTAAAACCTGGGTGAAAACCCCAAGCCAAATAAAATTTCTGTTTCTACCTTACTCAGTCTATGTTACTGTGATATTGGAAACATATGAAGGAGTGAGACATCCTAGAAACAGCTGTGTAAAGAGGTCAATGCCCTGGAAAATACCCTGCAGGCCACATATTGAGAAAACTCGGGGGAACCAGGTCCCTGTGGGGAGGGAAGGAGGAACCGACAGCGCCTGTCCTGCATGAACCGCATACACACAGCCCACATTCTCCCTAGAGACCACCCAGTCCCCACTGCACAATCGGGGGAGACGTGGAGCTACTGCCACACAGCTGGCCTGCTATGGCTCTGGGCTGAGAAGTCTCACCCAAGCAGGGAAGGGGCAGGACCTCGGCGTTCCTGGGTGCCGGTAAAGCCCCCAACCCACGGGTCTGAGGGGACCGAGGGGAAGCCCTGTGCCAGCGCCAATATGGAGCCCACAGATGCCGGAGGCCTGTGTCCTCCTGGCCTTCGGCTCCGTTTTCCCCTCTCGGTACAACCAGGTCCACACACTCACCATGTCGCGGTTGTCAGCTTCCTAGGTGCCCAGCATCCCCGGTGAGTGAAGGTGGAGAGCTGCAGAGGTCGACCTCGCTTGGGAGCCTCCTGGCGGCGGAGCTGTCTCCCAGGAGTTCACTCTGCAGGCAAAACTCTGAGAAGATTGTGATGTCCAGGCCCCGCGTGCTGATGCACTGTGGACGTCACCTTGCCTGATTGGTCAGGTTGCCAGCCTTGAGTGCACGGAACGTCACAAAGCACGGAGCCAATCAGCGTCCCCCATAGCAAGGACCCCTAACTTCAAGTTGTCCTGGATGGGAACAGCGAGAGACAGACCTGGGTTCAGGTCTGAAATAGCCGCCCCTGGGCTCTGCCTCCCCGCGGCTGGAGGGCTCTCACCTCCGAGCTCCTGCTACACACTGGCCTTGCCCTGGGTCCCCGTCCTTCTCCCTGCGGATGCTGCCTGGAGCTGGCGGTAACCTGTTGCAGTGAGTTACAGTTCTGTTTATCCGCTTCCGGCGCTTTCGTTTTCCTTGTATTTCTGCTCATTCTATTGGGTCGTTTGCATTACTTATTGATTTGAATAACATTTAGATGTAACATAATTTACTCTTTTTTTTCTTTTCTTCTGTTTTCTACTCTGCCTATTGATCTTTTATATTTTCTAGTTATTTCTTGCTGGCACTGGTAATCTAATGGATTTTTAAAACATTGATCTTTCCCACAACATTAAATTCATTTATCAGTTTATTTGTTTTTAGATTTTATGGATTCTCCCTAAATAAATATCTTCAATATATTGGCAATTTATTTTTAAGAAATTGATCTTTACATCTTATTTTATTTCTTTTTGCTCTCCCCCTCGCCCCCAACTACTCCTCCAATAAGAAGTTGGCACTAGTAGAGACTTCCTGGTCTAGGTTTACTTCCAGGGTAAAAGCTGTCAATGATTCTGTATTAATCATGGTTTTCGTTGTAGGATCCTTTTAAAAATTTTGATCTGAATAAGAAAGCCATTGCTCTTCTATACTATACTGCAAGCAGTTGTTAAAAATTACATGCTGATTTTTAAATGTTTTTGAACATTAAATTGTCATGTGATTTTCTCCTTGAATTTGTCACCTACCTGGAAAATTTACATGACTTGTTAAGAAATGTTAACCACCTCTTGTATTTTTTATTATATGTGATTTGTTATTCATTACATTTTCATATGCGATTTCATTTATTATACAAATACTAAGGATTTATACATCTGTATATGAAAGAGAGTTTATACTTAATTTATATTGAAAGTTCTGGTCAACTTTGCATCATTATCAATGTAATGCTGGCTTTCTTAAAGAAATCTGAAAATATGCTTTGCTTATTTATACTTTGATACATCTGAGAAATATAGGTTTTTTTAATTTCTTAAATGTTTGAAATATTTTGTGTTTCTATAACTGAAGTTTTGTTTCTCTAACTGTTTTATTGGCTGGTGGCCTTCAAACTGGGATTCAACTTGCTTGTTTTAATTTGGAGTTTTCCTATTTTATACTTCTTATATTGGATTTTAGGAATTTATATTTGTGTTTGTGTTTGGGAATTTGATTTTCAAAGTATAGTGGATTTTTATCTCTAGTCAAGTTTTTATCCCAAGAGTTTTTTTTTTTTTTTTGACATGCAGAGTTAGATGGTGAGAGAGACAGAGAGAAAGGTCTTCCTTCCATTGGTTGACCCCCCAAATGGCCGCTATGGCCAGAGATACACCGTTCCAAAGCCAGGAGCCAGGTGCTTCCTCTTGGTCTCCCATATGGGTGCAGGACCCAAGGACTTGGGCCATCCTCCCCTGCCTTCCTGGGCTACAGCAGAAAGCTGGACTGGAAGAGGAGCAACCAGGACAGAATCTGGTGCCCCAACCAGGGCTAGAACTCTGGGTACTGGTGCTGCAGGCTGAGGATTAGCCTAGTGGGCTGCAGCGCCGGCCTTACCCCTAAGAGTTTTGCAATATTTTTTTCTGATCTTGACAAAGCTCTTTTCTCTGTAAACAATTGTTTTAATACATGAAAATGGACACTAGTGTTACTTTTCCCTGTGTTTCCTCAATTACTTTTACTCATAGTTTATTAATTTTGTTAAAATTAAAAAGTATATCCTGGGGCTGATGCTATGGCATAGTTGGTAAAGCCACCACCTGCAGTGCTGGCATCCCATATGGGCCCCAGTTCAAGTCCCAGGTACTCCCCTTCATATCTAGCTCTTTGCTATGGCCTGGGAAAGCAGTAGAAGATGGCCCAAGTCCTTGGGCCCCTGCACCCATGTGAGAGACCTGGAAGAAGCTCCTGAATTAAGATAAGGCCAGCTCTTGCTGTTGCAGCCCTCTGGAGAGTGAACCAGTAGATGGAAGACCTTTTTCTCTCTCTGCCTCTGCCTCTCTGTAACTCTGCCTTTCAAATATATAACTAAATCTTAAAAAAATATTTCCAGAAATGAATGAAAAATCTGTCCCGGTTGCTCCTCTTCCAGTCTAGCTCTCTGCTATGGCCCAGGAAGGCAGTGGAGGGCGGCCCAAGTGCTTGGGCCCTGCACGTGCATGGGAGACCAGGAGGAAGCACCGGGCTCCTGACTTTGAATTGGCTCAGCTTGCCGGTCATGGGGGCCACTTGGGGGTTGAACCAATGGAAGAAAGACCTTTCTCTCTGTCTCTCTCTCTCACTGTCTAACTCTGCCTGTCAAAAAAAAAATCTATGAGTGTGTGTGTGTGTGTATATATATACACACATATATACATATATTATTATATTATATATTATATAGTTATATAATATATAACAGTTATATAGTTACATAACATATATAATAATTACATAATTTATAATAACATAATTATATATTAGAATATATCACATTAGACTATATATTATATATCTTAACTATAATATATATAATATAATAACTATGTATAATATATATATAATTATCAGCAAACTCAGTAAGATGTTTAATTTATTTAAAAATTGAATAAATACAAATTAAACTATGTGTTTTTCATCAGATTCAAAGCAATTATTGCAACTGCTGACATTTTGACATATATGAGGCAATGGCCATTGAATAGAATGTGAATTTCCAAAGGAAATCGGTGATGTGTACCAAAAGTCTTAGCATTACAGATTATATTTATTATATACTCTTGTCCCAAATAAGCACTTCCTAAAAAAATCTTTCTTTGGAAAAATCGGTTTCAGAGGTGTCTATGGAAACTTTTTCTTAGGGAAACTTGAGGATAGAAAAGTAAATATCTAACAGTACAGTATTCATTTAATAGTATATGATAAATCCATATGAAGAAACATAGTTTAGCTATAAAATATATTTACATTATTAAGCAAAAAAAACCTTGCAAAGCAGGATGTATTATATATATATCCACTATTTTTCAAAAACATGCTTATTTATTTTTTAAATATTGATTTATTTATTTGAAAGAGTTACACAGAGAGAGCAGAGGCAGAGAGAAAGAGAGAGAGAGAGAGAGAGGTCTTCCACTCACTGGTTCACTCCCCAATTGGCCGCAATGGCCAGAGCTGCGCTGATCCCAAGCCAGGAGCCAGGAGCTTCCCCTGGGTCTCCCACACGGGTGCAGCACTTGGGCCATCTTCCACTGCTTTCCCAGGCCATAGCAGAGAGCTGGGTCGGAAGTGCAACAGCCAGGTCTTGAACTGGTGGCCATATGGGATGCCAGCGTTTCAGGCCAGAGCATTAACCTGCTGCACCACAGCACCAGCCCCAAAAACATGCTTATACAGATATATTTCCTCAAGCCTTGTGTTATGTGTACGAAGACATCTGTTTGACTCACATAAGCATACCTTAAAATGATTGTGGAAATGGAATTAAAAGTTAAATTTATTTTGGTTCAAAACATGTTGAAATTTACATATACATGGGTTATTTAAAAAGTTCATATAAAACATGTATTATGAGAAATACATATTTCAAATGTTATGCACCAACATAAACTTATCTTCTACTTCTATTTCCCATGAAATTTTGAAATCCATCAGAAAAACATGGTGTTCCTGGGAAATATCTGCCCATTATTTAATATATTGTAGAGATGCTAAATCTGCCTGAAGTTACTAAGAAAGAGTGTGGTCGTGATTAGACACCTTTTCATTTAACCTCTCTGCGTTGTAACCGATAGTCACATTTAAAGAAACTATTTCCAGGTGTTGTGCAATCTCTGATACCTAAATCAGAGCAGAGTGTCTTCTCACCGGCCGGAGCCCTAGGGCCAGTTGAAGGGCTGCCCGCCAGCAGCGAGTCCCGGGCGGGCGTCTTGCCCACCAGGCGCAGCAAGTGGAGCTGCACAATGAGGGGCGCCTGGAGCGCGCGCAGGGCCAGGCGCACTGGGGCTGGGACAGGTACTGGGCGCGCAATACTCCATGAGAGCCACCTACGCCTGCTCCTGCAACCTCTCAGCGCGCGCAGAGGCCGAGAGCGCCATGACATTGAGGCACCGGACTCCACCGAGTCCCCCTGCAGGCGGCCCAGCTCCTCCACCTGCTCCTGGTCCAGGAAGGCCACGCGCGCTTGGCCGGCAGTGGCGCCCTGTGCAGGCAGGGGCAGCACTAAGCAGCTGCGCCGCCAGCGTTCTCACCTGGTCCATGCCCAGCGCCGCGCCACCACCCGCACCTGCCACACCCGCAGCTGCACCGAGAACAAGCCTCTGTCCGCCTTCTCGCCAGCAACCAGCCAGGAGGGCTGTCTGAGGAGGCGGCCAGCGCTGCTGGGCAGCGATTGCGGGATGCGGCCGCGCTGCAGTGCTGCGGGGCGGCAGGAGGGAGAGAGAGAGAGAAGGGCAGGGAGAAGAAGGCCAGAGCTAGGCTCTCTCAGAGTCCCCCCACCCCAGCTCCGGGAGAGCCCGGGTCGGGAGGGGGCCGGGGGTCTTCCCCAGGTGGGACTGGGAGCTGGGGCCTCGCCCATAGAAAGCAGGTGAGGTGGGAGGAGGGAAACCGAGGCGGGGAGGGCTGGCTGCCAGGCAGGGCAAATTAAGGAGCCTTAATGAGCCCGCCCACCTGGCCTGATGGAATCCATGAGCTCCAGCCTTGGGCCGGCCTCACACAGGGCGCATTACCAGCCCTGGAGGGGACTCGGGACTGGAAGTGGGGCTGAGTCCTGCAGGGGTGGGAGTCAGCTGTCCAGTAGGAGTGGCCAAATGGGGCCCAAAAGTGGTGCCCTGGTTATAAGCCCTGCCTACACCACTCCTCCCCCCCATCCTACCTCAGGGCCTTTGCACCTGCTCACCCCCCGTTCTTCAAACCCCCACCCCCAACTCTTCCTCCTCCAGCCCAGGCTGGGGCGTGGGGTTCAAATCCCACCCACAACTCCCTCTTTAACACCAACCCCCGAATTAACAAATCTGCTTTAGAGCAGTATTGGCCATGGAGGAAGGGCTGCCATGGAGGAAGGGCTACCCTGGTGGCAACTGAAGCCATGGGCTATTTACTGAGGGCCAACTGTATGCAGGGACCCTGGGGCACAACATTGCACAAGACAAAGAGAGTCCCTGGAGAAGTCATTGGGTTCCAAAGCAAAGTAAGGGGTTGTGAGCCGTGAGGGTGGGAGGCAGCTCATGGGGTGGGGGGTGCAGCACGTGGCTGTAGGCGCGCCCACCTGAGGGCTGGGCCTGCGTGATTTCAGATAAGCCACATGAGAAGAGGGGCACATGTGAACCCCCCCAAACTGAAGGGAGTGGCTTTTCCAAGGGGCTCTGAGCCGACTTTATCAGCTTCCCTCACAGACGCAGTGAGGGGGGAGGACTTTGAAAGCACGAGAGACTGGAGTCAGACGCTGGGAAGAACCGGCAGACAGAAAGCAGGTATGGGGTGCGCATTTATCCTGAGGCTGGAACCCCCACCCCCACCCCTACCCCGAGACCACCACCCCCCTCCCCCTTGTGGAGCCTGGAGAAACTGCAGGGCATTGGAGTTTAGGGCCGCGCTGCTTGGACTCTGTCTGCCCTGGGCCAGGCTGGGGCTTCTGGGGAGGGAACAAGAGTGGGGTCCCCATGGGCTCAGGCTGCCCAGCTCCTGCCTTAAGCAAACAGAGGCAGGGGTGGGAGCAACAGAAACCAAATGTGTGTATGTGCGTGTGTGTTTGTGCGTGTGTGTGCATGTATGTGTGTGTGTCTGTGTATTTCTTCAGGATGCAGTGGCCTGGCCTGGGCAGGGGACCGGGCCCTGGCCACAGCTGTAATTGGATTCCTGCGCCAGTACAGGGTGCAATGGCCCTGGTCTTGTGGTTAGCAAGTGCAACGCTGGGCCCCACCAGCCGACTGCAGGGAGGAAGGGGGCTGCTCACCCTCCTTCCGCAGGCCTCCCCCCAGCTGCAGCGGGGCTGGGGGCCACTCACCTTCCTTCTGCACAACCCCCCCGGAAGCACTTCTTGAGCCGGCAGGACTGGCACTGGTCGTGCTGATGTTGGTCCATCTGACAGTCCCAATTGGACCTGCAGGTGTAGCAGTGTTAGGAGCTGATTGTCTAATGAATATACAGGTGTGTGTTTTTAAAGCCTGATAATTTTAGACATAACTTTCTCCACGTTTTATATTTCTATTTTTTAGTTTTTGTGTATCCATTTGAAAGGCAGAGAGTAATTCTACTGTGTGCGTGGCAGGTACCCAATTCCTTGAGCCCTCCTGTGCTGCCTCCCAGCGTCTGCATTAGCAGGAAGTTGAAGACAGAAATGGAAACAACACTCAGAGGCCCTCATTCCATTGTAGCAAGGTTGTCTCAAGGGGATTCTTAACCACTTGGCCAAATGCTCCCTCCTGCTTACTACTTTTTAAACACCACTCTCTTACATTACATAGGCCCAGGATCACAAAAATTACCAATTCCAATGTTGGCAAAGCCAATGAAAATGGAGCTCTCGCAAAGAAAATGAAAGCCGGCCGGTGCTGCAGCTCAATAGGCTAATCCTCCACCTTGCAGCACCGGCACACCGGGTTCTAGTCCCGGTAGGGACACTGGATTCTGTCCCGGTTGCCCCTCTTCCAAGCCAGCTCTCTGCTGTGGCCCGGGAGTACAGTGGAGGATGGCCCAAGTGCTTGGGCCCTACACCTGCATGGGAGACCAGGGGAAGCACCTGCTCCTGGCTTCGGATCAGCGCAATGGCCTGCGGCGGCCATTGGAAGGTGAACCAACGGCAAAGGAAGACCTTTCTCTCTGTCTCTCTCTCTCTCACTGTCCACTCTGCCTTTCAAAAAAATAAAAAGAAAAAAGAAAATGAAAGCCAATGGAATTATTTAATTAGAAGTATTAGCTTGAATAAAATAATAGTTTGAGTTTCCAGTTTCATCAGGTTAGATAAGTGAATTTTCAATGTCAATATACACGGAACATAAAAAAGATGTACAAATATCTTCAACAATCAATATTACACTATTGCAAAAGCAGTGGATGCTTGAATAGTTCTACAAAAATGTGTTCTAAAATCATGTGATTAGTCTTTAAGTAAAGGAAATGAATGTTTATCTCAATGAACCATTTCCAGAAGGGCAGAAATACAAAATAAAGCCCCTAACAGGAACTGGATATGACAATAATTATCTTTGTAAATTCATTTTGTTTTAAGAACTGTTTCTGAAAACTGTATTTTTTAAAAAGTAAACAATATTTTAATGGGGAATTACTAACCATGATATAATAAAATATTTTCTGGAATTCGTGATCACAGTTTGAAGCCAGATTTAATTTAAAAAGTTACTAAACGTGGGAAATAGGCATACAAGAAAAACTATTTTTAATTTTTAAATGTATCTATATCTTTTTTTAAAAACTTTTATTTAATGAATATAAATTTCCAAAGTACGGCTTATGGATTACAATGGCTGCCCCCCCATAACGTCCCCCCCACCCGCAACCCTCCCCTTTCCCACTCCCTCTCCCCTTCCAATAACATCAAGATTCATTTTCGATTCTCTTTATATACAGAAGATCAGTTTAGCATACATTAAGTAAAGATTTAAACAGTTTGCTCCCACACAGAAACATAAAGTGAAAAATAATAGATGATTTTTTAAATGATGATGAAATCAGATCAGACCTATTGTCATGTTTAATCCCAGTGAGAGTCAAGTTGGGAATTGATAATTTCTTTTTTCTTTTTTTTCTTTTTTTTTTTTAACAGAAGATCAGTTTAGTATACATTAAGTAAAGATTTCAACAGTTTGCACCCCCATAGAAACACAAAGTGAAATATAATGTTTGAGTACTCGTTATAGCATTAAGTCTCAATGAACAGCACATTAAGGACAAAGATCCTACATGAGGAGTAAGTGCACAGTGACTCCTGTTGTTGACTTTACAAACTGACACTCCTGTTTATGGCATCAGTAATCTCCCTATGCACCAGTCATGAGCTGCCAAGGCTATGGAAGCCTTTGGAGTTCACTGCCTCTTATCTTGTTTAGACAAGGTCAAAGTCAAAGTGGAGGTTCTCTCCTCCCTTCAGAGAAAGGTACCTCCTTCTTTGAAGACCTGTTCTTTCCACTGGGATCTCACTCACAGAAATATTTCATTTAGTGTTTTGTTGTTGTTGTTTTTTGGTTTTTTTTTGTTTTTTTTTTTTTGTTTTTTTTTTTGTTTTTTTTTTTTGCCGGAGTGTCTTGGCTTTCCATGCCTGAAATACTCTCATGGGCTTTTCAGCCAGATCCGAATGGCTTTAGGGCTGATTCTGAGGCCAGAGTGCTGTTTAGGACATCTGCCATTCTATGAGTCTGCTGAGTATCTCGCTTCCCATGTTGGATCACTCTCCCCTTTATTTATTCTATTGGTTAGTATTAGCAGGTACTAGACTTGTTTATGTGCTCCCTTTGACTCTTAGTCCTTTCATTATGATCAATTGTGAACTGAAATTGATCACTTGGAATAGTGAGATGGCATTGGTACATGCCACCTTGATGGGATTGAATTGGAGTCTCCTGGTATGTTTCTAACTCTACCATTTGGAGCAAGTCAGCTTGAACATGTCCCAAATTTTACATCTCTTCCCTCTCTTATTCCCACTCTTATGTTTATCAGGGATCACATTTCAGTTAAATTTCAACACTTTAGAATAACTGTGTGATAATTACAGAATTAAACCAGTCATATTAAGTAGAACAGACCAAAAAACTGCTAAAAGGGATAATGTATTAAGTTGTTCATTAACAGTCAGGGCTATGCTGATCAACTCACCATTTCTCATAGTGTCCATTTCACTTCAGGAGGTTTCCTTTTTGGTGTTCAGTCAGTTGTCACCGATCAGGGAGAACATATGGTATTTGTCCCTTTGGGACTGGCTTATTTCACTCAGCATGATGTGTTCCAGATTCCTCCATTTTGTTGCAAATGACTGGATTTCATTGTTTCTTACTGTGGTATAGTATTCTAAAGAGTACATATCCCATAATTTCTTTATCCAGTCTACCTTTGATGGGCATTTGGGTTGGTTCCAGGTCTTGCCTATTGTGAATTGTGCTGCAATAAACATTAGGGTGCAGATCGCTTTTTTGTTTGCCAATTTAAATTCCTTTGGGTAAATTCCAAGGAGTGGGATGGCTGGGTCGAATGGTAGGGTTATCTTCAGGTTTCGGAGGAATCTCCAGACTGATTTCCATAGTGGCTTGACCAGTTTGCATTCCCACCAATAGTGGGTTAGTGTCCCTTTTCCCCCACATCCTCGACAGCATCTATGGTTGGTAGATTTCTCTATGTGAGCCATTCTAACCGGGGTGAAGTGAAACCTCATTGTGGTTTTGATTGCATTTCCCTGATTGCTAGTGATCTTGAACATTTTTTCATGTGTCTGCTGGCCATTTGGATTTCCTCTTTTGAAAAATGTCTATTGTGGTACTTGGCCCATCTCTTAAGTGGGTTGTTTGTTTTGTTTTTGTGGAGTTTCTTGATCTCTTTGTAGATTCTGGTTATTAACCCTTTATCTGTTGCATAGTTAGCAAATATTTTTTCCCATTCTTTCGGTTGTCTCTTCACTCTCCTGACTGTTTCTTTTGCAGTACAGAAACTTCTCAATTTGATGCAATCCCAATAGTAGATTTTGGCTTTGACTGCCTGTGCCTCCCGGGTCTTTTCCAGAAATTCTTTGCCTGTGCCAATATCTTGAAGGGTTTCTCCACTGTTCTCTAATAACTTGATGGTGTCAGGATGTAGATTTAGGTCTTTAATCCATGTTGAGTGGATTTTTGTGTAAGGTGTAAGGTAGGGGTCTTGCTTCATGCTTCTGCACGTGGAAATCCAGTTTTCCCAGCACCATTTATTGAATAGATTGTCCTTGCTCCAGGAATTGGTTTTAGATCCTTGATCCAATATAAGTTGGCTGTAGATGTTTGGGTTGATTTCTGGTGTTTCAATTCTGTTCCATTGGTCTATCCATCTGTTTCTGTACCAGTACCATGCTGTTTTGATTACAACTGCCCTTTAGTATATCCTGAAATCTGGTATTGAGATGCCTCTGGTTTTGTTTTTGTTGTACAAGATTGCTTTAGCTATTCGAGGTCTCTTTTGCCTCCATATGAATTTCAGCATCATTTTTTCTAGATCTGAGAAGAATGTCTTTGGTTTCCTGATTGGAATTACATTGAATCTACAAATTGCTTTTGGAAGAATTGACATTTTGATGATGTTGATTCTTCCAATCCATGAGCATGGAAGGTTTTTCCATTTTTTGGTATCCTCTTCTATTTATTTCTTTAAGATTTTGTAATTCTCATCGTAGAGATCTTAAACGTCCTTGTTAAGTTTATTCCAAGGTATTTGATTGTTTTTGTAGCTATTGTGAATGGTATTGATCTTAGCAGTTCTTTCTCAGCCGTGGCATTGCTTGTGTATACAAAGGCTGTTGATTTTTGAGCATTGATTTTATACCCTGCCACTTTGCCAAACTCCTCTATGAGTTCCAATAGTCTCTTAGTAGAGTTCTTTGGATCCTCGAAGTAAAGAATCATATCATCTGCAAAGAGGGATAGTTTGACTTCTTCCTTCTCAGAATCCGGCACCCTGACCGGGACTAGAACCCCGTGTGCCAGTGTTGCAGGCGGAGGACTAGCCTAGTGAGCCGGGGCACCGGCCTGCATGGTATGATTCTAATTCTTTTAAATTTGCTGAGACTTGCTTTATGGCCTAGTATGTGATCAATCCTAGAGAAGGTTCCATGCACTGCTGAGAAGAATGTGAAGTCTTTAGATGTAGGATTGAAAGTTCTGTAGATATCTGTTAGATCTTTTGGGCATAGTGTCGATTAAATCTGCTGTTTCCTTGTTGATCTTCTGTCCGGATGATCTGTCTATTTCTGAGAGTGGAGTATTGAAGTCCCCCAGTACTATTGTATTGGAATCTAAATCTCCCATTAAGTCCCTTAACATATCTTTTAAATAGACCGGTGCCCTGTAATTAGGTGCATATACATTTATAATAGTTACATCTTGCTGTTGAATTGAACCCTTAATCATTATACAGTGTCCCTTTTTGTCTCTCTTAACAGTTTTTGTATTAAAGTTTATTTTGTCTGATATTAATATGGCTACACCTGCTTTTTTTGGTTTCTGTTGGCATGGAATATCTTTTTCCAGCCTTTCACTTTCAGTCTGAATGCATCTTTGTTAGAGAGATGTGTTTCTTGTAGGCAACAAATAGTTGGGTTGTGTTCTTTGAGCCAATCAGCCAATCGGTGTCTTTTAACTGAAGAATTAAGACCATTAATGTTCAATGTGACTATTGATATGTAGTGACTTTGCCCTGCCATTTTCCCGGAGATATTTTCTAATATATGCTTTGAGCTTCCCATGCTCATTTTACTGGTAGGTTTTCTTCCTTTCCCTTCTTTCATATTGATGGCCGTGTTTCTGTGTTTCTGAGTGTAGCACATCTTTAAGTATCTTTTGCAGGGCCGTACAAGTGGCCACAAAGTCTTTCAATTTCTGTTTGCTATGAAAGGTCTTTATTTCACATTCATTCACAAATGAGAGCTTAGCAGGATATAATATTCTGGGCTGGCAATTTTTCTTTCTTAGCACCTGTGCTATGTCTCGCCATTCCCTCATAGCCTGTAGTGTTTCTGATGAGAAGTCTGCTGTGAGTCTGATTGGAGATCCTCTGAGAGTAATCTGACGTTTCTCTCTTGCACATTTTAGGATCTTTTCTTTATGTTTCACTGTGGTGAGTTTAATTACCACATGTCGTAGTGAGGATCTCTTTTGGTCATGTTTATTGGGGGTTCTATGAGCTTCCTGTACTAGGATGTCTCTGTCCTTCTCCAAACCTGGGAAGTTCTCTGCTAGTATCTCACTACAAAGGCCTTCTAATCCTTTCTCTTTCTCCATGCCTTCAGGAACTCCTAGAACTCGAATGTTGGTTTTTTTAATAGTATCCTGTAGATTCCCAACAATATTTTTTGGATTTCTAATTTCCTGTTCTTTTCTTTGGTTTGACTGTATGTTTTCCTGTCCTCTATCTTCTAAGTCCGATATTCTCTCTTCTGCTTCACCCATTCTGTTTTTAAGGCTTTCTAATGTGTTTGTCATTTGATCTATTGAGCTCTTCATTTCATTTTGATTTCTCTTCACTATCACACTTTCCTGCTCTACTAGTTTCTGCGTTTCATTTTGATTCTTCCTTAAAATTTCATTTTCATGAGAGAGATTTTCAATCCTGTCCATTAAGGATTTCTGTAGTTCAAGGATTTGCTTTTGAAAACTCCTAAATGTTCTTATCATAAATTTTTTGAAATCCGTATCTTGCATTTCTTCTATCTCATCATCTTCATGATCTTTGCTTGGGGTGTTTTGTTTATTTGGAGGCATCATAGTGTCATCGTTGGTCTTGTTCCCTCGATTTCTGTGTTTGTTGCTTGGCATAGTTAATTCTTCTTTTGTCACTGTGCGTTTTTTTTTTAATTTTTTTTATTTTATACTATGTCTGTGTTAAGTGGACTGCCTGCTGTTGGAGGAGCCTTGGAGGCTTGAGATGGGTGTGGCCTGAGAGCTCTGCTTGGTTCTTCCGGGTTATGGGTGTGCAAACGTGACACCCTCATGTTATGCGTGGTAAATCTCTATTTATTTATTTATTTATTTATTTATTTTATTTATTTTATTTATTCAGGGGGTAAGTAATACCGCACCGCACAGCTGTGCAGAATTGATGGTATTTAGCTTCCAGTCTCTGGCTTCTACCCAAAGAGTCTGTGCAGGCTCTGTTTCTCCTCTGGACTCCCACTGAGTTGCCTAGGCTACTGAATTGTAGTGACTCAGTTCCTTAGCTTTCCCCTGTTGTTATGTAAATCGAGAGAGGGGGCCTGCTCTTTGTCTCTTGCAAATTCTTGCAAACTCTTGCAAGCCTTGCAGAGAGAAACCCCCCACCTTTTTTTCTTTCTCTCGGGTAGTGTGTCCGGTGCACTTTCCCACTCCCCTCTAGATTTTGACTGCCGTTTCCCTGCCAATGTCTCAGGTTATTGAGCTCACCTCCCCTTCCAGCGCCGATGTGTGGACTCAGAGCCCTGGGCGTCCCAACTCTCCCCGCTGGTGTCTGTGTGACATGCACTCCCCTTTCTGCACTGGCGCGCAGACCCTGCGGCTCCCGCGGCTCGGCTTCCATGCAGTGGGCGACCTTGTTCTCACAGTAGGTCCTCCGAGTCACAGCCACTATATCCAGAAGAGTTTCCTCTGCAATTTTTTCTGGTCTTTTTCTGAGGCTACCATAACTCCACTTTTATTAAACTAAATTTTCCCAGACTATCGGTGTGCACCCTCACTATTCCGCCATCTTGGCTCCACCCCGATTCAATTTTTAAATGTATCTATATCTTTAAGCATATCAAATGTCAAAATGAGATTATTGAGAAAACACATGGTAATAGAGAATTATTAGATTTATTTCAAAAATTCTTATTGAATTTTTATAGGCTCTCAAAACTTGATGTAGCAATCTATTTTTTCTGGGACCACATTTGTTCCTTTGTCCACTCCTGTTAGCATTATTTGGCAAAAGTTGTACATTGAGGTACACGTGAGAGAATTATTACTCAATTTTCCTGGCCAGTTTTAGGTAAGAAATCAGGAAACAACCACAACCACCACAACAAACACCACTTTCTCAAGAGCATTTGCAGATCAGTTCTGCAGACTTCAAACGTTTTCAGGTTTGGAATGTTTAGACTACCGCTCTCATGCTAAATTCTCAGTGGCTTTCTTTCTATTTCTGAATTGCTTTTTACAAACAGAATGCAGCATAAGGAACTGACAGCAAAATACACTGTTCCCCAGATGGTTCAAATAATAACTATGCCAATTGTTTGTATTTATATTGCAAACATCATATTTTCACCTAAGTATCACTTACCTCAAATGTTAACTGAATAGTTTTATAGAATTGTTTTTTAAGATTTATTTTCTTTGAGAGGCAGAGTTATTCTACAAAAAGAAATAGATATCTTCAATACAAGCATAATTTTTATTCCTTCAAGTGATAGAGAAGTATGTTTTGTACCTTCAATTTGAACAGGATCTCTCCAAAATTAAATTAGATATATTGTTTACCAGTGTGATAAAATGTATTTCACAAAGAGAAAATATGATACAAAAATATAATTTACTTTATTTCTTGAATACTCATATATGTCTTGGTAGACTAAGAATAGAATCAATATATTTTTGTCAATCTAATCATTCTGAAACAAAATCAAATAATGAGTAATTTGGAAATGTTTATGAATTATTTTTCTGTTTATTTCTATGGAGGAAGGAGGAATGATGGTAATGTTTCCAAATTCTTCTGGTTAAATGTGGAACAGTTAAAAAATAACATGATATAGCTGTAAGTAGGTCTTAGGCATCCAATGCATGTGCAACCATGCATGACACGAAATGTATTAAGTTAATACAATCCTTGACTTTTTTTTTAACAGGCAGAGTGGACAGTGAGAGAGAGAGAGACAGAGAGAAAGGTCTTCCTTTTTCCATTGGTTCACCCCCACAGTAGCCGGGATCCAGGTGCTTCTCCTGGTCTCCTGGGTGGGTGCAGGGCCCAAGCACTTGGACCATCCTCCACTGCCTTCCTGGGCCATAGCAGAGAGCTGAACAGGAAGAGGAGCAACCAGGACAGAGCTGGCACCCTGACTGGGACTAGAACCCTGTGTGCCGGCACTGCAGGTGGAGGATTAGCCTATTGAGCCACAGCGCCGGCCTATAGTCGTTGACTTCTGATACCTGTGGTATCCATTCCAATGAAGATTCTGATTGGCTAGCTCATGGTAACATCAAGGACTCTGGTTGATGTGACTTTAAAACAACTATTGGATTGATTCACATATGTTAAACATAAATTTTAAAATATATGACTACTTTACTTATTAGTTTTGGCAGTTAGTGTTACCTGTTCCCTTTTATCTTTGCTTTGTAAAACACACAAAAACATTCATTTGCCATATTCTTCAAATTAAGAAAATGGTTTACTGTATGATGATGTTTAGATTCTCTTTGATCACCCAAGGATTGATTTTTTTCTTGCCATAATAAATCTACAAATGAAAACCTGTGACTAATTAATGATCTTGATCTAAATTAGCACAGAGCAGATGAGTCTGGGGCACTCTTAGATATGAATATTAAAATCTATAGAAATTAAAGAAATTACAATGGGGTGACCAAAATTATTTATAAAGGATCATTTATTAAACATTTTTCTCAAAATACAAAGATGGTTGTTCTGCAAGAATACATCACATATTAAAAAATAATGTGTTTTTACTGAATTTAATTTGAAGACATTCAGAATTGTTTTGTCTATCCCCTTGGGGAGCCCATTTGTCTTTGCTCCTTGTCTGACACCATTTCTAAGAAGGAAGAAACATTTTCTTGTTAATTAAGTCATATTCATAACAGCTTTAATTTTATAGAAATAAAATCAGACAGTGTCTGCCACAACAAAGCTCCTTCCACAAAGTAACTGATTTTCCTATGATCCTATTTTTTTTCAAGCTACAAGATAGGATAAATCAAGGAGGAGCTAGGTAAGTTGTATAATAACGTATTAGCAGCAGTGATAGTAAATGCAACATAACATTTGTTTTGTCTGTGGTACAAGAATATGTCGTATTAGACTACTGTATTTTTCTCTACTTGTACACAAGTAAGTGCATACGGATTTCCCAGAATGACACATGCATAAAAAGGCAGGAAGTTGACCTGGCTGGCATTATCAGTGCCTATTTTCATCAGCTAATATGAATGAATTGCTAAAATTAGTGAAGACAGGAAAATGACTTAAGGATAATATATACAGAGTTAAACTACATCCTTTTTAAAATCTACTTGAATGATCTCAGGCACTTTGGCTGTTCAGGATAAAAGGTTTTATGTTTTATTCTTGATAGCAATTTCTCAGTACAAGCAAAAGCAAATACCTGCCCACTGTCATAAACATGAACTCGTACATCTGAGAGGGTAAAGTAAGTTCATCTTCAACGTTTTCACTCTGGAGGCATCTCGTGTAGAAATGTGTCATAATTTGTTCTTAGTACCCGTTTAATTTTTCAGTGCAAGCAAAGGCAAACATACCTGCTCACTGTCATACACACAACCAAACATCTCTGGACTATTCAAAGCAAATTCACCTTCTGATTTTCATCATGGAAACATCTTTGATAAGTGCCACTTCCTTCCTCTATAAATCATGCAAAACAGACCCATGATGCCTGAATTTGATAATATTAAAAATCATGGCCATGGCCATCTCTCTGTGTAAACTCTGTTGGGTAAGGCTTGCCATCACGGTGTTTCTTTCCTGAAGATGGAGCTGGTCCTGTCTGTGTGGATCATAAGTGTGCATGCTCGGAGCTGTGGTCACTGTTGTGGCTGTCTTCATTGTCCAGAGAGTCCCCTGTTTGCTGGAGCGTGGCCATACCAATCCCTGACAGCTCTGAAGGGAGCAGGGTTCCGTTCTTCACGTTCACCAGTTCCTTTTCTCAGGCAGCAGTGCCCAGCTGGCCCAATTTTACCCTCTTCCTCTTCATCCGCCTTTTCTGGAACCACACTTTCACCTTGGACAAAGAAAGGAAACACACGAAGCAAAACAGAACATTAAATTCAAGTGCTTTCTCCTTTTGGTCTGCCTAGGAGAACCAGATTCTCAAAGGTTTACACGAAGACACCATGGAAGAGGGTAAATATAAAAATAATCCCACCCTGAGTTTAATCAGGTTGCATGTTTGTGATAATAATTTATAAACATTCAGAAGATGCACACAAATGATTACCTTTCATATTTAACAACAAAGAGAATTCATTGTAGTATTACCTCCCAGTTTTTGCTTTGTGGATTTAAAAATTAAAAATCACAATAATAAAGAGAAGTAGACAATAAAGGGCTTATCATTCAGGATGTCTCCAAGGTATTTGGTTCTGCTCTTGCATGATAAACCTGTGATGGAACCTATGTGGATAAGTAGCCAGGAGCTTCAATAGGTTGAATGTTATGTAAATGTTCATCTTAACACACTAATGTGAAAAAAAAATGTTTCCCAAGGTTGTATCAGTTTAGTTTTCTTATTCATTCCAGGGCATAAAGGTTCAAGTTCACCCAAATCTTTGCCTGCATTTGGATTTACCAGGTTCAACTTTTTTTTTACAACACAATGACAATAAATGTTATCTTACTGTGCTTTTATTTTGCCTTTCCTGTTTTCTAATGGAGTCAAGTATCTTTGAAGAGTTTAGGATCCAGAGTTGGTGCCCATGTCCCATGTTGTAGCACCAGGAGTCCTGGCTGCTCTGTGTCCAATTCACTCCCTGTTGCTGCACCTGGAAAGTGCTGCCATTTGGGGAGTGAGGCAGTGTATGGAAGGCCTCTTTCTCTCATTTCTCATAGATAAATTAACGTTCTTTTTTTAAAAAAAATAATGGCCCACTGTAGTGCTTCTATGAAATACCTCCCTGTATCTGGTATGAATTCTTTTTAAAATTAATCTTGCTCTTTATGGACTTTAAAATGCCTGAGTCCTAATTTAATATCTTCAGTTGTATGGAAGCTACTATCTTCTCTGTTTTGTGCCCTCCCCTTTTCTTGGAGTATTTGTTGATGATCAGAAGCTCTTAATGTATTTATATTTACACACTGTTTCTTTAATGGTTAGAGCTATTGAAGGATACTCTCTGCTGAGGCCACAAATGTATTCTACATTTTCAAAGAGTTTAAGGTTTGCATTTCAAATTGAACCTGTCAAACCAGGAAGTATTGATTTTAGTATACAGAGGAAAGCAAATGCTTCCATTTATTCTGTGTGAATAACAAGTTATTCTTGGGGCCAGTGCTGTGGTGCAGTGGGTTAACGCCCTGGCCTGAAGCACCAGCATCCCATATGGTGCCAGTTCGAGACCTGGCTGCTCCACTTCTGATCCATCTTTCTGCTGTGGCCTGCAAAAGCAGAAGATGGCCCAAGTCTTTGGGCCCCTGTACCCATGGAGAAGATTGGGAAGAAGCTCCTGGCTCCTGGCTCCTGGATTCAAATCAGTGCAGCTCCAGCCATTGCAGCCAACTGGGAAGTGAACCAGTGGATGGAAGAGCTCTCTCTCTCTCTCTCTCTCTCTCTCTCTCTGCCTCCCCTCTCTCTGTGTAACTCTTTCAAATAAATAAATAAATATTTAAAAAGAACAAGTTGTTCTAGGTAGCTTTTTATGAAAGTCACCATTTTCTCAGTGATCACTGTTTCAATTCCATCATAAATAAAGCTTCCATGTAGAAAGTGGCTTCAAAAAGCTCACAGAAAATGGAATTAAATGATAACTTCTTGTGTTCCAAGAGGTTTCTGAGGGTTTTTTTTCAAGATTTATTTTATTTATTTGAAAGTTATGCTAATGGAGACAGAGAGAGAAACAGAGAAAGAGAAAAATCTTCCATCTGTTGGTTCACTCCCACAGTCAGATGAGCCCACAACCATGTCTGGGTCTCCCATGTGGGTGGCAGGGAGTAAGTACTCAGGGCATTGTCTGCTGCTCTCCCAGGTGCATTAGAAGGGAGTTGAATCTGAAGCAGAGCAGCCAGAACTCAGACTGGTGCTCCACATGGCATGCTGGTGTTACAAACAGAGGCTCAATGCCCTGCACAACAGCACTGGCCCCATCCATGAGCTTTTCAAGGCCCCTCCTATGCACAGCTTTCTGCTTTACTCTGTTCTGTCCCTGGGTCAGTTTTTACCTGTGAGAACATAATATTTTCATTCTTGCTGTAATTTTATACCAGATCTTTGTATCTGATAGGGACAGGTCTGCTTCACCACCAAATATATTTCATTCTTTACACCAAATATATTTTGAATGTTCTGCATTTTCATATTTGAAATAATCTCAATTTCTGTGAATACACAGTGACAATGGGAATGTGCTGAGAAATAACTCAAATTTCCAAAGACATATTTATGTCTGTAACCTTCAAATCACATGATTCATAAAAGTATAAATTCCTTAGACATTTACACAATTAAATACTGAAATTGAGATGATTCTTAACTAGGGATTGTCACTGCTTTCACTGCTGGGTTCAATTAACATCATGTCTCATTTATTACCTATCTATACACTAGTCCATTTGATAAAAATAATACAATATAGTAAAAATTTGATTTAAAGTTCAGTGGTGAGGGGTCAGCACTATGGCATAGCATGTAAAGCTGCCACCTGAAGTGCCAATATCCCAAATGGGTGCCAGTTCAAGTCCTGGTCACTCCACTTACAATTCAGCTCTCTGCTATGGCCTGAGAAAGCAGTGGAAGATGGCCCAAGTTGTTGGGCCCTGCACCCATGTGGGAGACCCAGAAGAAGATCCAGACTCCTGGCTTCAGATTGGCTCAGCTTATGGCCATTGCTGCCATTTGGGGAGTGAAATAGCGGATGGAAGACCTCTCTCTCTCTCTCTCTCTCCCTTTTTCTCTCTCTCTCCCTCTTTCTCTCTCTGCCTCTGCCTCTCTGTAACTCTCTGCCTTTCAAATAAATAAATAAAGATTTAAAAATATTTGATGAGAACTGACATATTATTACTGCTTACCACTCATAAGGATCACTGCATGCATCATGTTACAGCATATGTGCTACATGTGCTTTATTTCTGATACACTTTCCCCTCATGTTGTGAACATTATTTCTATGTTATAAATGAGACAATTGAGGTAAAGTTTACATGAACATGACACAGATGGAAACTCTAACCCCAGGATTTAATCTAACAGCACGATTTAAACACCTATGTCTTTATCTGGCTCCAGAATTGGGGTTTGGTTTTTTTATTTGAATTCTATCTCAAACGCCTGTTTTTAGAGCATTCAGGATAAGAAGGTAAAGTACAGGATTGTGCAATGCGTGAGCACCATCCATATGGTGACTCCCATTCACGTAATTCCTCTACTTGCTGTGACCGGGTTGGTAAATGGGGCGCTATTTTCCTGCCCTGTACTTTAGGTAATTACACTACTCAGTCTAATCACCGTGTGAGCTTGACAGTGCAGGTTGCATTAGATCTGTTGCACATGAGCTGGGTACTACTCTTGGCTTCACTTCTGAGTTTTTGTGTGAATTTGGGAAAACCACACTTTTCTCTGTCTCAATTTTCATATTTCTGATATTGGAATAATGAGGCTTTCAAGATTCTCTATAGGGATATTTTCTCCATTGACGATTCCAGATGGAAACAAAAAACAACATGTAAGTCATCATCATAATCACTGTCACCAAGACTGAAACATTCATGCAAAATAATCTTGACAGGAAACAAAAACCGGGAGGAATAGAGTTATTGAAATCCATGCTGATGTTCTTCTCTAGGAGAGGAGGTACAGTAATTCTGTAATACCAGCATCCATCTGTCATATGCAATTTCACATGAGAAAATTCTAAGAAGAAGGTACGGATTTTAGGAATACGACTTTGTATTCAAAAGAAAGTATGTCCATTGGTTTTCTTTCTCACCATATGACATTTTGCCATTTAATTTTTAAAAATTATTTGTTTTTATTCATTTGAAAGGCAGAATGAGAGAGTGAGAATGAAAGAGATTATCTTCCATCTCTTTGTTCACTCCCCATAACCACAGGAGCCAGGAGTGGGCCATACCATAATCAAGAGCCAAGAACTCCACCTCTGTCTCCCACCTGGATGGTAGGGACCCAAGTAATTCAGCCATCAACTGATGCCTCCCAGGGTGAGCATTAGCAGGAAGTTGTATAGGAAATGGAGGTGTTATTGGAATCCAGGCACTTTGCACATTTGCATTTAATGTGTATAATATCTGGTCTCCTAGGCTTTACATTAGAGAAGAAAACAAATTATATATGAATCTATAGTGTCTCATAATTTCCTAAGGTGGCCACAGTGAATTAGGTTAATGGGAAGCTGAATCTATATAATGTCATAATCCATATTTATATTGTACCATAAATGTATGACTTTTGTAGAAACAAACAACCATAACACCAAACATCTGGATGAAATCTGAAAATTTCAGTGACATATCCAGATATCTCTACACATCTGGAATTTTTAGATTTAATGTTCCAACTGCTTCCATTTTTGTCTGGGCACTTGAAACACTGTAGACACTGTCTAACAAATATTTATTCACATCATAAATATGTGAAAACATGGAAAGAATCATTGTACAAATACAATTTTCAGATTTAATCATATTCCAGTGACTAAAGTGGCTCTGGCAGTTAATGTAGACAACCCAATGTCAACAGGCCCTGCAGACTTAACCAAGTAGTTCAGCGGCAAAGTGGGGAGTTGAAGTGAAGAATTCAAACCAAGAATGCTTTAAGGTAAGAATGAAAAAGAAAGAAAAGAAAGCTTCTCCACTTCTCCTGCCTGCAAGGATAGACATATGTCTGCCTGCCAGTGGGGTCCCTCAGCTAGTTCCAAGCCACCAGTGAACTCTGCTCTGCAGATCTGCAGCTGTGCGTTGAGGTTGGTGGTGCTTGATGGAAGGGGTATAGGGATAGAATACATTGCATGACTAACAATTGAAACCCTATTTATTGGGCTGCCTCTTGCCTTTATCATTGATTTTAGCACAAAGCTGGTGATAGATGAATCATTTTTCTATCTCTATAGTTTTCAGTTCTGAAACTTGTTTTTCCCCTTTACAAATCAATCTTGTAAAACAGGCTCTTTGATGTAGTCATACAAGTTTTACTATCCCACTTTTTTTTTGCATTTTTATTTATTTCAAACACACACATATGGAGAGGGCAACAAAGAGGGATCTCTCACCCAGTGGATCATTCTCCAAATGCTAGCTACTGCCAAGGCTGGGACAGGTTGAACCAGGAACAAAGAATTCAGTCAGTATATACCAAATGTGTGGCAGAGACTCAACAACTTGAGATTTCACCTGCTGCCTCCCAGGATGTGCATTAACCAGGAAACTGGAATCAGGAATGGAGGTAGGACTTGAACCCAGTCACTCTAATTTGAGATTGCAGGTGTCCCAAGCAGAGTCTTAATCTCTACACCAAATGCCTCCCCCCACATGTTTTTAAGAAAACTGAATACTCAACAGCTATTGTGAGCCATGGATAAATAACATGTTCAACAATAAATAACTCTTGTTGTGACAAATAAAATTTGATGTAAGAAATGTTAATCTCTTGATATTATTAAAACCAATCTTATGAAATCTCATTCTTCTTTCCAAAAGTGAACCAAAGTAATAATTCATGTGATGAGCAAAGTTGTTAGAAGTTTCATTCCTTTTAACTTGATCTTTTTGAAATGTCACAGCCGTAATAAATGCTAATAATTTCTTCTTACCTGATGAAGTTCAATGAAAATTACTTATTTCATTAACATTTAATTACAATGGAAACACACTACTTCAAATAACCAAATTTCCATATAAGGTGAAAAAATACATACTGCTTTTAGTTATTCAAAGTGAAATATCATTTACTTAGTACATCATATGGGACTTTAGCAAATTGAGTGAAAATATCAAAACTAAGTTACTTGTTTTTTTCCTTTACTTTGTTATAAAATTCCTAGCTGGTATTAACTGAAGATATGAATTTTTTGTATTCAAAGTAATTACTTTATTTCTTTTTCTTTTTTTAACTTTAACATAATAAATATAAATTTCCAAAGTACAGCTTATGGATTACAATGGCTTTTTCCACTCATAACTTCCCTCCCACCCGCATCCCTCCCATCTCCCACTCCCTCTCCCATTCCATTCACATCAAGACTCATTTTCAATTATCTTTATATGCAGAAGATCAATTTAGTATGTATTAAGTTAAGATTTCAACAGTTTGCACCCACACAGAAACACAAAGTATAAAGTACTGTTTGAGTACTAGTTATAGCATTAATTCACATTTCTGTCTTTTTCAAACTAACAAGACCAACTAGAATGACAGCTTTTTTTTTCTCTTATCATCTTGCCTAATCTCTCAATGGTGTTTAAAAACAATTAGAAACATCACTATCAATATACATTATTATAATTAACAACTTCTGCTTTCCCCACCATCTCAGGCATATCTATCAAATGTATTCAGTTAAAACAGTGAATCTCACCAAATTTATGAGTAAAGAACCATAGGACATTATCAACTTATTATGGTTGAATCTAATTGAATTAATACTGATATGTTCTGGTTGTTATCAGCATATATGTGAGCTCTCACTGATCATTCATTTACTAATTTAGAGACTACTCCCTTATATCTAAAATCATTATAAGAATTCACAAAGATTATCATTACTATTGTATGAGTACACATTGATTCCTTTCCCCAAAAAAATAGTCAGTAATTTCAATAACTGGAAGAAAGCAAAAAACTAAAAAGTATATATTATGCATAAAAATTGGGAGTGATAAAATGATTTAAAGTATAACATTTACTTTAAATTGAATGTATCTCTGAGTTTTTCATAAGTTATGGGTATATGGAGATCAAATAGCACAGTCTTTTATAGACAAAGTCTCCAGAAATAGTTCTCTTTGGCCTGAGTTCATTACCTTTTAGAACAACTCTTGTTGAAATTAAAGATGTCAACACAAAACTTTCACTGGCTTTTCAAACTTTCTAGAATTTTCTCATGAAATAAAAAAATGCATGCAAGGCTAGTGTGAAAAGAAGTGCAGGAAGTGTCCTCTCACAGCCAAATCTCCTTCCGTAGCATCACACATAAACCATGACATTTGGCTGTGATCCGCAATAGCCATCAGAATGTAACTGCTGACTTGTTGATTAAGTGCAAATTAATGTTTTAACTGCTTATTGAAGAAATTCAGGAGCCAAGTATGGAAAATTCTTAGACAATGCTGTCTTCGATGATGTTGTCCTTTCATTGTACTAAGTTGATGAATGCTCATGATAGCAAAAAGTACAACAAATTTCAATTGTTTAAAACTCATTTTTATGTATATGTACACATATATATGAACACATATACACAGATATGTAGGTCTGTGTGTGTGCTCAGAAATATTTCTTCAACTTTATAGCTGTGTGTCTATCATCTATCTATCTACCTCTCTATTATCTATGCAGAGAAAGAATAGCACTTTTAAAGAAAAAAGACCATTCTCAAGGGCAGTAGTTAGGATATGACCTTATTTTTCAGAGTTTTTGTCTTTGTCATTTCAACTTTGAATATTATGGTTATGAACCACTTACTTACTTCTCAGTCTTCTACTTCATATAGGCAATATTTTTGAAAATCAGTGTATGGAAGGTTTGAAATATTGGTCACTGTATAGATCTGTCTTTTTTTTTCACAGGCAGAGTGGACAGTGAGAGAGAGACAAAGAGAAAGGTCTTCCTTTTGCCTTTGGTTCACCCTCCAATGGCCACCATGGCCAGCGTACCGTGCTGATCCGAAGGCAGGAGCCAGGTGCTACTCCTGGTCTCCCATGGGGTGCAGGGCCCAAGCACATGGGCCATCCTCCACTGCCCTCCCAGGCCACAGCAGAGAGCTGGCTTGGAAGAGGGGCAACTGGGACAGAATCTGGCGCCCCGATCGGGACTAGAACCCGGTGTTCTGGCACCGCTAGGTGGAGGATTAGCCTATTAAGCCATGGCGCCAGCCAGATCTGTCTTTAATGTTACTATTTCTTAAATGATTTTTTTACTTACCATAAGCTTTTTGTGTATGTGGAACCTACACAAAAGAAGCAACTGACTTTTACTCCAGGTAAGTGTTAAATACTGATCCAAAGAAAGAAGCACTATTATAAAATCATTGGTAAGAAAGGACATCTCATAACAATTGAACAGACAATATGGTGGCTCACAGAAACAAAATCGATTAAACTAAGTGTTTTCATAGTAATTTACATAAATAAATCTAGAATGGGAAAAATTCTGTTAAAAATGTGCAAAAGACAAACCCACTGTTTATGTGGTGTACAAAATTATTTCCTTTTTTATACTCATCCAAAAAAAAGTGGATGGCTATGTTGAAAATACTTGGCATTGAGCCACTGAATGATTTACGAGTAGCAAACAAAACATAATCCTTCTTATTACTGCTAATGGAGTATAATCCAACAAGGTGGGGATTTTCCATTTATCTTGGCAGAGGTATTGAGTTCTCAGTATGTTTATTCCACTCATTTTAGCTGCTTTAAAAATCCACAATATTGCACCTTTGATTAGCACTGTGGAAAAGATTTTGTGAAGTGGCAGGATCTCCCACTACTTCTACATTTGGCAGCCTTCACTCTGTAAAAATGTCCTTTTTACCACTCCCTGTTAAATTCCCATGCAGCTGTTTTCTCTTTCTTCCCCCTGTCAGATACCAGATATCTGTCAGGAGACTTCTCCAAGCTTATCTGGATGAAAAAAAAAAAAGCCAGAATAAGCTCATCAGACTTGAAAATACCTTGGCACAGGAGGATCTTTAGACAGACTGGCTCTTCAAAATATTCTAAGTGGCCCTGCCAATTGAAGATTATTAGCCGTGGCTCTTGGGGATGTGGGAGGATAGGTCATAAACTGGAGGCTTTGAGTTAGAAGGTGGAGAGTGACTGCAGTGATAACTGCTCCACAACACAGCTTTAGAATTAAAAGACTTGAACCTCATCTTTGCTCTAAGGTTAGCATTTTTAGTGGAGCTGGTTTTCAATACGAGCCTCTTGTTTTCCTCCTGGTTGACCAGGTGGATTATGGAAGAAGACACCATTTAAGAGTCTGCCTTCTTTGAGAAATTTCACAACCACTATTTTTTTTAACTTTTATTTAATGAATATAAATTTCCAAAGTACAGCTTATGGATTACAATGGCTTCCCCCCCATAACGTCCCTCCCACCCGCAACCCTCCCCTTTCCCACTCCCTCTCCTTTCCATTCACATGAGGATACATTTTTGATTCTCTTTATATACAGAAGATCAGTTTAGCATACATTAAGTAAAGATTTCAACAGCTTGCTCCCACACAGAAACATAAAGTGAAAAATAATAGATGATTTTTTAAATGATGATGAAATCAGATCAGACCTATTGTCATGTTTAATCCCAGTGAGAGTCAAGTTGGGAATTGATAATTTCTTTTTTCTTTTTTTCTTTTTTTTTTAACAGAAGATCAGTTTAGTATACATTAAGTAAAGATTTCAACAGTTTGCACCCCCATAGAAACACTAAGTGAAATATACTATTTGAGTACTCGTTATAGCATTAAGTCTCAATGTATAGCACATTAAGGACAGAGATCCTACATGAGGAGTAAGTGCACAGTGACTCCTGTTGTTGACTTTACAAATTGACACTCCTGTTTATGGCATCAGTAATCTCCCTATGCACCAGTCACAAGTTTCCAAGGCTATGGAAGCCCCTTGAGTTCTCCGACTCTTATCTTGTTTAGACAAGGTCATACTCAAAGTGGAGGTTCTCTCCTCCCTTCAGAGAAAGGTACCTCCTTTTTTGAAGACCTGTTCTTTCCACTGGGATCTCACTCACAGAGATCTTTCATTTAGGGTTTTTTTTTTTTTTCCAGAGTGTCTTGGCTTTCCATGCCTGAAATACTCTCATGGGCTTTTCAGCCAGATCCAAATGCCTTTAGGGCTGATTCTGGGCCAGAGTGCTGTTTAGGACATCCGCCATTCTATGAGTCTGCTGAGTATCTCGCTTCACATGTTGGATCACTCTCCCCTTTATTTATTCTATCAGTTAGTGTTAGCAGGTACTAGACTTGTTTATGTGCTCCCTTTGACTCTTAGTCCTTTCATTATGATCAATTGTGAACTGAAATTGATCACTTGAACTAGTGAGATGACATTGGTACATGCCACCTTGATGGGCTTAAATTGGAGTCCCCTGGTATGTTTCTAACTCTACCATTTGGGGCAAGTCAGCTTGAGCATGTCCCAAATTGTACATCTTAGGTTTTTTTCTAAAATGAGACCCAAGGATTGCAAGCCTTCAGGATGACATGCATAAGGCTTATTATGAAATGCATTCAATAAATAAGGTAGAGGTAGCTAAAAATGACATCAGTTATAGAAATGGATGTTTCATAGGTAATCACAATAAATTTACGTATGAAAACATGTCAAAGACTAATTTTGATTTTTAAGTCAGTTGTCATTTAAGAGAAAATTATTTCTCTTAAACAATCCTACCATGGAGCTAGATGAGTTAACACTTATTGTTTTTCCCATTTGCAGGATAGAATTTCTTTGTACTTACATCTTGAAAAGCTTTGGCCAAGTCAAGACAGGCATTTGTTAGATTTAGAGATTTAAAGGCAGAGAGAGAGAGAGAGGAGAGAGAGAGAGAAGTAGAGAGAAATAGGGTGATCTTCCATCTGCTGGTTCACTCTCCAAGTGGTCACAACTGCATCAGGCTGGTCCAGACAGGCATTTGTTAGATTTAGATGATCCTATTTAAGTGAAGGAAAACACTGATCAGTATGAGGTTTGATACACATACTCACAAAGGAATATTGTAAGTTCCTGTACTAAATCACAGTATTTCAAAGTGTGCATTGAAGAATGCAAGTGAAAAGAATGCATATATGTAGTTAGATTTTTTAAAGATTTGTTAATTTATTTGAAAGTCAGAGTTATGGAGAAGGCAAGAGAGAGAGAGATCTTGCACCCTTTAGTTAGAGCATTTAATATGTGGAAATCCTGCAAAACAGTATCACTCAAGACCAAGATGAGGATTACATGATAAGCATGCATGGCATTAGTGAAAAATTAAAGTAATTGAATAGCTATACTGTAGTTTGAACATTTGTACCTTCCAAACTCCAAATGTTAGAATCCTGTCTGTGAAAGTGACCACATTAAAAGTGAGGTCTGAGACCCACACACTGGTGCAGTGGGCTAAGCATCTGCCTGCAACACTGTCATCCCATATGAGCTCCAGTTCAAATCCCAGCTGCTCTACTTCCAATTCAGCTCCCTGCTGAAGGGCCTGGGAAAGCAGCAGAAGATGGCCCAAGTTCTTGGGCTCTGCCACCCACCCACACAGGAGACCTAAATGGAGTCCTGGACTCGTGGCTTCAGTCTGGACCAGCCTGAGGCAGTTGTGACCATTTGGAGAGTGAACCAGCAGATGGAAGATCACCCTATTTCTCTCTACTTCTCTCTCTCTCCTCTCTCTCTCTCTCTCTCTCTCTCTCTGCCTTTCAAAAAATTATTTTTGAAAAAATAAGGACTTTTGAGAGTGATTAGTTCATGTGGGCAGAGCGCTTGTGATTGGGCTGGGTGCCTTGTAGAACAGGCCCCAGAGAGCTCAGCCAAACCTCTCACCCATGTGAGATGGTTGCTGTCCAGGAAGAAGCAGGCCCTCATCAGACAGGAACTCTGCTGGTGTCTTAACCTTGATCCCAGTCTTCAGCTGTGAGCAACTAGTTCATGCTGTCTGTAAACCATCCAGTCTATGGGATTTTGCTCTGGCAACCCCAATGGACTAGGACAGGCAGCTTCCCAATTTAAGAAGGTAGAATTCTGTATATAACTCTATGTCTATAACTTTAAGAGTCCAATCTTCAGAAAATAAATTGAAAATATTTTACTGGATGAAAGCCCTGGCATTTTGGAGAAACACATCTTTGGGTCACTAATAATAGAAAAATTGATGGTTGAAATCTACAATAATTCTTCTGATAAGTTCAGCACAGTAAAATTCAGCCCAGAGAATAAAAGTAAAGCCTTTAGAATCTTAAGATGCTGTACAGGTGCAGAAGGATAAGAATAAATTTACATTTGATGAAACCAGGAACATATTCGTATATGATCCTGTCATTCTTCTCTTGTGACATTCAATGCTGACCACAGTGTTGTTACTAGTTCAGTTTTTGCCTCTTCTGTGTGTTCAGGAAGTTACTTTTCTAGCTTAATGTAACAATATTTTACATCTAACACCTGGCTCAATGTATATTTGTATTATAAAATAATTAGTTGACATGTATATCAAAGATTTTCCTCCTGTGGTTGATGGTTAGGTTTTTGTACTTTATGCTAAGAACTCTTTCATATGCATTATAATATAGAATTCTAAGGAAAAGAAAGAGCATGCAATTTTAATCTCCATGTTGTGTCTTGAAAAGATTGTTACTTACCTAACAAAGCACAATTCTGAATGGCAAATCTCAGAATTCTAATCAGTGTTTTGCATAACAATTGAATTCTTTCTGAGGAACCCTGAGGACTTACTTTTAATTGGGAATTTACATTCCACCCACATTCATCTCCTTTTCATATTATCTTGCAAAACTGCACCTAAATATTTGTGGAATAAATTAATCTGCATAATATCAACTGTTCAGTTCTTTGAAAACATAATTATTACTCAAGTGTTTTGCTGTTTGTTTGTTTTTTCCACCAAGGCCATGCTTAGATTATTCTAGGAATGTCTGGCAATGACATAATCTCCTTCTCCTGTCCACACTGAGTTTGATTGTATGACTTTCTCTGGACAATGAAACTAAATTAGCAAATATGATCCAAGCAAAGACTTGAGAAACCTTCCATGTTGCAGCTTTCCCTCTCAGAGCTCCTGGAAATGCTTCTACAACCACCTGAAGATTGGGATTCCAGCCTATCCTGGTAGAAGATGGAAACACACACAACAGAAATGCATTGTTTTAGTGGAGGCCCAGTCAGCTCATAGTCAACCCATCAGCCAAGTGCAGATTCATGAGGAAGGCAGGTACTGCTGGCAATAAAACTGGCCAAGTAATTCCAGTCCAAATCTGATGCACAAGATTGTGAGTGAATTACAGCTCAGTATCCATTAAGATCCAGCAATGTGTAGAGTGGTTTATTATACAGCATTGGCTTAAGATCATGGCATTGAAAAGGGACTTCAAAGAAGTGAATAAAGTTGTGTGTGCATGTATGTGTACATATGTAGATATATCATATTTACATATCATTATTTTTCAATAGTGTTAAGTCATTTAAGAAAAAAAAGAAAAAATATCCAAATACCTTCAAAACCTCTCAAACTAGGCTTATAGAATTACTTTTCAAAAGGAATTACACTCATACAAAAGTGAAACCTGTTGAATGCCTAGATAGCTGGGGAAAACCAAGATCCCCAGGTTAGTAAACACAGAGTTTCTACTTTGTTCTTCACTGAAGGCTCAGTATTACAGCCATCATTATGAACACTGGAAGCAAACTCCAATTTCCATCTTCCTTCATGTATTATATAAAACACAGTTAGCTTTCCTGGAGTTCACTGTCTCTCTATAATGACAGAAATTTGTGGTTCCCCCTGCCTATTGTCCTGTACCCAGTTAAAGAAATAATTAAACAAGAGAAAAACACAGGATAGGTTTTGGTCTAGCAGTTATGATGTTGGTTGGTTGCATTCCATGCTGGGTTCAGCTCAGCTCCTGGCTCCAGATTCCTGCTAACATAGATCCTGGGATGCCACTGTGGTAGCCTCAGTCAACAAGTTCCTTACTACTCACAAGGGAGACCTGGATTGGATTCTTGGCTCCCAGCTTCAGCCCCGAGCCGAAGATCATCATGTGCACTTGGGGTATGAGCAAGCAATAGTTGTATCCCCTCTCTCTCTCACTCTCTGCTCTCAAATAAGTAAATAAATAATAATTTTTTAGAAATTAAAAAACAATAAAACAAATGCCCCCTCTCTTTCTCTCTGCCTCTCAAATAAGTATATACATTTTTAAGTAAACAATTTTTTAGAAATGAAAACATAGTGAAACTATTGTCTGATGATATAGATTTTGGAACAGGCTTTCTTGCATGCCATAAGCTGTACACTTATAGATAGAACTTTGTGAAGTTCAAGGGAAGGAAATGTTATGCTCCATAAGTTAGGTACTAGTCATGATTAATAAAACACAAACTGGCAATGTATAAAAACACATGAAAGTGTTCCTTATGCATTTTCCCCACCCAGAAGTAACCTAACAGGGTTGAGATGTAAAATTAACAGAGGAAAGAAGATGATTTAAGAAATTAGATGAACAGTTTGCTCGCCTAAGATATGCATTCATATGTCTGCACCCTGTGGATATTTCCTTGGTTCCAGTGGGATCCCGGAGGAGGTGTGTACAGTGAAAGAGGAAATGAGACTCCAGCCCTCCAAGTGCCAATAATAACTGCACTGTCCATAAAGATCTTTGCATTTGACTTTCAGGAATGTTTATCTGAAGCTGAACAACTGGTAACCGTAAATCGGCTAGATTCTCCCAGGGCAAGTCACAGCCCTTACAAAGAGTGTACTGGGAGCATCATAAGAGGAGACCATTTGTCATCCAAATAAAATTCAAGAAGGGGATCTAGGAAGTAATTAATACAAAATTAATGTAATAGTACTCTTTAGGTCTTACTATTTGAGATCTGCAAATTTTTAATAATTCCAAAGTGTTCTCTGAGTTATTAGCAGAATTTTGCATTACCAAGACCAGCACAATTTCAAAAATATTTGGAGTAATGGGACAAAAATATTCATGAGTGGTCTACGTGCCCTTGTATTCCATCATTTCCTTTACGTTGCACCATTTGATGATTTCTGAACCTGAAACATTAATGCGGGTCATGGCCCATGCAAGCATTCAAGGGCCAGTGCATGAACTCACAACGACTGCTCACCTTCCGCGGTTCCCAATGACATCATAAGTGGAGATGCCAGAGAGCCACCATGCTGGGAGTGTTTATTTGGAAGCCTGGACTTAGGAGACTCAGTATGGAGAGTGAGCAAATGAGCATTTTTGTATCATGCCATTGAGGCTTGGAAGCTAATGTGTTAGCACAACATAACATACCCTATTCTGACCAATACAGGAAACTACTCGGGGGTTGTCAACTTTCTAACATGCCAAATAGGAGATTTTGAAAGGATACAAAATTCCTCACCACATTCCATCATTATGTCAAATAAATATTTTCACACACACCTCCTCACCACCAATGAATACAGAAAGAACGTTATTGCAGAACACAGAATTCTTCTTTAAACTCAATAAATGTAGAGTTTTTTCCCCCATAAAATCACTCACTGATTTTTGATTTTTTCATTTTGCTGGGTAAAAATACTTAATCATTAAATAGCACACCTTTCTTCCTTTTGATAATTAAGAACAATGATTCCAAATATTTAAAAAATGGTACAAGAGGGTTATTGAACCAAAGCAATGAAAACAATCCCTGGCAATGCCCAGCTTTACCTGTCTTTTGGTGAGATCCAGATTCTCTGCTATCTTGTATCTCCTCAGTCTAGTCACATAGTTGTGATGGGCAAATTCTGCTCCTAGTCCTTTGATTTGCTCTTGGTAAATGTTGTCCTTTCCTTCCTGGGTTTGCTGTTGACTTCAGACTTGTAATTTCCTTCTTGGGATCTGAAAAAAATTAGTACCAACTCATTCATTCAAATATATGTAATCATGTGATTTACTGTATTCATCATGGCTGAGTTACTGCTTTCCCAAGTGCTGTGCTAGTCTTGGGACAAATGGAGAGTAGAAGCAGTAAAATACTCTCACCTCCATCATGCGCAACACATTCCTTGGTTTTCCCATCTGCCTTCAAACAACTGATGACCTAATTGGAGATGTGTCAAATTTTCTCCTTACAAAACATGAACTGTATATAACCACTCATCATATGATATTATAATAAGATGGACAAAATCCTCTCTAGAAAACAATTTTAGATATGAAATTTAGTAAGTTCTTAACACACAGGCTTGAGGTCTAAGTATGAACAGAATGATTCTCCATTTTTTAAGCATTATTTATTTATTTGAAAGGCAGAGCAAGTGATAAAGTGAGAAGGAGAGACAGAGAGAGAGATCCTCCACCCACTGGTTCACTCCCCAAATGACCACAAAGGTCTTAGGCTGGGTCAACCAAAGCCAAGAGCCAGGAACTCCATCTGCATTCTTCTGCTACTTTCCCAATAGAATTAGCAGGGAGCTTGTTGGAAAGCAGTAGAGCCAAGAACTTGGGTCCCTGCCGCCATGTGGGAGACCCAGATGGAGATCGGGCTTCTTAATTCAGCCTGGCTCAGCCCTGGCCATTGTGGCCATTCAAGGATTAAACCTGTGGATGGAAGATCCTTTTTCTAGTTTCTCTCCCTCTCTATATAGCTCTGCCTTTCAAATAAATAAATCTTTGAAATTAAAAATAGAAGAATTAGAAAATACCTCTATTTAATTATGATACTAAGTATTTTTATGATAACTTAAGTATTGCTATGATAACTAAGACACACAAGCAGACTCTTGGTTACCCAAGAAGCCACATTCATCTGATGTTAAGAGCACAACCTCTGCCACTCACCTGCTTATTCAACCCTACTTCCTTCGTTTCCTGACCTTTAACCCAGAATTCATGTGAAGATGGTTAAATTAAGTAAATAATTTAGATAAATGCCCACATATTGTAGGATTCAATAATTAATTGTAAACTCTAACCTTTAAGAGAGGACTGTAGCCTAAGGCCTTAGTATTTGGAAATAATACATTTAATACAATGAAGAATTAGAAAACATTTAAAAAAAATAGGAAAAGTTTGTTCTTAAAATGGAGCTCAGTCTAAAATGTAAGAAGTTTAGAATTCACACAATGGGGCCGGCGCCACGGCTCACTAGGCTAATCCTCCACCTTTCGGGGCCAGCATACCGGGTTCTAGTCCCGATCAGGGTGCCGGATTCTGTCCCAGTTGCCCCTCTTCCAGGCCAGCTCTCTGCTGTGGCCTGGGAGTGCAGTGGAGGATGGCCCAAGTCCTTGGGCCCTGGACCTACATGGGAGACCAGGAGAAGCACCTGGCTCCTGGCTTTGGATCAGTGCGGTGCGCCGGGCGCAGCACGCTGGCCGCGGTGGCCATTGGAGGGTGAACCAACAGCAAAGGAAGACCTTTCTCTCTGTCTCTCACTGTCCACTCTGCCTGTCAAAAAAAAAAAAAAAGAGCATCTTGGACTCAAACCGGTGCCCATGTGGGATGCTGCTGCTGCACACTGGGACTTTAAGCTGCTGCGCCACAGCTCCAACCCCAGTGCATCAGTATTTTTTTTTAAAAGTTGATAATTGCAGCCAGGTCAAGAGGTGTCGTCATGCTTTTAGCTTTTGTTGGCTGGTAGGAATCTGCTCTAGAACCTCCCCCAGGGAACGCCACCAACACAGGTTCACAGAGAAGATGACTTCTTTTCTCCATCGAGGTCACTGCCACACACAAGGCCTTGCTGTGCTGTCCTTCTACCCGGGGTCAGTCCTCTCGAGGGTGTAGTCTGCTCTTTAAGCTCTCAGGCTCCTGAAGGACTTCCCACTTGAGACAGGGCAGTAGTCACAGATCCTGGGACGTGCAAATCCATGTCGGCTGGTTTCCCAGAGCCCACCTCAGCCCACCTGTGCTGCAGGGCAGCCCCGCATCAGCTTCGCAGCTGAGCTCACGAGGCTTCGCCTTCTCGTTGTTTCTGTGTCCTCTGGATTACCCTTCCCAGGCTTTTTTTTTTTCTATATATACAGAAGATCAGTTTAGTATACATTAAGTAAAGATTTCAACAGTTTGCACCCACATAGAAATACAAAGTGAAAAATACTGTTTGAGTACTCGTTATAGCATTAAGTCTCTATGTACAGCACATTAAGGACAGAGATCCTACATGAGGAGTAAGTGCACAGTGACTCCTGTTGTTGACTTTACAAATTGACACTCCTGTCTATGGCATCAGTAATCTCCCTAGGCTCCAGTCATGAGTTTCCAAGGCTATGGAAGCCTTTTGAGTTCACCGACTCTTATTTTATTTAGACAAGGTCATAGTCAAAGTGGAAGTTCTCTCCTCCCTTCAGAGAAAGGTACCTCCTTCTTTGAAGACCTGTTCTTTCCACTGGGATCTCACTCACAGAGATCTTTCATTTAGGTCTTTTTTTTTTTTTTTTTACCAGAGTGTCTTGGCGGAAATACATACTTATATTCACTAATTTGAAAGAACATACTTACAATATATATTGTATATCCCCCCCCACAAAAAAAAATAGCATTACACCAATTAATCAATTTTAGTTATTTTAACTGAAAGTGGGCAGTTTATACCCTGTTCCCACACTGCTTGGAGAACAATCAAATGTAATGGAAGCCAAGCAATTGACACTATTTATAGACATTCTCAGAACCACCTACTTTGTACTGATTGTTTTAAGCACCATAGTAAACTTTTGATTTTTAAGAGTCCCTTTGAAGATGTAGCAGATGTCGGCTTGCTAATCATGCTGGAAAGCATAGTGGGTTCAAAGTTACAAAAATGTTAACACATATAAATTAGTATTAAACTTGGTTATTTTCAATTGTTAATAAAATAAACTATAATGAAGGCCTAAAGTCCATAAATATTTGTTTCTGAACCCCTAAGCTTCTATGATTTGTACGTGTGTGCATTCATGTGTGTTTGTGAAAGGGAAATGCATATAAACGCGTACTGGGAAATGTTACACATTGTACTTTTAGCATCATTACTGTGAATACAGATGTGAGATTTATAAATATTTGTGGTGCTTTTCAATATTTCTAGTGATTCAAATGCTGTTAGAATTTAGCATGGTCATTAACACTACATGTACAGTTCGGTGTTAGATTCAGGCGTTCAGACTTTACCATAGTTGTATGCATCATGTTCACTCTCCACTATAACTAGACAGTGATTATAAACTTTATGACCAAATGCACATGATCTCCCGATGCATGATCTGCATTTTACTTAACACAATTTCAATTTTCCAGAGTTAAGAAATCAACTTTATTATAGGTTTTAGAAATGTTAGAGGGAGCAGGGTCAGGCCCTGGAGGGTATGGAGGGAAGTGGGGTCCCGCACTGAAGGGAGGCTAGGGGAGCAGGGTCAGGCCCTGGAGGGCGAGGATGGGAGAAGGGCCCAGGCCCTGGAGGGCGAGTGTGGGAGTGGGGCCGGATCCTGGAGGGCGAGGAGGGAAGTGGGGTCCCGCACTGGAAGGCAACAAGGGGAGCAGGGTCCAGCCTGAGAGGGTGAGGAGGGGAGCTGGGCCCAGGCCCTGGAGGGCAAGGAAGCCAGAGGGTCAGGCCCTGAGGGCAGGGAAGGGAGGGGAGACTGGTCCAGGATGGTGAGGAGGGGAGCAGGGCCTGGCCCTGGATGGCGAGGAGGGCACCGGGGCCTGGCCCTGGAGGGCATGGAAGGGAGCTGGGCCCAGGCCATGGAGGGCGAGGAGGGGATCAGGGTCAATCCCTGGAGGGCGAGGAAGGGAGCAGGGTAGGCCCTGGAAGGTGGCAGGGGGAGCAGGGCCTGCCCTTGGAGGGTAGTGAGAAGTGGGGGGCCTGGACCTGGAGGTCGAGGAGGGGAGCGGGGTCAAGCCCTGGAGGGCAACAGGAACAGGGCCAGACCCTGGAAGGTAGTGAGGAGATCAGGGCCCTGGCCATGGAGGGCATGGAGGTGAGCAGGGCCAGGCCTTGGAGGGTGAGGAGGGGAGCAGGGTCAGGCCCTGGTTGGTGGCAAGGGGATCCAGGCAAGGAAATGGAAGGCAGTGAGTGGAGCAGTGTAAGGCCCTGGAGGGCATGGAGGAAAGCAGGGTCAGGCCCAGTAGGGCAGCGAGCGGAGCGGGGCAAGGCCATGCAGGGCGAGGAGGTGAGCAAAGCCCAGCCCTGGAGGCAAGGAGGGGAGCTGGGCCTGGACCTGGAGGGCATGGAAGGGAGCTGGGCCCAGACCATGGAGGGCAAGGAGGGAATGGGGCCATGCCCCGGAGGATGAGGAGGGGAGAAGGGCCCAGGCTTTGGAGGCGAGGAGGTGAGCAGGGCCTGTCCCTGGAGGGGAAAGAGGGGAGCAGGGCCCGACCCTGGAGGGTGGCAGGGGGAGCAGGGCCTGGCCCTGGATGACAGCAAGAGGTACAGGGCTTGGACCTGGAAGGCATATAGGGGAGGAGGGTCCATGCCCTGGAAGGCGAGGAGGGGAGCAGGGCCTGGCACTGGAGGGTGAGGAGGAGAGCAGGGTCTAATCTCAAGAGGGTGAGGAGGGGAATGGGGCCTGGCCCTGGAGGGCAAGGAGTTGAGGAGGGCCCAGCCCTGGAGGGCAAGGAGGGGAGAGGGGTCAGGCCCTAGAGTGTGGCAAGGGGAATGGGGCCAGGTCCTGGAAGGCAGTGAGGGGAGCAGGGTAAGGCCCTGGAGGACGTGGAGTGGAGCGGGGTCAGGCTCTGTAGGGCAGCGAGTGGAGCGGGGCAGGGCCATGGAAGGCAAGGAGGGGAGCGGGGCCAGGCTCTGGAGGGTGAGGAGGGGAGCAGGGCCTGGCCCTGGAGGGTGAGGAGGGAATGGGGCACAGGCCCTGATGGACTAAGAGGGAGGCAGGCAGGGCCCATTCCCTGGAGGGCAGTGATGGCAGTGCCCAAGGGGAATGGGGCCTGACCCTGAAGGGCAAGGAATGGAGTGGGGCCTAGCCCAGGATGGTAAGGAAGGCTGCAGGGCCTGGCCCTGGAAGGCGAAGAGGGGAGCAGGGCTGGGCCCTGAAGCGTGAGTAGGGGATCAAGGCGCAACCCTGCTGGGCATCAAGGTGAGCGGGCCCACGCCCTGGAGGGCAAGGAGGGGAGCAGGGCCTGGCCCTGGAGGGTGGCAGGTTGAGCAGGGGCCAGCACTGGAGGATGGCAAAAGGAGCAAGGCCTGGCCCTTAGAGGGCAACATGGGGAGTGGGGTCCATGTCCTGATGGGCAGCGATGCCTGTTTATGAGGGCTGGGCCCTGCTCCCCTCCTCACCTCCAAAGCCTGACCCCACTCCCCTCCTCTTTCTCCAGGGCCGGACCTTCCTATCCTCCTCGCCCTCCAGGGCCTGGGGCCTTGTGCCCTCCTCACCCTCTAGGGCCAGGCCCTGTTCCCCTCAGGCGTGGCCATTGGGCCCTCCAGAGCATGGGCCCACTCCCCACTTCACCTTCCAGGTCCAGGCTCGCTCTTCATGCTGCCCTCCAAGGCTGGACCCTGCTCCCATTCTCACCCTCAGGGCCAGGCCCTGCCCCTTTCAGACATGGCCATCACTGCCCTCCAAGGCTTGGGCCCCACTCCCCTCCTCACCCTCCAGGGCCAGGCCCGCTCATCTTGCCGCCCTCCAGGGCAGGGCCCTGCTGCCCCATTGCCCTCAAGTACAGGACCCCACTCCCCTCCTTGCCCAAGAAGGCCGGGCCCCACTTCCCTCCTTGCCCTCCAGGGCCAGGCCCTGCTCCACTCTCCTCCCTCCATGGCTGGCTGGGCCCTGCTCCCTTTGCCACCCACCAGGGCCAGGTCCTGCTCCCCTCCTAGCCCTCCATGGCCCTGCCCTGCATACCTCCATGCCCTCTAGGGCAAGGCCCCACTCCCCTCTCATGGCCCTCACTTCCGTCCTGGGCATGGGCCATGCTCCCCTCACTGCCTTCCAGTGTCTGACCCTGCTTTCCTCGTTGCACGCCAGGGCCAATCCGGCTGCCTTCCTCACCCTCCAGGGCTAGGCCCCGCTCACATGTACGCCCTCCAGGACCTGGACCCACTCCCCATGATGTCCACCAGGGTCAGGCCTCGCTCTGCTACTCAGGCGCCAGGGCCCAGCCCTGCTCCTCTCCTCGCCCTCCAGGGCCAGCCCTGCATCCCTTCTACCATCCTAGGCTAGGCCCCCCTCCCCTCCTCGCCCTCCAGGGTCAGGCCCCACTCCCCTCTGGCATGGCCATCACTGCCCTCCAGGGCATGGGCTCTGCTCCCCTCCTTGCCCTCCAGGGCTTGGCCCCGCTTCCCTGCTTGCCATCCATGGTGCTGTCCCCTCCATTCGTTGCCCATCAGGGCTTGACCCCACTCCCGTCCACACTCTCCAGGGCCTGACCCCGCTCCCCTCACTGCCTTCCAGGGCCTCACCCAGAAATCCTCGCCACCAACCAGGGTCTGACCCTGCTCCCCTATTCGCCCACCAAGGCCTGGCCCTACTCACCTCCATGCCCTCCATGGACTAGGACCCACTCACCTCACTGCCTTCCAGGGACTGGCCCCATTCCCCTTGCCACCCTCTAGGGCGTGACCCCGCTCCCTCCCTCGTTCCCCAGGGCTGGACCATGCTTCTCTCCTTGCCCTCCAAGGCCTAGGGTCTGGTGCCCTCCTCACCCTCCAGGGCCAGGCCATGTTACCCTCAGGCATGGCCATCACTGCCATCCAGGACATGGGCCCTGCTCCCCCCTTTGCCCTCCAAGGCCGGGCCCGCTCCTCTTGCCTGCCTCCAGGGCAGAGCCCTGCTCCCCCACCACCCTACAGTGCAGGACCCCAGTCCCTTCCTTGCCCTCCAGGGCTGCGCCTTGCTCCCCAACTCACCCTCTAGGGCCTAGACCGGCTCCCCTCCTCACCCTCCAGGGCCAATCCCTGCTCTCCTCATCGCCCTCAAGGGCCTTAGCCCTGCTCCCCTCCTTGCCTTCCATGGCCCTACCCCACTCCCCTTGCCACCCTCCAGGGCCAGATCCTGCTCCCCTCCTCACCCACCAGGGCCAGGCCCGCTCATCTTGCTGCCCTCCAGGGCAGAACCCCACTCCTCTCCTTGCCCAGGAGGGTCAGGCCCCACTTCCCTCCTCAACCTCCAGGGCCAGGCCCTGCTCCACTCTCTGCACTCCACAGCTGGCTGGACCCAGCTCCCCTTGCCACCCACTGGGCCCTGCTCCCCCAGCCTCCCTCCAGTGCAGGACTCTGCACCCTTCCTTGCCCTCCAGGGCAAGCCCTGCTCACCTCCTGGCCCTCTAGGGCCTGGACCCTGCTCCCCTCTTAACCCTCCATAGCCCTGCCCTGCATTACTCCATGCCCTCTAGGGTAAGGCCCCATTCCCCTCAGTCTTGGCCATCACTACCCTCCTGGACATGGGCCCTGCTCACCTCACTGCCTTCCAGGGCCTGACCCTGCTTCCCTCCTCGCCCTCCTGGGCCTTTCCTGCTGCCTTCCTTGCCCTCCAGGGCCAGGCACAGCACCCCTCCTTACCATCCGGGCTAGGCCCCCCTACCCTCCTCACCCTCCAGGGTCAGGCCCCACTCCCCTCAGGCACGACCATCACTGCCCTCTAGAGCATAGGTCCTAGTCCCGTCCTCGCCCTCCAGGGCCTGTGCCCCATTCCCTCCTCACCCTCCAGGGCCTGACCCTGCTCACCTCTATGCCCTGCAGGGCCTGGGCCCCATTCCCTCCTTACTCTCCAGGGCCTGAGCCCCACTGCCCTCCTCGCCCTCCAGGGCCAGGCCCCACTCCGGCCAAAAAGGGCCGGGCCCTGGTCCCCCTGCCACCCTCCAGTGCAAGACCCTGGTCCCCACCTTGCCCTCCAGAGCCAGGGCCTCTCCCCTCCTCACCCTAAAGGGCCAGTCCCTGCTCCCCTCCTCACCCTCCAGGGCCAGGCCCGACTCCCTCCTTGCCCTCCTGGGCTTGGCCACACTCACCTCAGGAAGGGCGACACTGCCCTTCAGGGCATAGGCCGTTCCCCACCTCACCCTCCAGGGCCAGGCCCCACTCCCCTTGCAGCCCACCAGGGCTGGTCCCTGCTCCCCTCCTAGTCATCCAGTGCCTGGCCCTGCTCATTTTGCCCCCCACCAGGGCCAGACCCTGCTTCCCTCCTCACCCTCCAGGGCCTGGGACTGCTCCCCTTGATGCCCACCATGGTCAGGCCTCACTCTGCTACTCAGGCTCCAGGGCCCAGCCCTGCTCCCCTCTTCGCCCCCCAGGACCAGGCCCTGCAGCCCTCCTTACCACCCTGGGCTAGGCCCCCCTCCATTCCTTGCCTTCCAGGGTCAGGCCCCACTCCCTTCAGGCACTGCCATCACTGCCCTCCAGGACATGGGCCCCGCCCCCATCCTCATCCTCCAGGGCCTGTGCCCCATTTCCCTCCTCGCCCTCCAGGGCCTGGCTCTGCTCAACTCTATGCCCTCCAAGTCCTGACCCGTTCCAGCTCCACTCGCTGCCCTGCATGGCCTGACCCAGTTCCCCTCCATGCCCTCCAGGGCCTGACCCCGCTCCCCTCCACTCCCTCCAGGGCCTGGCCCAGATCCCCTCGCCATCAACCAGGGCCTGACCCTGCTCCCCTATTCGCCCTCCAAGGCCTGACCCTGATGCCTTCCTTGCTCTCCAGGGCCAGCGCCCACTCACCTGCACGTCCTCCAGGGTCCATTACAGGACCCTGCTCCCTTCCTTGCCCAAGAGGGCCGGGCCCTACTTCCCTCCTCGCCCTCCAGGGCCAGGCCCTGCTCCACTCTCTGTACTCCACAGCTGGCTGGGCCCAGCTCCCCTTGCCACCCACTGGGCCCTGCAACCCCCGCCTCCCTCCAGTGAAGGACCCCACTACCCTCCTTGCCCTCCAGGGCCACGCCCTGCTACCCTCCTGGCCCTCTAGGACCTGGACCCTGCTGCCCTCCTAGCCCTCCATGGCCTTGCCCTGCATACCTCTACGCCCTCTAGGGCAAGGCCCCACTCCCCTCAGTCATGACAATCACTTCCCTCCTGGACATGGGTCCCACTCCCCTCACTGCTTTCCAGGGTCTGACCCTGCTGCCTTCCTTGCCCTCCAGTGCCTGGGCCCTCTCCCTTTGATGCCCATCAGGGTCAGGCCTTGCTACGCTACTCAGGCTCCAGGGCCCAGCCCTGCTCCCCTCCTCACCCTCCAGGGTCAGGCCCCACTCCCCTCAGGCATGGCTATCACTGCCCTCCAGGGCCTGGGCCCCACTCCCCTCCTTGCCCTGCAGGGCCTGTGCCCCATTCCCTCCTCACCCTCCAGGGCCTGGCACTGCTCACCTCCATGCACTCCAGGGCCTGGGCCTCATTCCCTCCGCACGCTCCAGGTCCTGACCCCGCTTCCCTCCTTGCACTGCATGGCCCTGCCCCGATCCACTCACTGCCCTCCAGGGCCTGATCCCATTCCCCTCCATGCCCTCTAGGGCCTGACCCTGCTGCCCTCCCTGCCTTCCAGGGCCTGGCCCAGATCCCCTCGCCACCAACCAGGGCCGGCCCTGCTCCCCTGCTCGCGCTCCAAGGCCTGGCACTGCTCACATCCATGCCCTCCATGGCCTGGGCCCCAATCCCCTCACTTCCTTCCAGGGCCTGGCCCTGTTCCCCTCGACACCCTCCAAGGACTGACCCCGCTGCCCTGCTAGCCCTCTAGGACCTAACCCACTCCCCTCCTCGTTCCAGCCCCTGGCCCTGTTCACATCCATGCCCTCCGTGGCCTGGCCCTGTTCCTTCCTAGCCCTCCAAAGCCTAGGCCCAGTTCCCTCCTCACCCTCCTGGAACAGACCCTGCTCCCCTCCTCACCTCTAGGGCCTAGACCCTGATGCCCTCCTCACCTCCAGGGCCAGTCCCCTCTCTCCTCAGGAACAGCCATCACTGCCCTCCAGGCATGGGCCCCACTCCCCTCCTCTCCTCCAGGGGCAGACCCGCTCCTCTTGCCAACCTCCAGGGCAGGACCCTACACCACCCCAGCCTCTCTCCTGTGCAGGACGCCACTCCTCTCCTTTCCCCAGAGGGCCGGGCACTGTTCCTCTCCTCGCCCTCTAGGGCCTGGACCCTGCTACCCTCCTTGCTTTCCAGGGAAGGGCCTTGCTCCCCTCCTAGCCCTCCAGTGCTGGGCCCTGCTCCCTTCCACACCTTCAGGGCCTGGGCCCCACTCCCCTTACTGCCCACCAGGGCCTGACCCCGCTCCCCTCCTTGACCCCCAAGGCCTGGCCATGCTCACCTACATACCCTCCATGGACTGAGCCCCGATCCCCTCACTGCCTTCCAGGGCCTGACCCCGCTCCTCTCCTTGACCCCCAAGGCCTGGCCATGCTCACCTACATACCCTCCATGGACTGAGCCCCGCTCCCCTCACTACCTTCCAGGGTCTGACCCTGCTCGCCTCTTTGCTCTCCAGGATGTGGCCCTTCTCACATCCATGCCCTCCATGGCCTGGGCCCCGTTCCTTCCTAGCTCTCCAGAGCCTGGTCTCAGTTCCCTCCTCGCCCTCCAGGACTGGACCCTACTCCTCTCCTCACCTCCAGGGCCTGGGTCCCGCTCCCCTCCCTTACCTTCCAGGGCCTGGCCCGGATCCCCTCGCCACCAACCAGGGCCTGACCCTGCTCCCCTCCTCACCCTCAAGGACCTGGCAATGACACATCCATGCCCTCTATGGCCTGGCCCTGTTCCCTACTCACCCTCCAGGGCCTGGGCCCTGATCCTCTTGCCACCCTCCAGGGCCAGGCCCTGCCCCCTCCTTGCACTCCAGGGCTGGGCCCCCTCCGCTAATCACACCCAAGGACCAGGCACTGCTCCCCTCCTCACCATCCTAGGCAAGACCCCACTCCACTTCTTGCCCTCATGGCTCAGGCAATTTCCCCTCCTTGCCCTCCAGGGCGTGGCCCCCATCCCCTCTCACACTAAAGGGCAGGGCCACACTCCCCTCATCACCCTCCAGGGCCTGACCCCAGCTCCCTTCTATGCCCTCCAGGACCAGGCCTCACTCCCCTCCTCGCCCTCAACAGCCTGTATCTAGCTCCCCTCCTCGCCCTTCAGGGCTGGGCTATGCTCCCCTCCTCACAGTCCAGGGCCGGGCCCCACTCACCTCAGGAACATCACTGCCCTCCAGGGCATTGGTCCCGCTCCTCTCCTCGCCCTCCATGGCCAGTCCCCACACCTACTGCCACCCTCCAGGGCCAGGCCCAGCTGCTCTTGCTGCCCACCAGGGTCAGGCCCTGCTCCCCTCCTAGGCCTCCAGGGCCAGGCCCTGCTCCCCTCCTCACCCTCCAGGGCCTGGGCCCACGCACCTTAATGCCCACAAGAGTCAGACCTGGCTCCCCTACTTATGCTCCAGGGCCCAGCCCTGCTCTCCTCTTCACCCTCCAGGGCCAGACCCTGCACCCCTCCTTAAAATCCTGGGCTAGGCCCCCCTACTCTCCTCGCCCTCCAGGGTCAGGACCCACTGCCCTCAGGAATGGCCATCACTGGCCTCCAGGGTATGGGTCATGTTCCCCTTGCCCTCCAGGGCCTGGGCCTCATTCCCTTCTCACCCTCCATGGCCCTGCCCTACTCCACTCGCTGCCCCCCAAGGCCTGACCACACTCCCCTCTTTGCCCTTCAGGGCCTGAACCCGCCCCCCTACTGCATTTCAGGGCCTGGCCTGGCTCCCCTCCTTGCCCTCCATGGCCGCACCCCTCTCTCCTGCCTAGACCTGCTCACCTCCATGCCCTTCATCGCCTGGGCCCCAATCCCCTCACTGCCTTCCAGGGCCTGGCTCCATTCCCCTCACCATCCTCCAGTGCTGGATACCACTCCCCTCCTAGCCTTCCAGGACCAGGCACTGCTCCCCACCTCACCCCCCAGGGCCTTGGCTATGATCCCCGTTGTTGCCCTCCAGAGCAAGGCCCAGTTCCCCTCCTCACCCTCCAGGGTCTGGGCCCTGCTCCCCTCCTTTCCTCCAGGGCTGGACCCCGCTCCCCTTGTTGCCCTCCAGGGCGGGACCCTGCTTCCCTCTATGCCTTCCATGGCCCTGCCCTGCTCCCCTCGCCGAGCTCCAGGGGCTTACCCTGCTCACTTCCTTGCCCACCAGGGCCTGGGCTGTGCTCCCCTTGCTGTCCACCTGGGCCACGCCCCACTCCCCTCCTCACCCTCCAGGGCCAGGCCCTACTCCCCCCTCCTCCTCCAGGGCCTGGGACCTGATCCCCTCACCGCCCTCTAGGGCCAGGCCCTGCCCTCTCCTTGTCCTCCAGGACCGGCCCCCCTCCCCTAATCACCCTCATGGACCAGGCCCAGCTCCCCTCCTCACCATCCTGAGCCAGGCCCCCCTCTTCTCCTTGCCCTCATGTGCCAGGCCAAATTCCCCTCCTTGCCCTCCATGGCCCTACCCTGCTCCCTCACTGCCCTCCAGGGCCTCACCGTGATCCCCTCCTCGCCATCCAGGGCCAGGCCCTACTCCCATCCTCACCCTCTAGGACCTGGGGCCTGAACCCTCCTCGCCCTCCAGGGCCTGGCCCTGCCCCCTCCAAGGCAAGGAGGGTGAGGAGGGAATGGGACCCATGCCCTGGAGGATGAGGAGGGGGGTGGGGCCCATGCCCTGGAGGGCAGTGATGGCCGTGCCTGAGGGGAGTGGGGCCTGACCCTGGAGGGCGAGGAGAGTAGGGGGACCTAGCTTAGGATTTTAAGGAGGGGTGCGGGGCCTGGCCCTGCAGGGCAAAGAGGGGAGCAGGGCTGGGCCATGGAATATGAGAGGGGAGCGAGGCCAGACTCTGGGCATCAAGGGGAGCAGACATAGACCCTGAAGAGAGAGCAGGGGAGCATGACCTGGCCCTGGAGGGTGAGGAGGGTGCTGGGCCCAATCCTAGAGGGAGTTGAGGGGAGTGTGGCCCAGCCCCTTAGGGCAAGGAGGGGATGGGGCCCAGGCCCTGGAGGGTGAGGAGGGGAGCAGGGTCAGGTCCTGGAGGTTGGTGAGGGGAACAGGGACAGGCCCTGGGAGGCAGTGAGAGGAACTGGACCCAGGCCCTGGAGGGCAAGGAGGGGAGCAGGGTCAGTCCCAGGAGGGCAAGGAGGGGCGGGAGTCCCAGGCCCTAGAGGGTGAGGATGGGAGGAAGGGCTGACCCTGTAGAGTAATGAGGGGAGCTGACCCAGCCCTAGAAGTCAAGGAGGAGAGCAGGGCCAGACCCTGGAGGGCAAGGAGGGGAGCAGGGCCTGGCCCTGGAGGGCAGTGATGGACATACCTGAGGGAGTGGGGCCAAGCCCTGGACTGTGAGGAGGGGAGCAGGGCTCAGCCCTGAAGGGCTAGGAGTTGTGCCCAGGCCATGGAGGGGGAGGAGGGGAGCAGGTCCTAGTTTGGAGGGCGTGGAAGGGAGATGGGTTAGGCCCTGTAGGGTGAGGAGGGCAGCTGGGCCTTGCCCTGGAGGGTGAGGACTGGAGCAACGCCTGGCCCTGGAGGGCGATGAGGCATCGTGCCCAGGCCCTGGAGGGCAAGGATGGGAGCAGGGCCTGACCCTGTAGGGTGAGGAGGGGTGCTGGGCCCAATCCTAGAGGGCATTGAGGGGAGTGTGGCCCAGCCCCTTAGGGCAAGGAGGGGATGGGGCCCAGGCCTTGGAGGGTGAGGAGGGGAGCGAGGCCCATACCCTGGAGGGCAGTGTTGGCTGTTCCTGAGGGGAGAAGGTTCCGGTCCTGGAGGACGAGGAGGGAACTGGGCCCAGGCTCTGGAGGGCTAGGAAGAAACGGGGCCCAGGCCATGGAGGGCGTGGATGTGAGCAAGGCCAGGCTCTGGAAGGCGAGGAAGGGAACGGGGTCAGGTCGTCTAGGGCAAGGATGGGAGTGGAGGCAGGTCCTGGAGGCTACAGAGGGGAACAGGGCCAGGTCCTGGAAAGCAATGAGGGGATTGGGGCCCAGGTCCTGGAGGGCGTGGAGGGGAGCGGGGTCAGGTCCTGGAGGGTGGTGAGGGGAATGGGGCCAGGCCCTGGAAGGCAGTGAGAAGAGTGGGACCCAGGTCCAGGAAGGCGAGGAGGGGTGAGGGGGCAGGCCCTGGAGGCTGGCAAGAGGAACTGGGCCAGGCCCTGGAAGGCAGTGAGGGGAGTGGAACCCAGGCCCGATGGGTCAGAAGGGGAGTGGATGCTGCACTGGAGGGCAGCGGGGTCAGAAGTGTCCAGCCCTGGAAAGCTGCTAGAGGAGCAGAGCCAGGCCCTGGAGGGTGAGGTGGGGAGCAGGGCCCATGCCCTGAAGGGCAGTGATGTCATTCCTGAGGGGAGTGGTGCCTAGCCCTGGAAGGCAGTCTGGGGAGCAGGACCCAGGTCCTGCAGGGTGAGGAGGGGAGCGGGGTCAGGCCCTGGAGGGTGGAGAGGGGAACGGAGCCAGGCCCTGGAAGGCAGTGAGGGGATCAGGGCCCAGTCCAATGAGGGCATGGAGGTGAGCAGGGCCAGGCCCTGGAGGGCAAGGAAGGGAGTGGGGTCAGGTCCTGGAGGGTGAGGAGGGGAGTGGGGTCAGGTCCTGGAGGCTGAGGAGGGGAGCGGGTTCAGGTCCTGGAGGGCGAGGAGAGGAGAGGGGGCAGACCCTGGAGGCTGGCAAGGGGAATGGGGTGAGGCCCTGGAAGGCAGTGAGGGGAGCGGACCCAGGTCCTTGAGGGCAAGGAAGGAAGCAGGGTCCTGCACTGGAGGGCGGCGGGGGAAGCAGGGTCCGGCTCTGGAGGGTGGCAAGGGGAGCAGAGCCAGGCCCTGGAGGGTGAGGTGGGGAGTGGGGCTCATGCCCTGGAGGGCAGTGATGCCCTTCCTGAGGGGAGTGGACCCTAGCCCTGGAAGGCAGTGAGAGGAGTGAGACCCAGGCCCTGGAGGGTGAGGATGGGAGCAAGGCCTGACCTGGAGGGTGAGGAGGGGAGCAGGGCCCATCCCTGGAGGGCAGTGATGGCCGTTCCTGAGGGGCATGGGGCCCGGCGCTGGACTGTGAGGAGGGGAGCAGGGCCCAGTCCTGAAGGCCTAGGAGGGGAGCCGGGCCCAGGCCATGGAGGGCGAGGAGGTGAGCGGGGCCTGGTTTGGAGGGCATGGAGGGGACCTGGGTTAGGGCCTGGAGGGTGAGGAGGGGAGCTGGGCCCAGACTTGGAGGGCAAGGTTGGGAGCAGGGCAAAACCCTGGAGGGCGAGGAGGGAACTTGGCCCAGGCTCTGGAGGGCTAGGAAGGAATGGGGGCCAGGCCATGGAGGGTGTGGATGTGGAGGGCGAGGAGGGGAGCGGAGACAGTTCCTGGAGGGCGAGGAGGGGAGTGGGGCCAGGCCCTGGATGTTGGCAAGGGGAATGGTTCTAGGCCCTGGAAGACAGTGAAGGTATCGGGGACCAGACCTTGGAATGCATGGAGAAGAGCAGTGTCAGGCCTTGGAGGGCGATGCAGGTGGCGTGCCTAGGCCCTGGAGGGCAAGGATGGGAGCAAGGCCTGACCCTGTGGGATGAGTGGTGCTGGGCCCAGCCCTTGAGGGGAGCATGACCTGGCTTTTTAGGGCAAGGTGGGGATGGGGACCAGGCCTTGGAGGGTGACGAAGGGAACTCAGTGGCCCATGAGGGCAAGGAGAGGATGGGGGCCTGGCCCAGGACTGTGAGGAGGGGAGCTGGGCCTGGTCCTTGAGGGCGATTAGGGGAGGGGAGGCAGGCCCTGGAGGGCAAAGAGGGGGCAGGGCCTGGCCCTGGAGGGTGGCGAGGGGATCAGGTCCTAGGCCCTGTAGGCAGAGGTGGGGAGGAGGGCCTGGACCAAGATGGTGAGGAGGGGAGTAGGGCGTAGCCCTGGAGGGCGAGGAGGGGAGCGGGGCGTGGTCCTGGTGGGCAGCAAGAGGAGCACAGCCCAGGCCCTGGTGGGCAAGGAAGTGAGCAGGGTAAGCCCCTGGAGCACAGCAAGGGTATCAGGGCGGGGCAATGGAAGGCATAGAGGGAAGCAGCGTCCTGCACTGGAGGGCAGCAAGGGGAGCGGGTCTGGCCCTGGAGGAAAGGAGGGGAGCAGGGCCCAGGCCCTGGAGGGCGAGGAGAGGAACCGGTCAGGTCCTGGAGGGTGAGGAGGGGAGCGGGGTCAGGCCCCGTAAGGCAGTGAGGGGAGCAGGACCCATGCCTTGGAGGGTAAGGAGGGAAGCGGGTTCAGGTCCTGTAGCACAAGGAGGGGAGCAGGTTCCAGGACCTGGAGGGCGAGGATGGGAGCAAGGCCTGACCCTGTAGGGTGATGAGGGGAGCTGGCCCAGCCCTGAGGTCAAGGAAGGGAGCGGGGCCTGGGCCTGGAGGGTGAGGATTGGAGCGGGGCCCATGCCCTGGAGGGCAAGGAGGGAAACTGGGCCCAGGCCCTGGAGGGCGAGGAGGGGAGCGGGTCAGGTCCTGGAGGGCAAGGAGGGGAGCGGGGTCCTGCACTGGAGGGCAGCGTGGGGAACGGGGCCCAGGTCCTGGAAGGCAACAGGTGAGCTGGGCCCGGCCCTGGAGGTGAGAGATCTGAGCCTAGATCACGGTTCACTTATTTTAGACTGAGCCTCCATCTTGTTATTTGGGCCTGATAGCCACCCTCCAGGCCAGACACCGCTCCCCTCCTCACTCACCAGGGCCTGGGCCCTGCTCCCCTCAGTGCCTTCCAGGGCCAAACCCAGCTCCCCTCCTTGCCCTAAAGGGCCTTGGCCCAGCTCCTCTGCTTGCCCTAAAGGGACTGGGCCCCGCTCCCCTCCTTGACTTCCAGGGCTAGAAAATGCTCTCCTAAGGTGCAGGCCTCCTCGCCCTCCAGGGCCTGGCCCAGCTCAGCTTGCTGCCTTCCAGGGCTGGAGGATGCTCCCCTCACAGCCCTCCAGGTCCAGACCCCGCTCCCCTCCTCACACTCCAGGGCCTGGGCCTTGCTCCTCTGCTCGCTCTCAAGGGGCTTGGCCCCACTCCCCTTTTTGCCATCCAGGGAATGGGCCCCGCTCATGTCATCACCCTCCAGGGCTGGACCCCGCTCCCTTCCTCGCTATCCAGAGCCTGGGCCCTGCTCCCCTCCTCACTCTCCAGGGACGGCACCACTCCCACCTCACACTCCAGGGCCAGTGCCGTGCTCCCCTCACCGCCCTCCAGGGCTGGGCCCTTCTCCCCTCTTTGCCCTCCAGGGAGTGGGCCCCGCTTCCTTTCTAGCCCTCCAGGGCCTGTGCCATGGTCCTTTACTCGCCCTCCAGGCACTGGGTCCTGCTCCCCTCCTTGCCCTCCAGAGCCCAGCCGGCATCCCCTCCTCACCCTCCAGGGCCTGGGCCCTATTTCCTTCTCACCCCCCAAGGCCTGGGCCCTGTTCCCTCCTCGCCCTCCAGGGCCATACCCTGCTCCCCTCCTCACACTCCAGGGCCATACCCTGCTCCCCTCCTCACCCTCCAGGGCCAAACTCTGCTCCTCCTCTAGCCTTCCAGGGACTGGGCCCCGCTCCCCTTGCCACCCTCCAGTGCCGGACCCTGCTCCCCTCCTCGCTCTCCAGGGATGGGTGCCACTCCCCACCTCGCACTCCAGGGCCTGGGCCCTGCTCCACTCCTCACCCTCTTGCCAAGCTCTGCTGCACTACTCGCCCTTCAGGGCCTGGCCCTGCTCCCCTCCTCACCCTCCAGGGTCTGGGTCCAGCTCCCTTCATCGCCTTCCAGGGCCAGACCCTGCTGCCCTCCTTGCCCTCCAGGCATTGGGCCCAGCTCCCATCCTCCCCCTCCAGAGCCGGACTCAGCTCTGCTCCTCATTCTCCGGGCAAAACCCCGCTCCCCTCTGGCCCTCTAGAGCCTGGGCCCACTCCCCTCCTTGCCCTCCAGGGCCTGGCCCTGCTCCCCTCTGGCCCTCCAGGGCCTGGGCCCCACTCCCCTCCTTGCAATCCAGGGGCAGACTCTGCTCCCCTCCTCAGTCTCCAGGGCCTGGGCCCTGCTCTACTCATGACCTCCAGGTCCGAAGCCCGCTCCCCTCCTCGCCCTCCAAGTCCTGGGCCTTGCACCCCTCCTTGCCCTTTTTCATTTTACCTGCTCTGACTCCCCATACTGAAGGCCTCAATGAACGCCCATGCAAATACAGCCTGTTCAGGCTGCACTGCTTCGCTCTGCAATCTGTTCATCAGGAACTCCATGCAGTCACTGCCACAATTCTCCTGCTTCTTAAAGTTGTTCTGACCCACAGCTGATTTTAATTTCCTCCCACCCTACCGCGTTAATGAGCTCTACCCTCTTCCCCCCAGCCCTCCAGCCCACTACTCTCCTAAGATAGAGAATCTGCAACAATCTTGCCTCACTGCCAGCCATTCCTACCAGGTGTGAGAAGAGCAATTTTCAACTAGAAAAAATTATATCCCTCTTAAAACCTATCACTATTCACCAAATCTATCGATTCAGATGTAAGCAATTATTTTATTTCGCTCTCAACCATTCAGAGAACATACAGATGTATGCACATATGACATTCCTGATGGATGTATCTAAAAATAAATTTCTATTTAATATTAACCTATGAAAACAGATCATAACAATATGCTCCTGAATTATTTGGAAACAGAGTCACTAAGTAGTTTCTATACAAGTGTTACCTATTAAATCTGCTTTTTATAATTTCTTTCAGTGCTAGTTGCTTATAGCATTCATAAAAGTATATAATCTTGTGGCCAGCACTGTGATGTAGCAGGTAAACACATCACCTGCAGTACTAGCATCCCATACGGGTGCTGGTTTGAGTCCTGGGTGCTCCACTTCTGATCCAGCTCTCTGCTATGGCCTGGGAAAGAAGTAGAAGATGGCCCAAGTCCTTGGGCTCCTGAACTCCCATGGGAGACCCAGAAGAAGCTCCTGGTTTCTGGCTTTGGATCAGCACAGCTCCAGCTATTGTGTTCATCTGGGGAGTGAACCAGAAGATGGAAGACCTCTCTTTCTCTTTCTCTTTCTCTTTCTCTTTCTCTTTCTCTTTCTCTTTCTCTTTCTCTTTCTCTTTCTCTTTCTCTTTCTCTTTCTCTTTTTCTCTGCCTCTGCCTCTGCCTCTCTGTAACTCTGACTTTTAAATAAATAAATCTTGAAAATATAAATCATCTATTATGGTTTCCTCCTCCTATCATGAATCTGAATAAAATGTGAATGTGAATAAAACATAAGCTGGACAGTGGCCATGGGGTAGGGGATGGAGGGAGAGTTGACTAGGTCAAGGTGGGAAGGCTAGGTTAACACTGTGACTCGCAGGGTTTTATAGTAACAGATTGCTGGTTTACTCACTGTACAGGTCCATCATTTGTGGCAGGGGACTCTGCTCACAGAAGTCATACTATCTTTGTTACCCAGGCGTGCCAAGCAAGAATAGTAGAATCCTGTCCCATGACAGCACAAGGAAAAGGGAACATGGTAACACAAAACCTATCCCTTTCAACTTCTGCCTCACATGGCTCTCATTAGTCAACACAAGTTAGTCAAGCCTAACCTACACCTGGGAGGGGAAGTGGCTGCTGATCAAGTGTATCTTTTTAAAATTGAATTTATTTCTTTGTATTGCAGATCAAAAGCAACATTGAGAGAAAAAGGGAGAGAGAGATTTTCCAACTGCTGGTTCACACTCCAAATACCCGCAACAGCTGGGACTAGGCTAGGCCAAAGTCAGGAACCAGGAACTCACTCCACAAGGGTGGCAGAAACTCAAAGACTTGGACCATTTTCTGTGTCTCCTGGGCACATTCATAAAAGCTGGAAAAGAAGAGTAGCAGGGACTCAAACTAAGCATTTGATATGAGACATGGGCACTGTAAGTGTTGACTTAACCTACTGTGCCACTACGCTCACCCTAATAAAGTTTATTTTATGAAAGATTCTATGTGCAGCAAAACTCATGTTCAATTCATATGAATATGAATTATGAGCATGTTCTTAATTTTCGTTGTTGTTTTCACCTGAATCTTTACTGTTTCTGAAGGTAAGTTCTTTCTCTCACTAAATAAAAAGCTTAAAATTTTAAGAAAAAAAAAGACAAGTGCTAAAACTCTTCCCATATTAACCTACATAAGAATTTAGAATTCTATATCTTCCCACTGAATTGATAACTATATCATTATGAAATCTCTCTGAATATATCTAGTAATAGTTCCTGCATGAAAGTCTGTCTTGTCAGATCTCAAGAGAGTCTTCTATTCAAAATGTGTAGGTATATTTTCAACATTTTTACTCTTAAACATTTAAGGATTGTATCCTAAATAGCAAATAATTAACTGGTTTTCCATTAAATAAGAAAATTTTGATTTCTAGCTGGATCACTTAGTTAATTTACATTTAAAATTTTGTGATATGTTTTACCTGAATTTAGCATCTTACTTTGTTTCCTGTTTTAGTAGTTTCCTCTTCTCCCTCATTTTGAATCTATATAGTTTGTTACTTAATTTCCTCTCCATTGGTTTGTTTTTTTTCTTTTTTTTAACTTTTATTTAATGAATATAAATTTCCAAAGTACAGCTTATGGATTACAATGGCTTCCCCCCCATAACGTCCCTCCCACCTGCAACCCTCCCCTCTCCCACTCCCTCTCCCCTTCCACTCACATCAAGATTCATTTTCGATTCTCTTTATCTACAGAAGATCAGTTTAGCATACATTAAGTAAAGATTTCAACAGTTTGCTCCCACACAGAAACATAAAGTGAAAAATAATAGATGATTTTTTAAATGATGATGAAATCAGATCAGACCTATTGTCATGTTTAATCCCAGTGAGAGTCAAGTTGGGAATCGATAATTTTTTTTTTTTACAGAAGATCAGTTTAGCATACATTAAGTAAAGATTTCAACAGTTTGCTCCCACACAGAAACATAAAGTGAAAAATACTGTTTGAGTACTATTTATAGCATTAAATCTCAATGTACAGCACACTAAGGACAAAGGTCCTACATGAGGAGTAAGTGCACAGTGACTCCTGTTGTTGACTTAACAAATTGACACTCTTGTTTATGGCATCAGTAATCACCCTAGGCTCTTGTCATGAGCTGCCAAGGCTATGGAAGCCCCCTGAGTTCACTGACTCTGATCATATTTAGACAAGGCCATGGTCAAAGTGGAAGTTCTCTCCTCCCTTCAGAGAAAGGTACCTCCTTCTTTGATGACCCATTCTTTCCACTGGGATCTCACTCGTGGAGATCTTTCATTTAGGTTTTTTTCCCCCCCAGAGTGTCTTGGCTTTCCATGCCTGAAATACTCTCATGGGCATTTCAGCCAGATCCGCATGCCTTAAGGGCTGATTCTGAGGCCAGAGTGCTGTTAGGACATTTGCCATTCTATGGGTCTGCTGTGTATCTCACTTCCCATGTTGGATCATTCTCTCCCTTTTTTATTCTATCAGCTAGTATTTGCAGACACTATTCTTGTTTATGTGATCCCTTTGGTTCTTAGTCCTATCATTACGATCAATTGTGAACAGAAATTGATCACTGGGACTAGTGAGATGGCATTGGTACATGCCACCTCAATGGGATTGAATTCGAATCCCCTGGTATATTTCTAACTCTACCATTTGACGTAAGTCAGCTTGAGCATGTCCCAAATTGCACATCTCTTCCATCTCTTATTCCCACTCTTATATTTAACAGCGATCACTTTTCAGTTAAGTTTCAGCACTTAAGAAGAATTGTGTATTGATTACAGTATTCAACCAAAAGTATTAAGTAGAGCAAACAAAAAAAAATACTAAGAGGGATAACATATTAAGCTGCTCTTCCACAGTCAGGGTGAGGGCTGATCAAGTCACCTTTTCTCATAGTGTTCATTTCACTTTAACAGGTTTCCTTTTTGGTGCTCAGTTAGTTGTCACCTATCAAGGAGAACAAGTGGTATTTGTCCCTTTGGGATTGGCTTATTTCACTCAACATAATGTTTTCCAAATTCCTGCTCATCACATGAATTATTACTTTGGTTCATTTTTGGAAAGAAGAATGAGATTTCATAAGATTGGTTTTAATAATATCAAGAGATTAATGTTTCTTACATCAAATTTTATTTGTCACAACAAGAGTTATTGATTTTTTTGTTTTGACAGGCAGAGTGGACAGTGAGAGAGACAGAGAAAGGTCTTCCTTTTGCCATTGGTTCACCCTCCAATGGCCACTGCAGCAAGTGTACTGTGGCTGGTGCACCACGCTGATCTGAAGCCAGGAGCCAGGTGCTTCTCCTGGTCTACCATTGGGTGCAGGGCCCAAGCACTTGGGCCATCCTCCACTGCACTCCCTGGCCACAGTAGAGAGCTGGCCTGGAAGAGGGGCAACCGGGACAGAATCTGGAGCCCCGACCGGGACTAGAACCTGGTGTGTGGGTGCCCCAAGGTGGAGGATTAGCCTAGTGAGCTGCAGCGCCAGCCTAAGAGTTATTTATTTTTCAACATGTTATTTATCCATGGCTCACAATAGCTAGTGAGTATTCAGTTTTCTTAAAAGCATGTGGGGGGAGGCATTTGGTGTAGAGATTAAGACTTTGCTTGGGACACCTGCAATCTCAAATTAGAGTGACTGGGTTCAAGTCCTACCTCCATTCCTGATTCCAGTTTCCTGGTTAATGCACATCCTGGGAGGCAGCAGGTGAAATCTCAAGTTGTTGAGTCTCTGCCACACATTTGGGATATACTGACTAATTCTTTGTTCCTGGTTCAACCTGTCCCAGCCTTGGCAGTAGCTAGCATTTGGAGAGTGATCCACTGTGTGGGAGATCCCTCTTTGTTGCCCTCTCCATATGTGTGTGTTTGAAATAAATAAAAATGCAAAAAAAGTGGAATAGTAAAACTTGTATGACTATATCAAAGAGCCTGTTTTACAAGATTGATTTGTAAAGGGGAAAACAAGTTTCAGATCTGAAAACTATAGAGACAGAAAAATGATTCATCTATCACCAGCTTTGTGCTAAAATCAATGATAAAGGCAAGAGGCAGCCCAATAAATAGGGTTTCAATTGTTAGTCATGCAATGTATTCTGTCCCTCTACCCCTTCCATCAAGCACCCCCAACCTCAATGCACAGCTGCAGATCTGCAGAGCAGAGTTTGCTGGTGGCTTGGAACTAGCTGAGGGACCCCACTGGCAGGCAGACATATGTCTATCCTTGCAGGCAGGAGAAGTGGAGAAGCTTTCTTTTCTTTCTTTTTCATCCTTACCTTAAAGCATTCTTGGTTCGAATTCTTCACTTCAACTCCCCACTTTGCCGCTGAACTACTTGGTTAAGTCTGCAGGGCCTGTTGACATTGGGTTGTCTACATTAACTGCCAGAGCTGCTTTAGTCACTGGAATATGATTAAATCTGAAAATTGTATTTGTACAATGATTCTTTGCATGTTTTCACATCTTTATGATGTGAATAAATATTTGTTAGACAGTGTCTACAGTGTTTCAAGTGCCCAGACAAAAATGGAAGCAGTTGGAACATTAAATCTAAAAATTCCAGATGTGTAGAGATATCTGGATATGTCACTGAAATTTTCAGATTTCATCCAGATGTTTGGTGTTATGGTTGCTTGTTTCTACAAAAGTCATACATTTATGGTACAATATAAATATGGATTATGACATTATATAGATTCAGCTTCCCATTAACCTAATTCACTGTGGCCACCTTAGGAAATTATGAGACACTATAGATTCATATATAATTTGTTTTCTTCTCTAATCTAATGTAAACCTAGGAGACCAGATATTATACACATTAAATGCAAATGTGTTTCTCAAATTCTAATGTACTCATTGAAACAAATTTCAAAGCAAAATTCTCTTGGCTGCTTTCTTCATTAAATAGAGTCAAGATTGAGAACACATATTTTTCTATTTACTTGAGGAGTAATTGGATCATCTAAACAATGTAAATATTAAATACTTAATTGACTAAGGAGACTTCATGGTAGTATGTTCTGAACAGTAAAGTCTATAATTGGGGATTTTAAATATTTATCACTATAACAATCTATTTCATGGTTTAGTTATTTTTATTAGGCAGATTTTGTTGAAAAATACCACCTGCATGCACAGATATTAATAACTTAGAAGGTTTGGCTCGTGTATTTTTGAGTTCATGAATAACAACCTCTCTACATTATTCCTATTTGGATTTGATTTTATCTAATTTGTTAATCACACTCCATAACATGACACATTTTACACAGTCTTACCTTAAATCCAGTCTTGAAAAAAGGGAATTATTTAAAAACCCTCCTTTATTCAGCACTTTTCAGAAAAGTTGCAGATCAGAAGATATCATTGACTTGAACCCCAAATAAAATCAACATCAGCATTCATAAAATGCATGTACCATGCTCAAATAGTTTATTTGCTTTGCTGTATGTAATATATTTGGTAAGTCAACTTTCTAGAACCCAAGGTTCTAGCCTAGGTTACTGGAGTAAAAAAAATGTGGAAGGCACACAGGATGCTAACAATGGCAAGGATGTGTGATTCTCAGAGGGAAAATCTCTGTGGTCACAGTCATGTGACAGCTCAACAGTATAGAGTTTTAGGCCACCACTTGGATGGGGGACTTTTAATGACACTCACAGAACAGTGAATGGTTTAGGAACATTCTGTAGAATATGAGTATGGAGCTAAACTTTTACAATTCTCATCACTGATGAAAGCCTTATGCATTGCCAACAACCATCTGTTGTTTACAAGCCTCCCATTTATTCATTGGGAATGCCTTAAGGGCAAGGTCTGCATTTTATTTTCTGTGCATTCCTCACTCAATCCCTCTCATCATGGTTCTACACAGTACTGGTACCTGGACACTAAGTAACATCTTAGAACCTGTGAATGGATGAATAAATAGAGATCACAAGTCATCAAGAAAACATGGATTCTTTTCATTCTATATAGCTTATATGGTTTGTAAATTCAGCATACTGTATGTACCATGCTTGTATATTTTCACTAAAAATCATTAGAATACTTATTTTGAAAAGCTGAAGTCTTAGGCATTTGGATGAATATACAAAGGAATTTCAAAAAGTTTGTGGAAAACAAAATTAAAAGTTTATCTTGGTGCAAAAAGTTTTGAACACAGTGAATAATTTTTTTCAAAACACACTCTTTCCCTAAACAGTTTGAAGACACTTCATACTTCAGCTGCCATCAAAAGTAGAAAAATAATTTTTTTCATTCCAGTCAATGAAGCTGGATTAATAGTCATACTAACTTGAACTATAAAAATTTTTATGTATAAATCTACCATGATGTCATTATTTTAATAGAAATATTTATAATCTGGAATTATTTTTTCAGATTGTGTTTGCTCATCTTGAGATGAAGATAAAGAAACATGTCTCCTCCAAATTTTCCTCTTATTTCAACTCACTCCAATCTTCTTAGTATATTTGAATGGAAATGTAAATGTGTTGACTTTTGGAGTTCTGTACTTGTCCTTCCATTTTCTATAACATGTGTCCATTATGTATCTGTTGCCTTTTTTGTTCCATTACTAACTTTGTGGAATTTTGGTATTAAATATGCAGTGTAACTCTCAAAGAAAATAGTATATAAGGCATTACAATTACTATAAAATCATCAAAGGTTTTCCCCATATAAATATGTGTATATAAATGTATATGCATATATTTATGTGTAAATGTGTATTAATATTTACAGGTATGTGGCTCTTATTTTCCACTATGATGTCTATTTTAAAAATTGAAATGGAAGTCATTTGTTGTGCTGCACCTGTTAAGCCATTGTTTGGGATGCCCATGTAGTGAAGTGTCTGGATTCCAGTAACACCTCCACTTCCTATACAACTTCCTGCTAATGCTCACCCTGGGAGGCATCAGTTGATAGATGAATTACTTGGGTCCCTACCACCCAGGTGGGAGACAGAGGTGGAGTTCTTGGCTCTTGACAATGGTATGGCCCACTCCTGGCTCCTGTGGTTATGGGGAGTGAACCAAGAGATGGAAGATAATCTCTTTCATTCTCACTGTCTCATTCTGCCTTTCAAATGAATAAAAACAAAATAATTTTTAAAAATAAAATGGTAAAATGTCATATGGTGAGAAAGAAAACCAACGGACATACTTTCTTTTAAATACAAAGTGGTATTCCTAAAATCCGCACCTTCTTCTTAGAATTTTCTTACGTGAAATTTCACATGACAGATGGATGCTGGTATTACAGAATTACTGTACCTCCTCTCCTAGAGAAGAACATCAGCATGGATTTCAATAACTCTATTCCTCTCATTTTTTGTTTCCTGTCAAGATTATTTTGCATGAACATTTCAGTCTTGGTGACAGTGATTATGATGATGACTTACGTGTTTCCCCCCCCCCCCAATCTGGAATGGTCAATGGAGAAAATATCCCTATGGAGAATCTTGAAAGCCTCATTATTCCAATATCAGAAATATGAATACTGAGACAGAGAAAAGCGTAGTTTTCCCAAATTCACACAAAAACTCAGAAGTGAAGCCAAGAGTAGTACCCAGCTCATGTGCAACAGATCTAATGTAACCTGCACTGTCAAGCTCACACGGTGATTAGGCTGAGTAGTGTAATTACCTAAAGTACAGGGCAGGAAAATAGCACACCATTTACCAACCCAGTCACAGCAAGTGGAGGAATTACATGAATGAGAGTCACCATATGGATGGTGCTCACACATTTCACAATCCTGTACTTTACCTTCTTATCCTGAATGCTCTAAAAACAGGAGTTTGAGATAGAATTCAAATAAAAAAAAAAAACCCAATTCTGGAGCCAGATAAAGACGTAGGTGTTTAAATCCTGGTGTCAGATTAAATCCTGGGGTTAGAGTTTCCATCTGTGTCATGTTCATGTAAACTTTACCTCAATTGTCTCATTTACAACATAGAAATAATGTTCACAAGATGAGGGGAAAGTGTATTAGAAATAAAGCACATGTAGCACATATGCTGTAACATGATGCATGTAGTGATCCTTATGAGTAGTAACCAGTAATAATATGTCAGTTCTCATCAAATATTTTTAAAGATTTATTTATTTATTTTAAAGGCAGAGAGTTACAGAGAGGCAGAGAGAGAGAAAAAGAGGGAGAGAGAGAGAAAGAGGGAGGGAGAGAGAGAGAGAGAGGTCTTCCATCCGCTATTTCACAGTCAATGATTATAGGCTGGCGACGTGGCTCAACAGGCTAATCCTCCATCTGCAGCACCGGCACATTGGGTTCTAGTCCCAGTCGGGGCACCAGTTTTGTCCTGGTTGCTCATCTTCCTAGTGTCTAGCTCTCTGCTGTGGCCCGGGAAGGCAGTGGAGGATGGCCCAAGTGCTTGGGCCCTGCACCCACCTAAGGGACCAGGAGAAGCACCTGGATCCTGGCCATTGTGGGGGTGAACCAACGGAAAAAGGAAGACCTTTCTCTCTCTCTCTCTCTCTTTCACTGTCCACTCTGCCGGTCAAAAAAAAAAAAAAAAAGAGAGAGAGAGAGAGAGAAAGTCAATGATTATATTAACTTAATACATTTTGTGTCATGCATGGTTGCACATGGATTGGATGCCTAAGACCTACTTACAACTATATCATGTTATTTTTTAACTGTTCCACATTTAACCAGAAGAATTTGGAAACATTACCATCATTCCTCCTTCCTCCATAGAAATAAACAGAAAACTAATTCATAAACATTTCCAAATTACTCATTATTCGATTTTGTTTCAGAATGATTAGATTGACAAAAATTTATTGATTCTATTCTTAGTCTAGCAAGACATATATGAGTATTCAAGAAATAAAGTAAATTATATTTTTGTATCATATTTTCTCTTTGTGAGATACATTTTATCACACTGGTAAACAATCTATCTAATTTAATTTTGGGGAGATCCTGTTCAAATTGAAGGTACAAAACATACTTTTCTATCAATCACTTGAAGGAATAAAAATTATGCTTGTATTGATATCTATTTCTTTTTGTAGAATAACTCTGACTTTCAAAGAAAATAAATCTTAAAAAACAATTCTATAAAACTATTCAGTTAACATTTGAGGTAAGTGATACTTAGGTGAAAATATTTTTGTAGAACTATTCAAGCATCCACTGCTTTTGCAAATGTGTAATACTGATGGTTGAAAATATTTGTACATCTTTTTTATGTTCAGTGTATATTGATATTGAAAATCCATCACTTATCTAACCTGATGAAACATGAAACTCAAAGTATTATTTTATTCAAGCTAATACTTCTAATTAAATAATTTGCTTGGCTTTCATTTTCTTTGTAAGAGCTCCACTTTCATTGGCTTTGCCAACATTGGAATTGGTAATTTTTGTGATCCTGGGCCTATGTAATGTAAGAGAGTGGTGTTTAAAAAGTAGTAAGCAGGAGCCAGCATTTGGCCAAGTGGTTAAGAATCCCCTTGAGACAACCTTGCTACAATGGAATGAGGGCCTCTGAGTGTTGTTTCCATTTCTAACTTCCTGCTAATGCAGACGCTGGGAGGCAGCACAGGAGGGCTCAAGGAATTGGGTTCCTGCCACACACACACAGTAGAATTACTCTCTGCCTTTCAAATGGATACATGAAAACTAAAATATAGAAATACAAAACGTGGAGAAAGTTATGTCTAAAATTATCAGGCTTTAAAAACACACACCTGTATATTCATTAGACAATCGGCTCCTAACACTGCTACACCTGCAGGTCCAATTGGGACTGTCAGATGGACCAACATCAGCGTGACCAGTGCCAGTCCTGCCGGCTCAAGAAGTGCTTCCAGGGGGTTGTGCAGAAGGAGGGTGAGTGGCCCCCAGCCCCGCTGCAGCCTAGGGGGGGCGTGTGGTAGGTGGGTGAATGGCACCCCAACCCGCTGCAGCTGGTGGGGGAGGCCTGCGGAAGGAGGGTGAGCGGCCCCCATCCTCCCTGCAGTCGGCCGGTGGGGCCCGGGCTTGGCACCTGCTAACCACAAGACCAGGGCCATTGCACCCTGTACTGGCGCAGGAATCCAATTACAGCTGTGGCCAGGGCCTGGTCCCCTGCCCAGGCCTGGCCACTGCGTCCTGAAGAAATACACAGACACACATACACAGACACACACATACATGGACACACATATACATGCACACACACGCACAAACAACACACGCACATACACACATTTATTTGGTTTCCGTTGCCCCCACCCCTGCCTCTGTTTGCTTAAGGCAGGAGCTGGGCAGCCTGAGCCCGTGGGGACCCCACTCTTGTTCCCTCCCCTAGAAGCCCCAGCCTGGCCCAGGGCAGACACAGTCCAAGCAGCGTGGCCCTAAACACCAATGCCCTGCAGTTTCTCCAGGCTCCACACAAGGGGGGGGGGGCGGCAGTGGTCTCGGGGTAGGGGTGGGGGTGGGGTTCCAGCCTCAGGATAAATGCGCACCCCATACCTGCTTTCTGTCTGCCGGTTCTTCCCAGGGTCTGACCCCAGTCTCTCGCGCTTTCGAAGTCCTCCCCCCTCACTGCGTCTGTGAGGGAAGCTGATAAAGTCGGCTCAGAGCCCCTTGGAAAAGCCACTCCCTTCAGTTTGGGGGGTTCACCTGTGCCCCCTCTTCTCACGTGGCTGATCTGAAATCCCGCTGGCCCGGCCCTCAGGTGGGCCTGACTACAGCCACGTGCTGCACCCCCCACCCCATGCGTGGCCTCCCACCATCACAGCTCACAACCCCTTACTTTGCTTTGGAACCCAATGACTTCTCCAGGGACTCTCTTTGTCTTGTGCACTGTTGTGCCCCAGGGTCCCTGCATACAGTTGGCCCTCAGTAAATAGCCCATGGCTTCAGTTGCCACCAGGGTAGCCCTTCCTCCATGGCCAATACTGCTCTAAAGCAGATTTGTTAATTCGGGGGTTGGTGTTAAAGAGGGAGTTGTGGGTAGGATTTGAACCCCACGCCCCAGCCTGGGCTGGAGGTGGGAGAGTTGAGGGTGGGGGTTTGAAGAAGGGGGGGTGAGCAGGTGCAAAGGCCCTGGGGTAGGATGGGGGAGAGTAGTGGTGCAGGCGGGGCTTATAACCAGGGCAGCACTTTTGGGCCCCATTTGACCACTCCTACTGCACAGCTGACCCCCACCCCCGCAGGACTCAGCCCACCTCCAGCCCCTAGTCCCCTCCAGGGCTGGTAATGTGCCCTGCGTGAGGCTGGCCTAGGGCTGGAGCTCATGGATTCGATCAGGCCAGGTGGGCGGGCTCATTAAGGCTCCTTAATTTGCCCTGCCTGGCAGCCAGCCCTCCCTGCCTCGGTTTCCCTCCTCCCACCTCACCTGCTTGCTGCGGGCAAGGCCCCAGCTCCCAGTCCCACCTGGGGAAGACCCCAGGCCCCCTCCTCACCCGGGCTCTCCCGGAGCTGGGGTGGGGGGGGACTCTGAGGGAGCCTCGCTCTGGCAGTCTTCTCCCTGCCCTTCTCTCTCTCCCTCCTGCCGCCCCGCAGCGCTGCAGCGCAGCCGCATCCCGTAATCACTGCCCAGCAGCGCTGGCCGCCTCCTCTGGCAGCCCTCCTGGCTTGTTCGCGGTGCAGCTGTGGGCGGGGCAGGTGCAGGTGGCGGCGGCGCGGCGCTGGGCATGGACCAGGTGAGAACGCTGGCCGCGCGGCTGCTCTTAGCGCTGCCCCTGCCTGCACAGGGCGCCACTGCCGGCCAAGCGCGCGCGGCCTTCCTGGACCAGGAGCAGGTGGAGGAGCTGGGCCGCCTGCAGGGGGACTCGGTGGAGTCCGGTGCCTCAATGTCATGGCGCTCTCGGCCTCTGCCCGCACGGAGAGGCTGCAGGAGCAGGCGCAGGTGGCTCTCATGGAGTATTGCGTGCCCAGTACCCGTCCCAGCCCCAGTGCGCCTGGCCCTGCGCGCGCTCCAGGCGCCCCTCATTGTGCAGCTCCACTTGCTGCTCCTGGTGGGCAGGACGCCCGCCCAGATGCTCACCCGGGACTCGCTGCTGGCGGGCAGCCCCTTCAACTGGCCCTAGGGCTCTGGCCGGTGAGCCGCCGCGTCAAGAAGACACTCTGCTCTGATTTCGGTATCACAGATTGCACAACACCTGGAAATAGTTTCTTTAAATGTGACTATCGGTTACAACGCAGAGAGGTTAAATGAAAAAGTGTCTAATCACGTCCACACTCTTAGTAACTTCAGGCAGATTTAGCATCTCTACAATATATTAAATAATGGGCAGATATTTCCCAGCAACAGCATGTTTTTCTGTTGGATTTCAAAATTTCATGGGAAATAGAAGTAGAAGATAAAGTTTATGTTGGTGCATAACATTTGAAATATGTATTTCTCATAATACATGTTTTCCATGAACTTTTTAAATAACCCATGTATATATAAATTTCAACATGTTTTGAACCAAAATAAATTTAACTTTTAATTCCATTTCCACAATCTTTTTAAGGTATGCTTATGTGAGTCAAACAGATGGCTTCGCTCACGTAACACAGGCTTGAGGAAATGTATCTGTATAAACATGTTTTGGGGGCTGGTGCTGTGGTGCAGCAGGTTAATGCCCTGGCCTGAAACGCTGGCATCCCATATGGCCACCAGTTCAAGACCTGGCTGTTGCACTTCCGACCCAGCTCTCTGCTATGGCCTGGGAAAGCAGTGGAAGATGGCCCAAGTGCTGCACCCCTTGGGAGACCCAGAGGAAGCTCCTGGCTCCTGGCTTGGGATCGGCGCAGCTCTGGCCATTGCAGCCAATTGGGGAGTGAACCAGTGGGTGGAAGACCTCTCTCTCTCTTTCTTTCTGCCTCTGCTCTCTCTGTGTAACTCTTTCAAATAAATAAATCAATATTTAAAAAATAAATAAGCATGTTTTTGAAAAATAGTGGAGATATATATATCATACATCCTGCTTTGCAAGGGTTTTTTTTTCCTTAATAATGTAAATATATTTTATTGCTAAACAGTATGTTTCTTCATATGGATTTATCATATACTATTTAATGAATACTCTACTGTTAGATATTTACTTTTCTATCCTCAAGTTTCCCTAAGAAAAAGTTTCCATAGACCCTTCTGAAACCTATTTTTCCAAAGAAAGATTTTTTTAGGAAGTGCTTATTTGGGACAAGAGTATATAATAACATAATCTGTATTTCTAAGACTTTTGGTACACATCACCGATTTCTTTTGCAAATTCACATTCTATTCAATGGCCATTGCCTCATATATGTCAAAATGTCAACAGTTGCAATAATTGTTTTGAATCTGATGAAAAACACATACTTTAATTTGTATTTATTCAATTTTTAAATAAATTAAACATCTTACTGAGTTTGCTGATAATTATATATATATTATACATAGTTATTATATTATATATTATATTATAGTTAAGATATATAATATATATATATTATATATATATAATATATATATAATGTGATATATTCTAATATATAATTATATGTTATTATAAATTATATAATTATTATATATGTTATGTAACTATATAACTATGTCATATATTGTATAACTATATAATATAATAATATATGCATATATGTGTATATATATACACACACACACTCATAGATTTATTTTTTTGACAGGCAGAGTTAGACAGTGAGAGAGAGAGACAGAGAGAAAGGTCTTTCTTCCATTGGTTCAACCCCCAAATGGCCCCCATGGCCGGCAAGCTGAGTCAATTCAAAGTCAGGAGCCCGGTGCTTCCTCCTGGTCTCCCATGCACGTGCAGGGCCCAAGCACTTGGGCCGCCCTCCACTGCCTTCCTGGGCCGCAGCAGAGAGCTGGACTGGAAGAGGAGCAACCGGGACAGATTTTTCATTCATTTCTGGAAATATTTTTTAAGATTTATTTATATATTTGAAAGGCAGAGTTACAGAGAGGCAGAGGCAGAGAGAGAAAAAGGTCTTCCATCTACTGGTTCACTCTCCAGAGGGCTGCAACAGCAAGAGCTGCCCTTATCTGAATTCAGGAGTTTCTTGTAGGTCTCTCACATGGGTGCAGGGGCCCAAGGACTTGGGCCATCTTCTACTGCTTTCCCAGGCCATAGCAAAAAGCTAGATATGAAGGGGAGTACCTGGGACTTGAACTGGGGCCCATATGGGATGCCAGCACTACAGGTGGTGGCTTTACCAACTATGCCATAGCATCAGCCCCAGGATATACTTTTTAATTTTAACAAAATTAATAAACTATGAGTAAAAGTAATTGAGGAAACACAAGGAAAAGTAACACTAGTGTCCATTTTCATGTATTAAAACAATTGTTTACAGAGAAAAGAGCTTTGTCAAGATCAGAAAAAAATATTGTAAAACTCTTAGGGGTAAGGCCGGCGCTGCAGCCCACTAGGCTAATCCTCCGCCTGCAGCACCAGTACCCAGAGTTCTAGCCCTGGTTGGGGCACCAGATTCTGTCCTGGTTGCTACTCTTCCAGTCCAGCTTTCTGCTGTAGCCCAGGAAGGCAGGGGTGGATGGCCCAAGTCCTTGGGTCCTGCACCCATATGGGAGACCAAGAGGAAGCACCTGGCTCCTGGCTTTGGAACGGTGTATCTCTGGCCATAGCGGCCATTTGGGGGGTCAACCAATGGAAGGAAGACCTTTCTCTCTGTCTCTCTCACCATCTAACTCTGCATGTCAAAAAAAAAAAAAAAACTCTTGGGATAAAAACTTGACTAGAGATAAAAATCCACTATACTTTGAAAATCAAATTCCCAAACACAAACACAAATATAAATTCCTAAAATCCAATATAAGAAGTATAAAATAGGAAAACTCCAAATTAAAACAAATAAGTTGAATCCCAGTTTGAAGGCCACCAGTCAATAAAACAGTTAGAGAAACAAAACTTCAGTTATAGAAACACAAAATATTTCAAACATTTAAGAAATAAAAAACACCTATATTTCTCAGATGTATCAAAGTATAAATAAGCAAAGCATATTTTCAGATTTCTTTAAGAAAGCCAGCATTACATTGATAATGATGCAAAGTTGACCAGAACTTTCAATATAAATTAAGTATAAACTCTCTTTCATACACAGATGTATAAATCCTTAGTATTTGTATAATAAATGAAATCGCATATGAAAATGTAATGAATAACAAGTCACATATAATAAAAAATACAAGAGGTGGTTAACATTTCTTAACAAGTCATGTAAATTTTCCAGGTAGGTGACAAATTCAAGGAGAAAATCACATGACAATTTAATGTTCAAAAACATTTAAAAATCAGCATGTAATTTTTAAAAACTGCTTGCAGTATAGTAAAAAAGAGCAATGGCTTTCTTATTCAGATCAAAATTTTTAAAAGGATCCTACAACGAAAACCATGATTAATACAGAATCATTGACAGCTTTTACCCTGGAAGTAAACCTAGACCAGGAAGTCCACTAGTGCCAACTTCTTATTGGAGGAGTAGTTGGGGGCGAGTGGGAGAGCAAAAAGAAATAAAATAAGATGTAAAGATCAATTTCTTAAAAATAAATTGCCAATATATTGGAGATATTTATTTAGGGAGAATCCATAAAATCTAAAAACAAATAAACTGATAAATGAATTTAATGTTGTGGGAAAGATCAATGTTTAAAAATCCATTAGATTACCAAGTGCCAGCAAGAAATAACTAGAAAATATCAAAGATCAATAGGCAGAGTAGAAAACAGAAGAAAAGAAAAAAAAAGAGTAAATTATGTTACATCTAAGTGTTATTCAAATCAATAATACAAACGACCCAATAGAATGAGCAGAAATACAAGGAAAACGAAAGCGCCGGAAGTGGATAAACAGAACTGTAACTCACTGCAACAGGTTACCGCCAGCTCCAGGCAGCATCCGCAGGGAGAAGGACGGGGACCCAGGGCGAGGCCAGTGGGTAGCAGGAGCTCGGAGGTGAGAGCCCTCCAGCCGCGGGGAGGCAGAGCCCAGGGGCGGCCATTTCAGACCTGAACCCAGGTCTGTCTCTCGCTGTTCCCATCCAGGACAACTTGAAGTTAGGGGTCCTTGCTATGGGGGACGCTGATTGGCTCCGTGCTTTGTGACGTTCCGTGCACTCAAGGCTGGCAACCTGACCAATCAGGCAAGGTGAGGTCCACAGTGCATCAGCACGCGGGGCCTGGACGTCACAATCTTCTCAGAATTTTGCCTGCAGAGTGAACTCCTGGGAGACAGCTCAGCCGCCAGGAGGCTCCCAAGCGAGGTCGACCTCTGCAGCTCTCCACCTTCACTCACCGGGGACACTGGGCACCTAGGAAGCTGACAACAGCGACATGGTGAGTGTGTGGACCTGGCTGTACCGCTGTACCGAGAGGGGAAAACGGAGCCGAAGGCCAGGAGGACACAGGCCTCCGGCATCTGTGGGCTCCATATTGGCGCTGGCACAGGGCTTCCCCTCGGTCCCCTCAGACCCGTGGGTTGGGGGTTTTACCGGCACCCAGCACCCCCGAGGTCCTGCCCCTTCCCTGCTTGGGTGAGACTTCTCAGCCCGGAGCCATAGCAGGCCAGCTGTGTGACAGTAGCTCCACGTCTCCCCCGATTGTGCAGTGGGGACTGGGTAGTCTCTAGGGAGAATGTGGGCTCTGTGTATGTGGTTCATGCGGGACAGGCGCTGTAGGTTCCTCCTTCCCTCCCCACAGGCACCTGGTTCCCCCGAGTTTTCTCAATATGTGGCCTGCAGGGTATTTTCCAGGGCATTGACCTCTTTACACAGCTGTTTCTAGGATGTCTCACTCCTTCATATGTTTCCAATATCACAGTAACATAGACTGAGTAAGGTAGAAACAGAAGTTTTATTTGGCTTGGGGTTTTCACCCAGGTTTTAGAGAAGCAGAAAGACCCTGTAATTTGGTACTTGGGCATCGTCTTAGCACTTACACTTTCTCTGTACAGGGTGCCATCTCTATTTGCACTTTCAAAATAGAAATTTTGACCACTCAAATTTATGTGTGTTTTAAAAATGATTTCTCTTGCATGAAAGTCTTCCAAATCCTGTAGATATGTCTAGTTTACTAAGTTATTTTGGATTTATATTTTAATATTGGAGCCTGTTTAGTTTTGCTTGTTTTAATTTTTTCGAAATTGTCAGAGTATGACTGACACAATTTGTGTATCATCAAAAACTGATGTTTTGCTATGTGAGGGACGTTAAAAAGCTATGGACAATTCACATTATCTTTTCATTACATTTTTTCATAAACTTTCTGGAGTCCTCTTGTACATATACATTGTGAAATGATTAAGACAATCTAACATATCCATCACATTACATCCCTATGTTATTAAAGAATATGGAAGATATTAGCAAGTTGTGAGTATGTGATACCATAACCAACTGTTTACTGTGTTGAATATTAAGGTCTTGAGGTGTTAATTTTGTTAATTTATCTCATAGCTGCAAATGTGTGTTCAGCTAACATTTTCCCATGTCCTTCACTCTCAGCCCATGACAACCACCATTCTATTCTGTGATTAAGTGCGACTTTCTTAGCTTACACATATGAGTGATATTGTGTGGCATTTATCTTTCTGTGCCTTATTTCAAATAGCCTAATGTCCACATTCATATTTTTGGATCCACATCCTGACAAAATGGAAGAATTTCCTTATTAAGGTTGTCTGTGATTCCTGTGTATGTGTGTTTATCACATTTTCTTTATTCATATGTTGACAGTGGGGTTGTCTCCATATCTTGTTCTTGTAGATAATGCTGCCAGTAATGTGGAGATAAAGGTATCTATTTGAGATATTGATTTGGTTTCCTTTGGATATACACGCAGTTGTGAGATTGCTTTGTCATATGTTCTATGTTTAATTTTGATTGAAGACCTACATAATGTTTTCTATATTGGATGTACCAATTTACTTTCTCAGCAACAATTTTTATATTCCTTTTTTCCACCCTGGGACAATGTTATCTTTTTACTTTTGGATAATTGTTTTAACATATATGAGATGATAATCACTGTGGTCTTAATTAGCATTGTAGTCTTCATTAGCTGTTTCTGAATCCCTTTTAAGTTACCTGTTGGCTACTTGTATATATTCAATGGAAAACTGATCAATCCTTTGTGCAATTTTTATTACAATATTTGTTTTTGAGTTGTTTGTGTTCAAACTCAGGTTGTCCAATGTTTTCTTCATTTCTTGCTTTATCTGTTCTGTTTTTCCTATCACATGCAGAATATTTCTTAGATTTTTTTCAGTCTTTGCTTTTGTCACCTATGCGTTTAGTGTCATATCTAAACAATCATTGTTGAGACTAATATCAATGAATTTGCTTCCATTTGTAAGGGGTTTTATATTCTCAGCCCTTTTATGTAAGCCTTCAATTCATTTTGATTTGACTTTCATGCCTGGGTAATATAAAGATATTATATTTCAGTTTTTGGCATGTAGATGTCCAATTTTCCTCTGCTTCAGATGTGGTCACTAAACACTAAGTGGCAGGATCCAGGCAGAAACTGTCACAGTCCAGTTTTTCCCTAATCTGCCTTGTCTCCCAGACCCACTCTTCTGTGCTCTGCTGCTCTTCCCTGTCTGCCTGAAGAGACCTCAGAAGTGAGCATGCACAGAGAGAGACACATGAAGCAGTGTGCAATGTTGGGGAGAAGCAGAAACTATGTAGTAAAGGGGCAGGGCCCAGAAGGCTCTGTCTCCTTTCTCTGAAAGCCTTGGATATACAGAGGCACTTCAAAAATTCCCTGAGGGATTGACATTTGGCATGTGTTACAACCCTGCTTAGTATGTCCACATCCTATATTGGCATGCCTAGGTTACAGTCACAACTCTCAATTCCAGCTTTATGCTAATATGCACTTTTGGAGGGAGTGATGGCTGAAGTATGTGGGTCCCTGTAACCCACATGAGAGACTCGTATCATCTGGGAAGCAGAGCTGATGGGGTCCTCCATGCAGAGTGGATGAACATAAGGTGTTCCTTTGCTGCAATGTGTGTTGGTGATCTGGAAAATAACACTCCATCATGAACTTTGTATGTCAAACAATGATGCACAACTGAGAAAAGGAGGCCACTGAGGTATTCAGGCATTTTTTCAATTAGTCTATGCTGCTGCCATCCCCACAGGGAAGGGGCCCAACTGGAATAGTCCCAGTCTGGCCACATGGATGCAGGAGGTTTATTTAAATTTTGAAAATTAATTTTATTCACATTAAAGGCACAGTGATCTCTCATCCACTCTTCTCTCCAGATATTCACAATAGCTGGAATTCAGCCAGGTTGTGATGTGAAAACATCAGGTTTTATGAAGTGAAAATCCCAGAACTCAGTGTGGGTGGCACAGACCCAAGTACCTGAGCTATTATATGCTGCCTCCTAGGGTGCACTTTAGTAGGAAGCTGGATTGGAAGTGGAGTGGGACTCAAACCTACTCTAATATAGGATGTGGGTCTCGAAAGAGCCATCTTACATGCTGTTCCCCAATGCTCACCCCTCTGTTATTTTAAGAGGAGCCCTACAACAGTCCAAACCAACTCTCCTGGCCCTGATGGTCATAGCCCCTGAATTTAAGCTGTGCAGACCCTCAACACTCTAGAAAATACCCAAGTACATCCACGCAATGGAGTGTTCACACACTGTGCTGTGCTTGTCACTCGGAACTATGAAGCTAAAGGTGTGCCATCAGGTGCTGTTCTGCCTGACACCTCTTCATCCACTTTCCACAAGCTGATACCACAACTGGCCATCCACATCAAAGTGGTCACTATTAGATGCTGTGTTGAAGGGGGATCCCAAGTTGTCTCATTTCAGATAAACTTCATGTGTTGCTTCAGACACTCCTCAGCACTGATGTGGCTCATCCCCCCAGATAGTCTCCATAGTAGGTCCCTTGGCACAGTAGTTCATACACCCCACCGGCACCTCTGTGGGTGACACTCATCTGTTTACTGGGCTCATAGCCTAGATAATTGTGACCTGTGGGCACTGAATCAGGTATTACTTCATCAGTGTGGTGAACCAGCCTTCTGGGTCATTGGCGAAAAGGAGGACAAGTCCTTAGTATACCTGCATGGTCAACATATTAAGGTGGGACTCTTCCTTTTTCCATGAACGCTGGTATTGTTTCTCCCCACTTCTCATTTACCATTTCTCATCCTTGGTTGGCATGGACAGTCTGGAATATCTCTTCTACACCATGCCTAATGCTTTGTACAGATGGGGTATGCTGATGAAGAGCCTGTGCATTTCCTCAATTACCTCTGCACCATCAACACTCAAGCAAGGCCATAGTAGAATTTGCCTCAGTTAATCACCACATAATGGAAGCATGTGTTTTGAAATTTGTATTTGTAACTTATTGCAGGTGGAAGCCTAACATCCTGCCTCACAATAATAATTCCAACCAGCCTATTTTTACAGGTTAAAAAAAGAAATCATTTTCAGACTGCATTGATTTGCAAAAACGTGATAAAATAATTCTAGTGACATTAGGGTTAGATGTTTAATATGTTGGTAAATTTGTCTAGAGAGAGTGCCTGCCTTATAATTTTGTATTAGGAAGGAAGGCAAGTTAGGGGTGACAACCATAGCATTATGTAGTGAGTAGTAGACAACTTTTCTGTTTGGTTTAACCCTTTGAACTGTCTAACATGGAATAGAAGCTGCTCAAATGTTTGTTGAATGGGTAGAAATATCCAAGGAACCTGGAAGATATGAGAAATACCCAAAAACCTATATTTTTTCAGTGATTTACTGTATACCCAGCTTTGGCTTCATGCTGTGGGAGCCAGTGCTGTGTCTAGGAATACTGATAGCAGCAGCAATTTATTGTGCTTCTTGTGAGCCAAGCATTCTGCACACATTTGTTTTTCATTCTCTCTGTTACTCTGTGAGTTGGACATTGTGGGTTTTTTTATCCATAAGGAAACTGAGGCCAAAAGAGGCCAAGTAGCTGGACAACAAACAGTAAGGTGTTCCCTTAACTCCTGTATTCTAAGGCCTGCTTGGCTCATAAAGCATCCTTTCTTGTGGGAAGTAAACATAATTGGGACAATTACAAATTAGCATGCTAGGGAATAATTGTATAGTATGCCTCTCTTTCTACATATTTGTGTGCTACCAGCATTTCATAAAGTGTGGGGTTTTGTCATGATTAAGTCTGTATGCTTTGAAGTTAGATGCATGGATTGGAATCATTCCTGTGTATGTAAAACTGGACATGTAGCCTTGCATTTAAACATTTATTACAACTTCTTATAAAGTGTGGATAATAAAGGCATCTGCCTCCTTGTTGTGAGGGATGTGTAACTTGTGTAAAATAATTCAGTGTGTGGTAGGCATTGCATCTCAGCATGTTAAGCTACAGCTTGGAATGCTCACATCTCATATTGGGGTGATGCTTTGAGTGCTAGCAACCACCATTAAGCTAGCTATTGATGTACTTGGGAAAGCAGTAGAGGATGGTGCAAGGGCTTGTGTCCTGCCACACCTCTGGGAGGTTTGGATGGAGTTCCTGGCTCTTGACTTTGGACTGATTCAGTCTTAAAGATGGGCACTTGATGATTGATCCAGTGGTTGGATGCTTTCTCCCTCTATTCTCCCTCATCACACTCTCCCCTTTCTCTCTTTACCTCCTTTTTTATCTTTTACTTTGCCTTTTAAATAAATAAAAACAAAATGGTTCAGTGTCTGACAAACTGTGGTTCTCATACAATTCAGTGTCTGACAAACTGTGGTTCTCATACAATGTAAGGTTTACAAAGCCACTGATTTGTATCAGTTTTATTCATCTATCCTACACATCTCAAATGGTGATTTTAAAATAGGTAAACAGTAAGTGTTTAATGAATAATATATTTTAATATGTAAATATCTAGGTCCAATTACATTAGAAAGATCCTCATTCTATTTTCACATGTAAAGCAAGATAGGGATGGACTGAATATGGGGCAACATAAACCCAGAGGCAGAGCGGAACCAGAGGGAATGGAGAAACTTTTGCAAAATGAATTATTGGAAAGTATGCTGGCTAAATAGCTCATTTACATGTTTTCTTACTAGTTTTAGAATGAGTATACTCTCTATGTTTTTCTTGGCAATCACAATATAATGTGACACACATGTTGTGGCAATAGGACTCCATTCTAATGTTGATCCTACAAAGCTGTTTTACTGTTTCTTAGAATTAACACTGGATTCCACCTCACTTGCAATTTTCATTAGAGAGTTGCTATGGAAAATTTCTATACCTCTCAAGAAAGAGTAATACTGACATGTAAGGCCAGGTGCATCACTCAAATTATCCCAATCAGATTTCTCAATGCTTGATATAATCAGAAAACTGTGTTTTCTTAGCTTCTTTGTAAAGTTCACTCATAAACTCAGAAAGAATTTATTGAAAATATGTGTGTCTATCCATGCCTGTAGTGTAACAAGTGTAGTCTATGAATTCAGTCCTGTACTTTAGGAGTTTATAGGATTATTGAATGAAGCAAGGAGCATAATAGATATCTATTTAAAATGTATGATGGCTTTTGTACTTAAAATATGTTCTAGATCTTTCATGTCAGTTAATTGACATTAACTGTTATTTTGCATCCTTGGAACTGCATTATGGAATATTTTCCTTTCATATTTCAAAGTAAACACCACAATTCTCAAAGATGGTTTTGTGATTCTGGTCATTGCTTACAACATGTTGCTGTGAAAATAATAGAATGGTTGCAATCTCATGGTTTTATTGACTGTGGGTTTGGGAGATTCCAAAATGGAGGAAAGAATAAATTGAAATTCTACTGATTTTGCTCTTCATTGGAGCACTGCACAGCATAAAACCACTGCCCTTCCAAGCTTTCTTCAACCACACACCTCATTCTACCAAAGTCTTTTTTTTTGCATAGTCTATAATTCCATTTATACAGAAGAGGCAAATATATATGGAGAGATAGCAGTTTATGACTTACATGGGTCTGCTGGGTAAAATTGGTATAATTGGAGAAAGACTTCAAAAATGCTTGTAAGAACTTTTGGAGTGATGGGACTTCCCTAAAGCTGGATTGTGGTGATGGTTTCCCACCGGTATACTGTGGGGAGCAACTCAGACTAGACTGTTACTCGAATTAAGACTTATTCTATGCATCTGCTCTCCCACAATGTGGCGCTGGGAGAGGAGGAAATAGCTTCTACACAGTTGCCTCCAGTTCAACCAATAAACAGCAGGACCTGCTCCTGATTGGAGGAGAGCAGCGTACTCGGCATGTGGGTAGCAGAGTTGGGATTGGTGGAAGAGGACTATAAAGGAGGTGAGAGACAACATGCACCAGGAACATCTAAGAGGAACACCTGAGCAGCCCCCGAGAGAGCCAGCCGGTGGTGTGCCGCTCCCGCGCGGAAGTGGGGAAAGTGGCAGGGGGAACCGCCCTTCCACAGAGGTGGAAGGGACGGTAGCCAACCCGGGAAAAACCAGCAGCAAACCCGGGGAGGGCCGAGCAGACAAAAGAAGAGCGCAGGGTCCTGTGTTGTTCCTCCGCGAAGAGGGGGAGCAACAGTATACATTTACCAAAAGTCATTGAACAGTATTGTTAGAATGTATGATTATTTTATGTATGTGATATACACAAATTTTAATTTCAATCTAAAAATTAAAACAAATGTATGCACAGTATTTTTACCTTTAACAGAAGAAAGAATAATCAGTGTTTTAATTCTATCTAGACAAGTAGTATAAAATATCAAATCATATTATATAATATATATAAATAATATCTGACAATAATCCTAACACTACTACTAGATATGTGCTGTCTATATGTTAATTTGCTTGATCCAACCTGCCTATGAAGTAAAATAATCATCTTCATTTTACATTAGAAGGGCACTTATCATGGTTTTATATTTTGCCTAAAGTAACACAAATTGTAGTTGGTAGAGGTACAATTTGATTTTTTTTTTTGACAGGCAGTGTTAGGCAGTGAGAGAGAGAGACAAAGAGAAAGGTCTGCCTTCTGTTGGTTTACTCCCCTAATGGCCACTATGGCTGGTCCTGCGCTGATCCAAAGCCAGGAGCTGGGTGCTTCCTCCCAGTCTCCCATGCAGTTGCAGGGACCCAAGCACTTGGGCCATCCTCCAATGCCCTCCCAGGCCACAGCAGAGAGCTGGACTGGAAAAGGAGCAACCGGGGCTAGTATCTGGCACCACAACTGGGACTAGAACCTGGGGTGCCAGCACCGCAGGCAGAGGATTAGCCAATTGAGCCACAGCATCAGCCAGTAGAGGTAGAATTTGAATCCTAACAACCTCTAGAGTCTGGCTGGCAATATCTGATAGGATAATACCATGGATTTGCCATGCACTCTTCTACCTCAGAGCTTTTGCCCATTCTGTTTCCTTTAGAAGAACACACTTACACCCCTTTCTTCTTGTAATAACTCTTATTCATTTTTTGAAGTGGAGCATAACTGTTTTCTGGAGTCTTTTTTACCCTCTTTTTTATTTTTTATTTAGTAAATATAAATTTTCAAAGTACAGTTAATGGATTACAATGGCTTCCCCCCCATAATTTCCCTCCCACTCACACCCCTCCCATCTCCCACTCCCTCTCCCATTCCATTCACATCAAGATTCATTTTCAATTCTCTTTATATACAGAAGATCAATTCAGTATATATTAAGTAAAGATTTCATCAGTTTGCACCCACACAGAAACACAAAGTGTAAAATACTGTTTCAGTACTAGTTATAGCATTAATTCACATTGGACAACACATTAAGGACAGATCCCACATGAAAAGTAAGTACACAGTGACTCCTGTTGTTGACTTAACAATTTGACATTCTTGTTTCTGGCGTCAGTAATCTCCCTAGGCTCTAGTCATGAGTTGCCAAGGCTATGGAAGCCTTTTGAGTTCGCTGACTTCAATCTTATTCTGACAGGGTCATAGTCAAAGTGGAAGTTCTCTCCTCCCTTCAGAGAAAGGTACCTACTTCTTTGATGGCTCTGTTCTTTCCACTGAGATCTCACTTGCAGAGATCTTCCATTTAGGTCTTCTTTTTTTTCCAGGTTGTCTTGACTTTCCATGCCTAAAATACTCTCATGGGCTCTTCAGCCAGATCCACATGCCTTAAGTGCTGATTCTGAGGCCAGAGTGCTATTTAGGACATCTGCCATTCTATGAGTCTACTGTGTATCCTGCTTCCCATGATGGATCGTTCTCTCCCTTTTTGATTCTATCAGCTAGTATTAGCAGACACTAGACTTGTTTGTATGATCCCTTTGACTCTTAGACCTATTAGTGTGATCAATAGTGAACTGAAATTGATCACTTGGACTAGTGAGATGGCATTGGTACATGCCACCTTGATGGGATTATATTGGAATTCCCTGACATGATTCTAACTCCACCCTTTGGGGCAAGTCCGATTGAGCATGTCCCAAATTGTACATCTCCTCCCTCTCTTATTTCCACTCTTACATTTAACAGGGATCACTTTTCTTTTTTTTCTTTTTTTTTAACTTTTATTTTATGAATATAAATTTCCAAAGTACGATTTATGAATTACAATGGCTTCCCCCACATACCGTCCCTCCCACCCACTACCCTCCCCTTTCCCACTCCCTCTCCCCTTCCATTCACATCAAGATTCATTTTTGATTATCTTAATATACAGAAGATCAGCTTAGTATACATTAAGTAAGGATTTCAGCAATTTGCTCCCACACAGAAACATAAAGTGAAAAATAATAGATGATGTTTTTTAAATGATGATGAAATCAGATCAGACCTATTGTCATGTTTAATCCCAGTGAGAGTCAAGTTGGGAGTTGATAATTTCTTTTTTGTTTTTTTGTTTTTTTTTTTTTTTTACAGAGGATCAGTTTAGTATACATTAAGTAAAGATTTCAACGGTTTGCACACCCATAGATACACAAAGTGAAATATATTGTTTGGGTACTTGTTATAGCATTACATCTCAATGTACAGCACATTAAGGACAGAGATCCTACATGAGGAGTAAGTGCACCGTTACTCCTGTTGTTGACTTTACCAATTGACACTCCTGTCTATGGCATCAGTAATCTCCCTATGCTCCAGTCATGAGTTTCCAAGGCTATGGAAGCCCTCTGAGTTCTCCGATTCTTATCTTGTTTAGACAAGGGATCACTTTTCAGTTAAAATTTAAACACCTAAGAATAATTGTGTGTTAATTATGGAGTTCAACCAATAGTACTAGAACAAATCAAAGAGAAAATACTAAAATGGATATAGTATTACATTGTACATCAACAGTCAGTACAAGAGCTGATCAAGTCATTGTTTCTCATAGTGTCCATTTCACTTCAACATGTTTCCCCTTTGGTGCTCACTTAGTTGTCGCCGATCAGAGAGAACATATGATATTTGTCCCTTTGGAACTGGCTTAATTCACTCAGCATATTGTTTTCCAGATTCCTCCATCTTGTTGCAAATGACCGGGTTTCATTGTTTTTGACTGCTGTAGAGTATTCTATGGGGTACATGTCCCATAATTTCTTTATCCAGTCTACTCTTGATGGGCATTTGGGTTGGTTCCAGGTCTTGCCTATTGTGAATTGTGCTGCAATAAACATTAGGGTGCAGACCGCTTTTTTGTTTGCCAATTTAAATTCCTTTGGGTAAATTCCAAGGAGTGGGATGGCTGGGTCGAACGGTAGGGTCATATTCAGGTTTCTGAGGAATCAACAGACTGACTTCCATAGTGGCTTAACCAGTTTGCATTCCCACCAACACTGTGTTAGTGTCCCTTTTTCCCCACATCCCCTCTAGCATCTATGGTTGGTAGATTTCTGAATGTGAGCCATTCTAACCGGGGTGAGGTGAAACCTCATTGTGGTTTTGATTTGCATTTCCCTGATTGTTAGAGATCTTGAACATTTTTTCATGTGTCTGTGGGCCATTTGGATTTCCTCTTTTGAAAAATGTCTATTGAGGTCCTTGGCCCATCTCTTAAGTGGGTTGTTTGTTTTGATGTTGTGGAGTTTCTTGATTTCTTTGTAGATTCTGGTTATCAACCCTTTATCTATTGCATAGTTTGTGAATATTTTTCCCCATTCTGTCGGTTGCCTCTTCAGTTTCCTGACTGTTTCTTTTGAAGTACAGAAACTTCTCAATTTGATGCAATCCCAAATGTTAATTTTGGCTTTGACTGCCTGTGCTTCTGGGGTCTTTTCCAAGATGGCTTTGCCAGTACTTATATCTTGCAGAGTTTCTCCAATGCTCTCTAATAATTTGATGGTGTCAGGTCGTAGATTTAAGTCTTTAATCCATGTTGAGTGAATTTTTGTGTAAGGTGAAAGGTAGGGGTCTTGCTTCATGGTTCTGCACGTGGGAATCCAGTTTTCCCAGCACCATTTATTGAATAGACTGTCCTTACTCCAGGGATTGGTTTTGGATCCTTGATCAAAAATAAGTTGGCTGTAGATGTTTGGGTTGATTTCTGGTGTTTCAATTCTGTTCCATTGGTCTATCCATCTGTTTCTGTACCAGTACCATGCTGTTTTGATTACAACTGCCCTGTAGTATGTCCTGAAATCTGGTATTGTGATGCCTCTGGCTTTGTTTTTGTTGTACAAGATTGCTTTAGCTATTCTAGGTCTCCTGTGACTCCATATGAATTTCAGCATCATTTTTTCTAGATCTGAGAAGAATGTCTTTGGTATTTTGATTGGTATCATATTGAATCTATAAATTGCTTTTGGGAGAATGGACATTTTGATGATATTAATTCTTCCAATCCATGAGCATGGAAGACTTTTCCATTTCTTGGTATCCTCTTCTATTTCTTTCTTTAAGGTTTTATAATTTTCATTATAGAGATCTTTAACATCCTTGTTAAGTTTATTCCAAGGTATTTGATTGTTTTTGTAGCTATTGTGAATGGGATTGATATTTGCTGTTCTTTCTCAGCCATGGCATTGCCTGTGTATACAAAGGCTGTTGATTTTTGTGCATTGATTTTATACCCTGCTACTTTGCCAAACTCTTCTATGAGTTCTAATAGTCTCTTACTAGAGTTCTTTGGATTCCCTAAAGAATCATATCATCTGCAAAGAGGGATAGTTTGAGTTCTTCCTTCCCAATTTGTATTCCTTTAATTTCTTTTTCTTGCCTAATAGCTCTGGCTAAGACTTCTAGAACTATATTGAATAGCAGTGGTGAGAGTGGGCATCCCTGTCTGGTATCAGATCTCAGTGGAAATGCTTCCAACTTTTCCCCATTCAATAGGATGTTGGCTGTGGGTTTTTCATAGATTGCTTTGATTGTATTGAGGAATGTTCCTTCCATACCCAGTTTGCTTAGAGTTTTCATCATGAAAGGGTGTTGTATTTTATCAAATGCTTTCTCGGCATCTATTGAGATAATCATATGGTTTTTCTTCTTCAGTCTATTAATGTGAACATTGAACCATCCCTGCATACCAGGGATAAATCCCACTTGGCCTGGTTGGATGATCTTTCTGATGTGTTATTGTATTCTCTTGGCCAGAATTTTTTTGAGGATTTTTGCATCTATGTTCATCAGGGATATTGGTCTGTAATTCTCTTTCAATGCTGCATCTTTTTTTTGGCTTAGGAATTAAGGTGATGCTGGCTTCATAGAAGGAATTTGAGAGGATTCCCTCATTTTTTAAATTGTTCTGAATAGTTTGAGAAGAATTGGAGTTAGTTCTTCCTTAAATGTCTGGTAGAATTCAGCAGTGAATCCATCTGGTCCTGGGCTTTTCTTTGTTGGGAGGGCCTTTATTACTGTTTCAATTTCTGTCTCAGTTATGGGTCTATTTAGGTTTTCTATGTCTTCCTGGTTCAATTTAGGAAGGTTGCGTGTGTCCAGGAATCTATCCATTTCTGATAGATTTCCCTGTTTGCTGGCATACAATTCCTTGTAGTAATTTCTGATGATTCTTTTTATTTCTGTGGTGTCTGTTTTTACATTTCCTTTTTCATCTCTGATTTTATTGATTTGGGTCTTTTCTTTTTTTAGTTAGTTGGGCCAATGTGGTGTCAATTTTGTTTATTTTTTCAAAAAACCAACTCCTCATTTGGCTTATTTTTGTAATATTTTTTGGATTCAATCCTGTTGATTTCTTCTCTGATTTTAATTATTTCTCTTCTCCTACTAGATTTGGGTCTGGTTTGCTGCAGTTTTTCTTGATCCTTGAGATCCATTGAAAGCTTGTTTATTTGGTGCCTGTCCAATTTCTTGATGTAGGCACCTATTGATATAAACTTTCCTCTTTTTTTTTTTAATTTTTTTTTAATTTTTTTTATTTTTTTATTTTTGACAGGCAGAGTGGACAGTGAGAGAGACAGACAGAGAGAGAAAGGTCTTCCTTTGCCGTTGGTTCACCCTCCAATGGCCGCCGCTGCAGCCGGCGCACCGCGCTGATCCGATGGCAGGAGCCAGGAGCCAGGTGCTTTTCCTGGTCTCCCATGGGGTGCAGGGCCCAAGCACCTGGGCCATCCTCCACTGCACTCCCTGGCCATAGCAGAGAGCTGGCCTTGAAGAGGGGGAACCGGGACAGAATCCGGCGCCCCAACCGGGACTAGAACCCGGTGTGCCGGCGCCGCAAGGTGGAGGATTAGCCTATTGAGCCACGGCGCCGGCTAACTTTCCTCTTAACACTCCTTTTGCTGTATCCCATAAGTTGGTATGTTGTGCTGTTATCCTCATTTACTTCCAAAAAGTTTTTGATTTCTCTTTTGATTTCTCCTATGACCCATTGTTCATTCAGGAGCATGTTGTTAAATCTTCATGTATTTGCATATGCCCTAGGGATTCTTGAGTTGCTAATTTCCAACTTCATTCCCCTATGGTCTGAGAAGCTGCATGGTATGATTCTAATTCTTTTGAATTTGCTGAGACTTGCTCTATGGCCTAGTATGTGATCAATCCTAGAGAAGGTTCCATGTACTGCTGAGAAGAATGTAAATTCTTTAAGTGTAGGATGAAAAGCTCTGTAGATATCTGTTAGATCCATTAGGGGTGTAGTGTTGTTTAAGGTTTAGGTCATCACAGTGCTCAGTTTATGTCAATGATAAGTTTATGATGTCAGTTCTTTCGTGTGTTCACAATAAACTGTTTATTATATGACAAAGTTTTGCATATTGCATCTAAATATTAGTTTATGACATCAAAAATTTATGACTTCACATTGATTATGGTATCACAATGGTTTTCTATCATCACAATTGGCTAAAATATCACAATGATGGTTAATACATCAAAATTGATTATGTCAACATTTTTTACTTCAAATTTGATTATGATATTACAATGGTTGATTTATGACAATGATAATTTGTGGCATCTCAACATTAGTTTATGACAACAATGTACTATGACATCACAATTGAATAGGACATCACAATGGTATTATGGCACCACAACTGACTTTGGTATTGCAATGATGGTTATGGTATCAAAATTGATTATGATGCCAAAATGGTTTTTATGACAATACATTATGACATCATAGAGGTAGTTTTATGTCATCAGAATGGTGGTTTATTACAAAATGATTTTCACATCAAAATTTTTATTATAATCCAATGATGTTTAATGATATCAATATTGATGATTTCACGATGGTTCCTTGGTTTTTGACATCACAACATATTGTGATGGCACAATAGGGCATGATATTATTTTTATGGCAGCACAATTGACAAAGATGACACAATGGTTTATGATATGATAATGTTGTTTTATCACATAACAACTGATTATGGCTATACAGACTATCATGGTTTATGACAACCACATTGATTGTGATGACAGTTTTTGGTCATTGTAGCTCAGTTCATAATAGCTAAGATATGGAATCAACACAGGTGTCCATCTACTAAAGACTAGATAAATTATTTTTATATACACTATGGAATACTACACAGTGATTTAAAATAATGCAACAAAATGGATGAAACTGGAAACCATTATACTTAATGAAATAAGCCAGCCACAAGAGGACAAATACCATATTTTCTCCCTGATCTGTGGAAACTAATAGAGTACCTGAAAGGTAATCTATAGAAGTGAAGTTGCCACTTTTAGATGCAATGGTTTTAAACAGCTCTTGTCACAATTGTTAAGGGATAATTTTTTCATACTATTTGTAGAACTCTTATATATTGTAGGGTTAATCTTATGAGTATAAAGTTGAGGGGCTGGTGCTGTGGTGCAGTATGCTAATCCTCCACCTGCAGCACCAGCATCCCCTATGGGCACCAGTTCTAGTCCCAGCTGCTCCTTTTTCCAATCCAGTGTCTCTGCTATGGCTATGGCCTGGGGCTTCGGATTGGTCCAGCTCTGATCATTGCAGCCATTTGGGGAGTAAACCAGTGGACAGAAGACCTTTCTCTCTGTTTCTCCCACAAACTGTTTGTAACTCTATCTCTCAAATAAATATAATTTTTAAAAAACAAAGTTAATTGAAAATAGATCTTTGTAAAAAATAAGAATAAGAATAGGAGAGAGAGGAGGAAGAAGTGTGGGAATGTGAGTGTGAGGGAGGGTAAGGTTGGAATAATCACATTACAGTGTTTTATGACAATATAATGGTCATTTATGACATCAAAATTGATTATGATGGCATGAGGTGTCGCTCCCCCCTTCATGGAGGAACGACACAGGACCCTGGGCTGTTCTTTTGTCTGCTCGGCCCTCCCCGGGTTTGCTGCTGGTTCTTCCCGGGTTGGCTACCATCCCTTCCACCTCCGTGGAAGGGTGGTTCCCCCTAGCCACTTTCCCCACTTCCGCGGGGGAGCAGCATACTGCCGGCCGGCTCTCTTGGGGGCTGCACAGGTGTTCCTTCAGATAGATGTTCCTCTTAGATGTTCCTGGTGCATGTTGTCTCTCTCCTCCTTTATAGTCCTCTTCCACCAATCCCAACTCTGCTACCCACATGCCGAGTACGCTGCTCTCCTCCAATCAGGAGCAAGATCAGCTCCTGCAGCTCAGTCAATCAAATTGGCGAGAGGCAGCTGCGTAGAAGTTGTTACTCCCTTCTCAGCGCCATATTGTGGGAGAGCAGATGCATAGAATAAGTCTTAATTCCAGTAACTTAGTCTAGTCCGAGTTGCTCCCCACAATGAGGTAGCTTTATGTCATCACAATTTGAATATGACAACAAAAAGGTAGGTTTCTGATATTAGAAGGGTGGCTTATCCAAACGAATAGACTGATATCACAATTTTAAAAAATATTTAATTTTTTGAAAGGCAGAAGTAGAGAAGGATATTCATTTCCCCAAGTGGCTAAAATGGCCAAAGCTGTACCAGTTCAAATACAGGAGCCAGATTTATCCAGGTCTCTCACATGGGAACAGGGACCGAGGACTTGGACTGTCCTCTGCTGCCTTCCCAAGCTCATTAGCAGGGAGACAGATTGGAACTGGGGCAGCCAGGATTTGAACCAGTGCCCATATGAAATGTTGTCTTGCCACATGGCAATTTAATCCATTATGCTACAATGCCTGCCTCCACAATTTTTTCTATGATAATGCAAAAAAAGTATATGCCATCAAAATTAGTTATTATGGAACACTGTTTATAAAATCACAACTGATTCACAAAGACAGTTTTACGATAGAAGAATGGTGGGTTTTTTTTTTTAAAGATTTTAATTATTTGAGAGGTAGAGTTACAGATAGTGAGAGGGAGAGACAGAGAGAAAGGTCTTCCATCCACTGGTTCACTCCCCAAATGACTGCAACTCCAGCCGATCTGAAGCCAGAAGCCAGGAGCTTCTTCCAGTCTCCCATGTGGGTGCAGGGGCCCAAGGACTTGAGCCATCTTCCACTGCCTTCCCAAGCCATAGCAGAGAGCTGGATTGGAAGAGGAGCAGCCAGGATTCCAATGGGCACCCATATGGGATGCCGGCACCACAGGAAGATGATTAACATACTGTGTCATAGCGCTGGCCCCCAGAATGGTGTTTTATCACTTAACATTTTATTTCAACATTACATTTTTTTGACAAAGCAAGGGTATTTGTGACATCAAATTTTATTATGACACAATGTGTGATGATTTAACAAAAAATTTATGAAAGAAAAATGGTAGCTTTATTACATCAAAATTGATTATGACAAAATGATGTTATGACAATGACATATTAAGGGTATGTTTCTGATACCAGAATGTATGATACTATATTATTGTGGCAATATAAAGGGGTTTATTACATCCAAATTGATTATATGGTATAATGTTTATGACATCACAACTAATTATGGCATCAGAAACATTTTTAATATCAGAATTGATTATGATAGAATGTTAGGTTGATATCAGAATGGTAGATTATAACATAAAAATTGATAACAATTTCACAATGTGTCTTATGACAATATCATGATGACACCAAAGTTTATGAAAGAACAATGGTAGGTTTATGATATCACAATTTGTTACAATAGCACATTGGTATGTTTATACTATCAGAACTATAATTGATCATGTATCAACTGGTTATGACAAAATAATGTTTTTTGATAATACAATGGCAATTTATGATTTCAAAACTCATTATGATGTCATAAAATTTGGATTATGACATCACAAATGATTAGGACTTCACAATGGTAGGTTTATGATATCAGAATGAATGTTTATCAGAAGTCAATCAGTTATAACATCAAAATTAACTATGATTTCACAATGTGGATTATCGAATCACAATCATTTAGGACACCAAAATGGTAAGTTTATAATATCAAAATTTATTATGATATCATAACCATATCAGAATCATATCACAGTAGATTTATGAATTCATTAATTATGACATCACAATATATGAGATATGACAACAGATTTGTTGACATCACAATCACAAATGTAAAATTATGGTATCAGAATGATAGCTTATCACAAACCAATAGATTATATCATGATGTTTTATGACAATAAGGGTGGTACATGACATCAAAATTGGTATGAAGGCAGAAAAGATTATATCACTTTTGATGATATCACAAATGTAGGTTTATGATATCAGAATGGTTGTTTACTCAGACCATTTGATTATACTACAATATTATTATGAAAATATAATGTTGATCTATGACATCGCAATTTCTTATGATGGCATATTGTTTTCATTATGATAACACAATTGATTATGATATCAATGACAGGATCATGATAACAGAAATGAGGTTTAACATAACAAACATTATAATCTTCCAATGTGTTAAAAGAAAATACAACAGTGGTTTATGACATCAAAATTGGTAGATGTAGCAAGATGATTGGTTTATAACATCACAATTTTTATGATGGCACAATGGTAGGTTAATGACATAGCAATTGACATCACAATGGTATTGTCGCTCCCCCTCTTCATGGAGGAACGACACTAGACCCTGCGTTGTTCTTTTGTCTGCTCGGCCCTTCCCGGGTTTGCTGCTGGTTCTTCCCAGGTTGGCTGCGGTCCTTCCACCTCCGTGGAAGGGCGGTGCCCCCTGCCACTTTCCCCACTTCCGCGGGGGAGCAGCACACCGCCGGCTGGCTCTCTCGGGGGCTGCTCAGATGTTATCCGGATGTTCCCCTTAGATGTTCCTGGTGCATGTTGTCTCTCCTTTATAGTCCTCTTCCACCAATCCCAACTCTGCTACCCACACGCCGAGTACGCTGCTCTCCTCCAATCAGGAGCAGGATCAGCTCCTGCAGTTTACTGGTCAAACTGGAGGCAGCTGTGTAAAAGTTGTTTACTCCCTTCTCAGTGCCATATTGTGGGAGAGCAGATGCATAGAATAAGTCTTAATTCCAGTAACTTGGTCTAGTCCCAGTTGCTCCCCACAGGTATTTTATATCAGAATCAAGGTTTACCACATAGCAATTGATTATAACATGAAAATTTCTTATGATAACAATTGTGATTAACAGCATCAAAATTAATTCTGATGTCATAATGCTCTGGCTGATTGCATCATGGTACTTTATTACAGCAACAGCAGGCTTTTACATCAGAATTGATTATATTGGCAAAAGGGAATTCTTATGTTATCAGAATGGTGGTTCATCATTTGAAAATTTATTATGATATCATAGTGTGTTTTATGACAGTATGATGATGGGTTATGATGGCACAATGGTAGGACTATGATATCACAATTGATTATGACAGCACAATGCTCATCTATAATACCAGAATCATTTATCACATACCAATTGCTTTTTATTAAGTTTTATTTAATGAATAGGGTCTTTATTTTCTATTTCTGCCCTTTTGGAAATGGTTCATTGAGATAAACATTCATTTCCTTTATTTAAAGACTAATCACATGATTTTGGAACACATTTTTGTAGAACTATTCAAGCATCCACTGCTTTTGCAAATGTGTAATACTGATGGTTGAAAATATTTGTACATCTTTTTTATGTTCAGTGTATATTGATATTGAAAATCCATCACTTATCTAACCTGATGAAACATGAAACTCAAGGTATTATTTTATTCAAGCTAATACTTCTAATTAAATAATTCGTTAGGCTTTCATTTACTTTGTAAGAGCTCCATTTTCATTGGCTTTGCCAACATTGGAATTGGTAATTTTTGTGATCCTGGGCCTATGTAATGTAAGAGAGTGGTGTTTAAAAAGTAGTAAGCAGGAGGGAGCATTTGGCCAAGTGGTTAAGAATCCCCTTGAGACAACCTTGCTACAATGGAATGGGGGCGACTGAGTGTTGATTCCATTTCTGTCTTCAACTTCCTGTTAATGCAGACGCTGAGAGGCAGCACAGGAAGGCTCAAGGAATAGGGTTCCTGCCACACACACACAGAATTACTCTCTGCCTTTCAAATGGATACACGAAAACTAAAATATAGAAATATAAAACGTGGAGAAAGTTATGTCTAAAATTATCAGGCTTTAAAAACACACACCTGTATATTCATTAGACAATCGGCTCCTAACACTGCTACACCTGCAGGTCCAATTGGGACTGTCAGATGGACCAACATCAGCGTGACCAGTGCCAGTCCTGCCGGCTCAAGAAGTGCTTCCAGGGGGGTTGTGCAGAAGGAGGGTGAGTGGCCCCCAGCCACGCTGAAGCCTGGGGGGGGGCGTGCGGTAGGTGGGTGAATGGCACCCCAGCCCCGCTGCCTGCGGAAGGAGGGTGAGCGGCCCCCATCCTCCCTGCAGTTCGCCGGTGGGGCCCGGGGTTGGCACCTGCTAACCACAAGACCAGGGCCATTGTACCCTGTACTGGTGCAGGAATCCAATTACAGCTGTGGCCAGGGCCCGGTCCCCCTGCCCAGGCCAGGCCACTGCGTCCTGAAGAAATACACACACACATACACAGACACACACATACATGGACACACACATACATGGACACACACATACATGGACACACACGCACATACACACATTTATTTGGTTTCCGTTGCCCCCACCCCTGCCTCTGTTTGCTTAAGGCAGGAGCCGGGCAGCCTGAGCCCATGGGGACCCCACTCTTGTTCCCTCCCCCAGAAGCCCCGGCCTGGCCCAGGGCAGACACAGTCCAAGCAGCACGGCCCTAAACGCTGATGCCCTGATGCCCTGCAGTTTCTCCAGGCTCCACACGGGGGGTGGGGGGGGCGGCGGTGTTCTCGGGGTAGTGGTGGAGAGGGCGTTTCAGCCTCAGGATAAATGCGCACCCCATACCTGCTTTCTGTCTGCCGGTTCTTCCCAGGGTCTGACTCCAGTCTCTTCCGCTTTCGAAGTCCTCTCCCCTCACTGCGTCTGTGAGGGAAGCTGATAAAGTCGGCTCAGAGCCCCTTGGAAAAGCCACTCCCTTCAGCTTGGGGGGTTCACCTGTGCCCCCTCTTCTCACGTGGCTGATCTGAAATCCCGCTGGCCCGGCCCTCAGGTGGGCCTGACTACAGCCACGTGCTGCACCCCCCACCCCATGCACGGCTTCCCACCCTCATGGATCACAACCCCTTACTTTGCTTTGGAACCCAATGACTTCTCCAGAGACTCTCTTTGTCTTGTGCACTGTTGTGCCCCAGGGTCCCTGCATACAGTTGGCCCTCAGTAAATAGCCCATGGCTTCAGTTGCCACCAGGGTAGCCCTTCCTCCATGGCCAATACTGCTCTAAAGCAGATTTGTTAATTCGGGGGTTGGTGTTAAAGAGGGAGTTGTGGGTGGGATTTGAACCCCACGCCCCAGCCTGGGCTGGAGGAGGAAGAGTTGGGGGTGGGGGTTTGAAGAAGGGGGGGTGAGCAGGTGCAAAGGCCCTGGGGGTAGGATGGGGGGAGGAGTGGTGCAGGCGGGGCTTATAACCAGGGCAGCACTTTTGGGCCCCATTTGACCACTCCTACTGCACAGCTAACCCCCACCCCCCAAAACTCAGCCCCACCTCCAGCCCTAAGTCCCCTCCAGGGCTGGTAATGCGCCCTGCATGAGGCTGGCCCAAGACTGGAGCTCATGGATTTGATCAGGCCAGGTGGGCGGGCTCATTAAGGCTCCTTAATTTGCCCTGCCTGGCAGCCAGCCCTCCCTGCCTCGGTTTCCCTCCTCCCACCTCACCTGCTTTCTATGGGCGAGGCCCCAGCTCCCAGTCCCACCTGGGGAAGACCCCAGGCCCCCTCCCTACCCGGGCTCTCCCGGAGCTGGGGTGGGGGGGACTCTGAGAGATCCTCGCCCTGGCCATCTTCTCCCTGCCCTTCTCTCTCTCCCTCCTGCCGCCCCGCAGCGCTGCAGCGGGGCCGCATCCCGCAGTCGCTGCCGGGCAGCGCTGGCCACCTCCTCTGGCAGCCCTCCTGGCTGGTTGCTGGCGAGAAGGCGGACAGAGGCTTGTTCCCGTGCAGCTGCGGGCGCGGCAGGTGCGAAGGCGGAGACTCGTTCCCAGGCAACCAGTGTGGGAGCTGATGGCACAGCTGCGGGTGTGGCAGGTGCTGGGGGGCGGCGGCAGCGGGGCTGTGCATGGACCAGGTGAGAGCGCTGGCGGCGCGGCTGCTCTTAGTGCTGCCCCTGCCTGCACAGGGCGCCACCGCCGGCCGAGCGCGCGTGGCCCTCCTGGACCAGGAGCAGGTGGACAAGCTGGGCCGCCTGCGGGGGAACTGGGTGGAGTCCTACTGCCTCAAGGTCATGGCCCTCTCGGCTTCTGGGCGCGGGAAGGCTGCAGGAGCAGGCGCAGGTGGCTCTCATGGAGTATTGCGCGCCCAGTACCCGTCCCAGCCGCAGCGCGCCCAGCCCTGCGCTAGCTCCAGGCGCCCCTCATTGCGCAGCTCCACTTGCTGTGCCTGGTGGGCAAGACGCCCACCGAGACAATCACCCGGGACTCGCTGCTGGCGGGCAGCCCCTTCAACTGGCCCTAGGGCTCCGGCCGGTGAGCCGCCGCGTCAAGAAGACGCTCTCTGCTCTGATTTCGGTATCAGAGATTGCACAACACCTGGAAATAGTTTCTTTAAATGTGATGATCGGTCACAACGCAGAGAGGTTAAATGAAAAAGTGTCTAATCACGACCACACTCTTTCTTAGTAACTTCAGGCAGATTTAGCATCTCTACAATATATTAAATAATGGCCAGATATTTCCCAGGAACACCATGTTTTTCTGATGGATTTCAAAATTTCATGGGAAATAGAAGTAGAAGATAAAGTTTATGTTGGTGCATAACATTTGAAATATGTATTTCTCATAATACATGTTTTCCATGAACTTTTAAATAACCCATGTATATATAAATTTCAACATGTTTTGAACCAAAATAAATTTAACTTAATTCCATTTCCACAATCTTTTTAAGGTACGCTTATGTGAGTCAAACAGATGGCTTCGCTCACATAACACAAAGATTGAGGAAATATATCTGTATAAACATGTTTTTGGGGCTGGTGCTGTGGTGCAGCAGGTTAACGCTCTGGCCTGAAATGCTAGCATCCCATATGGCCAGCAGTTCAAGACCTGGCTGCTCCACTTCCAACCTAGCTCTCTGCTATGGCCTGGGAAAGCAGTGGAAGATGGCCCAAGTGCTGCACCCGTGTGGGAGACCCAGATGAAGCTCCTGGTTCCTGGCTTGGGATTGGCGCAGCTCCGGCCATTGCCGCCAATTGTGGGAGTGAACCAGTGGGTGGAAGACCTCTCTCTCTCTCTCTCTCTCCCCCTTTCTCTCTGCCTCTGCTCTCTCTGTGTAACTTTTTCAAATAAATAAATCAATATTTAAAAAATAAATAAGCATGTTTTAGAAAAACAGTGGATATATAAAATATATATCATACATCCTGCTCCGCAAGGATTTTTTTTTGCTTAATAATGTAAATATATTTTATTGCTAAACAGTATGTTTCTTCATATGGATTTATCATATACTATTTAATGAATACTGTACTGTTAGATATTTACTTTTCTATCCTCAAGTTTCCCTAAGAAAAAGTTTCCATAGACCCTTCTGAAACCTATTTTTCCAAAGAAAGATTTTTTTAGGAAGTGCTTATTTGGGACAAGAGTATATAATAAATATAATCTGTAATGCTTAGACTTTTGGTACACATCACCGATTTCTTTTGCAAATTCGCATTCTTTTTTTTTTTAGCTTTTTTTTAACTTTTATTTAATGAATATAAATTTCCAAAGTACGGCTTATGGATTACAATGGCTTCCCCACCATATTGTCTCTCCCACCCGCATCACTCCATTTCCCACTCCCTCTCCCCTTCCATTCACATGAGGATTCATTTTTGATTCTCTTTATATACAGAAGATCATTTTAGCATACATTAAGTAAAGATTTCAACAGTTTGCTTCCACACAAACATAAAGTGAAAAATAATAGATGATTTTTTAAATGATGATGAAATCAGATCAGACCTATTGTCATGTTTAATCCCAGTGAGAGTCAAGTTGGGAATTGATAATTTCTTCTTTTTTTTTTTTTTTTACAGAAGATTAGTTTAGTATACATTAAGTAAAGATTTCAACATTTTGCACCCCCAAAGAAACACAAAGCGAAATATACTGTTTGAGTACTCATTATAGCATTAAGTCTCAATGTACAGCACATTAAGAACAGAGATCCTACATGAGGAGTAAGTGCACAGTGACTCCTGTTGTTGACTTTACAAATTGACACTCCTGTTTATGGCATCAGTAACCTCCCTATGCACCAGTCATGAGTTTCCAAGGCTATGGAAGCCTTTTGAGTTCACCGACTCTTATCTTGTTTAGACAAGGTCATATTCAAAGTGGAGGTTCTCTCCTCCCTTCAGAGAACGGTACCTCCTTCTTTGAAGACCTGTTCTTTCACTGGCATCTCACTCACAGAGATCTTTCATTGAGGGTTTTTTATTTTTATTTTTATTTTTTTTTCCAGAGTGTCTTGGCTTTCCATGCCTGAAATACTCTCATGGGCTTTTCAGCCAGATCGGAATGCCTTTAGGGCTGATTCTGCGGCCAGAGTGCTGTTTAGGACATCCACCATTCTATGAGTCTGCTGAGTATCTCGCTTCCCATGTTGGATCACTCTCCCCTTTATTTATTCTATCAGTTAGTATTAGCAGGTACTAGACTTGTTTATGTGCTTCCTTTGACTCTTAGTCCTTTCATTATGATCAATTGTGAACTGAAATTGATCACTTGGACTGGTGAGATGGCATTGGTACATGCCACCTTGATGGGATTAAATTGGAGTCCCCTGGTATGTTTCTAACTCTACCATTTAGGGCAAGTCAGCTTGAGCATGTCCCAAATTGTACATCTCTTCCCTCTCTTATTCCTACTCTTATGTTTAACAGGGATCACATTTCAGTTAAATTTCAACACTTAAGAATAACTGTGTGATAATTACAGAATTAAACCAGTCATATTAAGTAGAACAGACAAAAAACTACTAAGAGGGATAATGTATTAAGTTGTTCATTAACAGTCAGGGCTATGCTGATCAAGTCACCGTTTCCCATAGTGTCCATTTTACTTCAGGAGGTTTCCTTTTTGGTGTTCAGTCAGTTGTCACCGATCAGGGAGAACATATGGTATTTGTCCCTTTGGGCCTGGCTTATTTCACTCAGCATGATGTGTTCCAGATTCCTCCATTTTGTTGCAAATGACTGGATTTCGTTGTTTCTTACTGTGGTATAGTATTCTAAAGAGTACATATCCCATAATTTCTTTATCCAGTCTACCGTTGATGGGCATTTAGGTTGGTTCCAGGTCTTAGCTATTGTGAATTGAGCTGCAATAAACATTAGGGTGCAGACCGCTTTTTTGTTTGCCAATTTAAATTCCTTTGGGTAAATTCCAAGGAGTGGGATGGCTGGGTCGAACGGTAGGGTCATATTCAGGTTTCTGAGGAATCAACAGACTGACTTCCATAGTGGCTTGACCAGTTTGCATTCCCACCAACAGTGGGTTAGTGTCCCTTTTTCCCCACATCCCCTCTAGCATCTATGGTTGGTAGATTTCTCTATGTGAGCCATTCTAACCGGGGTGAGGTGAAACCTCGTTGTGGTTTTGATTTGCATTTCCCTGATTGCTAGTGATCTTGAACATTTTTTCATGTGTCTGTTGGCCATTTGGATTTCCTCTTTTGAAAAATGTCTATTGAAGTCCTTGGCCCATCTCTTAAGTGGGTTGTTTGTTTTGATGTTGTGGAGTTTCTTGATCTCTTTGTAGATTCTGGTTATTAACCCTTTATCTGTTGCATACTTTGCAAATATTTTTTCTCATTCTGTCAGTTGTCTCTTCACTCTCCTGACTGTTTCTTTTGCAGTACAGAAACTTCTGAATTTGATGCAATCCCAATAGTTGATTTTGGCTTTGACTGCCTGTGCCTCCCGGGTCTTTTCCAGAAATTCTTTGCCTGTGCCAATATCTTGAAGGGTTTCTGCAATGTTCTCTAGTAACGTGCTGGTGTCAGGTCATAGATTTAGGTCTTTAATCCATGTTGAGTGGATTTTTGTGTAAGGTGTAAGGTAGGGGTCTTGCTTCATGATTCATCACGTGGAAATCCAATTTTCCCAGCACCATTTATTGAATAGACTGTCCTTGCTCCAGGAATTGGTTTTGGATCCTTGATCAAAAATAAGTTGGCTGTAGATGTTTGGGTTGATTTCTGGTGTTTCAATTCTGTTCCATTGGTCTATCCATCTGTTTCTGTACCAGTACCATGCTGTTTTGATAACAACTGCCCTGTAGTATGTCCTGAAATCTGGTATTGTGATGCCTCTGGCTTTGTTTTTGTTGTACAAGACTGCTTTAGCTATTCGAGGTCTCTTGTGCCTCCATATGAATTTCAGCATCATTTTTTCTAGATCTGAGAAGAAGGTCTTCGGTATCTTGATTGGTATTGCATTGAATCTATAAATTGCTTTTGGGAGAATGGACATTTTGATGATATTGATTCTTCCAATCCATGAGCATGGAAGACTTTTCCATTTCTTGGTATCCTCTTCTATTTCTTTCTTTAAGGTTTTGTAATTCTCATCGTAGAGATCTTTTACGTCCTTGGTTAAGTTTATTCCAAGGTATTTGATTGTTTTTGTAGCTATTGTGAATGGGATTGATATTTGCTGTTCTTTCTCAGCCATGGCATTGTCTGTGTATACAAAGGCTGTTGATTTTTGAGCATTGATTTTATACCCTGCTACTTTGCCAAACTCTTCTATGAGTTCTAATAGTCTCTTAGTAGAGTTCTTTGGTCCCCTAGATAAAGAATCATGTCATCTGCAAAGAGGGATAGTTTGAGTTCTTCCTTCCCAATTTGTATCCCTTTAATTTATTTTTCTTGCCTAATAGCTCTGGCTAAAACTTCTAGAACTATATTGAATAGCAGTGGTGAGAGTGGGCATCCCTGTCTGGTATCAGATCTCAGTGGAAATGCTTCCAACTTTTCCCCATTCAATAGGATGTTGGCTGTGGGTTTTTCATAGATTGCTTTGATTGTATTGAGGAATGTTCCTTCCATACCCAGTTTGCTTAGAGTTTTCATCATGAAAGGGTGTTGTATTTTATCGAATGCTTTCTCGGCGTCTATTGAGATAATCATATGGTTTTTCTTCTTCAGTCTGTTAATGTGAACATTGAACCATCCCTGCATACCAGGGATAAATCCCACTTGGCCTGGTTGGATGATCTTTCTGATGTGTTGTTGCATTCTCTTGGCCAGAATTTTTTTTGAGGATTTTTGCATCTATGTTCATCAGGGATATTGGTCTGTAATTCTCTTTCAATGCTGCATCTTTTTTTGGCTTAGGAATTAAGGTGATGCTGGCTTCATAGAAGGAATTTGAGAGGATTTCCTCTTTTTCCAATTGTTCTGAATAGTTTGAGAAGAATTGGAGTTAGTTCTTCTTTAAATGTCTGGTAGAATTCAGCAGTGAATCCATCTGGTCCTGGGCTTTTCTTTGTTGGGAGGGCCTTTATTACTGTTTCAATTTCTGTGTCAGTTATGGGTCTATTTAGGTTTTCTATGTCTTCCTGGTTCAATTTAGGAAGGTTGCGTGTGTCCAGGAATCTATCCATTTCTGATAGATTTCCCTGTTTGCTGGCATACAATTCCTTGTAGTAATTTCTGATGATTCTTTTTATTCCTGTGGTGTCTGTTTTTACATTTCCTTTTTCATCTCTGATTTTATTGATTTGGGTCTTTTCTTTTTTTAGTTAGTTGGGCCAATGTGGTGTCAATTTTGTTTATTTTTTCAAAAAACCAACTCCTCATTTGGCTTATTTTGTAATATTTTTTGGATTCAATCCTGTTGATTTCTTCTCTGATTTTAATTATTTCTCTTCTCCTACTAAATTTGGGTCTGGTTTGCTGTAGGTTTTCTAGATCCTTGAGGTGCATTGAAAGCTCATCTAATTGGTGCCTTTCCAATTTCTTGATGTAGGCACCTATTGCTATAAACTTTCCTCTTAACACTGCTTTTGCTGCATCCCATAAGTTTTGGTATGTTGTGCTGTTATCCTCATTGACTTCCAGAAAATTTTTGATTTCTCTTTTAATTTCTTCTATGACCCATTGTTCATTCAGGAGCCTGTTGTTCAATCTCCATGTGTTTGCGTATGCTCTAGGGATTCCTGAGTTGCTAATTTCCAACTTCATTCCTTTATGGTCTGAGAAGCTGCATGGTATGATTCTAATTCTTTTGAATTTGCTGAGACTTGCCTTATGGCCTAGTATGTGGTCAATCCTAGAGAAGGTTCCATGTACTGCTGAGAAGAATGTAAAATCTTTAGCTGTAGGATTGAAAGTTCTGTATATATCTGTTAGATCCATTTGGGCTATAATGTCGTTTAAATCTACTGTATCCTTGTTGATCTTGTGTCCTATTGATCTGTCTATTTCTGAGAGTGGAGTATTGAAGTCCCCCAGTACTATTGTATTGGGGTCTAAGTCTCCCTTTAAGTCCGTTAATAAATCTTTTAGATAAACTGGTGCCCTGTAGTTAGGTGCATATACATTGATAATTGTTATATCTTCTTGTTTTATTGATCCCTTAATCATTATATAGTGTCCGTCTTTGTCACTCTTAATAGTTTTTGTGGTAAAGTTTATGTTGTCCAATATTAAGATGGCTATGCCCGCTCTTTTTTCATTTCTGTTGGCATGGTATATCTTTTTCCAGCCTTTCACTTTCAGTCTGTATGGATCTTTGTTGGAAAGATGTGTTTCTTGTAAGCAGCAAATAGATGGGTTTTGTTCCTTAACCCAATCAGCCAATCGGTGTCTTTTAACTGGACAGTTCAGGCCATTAACGTTCAATGTGACTAATGAAAAGTGGTAACTTTGCCCTGCCATTTGCCAAAGATAAGTTCTAATATATGCTTTGAATTCCCTGTGATCTTTTGCTGTGAGGTTTCCTTCCTTTATCTTCTTTCATATTGATGACCGTGTTTCTGTGTTTCTGTGTGTAATACATCTTTAAGCATCTGTTGCAGGGCTGGACGAGTGGCGACAAATTCTTTCAATTTCTGTTTGCTATGAAAAGTCTTTATTTCACCTTCATTCACAAATGATCGCTTTGCAGGATATAATATTCTGGGCTGGCAGTTTTTCTCTCTTAGTACCTGGGCTATATCTCGCCATTCCCTCCTAGCTTGTAGAGTTTCTGATGAGAAGTCAGCTGTGAGTCTGATTGGAGATCCTCTGAGAGTAATCTGACGTTTCTCTCTTGCACATTTTAGGATCTTTTCTTTATGTTTCACTGTGGAGAGTTTAATTACAACGTGTCGTGGTGAGGATCTCTTTTGGTCGTGTTTATTAGGGGTTCTGTGAGCTTCCTGTACTAGGATTTCTCTGTCCTTCTCCAAACCTGGGAAATTTTCTGCTAATATCTCACTAAAAAGGCCTTCTAATCCTTTCTCCCTCTCCATGCCTTCAGGAACTCCTAGAACCCGAATGTTGGTTTTTTTAATAGTATCCTGTAGATTCCCGACAATATGTTTTAGATTTCTAATTTCCTCTTCGTTTCTTTGGTCTGACTGTATCCTTTCCTGTTCTCTGTCTTCTAAGTCCGATATTCTCTCTTCTGCTTCACCCATTCTGTTTGTAAGGCTCTCTATTGTGTTTTTCATTTGATCTATTGAATTCTTCACTTCAGTCACTATCACAGTTTCCTGTTGTACTAGTTGTTTCATTTCATTTTGATTCCTCCTTAATATTTCATTTTCACGAGAGAGATTTTCTATCGCCCTTGAGAGGTGAGTGGAGAGAGAGAAACCCGTGTCCATACCAGTCACTTTTTTTTCTCTCTCTCTCTTCCAGTTAGCCTGGTGAACTTTTCCCCCCCGGGGGTCGTTCCTCTAGTCTCCTCTCTCCACTTGCCTGCCGGTGTCTTGGGCTATTGAGGTTTGGCTCACCTCGCGTTCCAGCGCTGGTGTGTTGAGTCTGCTGCTGGTGTCCCGAACTCTGGGCTCCCACGCTCTCCACGCAGGTCCGCTGTGAATCACGCCTTCCGAAAGAGTTTCTTCTGCTGTTTCCTCCCCTACTCTTCCTTGAACCTGCAGTATCTCCACTTTATTCAACTATCTCTCCCTGGACTATCAGTGTGCTCCCTTCCTATTCCGCCATCTTGCCTCCACCTCGCAAATTCACATTCTATTCAATGGCCATTGTCTTATATATGTCAATATGTCAACAGTTGCAATAATTGTTTTGAATCTGATGAAAAACACATACTTTAAGTTGTATTTATTCAATTTCTAAATGAATTAAACATCTTACTGAGTTTGCTGATAATTATATATATTATACATAGTTATTTATATTATATTATATTTAAGATATATAATATATAGTCCAATGTGATATATTCTAATATATAATTATATGTTATTATAAATTATATAATTATGTTTCTTATATATGTTATGTAACTATATAACTATGTTATATATTATATAACTATATAATATATAATATAATATATGCATATATGTGTGTATATCTATACACACACACACACTCATAGATTTGTTTATTTATTTTTTTGATAAGCAGAGTTAGACAGTGAGAGAGAGAGAGAGACAGAGAGAAAGGTCTTCCTTCCATTGCTTCAACCCCTAAATGGCCACCATGGCCGGCACGCTGAGCCGATTTGAAGTCAGGAGCCAGGTGCTTCCTCCTGATCTCCCATGTGCATGCAGGGCCCAAGCACTTGGGCCATCCTCCACTGCCTTCCTGGGCCACAGCAGAGAGCTGGACTGGAAGAGGAGCAACTGGGAGAGATTTTGGTGCCCCAACAGGGACTAGAACCCAGGGTGCCTGCGCTGCAGGCAGAGGATTAGCCTAGTGAGCCATGGCACTGGCCACAGAGATTTATTGTATTTGAAAGGCAGAGTTACAGAGAGAAGAGATCTTCCATTCACTGGTTCACTTCCTAAATGGTGGCAACAGCCAGGGCCATGACCAAGCCAGGAGCCAGGGTATTCTTCTGAGTCTCCACGTGAATGCAGGGGCCCAAGCACTTGGCCATCCTCTGCTGCTTTCCCAGGTGCATTAGCAGGGAGCTGGATGGGAAATGCAGCAGCAGGGTCTCCAACAGTGTCTCAAGTGGAGGCTTAACCAGCTACTCCACAAAGCTGCCCCCAGTGCTAAGCATTTTACAGTCACAAACTACAGTTCCATGAAGGTCCATTCTTCAGGCAGCAGCTCAACCCACTAAGCCACAGTGCTGACCTCTGATAATTTATTTTAAAATTTAAAAAATTTTTTTCTTTATTTATTTTGACAGGCAGAGTGGACAGTGAGAGAGACAGAGAGAAAGGTCTTCTTTTTTTTTTCCGTTGGTTCACTCCGCATTGGCCGCTATGGCCCGTGTGCTGCACCAATCCAAAGCCAGGAGCCAGGTGCTTCTCCTGGTCTCCCATGTGGGTGCAGGGCCCAAGCACTTGGGCCATCCTCCACTGCCTTCCTGGGCCACAGCAGAGAGCTGGACTGGAAGAGGAGCAACCAGAATAGAATCCAGTGCCCCAACCGGGACTAGAACCCGGTGTGCCAGCACCGGAGGTGGAGGATTAGCCTATTGAGCCGCAGAGCAGGACGATAATTGTATTTTAAACATCATTGATCATATCCTTAATTTTTTTTCAGTAGTGATGTTCAGATTTCTTAGATAAGAAATTTTAAAATATCACATATATTTACTATTTACTTGTTATATATTACACATTTGTAAAATTATAATGTTAAAAATGATCAACTTTCTACTTTGACAAAAAAACTAGGAAAGTACTTAGTTGCATTTTTGTTTAGACAGATAACAGGTCATTGAAAAGTCCACAAAAAATGCTGATTTTTTTTTTACTTTTATTTAGTAAATATAAATTTCCAAAGTACAGTTTATGGATTACAATGGCTTCCCCCCCCAATAACTTCCCTCCCACCCGCACCCATCCCCTTATCCACACCCTCTCCCATTCCATTCACATCAAGATTCATTTTCAATTATCTTTATATACAGAAGATCAATTCAGTATATATTAAGTAAAGATTTCATCTGTTTGCACCCACACAGAATATAAAGTGTAAAATATTCTTTCAATACTAGTTATAGCATTAATTCACATTGGACAACACATTAAGGACAGAGATCCTACACAAGGAGTAAGTACACAGTACTCCTGTTGTTGACTTAACAATTTGACACTCTTCTTTATGGCGTCAGTAATCTCCCTAGGCTCTAGTCATGAGTTGCCAAGGCTATGGAAGCCTTTTGATTTCGCCGACTTTGATCTTATTTAGACAAGGTCATAGTCAAAGTGGAAGTTCTCTCCTGCCTTCAGAGAAAGGTACCTCCTTCTTTGATGGCCTGTTCTTTCTACTGGGATCTTATTCACAGAGATCTTTCATTTAGGTCCTCTTTTTTTTTTTTGTCAAAGGGATCACATAAATAAGACTAGTTAATACTAACTGATAGGATAAAAAGGGGAGAGAACGGTCCAACATGGGAAGCAGGATACACAGCAGACTCATAGAAGGGCAGATGTCCTAAACAGCACTCTTGCCTCAGAATCAGTCCTTAAGGCATTCGTATCTGGCTGAAGAGGCCATGCGAGGATTTTAGGCATGGAAAGCCAAGACACTCTGGCAAAAAAAAAAAAAAAAAAGACCTAAATGATTTTCTTTTTTATAAAAACATGATTTATTTGAAAAGTAACCATGCTACAGTTATTTACAGTAGTATATAAACACATGTTTATTATCCTATTATGTGAAATATTACTAGATAGATAATACATTGTCTCTTATAAATAATTTTAAGCAATTTGAGTTGTCTGTATTAATCTTTCTAACCAATAATACAATTAATAATTTAATAATGACTTAAGTACTCTCAATTTTTTTTTTATTTGAGAGAAGACAGAGAGAGGGAGGGAGAAATTAACCACCTGCTGGTCTACTCTCCAAATTCCTCAACACTCAGAGTTGGTCCAGGCTGAAGGCGGGAGTCAGAACTCAGTCTGGGTCTCCCATATGGTTGACAAGGTCCCAAGAGATGGGCTATTACCTGCTGACTTCCAGGGTGCAAATTGGCAGGGAGCTGGAATCTGGATCCACAGCCAGAAATTAAATATGAATTGAACTGAATTAAGACACACCTTAACTGGGGTATTACGTGCTAGGCTAAATGCTCACCCTTGTCCAAGATAATTTTTAATGAAGATGTTCAAAATTAAAGGAAGGTCTTCTGGAGCTGCCATCATAATGCAGTGTGTTAAGCTGCCACTTGCATGCTAGCAACCCATGGAAGACTGCCTGCTGGAGTCCTGGCTGCTCTGCTTTGGATCCATCTTCCTGCCAATGTGCCTGGGAAGGCAGCAGGGCATGGATCTAAGTACAATGGACCTTACCAACCAAGTGGGAGACCAAGATGAGTTCCTGGCTCCTGGCCTTGGACTGGCCATGCCCTCGATTTTGTGGCCATTTGGGGAGTAAACTAGCATATAGAAGATCTCTTTGTTTCTCCCCGTTGACCCCATCCCATTCTGTCTAAAGCTCAACCTTTCAAATAAACATGGAAACCTTTAAATAAAAGAGAAAGCTTGTCTTCAGTTTAAAAAAACAAAGTACAAATGAATCTGTATGGACCAGAACTGGAGTTTCTATGGGGATACTTGGGCAGGAGGACACAGGAACCCTGTGGCCCTGGATTAACCTTTAGGGAAAACCAGAGAAGCCAGCTGTTCCTCCTGCTCTCCAGGCCTCTCTTGCAGTGTGTAGTCAGTCCTTCACAATGCAGCCAGAGTGGATCTCTAGATGCAAACCACATTATTAAGTAGCTTGTGGTGACTTTAGCAAATTTAAAATTTACACATTTGTGCCTGTGCCATGGCCCAATAAGCTAATCCTCCACCTGCGGCATGGGCACACCTGGTTCTAGTCCTGGTTGGGGCATCAGATTCTATCCCGGTTGCTCCTCTTCCTGTCCAGCTCTCTGCTGTGGCCTGGGAGTACAGTGGATGATGGCCCAAGTACTTGGGCCCTGCACCCGCATGGGAGACCAGGAGAAGCACCTGGTTCCTGGCTTCAGATCAGCACAGTGCGCTGGTTGCAGCACACTGGCCACAGTGGCCATTGGGGAGTGAACCAACGGCAAAGGAAGACCTTTCTCTCTGTCTCTCTCTCTCACTATCCACTCTGCCTGTCATTTGTTCACCTGTTGGCCAAGACAGAGCATTTCATGGCCCTTCCTTTGCAGAGAAATCCCAATAGTGTAGAATAATCTCCAGATGTTGACCTGGGCTTCAAGATGCTATCAAATGGTTACACCCTGGTCACACATCTTTTCTACACAAAAGTTTTGAAAGCCATATGTAGAAGGATCTCCAAGAAGTTCATGGAGAATGTATGCAATGAACAAACTGCATGGATTTCAACTTTTTTTTCTCCAAAGCAGTCACTTCTTAATTGCTTTTTCTATGAACTTTTTGAAGTGCCCTAGTGCAACCATTGACTGTACCTGAGAGTTTGCAGTGATCAGTAAACATTTTTGAATAAATACATGAATGAAAAGATGTGAGATCATCTAAGGAAATTATTTTAAATCCCTGTTAATATAGTTGAAAAATGGAGTGCTACAACATTTTAAATTGGCAGTGTTATAGGCATCACTAAATTTAAACAAAAATGTGGTTATGAGCACAAATTGCAGTAATAATGCACTAAGAAGAGAAGAAATAAAAAAGTGAAGAACAGGTTTTAACATACGTTCATATACAATTTGGAAGAGAAGGAACATTTTCCTTCCACTCCGATGTCTGTCTTGATTTTCTCACAATTTTTGCGGATGATTTGGTTGGTTTCCAACTCCATCATTGCTTGTCTGGTATGAAGAATGCCATCTGTGCCATGTGGATGTGCCTTTGTAAAAATGCACTACTAATTATGCTCTGGGAAGGCAATGTTTAAGTGAAATCAGGTGTCAAGCTTACAATTGCCTAAAATGACTATGCTGTGCTGAGAAAGAATGACACACCATATTGTAAAATGGAATTTAAGCATGGTGTGCAAACATTTCATTTTTGGTGAGCTGCAAAGGTCAGATTGAAGAGGAAAGTTGTAAAGATTGCAAATGACTTTTCACCATCAACAGTGTAAGCAAGCTTTACTTTCAACCAAGGATAGACACAAGATCAATGTTGTACTTCCCTCATTAAAAAATCTTTCCAAGAATGGGCCATCAAAGAATGAGGTACCATTCTCTGAAGGGAGAACTTCCATTTCTGACTATGCCCTTGTCTAAATAAGATCAGAGTTGGCAAACTCAAGAGGTTTCCATAGCCTTGGCAGCTCATGACAAGAGCCTTGGGTGAATACTGATGTCATAAATAAGAGGGTCAATTGTTAAATCAACAATAGGAGTCACTGTGCACCTGCTCCCCATGTAGGATCTCTGTCCTTAATGTGTTGTACTATGTGAATTAATGGTAAAACTACTACTCAAACAGTACTTTATACTTTGTGTGTCTGTGTGGGTGCAGTCTGTTGAAATCTTTACTTAGTATATACTAAGTCTGATATTCTGTATATAAAGATAATTGAAAATGAATCTTGATGTGAATGGAATGGGAGAGGGAGTGGGAGATGGGATGGTTGTGGGTGGGAGGCAGATGATGGGGGAAAGCCACTATAATCCAAAAGTTGTACCTTGGAAATTTATATTTATTAAATAAAAGTTGAAAAAAATATTTTCAATTATATGTATATTTTTTCTGAAAATGTGAAGGAGAAATAGTGAGCTGAAAAGCATGGCAAAGAATTCCAAAATTCATGAATCAATTTTGAAAAAAGTCAAAATCAGTCCCATTGTTACTAATTCGAATTCATTATATAATTTTAGTATATAGGCTTCAATGGACCAAGAATATTTAGTTCTTTTCAGGACAATATGAACAATTTACTTTCTTTAAGTACATTTATTAGCAGTATTGCAGATTTTGCCATGATGATTCATTTGACACTGTTCTTATTCATATAAAGGTACATAAAGTTTAATTATAAATATTGCCACAATGATAAATCACTCATTATCATTATATGTATTTAACTTTGCTACTGCAAAGTTATGTTTGATCTATTGCTATTTGTATTTTGATTAATGCATTAATCACTTGATCCTTACAGAAGCTGTGCTAGTTAGATCTGCTAGCTAGGTCTTCAGGTCATCCCAGGCTTGTAAGTTAAAGGATGTTCCATGCTAGTAATCAACAGAGTTGGGACATAAGTCTGCACTGGTGAATCTTGAATCCTGTGTTTATTCCAAAGTTGACCTCTTCTCATAACAAGTATATTAGGTGGAGGCTTTCTCCTCATTAGTCATATAACATTAAGAGTGTATAAAATAATGAAACCTGGAGCACAGAGAAGATAGAACATTCTACATGTAAGTCATGAAGTTGGATATAGGAGAGCATTTCAGGCAAAGTGAAAACATTGCCAGGACTTATGAGAGAGAGAGGATAGGGGTGGACATTTGGCCTGGCAGTTATGAAACCTTGAACCATATTCGAGTACCTGGGTTGGATAACTGCCTTCTGACTCCAGGTTCTCACTAATTTAGATCTGGGGAGGCAGTGTTGATGGTTCAAATAATTGAGTTCTTGATACCTATTGTATGCGAACTGAATTGAATTCCCATATCCCTGCTGGCTGGCTCTGGGGCAGTAAACCACAGAATGAGACATCACCTATATCTTTCAAGTAAATTGCTGATTTTATCTTAAAATATTCAATTAGGTTGGAATTAGTCTTAACTGTTAAGACAACCACATCCCATACTGGGTGTACCTGTTTGTGCTCTGAATTACAGATTCCTGCTAATGCAGATAACTGGGTACAGTAGTGATGAACCAGGTAGCTCAGTTCCTGTTTCCCAAATGGGGTATGTGGATTGAGTTCTTGATTCCTAGTTTCAGCATCAGTTGAGGACCGAAATGCAGGCATTTTTGAAATGAACTAGCAGATAGGAGTTTTCTTTTTCTCACTCTCAAACTCAATCTCTCTTCTTCTATCCCTATCAAGTAAGTTTATATTAAAACTCAATTAAAAGGCTGGCACCATGGCTCAATAGGCTAATCCTCCACCTTCAGCACCAGCACCCCAGATTCTAGTCCCAGTGGGGCATCAGATTCTGTCCTGGTCACTCCTCTTCCTGTCCAGCTCTCTGCTGTGGCCCTGGAGTACAGTGGAGGATGGCCCAAGTGCTTGGGCCCTGCACCCCATGGGAGACCAGGAGAAGCACCTGGCTCCTGGCTTTGGATCAGTGCAGTGCACCAGCCACAGCATGCTGGCTACAGCGGCCATTGGGGGTGAACCAACAGAAAAGGAAGACCTTTCTCTTTGTCTCTATCTCTCACCGTCCACTCTGCCTGTTAAAAATAAAAAAAACTCAATTAAAAGATGAAGCATTTCCAAGATAAATAAATATTTATTTATTTTAAATGAATTTTCTGTTATTTTATAAAATACTGATATTCATGTTTGCATATAATAGGTTGATATAATTATTTATAGTAATTTTCTAATCACAAATATATTATGCTTATTTTACCACTGTTAATATAGTATTACTACACTATTCTTCAGCAGAGGATATAGTATATTTTTACACTTAAAATAGTGTATTTGTTATCCTTTTACATATTTGAGTTTGCTAAAAAATTCAATAGTTTATTTTTTGGTATAGGTAACTAAAGGATTAATTTTCCAAGAAATTTGCCTTTATTCTTGTTTAAAATTGAGGTTGCTCAAGAATTCAAAAATTTATCTGTGATAGTATCTAAATAAATTTTCAATAATTTTTACTTTATTTTTTAAAAAGAAGCTGAACACTTATAGGTATATATTTGTTTAGTAAAAAACAAAAAAAAGCAAAAAGTAATAACTATACATAAGAAATATTGACCAACACACAAACCAGTAAATATAACTGTTGATGGGAATAAAGCATGTTTCCTTTCTTCCTAGTGCAGATTGAGATTAAATTAAATCAATGCAATTTAATGACTATCATTTTAAAGTTTCATTGTGGTTTTTGAAATATTTATTTATTTATTTGAAAGGCAGAGTTACACAGAGGCAGAGGCAGAGAGAGAGAGAGAGAGAGGTCTTCCATCCACTGGTTCACTCCCCATTGGCCGCAATGACCAGAGCTGCACGGATCCGAAGCCAGGAGCCAAGTGCTTCTTCCCTGTCTCCTATGTGGGTGCAGGGGCCCAAGGACTTGGGCCATCTTGTACTACTTTCCCAGGCCATAGCTTAGAGTTGGGTCAAAAGTTGGGCAGATGGGAATTGAATTGGCACCCATTTGGGATGCTGGCACTGCAGGAAGCAGCTTTACTCGCTATGCCACAGCACTGACCCCAATTACTATCATATTTTGTCTTAGAATTTTTGTCTGATTATAGAAGAAATAGGTATAGGTGTATTTTTGTAACAATTTTCATGTAATGTAATTATAGCACACATTTTGTTAACATATTTTCAACAAGTGAATCATAGCAGATAAAATGTACATTTAAACAATCATCAGAACTCAAAATATCCATTTCACTCCAAGACATTAGATTTTAGGTTCTCTATTAGATTGTTTACAACCATTGTCTCTACTGGTGAGGAACAGTTTTTTCTTTCTTCATTCTATTTGTTGAATTCAGTGTAGGGTTAATCTTATGAATAAAAAGTAAACTGAAAATAGATTTTTGCAGAAATTGAGAGTGGGAATATGAGAGGGAGGAGTAAGTGTTGGAGCATGGTCAGGAGGGAGGCTAGTGTGTGAATTATCACTATATTCCTAAATCTATATATATGAAGCACATGAAATCTGTATACCTTAAAAATGTAAATTTAATTTTTTATAAAGTGACTTTTATTACATGTCATGTAGAATTCATGTATCTATATTTGGTTTTCATTATATCTGAAGATCCCTTGTTTGTTTTTAAGGATTTACTTACTTAAAGGTATAATAACAAGAAAGTAGAGACAGAAGCAGATATATATTTTATGTGCTGTTTCACTCCCTGAAATGCCTGTGACAACTATGGCTGTGTGAGGCTGAAGCCAGGAGCCAGAAACTCCATTCAAATCTGAGTAGGTAGGGAGGAACCCAAAAATATGAGCTACTCTCTGTTGCCTTTCATGTCCATTTGCAGGAAACCATCAGAGAAATGGCATCTCTAGGACTGAAATCAGGCACAAGGATATATGATACAGGTGTCCCAAGCACTAGCTTAAAACGTTGCACCATCATGCCCACCCCATGAGGATCACTTAATCTTAATGCATAACTTAATATATTCAGGATTATAAGCTTATTTCTTTGTATACCTTGTTTTATTTGAGTTACTTTTGTTCCCTATTTTTTGATGAATTACAGTTCTCTCCTATTTTCTTCCTGTATTTTTGGTTTGTTTACATTATTTCAAGCTATGATCCTCTATTGAATTATTATATTCATTGATTTTGTTATTAAAAAGAAAATACAGTAATGACATATTTTACACATTTATTAAATTATAAGCTCAAGAATGATACACTTTAATACTAATGCTGCTCTGTTAGTTTACACTGGTATTTATTTATTACAACTCATGTATATTTTTTAGCATTTGCATTTTTCTTCATCTTTCTCTTCATGAATTTTGTCTTATATTTTTTCCTTTCCTCTACCATAAAAATTATTGACATTAATAATGAAAAATTAGGCCGGCGCCACGGCTCACTAGGCTAATCCTCCGCCTAGCGGCGCCGGCACACCGGGTTCTAGTCCCGGTCGGGGCGCCGGATTCTGTCCCGGTTGCCCCTCTTCCAGGCCAGCCCTCTGCTGTGGCCAGGGAGTGCAGTGGAGGATGGCCCAGGTGCTTGGGCCCTGCACCCCATGGGAGACCAGGAAAAGCACCTGGCTCCTGGCTCCTGCCATCGGATCAGCGCGGTGCGCCGGCCGCAGTGGCCATTGGAGAGTGAACCAACGGTAAAGGAAGACCTTTCTCTCTGTCTCTCTCTCTCACTGTCCACTCTGCCTGTCAAAAAAAAAATGGAAAATTAGTCCCTCAAATTCATTCCTTACATTTATTGAGTTTCCAATATGTTCTTTTAGATGTTGACATATATATATATATATATATATATATATATATAGCTTCCTTTAAGTTGAATATTTTCAGAAGCTCTATAAGAAGTACAACCCTAGTTTTTCATAATTCTTATATTACACTTTCTTTTGATATGGATGATTGTTCCTATGAACCTCCTTCCTGGACCTGATTTTACCATTCTGAATTTCCAATCTTACGTCTTAAGATGATTTTGAATATCTTTTTATATGGTTGGCCTGGTCATTGGGAACACTGGTGGTATTGGTTCACCTTGGGTGACTAGCCTATACAGCATCATTCCTGACCTCTATTTGCCTACAAAACATCTTGGAGATGGGTCTTCCATGGGACTCTGCAGTTGCTATGGGCATTTGGAGGTCTTCTGTCCAAAAGTATTCAGCTCTGAAAAGTCTGGAATATTTCATCAGGGAAACAGCCGTAAGTATGATAGGAGCCTTCTGAAGACAAAGGGAATAACAGACTGGAGAGTGGAATAAGGGAATTATGAATATGAGTCATTTCTCCAGTTGCAGAAATGCAATTGAAATTATATAAGTATTTCCAAACTTTGGATATTAAATTTATATGTATGCTTATATACATGTGTTTATATGTTGATATATAAATATATGAATGTTTACAAGAGTATACACACACATATATATTTGTTTTCTTATGTACTATTCTCTTATGTAACACAAATTACATCAAATTTAAATGTCTTTAAATGTTACTAACAGGGAGTCGGCGCCAGGGCTCACTTGGTTAATCCTCCACCTGCGGTGCTGGCATCCCATATGGGCACCAGGTTCCAGTCCTGGTTGCTCCTCTTCCAGTCCAGCTCTCTGCAGTGGCCCGGGAGGGCAGTGGAGGATGGTCCAGTTCCTTGGGCTCCTGCACCTGCGTGGGAGACCAAGCAGAAGCACCTGGCTCCTGGTTTTGGATCAGTGCAGCACCAGCCATAGCAGCCATTTGAGGAGTAAACCAACAGAAGGAAGACCTTTCTCTCGCTCTCGCTCTTGTGCTCTCTCTCTCTCTCTCTCTCTAACTCTACCTGTCAAATAATAATAAAAAAGTTACTAACTTAAAACAACTATACATATTTATATTGCACCATGTTTTTTCCTAAAGTATCAACCTCTTCAAATATTTGTGATTTCTTATGAGCAAAACATGTAGACTCTATTTTTTAAGAAAAAATAGATGGTCCATTATCATCACCATAGTCACCCTACTCTATCATTCAAAGGAACACCAGAACTTCTTCCTCTTACATATAGCTGTTTCTTAAGATGTATTTATTTATTTGAAAGGCAAAGTTACAGATATAGAGGGAGAGAAAGAGAGAGAGAGGTCTTCCATTTCCTGGTTCACTCCCCAAATGGTAGCAACAGCAGGGGGTTGGAGCTTCCTTTAGGTATCCCAAGTGGGAAGAGGGGCTCAAACACTTGGGTCATCTGCTGCTGCTTTCCCAGGCACATTAGCATGTGGAGCATGCAGGACATGAACCTGCACTCATATGGGATGCTGCTGCTGCAACTGGTGGCTTTACCTGCTACCCTACAGTGCTGGCCCACCTAGTACCTGTTAAACAACTTTTCCCAAGCAATTTCTCATTCCTACTCTTCCCTGTTTCTGTTAGCCACCATCATACTCTGAGCATCTATGAGAAGCACTTTGTTAGAGTCCACATATGACTGAGACTATGTCACTCATGTCTTTTTGGGTTTGGCATATTTTTCATATGATAAGGAGTCTCACATCCATCCATATTGTTGTAAATGAACGTGTCCTCCATTTCCATCAAATAGCTTTCCTTTGTGTGCATGCACATTTTCTTTTTCCATTCATCATTTTGTAGACACTTAGTTTTTTTTCCATTTCTTGAATATAAAGATGGTATGCCAAATTAATTTTCTTTAGATATATATACCCAGGAGTGGGACTGCTAGATTGTATAATCTTTCTATTGCAGGGGTAGTAAGGGGTATAAAGGAGCAAAAAGAAATTATAAATTATAAAAATCAATTTCTAAGTCATAAAATATGACTATATTGGATGATTATATACAGAGGTAATCAATAAAAACAAATACAACTGGTAAAAGACATTACTATTAATACCAATCATAGACATATATATATATTCATAGTCTTAATCACTAAGTACAAGCAAGAAACAAAGAAAATATTAAAGCACAGTAGTCAGACTAGAAAAAAATTTGCAAGAGAAATGGGAAAAAAAGGATTAAATTATGTGATATCTTTATACATTCTTTAAATTCATAATAAAAAAGAACACAGAGGACTCAACATAAAAATATGTTCCACATATGAATAAGAATGGCTCTGAGCCAATAAACAGCCATTAAATTGTAACTGACCTGAAGGAGGTTCCTGCAACACCCAACAGGGTCTTTTCCAGAAAGAGGTGGGAGGGAGTCCAGCAGTTTGCAGGACCAGGGAGGAGAAACTCCCTCCCACTACAGGGAGGCTGGAGCCAAAGAGGACGCAGTGGTGGAAATGAACCTGACTCCTCTTATTTTTTCCATCTGGCACGACCTGAACTCGTATGTCAGCGCTATGGAGGATTCTGATTGGCTGCGTCTTTTAGACGTTGTGCACACACGCGGCAATGCAAGCTGTTCAATCAGATGTGGTGGCGTAAATGCTACGTAATCCCGCAGGATCTTGATGCCACAGTAGTCAGTAGTCTTCCAGTTCTGAGGTGGAGGGAGGTTCTAGGAGTGGGCTCCGTTGTTGGGAATCTCTAAAGGCAGTCAGCGTTTGCTGCTCTCTCTCTCCGCTGTTTTCTGACCATCTTCCATTGAAGAACGCCACCCACCTCGGACACTGGAAATGGTGAGTGTGTGGGGCGGGGCTTGAGGAGAGGGGAAGGCAGACTTCGTGGAAGTTGTCAGAAAAGGCTGACAGGTTGCTGGCTTCACAGAGGTCATCTCTAGTCCATAGGCCCCATCTCGCTGCTGGAATGACACTTCCCTTGGCCCTCTCTGGTCTGCAGTGTGGGGACTTCAGGTGTCCTGTCCGTTTCTTGCTCACAGCCTAGGGGCCATCTCTAGGCAGCTGCTGGCAGCAGCCCCCTGCCTTCCCCATTTATGCAGTGGGGATGAAGTGGTCATTATGGGGAATGTGGGCTGTGTGGAGGGTTCATGCAGTGAGGAGCTGTTGTTTAAGGGGTCCTCAGTTGCTCTTTTTACTCCAGGGATGACATGAATCCACAAGTTTTCTGAATATGTCGGAAGCAGGTCTTAATTCACGGACCCTGATCTGTCAGCATAGCCCATTCTGGAGGTCTGACCTCATTTTCTGTTGAAAATAACAGTGTCATAGACAGTAAGTTAAAAACAAAGTAGTTTTATTTCACTCAGTGTTTTGGTTCAGGTTTTAGGGGGACAGGAGCACACTGTAATTTGGTACTCGGGTGTCATCTTTGCCCTTACACGTTCCCTTGATAGGCTGTTGGCTGTCTTTGACCTTTCAAATAGAAAGTTTAGCTCGTTACATTTATGGGTGTTTTAAAAACTATTTCTGTTCCATGACAACCTTCCCAACCCCAAAAATATAAGCCTAGATTTCTAAGTTTTAATTTTTATTTTGATATAGGGTGATTTTTCAAGGTTATTGGGATAAAATTGACAAAATTTGTGTATATTCAAGGCCTGCAATGTTATTTGAGGTGTTTTTAAGTCTACGGGAAATTCACTTTATCATTTAATCTAGTTTTTCACTAAATTTTTGGAATCCCCTTTTACATATGTATTATGAGATGATTAAGACAAACTAACATATCCATATCTCCTTGCATAGTCTTTAAAATAATACTTAAGATCTTAACAAGTTGTGAGTATTGAATAGTGTATTGATATTATTTCTGTGCTGTGTATTAGGTCTCAAGTAGTTAATTTATCTCCTAACATCTTCACACTTCCTCCACTCTCAGCCCCTAGAAACCACTATTCTGTTCTGTGATTAAGTTTGATTTTCTTCAATTCCACAAATTCAGGAGATTATGTGGTATTTATCTTTCTGTGTCATACTTCATGCAGCCTGATGTCCACATTAATTTATTTGGATCCATGTTGTGATAAAATGCTAGAATTTCTTTTTTATTGTTGGATGTGATTCAATTGTGTGCATGTGTATCATGTTTTTCTCTATTCATCTATTGACCATGTTATTTCCATTTCTTGTTCTTGTGAATAATGCTCATATGAACATGGATGTGCCAGTGTACCTTTGAGATAGTGATTTTATTTCCTTTGGATACACATCCAGTAGTGGGATTACTTTGTCATGTGTTCCATTTTTAATTTTATTTGGGATACTTCCATAGTGTTTTTCTTTCTTTCTTTCTTTCTTTCTTTCTTTCTTTCTTTCTTTCTTTCTTTTTTTTTTTTTTTTGACAGACATAGTGGACAGTGAGAGAGAGAGAGAGAGACAGAGAGTAAGGTCTTCCTTTGCCGTTGGTTCACCTTCCAATGGCCGCCACAGCCAGCACGCTGCGGCCGGCACACCACGCTGATCTGAAGGCAGGAGCCAGGTGCTTCTCCTGCTCTCCCATGGTGTGCAGGGCCCAAGAACTTGGGCCATCCTCCACTGCACTCCTGGGCCACAGCAGAGAGCTGGCCTGGAAGAGGGGCAACTGGGACAGAATCCAGCGCCCTGACCGGGACTAGAACCTGGTGTGCCAGCACCGCTAGGTGGAGGATTAGCCTGTTGAGCTGCAGCGCCGGCCACATAGTGTTTTTCATAGTGAATTTACCAATTTACCTTCCCTCAGACAATTTATGTGTTATTTTTTTCTAAAGATCTGATTCAGTACTTGTTATATTTTTAGTTTTTGATAATAGCCATTTCTACATATGTGAGGTGATAATATTGTGGTATTGGTTAGCAGTGTGGCCCCTTTTAAAATACCTGTTGGGTGCTTTCATATCTTGATTGGAAAAACTATCTGATTCTTTGTCCAATTTTATTTATAGTTATGAGTGTATTTCTTCGTATTACTCCCTTAATGATACTATGTTTGCCAACTTTTTCTCCCCTTCTTTGTTTTCTCTGTTTAGTTTTCCTTTTAGTACACAGATTTTTTTTGTCTTTTAGTTTTTTGCAGTCTTACTTCCTTTTGTCACCTGTGCATTTGATGTCATATCTGAATCATTGTTGAGGTACGATATATCCAAAGCTGTTTTAGGCATTTGTGATGGGAATATTCTCAGTGGAAGGGAATATTCTCTTTCCCTGTCTGTGTGTATGTGTGTTTGTCTTTTTTTTCTTTCAAACTAATTAATTAAGAAGCTTGTAAAAACTACTTGGAGTGCTTGGTACCAAATCAGAGTTAGATTATAGGATTAAGGTCTTCGTATTACATAGAATAGTGGGGTGACCATAGTTTACAGTAATACATTCATTATTTTATGAGCAAATAGAAGGAAGATATTCCAAGGCTCTGATTATGAGGTGTAATGTCATAGAAGGGAAAATGTATCTTGATTTGATCATTACACATTGTATATGTGATTAAAATTTCACACTGTTACCTGTAGATATGTATAATTATTGTCAACAAAATATGAACCCAGAACAGCATCTTACTGGGTGTGTAATATTAAGGGATGTCAAAATATTTAAATTAGTGTCATAACTACTATTAGTATCTTTGGAAGTATTTTATTAAGACAAAGATAATCTGAAAATAACTGAATTGGTATTTTCCCAGGAAAAGTGGAGCAATTAGGAGGCAGTATTTTAGCTTAAATTTGTAATTAATAATCTTTTGAATTGTTTCACATAAGCAAAATGAAGTGATTGTCTAAGTGTGTATGGTATTAATTTGAATTAGGACAATATCAAACAAGAAATAATGAATTAAATAGCAGATTAATTTTGGTGAAAAATTCCTTGAAACATGCATATTATTTCATTCTAAACATTGTCTATGAATTGTAAGGCTCCTCATATTTATGGTTTTAAGTAGTTTTGAACCAAAGTGAGTATATTAATTTCATGTTCCACAAAATAGGTGAAACTCTCCCATATTTGTTGGTATTCAGTTTCTTCTGTGAAGCCCAAACTTAAGAGTTTATCTGCTCAGTCCTAACTGTCCCTTGATTTAGGTGAATGTTCTTTGCTTTGTACTGTACTGGCAATATACATAATCATAACCATATTATAATATTAACATGTTTTCATTAATCCCACAATTCTTCATATTACTTACAGTAAAGTTTCATTTACCATCAGCCCCAGACAGGCACTAATCTAAAATCTATCTCCAGAGATTGGCCTTTTATGGACATATCCTATAATTGAAATTGTACAATGTTGCAGTATGTGGGGTTTTGCTTCTAATTTCTTCTCTTGAGTTTTCACTTTTGTAGTCGGTAATTTGTTAATTAATTTTTATTGCCAAATAGTGTACCATTATAAAAGATATATTACACATTGTTATTCTTACATTCAGTATTTGAGTTGATTTCACATTTGGCTTTCATAAATATTGCTGCAGTGAGCAGACGTGAGCAAGTGGATTTTTTATCTTTTGGCATACAGGAGAGAAACTGCTGAGTTAAGAAATAATCCTATGTAGAACTTGCTAAGAAACTGCAAATTATTTTTCACAATGGTTGCACTATTTTACTGAAAGTGTATGAGGGTTCCATGTTGTCCATCTATCTCAGTCAGCATTTATCTATGGCTGAATCAGAATCATCCTACTGAATATTAAGTGATATCTTTAGGTTTTGTTTGCATTTACCCAATGACTAATAGTAATCATATCTTTTTGCATTATTAAATGTCTTATTGAAGTAACTTATTTTAAAAATGATATGTTCCTATATTTTTTATTTTTCCATTACAAAATTCAGTGTTTTTATTCTTAAATTTCTTAGTGGTATTTTCACTTTGATGCTATCTTGAATGTTAATTATATTTTCATAATGTTCATTGCTACTATACAGAAGTGTAATTGATATTTGTATCTTTATCCTATATTCTGCTGCATTGTGAATTTTTTTTTGTGAATTCCTCAGGATATGTTTCAATTACAATATTAGCTTTTTTTCAAATAAAAACACTTTGTTCTTCAAAATTTAAAAAAATTAAAGACTTTTTAAAATGTATTTTAAAGGCAGAGTTACAGAGAGAGCGAGAGAGCGAGGGAGTGAGAGAGAAACTTTGCATGCATTGGTTCAATGCCCAAATGGCCTCAATGGCTGGGGCTATGCCAGGCTAAAGCCAGGAATCAGGAGCTTGGAGCTGCTTAGGTTTTTCAAGTGTATCTGTTTTTATGCTAATACTACAGTTTTTGATTACTTTTGCTTTTCAATTAAGGGAATGTGAAACATCCCACTTTGATCTTATTTTTAATAATAATTTGGATATTTGGTTCTTTGACATGCCATAGAGTTTTTGTATATTTTATTTTCTACAAAAATAACTATTGGAGTGTTATAAAGAATCATTTCAATCTCTAAATCACTTAGGATCATATTGATTTATTGTATATACTTTATAATCCATGAATACAGTATTTATTTCCATTTATTTGTATGAGCATTGATTCCTTTCAGTAATCCTTTATTGTTCTCAGATTTGAGATATTTTATTCCCTTGGTTACATTTTTTTCTAAGTGCTTTATTCTTTTTGTTTCTATTTAAAATCCAATTATTCTATAAAATTTTTCATAAGGTGAACCAATTTCATGTGTTTCATATATACAGACTTAGGGGCATGATACTTCTCACCCTACCACTCACCTATCCATAGTCCCAACATTTTACCCTCTATCCTTTTTTATGTTCCTTTTAACTTTTACAATAACATACTTTCAGTTTATGTTATAATCACAAGTTTAATCACAAGTTTCCACCAAGTAAAAATTCAACAATTGATAGATAGAAAAAAATACCATAAAAACTATTCCTCAAGAATATAGACAAGGGCTGTAACAATAATCAAATCTCAAAATGTCAGTTTTATTCATATACATTTTATTTTTGTACTCTGTATATTAGTTACCAGAAATCAGGGAAAACAGGAATGTGTCTTTTTTGGGAGTAGCTTATTTCATTGAGTATAATGATTTGTAGTTCCATGCATTTTATTGCCAAAGATAGGATTTCATTTATTTAAGGTCCAGTACTATTCAACAGTGTATATATAACTTATTTTCTTTATCACATGATCAGTTGATTGACATCTAGTTTGATTCCACATATTAGCTTTTGTAAAGAGAGCTGCAATAAACATGCGGATACAGATAACACTTTCATGTGCTGATTTCATTTCCCTTGCTTAAATTTCCAGGAGTGGATATCTGTGTCATAAGGTAGATATATTGTCAGATTGCTGAGGAATCTACATATTGTCTCCAATAATGGTTGTGCTACTTTACATTCCCATAAATAGTGTATTATTGTGTATTTTCCTCTACATACTCATCAGCACTTACCTTTTCTTGTTTTTTGGATGATATAGTCTCAAACTACGATGATGCAAATCCTCATTGTTCTTTTTTTAAATATTTATTTATTTGAAAGGCAGAATTACAGAGAAGCAGAGGGAGAGAGGGAGAGAGGGAGAGAGGGAGAGAGGGAGAGAGGGAGAGAGGGAGAGAGGGAGAGAGAGAGAGAGAGAGAGAGAGAGAGAAAGTCTTCCATTCACTAGTTCACTTTCCAGAGAGAGAGAGAAAGAAAGAAGTCTTCATCTATTAGTTCACTTTCCAGATGGCCACAATGGCCAGAGCTGCACCAATCTGAAACCATGATCCAGGAGCTTCTTTCAGGTCTCCCACAAGGGTGAAGGGACTCAAGGACTTGGGCCATCTTCTGCTGCTTTCCCAGGCCATAACAGACAGCTGGATCAGAAGTAGAGCTTCTGAGACTCGAACTGGTGCCCATATAGGATGCTAGCACTGCAAGTGGCAGCTCTACCTACTATGCCACAGCACTGGCTCCCTATTGTAGTTATTTTTAAAGATTTATTTTAAAGTCAGAATTACATTGAAGGAAGAGCAGAAGCAGAGGGAGAGTCTTCCATCTATTTGTTCACTCCCCAATAGTTCCAATGGTCAGGACTGGGACAGGTCAAAGGCAGGAGCCAGGGGCTTCATGTGGACCTTCCACATAATATAGAGGTTCAAGGACATAAGAGAGCTTCCATTGCTTTCCCAGGTACATTAGCAGGGAGCTGGATCAGAAATGCACCAACGGGGACTCAAAGTGGTGACCATAGGGATGCTCACTTTGCAGGCAGTGGTTTTACACACTATGTTACAGTGCTACCCTTTCATTGTGGTTTTTATTTGCATTTCCCTGATGGCTAGTGATCCTGAGCATTTTTTCATCATTGGCCATTTTGTCCTTGGAAAAGTAACTGTTTATGTCCTTTGGCCATTTCTTATCTGGATTTTTTGTTTTGTTGTTGAGTTTCTTGGGTTCTTAATAAATTCTGGATATTGGTCTTTTATTGCATAATTTCAAAAAATTTTTCCCATTCTGTCAGTTGTCTTTCATGTTTTTGAGTGTTTCCTTTGCAGTGCAGAAACTTCCTAGCTTAACATAATCTCATTTTTCTATATTTTTGCTTTTACTGACTGTGCTTCTGAGGCTTTTTTCATGAAGTTTTTGCTTATGCCAATGCATTGAAGAGTTTCACCAATATTTTCCTCTAGTAATGTGGTGGTATCAGGTCCTAGATTTAGGTCTTTGGTCCATTTTGAGTTAATTTTTGTATAAGGTGTAAGGTAGGGTCTTGTTTCACACTTCTATATGTGTAGAGCTAATGTTTTCAGCACCATTTGGTGAAGAGACTGTCTTTTCTCCAGGGGCTAATTTTAGCTCATTTGTGAAAGATTAGTTGGTTGTAGATGTGTGGGTTAGTTTCTTGTATTTTTATTCTTTTTCATTTGTCAACATTTCTAATTTTGTTCTAGTACCAGGCTGTTTTGGTTATAACTACCCTGTATATTCTGTATTGAAATCTGGTATTTTGATGCCACCAGTCTTGTTTTAGTTGTTTAGGCTATCCAGGTCTCTGTTGTTTAAATATGAATTTTAGCATCATTCTTCTGCATATGAGAAGAATGACATTGTACTGAGCTTGTAAGTTGCAATGGATATAGTGGACATTTGATATTAATTATTCCAATCGATGAGCATGGAAGAGTGTTCCATTTTTGTGGCATCTTCTATTTCTTTCTTTATTGATTTGTAATTTTGATTGTAGAGATCTTTCCTATATTTGAATAAATTTATTCCAGAGTATTTAAGTTTGTTGGAACTACTGTGAATAGTAATGATCTTACAAGTTTTTCTCAGCCATGGCATTCTGTATACAAGGGATATTGATTTTGTGCATTGGTTTTATATTCTGCAACACTGTCAAACTCTGTGATGAGTTCCAGTAGTCTCCTGGTGGAGTCATTTGGTTTAATATATATATTTATAAATATATATATATATAATTCCATATATATATATAGAATTATGCCATCTTGCAAACAGTGACAATTTGACTTCCTCCTTTCCCTTTGATTTCTTTTCTTTTTTTTTTTTTTGCCTTATGCCTCTGGCTAAAACATTCAGAACTATATTAAATAGCAATGGTGAGAGTGGACATCCTTGTCAGGTTCTGGATCTTGGTGGAAATGCTTCCAGCTTTTCCCATTCAGTATGAGGCTTGCTGTGTGTTTGTCATATATTGCCTTGATGGCGGTAAGAAATAAGGGTTTTTATCATGAGATGATGTTGTCTTTCATCAAATGACTTTCTACATCTATTGACATAATCATATGGTTTTATTCTACTTGTTTGTTAATGTGATGTGTCATTTATATTGATATCCATATGTTGAACCTTTTCTGTGTACTGGTGATAAATCCCACTTGTTCCAGGTGAACAATATTTCTGAAGTTTTGTTTGATTCAATTATGTGATATTTTATTGAGTATTTTTGCTCTGTTCATCATGGATAAATGTCAGTGATTATCATTCTTTGTTGTATCTTTTTCTGGCTTTTGGAATTAAGGTGATGCTGTCCTCATATAAGCAATTTGGGAGGATTTTCTCCCTGTTAATTGTTTTGAATACTTTGAGAAGAATTGAGATTAGGGAATTAGTTCCTCTTTAAAAGTTTGTTAGGATCCAGCAGTGAAGCCATCTGGTCTTGGGCTTTTCTTTGTTGGGAAGGTCTTTGTTCTTTCTTGATTGGCATCTTGGTTATTGATCTGTTTTGTTTTCTGTGGCTTGAGGAATAAATTTTAATAGATTGTATGGTTCTTTGTTATTTATTCAAACTACATCTTGTTTATTATTCTGTTTAGGTTTTCTATGCCTTCAGGAATGAAGTATGCAAACTAGAACTCCTGTTAAAGTAGCTATTCTCAGAAAAAATAAATGTTTGTGAGGATGTGAAGAAAAAGGAGCCCTTTTACGTTGTTAGTGAGAATGAAAGTTAGTACAGCCATTTTGCAGATCAGAGTGCATGTTCCCCACAAAATTAGTAATAGATATTATCTATGACCTATTTATCCCACACCTAGTCATATGTTTCATTGAGGTGAAATAAGCAGCTGAAAGATATACCTGAGCTCCAATTTCCAACATAACTCACAATAGGTAAGGAATTAACCTAGGTGTCTATTGATGCATGAATGGTTGAAGAAAATGCAATAAATAAAATCCATTGATATCCTTTGCCCATTTCTCAACTCTTTTATTTCATTCTTGGTTTCTTGAGCTCCTTATATACTATGGATATTAATCTTTTATCAAATGCATAGTTTTCAAAGATTGTCTTCCATTCTGTCATTTCTGTCTTCACTCTGTGCTTTGTAGTGCAGAAACATCTTAAATTTGATAGAATCCCATTTCTCTTTTTAGCTTTCTTAACTGTGCTTCTGAGGCATTATACAAAGAGTCATTGCCTAAGCCAGTGTCCTGCAATATTTCTATTATGCTTTCCTTTAGTAGTTTGATAGTTTCAGATCTTAAAGTTAGATCCTTGATTCATTTCTAGTCAATATTTTGTATAGAATATAAGTATCGATCTAGTTTCAAATTTCTGCATGCAGAAATCCAATTTTCCCAGTAACTTTTCAAGGAATTTTTAGCAATTTGCCCAATATTAAATGGTTATAGATGTACAAAGTTATTTCTGGTGTTTCTATTCTGTTCTATTGGGTTACATGTCTATTTTTATGCCAGTGCCATGCTGTTTGATTACAATATCCCTGTAATGTGTCATGGAATCTGATATTGTAATGCTTCTGTCATTGTTATTATTGGTTACATTGTTATTATTGGTTAATACTACTTTTGCCATTCAGTGTCTCTTGTATTTCCATCTAAATTTTAGGATTGTTTATGTCTGTGAAGAATAGACCTAAAGTGTTGATGGGGATTGCAATGAATCTATAAATTTTGGTGATGGTATATACATTTGGGGGTATTAATTCCTCCAGTAGTTGAAACATGAATTTTTTTTGTTTCTTTTTTTATATCTTCTGTTTCTTTCACTAATGTTTTAGAATCTTCATTGTGGAGATCTTTCACATTCCTTATTAAATTTATCACTATTTTGGTAGTTTTTGTGAGTGAGGTTTTTTTTTTTTTTTTTTTTTTTTACAGGCAGAGTGGACAGTGAGAGAGAGAGACAGAGAGAAAGGTCTTCCTTTTTGCCGTTGGTTCACCCTCCAATGGCCTCTGTGGCTGGCCCATCATGCTGATCTGAAGCCCGGAGCCAGGTGCTTCTCCTGGTCTCCTGTGCAGGTGCAGGGCCCAAGCACTTGGGCCATCCTCCACTGCCTTCCCGGGACACAGCAGAGAGCTGGCCTGGAAGAGGGGCAACCGGGACAAAATCCAGTGCCCCGACCGGGACTAGAACCCGGTGTGCCAGCACCACAAGGTGAAGGATTAGCCTAGTGAGCCGTGGCGCCAGCCAGTGAGGTGGTTTTTGTAAGTTCTTTTTCAGGTAGTTGTTGGCATGTATGAATGATATTATTTTTTGTGTTGATTTTGCATCCTGAAGCTGCTGAATTCTCTTATAATTCTGATAGTCTCTTATGGGGATCTTTTTGTTTCCTAATATAATGTTTTTTTAACTTTTATTTAATGAATATAAATTTCCAAAGTATGACTTATGGATTACAATGGCTTCCCCCCCAATACCGTCCCTCCCACCCACAACCCTCCCCTTTCCCACTCCCTCTCCCCTTCCATTCACATCAACATTCATTTTCGATTATCTTAATATACCGAAGATCAGCTTAGTATACATTAAGTATGGATTTCAACAGTTTGCTCCCACACAGAAACATAAAGTGAAAAATAATAGATGATATTTTAAATGATCATGAAATCAGATCAGACCTATTGTCATGTTTAATCCCAGTGAGAGTCAAGTTGGGAATTGATAATTTCTTCTTCTTTTTTTTTTTTTACAAAAGATCACTTTAGTATGCATTAAGTAAAGATTTCAACAGTTTGCACCCCCAGAGAAACACAAAGTGAAATATACTGTTTGAGTACTCGTTATAGCATTAAATCTCAATGTACAGCACATTAAGGACAGAGATCCTACATGAGGAGTAAGTGCACAGTGACTCCTGTTGTTGACTTTACACATTGACACTCCTGTCTATGGCATCAGTAATCTCCCTATGCTCCAGTCATGAGTTTCCAAGGCTATGGAAGCCCTCTGAGTTCAACAACTCTTATCTTGTTTAGACAAGGTCATAGTCAAAATGGAGGTTCTCTCCTCCCTTCAGAGAAAGGTACCTCCTTCTTTGAAGACCTGTTCTTTCCACTGGGATCTCACTCACAGAGATCTTTTTGCCAGAGTGTCTTGGCTTTCCATGCCTGAAATACTCTCATGGGCTTTTCAGCCAGATCTGAATGCCTTTAGGGCTGATTCTGAGGCCAGAGTGCTATTTAGGACATCTGCCATTCTATGAGTCTGCTGAGTATCTCACTTCCCATGTTGGATCACTCTCCCCATTATTTATTCTATCGGTTAGTGTTAGCAGGTACTAGACTTGTTTATGTGCTCCCTTGGACTCTTAGTCCTTTCATTATGATCAATTGTGAACTTAAATTGATCACTTGGAATAGTGAGATGGCATTGGTACATGCCACCTTGATGGGATTGAATTGGAATCCCCTGGTATGTTTCTAACTCTACCATTTGGGGCAAGTCAGCTTGAGCATGTCCCAAATTATACATCTCTTCCCTCTCTTATTCCCACTCTTATGTTTATCAGGGATCACATTTCAGTTACTTTTCAACACTTAAGAATAACTGTGTGATAATTACAGAATTAAACCAGTCATATTAAGTAGAACAGACAAAAAAATACTAAGAGGGATAATGTATTAAGTTGTTCATTAACAGTCAGGGCTATGCTGATCAAGTCACCGTTTCTCATAGTGTCCATTTCACTTCAACAGGTTTCCTTTTTGGTGTTCAGTCAGTTGTCACCAATCAGGGAGAACATATGGTATTTGTCCCTTTGGGCCTGGCTTACTTCACTCAGCATGATGTGTTCCAGATTCCTCCATTTTGTTGCAAATGACTGGATTTCGTTGTTTCTTACTGCGTTATAGTATTCTAAAGAGTACATATCCCATAATTTCTTTATCCAGTCTACTCTTGATGGGCATTTGGGTTGGTTCCAGGTCTTGGCTATTGTGAATTGTGCTGTGATTAACATTAGGGTGCAGACCGCTTTTTTGTTTGCCAATTTAAATTCCTTTGGGTAAATTCCAAGGAGTGGGATGGCTGGGTCTAATGGTAGGGTTATATTCAGGTTTCTGAGGAATCTCCAGACTGACTTCCATAGTGGCTTGACCAGTTTGCATTCCCACCAACAGTGGGTTAGTGTCCCTTTTTCCCCACATCCTCGCCAGCATCTGTTGTTGGTAGATTTCTGTATGTGAGCCATTCTAACCGGGGTGAGGTGAAACCTCATTGTGGTTTTGATTTGATTTCCCTGATTGCTAGTGACCTTGAACATTTTTTCATGTGCCTGTTGGCCATTTGGATTTCCTCTTTTGAAAAATGTCTATTGAGGTCCTTGGCCCATCTCTTAAGTGGGTTGTTTGTTTTGATGTTGTGGAGTTTCTTGATCTCTTTGTAGATTCTGGTTATTAACCCTTTATCTGTTGCATACTTTGCAAATATTTTTTCCCATTCTGTCGGTTGTCTCTTCACTCTCCTGACTGTTTCTTTTGCAGTACAGAAACTTCTCAATTTGATGCAATCCCAATAGTTGATTTTGGCTTTGACTGCCTGTGCCTCCCGGGTCTTTTCCAGAAATTCTTTGCCTGTGCCAATATCTTGAAGGGTTTCTCCAATGTTCTCTAATAACTTGATGGTGTCAGGTCATAGATTTAGGTCTTTAATCCATGTTGAGTGGATTTTTGTGTAAGGTGTAAGGTAGGGGTCTTGTTTCATGCTTCTGCACGTGGAAATCCAGTTTTCCCAGCACCATTTATTGAATAGATTGTCCTTGCTCCAGGAATTGATTTTAGATCCTTGATCCAATATAAGTTGGCTGTAGATGTTTGGGTTGATTTCTGGTGTTTCAATTCTGTTCCATTGGTCTATCCATCTGTTTCTGTACCAGTACCATGCTGTTTTGATTACAACTGCCCTGTAGTATGTCCTGAAATCTGGTATTGTGATGCCTCTGGCTTTGTTTTTGTTGTACAAGATTGCTTTAGCTATTCGAGGTCTCTTGTGCCTCCATATGAATTTCAGCATCATTTTTTCTAGATCTGAGAAGAATGTCTTTGGTATCCTGATTGGGATTGCATTGAATCTATAAATTGCTTTTGGGAGAATGGACATTTTGATGATGTTGATTCTTCCAATCCATGAGCATGGAAGATTTTTCCATTTCTTGGTATACTCTTCTATTTCTTTCTTTAAGATTTTGTAATTCTCATTGTAGAGATATTTAACATCCTTGGTTAAGTTTATTCCAAGGTATTTGATTGTTTTTGTAGCTATTGTGAATGGGATTTATCTTAGCAGTTCTTTCTCAGCCGCGGCATTGCTTGTGTATACAAAGGCTGTTGATTTTTGTGCATTGATTTTATACCCTGCTACTTTGCCAAACTCCTCTATGAGTTCCAATAGTCTCTTAGTAGAGTTCTTTGGATCCTCTAAGTAAAGAATCGTATCATCTGCAAAGAGGGATAGTTTGAGTTCTTCCTTCCCAATTTGTATTCCTTTGATTTCTTTTTCTTGTCTGATGGCTCTGGCTAAAACTTCCAGAACTATGTTAAATAGCAGTGGTGAGAGTGGGCATCCCTGCCTGGTGCCAGATTTCAGTGGAAATGCTTCCAACTTTTCCCCATTCAATAGGATGCTGGCTGTGGGTTGTTTATAAATTGCTTTGATTATATTGAGGAATGTTCCTTCTATACCCAATTTGCTTAGAGTTTTCATCATGAAAGGGTGTTGAATTTTATCAAATGCTTTCTCTGTGTCAATTGAGATAATCATATGGTTTTTCTTTTGCAGTCTGTTAATGTGGTGAATCACATTGATTGATTTGAAAATGTTGAACCATCCCTGCATACCAGGGATGAATCCCACTTGGTCTGGGTGGATGATTTTCCTGATGTGTAGTTGTACTCTATTGACCAGAATTTTATTGAGGATTTTTGCGTCTATGTTCATCAGGGATATTGGTCTGTAATTTTCTTTCAGTGCTGCATCTTTCTCTGGCTTAGGGATTAAGGTGATGCTGGCTTCATAGAAAGAATTTGGGAGGATTCCCACTTTTTCAATTGTTCTGAATAGTTTGAGAAGAAATGGGATTAGTTCTTCTTTAAATGTCTGGTAGAATTCAGCAGTGAATCCATCTGGTCCTGGGCTTTTCTTTGTTGGGAGGGCCTTTATTACTGTTTCAGTTATGGGTCTATTTAGGTTTTCTATGTCTTCCTGGTTCAATTTAGGTAGATTGCATGTGTCCAGGAATCTATCCATTTCTGATAGATTTTCCTGTTTGCTGGCATACAGGTCCTTGTAGTAATTTCTGATGATTCTTTTTATTTCTGTGGTGTCTGTTGTTATGTTTCCTTTTTAATCTCTGATTTTATTGATTTGGGTCTTTTCTCTTCTTTTTTTAGTTAGTTGGGCCAATGTGGTGTCAATTTTGTTTATTTTTTCAAAAAAACCAGCTTCTTGCTTGGCTGATTTTTTGTAGTGTTTTTTTTTTTTTTTGGATTCAATCCTGTTGATTTCTTCTCTGATTTTAATTATTTCTCTTCTCCTACTAGATTTGGGTTTGGTTTGCTGCAGTTTTTCTAGGTCCTTGAGATGCGCTGAAAGCTCATTTATTTGGTACCTTTCCAATTTCTTGATATAGGCACCTATTGCTATAAATTTGCCTCTCAATACTACTTGTGCTGTATCCCCTAAGTTTTGATATGTTGTGTTGTTGTCTTCATTTACTTCCAGAAAGTTTTTGATTTCTCTTTTGATTTCTTGAATGACCCAGTGTTCATTCAGGATCATGTTGTTCAGTCTCCATGTGTTTGCATACTTTCTGGGGTTTCCTGAATTGCTAATTTCCAGCTTCATTCCTTTATGGGCTGAGAAGCTGCATGGTATGATTCTAATTCTTTTAAATTTGCTGAGACTTGCTTTATGGCCTAGTATGTGATCAATCCTAGAGAAGGTTCCATGCACTGCTGAGAAGAATGTGAAGTCTGTAGATGTAGGGTTGAAAGTTCTGTAGATATCTGTTAGATCCATTTGGGCAATAGTGTCAATTTTTTTTGCCAGTATTAAACATCTTTTATTTTTTAATCAACGACACAAAATCCCATCCACCTCATTATCAGACTTAGCCTTTTCAGGGTTATGTCTTCCCCACAAATTGTCAAGATGATGTAGTTGAAGGAAGGGATCAATCAAGTTCATACCCCCATTGGGAGAACACGGAGAATAAAGGCTAGATGGTATTTCTTCTTTTTTTTAACTTTTATTTAATGAATATAAATTTCCAAAGTACGGCTTATGGATTACAATGGCTTCCCCCCCATAACGTCCCTCCCACCCACAACCCTCCCCTTTCCCACTCCCTCTCCCCTTCCATTCACATCAACATTCATTTTCGATTCTCTTTATATACAGAAGATCAGTTTAGCATACATTAAGTAAAGATTTCAACAGTTTGCTCCCACACAGAAACATAAAGTGAAAAATAATAGATGATTTTTTAAATGATGATGAAATCAGATCAGACCTATTGTCATGTTTAATCCCAGTGAGAGTCAAGTTGGGAATTGATAATTTCTTCTTCTTTTTTTTTTTTACAGAAGATCAGTTTAGTATGCATTAAGTAAAGATTTCAACAGTTTGCACCCCCAGAGAAACACAAAGTGAAATATACTGTTTGAGTACTCATTATAGCATTAAGTCTCAATGTACAGCACATTAAGGACAGAGATCCTACATGAGGAGTAAGTGCACAGTGACTCCTGTTGTTGACTTTACAAATTGACACTCCTGTTTATGGCATCAGTAATCTCCCTATGCACCAGTCATGAGTTTCCAAGGCTATGGAAGCCTTTTGAGTTCACCAACTCTTATCTTGTTTAGACAAGGTCATATTCAAAGTGGAGGTTCTCTCCTCCCTTCAGAGAAAGGTACCTCCTTCTTTGAAGACCTGTTCTTTCCACTGGGATCTCACTCACAGAGATCTTTCATTTAGGGTTTTTTTTTTGTTTGTTTATCTGCTGTTACCTTGTTGATCTTCTGTCCGGATGATCTATCTATTTCTGACAGTGGAGTATTGAAGTCCCCCAGTACTATTGTATTGGAATCTAAATCTCCCTTTAAGTCCCTTAACATATCTTTTAAATAGACCGGTGCCCTGTAATTAGGTGCATATACGTTTATAATAGTTACATCTTCCTGTTGAATTGAACCCTTAACCATTATATAGTGTCCCTCTTTGTCTCTCTTAACAGTTTTTGTATTAAAGTTTATTTTGTCTGATATTAATATGGCTACACCTGCTTTTTTTTGGTTTCTGTTGGCATGGAATATCTTTTTCCAACCTTTCACTTTCAGTCTGCATGTATCTTTGTTAGAGAGATGTGTTTCTTGTAGGCAACAAATATTTGGGTTGTGTTCCTTGAGCCAATCAGCCAATCATTGTCTTTTAATTGAAGAATTCAGACCATTAATGTTCAATGTGACTATTGATACGTAGTGACTTTGCCCTGCCATTTTCCCGGAGATATTTTCTAGTATATGCTTTGAGCTTCCCATGCCCTTTTACTGGTAGGTGTTCTTCCTTTCCCTTCTTTCATATTGATGGCCATGTTTCTGTGTTTCTGAGTGTAGCACATCTTTAAGTATCTTTTGCAGGGCCGGACGAGTGGCCACAAAGTCTTTCAATTTCTGTTTGCTATGAAAGGTATTTATTTCACCTTCATTCACAAATGAGAGCTTGGCAGGATATAATATTCTGGGCTGGCAATTTTTCTCTCTTAGCACCTGTGCTATGTCTCGCCATTCCCTCCTAGCCTGTAGTGTTTCTGATGAGAAGTCTGCTGTGAGTCTGATTGGAGATCCTCTGAGAGTAATCTGACATTTCTCTCTTGCACATTTTAGGATCTTTTCTTTATGTTTCACTGTGGTAAGTTTCATTACCACGTGTCGTGGTGAGGATCTCTTTTGGTCAAGTTTATTGGGGGTTCTATGAGCTTCCTGTACTAGGATGTCTCTGTCCTTCTCCAAACGCAGAATGTTCTCTGCTAGTATCTCACTAAAAAGGCCTTCTAATCCTTTCTCTCTCTCCATGCCTTCAGGAACTCCTAGAACTCGAATGTTGGTTTTTTTAATAGTATCCTGTAGATTCCCAATAATATTTTTTAGATTTCTAATTTCCTCTTCTTTTCTTTGGTTTGACGGTATGTTTTCCTGTGCTCTGTCTTCTAAGTCTGATATTCTCTCTTCTGCTTCACCCATTCTGTTTTTAAGACTTTCTAATGTGTTTGTCATTTGATCTATTGAGCTCTTCATTTCATTTTGATTTCTCTTCACTATCACACTTTCCTGCTCTACTAGTTTCTGCGTTTCATTTTGATTCTTCCTTAAAATTTCATTTTCACGAGAGAGATTTTCAATCCTGTCCAATAAGGATTTCTGTAGTTCAAGGATTTGCTTTTGAAAACTTCTAAATGTTCTTATCATAAATTTTTTGAAATCCGTATCTTGCATTTCTTCTATCTCATCATCTTCATAATCTTGGCTTGGGGTGTTTTGTTTATTTGAAGGCATCATAGTGTCATCGTTGATCTTGTTCCCTCAATTTCTGTGTTTATTGCTTGGCATAGTTAATTCTTCTTTCATCACTGTGCTTTTTTTTTAATTTTTTTTTATTTTATACTATGTCCGTGTTAAGTGGACTGCCTGCTGTTGGAGGAGCCTTGGAGGCTTGAGATGGGTGTGGCCTGAGAGCTCTGCTTGGTTCTTCCTGGTTAAGGGTGTGCAAAGGTGACACCCTCAGGTTATGCGTGGTAAATCTCTCTCTCTCTATTTATTTATTTATTTATTTATTTTATTTATTTATTCGGGGGGTAAGTAATACCGCACAGCACGGCTGTGCAGAATTGATGATATTTAGCTTCCAGTCTCTGGCTTCTACCCAAAGAGTCTGTGTAGGCTTCTCCTCTGGATTCCCACTAGGTTGCCTAGGCTACTGAATTGTAGTGACTCAGTTCCTTAGCTCTCCCCTGTTGATATGTAAATCCAGAGAGGGGGCCTGCTCTTTGTCTCTTGTGAATTCTTCAAGCCTTGCAGCCTTGCAACCTTTGCAAGGTTGGGGGAGAGAGAAACCCCCAAGCTTTTTTTTTTCCTTCTTTCCAGTAGTGAGTCTGCTGCACTTTCCAGCCCCCCTCTAGATTCTGACCCCCGTTTCCCCGCCAATGTCTCGGGTTATTGAGCTCACCTCCCCTTCCAGCGCCGATGTGTGGACTCGGAGCCCTGGACATCCCAACTCTCCCCACTGGTGTCTGTGTGACATGCACTCCCCTTCCTGCACTGGCGCGCAGACCCTGAGGCTCCCGCAGCTCCCGCGGCTCAGCTTCCACGCGGTGGGCGACCTTGTTCTCCCAGTAGGTCCTCCGATTCACAGCCACTAGATCCAGAAGAGTTTCCTCTGCAATATTTTCCTGGTTCTTTTTTCTGAGGCTACCGTAACTAACTCCCCTTTTATTAAACTAAATTTTCCCGGACTATCGGTGTGCGCCCTCACTATTCCGCCATCTTGGCTCTGCCCCTCATAAATCCAACTTTAGGAACATAGTTCTCATCACCATGCTGGCCCTCCCACCCATTTTTTTACCTTTCTTTTTCCTCCTCCCTCTCCTATTCCCATTCTTATTGTTTTAATAACATTCATTTTCAATTAACTTAATGCACATAAGATTAACTCTATACTAAGTAAGGAGTTCAATAAATAGTATGAAGAAAAAAATCTTCCTCAACAGTTGAGACAAGGGCTCTTCAAAGTGAGCACATCTTAAAGTGTAAATTTCACTTCTAAAGATTAACTTTTAGGTGCTCTACTTGTTACCACAAATCAGGGAAAACATACGCTATTTGTCCTTTTGAGAGTGGCTTATTTCATTAAGTATAATGTTTTCCAATTTCATCCACTGTTGCAAATGACAGGATTTCATTTTTTTACTGCTCTGTAATACTCTGTGGTGTACATATTGAATGGGTAAAAGTTCAAAGCATTCCCACTAAGATCTGGAACCAGACAAGGATGCTCACTCTCACCATTGCTATTCAGGATGAGGGTCAAGGTTAGTGTTAAGAGTTCATTCTGGAATTAATGTAAAGATTAGGATTAGTGCAAGGATGAAAGCTAGGAAGAGGGTAAGGATTTGTTTTAGAATAAGAGTTATAGGGGCTGGCGTTGTGGCTCATTTGGCTAATCCTCTGCCTACGGTGCTGGCAGCCCATATGGGTGCCGGGTTCTAGTCCTTGTTGCTCCTCTTCCAGTCCAGCTCTCTGCTGTGGCCCAGGAAGGTAGTGGAGGATGGCCCAAGTGCTTGGGTGCCTGCACCCATGTGGGAGCCCAGGAAGAAGCACCTGGCTCCTGGCTTTGGATCAGCATAGCTCCTGCTGTAGTGGCCATTTGGGGCTGAACCACTGGAAGGAAGACCTTTCTCTCTATCTCTCTCTCACTGTCTAACTTTGCCTGTCAAATAAAAAAAAAATAATAAGAGTTATGAATATGGTTATGGTTAGGGATAGGGACAGAGCAGGATCAGGGTTAAAATTAGGTTTTGGTCTGTGGTTAAGATAGATGTTAGGCTGGCACCGCGGCTCACTACGCTAATCCTCCACCTTGTGGCACCGACACACTGGGTTCTAGTCCCGGTCGGGGTGCCGGATTCTGTCCCGGTTGCCCCTCTTCCAGGCCAGCTCTCTACTGTGGCCAGGGAGTGCAGTGGAGGATGGCCCAATTTCTTGGGCCCTGCACCCCATGGGAGACCAGGATAAGTACCTGACTCCGGCCATTGGATCAGCACGGTGTGCTGGCTGCAGCACACCGACCGCGGTGGCCATTGGAGGGTGAACCAACAGTAAAAGGAAGACCTTTCCCTCTGTGTCTCTCCCTGCAGCACTGGCATCCCATATGGGCACCAGGTTCTAGTCCCGGTTGCTCCTCTTCCAGTCTAGCTCTCTGCAGTGGCCTGGGAAGGCAGTGGAGGATGGCCCAAGTGCTTGGGGCACCTGTACCCACATGGGAGACCAGGGAGAAGCACCTGGATCCTGGCTTCGAATCAGCATAACTCTGGGCATAGCAGCCATTTGGGGCGTGAACCAATGGAAGGAAGACCTTTCTCTCTCTAACTGTCTGTCAAATAAATTTAAAAAACTGATTAGAGTAAGTATTTGGGTTAAGACTAGGTTTGGGGCTAGGGATAGGTTTTGGCTTAGTGTTGTTGCTAGTGTTAGAGTTAGGGACATGATTCATGTCAAGGCTAGGGTAATGTCTAGGATAGAACTATTCTTAACAATACCAGTGAAACTTGTGTTACAATTATTTATGGTTAGGGATTCCACTGCTTCAAACACCATAACTGTTGTGCCTTAAGTACTTTCAAAAAGTAGAGTTAGTTTCTCATTTAGATCAGCAATGCCACAATGAATTTTCTGTTGATTGATTGCTTTAGGTACTGAGGCCTTCACAGGCAACACTGTGCTTAGTATGTAGATGTTTAATGTTTCAAATGTCATGTACATGAGCCACATTACAAGACCTATTGTGCCTGATGTCACTTCAAAGAATATTATTACTCAATAAGAACATTGTTGCTATACTGAGATTTCTGTATATGTTCATGGTTGCTTTAGGTATATAGGCTGCATTTAACAATACATATATCAAACAATAAGTATATGAATGTTTCTAAAAAATGCTGATTTTGTTGAAGATATCTCTAGGTCTGGAGTTTATATCTAGTTTATTACAGGATTACAATATTAGTTTTCATTATGTCTTAACACTAGCTGCACTGAGTAAGCAATGTGATTCCAGTGCTTCAAATAGCATAAACATAAATTGTAATATATAAATATAATGTATGTATATATAATAGATATAGCTATTGTGCCTGAATTTATTTCAAGGAATAGAATTAACTACTCACATAGACTTTTATTGCTCCATTGATTTCTGTCTGTATTTGCTTTAGTTACACAGACCCTCAAATGCAGTAAGTTTATACACTTAACCGTAGAGGAGAATTGAATGCTAATGGAAAGGAGTGTTTTCCCTCAATTTTTGTCAAGGAATGGAATTTATGCCAGTGTAGTAGAAGGGTTCATTAATTTCCCTTGCCAACTCATGAGAAAGCTCAACAATAAATGTCCTTAGTAAGCACTGTGCTGTCCAGTAAAGAAATGTAATGTACCTGTGTTATACCAGAAAGATATGCTAAGTTTAAAGGTACTACAAAGAATGCAGTTAAATATACATTATGCCAGGTTTACTATTTTTGTTTTCCTAAAAATATTAAGTAAATTCCCTACTTTAAGTACATAGGCATCAATAATAAAACATTTCCAATATTTCAAATGCAGAGTAGTTGAATCATACTTGAAAGAGTACTGGTACCTGAAGTTACCAGAATTTATGTCTCAATTGGAACCCACTAGCAACACTGAGATTTCTTTGTGGGTTCTTTGATCTCTCTCTCTCTCTCTCTCCCTCCCACTCCTCTCCTTTCTCTCTCTCTATATTCATAAGCAATAATTGTACAAATGTCAGAATGCAGGTCATGTGAGTGTTGATTCAAAAGAGTTTTTTGCCTAAACTACTCTCAAGAAGTGGAGTGTATATGCTGTTTACACCTTGTTTAATATAAGCTTACAAGGTTTGGTTTCAATGCCAATTTAAGGGAATGCTTGCCTTAACCATATGAACACTTCAAATATGAAGACACACACACATGTGGAATACTTGAAAGATGTGGTGTGGATGAAATTGGCATAATGGATTTGCAGTGCACATCAGGACACACTTACAAAATCATTTTTCTTGAAAAAGATTAACTGAATTATCTTCTTTCACTACACAGTGGTTAATAAATAATACATTTTCCATTATTCAAACATTGGTTAAATAAATCATACTTGAAAGTTCTGTTGTGCCTTAAGTTATAATAGCAACAGGATTAGTTTCTCAATTTGAATACAGTAGGTATATTCATTATTTTTGGATATTCATTAATTGGCTTATAAATTAATATAAACTTTAATATGTGACAAGAACACAAAGAATTAAGAGAAAATGAGTATTACTGGAAAACAGTGTTTTGCTTGAAGATATCTAAAGGAATGAAGATTCTCCCCAGTGTAATACAAGCTGACACCATTATAATACACCATTAGTATTTCACGCTGAAGTAAGGGAATGCTTAACACTGCATGCACTTAGCATTGGGCTTTCCATATGAAAATACACTGTATGTAATACATTAAAGACACATTATATGAACTTGGCACTGGAAGGCAGTTGCAATACACACCCAAGAAAGTTGCCTTTCCTGGATAAGATAACTTTAATCTCTGTTATCTGCACAGGCCTTCATATTCAAAATATTTTAATGATTGAAACAGAAAGTAGATGAATTGTACATAAAAGAGTTATTGTGCCTGCAGTTATAAAAGAAATAGAGTTGATTTTTCAAAAAGAGCATCGTTGCTGCATTGTGTTTTCTCTGTTCCTTGTGTGCTTTACTTACGGATGCCTTCATAAGCAAATACACCCATTAATATGAGAATGTAAGCAAAATGAATGTTACTGGAACAGGCTATAATTCCTTGAATTTATCTGAAGAAAAGGGATTTGTACAGATTTTATTATATTCTTGCTTTATACTTCCAGGAAATCATAATTGAATTCCTGACTCAGCTCTAGTTTGCTTAATAATCACTGTTTTTCAGGAATGAGAATATCATATATTTGAGCACTACCTGAAGGAACTCTTACATTTGAATCTGGGTCAAGGAATGGATTTGAGATACACATTAGTACAGAATTACAATGCTGATCTTGCTAGGAATGTTAACTACATTCCTTTAATACTATATGTTGTAATCAGCAATCCATTTTTAATTCTTCAAACATGGAAGAATTATACTTCAAAGAACAGTGGTGCTAGAAGGTATCAACAGGACAAGACTTCATGTCTAAACCAGAATATTTGAATATTCTGTTTCAATATATATATATATATAGTGTGTATATATGTATGTGTATATATGTATATATACACATACATATATATATTCAGGATATAGAAATTTCATGACTTAGAAACATGCTACTTGTCACCCTATGTCTCTTCTTGCCATGCTGTCACCCTTGTTCTTCATCCCTCTCCTATTCCCACTCTTAATATTTACAAAGATCTATTTTCAATTTACTTTATTCTCATAAGATTAACCCTACACTAAGTAAAGAATTCAACAAAGTATGATGAAAAAAGCACGGTTCCTCAACAGTAGAGACAAAGGATACAAATAGTCCTTAAATCTCAAAATGTGCATTTCTCTGCAATACATTACATTTTAGATAGTCTGTTAGTTACTACAGATCAGGCAAAACATATGATACCTGTCTTTTGGAGACTGGCTTATTTCACTAAGTATGATGGTTTCCAGTTGCATCCATTTTTTTTGGTAGCAGGATTTCATTGTTTTTATGGCTGATTAGTATTCCATAGTCTCTCATATGTATATATATGTATATATATGATTTATATATACATATATTTATATGGTATATATGATATATATATAAAAATTTCATAATTTCTTTATCCATTCATCAACTGATGAATATCTGAGTTGATTCCATATCTTAGCTATTATGAATTGTGCTACAATGAACATGCAGGTACAGATAATTCTTTCATATCCTGATTTCATTTTGTTTGGATAATTCCCAAGTGTGGAATTGCCAGGTCATATGGTAGATCTACTTTCAGATTTCTGAGGTATCTCCATACTGTGTTTTGCAATGGCTGCAGTAGTTTACATTCCCACCAATAGGGGATTATTGTACCTTCTCCCCACATTCTCTCCAGCATTTATGGTTTGTTAATAGATATGAGAGTCATTCTTACTGTGGTGAGGTGGGACCTCTTGGTGGTTTTGATTTGCATTTCCTTGTTGGCTAGTAATCCTGGGCATTTTTTAAAATATATCTGTCGGCCATTTGAATTTCATCTCTTGAAAAATGCCTGTTCAAGTCTTTTGCCCATTCTGGTTTTTTAAAAATATTTAATTATTTTTATTTGAAAGTCATAGTTACACAGAGAGAAAAGGAGAGGCCGAGAGAGAGAGAGAGGTCCTCCATCCACTGGTTCATCCCCCAATCAGCCACAACAACTGGAGCTGCACCAATCTAAAGCCAGGAGCTTCCGCCAGGTACCTCATGTGGGTTCAGGGGCCCAAAGACTTGGACCATTCTCCACTGCCATCCCAGGCCACAGCAGAGAGCTGGACCGAAAGTGGAGCAGCCAGGACCCAAACCGCACCAACATGGGGTGCTGGCACTGCAGGCAGTGGCCCCACCTCTCATGCCACAGTGCTTGCCCCTGCCCATTTCTTTACTATATAGTTTGTTTTGTTGCTGTTGAGTTTCTTGACTTCTTTATAGATTCTGGATAATAATCTTTTATTAGTTTCATAGTTTGCAATTATTTTCTTCCATTCTGTCAGCTGTATATTCACATTACTAAATGTTTCTTCTGCAGTTCAGAAGCCTCACAACTTGATGTAATCTCATTTGTCAATATTGGTTTTGATTGTCTGTGCTTCTTGGGTCTTTTCCAAGAAGCCTTTGCTTATGCAAATATCTTGCAGCAGTTCCCCAATGTTCTCCCATAATTTGATGGTTTTGGTTCATAGATTTAGGTCTTTGATCCATTTTGGGTTCATTCTGATCTAAGGTATAATGTAGTAGTCTTGTTTCATACTTCTACATGTGGAGATAGAGTTTTCCAGGCACCACTTATTGAGGATACTGTCCTTTCTCCAGGGACTGATTTTAATTCCTTTGTCAAAGGTTAGTTGGCTGTAGATCTTTTAATTGAGTTTCTATTCTGTCCTGTTGTTCTACATTTCTATTTCTTGCAAGTACTAGGCTGTTTAGATTATAAGTGTCTTGTAGTATGTCTTGAAATCTCGTATTGTGATACCTCCAGTTTTGTTTTTGTTATTTTGTGTCTAGTGTGCCCATATAAATTTCAGCTTTTTGTCTTAGAATAGTGTCATTGGTATTTTAATTAGGATAACATTGAATCTGCAATTTGATTTTGGTAGTATGAACATTTTGAAGATATGATATTAATTCTGCCAATTCATGAACATGGATGATTTTTTTCTATTTGTTTTGACTGCTGTATCTTTCTTTAGTGCTTTATAATTTTAATCATATAAATCTTTGAATTCCTTGGTTTAATTTACTTTGAGGTATTTAATGTTTTGCAGTTATTGTGAGTGGAATGGATCTTAGTTCATTTTCAGCCAAAACATTGTCCATGCAAACATAGGCTATTGCTTTTTGTGTGTCAATGTTATATCCTGTCAGTTTACCAAACTCCTTATGAAGTCCAATAGTCTCATAGTGGAGTCTTTTGGTTTCCCTTAGGTAGCATCATGTCATCTGCAAATAGGGATAGTTTGATTTCCTCCATCCCAATTTGTAACATTTGATTTCTTTTTCTGGCCTAATGACTCTGGCTAAACTTCTTGACTATAATGAATAGCAGTGGTGAGAGTGGCCATCCTTTCCTGGTTCTAGATCTTTGTTGGAATGCCTCCAACTTTCTGCGTTCAGTAAGATGCTATCTGTGGTTTTGAAATAAATTGCCGAGATTGATGAGAAATGTTGATTCTATAGCCAGTTTGCTTAAGGTTTTCATCATGAGAGGATGTTTTGTTTTATCAAATGCTGTCTTGCATCTATTGAAATAATCATATGATTTTTATTCAGTTTGTTAATCTGATTTATCACATTTTTGATTTTCAAATTTTGAACCATTACTGCATACAGACATTACTCCCACTTTCTCAAGGTGAATTCTATTTCTGATGTGCTATTGGATTCACTTAGCTGGTATTTTTGCTTCTATGTTCATCAGGGATACCAGACTATAGTTCTCTTTCTCTGTTGTATCTTTTCCTGGTTTAGGAATTAGGGTGATGTTGGCTTCATAGAAATAGTTTGAGATGATTCTCTCCCTTTCAATTGTTTTGAATAACTTGAGAAAATATTGTAATTAGTTCATTAAATGTCTGGTAGAATTCAGTATGGAAGCCATTCCTGGACTTTTCTTTGTTGTGAGAGCCTTTATGACTAATTCAATCTCTGTCTGGATATTGGCTTGTTTAGGTTTCCTAATTCTTCATGACTCAGTTTATTAGATTGTTTGTGTCCAGAAATCTATCTGTTTATCCTAGATTTTCCAATTTGTTGGCATATAGTTCTTTATAAGTGATTCCTGATTATCATTTTTATTTCTGTGATATCTCTGGTTACATTTCCTTTTTCATCTCTTAGTCTACTGATTTGGGTCTATCCCTCCCCTCTGTTTTGGTTAGTTTGCCCAATGATGCATCAACTTTTTTTTCAAGTAAATAACTCTTCATTTCATTGTTTTTATACTGCTTTTTGGTTTGAATTTTGCTTACTTCTTCTCTGATTTTTATTTTCTTCCTCCTATTAATTTTGGGTTTGGTTTGTTGTTTTTTTACATCCTTAGATGCATTGATAGCTTATTTAATTAGTGCCTTCCTAATTTTGAGGTAGGCACCAATTGCTGTAATGTTTCCTCTTAACACTGCTTTTACTGTGTCCAGTATTGCTGATATGCTGTATTGCTATCCTCATTTGTTTATAGCATTTTTGTTTCTCTTTTATTTATTTTTTATTTTATATATTTTTAAAAGATTTATTTATTCACTTTTTTGAAAGGAAGAGTTACAGAGCAGCAGAGGCAGAGAGAGAGAGAGAGAGAGAGAGAGAGAGGGCTTCCATTCAATGGTTCACTCCCCCAAATGGCCACGATGGCCAGAGTTGGACTGGTGTGAAGCCAGGATCCATCCAGGAGCTTCTTCCGGGTCTTCCACATGGGTGCAGGGTCCCAAGCACTTCAACCATCCTCATTGATCTCCTTGGCTATTGTAGAGAGCTGGATCTGAAGTGGAAAAGCCAGGACTTAAACCAGCACCCACATAGGATGCTGACACTGCACACTATGCCATGGTGATGACCTGCTGTTTCTTTTTTGATTTCTTCTATGACACACTGTTCTTTCCAGAGCATGTTGTTCAGTCTTCATGTGTTTATGTATGTTCTTGATATTCTTGAGATTTTAATTTCCAGTTTCATTCAGTTGTGGTCAGAAAAGTTTCATGATTTGTTTGATCATTTTGAATTTGATGAGATTTACTTTATGGCCTAGCATATAATCTATCCTGGAGAAAGTTGCATGCACTGATGAACAGAATGTATATTCTGTACTATCTAATGAAATTTTCTATAGATACCAGTTAGGTCTTTTGGTCTACAGTGTAGATTAGCTCTGTTGTTTTTGTTGATTTTCTGTCTAGTTGATCTGTACATTGAAGGAGGTGGGGTGTTGAATTTCCTCATTATTACTGTATTGGAGTCCATGTCTCCCTTTAGATCAATTAACATTTGTGGTAAATAGCCAGGTACCCTGTAGATTTACATTTATTATACTCACATCTTCCTGTTGAATTGATTTCTTAATCATTACATATTGCCTTTGTCACTTTTATCCATTTTTATGTTAAGTCTATTTAATTGATATTAAGATACCTACATCTGTTTGTTTCTACTTTCCATTAACATGTGATATCTCTTTCCTTCCTTTCAGTTTCAGTTTGTGTGTGTATCTTCGTTTGTGGGGCATGTTTCTTGTAGGCACCAAGCACATGGTTGTGTTAACACAATATGCACATAGTAAGCATTGTGCTTTCAAATACAAAATCACCCTGTACATGTAGAATACCTGAAAGGTATGTTATTGATGTAATTGGCAGAAAAAAGATATGGAGTACACAGTAGGACAGACTTAAAACCTTGCTTTCCTGGGAAATATTACTTGAACTCTCTGATTTAGCTACAGAGGCCCAATTGAAAATATATTCCTGATGCTTCAAGCGTCAATTGTGTGTGTGTGTATATATGTGTATATATATATATATATATACATGTATATATATGTATACATATATACGTATATATATATACATATATATGTATACATATATATACACACACACACAATAACACACATGCATTACTTTAAAGAGATACTGGGTTTGACATCATAATAAAAAAAGTTCTAGTGTGTCATTGAGACATGTTGCTATATACAGTTTTCCATGTATTTTCATGTGTTGGTTCATATACATAGGCCTTAGTATGCAAAAAGTATACAAACATGGTGTTGCTGCAGAAATGAACTACTATAAAAGAGTATTTTGCATAAATTCTATATAGGAATGGATTTTCTATATAGTTTAGTATGAACTTATAAAATTAGGTTTCCTTCCAAGGAATGCTTGTATTAAAACTCTGCACTTAGTATGCATTGTGCTTTCCAATAAAGAAACACACTCTACATATATAATGAAAAATATATTATGTTTCAAGCTGGTACAGATTAGATTAGGCTGACAATTTTTTCCTAAGAAAGATTAATCGAATTTTCTACTTTAACAACCAAGGCCATAATAAACAATGTATTCTCAATGTTTCAAATATCATGTTGGTGCCTGAAGTTATTTGAAGGAATTGAACTGGCTTCTCAATTAGAACACATTGGCTGCATTGAGTTTTCTCTGTGTGTACAATTGATTGCTTGATATACATAGGACTTAATACATTATAAGTATACAACATGAGGATGTAGTGAAAGAGTACTGTTTAAAAGGGATATTTTGTTTCAATTTCCCTCAAGGAAGTGAATTTATATCCAGCTCAGTATTAGCTTAAGCACTAGGTTTCCTGGAAACTTAAGATAATGTTTCTTTTACACTGTATGAACTTAGTAAGCATTACACTATACATGTGTAATATCTGAAAGATACGATATGCCTGAGGTTGGTGCACAGAACACAATTGTAGTACACACTAGGACTGGCTTAAAATGTTGCTTTTCCTGAGAAGATAATAATCTAATAAATGAATTCCTGGCTTTTCCTAATTTGCATAGCAAGCATTTTTATTTCAAGCATGAGAACACACTGTGCATTAACAAACTTCAAAAGAGCTGCTAAATCTGAAGTTCAGAGAAGGAAGGGGATTCAGACTCAAATAAGTCCAGGCTGACAACATGGATTTTCCTCAGACAGCTAAGCATATTGTCTGCAATAACTACAATGCCCTTAAAAAGCAATGCAGCTTCAATGCTTCCAACATAGAAATTATTTGTACTTGAAGCAGTAGGTGTGCCTGAAGTACCAGAAGGACTAGAGATAGAATATCAAATAGAAGCCTCTTGCAGCATTTCATTTTCTAACCCTAACCATTACTCTAAACCTAACTCTAATCCTAAAGGCTATCCTCATTCCAAATTCTAACATTAACCCTAGCCTTATCCCTAACTCAAGTCTCAAAGACAGTGTTATCCATAGTCCAAGTACAAAACCTAGTGCTATCCCTAGCATAAAACTTGTCCATAGCCCTAATAATAGCTTGAAAAATAACCCTAGCCCTCACCATCAACCTAAACTCAGCCCTAACCACAGTTGTAGCCCTAAGTCTAACCCAGTCACAAACCTAGCCCTAACCTAACTCCAACCATAACCTAGGCAAAGCCTTACTCATAAACCTAACACTAACCCCTTCCCTAACACTAATCTAATCTCTAATTCTAACCCTAACATTAATTGTAACCCTAAGCCTATCTTATCCCTAAGTATAACCTAACCTGAAACTTAGGCTGGGCCCCAAACCTACTCAACATTATAACCCTAAATCTACACTCAATTTTAACCCTAGGTTTACCCAAGCCCAGGACCTAACCCAAAAAATAACAAAAACAAACACTGGCAAAAATTTTCTAATGTTTACTCTAGCCCTACCACTAATGCTACCCATTCTCATAAATATAACCATAGCCATAGCTCTACTCTAAACCTAACAATAGACTTGGTGATTTCAATAGTTCTAACCATAATTAGAAACAACCCTAATCCAAGCTCTAACTCTAGCCTTGGTCATGGCTCTAATGCTAAATATATATCTAATACTAAACCTAGTCCTATCCTCATACTAACAGTACTATAAACAAGACCAAAACTAGACCAAAACCTATCCATAGTTTACACCCTATCCCTAAATGTAATGCTTGCTCTACCACTGATCCTAGTCTATGTCTTCTATGTAATTTAAGCCCTAAATTTAAGCCAACCATAGCCCTAAATGTAGCTATTGACCTAGCACTCAAACTAATCCAAGCCACAATATAATACTAACCAAATTTAACTCTAACTCTAACCCTAGCCCAGGTCCTAATGTTAACACTAACTCTAAGACAAATCCTGATTCTAATCTTTGACATAACCCTAACCCTAGTCATAACACTAACCATAAACCTAAATGTAAACCTAGTACTACCCCAACCGTAACACTAAACCTAACCATAGCCCTAGCCCTAATCCTAACTGTAGCTCTAGACATGAGTCTAGCCCCAAATATCATCAACCTAACCCCAACACAATTTTGACCATAAAATTATAACCCTAACACTAAACCTAACAGAGCTTTGAACCTATCCCTCTGCCTAATCCTAACCCTACCCAAATGCCATGCCTAGTTCAAAAACTAGACCTAACCATAACCCAACCCTAGCCCTTACTCTAATCTTAGCACTTAAACCTAACCCTGGCTCTATCCCTATTCTAGCAATCAACCTAAACATAGCTTTAGCCAGAACCTTAGCAATGACAGGAAGAATACTCTTTTTAATTTTTTTTATTTTTGAAAGGCAGAGTGGACAGTGAGAGAGAGAGAGAGAGAGAGAGAGACAGAGAGAAAGGTCTTCCTTTACCATTGGTTCACCCTCCAATGGCTGCTGTGGCCGGCATGCGGCAGCTGGTGCACCGTGCTGATCCGAAGCCAGGAGCCAGGTGCTTCTCCTGGTCTCCCATGAGGGTGCAGGACCCAAGGACTTGGGCCATCCTCCACTGCACTCCTGGACCATAGCAGAGAGCTGGACTGGAAGAGGGGCAACTGGAACAGAATCCAGCACCCCAACCGGGACTAGAACCTGGGGCGCTGGCACCACAGACAGAGGATTAGCCTATTGAGCCATGGTTCCAGCCAGGAAGACTACTCTTACTCCTTCCCTAGCCCTAACATTAAGCTTAACCCTACATCTAATTTTGACCCTAGTACTCTTCCTAATTTTAGTACTAACCCTAACCCTAATTTAAACATTAATTCTAGCATTAACTCTATCCCTAGCACCTAAACCTAAATATAAACATAGCTCTAAACCTCACTGTAATAAACACTATAACCCAAGATCTAGTCTGAGCTTTAACACTAAGCAGAGTCCAACAATTACCCATAGATTTAGTCATAGTCCTATCACTAACCCAAAATGTAAATGTAACCATATTTTTATGCATGATGATATCCCTAATTAAGTCCATAATAATAAACTTTTCTGTAGCTTTAAACCACATAAAAGCCCTAAACTTATGGCTTTTTCTAGCAATAGCCCTAACTGGAACCTAACCTTAGACCAGACCCTCAAACTAGCTCTAAAGTTAACCTTAGCCCTAGCCATCATACAATCTCTAAGCCTAACCCTTGCTGTGTTAGAGCCCAGTCCTTAATGATAGTACCAACACTAAACCTAGAGCTAAGTTGAACTATAAACCTAACCCTATTATAGTCCTAAGCATAATCTTTCAGTAATCCATAACATAAGCCTAAACTTAGAGCTTGTTCTAATCCTAACATTAGCCTGAATCCCAAACCCTTTAGCCTAACCATAGTCCTAGATGTAACACTAAATATAGATAAATACCTAAAATGAGCCCTGATACAACCATAACATTATTCCTAAGAATAGCTCTAACCCTACCTCTAACTCTGTATTTATTCATAACTCTAACCCTCACTCTAGAACTAATCCTAATCCTAACCATAAACCTGATAGTAGCCTATCCATTCCTTTAAACATAAAAAACCCTAATGCTATTCCTATACCTAAATGTAAACCTAGACCTAACTCTAGGCCTAATCCTAACCGTAGGTCTAATTGAAACCAAAATATAGCCTTAATCAAAATATAGTCCTGGCTCTACAGCTAACATTAGACCCTATCACAGCCCTGGCCCCAACTCTTAAACTAATAATCACCCTAACCTTACACATAATGGTAAAGCTAACCTAGATGCAGCCCTAATCCTAGTCTTAAACCTAGATTCAACAATAATCATAGCCTTCACACTAACCCTAAAATTAAATCTAGTTATAGTTCTACCCATGTCCTAACACTAATTCTAACTATAACCATAAACATATCCCTAGCCTTAAACCTCACCAAAATTCAATCCATATTGCAAACCCTAGGCCTAACTCCAAGCATAACAATAATACAACACCAAGCCATAGACATAAACCTAAACCTAACACTAGCTCTGAGCCTCACAAAATATCTAACTTAATAAACATTTACTCTAAACTTTACATAAGTCTTGTCCCAAATGAAAACACTAATTCTAACCCTATTCCTAAGTTTGCTTCTAACCGAAACCTAACCCCAAACCTAAGAGTAATTGCAACTCTAATCAGAAACCTAACTGTAAACCTAGCACTAGTTCTAACTCTAATTGTAGCCTAAATCCTCTGATAACACTAATTGTAGCTCTTGCACTACACCTAAACAGATCAAGCCCTAACACTTGCCCTGATGCAAAGCATTAAGTCTGAACTTAACAGTAATTCAAACCCTAGCTATCTGGAGCCATAACCCTAAAACTAGCCCTAATCTTAACTCTAAACCTGGTCCTCTACCAATCCCAACATTAAACCAAACAGCAGCATTAAACCTACCCCTACATCTACACTTAGCCATTAAGATAATCTAAGCCATAACTCTAACCTAACCTGACTATAACCCTAGCTCTAACCCTGAACTCAAATGTAGTTATAATTGTAACTCCAGCTCTACCCTTAAACCTAGTCCTAACCTGAGCCCTCTCCTACCTCTAAACACTGCTTGACCTTCAACCTATCTATAACTGTAAACATAACTCTAGGTACAATTCTACTCCCAACCATAGCCCTAGACCAAACCCTAGCACTAACCCTACACCTTGCTATCACCCTAGCCATAAACCTAATCCTAAACCTAGCCCCAGCCATTTCACTAAACCCAAGTCTAAATATAGACCTATCCAAGATCCTAACTCTAACCCTATAATGCTATTCTAACTCTAACCCCGAACACAGGCTAAGAACAGGCCAGTCCAACCTAGCCCAAAACCTCATTCCAGGCCTAGCTCTCACCCTCAATAACTGCAATTGAATCCTAACCCTAGCTCTAGGCATATCCCTATCCCTTCCCAATAAATATGTAACCATAAACCTAACTAGACTAGCTTCTGGCCCTAACCTTAACACTGCTACTTCCTCAGATCAAAAAGTAACTCTCACTCTAAAGGTACTTTAGGATCTACCATTAAATGTAACCCTAATCCTAATACTAAACTCTAACACTAGGAATAGCCACAACCCTAGTCTTAACTCTATTACAAACTTAAATATAACACTATACCATGTCATATTACTAATTATGGTTATAGCAGTTATTTAAAAATTAACACTAGTCCAATTCCTAATGCTAATGCAAAGCATAACTCTAACACTAACTACAACAATGCCCTACTCCAACCCCCCCCAAATAATCCTAGCCTGAGTCATAATACCAGTGCTAACATTAAACATAATCCTAACCCTAATCATAACAATAACAGTAACCAAAATCCTACCCATAACAACAAAAAAAAATCTATCCCTAAACCCAATCCTATCCATAACATTTACCCTAATCCTACCTCTAGGCCTAACTCTACTCTAATCCCATGATAGCAGTAAACCTAATCATAAACTTAGTTCAAACACTAGCAATAACAGAAGGACTAACTTTACCCTTCTGTCGCTCCCCGTCTTCGTGGAGGAACGACACTAAACCCTGCCTAGGCTTCATATCCGAGTCACGGCACCATTATGTCACTCCCCCTCTTCGTGGAGGAACGACACAGGACCCTGCGCTGTTCTTTCGTCTGCTCGGCCCTCCCCGGGTTTGCTGCTGGTTCTTCCCGGGTTGGCTACTGTCCCTTCCACCACTGTGGAAGGGCGGTTCCCCCTGGCCACTTTCCCCACTTCCGCAGGGGAGCGGCACACCGCCGGCCGGCTATCTCGGGGGCTGCACAGGTGTTCCTTCAGATAGATGTTCCTCTTAGATGTTCCTGGTGCATGTTGTCTCTCTCCTCCTTTATAGTCCTCTTCCACCAATCCCAACTCTGCTACCCACACGCTGAGTACGCTGCTCTCCTCCAATCAGGAGTAGGTCCTACAGTTTATTGGTTGAACTGGAGGCAGCTGTGTAGAAGCTGTTTCTCCCTTCTCAGCACCATATTGTGGGAGAGCAGATGCATAGAATAAGTCTTAATTCCAGTAACTTAGTCTAGTCCGAGTTGCTCCCCACACCCTTCCTTTAGAACTAATTCTAACCCTAACCCTAGCCCTAAATATAAAGCTCTAGCACTAACCATAACTGAAAATCCCACTCTAGGGGCCAACATTGTTGTGTAGCCTCCACCTGTGTTGCTGGTATCCCATATGGGTACCAGTTCTAGTCCTGGCTGCTACTCTTCTGATCCAGCTCTCTGGCATGGTCTGGAAAAGTAGTAAAGATGGCCCAAGTCCTTGGGCTGCTATACTCACATGGGAGACCCACGGGAAGCTCCTAGCTTCTGGCTTTGGATCAGCTCACCTCAAGGGTTGTGGCCATTTAGGGAATGAACCAGCAGATGGAAGACATTTGTCTCTCCATCTCTGTGTCTGTGACTCTACCTTTCAAATAAATAAATTAATTAATTAAACTTATAAAAAAATTCAACTCTACCCCCAGCAATAAATATAGTACTAAACTTGGGCCTTATCTTAAATCAAAATGTAGTAATAACACAGACCATACTCCTAACCCTAAAATACTGACCCATGGCTTAGCCTAAAACCTAAAATAACCCTATGCCTACATCTAACACTAACACTAACCTAACCATGGCCCTAACTAATTCTAGCCATAATTTTAAAAAAAGAACCTAGCTTAGCTTTATACCTCATCAAGTCCTAGGGCTAATTCTATAGACGTAGGGCTAATTTTACCCAAACCCTGACTCTAACAGCAATGCTAGGCAACTGCCTTGAAATTAGCCTAATCCGAACTGTAGTCCTAATCCACACACAGTCCGTAAATCTATCATTTACTCTAAACTTAACACAAGCCAGGGCCCTAATTCTAGCATTAATCCTAATCTCAGTCCTGTCCAACTGTGGCAGAAAACCTAGGCAAAACACAAACCACAGGGGCTGGCACCGTGGTACAGCAGGTTAACATCTTGGCCTGAAATGCTGGTATCTGGTTTGGCACCCGGCTACTCCTCTTCCGATCCAGCTCTCTGCTATGGCCTGAGAAGGCAGTAGAAGATGGTTCAAGTCCTTTGGCCCCTGTACCTACATGGGACACCTGGAAGAACCTCCTGGATCCTGGCTTCAGATCAGCGCAGCTTTGGCCATTGTGGCCAATTGGGGAGTGAACCATTGGATGGAAGATCCTCTCTCTCTCTCTCTCTCTGACTCTCCTCTTTCTGTGTAACTCTGACTTTCAAATAAATAAATAATTATAAAAAAACCCAAAACCACAATAGTAACCCTAACCAGAAAACTAATCCTAACCTTAGCACAAGTCATCACCCTAACACTTAACCAAACCATAGCCCAAGCCCTAACCCTAATAAGTATAGCCCTAACCATAACATGGATGCAAACTGCATCCTAACATTAATAGTAGCTCTAACTCTACACCTTACCCTAAACTTAACCCTAACCCTAGCCTACACATTAACCTAAGCTTAACCCTAAAACTAACAGTAGTTCTAATCTTTCCTCTATATCTCATCTCAACAACAAATCTAACTCTACCTCTAACTGTAATACTAACGGTAACCCAAGATCTAGCCTGAAACTTAAAATTAGTCATAGCCCTATCACTAGCTCTAAACTTAACAATAGGCCTAGGGATAGAAGTAATGCTAAGCTTTACCCAATACTAGCCCAAAACATAGTGTGAATGATAACCTTAGAATAGCCTTAATCCTATTCATAATTCTAGCTCTAGCTCTTACCCTAATCCTAGACATAGCTTTCAACCCTTTTCTGTGGGAAAAGATACCCACAGAATCAAAGTGAAAGAATGGAAAAGATATCCCATGCTAAGGGAAATCAAAAACAGAAGATGTAACCACCTTATTATCAGAAAGAGATAGAATTTAATGAAAAAACTGCTAAAAGAAAAAAAAGTATGTAGTGATTAAATGATCAATTGTACAGGAAGATGTGGCTATGGAAAATGTATATGCACACAATTCCAGCATGCATGCCTATTTAAAGCAAATGTTAATAGTTCTAAAGAGATACATAGGCTCCAATACAATAATAATGAGGGACTTCAACATCTTATTTTCATCAATGTGCCGATCAACTAGAGATAAAATCAACAAATAATCAACATAATTCATCTATACTATGGGTCAAGTGGACATAAATGTATATACAGAATGTTTCACCCACATCTGCAGAACATGTATTCTTTTTGTCAGTGCATGAGAATTTCTCTAGGACAGAACATATACTAGGCCATAAGGCAAGTCTTAGCAAATTCAAAATTATTGAAATCATACTATTTATCTTTTTTTGAACACAATGTATTGGAGCTGGAAATCAACAATATAGAAAATATGCAATCATATGGAGACTGAACAACAAGCTTATAATATACAGTGGGGCATAGAAGAAATAAGAGAAAAATATCTTGGAAATGAATGAAGATGACAACACAACATATCAAAACTTATGGGATACAGCAAAAGCCATGTTAAGAAGGATGTTTATAGCAATTATTGACAACATCAAGAAATTTTAAAGGCATCAAATAAATGGTCTAACAATACATGTCAAGGCCCTAGAGATATAATAACAAAACAAATCATAATTAGCTGGAAGAAAAGTAATTAAAATTAGAAATGAAATAAAGCAAAATAAAAAGAAATAAAATTGAAATTGCTCTATGCCAACAAATTGGAAAATCTCAAATAAATGGAAGGTATAGATTTTTGGATATGCACAATCTACCAAAATTGATTAATGAAGAGATAGAAAACCTAAACAGACAAGTATCCAAGACAGATTGAATCAGTAATAAAGATACTTCTAAGAAAGAAATGCCCAGGGGGCCGGTGCTGTGGTGCAGTGGGTTAATGCCCTGGCCTGAGGTGCCAGCATCCAATAAGGGTGCCAGTTTGAGACCCAGCTACTCCACTTCCAATCTAGCTCTCTGCTGTGGCCTGGGAAGGCAGTGGAAGATGGCCCAGGTCCTTGGGCCCATGCACCCATGTGGGAAGTCTGGAAGAGGCTCCTGGCTCCTGGCTTTGGATCAGTGCAGTGCTGGCCATTGTAGCCATCTTGAGAGTAAACCATTGGATGGAGGACCTCCCCCCTCTGCCTTTCCTCTCTCTCTGTAACTCTCAATGTCAAATAAGTAGATAAATTTAAAAAATTTTTTTTCATTTTTTGACAGGCAGAGTGGACAGTGAGAGAGAGACAGAGAGAAAGGTCTTCCTTTGCCATTGGTTCACACTCCAATGGCCGCCGCGGCTGGCACGCTGCGGCCGGCGCACCGTGCTGATCCGATGGCAGGAGCCAGGTACTTATCCTGGTCTCCCATGGGGTGCAGGGCCCAAGTATTTGGGCCATCCTCCACTGCACTCCCTGGCCAGAGCAGAGGGCTGGCCTGGAAGAGGGGCAACTGGGACAGAATCCGGCGCCCTGACTGGGACTAGAACCCGGTGTGCCGGGGCCGCAAGGCAGAGGATTAGCCTAGTGAGCCATGGCGCTGGCCTAAAAAAAAATTTAAAAAATAAAATAAAAAGAAAGAAAGCCCAGGACTGGATGTTGTCACTGCTGAATTCTACGAAACCTTTAAATAAATGATTTATCCAATTATTATCAAAGTATTCAAATCAATTTAAGGGGAGGGAAATCTCCCAACTCTTTCCTGGAGGCCAACATTACCTTAATTCCAAAACCATAAATAGATGCAACAAAGAAAATTATTGACCAGTATCCCTGATGAGCATAGATGCAAACATCCACAACAAAGTACTAACTAACTGAATAAAAACATCCAGCAGATCATTCACCTTGACCAAGTGGGATTTAACCTTTATTTGCAGGGATGGTTCTACATACACTAATAAATAAGTGTGATATATCACATTAACAAATTGAAGAATAAGAATCATATGATCATCTCAATAAGGGCAGAAAAAATATTTGAATAAATATAACATTCTTCCATGATTGTAACCTGAAGCAAATTGAATACAGCAGGAACATTCCACAACACAATCAAGGCAATCCATGACAAATACGCAGCCAGCATCTTATTGAATGAAGAAAAGTTAGAAAAATTTCCACTAACATCCAGAACCATACAACTATATCCACAGTCAATATAGTTCTTGAAGGTTTAGCCAGAGACATTAGAGAAGAAAAAGAAATCAAGGGAATACAAAATGGAAAGAGGAATTCAAATTATCACTGTCAGTGGATGACATGATCCTATGTGTAGGGGAACCAAAATTCTCTACTATTCAATATAAAAAAGTCCACTAATAAAAAGAGAGCTTGGTAATGTTGCATGATATAAAATCGACATACAAAAATCAATCACATATATATATGGTAATAACATAAATATATATATATATTTATACAAACAAGCCATATAAATGAAACCAAGGATGTGAAAAATATCCACAATGAAAAATTAAAAAAAAAACATTAACAAAAGAAATAACAGATAAAACAAAAGCAAAAATATGCTCTATGTTCATGGATTGGGAGAATTAATATCATGAAAATGTTCATAGTACTCACTATGATCACAATCAAAATGCCAGTGACATTCTTCTCTGACTTAGGAAAAAAGGTTTCTAGAATTCATATGAAACAGAGAAGACTCTAAATAGCTGAAACAATTTTTTAAAAGATTTTATTTAATTTATTTGAGCAGTAGAGTTACAGACAGACAGAGAGAGAGAGACAAAGAGAAAGGTCTTCCTTCATTGGTTCACACCAAAATGGCGGCAACAGCCAGAGCTGTGCCGAACTGAAGCCAGGAGCCAGGTGATTCTTCCTGGTCTCCCATGTAGGTGCAGGGGCCCTAGGAGTTAAGCCATCTTCTACTGTTTCCCCAGGCCACAGCAGAGAACTGGATTGGAAGAGGAGCAGCCAGGACTAGAACCGGCACCCATATGGGATGCCAGCACCGCAAGTGGAGGATTAACCTAAAGCGCCACAGTGCCAACCCCTGAAGCAATCCTAAACAGCAAAAACAAACCCAGAGACATCACAATATGAGAGGATTTCAAGTCATACTACAGGACAGTTATAATCAAAACAGCCTGGTACTGGCACAAAAATAGACATAGAGATCAATGGAACAGAACAGAGACCCCAGAAATCAATCCATGAATCTATAACCAATCTTTGATAAGGGAGTTAAAATCAATCTCTGGAGAAAATATATAATATATTCTCTTCAACAAATGGTGCCAGGAAAATTGGATCTCAACATGAAGAAGCATGAAACAAGACTCCTGACATACATCTTATGCAAAATCAATGAAAATGGATCAAGGATCCAAATCAATGACCCAATACCTTCAAATTACTAAAGGAAAGCATTGGGAAAACTACAAGACAATGGTACAGGCAAATCATTATTGTAAAAGACTCTAGAAGCCCAGGCAATAAACGTAAATATAGAGAAAATGGGATTGCATCAATCTAAGAATCTTCTGAATTTCAAAGATGACACTCAAGAAAATGAAGAGACAATCCACAGAATGTGAGAAAGTATTTGCAAGCTATACAACTGATAAAGGAATAATATCCAGGCTATATATTTTTCAAAGATTTATTTTATTTATTTGAAATACAGAGTTACATACAGTAGTAGAGCTGGGATGGGGAGGTCAGTCTTCAATCCACTGGGTCACTCTTCAAAGGACCACAATGGCCAGAGCTGAGCTGTTCTGAAGCCAGGAGCCAAGAGTTTCTTCCAGGTCTCCCATGTGGGTGCAGGGGCCCAAGGACCTGGGCCATCTTCCACTGCTTTCCCAGGCCACAGCGGAGAGCTGAATCAGAAGTGGAGCAGCCGGGACTTGAACTGGTGCCCATATGGGATGCCGGTGCTGCAGGCTGGGCTCTAGCCCACTGTGCCACAGCACTGGCTTCAATGTCCAGGATATATTAAGAGCTCAAGAAACTCAACAACCACAAAAAAGTCAAACAATCCAGTTAATAACTGGATTGGGCAAAGGACATGAACATGAATTTTTCAAATGATGAAATTTAAGTGGCCAACAGACACATGAAAAGAATCCCAGGGTAATTTTCCATCTTAGGAATGTAAATAAAAGCACAAAGAGATACCACCTTGTAATGGTTATCATACAGAAATAAAAAAAATAAATTATGGAGAGTATGTGGCCAAAAATGTACCATGATTGACGGTTTCAGGGAATGCCAATTAGTTCAACCATTATGGAACAGAGTATGTTGATTCCTCAGGAATGTGAAAATAAATCATCCATATGACCCAGCCATCCCACTCCTTGAAATTAACTCAAATAAAATGAAAATGAAAACGACATATGAAAGAATTATTTGTATCTCCATGTTTATGACAGGTCAGCTAACAATAGTTAAGACATGGAATCAATTCAACTGATGAATGGAAAAATAAAATATGATACACACATGTTATGAAATGCTACTCAGCCATAGAAACAATGAAATCCTGGCTTTTATAACAAAATGGATGCAGATGCAACTGGAAACCATTGTGTATAGGGACATTAGCAATCCCAAAAAGGCAAATATCATATTTTCCCTGATGTTTGCAACTAAGATAGAATACAAAAAAAAATGTAGGAATGAGATGGATGCTTTGTGATATAATTGCCATTTTTAGTACTTGTTCATACTATTAATGTCCTTAGTCTTCTCACTTTTTATTGTTGAATATTATGGCTAGCCATAAATGAAGCCTGTGAATATAGAATGGTTTAAGATTCTGTCTTTGCAAAAGCTGATGTAAGAAGACAGGGGAAGGAGGGAGTAGTTTGATGGAAAACAGAAGGGAGGGCAGTATGGTACTCTACATTAACTTTACTTGAACATGGTAAATGCATGACATCTGTTTTGTTAATATCCAGAGGAAACACCATTGAATTGTCACAAGGCTTCAATTTTGATGTCATAAACCAATCATTATCGGTTCATAATCACTTGGGATATCCCCAGACACCATTGGTGGCAAAATACTTTGTGGTGTCAATCATTTGTCATGTTATAAAAAATATTATGATGTCATAAACCAAAATTTATATATCATGAGCCTACCCTTTTGTTGTATTTTGAGAACATTTGTGTTTTCCTAGACAATTTTTAAATCAACAATCTATTGGAATGTTCTTCATTCATTTGTGTTGTAATGATCAATAGCAACATTATAAACCACCACTTTGGTGCCATCAATCGTGGTGTTATTAAACTGTTGTGATTTTGTAACCAATTTTGATGTCATAAATATATATTTAGATGTCATAAACAAACATTGTGATGTCATGAACTATTTCTGTGGTGTCATAATCAATTATGATGCCATAAACCTTTGTTGTGGCATCATGTTCAACTGTGATGTCATAGACCACATTGCAATGACAATGAATCGTGATAATAACAAAAAGCATTGTGTTGTCATTAACCACCATTGTGATCTCATAAGACAACCATTAAGGTGTCATAACCAAAACATTTTATTATTAAAAGCAGCTATTACGTCATAAATCCACATCCTGTTACTATAAATCAAATACTGCTGACATTATCAATTGTGATATTAACTACCATTATTATACTAACATTTTATCACTGTGATGTCAGAAACCAACTTCTGTGTTGTCATAGTCAATTATGATGTCCTAAACCACCATTGTATCATTATCATGTCAATTGTGACATCCTAAACCTAATGTGATATTATTGACCACCATTATGATGTCATAAAGGTACTGTCATGTTATCTCAATCAACTGTGATGTCCAAAACATCCATTGTGATATAATGATGAATTATGATTCCTTAAAAGCAATTGTGATATCATATTCAATGTGAGTGATAAAATCCATTGTGATGTCAAAGTTTATCATTGTTATATTCTAAATCTGGCATGGTTTTGACTTAATCAATTGTGCTGACATAAAACATCATTGTGATAATATAACTGTCATGAATCTTCCATCATTATGACATGAAAACAATTATGATGTCATAATTGTGATATCCGGATAACCACTGTGATGTCTTAATTCTAATGGGCAAAATCAATTGTGAAGTAATGAAACCCATTGTAATATTTATAAAGCCAGCATTCTGATATTATGATCTAGTGTTTAAACTGGCATCATGTCATAATAAGTGATTGTGATGCTGTAAACCAACATTGTGATGCCATAAACCTACATTGTGATTTCATACACCAACCATTGTGTTCTCACAATAAATTGTGAATATAAACAATGACTGAGATGCCATAAACCACCATAGTGAGTTACAATTAGTTTGATGTCATATACAACCCTGTTGTTTCTCATAATAAATGTTGATGTACTAAGCCATGGTTTTGATGGCATCAACCTACATTGTACATGACAATAAATTATTATGTAGGGAACCACATTTGTGATGTCATAATCTGAAATAGTGATATCAAAGTCACTTGTGATATTAATAAGACCATTTTAGTATTACAAACAGAAATTTTGAGATCACAAATCTAGAAATGTGATGTCAACATCAATTGTGAAGTCATAAAATGAATTGTGATGACATGAAGTAACCATTGTTGGGACAGAATCGGTTGTGCAGACATATAATTCACTGTGATCTCATAAATCTACCATAGTTATGTCACAATCATTTGGAATGTCATAAACAACTATTGTGGTTTCATAATTATGATGCCATAAAACTTTTTGATGTCATACATAGACCATTGCAATGTGATAAAACAATCTTCGTTTTCATAATTAATTGTGGTGTCATAAACTACAATTGTGATATTTAAGCAATTGTGAAACCTTAAAAATATTATGTCAAACCTTTTGTCATGTCAGTGAGCAATGATATGTTATAATCACTTGTGATGTCACAAAAGATTACAATGCCAAAATCTATTGTGATGCCATAAACTAACACTGTGCTGTCATAATCAACTGTGATTTCAAAACTATCCATTGTGATGTCATAAGCAATGTGAACTCATGAAATGTTATGTCATGGGGCTGGCGCTGTGGCTCACTTGGTTAATCCTCTGCTTCCAGTGCCAGCATCCCATATGGACACCAGGTTCTAGTCCCAGTTGCTGCTCTTCCAGTCCAGCTCTCTGCTGTGGCCCAGGAAGGCAGTGGAGGATGGCCCAAGTGCTTGGGCGTCTGCACCCATGTGGGAGCCCAGGAAGAAGCACCTGGTTCCTGGCTTCAGATCGGTGTAGCTCTGGCCATAGCGGCTATTTGGGGAGTGAACCAATGGAAGGAAGACCTTTCTCTCTGTCTCTCTAAATGTCTAACTCTGTCAAATAAATAAATTTAAAAAATAAGCAATGCGAAGTCATAAAATGTTATGTCATAAACCTAATATTGTTATATATCCACCCTTATTTTGTCATATTCAATTTCGATGCTATTAACAAAATTGTGATATTATAAACTACCATTGTGATAACAAAACTTAATTTTTAGCTCTAAAATCCATTGTGATGTCATAAACAATTGATTTCTAACATGTCACCATTGTGAAAACAAAAACCTATCTCTGTCATGTCATAACCAATTCTGAGGTTATTGGTCTGCGTTTGTGACTTCATGATCAATAATAATCACATAAAACAGCATCATGATGTCATAATCATGTGTCATGTCATGAAACATTTCTATGACATAAATCTAACATTTGATGTTATAAATCAATCATTTTGTCATCAATTGGCTTTTCACAACTAATATTATGATGTAAGAAGCCACTATTATGTTATAATAAATCACGATGTCCTAAAATCACTGTGATATTTTCATGCATTGATATGTAAAATAAAACATACTGTTGTCATAAACATCAATTATGTGGTCACAAAAACAGATATTTTTCAAAAGAGGAAATCCAAATGGCCAACAGGCACATGAAAAAATGTTCAAGGTCACTAGCAATCAGGGAAATGCAAGTCAAAACCACAACGAGGTTTCACCTCACCCCGGTTAGAATGGCTCACATACAGAAATCTACCAACAACAGATGCTGGCGAGGATGTGGGGAAAAAGGGACACTAACCCACTGTTGGTGGGAATGCAAACTGGTCAAGCCACTATGGAAGTCAGTCTGGAGATTCCTCAGAAACCTGAATATAACCCTACCATTAGACCCAGCCATCCCACTCCTTGGAATTTACCCAAAGGAAATTAAATTGGCAAACAAAAAAGCTGTCTGCACATTAATGTTTATTGCAGCTCAATTCACAATAGCTAAGACCTGGAATCAACCCAAATGCCCATCAAGATTAGACCGGATAAAGAAATTATGGGACATGTACCCTATAGAATACTATACAGCAGTCAAAAACAATGAAACCCGGTCATTTGCAACAAGATAGAGGAATCTGGAAAACATTATGCTGAGTGAATTAAGCCAGTCCCAAAGGGACAAATATCATATGTTCTCCCTGATCGGCGACAACTAAGTGAGCACCAAAGGGGAAACCTGTTGAAGTGAAATGGACACTATGAGAAACAATGACTTGATCAGCTCTTGTCCTGACTGTTGATGTACAATGTAATACTATATCCATTTTAGTATTTTCTCTTTGATTTGTTCTAGTACTATTCGTTGAACTCTGTAATTAACACACAATTATTCTTAGGTGTTTAAATTTTAACTGAAAAGTGATCCCTGTCAAATGTAAGAGTGGGAATAAGAGAGGGAGGAGATGTACAATTTGGGACATGCTCAATCGGACTTGCCCCAAATGGTAGAGTTAGAATCATGTCAGGGGGATTGCGGCATGTACCACTGCCATCTCACTAGTCCAAGTGATCAATTTCAGTTCACTATTGATCACACCGATAGGTCTAAGAGTCAAAAGGATCACACAAACAAGTCTAGTGTTTGCTAATACTAGTTGATAGAGTCAAAAAGGGAGAGAACGATCCATCATGGGAAGCAGGATACACAGTAGACTCATAGAATGGCAGATGTCCTAAATAGCACTCTGGCCTCAGAATCAGCCTTTAAGGCATGCTGATCTGGCTGAAGAGCCCATGAGAATATTTTAGGCATGGAAATCCAAGACACCCTGGAAAAAAAAAAGAAGACCTAAATGGAAAATCTCTGCAAGTGAGATCTCAGTGGAAAGAACAGGGCCATCAAAGAAGTAGGTACCTTTCTCTGAAGGGAGGAGAGAACTTCCACTTTGACTATGACCCTGTCAGAATAAGATCAAATTCGGTGTACTCAAAAGGCTTCCATAGCCTTGGCAGCTCATGACAAGAGCCTAGGGAGATTACTGACGCCATAAACAAGAGTGTCAAATTGTTAAGTCAACAACAGGAGTCACTGTGTACTTACTTCTCATGTGAGATCTGTCCTTAGTGTGTTGTCCAATGTGAAGTAATGCTATGACTAGTACTGAAACAGTATTTTACACTTTGTGTTTCTGTGTGGGTGCAAACTGATGAAGTATTTCCTTAATATATACTGAATTGATCTTCTGTATATAAAGATAATTGAAAATGAATCTTGATGTGAATGGAATGGGAGAAGAAGTTGGAGATGGGAGGGGTGTGAGTGGGAGGGAAATTATGGGGGGTGAGGCACTGTAATCCATTAACTGTACTTTGAAAATTTATATTTACTAAATAAAAAAAAAAACAAAAAAAATATATACTGAATTGATCTTCTGTATATAAAGATAATTGAAAATGAATCTTGATGTGAATGGAATGGGAGAGGGAGTGGGAGATGGGAGGGGTGTGAGTGGGAGGGAAATTATGGGGGGGGAAGCCATTGTAATCCATTAAGTGTACTTTGAAAATTTATATTTACTAAATAAAAAATAAAAAAGAGGGTAAAAAAGACTCCAGAAAACAGTTATGCTCCACTTCAAAAAATGAATAAGAGTTATTACAGGAAGAAAGGGGTGTAAGTGTGTTCTTCTAAAGGAAACAGAATGGGCAAAAGCTCTGAGGTAGAAGAATCCATGGCAAATCCATGGTATCATCCTATCAGATATTGCCAGCCAGACTCTAGAGGTTGTTAGGATTCAAATTCTACCTCTACTGGCTGATGCTGTGGCTCAATTGGCTAATCCTCTGCCTGCGGTGCTGGAACCCCAGGTTCTAGTCCCAGTTGTGGTGCCAGATACTAGCCCCGGTTGCTCCTTTTCCAGTCCAGCTCTCTGCTGTGGCCTGGGAGGGCATTGGAGGATGGCCCAAGTGCTTGGGTCCCTGCAACTGCATGGGAGACTGGGAGGAAGCACCCAGCTCCTGGCTTTGGATCAGCACAGGACCAGTCATTGTGGCCATTAGGGGAATAAACCAAGGGAAGGCAGACCTTTCTCTCTGTCTCTCTCTCACTGTCTAACACTGCCTGTCAAAAAAAAAAAAAAAATTGTACCTCTACCAACTACAATTTGTGTTACCTTAGGCAAAATATAAAACTATGATAAGTGCCCTTCTAATGTAAAATGTAGATGATTATTTTACTTCATAGGTAGGTTGGATCAAGCAAATTATCATATAGACAGCACATATCTAGTAGTAGTGTTAGTATTATTGTCAGATATTATTTATATATATTATATAATATGATTTGATATTTTATACTACTTGTCTAGATAGAATTAAAACATTGATTATTTTTTCTTCTGTTAAAGGTAAAAAGACTGTGCATACATTTGTTTTAATTTTTAGATTGAAATTAAAATTTGTGTATATCACATACATAAAATAATCATACATTCTAACAATACTGTTCAATGACTTTTGGTAAATGGATACCGGTGGGAAACCACCACCACAATCCAGCTTTAGGGAAGTCCCATCACTCCAAAAGTTCTTACAAGCATTTTTGAAGTCTTTCTCCAATTATACCAATTTTACCCGGCAGACCCATGTAAGTCATAAACTGCTATCTCTCCATATATATTTGCCTCTTCTGTATAAATGGAATTATAGACAATGCAAAAAAAAGACTCTTGTAGAATGAGGTGTGTGGTTGAAGAAGGCTTGGAGGGGCAGTGGTTTTATGCTGTGCAGTGCTCCAATGAAGAGCAAAATCAGTAGAATTTCAACTTATTCTTTCCTCCATTTTGGAATCTCCCAAACCCACAGTCAATAAAACCATGAGATTGCAACCATTCTATTATTTTCACAGCAACATGTTGTAAGCAATGACCAGAATCACAAAACCATCTTTGAGAATTGTGGTATTTACTTTGAAACATGAAAGGAAAATATTCCATACTGCAGTTCCAAGGATCCAAAATAACAGTTAATGTCAATTAACTGACATGAAAGATCTAGAACATATTTTAAGTACAAAAGCCATCATACATTTTAAATAGATATTATGCTCCTTGCTTCATTCAATAATCCTATAAACCCCTAAAATACAGGACTGAATTCATAGACTACACTTCTTACACTACAGGCGTGGACAGACATACATATTTTCAATAAATTCTTTCTGAGTTTATGAGTGAACTTTACCAAGAAGCTAAGAAAACACAGTTTTCTGATTATATCAAGCATTGAGAAACCTGATTGGGATGATTTGTGTGATGCACCTGGCCTTACATGACAGTATTACTCTTTCTTGAGAGGTATAGAAATTTTCCATAGCAGCTCTCTAATGAAAATTGCAAGTGAGGTGGAATCCAGTGTTAATTCTAAGAAACAGTAAAACAGCTTTGTAGGATCAACATTAGAATGGAGTCCTATTGCCACAACACGTGTGTCACATTATATTGTGATTGCCAAGAAAAACATAGAGAGTATACTCATTCTAAAACTAGTAAGAAAACATGTAAATGAGCTATTTGTCCAGCATACTTTCCAATAATTCATTTTGCAAAAGTTTCTCCACTCCTTCTGGTTCCCCTCTGCCTCTGGGTTTATGTTGCCCCATATTCAGTCCATCCCAATCTTGCTTTACATGTGAAAATAGAATGAGGATCTTTCTAATGTAACTGGACCTAGATATTTACATATTAAAATATATTATTCATTAAACACTTACTGTTTACCTATTTTAAATCACCATTTGAGATGTGTAGGATAGATGAAAAAAACTGATACAAATCAGTGGCTTTGTAAACCCTACATTGTATGAGAACCACAGTTTGTGAGACACTGAATTGTATGAGAACCACAGTTTGTCAAACACTGAACCATTTTGTTTTTATTTATTTAAAAGGCACTTAATCGCAGAATAGAATGGTGGTTGTCATGGGCTGAGAGTGAAGGACATGGGAAAATGTTAGCTGAACACACATTTGCAGCTATGAGATAAATTAACAAAATTAACACCTCAAGACCTTAATATTCAACACATTAAATAGTTCATTATGATATCACATACTCACAACTTGCTAATATCTTACATATTCTTTAATAACATAGGGATGTAATGTGATGGATATGTTAGATTGTCTTAATCATTTCATAATGTATATGTACAAGAGGATTCCAGAGAGTTTATGAAAAAATGTAATCAAAAGATAATGTGAATTGTCCATAACTTTTTAACGTCCCTCACATAGCAAAACATCAGTTTTCATACCTTGATGATACACAAATTGTGTCATACTCTGACAATCGTGAAAAAAATTAAAACAAGCAAAACTAAACAGACTCCTATATTAAAATATAAATCCAAAATAACTTAGTAAACTAGACATATCTACAGGATTTGGAAGACTTTCATGCAAGAGAAATCATTTTTAAAACACACATAAATTTGAGTGGTCAAAATTTCTATTTTGAAAGTGCAAATAGAGATGGCACCCTGTACAGAGAAAGTATAAGTGCTAAGACGATGCCCAAGTACCAAATTACAGGGTCTTTCTGCTTCTCTAAAACCTGGGTGAAAACCCCAAGCCAAATAAAACTTCTGTTTCTACCTTACTCAGTCTATGTTACTGTGATATTGGAAACATATGAGGGAGTGAGACATCCTAGAAACAGCTGTGTAAAGAGGTCAATGCCCTGGAAAATACCCTGCAGGCCACATATTAAGAAAACTCGGGGGAACCAGGTCCCTGTGGGGAGGGAAGGAGGAACCTACAGCGCCTGTCCCGCATGAACCGCATACACAGAGCCCAAATTCTCCCTAGAGACCACCCAGTCCCCACTGCACAATCGGGGGAGACGTGGAGCTACTGCCACACAGCTGGCCTGCTATGACTCTGGGCTGAGGCTGAGAAGTCTCACCCAAGCAGGGAAGGGGCAGGACCTCGGCGTTCCTGGGTGCCGGTAAAGCCCCCAACCCACGGGTCTGAGGGGACCGAGGGGAAGCCCTGTGCCAGCGCCAATATGGAGCCCGCAGATGCCGGAGGCCTGTGTCCTCCTGGCCTTCGGCTCCGTTTTCCCCTCTCGGTACAGCCAGGTCCACACACTCACCATGTCGCGGTTGTCAGCTTCCTAGGTGCCCAGCGTCCCCGGTGAGTGAAGGTGGAGAGCTGCAGAGGTCGACTTGCTTGGGAGCCTCCTGGCGGCTGAGCTGTCTCCCAGTAGTTCACTCTGCAGGCAAAATTCTGAGAAGATTGTGACGTCCAGGCCCCGCGTGCTGATGCACTGTGGACGTCACCTTGCCTGATTGGACAGGTTGCCAGCCTTGAGTGCACGGAACGTCACAAAGCACGGAGCCAATCAGCGCCCCCCATAGCAAGGACCCCTAACTTCAAGTTGTCCTGGATGGGAACAGCGAGAGACAGACCTGGGTTCAGGTCTGAAATGGCCGCCCCTGGGCTCTGCCTCCCCGCGGCTGGAGGGCTCTCACCTCCGAGCTCCTGCTACCCACTGGCCTCGCCCTGGGTCCCCGTCCTTCTCCCTGCGGATGCTGCCTGGAGCTGGCGGTAACCTGTTGCAGTGAGTTACAGTTCTGTTTATCCGCTTCCGGCGCTTTCGTTTTCCTTGTATTTCTGCTCATTCTGTTGGGTCGTTTGTATTACTTATTGATTTGAATAACATTTAGATGTAACATAATTTACTCTTTTTTTTTCTTTTCTTCTGTTTTCTACTCTGCCTATTGATCTTTGATATTTTCTAGTTATTTCTTGCTGGCACTTGGTAATCTAATGGATTTTTAAAACATCGATCTTTCCCACAACATTAAATTCATTTATCAGTTTATTTGTTTTTAGATTTTATGGATTCTCCCTAAATAAATATCTCCAATATATTGGTAATTTATTGTTAAGAAATTGATCTTTACATCTTATTTTATTTCTTTTTGCTCTCTCCCTCACCCCCAACTACTCCTCCAATAAGAAGTTGGCACTAGTGGAGACTTCCTGGTCTAGGTTTACTTCCAGGGTAAAAGCTCTCAATGATTCTGTATTAATCATGGTTTTCGTTGTAGGATCCTTTTAAAAATTTTGATCTGAATAAGAAAGACATTGCTCTTTTTTACTATACTGCAAGCAGTTTTTAAAAATTACATGCTGATTTTTAAATGTTTTTGAACATTAAATTGTCATGTGATTTTCTCCTTGAATTTGTCACCTACCTGGAAAATTTACATGACTTGTTAAGAAATGTTAACCACCGCTTGTATTTTTTATTATATGTGACTTGTTATTCATTATATTTTCATATGCGATTTATTATAAAAATACTAAGGATTTATACATCTGTATATGAAAGAGAGTTTATACTTAATTTATATTGAAAGTTCTAGTCAACCTTGCATCACTATCAATGTAATGCTGGCTTTCTAAAAGAAATCTGAAAGTATGCTTTGCTTATTTATACTTTGATACATCTGAGAAATATAGGTGTTTTTTATTTCTTAAATGTTTGAAATATTTTGTGTTTCTATAACTGAAGTTTTGTTTCTCTAACTGTTTTATTGGCTGGTGGCCTTCAAATTGGGATTCAACTTGCTTGTTTTAATTTGGAGTTTTCCTATTTTATACTTCTTATATTGGATTTTAGGAATTTATATTTGTGTTTGGGAATTTGATTTTCAAAGTATAGTGGATTTTTATCTCTAGTCAAGTTTTTACCCCAAGAGGTTTTTCTTTTTTTTTGTTTGTTTGTTTGTTTGTTTGTTTTTGTTTTCGGTTTTTTTTTTTTTGACATGCAGAGTTAGATGGTGAGAGAGACAGAGAGAAAGGTCTTCCTTCCATTGGTTGACCCCCCAAATGGCCGCTATGGCCAGAGATACACCGTTCCAAAGCCAGGAGCCAGGTGCTTCCTCTTGGTCTCCCATATGGGTGCAGGACCCAAGGACTTGGGCCATCCTCCCCTGCCTTCCTGGGCTACAGCAGAAAGCTGGACTGGAAGAGGAGCAACCGGGATAGAATCTGGTGCCCCAACCAGGGCTAGAACTCTGGGTACTGGTGCTGCAGGCGGAGGATTAGCCTAGTGGGCTGCAGCGCCGGCCTTACCCCTAAGAGTTTTACAATATTTTTTTCTAATCTTGACAAAGTTCTTTTCTCTGTAAACAATTGTTTTAATACATGAAAATGGACACTAGTGTTACTTTTCCCTGTGTTTCCTCAATTACTTTTACTCATAGTTTATTAACTTTGTTAAAATTAAAAAGTATATCCTGGGCTGATGCTATGGCATAGTGGGTAAAGCCACCACCTGCAGTGCTGGCAACCCATATGGGCCCCAGTTCAAGTCCCAGGTGCTCCCCTTCATATCTAGCTCCTTGCTATGGCCTGGGAAAGCAGTAGAAGATGGCCCAAGTCCTTGGGCCCCTGCATCCATGTGAGAGACCTAGAAGAAGCTCTTGAATTCAGATAAGGGCAGCTCTTGCTGTTGCAGCCCTCTGGAGAGTGAACCAGTAGATGGAAGACCTTTTTCTCTCTCTGCCTCTGCCTCTCTGTAACTCTGCCTTTCAAATATATAAATAAATCTTAAAAAATATTTCCAGAAATGAATGAAAAATCTGTCCCAGTTGCTCCTCTTCCAGTCCAGCTCTCTGCTGTGGCCCAGAAAGGCAGTGGAGGGCGGCCCAAGTGCTTGGGCCCTGCACCTGCATGGGAGACCGGGAGGAAGCACCAGGCTCCTGACTTCGAATCGGCTCAGCTTGCTGGCCATGGGGGCCATTTGGGGGTTGAACCAATGGAAGAAAGACCTTTCTCTCTGTCTCTCCCTCTCATTGTCTAACTCTGCCTTTCAAAAAAATAAATAAATCTATGAGTGTGTGTGTGTATATATATATATACACATATATATGCATATATTATATTATATATATATTATATAGTTATATAACATAGTTATATAGTTACATAACATATATAATAAACATAATTATATAATTTATAATAACATAATTATATATTAGAATATATCACATTAGACTATATATTATATATCTTAAATATAATATAATATATAATATAATAGTAACTATATAATATATATAAAATTATCAGCAAACTCAGTAAGATGTTTAATTTATTTAAAAATTGAATAAATACAAATTAAAGTATGTGTTTTTCATCAGATTCAAAACAATTATTGCAACTGTTGACATTTTGACATATATGAGGTAATGGCCATTGAATAGAATGTGAATTTGCAAAAGAAATCGGTGATGTGTACCAAAAGTCTTAGCAATACAGATTATGTTTATTATATACTCTTGTCCCAAATAAGCACTTCCTAAAAAAATCTTTCTTTGGAAAAATAGGTTTCAGAAGTGTCTATGGAAACTTTTTCTTAGGGAAACTTGAGGATAGAAAAGTAAATATCTAACAGTACAGTATTCATTAAATAGTATATGATAAATCCATATGAAGAAACACACTGTTTAGCTATAAAATATATTTACATTATTAAGCAAAAAAAAAAAAAAAACCCTTGCAGAGCAGGATGTATGATATATATATATCCATTATTTTTCTAAAACATGCTTATTTATTTTTTAAATATTAATTTATTTATTTGAAAGAGTTACACAGAGAGCAGAGGCAGAGAGAAAGAAAGAGAGAGAGAGAGAGAGAGAGAGAGGTCTTCCACCCACTGGTTCACTCCCCAGTTGGCCGCAATGGCCAGAGCTTCGCCGATCCCAAGCCAGGAGCCAGGAGCTTCCCCTGGGTCTCCCACACGGGTGCAGCACTTGGGCCATCTTCCACTGCTTTCCCAGGCCATAGGAGAGAGCTGGGTCGAAGTGCAGCAGCCAGGTCTTGAACTGGTGGCATTTGGGATGCCAGCATTTCAGGCCAAGGCGTTAACCTGCTGCACCACAGCACCAGCCCCAAAAACATGTTTATACAGATATATTTCCTCAAGCCTTGTGTTATGTGAGCGAAGCCATCTGTTTGACTCACATAAGCGTACCTTAAAAAGATTGTGGAAATGGAATTAAAAGTTAAATTTATTTTGGTTAAAAACATGTTGAAATTTATATATACATGGGTTATTTAAAAAGTTCATGGAAAACGTGTATTATGAGAAATACATATTTCAAATGTTATGCACCAACATAAACTTATCTTCTCCTTCTATTTCCCATAAAATTTTGAAATCCATCAGAAAAACATGCTGTTCCTGGGAAATATCTGCCCATTATTTAATATACTGTAGAGATGCTAAATCTGCCTGAAGTTACTAAGAAAGAATGTGGTCGTGATTAGACACTTTTTCATTTAACCTCTCTGCGTTGTAACCGATCGTCACATTTAAAGAAACTATTTCCAGGTGTTGTGCAATCTGTGATACCGAAATCAGAGCAGAGTGTCTTCTTGACGCGGTGGCTCACCGGCCAGAGCCCTAGGGCCAGTTGAAGGGGCTGCCCGCCAGCAGCGAGTCCCGGGTGAGTGTCTCGGTGGGCGTCTTGCCCACCAGGCGCAGGAAGTGGAGCTGCGCAATGAGGGGCGCCTGGGGTGCGCTCAGGGCTGGGTGCGCTGAGGCTTGGACGGGTACTGGGCGCGCAATACTCCATGAGAGCCACCTGCGCTGCTCCTGCAGCCTCTCAGCGCCTGCGGAGGCCGAGAGCGCCATGACTTTGAGGCACCGGACTCCACCGAGTCCCCCTGCAGGCGGCCCAGCTCCTCCACCTGCTCCTGGTCCAGGAAGGCCACGCGCGCTCCGCCGGCGATGGCGCCCTGTGCAGGCAGGGGCAGCGCTAAGAGCAGCCGCGCCGCCAGCGCTCTCACCTGGTCCATGCCCAGTGCCGCGCCGCCCCCGCCCGCACCTGCCACGTTCGCAGCTGCACCAGGAACAAGCCTCTGTCCGCCACCGCGCCAGCGCCCAGCCAGGAGGGCTGCCAGAGGAGGCGGCCAGCGCTGCCGGGCAGCGATTGCGGGATATGGCCTCGCTGCAGCGCTGCGGGGCGGTAGGAGGGAGAGAGAGAAGGGCAGGGAGAAGACAGCCAGAGCTAGGCTCTCTCAGAGTCCCCACCCCACCCCAGCTCCAGGAGAGCCCAGGTGGGGAGGGAGCCTGGGGTCTTCCCCAGGTGGGACTGGGAGCAGGGGCCTCGCCCGCAGCAAGCAGGTGAGGTGGGAGGAGGGAAACCGAGGCAGGGAGGGCTGACTGCCAGGCAGGGCAAATTAAGGAGCCTTAATGAGCCCGCCCACCTGGCCTGATCGAATCCATGAGCTCCAGCCTTGGGCCGGCCTCACGCAGGGCACATTACCAGCCCTGGAGGGGACTCGGGGCTGGAGGTGGGGCTGAGTCCTGCGAGGGTGGGAGTCAGCTGTCCAGTAGGAGTGGCCAAATGGGCCCCAAAAGTGCTGCCCTGGTTATAAGCCCCGCCTGCACCACTCCCCCCATCCTACCCCAGGGCCTTTGCACCTGCTCACCCCCCCTTCTTCAAACCCCCACCCCAACTCTTCCACCTCCAGCCCAGGCTAGGGCATAGGCTTCAAATCCCACCCACAACTCCCTCTTTAACACCAACCTCCGAATTAACAAATCTGCTTTAGAGCAGTATTGCCCATGAAGGAAAAGCTACCCTGGTGGCAACTGAAGCCATGGGCTATTTACTGAGGGCCAACTGTATGCAGGGACCCTGGGGCACAACAGTGCACAAGACAAAGAGAGTCTCTGGAGAAGTCATTGGGTTCCAAAGTAAAGTAAGGGGTTGTGAGCTGTGATGGTGGGAAGCCGTGCATGGGGTGGGGGGTGCAGCACGTGGCTGTAGGCGTGCCCACCTGAGGGCCGGGCCAGCGGGATTTCAGATCAGCCACGTGAGAAGAGGGGGCACAGGTGAACCCCCCAAGCTGAAGGGAGTGGCTTTTCCAAGGGGTTCTGTGCCGACTTTATCAGCTTCCCTCACAGACCCAGTGAGGGGGGAGGACTTCAAAAGCGTGAGAGACTGGAGTCAGACCCTGGGAGGAACCAGCAGACAGAAAGCAGGTATGGGGTGCGCATTTATCCTGAGGCTGGAACCCCCTCTACCCCTACCCCGAGACCAACCCCCCCCCCCCATGTGGAGCCTGGAGAAACTGCAGGGCATTGGAGTTTAGGGCCGTGCTGCTTGGACTGTGTCTGCCCTGGGCCAGGCCGGGGCTCCAGGGGAGAGAACAAGAGTGGGGTCCCCATGGGCTCAGGCTGCCCAGCTCCCGCCTTAAGCAAACAGAGGCAGGGGTGGGAGCAACGGAAACCAAATAAATGTGTGTATGTGCGTGTGTGTTTGTGCGTGTGTGTGCATGTATGTGTGTGTGTCTGTGTGTGTCTGTGTATTTCTTCAGGATGCAGTGGCCAGGCCTGGGCAGGGGGACCGGGCCCTGGCCACAGCTGTAATTGGATTCCTGTGCCAGTACATGGTGCAATGGCCCTGGTCTTGTGGTTAGCAGGTGCCAACCCCAAGCCCCACCGGCCGACTGCAGGGAGAATGGGGGCCGCTCACCCTCCTTCCGCAGGCAGCGGGGCTGGGGTGCCATTCACCCACCTACCGCACGCCCCCACCAGGCTGCAGCGGGGCTGGGGGCCACTCACCCTCCTTCTGCACAACCCCCCTGGAAGCACTTCTTGAGCCGGCAGGACTGGCACTGGTCACGCTGATGTTGGCCCATCTGACAGTCCCAATTGGACCTGCAGGTGTAGCAGTGTTAGGAGCCGATTGTCTAATGAATATACAGGGTGTGTGTTTTTAAAGCCTGATAATTTTAGGCATAACTTTCTCCACGTTTTATATTCCTATATTTTATTTTTCATGTATCCATTTGAAAGGCAGAGAGTAATTCTACTGTGTGTGTGTTTGGCAGGAACCCAATTCCTTGAGCCCTCCTGTGCTGCCTCCCGGTGTCTGCATTAGCAGGAAGTTGAAGACAGAAATGGAAACAACACTCAGACGCCCTCATTCCATTGTAGCAAGGTTGTCTCAAGGGGATTCTTAACCACTTGGCCAAATGCTCCCTCCTGCTTACTACTTTTTAAACACCACTCTCTTACATTACATAGGCCCAGGATCACAAAAATTACCAATTCCAATGTTGGCAAAGCCAATGAAAATGGAGCTCTCACAAAGAAAATGAAAGCCAAGCAAATTATTTAATTAGAAGTATTAGCTTGAATAAAATAATACTTTGAGTTTCATGTTTCATCAGGTTAGATAAGTGATGGATTTTCAATATCAATATACACTGAACATAAAAAAGATGTAAAAATATTTTCAACCATCAGTATTACACATTTGCAAAAGCAGTGGATGCTTGAATAGTTCTACAAAAATGTGTTCTAAAATCATGTGATTAGTCTTTAAATAAAGGAAATGAATGTTTATCTCAATGAACCATTTCCAAAAGGGCAGAAATACAAAATAAAGACCCTAACAGGAACTGGATATGACAATAATTATCTTTGAAAATTCATTTTGTTTTAAGAACTGTTTCTGAAAACTGTATTTTTAAAAAAGTAAACAATATTCTAATGGGGAATTACTAACCATGATATAATAAAATATTTTCTGGAATTCTTGATCACAGTTTGAAGCCAGATTTAATTTAAAAAGTTACTAAAGGTGGGAAATAAGGCATACAAGAAAAACTATTTTTAATTTTTAAGTGTATCTATATCTAAGCATATCAAATGTCAAAATGAGATTATTGAGAAAACACATGTAAATAGAGAATTATTAGATTTATTTCAAAAATTCTTATTGAATTTTTATAGGCTCTCAAAACTTGATGTAGCAATCTATTTTTTCTGGGACCACGTTTGTTCCTTTGTCCAGGCCTGTTAGCATTATTTGGCAAAGGGTGAACGTTGAGGTACATGTGAGAGAATTATTACTCAGTTTTCCTGGCCAGTTTTAGGTAAGAAATCAGGAAACAACGACAACCACCACAACAAACACCACTTTCTCAAGAGCATTTGGAGATCAGTTCTGCAGACTTCAAACGTTTTCAGGTTTGGAATGTTTAGACTACCGCTCTCATGCTAAATTCTCTGTGGCTTTCTTTCTATTTCTGAATTGCTTTTTACAAACAGAATGCAGCATAAGGGACTGACAGCAAAATACACTGTTTCCCAGATGGTTCAAATAATAACTATGCCAGTTGTTTGTATTTATATTGCAAACATCATATTTTCACCTAAGTATCACTTACCTCAAATGTTAACTGAATAGTTTTATAGAATTGTTTTTTAAGATTTATTTTCTTTGAGAGGCAGAGTTATTCTACAAAAAGAAATAGATATCTTCAATACAAGCATAATTTTAATTCCTTCAAGTGATTGATAGAAAGGCATATTTTGTACCTTTAATTTGAACAGGCTCTCCCCAAAATTAAATTAGATATATTGTTTACCAGTGTGATAAAATGTATCTCACAAAGAGAAAATATGATACAAAAATATAATTTACTGTATTTCTTGAATACTCATATATGTCTTGCTAGACTAAGTTAGAATAGAATCAATATATTTTTGTCAATCTAATTCTGAAATAAAATCAAATAATGAGTAATTTGGAAATGTTTATGAATTATTTTTCTGTTTATTTCTATGGAGGAAGGAGGAATGATGGTAATGTTTCCAAATTCTTCTGGTTAAATGTGGAACAGTTAAAAAATAACATGATATAGTTGTAAGTAGGTCTTAGGCATCCAATGCATGTACAACCATACATGACACGAAATGTATTAAGTTAATACACTCATTGACTTTTTTTTTTTTGACAGGCAGAGTGGACAGTGAGAGAGACAGACAGAGAGAAAGGTCTTCCTTTTGCCGTTGGTTCACCCCCACAATGGCCAGGATCCAGGTGCTTCTCCTGGTCTCCTAGGCAGGTGCAGGGCCCAAGCACTTGGGCCATCCTCCACTGCCTTCCCGGGCCATAGCAGAGAGGTGGACAGGAAGAGGAACAACCGGGACAGAACCAGCACTCCGACTGGGACTAGAACCCCATGTGCCGGCACCACAGTTGGAGGATTAGCCTATTGAGCTGTGGCGCCAGCCTATAATCATTGTCTTCTGATACCTGTGGTGTCCATTCCAATGAAGATTCTGATTTGCTAGCTCAAGGACTCTGGTTGGTGTGACTTTAAAACAACTATTGGATTGATTCACATATGTTAAACATAAATTTTAAAATATATGACTACTTTACTTATTTGTCATGGCAGTTAGTGTTATCTTTTCTCTTTGCTTTGTAAAACACACAAAAACATTAATTTGCCATATTCTTCAAATTAAGAAAATGGTTTACTGTATGATGATGTTTAGATTCTCTTCGATCACCCAAAGATTGCTTTTTTTTCTTGCCATAATAAATCTACAAATGAAAAACTGATTCATTAATGATCTTGATCTGAATTAGCACAGAGCACTTGAGTCTGGGGCACTCTTAGATATGAATATTAAAATCTATAGAAATTAAGGAAATCACAATGGGGAGACCAAAATTATTTATAAAGGATCATTTATTAAACATTTTTCACAAAATACAAAGATGGTTGTTCTGCAAGAATACATCACATTAAAAAATAATGTGTTTTTACTGAATTTAATTTGAAGACATTCAGAATTGTTTTGTCTATCCCCTTGGGGAGCCCATTTGTCTTTGCTCCTTGTCTGACACCATTTCTAAGAAGGAAGAAACATTTTCTTGTTAATTAAGTCATATTCATAACAGCTTTAATTTTATAGAAATAAAATCACAGTGTCTGCCACAACAAAGCTCTTTCCACAAAGTAACTGATTTGCCTATGATCCTATTTTTTTTTCAAGCTACAAGATAGGACGAATCAAGGAGGAGCTAGGTAAGTTGTATAAAAACTTATTAGCAGCAGTTGATAGTAAATGCAACATAATGTTTGTTTTGTCTGTGGTACAAGAATATGTCATATCAGACTCTATCTACTGTATGTTTCTCTACTTGTACACAAGTAAGCACATATGGATTGTCTCAGAATGACACATGCATAAAAAGGCAGGAAGCTGGCCTGGCTGGCATTATCAGTGCCTATTTTCATCAGCTGAGAGTTTAAAGCAAGTTCATCTTCAACGATTTCACTCTGGAGGCATCTCGTGTAGAAATGTGTCATAATTTGTTCTTGGGTACCCATTTAATTTTTCAGTACAAGCAAAGGCAAACATACCTGCTCACTGTCATACATACAACCAAACATCTCTGACTATTCAAAGAAAATTCACCTTCTGATTTTCATCATGGAAGCATCTTTGATAAGTGGCACTTAGTATAAATCCTCTATAAATCATGCAAAACAGACCCATGATGCCTGAATTTGATAATATTAAAAATCATGGCCATGGCCATCTCTCTGTGAAAACTCTGTTGGGTAAGACTTGCCATCACGGTGCTTCTTTCCTGAGGATGGAGTTGGTCCTGTCTGTGTGGATCATAAGTGTGCATGCTCTGATCTGTGGTCGCTGTTGTGGCTGTCTTCATTGTCCGGAGAGTCCCCTGTTTGCTGGAGCATGGCTGCACCGATCCCTGACAGCTCTGAAGGGAACAGAGTTCCTTTCTTCACGTTCACCAGTTCCTTTTCTCAGGCAGCAGTGCCCAGCTGGCCCAATTTTACCCTCTTCCACTTCATCCTCCTGTTCTGGAACCACACTTTCACCTTGGACAAAGAAAGGAAACACAAGAAGCAAAACAGAACATTAAATTCAAGTGCTTTCTCCTTTTGGTCTACCTAGGAGAACCAGATTCTCAAAGGCTTACACAAAGACACCATGGAAGAGGAGTAAATATAAAAATAATCCCACCCTGAGTTTAATCAGGTTGCATGTTCGTGATAATAATTTATAAACATTCACAAGATGCATACAAATGATTACCTTTCATATTTAACAACAAAGGGAATTCATGTAGTATTACCTCCCAGTTTTTGCTTTGTGGATTTAAAAATTAAAAATCACAATAATAAAGAGAAGTAGACAAGAAAGGGATTATCATTCAAGATGTCTCCAAGGTATTTGGTTCTGCTCTTGCATGATAAACCTGTGATGGGACCTATGTGGATACGTAGCCAGGAGCTTCAATAGGTTGAATGTTATGTGAATGTTCATCTTAACACACTAATGTGAAAAAAAAATGTTTTCCAAGGTTGTATCAGTTTAGTTTTCTTATTCATTCCAGGGCATAAAGGTTCAAGTTCACCCAAATCTTTGCCGGCATTTGGATTTACCAGGTTCAACTTTTTTTTTTACAACACAATGACAATAAATGTTATCTTACTGTGCTTTTATCTTGCCTTTCCTGTTTTCTAATGGAGTCAAGTATCTTTGAAGAGTTTAGGATCCAGAGTTGGTGTCCATGTCCCATGTTGTAGCACCAGGAGTCCTGGCTGCTCTGTGTCCAATTCACTCCCTGCTGCTGCACCTGGGAAGTGCTGCCATTTGGGGAGTGAGCCAGTGTATGGAAGGCCTCTCTCTCTCATTTCTCATAGATAAATTAACTTTGTTTTTTAAAAAAATAATGGCCCACTGTAGTGCTTCTATGAAATACCTCCATGTATCTGATATGAATTCTTTTTAAAATTAATCTTACTCTTTATGGACTTTAAAATGTCTGAGTCCTAATTTAATACCTTCAGTTGTATGGAAGCTACTATCTTCTCTGTTTGTGCCCTCCCCTTTTCTTGGAGTATTTGTTGATGATCAGAAGCTCTTAATGTATTTATATTTACACACTGTTTCTTTAATGGTTAGAGCTATTGAAGGATACTCTCTGCTGAGGCCACAAATGTATTCTACATCTTCAAAGAGTTTAAGGTTTGCGTTTCAAATTGAACCTGTCAAACCAGGAAGTATTGATTTTAGTATACAGAGGAAAGCAATTGCTTCCATTTATTCTGTGTGAATAACAAGTTATTCTTGGGGCCAGTGCTGTGGTGCAGTGGGTTAACGCCCTGGCCTGAAGCACCATCATCCCATATGGTGCCAGTTCGAGACCTGGCTGCTCCACTTCTGATCCAGCTCTCTGCTGTGGCCTGCAAAAGCAGTAGAAGATGGCCCAAGTCCTTGGGCCCCTGTACCCATGGAGAAGATTGGGAAGAAGCTCCTGGCTCCTGGCTCCTGGCTTTGAATCAGTGCCATTGCAACCAACTGGGAAGTGAACCAGTCGATGGAAGACCTTTCTCTCTCTCTCTCTCTCTCTCTCTCTCTCTCTCTCTCTCTCTCTCTCTCTCCCTCCCCTCTCTCTGTGTAACTCTTTCAAATAAGTAAATATTTAAAAAGAACAAGTTGTTCTAGGTAGCTTTTTACAAAAGTCACCATTTTCTCAGTGATCACTGTTTCAATTCCATCATAAATAAAGCTTCCATGTAGAAAGTGGCTTCAAAAAGCTCACAGAAAATGGAATTAAATGATAACTTCTTGTGTTCCAAGAGGTTTCTGAGGGTTTTTTTTTCAAGATTTATTTTATTTATTTGAAAGTTATGCTAATGGAGACAGAGAGAGAAAAACAGAGAAAGAGAAAAATCTACAATCTGTTGGTTCACTCCCCCAAACAGTCAGATGAGCCCACAACCACATCTGGGTCTCCCATGTGGGTGGCAGGGAGTAAGTACTCAGGGCATTGTCTGCTGCTCTCCCAGGTGCATTAGAAGGGAGTTGAATCTGAAGCAGAGCAGCCAGAATTCAGGCTGGTGCTCCACATGGGGTGCTGGTGTTACAAACAGAGGCTCAGTGCCCTGCACAACAGCACTGGCCCCATCCGTGAGCTTTTGAAGGCCCCTCATATGCACAGCTTTCTGCTCTACTCTGTTCTGTCCCTGGGTCAGTTTTTACCTGTGAGAACATCATATTTTCATTCTTGCTGTAATTTTATACCAGATCTTTGTATCTGATAGGGACAGGTCTGCTTCACCACCAAATATATTTCATTCTTTACACCAAATATATTTTGAATGTTCTGCATTTTCATATTTGAAATAATCTCAATTTCTGTGAATACACAGTGCCAATGGGAATGTGATGAGAAATAACTCAAATTTCCAAAGACATATTTATATCTGTAACCTTCAAATCACATGATTCATAAAAGTTAGTATAAATTCCTTAGACATTTACACAATTCAATACTGAAATTGAGATGATTCTTAACTAGGGATTGTCACTGATTTCACTGCTGGGCTCAATTAACATCATGTCTCATTTATTACCTATCTATACACTAGTCCATTTGACAAAAATAATACAATATAGTAAAAATTTTATTTAAAGTTCAGTGGTGAGGGGCCAGCACTATGGCATAGCATGAAAAGCCGCCACCTGAAGTGCCAACATCCCACATGGGTGCCAGTTCAAGTCCTGGTCACTCCACTTACAATTCAGCTCTCTGCTATGGCCTGAGAAAGAAGTGAAAGATGGCCCAAGTTGTTGGGCCCTGCACCCATGTGGGAGACCCAGAAGAAGATCCAGACTCCTGGCTTTAGATTTGCTCAGCCCTGGCCATTGCTGCCATTTGGGGAGTGAAATAGCAGATGGAAGACCTCTCTCTCTCTCTCTCTCTCTCTCTCTCTCTCTTCCTCTTTCTCTCTCTCTCTCTCTCTCTGCCTCTGTCTCTCTGTAACTCTCTGCCTTTCAAATAAATAAATAAATCTTTAAAAAATATTTGATGAGAACTGACATATTACTGCTTAGTAATCATAAGGATCACTACATGCATCATTTTACAGCATATGTGCTACATGTGCTTTATTTCTAATACACTTTCCCCTCATGTTGTGAATATTATTTCTGTGTTATGAGACAATTGAGGTAAAGTTTACATGAACATGACACAGATGGAAACTCTAACCCCAGGATTTAAACACCTATGTCTTTATCTGGCTCCAGAATTGGAGATTGTTTGTTTGTTTGTTTGTTTTATTCAAATTCTATCTCAAACTCCTGTTTATAGAGCATTCAGGATAAGAAGGTAAAGTACAGGATTGTGAAATGTGTGAGCACCATCCATATGGTGACTCTCATTCACATAATTCCTCCACTTGCTGTGACTGGGTTGGTAAATGGGGCACTATTTTGCTGCCCTGTACTTTAGGTAATTACACTACTCAACCTAATCACCGTGTGAGCTTGACAGTGCAGGTTGCATTAGATTTGTTGCACATGAGCTGGGTACTACTCTTGGCTTCACTTCTGAGTTTTTGTGTGAATTTGGGAAAACCACACTTTTCTGTGTCTCAATTTTCATATTTGTGATATTGGAATAATGAGGCTTTCAAGATTCTCCATAGGGATATTTTCTCCATTGACCATTCCAGATTGGGAAAAAAAAAAAAAACACATAAGTCATCATCATAATCACTGTCACCAAGACTGAAATGTTCATGCAAAATAATCTTGACAGGAAACAAAAAATGAGAGGAATAGAGTTATTGAAATCCATGCTGATGTTCTTCTCTAGGAGAGGAGGTACAGTAATTCTGTAATACCAGCATCCATCTGTCATGTGCAATTTCACATGAGAAAATTCTAAGAAGAAGGTACGGATTTTAGGAATACCACTTTGTATTTAAGAGAAAGTATGTCTGTTGGTTTTCTTTCTCACCATATGATATTTTACCATTTAATTTTAAAAGATTATTTGTTTTTATTCATTTGAAAGGCAGAATGAGACAGTGAGAGTGAAAGAGATTATCTTCCATCTATTGGTTCACTCCCCATAATCACAGGAGCCAGGAGTGGGCCATACCATTGTCAAGAGCCAAGAACTCCACCTAGGTCTCCCACCTGGGTGGTAGGGACCCAAGTAATTCATATATCATCTGATGCCTCCCAGGGTGAGCATTAGCAGGAAGTTGTATAGGAAGTGGAGGTGTTACTGGAATGCAGACACTTTTCACTACATGGACATCCCAAATAATGGCTTAACAGGTGCATCACAACAAATGATTTCCATTTTAATTTTTAAAATAGACATCATAGTGGAAAATAAGAGCCATGTACCTATAAATAGTAATACACATTTACACATATAAATATATGCATATACATTTATATACACATATTTATGTGGGAAAAATCTTTGATGATTTTATAGTAATTGTAATGCCTTATATACTATTTTCTTTGAGAGTTTCACTGCATATTTCATACCAAAATTCCACAAATTTAGTAATGGAACAAAAAAGACAACAGATACATAATGGACACATCTTGTAGAAAATGGAAGGACAAGTACAGAACTCCAAAAGTCAACACATTTCCATTACCATTCAAATATACTAAGAAGATTGGAGTGAGTTGAAATAAGAGGAAGATTTGGGGGAGACATGTTTCTTTATCTTCATCTCAAGATGAGCAAACACAATCTGAAAAAATAATTCCAGATTATAAATATTTCTATTAAAATAGTGTCATCATGGTAGACTTATACATAAAAATTTTTATAGTTCAAGTTAGTATCACTGTATTAATCCAGCTTCATTGACTGGAATGAAAAAAATTATTTTTCTACTTTTGTTTTGATGGCAGCTGAAGTATGAAGTGTCTTCAAACTGTTTAGGGAAAGTGTGTGTTTTGAAAAAAATTATTCACTGTGTTCAAAACTTTTTGCACCAAGATGAACTTTTAATTTTGTTTTCCACTTTTTGAAAATCCTTTGTATATTCATCCAAATGCCTAAGACTTCAGCTTTTCAAAATAAGTATTCTAATGATTTTTAGTGAAAATATACAAGCATGGTCAAGTCACTGTTTCTCAAACAGCTCTTGTGCTGACTGTTGATGTACAATGTAATACTTTATCCATTTTAGTATTTTTTTTTGTTCTAGTACCATTGGTTGAACTCTGTAATTAACACACAATTATTCTTAGGTGTTTAAATTTTAACTGAAAAGTGATCCCTGTTAGGAATTTGGAAAACATTATGCTGAGTGAAATAAGCCAATCCCAAAGGGACAAATACCACTTGTTCTCCTTGATAGGTGACAACTAACTGAGCACCAAAAAGGAAACCTGTTAAAGTGAAATGAACACTATGAGAAACAGTGACTTGATCAGCCCTCACCCTGACTGTTGATGAGCAACTTGATATATTATCCCTCTTAGTATTTTTTTTGTTTGTTCTACTTAATACTTTTGGTTGAATACTGTAATCAATACACAATTCTTCTTAAGTGCTGAAACTTAACTGAAAAGTGATCACTGTTAAATATAAGAGTGGGAATAAGAGAGGGAAGAGATGTGCAATTCGGGACATGCTCAAGCTGACTTACCTCAAACGGTAGAGTTAGAAACATATGCAGGTGCTTGGTATAATTGGAGCTATTTTATTTATTACTTTACCTGGACACAAAGACAAATAAAACTATAGGTAAAATTCAATTTCACAAAATTGCCTTAAAATAAAAAAAATTTGAAGAGGAAATAGATTCTTCAATTCATCAGTGGTTATCCAAAATATTATTCTATTTATGGAAACTATCTCTAAGTTATAATAGATCCCATGTGTATATGACCAGATATGACACATTAAAAGGCTACGAGGTACCAAAATATTCAGGCACTTTGTTAGCAGGAGCTACATCACTGGAATGTTCAAAATCTGAAGCTAAGAAAATGTATCGATGTTTATATTCATAAAACAAGGATGAAAAATGACTTAGGTAATCATAAAACCTGATTCAGAGAATGGTATCTTACACCCAAGTAAAGCGTTTTGTCAAATTTCATTGTGTTCACTCAATGGCAGTAGCCAACATTTTAAATGATGCTGAGATTTATTTTTATTGGGAAGGCTAAAACTTAAGGTTTCAATAGGGGCACCGGTTTGAGTCCTGGCTGCTCCACTTCCAATCCAGCTCTCTGCTGTGGCCTAGGAAAGCAGTAGGAGACAGCTCAAGTCCTTGAGCCCCTGCACCCACGTGGGAGACCTGGAGGAGGCTCCTGGCTCCTGGCTTCGATATACTTCCAGTGTTGTGATAAAAGCCAATGTTTTCAAGCACAGAGGGAAAAGGGGTAATGAACAAAACATGGTTTTTTTTTTTTCAGTTTAAGATTAGAAATCAGCTTACAGGGTGTCAACATAATGGCCTCCATTCATAGTTACTATTAAATAAAGATTAAATGTTAAATATTTAGCATCAAATTTCTAATCTGAAGGAAAACTTATATATTGTCATATCTTGCACTTAATGGTTTTCCTTTTCAAATATTTTAGAGACTTACACAGAACTGGAAAATATTCCCATTTTTATTTACATTCTTCCTTTCATTTATTGATGACTTTCAACAATAAAGCATCTTCATTTCGAAGCGTTCTTACCCCAAAATTAATCTACTACTCCAAGAAATAGATTCTATAGTTTTGAGACTTTTAAATTGTTCAACATTATCCTTAATCTTTGAGATGCAACAGAGTATTTTTTTCTACTCTAAAGAAAATACTAAAATACACAACTCTAACACAGAAATGAATAGTAAAACATAATGATGGAATATCTAGGAAAAATTACAATATGATGCACAATCAGTTTGAGTAAGATGTAACTTAGAGTTTAACTTTCAGTTTATTAAGTGCACTGTGTACCTGTCATTCTACAATGCCAGGCATATAGACAAACACTGTTCCACAACAAATGTTTTATGAGTTGGTAGCTATAAATAAAATATTTGCCATTCTACAAAAATCTAATATAATGCAACATCTAATAAAATTCATGTCCCCAAATCATGTCCTGTTTTGGAATAAGTTCTGATTTTTAGGAAATACATACTTATATTCACTAATTTGAAAGAACATACTTACAATATATATTGTATATCCCCCACCAAAAAAAACTAGCATTACACCAATTAATCAATTTTAGTTATTTTAACTGAAAGTGGGCAGTTTATAACCTGTTCCCACACTGCTTGGAGAACAATCAAATGCATTGGAAGCCAAGCAATTGACACTATTTATAGACATTCTCAGAACCACCTACTTTGTATTGATTGTTTTAAGCACCATTGTAAACTTTCGATTTTTAAGAGTCCCTTTGAAGACGTAGCAGATGTTGGCTTGCTAATCATGCTGGAAAGCATAGTGGGTTCAAAGTTACAAAAATGTCAACACATATAAATTAGTATTAAACTTGGTTATTTTCAATTGTCAATAAACTATAATGAAGGCCTAAAGTCCATAAATATTTGTTTCTGAACCCCTAAGCTTCTATGATTTGTACGTGTGTGCATTCATGTGTGTTTGTGAAAGGGAAATGCATATAAATGCGTACTGGGAAATGTTACACATTGTACTTTTAGCATCATTACTGTGAATACAGATGCGAGGTTTATAAATATTTGGGTGCTTTTCAATATTTCTAGTGATTCAAATGCTGTTAGAATTTAGCATGGTCATTAACACTACATGTACAGTTCGGTGTTAGATTCAGGCGTTCATACCTCACCATAGTTGTATGCATCATGTTCACTCTCCACTATAACTAGACAGTGATTATAAACTTTATGACCAAATGCACATGATCTCCCCAATGCATGATCTGCATTTTACTTAACACAATTTCAATTTTCCAGAGTTCAGAAATCAACTTTATTATAGGTTTTAGAAATATTAGAGGGAGCAGGGGCAGGCCCTGGAGGGCATGGAGGGAAGTGGGGTCCCACACTGAAGGGAGGCTAGGGGAGCAGGGTCAGGCCCTGGAGGGCGAGGATGGGAGAAGGGCCCAGGCCCTGGAGGGCAAGTGTGGGAGTGGGGCCGGATCCTGGAGGGCGAGGAGGGAAGTGGGGTTCCACACTGGAGGGCAACAAGGGGAGCAGGGTCCAGCCTGAGAGGGCGAGGAGGGGAGCTGGGCCCAGGCCCTGGAGGGCAAGGAAGCCAGAGGGTCAGGCCCTGAGGGCAGGGAAGGGAGGGGAGACTGGTGCAGGATGGTGAGGAGGGGAGCAGAGCCTGGCCCTGGAGGGCAAGGAGGGGAGCAGGGTAGGCCCTGGAAGGTGGCAGGGGGAGCAGGGCCTGGCCCTGGGTGGTGGCAAGAGATGCAGGGCCTGGTCCTGGAAGGAGAGGAGGGGAGCAGGGCTCAGCCCTGGAGAACAAAGAGGGGACCAGGGTCCTACACTGGAAGGCAGCTGGGGCAGAAGGGCCAGGCACTGGAGGGCAAGGAGGGGAGTGGGGCCCGGCCCTGGAAGGCAGCGAGAGGTGGGGGGCCTAGACCTGGAGGTTGAGGAAGGGAGCGGGGTCAAGCCCGGGAGGGCAACAGGAACAGGGCCAGACCCTGGAAGGTAGTGAGGAGATCAGGGCCCTGGCCATGGAGGACATAAAGGTGAGCAGGGCCAGGCCTTGGAGGGTGAGGAGGGGAGTGGGGTCAGGCCCTGGTTGGTAGCAAAGGGATCCAGGCAAGGAAATGGAAGGCAGTGAGTGGAGCAGTGTAAGGCCCTGGAGGGCATGGAGGAAAGCAGGGTCAGGCCCAGTAGGGCAGCGAGCGGAGTGGGGCAAGGCCATGCAGGGTGAGGAGGTGAGCAAAGCCCAGCCCTGGGGGGTGAGGAAGGCAGCAGGGTCAGGCTCTGGAGGGTGCAGAGGGGAGTGGGGCAGGGCCATGGAGGTTGAGGAGGGAAGGAAGGTCTGCCCATGGAGGTCTGTAGGGGAGTGGGGCCCAGCCCTGGAGGCAAGGAGGTAAGCTGGGCCTGGACCTGGATGGCGAGGAGGGCACTGAGGCCTGGCCCTGGAGGGCATGGAAGGGAGCTGGGCCCAGGCCATGGAGGGCGAGGAGGGGATCAGGGTCAATCCCTGGAGGGCGAGGAGGGGAGCAGGGCCCAGGCCCTGGAAGGCGAGGAGGTGAGCAGGGCCTGTCCCTGGAGGGAAAGGAGGGGAGCAGAGTAGGCCCTGGACAGCGGCAGGAGGAGCAGGGCCTGGCCCTGTAAGGCAGCAAGAGATGCGAGGCCTGGCCCTGGAAGGAGAGAGGGGAACGGGGCCCATGCCCTGGAGGACAGCAATGCCCATTCAAGAGGGGCATGGGGCCTGGCCCTTCAGAGCAAGGAGGGTAGCAGGGCTCGGCCCTAGAGGGTGAGTAGGGGACCGCGGTCCTGCACGGGAAGGCAGCTGGGGGAGAAGGGCCCGGCACTGGAGGGCAAGGAGGGCAGCAGGACCCGGCCCTGGAGGGTGGCAGGGGGAACAGGGCCTGGCCCTGGATGACAGCAAGAGGTGCAGGGCCTGGACCTGGAAGGCAAGGAAGGGAGGGGGGGTCCATGCCCTGGAAGGCGAGGAGGGGAGCAGGGCCTGGCACTGGAGGGTGAGGAGGAGAGCAGGGTCCAATCCCTAGAGGGTGAGGAGGGGAATGGGGCCTGGCCCTGGAGGGCAAGGAGTTGAGGAGGGCCCAGCCCTGGAGGGCAAGGAGGGGAGAGGGGCCAGGCCCTAGAGTGTGGCAAGGGGAACGGGGCCAGGCCCTGGAAGGCAGTGAGGGGAGCGGGGTAAGGCCCTGGAGGGCGTGGAGTGGAGTGGGGTCAGGCCCTGGAGGGCAGCGAGTGGAGTGGGCCAGGGCCATGGAAGGCAAGGAGGGGAGTGGGGCCAGGCCCTGCAGGATGAGGAGGGGAGCAGGGCCTGGCCCTGGAGGGTGAGGAGGGAATGGGGCCAGGCCGTGGAGGGTGAGGAGGGCCGTGGGGCTCAGGCCCTGGAGGGTGAGGAGGGCCATGGGGCTCAGGCCCTGGAGGGTGAGGAGGGCCATGGGGCTCAGGCCCTGGAGGGTGAGGAGGGCCATGGGGCTCAGGCCCTGGAGGGTGAGGAGGGCCTTGGGGCTCAGGCCCTGGATGCTAAGGAGAGAATGGGGCACAGGCCCTGATGGACTAGGAGGGAGGCAGGGCCCATGCCCGGGAGGCAGTGATGGCAGTGCCCAAGAGGAGTGGGGCCTGACCCTGGAGGGTGAGGAGGGGAGGGGGACCTAGCCCAGGATTGTAAGGAGGGCTGCAGGGCCCTGGAGGGCAAAGAGGGGAGCAGGGCTGGGCCCTGAAGCGTGAGTAGGGGAGCAAGGCCCAACCCTGGTGGGCATCAAGGTGAGCAGGCCCAGGCCCTGGAGGGCAAGGAGGCGAGCAGGGCCTGGCCCTGGAGGGTGAGGCGGGGAGCGTGGTCCTGCCCTGGAGAGTGGCAGGTTGAGCAGGGGCCGGCCCTGGAGGGCGGCAAGAGGAGCAAGGCCTGGCCCTAGAGGGCAACGTGGGGAGCGAGGTCCATGCCCTGATTGGCAGCGATGCCTGTTTATGAGGCCTGGGCTCTGTTCCCCTCTTCACCCTCCAGGGCCAGGCCCTTCTCTCCTCAGGAACAGCCATCACTGCCCTCCAGGGCATGGGCCCTGCTCCCCTCCTCACCTCCAGGGCCTGACCCCACTCCCCTCCTCTTTCTCCAGGGCTGGACCTTCCTCCCCTCCTCGCCCTCCAGGGCCTGGGGCCTTGTGCCCTCCTCACCCTCTAAGGGCCAGGCCCTGTTCCCCTCAGGCATGGCCATCGGGCCCTGCAGGGCATGGGCCCCGCTCCCCACCTCACCCTCCAGGTCCAGGCCCGCTCTTCATGCTGCCCTCCAAGGCTGGACTCTGCTCCCATTCTCACCCTCAGGGCCAGGCCCTGCCCCTTTCAGACATGGCCATCACTGCCCTCCAAGGCTTGGGCCCCACTCCCCTCCTCACCCTCCAGGGCCAGGCCCGCTCATCTTGCTGCCCTCCAGGGCAGGGCCCTGCTCCCCCGCTGCCCTCAAGTGCAGGACCCCACTCCCCTCCTTGCCCAAGAAGGCCGGGCCCCACTTCCCTCCTCGCCCTCCAGGGCCAGGCCCTGCTCCACTCTCCTCCCTCCATGGCTGGCTGGGCCCCGCTCCCTTTGCCGCCCACCAGGGCCAGGTCCTGCTCCCCTCCTAGCCCTCCATGGCCCTGCCCTGCATACCTCCATGCCCTCTAGGGCAAGGCCCCACTCCCCTCTCTCATGGCCCTCACTTCCATCCTGGGCATGGGCCATGCTCCCCTCACTGCCTTCCAGGGTCTGACCCTGCTCTCCTCCTTGCACTCCAGGGCCAACCCTGCTGCCTTCCTCACCCTCCAGGGCTAGGCCCCGCTCACATGTACACCCTCCAGGACCTGGGCCCACTCCCCATGATGCCCACCAGGGTCGGGCCTCGCTCTGCTACTCAGGCTCCAGGGCCCAGCTCTGCTCCCCTCCTCACCCTCCAGGGCCAGCTCTGCATCCCTTCTACCATCCCAGGCTAGGCCCCCCTCCCCTCCTCGCCCTCCAGGGTCAGGCCCCACTCCCCTCTGGCATGGCCATCACTGCCCTCCAGGGCATGGGCTCTGCTCCCCTCCTCGCCCTCCAGGGCCTGAGCCCCACTGCCCTCCTCACCCTCCTTGCCATCCATGCTTGCTCCCCTGCTTGCCATCCATGGTGCTGTCCCCTCCATTCGTTGCCCATCAGAGCTTGACACCACTCCCATCCACACTCTCCAGGGCCTGACCCCGCTCCCCTCACTGTCTTCCAGGGCCTCACCCAGAAATCCTCGCCACCAACCAGGGTCTGACCCTGCTTCCCTATTCACCCTCCAAGGCCTGGCCCTACTCACCTCCATGCCCTCCATGGACTAGGACCCACTCACCTCACTGCCTTCCAGGCACTGGCCCTATTCTCCTCGCCACCCTCTAGGGCCTGACCCCGTTCCCTCCCTCGTTCCCCAGGGCTGGACCATGCTCCTCTCCTTGCCCTCCAAGGCCTGGGGTCCAGTGCCCGCCTCACCCTCCAGAGCCTGGGGCCTGGTGCCCTCCTCACCCTCCAGGGCCAGGCCATGTTACCCTCAGGCATGGCCATCACTGCCATCCAGGACATGGTCCTTGCTCCCCACTTTGCCCTCCAAGGCCAGGCCGCTCCTCTTGCCTGCCTCCAGGGCAGAGCCCTGCTCCCCCACTACCCTACAGTGCAGGACCCCAGTCCCTTCCTTGCCTTCCAGGGCTGCGCCTTGCTCCCCAACTCACCCTCTAGGGCCTAGACCCAGCTCCCCTCCTTGCCCTCCAGGGCCACGCCCTGCTCACCTCCATTCACTCCAGGGCCTGGGCCTCATTCCTTCCGCACGCTCCAGGGCCTGACTCTGCTCCCCTCCTTGACCCCCAAGACCTGGCCATGCTCACCTACATACCCTCCATGGACTGAGCCCCGATCCCCTCACTGTCTTCCAGGGCCTGACCCTGCTCGCCTCTTTGCTCTCCAGGACGTGGCCCTTCTCACATCCATGCCCTCCATGGCCTGGGCCCCGTTCCTTCCTAGCTCTCCAGAACCTGGTCTCAGTTCCCTCCTCGCCCTCCAGGACTGGACCCTACTCCTCTCCTCACCTCCAGGGCCTGGGTCCCACTCCCCTCCCTTACCTTCCAGGGCCTGGCCCAGATCCCCTCACCACCAACCAGGGCCTGACCCTGCTCCCCTCCTCACCCTCAAGGACCTGGGCCCTGTTCCCTACTCACCCTCCAGGGCCTGGGCCCTGATCCTCTCGCCACCCTCCAGGGCCAGGCCCTGCCCCCTCCTTGCACTCCAGGGCTGGGCCCCCTCCACTAATCACACCCAAGGACCAGGCACTGCTCCCCTCCTCACCATCCTAGGCAAGGCCCCACTCCACTTCTTGCCCTCATGGCTCAGGCAATTTCCCCTCCTTGCCCTCCAGGGCTTGGCCCCCATCCCCTCTCACCCTAAAGGGCAGGGCCACACTCCCCTCATCACCCTCCAGGGCCTGACCCCAGCTCCCTTCTATGCCCTCCAGGACCAGGCCTCACTCCCCTCCTCGCCCTCAACAGCCTGTATCTAGCTCCCCTCCTCGCCCTTCAGGGCTGGGCTATGCTCCCCTCCTCACAGTCCAGGGCCAGGCCCCACTCACCTCAGGAACATCACTGCCCTCCAGGGCATTGGTCCCGCTCCTCTCCTCGCCCTCCACGGCCAGTCCCCGCACCTACTGCCACCCTCCAGGGCCAGGCCCAGCTGCCCTTGCTGCCCACCAGGGCCAGGCCCTGCTCCCCTCCTAGGCCTCCAGGGCCTGGCCATGCTCCCCTCCTAGGCCTCCAGAGCCAGGCCCTGCTCCCCTCCTAGGCCTCCAGGGCCTGGCCACGCTCACCTTGATGCCCACAAGAGTCAGACCTGGCTCCCCTACTTATGCTCCAGGGCCCGGCCCTGCTCCCCTCTTCACCCTCCAGGGCCAGGCCCTGCACCCCTCCTTAAAATCCTGGGCCACGCCCCACTCCCCTCCTCGCCCTCCAGGGCCAGGCCCTACTCCCCTCCTCACCATCCTGGGCCAGGCCCCACTCCCCCCTCCTCCTCCAGGGCCTGGGACCTGATCCCCTCGCCGCCCTCTAGGGCAAGGCCCTGCCCTCTCCTTGTCCTCCAGGACCGGCCCCCCTCCCCTAATCGCCCTCATGGACCAGGCCCTGATCTCCTCCTCACCATCCTGAGCCAGGCCCCCCTCTTCTCCTTGCCCTCATGTACCAGGCCAAATTCCCCTCCTTGCCCTCCATGGCCCTGCCCTGTTCCTTCCTCGCCCTCCAGGGCCTGGCCCTGCTCCCCTCCTCACCATCCAGGGCCAGGCCCTGCTCCCATCCTCACCCTCTAGGGCCTGGGGCCTGAACCCTGCTCACCCTCCAGGGCCTGGCCCTGCTCCCCTCCTCGCCTTCCAGGGCCTGGGAACTGCTGCCTTCCTTACCCTCCAAGGCAAGGAGGGGAGCAGGTCTCATATCCTGGAGGGCATGATGGCTGTGCTTGAGGGGAGTAGTTCCTGACCCTGGAGGGCAAGGAGGGGAGCAGGGACAGAACTTGGAGGGCGAGGAGGGGAGCAGAGTCAGGCCCTGCTTGGTGGCAAGTGGAACGGTCCATGAACAGGAAGTGGAGAGAGAATGGGGCACAGGCCCTGGAGAACAAGAAGGGGAGCAGGCCCATGTCCTGGAGGGCAGTGATGGCCGTGCCTGAGGGGAGTGGGGCCTGACCCTGGAGGGCGAGGTGGGGAGGGGGGCCTAGCTTAGGATTTTAAGGAGGGGTGCGGGGCCTGGCCCTGCAGGGCAAAGAGGGGAGCAGGGCTGGGCCATGGAATATGAGAGGGGAGCGAGGCCAGACTCTGTGGGCATCAAGGTGAGCAGGCATAGACCCCGGAGAGTGAGCAGGGCAGCATGACCTGGCCCTGGAGGGTGAGGAGGGGAGCAGGGCCCATGCCCTGGAGGGCAGTGATGGACATACCTGAGAGAGTGGGGCCAAGCCCTGGACTGTGAGGAGGGGAGCAGGGCTCAGCCCTGAAGGGCTAGGAGGGGAGTTGCGCCCAGGCCATGGAGGGCGAGGAGGGGAGCAGGTCCTGGTTTGGAGGGCGTGGAGGGGAGATGGGTTAGGCCCTGGAGGGTGAGGACTGGAGCAACGCCTGGCCCTGGAGGGCGATGAGGCATCGTGCCCAGGCCCTGGAGGGCAAGGATGGGAGCAGGGCCTGACCCTGTAGGGTGAGGAGGGGTGCTGGGCCCAATCCTAGAGAGCTTTGAGGGGAGCATGGCCCAGCCCCTTAGGGCAAGGAGGGGATGGGGCCCAGGCCCTGGAGGGTGAGGAGAAGAGCGAGGCCCATACCCTGGAGGGCGATGTTGGCTGTTCCTGAGGGGAGAAGGTTCTGGTCCTGGAGGACGAGGAGGGAACTGGGCCCAGGCTCTGGAGGGCTAGGAAGAAACGGGGCCAGGCCATGGAGGGCATGGATGTGAGCAGGGCCAGGCCCTGAAAGGCGAGGAAGGGAACGGGGTCAGGCCCTCTAGGGCAAGGATGGGAGTGGGGGCAGGTCCTGGAGGCTACAGAGGGGAACAGGGCCAGGTCCTGGAAAGCAATGAGGGGACTGGGGCCCAGGCCGATGATGGCATGGATGTGAGCAGGCCAGGTCCTGGAAGGTGAGGTGGGGAGCAGGGCCTATGCTCTGGAGGGCAGTGATGCCCTTCCTGAGGGGAGTGGGCCCTAGCCTGGAAGGCAGTGAGGGGAGCGAGACCGAGGCCCTGGAGGGTGAGGAGGGGAACAGGGCCCCGGCCCAAGAGGGCAAGGAGGGGAGCAAGGCCTGACCCTGTAGGGTGATGAGGGGAGCTGGCCCAGCCCAGAAGGTTAAGGAAGGGAGCTGGGCCTGGACCTGAAGGGCAAGTCGGGGAGCGGGACCCAGGTCCTGGAGGGTGAGGAGGGGAGTGGGGTCAGGCCCTGGAGGGTGGCGAGGGGAACAGGGCCAGGCCCTGGAAGGCAGTGAGAGGAGCGGGACCCAGGTCCAGGAGGGTGAGGAGGGGAGCAGGGTCAGGTCCTTGAGGGCGAGGAGGGTAGAGGGGGCAGGCCCTGGAGGCTGGCAAGAGGAACTGGGCCAGGCCCTGGAAGGCAGTGAGGGGAGTGGAACCCAGGCCCTATGGGCCAGAAGGGGAGTGGTGTCCTGCACTGGAGGGCAGCGGGGTCAGAAGGGTCCAGCCCTGGAAAGCTGCTAGAGGAGCAGAGCCAGGCCCTGGAGGGTGAGGTGGGGAGCGGGGCCCACACCCTGAAGGGCAGTGATGCCATTCCTGAGGTGAGTGGTGCCTAGCCCTGGAAGGCAGTCTGGGGAGCAGGACCCAGGTCCTGCAGGGCGAGGAGGGGAGCAGGGTCAGGCCCTGGAGGGTGGCGAGGGGAACAGAGCCAGGCCCTGGAAGGCAGTGAGGGGATCAGGGCCCAGTCCAATGAGGGCATGGAGGTGAGCAGGGCCAGCCCTGGAGAGCAAGGAAGGGAGTGAGGTCAGGTCCTGGAGGGTGAGGAGGAAAGCAGGGTCCCAGGTCCTGGAGGCTGAGGAGGGGAGCAGGTTCAGGTCCTGGAGGGTGAGGAGAGGAGAGGGGTCAGGCCCTGGAGGGTGGTGAGGGGAACAGCCCCAGGCCCTGGAAGGCAGTGAGGGGAGCGGGACCCAGGTCCTGGAGGGCAAGCAGGTGAACAGTGTCCTATACTTGAGGGCAGCATGGGGAGCAGGGTCCGGCACTTGAAAGTGGCAAAAGGAGTGGAGCCTGGCCCTGGAGGGTGAGGTGGGGAGCAGGGCCCAGGCCCTTAAGGTCAGTAATGCCCTTCCTAAAGGGAGTGGGCCCTAGCCCTAGAAGACAGTGCGGAGAGCGAAACGGAGGCCCTGGAGGGTGAGGAGGGGAGCAGGGCCCAGTCCCAAGAGAGCAAGGAGGGGAGCAGGTCCCAGGCCCTGGAGGGCGAGGATGGGAGAAAGGCTTGACCCTGTGGGGTGATGAGTTCACCTGGCCCTGGAGGTCAAGGAGGGGATCGGGGCCTGGCCCTGGAGGGCGAGGAGGGGAGTGGGGCCCATGACCTGGAGGGCAGTGATGGCCATTCCTGAGGGGCGTGGGGCCTGGCGCTGGACTGTGAGGAGGGGAGCAGAGCCCAGCCCTGAAGGGCTAGGAGGGGTGTTGGGCCCAGGCCATGGAGGTTGAAAGGAGTGGGTCCTGGTTTGGAGGGCGTGGAGGGGAGTTGGGTCATACCCTGTAGGGTGAGGAGGGGAGCAGGGCCTGGCCCTGGAGGGCGATGAGGGATCGTGCCCAGGCCCTGGAGGGCAAGGATGGGAGCAGGGCCTGACCCTGTAGGGTGAGGAGGGGTGCTGGGCCCAGCCCTAGAGGGTGTTGAGGGGAGTGTGGCCCAGCCCCTTAGGGCAAGGAGGGGATGGGGTCCAGGCCCTGGAGGGTGAGGAGGGGAGGCTGGCCTGGCCCTGGTATGCAGCATGGGGAGTGGGGCCCAGGCCCTGAAGGCAAGGAAGCGAGCAAGGCCCAGCACTGGAGGGCTAGGAGGGGAGCAAGGCCCTTCCCTGGAAGGCAGGGAGGGTAGCAGGGTCCAGGCCCTAGAGGATGAGGAGGGGAGCAGTGCCTGGACCTCTTGGCCAAAGAGGGGAGTGGAGTCCTGACTGGAGGGCAGCGGGGGAAGTAGGGCCCTGCCCTGGTGGACCAAGAGGAGCAGGCCTGGCCCTGGAGGGTGGTGATGGCTGTTCCTGAGGGGAGAAGTGCCTGGCCCTGGAGGTTGAGGAGGGCAGCAGGGCCTAGGCCTGGAGGTGAGGAGGGGAGAAGGTTCTAGTCCTGTAGGGCGAGGAGGGGGCAGGGACTGGCCCTTGCGGGCTGCAAGGGGATCAGGTCCCAGGCCCTGGAGGCAGAGGTGGGGAGGAGGGCCTGGCCCAGCATGGTGAGGAGGGGAGTAGGGTCCAGCCCTGGGGGGCAAGGAGGGAGCGAAGCATGGCCCTGGTGGGCAGCAAGGGGAACACAGCCCAGGCCCTGGTGGGCAAGGAAGTGAGAAGGGTAAGCACAACAAGGGGAGTAGGCCTGCACTAGAGGGCAGCAGGGAGAGTAGGGCCCTGCCTTGGCTGCAGAAAGAGGAGCGGGCCTGGCCCTGGAGGGTGAGGAGAGGAGCAGGGTCAGGCCCTGGAGCATGAGGAGGGGGCAGTGCCTGGCCCTTGAGGGCCGCGAGGGGATCAGGTCCCAGGCCCTGGAGGGGGCAGTGGAGAGGAGGGCCTGGCCCAGGACGGTAAGGAGGGCAGTAGGGCGTAGCCCTGGAGGGCTAGGAGGGGAGTGGGGCATGGCCCTGGTGGGCAGCAAAGGGAGCACGGCCCAGGCCTGGTGGGCAAGGAAGTGAGAAGAGTAAGCCCCTGGAGTGTGGCGAGGGGAGCAGGACAGGGCCATGGATGGCATAGAGGGAAGTGAGGTCCTGCACTGGAGGGCAACAAGGGGAACAGGGCCCAGGCCCTGGAGGGCGAGAATGGTAGGAGAGCCTGACCCTCTAGGATGAGGAGGGGAGTTGGGCCTGGACCTGGAGGGCCAGGAAGGGACCATAGCCAAGGCCCTGGAGGGCTAGGTGGGGAGCAGTGTCCAGCACTGGAGGGTGGTGAGGGGAACGGAGCCAGGCCCTGGAAGGCAGTGAGGGGATCAAGGCCCAGTCCGTGGAGGGCATGGGGTTGAGCAGGGCCAGGCCTTGGAGGGCACGGATTGGAGCGGGGCCCAGGCCCTGTTTGGCAAGGAGGGGAGCAGGGCTCAGGTCCTGGAGGGCAAGCAGGGGAGCAGTGGCCGGCGCTGGAGGGCCAGGAGGGGAGCCGTGTCCAGCTTTGGAGGGTGGCTAGGGAAGCAGTGCCTGGCACTGGAAGGCAAGGAGGGGAGCAAGGTCCAAGCCCTAGAGGGCGAGGAAGGGATCAGGGCCTCGCCCTGGAGGGCAAGGAGGGAAAGTGGGTCCTGCACTGGAGGGCAGTGGTGGGAGCGGGGCCTGCCCTGGTTGGCAGCAAAGGAGCAGGGCCCAGGCCCTAGAGTGCAAGGAAGTGAGCAGGGTCAGGCTCTGGAGCGCTGCGAGGGGAGCAGGGCAGGGCCATGGAGGGCATAGAGGGAAGCAGGGTCCCGCACTGGAGGGAAATTAGGGGAGCGGAGTCCGGCCCCGGAGGGTGAGGTTGGGAGCAGGGCCTGACCCTGGAGGGCGGGGAGAGGAACGGGGTCCAGGAGCTAGAGGGCCAGGAGGGGAGCAGAGCCGACCCTCTTGGGCAAGAAGGGGAGTGGGATCTTGCACTGGAGTGGGGCGGGGGGAGTAGGGCCCTGCCCTGGAGGGCAGCAGGAGAAGCAGGCCTGCCCCTGGAGGTGAGGAGAGGAGCAGGGCCCACGCCCTGGAGGGCAGTGTTGGCTGTTCCTGAGGGGAGAAGGTCCTGGCCGTGGAGGGTGAGGAGGGCAGCAGGGCCTAGGCCCTGGAGGTGAGGAGGGGAAGAGGGTCCGGTCTTCGAAGGCGAGGAGGGAACTGGGCCCAGTCTCTGGAGGGCTAGGAAGGAACAGGGCCCAGGCCATGGAGGGCATGGATGTGAGCAGGGCCAGGTCTTGGAGGTCAAGGAGGGGAGACGGGTCAGGTCCTGGAGGGCGAGGAGCAGAAGGGGGAAGGCCCTAGAAGCTGGCTAGGGGAATGCGTCCAGGTCCTGGAAGGCAGTGAGTGGAGTGGGACCCAGGGCATGGAGGGCATGGAGGGGAGCAGCTCCAGGCCCTGGAGGGTGGCAAGGGGAACTGGGCCAGGCCCTGGAAGACAGGAGCAGGACCCAGGTCCTGGAGGGTGGCGAGGGGAACTGGGCCAGGCCCTGGAAGGCAGTGACACGCTCAGGGTCCAGTCCATCGAGGGCATGGATGTGAGCAGGGCCAGGCCCTGGAGGGCGAGGAGGGGAGCGGGGTCAGGTCCTGGAGAGTGAGGAGGGGAGAAGCTCCAGGCCCTGGAGGCTGAGGGGAACTGGGCCAGGCCCTGGAAGGCAGTGAGGGTAGCAGGTCCCAGGCCCTGGAGGGCAAGGAGGGGAACAGGGTCCTGCACTGGAGGGCAGCGGGGGAGCAGGTTCCTGCCCCTGGAGGGTGAGGTGGGGATCAGGACCCATGCCCTGGAGGGCAGTGATACCCTTCCTTGGGGAGTGCGGCCTAACCCTGGAAGACAGCGAGAGAAGTGAGCCAGACTCTTGAGGGTGAGAAGGGGAGCAGGGCCCAGGCCCAAGAGGCCAAGGATGGGAGTAGGGCCCTGGCCCTGGAGGGCGAGGATGGGAGAAAGGCCTGACCCTGTAGGGTGAGGAGGGGAGCTGGCCCAGCCCAGGAGGTCAAGGAAGGGAGCTGGGCCCATGCCCCGGAGGGCAGTGATCGCCATTTCTGAGGGGAGTGGGCCCCAGCCATGGACTGTGAGGAGGGGAGCACGGCCCAGCCCTGAAGGGCTAGGAGGGGAGCTGGGCCCAAGCCATGGAGGGTGCGGAGGGGAGCTGGGCCCAGACCTGGACGGCAAGGATGGGAGCAGGGCCCAACCCTGGAGGGTGAGGAGGGCAGCTGGGCCTGCCCTGGAGGGCGAGGACTGGAGCAACACCTGGCCCTGGAGGGCAATGAGGGGTCGTGCCCAGGCCCTGGAGAGCAAGGATGGGAGCAGGGCCTGACCCTGTAGGGTGAGGAGGGGTGCTGGGCCCAATCCTAGAGGGTGTTGAGGAGAGCATGGCCCGGCCCAATAGGGAAAAGAGGGGATGGGGCCCAGGCCCTGGAGGGTGAGGAGGGGAGGCTGGCCTGGCCCTGGTGGGCAGCAAGGTGAGCAGGGCCCAGGTCCTGTAAATGAGGAAGTGAGCAGGGCTCAGCACTGCAGGGATAGGGGGGAACAAGGCCTGACTCTGCAGTGTGAGGAGGGCTGTTGGGCCCAGCCCTTGATGGTGCTGAGGGAAGCATGACCTGGCTTTTTAGGGCGAGGAGGGGATGGGGGCCAGGCCCGGTGGGCGAGGATGGGAACTCCGCATGGCCCGTGAGGGCAAGGAGAAGAGGGGGGCCTGGCCCAGGACTGGAAGGAGGGGAGCTGGGCCTGGTCCTTGAGGACAATTAGAGGAGGGGGGCCAGCCCTGGAGGGCAAGGAGGGGGTAGTGTCTGGTCCTGGAGAGCTGTGAGGGGAATCAGTTCTCAGGCACTAGAGGGGGAGGTGGGGAGGGGTCCTGGCCCAGGATGGTGAGGAGAGGAGTAGGGCCTGGCCCTGGAGGGCGAGGAAGGGAGTGGGACGTCCCTGGTGGGCAGCAAAGAGGAGCACGGCCCAGGCCCTGGTGGGCAAGAACATGAGCAGGGTAAGCCCCTGGAGCTCGGGGAGGGGAGCAGGGCGGGGCCATGGATGGCATAGAGGGAAGTGGGGTCCCGCACTGGAGGGCAAAAAGGGGAACAGGGCCCAGGCCCTGGAGGGCAAGGATGGGAACAGGGCCCAACCCTCTAGGATGAGGCGGGGAGTTGGACCTGGACCTGGAGGGCAAGGAAGGGACCACAGCCAAGGCCCTGGAGGGCCAGGAGGTGAGCAGTGTCCAGCACTGGAAGGTGGTGAGGGGAACGGGCCAGGCCCTGGAAGGTAGTGAGGGGATCGAGGCCCAGTCCATGGAGGGCATGGAGGGGAGCAGGGCCAGGCCTTAAACGGCGAAGAGGGGAGCAGTGCCCGGCGCTGGAGGGCCAGGAGGGGAGCAGTGTCCAGCTCCAGAGGGGGGCTAGGGAAGCGGGGCCTGGCCCTGGAAGCTAGGAGGGGAGAAGGATCCAGGACCTAGAAAGTGAGGAAGGGGTCAGGGCCTGGCCCTCGAGGGCAAGGAGGGAAGGTGGCTCCTGCACTGGAGGGCAGTGGAGAGAGCGGGGCCTGCCCTGGTGGGCAGAAAAGGAGCAGGGCCTGACCCTGGAGGGCGGGGAGAGGAACGGGGTCCAGGAGCTAGAGGGCGAGGAGGGGAACAGAGCTCGACCCTCCTAGGCAAAGAGGGGAGCAGGATCCTGTCTGGAGGGCAGCAGGGGGAGTAGGGCCCTGCCCTGGAGTGTGGCAAGAAGAGCAGGCCTGCCCCTGGAGGGCGAGGAGGGGAGTGGGACCATGCCCTGGAGGGCAGTGTTGGCTGTTCCTGAGGGGAGAAGGTCCTGGCCGTGGAGGGTGAGGAGGGCAGCAGGGCCTAGGCCTGGAGGTGAGGAGGGGAGCAGGGTCAGGTCCTGAAGGGTGAGGAGGGGAGTGTTGTCAGGAACTGGAGGGTGAGGAGGGGTGAGGGGGCAGGCCCTGGAGGCTGGCAAGGGAACGGGGCCAGGCCCTGGAAGGCAGTGAGGGGAGTGGATCCCAGGTCCTTGATGGAAAGGAGGGGAGCTTGGTCAGGCCCTGGAGGCTCACAAGGGGAATGGGGTCAGGCCCTGGAAGGCAGTGAGGGGAGCAGGGACAGGCCCTGGAAGGCAGTGAGGGGAGCGGGACCCAGGTCCTGGAGGGCAAGGAGGGAAGCAGGGTCCTGCACTGGAGGGCGGCAGGGGAAGCAGGTCCTGCTCTGAAGGGTGGCAAGGGGAGCGGAGCCTGGCCCTGGAGGGCAAGGTGGGGAGCGGGGCTCATGCCCTGGAGGGCAAGGAGGGAAACTGGGCCCAGGCCCTGGAGGGCAAGGAGGGGAGCGGGTCAGGTCCTGGAGGGCAAGGAGGGAAACTGGGCCCAGGCCCTGGAGGGCAAGGAGGGGAGCGGGTCAGGTCCTGGAGGGCAAGGAGGGGAGCGGGGTCCTGCACTGGAGGGCGAGGAGGGGAGCAGGTCAGGTCCTGGAGGGCGGCAAGGAAAGCAGGGCAGGGCCCTGGACAGCGAGTAGGGGATCCGGGACTAGGCCCTGGAGGGCAAGGAGGGGAGCAGGGCAGGGCCGAGGAGGTGAGGAGGGTAGGGGGCCCAGGCCCTGGAGGCTGCGGTGGTGAGCTGGGCCAGGCCTTCAAGGGCAAGGAGGGGAGCTGGGCCCAGGCCCTAGAGAGCGAGGAGGGGAGCAGGGCCGGGCCCTGGAGGGCAAGGAGGGGAGCAGGGTCCTGCAATGGAGGGCAGCATGGGGAACGGGGCCCAGGTCCTGGAAGGCAACAGGTGAGCTGGGCCCGGCCCTGGAGGTGAGAGATCTGAGCCTGGATCACGGTTCACCTATTTTAGACTGGGCCTCCATCTTGTTATTTGGGCCTGATAGCTCCCCTCCTCACTCACCAGGGCCTGGGCCCTGCTCCCCTCAGCTCCTTCCAGGGCCAAACCCAGCTCCCCTCCTTGCCCTAAAGGGCCTTGGCCCTGCTCCTCTGCTTGCCCTAAAGGGACTGGGCCCCACTCCCCTCCTTGCCTTCCAGGGCCAGAAAATGCTCTCCTAAGGTGCAGGCCTCCTCGCCCTCCAGGGCCCGGCCCAGCTCAGCTTGCTGCCTTCCAGGGCTGGAGGATGCTCCCCTCACAGCCCTCCAGGTCCAGACCCCGCTCCCCTCCTCACACTCCAGGGCCTGGGCCTTGCTCCTCTGCTCGCTCTCAAGGGGCTTGGCCCCACTCCCCTTCTTGCCATCCAGGGAATGGGCCCCGCTCATGTCATCACCCTCCAGGGCTGGACCCCGCTCCCTTCCTCGCTATCCAGAGCCTGGGCCCCGCTCCCCTCCTCACTCTCCAGGGACGGCACCACTCCTACCTCACACTCCAGGGCTGATGCCGTGCTCCCCTCACCGCCCTCCAGGGCTGGGCCCTTCTCCCCTCTTTGCCCTCCAGGGAGTGGGCCCCGCTTCCTTTCTAGCCCTCCAGGGCCTGTGCCATGGTCCTTTGCTCGCCCTCCAGGCACTGGGTCCTGCTCCCCTCGTTGCCCTCCAGAGCCCAGCCGGCATCCCCTCCTCACCCTCCAGGGCCTGGGCCCTATTTCCTCCTCACCCTCCAAGGCCTGGGCCCTGTTCCCTCCTCGCCCTCCAGGGCCATACGCTGCTCCCCTCCTCACCCTCCAGGAAATGGGCCCCACTCCCTTCATCGCCCTCCAGGGACTGGACCCCGCTCCCCTCCTCACCCTCCAGGGCCAAACTCTGCTCCTCCTCTAGCCTTCCAGGGACTGGGCCCCGCTCCCCTTGCCACCCTCCAGTGCCGGACCCTGCTCCCCTCCTCGCTCTCCAGGGATGGGTGCCACTCCCCACCTCGCACTCCAGGGCCTGTGCCCTGCTCCCCTAGCCACCCTCCAGGGCTATACCAGGCGCCACTCGCTGCCCTCCATGGCCAGACCCCACTCCATCCTCGCCCTGCAGGGCCTGGGCCCTGCCCCACTTCTCTCCCTTCTGGGAGAGACCCCACTCCCCTCCTGGCCCTCAAGGGCCTGGTCCCTGCTCCCCCATCACCCTCCTGGGAGTGGGCCCTGCTCCCCTTGCAGCCCTCCAGGATCAGACCCTGCTCCCCTCCTAACTCTCCAGGGCCTGGGCCCTGCTCCACTCCTGGCCCTCCAGGGCCTGGGCCCTGCTCCACTCCTGGCCCTCCAGGGCCTGGGCCCTGCTCCACTCCTCGCCTTCTTGCCAAGCTCTGCTGCACTACTCGCCCTTCAGGGCCTGGCCCCGCTCCCCTCCTCACCCTCCAGGGTCTGGGTCCAGCTCCCTTCATCGCCTTCCAGGGCCAGACCCCGCTGCCCTCCTTGCCCTCCAGGCACTGGGCCCAGCTCCCATCCTCCCCCTCCAGAGCCGGACTCAGCTCTGCTCCTCATTCTCCGGGCAAAACCCCGCTCCCCTCTGGCCCTCCAGGGCCTGGGCCCCACTCCCCTCCTTGCAATCCAGGGGCAGACTCTGCTCCCCTCCTCAGTCTCCAGGGCCTGGGCCCTGCTCTACTCATGACCTCCAGGTCCGAAGCCCGCTCCCCTCCTCGCCCTCCAAGTCCTGGGCCTTGCTCCCCTCCTTGCCCTTTTTCATTTTACCTGCTCTGACTCCCCATACTGAAGGCCTCAATGAACGCCCATGCAAATACAGCCTGTTCAGGCTGCACTGCTTCACTCTGCAATCTGTTCATCAGGAACTCCATGCAGTCACTGCCACAATTCTCCTGCTTCTTAAAGCTGTTCTGACCCACAGCTGATTTTAATTTCCTCCCACTCTACCTGTTAATGAGCTCTACCCTCTTCCCCCCAGCCCTCCAGCCCACTACTCTCCTAAGATAGAGAATCTGCAACAATCTTGCCTCACTGCCAGCCATTCACATCCTGTCTTCCTACCAGGTGTGAGAAGAGCAATTTTCAACTAGAAAAAATTATATCCCTCTTTTTTTTTTTGACAGGCAGAGTGGACAGTGAGAGAGAGAGAAAGGTCTTCCTTTTGCCGTTGGTTCACCCTCCAATGGCCGCCGCGGCCAGCGCGCTGCGGCCAGCACACAGCGCTGATCCGATGGCAGGAGCCAGGTGCTTCTCCTGGTCTCTCATGGGGTGCAGGGCCCAAGCACCTGGGCCATCCTCCACTGTACTCCCTGGCCACAGCAGAGAGCTGGCCTGGAAGAGGGGCAACCTGGACAGAATCCAGCGCCCCAACCGGGACTAGAACCCAGTGTGCTGGCGCCGCAAGGTGGAGGATTAGCCTAGTAAGCCGCGGCGCCGGCTGAATTATATCCCTCTTAAAACCTATCACTATTCATGAAATCTATCGATTCAGATGTAAGCAATTATTTTATTTCGCTCTCAACCATTCAGAGAACATACAGATGTATGCACATATGACATTCCTGATGGATGTATCTAAAAATAAATTTCTATTTAATATTAACCTATGAAAACAGATCATAACAATATGCTCCTGAATTATTTGGAAACAGATTCACTAAGTAGTTTCTATACAAGTGTTACCTATTAAATCTCCTTTTTATAATTTCTTTCAGTGCTAGTTGCTTATAGCATTCATAAAAGTATATAATCTTGTGGCCAGCACTGTGATGTAGCAGGTAAACACATCACCTGCAGTACTGGCATCCCATACGGGTGCTGGTTTGAGTCCTGGATGCTCCACTTCTTTTTTTTTTTTATCTTTTATTTAATGAATATAAATTTCCAAAGTACGACTCATGGGTTACAATGGCTTCCCCCCCCATACCGTCCCTCCCACCCACAACCCTCCCCTTTCCCACTCCCTCTCCCCTTCCATTCACATCAAGATTCATTTTCGATTATCTTAATATACAGAAGATCAGCTTAGTATACCTTAAGGATTTCAACAGTTTGCTCCCACACAGAAACATAAAGTGAAAAATAATAGATGATTTTTTTTAAATGATGATGAAATCAGATCAGACCTATTGTCATGTTTAATCCCAGTGAGAGTCAAGTTGGGAATTGATAATTTCTTTTTCTTTTTTTTTTTTTTTTTTTTACAGAAGATCAGTTTAGTGTACATTAAGTAAAGATTTCAATCGTTTGCACCCCCATAGAAACACAAAGTGAAATATACTGTTTGAGTACTCATTATAGCATTAAGCCTCAGTGTACAGCACATTAAGGACAGAGATCCTACATGAGGAGTAAGTTCACAGTGACTCCTGTTGTTGACTTTACAAATTGACACTCCTGTTTATGGCATCAGTAATCTCCCTATGCACCAGTCATGAGTTTCCAAGGCTATGGAAGCCCCTTGAGTTCTCCGACGCTTATCTTGTTTAGACAAGGTCATAGTCAAAGTGGAGGTTCTCTCCTCCCTTCAGAGAAAGGTACCTCCTTCTTTGAAGACCTGTTCTTTCCACTGGGATCTCACTCACAGAGATCTTTTTGCCAGAGTGTCTTGGCTTTCCATGCCTGAAATACTCTCATGGGCTTTTCAGCCAGATCCGAGTGCCTTTAGGGCTGATTCTGAGGCCAGAGTGCTATTTAGGACATCTGCCATTCTATGAGTCTGCTGAGTATCTCACTTCCCATGTTGGATCACTCTCCCCTTTATTTATTCTATCGGTTAGTGTTAGCAGATACTAGACTTGTTTATGTGCTCCCTTTGACTCTTAGTCCTTTCATTATGATCAATTGTGAACTGAAATTGATCACTTGGAATAGTGAGATGGCATTGGCACATGCCACCTTGATGGGATTGAATTGGAATCCCCTGGTATGTTTCCAACTCTACCAATTGGGGCAAGTCAGCCCGAGTGGATGCTCCACTTCTGATCCAGATCTCTGCTATGGCCTGGGAAAGAAGTAGAAGATGCCCCAAGTCCTTGGGCTCCTGAACTCCCATGGGAGACCCAGAAGAAGCTCCTGGTTTCTGGCTTTGGATCAGCTCAGCTCCAGCTATTGTGTTCACCTGGGGAGTGAACCAGGAGATGGAAGACCTCTCTTTCTCTTTCTCTTTCTCTTTCTCTTTCTCTTTCTCTTTCTCTTTCTCTTTCTCTTTCTCTTTCTCTTTCTCTTTCTCTGCCGCTGCCTCTGCTTCTGCCTCTCTGTAACTCTGACTTTTAAGTAAATAAATAAATAAATAAATCTTGAAAATATAAATCATCTAATATGGTTTCCTCCTTCTATCATGAATCTGAATAAAATGTGAATGTGAATAAAACATAAGCTGGACAGTGGCCATGGGGTAGGGGATGGAGGGAGAGTTGACGAGGTCAAGGTGGGAAGGCTAGGTTAACACTGTGACTCGCAGGGTTTTATAGTAACAGATTGCTGGTTTACTCACTGTACAGGTCCATCATTTGTGGCAGGGGACTCTGCTCACAGAAGTCATACTATCTTTGTTACCCAGGCGTGCCAAGCAAGCATAGTAGAATCCTGTCCCATGATAGCACAAGGAAAAGGGAACACGGTAACACAAAACCTATCCCTTTCAACTTCTTCCTCACATGGCTCTCCTTAGTCAACACAAGTTAGTCAAGCCTAACCTACACCTGGGAGGGGAAGTGGCTGCTGATCAAGTGTATCTTTTTAAAATTGAATTTATTTCTTTGTATTGCAGATCAAAAGCAACATTGAGAGAAAAAAGGCAGAGAGAGATTTTCCAACTGCTGGTTCACACTCCAAATACCTGCAACAGCTGGGACTAGGCTAGGCCAAAGTCAGGATCCAGGAACTCACTCCACAAGGGTGGCAGGAACCCAAAGACTTGGACCATTTTCTGTGTCTCCTGGGCACACTCATAAAAGCTGGAAAAGAAGAGTAGCAGGGACCCAAACTAAGCATTTGATACGGGACATGGGCACTGTAAGTGTTGACTTAACCTACTGTGCCACTACGCTCACACTAATAAAGTTTATTTGATGAAAGATTCTGTGTGCAGCAAAACTCATGTTCAATTCATATGAATATGAATTATGAGCATGTTCTTAATTTTCTTTGTTGTTTTCACCTGAATCTTTACTGTTTCTGAAGATAAGTTCTTTCTCTCAGTAAAAAAAAAAAAGCTTAAAATTTTAAGAAAAAAAAAGGACAAGTGCTAAAACTCTTCCCACATTAACCTACATAAGAATTTAGAATTCTATATCTTCCCACTGAATTGATAACTATATCATTATGAAATCTCTCTGAATATATCTAGTAATAGTTCCTGCATGAAAGTCTGTCTTGTCAGATCTCAAGAGAGTCTTCTATTCAAAATGTGTAGGTATATTTTCAACATTTTTACTCTTAAACATTTAAGGGTTGTATCTTAAATAGCAAATAATTAACTGTTTTTCCATTAAATAAGAAAATTTTGATTTCTAGCTGGATCACTTAGTTAATTTACATTTAAAATTTTGTGATATGTTTTACCTGAATTTAGCATCTTACTTTGTTTCCTGTTTTAGTAGTTTCCTCTTCTCCCTCATTTTGAATCTATATAGTTTGTTACTTAATTTCCTCTCCATTGGTTTGTTGGTTATGTATTCCTTAATTATTTTTGTAGTTACCCTAGCAATTGTCAGATTTACTGCTGACTTATCATCAGTATTTCAAATTTACTACTTTTCACAACACTAGAATCATATTTACTGTAATTGTTTCACTTTCATCTTTTTTCCATTATCAGAATTTAAATTATACACATTTTGAACAAGTAAGGTATCCATGTGATTGCTTTCTAAAGTCAATAACTTAAATTTACCCTTACATTTAATCCTTCTGTTGTTTATCATTCCTGCTTATATTGCTTTGCTTTTATCTTAGATTGTTTTTCTTCTGCCAAAAGCAAAACTCTTTTAAGAATCATTTTCATACAAATTTCTTGCCAATGTATTTTTTTAAGATTCATTTATTGTCTGAGAGTAAGCAAGACAATGAAACAGATATAGATTTGATAGATAGATAGATATGTAGATAGATATATAGATAGATGGCAGATCATCCGATAGAGATAGAGAAAGAGAGAAAGAGAGAGAGCTCCCAATCTGGTAAGCACTTTAAATGACTACAGTGATTGGGGTTGTGCCAAGCCAAAGCCAGGATCTGAAAGCCTAGTCCAAGTCCCCATATGTGTTGCAGGAACTCAATTACTTGAACCATAACCTGTGCCTCACAGGGTCTGCATTACTAGGAAGCAAGAATCAAAAGCTGTAGGTGGGTATTGAATCCACGTACTCTGGTGTGGAATGTGGGCATCTTTACTGGCCTGTTTAACTGGGAGACCCAACACCTTGCCTCACTGCACTTTATTTGGTACATAAACCTATGTACAAGAGAGGTCTTCAAAAAATTGATGGAAAATGCATATTTTGAAAAATGTACATGAATTCCAAAGCTACAGCAAAATAACTATTTTATTACCAGTTCTACACAAAATTTTTGAAGTTCACTGCTATTTTGCCTTCCTTGGTAAAGTTTACTCTTGCTTGTACACTTCTAGGTTCCTCTAGTGCTTTCTTCACCTTCAGTCTGTTGCTCCATGGTTTTTTTGTCTCTGAGAAGCTGACTCAGTCTCACTGCTGTACTTCAGAAAGCAACATGAGTTGAGCTTTTCGCTGGTATTAAGAGGATCTCTTAGATTTCAGTTATCAATACTTGTTGTAGCTCATAATGAGATGTGGTTTTCATTGAATATATCCTGTTTACAGTTCACAATAGTTAGTAACAAGCCCTGAGGAGGGCGGATCACTTAGCCTGGTATCACAGAGGAGCTGATGAGGCTGGGGCTGCCCAGCAGGGGCACAGGAGACCTGGGGGAAGCTCAGGCCCCTCTCCCTAGACCCCAGAGCCCAGCCAGAGGCAGCTTGGGACCCTGTCTCGACTCCAGGGCTGGCCAGAGGCAGCTCTGGCCTGTCTCCCTAGACTCATGGGCTGGCAAGTGGGGGACGTAGGCCTGTCTCCTGACCCCAGGGCTGGCCAGGGGAAGCTCGGGCCTGTCTCCCTCTTCTCCAGGGCTGGGGCGGAGAAGCAGCCCAGGCCTGTCTCCCTAGACCCCAGGACTGGCCGGTGGCAGCTCGGTCCAAAATCCCTACACTCCAGGGCTGGACGCTGAGGGGCTTAGGCTTGTCTCCTGACCCCAGGGCTGGCCGGGGGCAGCTCGGGCCCGACTCCCTAGACCCCAGAGCTGGCCAGGGAGCCTGGGCCTGTCTCCCTCTTCTCCAGGGCTGGGGGGGTTGGCCCGGGCCCATCTCCCTAGACCCCTGGGCTGGCCTGTGGGGGGCTTAGGCCTTTCTCCTGACCCCAGGGCCAGCCAAGGAGCTTGGGGCTGTCTCCCTCTACTCCAGGGCGAAGGAGGGGGGGTTGGCTCAGGCCCGACTCCATAGACCCAAGGGCTGGCTGGGGGCAGTTCAGGCCCATATCCCTAGACCCCAGGGACGGCCAGGGGCAGCTTGAGCCCGGGTCTCGACTCCAGGGCTGGTTGGGGACTGCTCGGGCCAGTCTCCCTAGAGCCCAGCACCTGCTAGGGGCAGGTTGGGCCTGTCTTCCTCTTCTCCAGGGCCAGGGGGTTGGCCCAGACCCAGCTCCCTAGACCGCAAAGCTGGCCAGGGGCAGCTCATGCTCATCTCCCTAGACTCCAGGGCTGGCCAGGGGCAACTCATGTCTGTCACGACCCCAGGGCTAGCAGGGTGGGGGGGCGGCCTGGGCCCATTTCCCTTGACCCCAGGGCCAGCTGGGGGCAGCATTGGCCTTCTCCTCTTCTCCAGGGCCGGGGGAGGGGGTGGCCCGGGCCCCTCTCCCTAGACCCCAGGGCTGTCCGAGGCAGCTCGGGCCAATCTCCCTAGACCCCAGGGCCAGCCAGAGGCAGCTTGGGCCTTTCGCCCTCTTCTCCAGGGCTGGGGGGTGGGCAGCTGGGGCCCATCTCCCTAGACCCCAGGGCTGCCTGGGGGCAGCTCAGGCCAGTCTCCCTAGACCCCAAGGCCAGCCAGGGGCAGCTTGGGCCTGTCACCCTCTTCTCCAGGGCCAGGGGGTAGGCGGCCCTGACCCATCTCCCTAGACCCCAGGGCCGGCCAGGGGCAGCTTGGGCCCATCTCCCTAGACCCCAGGGCTGCCCGGGGGCAGCTCAGACCTGTGTCTTGAACCCAGGGATGGCCGGGAGTGGCACGGGTCCATATCCTGACTCCAGGGCAGGCCAGGGCCAGCTTGGACCCGTGTCTTGACCCCAGGGCTGGCTGGGGGCAGCTCAGGCCCCTCTCCCTAGACCCTAGGGTTGGCCAGGGGTGTGGCTCAGGCCTGTCTCCTTCGACCCCAGGGGCTGGCCGGGGGCAGCTCAGGCTCATGTCTCATCCCCAGGTCTGGCCAGGGGCAGCTTGGGCCAGTCTCCCTAGACCCCAGAGCCAGCAGGGGGCAGCTTGGGACTGTCTCCCTCTTCTCCAGGGCTGGAGTGGGGGACAGCCTGGGCCATCTCCCTAGACCGCAGGGCTTGCCGGGGGCAGCTCAGGCCCTTGTCTCAATTCCAGGGCCGGCCAGGGGCAGCTTGGGCCTGTCTCCCTCTTCTCCAGGGTTAGTGGGGGGCAGCCCAGACCTGTCTCCCTAGACCCCAGGGCTGGCCGGGGGCAGCTTGGGCCCATTTTCCTAGAGCCCAGGGCCAGCCAGGGGCAGCTCCGGCCCGTGTCTCAATTCCAGGGCCAGCGAGGCGGCAGCTCCGGCCCATGTCTTGACTCCAGGGCTGGCTGGGGGGCAGCTCAGGCCAGTCTCTCTAGACCCCAGGGCCAGCCGGGTGCAGCTCGGGCCTGTGTCTCGACCCCAGGGCTGGCTCGGGGCAGCTCAGGCCTGTCTCCCTAGACCCCAGGGCCAGCCAGGAGTAGCTCGGGCCAGTCTCCCTCTTCTCCAGGGCCAGGGGGTGGGGGCAGCCCGGGCCCGTCTCCCTAGATCACAAGGCTGGCTGGGGGCAGCTCAGGCCCATCTCCCTAGACCCCATGGCCGGCCAGAGGCTGCTCGGTCCTGTCTCCCTCTTCTCCAGGGCCAGGGGTGGGGGTGGCCCGGTCCCATGTCCCTAGACCCCAGGGCTGGCTAGGGGTAGCTCAGTCCCATCTCCCTAGACCCCAGGGCCAGCCAGGGGCAGCTCAGGCCCATGTCTCGCCTCCAGGGCTGTCTGGGGGCAGCTCAGGCCTGTCTCCCTAGACACCAGGGCCAGCCAGGGGCAGCTCGGGCCTGTTTCCTGTCTCCAAGGCTGTCTGGGGGCAGCTCAGGCCTGTATCCCTAGACCCCAGGGCTGCCCAGAGGCAGCTCAGGCCCAAGTCTCAACCATAGTGCTGGCCAGGTGCAGCTCAGGCCTGTCTCCCTAGACCCCAGAGCTGGCCAGGGGCAGATTGGGCCTGTCTCCCTCTTCTCCAGGGCTGGGGTGGGGGGGACGGCCCGGGCTCATCTCTCTAGATCCCAGGGCTGGCCGGGGGTGGCTCGGGCCCTTCTCCTGACTCTAGGACAGCCGGGGGCAGCCCAGGCCTTCTCCCTATATTCCAGAGCCGGCCAGGAGGCAACTCAGGCCAGTGTTGGACTCCCAGGCTGGCTGGGGGCAGCTTGGGCCTGTCTCCCTCTTCTCCAGGGCTGGGGTGGGGGGTGGTCTGAGCCCAACTCTCTAGATCCCAGGGCCGCTTGGGGGAAGCTTGGGCCCATCACTCTAGATCTCAGGGCTGGCTGGGGGCAGCCTGGGCCCGTGTCTCAACTCCAGGGCCGGCTGGGGGCAGTCCGGGCCTATCTCCCTAGACTCCAGGGTTGGCCAGTGGGGTCTTAGGCCTGTCTCTCCCTCTCTCTCTCTCTCTCTCTCTCTTTTTTTTTTTTTTTTTTTTGGACAGGCAGAGTGGACAGTGAAAGACAGACAGAGAGAAAGGTCTTCCTTTTTCTGTTGGTTCACCTCCCAGTGGCCACTGTGGTCAGCGCACTGCTGCCGGCACACCATGTTGATCCATAGCCAGGAGCCAGGTGTTTCTCCTGGTCTCCCTTGCAGGTGCAGGGCCCAACGACTTGGGCCATACTCCACTGTACTCCTGGGCCACAGCAGGGAGCTGGACTGGAAGAGGAGCAACCGGGACAGAATCCAGCACCCCAACCGGGACTAGAACCCAGGGTGCTGGCACCCCAGGCAGAGGATCAGCCCATTGAGCCATGGTGCCATAGGCCTGTCTCTTGACCCCAGGGCTGTCTGAGGGCAGCTCGGGCCTGTCTTCCTAGACCCCAGGGCCGGCCAGGGGCAGCTTGGGCCTGTCTCCCTCTCTCCAGGGCCAGGGTGGTGGCAGGTAGCTAGGGCCCATCTCCCTAGACCCCAGGACTTGCAGGTGTTTGCTTGGGCCTATCTCCTGACTCCAGGGCCAGCTGGGGGCATCTTGGGTCTCTCTCCCTAGACCCCAGGTATGCCGGGGGGCTTGAGCTGTCACCCACCCCTGTCACTTATCACTGGTGTCCCCGGAAACCAGGCAACGTGGCAGCCACTGGGCCATCCCAATGAAGTGGCACCTGAGCTCGCAGCTGCCCACCTCCAGCGATATTCAAGTTAATCTTGGCAACTACCTCATGTCTGGTTTCCATTGGCAACCAGTCAGGCTCTGGGCATGACCCTCTCCAGTGGACAGCCTCTGCCTCCACGTGGCTTCTGGCACATGACCCTGGCCTTCCTTGGGGCGATCCCAGGGCCGGCGGGTGGCTGGGGGCTGGGGTGTCCAGGTGAGCCCAGCTCAGAGGGCTAGGCATGCACTGGGGGTGGGGGTGGAGATCAATGGGTATTGATTGGGGGAGGGGCTGCAGAGGAGGAGGCTTGGGGGCTGGTGGGGGGCTGAGTGGCACACTGCCAGGAATAACACCAATGGGGGAGGAAGTGCGGACAGAGCTGGAATCAGCCCTGAGGGGGCCCAGAGCGGGGCTCTGGCTTCCTCCCCTCTCCCTGGCTGCAGGGAGCAGGCGGCGCCTGCCCTCACACCCCTCTCCCAACACTCACAACCTGTCCCAGCGCCCTGACCCACTGTGGACCCCCCTCCCTGTGAGCCCTGCCAGGGAGGCCCCTCCCCTCCTCTCCCTGCGCCCTGGCCCCCCACTCCATCCTTGCTGGGGCCTTGTTTGGCTTGGTTTCCCTCTGCTCTCAGGCAGGTGGCGGGGGAAGAGTTAGGGCCAGGCCTGAGCCCTATTAGCTTTGGTTTCTGAATCAATTAGGAGCTCAAAGCCCCCACTGGAGGGGGTCTGGGCCCCGTCAGTGCCGCCCTGGCTCCCAGTGACCTGGGTGTGGGAGCTGCTGGCCCCCGCCCTGTGCCCGAGGCCCAGAATGGTGCAGCAGGGTCCAGCCACGGCCTCGGGGACCTCCCCCACATGACCTGGAGCTTCTGGGCTGGCTTCTCTGTGCATCTGAGACCCCTCCCCAACAACACGGTGGGGGGCTGGGGTTCTGGGGCCCCTCCTACTGTCTCAGGCCCAGGGTCCCCGAAGGCGGGCAGGTTGGGGGACACATGGGCCCCGGGGTCACTCACATCCCTGCTCTGAGCCCCTCCCAGAAGCAGGGTCTCCCCCCAGGCCACTGGGCCTGGGGCACAGGGTGGGGGTGAGGCAAGTTCCAGCTGACCCCTGTGTGACCCTGGGCAGGTCCCCGGCCTCTCTGGGCCTCTCCCCATCTGGACAGATGTTGGGCAGGAGGCAGGAGAGGGAGCCCAGGAGAAGGCAGCCCAGGCTTGCTTGAGGACCCCGGAGCCCGGGCTGTGGCTGGCAGCAGAGGCGGGCGGGCTCCCCTCTCCTCTCCATGTGCCCCCCAGGCCAGGCCGGCCCCTCTGCCTGGCTCCCTGCCCCCCTCTGGCCGGCCTCTCGGCCCCCACCTGTGCCTAAAAGCTGCCCACAGGATCCCTTGGTCCTAATCCCAAAGGAACGGTTTGCAGGAAACGTGTTGGGTGCAGAGTAGGCTGCAGGGAGGAGAGAGACCAAGAGCCCATTAGGGAAGGGCCGGCCAGGCCCAGAGAGGGTGTCCAAAGCCTGGGGTCACACAGCCAGCCCTCTGCACGCACTCCCATGGCACCCCGCGCCCCATGGTCCTGGGGGCCGCCTGTCACCAAGGGCATTTGGTAACTTCCAAACTGCTGCGTGGGGCAAGGCAGGACAGCCGCAGGTCTGCAGGCCTCACTCCCTCACTCTAATCAGGGTGACCAGGGCACTTGGTCAGGGGCTGCAGAGGGGGAGGGGAGCAGGGGCCTAGCCAGGCCTGGGGGGAGGAGCCTGGGTTTGTGGTCAGAGTCCCGTGTGGCTTCCAGGGAGGAGATCTATGTGCTGTCCACATCTATTAAGTGCCTACTGTATGCCAGGCCCTGGGCACAGCCCCGTTCACCCCCAGGGGAGTCTTCTCAGGACACAGTTACCCTCCCCCACCTCACAGGTGAGTGGGTGGGGAAAGCCTGGGCCTTCAAGCTGGCTGAGGCAGGATTTGAATCTGGGGCCAGCTTCCTGGCAGTTCAAGGGAAGCTGGTTCCTGGCCTGGGTGTGAGAGGGGGCGGGGCGGACAGAGGTCACCAAGCTGTGATCCAGGGTTCTCAGCTGGAAAAGTATAGAAGGGGGTAGGGGGCTTCCAGGGCCAGGCGGAACCCTCCCTTGCACGGCGAGATGTGGCCCACGGCGGGCTGTGCACAATGCCAGCACCCACGGAGTGCTGGTTCGAGTCCCGGCCGCTCCACTTCCCATCCGGGTCCCTGGCTGATGGCCCAGGTGCCTGGGCCCCTGCACCTGCAGGGGAACCACGGATGGAGCTCCTGGCTCTGGCCTGGCTCTGCCCCAGCCATTCTGGGAGTGACCCAGTGAATGGAACACCCCTACCTCTCTCTCTCTCTTCTCTCCCCCGCCCCCGCCCCCAACTCTGCTTTCAGATAAATCATAAATGTATCCTAAAAACACCCAGAATGGAGTGGGCCAGCCCGGGGCTCCGTCCCCCTGAGTCCCCAGAGCTGTGAAGTCCGGATCCTCGTTCCTGCAGCCCGCGGACACCTGGGGCCTGAGACCCCTGCGCCCCCGGTGCTGCCCCCCCCACCCCCGGCCCCTCTGGCCCTGACCACGTGGCCCTGGGCTCTCTGGAGGGCAAACCGCGGGTCCTGCAGGGGAGCCCGATTCCCACCGGCTTCCTGTGAGGCGGCTCCCCCTAGCGGGGGGGGGGGGCCGGGGAAGGAGCCTGGTAGGTGCGGGGGGAGGGGGAGGGAGGAGTGGACACGCGTGCAGCCCCTTCCGCTAGACTGGGGCCAGAGCCTTCCGGCAAGGGAAGAGCACTGGGTGCCCAGGCTGAGCGGGGGTGGGGGCGGCCACGGAGGGACCAAGGCGCCCGCAGGGCTACGGGGGTTGGGCAGGCCCGAGACCGGCTGGAGGTCCAGGGGGCTGGGACCCCTGCACCCCGCCTCTCTGTTCACAAGGTGCCACCTCGCCCGCCGCTCCCAAATGCGAAACCCCGAGGGCAGGAAGCGCATAGCTGCGGGGGCCTGGCAGGAGCCAAGGAGGAGGAATCTGCGGCTGCCCGCGGAACCCTGTCCGCGGCGCCGCGCCCCCTCCGCCACCCGCGGAACCCTGCCAGCGTCGCCGCGCCCCCTCCTCCGCCCGTCGGCCACCCCGCACTCACCAGACCAGGCTGCCGGCTGGCCGGGTCGCAGGCCAGCGACATGAGATCTTTGAGCGGGTCCTGAGGGTTGAGATGAGATGCGGCGGGTAGCGGATAGCCCTGTGCGGGAAGTAGGTGGACGCCGTCTGCTGCAGTATGGACGTGGTGGGAAAGTGCAGGGCGGAGGACGGGTGCGGACTCCGGACGATGCCTATGCGGCGGAGCGGTCAGCGCGGGGCTTGGGCCCAGCGCTCGACCCTGGCCCCGGTCCCCACCACCACCACCACCACGCCTGTGTGTGCGCTCTGCCCCAAGGCCCCGGCCCCGGCCCCTCGCCTGTGTGCGCGTTCTGCCCCCGGCTCCGCCCCACCCCCCGCCTGTGTGTGCGCACTGTGCCCCTGGCCCCCGCCCAGCCCCCGCCCCGCCCCGCGCTCACCGTTGTGCGTGGCGATCTCGGGCCGGTGGTGCTGCGTGAATCTGGGCAGGCGCGGCGAGTTCTGCGGCGAGGGGCTGTTGAATGGCGACTTGTCCATCTCTTTTTCACGGGCGAGGAGATGCCTGCGCGGGACGGGGACGCCGCTGAGCCGCGAGGAGCCCCAGGCCCCAGCCGGCGTGAACGCACCCTCGCGCATCCGCTGCTCACTCCCCAGCCGCCGGCCTCAGCTGGGAGCTCCGCCCCCCGCGGGTCTCCCCGAGGGCGCGGCAACTCCAGCCCGAAACCGCCCCGGACCCGCCCTGTGGGGCCCCAGGGTCTGTGCCCCAAGCCCGCTCTGCATAGTCCCTTCTGTCCTTGGCCGCCTCCCCCTCCCCAGGCAGGGGCCTGCCCGCCGCCCCCCACACCGCTCTCCGCTGGGAGGGGCGTCACTGGGACGTCCCGGGGCCTGGGGGGCTAAGGGCTGAGCCACTCCCTGGGATCCCAAGGCCCACCTGGTGCCACCGCTCCGGGGTCTGGGGTTCCCTGGGGGGGGGGAACCCGAGGGGAGAGGAAGCTGGGCTGGCCCTGCAGACTGCGCGTGTGCACCCGTGTGTGCATCCGTGTGTGCCTGCGTGTACCTGTGTGCACCCGTGTGCGTATCCGTGCTTGTTCACCCTTGCATGCATGTGCACCTGTGCGTGTGTGTGTGTACCCGTGTGCATGTATGTGTGCGGACGCTCGCTCACAGGATCTCCCAGCAGAGTTCCCCCGAGTGGAAGCAACCCCAGGAACCCACGGGTCCGGACCAGGGCTGGGGGAGCTGGGCGGGGGAAGGGGGGGAGGCCACGCGGGCAGGAGCAAGCCTGTGGTCCTCAGAGTTGACCAAGGGGAGTGGCAAGAAATGGCTCCTCTGAACCTTCCCGGAACTGCTGGGGGGCGAGGCTAGGGTCCTGGAGGCCTGGGTGGGACGGCCAGGGGACCGGGACCAACGCCCCCTCCCTCGTGTGTTTCTCTCTCGAGCTTCCTGCTCCTTTATTCCCAGTTTCCCCTTCCCCAGTGACCAGGAAGCGGGCTAGAATTCTCTCGGGGAGGGCTTCGCCTGCATCCCGGCTCTGCTCACCTGGGCCCTGCGCCCCTATGGGGGACCCTGATGGAGCTCCTGGCTCCTGGGTGCAGCCTGGCCCCGCCCTGGCCGTGGTGGCCATCTGGGGAGTGACCCAGCTGGTAGAGGACCCCTCTCTCTCTCCCTCCCTCTCTTATTATCTCATTAAATAGATAAATAAACCTTAAAAAAAGTTTATATTTGTCATAATCACCAATATCTTTGGAAAAGTTTTTAAGTATTGGGAAGCTGTCAAGATTATAATGATGGATAGGGGCTGGCGCCGTGGCTCACTTGGTTAATCTTCCATCTGCGGTGCCCGCATCCCACATGGGCACCAGGCTCTAGTCCTGGTTGCTCCTCTTCCAGTCCAGCTCTCTGCTGTAGCCAGGGAGGGCAGTGGAGGATGGCCCAAGTGCTTGGGAGGACCAGGAGGAAGCACCTGGCTCCTGGCTTCGGATCCGCGCAGTGCTGGTGGTAGCAGCCATTTGGGGAGTGAACCAACAGAAGGAAGACCTTTCTCTCTGTCTCTCTCACTGTCTATAACTCTACCTGTCAAATAAATTAAAAAAAATGGATAAAAGTTTTCCAAAAACTCAAACTTTAGCTTTAAAGCTCAAATTTAATCAGTTACAGAATATATTTTTAGTTATTTTATTACATATTAAAAATTTATTTGAGGAGGCCGGCGCCGTGGCTCAATAGGCTAATCCTCCGCCTAGCGGGGCCGGCACACCGGGTTCTAGTCCCGGTCAGGGCGCCGGATTCTGTCCTGGTTGCCCCTCTTCCATGCCAGCTCTCTGCTATTGCCCGGGAGTGCAGTGGAGGATGGCCCAAGTGCTTGGGCCCTGCACCCTGTGGGAGACCAGGAGAAGCACCTGGCTCCCGCCTTTGAAACAGCCAGTGCCCAGGCCTCAGCACACCCACTGCGGCGGCCATTGAAGGGTGAACCAACGGCAAAGGAAGACCTTTCTTCCTGTCTCTCTCTCTCACTGTCCACTCTGCCTGTTAAAAAAAATTTTTTTTTATTTGAGGGTCAGAGGGTCAGAGAGAGATTTGGAGAGAGAGAGAGAGTAGGCTGAAGCTAGACTGGTCCAAAGCCACAAGCCAGGAATTCAGATCTGAGTCCCTCATGTGGATGGCAGGAAGCTAATTATTTCAGTCACCTCCGCTGTCTTTCAGAATCCTCATTAGCAGGAAGCTGGAGTCAGGAGCCAGAATGGGTATAGAACTCAGGTACTCCGACATGGCATATGGGTATCTTAACTGGCATCTTAACCACTGGGCCAAAAGTCAACCCCTTGGTTATTTTTCTTGATGTTTTATATCACACCTCATTTATTTCCCAGAAATTGTCTTGAGACATCCAAACCCAAATACCAGTGTTCGTCAGTTTTTCTTATAATTGACAATGTTTCATAAAAAGAAATAACTATCTCTTGCCACTCACAGAACCTGTTATTCTCAAGACAACCAGCATGTCTATGTACAACATAAGTGCTTTATGAGGGCTCGTTCTACATCATTTCCTGTTGTTATTGTGAACGTGTGTGGGAAGTAGCACAATGAGCAATAATACAATTTTGTGGCACTGCTGAGCTGAAGATCAGCAGGTGTTTTCATCCACCATTGCTTTTGAACCATCACTGTAAGTGTTAACACAGTGGGATAGGCAAATCACACCTTGGTATTGTTAAAAAAAAAAAAAAGAAAGAAAAAGAAAAAGAAAAGAGAGAGCATCCTGGGCCCCATCAAAAAGTCTCAGGGATTCTCAAGGCTCAGGGACCATGTTTTGAGAACTTTTGCTCTAGTCTTTTTTTTTTTTTTTTTAAGATTTATTTATTTACTTGAGACAGAGTTACAGAGAGATGGAGTGACAAAGAGAAAGGTCTTCCATCTGCTGGTTCACTCCCCAAGTGGCTGTAATGGCTGGAGCTGGGCAGATCTGATGCCAGGAGCCAGGAGCTTCTTCAGAGTCTCCTATATGGGTACAGTGGCCCAAGAACTCAGGCCATCTTCTGCTTTCCCAGGCCATAGCAGAGAGCTGGATCAGAAGTGGAGCAGCTGGGACTTGAACCAGCACCCATATGGGATGGTGGTGCCACAGGCCGCAGCTTTACCTATTCTGGTGCAGCTCTGGCTCCCCAACCAGTCTCTTAACTGCAAGGCCAAAAGGTCCAAGTTATTGAGAGAGAGGGAGAGATAGAGATATTCTGTCTGCTGCTCCACTCCCCAGATGATCACATAGGCAGGGGCTGGGATGCTGGCATTGCAGGTGGCAGCTTTTCCTGCTATGCCCCAATGCTGGTCTCCTGCAATTCATTTATAATTGGGTTTTGAAATACTCGCCAACCAATGTCTGGTATTCAAACTAGACTTGGGCAGTTATACAGAAACAGATACTCTTGAATTTGTAGTAACTTATTTGCATTCTTAGTGAATAAGAAGTTAGGGAGCAACGTTTTCCCAGTAATTTAAATGTTTATTACCAGTTGTAATTAAATGAATAGAAGTTACTGTGATGCCCAACATAAACAAATATAGCGTCTTTGTATAATCTATGCTAGAGTAAACCATGCCACAGAACAGAATGTTATCTATAGAAGAGAACTCATCTAATGTTAGGGAAAATGAGAGAATTTATATATTCTAAAGGGTAGCAATTTTCAGAGTAGATCCAGGGAAGAGATCACCACAAAGAGTCATTTTTTGATTTAGTTAATTTTTCTTTTTTTACATTACCCATATATAATATTTCCTCTTAAAATAAGCCTCCTATTCTTCATATCTTTGTGCTATTGCTCTCAAGAGTAGGGCAGCAGGGCCATCGCAGGCGGTCCTGCTGGGAAATCAGCACACAGGACTCCCTTGTATCCTCCCCACCTTTTTTGCAACTGTTGCAAACACAGGAAATGGTGATTTGGTCCACTAGTGTGGCCAGTAGGAAGAACACCAGCTTTGGGACCAGTTCAGACCTGCTGGACCTCTGGGCAAGTAAGTTCCTTTGGCTTTCTGTGTCTTTTTTCCACCTGGCAGATGGCAATGAAAATCTGTCCACCTCAGGGCTCCTAGGAGCACTAAATGAGGTAAAGCACAAGGCGCTGGGCACAATGCTGGATGCATAGTAGGTGCTTTGTGAGAATTATCATTATGTTAGTTCAGTGTCCAAGGGACTCCTTTATATTCTGTAAGCTCTGTCTTTCTAATTCTCCTTCAGTTGTTGTACTCTAATGCCCAGACTCCCCTGGTAAGCTGTTCTGGAAAGTTAAGCAATTATGCAGGCTTCTTGGTTGGTATAGCATGGATTAAAACAAAAGTCTCTAGTTTCTCATGACTGTAGAGTCCTTTAATGAAGAGTGAGTGCTCTTTGTCCTCTTGATTTCAAAAAGGAAGTTACCTTTCCTAGAAAGCTTTTGTGTTATGGTTACATGCATTACCACGTATCTTGAATGTATATTATTTATTGTGTAGAAGTCTCCGTAGCAAGACAGCTACAACTCAAAACAGGTCCGTGGTGATATAAAATAAGAATGTAACCTTTGTAAGTACATTTTTAAGACTTTATTTCTTCATTTTCAGTTCTTTCTGTCTGACATGGCAGAAAAACCAACATGTATGCCGACAAAGAAAAATAATGATGAAGAAACAGTTAAGTATATCTTCCCAATAGAACTCTCTGGGCTTCAGTAAGATTGGAAACTATTGACTGAGTACACTGGTACAGACCCAGATGTTAAAGGCTTGCTTTTTATGGTTGCACATGAATTAACTTTTCTTAACTTTTATATTCCTTGCAGTTAAATATCAATGACAGTTTAAATCATGATTACATTTTTGAGTCTCCTGATTTTGTTAGTAATTCAGAAGACTGTTCCTATTTAACAGCAAAGGAAAACGTATTAAAATTCCAGAACTTACCAATAGGTGAGAAGAAAAATGCTATCTTGATGAGGATATTTGTACAGTTTAAGTACCAAAAATGAATACCTATTATTTTTAAAGTTTTATTTTATTTATCCGAAAGAATGGCAGAAAAAGAGGAAGTGAGAGAAAAGAGAGAGAGATTTTGCTCATAGCTGGTTCACTCCCCAAATGACCACAACAGCCAGAGCTGGGCCAGGCCAAAATCAGGAGCTGGGAATTCCATCTCCCCACTTGAGTGGCAGGGACCCAGGGACTTAAGCCACTACCTGATGCCTTACCAGGTGCATTAGCAGGAATCTGGATCTGAAAAAGTGCTGTAGGGACTAGAACTGGCATTTCAATATAAGATGTGAGCACCCTAACCAGCAGCTTAACTCACTGTGCCATACCCATGCCAATGAGAACTTTTTAAATGAAGTTATTTTAGGAAGTGGTTGGGTCGATGCTTGCTGATTGCTTTATTGAGTGTCAGTTTGAATCAAGTTCCATTTTAAGATGAGTCTCTGTACTAGGGACTCATCTTAAAATATTTTTATTAAATAAAAAATTATTAAATTAATGTATATTAAAATTTACATTAAAAAAGTAGTATGTCCAAAAAATAAAATGTCCAAAAGAGTGAGACTTGGGTTTCAGAACTCTTTATGATGGAGAACATCAAATTTATACATGGATATTCAGTTATGTTAAATAGTGTTTGTTTATGTCTTAATTACTAATGGCATTCCTGTGGTGTTTTCTCTTTTTTTCAAATTCTGTATCTAAGTTTGAGCTACCAAACCACCAATTTTTTCCCCTTTTTCTTCTCTTTGAAAGAATGGTCTGTTTCACCTTTATTTTTCAATCATCCACACTTTTTCTTTTTTAAAAAAGATTTATTTATTTATTTTCAAGTCAGAGTTACACACACAGAGAGAGAGAGAGAGAGACAGAGAGAGAGAGATCTTCCATTGGTTCACTCCCCAATTGGCCGCAATGGCCGGAACTGCACCAGTCTGACGGCAGGAGCCAGGAGCTTCCTCTGGGTCTCCCAAGTGGATACAGGGGCCCAAGGACTTGAGCCATCTTCCACTGCTTTCTCAGACCACAGCAGAGAGCTAGGTCAGAAGTGGAGCAGCCAGGTCTTGAACCGGTGGCTATGGGATGCCAGTGCTTCAGGCCTGGGTGTTAACCTGCTGTGCCACAGCGCCAGCCCCTCAGTGTATCCTTTCATGGCAGAAGAAACAGTTTCCATCAAGCCTTTTTCATGAGGGCAGAACTCTCACAGTCTAATCACCTCCCAGTGGCCTACCCCTTGACATCTTGCTTTGGTGATTGGGGTTCAACATACACATTTTTAGAGGCACCCAATATTTCAGACCACAGCAGTGAGTAATCTTCCAACCTTTTGTTGAATGCTTTTACAACTGGACAACATAGTTTTAAGTATTAAAAAATACCATTCTCACATTATTAAAGAATTTAAAGAATAGGAGAGAGAAAACATCTTTTCAACTCAGCAATAACTAATCTTTGGCTGACTTTTTGTATCAGCAAACACAGGTCAACCTATTCCTTTTAAGTTCTGTACTTTCTCGGTGCATAGATGTCTTGTTCTTCAGTAGCCAGTCCCCTCTGGGTAGTTGAAAGGTGATATTTTCTCTATTTCTTATAATGCTGCAGCACTGAACAGACCTATCTTTTCATGTATATTTTGTACTATTTTCTTATAAATGGAATTGTTGGGTCAGAAAGTGTTCGAAGTTTTAAAATTGGGTAATCATTGTAGATACTATGCCAAGATACACTCTCATCATTAGTGACAATGCCCATTTTTCATTCCTTTCCTATGTGAATTTAAGGCTTAAGTGGACACACTTAATTTATAAATTTAAAATTTTTTTAATTATGTATTTGAGAAGGGGAGAGAGAGAGAGAGCGCTCTATCTGCTGGTTCATTCTCCAAATGCCTGTATTGGCCAGGACTGGAGCTAGGAGCCAGGGATATAATCCAGGTCTTCCAGCTGAGTGGCAGGAACCCACTCATTTGAGCCATCAGAGCTGACTTCTAGGGTCTGGATTCCAGGAAGCTGGAGCTGGGAGCCAAAACTGAGCATCAAATGTAGGCACTCCAATGTGGGATAACCACTAGGTTAAATGCTCATTCCTCCACCACTATTCAATTACTGAATGACTTTATGATAAAGTCCCTTTCATATGTTATAGAAAATTAGTTCTTTGGAACTTGCTCTCCTTTTGCCATTCTTTTGGCCATCCCACAATAAATGTAATACCTTTTCCATATGATGATCTTCATGCATTTTCAGGCTTTATTCCTCTAAAATGCTTGTTTTATTCCCTCTCCAAGTCTTCACTTTGCATATACAAGGTTCTGTTATGCAGCTAAGCACTCCACTTTGGGTTCTTTCCATCATTTTCCTGTCCCTCCTCCCTCTTCCTCTCCTTTTCCTTTCTTCCTCCCTTGATGCCTTTATTCCTGGTTATTTAATAAAAAACACTGTATCAGGAACTCTGCAAATCATGGGATGACATGCAGTGTTCCAGTGTGCCCCTTAGAGTTGAACATGAATTTCCTAAAATTTTGACCAGCAGAGACAAGTTCAGCTGGCTGCATCCTTTTATCTTGTTACATGGACTATCATAGTTTTTTTTGAAATTATATTACACCATTAACTCTTTCTTGCACTTGTAGTCATTTTAGTTTCTTGCCTCCTCCCTTTATGCTTTTATTAGATTTAATTTGTCATTAAGCTACAGTATATATATGCAACATGTTATGTTTAATTCTTTTGTATTTCACCTAGTTTTCTCATTTGTTATATTTTCAAAAAAATTATTTGGGCCAGTGCCGTGGCAGCCATTGGAGGGTGAACAAACGGTAAGGGAAGACCTTTCTCTCTGTCTCTCTCTCTCTCTCACTGTCTACTCTGCTTGTCAAAAAAAAAATTATTTGGAAGGCAGAGTGAATCAAAATGTGGTTCACATATTGCTTTGTGGGGGATGACCTAGCTCCAGTGGTGCTCCTAAGCTGGCTGGCACCTAGCACTTAGCACTTAGTGAGAGCTCTGCATTCCAGGGCATTATGCAGGTGGCTTGAAATCAACAACAGGCCAGTGTTAACCTCTATGTGAGCAAATGCTGCGAGTCAGCGTTTTTCCTCTTAAACATTCACAAACATCTCACCAGTTAGACAAGCATTTAAAAATATTCATTATAACTTAAATATAGAAACGATTTGTGTGAAACTTATGACAGGACTAGGCATATAGTAGAAAAAGGCTTGAAGCAAAGGCAGGTGCAAGTGGTGCATTGCTTTAAATAGTTATTAGGAAAAGAAAATGAATATCAAAGAAAATGAATATCACCTTAGTACTTTAGTCACTTTGTTGGAAAATGTTTTTGAAATACAGGGTTAGGACTCGGGGCAATAGGCTTAATAAGGGTGGGCATTGTGTCACAGTGGGTTAAGTGGAGGCTTAAGATACCTGCTTCTCATACCTGAGTGCAGGTTGGAGCCCTGGCCACTCTGCTTCTGATCCATCTCTCTGCTGCCCTGCCTGGGAAGCAACAGATGATAGTTTAAATATGTTAGTGTCTTCCAGGCACGTGGGGATTCAGGTGGGAGTTCTGGGCTCCTGGCTTCAGCCTGGCCAGCTGTGGATATTCTAGCCATATTGAGGGAGTGAACCAGCAATGGGAGATTCTCTCTTTCCCTTTCAAATAAGGAAGTTTTAAAAAATATTAATACTTTATACACATTTGATTATATTATGGATAAGAGCTACAATAGGTAGTGCGTCTTGTATTAGTTTTCTGTCTACAGCAACCAATCTCTTTCGGTGCCCAGTGCAACAATCTTTTCTCTCCCATTTAAGGAAAAGACACACAACAGCCCACTTACCCCCACTTTCGTGGGCTGTCCCATGGGGTTAGGAAACAAAGGAGGAAGCTAGGAGTGGCCCTGGAGGGGCTGCCCACCGCTTTGTAGAAATGCCGGGATCCCAGAGAGAAAATGTTACCGGAGAAATTGTCTTCGCACAAGAAAGAATTCAGGCATGAGACAGAGAGTAGTGGGAGGTAAAATAGCAAGGTTTATTAGGGAAGGGACATCGGTAAGAACGGATGAGCACCTCTCCAGACAGGACCTGAGAGACTGGGGTGGGGGGGAAGGAGAGAGGTTACTTGGTTGAGTGGAGAAATTACACCTGACCAGGCCAGGCGGGCGGCTCAGCAGAGAGGCAGAGGGCTGAGCGCGCAGTCCGGTTGAGGCTGGGGTTTTTTTTTAAGGAGATGGGTCTTGCTTCCCGACCTCTGCTCCTCTTGGAACAAAGGGCTTTTTGGATGTAAATAGAAAAACTTCTATCTGAGTTTTCCCCTGAAGGTATCTGACAGGAGGAAGCCTAGCTGGCACCATCCTGAGTTTAGAGGAAGGGTGAGCAGGACCCCTGGAGAATGGGGATCTGGAGCAGGGTGTTTGAAGTGCAGACACTGGGCTGCACCTGGGAGATTGTGGAAGATTTGTCAGGCAGAAGGGGCGGGGACCTCCACCTGGCAGGTTATCAGGTAGAAGGGGGCAGGGCAGGATGCGAATACCGAATACCGGGCTGCCCCTGAAACATTGTCAGGATGACTTTGAGATACAGATGCATATGCTGGACATAGATGTCTTCTCTTTAGGCCTTTATGTCACACACACATAAGCTCATAACTGAATTCCTACCTAACAGGATGAGGTTGAGGTTAAGGCCTGTGTTGGGGCTGGAATGTGCACGCACGCCACCCATGGCATGGGAATGTACTTGCGGGACGCGGTGCGGGCAGGTGGCTGAGGATGAGGGTGAGGGGCCAGAGGCCCCTGTGAGCCCCAGGGTGTCTCTGCGTGAGTCCCAGGGCGGGTCTGTTTGTGGTGACCGCATCCTGGCTGCTGGTGGATGCATGTTGGTGGCTGAGAGTGAGGCCAGGCTTTGCCTCAGAGCCAAGGGGTAACCGGAGCTCCTGCTCCCTCATGCACAGAGATTTCTCCCACAGGAGCCGCTCAGCCAGGCGCAGCCGGACCGGAAACGGATCCCGTGGTGTCCCGAAGCAGGAGGGCGGCGGTGGCGGCCGGTGGAGAAGGCGGCTCATCCCTCCTCACCGGCGACGCCCGCCCGGGGCCCGCACCCCGCGAGCCAACCGCCTGCGCCCTGCGGCTCCGAGTCCGCAGTTGGGAATGCTTGGGCACGCGGCGCCCCGGCGTGCAGAGGGTCCCAGGCCGAAGTGCCACGGGACCCCCGGGGCATGGCAGGCGGCCCAGGCAGAAAGGTCAAGGACCAAGGACGCGGAAGGTGGAGCCTGGGCCGGGAGGCTGCGGCACAGCGCGTCCCCCGAGTGAGGACCGCGGCAGGCGGCGCCCGCCTTGGCTCCCGGGCATTCCAGGTGGCGTCCGCGCCCTCTCCGCGCGGGGCGCTCACTCTTGGTGCCGGGAAGCGGGGCTCCGGGTGCTCCCGGGCTCCTGCTCCGACTCGCGGCGCCCCGAAGTCACGAAGCCACAGCAGGGGCAGCCCGGGCGGCGGCCCGGGGCGACCTGCAGGGCTGGAGTGGGCAGCGGCAATGAGGGGCACGGGAGGCCGCCCCCAAGTCGCTGGGCGCCGACGCGGAGGCCAGACAACTACAAGACAGGAGCTCGCAGGATCCAACATAAGGTAATGATAAAGAGAAAAGAGATCCGTCCTTGCAGGATCAATATCCTGAATTATCAGTGTAGCCTATAAATATGTAAAATTATTGCGTGTCCATCAGAAATATAGAAAATCTCCTGTGGAATGTAAAAAATGTAATTATTAAAAAGTAAAAAAAAAAAAATCGAGGGGCTGAAAGAAATAGGGTTATGCCAGAGTCTTGTCTTTGAAGGATGAAAGTACTTTTGAGACTTTTAGCTTGCTCTTTTAAAATTAGTCGCTGAAATTGGCTTTTTTTTTTTTTTTTTTTTGGTGTCAAGCAGATGAAGGGTGCTAGCGTTGATAATGCAGAAAGAAGTGGGCGTAGTTGCCTGATGGGTGAGTCAGAACAGTGGCCTAACCCAGGCCTGTGATTCCTGTAGGGCTGGAAGTCTTACACTACGCATGAAATCATAAAGTCACAGAATTCATTAGAAGTATGTCCCACCCAGTTTCCAATGCAAATCACTAGATAAAATGAATTCCGTAATTCTACTGCGCCTTTGTGAAGTTTTGTTCTATTAAAATACTACTATCTGGTTTCTAGGATGGTTAATCATTTGTAATCTTTCTCTTTACTGTATTAACATAAATGTGGCTTGAAGTAGGATGGGACTTTTTTTTTTTTTTTTTTTTTGACAGGCAGAGTGGACAGTGAGAGAGAGAGAGACAGAGAGAAAGGTCTTCCTTTTGCCATTGGTTCACCCTCAAATGGCCGCCACTGCTGGCGCTTTGCACTGATCCGAAGCCAGGAGCCAGGTGCATCTCCTGGTCTCCCATGCGGGTGCAGGGCCCAAGGACTCGGGCCATCCTCCACTGCACTCCCGGGCCATAGCAGAAGCTGGCTTGGAAGAGGGGCAACCGGGACAGAATCTGGCGCCCCGACCGGGACTAGAACCCTGGGTGCCGGCGCCGCAGGTGAAGGATTAGCCTATTGAGCCTTGATGCTGGCTCTATTTTTAATACAGAAAACTTCAACTGTTAATGAAGAAAGTTAATGAAGAAACTGTTTCAAGAAGAAAGCATCATGTTGGCCACATCCTTACTAGCATTTGTTATTTTCTGTCTTTCTGATTAGAGCCATTATAATATACATTTACTGACTCTGGAATGTGAACCGTCCCAGTTTTCGTGGGATAAATCCCAGTTGATTATGATGTATGATCTTTTTGATGTTTTGTTGGATTTGATTTGCTGGCATTTTGTTGAAAGCTTTTGCATGTATGCTCATCGGGCATATTGTTATCTATTTTATTTGTTGTGTCCTTTTCTGCTTGGGAAATCAAGGTAATGCTGAATTCGTAGACTGAGTTTGGAGAGTTTCATCTGATTCAGTTTTGAGGGCTGGTATGAGAAGAATTGGTGTTAGTTTTCCCTAAAAATTTGGTAGAATTCAGCAGTGAAGAAACCCATGGGTCCTTGGCTTTCCTTAGATTAGAGACTTTTAATTACTGAATTGATTTAATTACTCATTTGTCTGTTTGTGTTTTCTATGTTTTCATGGTTAAATATTGGTAGGTTGTTTGTATCCAGAGATATGTGCATTTCTTCTATGTTTTCCAGTTTGTTGGTATATTGTTGTTATAGTAATCTCTAATGACCCTTGTATTTCTGTTCTATCAGTTGTCCCATCTACTTTTTCACATCTGATTTTACTTATTTGTACCTTCTTTTTTCCTTAGTTTACCGCAGCTAAAGTTTGTCAGTTTTACTTATGTCAAAGAACCAACTCTTGGGGCTGATGCCGTGGCTCACTTGGTTAATTTTCTGCCTGCGGTGCTGGCACCCCATATGAGCACCAGGTTCTAGTCCCGGTTGCTCCTCTTCCAGTCCAGCTCTCTGCTGTGGCCCAGGAGGGCAGTGGAGGATGGCCCAAGTGCTTGGGCCCCTGCACCTGCATGGGAGTCCAGAAGGAAGCACCTGGCTCCTGGCTTCAGATCAACACAGCGCTGGCCATCACGTCCATTTGGGGAGTGAACCAACAGAAGGAAGACCTTTCTCTCTCTCGCTCTCTCTCCCTCTCTCTCACAGTCTATAACTCTACCTGTCAAAAAAAAAAAAAAACTCTTATCAATCTTTTGTACTGCATTTTAAGTTTCTGCTTCATTTATTCTGCCTTTTTATTTCTTTCCTTCTCATTTTTGTTACTGTTTTTCTAGATGTTTGAGATGTATAGTTAGTGTGTTTAATTGGTATTCTATTTTTTATGTATATACTTCTTGTTAAAAATATCCCTTCTCATATTGTTTTGCTGTATCCCAGAAGTTTTGGTATGTTGTGTTTCTATTTTTATTTGTTTCAAGGAATTTAAAATGTTCCTTTTGGTTTCTTCAGTGACCCTGCTGTTCACTGAGAAGCATACTGTCAGTTTCCACATATTTGTGAAATTACTAGAGTTTCTTTTGTTGCTGATTCCTAGTTTTAATCCATTATGGTAAGAAATGATGCATGATATTATTTTGCCTTTTTTTTTTTAATCTGATGAGGCTGGCTTTGTGCCATAATGTATGTCTGTACTACAGAATGCTCCATGTGCTGATGAAAAGATTGTGCATTTTGTACCTGTTTGATGGGACGTTCTCTAAGTATCTGATGTGTTCATTGGTCCTGTATCATTATATAGCTAAATCTAATATGTTTTTGTTGATATGTTTGTCTAGATGTTCTGTTCATAGATGAAAGTGGAATGTGGAATTCCGCTACCATTGTTGTACTGGAGCTTATTTGTCGCTTTTGATCTATTAATGTTTGGGCAATCTAGCTTTAAGTATATGTTCATCTAAAACCATTGTATTTTCTTGTTGAGTTGACCTATTGATCATTATATGGTCACCAGTTGTGTCTGTTTTTACATTAAAGTCTAATTTGTCTGGGATATTTATAGCCACCCCTATTCAAAAAGCTTTTGGTTTCTGCCTGCATGGAGTGTGTTTTTTCATCTTTTTACTTTCAGTCTCTCTGTGTCTTTTCTGGAGAAGCAAATTTTTGTTGGCAGCATATTGTTGAGCCTTTTTCTTTTATCCATTCAGCCTGTCTGGTTCTTTTAATTGGGGAATTTAGATCATTTACATTTAAAGTTCTTATTAATAAGTAATGACTTAGTCCTATAATTTAAAAGTTGCTTCTGCTTATTTTGATTACCCTTTGTTCTTTTTCGTGGGCATTGTCCTTCTAAATGGTAGGTTTATTTCATTGTTTTTGTATGAAGGAGTCCCTTAAGCATCTTCTGGAAGCCTGGCATGGTGGTGATGAATTCCTTAAATTTTTCCTGTCTTTGCATGCTTTTGTTTCTCCTTCACTTATGAAAGATAGTTTGACTTAACAAACTATCCTTGGTTGGCAGTACTTTCCTTTCAGAACTTGGAATAATTTTAGTGATCCACTCTTCCATTTATATGTCATGTATTTTTCTGTATTTGTGATGGGAATTTTCATTTCAATAGGAGAAGTTGCAGAATTGCTACTGACTGGCTGCCCATGACTGTATATGTGTCTGTCTTGCTCTTCTACTTTGTGGTGATATAATGTTCCCACATGTCAAGGCCTAGAGTGCCTACCTTTTTTTTAAAAAAGATTTATTTATTTATTCAAAAGTCAGAGTTACACAGAGGGAGAAGAAGCAGATACAGAGGTCTTCCATCTGATGGTTCACTCCCCAGTTGACCACAATGGCTGGAGCTGCGTGATCCGAAGGCAGGAGCCAGGAGGTTCTTCCAGGTCTCCCATGTGGGTGCAGGGGCCCAAGGACTTGGGCCATTTTCAACTGCTTTCCCAGGCCATAGAAGAGAGCTGGATTGGAAGTAGAGCAGCTGGGTCTCGAACCGGCACCCATATATGATGCCGGCGCTTCAGGCCAGGGCGTTAACCCACTGTGCCACAGTGCTGGCCCAAACCTTGTTTTTCTCTGTTTTTACCTAAAGACACTTATTATCCCAAAAATAGCAGAAATTGGGCCATGGTGTTTGCTGCTGTCTGCTGTATGAGTATATTTTGCTTAACAGAAGATGGTCAGAAAATGTTCCAGGTCTGTGATGTTTTAGCAGATCCCTGTTGGAAGTCAATGTTACACTTGCTGCAGACAAAGATTTCTCTTGTGTATGTGAATATGTCTGTTCTACCCATGCTGACTCTTGTTGATGACATTCTCATTGTGGTGACAAATCATATGAGGCACTTAGTCTTCCTGTTGCTAACACTGACAAGATATTAGATGTATGACCATGGGTAGGTATTGTGACACAGCAAGCTAAACTGCCACTTGAACCCTTGCAGCCCATTTCAGGTGCTGGTTCAAATTCCAGGTAATCTGCTTCTTACCTAACTTCTTACTAATGCATCCTGGGAGGCAGCAAATGATGGTTCAAGTGCTTGGGCCCCTACCACCCATGTGGGAGACTCAGGTGGGGTTTTGGGTTCCAGGCTTTCACATGGCCCAACTCCAGCTATTGCTGGAATTTGGGGGGTGAAGCAACAGATGGATGATTTTTACACACTCTTTCCCTGCTTTTCAGGTAGATAAAAATAAACAAACATTAAGAAATAGATATGTAGCTGTCTGAGCAAAAATATTTCCTTATTTTAGAGGTATTGTTCAGGGAAGGATGATGTAGGTGCTTTTCTAAAATGTCAGTTTGTAGGCACATGAGTGATGCCATGTATTAAAATGGAATTCTGGACCAAAGATGAACCCAGAAGCAGTGCCTCTAATACTTGTCCATCTTACTTTTGGCTTCTTATCTGCCTTATTAACACTCCAGTCTCAATCCTTTTCAGCTTGCCCTGCATCTCCCCCTGTATTTGTGGAAACTCATGTGTCAATTCATCCAGTAATTCTAGAGTGATCGTTGGAATTAGGTATTCCCACCAATACTTTTCACCAGTTGCCACAGGATTCTCCCAGTTTGATCATTTACAAGTGAAATGAATGAATACACATGCTATTATTGTTGGTTTGTAGTGAAGACAAGTAGTAAGTAGAAAACCACTGTTCCTTAGGAATATGGACAAGGGCTGTAAATAATAATCAAATTTTAAAATGTCAGTTTCACTCAAAACATTATTTTTTTGTACTGTATATATTAGTTACCACAAGTCAGGGAAAATATATAATATTTTGAGTTTTTGTGTATTTCAGTAAGCATAGTGTTCTCCAGTTGCATCCATTTTGTTGCAAAAGACAGAATTTCATACTGTTTTATGGGTGAGTGGTATTCCATCATATATATATACCAAATTTTTTTATCCATTCTTCAGTCTAGGGTTGATTCCATACCTTAGCTATTGTCAGTTGAACTGCTAGAATCATAGGAGTAAAGATAACTCTTCGTATGATGATTTCATTTCCTTTTGGTAAATTCCCAGAAGTGGAATGGCTGGGTTGTATTGTAGATCTATTTTCAGATTTCTGAGGAATCTCCATACTGTCTTCCATAATGTTTGTACTAGTTCACATTCCCACCAATATTGGATTAGGTTATCTTTTCCTCTATATCATCACTAGCATTTTTTTTTTTTTTGACAGGCAGAGTTCGACAGTGAGAGAGAGAGAGACAGAGAGAAAGGTCTTCCTTCCATTGGTTTATCCCCCAATGGCTGCTACAGCTGGTGCACCACGCTGATCCAAAGCCAGGAGCCAGGTGCACTTGGGCCATCCTCCACTGCCTTCCCGGGCCACAGCAGAGAGCTGGACTGGAAGAGGAGCAACTGGGACAGAATCCAATGCCCCAACTGGGACTAGAACCCAGGGCGCTGGTGCTGCAGGCAGAGGATTAGCCAAGTAAGCTGCGGCGCAGGCCTATTTTTTGATTTTTGGATGATAGCTGTGCTAACTGTGGTGAGGTGATAAATGTTCATGTTTGTTGTATTTCTCCATTTATTTTTAGACATTTGTGGAAACACTTGGTTTTCTCCTCTGAGGGCTTTTGTCTTTGAAATATACCACTGTGGCTTAGTGGAGTGTCTATGCCATCAGTGGATATCCAGAAGCATGTGCTGGGTGTGGCCATGGAGCCCTGGTTAACACTCTAGTGTGGAGTAAGAGTCTGGGGTGACACCCCTGTTGGGCATGGTAGATCTCGGTTGTCAGCAGAGGGTGGGTATGATCACTTTGGCTGTCATGATCACAGCCTCAGCTTCTCTCTACCAAGTGAACCATTTGTTCAATGTGAGCCCACAGTTGGTATGCACCTCACCCATTCAGGTGCATGAAGAACCCTCTGCAATGACCCACCCAAGACACTCAGGGAACTCTGAGCCTCTGAAGCCAGACACATGATTACACAACCACACCCACGCCCTATCCAACAGTCACAGAATTCCCAGTCACAGCCCACATAGCTCCCACAGTCACAGGGTGTGGGGGGTCCACTCTTAGCAGTGGAGGGAGCGGCTGCTTTCCCAGAGCCAGATGTCTGCTGGATAGAAGATGGTGCTGCTCTGCCTCAGCAAAATGAGTCTGGGTGCCTTGGTAGAGTGATGGGAGGGGAGCACTTCACAGGCCTAAGTGGGTGCCCTGCTCCCCGCCAATTGTTCATGCCAGACTCAAAGTCAGTGTGGACCACGGATCTATCCCTCTGTAAACTCCCTGTCATGTGTAGGCTGCAGCAGTCTCAACCTGCTTTGCTGAGGTGTCTCCTCTTCCCTGCTGGTCACCAGTCACCTGGATGCAGATAGATGGTGTCCCCTCCAGCCAGCAGCTGCGTGAGTTGCTGGTGATGCCCTGCCACTGCTGTGTGATTGTACCATCCTCGCTGCTCCATGGTGTCTCTCTGCTTTCTGTAGAATTTCCACTGCACACTTCTCTCCAACTGTACCCTGCAGAATGCAGCTCCACCCTTTTCTTCTGTTATATTCCCATGGTCAAAGTCAGCACATCTTTTCCCTATTAAGCCATCTTGGATGCAGAAATTACCTTTTTATGGACATATTATTCACCTTTTCAGTCACCATAGAAACTTGTTTAGCATACATATTGTTTATTAAATGGTGAAAAACAGACTTCACATTTTATTAATCTGTTATGCTCATTATTTTTTTAGCTACCAACCAATCGTTGACTACCAAATGCTCAGTTTGAGGCCTATCTTCAAGAAGAACTGAAGATTAAACATTCCTTGAGTACCACGATTCTCGTGTCCATGTGTGCCTTTACTTCATTTCACCTACAGGACATTCTCTGAAGTCCCTTGACATAATAACAATGAAGAACATTGACAGTAAGGTGCGTGTGATAAATCATCAGCTTTTAAAGTTTAATATTTATTTTGCAATAATAAGGTATATTGAAGCATTTGCACATGAATACCTGTTATTTTGTAATATGTGGATATGTAATTTTTTCCTGTTAAAGTGTTTGTATTCATTCTCTGGCTGCTTTAATGAAATATCATAAACTGCATGGTTTAAACAATAAAAAATTATTGTGTCATGGTCCTGGAAGTTGTAAGTCCTAGATTAGAGTGTCAGTAGGTTTTGTATCTTCTGGAACCTGTTTTCTTGGCTGGCAGATGACTCCTCTCCGTTCATCATCATAGGCTTTTTCGTCTTGTGTCGCTGTGTATATCCCAGTTTCCTCTTCTAAGGGCACCAGTCAGACTGGATTTGGTCCCACTGTAGCAGCATCATGTAAATTTAATAACCTGTTTAAAGACTCTCCAGTTATAGACACATTCTGAGGTACTGGAGGCTTAGGGCTTTAACATAGGAGGAATTTTGTGGTGGCAAAACCTTAGTGTTTGGTTGATTTTAATTTTAGCTTCTTTGTAGGCAAAGTAAATATTCTATTGGCTTGGAAAATGAAAATTCAAGTCAAAAATCCACTAAGAGGGAACTTAGCTCACGATCATTTACCAATATTTTAAACATTAGATTCATTACATGATACTATAAAGAATCCTGTTTGTGCTCATCTGAAGCCACTGATAGTGTGGAACATGACACATTACTGATTGTGGCTGCAGGTTCTATCAAGGATTCAGAATAGAAGAACATTGAAGAAGCTCTTCCTTGTTGAGTAGAAGCAGCCGGGGGAAGCATGGTTCCTTCTCGCAAAAGTTTGAGACACACGATGACTTCTTTTTGCCAATATGCTTATTCTCATGGCTTTAGAAAGCTCTTGAGGAAATTTATGAGACCTATTCATTTGATTACATTTTCAGATTATGAATTTTTCATGTTTCAGGTTGAATGCATAGAAAATCATTTTATGGAATGTATAGAAAAACTAGACCATTCAACTTAGTCTTATCCCTACAGAAGGAATATAATGTTGTATATATAAAATATATAGGATTTGCTATCACTGGAAGTAGCTTTTGAATATTTGCATTATTACATACTTCTGTGACCTTGAAAAAATGTCTTGAACTTCCTGGGATTAAAGCTTGGGCATTGAGTTTAAGCTTTCTGATTTCAGCCACTTTCTAGGCTATACAGCTTGGGGACCATGAAGTCTCAGTTTTTTTCTCTGAACTGTTTGTACAGTTCTCTATAAATCTAGAATGACTTCACACAAAAAGGTTACGTGTGTATATATATAAATATAAAGATTTTTTATTTATTCAAAAGATAGAAAAGGAGAGTGAGCGAGTGAGCAAGAAAGAGAGCGAGCTTCCAGCTAGTGGTTCGCAGTTCATGCACCAAATGTCTGCAGTGGATGAGGCTGGGCCAAGCTGATGCTAGGGAGCCAGGAGTCAGGAGCCAGGAGCCATGGCTGCATTCTGGCCTCTCCTGGGGGTGTCAGGGGCCCAAGACCTTGACTCATCTGCTGCTGTCTTATCAGGCTCATTAATAAGGAGCTCAATGGGAAGCAGAGCAGCCAGAACTTGACCCAGCACTCTAATATGGGATGCTGCCATCACAGTTGGAGGCTTAGCCTGTTGCACCAAAATGTTGGCCCTCAAAACATGTAATTACATTTGCAGTATAGAGTCAACATACACATGAATAAAACTGTCACATCATCAGATTCTTTTCTGCACTCATTCCTGATAAAATATTTCTCTTCAACTTTATTCATTAGACAAGAATAAAAGTTCTAAAGCTAGATTCCCTTTATCATAAGAGCCATGGCTTTAATTATGTGTTGTTCAAGCTTGAAAAAAAATCTTTGTATGTAATCTTAGATGACATGAAGTTGAAATAAATTCTATTTCTAGTTCAGTTAAGAGCTGCCTCAATTTCCTGATTAGTAGTATATTCATAGTTGAGGACACAGTGTCTGCTAACATCAAGCCACTTTTCAGATAGAGGAAAGCCCTCCTTTTCACAAGGACCATTATATAAAGGGGCCAGCCAGTGTGTCTGTTGTCATCTTTTCCAGATTGTTTAGTTATCCTTGCTATAAATGCCTTTTCCCTCTCAAAAATGAACATCTAAGGATTGTTAATGTAGGAAATTTCCATTTCTTTCTATGTGAATGATTCATCACCATTAGGGGATGTATTTACTGACCTTTCTCATCAATACAATGCTAAATGTTTGGTTTAGGCTTGAATCTACCTTAGCATTTGTCTGCCCTTTACAATTGAAGATGTTAGGTTTAGATATCAAAACTTGGCAATTTTTAGAGAACTTTTATTTAATAAATATAAATTTCAGAAGTACAACTTTTGGATTATAGCAGTTTCCTCCCCCCCCCACCATAACCACCCTCCTACCCGCAATCCATCCCATCTCCCACTCCCTCTCCCATCCCATTATTCATTAAGAGTCATTTTTAATTATCTTTATATACAAAAGATCAACTCAGTATATACTAAGTAAAGATTTCAACAATTGCACCCACATAGGCACACTAAGTATAAAGTACTGTTTGAAGACCAGTTTTACTGCTATAGTACAACACATTAAGGACAGAGATGGTACATGGGGTGTAAGTACACAGTGATGCCTGTTGTTGATTTAATAATTGACACTTATTTTTGACAGGCAGAGTTAGACAGTGAGAGACAGAGAAAGGTCTTCCTTCCATTGGTTCACCCCCCAAATGGCTGCTACGGCCAGCGCACTGCGCCGATCTGAAGCCAGAAGCCAGGTGCTTCCTCCTGGTCTCCTATGCGGATGCAGGGTCCAAGCACTTGGGCCATCCTCCACTGCCCTGGAAGAGGGGCAACCAAGACAGAATCCAGTGCCCCACCCAGGGCTAGAACCTGGGGTGCCGGTGCCACAGGCAGAGGATTAGCCTAGTGAGCCGCAGCACCAGCAACAGTTGACACTTTTATTTATGAGTCAGTAATCATCTGAGGCTCTTGTCATGAGCTGCCAAGGCTATGGAAGGCTCTTGAGTTCACAGACTCCAACCTTATTTAGACAAGGCCATAATCAAAGTGAAAGTTCTCTCCTCCCTTCAGAGAAAGGCACCTCCTTTGATGGCCCGTTCTGACAAAATTTTGAACAACTGTGTTTTAATTTGAAGCCTTGTATTTGCCCAGTGTTTTTTTAAAGTGATTTGAGAAATCTAAAACAAAAATTATCCAATAAAACTGATGTCTGTTTGTCACATTGTGACATTGTGAAGCCATGATTTCAATATTATAACAGTAGTAAAGTATATTTTAGAATTTTGGATATTTTTACTTTCTGCAAGTTTAGCTATTTCAGTATAAATACACAGATGTGAGAATGATCATATAGTAGAACTGGGAAAAAGCTTATTTGTAAAGCTTCAACCTAAAATATGTAAATATTCAACTTTAAATGTGAAAATAATTCATTTTTGCAAATTTAAGTTAATATATTTGTTAGAAAGGTGCCCTTCACACACACACACACACACACATGCACACACATACTCATACACATTCATACACACACATGCACATTCACACACATGTACTCATACATGCACACACACAGATACACACACACACATTCACACTCAGTCATTAAACTACGGTAACCAAAAAAGTCTATTACATTCATGTGGTCTTTGGGAAACAAGCAAATCCATCTTCAAGAACATTTTCCAAAAAGATTTATTTATTTATTTGAAAGGCAGAGTTACAGACACACACACACACACACACACACAGATCTTCCATTTGCTGGTTCACTCTCCAAATTGCCAGATCTGGGCCAGTCCAAGGCTAGGAGCCAGGAGCTTCTTCCAGGTCTTCCATGTGGGTGCAGGGGCCCAAGGACTTGGGCCATCTTCTGCTGCTTTCCCAGGCGCATTAGCAGGGAGCTGGATCAGAAGTAGAGCAGCCAGAACAAGCACCAGCACCTATATGTGATACTGGCCCCACAGGTGGAGGTTACCTGCTACACCACAGTGCTGGCCTCTCTTCAAGGACATTTATATTTATTTGACAGTAAGAAAGAGAATGCTTCTATCCACTGGTTCACTCCCCAGATGGCTGCAATGACCAGGGCTGAGTCAGGCAGAAGCCAGGAGCCTGGAATTTCTTCCAGGTCTCCCACGTGGGTGGCAGGGGCCCAAGTACTTGGACCGTTCTCTGCTGCTTCCCCAGGCAGACTGTCTGGGAGCTGGATGGGAAGCAGAGCAGCCTGGACCAGTGCTCCAGTATGGGATGTCTGCATCAGCTTAACCCATTGTACCACAATGCTGGCCTCTGTCTGCAAGGACATTTAGGTCGGGCACAGATAGGTGAAGATGAGACCCTGATTAGGATGTCTTTATGGAGAAGGTGCTGTGCACGAATGAGAGCTATGACATCAAAATCCTCTTCCCCAATTGTGTTGAAAGGTTTCTTCTGACTTTTGTCACTCAGTCTAATAAGAAATAAAATTGATAATGAAATAGATGGTCTGTTTCATAGTATAGCTTACATTTCACTAACTCAAAATGTGTTGGGAGTGAGAGAGACTTTTAGGAGAAAAACAACATTCTAAACAAATTATAAAAGATGAATATTAAAAGGTACTAATGATTTTTGAAAAATATTTGGAAGGAAGATATGATAACCAGAGTTCCATCTGGTTACACAAATTTATTCTCAGAGGTTGTGAGACTTTTTGAAAACTACAAGATAAACAACAAATCATTAGAGGTGAAATTTGTTTGTCTTTCTTCTTAATAGGTGAACATTATACCATTGATTGCCAAAGCAGATACGATTTCTAAGAGTGATTTACCGAAGTTTAAGAGTAGGATTATGAGTGAGTTGAGCAGCAATGGCATCCAAATATACCGCTTCCCAACAGATGATGAAACTACGGCTCAGGTGAACGCCTCCATGAATGTAAGCTTCTGTTTAGTTGTTTTACATGTGAGAATGAAGATACCATTTATAAGTAGCAATATTAGTCATATGTTTCATTTGTATCTGACAAAAACAAGATTAATAATGTGTTTTCCCCAAAATCCAGTGCAAGGAGACATTTTCTTGACCTTGAAAATGTTTTCCAAGAATCAGTACTTTCTTACGGCTTCATTTAATCTTAATTCCCATATTCAAAGATACATGTAACCATCATATGATAATATGGACATTTTGATGATATTAATTCTTCTAATTCACCAATATACAAGTTTTTTCCCCATATTTTGGTGTCATTTTTTTCAGTAATTTTTTTTTTTTTTTTTTACTTTTTAATAAAAAGTTTTATTTAATAAATATAAGTTTGAAAGTACAACTTTTGGATTATAGTGGTTTTACCCCCATAAGAACCCTCCTACCCACAAACCATCCCATCTCCTACTACTTCTCCCATCCCATTATTCATTTTTTTTGATTTTTTAACTTTTATTTAATGAATATAAATTTCCAAAGTACGACTTATAGATTACAATGGCTTCCCCCCCCAATACCGTCCCTCCCACCCACAACCTTCCCCTTTCCCAAACTCTCTCCCCTTCCATTCACATCAAGATTCATTTTCGATTATCTTAATATACAGAAGATCAGCTTAGTATACATTAAGTAAAGATTTCAACAGTTTGCTCCCACACAGAAACATAAAGTGAAAAATAATAGATGATTTTTTAAATGATGATGAAATCAGATCAGACCTATTGTCATGTTTAATCCCAGTGAGAGTCAAGTTGGGAATTGATAATTTCTTTCTTTTTTTTTTTTACAGAAGATAAGTTTAGTATACATTAAGTAAAGATTTCAACAGTTTGCACCCCCATAGAAACACAAAGTGAAATATACTGTTTGAGTACTCGTTATAGCAACAAATCCCAATGTACAGCACATTAAGGACAGAGATCCTACATGAGGAGCAAGTGCACAGTGACTCCTGTTGTTGACTTTACCAATTGACACTCCTGTCTATGGCATCAGTAATCTCCCTATGCTCCAGTCATGAGTTTCCAAGGCTATGGAAGCCCTCTGAGTTCTCCGACTCTTATCTTGTTTAGACAAGGTCATAGTCAAAGTGGAGGTTCTCTCCTCCCTTCAGGGAAAGGTACCTCCTTCTTTGAAGACCTGTTCTTTCCACTGGGATCTTACTCACAGAGATCTTTCATTTAGGTTTTTTTTGTTGTTGTTGTTTGTTTTTTTTTTTTCTTTTGCCAGAGTGCCTTGGCTTTCCATGCCTGAAATACTCTCATGGGCTTTTCAGCCAGATCTGAATGCCTTTAGGGCTGATTCTGAGGTCAGAGTGCTGTTTAGGACATCCACCATTCTATGAGTCTGCTGAGTATCTCGCTTCCCATGTTGGATCACTCTCCCCTTTATTTATTCTATCAGTTAGTATTAGCAGGTACTAGACTTGTCTATGTGCTCCCTTTGACTCTTAGACCTTTCATTATGATCAATTGTGAACTGAAATTGATCACTTGGAATAGTGAGATGGCATTGGTACATGCCACCTTGATGGGATTGAATTGGAATCCCTGGTATGTTTCTAACTCTACCATTTGGGGCAAGTCAGCTTGAGCATGTCCCAAATTATACATCTCTTCCCTCTCTTATTCCCACTCTTATATTTAAAAGGGATCACATTTCAGTTAATTTTCAACACTTAAGAATAACTGTGTATTAATTACAGAATTAAACCAGTCATATTAAGTAGAACAGACAAAAAAAAACTACTAAGAGGGATAAAGTATTAAGTTGTTCATTAACAGTCAGGGCTATGCTGATCAAGTCACCGTTTCTCAGTGTCCATTTCACTTCAGGAAGTTTCCTTTTTGGTGTTCAGTCAGTTGTCACCGATCAGGGAGAACATATGGTATTTGTCCCTTTGGGACTGGCTTACTTCACTCAGCATGATGTGTTCCAGATTCCTCCATTTTGTTGCAAATAACTGGATTTCATTGTTTCTTACTGCGGTATAGTATTCTTTTTTTTTTTTTAACTTTTATTTAATGAATATACGTTTCCAAAGTACGAATAATGGATTACTATGGCTTCCCCCCCATACCGTCCCTCCCACCCACAACCCTCCTCTTTCCCACTCCCTCTCCCCTTCCATTCACATCAAGATTCATTTTCGATTATCTTAATATACAGAAGATCAGCTTAGTATACATTAAGTAAGGATTTCAACAGTTTGCTCCCACACAGAAACATAAAGTGAAAAATAATAGATGATTTTTTTTAATGATGATGAAATCAGATCAGACCTATTGTCATGTTTAATCCCAGTGAGAGTCAAGTTGGGAGTTGATAGTTTCTTTTTTTTTTTTTTTTTTTTTTTTTTTACAGAGGATCAGTTTAGTATGCATTAAGTAAGGATTTCAACAGTTTGCACCCCCATAGAAACACAAAGTGAAATATATTATTTGAGTACTCGTTATAGCATTAAATCTCAATGCACAGCACATTAAGGACAGAGATCCTACATGAGGAGTAAGTGCACAGTGACTCCTGTTGTTGACTTTACCAATTGACACTCCTGTCTATGGCATCAGTAATCTCCCTATGCTCCAGTCATGAGTTTCCAAGGCTATGGAAGCCCCTTGAGTTCTCCGACTCTTATCTTGTTTAGACAAGGTCATAGTCAAAGTGGAGGTTCTCTCCTCCCTTCAGAGAAAGGTACCTCCTTCTTTGAAGACCTGTTCTTTCCACTGAGATCTCACTCACAGAGATCTTTTTCCAGAGTGTCTTGGCTTTCCATGCCTGAAATACTCTCATGGGCATTTCAGCCAGATCTGAATGCCTTTAGGGCTGATTCTGAGGCCAGAGTGCTATTTAGGGCATCTGCCATTCTATGAGTCTGCTGAGTATCTCGCTTCCCATGTTGGATCACTCTCCCCTTTATTTATTCTATCGGTTAGTGTTAGCAGGTACTAGACTTGCTTATGTGCTCCCTTTGACTCTTAGTCCTTTCATTATGATCAATTGCGAACTGAAATTGATCACTTGGACTAGTGAGATGGCATTGGTACATGCCACCTTGATGGGATTAAATTGGAGTCCCCTGGTATGTTTCTAACTCTACCATTTGGGGCAAGTCAGCTTGAGCATGTCCCAAATTATATATCTCTTCCCTCTCTTATTCCCACTCTTATGTTTAACAGGGATCACATTTCAGTTAAATTTCAACACTTAAGAATAACTGTGTATTAATTACAGAATTAAATCAGTCATATTAAGTAGAACAGACAAAAAAACTACTAAGAGGGATAATGTATTAAGTTGTTCATTAACAGTCAGGGCTATGCTGATCAAGTCACCATTTCCCATAGTGTCCCTTTCACTTCAACAAGTTTCCATTTTGGTGTTCAGTCAGTTGTCACCGATCAGGGAGAACATATGGTATTTGTCCCTTTGGGACTGGCTTATTTCACTCAGCATGATGTGTTCCAGATTCCTCCATTTTGTTGCAAATGACTGGATTTCGTTGTTTCTTACTGCAGTATAGTATTCTAAAGAGTACATATCCCATAATTTCTTTATCCAATCTACCGTTGATGGGCATTTAGGTTGGTTCCAGGTCTTAGCTATTGTGAATTGAGCTGCAATAAACATTAGGCTGCAGACCGCTTTTTTGTTTGCCAATTTAAATTCCTTTGGGTAAATTCCAAGGAGTGGGATGGCTGGGTCGAACGGTAGGGTTATCTTCAGGTTTCTGAGGAATCTCCAGACTGATTTCCATAGTGGCTTGACCAGTTTGCATTCCCACCAACAGTGGGTTAGTGTCCCTTTTTCCCCACATCCTCGCCAGCATCTGTTGTTGGTAGATTTCTGAATGTGAGCCATTCTAACCGGGGTGAGGTGGAACCTCATTGTGGTTTTGATTTGCATTTCTCTGATTGCTAATGACCTTGAACATTTTTTCATGTGCCTGTTGGCCATTTGGATTTCCTCTTTTGAAAAATGTCTATTGAGGTCCTTGGCCCATCTCTTAATTGGGTTGTTGGTTTTGTTTTTGTGGAGTTTCTTGATCTCTTTGTAGATTCTGGTTATTAACCCTTTATCTGTTGCATAGTTTGCAAATATTTTTTCCCATTCTGACGGTTGTCTCTTCACTCTCCTGACTGTTTCTTTTGCAGTACAGAAACTTCTCAATTTGATGCAATCCCAATAGTTGATTTTGGCTTTGACTGCCTGTGCCTCCCGGGTCTTTTCCAGAAATTCTTTGCCTGTGCCAATATCTTGAAGGGTTTCTCCAATGTTCTCTAGTAACTTGATGGTGTCAGGTCGTAGATTTAGGTCTTTAATCCATGTTGAGTGGATTTTTGTGTAAGGTGTAAGGTAGGGGTCTTGCTTCATGATTCTGCACGTGGAAATCCAATTTTCCCAGCACCATTTATTGAATAGACTGTCCTTGCTCAAGGAATTAGTTTTAGATCCTTGATCAAATATAAGTTGGCTGTAGATGTTTGGGTTGATTTCTGGTATTTCAATTCTGTTCCATTGGTCTATCCTTCTGTTTCTGTACCAGTACCATGCTGTTTTGATTACAACTGCCCTGTAGTATGTCCTGAAATCTGGTATTGTGATGCCTCCGGCTTTGTTTTTGTTGTACAAGATTGCTTTAGCTATCCGAGGTCTCTTGTGCCTCCATATAAATTTCAGCACCAATTTTCCCAGATCTGAGAAGAAGGTCTTCGGTATCTTGATTGGTATTGCATTGAATCTATAAATTGCTTTTGGGAGAATGGACATTTTGATGATATTGATTCTTCCAATCCATGAGCATGGAAGATTTTTCCATTTCTTGGTATCCTCTTCTATTTCTTTCTTTAAGGTTTTGTAATTTTCATCGTAGAGATCTTTAACGTCCTTGGTTAAGTTTATTCCAAGGTATTTGATTGTTTTTGTAGCTATTGTGAATGGGATTGATCTTAGAAGTTCTTCCTCAGCCATGGCATTGTCTGTGTATACAAAGGCTGTTGATTTTTGTGCATTGATTTTATACCCTGCTACTTTGCCACTCTTCTATGAGTTCCAATAGTCTCTTGGTAGAGTTCTTTGGGTCCCCTAAATAAAGAATCATGTCATCTGCAAAGAGGGATAGTTTGAGTTCTTCCTTCCCAATTTGTATCCCTTTAATTTCTTTTTCTTGCCTAATAGCTCTGGCTAGAACCTCCAGAACTATATTGAATAGCAGTGGTGAGAGTGGACATCCCTGTCTGGTCCCAGATCTCAGTGGAAATGCTTCCAACTTTTCCCCATTCAATAGGATGTTGGCTGTGGGTTTTTCATAGATTGCTTTGATTGTATTGAGGAATGTTCCTTCCAAACCCAGTTTGCTTAGAGTTTTCATCATCAACGGGTGTTGTATTTTATCAAATGCTTTCTCGGCATCTATTGAGAGAATCATATGGTTTTTCTTCTGCAGTCTGTTAATGTGGTGTATCACATTGATTGTCTTGCGCACATTAAACCATCCCTGCATACCAGGGATAAATCCCACTTGGTCTGGGTGAATGATCTTTCTGATGTGTTGTTGCATTCTATTGGCGAGAATTTTATTGAGGATTTTTGCATCTATGTTCATCAGGGATATTGGTCTGTAATTCTCTTTCAGTGCTGCATCTTTTCCTGGCTTAGGAATTAAGGTGATGCTGGCTTCATAGAAAGAATTTGGGAGGATTCCCTCTTCTTCAATTGTTCTGAATAGTTTGAGAAGAATTGGAGTTAGTTCTTCTTTAAATGTCTGGTAGAATTCAGCAGTGAATCCATCTGGTCCTGGGCTTTTCTTTGTTGGGAGGGCCTTTATTACTGTTTCAATTTCTGTCTCAGTTATGGGTCTGTTTAGGTTTTCGATGTCTTCCTGGTTCAATTTAGGTAGGTTGCATGTGTCCAGGAATCTATCCATTTCTGATAGGTTTCCCTGTTTGCTGGCATACAAGTCCTTGTAGTAATTTCTGATGATTCTTTTTATTTCTGTGGTGTCTGTTGTTACATTTCCTTTTTCATCTCTGATTTTATTGATTTGGGTCTTTTCTCTTCTTTTTTTAATTAGTTGGGCCAATGGGGTGTCAATTTTGTTTATTTTTTCAAAAAACCAGCTCCTCGTTTGGCTGATTTTTTGTAATGTTTTTCTTGATTCAATCCTGTTGATTTCTTCTCTGATTTTAATTATTTCTCTTCTCCTACTAGATTTGGGTCTGGTTTGCTGTAGGTTTTCTAGATCCTTGAGGTGAATAGAAAGCTCATCTATTTGGTGCCTTTCCAATTTCTTGATGTAGGCACCTATTGATATAAACTTTCCTCTTAACACTGCTTTTGCTGCGTCCCATAAGTTTTGGTATGTTGTGCTGTTATCCTCATTTACTTCCAGAAAGTTTTTGATTTCTCTTTTGATTTCTTCTATGACCCATTGTTCATTCAGGAGCATGTTGTTCAATCTCCATGTGTTTGCGTATGCTCTAGGGATTCCTGAGTTGTTCATTTCCAACTTCATTCCTTTATGGTCTGAGAAGCTGCATGGTATGATTCTAATTCTTTTGAATTTGCTGAGACTTGCTTTATGGCCTAGTATGTGGTCAATCCTAGAGAAGGTTCCATGTACTGCTGAGAAGAATGTATAATCTTTAGCTGTAGGATTGAAAGTTCTGTATATATCTGTTAGATCCATTTGGGCTATAGTGTCGTTTAAATCTACTGTATCCTTGTTGATCTTCTGTCCTATTGATCTGTCTATTTCTGAGAGTGGAGTATTGAAGTCCCCCAGTACTATTGTATTGGGGTCTAAGTCTCCCTTTAAGTCCGTTAACAAATCTTTTAGATAAACCGGTGCCCTGTAGTTAGGTGCATATACATTGATAATTGTTATATCTTCCTGTTGAATTGATCCCTTAATCATTATGTAGTGTCTCTCTTTGTCTCTCTTAATGGTTTTTGTGGTAAAGTTTATGGTGTCTGATATTAAGATGGCTACGCCCGCTCTTTTTTCATTTCTGTTGGCATGGTATATCTTTTTCCAGCCTTTCACTTTCAGTCTGTATGGATCTTTGTTGGAAAGATGTGTTTCTTGTAAGCAGCAAATAGATGGGTTTTGTTTTTTAACCCAATCAGCCAAACGGTGTCTTTTAACTGGACAGTTCAGGCCATTCACGTTCAATGTGACTAATGATAAGTGGTAACTTTGCCCTGCCATTTACCAAAGATAAGTTCTAATATATGCTTTGAATTCCCTGTGATCTTTTGCTGTGAGCTTTCCTTCCTTGGTTTCCTTCCTTTACCTTCTTTCATATTGATGACCGTGTTTCTTTGTTTCTGTGTGTAACACATCTTTAAGCATCTTTTGCAGGGCTGGATGAGTGGCAACAAATTCTTTCAATTTCTGTTTGCTATGAAAAGTCTTTATTTCACCTTCATTCACAAATGATAGCTTTGCAGGATATAATATTCTGGGCTGGCAGTTGTTCTCTCTTAGTACCTGGGCTATATCTCGCCATTCCCTCCTAGCTTGTAGAGTTTCTGATGAGAAGTCAGCTGTGAGTCTGATTGGAGATCCTCTGAGAGTAATCTGACGTTTCTCTCTTGCACATTTTAGGATCTTTTCTTTATGTTTCACTGTGGAGAGTTTAATTACAACGTGCCGTGGTGAGGGTCTCTTTTGGTCGTGTTTATTAGGGGTTCTGTGAGCTTCCTGTACTAGGATTTCTCTGTCCTTCTCCAAACCTGGGAAATTTTCTGCTAATATCTCACTAAAAAGGCCTTCTAATCCTTTCTCCCTCTCCATGCCTTCAGGAACTCCTAGAACCCGAATGTTGGGTTTTTTAATAGTATCCTGAAGATTCCCGACAATATGTTTTAGATTCCTAATTTCCTCTTCTTTTCTTTGGTCTGACTGTATCCTTTCCTGTTCTCTGTCTTCTAAGTCCGATATTCTCTCTTCTGCTTCTCCCATTCTGTTTGTAAGGCTCTCTATTGTGTTTTTCATTTGATCTATTGAATTCTTCACTTCAGTCACTATCCCAGTTTCCTGTTGTACTAGTTGTTTCATTTCATTTTGATTCCTCCTTAATATTTCATTTTCACGAGAGAGATTTTCTATCTTGTCCATTAAGGATTTCTGTAGTTCAAGAATTTGTTTTTGAGAACTTCTTAATGTTCTTATCAATTTTTTGAGATCTGCTTCTTGCATTTCTTCTATGTCATCATCCTCATAATCTTGAATTGGGGTGTCTTTTTCATTTGAGGGCTTCATGGTGACTTCCTTGTTTTTATTACCTTGGTTTTTGCGTTTGTTATTTGTCATATTGGAGATATTTGGTTTCTTCACTGTGGTGCTTTTTCTTGTTATACTATGACTCTAGATTAAGTGGACTATCTGTTTTTGATGGAGCCTTAGGGCTTGAGATGGGTGTGGCCTGAGAGCTCTGTTTGGTGTGCCAAAGGTGACACTCCCAGGTTAGGCGTGGTAAACCTCTCTCTCTCTCTCTCTCTCTCTTTTTTTTTTGATTCAACAGGGAAGTTATTCTGCACCGCTGAACAAAGTTGGAGGTAGTTAGCAGGCAAATGATATACCCACAGGAGCCAGAGATCAGAAGCTCTTTCCCAAGGACCACACAGGGAATCTGTTCGGCCCTTAGAGTGGGCTCAAATTCTCCTTCAGTCTCCCACTGGGTTGCCAAAGTTACGGAATTGTAGCGTCTCTGGAGAGTGCTCACGTGAATTCCGTGAGTTCTCTCCCCCACCGTCTCTTTTTTCACAGTCTCCGTTCAGTAGCACCATAAATTTACTAAGTCCTAATCTCCTGTTAATTCGCCCCACCCAGAGTCAGGTTTTACTGCTAGGCTCAGGGCCGGTGCAGACCTGAGGTCGCTCTGCTTATGACGTATGTCCAAGATGGCGCCTGCTCTTTGTCTTGCTCGCCCTTGAGAGGTGAGCGGAGAGAGAGAAACCCGTGTCCATACCAGTCACCTTTTTTTTTTTTCCCTCTCTCTCTCTTCCAGTTAGCTTGGTGAAGTCCCCCCCGCCCCGGGGGTCGTTCCCTCTAGTCTCCTCTCTCCGCTTGCCTGCCGGTGTCTGGGGTTATTGAGGTTCGGCTCACCTCGCGTTCCAGCGCTGGTGTGTTGAGTCTGCCGCTGATGTCCCGAACTGTGGGCTCCCACGCTCTCCACGCAGGTCTGCTCCCCTTCCAGCGCCGATGTGTGGACTCGGAGCCCTGGACTTCCCAAGTCTCCCCGCTGTTGCACTCCCCTTCGAGCTCTTGCGCGCAGACCCTGCAGCTTGCGCAGCTCAGTCCCGTGGCTCGGCTTCCGCGGCTCAGTCCCGCGGCTCGGTCCTGCGGTTCGGCTTTCGCGCGCAGTGGGCGACCTTGTTCTCCCAGTAGGTCCTCCGATTCACGCCCACTGGATCCAGAAGGGTTTTGTCTGCAATATTTTCCTGGTTCTTTTTTCTGAGGCTACCGTAACTCCCCTTTTATTAAACTAAATTTTCCCGGACTATCGGTGCGCGCCCTCACTATTCCGCCATCTTGGCTCCGCCCTCTCAGTAATGTTTTGTAATTTTCATTGTAGAGATATTTCCCATCCATTACTAAATTTATTCCTGGTGTTTACATTTTTTTGTAAATATTGTGAATAGTGTTGAACTTACAAATTCTCAGTCATGCCATTGTTTGTGTATACAAAGGCTTTTCTTTTTTGTGAGCATCTTATTGCTGATTCAGTCTCTGTTTTGTTTATTGGTCTATTTAAGTTTTCTATGTCTTCATGACTCAATTTGGTAGATTGAATGTGTCCAGAAATCCATCCATTTCTTCTAGGTTTTCCAATTTGTTGGCATAGACCTGTTTGTAGTAATTCTTTTTGATTCATTTTGTTTCAATGCTATACAATCTAACACCTTATTTTTTGTCTCTGATTTTATTAATTTGGGTCTTCTCCCTTTTTCTGATAAGTTGGGCCAATGGTGTATCAATTTTGCTTTTTTTTTTTTTCTAAATCCAGCTCTGCAATTCACTGTTCTTTTGTTATGTTTATTTCAACTTTATTTCTTCTCTACTTTTAATTATTTTTCCCTCCTATTTGATTTGGTTTGTTCTTATTTTCCTAGGTCTTTGAAATGCATTTTTAGTCATTTAGTTGCTGTGTTTGCAATTTTTTCATGTACTCATTGCTATAAACTTCTCTCTTAACACTGCTTTTGCTATATCCTACAAGTTTTGGTATGTTGTGTTGTCATCTTCATTTGTTTCCTGGAGTTTTTTTTTTATTTCCTGGCACACTGTTCATTCAAGAATGTGTTGTTAGTGTTCATACTTTGCATATTTTCTACAATCCGTTAAGTTGTTAATTTCCAACTTCATTCCATTGTGGACAAAGAGATACATGGTATGATTTCAGTTTGCTTGAATATGTTGAATCTTGCTTTATGGCCTAGCACATGGTCTGTACTAGAGAAAGTTCAAGCACTGATGAAAAGAATGTGTATTCTGCAGCTTTAGGATGAGATGTTCTATAGGTGTCAGTTAGGTCCATTTAGTCCATAGTGTAGATTAGCTCTGTTGTTTCTGTGTTGATTTTTAGCCTAGTTGATCTGTCCATTGATGAAAGTGGGATGCTTAAGTCTCCTATTTTTATTGTTTTGGAGTCTGTGTCTCCCATTAAATACATTATCATTAGTTTTAAATAGCCGGATGCCCTGGAACTGGGTGCATATACATATCTCCCTGTTGAATGGGACCCTTAATCATTACATAGCACCCTTCTTTGTCTCTTTTAACAGTTTTTGTGCTAAAGTCTATTTTGTCTATTGTAATGGCTCCTCTTGCTTGTGTTGTCTTTACTTTCCATTGCCATGGAATATCTTTTTCTATCCTTTCACTTTCAGTCTGTGTGTATCATGTTGGTGATGTGCTTTTATTGTAGGCAGCAAATAGATGAGTTTTGTTTTTAATCCAGTCAGCCAGCCTGTATCTTTTAACTGGAGAATTTAGGCCATTTATATTCAAGGTTATTATTGATAAGTAATTATCTGGTCCTGCCATTTTTTCCCTTAAGTATACCTATTGTTAGTTTGGAATTTCCTTTGTACATTTACTATGATATTTTCTGCCTTCACTCTTTCATATTGCTGAATCTGTATTTCTGTGTATAGCAAGTCCTTAAGTGTCATTTGTAAGGCCTGGTGAGTGATTACAAATTCTTTGAATTTCTGTTGTTTTGGAAGGTCTTCATTTTACCTTCATTTATAAATGAGAGCTTTGCTGGGCAGAGTATTCTGGGTTTACAGTTTTTTTCTTTTAGTACTTGGACTGTGTTTCTCCATTCTCTCCTATCCTGTAACCTTTCTGTTGGGAAGTCAGCTGTCAGTCTAGTTGGAGGTCCTCTGCAGGTAATTTGGTCTTTCTCTCCTACACATTTTAAAATCTTTTCTTTATGTTTTGCTGTTGAAAGTTTGACTATAAGGGCCAGTTCTGTGGTGCAGTGAGTACGGGAATAAATCCTGGCTGTTCCATTTCCAACCCAGCTCTCTGCTATGGCCTGGGAAAACAGAAAATGGCCCAAGTTCTTGGGCCCCTGCACCCACATGGGAGACCTAGAAGAAGCTCCTGGCTCTTGGCTTCAGATTGATCTAGCTCCAGCCATTACAGCTACTTGGTGCGGGTGAACCAGTGGATGGAAGATCCATTCTCTCTCTCTCCCTCTCTGTAACTCTGCCTTTCAAATAAATAAATAAATCTTTTATTTTTTATTTATTTATTTTTGACAGGCAGAGTGGACAGTGAGAGAGAGAGAGAGACAGAGAGAAAGGTCTTCCTTTGCCATTGGTTCACCCTCCAATGGCCGCTGCAGCCGGCGCACTGTGGCGGGTGCACCACACTGATCTGATGGCAGGAGCCAGGTACTTCTCCTGGTCTCCCATGGGGTGCAGGGCCCAAGCACTTGGGCCATCCTCCACTGCACTCCCTGGCCACAGCAGAGAGCTGGCCTGGAAGAGAGGCAACCGGGACAGAATCTCGTGCCCTGATTGGGACTAGAACCTGGTGTGCCAGTGCTGCAAGGCAGAGGATTAGCCTAGTGAGCCGCGGCACTGGCCTAATAAATAAATCTTTTAAACAACTGCATGAGAGCAAAAAAAAAGGAAGTTTGGCTATAATGTGTTGTGGTGAAGCTCCTTTCTGGTCATGTCTGCACTTGAATGTTCCTATCTTTATTCAAATTAGGGAAGATTTCTGCTATTATTTCATCAACTAGGACTTATTATCCATTCTCTTTCCTCACCTTCAGGAACTCATAAGACACATGTGCTAGGTTGTTTGATAGTATCCTACAGATCTTGAACAGTATTTTCAGTTTTTTTAATTTTTCATATTTTTTCTTGTTGGTTGAGATATTTCCAAGGATTTGTCTTCTTTTTCTTTTTTTGTTAAGACAGTGGGAGAACCATTTTTAAAAAAATTTATTTATTTATTTGAAAGGCAGAGTTACACAGAGAGAGAGAGAGTTAGAGACAGAAGGAGAGAGAGTGGAAAGGGGGAGAGAGAGTGGGAGAGAGAGAGATATTCCATGTGGGGGTTTCCTCCCTAAGTGGCTGCAATATCCAGGACTGGGCCAAGCCAAAGCCAGGAGCCAAGAACTCCCTCAGAGTCTCTCGTGTGCCTGATAGGGGTCCTAGCACTTGGTTCATGTTCCACTGCTTTCCCAGGCACATTAGCAGGAAACTGGATGGGAAGTAGGGCAGCCTGGGCTTGAACCAGTGCCCATATGGGATTTGGATTCCCATGGCATGTTTCTAGCTTTACTCTTAGGGGTAAGTCTGAGTGAGCGTGTGCCAAACTGTGCACCTCCTCCTTCTCTTATTCCCACTTTTAGTTTTTTTTTTTAAAGATTCATTTATTTTACTTGAAAGTCACAGTTAGAGAGAGGAGAGGCAGAGAGAGAGAGAGAGGAGTTGGGGAGAGAGGGCTTCCATTCGCTGGGTCACTCCCCAGATGGTCAAAATGCTGGAGCTGCACCCATCTGAAGCCAGGAGCCAGGAGCTTCTTCTGGGTCTCCCATGTGGGTGCAGAGGCCCAGGGACTTGGGACATCTTCTACTGCTTTTTCAGGACATAGCAGAGAACTGGATCAGAAATGGAGTAGCTGAGTCTCGAACCAGTGCCCATATGGGATACGGGCACCACAGGCAGCGACTTTACCTGCTACACCACAGCGCCACCCCTCCCCCTCTTATTTTTAACAGGGATCAATTTTCCATTGAATTTAAACACCTAAGAATAATTGTGTGTTAATTAAAGAGTTCAACCAATGGTATTAAGTAGAAAAAGAAAATACTAAAAAGAATAAAATAGTAAGCTGTTCCTAGATAGTCAGGACAAGGGCTGATCAAGACATTGTTTCTCATAGTGTCCATCTCACTTCTACAGGCTTCCTTTTAGGTGCTCAGTTAGTTGTCACCGATCAGGGAGAACATATGATATTTGTCCCTTTGGGGCTGGCTTATTTCACTCAGCATGATGTTTTCCAGATTCCTCCATCTTGTTTCAAGTGACTGGATTTCCTTCTTTTTTTTTTTTTTTTTTTTTTTTTTTTTTTACCGCTGTGTAATATTCTATAAAGAGTACATATCCAATCTTCTGTTGGTGGGCATTTAGGTTGATTCCATGTCTTAGCTATTTTGAATTGAGCTGCAATAAACATCGAAGTTCAGATAACTTTTTTTGACTTTAATTACCCTTGGGTAAATTCCAAGGAGTGGGATGGCTGGGTCCTGTGGTAGGGTTATATTCAGGTTTCTGAGGAATCTCCAAACTGTCTGCCATAGTGGCTTTACTAGTTTGCATTCCCACCAACAGTGGATTAGTGTGCGTTTTTCCTTACATCCTCGCCAACATCTGTTGTTAGTTGATTTCTGTATGTAAGCCATTCTAACCGGGGTGAGGTGAAACCTCATTGTGGTTTTGATTTGTATTTCCCTGATGTCTAGTGATCCTGAATTTTTTTCATGTGTCTGTTGGCTGTTTGGATTTCTTCTTTTGAAAAATGTCTGTTTTGGTCATTGGCCCATCTCTTAAGGACTTTAAGATTTTTTTAAATGGTGGAATAATATTCCCTTGTGTATATGTACCAAGTTTTCTTTACTCATTCATGTATTAAAGGACATTTAGGTTGATTCTCTATCCTGGATATTGTGAATAGAAGTATTGTACACCTTTTGTTAAATATATTTATAAGTATTTTATTTTTGATGCAATTGTAATTAGAATTATTATTATTTTTAAAAGAATTACTTTTATTTATTTGAAAGAGTTAGAGAGGTAGAGGCAGAGAGAGAGGTCTTCCATCCACTTGTTCACTCCCCTGATGGCAGATGGAGCTGAGCTGATCTGAAGCCAGGAGCTTCTTCCTGGTCTCCCACATGGGTTCTTAGGCCATCTTCCACAGCTTTCTCAGGCCGTAGCAGAGAGCTGGATCGGAAGGGGAGCAGCTGGGACTTTAACTGGTGTCCACATGGGATGCTGACGCTTCAGGTCAGGGCTTTAACCTGTTGCGCCACAACGCTGACCCCATAACTAGAATTATTTTATTAACTGCATTTTAGGTGTTTTATTGTGAATATATGAAAATGCAGTTAATTTGTGTATACTGATCTTACATTCTGCAGTCTTGCCAAATGCATTAATTAATTTTATAATTTTTAGTGGATTCCTTAGGCTTTTCTGTTCATAAGATCATATTATATGTGAATAAGGATAATTTTAATCTTATTTTCAAACCAGATGCCTCTGGCTAGAATCTCTAATGGAATGTTTCATAGAGGTGGTGATTGGATATCCTTAGCTTTTCCTGATCTTATGGTGAAGTCTTTCACACATGGCATTATAATGCTAGCTGTAGTGTTTTCATAGACACTATCATCAATTTTAGGAAGTAATCTTCTTTTTAAAATTAAGGTTTGTTTAAAAGGAGTGACAAAGAGAGAGGGAGAGACAGAGAGAGGAGTCTTCCATGCACTGGTTCATTCCTCAAATGCTTGCAACAACTGGGACTGGCCCAGATTGAAGCTGGGAACCCAGAACTCCTGCCACAGAGCTGGTGGGAACCCAAATACTTGAGCTACCATCCAGTGCATTTCAGGCACATTAGTAGGAAGCTGGATCAGAAGCAGAGTGGCCACCACATAAACTGTGATATGATGAGATATAGGCCTTCGAAACAGTGGCCCACAATGTCACAACACCTGCTCCTGAGGAAGTTCCCTTCTGTTCTTAGGTTTTGGGGCAGTTTGTCATGAAGATTTATCGTTTATAATTTGTCAGACAGTTTTCTCTAATGAAATGATCATGCGGTTTTTGTTTTCATTCTATTGATTTGATATATTAAATAAATTGATATTTAGATGGTAAACAATTTGCATTTCTAGTATAATTCCATTTGGCCATAGTGTATTAATTTAAAATATATACTGCTCTATACCAGTATTTTGTTGAGGAGTTTTTTTTTTTTTAATTTTTTTGACAGGCAGAGTGGACAGTGAGAGAGAGACAGAGAGAAAGGTCTTCCTTTGCCATTGGTTCACCCTCCAATGGCCGTCACGGACGGCGCACTGCGGCCAGCGCACCACGCTAATCCTATGGCAGGAGCCAGGTACTTCTCCTGGTCTCCCATGCGGGTGCAGGGCCCAAGGACTTGGGCCATCCTCCACTGCACTCCCAGGCCACAGCAGAGAGCTGGCCTGGAAGAGGGGCAACCAGGACAGAATCCGGCACCCTGACTGGGACTAGAACCCGGTGTGCCGGCGCCGCAAGGCAGAGGATTAGCCTAGTGAGCTGCGGCACCGGGGAGGAGTTTTTTTTATCAGAGATATTGGCTTCTTAGTTTCTTGTGATTTCTTTCATTTATCAGTGTAGTTAGAAAATGAATTGGGGAGTGTGCCAGGTTATATTTATTGGAAAGGTTTGTGAGGAATTGACATTTCCCTCTTTAAAAATTTTGTTGAATTTAGTGGGGAAACTGTTCATCTCTTTGTGTATGATTTTTTAAAATTCTAACTCACTCCTTCACTTGTTACAGTTTATTATCTGTGTTTTTTGACTCAGTTTGGTAATCCTTATCTTCTAAACTTTTTTCATTACCTCTATGCTGTATAATTTTTTGAAGTAAGATTTTTGAGCATATTCCTGTATAATCCCTTTTATTTATGTAAAGTTGATAATGACATCTGTTTCATTTAAATTCTACTAAATTGCGAATTCTCTTTTTATCCTATCAGTTTCATTGATTTTTGAAGGCTTTGAAAGAGTCTGATATTCCAGTGTTTGTATCTATTCTATATTTCATTACCTTCTACTTAAATCTTTATTATTCCCTTTCTACTATTTTTAGGTTTGGTTTGATTTTCTTTTTGTAGTATCTTAAAGTGAATGGTTAGATTACTTACTTGAGATCTTGTTTCCTCTTTATACAAGCCTTTTTAGCTATAAATTTTCCCCTAAGCATTGCTTTGTACATATACTTTAAGCTTTTGTGTCTTTTGCCTTTATTTCTATTAATCTTGGTGTATTTATGTTCTCCGTTCTGTTTTGGGGTTTAGACTGTTGTTTAATTTTCACATATTTGTGAGATCGGAGGGGGCACGGGTGGCTGTCTTGCGGACCGAGGACTTCCTGGCCAGGGGCGCCCGGCCTCCCTTGTTGCTGGCCACCAGCCCCTTCCTCTTGGCAACAGCGGGTCCGGCCTTGGGCGCGGCGGTGCGGGAGGCGTGCCGTGCTGGGTCCTTGCGCGCGGGGGCGTCGTCCTCCGGTGGTCGGGCAGACTTGGGCCGGGGGGATGGGGGACCTCCCCGGCTGGCACTGCAGTGCCCGTGCCCCCAACCCTGGCCCAGGATGCTCCTGGGAGAGCGGACACGTCCCAGCCCAGCCCCCGGATGCGTGGGCACGGGGAGCCACAGCGCCCACCCTGCGACCCCCTTGCAGACACCATCGGCAGTTCCGGCCCCTCTCTGACACTGCCCAATGGAGGCTGCCTGTCAGCCATGGGGCTGCCACCAGGGCCAGGCCTGGAAGCCCTGGAAAAGGCCCTGGTTATCCAGGAGTCAGGAGGAAGAAGCTCCGGTTCCACCCCTGACTGCTGTACCTGCTGGTGAAGCAGGGGGAGCTGCAAAAGGTGATCCTGATGCTGCTGGACAGCCTGGACCCCAACATCCAGAGCGACAGCAGAGCGAGCGCACGCCGCTGCACGCAGCCGCCCAGAAGGGCTCCGTGGAGATCTGCCACGTGCTGCTGCAGGCTGGAGCCAACAGCAACGCCATGGACAAGCAAAGGGGACACCTCTGATGGAGGCCGTGCTGGACACCACCTGGAGGTGGCGCGCTACACGGTGCAGCGAGGCGGCTGTGTGTACAGCAAGGAGGATGGCACCACCTGCCTCCACCAGGCAGCCAAAGTTGGGAACCTGGAGATGGTCAGTCTGCTGCTCAGCACGGGACAGGTGGACGTCCGTGCCCAGGACAGTGGGGGGTGGACGCCCATCATCTGGGCCACGGAGCACCAGCACAATGAGGTGATTCGCATGCTGCTGACGCGGGATGCCGACGTCACCCTCACCGACAACGAGGAAAACATCTGCTCGCATTGGGCTTCCTTCACTGGCAGCGCTGCCATCGCTGAGGGCCTCCTGAACACCCGCTGTGACCTGCACGCCGTGAAGTACCACGGGGACACGCCCCTGCACGTCGCTGCCCAGGAGAGCAACCACGACTGCGTGCTCCTGTTCCTGTCCAAGGCGCCAACCCCGAGCTGCGCAACAAGGAGGGGGACACCGCGTGGGATCTGACCCCGGAGCGCTCTGACGTGTGGTTCACGAAGCAGCTCAACCACAAGCTCTGGCTCGGGGTGGGCAATTGCGCCATCCGCACGGAGATCATCTGCCGGGATGTGGCTCGAGGCTACGATAACGTGCCTATCCCCTGTGTCAATGATGTGGACAGGGAGCCCTGTCCTGAGGATTACAAGTACATCTCAGAGAACTGCGAGAGTTCACCATGAACACTGACCCCAGCATCACACACCTGCAGCACTGCACGTGTGTGGACGACTGCTCCAGCTCCAACTGCCTGTGCGGCCAGCTCAGCATCCGCCGCTGGTGTGATAAGCATGGGCAGCTGCTCCAGGAATTTAACAAGATCGAGCGGCCCCTGATTTTCGAATGTAACTGCAAGAACCAGGTGGTGCAGAGCGGCATCAAGGTGTGACTGTAGCTCTACCGGACAGCCAAGATGTCTAGGGGGTCCACGCCCTGCAGACCATCCCCCAGGGCACCTTCATCTGCGAGTACATTGGGGAGCTGATCTCCAACGCTGAGGCCAACGTGAGCGAGGATGACTCTTATTTCTTCGACTCAGACAACAAGCCGCTTCATCAACCACCTGTGCGACCACAACATCATCCCCATCCATGTCTTCAAGCTCCACCAGGACCTGCGATTTCCACACATTGCCTTCTTCAACTCTGTCGCTCCCCCTCTTTGTGGAGGAACGACACAGGACCCTGCGCTGTTCTTTCGTCTGCTCGGCCCTCCCCGGGTTTGCTGCTGGTTCTTCCCGGGTTGGCTACTATCCCTTCCACCTCCGTGGAAGGGCAGTTCCCCCTGGCCACATTCCCCACTTCCGCAGGGGAGCGGCACACCGCCGGCTGGCTCTCTCGGGGGCTGCACAGGTGTTCCCCTTAGATGTTCCTCTTAGATGTTCCCGGTGCATGCCGTCTCTCTCCTCCTTTATAGTCCTCCTCTGCCAATCCCAACTCGGCTGCCCACACGCCGAGTACGCTGCTCTCCTCCAATCAGGAGCAAGTCCTACAGTTTATTGGCTGAACTGGAGGCAGCTGTGTAGAAGCTGTTTTCTTCTCTCCCAGCGCCATATTGTGGGAGAGCAGATGCATAGAATAAGTCTTAATTCCAGTAACTTAGTCTAGTCCGAGTTGCTCCCCACAAACTCCTGCGACATCAGGACTGGAGAGGAGCTAGGATTTGACTATGGTGACCACTTCTGGGACATCAAAAGCAAATATTTCATGTGCCAGTGTGGATCTGAGAAGTGCAAGCATTCAGCCAAGGCCATTGCCCTGGAGCAGAGCAGCCTGGCCCGGATGGATCCTCACCCCAAGCTGCTGCCTGAGCTCGGCCCCCTGCCCCCTGTCAACACCTGAGCCTGGACCAATCCTGCCTCCCCCACCTCCACCCTGCACCCAGCAGCCTCCTCTACCATCTGCCCTCTCCTCTCCCACTACCCCGGCACACATTCCTGGACCAGAGACCCCAGCCTGGCCTTGGAAGTCTGACAGCCCCGTCCCCCAGAGCTGGTTCCTCCCTGGGAAGGGGGCTTCAGGGCTGGCCATCCCCTGTTCCCCATCCTCAGCTGACTTCTGATGAATTGAAATTGGGCCTCAATGCCAACTGGTTTCTTTTCGTTTTCAGTAAATGTTGGGTTTGGCAACAAAAAAAGTTTGTTTTTGTTGTTGGTTTTTTTCCCCCATATTTTTCTTTGAAATTCTTGGTATAATGTATCCACGACTTAGTATGTATCTAAGAAACAACACTTATAAGTTTATCAATGACTAAACTAAAAAAAATCCTGTGTACTGGTTTGCATTTGTATGAGTGGCATATTCTGAAATCTGCTGTGCTTGTATTGTGACTGTCACTATTTTTACATAATGCTATTTTACACAATGCCATGTTGTTACTCATAGCACTCTGACCTACTTTCATGTGGTAGGTTCTTCTCAGGAACTCAGTTTAACTATTATTTATTGACATATCATTGCCTCTGAAAAGATTCTACTGGCACAATTTATCATTAAAATTTTGAATCAAAAAAAAAGAGAAAAGTATGAAGTTCACAACTGTAAAACAATGTAGTCCTCCATATATTCCTACGGACTTCTAACGGTACAGCTTAACAATTAGCCATAGGACCCCAAAATCTCTTAAACTAGCTGATATGAATAGCAGCTTAAGTGTTATAAAGATCAAATAGATAGGAATAAATGGTTAAAGAGATCATATAAGTAGAACTAAGTGATTGGAAATAAGAATAGACAGAATTAAAAAAGAGTGAAGACTCCCAACATGGGAAGCAGTCCATACAGCAGACTCATAGAATGACAATTGCTTTAAGTAGCACTGTGACCTCAGAATCAGCCCTTAGGGCATTCCAGTCTGGCTGGAAAGCCCAGAGGAAACATTTCAGGCATGCTAAGGCAAGACACTATGGAAAAAAATGTCCTACATAAAGGGCCCCTGTGAGCGAGACCCCAGTGGAAAGAAGTGGCCTCCAAAGAAGGGTGTACTTTTTTCTGAAGGGAGAAGAGAACTTCCACTTTGCTTATGGCCTTGAGCTAGTGGATGCAAAAGGCTTCCAAAACTGAGGTGGCTCATGTCAAGGGCCTTGAGTGATCACTGATGTCATACTTAAGAGTTATTTGTTAAATGAACAAGAGTCACTGTGCACTAACTTCCTATGTAGGACCTCTGTCCACAAAGAGTTGTATCATGAGACTTAATAGTAAAACTTGATCTCAAGAATCACTTCCATTTTTTTAAAGACTTATTTATTTTATTTGAAAGTCAGAATTACACACAGAGAGAAGGAGAGGCAGAGAGAGAGAGGTCTTCCTTCCAATGGTTCACTCCCCAGTTGGCCGCATTGACTGGAGCTGCGCCTATCCAAAGCCAGGAACCAGGAGTTTCCTCCAGGTCTCCCAAATGGTTGCAGGGGCCCAAGGACTTAGGCCATCGTCTACTGCTTTTCCAGGACATAGCAGAAAGCTGGATCTGAAGTAGAGCAGCTGGGTCTTGAACTGGCACCCATTTGGGATGCCGGCACTTCAGGCCAGGTCATTAACCCACTGTGCCACAGCGCCGGCCCCAAGCATCACTTTCTTTTAGTGTATTAAATGGAGGATATTATTATGTCTCATAAGTTAAATCTAAGAGCTCACAAAAGAGGTATCATCCTTAGGTTCATCTTTAAAGGCAATTAAGTTTTGAAAAGGAAAGGAGGGAGAGGAAGGAAGGGAAAAGAGAAAGGGGAAAAAAGTGAAAACACCTTAGAGAAACAATAACATAGAACAGCCCTTGTCTAGACTACTGAGGAAGAGTTCTGTTAGTTTTTTATTCGATTTTTTCTTTTTCTTTCTTTTTCTTTCTCAGACTAAACAGGAGAGGGAGGAGGAGTAGATGAGAGGACAGGTACAGAAGAATTACTGTATTCCTAATGTTATATTTATGAGATGCATACAAATCAAATAAAGAAAATTCGATTAACTTCAAGTGAACACAGAAATAACTTTATTCTCTGATAGACGGAAGTAATTTCAACTATCAAACATGTCTTTCAACTGAAATGTAAACCACAAGAAATTAAAAATGTGATAGAAGACATCAACTGCAGAAGAGATGAAACATAAGAAAGAATCGGCTACTGAAGATAGGTTATGAGAATACACAGTAAGAGAAGGGAAAAATAAAAATTAACCAAAAGGAATGAGGAAAGTTCCTGAGAACCTTGTGACAGTGTGGAAAGAGCAATGGTTTCAGTGATTTGTCTTCAAGAAGGGCTTGAAAATGGGAAGGGGTGGAAAGTGTATTTGATAATACAATTTGTAATACAGGGAGATAGACTCCACTAAATAATATTAGGGGACTTAACAGCCCACTTTCATAAGTGGGCAGATCAGCCAGACAGAAAATAAGCAAAGAAACAGCAAAGTTTCTTGCAACCTGGATCAGCTGGATCTACGAGGCATCTGTAGAACATTCCATTTAGCTGCAGAGTGCACATTCGTCTAAACACATGGAAATTCTCCTGGATGGAGCACATGATAGGTCACAAAACAGTTGTCAGCAAGGTTTTAAAACTGGAATCCATATCAAGTATCTTTGCTAAAAACACTACAATAAAAGTAGACAAAATAACAAAACACTTTGGAAACTTAATAAAACTTCAGAAATTAAATAATGTATTCATGAACAAACAATTGATCAAGGAAGAAATTAAGAAGGAAGTTAAAAATTTCTTGAAATGAATTAAAATATTGGGGCCAGTGCATGGCTCAGTTGGTTAATTCTCTGCCTGTGGCACCGGCATCCCATGTGGGTACCAGTTCTAGTCCCGGCTGCTCCTCTTCCAGTCCGGCTCTCTGCTGTGGACTGGGAAGGCAGTGGAGGATGGCCTGGGTGCTTGGACCCCTGCACCTGTATGGGAAACCGGAGGAAGCACTAGGCTACTGGCTTCAGATTGGCGCAGTTCTAGCCATAGCGGCCATTTGGGGAGGGGGGTTGAACCAATGGAAGGAAGACCTTTCTCTCTGTTTCTCTCTCTCACTCTCTATAACTCTACCTGTCAAATAATAATAAAAAATAAATTAAAATATAACATGCCATGACCTGTGTAATACAGGTATAGCAGTGCTGATAAGGACATTTAGAGCAATTAGTGTGGCATAACAAACAGAAATATCTTAAGTAAACAAGTTACCACCTCACTTTACAGAACTAGAAAAACAAGAAAAAAAATCAAACCCAAAAGTAGTAGAAGAAAAGATGTAATAAAACTTACAGCAGAAATAAGGCCAATAGAGGCTAAGAAAACATAGCAAAAAGTTAACAACTGTATCTTTGTTTCTTTTTAAGGATTTATTTTATTTATTTGAAAGACAGAGTTACAAAGAGACAGAAGGAGAGGCAAAGAGAGAGAGAGGTCTTCCATCCACTCATCCACTGGTCCACTCCCCAGTTGGCTGCAACAGCCAGAGCTGTGCCGATCTGAAACCAGGAGCCAAGAGCTTCCTCCGGGTTTTCCCATGAGGGTGCAGGGGCCCAAGGACAGCAGAGAGCTGGACTGGAAGTGGAGCAGCTGGTCTCAAACCAGCGTCCATATGGGATGCCGCCGGCACTGCAGGCAGCGATTTACCCACTACATCACAGCACTGGCCCAAAAGCTGTCTCTTTGAAAAGTTAGAACTTCAAAAGCTTTTATATAAGCTAAGTAAGAAAAAAGGCATTTCAAATAAATAAAAATCAGATATTAAAAGAGACACATTGCCTCTGTATTACATAATACAAAAAATTAATGGAGATAATTGTGAACAATTAAACAGCAAAATATGATAATCCAGAAGAAATTGGCAAATTCTTAGAAGCACATGCCTTACTAGGATTGATTCATGAAGAAATAGAATGCCTAAGAGACGAATAAGGACTAGGGAGACTGAATTGGCAGAGTTAAGTTAGCCTGTCGGCAAGATTTTGCCTTTTTCTCTCTAACTCTACCTGTAGGAGCTCAATTATAGGGAATACTTACAAGGAATAGTTTTTTATCATGACCAATTATTTGACTAAGAAATGTTAATTATTCAACATTGCCATAGTACTTGATAATTTTGCATTTAGACATTTCCTTTATAACAGCTTCTATTCAGGTGGACAAATACACATAAGTTCCTATTGATCTTGAGCATATTTTAAATATTCCTTTACATCTTGTCCAAAACGTACTTTTACCTTCTATTTTCTTTTTCACTTTGACCATCATCTTCTCAAATATCCCTTTGATTAGCACTTTTGAGACATCCCCAGCCTGGAGAACCTCTCTGTCATGAGCCATAGAGACCCCATTTTGCTCTAAATTGCAGTTCGAATTTCCACTAACATCCAGAACCATACAACTATATCCACAGTCAATATAGTTCTTGAAGGTTTAGCCAGAGACATTAGAGAAGAAAAAGAAATCAAGGGAATACAAAATGGAAAGAGGAATTCAAATTATCACATGATCCTATGTGTAGGGGAACCAAAATTCTCTACTATTCAATATAAAAAATCCACTAATAAAAAGAGAGCTTGGTAATGTTGCATGATATAAAATCGACACACAAAAATCAATCACATATATATATATATGGTAATAACATATATATATATATATATATTTTTATACAAACAATGCCATGACTGAGAAAGAACTTGTAAAATGAGTCCCAGTCACAATAACTACAAAAATTCAAATACCTTGGTATAAATGAAACCAAGGATGTAAAAAATATCCACAATGAAAAATTAAAAAAAATTAACAAAAGAAATAACAGACAAAACTAAAGCAAAAATATGCCCTATGTTCATGGATTGGGAGAATTAATATCATGAAAATATTCATAGTACTCACTATGATCCCAATCAAAATGCCAGTGACATTCTTCTCTGACTTAGGAAAAATATTTCTAGAATTCATATGAAACAGAGAAGACTCCAAATAGCTGAAACAATTTTTTAAAAGATTTTATTTAATTTATTTGAGCAGTAGAGTTACAGACAGAGAGAGAGACAAAGAGAAAGGTCTTCCTTCATTGGTTCACACCAAAATGACCGCAACAGCCGGAGCTGTGCTGAACTGAAGCCAGGAGCCAGGTGATTCTTCCTGGTCTCCCATGTGGTTGCAGGGGCCCTAGGAGTTGAGCCATCTTCTACTGTTTCCCCAGGCCACAGCAGAGAACTGGATTGGAAGAGGAGCAGCCAGGACTAGAACCGGCACCCATATGGGATGCCAGCACCGCAAGTGGAGGATTAACCTAAAGCGCCACAGTGCCAACCCCTGAAGCAATCCTAAACAGCAAAAACAAACCCAGAGACATCACAATATCAGAGGATTTCAAGTCATACTACAGGACAGTTAGAATCAAAACAGCCTGGTACTGGCACAAAAATAGACATAGAGATCAATGGAACAGAACAGAGACCCCAGAAATCAATCCATGCATCTATAACCAATCTTTGATAAGGGAGTTAAAATCAATCTCTGGAGAAAATATATAATATATTCTCTTCAACAAATGGTGCCAGGAAAATTGGATCTCAACATGAAGAAGCATGAAACAAGACTCCTGACATACATCTTATGCAAAATCAATGAAAATGGATCAAGGATCCAAATCAATGACCCAATACCTTCAAATTACTAAAGGAAAGCATTGAGAAAACTACAAGACAATGGTACAGGCAAATCATTATTGTAAAAGACTCTAGAAGCCCAGGCAATAAACGTAAATATAGAGAAAATGGGATTGCATCAATCTAAGAATCTTCTGAATTTCAAAGATAACACTCAAGAAAATGAAGAGACAATCCACAGACTGTGAGAAAGTATTTGCAAGCTATACAACTGATAAAGGAATAATATCCAGGCTATATATTTTTCAAAGATTTATTTTATTTATTTGAAATACAGAGTTACATACAGTAGTAGAGCTGGGATAGGGAGGTCGGTCTTCAATCCACTGGGTCACTCCCCAAATGACCACAATGGCCAGAGCTGAGCTGTTCTGAAGCCAGGAACCAAGAGTTTCTTCCAGGTCTCCCATGTGGGTACAGGGGCCCAAGGACCTGGGCCATCTTCCACTGCTTTCCCAGGCCACAGTGGAGAGCTGAATCAGAAGTGGAGCAGCCGGGACTTGAACTGGTGCCCATATGGGATGCCGGTGCTGCAGGCTGGGCTCTAGCCCACTGTGCCACAGCACTGGCTTCAATGTCCAGGATATATTAAGAGCTCAAGAAACTCAACAACCACAAAAGAGTCAAACAATCCAGTTAATAAGTGGATTGGGCAAAGGACATGAACATGAATTTTTCAAATGATGAAATTCAAGTGGCCAACAGACACATGAAAAGAATCCCAGGGTAATTTTCCATCTTAGGAATGTAAATAAAAGCACAAAGAGATATCACCTTGTAATGGTTATCATACAGAAATAAAAAAAAATTCTGGAGAGGATGTGGCCAAAAATGTACCATGATTGACGGTTTCAGGGAATGCCAATTAGTTCAACCATTATGGAACAGAGTATGTTGATTCCTCAGGAATGTGAAAATAAATCATCCATATGACCCAGCCATCCCACTCCTTGGAATTTACTCAAACAAAATGAAAATGAAAACGACATATGAAAGAATTATTTGTATCTCCATGTTTATGACAGGTCAGCTAACAATAGTTAAGACATGGAATCAATTCAACTGATGAATGGAAAAATAAAATATGATACACACATGTTATGAAATGCTACTCAGCCATAGAAACAATGAAATCCTGGCTTTTATAACAAAATGGATGCAGATGCAACTGGAAACCATTGTGTTTAGGGAAATTAGCAATCCCAAAAGGGCAAATATCATATTTTTCCTGATCTTTGCAACTAAGATAGAATACAAAAAAGTATGTAGGAATGAGATGGACACTTTGTGATATAATTGCCATTTTTAGTACTTGTTCATACTATTAATGTCCTTAGTCTTCTCACTTTTTATTGTTGAATATTATGGCTAGCCATAAATGAAGCCTGTGAATATAGAATGGTTTAAAATTATGTCTTTGCAAAAGCTGATGTAAGAAGACAGGGGAAGGAGGGAGTAGTTTGATGGAAAACAGAAGGGAGGGCAGTATGGTATTCTACATTAACTTTACTTGAACATGGTAAATGCATGACATCTGTTTTGTTAATATCCAGAGGAAACACCATTGAATTGTCACAAGGCTTCAATTTTGATGTCATAAACCAATCATTATCTGTTCATAATCACTTGGGATATCCCCAGACACCATTGGTGGCATAATACTTTGTGGTGTCAATCAATTGTCATGTCATAAAAAATATTATGATGTCATAAACCAACACTTATATATCATGAGCCTACCCTTTTGTTGTATTTTGAGAACATTTGTGTTTTCCTAAACAATTTTTAAATCAACAATCTATTGGAATGTTCTTCATTTGTGTTGTAATGATCAATAGCAACATTATAAACCACCACTTTGGTGCCATCAATCGTGGTGTTATTAAACTGTTGTGATTTTGTAACCAATTTTGATGTCATAAATATATATTTAGATGTCATAAACAAACATTGTGATGTCATGAAATATCTCTGTGGTGTCATAATCAATTATGATGCCATAAACCTTTGTTGTGGTGTCATGTTCAACTGTGATGTCATAGACCACATTGCAATGACAATAAATCGTGATAACAAAAAACATTGTGTTGTCATTAACCACCATTGTGATCTCATAAGACAACCATTAAGGTGTCATAACCCAAACATTTTATTATTAAAAGTAGCTATTAAGTCATAAATCCACATCCTGTTACTATAAATCAAATAGTGCTGACATTGTCAATTGTGATTATATTAACTACCATTATTATACTAACATTTTATCACTGTGATGTCAGAAACTGACTTCTGTGTTGTCATAGTCAATTATGATGTCCTAAACCACCATTGTATCATTATCATGTCAATTGTGACATCCTAAACCTAATGTGATATTATTGACCACCATTATGATGTTGTAAAGCTACTGTCATGTTATCTCAATCAACTGTGATGTCCTGCTCAAGCTGTCTTACCTCAAAAGGTAGAGTTAGAAACATACCAGGGGATTCCAATTCAATCCCATCAAAGTGGCATGTACCAATGCCATCTCACTAGTCCCAGTGATCAATTTCTGTTCACAATTGATCATAATGATAGGACTAAGAAACAAAGGGATCACATAAACAAGAATAGTGTCTGCAAATACCAGCTGATAGAATAAAAAAGGGAGAGAACGATCCAACATGGGAAGTGACATACACAGCAGACCCATAGAATGGCAGATGTCCTAAACAGCACTCTGGCCTCAGAATCAGCCCTTAAGGCATGCGGATCTGGCTGAAAAACCCATGAGAGTATTTCAGGCATGGAAAGCTAAGACACTCTGGGGAAAAAAAAAAACTAAATGAAAGATCTCCACGAGTGAGATCCCAGTGGAAAGAACGGGTCATCAAAGAAGGAGGTACCTTTCTCTGAAGGGAGGAGAGAACTTCCACTTTGACCATGGCCTTGTCTAAATATGATCAGAGTCGGTGAACTCAGGGGGCTTCCATAGCCTTGGCAGCTCATGACAAAAGCCTAGGATGATTACTGAGGCCATAAACAAGAGTGTCAATTTGTTAAGTCAACAACAGGAGTCACTGTGCACTTACTCTTCATGTAGGATCTCTGTCCTTAATGTGCTGTACATTGTGATTTAATGCTATAACTAGTACTCAAACAGTATTTTTCACTTTATGTTTCAGTGTGGGAGCAAACTGTTGAAATCTTTACTTAATGTATGCTAAACTGATCTTCTGTATATTAAGATAATTGAAAATGAATCTTGATGTGAATGGAAGGGGAGAGGGAGTGGGAAAGGGGAGGGTTGTGGGTGGGAGAGACCTTATGGGGGGGAAGCCATTGTAATCCATAAATCGCACTTTGGAAATTTATATTCATTAAATAAAAGTTAAAAAAAAACCTGTGATGTCCAAAACATCCTTTGTGATATCATAATGAATTATGATTCCTTAAAAGCAATTGTGATATCATATTCAATGTGAGTGATAAAATCCATTGTGATGTCAAAGTTTATCATTGTTATATTCTAAATCTGGCATGGTTTTGACTTAATCAATTGTGCTGACATAAAACATCATTATGATAATGTAACTGTCATGAATCTTCCATCATTATGACATGAAAACAATTATGATGTCACAATTGTGATATCTGGATAACCACTGTGATGTCTTAATTCTACCGCTTAATTGGCAAAATCAATTGTGAAGTTATGAAATCCATTGTAATATTTATAAAGCCAGCATTCTGATATTATGATCTAGTGTTTAACTGGCATCATGTCATAATAAGTGATTGTGATGCTGTAAACCAATATTGTGATGCCATAAACCTACGTTGTGATTTCATACACCAACCATTGTGTTCTCACAATAAATTGTGAATATAAACAATGACTGAGATGCCATAAACCACCATAGTTACAATTAGTTACAATTAGTGTGATGTCATATACAACCCTGTTGTTTCTCATAATAAATGTTGATGTACTAAGACATGGTTTTGATGGCATCAACCTACATTGTACATGACAATAAATTATTATGTAGGGAACCACCTTTATGCTGTCATAATCTGAAATAGTGATGTCATAGTCACTTGTGATATTAATAAGGCCATTTTAGTATTACAAACAGAAATTTTGAGATCACAAATCTAGAAATGTGATGTCAACATCAATTGTGAAGTCATAAAATGAACTGTGATGACATGAAGTAACCATTGTTGGGACAGAATCAGTTCTGCAGACATATAATTCACTGTGATCTCTTAAATCTACCATAGTTATGTCACAATCATTTGGAATGTCATAAACAACTATTGTGGTTTCATAATTAATTATGATGCCATAAAACTTTTTGATGTCATACATAGACCATTGCAATGTGATAAAACAATCTTTGTTTTCATAATTAATTGTGGTGTCATATACTACAATTGTGATATTTAAGCAATTGTGAAACCTTAAAAATATTATGTCAAACCTTTTGTCATGTCAGTGAGCAATGATATGTTATAATCACTTGTGATGTCACAAAAGATTACAATGCCAAAATCTATTGTGATGCCATAAACTAACACTGTGGTGTCATAATCAATTGTGAATTCAAAAATATCCATTGTGATGTCATAAGCAATGTGAACTCATGAAATGTTGTGTCATGGGGCTGGTGCTGTGGCTCACTTGGTTAATCCTCTGCCTCCGGTGCCAGCATCCCATATGGACACTGGGTTCTAGTCCCAGTTACTCCTCTTCCAGTCCAGCTCTCTGCTGTGGCCCGGGAAGGCAGTGGAGGATGGCCCCAGTGCTTGGGCGTCTGCACCCATGTGGGAGCCCAGGAAGAAGCACCTGGTTCCTGGCTTCAGATCGGTGTAGCTCCGGCCATAGCGGCCATTTGGGGAGTGAACCAATGGAAGGAAGACCTTTCTCTCTGTCTCTCTAAATGTCTAACTCTGTCAAATAAATAAATTAAAAAAATAAGCAATGTGAAGTCATAAAATGTTATGTCATAAACCTAATATTGTTATATATCCACCCTTATTTTGTCATATTCAATTTTGATGCCATTAACAAAATTGTGATATTATAAACTACCATTGTGATAACAAAACTTAATTTTTAGCTCCAAAATCCATTGTGATGTCATAAACAATTGATTTCTAACATGTCACCATTGTGAAAACAAAAACCTATCTCTGTCATGTCATAACCAATTCTGAGGTTATTGGTCTGCATTTGTGACTTCATGATCAATAATAATCACATAAAACAGCATCATGATGTCATAATCATGTGTCATGTCATGAAACATTTCTATGACATAAATCTATCATTTGATGTCATAAATCAATCATTTTGTCATCAATTGGCTTTTCATAACTAATATTATGATGTCAGAAGCCACTATTTTGTTATAATAAATCATGATGTCCTAAAATCACTGGGATATTTTCATGCATTGTCATGTAAAATAAAACATACTGTTGTCATAAACATCAATTATGTGGTCACAAAAACAATTTTGATGCCCGTATCAATTGTAACATCATGATAAGCCAGTGTGATATAAAGCTAATATTGTGGTGTCAAAATCTATTTTAATTTCATAAAAATGTTTGATGTCATTATCAATTTGGATGTGATAAACAACCATTGTGATATTATAAATGTACCAAGTGATATACTCACTACTGATGTCATAAAGCATTATTGTGATGTCATAATCAATTGTGATAACATTCTGATAATCATCCCATTGTAATGTAATGAAATGGTGTTATAAACCAATTTTATGCCATAAACCTTCCATCATGATGTGATGATCAATTGTGATGAATACAAAATTCACTCTGATATCAAAATCAATGATGTCATGAAAGCACTATGATATGATAATCAATTGAGAATGCAAAAATCTGTGTGACATAATATACTATCTTTGTGATGACATAATCAATAGGGTGTCAGGAAAAACCATTATGATATCATAAACAACAACATTGAGTAGACATAAACCTAAAAGTCCAATATAATAAACACCATGGCGTTTCCATAATCAATTTTGATGTTATGAAAACATTGTTATGTCATATACTAATCAGTGATCACATAAACCTATCACTGTGATATAATAAGCAAACCATGGTCATGATATATTTTTCTGTTGTAAATGTTTAGATGTCATCAAGCCATTCTGATGTCATAAAACATCACTGTAATGTCACATCCAAGTGTATATCATAAACCACTATTGTGATATCATCATAAATTTTGAGGTCATAAGTCACTATTATGATGTAATAATCAACTTTGATGCCATATACTATCATTGTTATGCCATAAAACCACACCACAATTATGATGATGTAAATCAACCATTATGTCAACATAAATAATTTTGATATCATAAACCACCTTTGTGTGGTCATAAAACAATATGATCATTTTACCACTCTGATATCAAATAGCTACCATCCTGATATACTCCTCTGTGATGTAATAAACTAATCATTATATCATCATTAGGAATGGTAATGTCATACACCAACCATTGTATTGTCACAAAAACATAGTGATGTCATAAACCTTTCTCATGTTGTAAATATAACTTTATTGTGTCAGTATCCCTCTGAGGTCATGAATGAAGCAATTTGCCATCAAAATCAATTTTGATGTCATATCATTATTTTATTTTTATAAGATCATTGTATTGTAGTATTGATTTTTGATAGTATTTGTGATAGTATTGATTTGTGATAAACCATCATCACCATACATTTGTGATAAATATATCATACTAAGAGGGGGCCATCAAAGAAGGAGGTACCTTTCTCTGGAGTGAGGAGAGAACTTCCACTTTGATTATGGCCCTGTCTAAATAATGTCATTTTGTGGAATCTAAAGGCTTCCATTGCCTTAGCAGATCATGACAAAAGCCTCGGGTGATCACTGATGTCATAAATAAGTGTGTCAATTGTTAAATCAACAACAGGAATCACTGTGCACTTGTTCCCCATATAAGACCTCTGTCCTTAGTGAGTTGTACTATGAAAATCAATGGTAAAACTAGTTTTCAAATAGTACTTTATACTTTCTGTGTCTGTGTGGGTGCAAACTGTTGAAATGTTTACTAAGAGCTGATCTTCTGTATATAAAGGTAATTAAAGGGGCCAGCACGGTGGCATAGTGGGTAAAGCTGCCACCTGCAATGCCAGCATCCCACATGGGCACCAGTTCAAGTCCCAGCTGCTCTACTTCCAATCCAGCTCTCTGATGTAGCCTTGTCATGAGTTGCCAAGGCTATGGAAACATTTTGAATTTGCCAACTCTGATCTTATTTAGGCAAAGTCATAGTCAAAATGGAAGTTCTCTCCTCCCTTCAGAGAAAGGAACTTCCTTCTTTGATGGCCCGTTCTTTCCACTGGGATATCACTCACAGAGATCTTTCATTTAGGTTTTGCTTTTTTTTTTTTATTTTGCCAGAGTGTCTTGGCTTTCCATGCCTAAAATACTCTCATGGGCTCTTCAGCCAGATCTGAATGCCTTAAGGGCTAATTCTGAGGCCAGAGTCTGTTTAGGGCATCTGCCATTCTATGAGTCTGCTGTATATCTGCTTCCCATGTTGGATCTAAACTCCCTTTCTGATTTAAGCTTACCATTGTGCTGTCATAATCAATTGTGATATCATACATCAAAATGTGCTATCATAATCAAAGTTATATTGTCATAATACAACATTGTACTGCCATAATTACATAGTGATGACATTTTGGTATCACAAACCTACTATTGTGATATCATAGTCAAGTGTGTTGTCAAAAACCATCTATTATGCCATCCTAACCAATTGTCCTGTCATAGACCACCATAAAATATTTCAGAAGTGTGATGTCCTAATCAATATATGATATGCCACTATTGTGATCTAATAAACTTACTGGTGTGCCATCACAAATAGTTATGATGACATAAAACTACTGTGTGCCATCATAATCAATTTTGATGTCATAAACTGACATTTAATATCATAACATTGAGATATCATAATCTATTTTCTGATAAACCACATTTTTATATCATAAACATACCATTGTGATGTCATTATCAATTGTGATGTCATACATAAACTATGTCATCATAACCAATTTTGATAGACATACATAACCATTGTATTGTGATAAAAAACATAATATAATCCATGTTCTGTGATAAACTGCCATGCTGATACTATAATGCTATAACTGTGATGTCAAAACTAATTCTGATGTAATATACCAATTGTTAAGATGCAATCATAGGGGCTGGCAATGTGGCATAGCAGGTAAAGCTGCTGCCTGCAGTGCCAGCATCCCATAAGGGCACTGGTTCAAGTCCTAGCTGCTCCACGTCCCATCCAGCTCTCTGCTATGGCCTCAGAAAGCAGTGGAAGTTGCCCCAAGTCCTCAGGCTCCTGCACCCATGTGTGAGACCTGGAAAAATCTCCTAGCTCCTGGCTTCAGATCAGTGCTGCTCAGGCCATTGCGGCCAATTGGGAAGTGAACCAGAGGATGGAAGACCTCTCTCTCTCTCTCTCCCTCTCTGCCTCTCCTTCTTTCTTTGTGTAACTATGACTTTCAAATAAATCTATAAATAAATAAATAAACAACCAAACAAACAAATCTTTAAAAAGAGATGTCATCATAAATGTTGGTGTTATAAGTCATCCAATGTGATATCATAGTCAATTGTGATGTCAAAAATTAACTGTTTTGTCATAAAAATTGTGATATCATAATCAATTGGTATCTAACAGCCATTCTGTAATTATAAATCTACCAATGTGATACCCTAGAGTTTGTGATGTCATAAACTAAACAATGTCCCATCATAATCAATTTTAATAAAATAAAACATCATTATATTGACCTAGAAATCTGTTGTAAAAAGCATTTTGTGGGGCTGTCACTGTGTCATAGTGGGTAAAGTTGCCTCTTGAAGTGTTGGCATTCTGTATGGGTGCCAGTTTGAGTCCTGGTTGCTCCACTTCTGATCCAGCTCTCTGTTATGGCCTGGGAAAGCACTAAAACATGACCCAAGTCCTTGGGCCCTTGCACCTGCATCAGAGACCTGGAAGAAGCTCTTTGTTCCTGCTTTGAATTGGCCCAGCTCTGGCTGTTGCAGCCATTTGGAGAGTGAACCAGTGGATGGAAGATCCCCTCCGGTAACTCTGCCTTTCAAATAATAAATTAATCTTATTTTAAAAAAATCAATTGATCAGCCCTTGTCCTGATTGTCGAGGAATAACTTAATACTTTATTCTTTTTAGTATTTTTTTTTGTTTTACTTAATATCATTGGTTGAACTCTTTAATTAACACAAAATTATTCTTAGGTATCTAACTTTAAGTGAAAAGTGATTCCTGTTAAATATAAGAGTGGAAGCCGGCGCCACAGCTCACTAGGCTAATCCTCCATTTTGTGGCCCTGGCACACCAGGCTCTAGTCCCAGTTGGGGTGCTAGATTCTGTCCCAGTTGCCCCTCTTCCCGCTGTGGCTGGGAGTGCAGTGGAGGATGGCCCAAGTACTTAGGCCCTGCACCCCATGGGAGACCAGGATAAGCACCTGGCTCCTGCCATCGGATCAACGTGGTGCACTGGTCGCAGCATGCCAGCCATGGCGGCCATTGGAGGGTGAACCAACGGCAAAGGAAGACCTTTCTCTCTGTCTCACTCTCTCACTGTCCACTCTGCCTGTCAAAAAAATATATAAGAGTGGGAATAAGAGGAGGAGATGTACAGTTCAGCACATGCTAAATCGGACTTGCCCCTAATGGTAGAGTTAGAAACGTGCAAGGGATTCCATTTCAATCCTATCAAGGTGGCATGTACCAATGACATGTCACTAGTCAAAATGATCAGTTTCAGTTCATAATTGATCACAATAATAGGATTAAAAGTCAAAGGGACCACATAAACAAGACTAGTGTCTGCTAAAACTGATAGAATTAAAAAGGAGAGAACAATCCAACATGGGATGCGGGATACACAGCAGACTCATAGAATGGCAGATGTCCTAAACAGCACTCTGGCCTCAGAATTAGCCCTTAAGGCATTGAGAGCTAGCTAAAGAGCTGATGAGAGTATTTCAGACATGGAAAGCCAAGGCACTATGGCAAAAGAAAGACCTAAATGAAAGATCTCTGTGAGTGAGATCCCAGAGGAAAGAACGGGCCATCAAAAAAGGAGGTACTTTTCTCTGAAGGGAGGAGAGAACTTCCACTTTGACTATGACCTTGTCTAAATAAATCGGAGTTGCTGAACTCAAGAGGCTTTCCTAGCCTTGGCAACTCATGACAAGAGCCTCGGGCGATTACTGACATCATAAATGTGTCAATTGTTAAATCAACAATAGGAGTCACTGTGCACTTACTCCTCATGTAGGATCTCTGTCCTTAATGTGTTGTTCTATGTGAATTAACGGTATAACTAGTGCTCAAGCAGCACTTTATACTTTGTGTTTCTGTGTGGGTGAAAATTGTTGAAATCTTTACTTAGTATATACTAAGTTGATCTTCTGTATATAAAGATAATTAAAAATGAATCTTGAGGAAGAATGGGATGGGAGAGGGAGTCAGAGATGGGATGGTTTGTGGGTGGGAGGGTGGTTATGGGGGGGGAAGCAGCTATAATCCAAAAGTTCACTTTGAAAATTTATATTCATTAAATAAAACTTAATAAAAAGCAATTGGTATGTGATAAATTATTCTGGTATTATAGATGAGCATTGTGCTGTCATAATCAATTGTGATATCATAGTCCTACCATTGTGCCATCATAACCCATCATCATACTGTCATAAAACACACTATGATATCATAATAAATTTTCAAATATGAACCACCATTCTGATAACATAAGAATTCCCTTTTGCCAATATAATCAATTCTGATGTAAAAGCCTGCTGTTGCTGTAATAAAGTACCATGATGCAATCAGCCAGAGCATTATGACATCAGAATTAATTTTGATGCTGTTAATCACAATTGTTATCATAAGAAATTTTGATGTTATAATCAATTGCTATGTGGTAAACCATGATTCTGATATAAAATACCATTGTGATGTCAATTGCTATGTCATTAACCTACCATTGTGCCATCATAAAAATTGTGATGTTATAAACCAATCATCTTGCTACATCTACCAATTTTGATGTCATAAACCACTGTTGTATTTTCATTTAACACATTGGAAGATTATAATGTTTGTTATGTTAAACCTCATTTCTGTTATCATGATCCTGTCATTGATATCATAATCAATTGTGTTATCATAATGAAAACAATATGCCATCATAAGAAATTGTGATGTCATAGATCAACATTATATTTTCATAATAATATTGTAGTATAATCAAATGGTCTGAGTAAACAACCATTCTGATATCATAAACCTACATTTGTGATATCATCAAAAGTGATATAATCTTTTCTGCCTTCATACCAATTTTGATGTCATGTACCACCTTTATTGTCATAAAACATCATGATATAATCTATTGGTTTGTGATAAGCTATCATTCTGATACCATAATTTTACATTTGTGATTGTGATGTCAACAAATCTGTTGTCATATCTCATATATTGTGATGTCATAATTCATGAATTCATAAATCTACTACTGTGATATGATTCTGATATGGTTGTGATGTCATAATAAATTTTGATATTATAAACTTACCATTTTGGTGTCCTAAATGATTGGGATTCGATAATCCACATTGTGAAATCATAGTTAATTTTGATGTTATAATTGATTGGTTTCTGATAAACATTCATTCTGATATCATAAACCTTCCATTGTGAAGTCCTAATCATTTGTGATGTCATAATCCAAATTTTATGACATCATAATGAGTTTTGAAATCATAAATTGCCATTGTATTATCAAAAAAACATTATGCTAAACTGATCTTCTGTATATAAAGAGAATCAAAAATGAATCTTGATGTGATTGGAAGGGGAGAGGGAGTGGGAAAGGGGAGGGTTGCAGGTGGGAGGCACCTTATGGGTGAGGAAGCCATTGTAACATTTTAATCCATAAGCTGTACTTTGGAAATTTATATTCATTAAATAAAAGTTTAAAAAAAAATGTTTCTGATGCCATAATTAGTTGTGATGTCATAAACATTATACCATATAATCAATTTGGATGTAATAAACCCCTTTATATTGCCATAATAATATAGTATCATACATTCTGGTATCAAAAACATACCCTTAATATGTCATTGTCATAACATCATGTTGTCATAATCAATTTTGATGTAATAAAGCTACCATTTTTCTTTCATAAATTTTGTTAAATCATCACACATTGTGTCATAATAAAATTTGATGTCACAAATACCCTTGCTTTGTCAAAAAAATGTAATGTTGAAATAAAATGTTAAGTGATAAAACACCATTCTGGGGGCCGGCGCTATAACACAGTATGTTAATCATCTTCCTGTGGTGCCGGCATCCCATATGGGTGCCCATTGGAATCCTGGCTGCTCCTCTTCCAATCCAGCTCTCTGCTATGGCTTGCGAAGGCAGTGGAAGATGGCTCAAGTCCTTGGGCCCCTGCACCCACATGGGAGACTGGAAGAAGCTCCTGGCTTCTGGCTTCAGATCGGCTGGAGTTGCAGTCATTTGGGGAGTGAACCAGTGGATGGAAGACCTTTCTCTCTGTCTCTCCCTCTCACTGTCTGTAACTCTACCTCTCAAATAATTAAAATCTTTAAAAAAAAACCCACCATTCTTCTATCATAAAACTGTCTTTGTGAATCAGTTGTGATTTTATAAACAGTGTTCCATAATAACTAATTTTGATGGCATATACTTTCTTTGCATTATCATAGAAACAATTGTGGAGGCAGGCATTGTAGCATAATGGATTAAATTGCCATGTGCCAAAACAACATCTCATATGGGCACTGGTTCAAATCCTGGCTGCCCCAGTTCCAATCTGTCTCCCTGCTAATGAGCTTGGGAAGGCAGCAGAGGACAGTCCAAGTCCTCGGTCCCTGTTCCCATGTGAGAGACCTGGATAAAGCTCCTGGCTCCTGTCTTTGAACTGGTACAGCTTTGGCCATTTTAGCCACTTGGGGGAATGAATATCCTTCTCTACTTCTGCCTTTCAAAAAATTAAATATTTTTTAAAATTGTGATATCAGTCTATTAGTTTGGATAAGCCACCCTTCTAATACCACAAACTTACCTTTTTTGTTGCCATATTCAAATTGTGATGACATAAAACTACCTCATGCCATCATAATCAATTTTGATGTCATAAAAGACCATTATATTGTCATAAAACACTGTAATATGATTCTTACAACCTTATCATCCCTCACACCCACATTCCCACACTTCCTCCTCTCTCTCCTATCCTTATTTTTTACAAAGATCTATTTTCAATTAGCTTGGTGTTTTAAAAATTTTATTTATTTGAGAGATAGAGTTACAAACAGTTTGTGGGAGAAACAGAGAGAAAGGTCTTCGGTCCACTGGTTCACTCCCCAAATGGCTGCAATGATCAGAGCTGGACCAATCCGAAGCCCCAGGCCATGGCCATAGCAGAGACACTGGATTGGAAAAAGGAGCAGCTGGGACTAGAACTGGTGCCCATAGGGGATGTTGGTGCTGCAGGTGGAGGATTAGCATACTGCACCACAGCACCAGCTCCTCAACTTTATACTCATAAGATTAACCCTACAATATATAAGAGTTCTACAAATAGTATGAAAAAATTATCCCTTAACAATTGTGACAAGAGCTGTTTAAAACCATTGCATCTAAAAGTGGCAACTTCACTTCTATAGATTACCTTTTAGGTACTCTATTAGTTTCCACAGATCAGGGAGAAAATATGGTATTTGTCCTCTTGTGGCTGGCTTATTTCATTAAGTATAATGGTTTCCAGTTTCATCCATTTTGTTGCATTTTATTTTAAATCACTGTATAGTATTCCATAGTGTATATAAAAAATAATTTATCTAGTCTTTAGTTGATGGACACCTGTGTTGATTCTATATCTTAGCTATTATGAACTGAGCTACAATGACCAAACACTGCCATCACAATCAATGTGGTTGTCATAAACCATTGATAGTCTGTGTAGCCATAATCAATTGTTATGTGATAAAACAACATTATCATATCATAAACCATTGTGCCATCTTTGTCAATTGTGCTGCCATAAAAATAATATCATGCCCTATTGTGCCATCACAATATGTTGTGATGTCATAAACCAAGGAACCATTGTGAAATCATCAATATTGATGTCATTAAACACCATTGTATTATAATAAAAATTTTGATGTGAAAATCATTTTGTGATAAACCACCATTCTGATGACATAAAACTACCTCTGTGATGTCATAATGTATTGTGTTGTCATAAAAACCATTTTGGCATCATAATCAATTTTGATACCATAACCATCATTGCAATATCAAAGTCAATTGTGGTGCCATAATACCATTGTGATGTCGTATTCAATTGTGATGTCATAGTACATTGTTGTCATAAACTAATGTTGAGATGCCACAAATTATCATTGTCATAAACCAACCATTGTAATATCATAATCAAATTTGAAGTAAAAAATGTCAATATAATCCAATTTTGATGTATTAACCATCATTGTGATATTTTAGCCAATTGTGATGATAGAAAACCATTGTGACACCATAATCAATGTGAAGTCATAAACATTTTTGATGTCATAAACTAATATTTAGATGCAATATACAAAACTTTGTCATATAATAAACCATTTATTGTGAACACACAAAAGAACTGACATCATAAACTTATCATTGACATAAACTGAGCACTGTGATGACCTAAACCTTAAACGACACTACAGCCCAAATGGATCTAACAGATATCTACGGAACTTTTCATCCTACACTTAAAGAATTTACATTTTTCTCAGCAGTTCATGGAACCTTCTCTAGGATTCACCACATACTAGGCCATAAAGCAAGTCTCAGCAAATTCAAAAGAATTAGAATCATACCATGCAGCTTCTCAGACCATAAAGGAATGAAGTTGGAAATTAGCAACTCAGGAATCCCTAGAGCATACACAAACACATGGAGATTGAACAACATGCTCTTGAATGAACAATGGGTCATAGAAGAAATCAAAAGAGAAATCAAAAATTTTCTGGAAGTAAATGAGGATAACAGCACAACATACCAAAACTTATGGGATGCAGCAAAAGCAGTGTTAAGAGGAAAGTTTATAGCAATAGGTGCCTACATCAAGAAATTGGAAAGGCACCAATTAGATGAGCTTTCAATGCATCTCAAGGATCTAGAAAAACTGCAGCAAACCAGACTCAAATCTAGTAGGAGAAGAGAAATAATTAAAATCAGAGAAGAAATCAACAGGATTAAATCCAAAAAAAAACATTACAAAAAAATCAGCCAAACGAGGAGCTGGTTTTTTGAAAAAATAAACAAAATTGACACCCCATTGGCCCAACTAACTAAAAAAGAAAAGACCCAAATCAATAAAATCAGAGATGAAAACGGAAATGTACCAACAGACACCACAGAAATAAAAAGAATCATCAGAAATTACTACAAGGACTTGTATGCCAGCAAACAGGGAAACCTATCAGAAATGGATAGATTCCTGGACACATGCAACCTACCTAAATTGAACCAGGAAGACATCGAAAACCTAAATAGACCCATAACTGAGACAGAAATTGAAATAGTAATTAAGGCCCTCCCAACAAAGAAAAGCCCAGGACCAGATGGATTCACTGCTGAATTCTACCAGACATTTAAAGAAGAACTAACTCCAATTCTTCTCAAACTATTCAGAACAATTGAAAAAAGAGGGAATCCTTTCAAATTCTATGAAGCCAGCATCTCCTTAATTCCTAAGCTGGAAAAAGATGCAGCATTGGAAGAGAATTACAGACCAATATCCCTGATGAACACAGATGCAAAAATCCTCAATAAAATTCTGGCCAATAGAATGCAACAACACATTAGAAAGATCATCCAACCAGACCAAGTGGGATTTATCCCTGGTATGCAGGGATCGTTCAATGTTCACATTAACAGACTGAAGAAGAAAAACCATATGATTATCTCAATAGACGCTGAGAAAGCATTCGATAAAATACAACACCAGTTCATGATGAAAACTCTAAGCAAACTGGGTTTGGAAGGAACATTCCTCAATACAATCAAAGCAATCTATGAAAAACCCACAGCCAACATCCTATTGAATGGGGAAAAGTTGGAAGCATTTCCACTGAGATCTGGTACCAGACAGGGATGCCCACTCTCACCACTGCTATTCAATATAGTTCTAGAAGTTTTAGCCAGAGCTATTAGGCAAGAAAAAGAAATTAAAGGGATACAAATTGGTAAGGAATAACTCAATCTATCCCTCTTTGCAGATGATATGATTATTTAGGGAATCCAAAGAACTCTACTAAGAGACTATTGGAATTCATAGAAGAGTTTGGCAAAGTAGCAGGATATAAACTCAATGCACAAAAATCAACAGCCTTTGTATACAAAGGAAATGCCATGGCTGAGAAAGAACAGCAAAGATCAATCCCATTCACAATAGCTACAAAAACAATCAAATACCTTGGAATAAACTTAACCAAGGACGTTAATGATCTCTATGATGAAAATTATAAAACCTTAAAGAAAGAAATAGAAGAGTATACCAAGAAATCGAAAAATCTTGCATGTTCATGAATTGGAAGAATCAATATCATCAAAATGTCCATTCTCCTGAAAGCAATTTATAGATTCAATGTGATACCAATCAAAATACCAAAGACATTCTTCTCAGATTTAGAAAAAATGGTGCTGAAATTCATATGGAGTCACAGAAGACCTAGAATAGTTAAATCATTCTTGTACAACAAACACAAAGCCAGAGGCATCACAATACCAGATTTCAGGACATACTACAGGGCAGTTGTAATCAAAACAGCATGGTACTAGGGGAGGCAAGATGGCGGAATAGGAAGGGAGCACACTGATAGTCCGGGGAGAGACAGTTTAATAAAAGTGGAGATACTGCAGGTTCAAGAAAGAGTAGGGGAGGAAACAGCAGAAGAAACTCTTCCAGAACGCGTGATTCACAGTGGACCTGCGTGGAGAGCATGGGAGCCCACAGTTCGGAACACCAGTGGCAGACTCAACACACCAGCGCTGGAACGCGAGGTGAGCCGAACCTCAATAGCCTGAGACACTGGCAGGCAAGCGGAGAGAGGAGACTAGAGGGAACGACCCCCGGGGAGGGGGGGAAGTTCACCAGGCTAACTGGAAGAGAGAGAGAGAGGAAAAAAAAGGTGACTGGTACGGACATGGGTTTCTCTCTCTCTGCTCACCTCTCAAGGGTGAGCAAGACAAAGAGCAGGCACCATCTTGGACATACGTCATAAGCAGAGCGGCCTCAGTTCTGCACCGGCCCTGAGCCTAGCAGAAAAACCTGACTCTGGGCGGGGCAAATTAACAGGAGATTAGGTCCTAGTAAATTTGTGGTGCTACTGAACTGAGACTGTGAAAAAAGAGATGGTGGGGGAGAGAACTCACAGAATTCACGTGAGTACTCTCCAGAGACGCTACAATTCCGTAACTTTGGCAACCCAGTGGGAGACTGAAGGAGAATTTGAGCCCACTCTGAGGGCGTAACAGATTCCCTGTGTGGTCCTTGGGAAAGAGCTTCCGATCTCTGGCTCCTGTGGGTATATCATTTGCCTGCTAACTACCTCCAACTTCATTCAGCTGTGCAGAATTACTTTCCTTTTGAATCAAAAAAAGAAAGAGAGAGAGATCTATCATGCCTAACCTGGGAGTGTCACCTTTGGCACACCAAACAGAGCTCTCAGGCCACACCCATCTCAAGCCTCTAAGGCTCCATCAAAAACAGACAGTCCACTTAATCTAGAGTCATAGTATAACAAGAAAAAGCACCACAGTGAAGAAACCAAATATCTCCAATATGCCAAATAACAAACGCAAAAACCGAGATAATAGAAACAAGGAAGTCACCATGACGCCCCCAAATGAAAAAGACACCCCAATTCAAGATTATGAAGATGATGAGATAGAAGAAATGAAAGAAGCAGATCTCAAAAAATTGATAAGAACATTAAGAAGTTCTCAAAAACAAATTCTTGAACTACAGAAATCCTTAATGGACAAGATAGAAAATCTCTCTCATGAAAATGAAATATTAAGGAGGAATCAAAATGAAACAAAACAACTAGTACAACAGGAAACTGTGATAGTGATGAGAAATCATAATGAAGTGAAGAATTCAATAGATCAAATGAAAAACACAATAGAGAGCCTTACAAACAGAATGGGTGAAGCAGAAGAGAGAATATCGGACTTAGAAGACAGAGAACAGGAAAGGATACAGTCAGACCAAAGAAAAGACGAGGAAATCAGAAATCTAAAACATATTGTCAGGAATCTGCAGGATACTATTAAAAAAAACCAACATTCGGGTTCTAGGAGTTCCTGAAGGCATGGAGAGGGAGAAAGGATTAGAAGGCCTTTTTAGTGAGATATTAGCAGAAAATTTCCCAGGTTTGGAGAAGGACAGAGAAATCCTAGTACAGGAAGCTCACAGAACCCCTAATAAACACGACCAAAAGAGATTCTCACCACGACACGCTGTAATTAAACTCTCCACAGTGAAACATAAAGAAAAGATCCTAAAATGTGCAAGAGAGAAACGTCAGATTACTCTCAGAGGATCTCCAATCAGACTCACAGCTGACTTCTCATTAGAAACCCTACAAGCTAGGAGGGAATGGGGAGATATAGCCCAGGTACTAAGAGAGAACAACTGCCAGCCCAGAATATTATATCCTGCTAAGCTCTCATTTGTGAATGAAGGTGAAATAAAGACTTTTCATAGCAAACAGAAATTAAAAGAATTTGTTGCCACTCGTCCAGCCCTACAAAAGATGCTTAAAGATGTGTTGCACACAGAAACACAGAAACACAGTCATCAATATGAAAGAAGGTAAAGGAAGGAAACCTCACAGCAAAAGATCACAGGGAATTCAAAGCATATATTAGAACTTATCTTTGGCAAATGGCAGGGCAAACTAACCACTTATCATTAGTCACATTGAATGTTAATGGTCAGAACTGTCCAGTTAAAAGACACCGATTGGCTAATTGGGTTAAGGAACAAAATCCATCTATTTGCTGCTTACAAGAAACGCATCTTTCCAACAAAGATCCATGCAGACTGAAAGTGAAAGGCTGGAAAAAGATATACCATGCCAACAGAAATGAAAAAAGAGCGGGCGTAGCCATCTCAATATTGGACAACATAAACTTTACAACAAAAATTGTTAAGAGTGACAAAGAGGGACACTATATAATGATTAAGGGATCAATACAACAAGAAGATATAACAATTATAAATGTATATGCACCTAACTACAGGGCACTGGTTTATCTCAAAGATTTGTTAAGGGACTTAAAGGGAGACTTAGACCCCAATACAATAGTACTGGGGGACTTCAATACTCCACTCTCAGAAATAGATCAACGGGACAGAAGATCAACAAGGATACAGTAGATTTAAACGACACTATAGCCCAAATGGATCTAACAGATATATACAGAACTTTCAATCCTACAGCTAAAGATTTTACATTCTTCTCAGCAGTACATGGAAGCTTCTCTAGGATTGACCACATACTAGGCCATAAAGCAAGTCTCAGCAAATTCAAAAGAATTAGAATCATACCATGCAGCTTCTCAGACCATAAAGGAATGAAGTTGGAAATTAGCAACTCAGGAATCCCTAGAGCATACGCAAACACATGGAGATTGAACAACATGCTCCTGAATGAACAATGGGTCATAGAAGAAATCAAAAGAGAAATCAAAAATTTTCTGGAAGTAAATGAGGATAACAGCACAACATACCAAAACTTATGGGATGCAGCAAAAGCAGTGTTAAGAGGAAAGTTTATATCAATAGGTGCCTACATCAAGAAATTGGAAAGGCACCAATTAGATGAGCTTTCAATTCACCTCAAGGATCTAGAAAACCTACAGCAAACCAGACCCAAATCTAGTAGGAGACGAGAAATAATTAAAACCAGAGAAGAAATCAACAGAATTCAATCCAAAAAACATTACAAAAAATCAGCCAAACGAGGAGCTGGTTTTTTGAAAAAATAAACAAAATTGACACCCCATTGGCCCAACTAACTAAAAAAGAAGAGAAAAGACCCAAATCAATAAAATCAGAGATGAAAAAGGAAACGTAACAACAGACACCACAGAAATAAAAAGTATCATCAGAAATTACTACAAGGAATTGTATGCCAGCAAACAGGGAAACCTATCAGAAATGGATAGATTCCTGGACACATGCAACCTACCTAAATTGAACCAGGAAGACATCGAAAACCTAAACAGACCCATAACTGAGACAGAAATTGAAACAGTAATAAAGGCCCTCCCAACAAAGAAAAGCCCAGGACCAGATGGATTCACTGCTGAATTCTACCAGACATTTAAAGAAGAACTGACTCCAATTCTTCTCAAACTATTCAGAACAATCAAAAAAGAGGGAGTCCTCCCAAACTCTTTCTATGAAGCCAGCATCACCTTGATTCCTAAGCTGGAAAAAGATGCAGCATTGGAAGAGAATTACAGACCAATATCCCTGATGAACACAGATGCAAAAATCCTCAATAAAATTCTGGCCAATAGAATGCAACAACACATCAGAAAGATCATCCAACCAGACCAAGTGGGATTTATCCCTGGTATGCAGGGATGGTTTAATGTGTGCAAAACAATCAATGTGATACACCACATTAACAGACTGCAGGAGAAAATCCATATTATTATCTCAATAGACGCCGAGAAAGCATTCGATAAAATACAACACCAGTTCATGATGAAAACTCTAAGCAAACTGGGTTTGGAAGGAACATTCCTCAATACAATCAAAGCAATCTATGAAAAACCCACAGCCAACATCCTATTGAATGGGGAAAAGTTGGAAGCATTTCCACTGAGATCTGGTACCAGACAAGGAAGCCCACTCTCACCACTACTATTCAATATAGTTCTGGAAGTTCTAGCCAGAGCTATTAGGCAAGAAAAAGAAATTAAAGGGATACAAATTGGGAAGGAAGAACTCAAACTATCCCTCTTTGCAGATGATATGATTCTTTATTTAGGGGACCCAAAGAACCCTACTAAGAGACTATTGGAACTCATAGAAGATTTTGGCAAAGTAAAAGGATATAAACTCAATGCACAAAAATCAACAGCCTTTGTATACACAAGCAATGCCATGACTGAGAAAGAACAGCAAATATCAATCCCATTCACAATAGCTACAAAAACAATCAAATACCTTGGAATAAACTTAACCAAGGACGTTAATGATCTCTACGATGAGAATTACAAAATCTTAAAGAAAGTAATAGAAGAGGATACCAAGAAATGGGAAAATCTTCCATGCTCATGGATTGGAAGAATCAATATCATCAAAATGTCCATTCTCCCAAAAGCAATTTATAGATTCAATGCAATACCAATCAAGATACCGAAGACCTTCTTCTCAGATCTGGAAAAAATGGTGCTGAAATTCATATGGAGGCACAAGAGACCTCGAATAGCTAAAGCAATCTTTTACAACAAACACAAAGCCAGAGGCATCACAATACCAGATTTCAGGACATACTACAGGGCAGTTGTAATTAAAACAGCATGGTACTGGTACAGAAACAGATGGATAGACCAATGGAACAGAATTGAAACACCAGAAATCAACCCAAACATCCACAGCCAACTTATATTTGATCAAGGATCTAAAACCAATTCCTGGAGCAAGGACAGTCTATTCAATAAATGGTGCTGGGAAAACTGGATTTCCACGTGCAGAAGCATGAAGCAAGACCCCTACCTTACACCTTACACAAAAATCCACTCAACATGGATTAAAGACATAAATCTATGACCTGACACCATCAAGTTATTAGAGAACATAGGAGAAACACTTCAAGATATTGGCACAGGCAAAGAGTTTTTGGAAAAGACCCGGGAGGCACAGGCAGTCAAAGCCAAAATTAATATTTGGGATTGCATCAAATTGAGAAGTTTCTGTACTGCAAAAGAGACAGTCAGGAGAGTGAAGAGACAACTGACAGAATGGGAAAAAAATATTTGAAAACTATGCAACAGATAAAGGGTTAATAACCAGAATCTACAAAGAGATCAAGAAACTCCACAAAAACAAAACCAACAACCCACTTAAGAGATGGGCCAAGGACCTCAATAGACACTTTTCAAAAGAGGAAGTCCAAATGGCCAACAGGCACATGAAAAAATGTTCAAGGTCATTAGTAATCAGGGAAATGCAAATCAAAACCACAATGAGGTTTCACCTCACCCCAGTTAGAATGGCTCACATACAGAAATCTACCAACAACAGATGCTGGCGAGGATGTGGGGAAAAAGGGACATTAACCCACTGTTGGTGGGAATTTAAACTGGTGAAGCCACTATGGAAGTCAGTCTGGAGATTCCTCAGAAACCTGAAGATAACCCTACCATTCAACCCAGCCATAAAACTCCTTGGAATTTACCCAAAGGAATTTAAATTGGCAAACAAAAAAGCGGCCTGCACCCTAATGTTTATCGCAGCACAATTCACAATAGCCAAGACCTGGAACCAACGTAAATGCCCATCAACGGTAAACTGGATACAGATATTATGGGATATGTACTCTTTAGAATACTATACTGCAGTAAGAAACAACGAAATCCAGTCATTTGCAACAAAATGGAGGAATCTGGAACACATCATGCTGAGTGAAATAAGCCAGTCCCAAAGGGACAAATACCATATGTTCTCCCTGATCGGTGACAACTGACTGAACACCAAAAAGGAAACCTGTTGAAGTGAAATGGACACTATGAGAAATGGTGACTTGATCAGCATAGCCCTGACTGTTAAGGAACAACTTAATACATTATCCCTCTTAGTAGTTTTTTTTTGTCTGTTCTACTTAATATGACTGGTTTAATTCTGTAATTAATACACAGTTATTCTTAAGTGTTGAAATTTAACTGAAATGTGATCCCTGTTAAACATAAGAGTGGGGATAAGAGAGGGAAGAGATGTACAATTTGGGACATGCTCAAGCTGACTTGCCCCAAATGGTAGAGTTAGAAACATACCAGGGGACTCCAATTTAATCCCATCAAGGTGGCATGTACCAATGCCATCTCACTAGTCCAAGTGATCAATTTCAGTTCACAATTGATCATAATGAAAGGACTAAGAGTCAAAGGGAGCACATAAACAAGTCTAGTACCTGCTAATACTAACTGACAGAACACAAAAAGGGGAGAGTGATCCAACATGGGAAGCGAGATACTCAGCAGACTCATAGAATGGCGGATGTCCTAAACAGCACTCTGGCCTCAGAATCAGCCCTAAAGGCATTCAGATCTGGCTGAAAAGCCCATGAGAGTATTTCAGGCATGGAAAGCCAAGACACTCTGGTAAAAAAAAAAAAAAAAAAAAAAAAAAAAAAAAAAAAAAAAAAAAAAAAAAAAAAAAAAAAACACTAAATGAAAGATCTCTGTGAGTGAGATCCCAGTGGAAAGAACAGGTCTTCAAAGAAGGAGGTAACTTTCTCTGAGGGAGAAGAGAACCTCCACTTTGACTATGACCTTGTCTAAAAAAGGTAAGAGTCGGAGAACTCAAGGGGCTTCCATAGCCTTGGAAACTCATGACTGGTGCATAGGGAGATTACTGATGCCATAAACAGGAGTGTCAATTTGTAAAGTCAACAACAGGAGTCACTGTGCACTTACTCCTCATGTAGGATCTCTGTCCTTGATGTGCTGTACATTGAGGCTTAATGCTATAACGAGTACTCAAACAGTATATTTCACTTTGTGTTTCTATGGGGGTGCAAACTGTTGAAATCTTTACTTAATGTATACTAAACTGATCTTCTGTAAAAAAAAAAAGAAATTATCAATTCTCAACTTGACTCTCACTGGGATTAAACATGACAATAGGTCTGATCTGATTTCATCATCATCTAAAAAATCATCTATTATTTTTCACTTTATGTTTCTGTGTGGGAGCAAACTGTTGAAATCTTTACTTAATGTATGCTAAACTGATCTTCTGTATATAAAGAGAATTGAAAATGAATCCTCATGTGAATGGAAGGGGATAGGGAATGGGAAAGGGGAGGGTTGCGGTTGGGAGGGACGTTATGGGGGGGAAGCCATTGTAATCCATAAGCCGTACTTTGGAAATTTATATTCATTAAATAAAAGTTAAAAAAATTTAAAAAAAAGAAAAAGGAAAGAGGAAGCCCAAATGTTAAATAATTACATTAAAATACTTAATTTCATTTGTAATGAAAATAAAGTAAAGTAGAATGGTGAAAAAAAAAAAAAACAGCATGGTACTGGTACAGAAACAGATGGATAGACCAATGGAACAGAATTGAAACACCAGAAATCAAACAAACATCTTCAGCCAACTTATATTTGATCAAGGATCTAAAACCAATTCCTGGAGCAAGGACAGTCTATTCAATAAATGGTGCTGGGAAAATTGGATTTCCACATGCAGAACCATGAAGCAAGACCCTTACCTTTCACCTTACACAAATATTCACTCAACATGGATTAAAGACTTAAATCTATGACCTGACACCATGAAATTATTAGAGAGCATTGGAGAAACTCTGCAAGATATAGGTACTGGCAAAGACTTCTTGGAAAATACCCCAGAAGCACAGGCAGTCAAAGCCAAAATTAACATTTGGGATTGCATCAAATTGAGAAGTTTCTGTACTGCAAAAGAAACAGTCAGGAAACTGAAGAGGCAACCGACAGAATGGGAAAAAATACTTGCAAACTATGCAACAGATAAAGGGTTAATAACCAGAATCTACAAAGAAATCAAGAAACTCCACAAAAACAAAACCAACAACCCACTTAAGAGATGGGCCAAGGACCACAATAGACATTTTTCAAAAGAGGAAATCCAAATGGCCAACAGGGACATGAAAAAATGTTGAAGATCACTAGCAATCAGGGAAATGCAAATCAAAACCACAATGAGGTTTCACCTCACCCCAGTTAGAATGGCTCACATTCAGAAATCTACCAACAATAGATGCTGGAAAGGATGTGGGGAAAAAGGGACAGTAACCCACTGTTGGTGGGAATGCAAACTGGTAAAGCCACTATGGAAGTCAGTCTGGAAATTCCTCAGAAACCTGAATATAACCCTACCATTCAACCCAGCCATAAAACTCCTTGGAATTTACCCAAAGGAAATGAGATTGGCAAACAAAAAAGCTGTCTGCACATTAATATTTAATGCAGCTCAATTCACAATAGCTAAGACCTGGAATCAACCCAAATGCCCATCAACAATAGACTGGATAAAGAAATTATGGGACATGTACCCTATAGAATACTATACCGCAGTCTAAAACAATGAAACCCAGTCATTTGCAACAAGATGGAGGAATCTGGAAAACATTATGCTGAGTGAATTAAGCCAGTCCCAAAGGGACAAATATCACATATTCTCCCTGATCAGCGACAACTAAGTGAGCACCAAAGGGGAAACCTGTTGAAGTGAAATGGACACTATGAGAAAAAATGACTTGATCAGCTCTTGTCCTGACTGTTGATGTATAATGTAATACCATATCCATTTCAGTATTTTCTCTTTGATTTGTTCTAGTACTATTGGTTGAACTCAGTAATTAACACACAATTATTCTTAGGTGTTTAAATTTTAACTGAAAAGTGATCCCTGTTAAATGTAAGAGTGGGAATAAGAGAGGGAGGAGATGTACAATTTGGGACATGCTCAATCGGACTTTCCCCAAAGAGTGGAGTTAGAATCATGTCAGGGGATTCCAACACAATCCCATCAAGGTGGCATGTACCAATGCCATCTCACTAGTCCAAGTGATCAATTTCAGTTCACTATTGATCACACTGATAGGTCTAAGAGTCAAAGGGATCACACAAACAAGTCTAGTGTTTGCTAATACTAGCTGATAGAATCAAAAAGGGAGAGAAAGATCCATCATGCGAAGTGGGATACACAGTAGACTCATAGAATGGCAGATGTCCTAAATAGCACTCTGGCCTCAGAATCAGCGCTTAAGGCATGCAGATCTGGCTGAAGAGCCCATGAGAGTATTTTAGGCATGGAAAGCTAAGACACTCTGGGGGGAAAAAAAAAGACCTAAATGGAAGATCTCTGTGAGTGAGATCTCAGTGGAAAGAACAGGGACATCAAAGAAGTAGGTACCTTTCTCTGAAGGGAGGAGAGAACTTCCACTTTGACTATGACCCTGTCAGAATAAGATCGAAGTCGGCAAACTCAAAAGGCTTCCATAGCCTTGGCAACTCATGACTAGAGCCTAGGGATGTTACTGACGCCGTAAACAAGAGTGTCAAATTGGTAAGTCAACAACAGGAGTCACTGTGTACTTACTTCTCATGTGGGATCTGTCCTTAGTGTGTTGTCCAATGTGAAGTAATGCTATAAATAGTACTGAAACAGTATTTTACACTTTGTGTTTCTGTGTGGGTGCAAACTGATGAAATATTTCCTTAATATATACTGAATTGATCTTCTGTATATAAAGATAATTGAAAATGAATCTTGATGTGAATGGAATGGGAGAAGAAGTGGGAGATGGGAGGGGTGTGAGTGAGAGGAAAATTATCGGGGGGGAAGCCATTGTAATCCATTAACTGTACTTTGAAAATTTATATTTACTAAATAAAAAAGAAAAAAAAAACAAAAAATATATACTGAATTGATCTTCTGTATATAAATATAATTGAAAATGAATCTTGATGTGAATGGAATGGGAGAGGGAGTGGGAGATGGGAGGGGTGTGAGTGGGAGGGAAATTATAGGGGGGAAAGCCATTGTAATCCATTAACTGTACTTTGAAAATTTATATTTACTAAATAAAAAAATAAAAAGAGGGTAAAACAAGACTCCAGAAAACAGTTATGTTCCACTTCAAAAAATGAATAAGAGTTATTACTGGAAGAAAGGGGTGTAAGTGTGTTCTTCTAAAGGAAACAGAATGGGCAAAAGCTCTGAGGTAGAAGAATGCATGGCAAATCCATGGCATCATCCTATCAGATATTGCCAGCCAGACTCTAGAGGTTGTTAGGATTCAAATTCTACCTCTACTGGCTGATGCTGTGGCTCAATTGGCTAATCCTCTGCCTGCGGTGCTGGAACCCCAGGTTCTAGTCCCAGTTGTGGTGCCAGATACTAGCCCCAGTTGCTCCTCTTCCAGTCCAGCTCTCTGCTGTGGCCTGGGAGGGTATTGGAGGATGGCCCAAGTGCTTGGGTCTCTGCACCTGCATGAGACTGGGAGGAAGCATCCAGCTCCTGGCTTTGGATCAGCACAGGACCAGCCATAGTGGCCATTATGGGAGTGTACCAATGGAAGGAAGACCTTTCTCTCTGTCTCTCTCTCTCACTGTCTAACACTGCCTGTCAAAAAAAAATCAAATTGTACCTCTACCAACTACAATTTGTGTTACTTTAGGCAAAATATAAAACCATGATAAGTGCCCTTCTAATGTAAAATGAAGACAATTATTTTACTTCATAGGCAGGTTGGATCAAGCAAATTAACATATAGACAGCACATATCTAGTAGTAGTGTTAGTATTATTATCAGATATTATTTATATATATATTATATTATTTGATTTGATTTTTTTTCACATGTGAAGATTTTTATTAACACAGATAGCACTAAACAGTTTTCAGTTCCTTGACATATAAGCATCCTAAGTATGATTTTAATAATATTTTAAAATAAGAATAAACTTTCACTACAACCGGCCAAAGAGAGATGTTAGATATGCTTCCACTTCTAGCAGAACATCTAAAACACTTAGGTAACAAGGATTAGGTTAATAAAATGTAAGGATTAGTCAGTAGTATATAAGTTGAATATCAGGTTTTATTAGTTGTTTTAGAGAAGAATGGAAGGGTTTATACTAGACAAAGGAAAAAGTCATTGAAGATTTTAGTGTTAAACATTGTTAAATTGATTTCTTCTAGATTAGAGACTTTTGAAGAGACTGGTTTTATCTGTGTGTTTGCTGCCTAGTATGCACTCAGAAAATATTTATGTAATTATCAAAATAATAATGATCTTTCAAAAAAGTTTAGTAGCTTTTTATAGGATTAGCCTTGAAAACATCTTGTTTGAGCAATAAAATGAATTATTTTAAGATATATTTAATATTCTTAGATGTTCCTAAATATTTAAAGCAGAATATAAATGATTTGATATTTTATACTACTTGTCTAGATAGAATCAAAACATTGATTATTCTTTCTTCTGTTAAAGGTAAAAAGACTGTGCATACATTTGTTTTAATTTTTAGATTGAAATTAAAGTTTGTGTATATCACATACATAAAATAATCATACATTCTAACAATACTTCAATGACTTTTGGTAAATGTATACCGGTGGAAACCAACACCACAATCCAGCTTTAGGGAAGTCCCATCACTCCCAAAGTTCTTACAAGCATTTTTGAAGTCTTTCTCCAATTATACCAATTTTACTCGGCAGACCCATGTAAGTCATAAACTGCTATCTCTCCATATATATTTGCCTCTTCTGTATAAATGGAATTATAGACTATGCAAAAAAAGACTTTGGTAGAATGAGGTGTGTGGTTGAAGAAGGCTTGGAAGGGCAGTGGTTTTATGCTGTGCAGTGCTCCAATGAAGAGCAAAATCAGTAGAATTTCAACTTATTCTTTCCTCCATTTTGGAATCTCCCAAACCCACAGTCAATAAAACCATGAGATTGCAACCATTCTATTATTTTCACAGCAACATGTTGTAAGCAATGACCAGAATCACAAAACCATCTTTGAGAATTATGGTATTTACTTTGAAATATGAAAGGAAAATATTCCATAATGCAGTTCCAAGGATACAAAATAACAGTTAATGTCAATTAACTGACATGAAAGACCTATAACATATTTTAAGTACAAAAGCCATCATACATTTTAAATAGAAATCTATTATGCTCCTTGCTTCATTCAATAATCCTATGAACTCCTAAAGTACAGGACTGAATTCATAGACTACACTTGTTACACTACAGGCATGGACAGACACACATATTTTCAATAAATTCCTTCTGAGTTTATGAGTGAACTTTACCAAGAAGCTAAGAAAACACAGTTTTCTGATTATATCAAGCATTGAGAAATCTGATTGGGATGATTTGCGTGATGCACCTGGCCTTACATGACAGTATTACTCTTTCTTGAGAGGTATAGAAATTTTCCATAGCAGCTCTCTAATGAAAATTGCAAGTGAGGTGGAATCCAGTGTTAATTCTAAGAAACAGTAAAACAGCTTTGTAGGATCAACATTAGAATGGAGTCCTATTGCCACAACATGTGTGTCACATTATATTGTGATTGCCAAGAAAAACATAGAGAGTATATTCATTCTAAAACTAGTAAGAAAACATGTAAATGAGCTATTTGTCCAGCATACTTTCCAATAATTCATTTTGCAAAAGTTTCTCCACTCCTTCTGGTTCCCATCTGCCTCTGGGTTTATGTTGCCCCATATTCAGTCCATCCCAATCTTGCTTTACATGTGAAAATAGAATGAGGATCTTTCTAATGTAATTGGACCTAGATATTTACATATTAAAATATATTATTCATTAAACACTGTTTACCTATTTTAAATCACCATTTGAGATGTGTAGGATAGATGAATAAAACTGATACAAATCAGTGAATTTGTAAACCTTACATTGTATGAGAACCACAGTTTGTCAGACACTGAACCATTCTGTTTTTATTTAAAAGGCAAAGTAAAAGATAAAGAAGGAGGTAAAGAGAGATGGGGGAGAGTGTGATGAGGGAGAATAGAGGGAGAAAGCATCCAACCACTGGATCAATCATCAAGTGCCCATCTTTAAGACTGAATCAGTCCAAAGTCAAGAGCCAGGAACTCCATCCAAACCTCCCAGAGGTGTGGCAGGACTCAAGCCCTTGCACCATCCTCTACTGCTTTCCCAAGTACATCAATAGCTAGCTGAATGGTGGTTGCTAGCATTCAAAGCAGCACTCCAATATGAGATGTGAGCATTCCAAGCTGTAGCTTAACCTGCTGAGATGCAATGCCTACCACACACTGAATTATTTTACACAAGTTACACATCCCTCACAACAAGGAGGCAGGTGCCTTTATCATCCACACTTTATAAGAAGTTGTAATAAATGTTTAAATGCATGGCAACATGTCCAGTTTTACATACACAGGAATGATTCCAATCCATGCATCTAACTCCAGAGCATACAGACTTTTTGTTTAATTCTTTTTTTAACTTTTATTTAATGAATATAAATTTCCAAAGTACGGCTTATGGATTACAATGGCTTCCCCCCCATAACGTCCCTCCCACCCGCAACCCTCCCCTTTCCCACTCCCTCTCCCCTTCCATTCACATCAAGATTCATTTTCAATTCTCTTTATATACAGAAGATCAGTTTAGCATACATTAAGTAAAGATTTCAACAGTTTGCTCCCACACAGAAACATAAAGTGAAAAATAATAGATGATTTTTTAGATGATGATGAAATCAGATCAGACCTATTGTCATGTTTAAGCCCAGTGAGAGTCAAGTTGGGAATTGATAATTTCTTTTTTTTTTTTACAGAAGATCAGTTTAATATACATTAAGTAAAGATTTCAACAGTTTGCACCCCCATAGAAACACAAAGTGAAATATACTGTTTGAGTACCTTTCTCTGAAGGGAGGAGAGAACCTCCACTTTGACTATGACCTTGTCTAAACAAGATAAGAGTTGGAGAACTCAAAAGGCTTCCATAGACTTGGAAACTCATGACTGGAGCATGGGGAGATTACTGATGCCATAAACAGGAGTGTCAATTTGTAAAGTCAACAACAGGAGTCACTGTGCACTTACTCCTCATGTAGGATCTCTGTCCTTGATGTGCTGTACATTGAGATTTAATGCTATAACGAGTACTCAGAGCATACAGACTTAATCATGGCAAAACCCCACACTTTATGAAATGCTGGTAGCACACAAATATGTAGAAAGAGAGGCATACTATACAATTATTCCCTAGCATGCTAATTTGTAATTGTCCTAATTATGTTTACTTCCCACAAGATAGCATGTTTTATGAGCCAAGCAGGCCTTAGAATACAGGAGTTAAGGGAACACCTTCCTGTTTATTGTCCAGCTGCTTCGCCTCTTTTGGTCTCAGTTTCCTTATGGATAAAAAACCCACAATGTCCAACTCACAGAGTAGCAGAGAGAATGAAAAACAAATGTGTGCAGAATGCTTGGCTCACAGGAAGCACAATAAATTGCTGCTGCTATCAGTATTCCTAGACACAGCACTGGCTCCCACAGCATGAAGCCAAAGCTGGGTATACAGTAAATCACTGAAAAAATATAGGTTTTGGGGTTTTTCTCATATCTTCCAGGTTCCTTGGATATTTCTACCCATTCAACAAACATTTGAGCAGTTTCTATTCCATGTCAGGCTGTTCAAAGGGTTAATCAAACAGGAAAGTTGTCTACTGCTCACTACATAATGCTATGGTTGTCACCCCTAACTTGCCTTCCTTTCTAATACAAAATTATAAGGCAGGCACTCTCTCTAGGCAAATTTACCAACATATTAAACATCTAACCCTAATATCACTAGAATTATTTTACCACATTCTTGCAAATCAATGCAGTCTGAAAATGATTTCTTTGTTTAACTTGTAAAAATAGGCTGGTTGGAATTATGGTTGTGAGGCAGGATGTTAAGCTTCCACCTGCAATAAGTTACAAATACAAATTTCAAACCACATGCTGCCATTATGTGGTGATTAACTGAGGCAAATTCTACTACGGCCTTGCTTGAGTGTTGGTGCAGAGGTAATTGAGGAAATGCACAGGCTCTTCATCAGCATACCCCATCTGTACAAAGCATTAGGCATGGTGGAGAAGAGATATTCCAGACTGTCCATGCCAACCAAGGATGAGAAATGGTAAATGAGAAGTGGGGAGAAACAATACCATGGTTCATGATAAAAGGAAGAGTCCCGCCTTAATATGTTGACCATGCAGGTATACTAAGGTCTTGTCCTCCTTTTTGCCAATGACCCAGCAGGCTGGTTCACCACACTGATGAAGTAATACCTGATTCAGTGCCCACAGGTCACAATTATCTAGGCTATGAGCCCAGTAAACAGATGAGTGTCACCCACAGAGGTGCCTGTGGGGTGCATGAACTACTGTGCCAAGGGACCTGCTATGGAGACTATCTGGGGGGATGAGCCACATCAGTGCTGAGGAGTGTCTGAAGCAACACATGAAGTTTATCTGAAATGAGACAACTTGGGATCCCCCTTCAACACAGCATCTAATAGTGACCACTTTGATGTGGATGGCCAGATGTGCTATCAGCTTGTGGAAAGTGGATGAAGAGGTGTCAGGCAGAACAGCACCTGATGGCACACCTTTAGCTTCATAGTTCTGAGTGACAAGCACAGCAGGAAGCTGCTGCTGTGAACACTCCATTGCGTGGATGTACTTGGGTATTTTCTAGAGTGTTGAGGGTCTGCACAGCTTAACTTCAGGGACTATGACCATCAGGGCCAGGAGAGTTGGTTTGGACTGTTGTAGGACTCCTCTTAAAATAACAGAGGGGTGAGCATTGGGGAACAGCATGTAAGATGGCTCTTTTGAGACCCACATCCTATATTAGAGTGTGTAGGTTTGAGTCCCACTCCACTTCCAATCCAGCTTCCTACTAAAGTGCATCCTAGGAGGCAGCATATAATAGCTCAGATACTTGGGTCTGTGCCACCCACACTGAGTTCTGGGATTTTCACTTCATAAAACCTGATGTTTTCACATCACATCCTGGCTGAATTCCAGCTATTGTGAATATCTGGAGAGAACAGTGGATGAGAGATCACTGTGCCTTTAATGTGAATAAAATTAATTTTCAAAATTTAAATAAACCTCCTGCATCCATGTGGTCAGACTGGGACTATCCCAGTTGGGCCCCTTCCCTCTTGGGATGGCAGCTGCATAGACTAATTGAAAAAATGCCTGAATACCTCAGTGGGCTCCTTTTCTCAGTTGTGCATCATTGTTTGACATACGAAGTTCATGATGGAGTGTTATTTTCCAGATCACCAACACACATTGCAGCAAAGGAACACCTTATGTTCATCCACTCTGCATGGAGGACCCCATCAGCTCTGCTTCCCAGATGATACGAGTCTCTCATGTGGGTTACAGGGACCCACATACTTCAGCCATCACTCCCTCCAAAAGTGCATATTAGCATAAAGCTGGAATTGAGAGTTGTGACTGTAACCTAGGCATGCCAATATAGGATGTGGACATACTAAGCAGGGTTGTAACACATGCCAAATGTCAATCCCTCAGTGAATTTTTGAAGTGCCTCTGTATATCCAAGGCTTTCAGAGAAAGGAGACAGAGCCTTCTGGGCCCTGCCCCTTTACTACATAGTTTCTGCTTCTCCCCAACATTGCACACTGCTTCATGTGTCTCTCTCTGTGCATGCTCACTTCTGAGGTCTCTTCAGGCAGACAGGGAAGAGCAGCAGAGCACAGAAGAGTGGGTCTGGGAGACAAGGCAGATTAGGGAAAAACTGGACTGTGACAGTTTCTGCCTGGATCCTGCCACTTAGTGTTTAGTGACCACATCTAAAGCAGAGGAAAATTGTTCATCTACATGCCAAAAACTGAAATATAATATCTTTATATTACCCAGGCATGAAAGTCAAATCAAAATGAATTGAAGGCTTACATAAAAGCTCTGAGAATATAAAACCCCTTACAAATGGAAGCAAATTCATTGATATTAGTCTCAACAATGATTGTTTAGATATGACACTAAACGCATAGGTGACAAAAGCAAAGACTGAAAAAAATCTAAGAAATATTCTGCATGTGATAGGAAAAACAGAAAAGATAAAGCAAGAAATGAAGAAAACATTGGACAACCTGAGTTTGAACACAAACAACTCAAAAACAAATATTGTAATAAAAATTGCACAAAGGATTGATCAGTTTTCCATTGAATATATACAAGTAGCCAACAGGTAACTTAAAAGGGGCTCAGAAACAGCTAATGAAGACTACAATGCTAATTAAGACCACAGTGATTATCATCTCGCATATGTTAAAATAATTATCCAAAAGTAAAAAGATAACATTGGCCCAGGGTGGAAAAAAGGAATATAAAAATTGTTGCTAAGAAAGTAAATTGGTACATCCAATATAGAAAACATTATGTAGGTCTTCAGTCAAAATTAAACATAGAGCATATGACAAAGCAATCTCACAACTGCATGTATTTCCAAAGGAAACCAAATCAGTATCTCAAATAGATACCTTTATCTCCACATTACTGGCAGCATTATCTACAAGAACAAGATATGGAGACAACCCCACTGTCAACATATGAATAAAGAAAATGTGATAAACACACATACACAGGAATCACAGACAACCTTAATAAGGAAATTCTTCCATTTTGTCAGGATGTAGATCCAAAAATATGAATGTGGACATTAGGCTATTTGAAATAAGGCACAGAAAGATAAATGCCACACAATATCACTCATATGTGTAATCTAAGAAAGTCGCACTTAATCACAGAATAGAATGGTGGTTGTCATGGGCTGAGAGTGAAGGACATGGGAAAATGTTAGCTGAACACACATTTGCAGCTATGAGATAAATTAACAAAATTAACACCTCAAGACCTTAATATTCAACACAGTAAACAGTTGGTTATGATATCACATACTCACAACTTGCTAATATCTTACATATTCTTTAATAACAAAGGGATGTAATGTGATGGATATGTTAGATTGTCTTAATCATTTCATAATGTATATGTACAAGAGGATTCCAGAAAGTTTATGAAAAAATGTAATCAAAAGATAACGTGAATTGTCCATAACTTTTTAACGTCCCTCACATAGCAAAACATCAGTTTTTGATGATACACAAATTGTGTCAGTCGTACTCTGACAATCTTGAAAAAATTAAAACAAGCAAAACTAAACAGACTCCTATATTAAAATATAAATCCAAAATAACTTAGTAAACTAGACATATCTACAGGATTTGGAAGACTTTCATGCAAGAGAAATCATTTTTAAAACACACATAAATTTGAGTGGTCAAAATTTCTATTTTGAAAGTGCAAATAGAGATGGCACCCTGTACAGAGAAAGTGTAAGTGCTAAGACGATGCCCAAATACCAAATTACAGGGTCTTTAAAGCTGCTTCTCTAAAACCTGGGTGAAAAACCCAAGCCAAATAAAACTTCTGTCTCTACCTTACTCAGTCTATGTTACTGTGATATTGGAAACATATGAAGGAGTGATACATCCTAGAAACAGCTGTGTAAAGAGGTCAATGCCCTCGAAAGTACCCTGCAGGCCACATATTGAGAAAACTCGGGGAACCAGGTCCCTGTGGGGAGGGAAGGAGGAACCGACAGCGCCTGTCCTGCATGAACCGCATACACACAGCCCACATTCTCCCTAGAGACCACCCAGTCCCCACTGCACAATCGGGGGAGACGTGCAGCTACTGCCACACAGCTGGCCTGCTATGACTCTGGGCTAAGTCTCACCCAAGCAGGGAAGGGGCAGGACCTCGGGGGTCCTGGGTGCCGGTAAAGCCCCCAACCCACAGGTCTGAGGGGACCGAGGGGAAGCCCTGTGCCAGCGCCAATATGGAGCCCACAGATGCCGGAGGCCTGTGTCCTCCTGGCCTTCGGCTCCGTTTTCCCCTCTCGGTACAGCCAGGTCCACACACTCACCATGTCGTGGTTGTCAGCTTCCGAGGTGCCCAGCGTCCCTGGAGAGTGAAGGTGGAGAGCTGCAGAGGTCGACCTCGCTTGGGAGCCTCCTGGCGGCGGAGCTGTCTCCCAGGAGTTCACTCTGCAGGCAAAACTCTGAGAAGATTGTGACGTCCAGGCCCCGCGTGCTGATGCACTGTGGACGTCACCTTGCCTGATTGGACAGTTTGCCAGCCTTGAGTGCACGGAACGTCACAAAGCACGGAGCCAATCAGCGTCCCCCATAGCAAGGACCCCTAACTTCAAGTTGTCCTGGATGGGAACAGCGAGAGACAGACCTGGGTTCAGGTCTGAAATGGCCCCCCTGGGCTGCCTCCCCGAGGCTGGAGGGCTCTCACCTCCAAGCTCCTGCTACCCACTGGCCTCGCCCTGGGTCCCCGTCCTTCTCCCTGCGGATGCTGCCTGGAGCTGGCGGTAACCTGTTGCAGTGAGTTACAGTTCTGTTTATCCGATTCCGGCGCTTTCGTTTTCCTTGTATTTCTGCTCATTCTATTGGGTCGTTTGTATTACTTATTGATTTGAATAACATTTAGATGTAACATAATTTACTCTTTTTTTTCTTTTCTTCTGTTTTCTACTCTGCCTATTGATCTTTTATATTTTCTAGTTATTTCTTGCTGGCACTTGGTAATCTAATGGATTTTTAAAACATCGATCTTTCCCACAACATTAAATTCATTTATCAGTTTATTTGTTTTTAGATTTTATGGATTCTCCCTAAATAAATATCTCCAATATATTGGCGATTTATTGTTAAGAAATTGATCTTTACATCTTATTTTATTTCTTTTTGCTCTCCCCCTCGCCCCCAACTACTCCAATAAAAAGTTGGCACTAGTGGAGACTTCCTGGTCTAGGTTTACTTCCAGGGTAAAAGCTGTCAACGATTCTGTATTAATTGTGGTTTTCGTTGTAGGATCCTTTTAAAAAATTTTGATCTGAATAAGAAAGCCATTGCTCTTTTTTACTATACTGCAAGCAGTTTTTAAAAATTACATGCTGATTTTTAAATGTTTTTGAACATTAAATTGTCATGTGATTTTCTCCTTGAATTTGTCACCTACCTGGAAAATTTACATGACTTGTTAAGAAATGTTAACCACCTTATTTTTTATTATATGTGACTTGTTATTCATTATATTTTCATATGCGATTTCATTTATTATAAAAATACTAAGGATTTATGCATCTGTATATGAAAGAGAGTTTATACTTAATTTATATTGAAAGTTCTAGTCAACCTTGCATCATTATCAATGTAATGCTGGCTTTCTAAAAGAAATCTGAAAATATGCTTTGCTTATTTATACTTTGATACATCTGAGAAATATAGTTTTTTTTATTTCTTAAATGTTTGAAATATTTTGTGTTTCTATAACTGAAGTTTTGTTTCTCTAACTGTTTTATTGGCTGGTGGCCTTCAAATTGGGATTCAACTTGCTTGTTTTAATTTGGAGTTTTCCTATTTTATATTTCTTATATTGGATTTTAGGAATTTATATTTGTGTTTGGGGATTTGATTTTCAAAGTATAGTGGATTTTTATCTCTAGTCAAGTTTTTACCCCAAGAGGTTTTTTTGTTTGTTTGTTTGTTTTGTTTTGTTTTGTTTTGACATGCAGAGTTAGATGGTGAGAGAGACAGAGAGAAAGGTCTTCCTTCCATTGGTTGACCCCCCAAATGGCCGCTATGGCCAGAGATACACCGTTCCAAAGCCAGGAGCCAGGTGCTTTCTCTTGGTCTCCCATATGGGTGCAGGACCCAAGGACTTGGGCCATCCTCCCCTGCCTTCCTGGGCTACAGCAGAAAGCTGGACTTGAAGAGGAGCAACCAGGACAGAATCTGGTGCCCCAACCGGGGCTAGAACTCTGGGTACTGGTGCCTCAGGCGGAGGATTAGCCTAGTGGGCTGCAGCGCCGGCCTTACCCCTAAGAGTTTTGCAATATTTTTTTCTAATCTTGACAAAGTTCTTTTCTCTGTAAACAATTGTTTTAATACATGAAAATGGACACTAGTGTTACTTTTCCCTGTGTTTCCTCAATTACTTTTACTCATAGTTTATTAACTTTGTTAAAATTAAAAAGTATATCCTGGGACTGATGCTATGGCATAGTGGGTAAAGCCACCACCTGCAGTGCTGGCATCCCATATGGGTCCCAGTTCAAGTCCCAGGTGCTCCCCTTCATATCTAGCTCTTTGCTATGGCCTGGGAAAGCAGTAGAAGATGGCCCAAGTCCTTGGGCCCCTGCACCCATGTGAGAGACCTAGAAGAAGCTCTTGAATTCAGATAAGGGCAGCTCTTGCTGTTGCAGCCATCTGGAGAGTGAACCGGTAGATGGAAGACCTTTTTCTCTCTCTGCCTCTGCCTCTCTGTAACTCTGCCTTTCAAATATATAAATAAATCTTAAAAAATATTTCCAGAAATGAATGAAAAATCTGTCCCAATTGCTCCTCCTCCAGTCCAGCTCTCTGCTGTGGCCCAGGAAGGCAGTGGAGGGCGGCCCAAGTGCTTGAGCCCTGCACCTGCATGGGAGACCAGGAGGAAGCACCAGGCTCCTGACTTCAAATTGGCTCAGCTTGCCGGCCATGGGAGCCATTTGGGGGTTGAACCAATGGAAGAAAGACCTTTCTCTCTGTCTCTCCCTCTCACTGTCTAACTCTGCCTGTCAAAAAAAATAAATAAATCTATGTGTGTGTGTATATATATATATACACACATATATGCATATATTATTATATATTACATAGTTATATAACATAGTTATATAGTTACATAACATATATAATAAACATAATTATATAATTTATAATAACATATAATTATATATTAGAATATATCACATTAGACTATATATTATATATCTTAAATATAATATAATATAATATAATAATAACTGTATAATATATATATAATTATCAGCAAACTCAGTAAGAAGTTTATTTAAAAATTGAATAAATACAAATTAAAGTATGTGTTTTTCATCAGATTCAAAACAATTATTGCAACTGTTGACATTTTGACATATATGAGGCAATGGCCATTGAATAGAATGTGAATTTGCAAAAGAAATCGGTGATGTGTACCAAAAGTCTTAGCAATACAGATTATGTTTATTATATACTCTTGTCCCAAATAAGCACTTCCTAAAAAAATCTTTCTTTGGAAAAAATAGGTTTCAGAAGGGTCTATGGAAACTTTTTCTTAGGGAAACTTGAGGATAGAAAAGTAAATACCTAACAGTACAGCATTCATTTAATAGTATATGATAAATCCATATGAAGAAACATACTGTTTAGCTATAAAATATATTTACATTATTAAGCAAAAAAAAAAAACCCTTGCAGAGCAGGATGTATTATATATATATAATCCACTATTTTTCAAAAACATGCTTATTTATTTTTTAAATATTGATTTATTTGAAAGAGTTACACAGAGAGAGCAAAGGCAGAGAGAAAGAGAGAGAGAGAGAGAGAGAGGTCTTCCACCCACTGTTTCACTCCCCAATTGGCCGCAATGGCCAGAGCTGTGCCGATCCCAAGCCAGGAGCTGGGGCTTCCTCTGGGTCTCCCACAGGGGTGCAGCACTTGGGCCATCTTCCACTGCTTTCCCAGGCCATAGCAGAGAGCTGGGTCAGAAGTGGAGCAGCCAGGTCTTGAACTGGTGGCCATATGGGATGCCAGCGTTTCAGGCCAGGGCGTTAACCTGCTGCACCACAGCACCAGCCCCCAAAACATGTTTATACAGATATATTTCCTCAAGCCTTGTGTTATGTGAGCGAAGCCATCTGTTTGACTCACATAAGCGTACCTTAAAAAGATTGTGGAAATGGAATTAAAAGTTAAATTTATTTTGGTTCAAAACATGTTGAAATTTATATATACATGGGTTATTTTAAAAGTTCATGGAAAACATGTATTATGAGAAATACATATTTCAAATGTTATGTGCCAACATAAACTTATCTTCTTCTATTTCCCATGAAATTTTGAAATCCATCAGAAAAACATGGTGTTCCTGGGAAATATCTGGCAATTATTTAATATACTGTAGAGATGCTAAATCTGCCTGAAGTTACTAAGAAAGAATATGGTCGTGATTAGACACTTTTTCATTTAACCTCTCTGCGTTGTAACCGATCGTCACATTTAAAGAAACTATTTCCAGGTGTTGTGCAATCTGTGATACCGAAATCAGAGCAGAGTGTCTTCTTGACGCGGCGGCTCACCGGCCAGAGCCCTAGGGCCAGTTGAAGCGGCTGCCCGCCAGCAGCGAGTCCCGGGTGATTGTCTCGGTGGGCGTCTTGCCCACCAGGCGCAGGAAGTGGAGCTGCGCAATGAGGGGCGCCTGGAGCGCGCGCAGGGCCGGGCGCGCTGGGGCTGGGACGGGTACTGGGCGCGCAATACTCCATGAGAGCCACCTGCGCCTGCTCCTGCAGCCTCTCCGTGCGCGCAGAGGCCGAGAGCGCCATGACCTTGAGGCAGCCGGACTCCACCGAGTCCCCCTGCAGGCGGCCCAGCTCGTCCACCTGCTCCTGGTCCAGGAAGGCCATGCGCGCTCGGCTGGCGGTGGCGCCCTGGCAAGCAGGGGCAGCGCTAAGAGCAGCCGCGCCGCCAGCGCTCTCACCTGGTCCATGCCCAGCGGCCCTCCGCCGTGGCCCGCACCTGCCACACCCGCAGCTGCACCGGGAACAAGCCTCTGTCCGCCGCCACGCCAGCACCCAGCCTGGAGGGCTACCGGAGGAGGCGGCCAGCGCTGCCGGGCAGCGATTGCGGGATGCGGCCCTGCTGCAGCGCTGCGGGGCGGCAGGAGGGAGAGAGAGAGAGAAGGGCAGGGAGAAGACAGCCAGAGCGAGGCTCTCTCAGAGTCCCCCCACCCCAGCTCCAGGAGAGCCCGGGTGGGGAGGGGGCCTGGGGTCTTCCCCAGGTGGGACTGGGAGCTGGGGCCTCGTCCGCAGCAAGCAGGTGAGGTGGGAGGAGGGAAACCGAGGCAGGGAGGGCTGGCTGCCAGGCAGGGCAAATTAAGGAGCCTTAATGAGCCGGCCCACCTGGCCTGATAGAATCCATGAGCTCCAGCCTTGGACCGGCCTCACGCAGAGCACATTACCAGCCCTGGAGGGGACTCGGGGCTGGAGGTGGGGCTGAGTCCTGTGAGGGTGGGAGTCAGCTGTCCAGTAGGAGTGGCCAAATGGGGCCCAAAAGTGCTGCCCTGGTTATAAGCCCCACCTGCACCACTCCTCCCCCCATCCTACCCCAGGGCCTTTGCACCTGCTCACCCCCCTTCTTCAAACCCCCACCCCAACTCTTCCTCCTCCAGCCCAGGCTGGGGCGTGGGCTTCAAATCCCACCCACAACTCCCTCTTTAACACCAACCCCCGAATTAACAAATCTGCTTTAGAGCAGTATTGGCCATGGAGGAAGGGCTACCCTGGTGGCAACTGAAGCCATGGGCTATTTACTGAGGGCCAACTGTATGCAGGGACCCTGGGGCACAACAGTGCACAAGACAAAGAGAGTCCCTGGAGAAGTCATTGGGTTCCAAAGCAAAGTAAGGGGTTGTGAGCTGTGATGGTGGGAAGCCGCGCATGGGGTGGGGGGTGCAGCACGTGGCTGTAGTCGTGCCAACCTGAGGGCCGGGCCAGCGGGATTTCAGATCAGCCACGTGAGAAGAGGGGCACAGGTGAACCCCCCAAGCTGAAGGGAGTGGCTTTTCCAAGGGGCTCTGAGCCGACTTTATCAGCTTCCCTCACAGACGCAGTGAGGGGGGAGGACTTCGAAAGCATGAGAGACTGGAGTCAGACCCTGGGAAGAACCAGCAGACAGAAAGCAGGTATGGGGTGCGCATTTATCCTGAGGCTGGAACCCCCTCTACCCCTACCCCGAGACCACCGCCCCCCCCTCCCCGTGTGGAGCCTGGAGAAACTGCAGGGCATTGGAGTTTAGGGCCGCACTGCTTGGACTCTGTCTGCCCTGGGCCAGGCTGGGGCTTCTGGGGAGGGAACAAGAGTGGGGTCCCCATGGGCTCAGGCTGCCCGGCTCCTGCCTTAAGCAAACAGAGGCAGGGGTGGGAGCAACAGAAACCAAATAAATGTGTGTATGTGCGTGTGTTGTTTGTGCATGTGTGTGCATGTATGTGTGTGTCTGTGTGTGTGTCTGTTTATTTCTTCAGGACGCAGTGGCCAGGCTTGGGCATGGGGACCGGGCCCTGGCCACAGCTGTAATTGGATTCCTGCACCAGTACAGGGTGCAATGGCCCTGGTCTTGTGGTTAGCAGGTGCCAACCCCAGGCCCCACCGGCCGACTGCAGGGAGGATGGGGGCCGCTCACCCTCCTTCCGCAGGCAGCGGGGCTGGGGTGCCATTCACCCACCTACCACACGCCCCCACCAGGCTGCAGCGGGGCTGGGGGCCACTCACCCTCCTTCTGCACAACCCCCCTGGAAGCACTTCTTGAGCCGGCAGGACTGGCACTGGTCACGCTGATGTTGGTCCATCTGACAGTCCCAATTGGACCTGCAGGTGTAGCAGTGTTAGGAGCCGATTGTCTAATGAATATACAGGGTGTGTGTTTCTAAAGCCTGATCATTTTATTTATTTATTTTTTTATTTTTGACAGGCAGAGTGGACAGTGAGAGAGAGAGACAGAGAGAGAAACGTCTTCCTTTGCCGTTGGTTCACCCTCCAATGGCTGCCGCTGCAGCCGGTGCACCGCGCTGATCCGATGGCAGGAGCCAGGATCCAGGTGCTTTTCCTGGTCTCCCATGGGGTGCAGGGCCCAAGCACCTGGGCCATCCTCCACTGCACTCCCTGGCCATAGCAGAGAGCTGGCCTGGAAGAGGGGCAACCGGGACAGAATCCTGCGCCCCGACCGGGACTAGAACCCGGTGTGCCGGCGCCGCAAGGTGGAGGATTAGCCTATTGAGCCACGGCGCCGAAAGCCTGATAATTTTAGACATAACTTTCTCCACGTTTTATATTTCTATATTTTAGTTTTCGTGTATCCATTTGAAAACAGAGAGTAATTATACTGTGTGTGTGTGGCAGGAACCCAATTCCTTGAGCCCTCCTGTGCTGCCTCCCAGCGTCTGCATTAGCAGGAAGTTGAAGACAGAAATGGAAACAACACTCAGAGGCCCTCATTCCATTGTAGCAAGGTTGTCTGAAGGGGATTCTTAACCACTTGGCCAAATGCTCCCTCCTGCTTACTACTTTTTAAACACCACTCTCTTACATTACATAGGCCCAGGATCACAAAAATTACCAATTCCAATGTTGGCAAAGCCAATGAAAATGGAGCTCTTACAAAGTAAATGAAAGCCAAGTAAATTATTTAATTAGAAGTATTAGCTTGAATAAAATAATACCTTGAGTTTCATGTTTCATCAGGTTAGATAAGTGATGGATTTTCAATATCAATATACACTGAACATAAAAAAGATGTGCAAATATTTTCAACCATCAGTATTACACATTTGCGAAAGCAGTGGATGCTTGAATAGTTCTACAAAAATGTGTTCCAAAATCATGTGATTAGTCTTTAAATAAAGGAAATGAATGTTTATCTCAATGAACCATTTCCAAAAGGGCAGAAATACAAAATAAAGCCCCTAACATGAACTGGATATGACAATAATTATCTTTGAAAATTCATTTTAAGAACTGTTTCTGAAAACTATATTTTTTAAAAAGTAAACAATATTTTAATGGGGAATTACTAACCATGATATAATAAAATATTTTCTGGAATTCTTGATCACAGTTTGAAGCCAGATTTAATTTAAAAAGTTACTAAAGGTGGGAAATAAGGCATACAAGAAAAACTATTTTTAATTTTTAAATGTATCTATATCTTTAAGCATATCAAATGTCAAAATGAGATTATTGAGAAAACACATGGTAATAGAGAATTATTAGATTTATTTCAAAAACTCTTATTGAATTTTTTATAGGCTCTCAAAACTTGATGTAGCAATCTATTTTTTCTGGGACCACGTTTGTTCCTTTGTCCACTCCTGTTAGCATTATTTGGCAAAAGTTGAACATTGAGGTACACGTGAGAGAATTATTACTCAATTTTCCTGGCCAGTTTTAGGTAAGAAATCAGGAAACAACCACAACCACCACAACAAACACCACTTTCTCAAGAGCATTTGCAGATCAGTTCTGCAGACTTCAAACGTTTTCAGGTTTGGAATGTTTAGACTACCGCTCTCATGCTAAATTCTCTGTGGCTTTCTTTTTATTTCTGAATTGCTTTTTACAAACAGAATATAGCATAAGGGACTGACAGCAAAATACACTGTTCCCCAGATGGTTCAAATAGTAACTATGCCAGTTGTTTGTATTTATATTGCAAACATCATATTTTCACCTAAGTATCACTTACCTCAAAAGTTAACTGAATAGTTTTATAGAATTGTTTTTTAAGATTTATTTTCTTTGAAAGGCAGAGTTATTCTACAAAAAGTAACAGATATCATCAATACAAGCATAATTTTAATTCCTTCAAGTTATTGATAGAAAGGTATGTTTTGTACCTTTAATTTGAACAGGATCTCCCCAAAATTAAATTAGATATATTGTTTACCAGTGTGATAAAATGTATCTCACAAAGAGAAAATATGATACAAAAATATAATTTACTTTATTTCTTGAATACTAATATGTCTTGCTAGACTAAGTTAGAATAGAATCAATATATTTTTGTCAATCTAATTCTGAAATAAAATCAAATAATGAGTAATTTGGAAATGTTTATGAATTAGTTTTCTGTTTATTTCTATGGAGGAAGGAGGAATGATGGTAATGTTTCCAAATTCTTCTGGTTAAATGTGGAACAATTAAAAAATAACATGATATAGTTGTAAGTAGGTCTTAGGCATCCAATCCATGTGCAACCATGCATGACACAAAATGTATTAAGTTAATATAATCATTGACTTCTCTCTCTCTCTCTCTCTCTCTCTCTCTCTCTCTCTCTCTTTTTTTTGACAGGCAGGCAGAGTGGACAGTGAAAGAGAGAGAGAGAGAGAAAGGTCTTCCTTTTTCCTGGTAAGGTCCCTTTCATTTAAGCTGAAACTGATCTGAAGAGAATCTTATGAATGGTTTGCTCAGGAATTGTTAATGTTGGAGTTTTTGTTAAAAATGCCTTGATTCCTTGGAACAGCTTTTGTAGCTCCCATGCCCAGCACATTGTGTCTATGTCAGAGGCTTTTTAAGCAAACACACAGCTTAGAATCCAAATCCTGGAATCCATAACAACTTTTGTTGCTATATTTTTCAGTACAGAGTCTGCATCAGGGCCTCTTTAAAGCTATGTACAAAAGCATGGAATCCAAATCTTGGAATCCAAATTCCATAGAATCCTGTCATCAGCAGTTCCCAATACCGGAGCTTTTAGTTAGACGCTCCTTAGTTCTCTGGAACAACTTTAGCAGCTACACTTTTCAGTACAGAGTCTGCATCAGGGCCTCTTTAAAGCTATATACAAAAGCTTGGAATTCAAATCTTGGAATCCAAATTCCACAGAATTTTGTCATTCTCAGAAATCTCCTCAGCTGCCTTTAAATAGCTGACCCTATGTTAAAACATATGAGACAGAAATTTCACAGAGAGACATGTATCCAAGAGTTTACATTTGAGGCACTTAATAAACTTTAAATAAATACCTAAGAATACAGGCAATGGAGCCTGACACTTAGCCACAACTAGAACTTATGATGCATAATATCACACAATAGCACAAAGTAAATCTTTGGAATTAATTTTTACCATTAATGTTAATACTGTAGCTCTTTTGAGAACAGAGGTCCTACATGGGAAGTTAGTACACAGTGACTCCTGTTGTTAATTTAACAATTAACACTCTTATGTGTGACATCAGTGATCACCTGAGGCTCTTGACATAAGCTGCCTAGGCCATGGAAGCCTTTTGAGTTCCACAAACTCCATCAGTATTCAGACAAGGCCATAAGCAAAGTGGAAGTCCTCTCCTCCCTCTGGAGAAAAGTACATTCTACTTTGATGACCACTCCTTTCCACTGGGGTCTCACCCAGGGAGGTTCTCCACATAGGGACACTTTTTCCACAAATGCCCTGGATTTCCATGCCTGAAATGCTCTTGTGGGCTTTCTAGCCAGACCAGAATGCCTTCAGGGGTGATTTTGAGGTCACTGAGTGTTACTTAAGGAGATTGCCACTCTGTGAGTCTGCTGCAAGGACTCCCTCCCATATTGGAGCATTCACTCCTCTTTAATTTTATTTACTATTAGCAGTTCATACTTAATCCTATAGACAGGATCACTTTAAAACTTAAGATGTTAACATTACCATCTAGCCCAAGGGGATTTGCGATCCCATATCAAGTTTTAAACTGTACCCTTAGAAGTAAGTCTGTAGGAATGTATGCAGAGCTATACAGCTTTACAGTCTCTGTAGGAACTGAGAAAATAAAAACAGATACAGGTCTTCATGGGCTTAATTATTCTTAGCATTTTACATGGATACATTGCATTAGCTATAATTTCTTAATCCCATCTAGTCGAAGGGCCTCCCAATTATTAAGTGTGGATCTGTCATGGAGTCTCCAAAGGAACAGATGTAGAACTATCCATAGCTAAATCACCTTGTGGGGCCAGTGCTGTGGCGCACTAGGCTAATCCTCTGCCTGCAGAGCCAGCATCCCATATGGACACCGGGTTCTAGTCCTGGTTGCTCGTCTTCCAGTACAGCTCTCTGCTGTGGCCCAGAAAAAGCAGTGGAGGATGGCCTGGGTGCTTGGGCCCTTGCACCGCATGGGAGACCAGGAGGAGGCACCTGACTGCTGGCTTTGGATTAGCGTAGCTCCAGCTGTTGTGGCCATTTGGAAGGTGAACCATCGGATGGAAGACCATTCTGTCTGTCTGTCTCTCTCACTGTCTGTAACTCTACCTGTCAAATAAATAAATAAATCTTTTAAAATCACCTTGTAACCTGGGGAGACAGGAGGTAAATAGGGCTAAGCTTTGGCCCAGTTATATCTCTGATCATCTACCTTAACAGGTAATCTGACATCTCAGAGCTACTATACCTATTATAGAGCTTAATGTATAAAATCACACTCAGAGAGAAAAATAAGGAAATAACGTAGTAAAATCTCATTCAGAGGTGAAAACAACAAACTAACATAATAAAGTCCAGCTCAGAGGCGAAAGTAACAAGCTAACATAATAAAACTTGATTTAATATACATTGCTCCATTAATCAGGCATGTAGCATGTGGTTGGTCATGGGGGCCACCACCTTGGGGCGGAGTCTGTTTCCCATCTTACTATGAGGGTGGAAGTTCCCATGGTGGGTCACCATCTTGGGGCGTAAGTCCCACCCTCCACATAGAGTGGTATTCTAAAGTTCATCTGTAATGCTCAGAACATTTTTCTGATTCATTATTTATACTTCTTGCTGTGTTGATCTGACAAAGAATCCATTGAAATATGTAAATTGCTCTGCTGAAGCCATGGTGTACAAAGAAAATCCTCAGCACTGTTGTACATAGTGAAACATATTTCTTTTCAATCATATGTAACACAAATGTACATGCATTAATGTGGGGAGCAACCGGACTAGACTGAGTTACTGGAATTAAGACTTATTCTATGCATCTGCTCTCCCACAATATGGCACTGGGAGAGAAGTAAACAGCTTCTGCACAGCTGCCTCCAGTTCAACCAATAAACTGTAGGACTTGCTCCTGATTGGAGGAGAGCAGCGTACTCGGCGTGTGGGCAGCCGAGTTAGGATTGGCGGAGGAGGACTATAAAGGAGAGAGAGAACATGCACCAGGAACATCTAAGGGGAACATCTAAGGGGAACACCTGTGCAGCCCCCGAGAAGAGCCGGCCGGCGGTGTGCCGCTCCCCTGCGGAAGTGGGGAATGTGGCCAGGGGCAACTGCCCTTCCACGGAGGTGGAAGGGATAGTAGCCAACCCGGGAAGAACCAGCAGCAAACCCGGGGAGGGCCGAGCAGACGAAAGAACAGCGCAGGGTCCTGTGTCGTTCCTCCACGAAGAGGGGGAGCGACATAATGGTGCCGTGACTCGGATAGGAAACCTAGGACGGATAGGAAACTTAGGAGGGAAGAAATGGGAAGAACTGGGAAAATATTGGAGAGAGAGACTAGCAAACAGCCTAGGGAAATTACCGGAGAGAGAGACTAGCAAACAGCCTAGGGAAAAGCCGGACGAAAAAGGTGCCGGAAGAAGCTATTGAAAGCCTAGGCATAGACTCAGATACGGACTACGGGGGGAAGCTGGGAGAAATCTCTAAGGTCGAAAGCGAAAGTGAAAGCTAGAACAAACAGACTCGGATGCGGACTGTGGGGGGAGGCCAGGAGAAATGAGGGAGGAGTATTGTTGGAAGAAAGCTTGGGGAAACATACCGGGTAGAGAAAAATGTTAGGGAAATTGAAGCCGTGGGGGGCAGGCCAAGGCGGACACGAAAGCCACTTTGGGATTCTCAAGTTAGCCCGGGAATAGGGGGCGAAAAGTTGAAACCAGAAGCTGAAACGTAAGCCAGATTGGGATCCGTCTGATTAGCCCGGGGAGCAAAGGACGGGAAGCCAAACCGTGGGGCGTAGACGTAAGCTGGGTTGAATTCGCCAGGCTAGCCCGGGGAACTTAGATTGAATGCTAGTGGCGGACACGTAAGCTACGCTGTGTGACTCGCGGAGGCTGCCGTGTGCAGAGAGAGCGTGCGGGGCACAAGTAGATAGGGAACGGGGCTGGCGTAGGCCGTGGTGCAGACGCGAAGGGCGTGGAAAGCGGAGCCGCGCAGATGAGAGAGGCGCTGGCTGAAGCGGCGCAGAGCCGGGAAGCTGCAGGGATAAGAGAAATAGAAGTTTAGAAGCAAAGTGAGAGAAATAGGAATGCTGGAAGATAGAAGTAAAATGGGAGAAATAGGAATGCCCGGAGATAGAGAAATAGAGAAATAGAAAGGCCTCCCTACAACACTGCAATGTGAGAGCTTGGATTCGGTCTGCCTGATTAAGTGAGGCGATGAGCACGATGAGCACCTGCGGCGGCTAGCAGCTTATGCGCCACAGGTCACCGAAGACAGGCACGAATTAACATCAGTAAGGCCTCCCCACAAAAAGGCAATGAGAAGGCTTGGATTCGGTTTGCCTGATAGGGCTTGTAAGCCCCTGCAGGCTCGACCAGAGCATGCGCTGCAGGGCACCGAACACAGGCACGCATCAGCGCCTAAAAACCTCCTCACAACATGGCGAAGAGAGGACCCGGATTCGGTTTGCCTGATTGATAGGACTTGTAAGAGCCTGTGGCAACTCTAGCAAGTAGAGCAGAGTGTGTGCCGCGGGACACCGAAGACAGGCGCGTATCAACGCCAAAAAATAAAAAGAAAGGGGGATCTGTGGGGAGCAACCGGACTAGACTGAGTTACTGGAATTAAGACTTATTCTATGCATCTGCTCTCCCACAATATGGCGCTGGGAGAGAAGTAAACAGCTTCTGCACAGCTGCCTCCAGTTCAACCAATAAACTGTAGGACTTGCTCCTGATTGGAGGAGAGCAGCGTACTCGGCGTGTGGGCAGCCGAGTTAGGATTGGCGGAGGAGGACTATAAAGGAGAGAGAGAACATGCACCAGGAACATCTAAGGGGAACATCTAAGGGGAACACCTGTGCAGCCCCCGAGAAGAGCCGGCCGGCGGTGTGCCGCTCCCCTGCGGAAGTGGGGAATGTGGCCAGGGGGAACTGCCCTTCCACGGAGGTGGAAGGGATAGTAGCCAACCCGGGAAGAACCAGCAGCAAACCCGGGGAGGGCCGAGCAGACGAAAGAACAGCGCAGGGTCCTGTGTCGTTCCTCCACGAAGAGGGGGAGCGACACATTAACAATTGCTACTCATAGATTATTGGGATATCCAGCAATGATCACCACATCCAAATGTTTTGTTCTTCAAATTAAATAATAGATATGTCCATCCCAAAACACAGAAAAAATTATAGCACAAAGAGCTTCCCTTTGTGATCTCAATATTAGAAAGCAAAAGTAGAGAAACGGTTTCACACCAGTGGGAAGAAACTACACATTTCTCCTGATTGTAAGAACATGTTTCTTTCAGGATAGATATTGGAATCATTGTAATAATTCTACACTGGTGTTACTTGAGGGATTGGCAACTCAGCTTTGGAAGTAATAGAGAATCCAAATTGGCATGTTCCCCAACCTTTCCCAGAAAAAACGGTCTCCTCCCTGTTCCTCTAGGGGCCTGGAACTCTCCCTAGTTGACCTTACATTTTTGAATATGTTTTTTTGTTTGCCTTCTTACTTCCACAATACCATTTTCTGACACTCATATCCATTGTTATGGCGCATTTGACTGCATTTTAATTGTGTGTCTACAACTTACTGATCTAACATCTCAGTATCTCTGAGTCCATTTGTCTTCTGATAACTGCCCACATTCGATATTTATACATTGTCCTCAATTAAGAATGGCTTTAAGATGCATATTTGTCTTCAAATCCATGCTTGCATTTTCTTCTAAAAAACAGCTGGTTGATGCAAGTGTTTATTTTTAAAAAGTTCTTTTGTAAAATCATGCTCTTTATGTTTCACTTTTAAAGATGCTTCATTTTTTATCATATTTAGTTTCTCTTGGTGTTGGAGTTCTCATAATCTCTTGTTCTGTTGAGAAGGTCCCTCTTTCAGCAGCTGAAGATTAAGAAGGTTGGTCCTTATGTCTAGACCAACAGGACACTTTAGTGGAAGGAAGGGTTCTGCACTTGCATTATCCCATACATTAGCCACACACAGCTATGGTGTGCATGGAATGTGGTTCATTGAATCAACGGATTGCATTTTTAAGTTTACCTAATGAAAATTTAAAAAGCCTTAAGTGGCTATCAGTTCCCTTACTACACAGCATGAAAGAGTATTATAATGGAATAGGCAGGAATGTTTGTGTCCCATGTGGATTGAGCACCTGGTTTGCAGTCACTGTTGCAGTCCTGGCTTCACTTCCAATTCCAGCTTCCTGCTAATGTATTGGGAGCAGCAGGTAATGAATGAAAAACTTAAGTCAGGGCCACCCACACAGGAGACCTGGATGGAGTTCCAGGCTTCTGGCTTTGCCCTGGCCCAACCCCAGCTGTGGCAGCCATTTGCAGAATGAATCAGCAAATAAGAGATCGTTTTCTGCCTGTGTCTGTCTCTCTGTTCCTCTGACTTTCAAATAAATAAAATAAAACAAATATTTTTATAAAAGGGAATATTACAATTATCACTGATAACCACAGATACAAGCCATGCATTGTAGTAAATCTGTAATGCCTTGTTGGGCAGACATGTCTGAAAAGAATGACATCCAGAGGACAAGTGCCTGTGTCTTAGGACTTCTCGTTGAGAAAAGAGACTCTTCTTGTCTTGGAATTCTCAACCCTGATGGTGTGTAAGAATCACCTGGGGACTTTTTGTAGGCTGACAGTGTCCCAATGAAATGATGAGACACTTGGGACTTGCACCAAATTACTGGGAAAAATGAGAACAGAGACTAGGATGGCAGAAATGAGCTGTCATTTGTCACGTGCTGAGGAACACTGAACAGGACATGCACATGTCCCATACTCCATTCTCCCATCTCATGCTATGATTTCCATGGATTGTCAAATTTAACACATGGCAGCTCCACTCTAGATGAACTTAATTGTAATCCAAGAGGCTTCTGTATCTTTGGAAAAGGCTTGTATTACTCCAGTGCTCACAAAATTTGAGAATCACTGGTTTATGAAGAAGTCCTGATGCACAGAGAATATGAACTATCTTTCCTTAAGAACCAAAGAGATCAGGAAAAAGGAATCAATAGCAAAGTCATGGAAAACAATATTTATTAAAAAAAAAAACCACTCATCAAGCAGCAGGCTTTGTGGCATGGCTGGCTAAGCCACTGCTGGTGACATTGGCATCCCATATCAGAGTGCAGGTTTGAGTCCCAACTGCTCTGCTTCTAATCCAGCTTCCTGTTAATGCACCTGATGGTCCAAGTACCTGGGCTCCTGCTACCCATGTGGCAGACTAGAAAGGAATTCCTGGCTCCTGGTTGCTGGCTTCTGCCTGGCCCAGCCCTGGCTGCTTTGGGTATTTGGGAAGTGAGGCAGTACATGGAAAACCTCTCTGTCTTTCTTTCCCTCTCTGTCACTCTGCCTTTCAAATTAGTAGATACATAATCTTTTTATAAAAAGAAATAAAAAGACTGACCAAAATGCATTGCCATGTGCATTATGTTAACTCCCTTACAGAAAATAATGGTAACTGTGTTGCACAAGTAGACTTACCACCAACTTTGCTTTCTAGGTGGTTTATGGAACCTATCTCAGAAGATCCCATGTGAAGATTACTGATGGTCTGCCCACCCTCCCTTTCCTTGTATTTTATTCACTGGCCAGGCCACCAATGTGGTCATCAGTGTCCCAGATCCATGGCCCCTAATCCTGTAGCACTGTTTGACAAGGGTTAACAATAATCCTCTGCAAAGTGGATCATACAGACACAGACATCCTGGACTGAAGCAGCATCATTCTATCAAGGTCCTCATAAAAGGGATTTTTAATCTATTTTTTAAAGCCAGTGAATTTTAAAAATTTGAAAGCAGTTTATTTTTATTTAACTCACCAATGTTTGTGCCACTATCAAATAGTACAACGCAGCTTGCTTAATAGTCCTTATTTTTCCCAAATGTCCAATAATTTCAAGTTTTATTTAGTACTTGGCATTTTAAAAAAGATGAGCTGACTATATATAATGTTCAACAATACATAAATGTATAAAATGCATAAAGCTCAACAATGCATAACTCTGCAGAGATGGCTATAGCATCTCATGTCTCATCTAAAAGTAATGCCACAGGATATTCATACATATTGGTTAATAGGAAATTGGATTTCATAGGTACCAGATTATTAAAAGTATAGACACCATATATTTTAAAATAAACATTTTTAGCTTGGTTATGATAAACTTTTTAATAAATGTGCATTTATTTTTGTCCAGACTTAATAAAAAATGGTAAATATATAACATATAACCAAAGGTATTAGATGTTAGAAAGCATCCATTGATATCAACCATTCACAAACACAAACAATGAGACTTTAGTGACTGTTCATTTACTTTTCCTGTGGTTTGACCAAACATTTTCCAGGTTCACCCTACTACTAAAAACATGGATCTAGGAGCCTCAGAAAATCTCAACCATGAAGGATTCATTCATCTTCAGAGCAGCAGTTTCTATACCAGAAGTAAGATTTGCCAAACAAATAGGATTTACCTGACTCTATGCAAGTAATAGTCTTTCCTACCAGCAGAAAATGTGATGAGTAATTAGGGGGTATGCATCTGACAAGGTGTCATGCAGATTTTAATAAAAACAAGGCATGCAGATTGGCAAAAAGATACTGCAGTCTGTGGGTTAAAAATAAATGAATCTGATAAGCAACAAGAGCTAAACACACACACACAGAGCATGTAAAACTAGTGAAATCTAGGTAATGTTGATGGATTGTATCAAAATGAATTTTCTGGTTGTGCTATTATATTGCAATTATTCAAGTTACTGCTGTTGGGGGAAGCTAGGTAAAGGATTTATAGGATACCTCTACATTATTTCTTTAAATACTGCACGTGAATTTACACTTGTTCAAAATGGAGTTTTAGTAGTGAAGTGCTAAGCAGAAACAAGTCTATTGGACAAAGATTTATTAAAACCAAACAAAATCAATTATCAGTGCAAAAGTAATCAACTATTCAATAAAGGCTTTAATGATTGGGTTAAGAAATTCTAGATGAAAGCCTATGAATAGATACTCCAAAATTCTTATCAAAGGAAATCAGATAGTGAATACAGTATTGCAATTCACTAGGGGTTCTTGGCTAAATGATGGATGCAGAACACCTTCTGGAAAATTTCCCTGAATGAATCCTTCACAGTGAGTTCTAGGTACTCACCTCATGAAGTAACAGAACACTGTCTTGAATGCTAATGATGTATAATCGTGCTCTAAAGAATAATTTTGCCAGAAAAACACTGCACTCAATAAAACAAGATTACACTCAAGAGCCAGTCCAAGCAAAGTTACGTAGTGTGTCAGCGATAGATATCAGGCACTTTGTGTGTCATATCCATCAAACTTTATGATTAAACATTTGTATAACAAGTGTGGAATAGCTTCAGGTTAATGCAGAATTCTAAGAAGATAAATGATTGAGTCAATATATTACTGTGTGGTATAGTAAAGAAATCCTACAAGATCCCACTAGGGAAGAATAAAAACAGATAAAAATGCTCAGAGGACAGTTAACTTAGGAGTTCTGTGGGGAGGGGAATACATTAAATTCCAGAGACACAAAGTGGCAATAGGAATAAAATAAAGGATGATGTCAAATAGGATGAATTTGGTCCATGCTGAGTAGAATAAAACCATGGCACTGAGGACCAAATGTAAGTATAGATGAGAAGGAGAAGTCATTAATGGAGATCATTAATGTGAAGACATTTGGAAAGCAAATTAAAATTAGTTACGTAAAGCAGGGATTTTTATGTGTGTGTTTGAGATTAGAGTCATGATTGACAAAAAAAAATGTGGAAAAATCAACCCTATTTTCCACACTTGATTTTGTTTTGAGAGTCTTGAAAACACAAGGATCTGGGATAACCATGAGAGGTCAGAGTTAGGGTCTTTGTGGAGTTCAGTGATTATTGGAGGAGGAAGGAACAGGTGGGTCTGGTGTGCACAGGTGATGGGAAGATGATGTGGACCGGAGAGGGGGAGAAAGAAGAAAAGCATGTCTGCTTAGTGCAAACAAAATGGTCAATCATGGATATTTTTGAGCAGCTGCTGGACAAGATGACCATTCAATTTAAGAAACCAGCAGTTACTCTGGCCTCAGAATCAGCCCTAAAGGCTTTCTGATCTGGCTGAAAAGCCCATGAGAGTATTGCAGGCATGGAAAGCCAAGACACTCTGGCAAAAAAAAAATAATAATAATTAAATTAAAAAAAAAAAAACTAAATGAAAGATCTCTGTGAGTGAGATCCCAGTGGAAAGAACAGGTCATCAAAGAAGGAGGTACCTTTCTCTGAAGGGAGGAGAGAACCTCCACTTTGACTATGACCTTGTCCAAACAAGATAAGAGTCGGAGAACTCAGAGGGCTTCCATAGCCTTGGAAACTCATGACTGGAGCATAGGGAGATTACTGATGCCATAGACAGGAGTGTCAATTGGTAAAGTCAACAACAGGAGTCACTGTGCACTTACTCCTCATGTAGGACCTCTGTCCTTAATGTGCTGTACATTGAGACTTAATGCTATAATGAGTACTCAAACAGTATATTTCACTTTGTGTTTCTATGGGGGTGCAAACTGTTGAAATCTTTACTTAATGTATACTAAACTGATCTTCTGTAAAAAAAAAAAATTATCGATTCCCAACTTGACTCTCACTGGGATTAAACATGACAATAGGTCTGATCTGATTTCATCATCATTTAAAAAATCATCTATTATTTTTCACTTTATGTTTCTGTGTGGGAGCAAACTGTTGAAATCTTTACTTAATGTATGCTAAACTGATCTTCTGTATATTAAGAGAATCAAAAATGAATCTTGATGTGAATGGAAGGAGAGAGGGAGTGGGAAAGGGGAGGGTTGCGGGTGGGAGGGACGGTATGGGGGGGGAGCCATTGTAATCCATAAGCCGTAATTTGGAAATTTATATTCATTAAATAAAAGTTAAAAAAAAAACAGCAGTTATCTAAGAATGAAGAGAGAAAGTTAAGCACTTGAGACAAGGAAGGGTTACTTGGTATAATTGGAGCTATTTTATTTTATTACTTTATCTGGACACAAAGACAAATAAAACCATAAGTAATATTCAATTTCACAAAATTGCCTTAAAATAAACAAAATTTGAAGAGGAAATAGATTCTTCAATCCATCAATGGTTATCCAAAATATTATTCTATTTATGGAAAGTATCTCTAATTTATAATAGATCCCATGTGTACATGACCAGATATGACACATTAAAAGGCTACGAGGTGTCAAAAATATTCAGGCACTTTGTTAGCAGGAGCTACATCACTGGAATGTTCAAAATCTGAAGCTAAGAAAACGTATCGGTGTTTATATTCATAAAACAAGGATGAAAAATGACTTAGGTAATCATAAAACCTGATTCAGGGAATGGTATCTTACACCCAAGTAAAGTGTTTTGTCAAATTTCATTGTGTTCACTCAATGGCAGTAGCCAACATTTTAAATGATGCTGAGATTTATTTTTATTGGGAAGGTTAAAACTTAAGGTTTCAATAGGGGCACCGGTTTGAGTCCTGGCTGCTCCACTTCCAATCCAGCTCTCTGCTGTGGCCTAGGAAAGCAGTAGAAGACAGCTCAAGTCCTTGGGCCCCTGCACCCACGTGGGAGACCTGGAGGAGGCTCCTGGCTCCTGGCTTCAATATACTTCCAGTGTTGTGATAAAAGCCAATGTTTTCAAGCACAGAGGGAAGAGGGGTAATGAACAAAACATGTTTTTTTTTTTTTCAGTTTAAGATTAGAAATCAGCTTACAGGGTGTCAACATAATGGCCTCCATTCATAGTTACTATGAAATAAAGATTAAATGTTAAATATTTAGCATCAAATTTCTAATCTGAGGGAAAGCTTATATATTGTCATATCTTGCACTTAATGGTTTTCCTTTTCAAATATTTTAGAGACTTACACAGAACTGGAAAATATTCCCATTTTTATTTACATTCTTCCTTTCATTCACTGATGACTTTCAACAATAAAGCATCTTCATTTCGAAGAGTTCTTACCCCAAAATTAATCTACTACTCCAAGAAAAAGATTCTATAGCTTTGAGACTTTTAAATTGTTAAACATTCTCCTTAATCTTTGAGATCCAACAGAGTATTTTTTCTACTCTAAAGCAAATACTAAAATACACAACTCAGTAACACAGAAATGAAGAGTAAAACACAATGATGTAATATCTAGGAAAAATTACAATATGATGCACAATTAGTTTGAGTAAGATGTAACTTTGGGTTTAACTTTCAATTTACTAAGTGCACTGTGTACCTGTCATTCTACAATGCCAAGCATATAGACAAACACTGTTCCACAACAAATGTTTTATGAGTTGGTAGCTATAAATAAAATATTTGCCATTTTACAAAAATCTAATATAATGCAACATCTAATAAAATTCATGTCCCCAAATCATGTCCTGTTTTGGATTAAGTTCTGATTTTTAGGAAATACATAATTATATTCACTAATTTGAGAGAACATACTTACAATATATATTGTATATCCCCCACACACACAAAAAAAAAAACTAGCATTACACCGATTAATCAATTTTAGTTATTTTAACTGAAAGTGGGCAGTTTATACCCAGTTCCCACACTGCTTGGAGAACAATCAAATGCAATGGAAGCCAAGCAATTGACACTATTTATAGACATTCTCAGAACCACCTACTTTGTATTGATTGTTTTAAGCACCACTGTAAACTTTCGATTTTTAAGAGTCCCTTTAAGATGTAGCAGATGCTGGCTTTCTAATCATGCTGGAAAGCATAGTGGGTTCAAAGTTACAAAAATGTTAACACATATAAATTAGTATTAAACTTCATTATTTTCAATTGTCAATAAACTATAATGAAGGCCTAAAGTCCATAAATATTTGTTTCTGAACCCCTAAGCTTCTGATTTGTACGTGTGTGCATTCATGTGTGTCTGTGAAAGGGAAATGCATATAAACGCGTACTGGGAAATGTTACACATTGTACTTTTAGCATCATTACTATGGATACAGATGCAAGGCTTATAAATATTTGGGGTGCTTTTCAATATTTCTAGTGATTCAAATGCTGCTAGAATTTAGCATGGTCATTAACACTACATGTACAGTTCAGTGTTAGATTCAGGCGTTCATACCTCACCATAGTTGTATGCATCATGTTCACTCTCCACTATAACTAGACAGTGATTATAAACTTTATGACCAAATGCACATGATATCCCGATGCATGATCTGCATTTTACTTAACACAATTTCAATTTTCCAGAGTTCAGAAATCAACTTCATTGTAGGTTTTAGAAATATTAGAGGGAGCAGGGGCAGGCCCTGGAGGGCATGGAGGGAAGTGGGGTCCTGCACTGGAGGGAGGCCAGCGGAGCAGGGTCGGGCCCTGGAGGGCGAGGATGGGAGAAGGGCCCAGGCCCTGGAGGGCGAGTGTGGGAGTGGGGCCGGATCCTGGAGGGCGAGGAGGGAAGCGGGGTCCTGCACTGGAGGGCAACAAGGGGAGCAGGGTCCAGCCTGAGAAGGTGAGGAGGGGAGCTGGGCCCAGGCCCTGGAGGGCAAGGAAGCCAGAGGGTCAGGCCCTGAGGGCGGTGAAAGGAGGGGAGACTGGTCCAGGATGGTGAGGAGGGGAGCAGGGCCAGGCCCTGAAGGCAAGGAGGTAAGCTGGGCCTGGACCTGGATGGGAAGGAGGGCACCGGGGCCTGGCCCTGGAGGGCATGGAAGGGAGCTGGGCCCAGGCCACGGAGGGCGAGGAGGGGATCAGGCCAACCCCTGGAGGGTGAGGAAGGGAGCAGGGCCTGCCCCTGGAGGGCAGTGAGAAGTGGGGGGCCTGGACCTGGAGGTCGAGGAGGGGAGCGGGGTCAAGCCCTGGAGGGCAACAGGAACAGGGCCAGACCCTGGAAGGTAGTGAGAAGATCAGGGCCCAGGCCATGGAGGGCATGGAGGTGAGCAGGGCCAGGCCTTGGAGGGTGAGGAGGGGAGTGGGGTCTGGCCCTGGTTGGTAGCAAGGGAATCCGGGCAAGGAAATGGAAGGCAGTGAGTGGAGCAGTATAAGGCCCTGGAGGGCATGGAGGAAAGCAGGGTCAGGCCCAGTAGGGCAGCGAGCGGAACGGGGCAAGGCCATGCAGGGCGAGGAGGTGAGCAAAGCCCAGCCCTGGGGGTGAGGAAGGCAGCAGGGTCAGGCTCTGGAGGGCAGCGAGCGGAGTGGGGCAAGGCCATGCAGGGCTAGGAGGTGAGCAAAGCCCAGCCCTGGTGGCAAGGAGGTGAGCTGGGCCTGGACCTGGATGGCGAGGAGGGCACCGGGGCCTGGCCCTGGAGGGCATGGAAGGGAGCTGGGCCCAGGCCATGGAGGGTGAGGAGGGGATCAGGGCCAATCCCTGGAGGGTGAGGAGGGGAGAAGGGCCCAGGCTCTGGAGGCGAGGAGGTAAGCAGGGCCTGCCCCTGGAGGGCAAGGAGGGGAGCAGGGCCCGACCCCAGAGGGTGGCAGGGGGAGCAGGGCCTGGCCCTGGATGACAGCAAGAGGTACAGGGCTTGGACCTGGAAGGCATATAGGGGAGGAGGGTCCATGCCCTGGAAGGCAAGGAGGGGAGCAGGGCCTGGCACTGGAGGGTAAGGAGAGCAGGGTCCAATCCCTAGAGGGTGAGGAGGGGAATGGGGCCTGGCCCTGGAGGGCAAGGAGCAGAGGAGAGCCCAGCCCTGGAGGGCAAGGAGGGGAGAGGGGTCAGGCCCTAGAGTATGGCAAGGGGAATGGGGCCAGGTCCTGGAAGGCAGTGAGGGGAGCAGGGTAAGGCCCTGGAGGGCGTGGAGTGGAGCGGGGTCAGGCTCTGTAGGGCAGCGAGTGGAGCGGGGCAGGGCCATGGAAGGCAAGGAGGGGAGCGGGGCCAGGCTCTGGAGGGTGAGGAGGGGAGCAGGGCCTGGCCCTGGAGGGTGAGGAGGGGAATGGGGCCAGCCCCTGGAGGGTGAGGAGGGAAATGGGCACAGGCCCTGGAGGATGAGGAGGGAGGCAGGGCTCATGCCCTGGAGGACAGTGATGGCAGTGCCCAAGGGGAATGAGGCCTGACCCTGGAAGGCAAGGAATGGAGGGGGGCCTAGCCCAGGATGGTAAGGAGGGCTGCAGGGCCTGGCCCTGGAGGGCGAAGAGAGGAGCAAGGCTGGGCCCTGAAGCGTGAGTAGCGGAGCGAGGCCCGACCATGGTGGGCATCAAGGTGAGCAGGCCCAGGCCCTGGAGGGCAAGGAGGGGAGCAGGGCCTGGCCCTGGAGGGTGGCAGGTTGAGCAGGGGCCAGCCCTGGAGGGCGGCAAGAGGAGCAAGGCTGGGCCCTTAGAGGGCAACATGGGGAGCGGGGTCCATGTCCTGATGGGCAGCGATGACTGTTTATGAGGGCTGGGCCCTGCTCCCCTCCTCACCTCCAGGGCCTGACCCCACTCCCCTCCTCTTTCTCCAGGGCCGGACCTTCCTACCCTCCTCGCCCTCCAAGGCCTGGGGCCTTGTGCCCTCCTCACCCTCTAGGGCCAGGCCCTGTTCCCCTCAGGCGTGGCCATTGGGCCCTCCAGAGCATGGGCCCCGCTCCCCACTTCACCCTCCAGGTCCAGGTCCGCTCTTCATGCCGCCCTCCAAGGCTGGACCCTGCTCCCATTCTCACCCTCAGGGCCAGGCCCTGCCCCTTTCAGACATGGCCATCACTGCCCTCCAAGGCATGGGCCCCACTCCCCTCCTCACCCCCCAGGGCCAGGCCCGCTCATCTTGCCGCCCTCCAGAGCAGGGCCCTGCTGCCCCATTGCCCTCAAGTGCAGGACCCCACTCCCCTCCTTGCCCAAGAAGGCTGGGCCCCACTTCCCTCCTTGCCCTCCAGGGCCAGGCCCTGCTCTACTTTCCTCCCTCCATGGATAGCTGGGCCCCGCTCCCTGTGCCGCCCACCAGGGCCAGGTCCTGCTCCCCTCCTAGCCTTCCATGGCCCTGCCCTGCATACCTCCATGCCCTCTAGGGCAGGGCCCCACTCCCCTCTCTCATGGCCCTCACTTCAGTCCTGGGCATGGGCCACGCTCCCCTCACTGCCTTCCAGTGTCTGACCCTGCTCTCCTCCTTGCACTCCAGGGCCAACCCTGCTGCCTTCCTCACCCTCCAGGGCTAGGCCCCGCTCACATGTATGCCCTCCAGGACCTGGGCCCACTCCCCATGATGCCCACCAGGGTCGGGCCTTGCTCTGCTACTCAGGCTCCAGGGCCCAGCCCTGCTCCCCTCCTCACCCTCCAGGGCCAGCCCTGCATCCCTTCTACCATCCCAGGCTCGGCCCCCCTCCCCTCCTCGCCCTCCAGGGTCAGGCCCCACTCCCCTCTGGCATGGCCATCACTGCCCTCCAGGGCATGGGCTCTGCTCCCCTCCTCGCCCTCCAGGGCCTGGCCCCGCTCCCCTGCTTGCCATCCATGGTGCTGCCCCTCCATTCGTTGCCCATCAGGGCTTGACCCCACTCCTGTTTGTACTCTCCAGGGCCTGACCCTGCCCCCCTCACTGCCTTCCAGGGCCTCACCCAGAAATCCTCGCCACCAACCAGGGTCTGACCCTGCTCCCCTATTCGCCCACCAAGGCCTGGCCCTACTCACCTCCATGCCCTCCATGGACTAAGACCCACTCACCTCACTGCCTTCCAGGGACTGGCCCTATTCCCCTCGCCACCCTCTAGGGCCTGACCCCGCTCCCTCCCTCGTTCCCCAGGGCTGGACCATGTTCCTCTCCTTGCCCTCCAAGGCCTGGGGTCTGGTGCCCTCCTCACCCTCTCTAGGGCCAGGCCCTATTATCCTCAGGCATGGCCATCACTGCCATCCAGGACATGGGCCCTGCTCCCCCCTTTGCCCTCCAAGGCCGGGCCCGCTCCTCTTGCCTGCCTCCAGGGCAGAGCCCTGCTCCCCCACCACCCTACAGTGCAGGACCCCAGTCCCTTCCTTGCCCTCCAGGGCTGCGCCTTGCTCCCCAACTCACCCTCTAGGGCCTAGACCGGCTCCCCTCCTCACCCTCCAGGGCCAATCCCTGCTCTCCTCATCGCCCTCAAGGGCCTTAGCCCCACTCCCCTCCTTGCCTTCCATGGCCCTGCCCCACTCCCCTCGCCACCCTCCAGGGCCAGATCCTGCTCCCCTCCTCACCCACCAGGGCCAGGCCCGCTCATCTTGCCGCCCTCCATGGCAGGATTCTGCTCCCCTGCCACCCTCAAGTGCAGGACCCCACTCCCCTCCTTGCCCAGGAGGGCCAGGCCTCACTTCCCTCCTCAACCTCCAGGGCCAGGCCCTGCTCCACTCTCTGCACTCCACAGCTGGCTGAGCCCAGCTCCCCTTGCCACCCACCAGGGCCCTGCTCCCCAGCCTCCCTCCAGTGCAGGACTCTGCACCCTTCCTTGCCCTCCAGGGCAAGCCCTGCTCACCTCCTGGCCCTCTAGGGCATGGACCCTGCTCCTCTCTTAACCCTCCATAGCCCTGCCCTGCATTACTCCATGCCCTCTAGGGTAAGGCCCCATTCCCCTCAGTCTTGGCCATCCCTACCCTCCTGGACATGGGCCCTGTTCACCTCACTGCCTTCTAGGGCCTGACCCTGCTCCCCTTCTCGCCCTCCAGGGCCTTCCCTGCTGCCTTCCTCGACCTCCAGGTCCAGGCCCGGCACCCCTCCTTACCATCCGGGCTAGGCCCCCCTACCCTCCTCACCCTCCAGGGTCAGGCCCCACTCCCCTAAGGCATGGCCGTCACTGCCCTCTAGAGCATAGGCCCTAGTCCCCTCCTCACCCTACAGGGCCTGTGCCCCATTCCCACCTCACCCTCCAGGGCCTGACCCTGCTCACCTCCATGCCCTCCAGGGCCTGGGCCCCATTCCCTCCTTACTCTCCAGGGTCTGACCCTGCTCACCTCCTTGCCCTCCAGGGCCTGGGCCCCATTCCCTCCTTACTCCCCAGGGCCTGAGCCCCACTGCCCTCCTCGCCCTCCAGGGCCAGGCCCCACTCCGGCCAAAAAGGGCCGGGCCCTGGTCCCCCTGCCACCCTCCAGTGCAAGACCCTGGTCCCCACCTTGCCCTCCAGAGCCAGGGCCTCTCCCCTCCTCACCCTAAAGGGCCAGTCCCTGCTCCCCTCCTCACCCTCCAGGGCCTGGCCCTGCTCCCCTCCTTGCCCTCCATGGCCCTGCCCTGCTCCCCTCACTTCCCTCGCTTCCCTCCAGGGCCTCACCTTGCTCCCCTCCTCACCCTCCAGGGCCAGGCCCGACTCCCTCCTTGCCCTCCTGGGCTTGGCCACACTCCCCTCAGGAAGGGCGACACTGCCCTTCAGGGCATAGGCCCTGTTCCCCACCTCACCCTCCAGGGCCAGGCCCCACTCCCCTTGCAGCTGGGAGGCTGGTCCCTGCTCCCCTCCTAGTCGTCCAGTGCCTGGCCCCTGCTCCTATTGCCCCTGACCAGGACCAGACCCTGCTTCCCTCCTTACCCTCCAGGGCCTGGGCCCGCTCACCTTGATGCCCACCATGGTCGGGCCTCGCTCCGCTACTCAGGCTCCAGGGCCCAGCCCTGCTCCTCTCTTCGCCCTCCAGGGCCAGGCCCTGCAGCCCTCCTTACCATCCTGGGCTAGGCCCCCCTCCATTCCTTGCCTTCCAGGGTCAGGCCCCACCCCCCTCAGGCACTGCCATCACTGCCCTCCAGGGCATGGGCCCCGCACCCCTCCTCATCCTCCAGGGCCTGTGCCCCATTTCCCTCCTCGCCCTCCAGGGCCTGGCTCTGCTCAACTCCATGCCCTCCAGGTCCTGCCCCGCTCCAGCTCCACTCGCTGCCCTGCATGGCCTGACCCAGTTCCCCTCCATGCCCTCCAGGGCCTGACCCCGCTCCCCTCCACTCCCTCCAGGGCCTGGCCCGGATCCCCTCACCATCAACCAGGGCCTGACCCCTCTCCCCTATTCACCCTCCAAGGCCTGACCCTGCTGCCTTCCTTGCCCAAGAGGGCCGGGCCCCACTTCCCTCCTTGCCCTCCAGGACCAGGCCCTGCTCCACTCTCCGTACTCCACGGCTGGCTGGGCCCAGCTCCCCTTGCCACGCACTGGGCCCTGCAACCCCTGCCTCCCTCCAGTGAAGGACCCCACTACCCTCCTTGCCCTCCAGGGCCACGCCCTGCTACCCTCCTGGCCCTCTAGGACCTGGACCTTGCTGCCCTCCTAGCCCTCCATGGCCTTGCCCTGCATACCTCTATGCCCTCTAGGGCAAGGCCCCACTCCCCTCAGTCATGACCATCACTTCCCTCCTGGACATGGGTTCCGCTCCCCTCACTGCTTTCCAGGGCCTGACCCTGCTGCCTTCCTTGCCCTCCAGGGCCTGGGCCTTCTCCCCTTGATGCCCATCAGGGTCAGGCCTCGCTATGCTACTCAGGCTCCAGGGCCCAGCCCTGCTCCCCTCCTCACCCTCCAGGGTCAGGCCCCACTCCCCTCAGGCATGGCTATCACTGCCCTCCAGGGCATGGGCCTCACTCCCCTCCTTGCCCTACAGGGCCTGGGCCCCATTCCCTCCTCACCCTCCAGGGCCTGGCACTGCTCACCTCCATGCACTCCAGGGCCTGGGCCTCATTCCCTCTGCACGCTCCAGGTCCTACCCCGCTTCCCTCCTTGCACGGCATGGCCCTGCCCCAATCCACTCACTGCCCTCCAGGGCCTGATCCCATTCCCCTCCATGCCCTCCAGGGCCTGACCCCGCTGCCCTCCCTGCCTTCCAGGGCCTGGCACAGATCCCCTCGCCACCAACCAGGGCTCCCCTACTCGCGCTCCAAGGCCTGGCACTGCTCACATCCATGCCCTCCATGGCCTGGGCCCCAATCCCCTCACTTCCTTCCAGGGCCTGGCCCTGTTCCCCTCAACACCCTCCAGGTACTGACCCCGCTGACCTGCTGGCCCTCCAGGACCTGACCCACTCCCCTCCTCGTTCCAGCGCCCGGCCCTGCTCACATCCATGCCCTCCATGGCCTGGGCCCTGTTCCTTCCTAGCTCTCCAAAGCCTGGGCCCAGTTCCCTCCTCACCCTCCTGGAACAGACCCTGCTCCCCTCCTCACCTCCAGGCCTAGGCCCTGCTGCCCTCCTCACCTCCAGGGCCAGTCCCTTCTCTCCTCAGCCATCACTGCCCTCCAGGGCATGGGCCCCACTCCCCTCCTCACCTCCAGGGGCAGGCCTGCTCCTCTTGCCAACCTCCAGGGCAGGACCCTACACCACCCCTGCCTCTCTCCTGTGCAGGACGCCACTCCTCTCCTTTCCCTAGAGGGCCGGGCACTGCTCCCCTCCTCGCCCTCTAGAGCCTGGACCCTGCTACCCTCCTTGCTTTCCAGGGAAGGGCCTTGCTCCCCTCCTAGCCCTCCAGTGCTGGGCCCTGCTCCCTTCCATGCCTTCAGGGACTGGGCCCCACTCCCCTTACTGCCCACCAGGGCCTGACCCCACTCCCCTCCTTGACCCACAAGGCCTGGCCATGCACACCTACATACCCTCCATGGACTGGGCCCCGATCCCCTCACTGCCTTCCAGGGCCTGACCCAGCTTGCCTCTTTGCTCTCCAGGATGTGGCCCTTCTCACATCCATGCCCTCCGTGGCCTGAGCCCCGTTCCTTCCTAGCTCTCCAGAGCCTGGTCTCAGTTCCCTCCTCGCCCTCCAGGACTGGACCCTACTCCTCTCCTCACCTCCAGGGCCTGGGTCCCGCTCCCCTCCCTTACCTTCCAGGGCCTGGCCCAGATCCCCTGGGCACCAACCAGGGCCTGACTCTGCTCCCCTCCTCACCCTCAAGGACCTGGCAATGACACATCCATGCCCTCTATGGCCTGGCCCTGTTCCCTACTCACCCTCCAGGGCCTGGGCCCTGATCCCCTCACCACCCTCCAGGGCCAGGCCCTGCCCCCTCCTTGCACTCCAGGGCTGGGCCCCCTCTGCTAATTGCACCCAAGGACCAGGCACTGCTCCCCTCCTCACCATCCTAGGCAAGGCCCCACTCCTCTTCTTGCCCTCATGGCTCAGGCAGTTTCCCCTCCTTGCCCTCCAGGGCTTGGCCCCCATCCCCTCTCACCCTAAAGGGCCGGACCACACTCCTCTCATCGCCCTCAACAGCCTGTACCTAGCTCCCTTCTACACCCTCCAGGACCAGGCCTCACTCCCCTCCTCACCCTCAACAGCCTGTACCTAGCTCCCCTCCTCGCCCTTCAGGGCTGGGCTCTGCTCCCCTCCTCACAGTCCAGGGCCGGGCCCCACTCACCTCAGGAACATTACTGCCCTCCAGGATATTGGTCCCGCTCCTCTCCTCACCCTCTATGGCCAGTCCCCGCACCTACTGCCACCCTCCAGGGCCAGGCCCAGCTGCCCTTGCTGCCCACCAGGGTCAGGCCCTGCTCCCCTCCTAGGCCTCCAGGGCCTGGCCATGCTCCCCTCCTCGCCCTCCAGGGCCAGGCCCTACTCCCCTCCTCACCATCCTGGGCCAGGCCCCACTCCCCTCCTCCTCCAGGGCCTGGGAGCTGATCCCCTCACTGCCCTCTAGGACCAGGCCCTGCCCTCTCCTTGTCCTCCAGGACCGGCCCCCCCTCCCCTATCACAATCACGGACCAGGCCCTGCTCCCCTCCTCGCCTTCCAGGGCCTGGGCACTGCTGCCTTCCTCACCCTCCAAGGCAAGGAATGGAGCAGGTCTCATATCCTGGAGGGCATGATGGCCATGCCTGAGGGGAGTAGTTCCTGACCCTGGAGGGCGAGGAGGGGAGCAGGGACAGAACTTGGAGGGCGAGGAGGGGAGCAGAGTCAGGCCCTGGTTGGTGGCAAGTGGAACAGTCCATGAACTGGAAGTGGAGAGAGAATGGGGCACAGGCCCTGGAGAACAAGAAGGGGAGCAGGCCCATGTCCTGGAGGGCAGTGATGGCCGTGCCTGAGGGGAGTGGGGCCTGACCCTGCAGGGCAAAGAGGGGAACAGGGCTGGGCCCTGGAATATGAGAGGGGAGCGAGGCCAGACTCTGTGGGCATCAAGGTGAGCAGGCATAGACACTTGAGAGTGAGCAGGGCAGCATGGCCTGGCCCTGGAGGGTGAGGAGGGTGCTGGGCCCAATCCTAGAGGGAGTTGAGGGGAGTGTGGCCCAGCCCCTTAGGGCAAGGAGGGGATGGGGCCCAGGCCCTGGAGGGTGAGGAGGGCCTGGGCCCTCCAGGGTTGGCTGTTCCTGAGGGGAGAAGGTTCCGGTCCTGGAGGACGAGGAGAGCCCAGGCTCTGGACAGCTAGGAAGAAACGGGGCCCAGGCCATGGAGGGCGTGGATGTGAGTAGGGCCAGGCCCTGAAAGGCGAGGAAGGGAACGGGGTCAGGCCCTCTAGGGCAAGGATGGGAGTGGGGGCAGGTCCTGGAGGCTACAGAGGGGAACAGGTCCAGGTCCTGGAAAGCAGTGGGGGGATTGGGGCCCAGGCCGATGATGGCATGGATGTGAGCAGGGCCAGGTCCTGGAAAGCGAGGTGGGGAACAGGGCCCAGGCCCTTAAGGTCAGTGATGCCCTTCCTGAGAGGAGTGGGCCCTAGCCTGGAAGGCAGTGCGGGGAGTGAGACCGAGGCCCTGGAGGGTGAGGAGGGGAGCAGGGCCCAGTCCCAAGAGGGCAAGGAGGGGAGTGGGTCCCAGGCCCTAGAGGGCAAGGATGGGAGCAAGGCCTGACCCTGTAGGGTGATGAGGGGAGCTGGCCCGGCCCAGGAGGTCAAGGAAGGGAGCTGGGTCTGGACCTGAAGGGTGAGTTGGGGAGTGGGACCCAGGTCCTGGAGGGTGAGGAGAGTAGAGGGGTCAGGCCCTGGAGGGTGGCGAGGGGAACAGGGCCAGGCCCTGGAAGGCAGTGAGAGGAGCGGGACCCAGGTCCTGGAGGGTGAGGATAGGAGAGGGGTCAGGCCCTTGAGGATGGCGAGGGGAACAGGGCCAGGCCCTGGAAGGCAGTGAGGAGAGCGGGACCCAGGTCCTGGAGGGTGAGGAGGGGAGCAGTGTCCTATACTTGAGGGCAGCATGGGGAGCAGGGTCCGGCACTTGAAAGTGGCAAAAGGAGTGTAGCCTGCCCCTGGAGGGTGAGGTGGGGAGCAGGGCCCAGGCCCTTAAGGTCAGTGATGCCCTTCCTGAGGGGAGTGGGCCCTAGCCTGGAAGGCAGTGCGGGGAGTGAGACCGAGGCCCTGGAGGGTGAGGAGGGGAGCAGGGCCCAGTCCCAAGAGGGCAAGGAGGGGAGCGGGTCCCAGGCCCTGGAGGGTGAGGATGGGAGAAAGGCCTGACCCTGTAGGGTGATGAGTTCACCCGGCTCTGGAAGTCAAGGAGGAGATCGGGGCCTGGCCCTGGAGGTTGAGGAGGGGAGTGGGGCCCATGACCTGGAGAGCAGTGATGGCTGTTCCTGAGGGGAGAAGGGCCTGGCCGTGGAGGGTGAGGAGGGCAGCAGGGCCTAGGCCTGGAGGTGAGGAGGGGAGCAGGGTCAGGTCCTGAAGGGCGAGGGGGGGAGTGTTGTCAGGAACTGGAGGGTGAGGAGGGGTGAGGGGACAGGCCCTGGAGGCTGGTGAAGGGAACGGGGCCAGGCCATGGAGGGCGTGGATGTGGAAGGCGAGGAGGGGAGCGGGGACAGTTCCTGGAGGGTGAGGAGGGGAATGGGGCCAGGCCCTGGATGTTGGTGAGGGGAATAGTTCTAGGCCCTGGAAGGCAGTGAAGGTATCGGGGCCCAGACCATGGAATGCATGGAGGTGAGCAGTGTCAGGCCTTGGAGGGCGATGCGGGTGGCGTCCCTAGGCCCTGGAGGGCAAGGATGGGAGCAAGGCCTGACCCTGTAGGATGAGGAGTGGTGCTGGGCCCAGCCCTTGAGGGTGTTGAGGGGAGCATGACCTGGCTTTTTAGGGCAAGGTGGGGATGGGGACCAGGCCCTGGAGGGTGACAAAGGGAACTCAGTGGCCTGTGAGGGGAAGGAGAGGATGGGGGCCTGGCCCAGGACTGTGAGGAGGGGAGCTGGGCCTGGTCCTTGAGGGTGATTAGGGGAGGGGGGGCTGGCCCTGGAGGGCAAAGAGGGGGCAGGGCCTGGCCCTGGAGTGCTGGGAGGGGACCAGGTCCTAGGCCCCGTAGGCGGAGGTGAGGAGGAGGGCCTGGCCCAGGATGGTGAGGAGGGCAATAGGGCATAGCCCTGGAGGGCGAGGAGGGGAGCAGGGCATGGCCCTGGTGGGCAGCAAGAGAACAGCCCAGGCCCTGGTGGGCAAGGACATGAGAAGGGTAAGCCCCTGGAGCTCGGCGAGGGGAGCAGGGCAGGGCAATGGAAGGCATAGAGGGAAGCAGGGTCCTGCACTGGAGGGCAGCAAGGGGAGCGGGTCCGGTCCTGGAGGAAAGGAGGGAAGCAGGGCCCAGGCCCTGGAGGGCGAGGAGGGGAGCGGGGTCCTGCCCTGGAGGGCAAGGAGGGGAGCGGGGTCCTGCACTGGAGGGCAGCATGGGGAACGGGGCCCAGGTCCTGGAAGGCAACAGGTGAGCTGGGCCCGGCCCTGGAGGTGAGAGATCTGACCCTGGATCACGGTTCACCTATTTTAGACTGGGCCTCCATCTTGTTATTTGGGCCTGATAGCCACCCTCCAGGCCAGACACTGCTCCCCTCCTCACTCACCAGGGCCTGGGCCCTGCTCCCCTCAGCTCCTTCCAGGGCCAAACCCAGCTCCCCTCCTTGCCCTAAAGGGCCTTGGCCTGCTCCTCTGCTTGCCCTAAAGGGACTGGGCCCTGCTCCCCTCCTTGCCTTCCAGGGCCAGAAAAGGCTCTCCTAAGGTGCAGGCCTCCTCGCCCTCCAGGGCCGGGCCCAGCTCAGCTTGCTGACTTCCAGGGCTGGAGGATGCTCCCCTCACAGCCCTCCAGGTCCGGACCCCGCTCCCCTCCTCACACTCCAGGGCCTGGGCCATGCTCCTCTACTCACTCTCAAGGGGCTTGGCCCCACTCCCCTTCTTGCCATCCAGGGAATGGGCCCCGCTCATGTCATCACCCTCCAGGGCTGGATCCCGCTCCCTTCCTCGCTATCCAGAGTCTGGGCCCCGCTCCCCTCCTCACTCTCCAGGGACGGCACCACTCCCACCTCACACTCCAGGGCCGGTGCAGTGCTCCCCTCACTGCCCTCCAGTGCCGGACCCTGCTCCCCTCCTCGCTCTCCAGGGATGGGTGCCACTCCCCACCTCGCACTCCAGGGTCTGTGGCCTGCTCCCCTAGCCACCCTCCAGGGCTATACCAGGCGCCACTCGCTGCCCTCCATGGCCAGACCCCACTCCATCCTCGCCCTGCAGGGCCTGGGCCCTGCCCCACTTCTCTCCCTTCTGGGAGAGACCCCACTCCCCTCCTGGCCCTCAAGGGCCTGGTCCCTGCTCCCCCATCACCCTCCTGGGAGTGGGCCCTGCTCCCCTTGCAGCCCTCCAGGATCAGACCCTGCTCCCCTCCTCACTCTCCAGGGCCTGGGCCCTGCTCCACTCCTAGTCCTCTTGCCAAGCTCTGCTGCACTACTCGCCCCTCAGGGCCTGGCCCTGCTCCCCTCCTCACCCTCCAGGGTCTGGGTCCAGCTCCCTTCATCGCCTTCCAGGGCCAGACCCCGCTGCCCTCCTTGCCCTCCAGGCACTGGGCCCAGCTCCCATCCTCCCCCTCCAGAGCCGGACTCAGCTCTGCTCCTCATTCTCCAGGCAAAACCCCGCTCCCCTCTGGCCTTCTAGGGCCTAGGCCCACTCCCCTCCTTGCCCTCCAGGGCCTGGCCCTGCTCCCCTCTGGCCCTCTAGAGCCTGGGCCCACTCCCCTCCTTGCCCTCCAGGGGCAGACTCTGCTCCCCTCCTCAGTCTCCAGGGCCTGGGCCCTGCTCTACTCATGACCTCCAGGTCCGAAGCCCGCTCCCCTCCTCGCCCTCCAAGTCCTGGGCCTTGCTCCCCTCCTTGCCCTTTTTCCTTTTACCTGCTCTGACTCCCCATACTGAAGGCCTCAATGAACGCCCATGCAAATACAGCCTGTTCAGGCTGCACTGCTTCACTCTGCAATCTGTTCATCAGGAACTCCATGCAGTCACTGCCACAATTCTCCTGCTTCTTAAAGCTGTTCTGACCCACAGCTGATTTTAATTTCCTCCCACTCTACCTCCTTAATGAGCTCTACCCTCTTCCCCCCAGCCCTCCAGCCCACTACTCTCCTAAGATAGAGAATCTGCAACAATCTTGCCTCACTGCCAGCCATTCACATCCTGTCTTCCTACCAGGTGTGAGAAGAGCAATTTTCAACTAGAAAAAATTATATCCCTCTTAAAACCTATCACTATTCACCAAATCTATCGATTCAGATGCAAGCAATTATTTTATTTCACTCTCAACCATTCAGAGAACATACAGATGTATGTTCATACATACAGATGTATGACATTCCTGATGGATGTATCTAAAAATAAATTTCTATTTAATATTAACCTATGAAAACAGATCGTAACAATATGCTCCTGAATTATTTGGAAACAGATTCACTAAGTAGTTTCTATACAAGTCTTACCTATTAAATCTCCTTTTTATAATTTCTTTCAGTGCTAGTTGCTTATAGCATTCATAAAAGTATATAATCTTGTGGCCAGCACTGTGATGTAGCAGGTAAACACATCACCTGCAGTACTGGCATCCCATACGGGTGCTGGTTTGAGTCCTGGGTGCTCCACTTCTGATCCAGATCTCTGCTATGGCCTGGGAAAGAAGTAGAAGATGGCCCAAGTCCTTGGGCTCCTGAACTCCCATGGGAGACCCAGAAGAAGCTCCTGGTTTCTGGCTTTGGATCAGCACAGCTCCAGCTATTGTGTTCATCTGGGAAGTGAACCAGAAGATGGAAGACCTCTCTTTCTCTTTCTCTTTCTCTCTCTTTCTTTCTCTTTCTCTGCCACTGCCTCTGCCTCTGCCTCTCTGTAACTCTGACTTTTAAGTAAATAAATAAATAAATAAATCTTGAAAATATAAATCATCTAATATGGTTTCCTCCTCCTATCATGAATCTGAATAAAATGTGAATGTGAATAAAACATAAGCTGGACAGTGGCCATGGGGTAGGGGATGGAGGGAGAGTTGACTAGGTCAAGGTGGGAAGGCTAGGTTAACACTGTGACTCGCAGGGTTTTATAGTAACAGATTGCTGGTTTACTCACTGTACAGGTCCATCATTTGTGGCAGGGGACTCTGCTCACAGAAGTCATACTATCTTTGTTACCCAGGCGTGCCAAGCAAGAATAGTAGAATCCTGTCCCATGATAGCACAAGGAAAAGGGAACATGGTAACACAAAACCTATCCCTTTCAACTTCTTCCTCACATGGCTCTCCTTAGTCAACACAAGTTAGTCAAGCCTAACCTACACCTGGGAGGGGAAGTGGCTGCTGATCAAGTGTATCTTTTTAAAATTGAATTTATTTCTTTGTATTGCAGATCGAAAGCAACAGCGAGAGAAAAAAGGGAGAGAGAGATTTTCCAACTGCTGGTTCACACTCCAAATACCTGCAACAGCTGGGACTAGGCTAGGCCAAAGTCAGGATCCAGGAACTCACTCCACAAGGGTGGCAGGAACTCAAAGACTTGGACCATTTTCTGTGTCTCCTGGGCACATTTATAAAAGCTGGAAAAGAAGAGTAGCAGGGACCCAAACTAAGCATTTGATACGGGACATGGGCACTGTAAGTGTTGACTTAACCTACTGTGCCACTACGCTCACCCTAATAAAGTTTATTTTATGAAAGATTCTGTATGCAGCAAAACTCATGTTCAATTCATATGAATATGAATTATGAGCATGTTCTTAATTTTCTTTGTTGTTTTCACCTGAATCTTTACTGTTTCTGAAGATAAGTTCTTTCTCTCACTAAATAAAAAGCTTAAAATTTTAAGAAAAAAAAGGACAAGTGCTAAAACTCTTCCCATACTAACCTACATAAGAATTCTATATCTTCCCATTGAATTGATAACTATATCATTATGAAATCTCTCTGAATATATCTAGTAATAGTTCCTGCATGAAAGTCTGTCTTGTCAGATCTCAAGAGAGTCTTCTATTCAAAATGTGTAGGTATATTTTCAACATTTTTACTCTTAAACATTTAAGGATTGTATCCTAAATAGCAAATAATTAACTGTTTTTCCATTAAATAAGAAAATTTTTATTTCTAGCTGGATCACTTAGTTAATTACATTTAAAATTTTGTGATATGTTTTACCTGAATTTAGCATCTTACTTTGTTTCCTGTTTTAGTAGTTTCCTCTTCTCCCTCATTTTGAATCTATATAGTTTGTTACTTAATTTCCTCTCCATTGGTTTGTTGGTTATGTATTCCTTAATTATTTTTGTGGTTACCCTAGCAATTGTCAGATTTACTGCTGACTTATCATCAGTATTTCAAATTTACTACTTTTCACAACACTAGAATCATATTTACTGTAATTGTTTCACTTTCATCTTTTTTCCATTATCAGAATTTAAATTATACACATTTTGAACAAGTAAGGTATCCATGTGATTGCTTTCTAAAGTCAATAACTTAAATTTACCCCTACATTTAATCCTTCTGTTGTTTATCATTCCTGCTTATATTGCTTTGCTTTTATCTTAGATTGTTTTTCTTCTGCCAAAAGCAAAACTCTTTTAAGAATCATTTTCATACAAATTTCTTGCCAATGTATTTTTTTAAGATTCATTTATTGTCTGAGAGTAAGCAAGACAATGAAACAGATATAGATTTGATAGATAGATAGATATGTAGATAGATATATAGATAGATGGCAGATCATCCGATAGAGATAGAGAAAGAGAGAAAGAGAGAGAGCTCCCAATCTGGTAAGCACTTTAAATGACTACAGTGATTGGGGTTGTGCCAAGCCAAAGCCAGGATCTGAAAGCCTAGTCCAAGTCCCCATATGTGTTGCAGGAACTCAATTACTTGAACCATAACCTGTGCCTCACAGGGTCTGCATTACTAGGAAGCAAGAATCAAAAGCTGTAGGTGGGTATTGAATCCACGTACTCTGGTGTGGAATGTGGGCATCTTTACTGGCCTGTTTAACTGGGAGACCCAACACCTTGCCCCACTGCACTTTATTTGGTACATAAACATATGTACAAGAGAGGTCTTCAAAAAATTGATGGAAAACGCATATTTTGAAAAATGTACATGAATTCCAAACCTACAGCAAAATAACTATTTTATTACCAGTTCTACACAAAATTTTTGAAGTTCACTGCTATTTTGCCTTCCTTTGTAAAGTTTACTCTTGCTTGTACACTTCTAGGTTCCTCTAGTGCTTTCTTCACCTTCAGTCTGTTGCTCCATGGTTTTTTTGTCTCTGAGAAGCTGACTCTCAGTCTCACTGCTATACTTCAGAAAGCAACATGAGTTGAGCTTTTCGCTGGTATTAAGAGGATCTCTTAGATTTCAGTTATCAATACTTGTTGTAGCTCATAATGAGATGTGGTTTTCATTGAATATATCCTGTTTACAGTTCACAATAGTTAGTAACAAGCCCTGAGGAGGGCAGATCACTTAGCCTGGTATCACAGAGGAGCTGATGAGCCTGGGGCTGCCCAGCAGGGGCACAGGAGACCTGGGGGAAGCTCAGGCCCCTCTCCCTAGACCCCAGGGCCCAGCCAGAGGCAGCTTGGGACCCTGTCTCGACTCCAGGGCTGACCAGAGGCAGCTCAGGCCTGTCTCCCTAGACTCATGGGCTGGCAAGTGGGGGACGTAGGCCTGTCTCCTGACCCCAGGGCTGGCGGGGGGCAGCTCAGGCCTGTCTCCCTAGACCCCAGGGCCTGTCTCCCTCTTCTCCAGGGCTGGGACAGGGAAGCAGCCCAGGCCTGTCTCCCTAGACCCCAGGACTGCCAGGGGCAGCTTGGTCCAAAATCCCTACACTCCAGGGCTGCACGCTGAGGGGCTTAGGCTTGTCTCCTGACCCCAGGGCTGGCCGGGGTCAGCTTGGGCCCGACTCCCTAGACCCCAGAGCTGGCCAGGGAGCCTGGGCCTGTCTCCCTCTTCTCCAGGGCTGGGGGGGTTGGCCCGGGCACATCTCCCTAGACCCCTGGGCTGGCCTGTGGGGGGCTTAGGCCTTTCTCCTGACCCCAGGGCCAGCCAGGGAGCTTGGGGCTGTCTCCCTCTACTCCAGGGCGGGGGGGGGGGTTGGCTCAGGCCCGACTCCATAGACTCAAGGGCTGGCTGGGGGCAGTTCAGGCCCATATCCCTAGACCCCAGGGCCAGCCAGGGGCAGCTTGAGCCCGGGTCTCGACTCCAGGGCTGGTTGGGGACTGCTCGGGCCAGTCTCCCTAGAGCCCAGCACCTGCTAGGGGCAGGTTGGGCCTGTCTCCCTCTTCTCCAGGGCCAGGGGGTTGGCCCAGACCTGGCTCCCTAGACCGCAAAGCTGGCCAGGGGTAGCTCGTGCTCATCTCCCTAGACCCCAGGGCTGGCCAGGGGCAACTCATGTCTGTCACTACCCCAGGGCTAGCAGGGTGGGGGGGCGGCCTGGGCCCATTTCCCTCGACCCCAGGGCCAGCTGGGGGCAGCATTGGCCTTTCTCCTCTTCTCCAGGGCCGGGGGAGGGTGTGGCCCGGGCCCCTCTCCCTAGACCCCAGGGCTGTCCGAGGCAGCTCGGGCCAGTCTCCCTAGACCCCAGGGCCAGCCAGAGGCAGCCTTTCGCCCTCTTCTCCAGGGCTGGAGGGTGGGCAGCTGGGGCCCATCTCCCTAGACCCCAGGGCTGGCCGGGGGCAGCTCAGGCCAGTCTCCCTAGACCCCAAGGCCAGCCAGGGGTAGCTTGGGCCTGTCGCCCTCTTCTCCAGGGCCAGGGGGTGGGCGGCCCTGACCCATCTCCCTAGACCCCAGGGCCGGCCAGGGGCAGCTTGGGCCCATCTCCCTAGACCCCAGGGCTGCCCGGGGGCAGCTCAGACCTGTGTCTTGAACCCAGGGATGGCTGGGAGTGGCACGGGTCCGTATCCTGACTCCAGGGCAGGCCAGGGGCAGCTCGGACCCATGTCTTGACCCCAGGGCTGGCTGGGGGCAGCTCAGGCCCGTCTCCCTAGACCCTAGGGTTAGCCAGGGGTGTGGCTCAGGCCTGTCTCCTTCGACCCCAGGGGCTGGCTGGGGCAGCTCAGGCTCATGTCTCATCCCCAGGTCTGGCCAGGGGCAGCTTGGGCCAGTCTCCCTAGACCCCAGGGCCAGCAGGGGGCAGCTTGGGACTGTCTCCCTCTTCTCCAGGGCTGGGGTGGGGGACAGCCTGGGCCATCTCCCTAGACCGCAGGGCTGGCCGGGGGCAGCTCAGGCCCGTGTCTCAACTCCAGGGCCGGCCAGGGGCACCTTGGGCCTGTCTCCCTCTTCTCCAGGGCTGGGGGGGGGAGCCCGGACCTGTCTCCCTAGACCCCAGGGCTGGCTTGGGGCAGCTCAGGCCTGTCTCCCTCTTCTCCAGGGCTGGCTGGGGGCAGCTTGGGCCCATGTCTTGACCCCAGGGCTGGCCAGGAGCAGCTCAGGCCTGTCTCCCTAGACCCCAGGGCCAGCCAGGGGTAGCTCGGGCCAGTCTCCCTCTTCTCCAGGGCTGGGGGGGTGGGGGCAGCCCGGGCCCATCTCCCTAGATCACAAAGCTGGCTGGGGGCAGCTCAGGCCCATCTCCCTAGACCCCATGGCCGGCCAGAGGCTGCTCGGTCCTGTCTCCCTCTTCTCCAGGGCCAGGGGTGGGGGTGGCCCGGTCCCATGTCCTAGACCCCAGGGCTGGCTAGGGGCAGCCCAATCCCATCTCCCTAGACCCCAGGGCCAGCCGGGGGCAGTTAGGGGCTGTGTCTTGTCTCCAAGGCTGTCTGGGGGCAGCTCAGGCCTGTATCCCTAGACCCCAGGGCTGGCCAGGGGCAGATTGGGCCTGTCTCCCTCTTCTCCAGGGCTGGGGTGGGGGGCGGTCCAAGCCCGACTCTCTAGATCCCAGGGCCATTTGGGGGAAGCTTGGGCCCATCACTCTAGATCTCAGGGCTGGCTGGGGGCAGCCTGGGCCCGTGTCTCGACTCCAGGGGCGGCTGGGGGCAGTCCGGGCCTATCTCCCTAGACTCCAGGGTTGGCCAGTGGGGTCTTAGGCCTGTCTCTTTCTCTCTCTCTCTCTCTCTCTCTCTCTCTCTCTATTTTTGACAGGCAGAGTGGACAGTGAAAGACAGACAGAGAGAAAGGTCTTCCTTTTTCTGTTGGTTCACCTCCCAGTGGCCACTGTGGCCAGCGCACTGCTGCCAGCACACCATGCTGATCTGTAGCCAGGAGTCAGGTGTTTCTCCTGGTCTCCTTTGCAGGTGCAGGGCCCAAGGACTTGGGCCATCCTCCACTGCACTCCTGGGCCACAGCAGGGAGCTGGACTGGAAGAGGAGCAACCGGGACAGAATCCAGCACCCTGACCGGGACTAGAACCCGGGGTGCAGGCACCAAAGGCAGAGGATCAGCCCATTGAGCCACAGTGCCATAGGCCTGTCTCTTGACCCCAGGGCTGTCTGAGAGCAGCTCGGGCCTGTCTCCCTAGACCCCAGGGCCGGCCATGGAGTTTGGGCCTGTCTCCTTCTTCTCCAGGGCTGGGGGGTGTGGCTCGGGCCCATCTCCCTAGACGCCAGGACTTGCAGGTGTTTACTCGGGCCTATCTCCTGACTCCAGGGCCAGCTGGGGGCATCTTGGGTCCCTCTCCCTAGACCCCAGATCTGCCGGGGGGCTTGAGCTGTCACCCACCCCTGACACTTATCACTGGTGTCCCCGGGAACCAGGCAACATGGCAGCCACTGGGCCATCCCAAGGAAGTGGCACCTGAGCTCGCAGCTGCCCACCTCCAGCCATGTTCAAGTTAATCTTGGCAACTACCTCATGTCTGGTTTCCGTTGGCAACCAGTCAGGCTCTGGGCATGACCCTCTCCAGTGGACAGCCTCTGCCTCCACGTGGCTTCTGGCATATGACCCTGGCCTTCCTTGGGGTGATCCCAGGGCCGGCGGGTGGCTGGGGTGTCCAGGTGAGCCCAGCTCAGAGGGCTAGGCACGCGCTGGGGGTGGGGGTGGAGATCAATGGGTATTGATTGGGGGAGGGGCAGCAGAGGAGGAGGCTTAGGGGCGGGTGGGGGGCTGAGAGGCACACTGCCAGGAATAACACCAATGGGGGAGGAAGTGCGGACAGAGCTGGAATCAGCCCTGATGGGGCCCAGAGCGGGGCTCTGGCTTCCTCCCCCCTCCCTGGCTGCAGGGAGCGGGCGGCACCTGCCCTCACACCCCCTCCCAACAGTCACAACCTGTCCCAGCGCCCTGACCCGCTGTGGACCCCCCTCCCTGTGAGCCCTGCCAGGGAGGCCCCTCCCCGCCTCTCCCTGCACCCTGGCACCCCACCCCATCCTCGCTGGGGCCTTGCTTGACATGGTTTCCCTCTGCTCTCAGGCAGGTGGCGGGGGAAGAGTTAGGGCCAGGCCTGAGCCCTATTAGCTTTGGTTTCTGAATCAATTAGGAGCTCAAAGCCCCCACTGGAGGGGGTCTGGGCTCGGTCAGTGTCGCCCCGGCTCCCAGTGACCTGGGTGTGGGAGCTGCTGGCCCCTGCCCTGTGCCTGAGGCCCAGAGGGGTGCAGCAGGGTCCAGCCACGGCCTCGGGGACCTCCCCCACATGACCTGGAGCTTCTGGGCTGGCTTCTCTGTGCATCTGAGACCCCCTCCCCAACAACACGGTGGGGGGCTGGGGCTCTGGGGCCCCTCCTACTGTCTCAGGCCGAGGGTCCCCTAAGGCGGGCAGGTTGGGGGACACGTGGGCCCCGGGGTCACTCACCTCCCTGCTCTGAGCCCCTCCCCGGAGCAGGGTCTCCCCACAGGCCACTGGGCCTGGGGCACGGGGTGGGGGTGAGGCAAGTTCCAGCCGATGGCTGTGTGACCCTGGGCAGGTCCCTGGACTCTCTGAGCCTCTCCCCATCTGGACAGATGTTGGGCAGGAGGCAGGAGGGGGAGCCCAGGAGAAGGCAGCCCAGGCTCGCTGGAGGACCCCGGAGCCCGGGCTGTGGCTGGCAGCAGAGGCGGGCAGGCTCCCCTCTCCTCTCCGTGTGCCCCCCAGGCCAGGCCGGCCCCTCTGCCTGGCTCCCTGCTCCCCTCCAGCGGCCTCTCGGCCCCTACCTGTACCTAAAAGCTGCCCACAGGATCCCTTGGTCCTAATCCCAAAGGAACGGTTTGCAGGGAATGTGTTGGTTGCAGAGTAGGCTGCAGGGAGGAGAGAGACCAAGAGCCCATTAGCGAGGGGCCGGCCAGGTCCAGAGAGGGTGTCCGCTGCCTGGGGTCACACAGCCGGCCCTCTGCACGCACTCCCGCGGCACCTCGCACCCCGCGGTCCTGGGGGCCGCCTGTCACCGAAGGCATTTGGTAACTTCCAAACTGCTGCGTGGGGCAAGGCAGGACAGCCGCAGGTCTGCAGGCCTCACTCCCTCACTCTAATCATGCCCAGGGCACTTGGTCAGGGGCTGCAGAGGGGGAGGGGAGCAGGGGCCTGGCCAGGCCTGGGGGCAGGAGCCTGGGTTTGTGGTCAGAGCCCCGTGTGGCTTCCAGGGAGGGGATCTACGTGCTGTCCACATCTATTAAGTGCCTACTGCATGCCAGGCCCTGGGCATGGCCCAGTTCACCCCCAGGGGAGTCTTCTCAGGACACAGTTGCCCTCCCCCACCTCACAGTTGAGTGGGCGGGGTAAGCCTGGGCCTTCAAGCTGGCTGAGGCAAGATTTGAATCTGGGGCCAGCTTCCTGGCAGTTCAAGGGAAGCTGGTTCCTGGCCTGGGTGTGAGAGGGGGCGGGGCAGGGCTGACAGAGGTCACCAAGCTGTGATCCAGGGTTCTCAGCTGGAAAAGTATAGAAGGGGGTAGGGGGCTTCCAGGGCCAGGCGGAACCCTCCCTTGCACTGCGAGATGTGGCCCATGGCGGGCTGTGCACAATGCCAGCACCCATGGAGTGCTGGTTTGAGTCCCGGCCGCTCCACTTCCCATCCGGGTCCCTGGCTGATGGCCCAGGTGCCTGGGTCCCTGCACCTGCGTGGGAGCCACGGATGGAGCTCCTGGCTCTGGCCTGGCCCTGCCCCAGCCATTCTGGGAGTGACCCAGTGGACAGAACACCCCTACCTCTCTCTCTCTCTCTCTTCTCTCCCCCCCCCACCTCTGCCTTTCAGATAAATCATAAATGTATCCTAAAAACACCCAGAATGGAGTGGGCCAGCCTGGGGCTCCGTCCCCCTAAGTCCCCAGAGCTGTGAAGTCCAGATCCTCGTTCCCGAAGCCCGCGGACACCTGGGGCCTGAGACCCCTGAGCCCCCAGTGCTGCCCCCCCCCGCCCCTCTGGCCCTGACCACGTGGCCCTGGGCTCTCTGGAGGGCAAACCACGGGTCCTGCAGGGGAGCCCTGATTCCCACCGGCTTCCTGGGAGGCGGCTCCCCCTAGCGGGCGGGGAGCGGGGGCGGGGTGGTGCCGGGAAGGAGCTTGGTGTGTGCGGGGGGAGGGGGAGGAAGGAGTGGACACGCGCGCCGCCCCTTCCGCTAGACTGGGGCCAGAGCCTTCGGGGAAGGGAAGAGCACTGGGTGCCCGGGCTGAGCGGGGGTGGGGGGCGGCCGCGGAGGGACCAAGGCGCCGGCAGGGCTACGGCGGTTGGGCAGGCCCGAAACCGGCTGGAGGTCCAGGGGGCTGGGACCCCTGCACCCCGCCTCTCTGTTCACAAGGTGCCACCTCGCCTGCCGCTCCCAAATGGGAAACCCCGAGGGCAGGACGCGCATCGCTGCGGGGGCCTGGCAGGAGCCCAGGAGGAGGAATCTGCGGCTGCCCGCGGAACCCTGTCCGCGGCGCCGCGCCCCCTCCTCCACCCTCGGACCCCTGCCAGCGTCGCCGCGCCCCCTCCTCCGCCCGTAGGCCACCCCGCACTCACCAGACCAGGCTGCCGGCTGGCCGGGTCGCAGGCCAGTGACATGAGATCTTTGAGCGGGTCCTGAGGGTTGAGATGCGGCGGGTAGCAGATGGCCGTGTGCAGGAAGTAGGTGGACGCCCTCTGCTGCAGAATGGATGTGGTGGAGAAGTGCAAGGCGGAGGACGGGTGCGGACTCCGGACGATGCCTATGCGGCGGGGCGGTCAGCGTGGGGCTTGGGCCCAGCGCCCCGCGCCTTTGTGTGCGCTCTCTCCAAGCCCCTGGCCCTGGCCCCCCGCCTGTGTGTGCGCGCTCTGCCCCTGGCCCCCGACCTGCCCCCGCCCCTCCCCGCGCTCACCTCTGTGCAGGGCGATCACGGGCCAGTGGTGCTGCGTGAATCTGGGCAGGCGCGGCGAGTCCTGCGGCGAGGGGCTGTTGAATGTCGACTTGTCCATCTCTGTCTTTTTCAAGGGCGAGGAGATGCCTGCGCGGGACGGGGACGCCGCTGAGCCGCGAGGAGCCCCAGGCCCCGGCCGGCGTGAACGCACCCTCGCGCGTCCGCTGCTCACTCCCCAGCCGCCGGCCTCCGCTGGGAGCTCTGCTCCCTCGGGTCTCCCCAAGGGCGCGGCAACTCCAGCCCGAAACCGCCCCCGACCTGCCCTGTGGGGCCCCAGGGTCTGCGCCCCAAGCCCGTCCTGCATAGTCCCTTCCGTGCTTGGCCGCCTCCCCCTCCCCAGGCAGGGGCCGGCCCGCCGCCCCCCACACTGCCCTCCGCTGGGAGGGGCGTCACTGGGACGTCTCCGGGGCCCAGGCCCCGGGACTAAGGGCTGAGCCATTCCCGGGGTCCCATGGCCCACCAGGTGCCACCGCCCGGGGGTCTGGGGTTCCCTGGGGGGGGGGACCTAGGGGAGAGGAAGCTGGGCTGGCCCTGCAGACTGCGCGCGTGCACCTGTGTGTGCATCCGTGTGTGCGTGCGTGTACCTGTGTGCACCCGTGTGCATCCGTGTGTGTTCACCCTTGTATGCATGTGCACCTGTGCGTGTGTGTGTACCCGTGTGCGTGCGTGTGCATGTATGTGTGCAGACGCTCGCTCACAGGCTCTCCCAGCAGAGTTCCCCGGAGTGGAAGCAACGCCAGGAACCCATGGGACCGGACCAGGGCTGGGGGGAGCTGGGGGGTGGGGGCGAGGAGGGCGGGGCGGGGGGGGCGCGGAAGGGAGCCAGCCTGAGGTCCTCAGAGTTGACCAAGGGGAGTGGCAGGAAACAGCTCCTCTGAACCTTCCTGGAACTGCTGGGGGAGCGAGGCTAGGGTCCTGGAGGCCTGGGTGGGACGGCCAGGGGGCCGGGACCAACGCCCCCTCCCTCGTGTGTTTCTCGCTGGAGCTTCCTGCACCTTTATTCTCAGTTCCCCCTTCCCCAGTGACCAGGACTCCAGCTAGGAATTCTCCTCTCCAGGAGGGCTTCGCCTGCATCCCAGCTCTGCTCATCTGGGCCCTTCTCCCGCTTGGGGGACCTGGATGGAGCTCCTGGCTCCTGGGTGCAGCCTGGCCCCGCCCCGGCCATGGTGGCCATCTGGGGAGTGACCCAGCTGGTAGAGGACCCCTCTCTCTCTATCCCTCCCTCCCTCTCTTGTTATCTCATTAAATAGATAAACAAACCTTTAAAAAAGTTTATATTTGTCATAATCACCAATATCTTTGGAAAAGTTTTTAAGTATTGGGAAGCTGTCAAGATTATAATGATGGATAGGGGCTGGCGCCGTGGCTCACTTGGTTAATCTTCCATCTGCGGTGCCCGCATCCCATATGGGCACCAGGTTCTAGTCCTGGTTGCTCCTCTTCCAGTCCAGCTCTCTGCTGTAGCCAGGGAGGGCAGTGGAGGATGGCCCAAGTGCTTGGGAGGACCAGGAGGAAGCACCTGGCTCCTGGTTTCGGATCCGCGCAGTGCTGGTCCTAGCAGCCATTTGGGGAGTGAACCAACAGAAGGAAGACCTTTCTCTCTGTCTCTCTCTCACTGTCTATAACTCTACCTGTCAAATAAATTTTAAAAAAAGATGAATAAAAGTTTTCCAAAAACTCAAACTTTAGCTTTAAAGCTCAAATTTAATCAGTTACAGAATATATTTTCAGTTATTTTATTACATATTAAAACTTTATTTGAGGAGGCCGGCTCCGCAGCTCAATAGGCTAATCCTCCGCCTAGCGGCGCCAGCACACCAGGTTCTAGTCCCGGTTGGGGCGCCGGATTCTGTCCCAGTTGCCCCTCTTCCAGTCCATCTCTCTGCTATGGCCCGGGAATGCAATGGAGGATGGTCCAAGTGCTTGGGCCCTGCACCCCATGGGAGACCAGGAGAAGCACCTGGCTCCTGCCTTCGGATCAGCGCAGTGCGCCGGCCGCAGCGCACCGACTACGGCGGTCATTGGAGGGTGAACCAACTGCAAAAGAAGACCTTTCTTTCTGTCTCTCTCTCTCTCACTGTCCACTCTGCCTGTTAAAAAAAAAATTACTTGAGGGTCAGAGGGTCAGAGAGAGATTTGGAGAGAGAGAGAAAGAGAGTAGGCTGAAGCTAAACTGGTCCAAAGCCACAAGCCAGGAACTCAGATCTGAGTCCCTCATGTGGATGGCAGGAAGCTAATTATTTCAGTCACCTCCGCTGTCTTTCAGAATCCTCATTAGCAGGAAGCTGGAGTCAGGAGCCAGAGCGGGTATAGAACTCAGGTACTCCGACATGGCATATGGGTATCTTAACTGGCATCTTAACCACTGGGCCAAAAGTCGACCCCTTGGTTATTTTTCTTGATGTTTTATATCACACTTCATTTATTTCCCAGAAATTGTCTTGAGATATCGAAGCCCAAATACCAGTGTTCGTCAATTTTTCTTACAATTGACAGTGTTTCATAAAAAAGAAATAACTATCTCTTGCCACTCACAGAATCTGTTATTCTCAAGACAACCAACACGTCTATGTACAACGTAAATGCTTTATGAGGGCTCGTTCTACATTATTTTCTGTTGTTATTGTGAACGTGTGTGGGAAATAGCATAATGAGCAATAATACAATTTTGTGGCACTGCCGAGCTGAAGATCAGCAGATGTTTTTATCCACCATTGCTTTTGAACCATCACTGTAAGTGTTAACACAGTGGGATAGGCAAATTACACCTTGGTATTGTTAAAAAAGAAAGAAAGAAAGAAAGAAAGAAAGAAAGAAAGAAAGAAAGAAAGAAAGAAAGAAAGAAAGAAAGAAAGAAAGAAAGAAAGAAAGAAAGAAAAGAGAGCATCCTGGACCCCATCAAAAAGTCTCAGGGATTCTCAGGGGCTCAGGGACCATATTTTGAGAACTTTTGTTCTAGTCTTTTTTTTTTTAAGATTTATTTATTTACTTGAGACAGAGTTACAGAGAGATGGAGTGACAAAGAGAAAGGTCTTCCATCTGCTGGTTCACTCCCCAAGTGGCTGTAATAGCTGGAGCTGGGCATATCTGATGCCAGGAGCCAGGAGCTTCTTCAGAGTCTCCTATATGGGTACAGTGGCCCAAGAACTCAGGCCATTTTCTACTGCTTTCCCAGGCCATAGCAGAGAGCTGGATCAGAAGTGGAGCAGCTGGGACTTGAACCAGCGCCCATGTGGGATGCTGGTGCCACAGGCCTCAGCTTTACCTATTCTGGCACAGCGCTGGCTCCCCAACCAGTCTCTTAACTGCAAGGCCAAAAGGTCAGAGTTACCAAGAGAGACGGAGAGATAGAGAGAGGTATTTTGTCTGCTGCTCCACTCCCCAGATGATCACATAGGCAGGGGCTGGGATGCTGGCATTGCAGGTGGAGGCTTTTCCTGCTATGCCCCAATGCTGGTCTCCTGCAATTCATTTATAACTGGGTTTTGAAATACACACCAACCAATGTCTGGTTTTCAAACTAGACTTGGGCAGATGTGCCAATATATCAGCAGTTATACAGAAACAGATACTCTTGAATTTGTAGTAACTTATTTGCATTCTTAGTGAATAAGAAGTTAGGGAGCAACATTTTCCCAGTAATTTAAATGTTTATTACCAATTGTAATTAAATGACTAGAAGTTACTGTGATGCCCAGCATAAACAAATATAGCATCTTTGTATAATCTATGCTAGAGTAAACCATGCCATAGAACAGAATGTTATCTATAGAAGAGAACTCAACTAATGTTAGGGAAAATGAGAGAATTTATATATTCTAAGGGGTAGCAATTTTCAGAGTAGATCCAGGGAAGAGACCACCACAAAGAGTCGTTTTTTGATTTGGTTAATTTTTCTTTTTTTATGTTACCCATATATAATATTTCCTCTTAAAATAAGCCTCCTATTCTTCATATCTTTGTGCTATTGTTCTCAAAAGTAAGGTAGCAGGGTCATCCCAGGCAGTCCTGGGAAATCAGCACACAGGACTCCCTTGTATCCTCCCCTCCTTTTTTGCAACTGTTGCAAACATAGGAAATGGTGATTTGGTCCACAAGTGTGGCCAGTAGGAAGAACACCAGCTTTGGGACCAGTTCAGACCTGCTGGACCTCTGGGCAAGTAAGTTCCTTTGGCTTTCTGTGTCTTTTTTCCACCTGGCAGATGGCAATGAAAATCTGTCCACCTCAGGGCTCCTAGGAGCACTAAACGAGGTAAAGCACAAGGCCCTGGGCACAATGCTGGATGCATAGTAGGTGCTTTGTGAGAATTATCATTGTGTTAGTTCAGTGTCCAAGGGACTCCTTTATATTCTATAAGCTCTGTCTTTCTAATTCTCCTTCAGTTGTTGTACTCTAATGCCCAGACTCCCCTGGTAAGCTGTTCTGGAAAGATAAGCAATTATGCAGGATTCTTGGTTGGTTTAGCATGGATTAAAACAAAAGTCTCTAGTTTCTCATGACTGTAGAGTCCTTTAATGAAGAGTGAGTGCTCTTTGTCCTCTTGATTTCAAAAAGGAAGTTACCTTTCCTAGAATGCTTTTGTGTTATGGTTACATGCATTACCACGTATCTTGAATATATATTATTTATTGTGTAGAAGCCTCTGTAGCAAGACAGCTACAACTCAAAACAGGTCTGTGGTGATATAAAATAAGAATGTAACCTTTGTAAGAACATTTTTAAGACTTTATTTCTTCATTTTCAGTTCTTTCAACTTGACATGGCAGAAAATGTACCAACATGTATGCCTACAAAGAAACCTAATGATGAAGAAACAGTTAAGTATATCTTCCCAATAGAACTCTCTGGGCTTCAGTAAGATTGGAAACTATTGACTGAGTACACTGGTACAGACCCAGATGTTAAAGGCTTGCTTTTTATGGTTGCACATGAATTAACTTTTCTTAACTTTTATATTCCTTGCAGTTAAATATCAATGACAGTTTAAATCATGATTACATTTTTTGAGTCTCCTGACTTTGTTAGTAATTCAGAAGACTATTCCTATTTAACAGCAAAGGCAAACACATTAAAATTCCAGAGCTTACCAATAGGTGAGAAGAAAAATGCTATCTTGATGAGGATATTTGTACAGTTTATGCACCAAAAATGAATACCTTTTATTTTTATATTTTTATTTTATTTATCTGAAAGAATGGCAGAAAGAGAAAAAGAAGAAGTGAGAGAAAAGAGAGAGAGAGATTTTGCTCATAGCTGGTTCACTCCCCAAATGACCACAACAGCCAGAGCTGGGCCAGGCCAAAATCAGGAGCCGGGAATTCCATCTCCCCACTTGGGTGGCAGGGACCCAGGGACTTAAGCCACTACCTGATGCCTTACCAGGTGCATTAGCAGGAATCTGGATCTGAAAAAGTGCTGTAGGGACTAGAACTGGCATTTCCATATAAGATGTGAGCACCCTAACCAGCAGCTTAACTCACTGTGCCATGCCCATGGCAATGAGAACTTTTTAAATGAAGTTATTTTAGGAAGTGGTTGGGTCGATGCTTGCTGATTGCTTTATTGAGTGTCAGTTTCAATCAAGTTCAATTTTTTTTTCAAATAATGTCTTTTTTTAATTTTTAATTTTTCTTTTTGACCGGCAGAGTGGACAGTGAGAGAGACAGAGACAGAGAGAAAGGTCTTCCTTTTGCCATTGGTTCACCCTCGAATGGTTGGCGCAGCCCTGATGGCAGGAGCCAGGCACTTTTCCCGGTCTCCCGTGGGGTGCAGGGCCCAAGCACTTGGACCATCCTCCACTGCACTCCCAGGCCACAGCAGAGAGCTGGCCTGGAAGAGGGGCAACCAGGACAGAATCCGGCGCCCCAACCAGGACTAGAACCTGGTGTGCCGGTGCCGCAAGGTGGAGGATTAGCCTAGTGAGCCGCGGCACCGGCCACGTATCAAGTTCCATTTTTTTTTTTAATCTTTTATTTAATGAATATAAATTTCCAAAGTACGACTCATGTGTTACAATGGCTTCCCCCCCATACCGTCCCTCCCACCCACAACCCTCCCCTTTCCCACTCCCTCTCCCCTTCCATTCACATCAAGATTCATTTTCGATTATCTTAATATACAGAAGATCAGCTTAGTATACCTTAAGTAAGTATTTCAACAGTTTGCTCCCACACAGAAACATAAAGTGAAAAATAATAGATGATTTTTTTTAAATGATGATGAAATCAGATCAGACCTATTGTCATGTTTAATCCCAGTGAGAGTCAAGTTGGGAATTGATAATTTCTTTCTTTTTTTTTTCTTTTTACAGAAGATCAGTTTAGTGTACATTAAGTAAAGATTTCAGTCGTTTGCACCCCCATAGAAACACAAAGTGAAATATACTGTTTGAGTACTCGTTATAGCATTAAGCCTCAGTGTACAGCACGTTAAGGACAGAGATCCTACATGAGGAGTAAGTGCACAGTGACTCCTGTTGTTGACTTTACCAATTGACACTCCTGTTTATGGCATCAGTAATCTCCCTATGCACCAGTCATGAGTTTCCAAGGCTATGGAAGCCCCTTGAGTTCTCCGAATCTTATCTTGTATAGACACGGTCATAGTCAAAGTGGAGGTTCTCTCCTCCCTTCAGAGAAAGGCACCTCCCTCCTTGAAGACCTGTTCTTTCCACTGGGATCTCACTCACAGAGATCTTTTTGCCAGAGTGTCTTGGCTTTCCATGCCTGAAATACTCTCATGGGCTTTTCAGCCAGATCCGAGTGCCTTTAGGGCTGATTCTGAGGCCAGAGTGCTATTTAGGACATCCGCCATTCTATGAGTCTGCTGAGTATCTCACTTCCCATGTTGGATCACTCTCCCCTTTATTTATTCTATCAGTTGGTGTTAGCAGATACTAGACTTGTTTATGTGCTCCCTTTGACTCTTAGTCCTTTCATTATGATCAATTGTGAACTGAAATTGATCACTTGGAGTAGTGAGATGGCATTGGCACATGCCACCTTGAAGGGATTGAATTGGAATCCCCTGGTATGTTTCCAACTCTACCAATTGGGGCAAGTCAGCCCGAGCATGCCCCAAATTATACATCTCTTCCCTCTCTTATTCCCACTCTTATGTTTAACAGGGATCACATTTCAGTTAATTTTCAACACTTAAGAATAACTGTGTGATAATTACAGAATTAAACCAGTCATATTAAGTAGAACAGACAAAAAAAAATACTATGAGGGATAAACAGGCAAAGAATTTCTGGAAAAGACCCGGGAGGCACAGGCAGTCAAAGCCAAAATCAACTATTGGGATTGCATCAAATTGAGAAGTTTCTGTACTGCAAAAGAAACAGTCAGGAGAGTGAAGAGACAACCGACAGAATGGGAAAAAATATTTGCAAACTATGCAACAGATAAAGGGTTAATAACCAGAATCTACAAAGAGATCAAGAAACTCCACAAAAACAAAACCAACAACCCACTTAAGAGATGGGCCAAGGACTTCAACAGACATTTTTCAAAAGAGGAAATCCAAATGGCCAACAGGCACATGAAAAAATGTTCAAGGTCACTAGCAATCAGGGAAATGCAAATCAAAACCACAATGAGGTTTCACCTCACCCCGGTTAGAATGGCTCACATACAGAAATCTACCAACAACAGATGCTGGCGAGGATGTGGGGAAAAAGGGACACTAACCCACTGTTGGTGGGAATGCAAACTGGTCAAGCCACTATGGAAGTCAGTCTGGAGATTCCTCAGAAACCTGAATATAACCCTACCATTCGACCCAGCCATCCTGTCGCTCCCCCTCTTCGTGGAGGAGCAACACAAGACCCTGCGCTGTTCTTTCGTCTGCTCGGCCCTCCCCGGGTTTGCTGCTGGTTCTTCCCGGGTTGGCTACTATCCCTTCCACCTCCGTGGAAGGGCAGTTCCCCCTGGCCGCATTCCCCACTTCCGCAGGGGAGCAGCACACCGCCGGCCGGCTTTCTCGGGGGCTGCACGGGTTCCCTTAGATGTTCCCCATAGATGTTCCTGGTGCATGCCGTCTCTCTCCTCCTTTATAGTCCTCCTCCGCCAATCCCAACTCGGCTGCCCACACGCCGAGTACGCTGCTCTCCAATCAGGAACAAGTCCTACAGTTAATTGGTTGAACTGGAGGCGGCTGTGCGGAAGCTGTTTACTTCTCTCCCAGCGCCATATTGTGGGAGAGCAGATGCATAGAATAAGTCCTAATTCGAGTAACTTAGTCTAGTCCGGATTGCTCCCCACAGATCCCCCTTTCTTTTTATTTTTTAGCGTTGATACGCGCCTGTCTTCGGTGTCCCGCGGCACACACTCTGCTCTACTTGCTAGAGTTGCCACAGGCTCTTACAAGTCCTATCAGGCAAACCGAATCCGGGTCCTCTCTTCGCCATGTTGTGAGGAGGTTTTTAGGCGCTGATGCGTGCCTGTGTTCGGTGCCCTGCAGCGCATACTCTGCTCTGCTAGAACTGCCTGCAGGTGTTTACAAAACCTATCAGGCAAACCGAATCCAAGCCTTCTCATTGCCGTATTGTGGGGGAGACTTATTAGTGTTGGTTTGTGCCTATCTTCGGTGACCTGCAGCTCATACTCTGGTTGAGCTGCTTGCTGGCGCTTACCGCCTTAATTAGGCAGACCGAATCCAAGCCTCCTAATGGTTGTATTGTGGGGAAGCCTTACTGATGTTAATTCGTGCCTGTCTTCGGTGACCTGCGGCGCATAAGCTGCTAGCCGCCCAGGTGCTCATCGCCTCACTAATCGGGCAGACCGAATCCAAGCTTTCTCATTGGCATGTTGAGGGGAGGCCTTTCTATTTCTCTATTTCTCTATCTCCGGGCATTCCTATTTCTCCCATTTTACTTCTGTCTGCCAACATTCCCATTTCTCTCACTCCATTTTTCTCTTATCCCTGCGGCTTTCTGGCACCTCGCCCCGCCGGCAGGTTCCCGGCTCTGCGCCGCTTCAGCCCGCGCGCCTCTCTCATCTGCGCAGCTTCCCGGCTTTGCGCGGCTTGGCTTTGCGCGCTCCGCGGTCTCCACGCTTAACCCTTTCACGTCTGAACCACGGCCTACGCCAGCCCCGTTCCCTATCTATTCACGCCCCGTGCTCTTTCTGCACGCGGCGGCTTCCGCGAGTAACACAGCGTAGCTTACGTGTCCGCCACTAGCATTCAATCTAAGTTCCCTGGGCTAGCCTGGCGAATTCAACCCAGCGTACATCTCCGCCCCACGGTTTGGCTTCCAGTCCTTTGCTCCCCGGGCTAATCAGACGGATCCCAACCAGGCTCACGTTTCAGCTTCTGGTTTCAACTTTTCGCCCCCTATTCCCGGGCTAACTTGAGAATCCCAAAGTGGCTTTCATGTCCGCCTTGGCCTGCCCCCCGCGGCTTCAATTTCCCTAACATTTTTCTCTACCCGGTATGTTTCCCCAAACTTTCCTCCAACGATATTCCTCCCTCATTTCTCCTGGCCTCTCCCCACAGTCCACGTCCGAGTCTGTTTGTTCTAGCTTTCACTTTCGCTTTCGACCTTAGAGATTTCTCCCAGCTTCCCCCCGTAGTCCGTATCCGAGTCTATGCCTAGGCTTTCAATAGCTTCTTCCGGCTCCTTTTTCGTCCGGCTTTTCCCTAGGCTGTTTCGAGTCTATGCCTGGCTTTCAATAGCTTCTTCCGGCTCCTTTTTCGTCCGGCTTTTCCCTAGGCTGTTTGCTAGTTTCTCTCTCCGATATTTTCCTTAGTTCTTCCCGTTTCTTCCCTCCTAAGTTTCATATCCGTCCTAGGTTTCCTATCCGAGTTAGGTTTCCTATCCGAGTCACGGCACCATTATGTCGCTCCCCCTCTTCGTGGAGGAGCAACACAAGACCCTGCGCTGTTCTTTCGTCTGCTCGGCCCTCCCCGGGTTTGCTGCTGGTTCTTCCCGGGTTGGCTACTATCCCTTCCACCTCCGTGGAAGGGCAGTTCCCCCTGGCCGCATTCCCCACTTCCGCAGGGGAGCGGCACACCGCCGGCCGGCTTTCTCGGGGGCTGCACGGGTTCCCTTAGATGTTCCCCATAGATGTTCCTGGTGCATGCCGTCTCTCTCCTCCTTTATAGTCCTCCTCCGCCAATCCCAACTCGGCTGCCCACACGCCGAGTACGCTGCTCTCCAATCAGGAACAAGTCCTACAGTTAATTGGTTGAACTGGAGGCAGCTGTGCGGAAGCTGTTTACTTCTCTCCCAGCGCCATATTGTGGGAGAGCAGATGCATAGAATAAGTCCTAATTCGAGTAACTTAGTCTAGTCCGGATTGCTCCCCACACCATCCCACTCCTTGGAATTTACCCAAAGGAGTTTAAATTGATAAACAAAAAAGCGGTCTGCACCCTAATGTTTATTGCAGCACAATTCACAATAGCCAAGACCTGGAACCAACCTAAATGCCCATCAACGGTAGACTGGATAAAGAAATTATGGGATATGTATTCTTTAGAGTACTATACCGCAGTAAGAAACAACGAAATCCAGTCATTTGCAACAAAATGGAGGAATCTGGAACACATCATGCTGAGTGAAGTAAGCCAGTCCCAAAGGGACAAATACCATATGTTCTCCCTGATCGGTGACAACTGACTGAACACCAAAAAGGAAACCTCCTGAAGTGAAATGGACACTATGAGAAATGGTGACTTGATCAGCATAGCCCTGACTGCTAATGGACAACTTAATACATTATCCCTCAAGTTCCATTTTAAGATGAGTCTCTGTACTAGGGACTCATCTTAAAATATTTTTATTAAATAAAAAATTATTAAATTAATGTATATTAAAATTTACATTAAAAAAGTAGTATGTCCAAAAAGTAAAATGTCCTAAAGAGTGAAACTTGAGTTTCAGAACTCTTTATGATGGAGAACATCAAATTTATACATGGATATTCAGTTAGGTTAGATAGTGTTTGTTTATGTCTTAATTACTAATGGCATTCCTGCGGTGTTTTCTCTTTTTTTCAAATTCTATATCTAAGTTTGAGCTGCCAAACCACCAATTTTTTCCCCTTTTCCTTCTCAATGAAAGAATGGTCTGTTTCACCTTTTTTTTTCAATCATCCACACTTTTTCTTTTTTTAAAAAAAGATTTATTTATTTTCAAGTCAGAGTTACACACACACACACACACACACAGAGAGAGAGAGAGAGAGAGAGAGATCTTCCATTGGTTCACTCCCCAATTGGCCGCAATGGCCAGAACTGCACCAATCCGAAGGCAGGAGCCAGGAGCTTCCTCTGGGTCTCCCAAGTGGATACAGGGGCCCAAGGACTTGAGCCATCTTCCACTGCTTTCTCAGGCCACAGCAGAGAGCTAGGTCAGAAGTGGAGCAGCCAGGTCTTGAACCGGTGGCCATATGGGATGCTAGTGCTTCAGGCCTGGGTGTTAACCTGCTGTGCCACAATGCCAGCCCCTCAGTGTATCCTTACATGGCAGAAGAAACAGTTTCTATCAAGCCTTTTTCATGAGGGCAGAACTCTCACAGTCTAATCACCTCCCAGTGGCCTACCCCTTGACATCTTACTTTGGTGATTGGGGCTCAACATACAAATTTTTAGGGGAACCCAATATTTCAGACCACAGCAGTGAGTAATCTTCCAACCTTTTGTTGAATGCTTTTACAACTGGACAACATAGTTTTAAGTATTACAAAATACCATTCTCACATTATTAAAGAATTTAAAGAATAGGAAAGAGAAAACATCTTTTCAACTCAGCAATAACTAATCTTTGGCTGACTTTTTGTATCAGCAAACACAGGTCAACCTATTCCTTTTAAGTTCTGTACTTCCTCGGTGCATAGATGTCTTGTTCTTCAGTAGCCAGTCCCCTCTGGGTAGTTGAAAGGTGATATTTTCTCTATTTCTTATAATGCTGCAGCACTGAACAGACCTATCTTTTCATGTATATTTTGTACTATTTTCTTATAAATGGAATTGTTGGGTCAGAAAGTGTTCAAAGTTTTAAAATTGGGTAATCGTTGTAGATACTATGCCAAGATACACTCTCATCATTAGTGACAATGCCCATTTTTCATTCCTTTCCTATGTGAATTTAAGGCTTAAGTGGACACACTTAATTTATAAATTTAAAATTTTTTTAATTATGTATTTGAGAAGGGGAGAGAGAGAGAGAGCGCTCTATCTGCTGGTTCATTCTCCAAATGCCTGTATTGGCCAGGACTGGAGCTAGGAGCCAGGGATATAATCCAGGTCTTCCAGCTGAGTGGCAGGAACCCACTCATTTGAGCCATCAGAGCTGACTTCTAGGGTCTGGATTCCAGGAAGCTGGAGCTGGGAGCCAAAACTGAGCATCAAATGTAGGCACTCCAATGTGGGATAACCACTAGGTTAAATGCTCATTCCTCCACCACTATTCAATTACTGAATGACTTTATGATAAAGTCCCTTTCATATGTTATAGAAAATTAGTTCTTTGGAACTTGCTCTCCTTTTGCCATTCTTTTGGCCATCCCACAATAAATGTAATACCTTTTCCATATGATGATCTTCATGCATTTTCAGGCTTTATTCCTCTAAAATGCTTGTTTTATTCCCTCTCCAAGTCTTCACTTTGCATATACAAGGTTCTGTTATGCAGCTAAGCACTCCACTTTGGGTTCTTTCCATCATTTTCCTGTCCCTCCTCCCTCTTCCTCTCCTTTTCCTTTCTTCCTCCCTTGATGCCTTTATTCCTGGTTATTTAATAAAAAACACTGTATCAGGAACTCTGCAAATCATGGGATGACATGCAGTGTTCCAGTGTGCCCCTTAGAGTTGAACCTGAATTTCCTAAAATTTTGACCAGCAGAGACAAGTTCAGCTGGCTGCATCCTTTTATCTTGTTACATGGACTATCATAGTTTTTTTGAAATTATATTACACCATTAACTCTTTCTTGCACTTGTAGTCATTTTAGTTTCTTGCCTCCTCCCTTTATGCTTTTATTAGATTTAATTTGTCATTAAGCTACAGTATATATATGCAACATGTTATGTTTAATTCTTTTGTATTTCACCTAGTTTTCTCATTTGTTATAATATGTTTTCAAAAAAATTATTTGGGCCAGTGCCGTGGCAGCCATTGGAGGGTGAACAAACGGTAAGGGAAGACCTTTCTCTCTGTCTTTCTCTCTCACTGTCTACTCTGCTTGTCAAAAAAAAAATTATTTGGAAGGCAGAGTGAATCAAAATGTGGTTCACATATTGCTTTGTGGGGGATGACCTAGCTCCAGTGGTGCTCCTAAGCTGGCTGGCACCTAGCACTTAGCACTTAGTGAGAGCTCTGCATTCCAGGGCATTATGCAGGTGGCTTGAAATCAACAACAGGCCAGTGTTAACCTCACCAGTTAGCCAAGTGTTTAAAAATATTCATTATAACTTAAATATAGAAACGATTTGTGTGAAACTTATGACAGGAATAGGCATATAGTAGAAAAAGGCTTCAAGCAAAGGCAGGCGCAAGTGGTGCATTGCTTTAAATAGTTATTAGGAAAAGAAAATGAATATCACCTTAGTACTTTAGTCACTTTGTTGGAAAATGTTTTTGAAATACAGGGTTAGGAATCGGGGCAATAGGCTTAATAAGGGTGGGCATTGTGTCACAGTGGGTTAAGTCGAGGCTTAAGATACCTGCGTTTCATACCTGAGTGCAGGTTGGAGCCCTGGCCGCTCTGTTTCTGATCCATCTCTCTGCTGCCCTGTCTGGGAAGCAACAGATGATAGTTTAAATATGTTAGTCTCTTCCAGGCACATGGGGATTCAGGTGGGAGTTCTGGGCTCCTGGCTTCAGCCTGGCCAGCCGTGGATATTCTAGCCATATTGAGGGAGTGAACCAGCAATGGAAGATTCTCTCTTTCCCTTTCAAATAAGGAAGTTTTAAAAAATATTAATACTTTATACACATTTGATTATATTATGGATAAGAGCTACAATAGGTAGTGCGTCTTGTATTAGTTTTCTGTCTACAGCAACAAATCTCTGTGGGTGCCCAGTGCAACAATCTTTTCTCTCCCATTTAAGGAAAAGACACACAACAGCCCACTTACCCCCGCTTTCGTGGGCTGTCCCATGGGGTTAGGAAACAAAGGAGGAAGCTAGGAGTGGCCCTGGAGGGGCTGCCCACCGCTTTGTAGAAATGCCGGGATCCCAGAGAGAAAATGTTACCGGAAATTGTCTTCGCGCAAGAAAGAATTCAGGCATGAGACAGAGAGTAGTGGGAGGTAAAATAGCAAGGTTTATTAGGGAAGGGACATCCATAAGAACGGATGGGCACCTCTCCAGACAGGACCTGAGAGACTGGGGTGGGGGGGAAGGAGAGAGGTTACTTGGTTGAGTGGAGAGATTCCACCTGACCAGGCCAGGTGGGGCGGCTCATCAGAGAGGCAGAGGGCTGAGCGCGCAGTCCGGTTGAGACCGGGCGGGGGTGGGGGTGGGGGTGGGGGTTTAAGGAGATGGGTCTGGCTTGCCCACCTCTGCTCTTCTTGGAACAAAGGGCTTTTTGGATGTAAATAGAAAAACTTCTATCTGAGTTTTCCCCTGAAGGTATCTGACAGGAGGAAGCCTAGCTGGGGCCATCCTGAGTTTAGAGGAAGGGTGAGCAGGACCCCTGGAGAATGGGAATCTGGAGCAGGGTGTTTGAAGTGCAGACACTGGGCTGCACCTGGGAGATTGTGGAAGATTTGTCAGGCAGAAGGGGCGGGGACCTCCACCTGGCAGGTTATCAGGTAGAAGGGGGCAGGGCAGGATGTGAATACCGGGCTGCCCCTGAAACATTGTCAGGATGACTTTGAGATGCAGATGCATATGCTGGACATAGATGTCTTCTCTTTAGGCCTTTATGTCACACACACATAAGCTCATAACTGACTTCCTACCTAACAGAATGAGGTTGAGGTTAAGGCCTGTGTTGGGGCTGTAATGTGCACGCGCACCACCCATGGCATGGGAATGTACTTGCAGGACATGGTGCGGGCAGGTGGCTGAGGATGAGGGTGAGGGGCCAGAGGCCCCTGTGAGCCCCAGGGTGTCTCTGTGTGAGTCCCAGGGCGGGTCTGTTTGTGGAGACCCCATCCTGGCTGCCGGTGGACGAGTGTTGGTGGCTGAGAGTGAGGCCAGACTTTGCCTCAGAGCCAAGGGGTAACCGGAGCTCCTGCTCCCTCATGCACAGAGATTTCTCCCACAGGAGCCGCTCAGGCAGGCACAGCCGGACCGGAAACGGTTCCCGCGGGGTCCCGCAGCTGGAGGGCGGTGGTGGCAGCCCGTGGAGAAGGCGGCTCATCCCTCCTCTCGGGCGATGCCCGCCCAGGGCCTGCACCCTGCGCGCCAACCGCCTGCGCCCTGTGGCTCCGAGTCCGCAGTTGGGAATGCTTGGGCACGCGGCGTCCCGGCGTGCAGAGGGTCCCAGGCCGCAGTGCCACGGGACCCCCGGGGCATGGCCCTTGGCCCAGGCAGAAAGGTCAAGGACCAAGGACACGGAAGGTGGAGCCTGGGCCGGGAGGCTGCGGCACAGCGCGTCCCCCAAGTGAGGGCTGCGGCAGGCGGCACCCGCCTTGGCTCCCGGGCGTTCCAGGTGGCGTCCGCGCCCTCTCCGCGCGCGGGGCGCTTGCTCTTGGTGCTGGGAAGCGGCGCTCCGGGTGCTCCTGGGCTCCTGCTCTGACTCGACTCGCGGCGCCCCGAAGTCACGAAGCCACAGCAGGGGCAGCCCGGGCGGTGGGCCCAGGGCGACCTGCAGGGCTGGAGTGGGCAGCGGCAATGAGGGGCACGGGAGGCCGCCCCCAAGTCGCTGGGCACCGACGCGGAGGCCAGACAACTACAAGACAGGAGCTCGCAGGATCCAACATAAGGTAATGATAAAGAGAAAAGAGATCCGTCCTTGCAGGATCAATATCCTGAATTATCAGTGTAGCCCATAAATATGTAAAATTATTGCGTGTCCATCAGAAATATAGAAAATCTCCTGTGGAATGTGTAGGACCCCAAAAGCGGTGTCCTTTTGTGACGACCCCAGAAACACAGACTCCAGACCAGACGATGCAAAAGAACAGGAGGTAATTTTATTTCATTTGCGCAAATGGGCCCTCTACTGCTGCAAGCAGCAAGCAAGAGAGAGGAGCCCCGAGCAGCTATCTCACACAGCTTTTAAGGGGCAAAACTACAAAATTAACATACCATAGGGTGGCGTAAGTTTATTGGGTAACTACAATGGGAGGAGGTCGTCGAGGAGGAGGAGAAACAGGGGGCTACGTGCCCTACGTGTCTAAGCTTGGACAAGGGGAGGTTGTCCTTGAAGAGCAGAAAGGGGTGGCTACGTGCCTCATGGTTTCTTTGTTAAGCTTGAACAAGCACAGGGGAGGGGGCTTAGGTGCATACCAGGATGTTCTGTCGCCCTTATCTCTGGGTAGTAGCCCTTATCTCTGGGTAGTAGCTATCTGCTTTCTCTGTGAACTTAGTTTACTCCCCATTTCCCAGGACTGTTTTATTAAGGCCATTTTTTTATGGCGGCTCTTGGCTCCTTTCAAATGTAAAAAATATAATTATTAAAAAGTAAAAAAAAAAATCGAGGGGCTGAAAGAAATAGGGTTATGCCAGTCTTGTCTTTGAAGGATGAAAGTACTTTTGAGACTTTTAGCTTGCTGTTTTAAAACTAGTCGCTGAAATTGGCTTTTTTTTTTTTTTTTGGTGTCAAGCAGATGAAGGGTGCTAGCTTTGATAATGCAGAAAGAAGTGGGCGTAGTTGCCTGATGGGTGAGTCAGAACAGTGGCCTAACCCAGGCCTGTGATTCCTGTAGGGCTGGAAGTCTTACACTACGCATGAAATCATAAAGTCACAGAATTCATTAGAAGTATGTCCCACCCAGTTTCCAATGCAAATCACTGGATAAAATGAATTCCGTAATTCTACTGCGCCTTTGTGAAGTTTTGTTCTATTAAAATACTACTATCTGGTTTCTAGGATGGTTAATCACTTGTAATCTTTCTCTTTACTGTATTAACATAAACGTGGCTTGAAGTAGGATGGGACTTTTTTTTTTTTTTGACAGGCAGAGTGGACAGTGAGAGAGAGACAGAGAGAAAGGTCTTCCTTTTGCCATTGGTTCACCCTCAAATGGCCGCCGCGGCTGGCGCTTTGCACTGATCCGAAGCCAGGAGCCAGGTGCTTCTCCTGGTCTCCCATGAGGTGCAGGGCCCAAGCACTTGGGCCATCCTCCACTGCACTCCCGGGCCATAGCAGAAGCTGGCCTGGAAGAGGGGCAACCGGGACAGAATCTGGCGCCCCGACCGGGACTAGAACCCTGGGTGCCGGCGCCTCAGGGGAAGGATTAGCCTATTGAGCCTTGACGCTGGCCCTATTTTTAATACAGAAAACTTCAACTGTTAATGACCATTAACAAGAAGAAAGCATCATGTTGGCCACATCCTTACTAGCATTTGTTATTTTCTGTCTTTCTGATTAGAGCCATTATAATATACATTTACTGACTCTGGAATGTGAACCATCCCAGTTTTCGTGGGATAAATCCCAGTTGATTATGATGTATGATCTTTTTGACGTTTTGTTGGATTTGATTTGCTGGCATTTTGTTGAAAGCTTTTGCATGTATGCTCATTGGACATATTGTTATCTATTTTATTTGTTGTGTCCTTTTCTGCTTGGGGAATCAAGGTAATGCTGAATTCATAGATTGAGTTTGGAGAGTTTAATCTGATTCAGTTTTGAGGGCTGGTATGAGAAGAATTGGTGTTAGTTTTCCCTAAAAATTTGGTAGAATTCAGCAGTGAAGAAACCCATGGGTCCTTGGCTTTCCTTAGATTAGAGATTTTTAATTACTGAATTGATTTAATTACTCATTTGTCTGTTTGTGTTTTCTATGTTTTCATGGTTAAATATTGGTAGGTAGTTTGTATCCAGAGATATGTGCATTTCTTCTATGTTTTCCAGTTTGTTGGTATATTGTTGTTATAGTAATCTCTAATGACCCTTGTATTTCTGTTCTATCAGTTGTCCCATCTACTTTTTCACATCTGATTTTACTTATTTGTATCTTCTTTTTTCCTTAGTTTACCGCAGCTAAAGTTTGTCAGTTTTACTTATGTTAAAGAACCAACTCTTGGGGCTGACGCCGTGGCTCGCTTGGTTAATTTTCTGCCTGCGGCGCTGGCACCCCATATGAGCACCAGGTTCTAGTCCCGGTTGCTCCTCTTCCAGTCCAGCTCTCTGCTGTGGCCCAGGAGGGCAGTGGAGGATGGCCCAAGTGCTTGGGCCCCTGCACCTGCATGGGAGTCCAAAAGGAAGCACCTGGCTCCTGGCTTCAGATCAGCACAGCGCTGGCCATAATGTCCATTTGGGGAGTGAACCAATGGAAGGAAGACCTTTCTCTCTCTCTCTTTCTCTCCCGCTCTCTCACAGTCTATAACTCTACCTGTCAAAAAAAAAAAAACCTCTTATTTTATCAATCTTTTGTACTGCATTTTAAGTTTCTACTTCATTTATTCTGCTTTTTTATTTCTTTCCTTCTCATTTTTGTTACTGTTTTTCTAGATGTTTGAGATGTATAGTTAGTGTGTTTAATTGGTATTCTATTTTTTATGTATATACTTCTTGTTAAAAATATCCCTTCTCGTATTGTTTTGCTGTATCCCAGAAGTTTTGGTATGTTGTGTTTCTATTTTTATTTGTTTCAAGGAATTTAAAATGTTCCTTTTGGTTTCTTCAGTGACCCTGCTGTTCATTGAGAAGCACACTGTCAGTTTCCACATATTTGTGAAATTACTAGAGTTTCTTTTGTTGCTGATTCCTAGTTTTAATCCATTATGGTAAGAAATGATACATGATATTATTTTGCCTTTTTTTTTTAATCTGATGAGGCTGGCTTTGTGCCATAATGTATGTCTGTACTACAGAATGCTCCACGTGCTGATGAAAAGATTGTGCATTTTGTACCTGTTTGATGGGACGTTCTCTAAGTATCTGATGTGTTCATTGGTCCTATATCATTATATAGCTAAACTCTAATATGTTTTTGTTGATATGTTTGTCTAGATGTTCTGTTCATAGATGAAAGTGGAATGTGGAATTCCGCTACCATTGTTGTACTGGAGCTTATTTGTCGCTTTTGATCTATTAATGTTTGGGCAATCTAGCTTTAAGTATATGTTCATCTAAAACCATTGTATTTTCTTGTTGAGTTGACCTATTGATCATTATATGGTCACCAGTTGTGTCTGCTTTTACATTAAAGTCTAATTTGTCTGGGATATTTATAGCCACCCCTGTTCAAAAAGCTTTTGGTTTCTGCCTGCATGGAGTGTGTTTTTCCATCCTTTTACTTTCATTCTCTGTGTGTCTTTTCTGGAGAAGCAAATGTTTGTTGGCAGCATATTGTTGAGCCTTTTTCTTTTATCCATTCAGCCTGTCTGGTTCTTTTAATTGGGGAATTTAGATCATTTACATTTAAAGTTCTTATTAATAAGTAATGACTTAGTTCTATAATTTAAAAGTTGCTTCTGCTTATTTTGATTACCCTTTGTTCTTTTTTGTGGGCATTGTCCTTCTAAATGGTAGGTTTATTTCATTGTTTTTGTATGAAGGAGTCCCTTAAGCATCTTCTGGAAGCCTGGCATGGTGGTGATGAATTCCTTAAATTTTTCCTGTCTTTGCATGCTTTTGCTTCTCCTTTACTTATGAAAGATAGTTTCACTTAACAAACTATCCTTGGTTGGCAGTACTTTCAGAACTTGGAATAATTTCAGTGATCCACTCTTCCATTTATATGTCATGTATTTTTCTGTATTTGTGATGGGAATTTTCATTTCAATAGGAGAAGTTGTAGAACTGCTACTGACTGGCTGCCCATGACTGTATATGTGTCTGTCTTGCTCTTCTACTTTGTGGTGATATAATGTTCCCACATGTCAAGGCCTAGAGTGCCTACCTTTTTTTTTAAAGATTTATTTATTTATTTATTCAAAAGTCAGAGTTACACAGAGGGAGAAGAAGCAGATACAGAGGTCTTCCATCTGATGGTTTACTCCCCAGTTGACCACAACGGCTGGAGCTGCGTGATCCGAAAGCAGGAGCCAGGAGGTTCTTCCAGGTCTCCCATGTGGGTGCAGGGGCCCAAGGACTTGGGCCATTTTCAACTGCTTTCCCAGGCCATAGAAGAGAGCTGGATTGGAAGTAGAGCAGCTGGGTCTCGAACCAGCACCCATATGTGATGCCGGCGCTTCAGGCCAGGGCGTTAACCCACTGTGCCACTGTGCTGGCCCAAACCTTGTTTTTCTCTGTATTTACCTAAAGACACTTATTATCCCAGAAATAGCAGAAATTGGGCCATGGTGTTTGCTGCTGTCTGCTGTATGAGTATATTTTGCTTAACAGAAGATGGTCAGAAAATGTTCCAGGTCTGTGATGTTTTAGCAGATCCCTGTTGGAAGTCAATGTTACACTTGCTGCAGACAAAGATTTCTCTTGTGTATGTGAATATGTCTGTTCTACCCATGCTGACTCTTGTTGATGACATTCTCATTGTGGTGACAAATCATATGAGGCACTTAGTCTTCCTGTTGCTAACATTGACAAGATATTAGATGTATGACCATGGGTAGGTATTGTGACACAGCAAGCTAAACTGCCACTTGAACCCCTGCAGCCCATATCAGATGCTGGTTCAAATTCCAGGTAATCTGCTTCTTACCTAATTTCTTACTAATGCATCCTGGGAGGCAGCAAATGATGGTTCAAGTGCTTGGGCCCCTACCACCCATATGGGAGACTCAGATGGGGTTTTGGGTTCACATGGCCCAACTCCATGTTGCTGGAATTTTGGGGCTGAACCAACAGATGGATGATTTTTACACCACCTCTTTCCCTGTTTTTCAGGTAGATAAAAACAAACAAACAAACATTAAGAAATAGATATGTAGCTGTTTTGAGCAAAAGTATTTCCTTGTTTTAGAGGTATTGTTTAGGGAAGGATGATGTAGGTGCTTTTCTAAAATTTCAGTTTGTAGGCACATGAGTGATGCCATGTATTAAAATGAAATTCTGGACCAAAGATGAACCCAGAAGCAGTGCCTCTAATACTTGTCCATCTTACTTTTGGCTTCTTATCTGCCTTATTAACACTCCGGTCTCAATCCTTTTCAGCTTGCCCTGCATTTCCCCCTGTATTTGTGGAAACTCATGTGTCAGTTCATCCAGTAATTCTAGAATGATCGTTGGAATTAGGTATTCCCACCAGTACTTTTCACCAGTTGCCACAGGATTCTCCCAGTTTGATCATTTACAAGTGAAATGAATGAATACACATACTATTATTGTTGGTTTGTAGTGAAGACAAGTAGTAAGTAGAAAACCACTGTTCCTTAGGAATATGGACAAGGGCTGTAAATAATAATCAAATTTTAAAATGTCAGTTTCACTCAAAACATTATTTTTTTGTACTGTATATATTAGTTACCACAAGTCAGGGAAAATATATAACATTTTGAGTTTTTGTGTATTTCAGTAAGCAAAGTGTTCTCCAGTTGCATCCATTTTGTTGCAAAAGACAGAATTTCATACTGTTTTATGGGTGAGTGGTATTCCATCATGTATATATACCAAATTTTTTTATCCATTCTTCAGTCTAGGGTTGATTCCATACCTTAGCTATTGTCAGTTGAACTACTAGAATCATAGGAGTAAAGATAACTCTTTTGTATGATGATTTCATTTCCTTTCGGTAAATTCCCAGAAGTGGAATGGCTGGGTTGTATTGTAGATCTATTTTCAGATTTCTGAGGAATCTCCATACTGTCTTCCATAATGTTTGTACTAGTTCACATTCCCACCAATATTGGATTAGGTTACCTTTTCCTCTATATCATCACTAGCATTTTTTTTTTTGACAGGCAGAGTTCAACAGTGAGAGAGAGAGAGAGACAGAGAGAAAGGTCTTCCTTCCATTGGTTTATCCCCCAATGGCTGCTACAGCTGGTGCACCACGCTGATCCAAAGCCAGGAGCCAGGTGCACTTGGGCCTTCCTCCACTGCCTTCCCGGGCCACAGCAGAGAGCTGAACTGGAAGAGGAGCAACTGGGACAGAATCCAATGCCCCAACTGGGACTAGAACCCAGGGTGCTGGTGCTGCAGGCAGAGGATTAGCCAAGTAAGCTGCGGCGCTGGCCTATTTTTTGATTTTTGGATGATAGCTGTAAAAAAAAAAAAAAAGAAAAGAAAACAAAGAACGGTCATTTGCAACAAAATGGATGAAACTGGAAAACACCATACTTAGTGAAATGAGCCAGTTCCAAAGGGACAAACTCTGTATGTTCTCCCTGACCTGTGATAACTAATAAAGCACCTAAAAGACAACATGTAGAAATGAAATTCACACTTTGAGAAGCAACGATTTTCAGGAGCCCTTCTCTTGACTGTTGCTTTTTATTCTATATCTTTTATCTTTTCCTTTATAATATTTTCCTTATTTTTTCTCTTTCATACAATTCATTGAATTCTATACTTAACAGTTAATTATATATATAAAGTTAATTTAAAATAGATCTTAGTAAAGAATAAGAGTGAGAACAAGAAAGGGAAGAGCAAGGGGGGCGTTCACAGTGGGAAGAATTAGCAAGATCCTAAAGTTGTAATTGTGAAACCTATGGAGATGTGCGCTTTGGAACCGCAGCGTGAGAGCCCGGGAAGATGGAGCAGCCGCCTGCGGGGCCGCCCCTGTCCCTGGGGGGCCCGCAGCAGCTCCAGCCACTGTCATCAGGTCTCTGGCCCAGAGCCCTGGGCCAGGACACCTTGGAGGGCATAGACCACGCTGCAGGAGAGTGAGGACTTCACCATGGAGGCTCTGCAGCATCTAGATTCTCTAGGGACTACAAAAGTTGAAGGAAGGCAAATTTTCAAAAGGAAGTTGTCTTGAAAATATATTTACAATATTGACAGCTTTTTATATTTTTAAATAATTTAAGACTTTAAGAAGATTTATGGTGAAAGGAAACTGGACTAACAACGAGGCCAAAGACTTTTCCTGCCATGACTTACTCTGGAAATAGCTGGCAGCGACTGCAAGAGACCCGCGAGGGGCTGTAACAGCCGCCCAGGCCTTCCACTCAGGGGTTGCCCGAGGGACAGAGCAGTGATGCCTCCCTGGACGGCAGAGGGCCACCGCTTTTATCAGAAAGCGCTGCGGGAAATCAGATGCTAAGGAATCCGGCACCTGCACTGCTGGGAACCTGCAGATGCGGCAGAGGCTGGTGAATGCAGGGTGTGACCAGGAGGTGGCTGGCAGAGCGCTCAAGCCGACTGGCAGCAGTATAGAAACGGCCCCGGAATACATCAGTAAGACGGGCTGCCTGGGCCCCAGGAACGAACAGACAGTGCGAGTCGTTAAGCAGACTCCCCAGGAAAGGGCCTGGTGCCAACCCAGGTGAGGATGTCATGGAGGCCCAGTTTCCAGGGCGACGCCTTCCCACCCTACCACCTGCTGGGCTGCGCTGGAGGAGGTGCCAAGCCTTCCCCTGGACAGCGCACCCCTCCTAAGGCTACGGGACAGCGGGCGTGGAGGGGGCGGGGGGCGCACTTCCCTGGGTCCCCGCACTGCGGGCCCCTCGCTGCCCGCTGCCGCTACTTGGCGCCACCTAAGGCCGTGCTCTTGCTGGTGCCCTGGGAGCCTCTGGCCTAAGGCGTGCGGCACAGCCTCTTGTTCCAGAGCAAGGCGCTGCCTGAGGCTGGGGTCTACTGGGGCCTGACAGCCAAGGGCCAGCCCGACGGCCCCGCGCCCAGAAGGACCTACTCCTTCAACAGCCAGCAACTGCAGGTGGGCGTCCCCATCCAGGCCAAGCCCTCCCTGCTGGCCCCCAACACCCTCGGCAGTCCCTACCCGCTGGACCTGGAGTTGGGCAGCCCACACTGCAGGTGCCTGCCCCCCTACCCGAATCACCTGCTGCTGCCCAGCATGCCGGAGCAGTACGACCTGGACGGCCTGTGTGTGGGCATGGAGCAGAGCCTCCGAGGGGGTGCAGCGGCCAAGCCCGCCAAAAGGGCAGACAAGAGCCACTAGGGCGCCAAGGGGCACAGATGCGGGAAGGACAAAAAGCAGATCCAGACTTTTTCCTAAGTCCTTGGCTGCAAAAACAGGAAGGAGGAGGAGGAGCGAGTCACACTTTAAGTAATTCATGGAGCAACAAGTGGAAAATGTCATAGAAACCTACCAGCAGAAGGTGAACCGGAGGATGCAGCTGGAGCAAGGGATGGCCAAAGCTGGACTGTGTGAAGCTGAGCAGGAACAGAGGGAGATCCTCTACCAGGAGGAGTCTAATTACAGCAGGCTGAAGAGGGCCAAGGTGAACAAGCCCATGTTTGTGAAAATCAAAACCCTGGTGCCTTTGGAGAAGTGCACTTTACTTGTAAGGTGGACACTCACTCTCTGTACACCATGAGGACCCTGAGGAAGGAGGATGTGCTGAGCCGGAATCAGGTGGCCTGTGTCATGGCCGAGAGGGACATCCTGGCTGAGGCCGACAACGAGTGCGTGGTGAAACTCTACTACTCCTTCCAAGACAAAGACAGCCTGTACTTTGTAAGGGACTGGTCCCTGGTGGGGATGTGATGAGCCTGCTGATCCACATGGAGGTCTTCCCTGAGCACCTGGCCTGGTTCTTATCATAGAGTTGATGTTGGCCATTGAGAGTGTCCACAAGATAGGCTTTATCTACTGGGACATCATGCCTGACAACATTTGGATAGAGCTGGATGGTCACATCAAAGGGACAGATTTCGGCCTCTTCATGGGGTGCAGGTGGAACTCACAATTCCCAATACTACCAGAAAGGAAACCACATCTGACAGGAGCCCAGCGACCTCTGGGACAATGTGTCTAACTGTCGGTGTGAGGACAGGCTGAAGACCCTGGAACAGCAGGCAGCAAGCAGCACCAGTGGTGTCTGGTGCACCCCCTGGTTGGGTTGCCACGTTACATCACTCCTCTGCAAAGGTACACCCTTGTGGAGCATCAGCGTGATTCTCTTTGAGATGCCGGTCGGGCTGGTGCCCACACTCACAGAAACCCAGCTGAAGGTGGTCAACTGGGAGAACACTTCCACATTCCTGCCCAGGTCAAGCTGAGCCCAAGGCCAGGTCAACCTTATCACCAAGCTGAGCTGCTCTAATCTGCCTGGGGGAGGGACAGGCCAATGACTTAAAGGCCCACCCCTTCTTCACACCATAGACTTCTCCAGCGACATCTGGAAGCAGCCAGCCCCCTACGTGCCCACCAGCAGCCACCCCATGGGACACCTCAAATTTTGACCCCATAGATAAAGAAAGCCTGTGGAAGGAGGCCAGCGAAGGGAGTACCAAGTCCTGGGACACGCTCGCCTGCCCTGGAAACAGGCACCAGAGCTCGCCTTCTGTGAATTCACTTTCCGAAGGTGCTGTGATGACAGTGGCTTCCCCTTTAGATGCCCCAAGCCTTCAGGAGCAGAGGCTTCACAGTCTGAGAACTCAGATTGGAAAACTCCGATCTGGTGGATCCGACCGAGGGTGCCAGCCGGTCTATGTGTAGCCCGTGCAGCCAGGGGCCATGAGGTGTCAGTCACCGGGGGAGCAGCCCAGGTGGGCTACTTCTCTCCAGACTTCTTCACTGGGAACGCCCGACACGGAAGCTGAAGGGACTCTTCCCAGCTGAGCTGCTTTTCTCAGTTCTGCTTGCTGCGCAGGTAGGGTGGACGTGACTTTGAATCGGCTTTTGAGGACTTAACACTGCATTAGAACAATATTTTTAAACATTTAGTACAGTTTAGAAATCCTATTTTTCTTACTAAATTAGAGATTAACTTTGACAAATCATGCTGCTGTTATTTTCTACATTTGTATTTTATCCGTAGCACTTATTCACATTTAAGAAAAGACATAAAAACTGAAAAACATGTGAGAACAAATGTCTGTGCAATAATATAAAAAACTTAAAAGGCACTCTGCCCAGATATCATGGAGACCATTTTATCCACACAGTGGATTTTGTTTGTATTTTTTCCCACATTTCAAAATCATGATATGATGTTAAAAGGTGCTTTTTATGGGCTTTGTGTGTATTACAGTATAATAGGAAGTGAGCAGGGTGATGATGTGCTGTGATTTCAGACATCTGCTGGGGAAAGCACTGCTGGAGCAGGGTTTTTCTATTATAAAATTACCGTAGCCATTCACAGCAGCTGCAGTGAATATGTTTTTACCCAGTGTTTTTAAATGAGGCATTTTAGATAGCGTGCTGATAAGGTATCCCGTGGTTTGCTATGATTGTATCCCTTATTGTTTTGTTAAAGACATGCAGAAGTGTAACTGGAAAGTGATTTGTGTGTGTGTGTGTGTGTGTGTGTGTGTCGGGTATGACTGGGTTCTTTGGGGGGTAAAGTGAAATGTTTGTCATATACTAAACTTTCACACATCAAAAGGGATTAACATAGCTATGCCAGAACTTTGAAGTTACTGGCGGACGCATGTTCATTTCTGTAGTCAGTATGCTCTTGGGTTCTTGGTGCAGCTGGTATGTGGAATTCAATAACTCCAACCCTGCTACTTAACCTCTTGAATGCTTCTTCCCCGCACTGTTGTAACAGCTGAGATGTTACCATAATGAAATTGAGTAATCTTATGGTTTTTGAGTAATCTTATGGTTTTAGTGTGCTTTGAAATGTTGAACTGTAGCTTGATTTAAATAGCACATTTTTCTAATGTTTGTAAACAAGCAAAGATTCTTATTGACAGTGTGATGAAAAAATAAACCATACATGTTTTCTTAGATGTATAGATGTATGTATAACTACATAGGTAAACAAAATATTCCTTATTTCAAATTAGTATGATGCCTATTTAAAGTGATTTATTTAAATTCTTTTGCTTTTTAAAAATCTGATCACAGTTTTCATTATATTATTCTCCATATTTTTCTTTGAATTCTTGGCATAATGTATGCATTACTTAGTATGTATCTAAGAAACAATGCTTATAAGTTTATCAATGCCTAATCTAAAAAAAAATCCTGTGTACTGGTTTTTTGGTTATCATTTTTCAGACATCCTTGGCCTGGAGAACCTCTCTGTCATGAGCCATAGAGACCCCATTTTGCTCTAAATTGCACTTCGAATTCACTGGGATGCATATAGTATTCCTTATAAGCAAATGCTATGTTTATCCAGTAACATTGTTTTAGTTATTTTTAGTACCATTTTCTTTTTTTTTCTTTCTGACAGGTAGAGTGGACAGTGAGAGAGAGAGACAGAGAGAAAGGTCTTCCTTTTGCCATTGGTTCACCCTCCAGTGGCCGCCACAGACGGTGCGCTGTGGCCGGCGCACCGCACTGATCCGAAGGCAGGAGCCAGGTGCTTTTCCTGGTCTCCCATGGGGTGCAGGGCCCAAGCACTTGGGCCATCCTCCACTGCACTCCCGGGCCATAGCAGAGAGCTGGCCTGGATGAGGGGCAACCGGGACAGAATCCGGTGCCCTGACCAGGACTAGAACCCGGTGTGCTGGCGCCGCTAGGCGGAGGATTAGCCTGTTGAGCCGCACCGCTGGCTGTACCATTTTCTTTTAATTTTTATACTAGAATTAAAAGTGGTATGAATGTCATTTTCTCAACAATGTCTCTGTGTTTCAGGTAAATATGGGGAAGAATTATATGTCCACTAAAATCTTTTTTCTTTTTATTCCCCACAGCATGATACCCTGCTGTAGGCTCTGCTCAGTAGATAATTTTCAGTTATGTGCATAATCTGAGATCAATGTTAGCAAAAAATTTGTTAGCACATATATGCTGTCAAGTATTGAGATCTGATGCAGTATATATCCTTTGTTTAATTAGATGTATTGTGACATTCTCATCTCTTATTTTTGTACAGCATCAACCGCATTAGTATGAAAGAATTCAATTAATATCACTCTTATTTTCTAGGCCTTCGCTGTGGCAGGGAGCATGGATGAGGTGAAAGTTGGGAAAAGGATGGTCAGAGGCCGTGACTACCCCTGGGGAGTTTTGCAAGGTAAATGTGATGAAAGAGTGCAGCTTCTGGAAATACGGAGTTAAACATTCCATGTCTGTCACCTGTAGGATTTTTAGAGTTTCAAAGTTATGAAATATTCAAATTTTACTATATTGCTATATGTTATACTACATGTAATATTATGTAGGTATAATATAAATAAATATAAGTAAAACAAGCTATAGTAAAATTATCATATAAAATAAATATAAATATAATGAATATAAATAAAATATAAAATTATCATGTGCTATAAATAATAAGTCATCCTGAGACTTTTGGAAATGGCAACACAAGAGAAAGAAAGACATGTGAGTTGGTTTTTTAACAAAGAATTTTTAATTGACAAAATTGTATGTGCTTTTCATATGCAACGTGACACTTTGAACTATGTGTCTGTTGTTGAAAGGCTAAATTGAGCTAATCACCATATACATAAGCTTTGTGGTGAGAATATTAATATATACTCAGTATTGAAATTTTTAAGAATGCAGTATGTTAACAATAGTAACCATGATGTACAGTAGATGTCTTGAACTTTCACTTTCATCTAACAAAATATTTTATATTTTGACCAAAATCTCCCTTATCCACTACTCTATCCAGTTCCTGATAACCACTATTTTATTCACTATTTATGTAAATTAAACTTTTTAATATTCCTTAAATAACTGAAAGCATGCCATATTTGCCCATGTGCCTGGCTTATTTCGTAGTTAAATGGCCTCCAGGTTTTTGTTATAAATGACAGAATTTCCTTCATTTTAAGCCTGAATGGTATTCCATTGTGTTTATTTGCTACATTTTATTTATCCACTCATTGAGTGGTGGACTCTTGGGTTGATTTCATATCCTGACTATTTTTGTTTTAATTTTTATTTATTTATTTTATTTATTTATTTTGACAGGCAGAGTGGATAGTGAGAGAGAGACAGAGAGAAAGGTCTTCCTTTGCCGTTGGTTCACCCTCCAATGGCTGCCATGGCTGGTGCACTGCAGCCAGCGCACTGTGCTGATCTGAAGGCAGGAGCCAGGTGCTTCTCCTGGTCTCCCATGGGGTGCAGGGCCCAAGCACTTGGGCCATCCTCCACTGCACTCCCTGGCCACAGCAGAGAGCTGGCCTGGAAGAGGGGCAACCGGAACAGAATCCGGTGCCCTGACCGGGGCTAGAACCCAGTGTGCCAGCGCCGCTAAGCGGAGGATTAGCCTGTTGAGCCGTGGTGCCGGCCTATTTATTTATTTTTAAAAGATGGTGATGTATTGTTATTTTGGAAGCAAAGCAACCAGGACTTGTGCTCACATATGGAATATTGACATTGCAGGCAGCAGCTTAGTTCACTGTGCCACAATGCCAGCCCCAATCAGCCAGTTTCTGAAAGGGATTTCTAAGTATGTTACTATGATATTACAGTCTATATTGTTCTTAAAGATTTATTAATATTTGATTTATATATTTAGGTACAAATATATTTATATATAAGTATATATTTATATTTAGGTGAAAATATATATTTAGATGCAACTATATTTATAAGTGCTATGTCATTTTGAATATATTTATTGAATTGAGAGGCAGAGAGACAGTTATACAGAAAGAGTGTCCTCCTACCAGTCCACTCCCTAGATGATCACAGTCACTGGGACTGGGCTGGGGCTAAAGTCAGGAGCTGGAAGATCAGTCCAGGCCGCCCTTGTGGATGCAGAAGCCATCACTTCTGCCTCCCAGAGCTGCCTTAGCAGGAAGCCAGAGCCAGGAGCTGACTGTCAGTACTGAATCCAGGTACTCCAATATGTGAAGCAGGTATCTTAATTGGCATCTTAACTACTAGACTAAATGCCAGTCCTGCTATATCCTTTTGATTAAATGACTCCTCTGTTTTTATATAATGACCTTCTAATTCTTGGTTTGCAGTTTTTGCCTCAAAGCCTACTTTATCTGATAGAACTATAGCTGCTTCTGCATTTTTGGTTTATTTCAGTATACTGGTTAGTGAAACACATGTATGGAATATAAATGGGATTTTATAACTAAAGCATGCATAATCTATCTTTTTCATATTATATTTTTGTTAGTAGAATTTTACTTAATAAAAGTATTTCCTTCAGTGATGTTATAATACATACTTTGTTAGAAGTCTGTGAAATACCTTCAGGATAGTTTGTAAAGTACTAACACACTAACCATGAAAACCTATAGTGGATGCTAATGAGACACATTGTTTTACTATTTTTTATTTTTTATTTATGTATTGAATTTAAAGAAAATTTGTTAATCTAGAAATAAACTTCATATAGTTGGTATGTATTAGTAGGAACACAGTTATGTTGTTAAAAGAATTATTGCTGTTATTCAGATGATAATGTTGGCTTTCCTTTAAATGTGGTTTCCATTCTTGCATTCTTTTGAGAAAGCTTACTGAGTACCAGGTGTTGACAGTGAATGTTGTAGATGTGTTGTTTTTCTGACCAGTGGAAAATGAAAATCACTGTGACTTTGTTCAGCTCTGGTATATGCTTCTTTCTACCAATATGGAAGACCTGAAAGAACAGACGCACACTCAGTGTCCACCTGAAACCAGAACGTTTCAGGTACTTCAAACTGCAGTCAATGGGTTTCACTGATGTGGGCCCGGACAACCAGCCAGTTAGGTGAGTACAGACATGGCTGGAACAACTAGATGAATAATTTAGAAAGTCCCTACAACCACAAAGTGTAGTCATTTGGGCATGCAGATAATTGTACTTCTCCCATCCCAACCCATCCTTCATTTTAGGTTTTTTAATCATCCTAAGTCTTAGGTGGAACTAATAGAAGCAATATAAAAAAAGCTCATTTATAAGTGAAATATTTGTGTATATTGAAAAATGTATCCAAGGTATTATTTTGTTTTGATTTTTGTATTTATGTGAAACAGAATCAGGGAAGAGATTGGTGAATATAAGCAAACACTGACAGATTGGCAAAAGAAATTAAGAAGGTTTGGTGAAGGAAAGAGTTGAAAAGCATTAATGCAATGTCTTGGAAGTCAAGTGAAAAAGTTTTAGAGCAGATGTATTTAGCGCTATTGAAGATGGATGGTATTTGTGTTGTAACAGTATTTATAGTACTTTAGTAGTCACTTGGTTATGATTCCTTGATGACAACCAGAATTGAACTATCTTAAGTGAATGATATTTTTAAAGATGCCTAGCTTTATTTCAACTATTTTAAAAACATTTATTTATTTGAAAGACAGGTTGGGAAGACAGAGATAGATATCTTTCATCCATTGGTTCACTTCCCAAATGGCCACAGTAGCTGGGGTTGGAGTTAGGCCAGGCCAAGGACAGGAGCTGGAACTCCATTTGGGTCTCCCACATGGGAGCACAGGCCCAAGTACTTGGCACATCTCCCACTGCTTTCCCAGGTGCATTAGCAGGGAACTAATTGGAAGTGGAGCAGCGAGGACACAAACTGGTGCTCATATGGGATGCTGACATCATGGGTGATGGTGTAAACTGCTACACCACAACACCAGCTCCTATTTCAACTATTTTGAAAGTAGTTTCAATCATTAGAACTTTCCTCAAATTTTATTGCCAAAATATAAGAAGTACAGAAAATGGAAGAAATAAGAAATCACTACTATAAGCAGTTAAAAATTATAGTACCCTTTTTAGTACTCTTTATTATAGTCTACATATACCCAGGTTAAATATTATACCTCAGTTTATATATCCCATGATCTATAAGTTGTCATATTGGTAAATGTTCTTTTATAGAACCTAGCCTACAAATATATCTTTATATGTTTATTTATGTGGGCATTTTAATGTGAGAGTAATACAAATGTGCTTTTTAGCTTTCAGGAGATCTATGAAGCTAAAATAGAGGTTTATGCAATGGGTGAGGGAGAAAGAAGCAACATTTATTTATTTATTTATTTATTTTTATCTTTTATTTAATGAATATAAATTTCCAAAGTACGACTCATGGGTTACAATGGCTTCCCCCCCATACCGTCCCTCCCACCCACAACCCCCCCACTCCCTCTCCCCCTCCATCCACATCAAGACTCATTCTCGATTATCCTAACATACAGAAGATCAGCTTAGTATACCTTAAGCAAGGATTTCAACAGTTTGCTCCCACACAGAAACATAAAGTGAAAAATAATAGATGATTTTTTTTAAATGATGATGAAATCAGATCAGACCTATTGTCATGTTTAATCCCAGTGAGAGTCAAGTTGGGAATTGATAATTTCTTTTTTTTTTCTTACAGAAGATCAGTTTAGTGTACATTAAGTAAAGATTTCAATCGTTTGCACCCCCATAGAAACACAAAGTGAAATATACTGTTTGAGTACTCGTCACAGCATTAAGCCTCAGTGTACAGCACATTAAGGACAGAGATCCCACATGAGGAGTAAGCGCACAGTGACTCCTGTTGTTGACTTCACAAATTGACACTCCTGTTTATGGCATCAGTAATCTCCCCATGCACCAGTCATGAGTTTCCAAGGCTATGGAAGCCCCTTGAGTTCTCCGACTCTTATCTTGTTTAGACACGGTCATAGTCAAAGTGGAGGTTCTCTCCTCCCTTCAGAGAAAGGCACCTCCCTCTTTGAAGACCCGTTCTTTCCACTGGGATCTCACTCACAGAGATCTTTTTGCCAGAGTGTCTTGGCTTTCCATGCCTGAAATACTCTCATGGGCTTTTCAGCCAGATCCGAGTGCCTTTAGGGCTGATTCTGAGGCCAGAGTGCTATTTAGGACATCCGCCATTCTATGAGTCTGCTGAGTATCTCACTTCCCATGTTGGATCACTCTCCCCTTTATTTATTCTATCGGTTAGTGTTAGCAGATACTAGACTTGTTTATGTGCTCCCTTTGACTCTTAGTCCTTTCATTATGATCAATTGTGAACTGAAATTGATCACTTGGAGTAGTGAGATGGCATTGGCACATGCCACCTTGATGGGATTGAATTGGAATCCCCTGGTATGTTTCCAACTCTACCAATTGGGGCAAGTCAGCCCGAGCATGCCCCAAATTATACATCTCTTCCCTCTCTTATTCCCACTCTTATGTTTAACAGGGATCACATTTCAGTTAATTTTCAACACTTAAGAATAACTGTGTGATAATTACAGAATTAAACCAGTCATATTAAGTAGAACAGACAAAAAAAATACTATGAGGGATAATGTATTAAGTTGTCCATTAGCAGTCAGGGCTATGCTGATCAAGTCACCATTTCTCATAGTGTCCATTTCACTTCAGGAGGTTTCCTTTTTGGTGTTCAGTCAGTTGTCACCGATCAGGGAGAACATATGGTATTTGTCCCTTTGGGACTGGCTTACTTCACTCAGCATGATGTGTTCCAGATTCCTCCATTTTGTTGCAAATGACTGGATTTCATTGTTTCTTACTGCGGTATAGTATTCTAAAGAATACATATCCCATAATTTCTTTATCCAGTCTACCATTGATGGGCATTTAGGTTGGTTCCAGGTCTTGGCTATTGTGAATTGTGCTGCAATAAACATTAGGGTGCAGACCGCTTTTTTGTTTATCAATTTAAACTCCTTTGGGTAAATTCCAAGGAGTGGGATGGCTGGGTCGAACGGTAGGGTTATATTCAGGTTTCTGAGGAATCTCCAGACTGATTTCCATAGTGGCTTGACCAGTTTGCATTCCCACCAACAGTGGGTTAGTGTCCCTTTTTCCCCACATCCTCGCCAGCATCTGTTGTTGGTAGATTTCTGTATGTGAGCCATTCTAACCGGGGTGAGGTGAAACCTCATTGTGGTTTTGATTTGCATTTCCCTGATTGCTAGTGACCTTGAACATTTTTTCATGTGCCTGTTGGCCATTTGGATTTCCTCTTTTGAAAAATGTCTGTTGAAGTCCTTGGCCCATCTCTTAAGTGGGTTGTTGGTTTTGTTTTTGTGGAGTTTCTTGATCTCTTTGTAGATTCTGGTTATTAACCCTTTATCTGTTGCATAGTTTGCAAGTATTTTTTCCCATTCTGTCGGTTGTCTCTTCACTCTCCTGACTGTTTCTTTTGCAGTACAGAAACTTCTCAATTTGATGCAATCCCAATAGTTGATTTTGGCTTTGACTGTCTGTGCCTCCCGGGTCTTTTCCAGAAATTCTTTGCCTGTGCCAATATCTTGAAGGGTTTCTCCAATGTTCTCTAATAACGTGATGGTGTCAGGATGTAGATTTAGGTCTTTAATCCACGTTGAGTGGATTTTTGTGTAAGGTGTAAGGTAGGGGTCTTGCTTCATGCTTCTGCACGTGGAAATCCAGTTTTCCCAGCACCATTTATTGAATAGACTGTCCTTGCTCCAGGAATTAGTTTTAGATCCTTGATCAAATATAAGTTGGCTGTAGATGTTTGGATTGATTTCTGGTGTTTCAATTCTGTTCCATTGGTCTATCCATCTGTTTCTGTACCAGTACCATGCTGTTTTGATTACAACTGCCCTGTAGTATGTCCTGAAGTCTGGTATTGTGATGCCTCCGGCTTTGTTTTTGTTGTACAAGATTGCTTTAGCTATTCGAGGTCTCTTGTGCCTCCATATGAATTTCAGCATCATTTTTTCTAGATCTGCGAAGAATGTCTTTGGTATCTTGATTGGGATTGCATTGAACCTATAAATTGCTTTTGGGAGAATGGACATTTTGATGATGTTGATTCTTCCAATCCATGAGCATGGAAGATTTTTCCATTTTTTGGTATCCTCTTCTATTCTTTCTTTAAGGTTTTGTAATTTTCATCGTAGAGATCTTTAACGTCCTTGGTTAAGTTTATTCCAAGGTATTTGATTGTTTTTGTAGCTATTGTGAATGGGATTGATCTTAGCAGTTCTTTCTCAGTCATGGCATTGCTTGTGTATACAAAGGCTGTTGATTTTTGTGCATTGATTTTATATCCTGCCACTTTGCCAAACTCCTCTATGAGTTCCAATAGTCTCTTAGTAGAGTTCTTTGGATTCTCTAAGTACAGAATCATATCGTCTGCAAAGAGGGATAGTTTGACTTCTTCCTTCTTGATTTGTATTCCTTTGATTTCTTTTTCTTGTCTGATGGCTCTGGCTAAAACTTCCAGAACTATGTTAAATAGCAGTGGTGAGGGTGGGCATCCCTGCCTGGTGCCAGATTTCAGTGGAAATGTTTCCAACTTTTCCCCATTCAATAGGATGCTGGCTGTGGGTTTTTTATAAATTGCTTTGATTATATTGAGGAATGTTCCTTCTATACCCAATTTGCTTAGAGTTTTCATCATGAAAGGGTGTTGAATTTTATCAAATGCTTTCTCTGCATCAGTTGAGATAACCATATGGTTTTTCTTCTGCAGTCTGTTAATGTGGTGAATCACACTGATTGATTTGTGAATGTTGAACCATCCCTGCATACCAGGGATGAATCCCACTTGGTCTGGGTGGATGATTTTCCTGATGTGTTGTTGTACTCTATTGGCCAGAATTTTATTGAGGATTTTTGCATCTATGTTCATCAGGGATATTGGTCTGTAATTTTCTTTCAGTGCTGCATCTTTCTCTGGCTTAGGGATTAAGGTGATGCTGGCTTCATAGAAAGAATTTGGAAGGATTCCCTCTTTTTTGATTGTTCTGAATAGTTTGAGAAGAAATGGGATTAGTTCTTCTTTAAATGTCTGGTAGAATTCAGCAGTGAATCCATCTGGTCCTGGGCTTTTCTTTGTTGGGAGGGGCTTTATTACTGTTTCAATTTCTGTTTCAGTTATGGGTCTATTTAGGTTTTCGATGTCTTCATGGTTCAATTTTGGTAGATTGCATGTGTCCAGGAATCTATCCATTTCTGATAGGTTTTCCTGTTTGCTGGCATACAGGTCCTTGTAGTAATTTCTGATGATTCTTTTTATTTCTGTGGTGTCTGTTGTTACGTTTCCTTTTTCATCTCTGATTTTATTGATTTGGGTCTTTTCCCTTCTTTTTTTAGTTAGTTGGGCCAATGGGGTGTCAATTTTGTTTATTTTTTCAAAAAACCAGCTCCTCGTTTGGCTGATTTTTTGTAATGTTTTTTTTTTGGATTCAATCCTGTTAATTTCTTCTCTGGTTTTAATTATTTCTCTTCTCCTACTAGATTTGGGTTTGGTTTGCTGCAGTTTTTCTAGGTCCTTGAGGTGCGCTGAAAGCTCATTTATTTGGTACCTTTCCAATTTCTTGATATAGGCACCTATTGCTATAAATTTGCCTCTCAATACTGCTTTTGCTGTATCCCATAAGTTTTGATATGTTGTGTTGTTGTCTTCATTTACTTCCAGAAAGTTTTTGATTTCTCTTTTGATTTCTTGAATGACCCAGTGTTCATTCAGGAGCATGTTGTTCAGTCTCCATGTGTTTGCATACTTTCTGGGGTTTCCTGAGTTGCTAATTTCCAACTTCATCCCGCTGTGGTCTGAGAAGCTGCATGGTATGATTCTAATTCTTTTGAATTTGCTGAGACTTGCTTTATGGCCTAGTATGTGATCAATCCTAGAGAAGGTTCCATGCGCTGCTGAGAAGAATGTGAAGTCTGTAGATGTAGGGTTGAAAGTTCTGTAGATATCTGTTAGATCCATTTGGGCAATAGTGTCAATTAAATCTGCTGTTTCCTTGTTGATCTTCTGTCCGGATGATCTGTCTATTTCTGAGAGTGGAGTATTGAAGTCCCCCAGTACTATTGTATTGGAATCTAAATCTCCCTTTAAGTCCCTTAACATATCTTTTAAATAGACCGGTGCCCTGTAATTAGGTGCATATACATTTATAATAGTTACATCTTCCTGTTGAATTGAACCCTTAATCATTATATAGTGTCCCTCTTTGTCTCTCTTAACAGTTTTTGTATTAAAGTTTATTTTGTCTGATATTAATATGGCTACACCTGCTTTTTTTTGGTTTCTGTTGGCATGGAATATCTTTTTCCAACCTTTCACTTTCAGTCTGCATGCCTCTTTGTTAGAGAGATGTGTTTCTTGTAGGCAACAAATAGTTGGGTTGTGTTCTGTGAGCCAGTCAGCCAAACGGTGTCTTTTAACTGAAGAATTCAGACCATTAATGTTCAATGTGACTATTGATACGTAGTGACTTTGCCCTGCCATTTTCCCGGAAATATTTTCTAGTATATGCTTTGAGCTTCCCTTGCTCTTTTACTGGTAGGTGTTCTTCCTTTCCCTTCTTTCATATTGATGGCCGTGTTTCTGTGTTTCTGAGTGTAGCACATCTTTAAGTATCTTTTGCAGGGCCGGACGAGTGGCCACAAAGTCTTTCAATTTCTGTTTGCTATGAAAGGTCTTTATTTCACCTTCATTCACAAATGAGAGCTTGGCAGGATATAATATTCTGGGCTGGTAATTTTTCTTTCTTAGCACCTGTGCTATGTCTCGCCATTCCCTCCTAGCTTGTAGGGTTTCTGATGAGAAGTCTGCTGTGAGTCTGATTGGAGATCCTCTGAGAGTAATCTGACGTTTCTCTCTTGCACATTTTAGGATCTTTTCTTTATGTTTCACTGTGGTAAGTTTAATTACCACGTGTCGTGGTGAGGATCTCTTTTGGTCAAGTTTATTGGGGGTTCTATGAGCTTCCTGTACTAGGATATCTCTGTCCTTCTCCAAACCTGGAAAGTTCTCTGCTAGTATCTCACTAAAAAGGCCTTCCAATCCTTTCTCTCTCTCCATGCCTTCAGGAACTCCTAGAACTTGAATGTTGGTTTTTTTAATAGTATCCTGTAGATTCCCAACAATATTTTTTAGGTTTCTAATTTCCTCTTCTTTTCTTTGGTTTGACTGTATGTTTTCCTGTGCTCTATCTTCTAAGTCCGATATTCTCTCTTCTGCTTCACCCATTCTGTTTTTAAGGCTTTCTAATGTGTTTGTCATTTGATCTATTGAGCTCTTCATTTCGATTTCTCTTCACTATTACACTTTCCTGTTCTACTAGTTTCTGAGTTTCATTTTGACTCTTCCTTAAAATTTCATTTTCACGAGAGAGATTTTCAATCTTGTCCATTAAGGATTTCTGTAGTTCAAGGATTTGCTTTTGAAAACTCCTAAATGTTCTTATCATAAATTTTTTGAAATCCGTATCTTGCATTTCTTCTATCTCATCATCTTCATACTCTTGGCTTGGGGTGTTTTGCTTATTTGGAGGCATCATAGTGTCATCGTTGATCTTGCTCCCTCTGTTTCTGTGTTTGTTACTCGGCATAGTTAATTCTTCTTGCGTCACTGTGTGTTTTTTTTTTCTTTTCTTTTTTTTTTTTTTATACTGTGTCTGTGATAAGTGGACTGCCTGCTGCTGGAGGAGCCTTGGAGGCTTGAGATGGGTGCGGCCTGAGAGCTCTGCCTGGTTCTTCCTGGTTAAGGGTGTGCAAAGGTGACACCCTCAGGTTATGAGTGGTAAATCTCTCTCTTTTTATTTATTTATTTATTTTATTTATTCAGGGGGTAAGTAACACCACAGGGCACGGCTGTGCAGAATTGATGGTATTTAGCTTCCAGTCTTTGGCTCCTCTGGACTCCCACTGGGTTGCCTAGGCTACTGAATTGTAGTGACTCAGTTCCTTAGCTCTCCCCCATTGATATGTAAATCCAGAGAGGAGGTCTGCTCTTTGTCTCTTGGGAATTCTTCAAGCCTTGCAGCCTTGTAACCTTTGCAAGGTTAGGGGGAAGAGAAACCCCGAAGCTTTTTTTTTTCCTTCTTTCCGGTAGTGAGTTTGCTGCACTTTCCGGCCCCCCTCTAGATTCTGACCCCCGTTTCCCCACCAATGTCTCGGGTTATTGAGCTCACCTCCCCTTCCAGCGCCGATGTGTGGACTCGGAGCCCTGAGCGTCTCAAGTCTCCCCGCTGTTGTCTGTGTGACATGCACTCCCCTTGGAGCACTGGCGCGCAGACCCTGGGGCTTCTGCGGCTCGGTCCTGCGACTTGGCTTCCGCGCGGTGGGTGACCTTGTTTTCTCCCAGTAGGTCCTCTGATTCAGGATTCCCGTGCAATTTTTTTCCTGGTTCTTTTTTCCGCGGCTACCGTAACTCCCCTTTTATTAAACTAAATTTTCCCGGACTATCGGTGCGCGCCCTCACTATTCCGCCATCTTGGCTCCGCCCGGTAGCTTCTTCTGGCTTGAAACCCCCCCTCCCTAGGTTTTCATAGCCTACTCAATGCGCATAAGACAAGTCACATATTCGTCAGTGGACGCCTGTTTCCAACTTAAGCCTTAAGTGCTAAATCACAAAAGAAAAAGCAGTATCAGTGTATAGAAGCAACTTAGTGCCTTGTAATCGAACTTTGTCATTGTGACTATATTGCTTCTTCAGCGCCAGGGGGCGCACTTGGGCCTCCCGGAGCCTCTGCCCAGGGGGAGGGGGAGGTGACCCAGAACTAGCAGCTCCCCACTCTGGCGACAGAGCTGCGCCTGTGCTTGCCTCAGCTTCCTACACATTTCTTCCTCCCTGCCCACCCGGGACCCCTCGCCCCGCCTCAGGAGAGTTGTTCTTGGCAAACTTGGGTTTTGATGCCGGAAAGTCTTTTTCCTTCCATCCCGAGCCCCTGTTGACTAATCTTGCCCAGGTTTGCTAATGCTGCAGGAAAAGCGGACACGAAGATTTTGACATCCGTGGGACTTTGTGATTTAACTTTTTTCTTTTTTTTTTTTTTAAGTGGGGAGGAAGGGGACGGTAGGTGGACTATGAGAGACCTGATTTTGGTGCTAAAGTTCCCCAGTTCGTATGTGACATCTTTTACAGAAACAAAGTAACAAAAAAAAAAATATATGAGAGAAAAGCTAAAAAAAAAAAAAAAATGTAAGGGGTGAGCAGTTAATGGTATTCATTCCACATACAGTATCTGTGTAAGGCGATTTCCTGTAGAAGTAGCATTAATGATTTTTTGCTCTAGAATACCGTAGATTTCTCCTTAGAGCATCCACACTGTGCTTTTTTTCTCCTGGGATTTAAACTTCATGTAACTTTTAGAAATTGCAGAGCAAAAATTTTGCTTGTCACTGCACATCAATATAAAAAAGCTTATTTAACTTATCAAAACGTATTTGTTGCCAAACTATGCCTTTTTTGTTAATTTTGTTCTTATTTATCAGGATGACAAATCCATAGAATATATTTTTTATGTTAAATTATAATCTTCATATTAATCTTAAAATTTTGTGACGTGTCTTCCCTTTTTATTTCCACAGTTTTAATATATTATTCTTAAACAACATTTTTTGTAACTTTACACTTTTTTGGTTATTTTATTTTAAATAAATGAAAAATTAATTTAAAAATGCAAAAAACTGTTGGATTGTTTAGTTTAGAAATTCCCCCCTTTGTATTGGACTGCAAATTCAGTTTCTTTCAGCCTCTCACGACTAGGACTGAGAATGTATGCAGAAGTTCTGTGACAGTGCAGAAGGGAACCAGCTTGTCAGGGTACCTTCTGAAAGGGAGCTAAGCGAGAGAAACCCTTTAACTTCTACACGCCCGTCCGGACATTCCGCTGGCAGAGCTAAGGTTCTGGATTCCAGGTGTGGAGTTTTCCGATGTTGATGTAAACAGAACTGGTGTGCACACATACAAAGATGAATGTAATTACTCCTTTGGCTGGCCATCACCATTGCTTTCTATTTCTCTTTCTTTGTGTGAATTTATTTAAAAGAAAAACAAAACTTTTTATAACAACTATTTGCAGGTTAAAGAAAATCAACAAATCCCATTTTTCTTTTTTTCAAAAAAAAAAAAAAAAAGAAACCCATCTTTATACTATCTAAAAGGAAAGGCAAGACATTCATCAATGACTACAAAGTTAGTCTGAAGAAATAAATTCTAATGATCTGCATGGTGACCACAGTTAAAAGTAACATATCACATATTTCAAAATTTCTAAAAAACCATATTTTTAGCATTCCCAACACAAAAATATGATGAACTTTATAAGGTGATAGATATGTTAGTTTGCTTTAATCTTTCTATCATATATACCTAGAATACTGCAGAGAGGCTATAGAAATGGGGCAGGTGTTCAGTGCAGCAGTTAAGATGATGCTTCTGGAGTAGGGGTGCCTATTCTGGCACAGAGGGTTAGACCTCTGCTTGCAATGCCTGCATTCCATACCAGAACACCAGTTCAAGTTTATTCTTCTTCTTGCTAATGGATCGGAGAGTATCTAATATGTAATATCTAATCTTCCCATTTCAGAGATGATGGCCCAAGTACTTGGGCCCCTGCCATCTGTGTGGGAGAGCAGCATGAGATTCCAGGCTCATGCCTTCCTCCTGGCCCAGACCTGGGTGCTGCAGCTTTTTGGGAAGTGAATCAGTCGATGGAAGCTCTTTGTCATTCTGCTTTTCAAATAAATCAATCTTTTGTTGTTGTTGTTCTAAAACATACACTTTTTATACACTATTCATGTTAATTTTTAAATATAATTTAGGTAATTCAACAAAGTAAACACTTTTTTCTTTGCAATTTGGCTATAGAATAGGGATTTTTGTAACTTTTCAAAAATTATCAAAAGCTTAAAGCTTTTAAACACTGGGATGAAACAGACAAGAAAGTGACAACCTAGGAACATGGTTTAGCATTTGTTTCCTTCACTTACAACATCTGTAAAACTGTGAAAGATGTTTATCATCAAACAACTTGGTAAACATCTTAAGTGTGCAGATTAAAATGTTTCTGTAAGGGACTGACACTGTGGCACTGTGGGTTAAAGCCTTGGCCTGCAGTGCTGGCATTCCATATGGGCACTGGTTCAAGTCCTGGCTGTTCCACTTCTGATCCAGCTCTCTGTTATGGCCTGGGAAAGCAGTGGAAGATGGTCCAAGTCCTTGGGCCCCTAAACCCAAGTGGGAGAACTGGAAGAAGCTCCTGGCTCTGGATCAGCTCAGCTTTGGCTGTTGTGGCCATTTGGGGAGTGAACCAGTGGATGGACAACCTCTCTCTCTCTGACTGCACCTCTCTATTCTTTCAAATAAATAAATAAATAAAATAAATCTTTTAAAAAAGTTTCTATCCAAAGGAGGCAATTAATATTAATAAGCACAGATGTAACTGTATATAAATGGATTGCTACTTTGTGTAGTACTTGCGTTTCCATTACATATTTATATTTCAAGTTCAAATATTAAAAAACTCAATCTTGAAATAGGTGATTGCTCAAGTACTTGGGTGCTTGCCAATTGCTTAGGAGACCAGGATGGAGTTCTGAGCTCCTTGATTCAGTCTGGGCAAGCCCCAGCTATTGTGAGCATTGGGAAAGTGAACCAGTAGATGGAAGATCTGTCTCTCTGCCTTTCATATAAAATTAACATAAATAAATAAAAATACTAAAGTTTGTGAAAATTTGTGTTAAAAAGTTTTTATTACAAAAATTGAAATCCAGGGGCCAGGCCAGCACTGTGGCTCACTAGGATAATCCTCCGCCTACAGCACCGGCACCCTGGGTTCTAGTCCCATTCGGGGCACCGGATTCTGTCCCAGTTGCCCCTCTTCCAGTCCAGCTCTCTGCTGTGGCCCAGGAAGGCAGTGAAGGATGGCCCAAATCCTTGGGCCCTGCACCCACATGGGAGACCAGAAGAAGCACCTGGCTCCTGGCTTTGGATCAGGGCAGCGTGCCGGCCTTAGCAGCCATTTGGGGGGTGAACCAACAAAGAAAGAACCAACCTTTCTTTGTCTCTCTCTCTCTTACTCTGCCTGTCCAAAAAAAAAAAAAAAGAGACAGAGAAAGATCCATTTTTCAACTACTGGCTCACTCCCCAGATGCCCACAACAGAGGGGCTGGGCCAGGCTGAGGCCAGGAGCCAGGGACTCCATCCTGGTCCTACACATGAGTGGCAATGACCTAAGCACTTGCGCCATCATCCATTGCCTCCCATAGCTAATATTTGCAGGAAGCTGAATCAAAATCAGAGGAGCCAGGAACAAGACTTGGGCCAGGCACTCTGATTAGGGATGTGGCCATCTGAAGCTGTGACTTAGCCACCACACCGAATGCCCACCCCACAATTAGTTTATGAATAGTAACAGTAATGAAAAGCTCAACTACTGTGGAGTCACTAAAAAAGCTACACAAGAGGAATCAAATATTTTTCAAATTAAGCCCACTATTTAAGGGATATGAAATTCCTTCTAGAAGATATCCAATACTTTTCAAGTATAACAACCAGTATTTACATAAACAGCTGAAGTGTGGGATGTTTAACCTTCTTTGTCCTCAAGAACTTTAATAAGGAAGCCTTCCCGCCTCTTAAATTCAAGGTTAGTAATACCAGAGCAACTGCCTTAATGAGAAGTTTTTCTTCTTTTAAGTATAAATCTACAGGTATTTCCTGAACAAAACAAAATCATACAAATCTATTAAAAATGTCTAAATGAAGTTTTATTTTTATTATTTTCACAATATTGTTTGTGTCAAACCAGGAAATAAGTTCCAAAATCATATTAATAATGTTTTTAAAAGAATAAGTAAATTGAAAATATGTCATTGTAAAAATTAAAAGAAAAGTATGGGAGGAGGAGAAAGGGAAATAGAATTTGTTCTTTTTATATAAATAAGATGTTTTAAAATGATGAATAAATGATTAAATGCATATGATTAAATTTTGGCAAAAGTAAGGTTTAGATAAGTTGATGAATATATGGAAGAATAAGCCATATGTTCTAATTTGGACCGGAGATTGATAAGGCACTTCACAATTACAAAGATATATAACTGATGGAATTAAAAAATAAAATTATTTCCACATCTGTGTAAAGAACCATGACATATTTATAATTATTCAAAGCATTCTATGATCCCAGGTTTTGCTCTTGGGCATGGGCCCAAGTCAAGTCCCAGAGCCATTACAATTACTCCTGTCTCCCTAGGAGTCCCCCCTTTTTTAAATTGTGGGGAGTTGTATTTATCTATTTATTTACTTGAAAGGAAGATTCAGAGACAGACTGACAGAGATCTACCATTCACTGATCCATACCCTAAATGTCCTTAATAATCCAGACTGGGTCAGGCTAGAGCCAGATTGGGTCAGGCTAGAGCCCACTCTGGGGCTCCCATATGAGTGATAAGGACCCAAGCATATGGGCCATCATCGCTGCTTCCCAGCATGAGAATTAGCAGTTAAGATGGTATCAGAAGCAGCACCCAGGCACTCCAATATGGGATGCTGGTGTTCCAAGTGGGAACTTAACCACTGTGCCAAACCCACACCCCTCTTCATCTTGAGATCCCTGTATCTCACGATCTTGATTTGTTGCCTCTGATACATAAATGCAAGCAGCAAGGCATAGATACATAAAGCCTCTGAGCTACTTCAAACCATTCTCCTGAGCCCCAAGTTTTCCACTAAAGACTTTCCATGGAAAAATCTCCACTTTGTATGATTATTTTCACCACTCTGTTTCAAGTATTGAAAATTATTTTAAAACATCAAGTTGGCATTTCATTTTGTGTGAGATGGTATTTTTTACAATCTTTGCTCCTTTTTAATCAATATTTAATTTTATGCAGCAAAACAGTTTTTCAGCTCCCTCCCCCCATATATTTCTCAATATTTTATACTGAATTCAAGGTTTTAAATAGTGTCCTAAAATGCAATGCTAAGTTACACCATACAATTATGTGGGCAAAGTACTCTGGAGGTTAGATATTATTAACTATAATCACCCTCTAAAGTAAAAGTTTAAAAGACATGATTGTGTGATATTTTTTATTCTGGATACAATCTCCCTCTAATGATAAACAACTTTTCTATTTTTCTATTCAAACAATGACAAAGAATGTCACATGAAAAAATTCATGCTGACACAGATAAAAAAAAAAAGGAAAAAGGAAAGAAAACCCCAATACATTTCATTTTCCTTCCAGCTTCTAATCTTTCATTGGTGGCAGACTGGTAGCAGAGAACAAATAGTTATTATAACTTCTTTAAAAAGTGTGTTGGGGCCAGCATTGTGGCATTGTGGTTCAGCAGGTTAAGCTGCTGCTTATGATGCCAGCATCTTGTATGAATGCAGGTTTGAGTCCAGTCCTGCTCCCTGCCAATGCACCTGAGAAAGCAACAGAAGATGGCCCAAGCATTTAGACCCCTGCTACCCACATGGGAAACCTGGATGGAGTTCCAGATTCCTGGTTTGGCCTGACCCAGCCCCAGCAATTGTGGCCATTTGGAGAGTGAATCAGTGGAAAGAAGATTGATCTCTGTCTCTGTCTCTAATTCTCCCTATACAAATAAATAAAAATAAATCATTAAAAATAACGTATTAACACTTGAAAAGTTTCCCTATATAGTTGATATCCAATAATAAGTGCAAAATGATCCACTTCTTTCCTTGAGTTGTCCTAATACCTTGAAAGATTTTCTGCCCCAAATCAAAGAAACAAAACACAGAATCATAGCCAAATAATGTAGTTCCATTAACTCATTATGTTTAAGAAGTAATCACATATGCACCATTCTTCTTTGGGTACAAAAATATAATAAAATATATGTATTTTATCTCCCCTTTTACTGTAACTGAGTTTCTCAAAGAACATATTTAATTGTTTTTAATACTGAGCTGATTGTCTTGAATGCTTGAGGTAACCTATTTATTATATTTAATACTTATAGAATTTTAAAAATAAAAAATTAAGTTAAATTAAAATTCTTCATGTTTATGAGGTACCATGTGATGTTTCAATCCATGTATACATTATGTACTGTCCAAGCACAAACAGAAAGTAAGTGCCACATTATTTCACTCATGTGGAAATTATAAAAATTGATCTCCTGGGGCCGGTACCTCAACTCAATAGACTAATCCTCTGCCTGTGTGCCGGCACACCGGGTTCTAGTCCCAGTCGGGGTGCCAGATTCTGTCCTGGTTGCCCCTCTTCCAGGCCAGCTCTCTGCTATGCAGTGGAGTGCAGTGGAGGATGGCCCAAGTCTTTGGGCCCTGCACCCGCATGGGAGACCAGGAGAAGCACCTGGCTCCTGGCTTCAGATCAGCACAATGTGCCAGCCGCAGTGCACCAGCCACGGTGGCCATTGGAGGGTGAACCAATGACAAAAGGAAGGCCTTTCTCTCTGTCTCTCTCTCACTGTCCACTCTGCCTGTCAAAAAAAAAATTGATCTCCTGGAAGCCTGGAGTGGAATAGTGGTTACCAGAGAATGGGAAAAGTAAATGGGAAGGAGAGATGGGAAAAGTAGGGGTACTAAGATATAGTTAGATAGGAATACTCACAGAGGTTTTTTTTAAAAAGCAAAGAACCCCCTACTCTCCATTTTTCCCCTGCAATAACAACAGCAAAAGTAAGCAGAAATATCCCAAGATGTAATTCCACCTAACAATACTCTATTTTCCAGTAGAATCTGTATCTACAGAGAGAAGCTGTTTTCCTAAGAGTTATCATAGGGATATACAAATTAAACTCCATCTATTCCCACAATGTGCATGTGGAAGGCAGAAGCAGATTGCTATCCCTTAGGGAAACAACACTGATGGTATTACATCACTAACAATTACAAGTATTTTTTCAAGATTGCTATAATCTAGGTATCTATTCAATACACAGATGTATCTATCCCCACTGACACAGAAAATAGACTTCTGAGGGGCTGGCACTGTGGCACAGTGGGTTAATGCCCTGGCCTGAAGCACCAGCATCCCATATGGACACTGGTTCTAGTCCCAGCTGCTCCTCTTCCAATCCAGCTCTCTGCTATGGCCTGGAATAACAGTAGAAGATGACCAAAGTCCTTGGGCCTCTGCACCCACATGGGTGACCCAGAAGAAGCTCCTGGCTTCTGGCTTCAGATTGGTGCAGCTCTGGCCATTGCGGTCATCTGGGGAGTGAACCAGCAGATGGAATACCTCTTTCTCTGTCTCTACCTCTCTCTGTAATTCTTTCAGATAAATAAAATAAATCTTAAAAAAAAGAAAGTAGACTTCTGAGGAAGTACCACTTCCATATTACAGGAGCTGTCTACTAAGCACAGCTGGCAAGATGCTGAACACCCATTTCTTTTAAGTGGTATATTTCATGCTCAGTCTAAACAAGCTCTGAATGAATTTTCAAAAATTTAGACTAAAATAGGTAATCAATATTTTCTTAAAGTATCCCTAGAGCATAAAACGGTTAACATTCCATTGTTGTATAAGATTACTTATCCGAATATTTGTAAAACCATGAATATTGGCAGCAAAGGGCTAGTACTTGATAGAACAGATATTATAACATCATTGCTACTGTAGTAACCAGTAAACAAGTCAGCTGGCAGGCACTGGAAGAAGGATGGATGGACTGTATGTCAAGATTTTACTTGACGTTGAGTGGATTTTTTGAGGATAGATGATTCCAGATAGGTGCGCAGCAGTACCTGGCAATTCACAAATAATAGCCATTGAACAAATGTGTTTTTTTTATATATATATGAGTTGCCTATATTTGCTATTCAAGATTTTGTAAATATGCAAATCAGCTTTATAGGTTTATTATAAGATTTTAGGATCCTTTTGGGGGAAAAATCATATATCTTTTTGAAAATAACCATGAGTATGTTCACAGAATTTGTGGTAAGATACCTTTCAAAATCACCAAATTCATTTCTTTAAGGGGAAGGAATAATAATCATTCAATGAACTTTAAAAGCAAATTTCATGCACTGATTAAAATAGGAGTGTTTATTTTAAATAAAAAAGACATCTTATATGAATTGTAAACCAAAGAGCTTCAAGATATATGAAAATTAAACCTATTACAATAAGCTAAACACAGTATCATTTTTAAGAAGGACTGTAGTTTTCACATATGGCAATGTTGTATTCATGATGATGTTTTCATATACTGAGATGTTTACTCAGTACTGTCAGATAAATGACAATTTATGTGGGTTTTGCATGTAATATACAGTGAGACACAGTAATTTAATCTAAATTACAGTGCAGTTTAGTTCATCTGTTGTTAATACTGTGTCTGCCTTTAAATAGAAATGCTATGTTGAAAATGTAAGGCAGCAAGTGCTACATATGTGCAATATAAAATAGTAATGTGATACTGATGCTGTTAACCAAAGGGCAGAATCCATAAGCAAAATGACAAAAGGGGTCTTAATTGAAATTAAAATTTAATTTTGTTTTAAAAATATCATTCATCTTTATTTATTTTGTAGTAATATAGTACATGTTTTTTAGAAAATAATTTTCACAACTTGATAAATTATAATTTTGTTAGAAAAGTTGCTCTTAAATAGATAATAATAGATGTAAATAGATGATGAATGGTGTAAATAATTTTGTAAGAGCTTTCAAAATGCTAATACATGGAAACATTACCTACATAAAAAGCATAAATTGGTTGCTGTTTTGCTTCTTTTTCCCTTATTTTTGTATTGTGGTAATTTTCTATGCAAATAATGGAGTAAACAGATGTATAGTTGTAGAATTTTTTGAGAGAACAAGATGTTTATATATTAATGACTTTTTTTTGGAAAATAAAAAGTGCCTAAAAGAAAAGAAAAAGATATACTGGGTTAGAAAAAATAATTTCACATATTTTTATTTTTTTAAACATGGCTATTAGAAAATTTAAAATAGCATATGTGGCTCTTTCCACTGTACAGCACTCTTCTAGATACTGATACAGCTGAAATGTAAAAGATGATAGAAAGCAAGATTAGATTATTTTTCATGAAGCTTTAAACATATTGCTATACTCACTTGGCAGGGAATATACTATGTTTTAAATGCCACATATTTATAAATATTTGGTGGCAATATACAAGTATAAAAAGGTAGGAGAAGTCCTTGAGAGGGTACAAAGCAATGAAAAATATGCGATCAAGATATTGCCAGCCAAGACAGCAAAATCCTTCCTCTTACACATCTCACTATCCTGCAGTAAGGTCCCTAACTTCATCACACCCAGACTTTCTAGATTCTTGGTGCTGAAAAGTTTACATGAATTTGTAAGATTAAAAATATTAGATGGGGCCAGTGCTGTGGAGTAATGGTTTAAGCTGCCATCTGCAGTGCCAGCATCCCATATGGTTCAAGTCCCGGCTGCTCCACTTCCTATCTGGCTCCCCGCTAACATGCCTGGGAAAGTAGTGGAAGATGGCCCAAGTGCTTGGGCCCCTGCCACCCACATGGGAGACCCAGAAGAAGCTCCTGGCTCCTGGGCTTGGCCTGGCCCAGCCCTAGCTGTTGCAGCTATTTGGGGAGTGAACCAACAGATGGAAGATCCCTCTCTCTCTCTCTCTCTGCCATTCAAATAATAAATATTAAAAAAATTAGATTTTAAAAAGAAAAAAGGATGCAGCAGTTGGATGGTTAGTCATAACTACATCAGTAAGAGTATCAGAGTGAGAATGAGTGAGAAAAAAGGAGGAGGAAGGGGAGGCTTGTGCCCATCCAAGCAGTGTCTGGTGGAACGAAGCCATTACACTTGAAATAGTCTGGCATTTAGACCTTAAATATGTAAAAATATATATGTTATTTATGTATTTATGTTTATATTTATTTTCTCAAAAATAGTTTTCAAAGATGATACTTCCAACATCCTTTAAATTGGAACATAATACTGCTATATTTGTTATAGTTGTTAGACTGGAAATAGGAGTCTTATCTCAGATTTGCTTTCACCACATCCATTGTATTACATGGACGTAATTACAGAGTTCTTTTTTTTTTTTAAGTGAAAGGAGAAATTTTGATTCCCTATCAAGAAAATCAACTGAACTGAATCAATGTGAATTCTGACATATTTGAGTATCTTTTCTGGAGTTATGGATTATACTTCTCTGAATATAAGGAATTGATAATATAGTATTCATTTTTAGAAGGCAGAGGAATGGGAACAACTACTTTCAAAGCCTCTTCCAATAGTATAAATCCACCAATCTTCTGGGTTTGGATATTACAGTGTGGACATATATTCTGTTGATTTTCCCACTTAGAAATGAATTGTCAAAGCATTAGTAGTAGAGGAGCTGTGACAATTCATGATGATAAATATACTCTCCAAAGTAGGAATAGTCACTTTACATAATCATTTACAATTAGATATTTTATGTTTAGATCTGACTTCTTCCCCCTGAAACTGACTATATTCGTTGTTATTAGAGAGAAATAAAAACTTTTAATATGGAACCTATTTATAGTAACTAGAACAGCATATACTATGTTAAGACTACAGTTATGAATCTATAAAACATGTTTATTCTATATGTTTACAAAGAAAAATATAATTTTCTTCTTTAACATAATATTTAGAATGAAATATCAGTAAGGAAGTGATTTTGTAATTTTAATTTATACAAGTGTTAAAGAAACAGTGTAATTTGTAGCAATATGATACTGAAGGAAAGTGACCCAAGTAATAGAAGTAAAAATTTAATGGAACCAACAGATCCTATTTTTTTTTTTGACAGGCAGAGTTAGACAGTGAGAGAGACAGAGAGAGAGTTATAGAGACAGAGAGAAAGGTCTTTTTCCTGTTAGTTCACTCCCCTAATGGCCACTACAGCTGGCGCTGCACCAACCTGAAGCCAGGAGCTGTGTGCTTCCTCCCAGTCTCCCATGCAGGTGCAGGGACCCAAGCACTTGGGCCATCCTCCACTGCCCTCCCAGGCCACAGCAGAGAGCTGGACTGGAAGAGGAGCAACTGGGACTAGTACCCAGTACCCCAACCGGGACTAGAACCCGGGGTGCTGGCACCGCAGGTGAAAGATTAGCCAAATGAGCCACGGTGCCGCTCCAACAGATCCTATCTTAATATTTATTTTTACTATTATCCAATATTTCTATTATTTACTATTATGATTAATGGAGTTTTTTCCCCAAAATTCAACCTGATAAGTACTTGCCCACAAGGAAACATTGAGGAAAGGAATATCCATGGTACAAATTAAGAAAATAATGAGCAGAGACTCATTATTTACCAGGAAAGGGCCCAATTTGTTCAGTTAGAATCAGAAAAGTCTCCTCCCCTTATCAGAATATTCTTGTAAATGCCAGTGATATTTATATAAGGATATATTAGCAATTTAATATAACATCTATAGTAGTAGGAATTTGTTACCTGTGACTTTGAGCAAAATGGTGACTGTCACACAGAGGCATTCAGCAAATATTTTCAATTAAAGAACTAATTTATTAAATCAATTCACCCTTTCCTTCAATAATATTTCTGAACATACAGAAACAAACACTGGAGTAAAACACAATCTTCAACCTCCAAAAACCTGTCAATCAATTATGAAAAATAAAAAAAATTACAAACCATGAAAAATAGAAAATGCAATAACTGAAGTTTTCATAAAATACCATGTGAACCCATCTTTGGAGGACTGTGGGGAGAAGAATGTAGATTGGGCAATGTTTCTTCAAAAAAATGATTGCTCAGTGATGAACAATAGTCTGCCAAAGAGCTAACAAAGCAGAGAGCACCTCAGACAGGAGAAGCAAGAAGATGAGAAAAAGAAGGGGTGCTCAAGAATGACAAGTTCCACATGGCTGTGGATTAAATGGAAGGCAGAGCACTGGAAAGGAAGACAGAGAGCAGATCACAGAAACTTTATTGTTTTGGTTTAGTTTTTTTTATGGGTAATAGGAAGTCTTTAAGAGTCTTAAGTCACAAATGATAGGTTTCTATGTTAGATAATTACTCTGGCATTATGTAGAAAATAGATTAGACAGCGGTGGAATTGTGTTCCAATAGTTTTTTTTTTTTTTTTTGACAGGCAGAGTGGACAGTGAGAGAGGGAGACAGAGAGAAAGGTCTACCTTTTGCCATTGGTTCACCCTCCAATGGCCACCACGGCCAGCCTGCTGCGGCCGGCGCACCATGCTGATCTGATGGCAGGAGCCAGGTACTTATCCTGGTGTCCCATGCAGGTGCAGGGCCCAAGCACTTGGGCCATCCTCCACTGTACTCCCTGGCCACAGCAGAGAGCTGGCCTGGAAGAGGGGCAACCGGGACAGAATCCGGCACCCCGACTGGGACTAGAACCCAGTGTGCCGGTGCTGCAAGCCGGAGGATTAGCCTAGTGAGCCGCGGCGCTAGCCCAGTAGTTTTTTTATTTGACAGAGGTAGACAGTGAGAGAGACACAGAGAGAAAGGTCTTCCTTCCATTGGTTCACCCTCTAAAATGGCCATTATGGCCAGCACTGCGCCGATCCAAAGCCAGGAGCCAGGTGCTTCTTCCTGGTCTCCCACATGGGAGCAGAGGCCCAAGTACTTGGGCCATCCTCCACTGCCCTCCTGGGCCATAGCAGAGAACTGGACTGGAAGAGGAGCAACCAGGACTAGAACCCAGTGCCCATATGGGATGCCAGTGCTGCAAGCAGAGGATTAACCAAGTGAGCCACGGTGCCGGCCCCAAGAAGAGAACTGATAAGGGATTGAACTAAAACAGTAGGATTTGCAAGGAAGAGAGCATCTGATTAACACAATGCTTAGGACATCAGTCCCCAAGCTCTGGAATCTATTGGAATCACATGGGAGCCTGTTTCAAGCTCTCTACACTCTCTCTTAGGATTTCTGACCACTACACTCTCTCTTAGGATTTCTCCTAAGGAGTACAGCCCTCTACCTTCAATGAGGATCACCAACATTATGATTTACTATCATGTCTATAAATATGCTTTGGTCCTCATCTTCTTGGGGAATAAAAAGGTTGAGAGCCACATATTCAGAAGATATAATCACTTGGACTGAGTAATTAATCTGGTGGAGAAATAAGGAGCCTAGGATTATTGTGTAAGCCAGATCGATAATGGAGCCATCAACTGCGATGAGCAAAAAGGTGTGGGGAAAAGGCACATTTGAAGTCTGAAATGCTTGTGAACATCTAGCTGGAACAGTCAGCTGGGGTTACAAATGTAAGCCTGACACTTAGAGAAAAAGTCTGAGCTGGAGATTTGAATTTATCAGGCTGTAGAGGAGAGATAATACACAAGTGATGGAATCTCTTGTAGACCCCAAAATGTGGAGGCCAAAATAGGACCTGTAGCATACTCAAGAGGCACTAGACAAAGAGGAGATCAAGACAGTTGAGAAGTAATTGTTCAGAAATAAAGATGAGCAGGAGAAGAAAGGCCAAGGAGAAAGAGGGAAGGAGTAGGGGAGAGAAAAGGAGAACCATGACTACCACCACAAGAAGAGATCCCCTGAAATCCACAAGTAAAAGTGTTCCAAAAAAGATCCAGTGATCAAGAATGAAGTGCAGTAGAGAAGTCTAATAAGATTGGCATATGGCACCCCTTACCTTTGGCTGTGAACTGGCAGTCATGAGTTTTTCCAGAAGACATTCCAGGAAGACACAGAAGTGGAAAACAGGCTATTTAGAACTGAGGACTAAGTTAGATTGGGGAAATGACTATAGTGAAAAGAGAGTAGTCTTTGAAGAAGTTAAACTATATTAATTCTGTGTTGCTTTGTTATTGTTTACTTGCTGAAAAAAAAAGTTTCCTTACCATTTTCTAAGTTCAAAAAGAAATAGAGAAGACATTTGACCTAGTAGTTAGCTAAGACACCATGTCCTGGGGCAGGTGCTATGGTGTAGCAGGTTAAGCCACTTCCTGAAGTGTTAGCATCTACTGGTTCAAGTCCTGGCTGCTCCACTTCTGATCCAGCTCGCTGCTAGTGTGACTAAGAAAGCAGCAGAAGATGGCCCAAGTGCTTGGGCCCCTGCACCCACATTGGAGACATGAAAGAGGCTCCTGGCTCCTGGCTTCAGCCTGGCCCAAACTGAGCTCTGCCTTTGCCTCTTCCCTCTCTGAAACTCTGACTTTCAAATAAATAAAATAACTCTTTAAAAAAGGAAAAGACACCATGCCCCACATCAGAATACCTGGGTTTAATACCTGGTTCCCCTCCTGACTCCAACTTCTGGCTAAGCTCATGCCACCCACATGTGAGATATGGACTGAGTTCCTGCATCCAGGCTTCAGCCCAGCCCAAGATCCCATCACTGCAAGGCATTTGGAAAGTGAACCAGTGGGTGGGAGTGTACTTTCTCATGCACTTTCCCTCTCTCTCAGTTCTCCACCCCCCAATCTGATGTGAAAATAAATAACAAAAAGAAACATAAAATAATATGTAATCACACAAGCTTGTCCCACAGACTGTCATTCCTCCATTTTCAATGCAAAAATTTTTTTTTCATACTAAATTTCTAATGTTAGAACACCAGCAAGATGAAAAGCAAATATACCCATGTTAAAAAAATTCCCTTAGTCCTTCTGAAACTATCAACTTTGAAAACTGGTAAGGACATCTTAAATCAGAACAGGGACTTGTTTCTACCAAATAATTGAATCTTCATTTGAGTAGAGCTTTTTTTTCTTAATCTCCAAATTCAATATGCAACATAAATCTACTTAAGGAATTGGAAAAAATAAAAGGCAAAACAGGACAAAGTTATATAAAACAGACATCTGGCTTTTCCCCCCCAAAAAACTACAAACATGAGATCTGACACAACAAAATGTAGTCAAAGGAAGTCACATGTGGTGGCTCTGATAGATCCATGTGTGAGACCATCAGCTTACTTATCATACTGATCCTATCCTTACTGCCTCTTGGTATTCAGTTAGCCTTTCATAAACAAACTTAATAAGTACATGGTATTGTGCCAGACACCCAGGCACTGAGGATACAGTTCACAGTGGGCAAAAAAGGCACACCAAAAAGCAAAAATCTTCAAGTCTCATGCATGTACAATTGAAAAGGAACAAGAGTTCTTACCCAAATGTGGGGAATTGGGAGGGACTGGTCAGATAATATCAAGCTGAAATCTACACTACATATTTGAATTAGCCAAGCAAAGAGAAGACAGACAACTGCCCCATGTCTGGGAACAAAAGAGAACATGAAGCATTTTAGAAACTGAAAGAATCTGATTGGACTGTGTCTAATTGGAATGAAAAACTGGCAAGGGATAAAACCAGAGCACTAGGTAGTTAGAGCCCTGCTGATGTGAGCCAGGTGTGGCAGGCAGCCCTCTGAGAAGGCCACAGTGATCCCCAGTTTGTGTAGTTCTCAGACCTTGAACAAGGACTGGGTTATTACCTCCCCTCTAAGGATTATACAGCAAGAGAGATGGCATGTCAAATTTAAGGATTATGGCTTCTATCTTGGGTGCTCTCTCACTCTTCCATGGTTCTGTCACTCCAGTGGACATGAATTGCTCCATTGAAAGCCTGTGCAGTCTCTGAGAGCCACTTAAGTGAGCTTGGAGGCAGATTCCTGTTAAGTTGCACTTGGAAATGAGTGCAGCCCTGGCTGACACCTGGAATGTTGAGGCCCTGCATCCTAACCAACTGCTCCTGGACATGTGACCACAGAAACTGTGACAAAACAAATCTGTGTTTCCAGTCCCTACATTTGTGGGTAATTTGTTAGCACAAACGTTTAGTTATATGCCCTATTCAAGAATTGGGTTGAGCACTAACCTAAAGGAATGAGAATTTGTTGAAGGATTTTAAGCTGCAAATGACATTAAATATGTTTCTATTTCCAATTTTAGACAGTAAAATTGTCACAATGAAGTTGAAAAAATAATCTGGAACTATCAATAAAAGTAAACTGTCGCTCCCCGTCTTCGTGGAGGAACGACACAGGACCCTGTGCTGTTCTTTCGTCTGCTCGGCCCTCCCCGGGTTTGCTGCTAGTTCTTCCCGGGTTGGCTACCGTCCCTTCCACCTCCATGGAAGGGCGGTTCCCCCTGCCACATTCCCCACTTCCGCGGGGGAGCGGCACACCGCCGGCCCGCTCTCTCGGGGGCTGCTCAGGTGTTCCTTCAGATGTTCCCCTTAAATGTTCCTGATGCATGTTGTCTCTCTCCTCCTTTATAGTCCTCTTCCGCCAATCCCAACTCTGCTACCCACACACCGAGTACGCTGCTCTCCTCCAATCAGGAGCAGGTCCTGCTGTTTATTGGTTGAACTGGAGGCAGCTGTGTAGAAGCTGGTTCTCCCTTCTCAGCGCCATATTGTGGGAGAGCGGATGCATAGAATAAGTCTTAATTCCAGTAACTTAGTCTAGTCTGAGTTGCTCCCCACAGTAAACATTTAAGTAAACAACTTCAGCTACAAAATTCTAGTTATAAAATTCAATATCCTATATAATACTTCTCCTTTAATTAACTGTGGCAACTGAAACAATCAGTCTGGATGGAAAACCAAAGGGAAAGTTTACTCAGCTGGTCAAACTGAGAATTTAAACCTGGAAAGAGTCAGTTGCCTGAGTCAGCTGTTCCACAAGCCTGAGTTTGGTTACAGCTTTTTGCACTTTTCTTACAGAGTGGGTATGTGTACTGAATCAAGTTTCAACAATACAGATTTATGTGTGGTTATCAGTCACATTGAAAATCAGAGAATTGCTTACTGAAACTGAAGAACTAAAAGCTAACAGACTTGATAACTGATTAAGGAAGTATATTTGCATGCTCATTCCTGCACTCAGCCTTACCTTCATGCAGCCATGGAGGGAGAGGGGAAACAGTGGGAGTCCTTAATCCCTCCTCCTGCCTTGGCCCACAGTTAGCTTATTCATTCTTAAGGTACAATAGATATTTCCTTGGTCAATAGTTAGAGTCTTAATGAAATGTCATGTTACCTGGATATCAGCTGCAGGGTGACTTCATAGCATGGGACACTATCATGGCTGACTTAGGCCTCTGCAGTCCCCACTCTGTTCCTAAGTCCACAGTCAACAATCAACCTGCTTAACCTCTTAAAAACTGTAAACTCCCCCCCTTTCTTCCATAGATCTACTAGCTTATTGCCTTCATTCAGCCTTTGTCATACTTTAGCTGGACCACTGGTGATAGCTTTCTAATCATTTCCTCATTGAGAATCTGGTCATAAAAGAGAAAACTAAGTATGCTACATACTTAGTATACATACAGGAAACAATTTAAGCAGCTATTCAAGTCATACATATACTTCAATGACATGTCTCAAACTATTCTCCATCATTTCCCAAATCACAAATTTGGACTGTGTACAGTATTCCCAGTTTAGTATCCTTCCCTCCAAAACAACATGTGGTAGAGTGCTTACTATAATTTTCATCAAGGTAAAAGAATCTGAACCTATTAATCAATGAGTAAGGGATCCAAAATGCACCTCAAAGAAGGAGCCAGTGTTGACACACTTCCGATTGTAATCACTACTTTCAAATACATACTCCAATGTAAAGAAATTAAAATACTAGAGGGGAAAAAGCAATTTCCTTCTTTTTAATCAGGAAGGCTAAATACCCTTGGGGAAAACTTCAGACTCATATCTCATCATAAAACTATTCATTTACCAGCTTAATACCTCCTCACAGCATAGTGTAAGCCCATGGCCCACTCAGACTTCTAAGTGTTCAGAAACAAGGTGGTAGCTTTGGGATCCACAAGGAGGGAAGGCCTATACTTCTGAGAATGGAGAGGCCTACTTCCGGGGAACAAAGTCCTTGTCAAGGTCCCTGCGGGTGCCTAAAGGTCAACCAATGAGGATCAGACCTGCCTCAACCTTTAACCCCCATGCCCTGAATATATAAAAGGAGCTCCCCCAATCTCTGATGCGCGACTTCCCGGGCCCCCACTCTGTGGCTCTGTTGGGACCGGGGAACCTCGCCCGGGAGCGGAACCCCAATAAAAGCCTGTGAATTAATTGATTCATCTGCCTGGGAAGATCTGTTACGCACGGGACACCTTACACAAGGCAAGATTAGTACCTCAGGAGCCATCATCATTTCCAAAAGCACTATATCAATAGTTTCTTTGTGAGACATTTCAATGTAAATAGGAAACTGGTAGTTAATTCACAGTCATTTCAACTGCATGGTTATTTCAAGTAATATTCATGTTGTAAAATATGTTATCCAAGTAATAGACTTTTAAGTGAATATGCAAAGTTACAAAAATGAAGTAAAAAGTCTTTCTCCTCTGAAGCCCAATAACCCTATCTGAAATGAAAGTAAACAGAAAATTTCAACTAAAGCCTTAGCTTTTATTTATCTAAATGATACAGCCAATCTTTGAAGTTTAAGAAAAAAAGTTAAACATAATCATTTATTTCCAAAATTGCTTTTCATTGAGCAAAACCCTAGTTCTTTATTTCATTCTTTTTACAACTTTTGATAAGGTTAAATACTGAGGTTCAGTGGAACCATCAAGGTAGAAAATGAAAAATACTTTTTAAGCACCTTGATCTATCACCAAATTTGAAATAATCCTCCATCCTTCAGTAATATTAGTCTGCAAGATAGTTTTGCAAATTGGAGTTCATTTTCCCCAATTTAAGTAAGTAAAAATTAATGTCAGAAAACATCTTCTGCAACTTATTAATCAATCAAATAAATTCATCACTAACATTCAAAAGTAAATATTCACCACTAATTCTGTTTGGGGTGAGTTTAAAAAATCTTGAGTTGTTTTTTCCTAATGAAGTTTAGAATACCCATCATGGGCATGTTAAGATAACTGGTAAGTAAGCATGTCTTCTAACATTCTAGGAAATTATCATTAAGTAACAGCACTCCTATAAAGACTATATAACAAGAAAAATCCATTTACATCTTATTTGCAATTTACACTTCCCTTAAATGGTTCAGAATCATAAAAGCATCCATGGAGACAGATTTAAAAATTATTATACAACAATATTTAATAGAAAGTGATGGCTTAAATGCTACAATATGTTTCTTGAATACCATCACATTAAATAGCATTTGAACAAAAAAATCCCTGGTTCTGCTTAAGGGCAAGTCCCACCAAAGCTACTCATTATTGGAATTTCCAACTTGAAAGTCAAGCTAAATAACAAGGAGTAATTTGCCAATTAGAGCTTCCTGCTTTTTTCTCTATTCCTTAAACATCATTCAGGGACTGAACTGGTCAAACAATTTTAGTTTCAAAACAGCAACTGAAAGGGTTTAATTTGTGTCTCTCTAAGGTGAACATGTCAAGAGGCAGTGGTGATGCATTCCATATACCCCAGCAGCAATTTCCCTTAAAGACAGTGAAGTGGGTTTCTACTCTTGTGAAGGATGGGGTTTCTGTTGCTCATTTCCCATTATTTTACTTTAATTAATGGCCTTCAAATTTTGCACTTGCTTAACTACTGGGCTTAAGATTGTTGTGTCAATGTGTTTCAGGAATCTGCAAGCATCTTCAGACCAAACCTCTCTCTCTCTCTGTTTCTGTGTGTTTGTGTGTGTGCATGTACATGTGTGTGTCTGCATGTGTTGATGAAAAAAATTCTGAAATCCATACATACAAGGGGCCTTTATAAAGGTCACAGAAAATATGCACTAAGACAAATATTTTTACCAAAATAACTTATCTTTTAACTTCATTTTAAAATAAATTTTCTGAAGTCTTCACTTAACACAAGTGCTTAATGCAAAAATTGGAGCAAGGACCACCAAGAAGGCAAAACCAAAATGAAAACTGTGTGAACCTAGGAAGGACCACAGTATTCTCTAGTAGTATGAGCCTGACAAGAGAAGGGGTAATATAAACAGCACTCAGAGGCCCTTGGCAACATTAGCATTTCTTGCCTACATTTTCTTAAGTGTAACTTGAGTTTGCATCTCAACTTGTTATTCCAATCTAAAATTCTCAATTATTAACAGAATTTGGATGCAGAACCTCTAAATTGCAAACACATTTACAGATTAACACTAAATCAATGAAGTCCTCCACCTATGAAAACAGAACCTGAGGCACTCAGCTTCCCCATCAAAGAATCATTAGCACAAGAAAAAGAGGCTTCACTTTCTCACTGAGAGCCTACAGGTGACCCCTGGGGGAATTGTTTCCTCTTCTGCACCTGTGGCCAGGAAAATTAAAGAACTGCTTTTCTTTTTTTTTTTCTTTCTTTCTTTTTTTTTATTTTTTGACAGGCAGAGTGGACAGTGAGAGAGAGACACAGACAGAAAGGTCTTCCTTTGCCGTTGGTTCACCCTCCAATGGCCGCTGCGGCTGACGCGCTGCGGCCGGTGCACCGCACTGATCCGATGGCAGGAGCCAGGAGCCAGGAGCCAGGTGCTTTTCCTGGTCTCCCATGGGGTGCAGGGCCCAAGCACCTGGGCCATCCTCCACTGCACTCCCTGGCCACAGCAGAGAGCTGGCCTGGAAGAGGGGCAACCGGGACTAGAACCTGGTGTGCCGGCGCTGCTAGGCGGAGGATTAGCCTAGTGAGCCGCAGCGCCAGCCAAGAACTGCTTTTCAAGTAATTACTTTCAAAAAGTATTTGTCATTAGTCTTTTTAAAAAATAAATCTTATTTTGGGTTGATAGTGGTAATCCATTGAAAATGGATGTGGCTTTTCATTTTTAAAAATCAATGGTAAAATGAGCATGTGTTGCCTATGTCAATGGATGACTTAAAAGGTCACACAGATTGAGAGGAGTTTTTACTGAAGGAGATGGCAGAGGGTTAGAATCTCAGCATTAAGAGTCTGGAAGAGACCAGTCTTTAGACCAGTTATTAGGATAGGGCTCCCTCTCAGTCTAAATAGTTTTGAAAGAAAACAAAGAGTGAAAATAAACATGAAAACACTTCAAAAAGTTCATGAATATATAATTAAAATATTTTAGTGTTAAAAATTTGAATCTATGCAGTTTTTTAATAGCATTCATTTTCCATGAATGTTGAGGACCCCCTCATATCCATAGATTTCAAAATTTTTTGTACCAAAATAATTTTTATTGCATTTTAAGTACCCACACATCATAGAAAGTATCAGTTGTTCTGCTGTGAGAATGCTTCAGTTCAAATAAGCTAGAACATTAAAAAAAATTTTTTTTTTAATTTTTTGACTGGCAGAGTGGACACTGAGAGAGAGACAGAGAGAAAGGTCAGCACCACGCTGATCCGATGGCAGGAGCCAGGTGCTTCTCCTGGTCTCCCATAGGGTGCAGGGCCCAAGGACTTGGGCCATCCTCCACTGCACTCCCTGGCCACAGCACAGAGCTGGTCTGGAAGAGGGGCAACCGGGACAGAATCCAGCACTCCAACTGGGACTAGAACCTGGTGTGCCAGCGCCGCAAGGTGGAGGATTAGCCTAGTGAGCCGCGGCGCCAGCCCATTTAAATTCTTAATTAAATCACACACCCCTCCAGATTAAAGAAAAGTTAACTTGATTGAGACAAGATTTAATAATATTGAAAAATAGTAAGAGGTGGATTTCATTTATACATACTTTGCAATTAATTACAAGTATTACTTAGCATGTAAAAAATAGCTTGCTCCTCCTTTGCAAAAAAAAAAATCTCAAATATATTTGTCCATATAGAAATAGCCATTGTACCATCCCACCAGGTGCCCAGGGAAGCATGTTCATCTATCACCATTCACAATATGTCCTGAGTCAGATATCTGGTTTCCACTCACACTGCCCTACTCTATTCTAGGAGCTGATCACCTATATTCCTGCTATCAGGCTTGCTCCAAACACTATGGACTCCTCATAACTACCCTCACTCTAGAGCTTGTATTCCATATGTGGATTTAACCTCTAGCCAGTTTCCTCTGCTGCCCCTCCTATACCTACATCACGGAGTATGGCTATCCCAGTCTGCCCAACATTCCTTAAAGTTTCTAGTCTTCATTTCTGTTTCCTACCTTTTTGGGAATCTTCTTCTAATCTACCTCCTCCCTCCTCTCTGTCATGCATATCTGAATTTCTTTATCAGAAACATATAGGCCAAATTGATTGGTTGCTTCTCTACAATAGTTAAGTCAACATATTTTACTTCTATTATTCTATATGCCTCTATAAGATATTCTCAGTATCAACTTCAACATACACTCCTAAATTGTGAGCTGAGACAGAGACAGAGCTGCCCTCTGGCTTACTCCCAAAAGGCCTACCACAGCCAGGACTGGACCAGAGCAAATGGAGGTAGGTCACTAATGACTGGAACCCAGCTACTTGAGCCATTACTTGCCACATCCCAGAGTGTCTGCATTAGCAGAAAGAATCCTGAAATGGGGAATGGAGCTGAGGCTGCAAACCAGGCACTCCAACTTATGGGATGTGGGCATCTTAATGACCATGCCAAATGACCACCCTGAGCTGTTTATTGTTATAGCACTCTTTTACAGCAAAGTGCTTGCATATTGTAAGTATTCTATAAATGTTTGTAATTCATTGTCAACATGATTCCATTTCACAATCGACAACAGACAGTCATTTTGGAAACAATTTCCTACTGGGTCATTTGCCATCACTTAAGAAAAGTTGAAAAATACTAAATGATTTGTAATATTAAATTCTACCTATTAAATATTGAGACACATGAAAGCTATACTATTTTAAATGCTCAGCAATGAATCCTGATTGAACCTACTGAAGTGCATGACAATACTGTGCACTGAGGTGATTTTAAATAACACTAATAAAATGTGATCTCTACCCTTGGGAATTTACAATCTAAAACTTATGGCATTGGCAATTTTTATACACAGTTCTGATGGTAGCCATAAAGACAGTATGTTAGGAATGGCTAATAAATGAGTCAGTAAAAGACAGCACATCAGACATATATATGGATGTTGAATTGAGGTCATCATAAAATAATATCTGGCATGATGCTACCTGTATTTATTTTATTTGCAGCTTCTTGATTAAATAACTGTAACTTTAAAACCGGATGTTTAAAAATGTATGTATAAGAAATGATGTGAGGTATGTAAAGCTGCCTGTTTTCCAGGATTAGTTGGATGATCAAGCAAGCAGACATAAATGATCAAGAGGTCATTTCTGGTTTTCATACCTAGTAAAACTCTCTGGGATTGGTAGCTTGCTAGACATCAATTTATATGAACATGATGTGTGTGTGTGTCTGTGAGAGAGAGAGGCAGACTATTGTCTAATTTATCTAAACTACTTCAAACAATTTGGTTGTTATTACTTGAAAATACAGAAAGTAAAGCCACATATGGGCCAAATACTGTGAATAATCTCAGTCTGTTGTAATTTTCAAATTCCCTAAAAGCTGCCCAGCTCCATTGTGGTTCTGAAAAAGAGCCTCTATTAAGGTTTCTTAAGTTTCTAAGGTCTTTGGCAGTTCTCTCCTCTAGAGTTAATCAGGTGATACCTCCCAAGGGTACTTCTGAAATGACTAAATATCAGAATCATAATATCTAGATTGTCAAGAAAATGAGACTTTATGCATTGAATAAACTCCAGGGATGTTACATAGTAAGAAGTTCACTTCAGTCTGTGGAGGAAAAAAAAAAGAGAGAAACAAAGATGTGTGAAAATTTTCTTGTGGCTATCTAATTTATTTTAATAGCAAATTTCAAAAATAATTATCATGAACATAATGATCATGAACATAATCAGCAGTTATAAAAAATCAAGACAATTTCATCTACAGTTAGAACAGGAAAAACAGCTTTTTCTATGAGACAAACTTAACAAAGAGACTTTTATGTCTAATGACAAATCTCAGTATCGGAATATATTATATACACATGTATGTTCTGTAGCACTTGCCTTATGAATGATTTTAGATCGTAAAGTCATTTACACACCAAATTATCTTAATTTCTTATGAAACTGTTTACTAAGAGATTAGATTCATTGGCTAAAGGTTTGAAAAAGAAGACTCACCCTGGTTGCTCCACCTCTGATCCAGTTCTCTGCTAAAGTGCCTAGGAAGGCAGCCGAGGATGGCCCAAGTCTTTGGGGCCCTGCACCGATGTGGGAGACCTGGATGAAGCTCCTGGTACTGGCCTGGCCCAGCTCTAGCCTATGCAGCCATTTGCACAGTGAACCAGCACGTGGAAGATTTTCTCTCTTTCTCTCTCTCTCTCTCTCTCTCTCTCTGTAACTCTGCCTTTCCAATAAATCAATCTTTTTTTTTTTTTTTGACAGGCAGAGTGGACAGTGAGAGAGACAGAGAGAAAGGTCTTCCTTTTCCATTGGTTCACCCCCTAATGGCTGCTGTGGCCAGCGTGTTGCAGCCGGTGCACCACGCTGATCCGAAGCCAGGAGCCAGGTGCTTCTCCTGGTTTCCCATGTGGGTGCAGGGCCCAAGGAAGGACTTGGGCCATCCTCCACTGCACTCCCGGGCCACAGCAGAGAGCTGGCCTGGAAGAGGGGCAACCAGGACAGAATCTGGCACCCAGACGGGGACTAGAACCCGGTGTGCTGTGCCACAGGCAGAGGATTAGCCTATTGAGCCACAGCGCCAGCCACCAAATAAATAAATCTTTAAAAAAAGACTCTCAATTCATTTATTAGTTTAATATTTCCAACTTTTTTTTTTTTAATTGTTCACTCCCCAGATGACTTCAACAGCTGGGCCTGGGCCAGGCTGAAGCCAGGAGCCAGTAGCTTCATTCACATCTGTTAGGACATCTTCTGCTGTTTTCCTTAGGCATATCAGCAGGGATTGGATGGGAAGTAAAGCAGTTGAGACTCAAACTGGCACCTATATGGCATGGTGGCACTGCAGACTGAAGCTTAGCCCATCCAACATTATTTTGGTTTTGCAAATGTAGGAGAAACAATGTCCTGACTTCTATTTAGTTAGAAATTAAAAGAAAACTTTGCAATTTTTAAAAAAAGTATTCATCTTGACAAAAGAAGTTTCCAAGAATGTCATAGATAATATTATTTAGTACTTAGTAAAAAATACACATTGTGAATATACAAAATGCTACTGAATTGTATGATTTAAAATGCTTAATTGTATCTTATATGAATTTGCCCTGAGTGAAAAAAGTATGAATGTTAATAAAGGTCATTTCCAGTCTGCTGAAATTTGCCTATAAATGAACAAATGAATGATGACTTCCTAATTAGAACTGGCTGTTACAGGCTCTTGGGGTGTGAGCCAGCCTACAGATCTCTGTCTTTCTCTCTCTTTCTCTCAACCAACTGGGTCACAACACAGATAATTTTTAAGAGAAAGCAAGAATTTTTAATCAAAAGGAAATGACATTTACTTAACACTAAAATGGGAGGAGAGAATCTTTTCAAGTGTGTGTACTATATAACTAAAAAAAAACTCAATCATGAATCCAATAAATTAATAACTCTTAACAGTTACCATAATAAAATGCCAAATGGGACAAAATTTCATTTAGCAAAATGCAGTAAGTGGAGTTTGGAAAGGAAATACCAATTCTGACAAGTTTACATTATATAAACTTATAAGCATATATTTAATTGTAACTCATCAGAGAAAATTCAGAAACTTCATTGCAACTATGGGAAATAGGGTACCTGATACTTCAGAGTACTTAGGGTTATTTTGCACACAATTTACTTAAAAATTATTCTCATCTGGTAATTTTAAATGTAAAAGTATCAGTATGTCCACATTAGTGGTATTATACATTTAATTATCATAGACTGATATATAGATTTGCACTCTATGTGGTGCCTATTTATGGCATTAAAAAAAAGCAACCTACGTGCCTTATCCACTATACCAAAAAGGCACAACCCATACATGAAGAGATAGATGAATGAATAAACAAAACATGATGTGTACACAAAATGTACTATTATTCAGCCTGAAAAAGAGAGGAAATTCGTACATACACTAAACCCTAAAGGCATTATATTAAGTATAATAAGCTGTGGGTGAGCCTGTACCTGGCTGGGAGACTGCCTGCCTACCCCATGCAGGAGGTTAAGAGAGCATGGCATACCATGCCTCCCAGGAAAGACCCTGGTCAGGGGCTCAGGCACACTGAGAGTGTTATATATTAATGTTAGCCATCGCAAAACACACTGAACACCGGAGTAAGGGAAAGTATTTATTGGGGAACACCCAACAGACCGGAGTGAAGGGGCGGTGAAGGAAAAGAGAAGGAGACTGTAAGACAGGGAGACAGAGAGGAGGGAGAAGAGAGAGTAGAGAAGGAGAGGAGCCAAGGGAGGCCAAGAGAGGAGGAGTCAAGAGAGCACGTGTTCAGGAACAGGCCCTTTTAAAACTTTGCCTGAGGGTGGGCAGGGAAGCAGGAGCAGCGAATCACATTAGGATGGGGGTGGAGCCTGGCTCAGGTAGCTGGGCCATGCAGCCACCTGGCTAAAACTGCCCCAGTTTCCTAACAGAGAGCCACAAATGGCCTGACTGCTGGCAGGCAGCAGGGACCCCAGGCATATTTCTCCCACCCTCACTTCCTGCTGAAGGGCTTTGCCTTGTCAACTAGGTAAACAGCTCCCAGGTGTGGCCCTGATCCTTAAAGATCACCTGGAAGGCTACATGCACTACATGACCTTCAAGTTGATTGGAGGAGCATTGAGGTGGCAGTATCTGCTTTAGTGTTGCTACCCTGAGCTAGCTACTCCTCTTTGCCTGCCCTTTAAAAACTTGTGCCTGACTGTTAATAAGCAGACATGTTCACCCAAAACTTGTCTCCTAAGCTTCTTGTTGAAGGTGGTAGTCCCACCATCCTGACAATGTAGGCCTCACAGGATTAGTTTACAATAAGCCAATTACAAAAGGACAAATGATTCCATTTATATGCAGAATCTACAAGAGTAAAATAGAGCTAGAAAGTAGCATGGGGGTGTGCAGCAGTGGGCAGTGGGGAGGGGGAGATAAGCCTACAAAAATTCAGTTGGAGAAGATGAGAAAGTTCTAGAAATCAATGGTGGTGATGGCTGCACAGCCATGTGACTGTACTTAATATGATCAATATTGTATAATTAGAAATGGGTCCTGGAATGTGTATTTCAAACAAGCGAGAAGAAAGGATTTTGAATGCTTCCACCACAAAGAAATTATAATCACTTGAGGAGATGGATATGCTCATTCTGATTTGAACAATACACTATCTATACGAGGGTACTTCAAAGTTTATGGAAATTGGAAGTGAAAAATAAGTTTATTTTTGATGCAATTTTTGAAACACATGCACACAGGGGATCTTCAAAAGTTCATGAAAAATGTATTATGAAAGAATTATATAGATTTCAATTTAGGTTGTACTAAGTGTACCCTTTAATTAAGTTTTTCATGTATCTTTTCAAGCATCCCTGTACATATATCAAAACATCACATGGTCCTCAAAAGTGTTTTTTGTATCAATTAAAAATAAGTATTTAAAAGTGGATAAAATGGTAAAGTGTATTACATATATTTTACAGGAATAAAAAATTTAAGTACTTTTTAGCATTAAAAATGCTCTTTGTTTTTTTTTTTTGGTTTTTTTTTTTTTTGACAGGCAGAGTGGATAGTGAGAGAGAGAGAGACAAAGGTCTTCCTTTGCCATTGGTTCACCCTCCAATGGCCGCTGCAGCTGGCACACCGCACTGATCCGAAGACAGGAACCAGGTACTTATCCTGGTCTCCCATGGGGTGCAGGGCCCAAGCACTTGGGCCATCCTCCACTGCCCTCCTGGGCCATAGCAGAGAGCTGGCCTGGAAGAGGGGCAACCAGGATAGAATCTGGTGCCCTGACCAGGACTAGAACCTGGCATGCTGGCGCCGCTAGGCAGAGGATTAGCCTATTGAGCCGTGGTGCCGGCCTCTTTGTTTTGTTTTCAAAACACATACAAAGAAAAGGAACACAAGAATAACAGCACTTACTTGCTTAACTTGGTCCTGAGGTAAAGGGAAAGACTTCACAGAAGAGTGTTCTTCTTTTAAACATGTATGCCTTCAAAAAACAACGTTTTACTATATGTCTTCTCTACAACCCTCAGCAGTTGCCAGTGGCATACCCCTTTAGTTGACATTGGTCCAGTAGAGTTTATACTTATTTAACTATGTTTCTTAAGTAATAATCATTCTAGTAACACTGGCCATCATTTACATGTTCATCATGTTGTAGTTTCAAGGAAACTTTAAGATCAAGCATCTTTTACTAAAGTGTACTACTATGTGCCAAACACCATATACACATGTTATCAATTAGCATTACTAAAATCCTGTAAGGTCAGTGTGGTGTGCCCCTTTTTAGAGGATGGAGCTGAGACAATAAGTAGCACACTGAGTAGCACACATAGTATCCAAAGAAAGGACAACTGAGTCTGTACTACCAACATATGGCCCCTGCCACTGAGTGGTTAGAAACCAGGGTACTTGAGCAATGAAAATTTAAAACAGTTGCAAAATTAAAAAAAAAAAGCAATCTATGTGCAAGCCAAGAATACTGAAAAGGTTTGACTATCACAATTGCAATAAATCCAATGCAGATTGAATATATTTTATGTGTAAATGGTAAGTGATGCCTACTTAGGGAGATAGGGAATTTCTATGTATGAGAATCTTTAAGAATATAACACTGATCCAATATTGGGTGCTATGTAATTTAAGGACAGCATTCCCTAAGATTATCTATTGAGGTTCCTTGCCATTCTCTTCAAACAATCTCTTTCGTGCACACACACACAAATACAAATCAGGTCTGCTGAGTGAGGAGCAGGATGTGAACAAGGCAGGGACTATATGGTGTGCTCAGAGGTCATGACTGTGGGACACCCACAGACTTAATGGAGACCCTAGCAGGGCAGTTGTTCAATTCCATCCCTGAGACAGCTTGCTGCTCAGCATGAGCCTGAAGAAACCATTCAACATGAGTGGGAAAGAAAACAGTCAAGATTGTCAAAAATAAGCAGATGCAAGTAAAAAACGGAAGTCATCAGAAGATAAAAAGTGTCCTCTCTAAAATCCCATCACATGTCTAACAAAGCAAAGGGCACAGAAAGTGTTTCTCTTCACTTAGCTTCCCTCCTCTTGAGAGGAGGAGAAATCCTTTCTAACATTCACACATTCTGTCTTCTTTCTTTTGTGGACAGGGGAGAAGGGCCTGGCAAATGTATCTTTTGCTAGCAAGAGGGGGAAATGATCCTATTGTACCCTTTCTTAGCCTCTGTTTTTTTTTTCCCTCTCATATACTTGGATCCTTCTGACCACAAAGAGAGCTCTGATATGACTCAAAGTATTTCAAAGCAAGTCAGAGAGGATGTTCATGGTGTTAAGCGTATTCATAATATTAAATCCAGTATCCCCCTTGTAAATAACTTTGGTCAAGGGAGCATAAAGCTAATCAAACTTTACAGACCCTGAAGACAAGAGTCACTTGGCACTCTTGCTGCCCCTGTTCAAAAACAATTCTTCCCCTTCTTCTACAAGCATATTATAGAACCCAGAAAAGAGAAACGGACTTAAGTTATCTGACCTCCTATTATCAGGCAGGCCATTGGGAAAAAGCAATGCATGCTTTAGTCTCCAATTTATCACTACTATTTTCACGGTTATAAATTTCTTCTTGGGCTTTTAAACAAGAATTTAACAAGGCACTGGAACATACTTAAATTCCAGTAAATAAACTCAGCTGGTATGATGCAATTTAAAATTTTTATAAACGCTTCCTGTTTCAAAGCTACCAAAAATGGAACACTGGAAAATCTGTACACCAAAATGCTCAACAAAATAAGGTTAAAATTAACACGTGTAACATATCTCTTCAAAGGTCATGGTACATGAGAGGTAATCAACTAATCAATGATTTTTTTGGAAGAAGTCTTAGATCAAACCCTGTCATTGCTAATTAATTTTATTGTTACAATGTCCAATGTAAATGATCTACCACACATTTTCTTCACAAACAGACCTACAGAAGTTTCAGGTGTTCAATGTTCTGTTGCATTCATTCTACTGGAATGAATCTGTGTAAACCAGGTGTCATTATGTATGTATGCTAGAGATAACAGGAATACCAGATAATTCATGATTGCATTTGAACAAACAGAATCATGGCAAACCAAAGTCAAAAGCAAAGAAAATAAAGCACAAGCAAGGTGCTTAAGTAAAAACCACAGTTTTGGCACAGATCCAGAAGAAAAACAAATACTGTCTATTAGGTAGAGTCAGAGAAGGGCCATTTGTCAAAAGTCAGTAGGAACAAACTCTAAGTGGCTGTCTTACATGCCTCAAGAGGCAGAACTGTTTTGATACTATTAACTGGCAGCACTGCAGCTCCAATTGCAGGAGCCCTAATTTGACTCTACAGAGAAAGAAACCCAATTAGAATCACATAAAGGAAGCTGTTTAGACATGGTGCTTTGGGACAAATCTGACCCACTGTGTCAATGTCAACTGAAACAAAAAAATTAAAGGACCATTCTCAAGCATGTTGTCTGTTCTAGATAAAAGCTAAAGACCTTTTAGACCCAGCTTTTGAAGTAGGCCTCCCTGGACTAGAATGAGGACAACTCAAATACTGAGAACTGGCTTGAGTTTTTTCCACACCTGCTGGTGAGCTTGGTGAGAAGTGAGGAGTACCATAGCAAGCTCTATAATATATTCTAGCAAAATTCAATATTAAAAATGTTTAATTCGTCTTGGTCAAACAGCCAGCTATGAAAAATATTCATCTGTTAGTGATTTCAAATTTGGCTTCCCATCTAAATTTGCCATCACTGATGATTCTTTTTGGAATTGCCTCAAATGTATACTTTGTTGGTATTACAACATCCACTACAAAGCAAAATCCTCTGTTGAGATACAAAAACCAGCATTTGGGGATTTAGGAGGGTAAGAAATATGGAAAAACAGGATAATTAGGGATTTCAACTATAAATCACACAGAAATAAGAAAATGGCATTAACCAATGCAAAAATGCACGCTATTCTATTCAGTTCCTACCGCCAGTGAACTGCAGGTCAAGGATTCTTACTTGCATTGCTGCACGTGTTTTAACCTCCTAAGATTAGACACAAGCAGTTTCGCACATGTACTTTTCTCTGTGTATAGGTACTATAGATTTCAGCAGATTTTCAAAAGGAGTCTGTGACCCAGTTAATGCCAAGTGCCACTTTTCTAGAATGCATTCACAAGATGGATTCTACCTACCTATGGTAATATCTGGAGCACTTCTTTCATTTTCTTTTTTTTTTTATCTTTTATTTAATGAATATAAATTTCCAAAGTACGACTCATGGGTTACAATGGCTTCCCCCCCCATACCGTCCCTCCCACCCACAACCCTCCCCTTTCCCACTCCCTCTCCCCTTCCATTCACATCAAGATTCATTTTCGATTATCTTAATATACAGAAGATCAGCTTAGTATACCTTAAGTAAGGATTTCAACAGTTTGCTCCCACACAGAAACATAAAGTGAAAAATAATAGATGATTTTTTTTAAATGATGATGAAATCAGATCAGACCTATTGTCATGTTTAATCCCAGTGAGAGTCAAGTTGGGAATTGATAATTTCTTTTTTTTTTTTTTTACAGAAGATCAGTTTAGTGTACATTAAGTAAAGATTTCAATCGTTTGCACCCCCATAGAAACACAAAGTGAAATATACTGTTTGAGTACTCGTTATAGCATTAAGCCTCAATGTACAGCACATTAAGGACAGAGATCCTACATGAGGAGTAAGTGCACAGTGACTCCTGTTGTTGACTTTACCAATTGACACTCCTGTTTATGGCATCAGTAATCTCCCTATGCACCAGTCATGAGTTTCCAAGGCTATGGAAGCCCCTTGAGTTCTCCGAATCTTATCTTGTATAGACACGGTCATAGTCAAAGTAGAGGTTCTCTCCTCCCTTCAGAGAAAGGCACCTCCCTCCTTGAAGACCTGTTCTTTCCACTGGGATCTCACTCACAGAGATCTTTTTGCCAGAGTGTCTTGGCTTTCCATGCCTGAAATACTCTCATGGGCTTTTCAGCCAGATCCGAGTGCCTTTAGGGCTGATTCTGAGGCCAGAGTGCTATTTAGGACATCCGCCATTCTATGAGTCTGCTGAGTATCTCACTTCCCATGTTGGATCACTCTCCCCTTTATTTATTCTATCGGTTAGTGTTAGCAGGTACTAGACTTGTTTATGTGCTCCCTTTGACTCTTAGTCCTTTCATTATGATCAATTGTGAACTGAAATTGATCACTTGGACTAGTGAGATGGCATTGGCACATGCCACCTTGATGGGATTGAATTGGAATCCCCTGGTATGTTTCCAACTCTACCAATTGGGGCAAGTCAGCCCGAGCATGCCCCAAATTATACATCTCTTCCCTCTCTTATTCCCACTCTTATGTTTAACAGGGATCACATTTCAGTTAATTTTCAACACTTAAGAATAACTGTGTGATAATTACAGAATTAAACCAGTCATATTAAGTAGAACAGACAAAAAAAAATACTATGAGGGATAATGTATTAAGTTGTCCATTAGCAGTCAGGGCTATGCTGATCAAGTCACCATTTCTCATAGTGTCCATTTCACTTCAGGAGGTTTCCTTTTTGGTGTTCAGTCAGTTGTCACCGATCAGGGAGAACATATGGTATTTGTCCCTTTGGGACTGGCTTACTTCACTCAACATGATGTGTTCCAGATTCCTCCATTTTGTTGCAAATGACTGAATTTTGTTGTTTCTTACTGCGGTATAGTATTCTAAAGAATACATATCCCATAATTTCTTTATCCAGTCTACCATTGATGGGCATTTAGGTTGGTTCCAGGTCTTGGCTATTGTGAATTGTGCTGCAATAAACATTAGGGTGCAGACCGCTTTTTTCTTTGTCAATTTAAACTCCTTTGGGTAAATTCCAAGGAGTGGGATGGCTGGGTCGAACGGTAGGGTTATCTTCAGGTTTCTGAGGAATCTCCAGACTGATTTCCATAGTGGCTTGACCAGTTTGCATTCCCACCAACAGTGGGTTAGTGTCCCTTTTTCCCCACATCCTCGCCAACATCTGTTGTTGGTAGATTTCTGTATGTGAGCCATTCTAACCGGGGTGAGGTGAAACCTCATTGTGCTTTTGATTTGCATTTCCCTGATTGCTAGTGACCTTGAACATTTTTTCATGTGCCTGTTGGCCATTTGGATTTCCTCTTTTGAAAAATGTCTATTGAGGTCCTTGGCCCATCTCTTAAGTGGGTTGTTTGTTTTCATGTTGTGGAGTTTCTTGATCTCTTTGTAGATTCTGGTTATTAACCCTTTATCTGTTGCATAGTTTGCAAGTATTTTTTCCCATTCTGTCGGTTGTCTCTTCACTCTCCTGTTTCTTTTGCAGTACAGAAACTTCTCAATTTGATGCAATCCCAATAGTTGATTTTGGCTTTGACTGCCTGTGCCTCCCGGGTCTTTTCCAGAAATTCTTTGCCTCTGCCAATATCTTGAAGGGTTTCTCCAATGTTCTCTAATAACTTCATGGTGTCAGGATGTAGATTTAGGTCTTTAATCCACGTTGAGTGGATTTTTGTGTAAGGTGTAAGGTAGGGGTCTTGCTTCATGCTTCTGCACGTGGAAATCCAGTTTTCCCAGCACCATTTATTGAATAGACTGTCCTTGCTCCAGGAATTAGTTTTAGATCCTTGATCAAATATAAGTTGGCTGTAGATGTTTGGATTGATTTCTGGTGTTTCAATTCTGTTCCATTGGTCTATCCATCTGTTTCTGTACCAGTACCATGCTGTTTTGATTACAACTGCCCTGTAGTATGTCCTGAGTCTGGTATTGTGATGCCTCCGGCTTTGTTTTTGTTGTACAAGATTGCTTTAGCTATTCGAGGTCTCTTGTGCCTCCATATGAATTTCAGCATCATTTTTTCTAGATCTGCGAAGAATGTCTTTGGTATCTTGATTGGGATTGCATTGAACCTATAAATTGCTTTTGGGAGAATGGACATTTTGATGATATTGATTCTTCCAATCCATGAGCATGGAAGATTTTTCCATTTGTTGGTATCCTCTTCTATTCTTTCTTTAAGGTTTTGTAATTCTCATCGTAGAGATCTTTAACGTCCTTGGTTAAGTTTATTCCAAGGTATTTGATTGTTTTTGTAGCTATTGTGAATGGGATTGATCTTAGCAGTTCTTTCTCAGGCATGGCATTACTTGTGTATACAAAGGCTGTTGATTTTTGTGCATTGATTTTATATCCTGCCACTTTGCCAAACTCCTCTATGAGTTCCAATAGTCTCTTAGTAGAGTTCTTTGGATTCTCTAAGTACAGAATCATATCGTCTGCAAAGAGGGATAGTTTGACTTCTTCCTTCTTGATTTGTATTCCTTTGATTTCTTTTTCTTGTCTGATGGCTCTGGCTAAAACTTCCAGAACTATGTTAAATAGCAGTGGTGAGAGTGGGCATCCCTGCCTGGTGCCAGATTTCAGTGGAAATGCTTCCAACTTTTCCCCATTCAATAGGATGCTGGCTGTGGGTTTTTTATAAATTGCTTTGATTATATTGAGGAATGTTCCTTCTATACCCAATTTGCTTAGAGTTTTCATCATGAAAGGGTGTTGAATTTTATCAAATGCTTTCTCTGCATCAGTTGAGATAACCATATGGTTTTTCTTCTGCAGTCTGTTAATGTGGTGAATCACATTGATTGATTTGTGAATGTTGAACCATCCCTGCATACCAGGGATGAATCCCACTTGGTCTGGGTGGATGATTTTCCTGATGTGTTGTTGTATTCTATTGGCCAGAATTTTATTGAGGATTTTTGCATCTATGTTCATCAGGGATATTGGTCTGTAATTTTCTTTCAGTGCTGCATCTTTCTCTGGCTTAGGGATTAAGGTGATGCTGGCTTCATAGAAAGAATTTGGAAGGATTCCCTCTTTTTTGATTGTTCTGAATAGTTTGAGAAGAAATGGGATTAGTTCTTCTTTAAATGTCTGGTAGAATTCAGCAGTGAATCCATCTGGTCCTGGGCTTTTCTTTGTTGGGAGGGCCTTTATTACTGCTTCAATTTCTGTTTCAGTTATGGGTCTATTTAGGTTTTCGATGTCTTCATGGTTCAATTTTGGTAGATTGCATGTGTCCAGGAATCTATCCATTTCTGATAGGTTTTCCTGTTTGCTGGCATACAGGTCCTTGTAGTAATTTCTGATGATTCTTTTTATTTCTGTGGTGTCTGTTGTTACGTTTCCTTTTTCATCTCTGATTTTATTGATTTGGGTCTTTTCTCTTCTTTTTTTAGTTAGTTGGGCCAATGGGGTGTCAATTTTGTTTATTTTTTCAAAAAACCAGCTTCTCGCTTGGCTGATTTTTTGTAATGTTTTTTTGGATTCAACCCTGTTAATTTCTTCTGTGGTTTTAATTATTTCTCTTCTCCTACTAGATTTGGGTTTGGTTTGCTGCAGTTTTTCTAGGTCCTTGAGGTGCACTGAAAGCTCATTTATTTGGTACCTTTCCAATTTCTTGATATAGGCACCTATTGCTATAAATTTGCCTCTCAATACTGCTTTTGCTGTATCCCATAAGTTTTGATATGTTGTGTTGTTGTCTTCATTTACTTCCAGAAAGTTTTTGATTTCTCTTTTGATTTCTTGAATGACCCAGTGTTCATTCAGGAGCATGTTGTTCAGTCTCCATGTGTTTGCATACTTTCTGGGGTTTCCTGAGTTGCTAATTTCCAGCTTCATTCCACTGTGGTCTGAGAAGCTGCATGGTATGATTCTAATTCTTTTAAATTTGCTGAGACTTGCTTTATGGCCTAGTATGTGATCAATCCTAGAGAAGGTTCCATGCGCTGCTGAGAAGAATGTGAAGTCTGTAGATGTAGGGTTGAAAGTTCTGTAGATATCTGTTAGATCCATTTGGGCAATAGTGTCAATTAAATCTGCTGTTTCCTTGTTGATCTTCTGTCCGGATGATCTGTCTATTTCTGAGAGTGGAGTATTGAAGTCCCCCAGTACTATTGTATTGGAATCTAAATCTCCCTTTAAGTCCCTTAACATATCTTTTAGGCCGGTGCCGTGGCTCACTAGGCTAATCCTCCGCCTAGCGGCGCCGGCACACCGGGTTCTAGTCCCGGTCGGGGCGCCGGATTCTGTCCCGGTTGCCCCTCTTCCAGGCCAGCCCTCTGCTGTGGCCAGGGAGTGCAGTGGAGGATGGCCCAGGTGCTTGGGCCCTGCACCCCATGGGGAGACCAGGAAAAGCACCTGGCTCCTGGCTCCTGCCATCGGATCAGCGCGGTGCGCCGGCCGCAGCGCGCCGGCCGCGGCGGCCATTGGAGGGTGAACCAACGGCAAAAGGAAGACCTTTCTCTCTGTCTCTCTCTCTCTCTCACTATCCACTCTGCCTGTCAAAAAAATAAAAATAAAAAAAAAACATATCTTTTAAATAGACCGGTGCCCTGTAATTAGGTGCATATACATTTATAATAGTTACATCTTCCTGTTGAATTGAACCCTTAATCATTATATAGTGTCCCTCTTTGTCTCTCTTAACAGTTTTTGTATTAAAGTTTATTTTGTCTGATATTAATATGGCTACACCTGCTTTTTTTTGGTTTCTGTTGGCATGGAATATCTTTTTCCAACCTTTACTTTCAGTCTGCATGCCTCTTTGTTAGAGAGATGTGTTTCTTGTAGGCAACAAATAGTTGGATTGTGTTCTGTGAGCCAGTCAGCCAAACGGTGTCTTTTAACTGAAGAATTCAGACCATTAATGTTCAATGTGACTATTGATACGTAGTGACTTTGCCCTGCCATTTTCCCGGAAATATTTTCTAGTATATGCTTTGAGCTTCCCATGCTCTTTTACTGGTAGGTGTTCTTCCTTTCCCTTCTTTCATATTGATGGCCGTGTTTCTGTGTTTCTGAGTGTAGCACATCTTTAAGTATCTTTTGCAGGGCCGGACGAGTGGCCACAAAGTCTTTCAATTTCTGTTTGCTATGAAAGGTCTTTATTTCACCTTCATTCACAAATGAGAGCTTGGCAGGATATAATATTCTGGGCTGGCAATTTTTCTCTTAGCACCTGTGCTATGTCTCGCCATTCCCTCCTAGCTTGTAGGGTTTCTGATGAGAAGTCAGCTGTGAGTCTGATTGGAGATCCTCTGAGAGTAATCTGACGTTTCTCTCTTGCACATTTTAGGATCTTTTCTTTATGTTTCACTGTGGTAAGTTTAATTACCACGTGTCGTGGTGAGGATCTCTTTTGGTCAAGTTTATTGGGGGTTCTATGAGCTTCCTGTACTAGGATATCTCTGTCCTTCTCCAAACCTGGAAAGTTCTCTGCTAGTATCTCACTAAAAAGGCCTTCCAATCCTTTCTCTCTCTCCATGCCTTCAGGAACTCCTAGAACTCGAATGTTGTTTTTTTAAATAGTATCCTGTAGATTCCCAACAATATTTTTTAGATTTCTAATTTCCTCTTCTTTTCTTTGGTTTGACTGTATGTTTTCCTGTGCTCTATCTTCTAAGTCCGATATTCTCTCTTCTGCTTCACCCATTCTGTTTTTAAGGCTTTCTAATGTGTTTGTCATTTGATCTATTGAGCTCTTCATTTCGATTTCTCTTCACTATTACACTTTCCTGTTCTACTAGTTTCTGAGTTTCATTTTGACTCTTCCTTAAAATTTCATTTTCACGAGAGAGATTTTCAATCTTGTCCATTAAGGATTTCTGTAGTTCAAGGATTTGCTTTTGAAAACTTCTAAATGTTCTTATCATAAATTTTTTGAAATCCGTATCTTGCATTTCTTCTATCTCATCATCTTCATACTCTTGGCTTGGGGTGTTTTGCTTATTTGGAGGCATCATAGTGTCATCGTTTATCTTGCTCCCTCTATTTCTGTGTTTGTTACTCGGCATAGTTAATTCTTCTTGTGTCACTGTGCGTTTTTTTTTTTTTTTTTTATACTGTGTCCGTGTTAAGTGGACTGCCTGCTGTTGGAGGAGCCTTGGAGGCTTGAGATGGGTGCGGCCTGAGAGCTCTGCCTGGTTCTTCCTGGTTAAGGGTGTGCAAAGGTGACACCCTCAGGTTATGCGTGGTAAATCTCTCTCTTTTTATTTATTTATTTATTTTATTTATTCAGGGGGTAAGTAACACCGCAGGGCAGGGCTGTGCAGAATTGATGGTATTTAGCTTCCAGTCTTTGGCTCCTCTGGACTCCCACTGGGTTGCCTAGGCTACTGAATTGTAGTGACTCAGTTCCTTAACTCTCCCCCATTGATATGTAAATCCAGAGAGGAGGCCTGCTCTTTGTCTCTTGGGAATTCTTCAAGCCTTGCAGCCTTGTAACCTTTGCAAGGTTAGGGGGAAGAGAAACCCCGAAGCTTTTTTTTTTTCCTTCTTTCCGGTAGTGAGTTTGCTGCACTTTCCGGCCCCCCTCTAGATTCTGACCCCCGTTTCCCCACCAATGTCTCGGGTTATTGAGCTCACCTCCCCTTCCAGCGCCGATGTGTGGACTCAGAGCCCTGAGCGTCCCAAGTCTCCCCGCTGTTGTCTGTGTGGCATGCACTCCCCTTCACTTCTTTCATTTTCAACCTAAGCTTGATGAAAGTAAAGGCAGACAAGTGTCTAGACCTAGTGTCTCTTCTGTTGAGGAACAGTGCTTTTTTCCTTCTTACTGTTGAACTCTTTACTTAGTGTACGGTTGACATTATGATCATTAAGTAAACTGAAAATATGTAAAACTTAAGAGGGGGGGTGGTGCTGTGGTGCAATAGGTTGATCCTCTGCTTGTGGTACTGGCATCTCATATGGGCTTTGGTTCTAGTCCCGACTGCTTCTCTTCTGATCTAGCTTTCTGCTATGTCCTGGGAAAGCAGTAGAAGATGGCTCAAGTGCATGGGCCCCTGCATTTGGGTGGGAGACCTGGAGGAGGCTTCTGGCTCCTGGCTTTGGATTGGCCCAGCTCTGGCCATTGTGGCCATTTGGGGAGTGAACCATCAGATGGAAGACCTCTCTTTCTGTTTCTCCCTCTCACTGCCTGTAACTCAACATGTAAAAATAAATAAAAATCTTTTTTAAAAAAAGTGTGGGAATAGCAGATGTGGGAGGAAGAAGGGTTGGAGCATGGGTGGGAGGGAGTGTAAGTGGGAAGTATCATTTATATTCCTAAATCTATATATAAGAAATACATAATACTTGTATAACTTAAATTAAAAAAGACCTAGTACAAGACCATATACCTACCTTCAAACTTTTATTGTTAGTAAAACTGCCTTGCATTTAGTTCCTGAAACTGAAAACTATACAAGACATTCCCAGAAAGGGCAAAGTGACAGAAGGAAGAGAGGAGCTGTATACTATGGGTAGTCTGTCTCAGGTGGTGGAGAAATTGAGATGAAAGTTCACAAAATGAATTTTGACTCAATAAAAATTACTGGGATTTTAAAAAAACCCAGTGATATATCATCAAGATCAAGGTTCATTGAGTAATACGAATTAAGACAATTAAAATCCAAAGAGCATATGCCAGTAAGATCATAACAGTTCGCTATTAACTTGGCTTAGGAAACTATTTTTGGCAGATGACCTCAACAGGACAGTGCAAAGTCGAGATGTTTCATAATTTAGTCAATGAAATAACTTTTGGTGCTTCCTGTGGGTTTTCCTCAGTATATTCACCTGTACTATTTCATAACTCCTCAAGGGAATGCCGAAGACAATATGCATACTGTGTACATAAAAAAATGAGGGTAGTAAATTCCCTTAAAAAGACATGGCAATAAATCCAAAGCATTTTAATATCCTGACTACTCCTGATAAATATTCTCAGTTAAAATTCTGCAGCAAAATTAAAAAGTTGCAGCATTATTTCATATTTACTTTAAAAGCACCATTCCTGTATTTTAAGAATTTTTGATAGGACAATGGTAATAACACAACCATCTATCATATTTTAAAAATCCATGTTTTACAAGTACAGCTGCCTGTTGATGCCTGGGAGCCATATAGTCATTGCTGCAGAGGACAGCATGGAGCACTATACCATTCCTGGCTTTGCAGCACACACTGGATCAAAGGCATCGACATAACTGGCATGCCATCATCTCATGCTAAAGCCTCTGAATACATCTATATAAAATTACATGGATGTGGACAAACCACCTACTGGAGTAAAGAAAAAAATATGCCTTTATATGATCACTTTTCCTTGCATTCCAGTAAAATTAGTTTTTTGTAATACATATATTCCACTTTAACTGTTTTTCATTGTCTAGCTGATGAAAAATTATACTAATTTTTAGAAAAAGTAAAATAGTTTACATTTTAGCTTATTAGAATACATTACAACTGGGAGGAGTATAAGCATGTATGTATCTTTGTTTTAACATTTGCCAACCTGTGTGCCTTCTTATGAATTGTGATGGCTTAAAGTCAACAACAACAAAAGCAAAACAGATAAAGCATTTTCTCAACAATGCATCCAATTCTTCCCTCTAAAAACTTCTGAGAAATACTATTGAAAAAGCCACACTCTGCTATACTGCATTATTTTTTTATTTTATTTCACTTTATTTTTACTTAGTTGAGAGGCAGAGTAACAAAATGGGGAAGGTTTCCCATCCACCAGTTTATTTCCCAAACTCCTGAAACTGCTAGCAGGGGTCGGGGCTAGAACTATGTGCAGGGAACTCAATATAGGTCTCCTATCTGAATAAAGGAGTTGATTCTTTGAGCCATCACTGCTGCCTCTCAGTCTGCATTAGCAGGAAGCTGGAGTAAGGAGCCAGAGCCAGGAATCACACCTAGGCATGCTGATATGCGACACTACCAGGTTAAATGCCCACTCTTTGTGTGTTCTTTTTTTTAAACTTTTATTTAATAAATATATATTTCTGGGGCCAGTGCTGTGCCATAGCAGGTAAAGCCACCGCCTGAGGTGCTAGCATCCCATTTGGGTGCCAGTTTGAGATCGGCTGTTACACTTCTGATCCAGCTCTCTGCTATGGCCGTTGAAGCCATCTGGGGAATAAACCAGCGGATGGAAGGCACCCCCCACCCCCACCTCTTCTCTCTCTGTGTAACTATGACTTTCAAGTAAAATAAATAAATCTTGAAAAAAAATACATTTCAAAAGTACAACTTTTGGATTATAATGGTTTTCCCCCCATAACCACTCTCCCACCTACAAACCATCCCATCTCCTACTCCCTCCCCCATCCCATTCTTCATTAAGATTCATTTTTAATTATCTTTCTATACAGATCAACTTAGTATATACTAAGTAAAAATTTCAACAGATTGCATACACACACACACAAAGTGTAAAGTACTGTTTGAATACTAGTTTTACTGCTAATTTGCATAGTACAACATAATAAGGACAGAGATCCTTCAGAACATGTTGAATATGCAGCACAATGGTAATAAGGAAAGGTAGAAATCAACATAAAAAAACAAAATGTTGGGCTGGTGCCACAGCTCACTAGGCTAATCCTCCAACTGTGGCGCCGGCACTTGGGGTTCCAGTCCTGGTTGGGGCACTGATTCTGTCCTGGTTGCTTCTCTTCCAGGCCAGCTCTCTGCTGTGGCCCAGGAGTGCAGTGGAGGATGGCCCAAGTGCTTGGGCCCTGCACCCGCATGGGAGACCAGGAGGAAGCACCTGGCTCCTGGCTTTGGATTAGTGCAGTGCGCCGGCCATGGTGGCCATTTGGAGGTTGAACCAATGGAAGGAAGACTTTTCTCTCTGTCTCTCTCTCACTAACTGCCTATAAAAAAAAAAAAGACAAAATCTCACACACACACACTTGATTAATTTTGATCAGAGGATCAACTGAGGTATATACCTCATCCTGCACTTCAATGATTTATGGATGGTTTCTCAGGGAACACATGAGAATTTTAAGAAAATAATCTACGTTATAAAGTTTTTACATTTTTTTTCTAAAAAGAAAATTACCCACATGATTCAAAATTCAAAACAAGCGATTATATGTTTAAAACTTTCCTTATCACACCTGCCCCTGGATACCTAGTTACCTTCCCTATAAGCATGCTGTGTTAACAGAGGATTTTCTAATAACAGCCCAATACTGCTTCCCTAACACTTTTCCTACCAATGACACTTTCATGAGCCTATCGTATTTTGTTGCCTCTTTACATAAAACATATTTTACGACTACAACTCTGTATTAAGTGGACTGATACCTAAGAACAGACTCTCCATGTTACTAAGTAAATAAAGCTCTTAACTAAACATGCTAAAATTTTCATAATAACAATAGTCTCCTGGTATTCACAGTGATTATTGTTTCTAGGATCCCCCATGGATACCAAAATCAAAAGCTACTGTTTACATATAACCTATACAATCCTATTTTATACTTTAAATCATCTCTAGATACTTACAATTCTTAATGCAATATAAATACTATGTAAATATTTGCATTACAGTATTGTTTAGGGAATAACAAGGAAAAAATCTGTACATGTTCAGTATAGATGCAAATTATTTTTTGAGTGTTTGCAATCGACGGTTGGTTGAACCAGAAGGTATGTAACTTTTATTTATTTATTTATTTTATTTTATTTTTGACAGGCAGAGTGAACAGGGAGAGAGAGAGACAGAGAGAAAGGTCTTCCTTTGCAGTTGGTTCACCCTCCAATGGCCTCCACGGCTGGCGCACCATGCTGATCCGAAGCCAGGAGCCAGGTGCTTATCCTGGTCTCCCATGGGGTGCAGGGCCCAAGCACTTGGGCCATCCTCCACTGCACTCCCGGGCCACAGCAGAGAGCTGGCCTGAAAGAGGGGCAACCAGGACAGAATCCGGTACCCCAACCGGGACTAGAACCTGGTGTGCCGATGATGCAGGCAGAGGATTAGCCTATTGAGCCGCAGCGCTGGCTGGTATGTAACTTTTGTATTCTAAGAGCCAACTATACTTCAAAACTGAAAAGACGACACAATTAGCAAGAAAAAAATAAAAGATGCATTTTAGATTGAAAAAAATAACAAGCATACCTGTAAATGATTTTATAGTTCATGAGGCTTTAATTAAATCTGAAGGTACTGTCATAATACACTTAATTGACTAGAGTACACAAGTGGGTAAGTGGGCTGTAATGCAATCCAGTGTTTCCAATGCTAATAGAGGATTCCAGTGACAAGTTTTTAATCAAATAAGGTAGTTTATGCACTTTTCATCTGTCGTCACTAATCTGCGCTCCCTTTTCTTATGAAGCAGGGTTCATAGTACAGAATGGGTGATTTTAAAAGAGTTATGGAGCACATTACTTGAGAATGAAACTGTCAGGAAAAAGCTGCAACCTTCACTCTAAACTCAGAAGACAGGGCTCTGAATATGTGTCTGAAATCTTATGAACAAGATAACAGATTCGATGTAGTATCAACATCGTGACCTTTTCCGGCATTTTGGAAGAGGAAAGTGGCATCCTCAGGAACAGAAGAAATACTCAAAGGCTACGGAGAGGGCCAATAGTGCAACGTTAAGTAGGAGTATTAGCATCAGAAACCGAATAATCCACATAAAACATCAAGGCAAATGTAACAAAAAGATGAGTAGTGAGACGGGAACTAAAACTTACCAAACAAGTAAAATAGCATAAAATATCAAAATCATATACTTTCAAAGAGGTCAAAGTATAAAATAACAATACTTTATGACAAAATCCGAGGTATAGGGTTGGCGTTGTGTCAGCGTGAGGTTGGCACGGGTCGGCAGCAGGTCAGCGTCAGGTCGCCATTGGTAATGCGTCAGCTGGGGTCAGCAGCGGGTCAGCGTGGAGTTGGCCTCGCATCACCGTGGGGTCAGAGTCGGGCTGCGTTTTGTCAGCGTGGGGTCCGCATCTCATCAGCGTGGGGTCCGTGTCGGCCGGCGTCTGGTCTGTGGCGGGTCAGTGTGGATCTGAGGTGTCAGGTCTGCGGCGAGTCAGCGTGGGGTCAGCATCGGGTCAGCGTCGGGTCGGCGGCGGGTCAGCGTGGGGTCAGCGTCGGGTCAGCGTCGGGTCGGCGTCCGGTCGGTGGCGGGTCAGCGAGGGGTCAGCATCGGGTCGGCGTCAGGTCAGTGTCGGGTCGGCGGCGGGTCAGCGTGGGGTCAGCATGGGGTCCGTGTCAGCCGGCGTCTGGTCTGTGGCGGGTCAGTGTGGATCTGAGGTGTCAGGTCTCGGCAGGTCAGCGTCCGGTCCGCGACTGGTCTGCGGCGAGTCAGCGAGGGATTAGCGTCGGGTCGGCAGCGGGTCAGCGTGGGGTCAGCATCGGGTCGGTGTTGGGTCAGCGTTGGGTCGGCGGCGGGTCAGCGTGGGGTCAGTGTGGGGTCAGTGGCGCGTCAGTGTAGGGTAGGCAGCGGGTCAGCCTGTGTCTGCAGCGTTGGGTCGGGGTGGGTCTGCGGTACCGTGTTTGTATTGGCAGCGGGTAGGTGGGTGCCGCGGCAGGGGATCTGCAGCGCTGTGTTGGGTCAGCGTCTGTGGAGGCAGCGGGTCGGAGTGGGTCTGCTTGAGGTCAGCGTAGGTGTGTCAGCATCGGGTTGTTGGGGCGGTGGCGTCCTGTCAGCGGCGCGGGTCTGCAGCATCACGTCAGTGTTGGGGGAGGCAACTGACCGACGCGGGTCTGCAGCTATAGGTTAGCGTTTTCGTCACGTAGGTATCAGTGGCAGCGTTGGGTCAGCGGTGGCGGCGGCAGGTCAGCGTGGGTGTGCAGGTCGGGTCAGCGGCGGCGTTGGCGACGGTGGCACGGGCATCCAGTGTTGGGCCAGTCAGCGGGTTAGCATTGGGTTGGTGGCGGCTGCAGCGTCGGGTCCGCGGCGCGGGTCTGAGGCATTGCGTCAGTATTGTTGGAGTGTCAGCCTCAGCGAAGGCATTGGGTCAGCGACGGTGGCGAATGACAAGCCTGGGTCTGGCAGCGGTGAAGCACTGATCTGCGTCGGTGGCAGCGAGGAAGCCCTGGTCGGGTCGGGTCGGTGGGGTTGAATCGCCCGTGGGCGGCAGAGACGCGCTGCTTGGTGTCAGAGATGCTCGGGTCGGCGAGCTTGCAGCGCAGGAAGGCGGTGGAGATGAGAGATCTGCCTGGGGTGCTGCGCTGAAGTGTGCGTTTCCGGGGTCGGTGATGCGGGGATCTGTGTTGTTATTGGTGCAGGTGTCGTGTGTTGGGGGTGAGGCCTGGGTCTGTGTGGGGCCGAAAGAGACCCACAGGTCTGCCTAGGCAGAGAAGCTCAGAGCTGGCCTCTAAGAAGCGCGGGTCAGCAGCGGGGTGTGTGAGAAGTGCCGGTTGGTCTCAGTAGCGTCAGAGAAGAGGGCTGATGGTAGCGGCAATGAGCGAGTCTGTGGCGATGATTGCGGTGGCAACACGCGGGTCTGTGGTGGAGGCAGTGTCTATTTTGAGTGTGTGCAGCCTCCAGCCTAGAGGTTATGGACGTAGACATGGAGCTGACGCTCAAGTTCAGCTGCCTGGCCACGGCTGGCACAAACTTCCTGGTCTTCAAGATGCAGAGGCGGCCTGGCTTCAGGCTGAACCTGGCTGGTTGCTCCTCCTTCTGCACATGAGCAACTGGTGAGTCGGCCCAGCCCTACCAGGGCTGGCAGTGGCCTGGAGGCCCCAACCCAAGGGGCAAGCTCAGGTCACCTGAGCCTGGGAGATGGGTGGGCCAGGTGGGCAGTGAGGTGGACCCCCATTCCGCCACACGAGAGGCAAATGGGGGAGCCTCACAGGAGTGGGGAGAAACCTGGGTGCAAGCAAAGCTTGACCAGACTTAGGGGCCAAGGAGATAGGAGAAGTGGAGGATTTTCTGCTGAGAATGAGGGGCCAAGGAACATGGGAAGATGATGGAAGACTTGGGCATCAAGGTATGGGAGGTAGACCCTGGAGGAAAAGCATGTGTTGTCCCCTGAAACTGAAAAGCACGTTTTGTCTGCACTTGGAGAGATTTGGGAATAAAAATGTGGGTGTACAGTTGAGGTTTAAGGAGAACAGGGTTGGAGGGAAACTCTAGGGGAGGCTTGGGGGCTACAGAAGACCCTGGGATATGGGAGACCCTAGGGAGTTGGGAGCTGAGAACAGGTAATTTTGTGTATCTGCATCAGAGGACACACAGGGAAAAGGGAAGAGTGTGATGAAGGAAGGCAGGTAACTGAGTTGAACTCTCTCCAAACATTACTGAGATAAGCCTGTGATCTTATTGTGTGGTCATTGTTTTTGTGTGTTTGATAATTGGGAGAAACTGATAAATGAGTGAATTCAATTTTTGAGAGAGCCAGCATAGTAAAATGACCATAGAGGATGGCACGAAGAAGGTCTGGAGAACAGATTTGATGTAATTGGTATAAAGGAACCTATCGGGGTTTATAGATAAATTACCTGATAAGAAAAAAAGGTAGTAAGTTTGTTGGGGAAGGAGAAAACAAAAGTGGAATGAAACACAACAGGAGACAAGAGGGAATATTCTCCATGTTTGAAGGCAGAAAACAGCCACTGAGGTAGAGAAAAATTAAATTTGCCAGAGGCTGAGGAAAACATTAGTACTGTTCCACTCAGGAAGAAGCACAGGTGTCTCTCCTGGTTATCAGTGATAATTTTGATTTCAAAAATATTTCTTACAGAATTCTGACACATGATCCTTGGAAAAGCTGTGTAAGCATGAGTGAAGTGAGATAAGTGGTTCTATTTTCATTTCACAGATTAGGAAACAGAAGCTCAGTTCCTGGGTCATGCAGCAAGTAAACAACAGAAGGGAGAATAGAACTGTTCTGACCCCCACATTTTTATGCTTTTTGCTACAGCATGTTGACAGTGGGATGCTGATCTTTAAACAGGAAGGGTTGAATTCTGCTGTGCAAAGGGAAGCCTTTAAGGCAATGATCCCAATTTCCCACCCCCTCTCAAACTATTAGCACATTCTTACAATTTTACTAAACAAGTAGAGAAGGAAGATGACTGAGAAGGAGCACAGGCAGTGTGCATTCATTTATTTATTTTAGGTTATTGTACATACATTTTCTTCCAAGTGTTTGAGTTAGAATTGGAAACAAAAATAGGCATTGTCTAAGAGTTCATGAAGCTCATTTGCTCATGAGTAAGAGATTTCTTAGTAAATAAGAAAAATGATTGTTTCATTTTGTTCCTTTTTAAGTGTAAGAACACAAAGGTATTCCCTTCATCCTTCCCTTCCATCCTTCTTCCCTCCCAACCTGCTTCCATGTACAATTCTTTTTTTCCCAGTTAAGTTTACATTATATTAAAACACTTAATACTTCCATGAATAAGAAGTTTAACAAATAAAAAACAAAAAGACTCTGCTTAGTGCAAATCTAAAGTGACTATACACTACAATTGAATGGAAAAATGACAATTTCACCATATACAACTTTTTTGTCAATTAGTTATGCATAATTTATTTCAATGAAATAGAACCAATTACTGTGTAACATCTGAGTATTTCTTGTGTGGTTACAAGATTATAATTAAGTATATTTAGCCTTTAAGGAATTTCCTCTCAACAGTTTATGTGCAGGAAAATTTTATGTAGATTGCAAAGCAAATACGTATACATTACATGTTTTGTACTCTATTACCACAAACCAGGGAAAACATCATTTTGGGACTGACTTATTAAGCATAATGGTTTCTACTTGCACCCATTTTGTTGCAAAACAAAACAAAACAAAACCAGGATTTGTGTAACAGTCTATAGCTATTTTTATTTGAGTTGCAATAAGCAGGAGGTATAGATAACTCTTTCATATGCTGATTTAATTTTCTTTGAGTAAATTCCTAGGAGTGGGATGTGGTTTAAATGGTAGGTCTATTTTCAGCTTTCTGAAGAATCTCCATACTGTTTTCCACAATGGCTGTACTGGTCTCCATTCCCACCAGTAGTGGATTAGGGAACCTTTTCCCCCACATCCTCAACAGCATTTAATATTTGTTGATTTCTATATGAGGGCTGTTCTAACTGGGGTGATGTGAAACATCACAGAGATTTGGATTTGTATTCCCGTGATGGTTAGTGGTCCTAAGCATTTTTGCATGTGTCTGTTAGCCATTTGAACTTCATTTTTTGAAAAATGCCTGTTCAAATCCTTTGCCCATTTCCTAACTGGGTTGTTTTATTGTTGTTGAGTTTCTTGGGCTCTTTATATCTTTTGGACTATTAACCTTCATCAGTTGCGTAGTTTGCAAATATTTTCTCCCATCCTAACTGTTGCCTTTTCACTTTGTTGTGTTTCCAGTGCAGGAGCTTGTTAGCTTGATGTAAACCCATTTATCTATTTTTTGCTGTAACTGCTTGTGCTGCTTGGATCTTTTCCAATGAGTCTTTGCATGTGCCAATGTCTTGCAGTTTCTGAATTGTTTGTCTTTCGTAATTTGAAGGTATCAGATTATAGATTAAGATCCTTGATCCATTTTGAGTTGATTTTTGTAAAAGATGAAAAATGGAATGGGAGAGGGAGTGGGAGATGGGATGGTTATGGGTGGGAAGGAGGTTATGGGGAAAAAAGCTGCTATAATCCTAAAGTTGTACTTTGGAAATTTATATTTATTAAATAAAAGTTTAAAAAAGTTGTAACATGGGTCTGATATTATACCTCTGCACATGGAGATCCAGTTTTCCCAGACCCATTTGTTAAAGAGACTATCATTTCTACAATGTTTGATTTTAGTTCCTTTGTCAAAATTTAGCTTGCTGTAGATGTGTGGATTGACTTCTGGACATTTTATTCTGTTCCCTTGAGCTACATGTTAATTATGTGCCAGTACCAAGCTGTTTTGATAAAAACTTCCCTGTAGTGTGTTCTTTTTTTTTTTTTTTTTTGACAGAGGACAGTGAGAGAGAGAGACAGAGAGAAAGGTCTTCCTTTTCTGTTTGTTCACCCCCCAGTGGCTGCTGCGACCCACGCACCATGCTGATCTGAAGCCAGGAGCCAGGTGCTTTTCCTGGTCTCCCATGTGGGTGCAGGGCCAAAGCACTTGGCCCATCCTCCACTGCACTCCCAGGCCACAGCAGAGAGCTGGGCAGGAAGAGGAGTGACCAGGACGGAATCCAGCACCCCGACCGGGACTAGAACCTGGTGTGCTGATGCCACAGGCAGAGGATTAGCCTATTGAGCTGTGTCGCTGGTCCGTAGTGTGTCTTGATATTTGACATGTGATGCCTTTGGCTTTGGTTTTGTTGTTTGAGATTGCTTTAGCTGTTTGGAATTTCTTGGGTGTGCATATGAATTTTAACATCATTTTTTTCTAGATCAGAGAATGTCATTGATATTTAATTGGGATTCTGTTGAGTGTGTAAATTGCTTTTGGTAGTATGGACATTTTGATGATGATACTACTTGCAATCCAGGAACATGGAAAATGTTTATTTCTGTGTCTTCCTCTATTTCTTTCATCTCCATGGTTAAATTTATTCCAAGGTATTTAAATTTTTTGAAGCTATTGTGAATGGGACTTATCTTATAAGTTCTTTCTCAGCTATGACATTGTCTGCATACATAAAGGCTACTGATTACTGGTATTATATCATGAAGCTTTACCAAACTCTCTTATGTGTTCCAGTAATCTCTTAGTGGGTTCCTCTATGTATGGACTCATTACATCTGCTAATGGGTAATAGGACTTCACCTTTCCAATTTATATCCCTTTGATTTAATTTCTTCACATTTTAATGGCTCTGACTAAAACTTCCAGAACTATATTAAAGAGCAGTGCTTAAAGTGGGCATCCTTGTCTGTCTCAGGATATTAGCAGAAATACTTCCAAAGTTCCCCATTCAGTGTGAGGCTGGCTGTGATTTGTCATAAATTGCCTTGTCTAAAGGCATGTTCTTTCTGTAAGTAATTTGCTTAAGTATTTTATAATGTAAGGATGTTGTATTTCATCAAATGTTTTCTCTGCATCTATTAAGATAATCATAGGGATTTTATAATTCTGTTTGTTAATGTGATGTATCACATTTATTGATTTGTTTCATCTGAAACATGCTTGCATACCAGTGATAAATCCCACATGATCCACATAAATGATCTTTCTGATGTATTGTTGGATTCAATTACCTAGTATTTTGCTGAGGGCTTTTACATGTATGTTTATCAGGAATATTGGTCTATAGTCCTCTTTTTTGTTGTATTTTTCTCTAATTTTGAAATTAAGGTGATGCTGGCCTCATGGAGGGAGAATGGGAGGATTTCCTGGCTTTCAGTTATTTTGAATAGCTTCATCAGAATTGGAATTACTTGTTATTTAAAGTCTGGTTGAATTCAACAGTGACATCATATGGTTCTGAAGTTTATTTTGTTGTTAGGGAGGGTCATTATTACTGATTCAATCTGTCTTGGTTATTGGTCTGTTTATGTTTTAAATGTCTTTATGATTCAGTTTTGGTAGACTGCATGTGTCCAGGAATCTATCCATTTATTCTAGATTTTCCAATCTGTTGGCATATGGCTGTTTATGTTAATTCCTAATGATTCATTTTGATTTCCAGGGTATCCATTGTTATATCTCCTTTTTCATATTCATTTCAGCGTTCTCCCTCTTTTTTGTTAATTGGCCCAGTGATGTATAAATTTTATTTCTTTTTCAAAAGTCAGCTCTTGATTTCACTGATCCTGATCCTTTTTATTTTTATTCATTTTTATTATTCAATTCACACATTTTTTTGTACTCTCTATGGGTTCTTAGGTTGTTAATTTCCAGCTTCATTCCATTGTGTTTAGAAAAGGTATATGGTATGATTTTAGTTTTTTTTAATTTGCTGAGTGTTGTTTTGCGGCCTAGCATATGCTTCATCTTAGAGAAGCTTCTATGCACTGATGAAAAGAATGTGTATTCTGCAACTGTGGAATAAAATATTCTGTGGCTATTTTAGGTCCATTTGGACCATGGTGCAGATTAGCTTTGTTGTTTCTTGGTTGATTTTTTTGTCTAATTCATCTGTCTGTTGATGAATGTGAGGCATTAAAGTCCCCCATAATTATTGTCTCTATGTATCCCTTAGATCCATTCACACTTCTTTTAAATAAGCAGGTGCCCTGGCATTGGGTGCATAAACATATACTATAGACAAATCTTCCTGTTGAATTGATCTCTTAATCATCACATAGTGTCTTTCTTGGTCTCTTTTAATGATTTTTGTGTTAAATTGTATTTTGTCTGATATTTGATTGGCTGAAACTGCAAGCTTTTCTTTCTGGTAGCATGAGATATCTTTTCCCATCATTGTAAATTCAGTCTCCATGTATCTTTATTGTTGAGGTACATTTTGTTTTTGTTTTTGGTGGGTAGTGAGTAGAGAGGTCTTGTTTTTTTTTTTTAAAATCCTTTCAGCAAATCTGTATTGTTTAATTGGAGAATTTAGACCATTTACATTCAAGGTTACTATTGATGAGTAACAACTTGACCCTGTCATTTTTCCTATAAATATTCCCATTTGCTTTGGATTTCCATTGTAATTTTACTAGATTTTCTGCTTTCATATTCTTTGATGATGATGACTATTTTCTATGTTTCTCTGTGTAGAATGTCCTTAAGCATCCTCTGTAAGAACATATGAGTTGTGACAGTTTCTTTAAATTTCTGTTTGTTATGGAAAGTCTTTTTTCACTTTCATTCATAAGTGAGGACTTTTCAGGATACAGTATTCTGGGTTCATTTTTGTTCTTTTAATACTTGTGCTATGTCTCTCCATTCTCATCTACCCTGTAGGGTTTCTGCTGGGAGATCAGCTGTCAGTCTTATTGGAGGTCCTCTGAAGGCAATCATGAATTTCTCTTGTGCATATCTTAGAATCTTTTTCTTTACAGTTTACTGTTGAAAGTTTGACTACAGTGTGTTATGGTGAAGATGTTTTCTGGTCGTGTCTACTAGGAGTACTAGTACCTCAAGTTTTTGGATATCCCTTTCTCCAAATTTTCAAAATTTTCTATAATTATTTCACTGAATAGTTTTTTTCCAATCCATTATTTCATTCCACACCTTTAGGAACTCCAACTCCATATGTTGGTTCATTTGATAGTATCCAATGAGTCTCAAGTATTGTTTTTAATTTTTCTAATTTCTGCTTCATTATTTTGGTTCCATTGAGATATTTCTAAAGATTTATCTTCTAGGTTGTATATTCTTTCTTCTGCTTCACCAACTCTATTGTTTAATTTTTCCACTTTGTTTTTCTTAATTTGGCATACTGAATTGCTCATTTCTAATATTTTTGTTTGACTTATCTTCAGTCTATATCTCATGGTAAATTTTCATGCATGTCATGTATGGATTTCTTTAACTTATGAATTTGCTTCTTATTGCCTCTGGTAACCATATGATCATTCTTTGGAATTCCTTTAAAGGTATTTCATCAATCTCTGTTTCACATTCTAGTATTGCAGTATTGTGTTCCTTTGGAAGAGTCATGTTGCCTTCCTTGTTCTTGATTCTTGTATTTCTGAATTTATTTTCAGGCATTGTGAAAACTTTCATTTTTTTTCTCCACTGGTGGGTTTCATATTTGAGCTATGTCTCTGTGCCTTAGTGAAGTGTCTTCTCCTTCAGTTATTACCCAGAGGCATTGCTGTTTTGGGCTAAGAGTAAGCTCTGGCCAGTCCTCAAGCATGGAGTGAGAATCCATAGTGACACCCACATTGGACATGGTAGATCATGCCTGTTCATGTAATCCACACCTCACCTTCTCTACCAACTTGTCCAAATGGCCAGGTTTAGCCCCCATTGGGTAAAACCCTCACTCATGCTGGGGCATGAACATAAATGATCTGTGCTAACCTCCATGTGATCATGGAGCCCTTTGCAATGACCCCACCCCCAAGCAATCAGGGAGCTCTAAGCTACTGGCCGCAGACACAGTGATTGCCCAGAGACCCGGCTACATCCTATTTCCTGTGGTACAGTCATAGAATTCCCAAAGTGACTGTGCACAGGCCCCTGCATAGTCACAGGGCTCATAGGATCCCCTCTGCCCCATGAGCTTGCCCTGTCCACAGAGAGAACAGACTCATTTCCAGATCCACTGGGTGCTCTGACAGTTTGAGCCCCAGAGTTGAGATAGGTTGAGAGGAAGGGGACACGTCACAACCTTAGGTTAGTGCCCAGCCTCCTGTCAACCCTCCTAGCCAGACTCAGTATCCCTGAGGAACAGTGATTTTTCCTTCTGGTAGGACCCTGATTGTGTGAGAGCCACTGCAGCCTCTACTTGCCAATTCCATGCCCATGGATCCTCTGAATTCATCTGTTGAAATGTTGCTCTGTCCTCCCCACTGTGGATCCCAGGCTCCTAGATTCCCCATCTTGCTTGTATTTCAAATGCCTCTCCCCAGGTATGTGCTGGGGCCACTGTTTCTAAGACACTGCAGTCACCTTCCCTTTGGCACAAAGCACTCTCTGACCCCTGCTCAGTAACTTGGTCCTCCAGTCTGAATCCTGTCGTGTGAGACACATGTCTTTCACCAAACTTCATTGCATGCATGATGCTGGCAGGCCCAACCTCAGGGAAAGGGGCCTCCCAGGAAGGTGAGAAACCAACCAGTGAACAAAGGCATCTGCTACAGGGGCAAGTGCTCTGCAAAGGACAACTGCACATAAGTGAGCTCACAGCAGCTCTCATCTCTGAGCCAGCCTTACCCGGGAGACACTGGTAATGTTGGAGACATTTTTGGTCAACCTAGGGAATGGATGCTACTGGCATCTGGTAGGTAGAAGAGGCCCAAGATACTTCTCACTATCCCATGATGCACAGGATGGTCTGCACAGCAAAGAATGAGACAGTCCTGAATAGCAGAGATGTGGTAGGAAGCAGGCACAGGGACACACAGGGCAGAGTGGTGACTGCTGACCTAGAGGCAGAGAAATACCCAGAGGGAACAGTTGCTTGGGCCTGTACAGTGTGAAGGAGCCACAATTGCCCAAGGCTTGGGGCCAGTGGAGTGCAGAATAAGCACTGGGGCAGTCAGGCTGGCCTGGGAACAAAGATCACAGTTGTGGCCCTCAAGGTGGTCGCAGGGAAGGTTGGAAGGCTGAGGAAGATCAGAACCCAGCAGTTGAAGGATGGGTTCTAGATTTCCAGGCAAGTCCAATAGAGGAGCCCTGGATGGTTGAGACAGGAGCACATGAGCCCAAGTGATACTCAGAAGACATCAGACTGTGTTGGAACAAGGCTAGTAGGTGGGGGCCAGGGAGAAGTGAGGTTCCATGTGATCATTCCTGCAGATGTCTTTGGAGGGACCGATTGATGGTGACATGGATCAGGCCCAACAAGTTGGTGGGCTATGCTTAGAGGTATGGAGGGCATACATATGGGCCCCAGAGGATAACCAGGCTCTGGTTCCTCCCCAGGGTGACAGATGGGAATGCAAAGGAAGACACAAAAGGTTGCCTACTGGGGAGCAAGGCTAGAGGAGCAGCGGAGACCCCTGGCACCCCCAGGCCAGATTGCATGGCTCCTGGGGTCCTGCACAGGTGGAAAGCCACCTTATGAATAACATCAGGAACAATGAATGTGAACCTTGCTGAAAACTGAGGACAGGGAGGCCTTGCTGTGGCCTAAAGGTGGAGGGATGGGGAGCTCTGCTTTGATTTGAATGGCCCTTTCAGTGACTCCTGAAAAGAATGAGGCTGGCTGTCGCTATAGGGTAGTGTTACCTCAGGGCACAGATAATTTGTGTTTGGTGCCACCCAGATTTAGGGCTCTGTATGATCATTGTGGTTTTCAACCTGAGCTCTGGGGAAGCTCTGTGCCAGCCATGTGCCCAAGGAATAGGGCATGGTGGGTTTGTTGCCTGGGCACTCAGCATCAGTTGACTGTTTCGGTGCTTGGGAATCCCCAGGGCTGTGTACCCATGGGATCTTGGTTTCTCATAGACCCAGCAGGACACCTTGGGACCAGGTGTGCCTCACAGAGTTTTAGCCTGGAGTAGGGAAGGAAGCAGCTCTGGTTGGCTTTTTCTGAGCCCTCACTGGATAGGCAACTGCAGACTGAGCATCCTTTATCCAGAATGCTTGGAGCCAAAAAATGTTTCAGATTTTTTAGGTGATTTTGTGAATTTTGCATATGCATAAGAAGATATGGGAATGGAACCCAAGAGTAAACATAAAATTCATTTATGTCTAATAAAGACCTTATATACACAGCCTGAGATTAATGTACATTATTTTCAGTGTGTTTGTGTTTTTTTAGATAGGGGCTGCTTGTTTTATTTTTAATAAGGATCTATCTATCTATTGTTATCTTAGAACTGCCATCAGTGAGTTTCTGTTGACACACAGGAAACTTTTAACCAGCCCCTGAAGTGCATCATTTAAGGCCTTTCTGGATGTCCCAAATATTGAGAGCCTGTTTACTGTCATTGCTAGGAAGTTTATCCCTAGGAAGTATTGAAATATCAAAGGGATCACATAAATAAGACCAGTGTCTACTAATAATAATTGATAGAATTAAAAAGGAGAGAATGACCCAACATGGGAAGCAGGATACACAGCAGACTCATAGAATGGCAAATGCCCTAAACAATACTCTGGCCTCAGAATCAGTCCTTAAGGCATTTGGATCTGGCTAAAAAGCCCATGAGAGTTTCTCAGGCATGGAAAGCCAAGACTCTGTGGCAAAAAAAATAAATAAATAAAAATAAAAATAAAAAAATAAATAAATCTAAATGAAAGATCTCTGTGAGTGAGTTCCAGTGGAAAGAATGGGCCATCAAAGATGGAGGGTACCTTTCTCTGAAGGGAGGAGAGAACTTCCACTTTGATTATGGCCTTGTCTAAATAAGGTTGGAGTTTGTGAATTCAAGAGGCTTCCATAGCCTTGGCAGCTCATGACAAGAGCCTTGGGTAATTACTGACATCATAAATAAGAGTTTCAGTTGTTTCTCTTTTTCTTTTCTTTATTTTTTTTTAATTTTTTGCCAGGCAGAGTTAGACAGTGAGAGAGATAGAGAGAGAGTTATAGACAGTGAGAGAGAGACAGAGAAAGGTCTTCCTTCTGTTGGCTCACTCCCCTAATGGCCACCATGGCCGGCGCTGTGCAGATCTGAAGCCAGGAGCTAGGTACTTCCTCCCGGTCTCCCATGTGGGTGCAGGGACCCAAACACTTGGGCCATCCTCTGCTGCCCTCCCAGGCCACAGCAGAGAGCTGGACTGGAAGAGGGGCAACCGGAACAGAATCTGGTGCCCCAACCAGGGCTAGAACCCCAGGTGCTGGCGCTGCAGGTGGAGGATTAGCCAAGTGAGCCATGGTGCTGGCCATGAGTTTCAGTTGTTAACAACAGGAGTCACTGTGTACTTACTCCCCATGTAGGATCTCTGTCCTTAATGTGTTGCACTATGTGAATTAACAGTAAAATTAGTCTTCAAACAGTACTTTATACTTTGTGTGTCTGTGTGAGTGGAAAGTGCTCAAAACTTTCATTAGTACACACTGTTGATCTTCTGTATATAAAGAAATTAAAAATGAATCTTAATGAAGAATGGGATGGGAGAGGGAATAGGAAACAGACTGATTTGTGTGTTGGAGGGTGGCTATGGGGAGAAAAACCGCTATAATCCAAAAGTTGTGCTTTTGATATTTATATTTATTAAATAAAATTTTTCTTAAAAAAAGAAATGTATATTTGGGGGCCAGCGCTGTGGTGCAGTGGGTTAAAGCCCTGGCCTGAAGTGCCGACATCCCATATGGGCACCAGTTCTAGTCCCGGCTGCTCCTCTTCTGATCTAGCTCTCTGCTATGGGCATGGAATGCAATAAAATTGGCCCAAGTTCTTGGGCCCCTGCACCCATGTGGGAGACTGGGAAGAATCTCCTGGCTCCTGGCTTCAGCTCAGCACAGCTCCAGGCATTGCAGCCATCTGGGGAGTGAACCAGTGGATGGAAGACCACTCTCTCTGTCTCTACCTCCCTCTGTGATACTGTCTTTCAAATAAATAAAACACATCTTTAAAAAATGTGTATCTAGAATACATTTCAGAGTGGTGAAAGCTAGCATAAATCTCAGAAAAATTGTAGTGCCAGGATTCTGCTATGCAGCTTGTAACCAGCTATGGTAGTAGCCATGTTACTGATAGAGTCTGTTGACCATTTTCCAGTAAGGGCAGAAGTCCCACTGACCCCAAAAGGAGCATCTGCCATGTTTGGAGTCCCACCTACCTGATGCCAGGTATGGTTTCTAGACAACACAACCTACTTTACTAGGCTGCCCCCACCAGATAATACCAGAAATTGGCAGGTGAAAAGACACTCTAACATGTCCAATTTAAATCCAAATCCTGAGACAAATGCTGGACTGCCAAATGAAATCCATCTGCAAAAGCTAAAGAATTAAATTCCAGCTTCTCCTCCATTAAAAATTAGCATAAAAACATTACAAACCACCTAATGCCACTTATAAATCAGTAGATGTTCACTAACTGGTCCACACTGTACCTACTTCTCTGGCCAAATCCCATTAACTCTTGCAGTTTGTCTTGGCCTCACCTCCCTTGGAACAACAAAAATTGGAAATACCAAAACCATCTATATTTGCATTTTAGGTGATCTTTCTAATCCATGAATTCTGAAAAGAGAGAGTCCCATCTACTGATTTACTCATGAAATGCCTGCAAGGCTAGGGTTGGGCCAAGCTGAAGCCACAAGAGTGGAACTCCATGCAAGTCTCCCACTAGGTGGCAGGAACTCAACTATTTGAGCTATCAACCTGCTGCCTCCCAGGGTCTGCCTTGGCAGGAAGCTGGTATTAGGAGCCAGAGCCAGGTATTGAACCCAGGCACTTTAAGTTGGATGCAGGTGTCTGCATGATTCAGCCAGACATCTGCTCTGAGTTTGAATATTTTTTATCACTTCAAAAACTCATTCCCTTCAGAAGTCAGTCCTCATTGCCCCTCCCCTGCCTGTGCAACCATTAGTTGACTTTCTGTTGCTGTGGATCTCTATTCTGTGGGTTTCACACAATTGGATCACATCCTGTATGGTGGATTGTATTTGTATTTTTTTACTTTGCTATTTTATTTATTATTTGTGTTTACTGAATTAAAACTGATTTTGATACATTGCTAATTATTAGAAGAAATGAAAAATCCTTTCCTCTTTTCCTTTAATTCCTTTAGCACAAATATGTGTACATAATTCCTCTTTCCAAAATTTTTAAAACATTTAGTTTTTATTTGATGGTCAGAGAAAGAGGTCTTCCATCATCTGGTTCACTCCCCAGATAACCATGATGCTGGGGGCTGTGCCAGGCTAAAGCTAGCAGCCTAACTCTCCATCTGGGTCTCCCATTTGATTGGCAGGGATCCACACATTTCAGCCATCTAGCATTACTTTCCCAGGTGCATTAGCAAGTAGTTGAATGGGAAGTAAAGCAGCTGGTATTTGAACTGGCACTTGGATATGGGATGCCAGCATTGCAAGCAGTGTTAGCTTGCTGTGCCGCAACATGTGCCCCATGTGTCTAGCATCATGTTTCTGAGTTCATCCATATCAGAGCAGACCAGAACTTCATTTGTTACTTTTTTAAAAATAAATAAATAAAAAAGTAACAAATGAAGTTCTGGTCTGCTCTGATATGGCAAATGACTGATACTAAGCCCTATTTGTTTTTCGAAGAGGGTGTTTTGCAGCCCCTTCTAAATTGTGTGTCTTCATTTCTGTGCTTCTAGCTATCCATTCTTCATGTTGGAGAATGTGAGCCTTGATACTGTTGACATTTGAGGCTGGCTCATTCTCTGATGATGGGGGTGGCCTGTGCATCATGTGGTATCTGAATAGCATCCTTGGCCTTGTCCCACTATGCCAAAAGCATCCCCTCTACTGTGATGCTCAGTAACATATCCAGATCCACTGGAGTCTGTGTCTGTGTGGGAAGACATGCCAGAGAGCTTTTTGGCTCATTTCCTTCATGAGCCCACAAAAAAAGGTCACAGGAATTCATACTGACAGGGCAACCACCTGCAAGCCAAGAGAAGGGGCCTGTGGCCAAAGAAGCTGCCTTGCTTGACCTAAGACTTGAAGCTTCCATAACTCTGAGACAAAGAACTATGCCCATCTTGGAGTTTTGTAGCAGGAACAGACTAACAGACCTGAGGGAGCTATGAAGAGCAAGAACCAATAGATCCCTGTCCTTCTAGAACATTAGAGCCAGTTTTTCTCTTGCCTGCCAGTATTAGTGCTCCAAAGCTGTCTGCAGTGCTCATTGCCAATAGCAGGGCTATTATAGATTGCAGGTGAAAAGTTGGAAAACACTCATTTTATTGAGCTGGTGTATTCAGAGTGGCTTGTACATTTTTAAATGGTTGTTAAAGTGCACATTTGGCCTAGTGGGTAAGAAGCTGGCTAAGGTGCATGCATCCCACATGGTAGTGCTTGGACTTAATCTCTGGCTCCAGCTCCCGACTCTAGCTTCCTGTTAATGTTCACCCTGGAATTGGCAGTGATCTTCCAAGTCCTTGGACCCCTGTCACCCATGTGGGAGACCTGGATGGAGTTTGTGGTTCCTGGCTTTGGCCGGTGCCAGTTCTGACTGTTAGTGGCATTTGGAAAGTGAACTGCTCAGTGGGAGTTTTCTTTCTGTCTCTTCCTCAATCAAATAAATAAATAAACATTCTCAAAATTAGATGAGTATTTCATAATATACAGCATATGAAATTCAGGTGTGCCTATGTATAAAGTTTTATTGGAACATTGCTCACCCATTTCATTCTGTATTATCTGTGACTACATTCATGCTAGAGTGACATAGCTGAATACAGTCCTTGCTTGTTGAGGGTAATATTTCTTATATCCCCACAGATATCAAAATCCAAGGGTGCTCAAATCCTTTTAAAAAATAGTGTAGTATTCACATAGAATCTATACCCATCCTTCAATATGTTCTAAGTCATCTCCAGATGACTTGTGATATCTAATAGGATATAAATTCTATGTGAATGAGCATTGTTCTGTATTGTTTAAGGAATCATGATAAGAAGGAATCTGTTCAGTACAGATGCAAATAACATAGACCTGACTATGTGGCACCTGTCAGCTGCAGTGACACATTTTTCCCCGAGGACTTTGTGCCTATGTCTATGGAACCTGTAGATGGTCAGGGCTCATATTGTTTCTAGTTCTAACAGTGGCCTATGTAATATGGAGCTGGAAGTGTTTCCTGTCTTTTTCCAGAGAAAGCTTGCTAAACAACCCCAACCCCTTCCCTAGGAACAGGTTTAAGCACCTTAATAAGTTTGACATTTGCAATCTGTTAAGTTGGCCCAACCTCTGTTCTCTGGACATCCTACCCCGTCCATGTTATTCAGGTACACAGAAGGGCTGATCACTTCCTGTGTTTCCATCTCTCTCTCTCTCTCTCTCTCTCTCTCTCTCTCTCTCTCGTGTGCACGCACCTTCATACTCAGGCCTTGCTGATCCCTCCTCTCAGAATATCCTCTCTCATGACCCTGAGCCCACTACACTTTGTCCCATCCCTCTCTCCTCCTTGCTGGGTCCCCTGTCAAACTTGCCTGATGAGAAAAATGTGGATCTTTTCTCTCTAGGAAGCAGCTCTATGTTTTGTTCATTCCTGTTCAATTAGAGGCATACAGTACACACAACCTCTGAAGAATGAATAATGAGCTCCTGGATGATTTTAGATTTTTGCTTAATGAAGGTGAAGCTGTGCCCACACCCAATAGAGTTCTTTTCACTTTTATTGTCTCCCAGCTTGGGCATTAGGCTGTGTCTCATTGCCCCTGTGATGATAGCTGGTGCTCTTGCTGATGAGATGGCTCAGCCTTGCTGAGTTGTCCTTGGGCATTTGCTGGCACAGGTTCCTCATCAGCTTTCCTGTTCTTGTGTAGAGAAATGAACTTGACCTTTCTTCCTGTGGCACAGAAATCCTGCTGATTGCCAAGTACTCCTGATGGTGCCAAGATGAGAAGAAAAAAAGTATAAGGTCAGGAATAATAGGACCCATTTCAATGAAAAGTTTTTTTTTTCCTCTTAAGTAAGCATTTTCTAGAGAGGAAATACCAGGCCAGAGAAGAGGGACAGTGGCTCTATTTCCTCCTTCCTCATTGTCTTACCTCTGTGGATTCTGCATTTATCCTCCTGCCCTGTGTCCAGGCAGTGTCAGAAGGTGTTAGTCCTCTCAGTGAGTGGAGCCCCAGGCTAGGGACCAGATATATGCTTTGGATGCAAGGATGTGCAGGCCATGAGCTGAATTCTGTGTCTAAAATCAGAGTGTGTTTATTTCAAAGTTGGAAAGAGCTTTCCATCCACTGGATCACTCCCCGATGTCTACAACAGTCAGGGCTGGGCTAGGGTGAAGCTAGGAGGCAAGAACTCCATTTGATTCTGTCCTTTGGGTGGCAGGGGACCAAGTAGTTGAGCTTTCATCTATCTCCTAAGGTGCCTGTTTTCAGGAAGCTGTGATCAGAAATACAGCTTTGACTTGAACCCAGGTACTCTGACTTGAGATGGGGGCCTTGTAATCAATGTCTTAACTGCTGTACCCAAAGCCCAGAGTCTCAGTTGTTGCTGTTAAAGTGTCTCAGCCTTATGGGGTACCTGTCTGTCTGATGTCCACATGTGGGTCTCAGGTTACTGTTCACAGCCTTTCCTCCTTGTTGGTACTCAGCAGAGCCCCTCTGAGACCTCAGATTCCAGGGTCTTCCATGTAGGAGGTCAAGCCCATAATAGACTTTTCTCACTGTGTGCCTGTGGCAGGTATGAGGTCACAAATTTGCAGCACTATCTTAGCCCCAAAGGAGTCAAAGATTTTATGCCCCAGGGCTTGTAAATCTGGTACATGATCTTAGCTGTGTTCACCCACATCCTTATTCTTGAGCACAAGCTATAATCATCATTGTCACAAACAGGTGGGCAGGCATTTGGTACAGCTTTTAGATTGCACTTGGGGTTGAATCTCTGGATTCAAGTCCTGGCTTCACTCCCATCCAGCTTGCTGCTGATGCAAACTGTGGGAGGCAACAGGTGATGCCTCAGGTATGTGGGGCCCTGTTATCCATGTGGGAGACCTAGTTGGAGATTCTGGTTCCTGGCTTCATGCCCCTGCTGTGGGCATTTGGAAAGTGAACTAGCCAATGGGAACTCTCTCACTCTCCATTTGCCTTCAAATGAAGTGGAAAAACAAACAGGAATATTCTGATTTTCCAGAACCTCAAAACTGCTTGCTTCCCCACTGACTGTGACAGCTGGAATCTGATGTCCTTCTGGTTATGCAAAGTCATTACTCACAATTTTAGAAAGTTAATGTGCATGATGGGATCCTGTACCTGGACTTATAGGTGGACCCCTCAATTTCTATCCAGTGGCAGGGCCTCCCTGTGGTTTGGTTATGTCCCTGAGATGCCACCACTCCTGCCTTTGACTCATAAGTTCCTGCACAATTCGAGAGGCCTCCAATTGTCTCTGGATTCTGAGCACCACTTACCAGGCCTCTGAACTCACTGTGTCTACAGATGTAGCTCATACTCACTCTTGGGGTACCCAGGGCAACTCTCCAGCCCTTTGGCTGCATCCAGGTCCCTGTTAATTATAGACATGGGTCATAGTTGCAGTTACCACCCTCATTCACATTGGCTGACCCAAATCCTGGCTCCAAGATTTAGCTGAAGTCCCTGTCTCACTACATCACTGTCACCTCTGTGACACCTCTGTAACCCTGCGGCCTCTTACTTGCTCCCTTCATAGAAGAAACATCTGACCTCTCCAGGCACCTATAAATGTGCAGGATCATAATTCCAGTGTATTGCTGAGTACCTGCAGGTGATGGAATGTAGCAGGCAGCAAAAACAGATGAATTCTGGGTGTTGCTAGAGGAGACAGTCATGCATCACAGATGTACAAACAGGTGTGGGGGTGACAAATGCTAGAGCAAAAGAGCAGTGGCAGGATGGTGTAGAGTAGGTGATTGCAGGAGCTAAGGAGAGAGCTGCCTGACTGGAGTTGTCTGGGTGACTGAACAGAGTAGGTGAGGGTTCAAAGAGATGACAAAGATAAAAGCAGGGGCCCTGCAATGCATGGTCAGAAGATGCTCGTAGGCACTCAGGCCTCAGGAGCTGGTAGACCCAGCTGGCCATACTGCCTGAATGGGAAAGTGATTCATGATCATACATGGAGCTGCCGGCATCTCAGGAACAGGAGTAGGTGTCTCAGGGCTATTGCCCAGAGGAATCAGTTTTCACTGGTACTTCTGAGAGCCAGGCTAGGACATCCAAGGAAGAAGGGGGTAGGAGTCTTGAGTGCAAGATTCTTAGGGTGGTTGCTGTAAAGGGAACAGATAGGTTGGGACTGAGCCTGAGGGAACTGCTGGGAAGGGAGTAAAGAGACATTGTGATTCCACAGAAAGTAGACCGATGTGGTGTAGCGTGAGGAGGCAGTGTGTCAGGTGCTTTCCTCTGGGATGAGAGCTGGGCACCAGCGCAGACAGAAGTGGTCCTTTGATTCCAGCAGAGGGGTCTTGTGGGGAGCAACCGGACTAGACTGAGTTACTGGAATTAAGACTTATTCTATGCATCTGCTCTCCCACAATATGGCGCTGGGAGAGAAGTAAACAGCTTCCGCACAGCTGCCTCCAGTTCAACTAATAAACTGTAGGACTTGCTATTGATTGGAGGAGAGCAGCGTACTCGGCGTGTGGGCAGCCGAGTTAGGATTGGCAGAGGAGGACTATAAAGGAGGAGAGAGACGGCATGCACCAGGAACATCTAAGGGGAACATCTAGCTGAAGGAACACCCGTGCAGCCCCCGAGAGACCCGGCCGGCGGTGTGCCGCTCCCCTGCGGAAGTGGGGAATGTGGCCAGGGGGAACTGCCCTTCCACGGAGGTGGAAGGGATAGTAGCCAACCCGGGAAGAACCAGCAGCAAACCCGGGGAGGGCCGAGCAGACAAAAGAACAGCGCAGGGTCCTGTGTCGTTCCCCCATGAAGAGGGGGAGCGACATAATGGTGCCGTGACTCGGATATGAAGCCTAGGCTGGGTTTAGTGTCGTTCCTCCATGAAGAGGGGGAGCGACATAATGGTGCCGTGACTCGGATAGGAAACTTAGGAGGGAAGAAATGACTCGGATAGGAAACCTAGGACGGATAGGAAACTTAGGAGGGAAGAAACGGGAAGAACTGGGAAATTACCGGAGAAAGAGACTAGCAAACAGCCTAGGGAAAAGCCGGACGAAAAAGGTGCCGGAAGAAGCTATTGAAAGCCTAGGCATAGACTCAGATACGGACTACGGACTACGGGGGGAAGCTGGGAGAAATCTCTAAGGTCGAAAGCAAAAGTGAAAGCTAGAACAAACAGACTCGGATGCGGACTGTGGGGAGAGGCCAGGAGAAATGAGGGAGGAGTATTGTTGGAGGAAAGCTTGGGGAAACATACCGGGGAGAGAAAAATGTTAGGGAAATTGAAGCCGTGGGGGGCAGGCCGAGGCGGAAACGTAAGCCACTTTGGGATTCTCAAGTTAGCCCGGGAATAGGGGGCGAAAAGTTGAAACCAGAAGCTGAAACGTAAGCCAGATTGGGATCCGTCTGATTAGCCCAGGGAGCAAAGGACGCGGAGATGTAAGCTGGGTTGAATTCGCCAGGCTAGCCCGGGGAACTTAGATTGAATGCTAGTGGCGGACACGTAAGCTACACTGTGTGACTCGCGGAGGCTGCCGTGCGCAGAGAGAGCGTGCGGGGCACAAGTAGATAGGGAACGGGGCTGGCGTAGGCCGTGGTGCAGACGCGAAGGGCGTGGAAAGCGGAGCCGCGCAGATGAGAGAGGCGCTGGCTGAAGCGGCGCAGAGCCGGGAAGCTGCAGGGATAAGAGAAATAGAAGTTTAGAAGCAAAGTGAGAGAAATAGGAATGCTGGAAGATAGAAGTGGAATGGGAGAAATAGGAATGCCCGGAGATAGAGAAATAGAGAAATAGAAAGGCCTCCCTACAACACTGCAATGTGAGAGCTTGGATTCGGTCTGCCTGATTAAGTGAGGCGATGAGCACGATGAGCACCTGCGGCGGCTAGCAGCTTATGCGCCGCAGGTCACCGAAGACAGGCACGAATTAACATCAGTAAGGCCTCCCCACAAAAAGGCAATGAGAAGGCTTGGATTCGGTTTGCCTGATAGGGCTTGTAAGCCCCTGCAGGCTCGACCAGAGCATGCGCTGCAGGGCACCGAACACAGGCACGCATCAGCGCCTAAAAACCTCCTCACAACATGGCGAAGAGAGGACCCGGATTCGGTTTGCCTGATTGATAGGACTTGTAAGAGCCTGTGGCAACTCTAGCAAGTAGAGCAGAGTGTGTGCCGCGGGACACCGAAGACAGGCGCGTATCAACGCCAAAAAATAAAAAGAAAGGGGGATCTGTGGGGAGCAACCGGACTAGACTGAGTTACTGGAATTAAGACTTATTCTATGCATCTGCTCTCCCACAATATGGCGCTGGGAGAGAAGTAAACAGCTTCCGCACAGCTGCCTCCAGTTCAACTAATAAACTGTAGGACTTGCTATTGATTGGAGGAGAGCAGCGTACTCGGCGTGTGGGCAGCCGAGTTAGGATTGGCGGAGGAGGACTATAAAGGAGGAGAGAGACGGCATGCACCAGGAACATCTAAGGGGAACATCTAGCTGAAGGAACACCCGTGCAGCCCCCGAGAGACCCGGCCGGCGGTGTGCCGCTCCCCTGCGGAAGTGGGGAATGTGGCCAGGGGGAACTGCCCTTCCACGGAGGTGGAAGGGATAGTAGCCAACCCGGGAAGAACCAGCAGCAAACCCGGGGAGGGCCGAGCAGACAAAAGAACAGCGCAGGGTCCTGTGTCGTTCCCCCATGAAGAGGGGGAGCGACAGGGTCTGTCCACAGGGCCAGAGCAGGATAGGTCCCTCTGTCTTCCCAGTGAAGCAAGATCCCCAGATGAGACTGAAGAGGAGACCAGGCCCAGGAGCTGGGAGGAAAAACAGGAGGGTAGGGTCCAGGAGAGGACTGGGGACAGAATAAGGACTGCATGTGTTCACTGGAGCTGGGCTCCGTGATGGTAGCATGACAGCCAGTGTTTCTTCTGTCCATGTTTGGTCTCAAGAGTGCAGGCATAGAAGGGGACCTGATATCAGGCTGTCACCAAGGGTTATGACCATGTGGGCAGAGGGCCTGAGCACTGAGTGTGCCTCAGAGGAGGGGACCTAAGCTGGACCAATCATTTTGCGGCCAGGAATAAGTAAAGGTTCAGACATGCATGTGGGGCAAGGTGCTATTAGGATTACATCTACAGGGACTGGGCTGGGGAAGCAACCTGCAGGATGTCAGTTATAGGTCTTCCTGCCCCTCCTTCACCCTTTGTGTACTTGTTACTTTGAACTTGGGCATTATGTTTTGATCTTGGCCCCTCCAGAACTCAGCAGCTCCACCACATAAATTTACATACAGTGTTCATCTCCTAAGTGTTCTTGCATACAATGGGTGTCCCATACACACTTGAGGACGCTGAAGGGTGTGCAGGGCAGTTCTTCTTGTTCCTGTCATTGAGTGGTGAAATAATTGACCTCTTCAAACCAAACCAACAGATGCTGTAAACACTCAAAGGGCAAGCTCTGAGATCTGGGACCCTTTGTATCACTTCTTAGGAGGAGGTGCCAGGGTGTTCTCAGCCATCCCTGTTCCCAAACACCAGTGGGTCTGTAACTATAAGTCCTTTCCCTAATGTGTGAGCTTTGCAGCACAGTGTATGTGTAATTAGAGCCAACCATGGTTGGTTGTTTGCAATGTAAAAGGCTAGACCTCAAGAGAAGCATATAGGAGAGCACTGGGCATGTCAAGTAACATGGCCACAGAGAAGGGGCTGTTCCAGTGGGTTCTGCTGCAGACGAGCAGAATCCGGACGAGCTCAATACACTGTAATTACCACTTAGCCAGCAACAGTCTGTTGCATCCAGAGATGAAACCTTGCTAAGATGTAATTTTTATAGCACTCATTTTTAATTAAGCAAAGATAATATGCTGAATAACTATTGAATGTCAAACAAAAAGCCTGTCTGATATTGCTTTTGAGAATTTCCACTCAGAAAAAAGTGGGAGTTTTCACAATAGAATGTTGTGATGGCACATAGAGACTGTTGATATTTCAGATACAGTTAATGACATTTAAAAAAAATATAACTCATTCCTTTCCCTGCACCCAGCAGTACCTCATGTTATATAATTAGAGATACAGCAATCACAAATGACATTTTAACTTGTAAAATTGTGTGATGTTACTTACCATTTGGAAATACAGGAATAAGAACCTGGCCCCATTTCACCAGACATGAATTTCTAGTAGAGTAGTTGTTCTCTTAAGAGTTGGTATCATGGTGTATATGAACAGTTCCTCTTGTCATCCCATCACTGGTTGCTACTAGCCAGTGGCCTGAATGTCTTTTTTTTTTTTTTTTTTGACAGGCAGAGTGGACAGTGAGAGAGACAGAGAGAAAGGTCTTCCTTTTTGCCATTGGTTCACCCTCCAATGGCCGCCGTGGCCGGCGCACTGTGCTGAACCGATGGCAGGAGCCAGGTACTTATCCTGGTCTCCCATGGGGTGCAGGGCCCCAGTGCTTGGGCCATCCTCCACTGCACTCCCTGGCCACAGCAGAGAGCTGGCCTGGAAGAGGGGCAACCGGGACAGAATCCGGCGCCCCGACTGGGACTAGAACCCGGTGTGCAGGCGCTGCACGGTGGAGGATTAGCCTAGTGAGCCACGGCACCAGCCTGAATGTCTTATGTTGCTGTATTGGTCAGGATGTCTGCAGTTTACATTTAAAAACTGGTTTGTTGTGTCACAAGAGGTGACTAATGGTGCATACCTCTCTTTGTATCCTCTTCAGTGGGTTTCTCACATGTTCTTATTACTAACCCCTTCTCAATGTATGTTTTGCAAATATTTACTCCCTTTCTGTTCTTGTCTCTTCACTCTAGTCATTGTATTCTTTACTATGCAGAAGCTTGTTAACTTGATGGAAGCACATTTGACTATTTGTTTCCTTTTCTGTGCTTTTGAGACCATTCAAATATACTGAAGCATTTCATATGCTTTCTTCTATTAGCTCATAGTTTCAGGACTTAGGTTTATATCTTGAACCATTTTAGGTTGATTTTTATGTGTGTTGAGAGACAGGTCTAGCTTCACTCTTTTGCATGTGGGCGTCCACTTTTCTCAATGGTATTTTATTGTGAAAACTATTCATTTTTCAATATGTATTCTTAGGACCTTGTTAAAAGTCACTTGGCTGTAGATATGTGGGTTTACTTCTATGTTCTCAATAATTGACTTTTTTACTAGATATTTTAAAAAATTAATTTATTTGAAAGACAGTTTCAGCAGGGAGACAGAGGGAAAGGGAGAGGAAGGGATGGAGAGAGCAAGAGCTCTCTACTACTTACATAGCTAACACCACTTTAATCTTGAAGATATAATAAACACCTTTAACAGCCTGTCTTGCAAGAATTCAAGAGCCCAGAGGAGCAACAATAGGTCAGTTACATTCCCCAGCTGATTTAAGGAGCAAAGAGCTTCATTCAGGCTGTCCACGTGGGTATAGGGGTCCAAGCACTTGGGTAATCTTGTTACTTTCCTGGACACATTATCAGGGATCTGGATTGGAAGTGGAGCAGCTGGAATTTGAACTGGTGCCCATTTGGAATTCTGTTGCTGCAGACAGTGGTTTAACCCTCTACACCACAGCATCAACCCCCAGGATAGACTTTGGTGTTTGTGTAGACTGCAGATAAATCACAACCAGGAGGGCAAGAAGGTGTAGATCAGGAACAGGATACAGAATTCCCTCGGGATGAAAAATAAGAAGAGAATGAAATAGAAATATCTGATAGTGGAGATCAGAATGATCCATCTCAATGGGACGAATCAGGAGATGTTTGTATGTCTCTAGATGATTAATTGACTTGCCATACTCCTCAAGGATGCTGCATTTGGACAAAATGTGAATCAATAATTTGGATTGTTGAACTTGAAGACTTGTAAAATATGCTACATGCTGGATGAGGTAGCTATATTCCTGTAAAAACTGTAGGATCAAAGCCTTATGGGAAAAAAAGCACTTTAAAAAAATATTTGCACAGGACTGTATAGCAAATAACCATGTCATTGGATTACATACAGTCCCCACATATTCAGTCAGTTATCAAAGTAAAATATTTTTTATTTATAGGATATGCAGTAACTGGGTCCTTTAAAATATTTTACCTTTCTTTCCAGAGCTTACATTTATGTGCCACTTCAACGTGAATGCAGAAAACCCATTTAGGAAGTACAGTGACTGTGACCATCAGTCTAACAATCAAACCACTCAGGTTAGTTTGTACTAGTAGAATTTTGTTTCTATTTTGATTAATTTTATATTTTGATACAGATTTTCAGTGAGGGGCTGTTTCTTTCTAATTTACTCTAATAACAGACCCTCTCATAAGTTAAGATCATTTACTATTAGGATTCTCAGACAGTTACTTCCCTGTGGTCCTCTCTCTGTCATAGTTCTTTGTCCTCATTTTCCTCATTTATTAGATGTCATGCTAAATTTAGCACCTTGACAATGAAGAATTTATGAAACAATACAGGAAGGGGAAATTGGACAGTAACATGTAGCTTTCAAGTTTGGGGAAAAAAGAAAACCTTAGCTGGTTTAAGTAGAACCATCCTGATGGAAAAGTATGTCAAATGAGTTAATTCAAAAAAAAGAGTTAGAACACTGATACTTGTTAGGTGTATAATACATATGAGTTGTTTCATGGACATGAACCAAGAGGAAATGTAAAAGGGGAGTGGAAATGAGGGTGAAAACAGAAAATGAAAGGATCAATTGAAAAAATATATAAAAAGCCTGAAGATGACTGGAATAGTATAATATGGGGAAAAGTGTGAAGAAAAACAGGTTTTTAAATGACTTAAAATATAAAACTTAAATAAGATTTATTTATATTTTTAAAGTTTTCCTGACTACAGGATGGGGGATTTAGATTCATTTTTCTGAATAGTGGTCCCCAAAGGCAATTTTTTTGAGTGCCACATTTTCCATTATGCAACTTGGATTATTTAATCCCTTACAAGGTGGGTGCTGTTGTCTCTATTTTATAGAAGAATGGCTTAGAGAAATTCAGAAACTTGCCTAGTTTAAAGCAGCTATGACAGAGCTGGGGTTTGACCAGATCTGATTCTGAAGCCCGTGCTCTTTCTAGGAGGCTGTATTGCTGCCTCATTGAACAATTGTTCATAGAATTTTAGCTCTTTAAATGAGTCTCTCTATGGAGATTTGTATTTCCCCTATATAACAGCTATGTAAGTAGTTCTATGTCATCTTCCCCCTACCATCCAATACCCTTACAACTAGGACCGGCACCCATATGGGATGCTGGCATCACAGGTGGTGACTTAACCCACCCACAACAGCAGCCCCAGGATGGGGGACTTTCTGTAAGGTGGATGACACCTTAAGAAGGCTGTTCCTCATGAGGAATCTTTTTTTTTTAAAGATTTATTTATTTGAACCTCATGAGGAATCTTAAGAAGGCACTGTATTTTTCTGAGATTAGCATCCAGGTATTGGAAAAAATTACAATACTTGTGCAACATTTCAACACCTACATCTAGGCTGAATTGCCCACACTAGGCCACTGGCCTTTAATTTCCTTATCAGTTTTTTTTTTCTTTAAGAAGGCACCATCTGGGGCCCACACTGTGGCACAGCAGATTAAAGGCCTTGCCTGAAGAGCCTGCATCTGCTATGGGTGCAGGTTCTAGTCCCTGCTGCTTCTCTTCTGCTTCAGCTCTCTGCTATGGCCTGGGATAACAGTGGAAGATGGCCCAATTCCTTGTGCCCCTGCACCCATGTGGGAGATCCAGAAGAAGCTCCTGGCTCCTGGCTTTGGATTGGTGCAGGTCCGGCCATTGTGGCCATCTGGGGAGTAAACCAGCAGATGGAAGACCTCTCTCTCTGTGTCTACCTCTCTCTGTAACTCTCTTTCAAATAAATAAAATAAATCTTTAGAAAAAAAGAAGGCACTATCTTAGAAACAGAGAGTGAGTCCTTCCCATATCATAAATCTACTGGGCCTTGATCTTAGACTTCCTGGCTTCCAAAACAATAAGAAATCAATTCCTGTTCTTTTTCAGTTACCCAGGTCAGGGTCTTGTAACCCCAAAGGACTGAAATATCCTGGAATGTCTTTTCTTCCTCCTTATGATTTGAAGCAGTTTTGGAGGCTATAGATTTCACAATTTGCTCTTACTTTGCCTTCTACACTGGACTACATCAACCCACTACCTTGCAGCTTTCCAGGGTTTTGTTCTATTGTCATGATGTCAGTGACATGGTGTCAACGTGTTGAGCCCTATCATGTTGGATATTCTGAGTGTAGACTTCAGGAGTTCTACCAAAGCCAAGAGTTATTTGCAAATTTTAAAACTAGAAATGAAAAGTCCATTGAAACAGCCTTCAGCTGTTAATTTATCAAAACCTAAATATCAATTACTATCACCAACATAAGCAAAAAGTTTTTGGGGCCCTTTCACTTTAACCAAGTAGAAAGTTTCTTGAGAAAACAACCAAGGTGTATCATCACCCATGATTGGTTTATAGCTTGCTCTGACATCAGATGAGCCATTGTTAAGTCATTCCAATTGCCTTAACAGTTCCCTGGCTTGGCCTAGGTTCTTGTTCAGTTGGCCCAGGAAGCTCTGTGGAGACTGCCTGAAGGACTTGGATGACATTACTGGTTTTCCCTTGTCTTGCCCTTTGTGTTGTTGTTTTGTCTGTGTGTTGTTGTTTTGTCTGGTCTATTTGTTCTTTTTACCCTAGTGGTTATTTTCCTTTTTTTTTCCATTTTGTTTTGTTCTTTTTTCTATTTTTTTCAATTTCTCTCCCCCTCCCATCTTTGCTTTGTATTCTTGTGTCTTTATTTTCTTTAAATATTTATTTATTTATTTATTTATTTTTTGTTGTCACAAGCTAAATGTATTTTATGGTGTGTTCATTTTATCATTCTTGTGTTTCTCCCATTTTCTGATTGTTTTCTCATTTTTAATCCTTTGATTTAGATAGGAACATTATAAGACTTATTGATTAGAATTGTTACCATAGTTACCATAGTTGGTGTTGCTTTACTTAATCATTTTTAGTATTCTGTGTGTTTTATAACTTTTAATTCTTAATTTTGATACAGTTTTAGTGATTAGTATACTGTAGTTCATATAGTTAGCATTATCTGTTAGCATATTCAGTTTGTTAATTTTTGTTTCAATTTTGCTTGTTTGATTTTAATTTGTTTCACAGTTTTTGTTGTTACTTTAGGTGATTAGTAAGTGTTCCAAGTGTCAGATTGCAGGGGTGGGGGGAGGGGGTGAGTATCCCCACAATGGAAGGTCTCACAGCCTTCAACAGTGAGGAGGAGGTCCTGGATGGGTACCAGGTTCTCAGGATCATTGGCCAGGGCAGTTTTGGGCAGGTGAAACTGGCCTATCATTGGGAAAGCAGGACCCAGGTGGCTGTGAAGATCATTGAGAATGGTGACCAGCACTCCTGCAGCTTCCAGCAGTTGTGTGCAGAAGCAGAAATAATGAAGGGGCTGCATCACCCTCACATTATAAAACTGTTGCAGCTAAGGCACACAACAGAGAGAACCTATATTTTTATGGAGTATGCAATCAGGGGACCCTAGGTGTTTTATGATAGAACGAGGCTACCTACAAGATGAAGAGATAAGTCAGCTGTTTAACCAAACTTTATTAGCTGTGCATTACTGCCATATGCAGCACATCGTGCACAGAGATTTAAAGTTAGAAAACCTCCTTCTAGATGCCAATCTAAATATTAAGTTGACCGATTTTGGGCTCAGCTGCAAATTGGCTGATGGAGAATGCCTGAAGTATTTGTGTGGGACCTTTGAATACTGTGCCCCAGAGGAATTCTTAGATGAGGAGTTCAATGGGTACAAGGCTGATGTCTGGAGTCTGGGTGTGGTCCTGTACACCATGGTGACAGGGTCACTACCTTTATATATATATATATATATATATATATATATATATATATACAATTCATTACAAATAGAAAATCAATAACACACTAAATGTATACCAACTTGATTTGAAGTCTTCAGTATGAATAAATTCAACACAGTCCTTTAGATGCAATTTCTTTTGGGTTGACAGCAACACTTTTTGTTATATTGTAAGTCTTGTAAATTCCAATAAGTCTATCTGAAATCTCAAACATGTTGTTTCGAAGAGAAATTATTATGAACTGGGCATTTTTTGTTTGTTCATATATATAAAATGCAACAATGGACACATTTTTTAAATCAAAGGCTGCATAAATTTCATCCATGAAGTAAAGGGGAGTGGGTTTGTAATCATGAAGAGCAAATACTAAAGCCAAAGAACTAAGTGTTTTCTCTCCTCCAGAAAGGTTGAAGATCTTCTTCCAACTTTTCTTAGGTGGTCGAATGCTGAACATGATTCCTTCAGAGAAAGGATCCAAGCTGTCTACAAGCTCCAGTTCAGCGTCCCCTCCCAAGGTAAGCATCTGATAATTTTCTTTTAATTTATTTGTTATTATATAAAAGCCTGCCATAAATTCATTTAGCCTCTGTTTCTGCAGATCTTCATATGCTTGTCCAAAATTATCTCTTTTGTAAGTAATTTTGTCCAATTCTGCTACCTGTTGCAAATATAATTCTTCCTTCTTTTTATATTCTGCAATGGCACCAAGATTTGGTTTCATTTCATGACACTGGGCTTCCAAAAGTGCAATCTGATTTGTTATGGAATCTGGATTCTTGATTGCTTCAAGGTCTTTGGGGCTCAAAACTGAAACCTCTTCAACAGGATTATCTTCTATGGGATGCAGTGATATTTTTGAAATCTCTTTTTGCCAATATTTTATTTTAGAATTATGTTCAGCAATGTGGCCATCTATTTGCTCAAGTTTCAACTTAATACTAAGTGTATCTTTTTGAAGAGCATGTTCATTTTCTTGAATAACTTTCAGTTCTTGAAGTAAATTACGATGTTCTTTCTGGATCTCAGGTAAGGACTCCGCTGCAGTATTTGTATTTTTGATGACCTCTGTTGCTTTATCTTCAAGACTTTTTAGCTCTGCTGTTAGGTCTTCTACTTCTTTCTCAGTATCTTTTATTTCTTTCTCTGTACGAATGACTGATTCTTGTGCTTTTTTAAGATTTCTGTCAGCCGTCTTGATTGCTACCTGGGCTTTTGTAATAGCAGAAGCACATTCATCTAACTGCTTATTTATTTTATCAAGTTTGTCTTGTTGGGCCTTGAGTTTATGGTTATTGATTTCTACAATGATACTGTGTAATAGTTTAACCTCAGCTTCTACAGTACCAGCTTTCTCAGCCACATCATCATATCAGAGATTGCTTTTATCTCCTTCTAGTTAACTTACAGAAAAATTTTGAAAATATCAATAATGTCATGATGTAGTATCCTGAATCTGTAAAATTGTCTTTGGAAAAAAGTATCATTCTCCTTTTGATTTTTATGTTATTTTGTTGCTCTCTGAATCATTTATACCTCATAATTTGATTATTTTGCTATTGCTTCTTGCAATCAAGTTTCTTTTTATATAATCTATCAAAGAAAAGGTCTTGAATATAAAATAAGGTTCTTTTATTTGATATTTGAGTCACACAATTTAAGATAGATTTTGGTCAACATTTGAATTAATATTTTTAATTATGTTCCTTTATTCCATACACATAAATATTAGTGAATCAAAGAAACAATATCAAAATTCAGACACAAAAGGAGTCTCTTTGATGGAAAGCTGAAATTTAAACCAAGATTCCTTTATTAACACATTAGGAGCCTGTGCTGTGGCATGGTGGGTAGGGGCATTGCCTGTGGTGCAGGCATTCCATGTGGGTGCTGGTTCATGTCCCGGCTGCTCCTCTTCTGGTCCAGCTCTCTGCTATGGCCAGAGAAAGTAGTAGATGGCTCAGATCCTAGGACCCCTGCACCCATATGGGAGACTCAGAGGAGGATCCTGGTTCCTGGCTTTGGATCAGCACAGCTCAGGCCATTGCAGCCATTTGAGGAGTGAGCCAGTGGTTGGTACACCTTTCTCTCTCTCTCTGCCTCTGCCTCTGCCTCTCTGTAACTCTGCCTTTCAAGTAAATGAATAAATCTTTTTTTAAATGCAATAAATCCTAGAAGCTGATGTAAAAACCAAAGAATGACTGATAGTGATTCAATGTGCTTTCTTAAAGGATGATGAAAAAAAGCTTGAAGATGCTGATGATATAGGAAATAACCTCACTGAAATTACTCATGGTCAGATGAGTATAAAAGAGATCAGCATGCAGAGCATCAGGATGTGGTAAGTGATTGCAGGTTACATTTTGTCATAATTTGGCTCTTGACACTTTTTATGTCTTGGGTGGAGTGAGGTGAACAGTCTCTCCTCATGGCAGTAAAAGTGTGGGAGTTTGAACTTTCTTGCTGAAGCTGCTCAAGTGCTGTACTAATTCTACAATGAATTTATAAATTCATTGAACCAGGAAGTATGATTTATTATCTAAACATTCAGCACTGCATGCCAGCCTGCATACATAAACTGAAAATATGTGTGTAAGGAAGAGGATATCAAGCCAAGTAGAGCAGTCCCAACCTCTCCTAATACAGAATAGGAACTTCTCAATGTGAACTGAGATGTTAAGTTTATTTTCTTTGTTTTTCATGCCTTTAGGGAAAGTTCACTTGAATCATTTGACTTTGACCATTTTCTGCCTTTGTTACTTTGCCCATCATTTAGCCATCTATCCCTTTACATCCTAAGTGGGAATATTGAAGATGCACTGAATGATCATGCCTCAAGGTGGTTTCTTTTATTGTTGATCCTCATTTCTTACATACTTGACATTTCTCCTATTCCTAACCTGCATCAACTTCTTTCCCCTCAGATAGAAAGGTATCAAGGGATATGTTTCATTGACCTTTTATCTTTTCAACTTATTACTGAGTGTCTCTATGGAAATTGTAGTCATGTTTTGTTTCTTTCCTGTGTGCAGATATTGGGAAAAAATGTTCAGAGACATGAATGGCATGCTTTCAATGAACACACATCAGGACATTGAGATGTAAACTACCTATACTTACTATAGGATTCTCATTGTATGCTTTAGATTTGAAGCAGAACAGTACATTATATTGTAGAAAGTCAAAATTGTGTGATATATACATGGAGTTTTCTTCTGGGAATTAAGTCATTAATGTGAATGTTTGACACTAGTCACTCACATATCATGGGAGTGAATTTGAAGTCTGAAGGCAAGGAGGTTTAGAAGAAAAAGCTCAGCTAAATATCAAGAGGGAGGAGCTCACAAAAGTTACTCCTTTTGATGACATAAATCAGAGAACCGAAAAGATTACTTTGCTTTCAAGTTTTTAAAATATATGTATTCTAGCAGAAAATATGTAAAGTACAATTAACCAACCATTTTAACAAAAAGCAATTTTAAACATTCACAATATTGTACAACCGTAACTTCTTGAACATCTCATCTTTCTCTTAATAATTTGAGATATAAATGAAGTGGAGGAAGATAAGCAGAGAACCTGAACTGCAGTGTATGGAAACTGGAAGAAGGTATGTTGTTTTTAGGGTAGAAAGCCCATTATGGAAAATATGAGTTTTCGCTGAGCAGCAGAATGGCTTTCTGTCTCTAGGATCCTCACCCTTCTCCTCTACTTATCCTAACCAAGTGTTTAGCTACAAATTGACACACAAACATAATGGCTTTATTCTTTACAACAACTAAAAAGAAACCAAGAATACAAATATAATACATTGAGTTCTGTGATAGCCAAACAAGAAGCTGAATTCAAATTAGTGGAGATGAGTGTGACTGTTCTTTATGAAAATTATATAGAAAGAGGGGCTGGTGCCATGGCTCACTTGGTTAATCCTCTGCCTGCGGTGCCAGCATCCTATATAGGCATCGAGTTCTAGTCCCAGTTGCTCCTCTTCCAGTCCAGCTCTCCTCACTACTGTGTCCTGGGAGGGCAGTAGAGGATGGCCCAAGTGCTTGGGCCCTGCATCTGCATGGGAGACCAGGAGGAAGCACCTGGCTCCTGGCTTCGGATCTGCAGCCATTTGGGGGGTGAACCAACAGAAGGAAGACCTTTCTCTCTGTTTGTTTCTGTCTGTAACTCTACCTGTCAAATAAATAAAAAAATAAAACTATACAGAAAGAAAAGTGGTCAAGGAAGGGTAAGTTGTTTCTCTATTCACTGATACCAGCACATTATATGAAGCATTTGTTGTTCAAACTAGGCTCCTGCAATTACTTTATAAGGGTTTCTACAAAAACCGGTGTGAATTCAGTTAAAAACAGACTTTTTTTTTAGTTTTCTTGCTTTGATTTCTGTAACTTGCTTTGCTGTTTCAATCATAAAGCTTTTTGATACTTATTTGTGCATATTGGAGACTGGAAGAGCATCATTAACTTCATTGTAGAGAGCTGGCAAGGAACCACCAGGAGCTGCTGGAGAAGGAGAGGCAGCCGTCAGAAAGCAGAGGACCTGAAACTGGAGTTGGAGAAATGCTGAAACCAAGTGGATTCATAGACTGAAAACCCAGTGCTCCAGGTATCAGTGTTGGATTCTGTTTAACTCTGAATAATGCTTAGGCCTGATTAACAGAGAAATGTAAACAAATGATCTGAAGACACACGGAAAGAACTCACATAAGGAAAAAACACAGCAAGTGAAATTATACTAACTGCTAGAAGATGTTGGTTATTAAACACATGCTGATCCCTAACACCAGCTGAATGTTGCTGGGGGTGGTGATTTTTGCCATTGTCCTTAGGAAGGCAGTTCTCTGTAAGACAGGTGACATCCATAACACATGATTGTGTCATTCTATAAATCCAGTTGTTGCTACTCTTGAGAAATAGGGAAATGTCAGGAAAAGAACAGGGCTTTATGAGAAAAGATATTCAAGGTAGGATCAACTAGGAAGATAGTGAAAATGGGTAAGGGGATTGAATCAACTCAGAACCCTGCAGGTTTATACTCTGGATAAGGAAATGGTACAGCAACAGCATAAATTCCACTGTGTCTTTAGAACCAAGATACTTGATCTGTGTGAATGTATTGTGTACATGTGTGAGGATAATGGTCACATGGGCACATGATGTGAAATCATAGCAAAAACTGTTCTTCATCTGACGAAAGTGAATCTCAATCCCAGGAGGAAAATTCAGGAACTGCAGGGACATCAGGAGCAACAGTGGTCCATTGTCAGAGACCAGGTAATCTGCATTCTGCCCAGTCATCGCAGAGTCCTTCAGCCCCTATGCAGATGATTACAATCCCCCTTAGGATCCATCAGTTTTCTTTTTTTTTTTATCTTTTATTTAATGAATATAAATTTCCAAAGTACAGCTTATGGATTACAATGGCTTCCCCCCCCATACCGTCCCTCCCACCCACAACCCTCCCCTTTCCCACTCCCTCTCCCCTTCCATTCACATCAAGATTCATTTTCGATTATCTTAATATACAGAAGATCAGCTTAGTATACCTTAAGTATTTCAACAGTTTGCTCCCACACAGAAACATAAAGTGAAAAATAATAGATGATTTTTTTAAAATGATGATGAAATCAGATCAGACCTATTGTCATGTTTAATCCCAGTGAGAGTCAAGTTGGGAATTGATAATTTCTTTCTTTCTTTCTTTCTTTTTTTTTTTTTTTTTTTACAGAAGATCAGTTTAGTGTACATTAAGTAAAGATTTCCGTCGTTTGCACCCCCATAGAAACACAAAGTGAAATATACTGTTTGAGTACTCGTTATAGCATTAAGCCTCAGTGTACAGCACGTTTTCATTTTCTGATGTGTTCCCTTCTTCAGGTGGCTGTTTGTGAAAAGCCTCAGGGCAGCTTGGTAAGAATTTTCCTTTTCCTCCTTCTTTGTGCCCAGCCTTCCTCAACTATACCTACACAGGCTTTCCCCTCTCAGCTCAAGCCTTGTTCTTTAGAGAATGAGGAGATGGAACAAATGAGGGAGTACATGCTCTGGAACCACAGGTGCTGGATGGGGCTGTTCTAATTGTTACTTAATGCATTCATTTTCTGTCCTCAAGATTGGAAATAATGCAAATATAATTGGAGACACAAACGCTCAGGAGGCAGAAGCCAGGGTCTAACTGGGAGAGGCCTTTCTGGAAAGGTAGGATCAGTGGGAAGTTCAGAGCTTCACTTCCATGGCAGAATCCACACCCCTGCCTGTTCTGTGGTGATTGTGAGGTTTCCTGAGAACAGTCCTGTGCACTTACTGAAGATAAAGTGTTCTCCTGCCTGTGGTGGGATGCTGTTTTTCTCAGTTACCCTGGTCCCAACTCGGACTGCATCCCCAGATGCTCCTGATAAATTATTCCAATTGTTTTGAAATTAATATTCTATTACAATAACTAGGAAGCTTTCCTACATTACATTGTTTCTATGTGAAAGCACTTTGCAGTTCCCCTGCACAGCCCAGGAATCTGTATCTCTGCAGAGATATTTGTCTACACTGGAGTTCCCTCCAGGAAGAAATGCCTTTGTCAGGGATGAAGGAGAAGGGAAGGGAGGGGCTTGTAGGAGGAGCAGTTGTCACTTGTTCTGCTCCCTGAACTGACTATGGATGAGACTTCTTATTCCCTTGGGAATCTTTGCTCTCTGAGATTGACAGCAGGTTTTGCCAAAGGATGTTGGTTACTAAACACATGCTGATCCTGTGTATAGAAGATGAGCCCATACATCATGCCCAATGTTCTAAGAACTAGAGGCAGGACAGGAAACTCCTGAGAAAGTTCTCCCAAGAGTAGCTGGAACTGTCAGTGTGGAGGGTGGCCTTTTCCCTTCATTCTCTGCTCTTAGTATGAAAATAAAGAGCTTCAGTGAGAAGGGATTGGGCTGGCCCTGGACATGACTGCCCTCTTGGAATTTCTCTTATTTCTCTGTGAGTTTGAGTTTACTAGGATTGGAGTGTCCCTTTCCTGAGTTAGTAGACACAGGCAGTGAGGGGGTAGTGACAGCATTTTCGGCCCTGGCTTCCAGAACCCCCATCAGTGGTCAGGAAGCAGAGAAAAGGAGCAGTGACTGGCAGCGATGCTGCAGCCATGAAACTGGTTAAATGCAAGGGAGCAGGAGCTGGGACCTGATTCACTGCACTCCAGCTCTGGGTTTTGGTATTGGTGTTTTGCTTGGTTGTATTGGTATTATTTGTCATCTGCCTTAAAGGACCACATGGCTGTCACAGGGCACCCTCTTTCCTGGATGGACCTCCATGCCCTGCTTCATGGACAGCTCTGCTGCAGCATTCATGGACCATTAATGGCTCTGTCACACCTTCATGGGATATCAGTCACCACCTCCAGCCTGGGTGCTTGCAACTCCAGCATTTGGTAAGGTGATCTGCACAGACTTGAGTTGACTTGCAAAGCTTTTCTTTCACAGTGAGTCAATCCAACATTTCCTGGATGATACTGCACATTGCAATTCGGTGATGAGGCTGGCTGAGGGCCTTCACCCCCAGCACAGTGTTCCAACCATTGCAATGGGCTACATTGTTTTCTTTATGTCAGAGTTGCAGGTGTCTGTTCAGATGAGGAAAGTGGTTTCTAAAAGTCAAAATACCAGATTCATGGATTTCTATGGAGCAGTGGGGACATGTTCTTGCCTCTGTGAGGGGTGAGACTTGAACTTATCTGAGTAAAGGGAGTGAATCTAGTGGGAGTCAGCTGGAGAGCAGAGAAAGGGAGGTGGAGATAAGCAGGGGCCATGCAGGAGTCTTGTGCATTCCCTACATGGGGACTACTTCCTGGCAGGGCAGACCACATGAGAAGGACATATGCTGACAGCATGAGGTCACACAGAGTCTCTGCAGGAGTGTCCCCACAACCCAGAGTGGGCCAGGGCAGCGTCCTGGTTGGAGTTCTCGTCTTACCTTGAAGCCCTTCAAGCACAATCTGTAAGAAAAATGAGAGATCCCTATGGGTGTGTCAAGTTTGAGTCAGTGTGGAAGGAGTCCCTGTAGGGCTGAGAAATTGGCTCTGTCCTGTCAAGAGTCTTCATCTACCTGAATTTATGATGTGCCAAGAACACTGACAGTGATGCTGGTTTACCAAAGTGGGCAGTTGCCTGTAGCTCAGGACGAGCTGACTCCATAGGGTACTGAGGCTGACTTGAGCTGCCTGGCCAGACACTGGGGCAGAAGCCTTTATCTTGTAATTAAACTTGTTTCTAACTGACATGACTAAAGTTGTAGTAGAAGCCTTCCCAAGGTCAGAATAAGATAAAGGGAGACATCTGTCCTGGAATTGAAATGTGGTTGTTATCTGCTTACCTATGAAGGCTTCAACTGCAGTCCTCATCTGCTTATATGCAACCATTTTCGATTCAGCTCCTTAGTACAGAGCAATGATGTTAACCCTTGCCAGTCAGCTTACAGCTCAGTATGTGTGTAAAACAAAAATTTCAGTAACTACATAGCATGCATGTACAGTATTGTATAAATCCTGTGTGTGCCATGTAACATTAGAATATCCAATCATATGGATGCAGGTAACCATATAAGGGAGACAAAGAGGCTAAAACCATTCATAAGGGAAAACCCTTCTTTGTTCAGGGCTCAGGATTTTGAATAAGAAATTCCACCTGGGCCTTATGCTGGTGTATTGAAAGACTACTTCCTGTAAGAGGCCTTGTGTCTTGGTATAGAAATCCTGCTACCACACCTCTGTCTGCATTCAGCCTCCTACGGATACCCTCTGACAGCTGTATGTCAGATAAGGGGACTATTCCCCATGCCCCTGCTGTCACAACCCCTGATACTCATTTTTCAGGGGAACTCCTCAGTTCCTCTGCTTTGTCACCTGTGAAGTGAGGATCCTATTGATTTCTGAGGACAGTGTGAGGAAGAGGAAACTAAGTTCATGGGAAAAGGATCCTGCAAGTGTTTGCACATCTTGGGCACTCACTCTTCTCACTGCTCACATGAAAATGTCTTTGGATAAAGTTATCAAAATCTATCCACTGATGTACAGTCAATAAATCTTGGTGTAATAGCACATACTGAGAAACTTGCAATCCCTACTTTGAAAGATAAGGCAAAATTCCCCTCTTTACAGAAGACAAAAAGGAGATGGGACATAATAATAGCTCATGAAAACAACTATAGGACTCTTGTTTCCAGAAGAACAATTTTGAAAGTGGAATAGAAATATGAGCCATCTAAAATATGCTGTCACTGTTTTACACCTTGAGTCCAGGTCAAATCTTCATTTTCTGTGTATGATTTTCCCATTCTATGCTGCCTCTCTATTTTACCTTAGAATTTCTGCTAACAAATTTTGAGTTCCTCTCCATATGTCAGTGCTTTCTTTGTGCAAGTCCACATGATCCTCCTGGGTGTGTACAATGTGATTCTCATTCACAGGCAGAACCCGGTGCTGCAGATAGAAGCATGAGTGTCCTTTCTGGTGGTACTGACCATGAGAGATATTAATGAGCCTTATGGGCATGGGAAAAGCTTATATCTAATTATGGTGGTCATTGTACTAATTTATTCTTTAATGGTCACTGAACACCTGGAGTCTCACACAGATGCCTTTGGTCAGACAGGTGTCTTTCCTAACAAGGTGGCTGATAGGGATTGTGCCCATTAAGAAAACATGAGCTAAAAGCACCCATATTATGGACAGAGAAATACAGAATAAAACTACAGAAAAATGTTTCTTTTACCCTTAAGTAAACAAAATAATTTGAAAATACTGTTGGCATACTTCAGAATCATAGACTCTCCTATGCATTGCTACTGAGCATGTATATGTAATTTGTCCAACCCTTCTGAGAGGTAATTTGTTAAAACAACATTGACATAGCAATGCTGCAAAACAAGGTGAAGATTGGCAACATTCGGGTAAAGGAAGAAGAGAATATCCTTGTGGATAAGGCACCACTAAATGGCATATTGAATAAAGAATTGCCTTAATTTTCAATGCCAGAACTCAAAGCCTTGTTTATATTTTAAAAATTTTGTTGATTCTATTGTTTGAAAAAAAGAGAGAGAAAGAATATCTTCCGCTTAGCTGGATCACTCCCCAAATGCCTGCAATATCCAGAGAATATCCAGAGCAGGCCAAGCTGAAGCTACAAGCCTGGAACTCAACTTGAGTCTCCCATACACATAACAGTGACCCAAGAACTTGCTCCATCATTGCTACCCCTCAAAGTGTGCATTGGAAGGAAGATGGAATCAGAAACAGAGCTGGGAGGAGACCAGGCTCTCCAAGAATACTGGATGTGGAATTCCCAAGATGTGTCCTGACTGCAGCAGCAAACACCTGCACACTGCATAGGTTCCTGTAGGCTGTGATACCTGCTCAGACTCTCCTGTATTTTTTATTTTTTATAGCCTTAGGAAGTTGATCAGGTACTTTGGAGAAATATCTGTGTTCTATATTAGGAAGAGGGTGAAGTTTTTTTTAAGAATTGGACAAGGTTGTGCATTTTTAGGAGAAGTTAAGGCTTCAGATAAATTGTCTTTCTCAACCCTTGATATCACGGGAATGAGGGTACTTCAAAATTTGTGGAAAATGAATTTAGTACATGTTTATTCCAGTGTAAAAATGTTTGAAATCCACAATATGAGAGGTCTTAAAAAAGTGTACAAAAAATGCATATTTTGAAAATACTGCATTTAAAACCAAAAATTAGTGTATGTGTTAATTCCATGAATTTTGTAGTGTCCTCAAGATGATGCTAGGGTGAATATCTCTATCTTTCTGCATGTGTGTGTCTCAAAAATCAATTTCTTTTCATTAATTTAATCTCTCATCTGTCCTAAATGCTTGCAACAGCTGAGAGTAGCCAAGGCTGAATTCTAGAATCCACAACTGAATCTGAGTGTCCTAAATGGGTGACAAAGGCCCAACCTCTTGAATCATCTTCTGCTGCCTCTCAGGATTCATTAACAGGAAGGTGGACCAGAAAGAAATTAGTAGGATCTAGACTGGTGCTCCAATATGAGATGTAGGCATCCCAAGCTAGGGCTTACCCTGTTGAGATTCAATATGTGCCCCTCAAATAGAAATGAATTTCAAAAATAAAAATGATGTGGTGCCTAAATCTATGATGCAGCTTTCTCTTAGGAGTTACACCAAATGATATTTCCAGGAATTTACAGAGAAGACCAATATCAACTAATATATAAACATTTTGAAGGATTTTGTCTTAAAATCACCTCTACATCAAAATATTTGCAACATTTATATGAATAACTTTTATGTTTGATCCATTCCTAATATTCCCGTTTTACTGGAACAGCTTATCAGGACATTTGGGCAGCAAAAGTATGTACTGATCAAATGTAATTATGCACCTGTAGTGCTGTAATAGCAGTAATAGAATTTTGATGAATCTGACAGAATGTAAATCAGTTGGTTTTACAGCTCAAAAGTATAAAAATACCTGTCAAAGCATTTATATAGAAAAATAAGGTCTTAAAATTTTGGAAGTAAATAGATACAGATGTCAGTGGTTTTTAGGAATATTGTCATGATACCCTTAAGAAAAAGTATCTATTATGCACATATTGTTTTCCTTTGTGAGCTCCTTACTTACATCTTCTGGGCTGGGTGTTTTGCACCCAACACAAATGCTGTATAAACAAGCACGGTAGTTAAACTTTTGAGAATGAATGAAGATCTGGAAAAGCTTCCACCAATATGCAACAACACAACAATCAGAATCTCCAAGGAGTAATGAGATTTATTTGGGAACAGCAGAGCAGTGCAAAGAAAATATCTATGCTCTAACAAACTATGGGTGTATTCAAGGAGACTGAATCAAGGCAAAGGTTTAAAAGTAAACAGGAAGAAATTTAAAGGTGCATTAGTGGAGGAGCCCTTGCTGGTAAACATTCTGTCCAGGTCATGTCCTCTGAATTGTTGCGGTCTTGTAGAATGTCAAAGGTAAGTGTTGCAGAGCTCTGTGCAGATGTGTGAGGCCTGCAAAGCACAGGGTGCAGAGTGAAGAGATTTTCAGTTGCCTTCTGTTCTTAAATGTATGCACTATAGATGGGATATAACAGCTAGTGAGATTATAGTATTGCTACTTTCTCCAGAAATATTTTATTACTATCAAATATTTACTATGAAGTTGTAAAGGACTGCTTTTAGTTTGTTTATTTTTTATTTTTATTTCCTCAAAACTATTTCATATAGTATATTTTGAAATATACTATATTTGAAGACAAACACAGAATCTTTGAAGAATTCACTTATTTGCTTCTTAAAACATAAAAAAGAATAATTTTGCATTAGATGCTTTAATGGAAAGTGTTAACTGCATTGAAGTAACAAGCTGGAAGCAGTCACCAGCTAAAGACTCAATGCTCTACTCCCTATGTTCTCATACACACAGCCCTTCCACAATTATGACACACATTTCAATCCAGGATTATCCTCCAGATATCGGTATCTTGTTATTTGCTCATACAATGGAAATTATCAGTGTTTTCACCTTTGTTTATTTTTCTATAAATGATTTTAATACAAAATGCTACTAAGCCACTGCCCTGGCCCAAACTGAGATTTAATGCCTAAGTCATTTCATAAATGCAGAAATAGCTAAATATGAGTCTCAGGTGAGAGGCAGGGCTGGTTTATAATGTATATGGCAATGATTTGTATTCTGTTCATAAGTGACATTCCCGAGCAGCTGTTGAAAGTTGGCACTCTCACAGGGCTGGCATTGTGGCACTGCCTGAAATACTGGTGCAAGTCCTGGCTGCTCCATTTCTAATCCAGCTCCCTGCTTATGGTAAGGAACCAGAGGGTGTGTGACAGGGTGGCTTGAAGTTTCAAATTTTCCCACAATACATAACATGCCCAGGTGGTTATAAATTATCTTTGTTGCTTCAGAGCAGGAACTGTTCCTTTGAGAGAAACAGGAAGTATATATCAGTCTGCTCATCCAGCTATAACTGGCAAATTTCTGGCTTCTGTACTTCTGTTTGCTCGCTTGATAACTTCCAAGGCCACCAAAATGCAGTTTCTGCCTTTAAAACCCCCCATCACTGCAAGTCTTCTCTGGACTTGCTCTGTGAAAAGGCAGTCACCAGCTGGCTAATAAAGACTTCTAATTTGACCTCAAAAATCTCATTGTGTTTTTTTATTATTATTTTTTTGATAGGGAGAGTGGACAGTGAGAGAGACAAAGGTCTTCCTTCTTCTGTTGGTTCACCCCCCAGTGGCTGCTCTGGCAGTGTGCTGTGGCTGGTACACCATGCTAATCTGAAGCCAAGAGCCAGATGCTTTTCCTGGTCTCCCATGGAGGTGCAGGGCCCAAGCACTTGAGCCATCCTCCACTGCACTCCCAGGCCACAGCAGAGAGCTGGCCTGGAAGAGGAGCAACCGGGACAGAATCCGGATCCCTGACCGGGACTAGAATCCGGGGTGCCGGCACCACAGGCGGAGGATTAGCCTAGTGAACCACGGCGCCAGCCTCATTGTGTTTTTTTTAAATCTGTGTTCCCCACAACATTCAGTGAGTAGAAGTCATTTTTTGATTTCCTCTGATATCTGGCCTGTTGATCGACCATTCTGGGGTTGTTGGAAGGCTGGATGCAGCACTACTTCCACAACCAGGTCTGAGTTTGAGATGTCATCTCAGACCTCTGATTTTGGTTGAGTTTAATTTGTGTAAGACTTCTGGTTTTGGTTAAGCCTAATTTGCCTAAGAGTCATCTTTGTCTATTGTTCATGTTGTGTCTTGTGTGCTCAGTGTTTTACTTGTTAAGGAAATGGGACAGGGGTATTTTCTTCCAGCTGACCCCCTGTTGGGTTTCTTCCTACAAAACTTTGATGATGTCAAAAACATGTACTTGGATCTTTTGGATATGATATAAATGTTCTTGATTTCCACCATTTTGTGACAAGAGTGGCCAACCTTTAATGTTGGGTGGCCACTGGAAGGAACCACTAATCTCTTTATAGCTTTACAGATTCAAAGGGTAATTTTTGGAAAACCAGGTCTTCTTGGCCAGGCCATGTATATTGAGGTCTGGATGGATTTTCTTTTCAACCCTCTAACATGGCTAAAAGCCAACCTGAAGAAACAGGTAAGGTCATCAAAAGGAAAGAGTGTTTTGGCAGCCCAAGGAAAGGATAAGTCACCCCTCCAGGCATTCCATGTCCACCATATGGGACCCTGCTGATGACCTGACTGCCCCGACTCTTCCACTCCAACATCCCCTGTGGGCCTGTTGACCCTTATAACTCTGAGGACCTTGGAACATCCTCAGTCCACTATCAGGGTCAGGAGAAGACCAGCTCTCCATTAGCCCTCTGCAAGCATAGAGTTGGATGAGGTGTCAGCTTTACCCACAGGTGTCAGAGGTTCTGGATTCCACTCAACCCCTTGCTCCAGTCCTCCCTTTATGTTAGGTCACCTCTCCATTAGGGGAAGGCAGACCTCCCTGCATGGTCTATGTTCCCTTTTCCACTAGCTATCTGTATAATTGGAAACAGCAAAGCCCTTCTTTCTCAGAAAAACCACAGGGTATAATCTCTCTTCATGAGTCTATTTTCTTCACTCTCTGACCAACATGGAATGACTGCCAGCAGCTTCTTCAGACTCTTTTCACCTCAGAGGAGAGAGATCGCAGCTGCGAGAAGGCCAGAAACAGTTCTTGGGCCACGATGGACAGCCTTCTTCTGAATACATCAGACGGGAGAGAGTACTTCCCCTTAGATGCCCTCATTGGGACCCAAATGATGATAGAGGTAAGGAGGCTCTCAATCGGTATCACCGGATTCTTATAAAGGGGGTACACACAGAAGCAAAAAAGCCAATTAATTTTTCTAAGGTAATCGAGACCATCCAAAAGCCTGATGAGTCCCCAGCACCTTTGCTTGAGAGCCTCTTTGAAGCATACTGTGTGTTTACTCCCATAGATCCAAAAGCCCCTGAAAATTGTCACACCATTAATGTGACCTGTGTATCCCAGTCAGCCCCCAATATTAGATGTAATTACAAAGATTGAAGGGGTTCAAGGAAAAGCTTCTTTCTGAATAGGTAGAGGTGGCTCAATGGGTCTATAATAATGGAGATGACATTGTTACTGCCCAGACAAAATGATGGTCAGGGTTATGGCAGTGACTTTTAAAGAACAGGAAAGAAACCCTGGAAGTCAGGCCAAATAAGGGCACACTAAGGCAAGATTACTCTTAAGAAAAGATCAGTGTGCCTTTTACAAGAAAGATGGACATTAAACAATTGAGTGCCCTTGAAGGAAACAGAAGGAATAAAGATCAAAACATGAGCCAGTTTGATGAAAGAGGTGACTGATGGGGCCAGGGCTCCATAACTTTAAGGCCTCAGGAGCCCATAGTCACATTAGAAGTATGAGGCAAGCCTATTAGATTTTTAATAGACACCAGAACAACTCATTCAGTGTTACAAAAAGTGGAAGTACTAGTTATGGAGGAAAAGGCTCTTATTCAAGGGGCTACCAGAAAAAAAAAATACTCATGAATGAGGACTTGGATCACCAACCTGGGAAGGGGAACTGGGTTGTCCCTATCCCTTGCTGGGAAGGGACTTGCTTATAAAACTGCAGGCCAGCATAACTTTCCATGGGGACTTGGCTGAACTGTATTTTAAATCAAGTCTACCCTCCACCTTTTTTACATGTCTCCAGTCTGAGGAGTATCTATTGATGACAAGAATTGAGTCTATTTCACTAAACACTAATTATCTCGAGAGATTAAAAAACAAAATCCCTGATGTTTGGCCCCTCATTGTTGTCCAATTTAACCAGCTTTGCTGAACCAATCCGGGTTCAACAATACCCAATAAGCCCAAAGACAGAGGGATAGCTTTTCACACTGACATATACTGAAAGTCAGGCATCCTCATTCCCTGCCAGTCAGCATGGAATACACCTCTGTTACCCATCCAAAAGCATGGGACCTCTGATAACAGGCCAGTACAAGATCTACAGGAGGTCAACAAGTGGGTTGATACTATCCACTCCACAGTACCTAACCCATATACGCTTCTAAGGCTCTTGCCTCCTAGCCACCAGATGTACTCCATCCTGGATTTGAAGGATGCCTTCGTCAGTCTTCCTTTGGCTGCATTAAGTCAACCTATTATTGCCTTTGGGTGGACCGACCCTGAAAAGGGCTTATGGGGACAGTTAACATGGACTAGATTGTCACAGAGGTTTAAAAATTCTGTACCATATTTGATGAGGCTTTAAGCCAGACTTGACCTGCTTCAGGCAACAACCAGACATTGTACTGCTACAGCATATAGATGACCACCTCTTGACAACAAAAACTGAGGCTGAATGCTTTAAGGCCACTGAGGACTTAAAAATTGGTGGATTTGGGTACCATGTATCTGCTTGGAAGGCTCAGCTCTGTATGCCCACCTACTTAGGATATGAGCTAAAAAAAGGGAGGGGATCATTGTCTTCCAACTGTGTAAAGGCCATTCATAAAATATCCCAACCAAAAACAAAACATCAGGTCAGGCAGTTCTTAGGGGCCATGGATTACAGTTGCCTTTGGATTCCAGATTTTGCAAACAACAACAACAACAAAAATTGTTTGACTCCAATATGCCAGCACTAGGTGATGAGCAGACACTCTCCAGTGGACTGAGACTGAGAATGAGACCTTCCAAGGCCTACAGAAGGCCCTCACGGGTGCCCCAGCCCTGAGCCTCCCAGATTTGTCAAAGCATTTTTGGTTGTATGTGACAGAAGTTCCAGGTATTGCAAAGGGGCTCCTAACCCAAGCCTTGATTACATAAAAAAGACCAGTGGCCTACCTATATAAAAGATTGGACTATGTAGCTGCAGGGTGTCCAGGATGTTTAAGGGCTATGGCAGCTATGACTATCCTCACCAAGGAAGAATCAAAGCTGACTCTGTGCCAGGACTTACTGGTAGCTTTGGGATCCACAAGGAGGGAAGGCCTATACTTCCAGGAATGGAGAGTCCCTACCTGTACTTCCGGGGAAGAAAAGTCCTTGTCAAGGTTCTCGCGGGTGCCTACAGGTCAACCAATGAGGATCAGACCTGCCTCAACCTTTAACCCCCATGCCCTGTATCTATAAAAGGAGCCCTCCCAACCTCTGATGCACAACTTCCCTGGCCCCCACTTTGTTGGGACCAGGAACCTCTCGCCTGGAATCGGAATCCCAATAAAAGCTTGTGAATTAACTGATTCATCTGCTTAGGAAGATTTGTTACACGCTAGACACCTTGCACTTACAAATAGTGGTGCCCAACTCAGTGGAAGCTTTATTGTGTAGACCCCTGAGAGGTGGCTCTCAAATGCAAAAATCACCCAATACCAGCTCAGAGGGCTGAGTTAATAACATTAATTCAGGTTCAAGATAAATAATCAAATATTAAATTAAATATATTTAATTAATTAAATTCAGGTTTAAGAAAAATATCTGTCAACATGTACATGGACAGAAGGTATGCTTTTGCCACTGCCCATGTTCATGGGTCTCTGTATAAAGAGAGGGGCTGTCAACCTCTGGAGGAAAACAGATAAATAATGTAGCTGGAATCTTGGCCTTATTGGAAGCAGTGTTGCTACCAAGAAAGGTAGCCATCATTCAATGCAGGGGACATTAAAACTTGGAGTCTGCAGAGGACAAAGGAAATGTATTTGTGAATAAAATAGCCTGGAAAGTTGCCTTAAAACCAGTTGGGTCCCTCCAGATTTTCCCCATTGTGCCCAGCCAAACTCTGCCAAAGGAAGGCCCCCGTCTATACAGAAGAGAAAAAAAGTAAAATAGTCACTGGGGGCTATGATAGACCATGAGGGATGGGTGTGCCTTCCTGATGGGAGGCCACTCCTCCCAGAGGTAGTCGGCCAAAGACATAGAACAAGTTTGCCACAGCACCCATCTAGGTAGCACAAAATTAACAGGGTTATTGCAATGCCACTATTACATTCCTGGACTCGATCAGTGGATGTGCTGTGTCTCATCCTGATGTCATATCTGTGCCCAGGTAAACATGAGATGAAAAGCTGAGTTGGCCGAAGGGATACAGCTTTGGGGAGAGCCCCTGGAGAGCATTGGGAAGTGGAATTTATTGAGATATTACCAAGAAAATATAGCTGCTGTTATCTTCTCGCTTTTGTTGACACATTTCTGGGTGGGTAGAAGCTTACCCTACCAAGACAGAAAGAGCCCGAGTAGTAGTCAAGAAATTAGTTTCTGAGATTGTCCCCAGATTCAACCTCCCACTAACAATGGGGTCCAACAAAGATCCTATGCTCATCGCTCAGGTGACTCAATTACTAGCTAAAGTGTTAAAAATAAATTGGAAGCTACATTGTGCCTATAGACCCCAGAGTTTGGGATAGGTAGAAAGAGTAAATAGGACCCTTAAAAAACTGAAAAAGTAAAGTTAAAAACTGATGAGAATTGGGTGAGCCTCCTTCCCTTCACCCTATTATGGGCATGGTATACTCCTTATGTTAGAAGTCTAACTCCCTACGAAATAACATTTGGGAGACTGCCACCCCTACTCCCCAGACTAGAGGAGGATCAGCTGGCAAAATCAGACAATGACTCACTTCGTAAATCCTTACAGATTCTTCAGATGGTCTTCCAACAAGCATACACTCTGGTGCGAGCCACATGACCGGATCTTCCCCCATTGACCCTTGGTGCCAACATCTGCAACTTTCAACCCAGAGAACTGGTGTGGATAAAGAAACACAAGCCCTCACCCTTGAGGCATGGTGGACTGGACCCTTGCCTGTAATCTTGAGCATGCCAAAGACAGTAAAAGTAGCAGAAAAATGCCATTGGATCCACTGCACTCAAGTGAAAAGAGCCTCATCATCTGAAGCCCCAGAGTGATGGGCTGCCAGCTCTACAGGAGAATTGCTATAGACAAGACTTTCCCGTGCTTTATGTGTTTAACATGCTAACAACTGGGGAGAGTGTGGACATACCTCATCCACAAAAATTAGTAAATTATACTTGGGAATTGTGAAGGACTGGGGATGGCACTGTTATTGTAAAAAAAAATTCCTTTGCATACCTCTGGTTTCATTTTGACCTCTGTAAATTGTTTGGATCCAGTAGTGAGAGAATTTGTTATCATGGGCAACGCCTATGTTACTTGGTAGGGCCCTACCCACTGGTTCTGCATTCTGGGAAAGGTTGGGTAGAATAAGATCTCTCAACACACCAGCTCTATGTTGGTCCCCAAGGGTCTCCTGGGTATAAGGGAATAGATCAAATCACTGTGCTAGCTGACATTGTGGGCCCATAGCAGGCTGAACTGAGTCTACCTTATAAGCTTCTCCTGAGGACCCAAATAAAATATTGCCAAAAGTGCCAGTGTAATCCAATTATCAAAAAAGTAAAAGATGGACAGGCAAGGGGTGGGTAACTGGACACACTTGAGGACTTAGACTGTATATGCTTGGCTATGACCAGGAATAGAATTCACCATTCAATGTTATTCCCCAAAGTGATACCTTAATCCCATTGGGATGAGAAGGGAGACAAGGCCACAGTTACCACCTGCAAGGCTCCCTCCTGCTCCCCAATCCACACCTGGCAACACTCCAGTCCTTTTGCCAACGTCATCCTTAACATCTGTTACAAGGAGGCCAACAAAGCAGATGGAGTTAAACATACCCTGTCATCCCCTACTGGGCATGCTGACTTCTGTTTTTAGCTTCCTAAATAAAACTAATCCTATTGCCACCTGGGGTTGTTGGCTATGTTTAAACCCAGAACCCCCTTATTACATAGGTGTGGGAGCTAATGCTTCTGTGGACATTAATTCTTCTGAAATTCAGAACATCACTACCAGTCAAGCCCATCAATAAAACCTTTGCCAATGGGGAAAATACCAAAACTCACCCTTGGCGATCTCCAAGGTAAAGACACCTGTCTACTAATTACAGGGTTTTGAGTCCAACACTCTCCCTATCGGGATTCATGTAGTCAATCTATGTCCTTGAATCCCTCCAGGCTTGGAGATCAAAACTACCAGGTAGCCCCAGAGGGAACCTAGTTTTTGTGCACCATGGAAATTACCCCTTGCCTCTTAAAGGTGGGACTCAATAAGTCAAATCAGTCAGAACTATTTTTGCCTGTACACATAATACCCCAAGTGTACTATTATTCTGGAGAAGGTAGAAGAAAAAATCTGGGATTCCGCCACCAAGATAAGAGGTCCCTCTGCTGGTTGGATTAAGGATTGCAGCCTCCACTGCAGTTGGAACTTCCACCCTGGTCACAGCTCAACACAATTTCAAGGCCCTAAGCAGACAGGTGGATGGTAGCCTAATGGAGTTTAAAAAAAAAAAATCTATAACTCAGCTTAAATCTCCACTAGACTCCTTGGCTGAGGTAGCCCTACAGAATCAAAGGGGCTTTTATTCCCAAAGCAAGGAGGGTTATACATGGCCTTGGGAGAAACTTGCTGTTTCTACACTAACCACTCAGGGGTGATTAAAAACATTTTAACACTGGTTCAAAAACAATTTAAAAAATACAAAAAAGCAAGGGTAATTGGTACCAAAAGTTGTTCTCATGGTCACCTTGGCTGACAACACTTATTTCAGTGTTGGCTAGACCACTGACCCTTGTACTTAAAGGACTTCTTTTAGGGCCATGCATCCTCAATTATCTCTCAAGGTATATTACTAGTAGATGGGATACAGTCAAATCATTAGTGCTCTGAATTCATTACTAACAATCAAGTCAGGAGGAAAAAGAAGGACTTCAAGGAGAGTCAATGGTTTGACTCCTAAGCAAAACCAGTGGGGAATGTGATAGGGTGGCTTGAAGTTTAAAATTTTCCCACAGGGCATAACATGCTCAGGTGGTTATAAGTCACCTTGTTTGTTTGCTTCAGAGCAGGGACTGTTCCTTTGAGAGAAACAAGTAATAGATATCAGTTTGCTCATCCAGCTGTAACTGGTAAATTTCTGGCTTATATAATTCTGCTTTCTTGCTTGATAATGGCCAAGGCCACCAAAATGCAGTTTCTGCCTTTAAACCCCCCATCACTGCAACTCGGGGTTCTCTTCTCCAGACTTGCTCCATGAGAAGGCAGTCACCAGCTGGCTTATAAAGGCTCCTAATTTGACCTCAAAAGTCTCTTTGTGTTTATAATCTGTGTGCCTCACAACAGATGGCTCAAGTACTGGGGACCCTGCCACTCACATTGAGACCAAGATGGAATTCCGTGCTCCTGGCTTTTACCTGGATCACCAGAGCTGTTGTGGCTGTTTGGGGAGTGCACCAGCAGATGGATGATTTCCCTCTTTCTCTCCACCTCTCAATGTAATTCTGCCTTTCAAATAAATAAATAATTACAAAATGAAAGTCAACCTCCCCTATAACAACCCATTATGATACCATTCCTATATCTAGCATTATTTCTCAAAGATATGATAATATCTTATGGGGTCCTCCTATGAGGGCACTTATTGGACAGGGGTTTCAAATAATATATTCTCATTGGCGCAGAGCCCATGGTGATAGTGGGGATCATTTGGTGATGATCTAAATGGGAGTTCCTAAGAGCTAGCTTCCTCTTTGGTGGATCCATCTCCCCTGCTGCTAGTTCTGCATGGAAGATTGCTATTGTGACCAGCTTGAAGATGATTTCAAAGCCACAGGCTTGCTCACCCAGAACAGGATCCTTGAGTTGGAGAGGTGTGAGCAGGTCTCAGAGCAAACCTCTGAGTCACAGCATACAGCTTGATGGAACAAGACATTCTGCCAAGGCATTAAGGGCCCACTGGAGGTTCTTGTTAGCTTGTTCTTCTTGGCCTTTATGTTGTTCCCAGTATTCTGAAAGAGGTTCTCCAGCAGTGTTGAGGGGATATAGCTACAAGACAGAGCAGCAGACATGAATCCACGAAAAGCCTCAAATCAGAGCCCCCTCCCAAGGCCTACCCAGCAGCTGGGAGTCCTGGGTCTCCATGGTCACCATGTAGCAAGATCTGCTGCTGACCAGGGAGACATAGATGCTGCTCTCTGCACATAGTCACCATGGAGCTCCCACCACCACACTTCCATCACAGGCTTTACCCAATTCCTTCTCAGTCTTCACCTCTGGTTCTCACTGACCCCATGGATAGAAACCCAACCCTAAATTACTCAAACTAAAAATTGTGTTTTCTTGCTTCCACTTGTACCTGGATCTTTTGAAGGACTTTGAACTCTTGAGGTCAGTGGGACAGAGAGCTTATTGAGCTGTGGAAATTAGAATGCTGTAGGGACATTGTGGGGAGGGGCAGGGGGAGTGGTCCTGGATCTTTTATCCTAAGAAACCTCCTCACCTCCAAACCCATTCAGGCCCCAACTTGCTCTCAGACTTGGGTCCAAACAGTCCCTCTGGAAATCTTTACTTGATGGCTGTGCTCTACCCACCCCTTTTGTATGAAAAGGTCTCATCTATGTGTGCCAAACCATTTTAAAAAATGAAAGATACAGCAGATGAAACCAGCGGATGTTCTTCCATGGAAGTATCTGACTTCCACACTCAGCCTGCCTTGAAGTGAAGGCCATAGTTGTTCACCTTCCACATTTCTGGATGTTGATCCCTGAAGGATTGCTGCCAAATTTTGGAAAATTTCCTTCTTGTCTTAGTTGACAGCTGAGTTTGTACTGCTCAGTGGCACTTGAGTTTCAAGTACAGTAGGAATGTAATAATCTTCAGCTTTGCTAAAAAGTGTTTCATTTGTCTATATTGCCCTAATTATCTCCTGTCCTGAGAAGTCTTCACTTAACATGCATTTTATTCAGTCTACTTACCAAATTTATGTGCATTTGATAATGTAATGTGATTTTGTTTTGCAGTTCATAGTAATTTAATTCTTGTACTAAAATCCAAAACAGCCAGTGACCTTGATTTTCACTGTCACCAAAATGAAGTCCCTTTGCCTATAGATTCGTTATGATAAAGATTCACCCTGGGGCCCTTGATGTGTGTTTATAGTTTAGTTATTCATGTCTCAAAATTTCTTGTCTTTTTTTAAAAATTTATTCATTTATTTAAAAGTCAGAGTTACACAGAGAAGGAGAGGGAGAGGAAGAGGAAGAGAGAGAGAGAGAGGTGTCTTCCATCCACTGGTTCACTCCCCAATTGGCTCCAACAGCCATAGCTGTGCTGATTTGCAGCCAGGAGCCAGGACCTTCCTGTGGGTCTCCTATGCTGGTGCAGGGGCCCAAAGACTTGGGATGTCTTCCACCGCTTTCCCAGGCCATAACAGAGCTAGATCAGAAGAAGTGCAGGCCAGCGCCACAGCTCAACAGGCTAATCTTCTGCCTAGCGGTGCCGGCACACCAGGTTCTAGTCCCGGTCGGGGCGCTGGATTCTGTCCTGGTTGCCCATCTTCCAGTCCAGCTATCTGCTGTGGCCTGGGAGTGCAGTGGAGGATGGCCCAAGTGCTTGGGCCCTGCACCCCATGGGAGACCAGGATAAGTACCTGGCTCCTGCCATCGGATCAGTGCGGTGTGCCGGCTGCAGTGTGCTGGCCACGGCGGCCATTGGAGGGTGAACCAATGGCAAAGGAAGACCTTTCTCTCTGTTTCTCTCTCTCACTGTCCACTCTGCCTGTCAAAAAAAAAAATCATTATGACAATGTGAAAAATATATTATCAAGCTAACATAATACAGAGGTATGTTCTAATGAGAGTCCTTTTCACAGAGTTAATGCATTTGGAAATGTAAAATAATAGAATTGCATAACAATGGCATTTGCTTCTCTGCCACTTCTTCACATCCAAGTGGACACAGTTTTGTTCATAAGTATATTGCATATATTTCAAAATCATGTATTGGAAAATAAAATCTATCCCAGTGTGTTTTTCTGGTGAGGAAAGTCTCTGTTATTTTTGAGTGCTGTAGGGCTGAGGACCCATTGCTCTCTTCTCATCATTTCATCTGTTGATCTGGACAGAATTCCTGTTCACAAAGGCAGCCTGAGAGCCCATCAAATGTTGAGTGCTGCTTCGGGTCCCCAGTTGCTCCTTTTCTGATAGCTGCCTGCTAATGTGCCTGGGAGGTGCAGATGAAGACTCAAGTACTTGGGCCCCTGCCACTCTCATGAGGAACCAGGTGGACTTCCTGCCTCCTGCTTCAGTCTGGCCCAGTCCTAGCCATTGTGACCATTTCACAAATGAAATAGTACAGGGAAAATCTCTCTCTCTCTCTCTCTCTGACATTCCACCAGTTAAATAAATAAATAAAAATATTTTTATAAAATTGAAATGTCAATGTCAAAACACTTAAATTAATTGTATCTAAAGTGCAAATAGTTAATGAGCTAAGCAGTATCATCAGATATTTCTTTGTTTTAATTTAATGGGACTTTGGTTAAAGAAAAGAGTTTCTTGGTCATCACTTATTACGGGCTAGTTTTGCTTATTCTGAAATGAAGCAGAGGGAAATGAATAAAAGCTAAAATACTCTATCAAACTTAGGAAATGTGTGCTGTTTTGTTTCAGCTGAGTTATATCCAGTTAAGAAAGTTGCAGTAGTTAATATAGAATGCAAAAAATGTATAGAAACTGAACAGGCATCCTGAGATTTGCTTGTTGTTTTTATCCCTTGCTTACACTCCTGTGGAACAGTGCATTTTCTATTTTTTTACTTGTTGAATATTATGGGTATTGGTGTAGAAAGTCTATGATTATAAGTGGACTGGAATTATGTTTTTCAAAATTTAAAGAAAAAAGGAAGGAAGGAGGGAGGTTGAGGTAGGAAAGAGGGAAGGGAAGTATGGTCATCATCTTAGAATTTTACTTATGAAACATGAAATATTTTCTCTTTATATTAATAAAAATTAAAATATAAATAATTTTGAACAATAAAAATAGTGTTTTTTTTTATTTGAAACGCAAACAAATCTTAGAGGGAGTGAGAGAGCTAGTTCCCATCTGCTGGTTTGCTCTCCAAATGTCTGCAACAACCAGGACTGGAGAAGGCTGAAGCCAGGAACTCAGTTCAGGTTTCCCATGTAGGTGTCAGGAACCTGACTACCTAAGTCATCACCAAAGCCTCCCAGAGTCTGCATGAAGGAAACTGCAGTCACAGCTGGAGGCAGAAATAGAACTGAGGTACTCTGATGTGAGACATGGATAGCCTACCCGGTGCTGTAACTGCTATGACAAACTCCTGCCACTAAATTGTATGTTTTTAAATGGTTTTTAAAAATGTATTTATTTGAAAAGTAGAGTTACAGAGAGAGGGAGAGAGAGAAAGGTTTCATTCACTGGTTTACTACCCTAAATCACCACAAGAGCTGGGCTGATTTGAAGCCAGAAGCCAGGAGTTTTATCTGGGTCTCCCACATGGGTGCAGGAGTCCAAGCACTTAGGCTATCTTCCACTGTTTTCCAGGCCATAAGCAGAGAGATGGGTGGGAAGAGGGGTAGCTGGGACAAGAACCAATGCTGATATGGGATGACAGCACCACAGGCAGAGGCTTAGCCTACAACACCACAACACTGGCCAAAAAAGGGATGTTTTTAAAGAGTGGAACCTTGTGTACTCATCACATTTAAGGAGAGGATGTTATATTCTATTTTTTTTTTTTGCCATTGGGTTTGAACATTTCACTTAATTTTAGACCTTTTGCCTTGTCCCTTATTTGAACAAAAAGCTCCAAATACAATGCATTTTATGGGCTCCCCTCACTCTTGGTCACTCTATTCATCTCTCACACTCATTGCTTAGTTCTATATCTCCCCAAGTAGACTTTAAGTCTCCACAAAGGATGGGGACTACTCAGTTTTGTTCATGTAGTATTTTCCCATTCCTAGCTCAGTGCCTGGAATACAGTAGGTGCTCAACAAATACACCTGAATAAAGTATCAATTAATGCTAACTATTGAAATCTTATGTATATTTCCTTGATTTGTTAGTAATTACTAATAGTTTTATTTTGTATGTGCTAATTACCAGAAAAAAGGGACAGTTCTGCACTATCAGATTTATAAGATATTTCACTCCTGATTAAAAATTAAATTTCTGGGACTGGAGCTCTGGCGCAGGGGTTAACACCCTGGGCTGAAGCACTGGCATCCCATATGGGTGCCAGTTTGAGACCCAGCTGCTCCACTTCCCATCCAGCTCTCTGCTATGGCCTAGGAAAGCAGTGGAAGATGACCCAAGTCCTTGGGCAGCCGCACTTGTGTGGGAGACCTGGAAGAAGCTCCTGGATCCTGGCTTCAGATTGGCACAGCTCCAGCTGTTGCAGCCAATTGGGGAGTGAACCAATGGATGGAAGACTTTCTCTCTCTCTCTCTCTCTCTCTCTCTCTCTCCCTCTCCCTCTGCCTCTCCTCTTTCTGTGTAACTGATTTTCAAATAAATAAAAACAAATATTAAAAATAAATAATAAATTTATTTCAGGGGCTGGCATTGTGGCACAGCAGGCTAAGCTGCTGCTTGTGATGCCAGCATCCCATATTAAAGTGCTAGTCCAGCTCCCTGCTAACGTGCCTGGAGAAGCAGCAGAAAATGACCCAAGTACTTGTGATATAGGGAGGCAGAAAGGATCAAATCAATTAGATTTGTGAACTGAGACTACACCCCTGTGTGATCTCATGCCCCTACCTGACCTCACCTGTACACCCATCTGCTCATCAGACTACATAACCACTCCCCATTTGGAAGTGGAGAAAAGGCCTGGAGCATGGTGGGACCCTCCCCTTGTTGCCACACCCTTCAGGCATTCTGCTTTTTGGCCTCTGCCCTGCCTCTGCTTTCCTGCCTGCATGCTTGCTCCACATGGTGCCCAGCCTGCTCTCTGCCTGGTATGGCTCCTACTCAGCTTCTAGACTTCTTTCTAATTAAACCCCTCATTTTCCTGGGCATTTCTCCCACTTAATAAACTTTTATTTTATTTTATTTTATTTTATTTTATTTTTATTTTTTGACAGGCAGAGTGGACAGTGAGAGAGAGAGACAGAGAGAAAGGTCTTCCTTTGCCGTTGGTTCACCCTCCAATGGCCGCCGCGGCCGGCACGCTGCGGCCGGCGCACCGCGCTGATCCGATGGCAGGAGCCAGGAGCCAGGTGCTTTTCCTGGTCTCCCATGGGGTGCAGGGCCCAAGCACCTGGGCCATCCTCCACTGCACTCCCTGACCACAGCAGAGAGCTGGCCTGGAAGAGGGGCAACCGGGACAGAATCCGGCGCCCCAACCGGGACTAGAACCCGGTGTGCCGGCGAAGCTAGGCAGAGGATTAGCCTAGTGAGCCGCGGCGCCGGCCTCTTAATAAAATTCTTAAAAACTTACCATGTTACCTGGTCTATTTGAGCTGATATTCAGAATTCTCTGAATAGAGAGCAAAAACCCACAAATTTATTAATATCCAAAATTATTAATAAGGCTAGATGATATCACTTGGGCCCCTACCAGCTTTGTGGGAAACCCAATTGGTGCTCCAGTTCCTGGCTTCCACCTGGTTCAATAGCAATTGAGGCCACTTTGGGATTGAACCAGTGGATGGGAAAGACAGAAGATCTTTTTCTCTTTCTCCCCTACTCTGTCACTCTGCCTTTCAAGTGAGTTAAATCTTGAAATAAATCTGACTATAAAAAGCAAAGTTTCTATTAGAATGCACTAATTAAATACAAAGGTGTTCAAAAGGTTATGGTAAATGATATTGTGAAAAAACTATGCATAGATTTTGAAAGTTTTTATAGTAAAATAAGCTTGTTTTTTAATCCCATTTTCCCACAAACTTTTGAATTACCATTGTGTATTAATATCTATACTTATATATGTATAATATTACATCATTTCATATACAGATATTTTATACAGATATTGTATTACATGTTTTGGGCATATTTGATTTTTCTTTCCTCAGTGACCCTTTAACGTTGGTCTTGCTTTTCTTTTAAGGGTGTTTATATCATATTTACAAGGAAATTCATCCTCTAAAGAGCATTATTTTGAAATACTAAAAATTACTTATTTGTATTTCTATGTGAAAAGGAAAATTATTTTTTCTAGAAATGAAATTTTAAATCCAAATAGGCGTTTTTGGATTTTTAAATAAGATGCATACATTGTATGCATCTTATTTAAAAACAAACCTAAGTGTTAATATTAACAAGTGTGCTGTGATTAAACTTATTCTGAAAGAGTCCTAGAATTGCTACATTTGAGGCTTCTCTGGCAAGACACTTTTAGAGGACTAGGCTTCTTTAAGCATTTTCCTGTCTTTGCTCTCCCTTGAACTACCACCTCACATTGCACTTCATTGTGGGTTTATTTCAGCCTCATTTTCACTGACAGTGGTGTTCAGCAGCGAGTACTTAGGTCAATCAGCCACTCGTTTATGTTTATATTCTGTGAGTGTGAGTTTATAAACACAAGGGGCCGGCGCTGTGCTGTAGTGGGTAAAGCTGCCGCCTGCAGTGCCAGCATCCCATATGGGTGCTGGTTCGAGTCCTGGCTGCTCCACTTCTGATGCAGCTCTCTCTATGGCCTGGGAAAGCAGTAGAATATGGCCCAAGTGCTTGGGCCCCTGCATTGCTTGGAAAGACCAGGAGGAAGTGCCTGGCTCATGGCTTCCAATTGGCACAACTCTGGCCATTGAGGCCAATTGGGGAGTGAACCAGAAGATGGAAAACATCTTTCTCTCTGCCTCTCCTTCTTTCTTGTGTAACATTTTCAAATAAATAAATAAATATTAAAAAAAAAAAAAACACACAAGCCTCTGGAGAACACTTGTGAAAGTGACACAGGAATAGTAGCTGCAAGCCCGCTTTCTTCGTTTTTTAGATAGAAATGCTAAGAACACCTAATGCCCGGGACAGGATGTAGTAGATACACAAAGAAACTAAATTTCGCTTCCATTGCGGAAGCAACGCAATGGATCACCCAAGAGGTATTGGTGACCCGGACTCTGGTTTGCCCTCAGGGGGCAGGCAGGTGTTCAGCAGCAGGCGTCCACGGAGGACCCGGCCGCCCACAGGTGATCCCTGGCGGTCAGGGCGCAGGGGCGGCCTCCAGGAAAACCGCGCAGACCTCCGAGGCGGGAAAACGCCGGGCGCCGCGGGGCGAGCTGGGTGCGGCAGTGAAGGAGGGCGCGGGGGCGCCGGGTGGTTGCCCAGGGCTGGTACGGAGGCTGCAGGAGCGGGGTGCCAGCGGCAGCCTTGGCGACACTCAGGAGAGCCCCGCAGAGGAGTGAGGATCCAGGTAATCGGAAGCCCTTCTCCCTGCCACGTCCTCTTCCTTGGTGCGGCGCCATAAGTTAACGCCAAGGCCTCCCCCACCTCAGCCCGGAGCGGAAGCGACGCCCCGACTGGCATCTGGAGCGCGGGTTAGAGCAGTCCCGCAGGAGCGCGAACTCCACAGCTGAGTGGGTTTGGGGTCTGACAGCGGGAGCTCCCACACCCGTTACTGGAATCCTTCGAGGTCCTTGGCTGCCTCCACGCATTTGCAGGAAGTGAGGGACAGGCAGGTGCTTCGCGGGGCGCAGGCTGAGCGCCGGCGCGGGGAGTCTGGCGTGAGCTGAGGGCCTGGCGCTGGGAAGGGCAGCTCCACGTCCCCACCGGTCCTGCTCAGGATTAGCGGCCTGAAAGGGGAAATGCAAGGGGACCGTCGCCGCGCCACGCCGCGCGGGGGTCGCAGCGAGCCCGGAGTTGAGCCTCCAGTCTGGAGGGCTCATCGCTCATTGAAGTCTTGGGGGCCACGCCAGGCACCTGCCTTGGTGCGCTGGGCGGCCACCTGGAACCGCGCCCCCAGGTGTGGGACAGCGGAACTGCAGCCTCTACTGAAAACAGCAGCCATTGGTGCATTCATTGGATGGCTCTGCCCCACTGCACCTCCTCTGGGGTTTTAGGTGGCTTGCTGATTCACCGAGGCCCATTTGTCTTCTGCTGATTCGTTTTATTTTTTATATTTTGCTTTTTAAAATTGTTTAATGGGGAGACATAAAAGTTATTAGGATTTTTTCAATATGCTAATTTTACTAACATACGCATTTGTGCTTGTTTTATTTTTGTTTCCAAGCCACTGGTGGACTTTCCAATATTTTTATTGAGTTTGGAATTTTAAAGTTACAAGTATTCATTTATTTTTTACAGTTTTTCTTCATCAATACATCCAATAAAACAAAGACAATCCTTTTGGGGGCATTCTGTTTTTGTTACCTTTTTCAGCACCTTGTTTTACTTCTTTATCTCATTTTCACTGTCTTTGTTTTATTAACTTTTTAGTGTTCTTTTTATATTTTATTTATGTCTGATCTCCTGGAAACTTTGAGTTTATTTCTGAGGTAATTTATGATTTTCTTTCGTTTCTTATATCTAACCAATTCTGTTTTCACTTTCTACTAGCTGTGCAGAGTGGACAGTGAGAGAGAGAGACAGAGAGAAAGGTCTTCCTTTGCCGTTGGTTCACCCTCCAATGGCCGCCACGGCTGGCGCGCTGCGGCTGGCACACCGCGCTGATCCGATGACAGGAGCCAGGTGCTTCTCCTGGTCTCCCATGCGGGTGCAGGGCCCAAGGACCTGCGCCATCCTCCACTGCACTTCCCTGGCCACAGCAGAGAGCTGGCCTGGAAGAGGGGCAACCGGGACAGAATCCGGCGCCCCGACCGGGACTAGAACCTGGTGTGCCGGCGCCACAGGTGGAGGATTAGCCTATTGAGCCGCAGCGCCGGCTCAACTTAGTATTATAAGTTCTGATTTCAAGTGGGTTTTCATACAATTATGTTTATTTTAAGATTATTTTTTATTTAAATGTTTCTCACACTCTTCCACTTTGTGGTAGCTTTTCCCATCCACTGAAGGGAATGTTTACTTTCTGTGTGGAGAATTTTGTTTTCTCATATTTGCCATCACTTTTTATGAAACTATTGATCATTATTTGACATTGTTGGTAGTGGGAGGACTCCTTCAAAGTTCCTACTTCATGACTCTCTTCTTTAAAAAACAGCAAAATTCATATTTCTAGTGCATTTTTTTGTTTGTCAGTTTTTATGGTGGGTGTAGATACAATGTGTTTTTGGTGTTTAATTGTCTTTCTGAATGTCATACATTGTTCTTTTCATATAACAGTTACTATTTCAGTGCTTAATAAAAGGAAAATGTTGGTGGAAAGTACTTAACAAGTTTAAGGAGATTAGTTGAAAAAGCAATAAAACAGTTCCTTGGGAACAAGACAAGCAGGAGTCTGTAAAAGTGTTGTGTAAATTCAAATTATTTTAATGTTAAAATATTTTAAATGCTTTCTCAATACACCAAGAAAACTATAAAACCTCTAAAATTATAATGATTTTTATTACTGTTTGAAGACATTAAACAGAGGTTGCTGGGGGAAACTTTATCAAGCCTAAGATCTTTATTAAAAAGCAGCCACAAAAATCTACTTTTGGAATTACCCCAAGTTGAATATGGAAGATTTAATTTCCTAATGGTGAAATTCTTCACTAATAAATGTAAGTGGCAAATTGTGTTAGTAGAAACTGAGATAGGTAGCCAAATAAATTCTGGAGGTAAAAAAGACCACAGAATATCAATAGTTATTTGGTGGCTGGCGCCGTGGCTCCATAGGCTAATCCTCCGCCTTGCGGCACCGGCACACCGGGTTCTAGTCCCGGTCGGAGCACCAGATTCTGTCCTGGTTGCCCCTCTTCCAGGCCAGCTCTCTGCTATGGCCTGGGAGTGCAGTGGAGGATGGCCCAGTCCTTGGGCCCTGCACCTGCATGGGAGACCAGGAGAAGCACCTGGCTCCTGGCTTTGGATAAGCGCGGTGCGCTGGCCACAGCGTTCCAGCGTGGCGGCCTTTGGAGGGTGAACCAACAGCAAAAGGAAGACCTTTCTCTCTGTCTGTCTCTCTCTCTCACTGTCCACTCTGCCTGTCAAAAAAAAAAAAAAAAAGAAAGAAAAAAAAGAATATCAATAGTTATTCGGAAAAACCATTTCCTGTTTTCCTACACAAAAGAGCTCATTTCCATGGAAATAAAGTCACTTTGTTGTTTTAATTATTTAACGTGCCCATTAAAATTTTCAAATAGAGGAAATTCAAGGCTATTCTGATACTATGGCATTTGTACAGATTGATAAGCAGATACTAGAAAAGGAGGAAACAGGGTGGGTGGAAATGAGATGTGTTCAATAGAAACACATAGAAGGATCATTCACTCTAAAAAGGTCTAATCACTTCCTAAACTTTTGTATCTTATGTAAATATGTACTATTTGTCTCTTTGCAAGATTATAGGGATTTTAAATAGATATCTAGAGTCAAATCATTTAAAAGATCATCATTTACCAAGGCCCTATATTATGCTAGACATTTGGAATTGAAGTTCAAAGATGAGTAACAATTACTTGTTACCCAACATTCTTTGGAGATAATTTTAGGTTGTATCAACATGGGTCCAATGTACAAGGCAGAGTAAAGAAAGTGCAGTGAGGAAGATAAACATGTTCTGGAAGCAGAGGAATGATAGAGTGACATGACAGAATGGCATGGCCTTTACAGTGGAAGTGTACTTGAGGTAGACAAATAAGAATGAATATGTGTTTAAACCAGATTAGAAAATGAATAGGGGACCTAAATAGATGTTTCCAAATAAAATAGTGAGCAGGCATGTGAAAGGGCACCCAATATCAATCATCATGAGGGAAAAGAAAAATCAAAACAATCATGAGATACCACCTCACAGCTCTTAGGATGAGTATTATTACAAAGTCAAGATTACAAGTCTTGGCTAGGATTTGTGGGAAAAGGAACACTTGTGTACTATCAGTGAGGACGTAAATTGGTACAGGCACTATGGAAAGCAACATGGAGATTCCCCAAAGTACTAAAAATAGAACTGCCACATGGTCTAGCCTTTCCACTTCTGGAAATTTATACAGTGTAAGTGAAATCAGTATTTTGAAGAGACACCTGCATTCCGTGGTTCATAGTTGCATAATTCACAATAGCTAAAATATGGAAAAATGTAAGTGTTCAACTGACAGATGAATTTAGAGAAAATGTGTATCAATAATATTTATGTCATTATATATACATGTATATATTATATACACATGGATATATAATAGTGTTATCTAGCCATAAAAAGAACAAAAGCTCTTGCCATTTGCAAAAATATGAATGAACCCTGAAGACACAGAAAGACAAATACCCGTGATTTCAATTGTTTTGTGGGATGATTTTTTAAGTAGTCTAACATATAATAAAAGAGTAAAAGGATTATTATATGAGATTGGGAGGGCAGTAGATAAAAGGAAATAAACCTTCAGTTTTGTGATGAGTAAGTACTGAGGACCTAATGTACAACATGGTGACTACAGTTATCAGTAGGTAATGATGTGATGTGATGTGATGTGATGTGATGTGATGTGATGTGATGTGATGTATGTGGTGATTAGCTTGACTGTGGCAACTCTATTAGAAAGTGATCATGTACATGTTTAATACATTCTATTTTGTCAACAATACATCAACAAAGATAAAAGTTGAGGAAAAAGTAAGAATACCTTTGTGTCCTTGTATCTTTCCCTATGCTGTTAAACTTCATACAGGGAATTTTATTATTATTTTCAATTATATACTATTGATAATTTGATAAATATACTTCTTCAACCATTGTTAGTTTGTTTAATAGATATATGGTCTGTTTTCTATCCAGTGAAGTTGAAATATTTACTATTACTAGACCTTAAAGTTATTTTTATGAAATCCTAATTTTTTGAATATAAAATTAAACTTAATTATTAGTGAGTATTTGAAACACCACAATTGCCTCTGTGCCCCTTACCCTTTACTAGACATCAAATCCTGTACCCTATTTACTTAGCTTTTATTGGTATTTTAATAGAGATAATAGTTTATTAGTGAAGAAAACAATTTAAATGTTTAAAGAGAAGAAATTGTCTTTGTGTGAAGATTTCATATAGGCAAAATGATAACATAAAGGATGAAACTATTAAATGATAGTGATTTATTTGCAATGCCAAAAGTGTTGAAGGTCTTCCATAACTTGGAAAATCATTTCAGTGTATGGCTGTGGAAGGCTATTGTTCAAGATAATTATTAAGATGTAGGTAGTACATTTGGCATTAAATTTTCTCAGAATTTCCCATTGCATTTCATTTCTAATTCTTCTTTGCATATATTCATTTATTCAGTAAATAATTCTATTAAGCGGCCAAGCACTGGTACAGGTAACGTGTTGAAAGTGATCAGGAAGATACATGACATCCAGCAACATCCATGAAAATTGCCTCTGAATTGAAAAACTCATATTATTAATGGTGAATATAATGTAAGAAATCAGTAAAGGCAGCAAACAAAATCAAAATATGACCACTGAAAAGTGCCCAGTTAGGTGGTCCGAACATGCTTGTGTAGCAGGTGTTTTTCTGTTGCCTGCTCCTGTCCTCTTTCTTTTTTCCTTTTTTTCCTTTTTATTTTTGACAGGCAGAGTGGACAGTGAGAGAGAGAGACAGAGAGAAAGGTCTTCCTTTGCCGTTGGTTCACCCTCCAATTGCCGCCGCGGCTGGCGCGCTGCGGCTGGCACACCATGCTGATCCGATGACAGGAGCCAGGTGCTTCTCCTGGTCTCCCGTGCGGGTGCAGGGCCCAAGGACCTGCGCCATCCTCCACTGCACTTCCCTGGCCACAGCAGAGAGCTGGCCTGGAAGAGGGGCAACCGGGACAGAATCCGGCGCCCCGACCGGGACTAGAACCTGGTGTGCCGGTGCCGCAAGGCGGAGGATTAGCCTAGTGAGCTGTGGCGCCAGCCCAGAACCTACTCTTTCTTGGGTCTCCCATATCATATTTCTCTCTCCTTTATGTGTTACCCTTGCTTCCTGAAAGCAATTTCAATAATGGCTGGAAAGGGTATCTTTAAGAAGGTGAATGAACTAGGCAAAAATCCAGTGAGAAGTCTTTGACATAGAAATAGGCAAGTGCAAAAGCCCTAAGGTTTGAGGACAAGAAAGATTATTATTATTATGATGGAAGTGGGGCTAATAATGGTTGATAATTAAGTTTAAATTATATAAGTATACAATGAGAAACTACCGTAATGCTTATATTATGGGAATTATCAGATCTGATATTAATTCATCTAAAATTCTCCAAATCAGAAAAAATTCAAAAAGATTTTCTTGTATTATATAATGGCCCAAATTTACCTGGAGGAAAAGCTACCATGAGTGTGAGAAAATTTAAAACATCCTTATGGGGCTGGCACTGTGGCCTAGTTGGTAAAGCCACCACCTGCAGTGTTGGCATCCCATATGGTTGCTGGTTTGAGTCTCAGCTGCTCCACTTCCTATCCAGCTCCCTGCTATGGCCTGGGAAAGCAGTAGAAGATGGCCCAAATCCTTGGGCCCCTGAACCCATGTCACAGTCCCAGAAGCAGCTCCTGGTTCCTGGCTTTGGATCGGTGCAGCTCCAGCCATCATGGCCCATTGGGGATTGAACTAGAAGATGGAAGGCCTCTCTCTCTCTGCCTCTCCTTCTCACTCTGTGTCACTCTGGCTTTCAAATAAATAAATCTTTTTTTCAGAATTTTTATTTATTTATTTGAAAGGCAGAGTTGCAGACAGTGATAGAGAGAGTGACAGAGAGAAAGGTCCTCCACCCATCAATTCATTCCTCAATGGCTGCAACAGCTGGAGCTGTGCTGATCCAAAGCCAGGATCCAGGTGTCTCCTCCCAGTCTCCCATTCAGATGCAGGGACCCAAGGACATGGGCCATCTTCTACTGCTTTCCCAGGCCAAAGCAGAGAGCTGGATTGGAAGAGGAGCAGCCGGGGCTAGAACTGGTGCCCACACAGGATGCTGGCACTGCAGTCAGAGGATTAACCTACTGTGCCACAGCGCCACCTGCTCAAATAAATCTTTTTTTTTTTTTTTGGCAGGCAGAGTGGACAGTGAGAAAGAGAGACAGAGAGAAAGGTCTTCCTTTGCCATTGGTTCACCCTCCAATGGCCGGCGTGCTGCAGCCGGCGCATCGCGCTGATCCGATGACAGGAGCCAGGTACTTATCCTAGTCTCCCATGGGGTGCAGGGCCCAAGGACTTGGGCCATCCTCCACTGCACTCCCTGGCCACAGCAGAGAACTGGCCTGGAAGAGGGACAACCAGGAACAGAATCTGGTGCCCCGACCGGGACTAGAACCCGGTGTGCCGGCGCTGCAAGGCGGAGGATTAGCCTAGTGAGCCACAGCGCCGGCCACAAATAAATAAGTCTTACAGAAAACATCCTGGGGTGCCTGTGATTGCAACCTACAATCCTGACCCCATAGTGTTAGCCATGGCTGCCGGGTCTCCTCTCCAGAGAAAAATGACAGCCTCAGGGTCACTCAGTGAATATTTATTTCCAATCTTTGTTTTATGTTCCCATTGCACATTTATTTCCCAAACCGAAGTACCCAAATTTCTGAAGAAAGGTGATTTCTAGGATATGCAGCATCAAATTAAGTATAAAATGTAGATATTATGTGATTGGTGTTTGTGAAAACCATGAAATATTATTGGCATCTTTGTGAAAATAAGTTAACTCTAGAGCAAGCTTCAAGGGCTTGAATCAGAATGCTTATATTTTATGGTGCTTGTAGTAGGGAGGAGAAAGTACCTAAGATGGAGAGAAGAGGGCAAGGCAGCCAGCTTCCTGAGAACACAAAGTGCCCAGGGAGAACAAAGGTCCTCATCTTTAACAGGAGGAATTAGGGTTCTGAATGCAAGGGGTGGAAAACTAGAGGAAGGACCAGTCATTGGCACAAAAAGGAGCTGAGGTCATTTTGGTTCCTCAGAGTCTCAGAAAGCATTCATATGGATCAGACTGACATCCAGCATCTCTTCCACCTCTACTTCTATCTTGTGGGTTTATTGCTTCCATGAAACTCACTCAATAGAAATATTAGGGTGCTTTAAAAATTTGTGTGGAAATTGTAATTAAAAGGTAGTTTATTTTGCCATAAAAAGTGAAATTCATGCATAGTCTTTTAAAAAATAATACAGATTTAAAATTTACTTTTTAGGACGGCATTAACTTGAGAGTAAGAACTTCAACCCAAAGGGGAATTTAAGTACTCAGTTATAGCAAAAAAAAAAAAGAAGAAAGAAAAAGAAAAAAGCTATATAGTTTACTTCACAGAAAAATAAGAATATCACACTAAGAATTTCAGTTAAATTCTAATTTTTTTTGCAATAACATATTTAATATGATTTTTCATGTTTAAAAATATTTATTTATTTTGAAAGAGTTACAGAAAGAAGGATAGACAAATACAAGATCATCTATCTGCTGGTTTACTCTCCAAATCATTGCAATGGCCAATGCTGGGCCAGGTCCAGGAGCCAGGAGTTTCATCCATGTCTCCTATGTGGCTAACAGGCCCAAAGACTTGGGGCAGCTTCTACTCCTTTCCCCGGGCCATTAGAGAGGTGCTGGATTAGAATGGAGCAGGTGGGTCACGAAGTGGTGCCCTTATATAGTGCTGGGATTGCAGGCAGCAGCTGCACACGCTATGCCACGCTGTAGACCAATTTTTTATTATTGTTAGTTAACATGAGATTTCCAGAAATTTTCCTATAATTCAGACAAAATATATGTAGGTATATTTTTTCTCAAAGAAAGTATGCACACAAATAGAAGATATTCTACAGATGGTTCTGACAGAGAGAACGGCCGAAGTCTGATTGTTTTTAACATGATGAAATATTTGCTCTGAACCCAAATGCTGGGTGCTGTCTGCCATCTGTGTCTTCCATGTGGGTGTCAGGGACCCAGATATTTGTGCCATCATCTGCTGCCTCACAGGTGCATTAGCATGAGGCTGAATCAGAAGTGTTGGGTAGCCAGGACCCAAACCCTAACATTCCAATATGAGTTGGTGGCTAAACTCACTGCCTCAATCTTACCCTTGTCCATGTTTTATTATGGGCCATCTGGAATGCCATCCCCAAAGTAAACCTTCAGGTGCACAGAAAGGATGTGGGTACTGAGGAGGTGGGCAGCAGGTGAGGAAATCACCTCCCTCACGGGGGGGACAACAGGCCCCAAAGGGACCCAAAACTGAGTAGATGAGTAAGGGAGTTCCCCTCCCCCACCCATCTCTCATCCCTGGCACAGCCTCATGCACACACACTTGAATACACGTGGTCACACATATGTCCCAGCTCCCATACCCTCAGCCCCTCCCCCCATCACACCTGAAGCTGAACAGCTCCGTGGTCTCCTGGGGCGCGTTCAGATGCACCTTGAGGTCCTAACCCTTGCTTGCCTCGATCCCACCATCCAGGCCGGCAGTGCCCCGGATGCAGGTCACCTGCTTCAGCCTGGCCTGACCCAGGGCACCCGCTGTGCCCATCTTGGCTGAGATCCGGAGCAGGGCGCTGAGGGAAAGGCAGAGCCGCTGGGTCTCGGCACCCACCCCGCTGCCAGCCGTCCTCAGCAATCCCTAGCCACGAGCCACGGAAGCTCTGCACAGCCGGCCCCTTCGGCAGAGAGGGGACAGAGGCCTGGGTGGTAAAATCATCTGCTCTGGCCCCTGCTGGGACACTCCAGTTGTCTGGGTCCAGACCCGTGCTCTCCCTTGGGAGCACAGCTGGAGTAGGACATCGAGACCCCCACGACAGAGCCAGAACCAGATGGCAGCGCCACTGCTGGGGGGCACGGATGCCCGACAGGGGCCAGAATGAGCTCCGGGACGACCGTGTCCCCATCCACAGTGGGAACAACGGTGACCTCGCTGGGCACCTGTGCATGCGATGTCACTGGGGGAGCAGGCTCTGTGGCCGGAAATCCCAGCCACCTGGCACTGCTGTGTGACCTCGGCACGAGACCCTGTCTTCCCACCTGCAAAATGGGCTCAAGGCGCAGGATTTCCTCACATCCTCTTGGCCCCAAAACACAACAGGAGGATGGGATGTGCAGGACAGGCATCTCCCCCAGCCCCCAGCCCGGCGGCCAGCTACCTGGGCTTGACATAGCCACTCAGAGATGTGCGCGCTGCTGGTACTCGGCGCTTCCTCGGCCACAGACGCTGTCAGCAGCTAAGACGTTTAGGGTGAGCCGGGCCGGGAGGCCAGACAGGGTGGGGAAGGCCAGCTCTGCCACGGCCAGGCTCAGCCTGCGGTCACCTGCACCTCCTGCCCCTGCAGCCAAGGAACCCAAATGGTCACCGAGAGACCCATGAGGCCTCAGAGGCTCCTCACGCCCACTTTCCAGATGAGCAGATTGCACCCCTAGAGGTGATAACGGGGAGTGTTGGGGAGCCCAGGGTGGCCAGGTCAGCAGCACGGGCAGGGTCAGGCCTCTAGGGAGCTCTGTGCTGCATCTTCACGACACCAGCACCTTTAATCCCACATCCCTGGCAGGGTTCTGCTCTCTCCATTTCACAGATGGAGAAACCAAGGCCCTAAACCAAACAGGACTGAGGTAAGCAGTGGAGCTGGGGTTGGAACTTCAGCGATCTGGCTGCAAACTTTGTGCTAAGTTGCTTTGCCACAACGTGAGAAGATACATGGCATAATTTTGATTTTTTTTTAAATTTGCTGAGACTTGTTTTTTGACCTAGCATGTGGTCAGTCCTACAGAAATTTCCATGCACTGGTGAAAAGAATGTGTATTATGAAACTGCAGGATTAAAAATTCTGTAGATACCTGTTAGGTCCATTTGGTCATTAGTGCCAAATATCTCGGTTGTCTCCTTGCTGCTTTTCTGTCTGATTGATCTGTCCATTGCTGAAAGTGGGGTATTGAAGTCACTCACTATTATTGTATTTGAGTCTATATCACCCTTTAGATCCCTTAACATTTATTTTAAATAACCAGGTGTCCTCTAATTTAGTGCATATATGTTAAAATAGTTACATCTTCTTGTTGAATGGATCCCTTAATCATTACATAGTGCCCTTTTTTCTTTTAATAGATTTCATCATGGCCAGCGCTGTGGCTCACTAGGCTAATCCTCCACCTGTGGCGCCAGTACTCTGGGTTCTAATTCCGGTTGGGGTGCCAGATTTTGTCCCGGTTGCTCCTCTTCCAGTCTAGCTCTCTGCTGTGGCCCAGGAAGGCAATGGAGGATGGCTCAAGTGCTTGGGCCCTGCACCCGCATGGGAGACCAGGAGGAAGCACCTGACTCCTGGCTTCGGATCAGCACAGCACACTGGCGATAACAGCCATTTGGGGGGTGAAGCAATGGAAGGAAGACCTTTCTCTCTGTCTCTCTCTCACTAACTCTGCCTGTCCAAAAAAAAAAAAATAGATTTTATGTTAAAGTCTATCTTGTCTCCTATTGAGATAGCTACACCAACTTTTCTTTGGTTTCTATTAGCATGGACTATCTTTTTCCATCTTTTCACTTTCAGTCTGTATGCATCTTTGTTGGTGAGACGTGTTTCTTGTAAGCAGAAAGTAGATGAGTTTTGTTTTTTATCCATTCAGCCAGTCTGTGTCTTTTAACTGGAGAGTTGAGGCCATGTACATTCAATGTGATTATTGATAAGTAATGACTTTGCCCTGCCATTTTTCCATAAATATTCCGATTTTTTATTTTGTATTTCCTTTGTACTTTTACTGGGAGATTTTCTTCCTCTAGCTTCTTTCATAGTGATGACCATGTTTCTGTGTTTCTGTGTGCAGCACATCCTTTAGCATCTGTTGCAAGGCTGCCTGTGTGATAACAAATTATTTGAATTTCTGTTTGTAATGGAATGTCTGCATTTCATCCTCATTCATCAATGAGAGCTTTGCAGGGTACAGTATTCTGGGTTGACAGTTTTAGTCTCTTTTTTATTTTTGACAGGCAGAGATAGATAGTGAGAGAGAGAGACAGAGACAGAGAGAAAGGTCTTCCTTCCATTGGTTTACCCCCCAAATGGCCGCTACAGCCAGCACACTCTGCCGATCCAAAGCCAGGAGCCAGGTGCTTCCTCCAGGTCTCCCATGCAGGTGCAGAGCCCGAGGACTTGGGCCATCCTCCACATCCTTCCCAGGCCACAGCAGAAAGCTGGACTGGAAGAGAAGCAACCAGGACAGAGTTCGGCACCCCAACTGGGGCTAGAACCAAGGGTACTGGTGCCACAGGTGGAAGATTAGCCTGGTGAGCCACAGCACTGGCAGTTTTAGTCTCTTAAGACTTGGAATATATTTTGCCATTTTCTCCTAGCCTTCAGGGTTTCTGATGAGAAGTCCACTGTGAGTCTAATTGGAGATCTTCTGAAAGTAATCTGGCATTTCTCTTGTGCACATTTTAGAATATTTTCTTTATACTTTACTGTGGAGAGTTTGATTACAATGTGTCATGGTGAAGATCTTTTCTGGTCATGTCTATTGGGAGTTCAATGTGCTTCCTGTACTTGAATGTCCCTTTCTTTCTCCAAATTAGGGAAGTTTTCTGTTATTATTTCACTAAAAATGCCTTCTAATCCTTTCTTTTTTTGATTTATTTTATTTGAGAGTTAGAGTTACAGACAGTGAGAGGGAGAGACAGAGAGAAAGGTCTCCCTCTGCTGGTCCACTCCCCAAATGGCTGCAATGGCTGGTGCTGTGCTGACCCGAAGCCAGGAGCCTCCCCCAGAGCTCCCATGTAAGTGCAGGGACCCAAGGACTTTGGGCATCCTCCACTTCCCTCCCAGGCCATAGCAGAGAGCTGGACCAGAAGATGGGCAGCTGGGACCAGAACCAGCACCCATAAGGGATGAGGACGCCACAGGCATACTGCACCATGGCGCTAGCTCCGGGCTTCTAATCCTTTCTCTCTTTCCATGCCTTCAGGAACTCCTAGAACCCATATTTTGGGTCGTTTGATAGTAGCCTGTAGATCACCAACAGTGTTTTTTTTTTTTCAATTTTCTAATTTCTTCTTGTTTTTCTGTCTGACTGTATAATTTCCTATAATTTGCCTGCTAAGACTGACATTCTTTCTTCTGCTTCACTGAGTCTGTTATTAAGGCATTCCACTGCATTTTTTATTCTATTGAATTCTTAATTTCCAAGATTTCGTTTTGTTTTCTCTTTAAGATCTCAATTTTGTGGGAGGAATTTCTTTCATGTAATGTACAGATTTCATTAGTTTGTCCCTTTCCTTCTGACTACTTTTAAGTGATCCTATGATTTTGAATTCCATTTCTGGCATTTCTTCAATATCTTCACATTCTAGTTTTGAAATGTTGTATTTTTGGGGGGCACCATGTTGTGTTGTTTTCCTTATTCTTGTTTCTTGAATTCGTGCATTTATTATTTGGCATTTGTGGAGATATTCTTTGGTTTCTTACTTTGTATTTTTGCTGTTGTGTCTTTTTAAAAAAAGATTTATTTATTTATTTATTTATTTATTTATTTGAAAGAGTTACACAGGGAGAGGAGAGAGAGAGAGAGAGAGAGAGAGAGAGAGAGAGAGAGAGGTCTGCCATCTGATGGTTTACTCCCAATTGGCCTTAATGGCTGGAGCTGTGCTGATCTGAAGCCAGGAACCAGGGGCTTCTTCCGGGTATCCCATGCAGGTGCAAGGGCCCAAGGACTTGGGCCATCTTCTACTGCTTTTCCAGGCCATAGCAGAGGGCTGGATTGGAAATGGAGCAGCAGGGACTTGAAATGGCACCCATATGGGATGCTGGCACTTCAGGCCAGGGTGTTAACCCACAGTGCCACAGCGCTGGCCCCTGTGGTGTCTTTTATCTTTGGACTATGTGTGGATTAATGGAGTGTCTGCTTTTGGTGAATACCTTGAAGTATGTAATGAGTGTGGACAGGCAGCTCTGTTTAGTGTTCCAGGGTGAAGGGACTGTTAAGGTGATACCTAGTATGATAAATCTATTTTTTTATAAGAGGGGAACTTTCTTCTGCTTTGTTGGCTACTGCAGATTCAGCTCATTTCCTCTCCTCAAAGGAGACCAATGCCTGGGCACTAGCTCCAGTGGGTAGAATATTCATCAGTGCTAGGGTCAGCACTGTGGCACAGCAGGTTAAACTTCCGCCTGTAGGGCCAGCATCCCATAAAGGCACTTGTTTGAGTCCCGGTTGCTCTACTTCCAATCCAGTTCCCTGTTCATGTGCCTGGGAAAGCAGCCAAAGATGGCCCAAGCCCTTGGGCCCCCACATCCATGTGGAAAACTTGGATGAAGCTCCTGACTCTTGGCTTTGGTCTGGTCCAACCCTGGCCATTGCAGTTATTTGGGGAGGAACCAGCAGATGGAAGATCTCTCTGTCTCTCCCTCTCTCCCTGTAACTCTGCCTTTCAAATAAAATAAATATTCATCAGTGCTTCCACAAGGACCACACAAAGGATCTGTGCAGTCCTTGGTGTAAGCAGATTCCCTACCAATGTCCCACACCAGGGAACCAGGGAGCCCTGTGCACGTGGAGCCTCCCATGGTGACTGCCCAAAGTCCCAGCCACACTGTGAGCCTTCCCATGCAGCCTCAGTGTTTTCAGTCCACAGCTTCAGTGTTTACACTGTCCTGGCACACAAGCCTCCCACCATCATGAGCACCCAGCCCCCTGTCAGTTCTCCCCTCCAGACTCAGGAGTCACTGCTCCGCTGATTGCTGGGCACGCTCATGAGCTGTTGCAGCTGTTATGTATATCCAAAATGGCATGCACTCTCTATCGGCTTGTTACAGGGTACTATTACAGGGTGATTGTAGAGAGAAATGTGCCCCCCCTTTGCTCCTCTAGTTTGGCAATTATGCTACCACCCGTAAGGCTCCAAGCCAGTTCCCTACAAGTTTCTCCTGCAGCTTTGTCACCAGTGGCTTGGGCTGCTGTAGTCTGGCCTCACCTCACTCTCCGAGGCTGTTGCCAAGACTCTCAGTGGCTGAGGTCCCGATTTGTGCATGTCCACACTTCCATGTAAGTCCGCTGTGTCCCTTTAAGTTTCCAGGAGTTTCTTCTGCTGTTTTCTCCCTAACTCTTCCCTGAGACTGCACTCTCTCCACTATTTAAACTATCTTCTCCTAGACTGGAGCAGTAAGCTCCTTCTGTAATCTGCCATCTTAATCCAATTGCCAAGGACATTTCTAACATAAATTACTTCCTCATACATGCAGATTTCTGTCATGTTTGGCAGCCTACACTGTCCCAAGGACTAACAGTTCATTTCATTTTCCACAAAGACTTACTCGCCATCAACATTTTTCAGCCATACATTTTATGTATTTTAATCTATCAGATTTATTTATTGGAAAGGCAGTTAGAGAAGGAGAAAGGGATCTTCCATCCATTGGTTCTCTCCCCAAATAGCTGCAATTGCCAGGGTTGGGTCAGGCAAAAGCTGGGAGTCTGAAACGCCTTCCAGGTCTTCTATGTGATTTCAAGGTCCCAAGGCTTGTACCATCTTCCTCTGCTTTCCAAGGCACATTATAAGGGAGCTGGATTGGAAGTGGAGCAGCCAGAACACAGCTTCTATTTATTCAGTTGACTCTTGAGTGCAGCCTCTACATGGTCCTGCATGGGATGTGGTGTCCTCTTCCAGCCTGTGACTGTGTATGGCTAATATACTGCCGCCTCTCACTTCTATCAGTGCACGGTGCTGCTTTGTTCTAAAAATATTTTTATTCCCATTACATGGCTTTAGAAATTGCTATTTGGAAGAATATTTAATTACATGTAATTGAACCAATATACATAGCAAATTAAATATGATTTTCCTAAAAATTATGGAAATGTGAAAAGCCCTAAAAGAGCAGTTAAAACAGCCAGTTAGCACTTTTGGTCCAGTTGCTGTTGGCTAAGGACTGGGTGATGGTGACTTGAATCCTTTAGCGCTCATGGTTATCATGGTCCTGAGTAGTACTAAGGACCAAGACAGAGAGGCTGGTGAAGGACCTAGGTGCTGATCAAGGATGGAGGTTGGGAGGGGACTGTGGTGGGTTGGCTTCAGAAACAGTTATCCTGGCCCTTGCACCCTGCCTGTGTCATGTGGAGAAGTGGAGGCCTTGGCTGAAGCCACCACAGCCAGTGTGAATTTTGCCTCCACCTCTGTGGAACTGTCCCCACCATCTTCACCTCAGAGGTGGGAGCTTGCATCCAATCACCCTGAGCTCAAATACAGAGCTCAATCTTGCAGCCCCCAGCTGGGCTGTGCCTTCCCAGTATCCCTCAGTATCCCCTGCATTTGCCTCAGCCACACAGGTCAACATTCTGCCTCCTCCTCCTCAGTAGTCATGGGAGGGATGGGTCCATCCAAAGCCCTTCTGCTCTGGGTTGGGCAGGGTCTGGTATCTCCCTTAGAGATCTCTGCATTTTGAGGTTCCTCTCCCCATAATCCTCTGGTGCCCCAAACTCCCCCCCCCACCTTTAAAGATGTATGTACTTGAAAATCAGGGTTCAATCATCAGATGGCCACAAAGGCCAGGGCTGGGCCAGGCTAGAGTCAGGAGCCAAGAGCTTCTACCAAGTCTCCCATGTGTGTCTCATAGGCCCAAGCACTTGGGCCATTTTCCTCTGATTTTCACAGGCCATTAACAGGGAGATGGATCAGAGGTGGAGTAGCTGGGACTGAAACTCAAACTCATATGGGATGCTGGCAATGCAGACAATGGTTTTACCTGCTATGCCAAAATACCAGCCCCAAATATCTCTTTTATTTTTAAAGATTTATTTATATGAAATGCAAAGTTACAGACAGAGGGAGAAGAAGGGGGGAGAGGGGGAGAGAGAGAGAGAGAGAGAGGGAGGAAATCTTGCATCTATTGGTTGATTTCCCAGATGGCTGCAATGGGCAGGGATTGGCCACCCTAGACTAGGAGCTAGGAGCCTTAATGAGGGTCTCCTACATGGGTGTAGGGACCCATGTACATGGACCATCTTCCACTGGTTTCTCGGGCACATTAACAGGGATCTGGATCATAAGTGGGGCAACTGAGACTCAACCATTGCTGATATGGGATGCTAGTGCTGCGGGCAGTGGCTGAACCCACTCCACTAAAGTTTCCCTGACATTTTGAGAATTGATTGATATTTATAGCCCTTGTTTCTACTCTTGAGGAACAGTATTTTTTCTTAGAACTATTTAATGGATTCTTTATTTAATGAATGATTAATCTCACAATTATAAAATAAACTGAAAATATGTCATTGTGAAATTAAAGGAAATAATAAGAATGGAAGGAGGATGGAGGCTGGGAATATGCCCAGGAGGAAGAGTAGGGTGGGAAGTATTATGCTTCTAAATCCATGTATAAGAAAGACATGAAATTTGTTCCCCTTATATAAAGGATTATAAAAAAGAAAATGGAATCCCTCATGACAAGGAAAGCCTGTGGTTGAGGGCAAGGAGGAGGAGGAGGCAGCTACACTGCCTGGAAATGGTGCAGGGGGGTAGCAAGAGGAAGCCAGGGAGGAGGAGTGGGAAAAGGGGAACTGCCAAGGCCCAGAGCATCCAAGGAGGATTAGGAGGAAACCACCGTCTGGAGTCCCAGAGGCTGGCAATGAAGGGTCTCCAGGGAGGAAGCAGTGTTAGGGGGTCTAGAAAGGAAGACAGGAGGATCAGGGAGTAACAGTGACTTTCATGGGCAAACAGACCACTCCAGGGACCCAGCCTGAGCCCCTTCCTGATCGCAAACCTCTAGAACCAGTCAGGATCCAGAGTCCTCTGCAAGCCCATGTTGGTTCTTGGGTTTGAGTTCAAACTGACAGTCCACATGCCCCAGAAGATCTCAAAAGGATTCAGTGTGGGGGTGGAAATCACTGACATTCATGCCTAGGCAGTTGTCTCACTCCCTCCTTGTGGGGAAATAGTGCCAACACCCACAGTTCTCCCCGGAAGTCTCCCAGCCTCCTTAACCATCCTAGCATCTGCTGGAGGAAGCCCAAGAGGGACATCTCTGCAGGGATTCATTTTATTTTTATTTTTTATTTTTTTGACAGGCAGAGTGGACAGTGAGAGAGAGAGACAGAGAGAAAGGTCTTCCTTTTTGCCATTGGTTCACCCTCCAGTGGCCGCCATGGCCAGCGCGCTATGGCTGGTGCATCGCGCTGATCTGAAGCCAGGAGCCAGGTGCTTCTCCTGGTCCCATGCGGGTGCAGGGTCCAAGCACTTGGGCCATCCTCCAATGCACTCCCTGACCACAGCAGAGAGCTGGCCTGGAAGAAGGGCAACCGGGACAGAATCCGGCACCCCAACTAGGACTAGAACCCGGTGTGCCAGTGCCGCAAGGTGGAGGATTAGCCTAGTGAGCTGCGGCGCCGGCCATCTGCAGGGATTTAGACTTTTAGTGAGGGTTGGAATTCTTTAGGGCATTCTGCTATGTTGGGCACTTTTTTGCATTGCTCCATGTTCATTGTGTTTATTTCAAAGCTTCTTCAGACAGCAACTCCTCACAGAATTCCTAGTAATTTCATTTTTTGTAAAAAGATTCTTAAACTTTGAAAGGCAGAGTTACAGAGGGAGAAGTGTACACACACACACACACACACACACACACACACACACAGTGCTTCCACGCAGTGGTTCATTTCCGAGATAACCTCAACAGCTAGGGTCAGGAGCCTGAAACTCCATCCATGCCTCCCAAGTGGGTGGCACAAGTCCAAGTCTTTGAGCCATCTTCCTCTGCTTTCCCAGGCACAATAGCAGGGAGCTGGATTGGAAGTGGAGCATCTGGTGCCTGAACTGGTGCCCATATTGGATGCCAGTGCTTTAGACCATTACTTAACCCACTGTACCACCCCACCATCCCCCTTATATGTGCTTTCAAAAGCAAAATGGAGAAGACCAACAGTCTCTGCTCTCATGAGAGATCATGAGATCTCTAATCAAAACTGCATCTGTGCCCTGTGGGCTGGAGAACAAATCTCAGGAAACTTTAAACAAATGGAAGTGAGTATGTTAAGAAACTGAGAATTCTCCAGTCCTTTTCCCCCGGTTACATGGTCTCAGATATGTCAAGGAAGCACTGAGATTAGGGAAACAAAAAGTGGCCTGGTGAGAGACTGGTAGAATATGGTGACCGTTTTTAGTGTCAACACTTCAAAGCCATCTATATGCTGTCTCCAAAATTTATATCTACTTCCTGGACTAGTTACTTAACTTCAAAAAATCATAGTCAAGGCTTTGTTGTGCATGTCCAGTTGGGTGTCTAGCCATTTCAAATGTGTGTCAACATCAAACTCCTGAATTTATCCACCCCAATCTGTTTCTCTTACATTCCTTCTCTCTTTCTTTTCTCTGCCACCCTGTATACCATCAGTCCTTTCTGTTGCCCTGAAAATGTATATCCAAAATCCTACACATTCCCAGCATCTCCACAACTTCCTCTTTGGCCACATCCACAATGATATCTTACTTTTTTAAAGTATAATGAACTTTTAAGTATTTTCTGTTTTAACCTTTGCCTTCCCCTACTTATGTCTCTTTTCAGCACCATACTGATCCCGCTAAGCTGTGACATAAAACATGTTGCTGCTCTTCTCAAAACCCTCTTATGGCTTATATCTGGTGTGGAGTAAAAGCAGAATGGTAGTAAGGACCTGTACCATTTGGTTCTTTTGACATTGGAATCTCCTGCTCACCCTCTTATCATTCCATCCCCAGAATATTCACTTCCTTGCTCTACATCAAACACTGTGGACATGTGTCTGCTCAGGTCTTTCTCCCGGCAGTTCCCTCTGCTTGCATCATTTTCATTCAGTTATCCAAACAAGTTCCTCCTTCACTTCCTGCGGCCACTAAGTGGTTGTGGCAATTGTAGTTATTTGGGAGAGAACCAGTGGATGGAAGATATGCTCTGCCTCTCCCTCTCTGCTCTCCCTTTAATCCATTCTCACTGTACCTTTTAAATAAATGAACTGTGAAAATAGAATTAGTTCATAAAACTTCTATGTAGAATATGAAAAATTATATATTTATATTATGTCATCCAGTGAGATTTACAGTTATATTATTAACTGACTGGGTGCAGTACATAATGGTCCCCAGCTCCCAAGAGTTAATTGTATTCCTGTCTTCCCAAATGTACATTTACTGCTTTTACCAAAATTAAGCAGATTTGCCAAGCTTATTTGTAATCAAAGCTTGCAGCAGGCACTATTTTTCAGAAATGGAAACTGATACTATAATCTTTGAAAATTCATTTATTATTTTGAGAGGAAGAGAGACACATGTAAAATATGCACATAGATTCAGAGAGTGAGAGTACAGAAAGACAAAGTGAGAAAGACAGAGAGCTGTCATTATTGTCATCACTCTCTAGAGCCTGCCTACAACCAAGAACTATAACTAGGAGCTGGAAATTCAATTCAGATCTCCCATGTGGGTAGAAGAAACCCAACCACTTGAGCCATCTCCACTGCTTCCCAGGACCCAAGTTAGCAGGAACCTGGAGACAAGAATGAGAACCAAACACAGGCACTTCAACATGAATATCCTCATAGGTGACCTAAGTGTTATACCTAATGTCTACCACACAATTCCAATTTTAAGATGGCAAGGTTTTGAACCTCTTGATGACATCTTGCATAAAATAGCACATATATGATTGAAATATGTTAGTAAATGTTTCCAATACTTTGGCTAAAATCTTGGATATGTTAAATAATGATTTCTTGAGGTTACCCATTTCAAAGATTGGACTTCTAGCAAAAACTGAACTCGGTATTGGCATTAAATTTTATCTTTATGTTTGGGTGAAATAGATCCCTGACTAGCTTTCACAAAATGATTGCTATAACTTCATGGAATTTTGCTGGGAATTATTAAATACCTATAAAGGATAAATTTAGAGATAATGTTCAGTATTTCTTTAATGGAATAGTTAAAATATAGCTATATGATAAAATAGCAGCTAAAACAGTCCATAGTGATTAGTTAATAAAAATGTTAATTAAGAAGGAATTTTGCCTGGATCTATACAAAAGAACAGAAATTGAGAAGGAACATCATTAAAACATGAGACAGATGAAAAAGAAGGCTGGGTTATTTTTTAAGATGTCTGTGGTTTTATCCCAGTTTGGCAACTAGTTAAGTGTGACTCTTCCTTATGTGGATGGTGCCTCCTTTAATTCTAATTGTGTTAAATGTATGTTGAGTGGCATGGCATTGTGGTGGTACCAGAATCCTTTGTGGCTGCTTGTTCAAGTCCTGACTGCTCTACTTCTTATCCAGCTCCCTGCTGTTGTGTCTAAGAGGCAGTGGAAGATGGCTTGGGTCCTTGGGCCCCTGCACTCATGTGGGAGATCCAGAAGAAGCTCCTGGCTCCTGGCTTCAGTCTGGTCCAACCCTTGCCATTATTTAATGAGCCAGTGGATGGAACATCTCTCTGTCTCTCTGTGATTCTGCCTTTCAAATAAATAATAAAAATTAAAATAAAATTTATGTTAAGAGGAATTCATTTGTTTGCCTTTATTTCTTACTCTTCTAAAACCTAGTCTTGTTAAGCACATAAGACGGATAATACAGGATAAAAACACAAATTATATGACAGTCTCCACATGACAGAATATGTATGTGTGTGTACATGTGTGTGCAGTGTGATCTATGACTTTAATAAGATTTATTCAACTCTCTTAAGTTTTTATAATGATAACAATCTAGTACTAATGAGAACCCTAGTACTTGGGTCATCATCTGGTGCTCCTAAGGTAATTAGCAGGATGCTGTATTAGAAGCAGAGATAGGACTCTGCTTATATGGAATGTGGGTGTTGCAAGCAGTGACTTAACCCATTGTGACACAATGTCCACTCTGAAAGTTTCTAGTATTGTTTTATACCAAAAACATTTATTGAAGTATATTACTTTGGTAAATGTTTCTCTCTCCACCATACATATAATGTTGAAAAGACAGCAATAGCTCTGAATACAGTGTAAACAAAAACATACAGTTGGCATGGTGATTGTCATTTACATATGATATTTAAAATGACCTAGTTCAGGAAATGTTTACGTTCTAAGCATATAAAACATATTGGCTGTAGAAAGAAAACAGTACAATAATTCAAGGACTTAAAAGACATTTTATTGACATAAAATAAAAACTGCATATGTAATTGAATATAATGGGCTATAAAACCCAAAGCAGTGATTTACTTTTGGGCTATCAATAGTGATATTGGAATGTGATGTGGAAATAAAAATCACAGCATGGAAGTGTAACACAAAATTTCCTCAGAGATCAGAAAGTTTGGGTTAAACTTTCTTTTTTTCTTTTTTTTTTTTTTGACAGGCAGAGTGGACAGTGAGAGAGAGACAGAGAGAAAGGTCTTCCTTTTGCCGTTGGTTCACCCTCCAATGGCCGCCGCGGCTGGCGCGCTGCGGCCGGCGCACCGCGCTGATCCGATGACAGGAGCCAGGTGCTTCTGGTCTCCCATGGGGTGCAGGGCCCAAGGACTTGGGCCATCCTCCACTGCACTCCCTGGCCACAGCAGAGAGCTGGCCTGGAAGAGGGGCAACCGGGACAGAATCCGGCGCCATGACCGGGACTAGAACCCGGTGTGCCGGCGCCGCTAGGTGGAGGATTAGCCTAGTGAGCCGTGGCGCTGGCCGGGGTTAAACTTTCTAAAGAGAAACTCCAGGCTAAGATGCTGGGTAAGACAGTTTTAAACTTTGTATATTTTTTCTAATTGTGCTATCCTATAGCTCTATGTAGTTATAATAACATTCATTCATTCATTTGAAATAGGTGATAACAGTTTCTCTGCTATGATTTAAATCGATTTATGTTTTCTACTGTACTGTTTCAATTTTGTATGATGAGCATTTCATTTTTTAAAAAACTATAGAATGATGAAACAAAAAGCAAATACAAGATTTTCAAAAGTGCCTTATTCTGAATGACAAGAATATGAAGTTTTAAATTTTCTGTATTTTTTGCTAAATATAACTAAAATTGCAACTATTAAAATCACCCCATTTTCTGATAGTAAAGTAAAAATGATTTTTAAAAAATGATGTCCTAGGCACCCTATATATTCTCATAGAATACTCATAACAACTTTGTGCAACTGAAGATATTATCTTCCTCTTATGGTTTAGCAGCTGAAGTAGAAAGACATTACTACCATCTCTGAGTTCATTTTTAACAGATTATCATTAAAACACAAGTGTATCTGCTGTTGTGCAGCAGGTTAAAGCCCTGGCCTGAAGCACTGGCATCCCATATGGGTACTGGTTCTGGTCCCAGCTGCTCCTCTTCTGATCCAGCTCTTGTCTATGGCCTGGGATAGCTGTAGAAGATGGCCCAAGTCCTTGGGCCCCTGAACCCATGTGGGAGACCCAGACAAAGCTCCTGGCTCTTGGCTTTGGATTGGCACAGCTCCACCCATTGTGGCCCTATGGGGAGTGAACCAGCGGATGGGAGACCTCTCTCTCTGTCTCTACCTCTCTCTTTCAAATAAACAAAATAAATCTTAAAAAAACACAAGTGTATCTTATTTTGCCCAAGTTATCTGAGCTCAACATTTTGCACTGAGTTTAGGGACTGATTAATTCTGCCAAAACTGCAAATCCAACATCATCTTTATTTACAGCCTTCAGGTTATAAAAGCTTTTAAAGTTTGAAATCTTTTTCCATTTAACTGACTTTCCTTTCTCTAATTTGTGCTTAACATAAATATAGAAAAAAATGTGTGGGGAGACATTGAGTAAAGGATTTAAATAATAGCATTGATTAAAAGGGGTGAAAATCATGGAAACCCCAAGTCTGTTTTCCTTTAGTGTGTCTAGAAGTATCAGCACTGGTAGTTTCTATGTAGAAGTTTATAGTATCTCATCTCCTCTGGAATGTATGAATGATTATAATAGAGGTTTAACAAAGGACACCAGATTAAACCATATTTTACAATATGATTCTTACTCTCTATGAGAACAACTTATTTGCAAGTTTCTGCTGTAAGTTTTTTCCTCAAGATTGTCCTTTAAATTCTTCTACATTATGCAGTACTTTTCTTGCACTGGTTGTATTTGGTTGTTGTGATGTATTGTTTCTGATAAAAGGAAAACCTTCAAGGGGAGAGTGCCCATAGGCAGATATTAAAATAATCAGGTGCATGCTATTTAGGATTTTATGAGTTAGCGATTTTAAATAGATTTCTGACATGTGATTCAGAATTTGTTTAAAAAGGGCACAGTATAGGAACAATGATTACTTTTATCTTGCTACCTGCTCAGGGCAAGGCTTTTTTTTTTTTTTTGAGAGTTTATAGGAATGAGAGAAAGATACCCTAGTTTGCACTTCCTTTCCGATATTCCACTCCCATCTTTCAGCTGAGTCTTCCTGTTTTCCTTTTACTGAATCAATTAAAAAGTCAATAATATTTTATTGTACATTAAAATAGCACACCTCCTGTTTTGAAATTCACCTCAAATAATCCCTTTTAATTTCAGTCTTTGAATAGAATTTTGCAATTTTCCTTTTCATTGGAAATCACTAAAATGAAAGAGAGGAGAAAATTGTGAAGATAGATAAGGGTAAAATAGTAAAGAAAAGAGAAATATGGGTAAATATAAGGAAATAGAAGAAAATAGGGGAGAACTAACATCTACATATTAATGGATATATCATCTGACAATGCTAAATAATGCCACATACATGAGCAATGATTTGAGGCATTACTACTTTGTGGCATTTTAACATAAATAGTTTATAGTTAATATTAGGTTATGTATTTTGATGAGTGAAAAATAGGATTAGAGATCTCCCTCTGTCTGATTTTCAAATCAATAAAATAATAAATGATTTTAAAAGAAAATTTAATTTTTCAGCGTATATATACTCATCATTATTTGTCTAACTAACATACTTATTATACAGCCCATTAAATTATTTCAGTCAACTATTAAATCTTATTTTATTTCTAGAATAATATTTTATGGAATTTCACACTATATTTTTAAAAGCTAAATCTTTATATCCTTTTAGTGATTAATGATTAACCTTTTGGAAGGAGGTACCTTTCTCTGAAGGGAGGAGAGAACTTCCACTTTGACTATGACCTTGTCTAAATATGATCAGAGTCGGCGAACTCAACAGGCCTCCATAGCCTTGGCAGCTCATGGCAAGAGCCTAGGGTGATTACTGATGCCATAAACAAGAGTGTCAATTTGTTAAGTCAACAACAGGAGTCACTGTGTACTTACTCCTCATGTAGGATCTCTGTCCTTAATGTGCTGTACATTGAGATTTAATGCTATAACTAGTACTCAAACAGTATTTTTCACTTTGTGTTTCTGTGTGGGTGCAAACCGTTGAAAGCTTTACTTAATATATACTAAATTGATCTTCCGTAAATAAAGATAATTGAAAATGCATCTTGATGTGAATGAAAGGGGAGAGGGAGCGAGAGAGGGGAGGGTTTCAGGTGGGAGGGAAGTTATGGGGGGGAAAAGCCATTGTAATCCATAAGCTGTACTTTGGAAATTTATATTCATAAATAAAAGTTAAAAAAATTAACCTTTTAAATTACTACACTTCTTTTAAATTTTACTTCTATTTTTATTTGAAGTTTCCAAATGTAAAATGTTAAGATTCTTACCAATTATCTCAAATGAAACCATGCAAAATTATCCAGTGGGTACAATGATCATTTCCCCATTCAGTTTTCTACGATGGTGTGCTTGACAGAACATGGGTTGGCAGCTAGCTGGTTGGAAAAGTTCATGTTTACAAAAACACAATGTTGGGTAGTTTCTACTGCGTCAGCAAATCAATTAAAAAAGCTGAAGTCTACATAAAAATGATCCTACCCTCACCCACTACACACCTTACTCAGAGGCTTTTTTTCTCCCTTCCTTTCTGACCTGGTGGGGCAGTGCAGAAGTCTCCCACAAAGTACTCTTGTGGTCTAGATGGGATACTTTGAGTGTGGATAAAGGCATGTGAGGATGATCCTAAGCTCAGGTATGTCTTGGTGCCTCACACCTAGAAAAATGAGATCTGAGCAGCCCTTGTCTGTAACAACTGAACAGCAGAAGGCCGCGTTTCTCCACTGCAGTACAATCATCATGGCTGGGGGTACAAGGTCAGACCCCAATCCTCAGGTTATTAGTAAGCATGGAATATCAACTGAAGGGGTGCCACTATAGCAGGAAACTTGGACAGAGAAGCAGGCCATCAAGGCTCTTAGCAGGAAGCAGGTTTTATTCCCTATTTTATGCCAGCAGAACCAGAGGATTTGTATATAGAGACTGGGCACTGAACAAAACAGGGCACCAACCGTGAGTTTTCTTTTATATATTTGGTTATACATATTTTGATTAGATATTCTAGGGCTACAGCACTGCCTATATAATTGTTGCAAGGCTGCAAATAGGTATATTAAAAACTGTTGATGTTGCAAGATGGCTTTTCTTGGAACAGAACATTCCCTCTGCCCCCTTGTTCTTGGAAAGCCTCTGCTGGAAAGACCCTAGCATTTCTGCCTTTAGCCAATGATTTTTCTTTTTTTAATTTATGTTTATTTATTCGAAAGTCAGAGTTACACAGAGAGAGGAGAGGCAGAGAGAGAGAGAGAGAGAGAGAGAGAGAGAGATCTTCCATCAGATGGTTCAACTCCCCAATTGGCCGCAACGGCCAGAGCTGCTCCGATCTGAAGCCAGGATCCAGGAACTTCTTCCAGGTCTCCCACATGGGTGCAGGGGTCCAAGGACTTGGGCCATCTTCTACTGCTTTCTCAGGCCATAGCAGAGAGCTGGATCAGAAGAGGAGCAGCTGGGATAGAACTGATGCCAGGGTGTTAACCCACTGCACCACAGCACCAGCCCCTAGCCAATGATTTTTCTATCTTAGGGGAATAGTCCCTGCCACATCACTAAACCTAAAAACTGAAAATATGTTTTACTTAATTTATATAGAGGGAAATAGCATTTTGCAGTATTCTATGTAAAACAATTATACAGGGAAATGGTGATTGAGTGTGCTAAATAACTCTCATGATGTACTCATACGTGCATTTTGCTAACAGTATTTCCCTAAAATTCACCAACTCTTTAGAATGATACTTCCTGTGAAACAGCCGTGTCAGCTATCTAGTGCCATGAGGGCAGCTATGATGACAGAGTCGATAAATTCCCCAAAGAGCCACGGGGGTCAAAATAGTTATGGAACCAAACATAAACAGCCCACATTTCAAATTTAAGAATTACAGATTTGGTTTTATGAAGCAAGTTTTGAGAAGGATGGTTTCCTTTAATTTCAAATGTATTTTTCACTAATTTCCACTATAGAAGGATTTGTTTAATATGTTAATGACACGAATAACAAAAAAATTAAGGGGAAAATATACCCACAATAATTAGATGTGAAAATTAAACGATGCTTATGTTAAGTGGACAAAAATTACTGCTGTGAAAAAAAATGATTACCAAAATAATATGGGGGGAATTGAAGACATCTAAAATATTTCCACATGGTTTTGGTTTATTACATATTTTACAATGGTTTTTTAAAGACGATTTGAAGGCATTTGAAAAACATGAAAATTGTTTGAAATCGCTGTGTAGCAAATCCAAGTAGTTTAGAAGCATTATGCAGAGGTTTGCTAAGGAAGATGAAGTCCCCCCTCCCCACCATGAGACTGCACGTGGTGGCAGAGGTCTGCCCAGTTCCATCTCACAGCAGATGGCACGCAGACAAGGCATTATTATCCTGGAGGGAAGGGACTGGCGTTTGCACTGTGTGGGGGACAACCTGGCTTTAGTGTTCGCAGGAATTCTGCAAAAACAGGTTTATGATACCGGGAAGTTTGCCTGCAGCCTGTGCTTTTGACCAGTGTCTCTTCCTTTCTGTATTGCGTCTTCCCAGTCTTCTGATAGTGCGGTGACTATGAGAACACAAACATAGGTCCTCTGCTTTGGGGCTTGGTTCTCAAATATGCCCAGGAGTCTGCCTAGTTTTCATTAGACTCCAGCCTCCGGTAAACCTCTCACTGCAGCACCGCCAGGCTCCTCCCGGGCTCCACTCCACCTGGGACAACGCACTGGTCTTGGGAGCCAGTGTTGCCGGCTCTGGAAGCCCAGTCTCTCCGACGCTTCCGGAAGCCTGCGTCGCCCTAGGTCCGCGCCTTGTTGGGCTTGAACTTCATCACGGAGGCCGGTTCCTGCCCCCGCGCCTGCTCTGGCGGTGGCCACCCGGCCAGGGCACAGGGGCGAGGGCCAGTCTGGGCACAGGCGCGCTGGGCGCGGTGACCAGGGAGGCAGCGGTGCGGGGAGGGGCAGCGAGGGCAGTGGGTCCTGGAGCCACAGCCTCTGGGACTCCATGTGTGCCTGGAGAGAAGCGCCGCCTCTGCCTGGCGTCCACCACTGTCCATGCAGCCCGCGGTGCGCTGGCCTCCACCGGTTCCTGCCGCTGCCCCTCCGGGAAGAGCCTGGTTTGAGCCTTGCCTTGCGTGGAGGCACTCTCGAGGACTGGAGCCCACTTGGTAGCAGCTCCACGCTGCTGGCCTGGAATTCTTTATGCATTGTATTTGTTCTTTAATTTCATTCTCCAAACTTGCTTTATTGCTGTGTTGTATTTCTAAACAAAAAGAGAAAACATGCTTTATTTTCTTGTCAGAGTATGAGAACATTTCAGTGCATTATTTAAGCAAAACTGGTTACAGTCTAGGAGCATGTTTATTTCATAAGCCTGTGAAGTTTCTGGGGATTTTGTGGAAAGTAGATCTGATTTATTTGTGTGAGAACAACCTAAATTTCTGCAGGTTAACAAGCTCCACTGTGATTGCTGATTCTGCAATTCCATGAACTGTTCCTTGTATTGCAAATATTATAAGGCAAAGTCTGTGGCTTTTAGATTCAAAAACTTATGGAGAGAAAGGAATGGAGGAGTGGGGATAAGGAGGAGCAGAGGAATGATGGAATCGTGGTTGTTTCTGTAGTTGTACCTATAAATTGCATAAAATCTATTCTTTCTACATTAACAATTAAAAAGACATTTAACAAATAAAAATGTAAAGGATTTTTTAAAAATAAGAATAATATGTTGTTTAAATATATTTCCTTTAATAATGCCATGGTTCATGGAAACTAAATATACAGTTAATAAATGCACTTCAAGCTGGATGTTGCCATTGAAACTGAAACTATTTTGTTATACAAGATGTAAATCTATAAAAATTAATGATGTTCAATAAAGAACCAAGTACAAAGATTTAGTGGTTCTGTTGTAGGCAGGCATATAGGATAAAATTGATAAGGTTTGTGAGCTGGAAGACAACACCTTCACCATGCCCATGTGTGACCTCATGCCCCTACCTGACCACACCAGTGCATCCACGTGCCAATCAGACTAATTAACCACTCCCCTTTGGAAGTGGATTAAAGGCCTGGAACACTGGGCCTGGGCCTGGCTCTTTTTTTTTTTTTCTCCCTCTTTAGCCATTGCAAACCCTTGCTGCTCTGAGTCTTCAGAGCACATGGCCTTAGAGCCACCCACCCCAAGCTTCTTGGCCTGCATGTTCCTCCACATAGCTGGCTCCTGGTGCTCAGTATGAATCCAGATTTCCCTCTCGCTTTTAGATAGGACACTCTCTCCCTTATGCATTTCGCCCACTGAATAAAGAACTTAAAACTTATCATGCCACCTTGTTTATTTGTGCCAGTATTCAGAATTCTCTGAATTCGTGGCAAGAATCCACAGTCTTATTAATATCCTAAATTTATTGCTAAGCACCTGGTAACAGTTCTAAAAGACAAATATTAATCACTCATGATTGTTTTTATGATGCTTTTAAATTGTTTTAAGTGTATGCATTTTGCTGTTTTTCTCAAATATTAAAATTCCCTTAGTTATGAAATCTAAAAATATTACCTTTGAAATAGAGTCTGAGATGATAGAATGCCAAAATATTTTTGAATATATTGAATACATATATTTGAAACCTTTATATTAGTGGAGTGAAATATTTTAAGAATTTGAAGGCAATGAAATATATAATTGAGAAAGGGTGATCTGATGGTCATATTCAAAATGAATGAAATGGAGAAACCTTAAAGACAGGGCTTGAGTAGGATTACAGTATGTTTAAACATTTCATGAAGTTTTCTCTACTCTTACAGTTGAATTGATTCAAGGTCTTTCTTCATAGTACATTTTGTTCATTAACTCCCTCAACCAAATATAAAAGCTACTATGTTTAAATTTTATCTTATCATTGTCACCGTATAGTCACTACGTTGCCATAGTAAGTATTTTGTAGCATATTACACTACACATTATATGTATTAAAGCACTCAAAAATGATTAGAGAAGAAAAAAGTTTCAAATATCAATAATTACTTTATATTGATAAAGAGCAAGTGCACATTGTAATTTAAATTCCTTCCAAATTTTAGAATCTGTGTATTGTAAAATCTGAAGATAAAAATGTAAATATATTTTGTATTAGTCTTATATTTAGCAGACACTTGATTTCTCAGGTCTTTTTTAATTCCTAAAATTACTCTCCATGAAAAATTCCAACACTGGAAAGAGTGGCCAGGTACACTGTAAGAAACATAAGCACCAAAAACAATAAAAACAATTACCTAGTCTAAATAGAAGATAACATTAAAAATGATGAGTTCTGCCAAGGTAGAACTTGGCCTTGTGGACAGGATTCTCATTGATTGTAGAGAGTTCCAGAATTCCATTGCACTAACAGCAATGGTTCTCAGGGGTGGGTGCTAATGGGCTTCAGAGAACATTGGTCAAAGTCTAGAGTGATTTTTGGGAGCTATTCCTGCAAAAGCGGGTGGCTACTGGCTTGTGGTAGCCCAGCAGTAGTAGAGGCTATGAAATGATGCTAAGTATCATACAATGTAAAGAGCATATCCTTTTGCACATAATTATCCCTCCTAAAAGAGCAATAGTGCTAAAGAAGCCAGATTTAGAGCCTTATTTGCTTTGGCATTACATTTATGCTTTCACATGACTGTGTTTTATCATAAACCAGTTTTATAAAGACTTTTTGAAATCTATGTAATCTACATAAAATTTTGTGATAATGGACTTTATAAAGTAAGTATAAACTATAAAAATAAACCTCACTTTTACATGATTTAACTAAAGTCAGTTTCATTAATAAAAATTTTATTCACAATCTCCTTATTACTATGCATACAAGGAGTGATGCATAAACCTCATTTTTATCTTCAAGATTATGAACCTAAATCTGAGGTCTGCAATACTTAGGTTTCCAAACGTTCTCTACTCCCACCTGTTTCCTGCACCAACAAACATCACTGAGATGAGATTTCTATTGAAAAGATCAACATAGTGGTAGTATTATGAAATTATAAAAAGAACTAAGGCAAGTTTCCTTTTTATGATTCTTTAAAACATGGGTAAAAAGTATTGGGGAAAAGAAACAAATAGTTTTACTAGATAAGTGATTGGTTTGAATGTGTCCCCAGAATTCATTTGTAGGAAATTTAATCCTCAGATTTTTAAGAGGTGACTATGTCATTAATGGATTAATGATTTTCTCAGAGCAGTGGCTTTCTGATAGGTGGTAAGTTGAGTTTCTTTCTTTCCTGTCCTTTGAACATACTCTCCAAACTTTCTGCCTTCTTTCATGAGACGACATAACAAGAATGACCTCCTTTCATGAGATGACATAAGAATAACCTTGCCAGATGTGAGCACCATGCTATTGAACTTTCTAGCATCCATAACTGAAAAACAGTAAATTTCTTGTCCCTATAGATTATCCATTCTTAGCTTCTCTCTTATAGCTGCATAATGAGACTGAAGACAATAAATGAGAGATACATTTAGACAATACTGGGTAAGACAGAACTGCAATGTGAGATAATATTCATACTGAGATTACTGGTTCCCTCAGTGACTTCTTGAAAAAAGAAATACACATTTTAAGAAAAATTAAAAATTGAAAAATAAATTAAACTGAATTATTTTTATTTCCATTTATAAATGATAAAAGCCATTCTGCTGATGGATATGAATTTGGAGATTTTAGTAGCACAAAAATATGTAGGAAGACAAAATTTGATGAAAAATTTAAAATGCATTAGCGACTTACGGAAGAACAGTGAACAACCAGAAGATACAATTCTTTATAATGAAAGTGGATTGGAAAAAGTTGATTCTGACCTCAAATCACATGTAAGGATTTGAGCATGTTTCATGCTGGCATATCCACAAGACAGGACAAGGGAATTCTCTAGAAGATTATATAGATTTATAGAATAAAGGAAAATCAGGGAACTGGCATCCATAATAAAGATAAAAAGAGACTCAATAGAAGAGAGAATTTGATAGGTATTGAATAAAATTAAAAAATGAGCTAAGAATGAGTATTTTTGCTCTTAACACTGTATTTATGGGCCGGCACCATGGTGTAGTAGCCTAAGCCTCTGTCTTCAGTCCCAGCATCCTAATGGGCAATGGCTCATGTCTCAGCTGAACCTCTTCTACTCAAGCCCCCTGCCAATGGCCTGGGAAAGCAGTGGAGGATGGCTCAAGTGCTTGGGCCCTGACATCCATGTGGGAGACCCAGAGGAAACTCCTGGCTTCTTGCTTCAGATAAGCCCATCTCCTGCAGTGACAGGCGTTTAGGAAGTGAACCAGCAGATGTTAAGGCCTTTCTCTCTGCCTCTTTCTGTAATTCTAACTCTCAAATAAATAAATAAATAAAATCCTATACCTTTGAAATGTATGACATTTTCCCCTTATATAAATAAAAGTAAAAACAGGATAAATATTTTGAATGATTGTCCCCCTTTTTGCCACTATCCATGAATGAATTTACTCAAGAAATATATTGTCCCATTCTCAGTGACATGTTTTCAAAGGCAAATTTTGCCAAAACAATGAAAAATGTAATATGGCTCATTTGGTGGTCATTATCCACCAAATAATGATTTATATGTAGAATATATTTGCTCATCTGTCAAAAATTTTGTTTGACATCAAATGGTATATTTGAGTATAATACATTTGAACTTACTGTTAAATATTTCAAAAATAATATTTTGTATAATAAACATGATTTCTATATCTTGGAAATTTTCACTCAAAAATAAAACAAAAATTGTTTCAGAGAGCAGGCATTTAGCCTATTGTCTAAAACACCAGTTATGAATCCTGTCTTATTTTGGAGTGCCTGAGAGCAATATTCAGATGCTGCTTCTAGCTCCTGCTTCCTGCTAATGCAGCCATGACTCAAGTATTTGCATACATAACACACATATTTGATTGAGTTCTTTGCTTCCAGCTTTGGCTTAGCCCATTCTTGGTGGCATTAGAGGAATGAACTTACTTTTTCTTAATTTTTTTTTGCTTTTTCTTCTGAATGTTATAAAGCTATCACAATGTACTTAATTTATGTTTTATATTCACTGATAGGTAATTTGAATGGCTTTCCCATCTACACAGCCGCTTAGAAACAGCGCTACATAATCAAACAACTAATCATTTTTTCTATATTATATAGCATAATCCAAACAGCAAAGCCTCAAATCGTCCATAAAATATTCTCTCTTCAAGTGTAAAATATTAAAAATCAGGTAATCTGCGTATTCTCCCATAATTGATATGCAAGACACAGGCTTAATTCCAAGACCATTAATTTATTTTCCCTCTTGTAAATATTTTTGAAGATTCATTTAAGCCTTCATTGAAATCATTTTAAGCACTAAAATTTGATGTCCTGAAATGTGTTTTTGTATTAGAGAATAAATTTATCCTTATACTATAATTTGTTAGCCATCATGCTGTAGTTTACCTTCCATATCAACTTTCATTTTATAATCCACAAGAATAACTGATCAGCCTTCTCATTTAATTTCAAAGGGGGCATTAACAAGCAGAGATATGAGTAAACAGCAAGGATGGGAAGATGATTTTGTGAATGGTTTAAGCATTGTATTAAGAATGTTTTCAGGGCCGGCACTGTGGTGCAGTGGGTTAAAGCCCTGGCCTGAAGTGCTGGCATCCCATATGGGTGCCAATTCTAGTCCTGGCTGCTCCTCTTCCAATCCAGCTCTCTGCTTTGGCCAGGGATAGCAGAAGATGTCCCAAGTCCTCAGGCCCCTGCACCCACATGGGAGACCTGGAAGAAGCTCCTGGCTCTTGGATTCGGATCAGCACAGTTCGGGCTGTTGTGGTCATCTGGGGAGTGAACCAGCGGATGGAAGACCTCTCTCTGTCTCTACCTCTCTATAACTCTGTCTTTTAAATAAATAAAATAAATCTAAAAAAAGAATGCATTGAATAACAATGTAAATTTTATGGGTTTTTGTTTTCACTGATATGTAAAATTCTTCATGTTTATGGGATATTGGGAGATGTTTGATATCTGTCCTTATTTTGTAATTTCCAGTTTGGGTAAACATATACATCTTCTCAAATATTTAATATTTCTTAATGGTGAGAACATACTAAATAATTTCTTCTCATTTTAGAGAAATATGCCATAAATTATCATTATCAATAATATCATACTGTGAAACACAACAGTATTTCTTTCCTCTATGGAACCATAACTGGTACCAATTAAATACTTTTCAATACATCTCCTCCCTTTTACTCTCCACAGCTTCTGTGAACCCTCATTATACTATTTATCTACATAACATTGATCTTTTTATATTATTGCATAGAAGTGAGATCATGAAGTGAGTACTTCTCTTTCTGTGATTGGCTTGTTTCTAATGATCTCCAGTTCCATATACATTATTGTAAATGGCACGATGTCATCTTTTTAATTGCTGAATAGTAATCCACTGTGCATATATGTGCTACATTTTTTCATTCATCAGTGGATGGACATTATGCTTCAATTTCTTGATTATATTTAAGAGTGCTGAAATTTATGGTTGTCAGTTTTATTTGTATTTTTATTTTGGAGTAGCAAAGAATTTGCTGCTTTTGCCTTAACAGCCATGTGTGGAAATGCTCCATGGAAAAACAAAAGTGAGTGTGGTTGATATATTCAAATCATACATATTAGTCAAATAATGCATACAAAAATCATATGTATTAATGTTACTAGTAACTTGACTTAATTTTAATACATATTTATCTTGCACTACTTACCTAATTATTAAAGTAGAATACACTACATTCTACACTTCCAAAATTTAATTTCCTTATCAGTTTGAATTTTCAATAGTTTTGACTGTATATAATTAATTGATATTTTGAGTGGTGCATGTAATTTGTTATATTTAATTTAGAAATTATGTAAACACATAATGTCTATCTTTATCATATCTTTATCATATTTAATAACTTCATTATTATATTACACATATCAGATGTTAACAGAGACACTTAATATTTTTATGTTGATGCCTATTGTGTCTCTGCCATTTTTTACCTTTTTTTAAACATTATTTAACTATTATTTTAGGTAATGTGAAACTATCTTTCCTATTTCTAATAAATTATATCTAATATGTAATTAACCACTGGCCTTTAGTTTATCAATATTTATGCTAGTTTTATGTTTCCTCATATTTTGTCTCTTTTCTGGTGCCATCACCCCCAACACACTTTTTCTGGGGGGAGGTCAATGTGAGGCATATCACTATCTTTTTTAATGGTAATATATAATGTAAAAACAGTTAATTTGGTACATTTGCCATAAAAATCTATTCTTACCCTTGTTGTTTTTCTTCTCCAAATAAGAAATACCAGGCTATTGAGATTCCCACACTCTCTTCCTCCCTAGGTATGACCTTTGCAAGATTTTACTTACCACACTCCTCTCATCTGACTCTGAGCTTGGCCATGTTTCTATTTTGGGTTTCCTTGTAATATATCTATTATAGTTCAAGAATCCTCTTCAACATAATTATTACAATCTCAGGCATTCCTATAATACTATCTAGATGTAAGCATACATATGTGGATAGATTATGGATCAAAATTTAGATAATTATAGATAAGTGGTAGATAAAAAGATGATGAATGTTTATTCATTCATAGCTATCCTTCCTTCCACATTTTATCTTATTCAAATTTTTATCGGCGTTAACAAATTATTTCATACAAGTCTTTTTAAGAATATTTCTATCAGATAAAGGTCATGACTGATCTAATCTTTCTAAATATATATCACTTTGATGAATGAATACATAGTTCCTCAATAAGGATACTGAGTGGGCCAGCACCGTGGCACAGTAGGTTAATCCTCTGCCTGCAGTGCTGGCATCCCATATGGGCACCGGTTCTAGTCCTGGCTGCTCCTCTTCTGATACAGCTCTCTGCTATGGCCTGGGATAGCAGTGGAGGATGGCCCAAATCCGTGGGCCCCTGCACCCACATGGGAGACCTGGAGGAGGCTCCTGACTCCTGGTGCAGCTCTGGCCGGTGTGGCCATCTGGGGAGTGAACCGACAGAGGGAACAACTCCCTCTCTCTCTGCCTCTCTTCTCTCTTTGTAACTCTGACTTTTTAATAAAATCAATAAAATCTTTAAAAAAAAAAGTAAGGACACTGAGTTTCAGGCTTTATCTTTGTTGTGTAGATGAGATTCCACAGTTATCTAGCTTCAAATCTTTCAGTTAAAGTTAATATCAGCTTATTATTTCCACTTTTGTGAATCACTGATTTCCTTCAATTGGAAACCTGTAAAATTTCTGTTAACTTATGGAGATTATATTTTTGAGTATATGTTTTTTTTTTTATTCCTGCCTTGAATTTGGGGAGAAAAGAAAAACTGTAAAATTTAATCTTGGGAATTTTTATATTTATAATTTCTTATATTTTGGTATCCTACAGTTGAGCATATAAATTTGAGGGTCATAACTTTTTTTTAACTTTTATTTAATGAATATAAATTTCCAAAGTACGATTTATGGATTACAATGGCTTCCCCCACATACCGTCCCTCCCACCCACTACCCTCCCCTTTCCCACTCCCTCTCCACTTCCATTCACATCAAGATTCATTTTCGATTATCTTAATATACAGAAGATCAGTTTAGTATACATTAAGTAACGATTTCAACAGTTTGCTCCCACACAGAAACATAAAGTGAAAAATAATAGATGATTTTATTTATTTATTTATTTATTTTTATTTATTTATTTATTTTTTGACAGGCAGAGTGGATAGGGAGAGAGAGAGAGACAGAGAGAAAGGTCTTCCTTTTGCCGTTGGTTCACCCTCCAATGGCCGCCACGGCCGGCGCGCTGCGGCCGGTGCACCGCGCAGATCCGATGGCAGGAGCCAGGAGCCAGGTGCTTTTCCTCGTTTCCCATGGGGTGCAGGGCCCAAGCACCTGGGTCATCCTCCACTGCACTCCCTGGCCACAGCAGAGGGCTGGCCTGGAAGAGGGGCAACCGGGACAGAATCCGGCGCCCCGACCGGGACTAGAACCTGGAGTGCTGGCGCCGCTAGGTGGAGGATTAGCCTAGTGAGCCGTGGCGCCGGCCGAAGATTTTTTTTAAATGATGATGAAATCAGATCAGACCTATTGTCATGTTTAATCCCAGTGAGAGTCAAGTTGGGAGTTGATAATTTCTTTCTTTTTTTTTTTTTTTTACAGAGGATCAGTTTAGTATACATTAAGTAAAGATTTCAACAGTTTGCACCCCCATAGAAACACAAAGTGAAATATATTGTTTGAGTACTCATTATAGCATTAAATCTCAATACACAGCACATTAAGGACAGAGATCCTACATGAGGAGTAAGTGCACAGTGACTCTTGTTGTTGACTTTACCAATTGACACTCCTGTCTATGGCATCAGTAGTCTCCCTATGCTCCAGTCATGAGTTTCCAAGGCTATGGAAGCCCTCTGAGTTCTCCGATTCTTATCTTCTTTAGACAAGGTCATAGTCAAACTGGAGGTTCCCTCCTCCCTTCAGAGAAAGGTACCTCCTTCTTTGAAGACCTGTTCTTTCCACTGGGATCTCACTCGCAGAGATCTTTTGCCAGAGTGTCTTGGCTTTCCATGCCTGAAATACTCTCATAGGCTTTTCAGCCAGATCCAAATGCCTTTAGGGCTGATTCTGAGGCCAGAGTGCTATTTAGGACATCTGCCATTCTATGAGTCTGCTGAGTATCTCACTTCCCATGTTGGATCACTCTCCCCTTTATTTATTCTATCGGTTAGTGTTAGCAGGTACTAGACTTGTTTATGTGATCCCTTTGACTCTTAGTCCTTTCATTATGATCAATTGTGAACTGAAATTGATCACTTGGAATAGTGAGATGGCATTGGTACATGCCACCCTGATGGGATTGAATTGGAATCCCCTGGTATTTTTTAACTCTACCATTTGGGGCAAGTCAGCTTGAGCATGTCCCAAATTATACATCTCTTCCCTCTCTTATTCCCACTCTTATGTTTAACAGGGATCACATTTCAGTTAATTTTTCAACACTTAAGAATAACTGTGTATTAATTACAGAATTAAACCAGTCATATTAAGTAGAACAGCCAAAAAAACTACTAAGAGGGATAATGTATTAAGTTGTTCATTAACAGTCAGGGCTATGCTGATCAAGTCACCATTTCCCATAGTGTCCATTTCACTTCAGGAGGTTTCCTTTTTGATGTTCAGTCAGTTGTCACCGATCAGGGAGAACATATGGTATTTGTCCCTTTGGGACTGGCTTATTTCACTCAGCATGATGTGTTCCAGATTCCTCCATTTTGTTGCAAATGACTGGATTTCGTTGTTTCTTACTGCGGTATAGTATTCTAAAGAGTACATATCCCATAATTTCTTTATCCAGTCTACCGTTGATGAGCATTTAGGTTGGTTCCAGGTCTTGGCTATTGTGAATTGAGCTGCAATAAACATTAGGGTGCAGACCGCTTTTTTGTTTGCCAATTTAAATTCCTTTGGGTAAATTCCAAGGAGTGGGATGGCTGGGTCGAATGGTAGGGTTATCTTCAGGTTTCTGAGGAATCTCCAGACTGACTTCCATAGTGGCTTGACCAGTTTGCATTCCCACCAACAGTGGGTTAGTGTCCCTTTTTCCCCACATCCTCGCCAACATCTGTTGTTGGTAGATTTCTGCATGTGAGCCATTCTAACCGGGGTGAGTTGAAACCTCATTGTGGTTTTGATTTGCATTTCCCTGATTGCTAATGACCTTGAATATTTTTTCATGTGCCTGTTGGCCATTTGGATGTCCTGTTTTGAAAAATGTCTATTGAGGTCCTTGGCCCATCTTTTAAGTGGGTTGTTGGTTTTGTTTTTGTGGAGTTTCTTGATCTCTTTGTAGATTCTGGTTATTAACCCTTTATCTGTTGCATAGTTTGCAAGTATTTTTTCCCATTCTGTCGGTTGTCTCTTCACTCTCCTGACTGTTTCTTTTGCAGTACAGAAACTTCTCAATTTGATGCAATCCCAATAGTTAATTTTGGCTTTGACTGCCTGTGCCTCCCAGGTCTTTTCCAGAAACTCTTTGCCTCTGCCAATATCTTGAAGGGTTTCTCCAATGTTCTCTCATAACTTGATGGTGTCAGGTCGTAGATTTAGGTCTTTAATCCATGTTGAGTGGATTTTTGTGTAAGGTGTAAGGTAGGGGTCTTGCTTCATGATTCTGCACGTGGAAATCCAGTTTTCCCAGCACCATTTATTGAATAGACTGTCCTTGCTCCAGGAATTAGTTTTAGATCCTTGACCAAATATAAGTTGGCTGTAGATGTTTGGGTTGATTTCTGGTGTTTCAATTCTGTTCCATTGGTCTATCCAACTGTTTCTGTACCAGTACCATACTATTTTGATTACAACTGCCCTGTAGGATGTCCTGAAATCTGGTATTGTGATGCCTCCGGCTTTGTTTTTGTTGTACAAGATTGCTTTAGCTATTCGAGGTCTCTTGTGCCTCCATATGAATTTCAGCATCATTTTTTCCAGATCTGAGAAGAAGTTCTTCGGTATCTTGATTGGTATTGCATTGAATCTATAAATTGCTTTTGGGAGAATGGACATTTTGATGATATTGATTTTTCCAATCCATGAGCATGGAATATTTTTTCCATTTCTTGGTATCCTCTTCTATTTCTTTCTTTAAGGTTTTGTAATTTTCATCGTAGAGATCTTTAACGTCCTTGGTTAAGTTTATTCCAAGGTATTTGATTGTTTTTTTGGAGCTATGTGAATGGGATTGATCTTAGAAGTTCTTCCTCAGCCATGTCATTGTCTGTGTATATAAAGGCTGTTGATTTTTGTGCATTGATTTTATACCCTGCTACTTTGCCAAAATCTTCTAAGAGTTCCAATAGTCTCTTAGTAGAGTTCTTTGGGTCCCCTAAATAAAGAATCATGTCATCTGCAAAGAGGGATAGTTTGAGTTCTTCCTTCCCAATTTGTATCCCTTTAATTTCTTTTTCTTGCCTAATAGCTCTGGCTAGAACCTCCAGAACTATATTGAATAGCAGTGGTGAGAATGGACATCCCTGTCTGGTACCAGATCTCAGTGGAAATGCTTCCAACTTTTCCCCATTCAATAGGATGTTGGCTGTGGGTTTTTCATAGATTGCTTTGATTGTATTGAGGAATGTTCCTTCCAAACCCAGTTTGCTTAGAGTTTTCATCATGAATGGGTGTTGTATTTTATCAAATGCTTTCTCGGCATCTATTGAGATAATCATATGATTTTTCTTCTGCAGTCTGTTAATGTGGTGTATCACATTGATTGTCTTGCGCACATTAAACCATCCCTGCATACCAGGGATAAATCCCACTTGGTCTGGGTGGATGATCTTTCTGATGTGTTGTTGCATTCTATTGGCCAGAATTTTATTGAGGATTTTTGCATCTATGTTCATCAGGGATATTGGTCTATAATTCTCTTTCAGTGCTGCATCTTTTTCCGGCTTAGGAATTAAGGTGATGCTGGCTTCATAGAAAGAATTTGGGAGGATTCCCTCTTCTTCAATTGTTCTGAATAGTTTGAGAAGAATTGGAGTTAGTTCTTCTTTAAATGTCTGGTAGAATTCAGCAGGGAATCCATCTGGTCCTGGGCTTTTCTTTGTTGGGAGGGCCCTTATTACTGTTTCAATTTCTGTCTCAGTTATGGGTCTGTTTAGGTTTTCGATGTCTCCCTGGTTCAATTTAGGTATGTTGCATGTGTCCAGGAATGTATCCATTTCTGATAGGTTTCCCTGTTTGCTGGCATACAAGTCCTTGTAGTAATTTCTGATGATTCTTTTTATTTCTGTGTTGTCTGTTGTTATGCTTCCTTTTTCATCTCTGATTTTATTGATTTGGGTCTTTTCTCTTCTTTTTTTAGTTAGTTGGGCCAATGGGGTGTCAATTTTGTTTATTTTTTCAAAAAACCAGCTCCTCGTTAGGCTGATTTTTTGTAATGTTGTTTTGGATTCAATCCTGTTGATTTCTTCTCTGACTTTAATTATTTCTCTTCTCCTGCTAGATTTGGGTCTGGTTTGCTGTAGGTTTTCTAGATCCTTGAGGTGAATTGAAAGCTCATCTCTTTGGTGCCTTTCCAATTTCTTGATGTAGGCACCTATTGATATAAACTTTCCTCTTAACACTGCTTTTGCTGCATCCCATAAGTTTTGGTATGTTGTGCTGTTATCCTCATTTACTTCCAGAAAATTTTTTATTTCTCTTTTAAATTCTTCTATGACCCATTGTTCATTCAGGAGCATGTTGTTCAATCTCCATGTGTTTGCGTATGCTCTAGGGGTTCCTGAGTTGCTAATTTGCAACTTCATTCCTTTATGGTCTGAGAAGCTGCATGGTATGTATGATTCTAATTCTTTTGAATTTCCTGAGACTTGCTTTATGGCCTAGTATGTGGTCAATCCTAGAGAAGGTTCCATGTACTGCTGAGAAGAATGTAAAATCTTTAGGTGTAGGATTGAAAGTTCTGTATATATCTGTTAGATCCATTTGGGCTATAGTGTCGTTTAAATCTACTGTATCCTCGTTGATCTTCTGTCCTATTGATCTGTCTATTTCTAAGAGTGGAGTATTGAAGTCCCCCAGTACTATTGTATTGGGGTCTAAGTCTCCCTTTAAGTCCGTTAACAAATCTTTTAGATAAACCGGTGCCCTGTAGTTAGGTGCATATACATTGATAATTGTTATATCTTCCTGTCGAATTGATCCCTTAATCATTATGTAGTGTCCCTCTTTGTCTCTCTTAACGGTTTTTGTGGTAAAGTTTATGGTGTCTGAAATTAAGATGGCTACGCCCACTCTTTTTTAATTTCTGTTGGCATGGTATATCTTTTTCCAGCCTTTCACTTTCAGTCTGTATGGATCTTTGTTGGAAAGATGTGTTTCTTGTAAGCAGCAAATAGATGGGTTTTGTTCCTTAACCCAATCAGCCAATCAGTGTCTTTTAACTGGACAGTTCAGGCCATTCATGTTCAATGTGACTAATGATAAGTGGTAACTTTGCCCTGCCATTTGCCAAAGATAAGTTCTAATATATGCTTTGAATTCCCTGTGATCTTGTGCTGTGAGCTTTCCTTCCTTGGTTTCCTTCCTTTACCTTCTTTCATATTGATGACCGTGTTTCTTTGTTTCTGTGTGTAACACATCTTTAAGCATCTTTTGCAGGGCTGGACGAGTGGCAACAAATTTAATTTCTGTTTGTTATGAAAAGGCTTTATTTCACCTTCATTCACAAATGATAGCTTTGCAGGATATAATATTCTGGGCTGGCAGTTGTTCTCTCTTAATACCTGGGCTATATCTCGCCATTCCCTCCTAGCTTGTAGAGTTTCTGATAAGAAGTCAGCTGTGAGTCTGATTGGAGATCCTCTGAGAGTAATCTGACGTTTCTCTCTTGCACATTTTAGGATCTTTTCTTTATGTTTCACTGTGGAGAGTTTAATTACAACGTGTCGTGGTGAGGATCTCTTTTGGTCGTGTTTATTAGGGGTCTGTGAGCTTCCTGTACTAGGATTTCTCTGTCCTTCTCCAAACCTGGGAAATTTTCTGCTAATATCTCACTAAAAAGGCCTTCTAATCCTTTCTCCCTCTCCATGCCTTCAGGAACTCCTAGAACCCGAATGTTGGGTTTTTTAATAGTATCCTGAAGATTCCCGACAATATGTTTTAGATTTCTAATTTCCTCTTCTTTTCTTTGGTTTGACTGTATCCTTTCCTGTTCTCTGTCTTCTAAGTCCGATATTCTCTCTTCTGCTTCACCCATTCTGTTTGTAAGGTTCTCTATTGTGTTTTTCATTTGATCTATTGAATTCTTCACTTCAGTCACTATCCCAGTTTCCTATTGTACTAGTTGTTTTGTTTCATTTTGATTCCTCCTTAATATTTCATTTTCACGAGAGAGATTTTCTATCTTGTCCATTAAGGATTTCTGTAGTTCAAGAATTTGTTTTTGAGAACTTCTTAATGTTCTTATCAATTTTTTGAGATCTGCTTCTTGCATTTCTTCTATGTCATCATCCTCATAATCTTGAATTGGGGTGTCTTTTTCATTTGAGGGCTTCATGGTGATTTCCTTGTTTTTATTACCTTGGTTTTTGCATTTGTTATTTGGCATATTGGAGATATTTGGTTTCTTCACTGTGGTGCTTTTTCTTATTATACTATGGCTCTAGATTAAGTGGACTATCTGTTTTTGATGGAGCCTTAGGGCTAGAGATGGGTGTGGCCTGAGAGCTCTGTTGGTGTGCCAAAGGTGACACTCCCAGGTTAGGCGTGGTAAACCTCTCTCTCTCTCTCTCTCTCTTTTTTTTTTTTGATTCAAAAGGGAAGTTATTCTGCACAGCTGAACGAAGTTGGAGGTAGTTAGCAGGCAAATGATATACCCGCAGGAGCCAGAGATCGGAAGCTCTTTCCCAAGGACCACACAGGGAATCTGTTCGGCCCTCAGAGTGGGCTCAAATTCTCCTTCAGTCTCCCACTGGGTTGCCAAAGTTACGGAATTGTAGCATCTCTGGAGAGTGCTCACATGAATTCCGTGAGTTCTCTCCCCCACCGTCTCTTTTTTCACAGTCTCAGTTCAGTAGCACCACAAATTTACTAGGTCCTAATCTCCTGTTAATTCACCCCGCCCAGAGTCAGGTTTTTCTGCTAGGCTCAGGGCCGGTGCAGACCTGAGGTCGCTCTGCTTATGACGTATGTCCAAGATGGCGCCTGCTCTTTGTCTTGCTCGCCCTTGAGAGGTGAGCGGAGAGAGAGAAACCCGTGTCCGTACCAGTCACCTTTTTTTTTTCCTCTCTCTCTCTTCCAGTTAGCCTGGTGAAGTTCCCCCCCCCCCGGGGGGTCGTTCCCTCTAGTCTCCTCTCTCCACTTGCCTGCCGGTGTCTCGGGCTATTGAGGTTCGGCTCACCTCGCGTTCCAGCGCTGGTGTGTTGAGTCTGCCGCTGGTGTCCCGAACTGTGGGCTCCCACACTCTCCACGCAGGTCCGCTCCCCTTCCAGTGCCGATGTGTGGACTCAGAGTCCTGGACGTCCCAAGTCTCCCTGCTGTTGCGCAGCTCGGTCCCGCGGCTCGGCTTCCGCAGCTCGGTCCTGCGGCTCGGTCCCGCGGCTTGGCTTCCGCGCGGTGGGCGACCTTGTTCTCCCAGTAGGTCCTCCGATTCACGGCCACTGGATCCAGAAGAGTTTCCTCTGCAATATTTTCCTGGTTCTTTTTTCTGAGGCTACCGTAACTCCCCTTTTATTAAACTAAATTTTCCCGGACTATCGGTGCGCGCCCTCACTATTCCGCCATCTTGGCTCTGCCCCCATGTTGTAATTAATACTCACTGTCTGTAGTCTAGTTCCTTTTCTTCATTTTCCATTATTTTCACCTTCCTGAAAATTGATTTATGGAGCTGACTGTAACAGAAGTTGCTTAAGTATTCAAGAGATGTATATAGTTAACAGAAGCTCCAACTAATCTAAAGTAGAAAGGCAGAGTTACAGCAAGGCAGAGGCAGAAAGAGAGAAAGGACACTCTTTCAAACTCAATCTATGTGACAATATCACTGTAATACAAAAGTCAGCCAAAGACAGAATAAAAAAGACAGCTAGAAACCAGTATCCTTGAGATAGATGAAAAAGTCTGCAACAAAATATGCCAAAAAAACTCCTAAGGCACATTAAAAAGATTATTCACCATGATTAAATAAGATTCGTCCTGGGAATGTAAGACTGATTCCACATATACACATATGCAGTTAGATTGACTATAATCAGAAAAACAAAAGATAACACGGGCTGGCAAGGATGAAGAGAGGAGAAGGTTTTTACACTGTCAATGGGAATATTTATTAGTACAGTTATAGAGGAAAAATGTGCTCTTTCCTGGAAAAACTGGAAACAACATTATACGATGTAGCTATCCCACAATTGGGTGTTTATCAAAGGGAAATAAGATCAGTTGTTGAAGAGATACCTGCATTCCCATGTTTATTGCAGCACTATTCATAATATCTGAGAAAGAGAAACAATCTCATTGTCTACCCAGTCCTGAATGGATAAAGGAATGCGGTATGCTTTCACAATAGAGTACTCTTCAGTCATAAACAAGACTGGAAATTTTCATTTCCAACAACATATATGGAACTGGAGGTCAGTTAAGTGAAATTAGCCAAACAAAATTAAAGAAGACATGTATTGGGTGATCTTACTCATTCATATGTGGAATCTAAAAAGGCTTACAGAATTTAAAAATATAATGGTGGGGATTACTGAGGGGTGTGAGAGATGGAATAATTTTAACTAACAAACACTAAGTTACTTAGAAGTAAGTAGTTCTGGTATTCCATTGCACAGTAAACAGTAAAATGTCTACATGTTATAAAAATATATATTTTTCTTAAAAACTTTAGAAGAAAATATTTTGAAAGTTTTCATGATAATGAAATGTTAATTGCTCAAAAATGCATATTTAACTCAATTTATTATTATTCAATGTGTGTATGTATTAAACATTATGTGGTATCCCATGAGTATATATTTTAATTGTTAATATTTTTAAAAAATAAAAAATAGTTTTGATTTGATATTCTGAGTTTTCTTTTTTGTTCATATTTTTCTCTTGTTTCTGTCCCACGCTACTAATCTAATTTTCATTAAATGAATGTTTTCTTTTAAAACATTTTAATTCCTTCAGTTATTTTTAAACTACATATCTTTTTTTGCTGCTCATCACGGGGCAGCATGTCCAATAGAGCTCCTCAGGGCCAGCCTGGGGAGCTCAGGGGCCGAGTGGGATGATGAGTGTCAATGGCAAAGGAACCACACCAGAGCCGGGAGATTAGTCAATGCCCAGGGCACAGCCGGGTTCTTGACTTTATTGGGAGGGGAAGAGCTTTTATAGACACAGAAAGGGGGCTGTCCAGGGCACAAGGGAATTGAGCCAACCAGCTGAAAGGTAAGGCAGGACACAAGCCGGGCATGCCCTCAAGGGCCTATCACAGCCGAGGACACATACTGTGCATGAATACGGAAGTCTCCTGTCAGGCTAGGTACCTCCCCTGAGGGCCATCTTAGATTGTTGGAAACACTGAGTCACTGAGATGCAGAAGTGCAGCAAACTCAAGCAAAGGCTTTGAGGCCTTGTCAAACTTGAGCAAAAGCTTAGAGGCCTTGTTGAGCGAAGGCTTAGCAACTTTATTTCCTTTTCGTTTGGAGCCCCCTGCATTTTTACATCTATATTCTAAGTAACTGTTCTTTAACATTTATGTGTTTAAAGTGATGACTTCAAAACTGAAGATATCGTTGTGCATCATTCAAAACACTTTTAGTTCTATGCTATGGCTGAATAGAGAGTTTTAATTGTTTCCCTTAAGATCACACTTATTCTTAGCCAGAAGGAGATTCAACTGACTATTTGAGGACCTGGAGTTTGTTGATGTTGATTTTTCAGGGTTGTTAATGAGTATTTTATTTCTCTTCTCCTAGAAACAAGTTAGATTTTATTATGTTGTTGCCTATAGCTAGTTCTAGTCAAATAAATAGGGGTAAAGTAATACCTATGTAGTTTCTCAGGGTAAAATACATGAGTTGGCACATGTATTGATTTTTCATCTCCTCTTCCCTCTAACCCTGCCACATGCAGAATTAATGATGGTGAGCCTGGATTCTCCCAGATGCAGGAAAATACAGTTGAGAGGGCTCAGAACCATTGCTAGACATGTAATATAATGGAGTAATACTCATTTTTTCAAGATGTATTTTATTTATTTGAAAGCTTTTGGGGGAGGTGCAGAGAGAAAAAGAGAGAGAGAGAGAGAATCTTGCATCTGCTAGTTCACTCCCAACATGGCCACAATAGCCAGGAGGAGCCAAGAGCTTCATCCAGGTCTCCCAGGTTGGTGCAGGAGCCCATGGACTTTGGTCATCTTGAAAGAAGCCACCAGAAGAACCATCAGATCAGACACAAAAGTCTCATGAGAAGTGTAACACAGGGAGAACCATAGAGACACAAGGATTCTGGCCATTGCAATTATGTGTTTACTTCAACTTCAGTTAGCACAGCTGATAGTTTTTCAATGCCAGATCTACTAAAGCAACACTTTGATCTTGGAAAGAAAATTTTCTTCCTTTGCTTCCTGGATGTCAGAACTGCAACTTTCTCAGAAAGGAAAGCTGCAGGCACAGGAAATGAGGAGCAAATCCTGCAGCAGCCATAGGGAGAGCAACAACAGAAAAAAGAACACAATCAGGATGGGGCTTAGTGCATTCTTCTTATTCTTTTTTTTTTGACAGGCAGAGTGGATAGTGAGAGAGACAGAGAGAAAGGTCTTCCTTTTGCCATTGGTTCACCCTCCAATGGCCGCCGCGGCTGGCGTGCTGCAGCCGGCGCACCACACTGATCCAATGGCAGGAGCCAGGTACTTCTCCTGGTCTCCCATGGGGTGCAGGGCCCAAGCACTTGGGCCATCCTCCACTGCACTCCTGGGCCACAGCAGAGAGCTGGCCTGGAAGAGGGGCAACCGGGAAAGAATCCGGCGTCCCGACCGGGACTAGAACCCAGTGTGCCAGCGCCGCTAGGTGGAGGATTAGCCTATTGAGCCACGGCGCCAGCCAGTGCATTCTTCTTGCTATAAAAACATCAGCTGGGATTTTTCAACACTACCAGTTATTGCTGTCAATTCCACCAACTGTGAGTGAGCTGGGAGTGGTATGTATGCTATGGAAAAAGTTCTGAATTCTGAAAAAAAGATTTGAGTGTGTGCATATACATATATTTATATATTTATTTATATTCCTATATTTTATTTATTTATTTCTATTCAGTGACTAGTTCCTCACACCAAACAGTGCCAAAGTCATGTGATCTGAGTAGTACGTTTCATGGTCTGAATACCCCCAATTAAAGGTAAAAAATAAATACTTCTACATCACCCACCCAGCGGTGAATTATGTGCTGGGCCTCAATTAATTATTTGCACTCCCACATTCTGTTGAGCATAGGGGAGGAATTTGAAGAGATACCAGGTCATACCACACTGCTCCCTGCATCACTATTTCTCTGGAGTCACCCAGTAAAGGAGGCAGGCCTGTCATGCTCTGCAATTTCTAGATCCTGGGTGCCTGGTCCTGGAAAATGGCTCCCTGAGGACAGAGTTGTTTTGGCAGCCTCTGCTGATAAACATGGTGACAGGACACTGGCAGTGATATGGAACCCTTGGCCCAGCTCTTTATTCTCATGGTTAATTATCTGTCTAATGGCTATTATTCTGGGGCAATTTTTGCCAATTATCTGCATGCTTAGAATGAAGGACATGGCTCCAGCAAAGCCCCAGCCTGTTCTGTGCCTAAGTCAAGACCTCTATACAAATTCTTTAAGAATAATTGTTGATGGTGTCAGGCATGATTGGAAAAAACAAGCTGTGGGACATGAGGGCCAATTAGTGTAGAAGGCAGTGTGTAGTTCATGTGATATAGCACAGCTACCTGCCATTGCACATGGATGAGGAAGGATAAATCTTGGTGAAAGTGGGTCACGACTTCTGTAGAAGAAATAGATACCTACACCTTGATCACCCACTGAGAACCACACACTGCCTGCAAGGTTGACATCTTCAGTCTGAGCCTCTGTTTTAGCTTGGGCTCTCCAAGGAGTACTCAAATTACCCATGGCCATAGAGCAGTATCCTAACTCTCTACCAAACATAAATGCTGCCAGATGCATCCAGAAATAATGTGTGTTTTACATAATGGGGTAAAGACAACTTTGTGTCTGTTGCTAATATTTATTTTAAATGATACTGGAAACAAACAGACCCCATCTTATGATAACTAGGGACAAAATGCAAAGTGTTTAATGTGGAGACACTTCAGTAAAGTATGTCACTTAAATTGGGATCTCAGAGTACTTGGAAACTCTTTTCAGAAGATGGTCATATTTCCTTTTTCTGCTGAATGTTAAAAACAGTACACACAACTTTTCAGTATAACACATTTTTTAAAGACCTGAGGATTGAAAAAAACTAAAAAAATGATATTAATTCACTTTCTTTTTCCAAATGGACAGGGTGACATATAGAGAGGGCAAGACAGATGTATTATCTACTGATTCATTCTTTAAATGCCCACAACAGGCAGGGTAAGGCCATGTCAGAGCTAAGGTCCAGGAATTCCATCAAGGTTTCCCTCATGAATTGCAGAAACCCAGATACACCTCAGAGGCACATTTGCAGGAATCCAAATCGGAAGTGTGGAGTAATGCAGACTTGAAATGGCATTTCCATGGGGGCGTCCCAAGCTTTGGGTAAATCTGCTGCACCAGAATGCCTGCCCCATGCATTTTCATTTTTAATAATAGGAAAATTTCTAATTTCTCTTGTAGTTTCTTCTATTGCTCACTGGGTGTTTGGGAGTTTGATGCTTGTTTTACACGTTTGCAAACTTCTCCAATGTTCTTCTTTTCTTGTTTTTCATGGTTTAACATTTTTATGTCTTTATTCATGTGATAGCAAAAGAGGCAGATAAAGTGATGTACAAACACAAACACACACACACAGGGAGAGAGAGAGGGAGAGAGAGAGAGAGAGAGAGAATTTCCCACTTGGTAGCTCACTTGTTTCCTCAAATGTCCACAATGGGCCAGGCCAAATTCAGGAACCATAAACTCCAATTAGGCCTCACCCATGGGTGGCAGGGATATAAGGACTTGAGTCATCACTGGCTACTTCCCTGGGTACATATTAGTGGGAAGCTTGTATCAGGAACAGAGCCAAAACTAAGCCCAGACACTTCAAAGTAGGATGTGGGCATCCAAGATGAATCTTAACTGCTGTGCCAAATGTGTGCTTTTCAGGTATTTTCAAATGTATAGCTGTGAAATTGACATTTTGAAGTTTGATAATTGTCTCAACTGTTGAGGAACAGTGCTTTTTTCTTCATGCTATTTTGTGAACTTTATTTAGTGTAGGATTAATCATATGAATATAAAATTAACTAAAAATACGTCTTTGTAAAAATTTAAGAGTGGGAATAAGAGAGGGAGGAGGAAGAAGGGTGGGAGCATGGGTGGGAAGGAGGGTAGAGAGGGAAGTATCTCTATGATCCTGAATCTGTATATAGGAAATAAATGATATTTGTATAGCTTAAACACAATTTTTTAAAATTATATTTTTCATTTCATTTGAAATGAAGCATGACAGGGACATATTTTATTTATTTATATATTTGCATGCATTTCATAAATATCTCTTAATAACATAGAAATTCTTCCCATAACACCTGCCCTCCCAACCACACTCTTGCCTCTCTTTCACTTCCTTCTCCTGTACCCAGTCTTGTTTTTTACTAAGATCTATTTTCATTTAACTTTAAACAAAGATTGACCCTATTTTAGGTAAAGAGTTCAACACTTTGTATGAGAAAAAAAAAAGAAAAAGAGAGAAAGAAAAAACAAAACACAAAACAAAAAACCTAAAAGCAAAAAACAACAACAAAAAAACTGTTCCACAAAAGACCATACAAGGGCTGTTCCAGATTCCTCCATTTTGTTGCAAATGACCGGATTTCATGTTTTTTGTTTGTTTGTTTGTTTTACTGCTGTATAGTATTATATAGAGTACATATCCCATAATTTCCTTATCCAGTCTACTGTTGATGGGCATTTAAGTTGATTCCATGTCTTAGCTATTGTGAATTAAGCTGCAATAAACATTAGGGTGCACACAGCTCTTTTATTTGCTAATTTACTTTCCTTTAGGTAAATTCCAAGGAGAGGGATGGCTGGGTTGTATGGTAAGGTTATATTCAGGTTTCTGAGGAATCTCCAAACTGACTTCCATAGTGGCTTTACCAGTTTGTGTTCCCACCAACAGTGGGTTAGTGTCCCTTTTCCCCCACATCCTCACCAGCATCTGTTGTTGGTAGATTTCTGTATGTGAGCCATTCTAACCGGGGTGAGGTGAAACCTCATTGTGGTTTTGATTTGCATTTCCCTGATCGCTAGTGATCTTGAACATTTTTTCATGTGTCTGTTGGCCATTTGGATTTCCTCTTTTGAAAAATGTCTATTGAGGTCCTTGGCCCATCTCTTAAGTGGGTTGTTTGTTTTGTTTTTTGTGGAGTTTCTTGATCTCTTTGTGGATTCTAGTTATTAACCCTTTATCTGTTACATAGTTTTCAAATATTTTTTCCCATTCTGTCAGTTGCCTCTTCACTTTCCTGACTGTTTCTTTTGCAGTACAGACACTTCTCAATTTGATGTAATCCCAATTGTCAATTTTGGCTTTGACTGCCTGTGCCTCTCTGGGGTCTTTTCCAAGAAGTCTTTGCCTGTGCCTATATATTGTAGGGTTTCTCCAATGTCATAATTTAGATCTTTAATCCATGTTGAGTGGATTTTTGTGTAAGGTGTAAGGTAGGGGTCTTGCTTCATGCTTCCAGTTTTCCCAGCACCATTTGTTGAATAGACTGTCCTTGCTCTAGGAATTGGTTTTAGATCCTTGATCAAATATAAGTTGGCTGTAGATGTTTGGGTTGATTTCTGGTGTTTCTATTCTGTTCCATTGGTCTATCCATCTGTTTCTGTACCAGTACCATGCTGTTTTGATTACAACTGCCCTGTAGGATGTCTTGAAATCTGGTATTGTGATGCCTCTGGCTTTGTTTTTGTTGTACAAGTTTACTGTAGGTATTTGAGGTCTCCTGTGCTTCCATATGAATTTCAGCATCATTTTTTCCAGATCTGAGAAGAACGTCTTTGGTCTTTTGATTGGTATTGCATTGAATCTATATATTGCTTTTGGGAGAATGGACATTTTGATGATGTTGATTCTTCCAATCCATGAGCATGGAAGATTTTTCCATTTTTTTGTATCCTCTTCTATTTCTTTCTTTTTTTAAGATTTTGTAATTCTCATCATAGAGATCTTTAATGTCCTGGGTTAAATTTATTCCAAGGTATTTGATTGTTTTTTTGGAGCTATTGTGAATGGGATTGATCTTAGAAGTTCTTTCTCAGCTGTGGCACTGCCTGTGTATACAAAGGCTTTTGATTTTTGTGCACTGGTTTTAAATCCTGTTACTTTGCCAAACTCCTCTATGAGTTCCAATAGTCTCTTAGTATAGTTCTTTGGATCCTCTAAGTAAAGAATCATATCATCTGCAAAGAGGGATAGTTTGACTTTTTCCTTCTGAATTTGTATCCCTTTAATTTGTTTTTCTTGTCTAATGGCTCAATGTTTATTGCAGCTCAATTCACAATAGGTAAGAGCTGGAATCAACCTTAATGCCCATCAACAGTAGACTGTATAAAGAAATTATGGGATATGTACAGTATAGAATACTACACAGCAGTCAAAAAAATGAAATCCAGTCATTTGCAACAAAGTAGAGGAATCTGGAAAGCATCATGCAGAGTGAATTAAGCCAGTCCCAAAGGGACAAATATCATATGTTCTCTCTGATCAGTGACAACTAACTGAGCACCAAAAAGGAAACCTGTTGAAGTGAAATGGACACTGTGAGAAACAATGACATGATCAGTCTTTGTCCTGACTGTCGAGGAACAACTTAATACTTTACCCCTTTTAGTATTTTTTTTGTGTTGTTCTACTTAACACTATTGATTGAACTCTGTAATTAACACACAATTATTCTTAGGTGTTTAAATTTAACTAAAAAGTGATCCCAGTTAAATATAAGAGTGAGAATAAGAGAGGGAGGAGATGTACAATTTGGGACATGCTCAATTGCTCCTCCTAATGGAGGAGTTGGAAACATGCCAGGGGATTCCAATTCAATCCCATCTAGGTGGCATGTACCAATGCCATCTCACTAGTCAAAGTGATCCGTTTCAGTTATAATTGATCATAGTGATAGGACTAAGAGCCAAAGAGACCACATAAACAAGACTAGTGTCTGCTAATACTGATAGAATTAAAAAGGAGAAAACAATGCAACATGGGAAGCGGGATACACAGCAGTGTCATTGAATGGCAGATGTCCTAAACAACACTCTGGCCTCAGAATCAGCCCTTAAGGCACATGGATATGGCTGAAAAGGTCATGAGCATATTTCAGGCATGGAAAGCCAAGACACTCTGACAAAAAAAATGACCTAAATGAAAGATCTCTGTGAGTGAGATCCCAGCGGAAAGAATGGGCCATTAAAGAAGGAGGTACCTTTCTCTGAAGGGAGGAGAGAACTTCAACTTTGACTATGACCTTGTCAAAATAAGTTTAGAGCTGGCTAACTCAAAAGGCTTTGATAGCCTTGGCAACTCTGACAAGAGCCTCGGGTGATTACTGACACCATAAATAAGAGTGTCAATTATTAAGTCAACAACAAGAGTCACTGTGCACTTACTCCCCATGTAGGATCTCTGTCCTTAATTTGTTGTAATATGTGAATTAATGGTATAACTAGTACTCCAACAGTACTTTACACTTTGTGTTTCTGTGTGGGTGCAAACTGTTGAAATTTTTACTTAACATATACCAAATTGATCTTCTGTATATAAAGATAATTGAAAAGGAATCTTGATGTGAATGGGATGAGAGAGGGAGCGGGAAATGGGAGGGTTGTGGGTGGGAGGGAAGTTATGGGGGGAAAAAGCCATTGTAATCCAAAAGCTGTACCTTGGAAATTTATATTTATTAAATAAAAGTTAAATAAAAACAAAGGCTGTTCAAAGCCATTGCATTTCAATGGTAATTTTGTTTTTTTTAGAAACTTAATTGTCTTTAATGAGGAACTCATGATTGATACATATTTTGTGAGCACTTAGACATAACTATAATTTATGTGACCTAAGACTATCCTCCATTTAATGCACCAATACAATTCACTGAGAACATGTTTTACTGTTAAGTATCATAATACAGCTCTTTGAGGACAGAGATCCTCTAATGGAAGTTAGTGCACAGTGACTCCTCTTGTTTAACAATTAACACTCTAATATATAATGTCATTGATCACCCAAGACCCTTGACTAGAGCTGCCTAGGCTGTGGAAGTCTTTTGGATCCACAAACTCCTTCAGTATTTTGATAAGGCCATAGGCAAAATATAAGCTTTCTCCTCCATTCAGTGAAAAGTACATCCTTCTTTGGTGACCACTTCTTTCCACTGGAGTCTCGCCCACAAAGGTCCTTCATGTAGGACATTTTTTTTTGCCACAGTGTCTTGGATTTCCATGCCTGAAATGCATGCCTGAAATGCTCTCTTGGGCTTTCCAAGCAGACCTGAATGCTTTCAGGGTTGATTCTGAGGTCAGAGTGCCTCTCAAGGTGATTGTCATTCTATGAGTCTGCTGTAAAGACTGCTTCCCATGTTGGAGCATTCACTCCTTGTAAATTCTATCTATTATTATTACTAAACACATGATCCTATTTATATGATCACTTTAATAAATAATCTGGTCTATGTAGTCACTTTAACACTTAACCCTATCCATATGCTCATTTTAACAGTTAAAATGCTATTTTTACCACCTAGCTTAAGAGGATTTGGAATCCCATGGCAAGTTTTTAAATTGTACCTGTAGAAGTCCACAGGAATATATGCAGAACTAGAAAGCTTTACAATTAAAAACTTCATACTTTTCACAATTGCAACTTTAGGGTCATGGTGATTATTCCTTCAGTGCCTAACCTCTGAACCCCACTCCTACTCCTCTTCCTCTTCCTTCTCTTATTCTCACTCTTATTTTTAACTAAAATGTATTTTCAATTAACTTTATACACATATGGTTAACTCTATGGTAAGTAAAGAGTGCAATGATTAGTATGAAGGAGAAAAGGGTAAAGAAAAGAAAAGAAGTGAAAAGAAGAGGGAAAGGAAAGGAAAAAGGAAAGGAAAGGAAAGGAAAGGAATGGAAAGGAATGGAAAGGAAAGGAAAGGAAAGAAGAAAAGAAAAGAAAAAGGAATTGCTGGCACTGTGGTGCAGCAGGTTAATGCCCTGACCTGAAGCACAGGCATCACATTTGGATGCTGGTTAGAGATCTCGCTCCTCCAATTCCAATCGAGCTCTCTGCTGTGGCCTGGGAAACCATTAGAAGATGGCCCAAGTGCTTGGACCCCTGCACCCATGTGGGAGACCTGGAGGAAGCTCCTGGCTACTGGCTTCAGATCAGTGCAGCTCCAGCCATTGCTGGCAATTGGGGATTGAACTAGCAGATGGATGATCTCTCTCTCTCTCTCTCTCTCTCTCTCTCTCTCTCTCTCTTTCTACCTCTCTGCCTCTTCTGACTTTCAAATAAATAAATAAATCTTTTTTAAAAGAATGGAAAAAAATAAAAAAAATTAAAAAAAACCTCTTCCTCAACAGTCAAGACATGGGCTGTTCAATGCCATTGCTTCTCAGAGTGTCAATTTCACTTCTACAGGTTGCCTTTTAGGTGCTCTATTAGTTATCATAGGTCAGGGAAACAGTATTTTGTTCCTTACAGACTATCTTATTTCACTGAGTATGATGTTTTCATGATTCATCCATTTTGTTGCAAATGACCAGATTTCATTTTTTACTGCTCTGTAGTATTCCATGGTGTACATATCCCCAAATTAATTTATCTAGTCTTCAGTTGAAGGAGATTTGGGTTGATTCATATCTTTGCTATTGTTAATTGAGCTGCAATAAACATGGAGGTACAGATAGCTCTTTTTTATGACTTTTTCTTTTGACAGGCAGAGTTAGACAGTGAGAGAGAGAGACAGAGAGAAAGGTCTTTCTTCTGCTGGTTCACCCCCCAAATGGCCGCTACAGCCAGCGTGCTGCACCGATCCGAAGCCAGGAGCCAGGCGCTTCCTCCTGGTCTCCCATGCAGGTGCAGGGCCCAAAGACTTGGGCCATCCTCCACTGCTTTCTCGGGCCACAGCAGAGAGCTGGACTGGAAGAGCGGCAACTGGGACAGAATCCGGTGCCCCAACCGGGACTAGAACCTGGGGTACTGGTGCTGCAGGCAGAGGGATTAGCCTATGAGCCACGGTGCCGGCCCAGATGGCTCTTTCATATGCTGATTTCATTTCCCTTGAGTAAATTCCCCGAGATGGCTGGACATACAGGTCTGTATTCAGGTTTCAGAGGTATCTCCATACTGTCTTCTGTATTGGCTTTGCCAGCTTACATTCCCAAACAAAATGGCATTCTGGGGGGAAGCAGAAAGTAACAAGAGCAAATCTGACATTTCTTGGGCAGGTAGCAGGAGTTAAAAAGAAATATTTGTTGGTATACCTGATAGCTGAATCTTTAAAACAAAGTATCCTCACTAAAAACTGACAAGTGGCACAAAGACAGCCATGTCTGTTATCCAGCAGATACAAACACATTTTGAGTTACTTAAGGGGTGTGTATTATGGTACAATGAGTTAAGTCATTCCTTGTGATGCTCACGTCCCATATGGGAGTGCCAGTTTAAGTCCTGGCTACTCTGATTATGATCTGGTTTCTTACTGGGAAGGTACATGATGATTGTTCATGCACTTGCATCCCTGCCATCCAGGTGGGGAATACACATGGAGTTTCTAGCTCTTGGCTTTGGATTGCCCAACTCTGTTTTAGGCATTTCAGGAGTGAACTATCAGGTGAAAGCACGCTTTCTCTTTTCCAAACAAATAAAACTTTAAGAAAAGTTTCTTAAGGATAGGCATTGTAGTGCAGTAAGTTAAGTAACTACTTGCAATGTCCACATTCCATATTGGAGCGGCTGGCTTGAACTCTGGCTGCTCCATTTCTGATCCAGCTTCTTTATAATGCCATTGAGATCCAGTTGATGGCCAGGTGTTTGGGGCACACTAGCCTTGTCGGAGACCCAAATGGTATTCTGGGCTCCTAGCTTTGGTTGGCCCAGCCCTGGTTACTGTAAGCATTTTGGGATTAAGCCAGTGGATGGAATCTCTCTCTCTCTCTCTCTCTCTCTCTCTCTCTCTGTGTGTGTGTGTGTGTCTATCTCTCAAAATGAAAATAAGAAACATTTTAAGAGTTATTTTAAATAATTATCATGCATGAAGTTACTTCAAAAAGTTCAAGGAAAGTAAAATAGAAGATTAGTTTATTTTGTTACAACATTTTGAAATCTATCTATGGTTTTTTCAAGCATTAATATGCTTATTTTCTTATCATTTATTATATTAATTGGTGAACAAAGTAAAATTTTCCCAAGTAGTGATTTATGGGGAATGCTTAAAAACAGCACACTAAACATTGAGTTTCACAAAAAGTGACCATTCAATAATTTCTTTAAATGTAATCCTATTCATTATTTTAAGCTTAATGCAACAATAATTTAATATAATAATCTAAAAACACTTATAAACTGTATACCTTGGACTACAAAATGTATTTCCATAGCCAAATATGGCTTTAGTCAAATACACATTTCCACAATAAAAAAAAAATACTTACAAATGTTAACAAAACACAACCGTAACTCCATGCACATAATCAACTTCTTTTTTTTAGACTTTTATTTAGTAAATATAAATTTCCAAAGTACAGTTTATGGATTACAATGGCTTTTTCCCCCAAATAACTTCCCTCCCACCTGCAACCCTCCCATCTCTCACTCCCTCTCCCATTCCATTCACATCAAGATTCATTTTCAATTATCTTTATATACAGAAGATCGATTTAGTATATATTAAGTAAAGATTTCATCAGTTTGCACCCACACAGAACATAAAGTGTAAAATACTGTTTCAGTACTAGTTATAGCATTAATTCACATTGGACAACAAATTAAGGACAGATCCCAGTTTAAAAAAAAAGGCCATCAAAGAAGGAGGTACCTTTCTCTGAAGGGAGGAGAGAACTTCCACTTTGACTATGACCATGTTGAAATAAGATCGAAGTCGGCAAACTCAAAAGGCTTCCATAGCCTTGGCAACTCATGACTAGAGCCTAGGGAGATTACTGACACCATAAACAAGAGTGTCAAATTGTTAAGTCAACAACAGGAGTCACTGTATACTTACTCCTCATGTAGGATCTCTGTCCATAATCAGTTTCTTAAATAATGCCTTTAATATTATCTCTGCACATGAGCTCTCTGAAATCTTAACAAACAGCATATTGTAAGTCCCAAAAACTTTTAAATTAAAAACAATCTTTTAATGAGAATTCAAGATGGCTGATTAAGGGAAAAAATGCTGATTTTGCCCACGGGAAGATAACAGAAGAAAAGCACAGGAAGTGCATTCCTAGGGGAGAGTTGCAGAGAAGTTTTCAGGAGAAATTCCACAGAAAGAAGAGAGACACCATGGAGCAGTGTGGACAGGAAAACACGCAGAAGTGAGTGAGGACAGCACCACAGCTGCCATAGCTGGGGGCTGGAGGAGATGCCATCTGCGAGCAAGGTGAGAGGCAACTGTGGCAGCCTGTGTCATTGGTGATAGTGCCTGAGGGAGAATCTTATGGACCACACTGACTTAGCATCCAGCTTGGAGTTCTGGCAAGGGGCAGGGTTCCCACTTAACTCTGTGAAGGGAGAGCACACTGGTTTACCATCTTCCTGTAAATGTACCCTGGTGACTAGCAGGAAGAAAGTGCCATCTTAACAGTGTGAGTAGAGACTGCTGTAGCTAATGCATATATGCAACTAGGGGATTTTATCAGAGGGATAAATCTGCTGTCCCCGGGCCGGTGCTGCAGCTCACTAGGCTAATCCTCTGCCTGCAGTGCTGACACCCTGGGTTCTAGTCCCAGTTGGGGCACCGGATTCTGTCCTGGTTGTTCCTCTTCCAGTCCAGCTCTCTGCTGTGGCCTGGGAGGGCAGTGGAGGATGGCCCAGGTCCTTGGGCCCTGCACCCACATGGGAGACCAGGAGGAAGCATCTGGCTCCTGGCTTTGGATTGTTGCAGCACACCAGCCGCAACACGCCAGCTGTAGCAGCCACTTGGGGGATGAACCAATGGAAAAAGGAAGACCTTTCTCTCTCTCTCTCTCTCTCTCTCTCTCTCACTGTCTAACTCTGCCTGTCAACAAATAAAAATAAAAAATAAAAAAAATCTGCTGTCCCCACTGACTGGTCTCCCCTGTAGAGTATGCATGTGTCTGGGCACCCACTTAAGACTATGAGGTACCCCCCCCCCACACACACACACACTCTAAAACAGGATCCTGGTTTCAAACTGCCAAGGTGGAGTACCAATAGGCTTCTGGCTCTGGGAGTGCCTCTGTTCTTTCCACGGACAGGACAGGCTTACAGAGCTGAGAGCAGCTCTCCTGTAGTCTGTGACTATGGGGACCTTGTGCAATATGACTAATGGGATTCTGTGACTGCACAACAAGGTGTGGGGTATGGTTGGGTCTCTGAACATTCACTGTGTCTGGCTTCAGAGGCTCAGAATTCCCAGAGTACCTAGGGTTGACCCATTCCTGAGGTTTCCATGTTCACACTGAAGACTGCACAGATCGTTTGTGTAGTGCATGTACCTGCATGGCGGGAGTGGGGGGGGGATTGTAGCCACTGTTGGGTAACCCAAGGCATAGATGATCTTGGAAGGTAGGAGGTGAGGCTGTGATTTCTCCAGCTGACAGGATCATACTCTCCCAACTCCTGAGAATACAGGAAATCTACCAGATACAAGTTGGTGTCACCCTGGACTCTTGACCCACTCTCATGCATTGCCCAGAGCTCCCTGGCCCCATGAAGCGCACACTTCTGGATATCACCTGAAAGAGCAGACACTCCACTAAGCCACAGAGGAAGAATTGGAAGATAAAAGCCATTAGAGGAGAACACCGACAAATGTCTCCAAAAATGCCAAAAAGTAAATGCAAAAATATAAGGAACATGCACAAGGAAGATAATATGTCTCCCCTAAAGGAACACAACACTTCAATATTAGAATTAAACATGAAGAGGTTAATGAAATGCATGAAATAGGAATTCAAAAAATTATCATAAGTGTACTCAAAACTTACATATACATTAGACAAAGAAATCTATACATGACATGAATGAAAAATTTTGCCAAGAGATAGAAGATGTATCAAACTGAAATACTATGAATGAATAATTCAATATTTCAAGTAGAAAATACAATGTAGGGCCTTAAGAACAGATTTGGTGAAGCAGAAGAAATATCCAAGGTAGAAAAAAAATACTGGGAAATATCTTATTAAAACCAAAAAAGGAAAAAAAAAATTAGAAAACTAAAACTAGTGTTTGAGGATTATGGGACACTATCAAACAACCAAACATATGTGTCTTAGGTATTCCTGAAGGTGTGGAATGGATTAAAAGGCATTTTCAGCAAAATAATAGCAGAAAACTTCCCTAATTTGAAGAAAGATAGGGACATCAAAGTGCAAGAATTACAGATTACACCTAATAGACATGATCAGCAAGTGAAACAGTAAACATGAAACATTACAGTCAAACTTCATAAGTAAAACATAAATATTCTAAAATATGCATGAGAAATGTCATATTACCTTCAGAGATTTCATAGTAAGACTGCAAGTTCAAGTCCCAGCAGCTCTGCTTCGAACCCAGCTCCCTGCTAACATACCTGATAAAGGAGCAGAGGATGGCCTAAGTTCTTGGGCAAGTGCACAAATGTGGGAGACTCAGATATGTTCTTGGCTCCTGGCTTCAGCCTGGTGCAGCTCTGACCATCACAGCCATCTGGGGCGTGAACCATCTCATGGAAGAGATATCTCTCTCCCTCACTCTCTTTCCATCTCTCTCTCTCTCTCTCTCTTTTATCTGCCTTTCAGAAAAAAACAACTATGGACCATAAAGATGGTGAGAATGGGGAACTCTGCACATGGGTCTATGTGGGGAGGAGCATGCAGCAACAGAGCTGAGGGGCCAGCTGGAAAATACCAAGAGGCCCTAGAAATCCAGATGTCCATCCAGAGGTTCAGGTTTCATCTTAATGCTAAGACTTAGCTCACTCTGAGAAATTCCCAGAATACATAAGCAGCACTGTCACTGAATGATGGCCAGACCTATCCAGGGGGGGCCTCCAGATTGCTGGGGGACCCCAAGGAGTCCTTTACCTTAATTCATGCATCCTTTGCTGTAGTGTCTCCTGGTTACTGGCCATGATGCTGCCTGGCACTGTTGATGACCTGCAGGGCTTCTGTAAGCTCCAGCAGCCCCCAGATACTTGCTACCTTCCCCATGGGCTACAGCCATCCTACTGGGGCCATGCTATACTGACAGGAAATGCCCTCATTATGGAGGGCTCTGCATGGAGCTGTTTTGTGGCACTTGGCTTACCAGAGTTGGTAGGGACAATAGGGATTCTCAGGGTTCCTGTTGCTCTCCATTTTGGTGGCCATCTGGAAGAAGGGCAGGAGCTGCTGAGCCATGATTTGCTGTATGACCCAGGGCTAGTTGTGGGGTCATATTGGATTTTATGCTGCAGTATCAGTAGGGGTATGATCCACAGAAGGTGACGCTGCTAACCACGGGGTTTGTGTTGCACATCCTGTATGAGAAAGTTTTTCAACTGGGACCCAGGCACGCTCCAGCTGGAGAGGACCTGACCCTACTAGGCACTGACACTGGGCTACTGCTTAACATTGTCTGGAGCTTCCAGGAGGCTTGGAACCTAACCCTGCAGCTGGCCATTGCCCTCTGCCTCATGCACCACTAGGTGGGCATGGCTTTCATAGGTGGTCTTGTCTTGGCATTGCTGCTGATGCCTGTCAAAAAAAAATGACTGGCATGTGCATCATGGCCTGCTCTTCCTTCCACAGACCTGTGTATAGTTTCCTATAAACCAGGATGTGGGGGCATGATCTGCTCAGTAGGCTGCAGTCTGAGAGGTGGTGATGCCACTTCATCTGCACCTTGTTCCCCAACACTCCATTTCTCCAGAAAAGTTGCACCTCTCCCTTATCTTCAGGCAGCTCTCTCCTAGCCAGTCCAGACCATTGGGTTTGTCTTTTCATGGACCTCAGGGGCTATGGAGTACAGAGGAGGCCATGGGGTTTATCCAGCATCCCCCAGGCCCTTAGCCCTTTATGAACTTTGTGAATGGCATATAAAGTCCTCTCAGTCCTGCTGAGAAGCAGTCACAGCCTGTGACTCTCACTGCAGCAAACATAGTAGAAGCATACACAGAATGGAAACTCCTAGCCAGGTGACTCCTGAGCTGTAAATGTTCCCTAGCTTTTGACCAACCCCTTCCCCCACAGCTCAATCCAGTGTTCCCTATCACTAGCTGAATTGTCTCTGTCACAGTTGCCTCATGGTTTTGCCTTGTTCTGGTTTTTCTTCCACTAGTTCAGGAAAGACAAGGCTAGAATGTTTCAAATGAATTTTATAATTATGTTTCTTGGGACTTTTGGGATGTAAGCTATATAAAATTATATAAGTATATAAACCCACTGGAGCTACCTTAAACAATGAAGAATCTATACCAGGGACTTCAGATGAATTGTTAGGATCCAAAGGGAATAGCACAGCTGGGCCTTAGAAATAGCCTGGAACCAGATCTCAACCTGAAAAAGCTCTCTGCCTTCTGCTTGCCTCTATGTATTTTCATTGTTTGTTTTCCAGAGACCCACTTTCTGCTGAACAGAAGCTGAAGAAACTACCAGGGCCAGAGTCATGGCACAGCAAGTAAAGCTGCCACCTGTGACACGAGCATCCCATATGTGCATCAGTTTGTGTCACAGCTGCTTCAGTTCTGATCCAGCTCCCTGCTAATGACCTGGGAAAAGCAGTGGAAGATGGCCCAAGTGGATGGGCCCCTGCTACCCACATGGGAGACCCGGATGAAATTCCTGGGTCCTGGCTTCAGCCTGGCCCAGCCCTGGCAGTTATGACCATTTGGGGACTGAATTAGTGATAGAAGCTCTCTTTCACCAACCCCCACCACTGCCATATCTCTTTTAAGTAAGTAAATAAATAAATAAATAAATATATAAATTAATTAATATTCTTTAAAAAGCAGAAAGAAGTTGCTTCTGGGACCTAACCCACTTTCCCAGGGTAGGGCTCATATGAGTCTGGTGCCCAGTAGATGAGTCTTTGGCAAGCATGGTGGGGGCATCACAGATGAACAGCTTCTGGAAGCCTGGATTGTCTCTAGAGAAGAAAGATGTTTTGATTCTTTTTCAGCAGGGAGATAATTCTAGGAATGTGTGTTACTGCTAAGAAATTGAGGGAAAACATAGGAAATAACAGAATTGGGCAGTTGTACCAAAAGCCCAGTCTTTTGCTTAGAGACATTGAAAGTGTAGCTGCAGCTGATTTAACCCAGCATCCAGACGCTATGTGTCAGACACCTTTTAGGGGTCAGCATTCCCAAAAGTAGAAGAAATAGCCTCTTGGGGGAATTTTCCATCTGGGAAGGGGAAGAGCATCAAGAAAGTGGGTCATTATAATCTTTAGACCAAAAGGTTATCAGTGCTGATGGAAGAAAAAAATGGAATGATTCTGTATCTACTAGACCTCAGAAGAGGGAGCCAGAGAGAAGCATAACCTGGATGAGGGACTTTTTAACTCCTAGGTTGAAGAGACTGCCACCTGAGCTAGACAGATATGACAGCTTCTGAGCTATAGCCAAAGGGCAATTTCTTCCCTCCCTGATCCAGAAGGAGTTCGCCAAAATGTGCACCCCTCACTGCCAGCAGCTGCCAACTCAGAGTCATATGACACATTAAGGGGACCCTGTATAAAAGGCAACAATCCAGGAGGCTACTGAGGTCCCCATGATGCTAGCCTGGATGTCTGAGGTTGTGTGTGTGTGTGTGTATGTGTATGTGATTGTGTGTGTATGTAAGTATATGTGTAAATGTCTATGTGTGTATGTGCATTTGTGTGCATATTTGTGTGTTTTTGTGTATGTGTATATATGTGTGTGTTTATGTATGTATGTGTATATGTATATATGTGTATTTGTGTGTTCATATATATATATATGTATTTGTGTGTATATGTGTTAATGTATACATGTATGTGTATGTGTGTGGATATGTGTGTATTTTTATGTCTATGTATGTGTATGCTTGTGTGTGTGTGTGTGTGTGCGTGCACATGCATGCATCAGCTGTCCAAGGGCTTTGGCCTGGACACTCAGAAATCCTGGATCCAGTTTGATGCCATCCAGGACAACACCCTCTCCAGGAAGACATTTGATGCCCAGCTGTACAGGGAAGTGCAGGAAGCCTACATCCTCCATGACAATCTCAGGGTGGGTGCCTGGTTTTGAAACTTGACTGCCTGCTTGCCCATGTGTCCCTGATACTTCAAACAGAAACTTGCATCTCTGTAAAGTGGCTGCTTCTATTCTAGCATCATTTATCTAGAACTGAGTGTCATGCTTTGGTCCTTCTAGGGTATCCAGTGGTTTAAGTCCTGCCTCCTCATAAGGCCCAGAGGGGTATTGGTGACTGGGAGTTCCTCCAGAATCTTAGAGAGCCTTAAATCATCTAGGGCCAGTGGAGGATTTCCCCAGGCTTAGTTCTGCACAAGTCTTGGTACCCATTTGACTCAGGAGGGCCTCCCACATCTCCCACTGGGAGAGTCAAAAATGTCATTCAGAAGCCTTATAAAGTCTGCTAAGCTCATCAGATTCCCCCTTGCCCCATTCCAGAGTATTGAACTCATCAAGGAGGATAATCTCCCATGATTTCTCCACTCAACTCCATATTCTCTCCAAGACTGACATCATTTCTACCCCACAAGGTAAATGTGCAGCTTCTCTAGATGGGGGGCCCTTTGGCATCCTATGATCATCAATCATTTTCCAAATGTCTGCTGTGTCCAGAGCGTTATTTCAGGCACTAAGAATGAGGTGAATAACAAAGCTTACCTCTCAGGACACTCACTGTCTGGTGCAGCACACTTAGTTCATCCTCTGGGTTTGGGGGCTCTCTAGCTTAGTAGACCACTCTTAAGGCCCTAGGAGGGCTCAGGGTACATTCCTCCACTAGAGACTTATGAAAGCTGGGAAAAGGATATGATACCAAGTTCATGAGGTTGTCATGGGGTTTGAATGAGCTAGTGCCTCTAATGTGCTAGGCTCCTGTTGGGTAAATGCTAGGTGGAATTGGAGTTATGGTGTGTCACCTCTGATGGACTCACCCATGTTTAAGTGCAGTCTTCAAACTCAGTCACTCTCTTCATTTGCCAGGATAAGAAATGAGGCACAAGGTACTGAGTTGCTGCAGACTCATTGGAGTGTCTGTGCCATCAGATCCTGCCTGCTGGAGACTATACAGAGTTGAGGGGAGGGTGTAATCCTCAGTGAAGCAGAGTGGGTCTGGAGTGCCCTTGTTCATGCTGTTTACCAGGTAAGTTAAAGGCATAGCACAGGAAGGGAGAAGGAAGGAGAAGCAAGCCTTGGGCACTAGGCTGTGTGGACACAGGAACACAGTCACCTCTATCCATTTTCTTCCCTCCACATGGTCTTGAGGTGTTGGCCATCCTGTCCCCCTTTTGTAGCTCCAGGAAGAATCAAGGCCCGTTAAACACCATCATGTGGGCTGAGGCACTGGGATCCATCAAAGCCATGAACTGTCCTTACTTGAGGGATGCCCACTCTCAGGTCTCACCTCCTCTACTGCAGGGGCAGCCCCGTGGTTCTTTCAGGTGTCTTCTCTGACGTGCTTTATATCAGTGCCAAGGAGAACCTATGGTTTCTGGCTAGAGAACTGGGGTCCTGATGCCTTGAGTGTCCCTGCTTCTTCCTTGGAAAATAAGCCAGGTTTCTTCCATGACATTCTGGCTGCTGTGGATACAGATGTGGCCATCCAACTGCTGCACAGGTGCATCCTGGTAGTGTTACCCTGCTCGGAGAGGGCTGATGTGCTGCTGCTGTTGGGGGTTGGGTGCTTGTCCAGGAAAATAGTGTGGGGTAGGAGATGGGCTAATCACAGGATGTATCTGTTCAGGTGTGACAGCAGGAATGTAGATTTTCTACTGTCAGCTCCACCACCCTCCATTTGTGTCCTGATCTGAGCCATTGCCACCTCATGCCTGTGCAGAACTGGTGTGAGAAAATGGAGAGCTGGGGGAAAGGAGTGCATGAATGAAACATCAAGAGCTTTAAGATTTTTGGTCTTGACTGGATGCTCCTGGAGATCGAGAGGTCCAAGATCTCTAAGAGCAGTCTGATCTTCAGAGAAGAGAAAGCCATCAGGTTTAGAACAGTCTTTTGTTTAAAAATCATCTAAAATATTATTACCAATAGGGATATGACCTTCTTTAAGTTCACTAGGAAAGAATCAAGAGGAAACTGGAAACTGGAGAAACAGGGTGCATATGCATGGCTGAGACTCCCCACTAGGGAATGCCAACATTGCAGGAAGTGGCTTAACCTATTATTCCACAAAACCAGCCCCAATAACTCACTTTTTTTAAAAGAGAATAAAAATAGTACCCAACTTCCAAATCTTGGAAGGTTAAAGAGACTATCCAACATCAAGCAGATAGTACAGGGTCTGGACCAAAGGCAAGGGTCAGGATGAGTGCACTTGCATTAACCTCACAGGTGTCAAAGCTTGAGAAGGAAACAAAGATAAGTCCAGCCAGGTGCAGCTCCTCATTCAGACAGGGGGCATAAGGCTGTCATGTGGACAATCCCTTATTGTCACAGCCAGCTTTTTGGGAGAATGAGCAAAGCCCTAGGCTCCTGAGCCACTCCACCCCCATCCTCCCCTACCCAAGCTGTCCCATATGCACCTGTTACACCCAAACCCCATAGATTGTTGTTGATGTCATGGATCAAAATGTACTAAGCTAGCTGAGAGAGCAAGGACACTGGTGTGAATGCTGCAGTTCTATCTTAGTTCCCCTAGTTGAGTCTCCCACTTGGTTTCCACTCTCTCAACAGTGCTGCCTATTTCCTCTCCTCAACACCAGATTGATGGTCTAACTTCCACATTGCCCAGGGGCCTAGCACTCACCTGCCTGCTCACCAGCACAGCTTTGTGCTCATGCCTGTGCAAACTTGGTGGGCACACACAGTGGTAGTCTCCACTCTCATCATGCATGCACTGCCTTCCATTCTGGCAGGGGCCTGCATGGTACAGATGTGCTCATCTGGAGAGGAGATGGGACAAGTGGGATGGACTCTCACATCTGGCTCCCAGACCTGCTTGGGCCCCACTTGCAGGCCCTCCAGACCCATGACTTGGTGAGTGTGGCTCACACCAGAAGCCTACTGCATAGTGTCATGGTGTTTGGGGGATGAGGGCACAATGTTGAATTTGGAGTTAGGAGAATCCTGGCCAGCCTATGTCCCTCTGTCTCACTCAAACTGTCTTTTCTGGGCCACGGTTTACTCATCTGAGAAATAAGTACAGTTTTAGAAACTACCTTTCCTGCCTCTAAGGTTATGTTAAATATTGACTTAAATAAGATAGATACAACATTTAAAAATAATTAAATATCATGTATCTGAGGGTTTGAGCAGAACACAATAGGTACTCAATAATCTTAGATCTTCCCTGGAGACACAGGAAGTCCCCAGCCCCCAGCTCCCCTCCTACCTTTGTCATAGCACTTGCTTGCCCAGCCACTGTAGCAGATGCAACACCAGGATGGGGTACAGGGATGCTGGAACATGGCATCTTCATGAAGTGCTTGCAGTACAGCCAGTATAATCCCAGGTCACACCTGACAGGGAGAAGCACAGGTTCAGGATTCTGGGTATGGGGTGTGATGAAAGAGGCAGAACTTGCTTTTAGAAAGAGCGGAGCATTCGACTGTCTCTAAGGGAAAGCAGACTGGTCCCAGGAAAGCAGACCGGGGCTGTGTATAGGACACACATGGGACCAAATCACCAGAGAGTAGTGTCAAAGTCCTGGTTCTTTATCCTAACACTTCTGAGCCTCCATTTTTTTCATCTTTAAATTCGTGATATATCTCTGAAGATTAGGATTAAAAAGAAAAAGATGATGTTTGTAAATGTAAATGCCAATCAGCATCATTTCTGGCATTTCTGAGACCACCTGAGTGTTTAAAAACTGACCATGAATTTCCACGTGCAGAAGCATGAAGCAAGACCCCTACCTTACACCTTACACAAAAATCCACTCAACATGGATTAAAGACCTAAATCTACGTCCTGACACCATCAAGTTATGAGAGAACATTGGAGAAACCCTTCAAGATATTGGCACAGGCAAAGAGTTTCTGGAAAAGACCCGGGAGGCACAGGCAGTCAAAGACAAAATCAACTATTGGGATTGCATCAGATTGAGAAGTTTCTGTACTGCAAAAGAAACAGTCAGGAGAGTGAAGAGACAACCAACAGAATGGGAAAAAATATTTGTAAACTATGCAATAGATAAAGGGTTAATAACCAGAATCTACAAAGAGATCAAGAAACTCCACAAAAACAAAACCAACAACCCACTTAAAAGATGGGCCAAGGACTTCAATAGACATTTTTCAAAACAGGACATCCAAATGGCCAACAGGCACATGAAAAAATATTCAAGATCACTAGCGATCAGGGAAATACAAATCAAAACCACAATGAGGTTTCACCTCACCCCGGTTAGAATGGCTCACATACAGAAATCTACCAACAACAGATGCTGGCGAGGATGTGGGGAAAAAGGGACACTAACCCACTGTTGGTGGGAATGCAAACTGGTCAAGCCACTATGGAAGTCAGTCTGGAGATTCCTCAGAAACCTGAAGATAACCCTACCATTCGACCCAGGCATCCCACTCCTTGGAATTACCCAAAGGAATTTAAATTGGCAAACAAAAAAGCGGTCTGCACCCTAATGTTTATTGCAGCTCAATTCACAATAGCCAAGACCTGGAACCAACCTAAATGCCCATCAACGGTAGACTGGATAAAGAAATTATGGGATATGTATTCTTTAGAATACTATACTGCAGTAAAAAAAACAATGAAATCCAGTCATTTGCAACAAAATGGAGGAATCTGGAACACATCATGCTGAGTGAAATAAGCCAGTCCCAAAGGGACAAATATCATATGTTCTCCCTGATCGGTGACAACTGACTGAACACCAAAAAGGAAACCTCCTGAAGTGAAATGGACACTATGAGAAACGGTGACTTGATCAGCATAGCCCTGACTGTTAATGAACAACTTAATACATTATCCCTCTTAGTATTTTTTTTGTCTGTTCTACTTAATACTACTGGTTTAATTCTGTAATTATCACACAGTTATTCTTAAGTGTTGAAATTTAACTGAAATGTGATCCCTGATAAACATAAGAGTGGGAACAAGAGAGAGAAGAGATGTACAATTTGGGACATGCTCAAGCTGACTTGCCCCAAATGGTAGAGTTAGAAACATACCAGGGGATTCCAATTCAATCCCATCAAGGTGGCATGTACCAATGCCATCTCACTATTCCAAGTGATCAATTTCAGTTTAAAATTGATCATAATGAAAGTACTAAGAGTCAAAGGGATCACATAAACAAGTCTAGTGCCTGCTAATACTAACCGATAGAATAAATAAAGGGGAGAGCGACCCAACATGGGAATCGAGATACACAGCAGACTCATAGAATGGCAGATGTCCTAAACAGCACTCTGGCCTCAGAATCAGCCCTAAAGGCATTCTGATCTGGCTGAAAAGCCCATGAGAGTATTTCAGGCATGGAAAGCCAAGACACTCTGGGGGAAAAAAAAACCCTAAATGAAACCTAAATGAAAGATCTCTGTGAGTGAGATCCCAGTGGAAAGAACAGGTCTTCAAAGAAGGAGGTACCTTTCTCTGAAGGGAGGAGAGAACTTCCACTTTGACTATGACCTTGTCTAAATAAGATAAGAGTCAGAGAACTCAAAAAGCTTTCATAGCCTTGGAAACTCATGAATGGAGCATAGGGAGATTACTGATACCATAAACAGGAGTGTCAATTTGTAAAGTCAACAGCAGGAGTCACTGTGCACTACTCCTCATGTAGGATCTCTGTCCTTAATGTGCTGTACATTGAGATTTAATGCTATAACGAGTACTCAAACAGTATTTTTCACTTTGTGTTTCTATGTGGGTGCAAACTGTTGAAATCTTTACTTAATGTATACTAAACTGATCTTCTGTATATAAAGAGAATTGAAAATGAATCTTGATATGAATGGAAGGGGAGAGAGAGCGGGAAATGGGAGGGTTGTGGGTGGGAGGGGAGTCATTGGTGGGGGGAGCCAATGTAGTCCATAAGCTGTACTTTGGAAATCTATATTCATTAAATAAAAGTTAAAATAAATAAATAAATAAATGGGAAAAATGTTAAAAATAAATAAATAATAAATAAATAAATGAATAAAAAATAAAAATAAAAACTGACCATGAAAGGGAGCCAATGTAGTCCATAATCTTTACTTTGGAAATCTATATTCATTAAATAAAAGTTAAAATAAATAAATAAATAAATGGGAAAAATGTTAAAAAAAAATAAAAATAAAAACTGACCATGAAAGGCGCCGTGGCTCACTTGATTAATCCTCCACCTGTGACACAGGCATCCCATATGGGTGCTGGGTTCTAGTCCCAGTTGCTCCTCTTTCAGTCCAGCTCTCTGCTGTGGCTTGGGAGGGCAGTGGAGGATGGCCCAAGTTCTTGGGCCCTGCACCCGCATGGAAGACCAGGAAGAAGTACCTGTCTTTGGCTTCAGATCGGCACAGCACCAGCCATGATGTCCATTTGGGGAGTGAACCAACGGAAGGAACACCTTTTTCTCTCTCTCTCTCTCACTGTCTATAACACTGTCAAATCAACTTTTTTAAAAAGGCCATCAGGACTAACCTCCTGTCCCTTCCAGAGCATACATCTGACCCATCTCATTAAAGGCTTCCAAAGATGTATCAGGAGGACTTCAAAATGTTATTGGGAAATGTGTATTGTGAACATTTTGTGCATGAATTTCAAAAATATTTGCACAAAGTAAATTTCTCATATAGCTCTATTTCCCACAAGGTTTTTGAAGTACCTTTGACAGCCCCCAACATTGCCAGATAAGTGAGAAACCTGCCTGCCAGCTCCCTTCCTTATGTGCAGAGCTTCTCTGCTGCCACGGGATCTGCATCCCCCTGCAAGTCAACCACTGAGAGACCCGTGAGAGAGCCTCTTCCTCACAAGGGGTTCTCAGCAGAACCCCCTACCCCAGCCTCTCTCCCAGGCTAACCCACGCCTTCCCTCCTTCCTGTTCTCCAGATTCCTGCCAAGCTTCAGGCCTCTCTGCCAAAGCAGCTTGAGAGGCAACTTGTCAGACCCTCTGAATCAGGCTTAGGAGGAAAGTAGAAGAAGCATAAGGCAGGAAGGTGAAAGGGAGTGGTGGTAGTGATGCTGATGTTGGTGGTGGGTGGGGATCAGGCTGGCCAGTTTACTGCTGTCTTGGTGCCATAGGACTGATAGGCTGTGAACAGCAGTGTCTCAGGCACTGGAGCCTGTATCCTGGGGCTCGGCTTGGTTGTGAGTGAGCAGGGCTGGGAAATGGGGAGTGAATGGTTTAGGGGTACTTACTCCAGGGGATCAGGGGCATACAGCAGCCGTGGCCCAGGTTACAATGCAATAGATTGATGAGGAATGGGAGAGTCTGAGTCAGTATATGGCTGCCTAAGATGCAGGACTCGGGAGAAGATTCCTGTTTCCAAGAAGTGGGTGGATACAGCTCTGGGAGGGAGCACAGTGTCGCATCCTATTCCAAAGGGACCACCTGGCTCTGGCCTGAAGGTGGCAGCGGCTGCAGTGCCGGCTCTGGCCGCCAGGGGTCATCATGCAAGCGAGGATGTCCAGACAGAGCTGAGACCCGGGCCCAGTGGCCGTGCTCACATCCGCAGGCTGACTCTGGGTCAGCAGAATGCTCAACCGGCCCAGGAGAAGTAGGCAGCCACAGCTCCGCGGGCATGGTCTGCGCGGAACGGACGGATGGACTTGAGGACACCTGTGGGAGGACGCTGGCCAGGAGGTGGCCAGAGCAGAAACAGCAGCAGGGATACGGGTTTGAAGTGACAGGAGCCAAAGAGGGAGAGGGGCGCTGGGAAAAGCTAAGGCGGTGAAGGCATTGGGAGGGTTGGGGCGGGGAAGGGTTGGGCCTGCGGGAGACTGGAGACAGACACCCAGAGAGGGGTCTGGGGGATGAACGCGACTGATGGGCAGCACACAGTTAGGCGTGGTCGCAGGAATGGGGGGGCTGGGATCGCGGTAGGGAAGGAGGAGTCCGCGGGGATGAGGGCAGGGTCGAGAAGTGATCACCCGCATGGAGTGGACCGGGGGCTGAAGGAGCGTGGGGTCCCGGTTCCCGGCGGGCGGTCCCCACTCTCCTCCTCTGAGATCGCCTCCCCCACTGCCCTTTGGCACTGCCGGTTCTCATCGCCGCCGCGGTGGGCTCCCAGACAGCGCAGAGCCTGGGATGTCCTTGGCGACCCGAGCCCCACGCGCCCGTGTGCTGGAGGTCTTTGCCCTAGGCAGGCAGGAGGTGCGCCCCAGAGCGCAGAGGGAGGCCAGATCCGACAGGCTCCAAGGATGGCCGCCCCTAGCCAGCCGTAGGGCCAAGCCCCTCTAGGCGGCTCCCTTGCCAGCCCTGTGGTGGTGGCGGCTCCCGGAGCAGGCTTGGTGCCCAGCCAGGGGAGCTTGTACCCGCTGGACCGCCCTCCACCCCAGTCGCGCCTACCTCTCCTGCGCCTCTCCAAACCACTCTTGGTTCACACATTCCCTCTCCTTCTGTGTCCCAGGCCTCTAGACTCCAAAGGCAATGACCCTGGCTTTCTTCCATGAAAGGCGGAAACGGGAGCAAATCATGACCCTGCTATTCTCCCGTGGCCCATTCCCCCTTTCCTGAACACCCTATCACGTGTCTCTTTTGTACCCCAGGGACACTCGGAGCACCCGCCCTCCCCACTCACCAGGCCTTATCTCTTCCATTTCGGTGCACTCTCATCAGCCTGCTCCTGACCTTCCCAGCTTTCTCTCTCCTTCGGGTCTACAGCCGTCCAGGACCTACCCATGCCCGTCTAAATATCACCGCAAGTCTCAGTCTCCCCACCCCATTGCTTTCTGTGGTCAGCTCTGGGAAGGCTCCCTGCAATAGGAACGCCCCCTGACTATCACTGGGCCCCTCTTCTGCACCCCAGCACATCCATCCTGGGCTTCAGCCTCTCCTCCACTGCCCAAATCAAAGCTCAGATTGGGAGAATTACAAAAGGGAATGCACCCTGCTAGGTCTCATCACACCTCCAGCTTAGGGCACAGACACCTATGCAAATCCAATCCCTCAGACAAACTTCATTTGCTCAGGATTAGAGCGTAGAGGTCAGGAACTCTGCCACCCATCTCTGACCCTCCTGGTACAGATCTCGCCATGTTTTAAGTGCCACACGTGGAGATTTCACATCTTAGAGCCCCTGAGGAGCCCTTATGCTCCTGTGCCCTGCAGTCTCCCTGGGGTGTGCACCCGCCCCTACCCACTTTCCAGACATCTTACTTTCAACTCTGGTCACCTCGCTGAGTAATGACGTGGATCTGTCATTATTTTTCAGTGAAAGATTGCAAACAGACTATAATGTCAAATATTATGCAAGCATATTACGGTGTGGCAATACCATGTGATTTTTAAAAATCATGAAAAGAATACGTTAAATGGGGAAGGGCCATAAACAAAGCAGAACTTAGTCCCTCATTGGCAGTGCCTTTCTAGGTTTATGGAATTCAGATTTGTTTTTTCTTATTGATCCTTTTGATCATTTCTCCTTTTTAAAAAATGATTTTTTAGACTAAAGCAAAAAATTAAATTATCATTCTGCTAATTTGACAAAATCCTAAGTATTATGACTTTGAGCCTTTTTCCTACTCAAATATTTTTACACATGTATTAGCATAATGTACCTACAATGTTTTATCCTGTATTTTAATAAATTATTGATTTATTTGAGAGAGAGTACAGAGCAGAAATACCAAGGAAAGAGATCACTTTCACACACTGGTTCACTTCCCAAATGCTTGAAATGACAAGGGGTAGTCTGGGTGGAAGCCAGAAGCCAGGAACTTATCCAGGTTTCCCACATGAGTGGCATAGACCCAATTACTTGCTCCATCATCTGCTACATCTCTGGGTCTGCATTAGCAGGAAGCTGGAGGTAAGCAATCCAAGAACTGTGATATGAGATGGATGCATGCTAATAACTAGGCAAAATGTCACTCCATATAATTTATTGATAGCTCTCAAAAACAATTATAGATGACTATATGATATTGCATAAAACATATTATTTTCTTCTGAAATATTTTATTCTTTTATGCAATGTAATATTAAGACAAAGAGGGCAGGTTAAATGTAGTTTATAGATACAATTCTAAAATATAACACTTCCCTTCCTCCCTAGCAACTCCCCTCCCTTCACTCTCCCTTCCCTCCCCTTGACTTTCCCCTTCCTTCCTTATTTCCTTCTTCTTTCTTTTTTTCAGTATTTGAGGTAACACTACAGTCAACAGGGTAAATGTTCCACTAAATAGATAAACAAGTAAAAAGGCCCTAGTTCAGTGGTGATATAGGCAAGGGCTATAAATAATAATAAAATGGAAAGATGACTATTTCACCCATGTACAGTAAATTCTTAACTAATCACAGATGAATAAAAAATTTTATAAATGCATTATAACATTTTAAACATTGTTTTGACAAAAATATAAATATTTTGACAGAATGAATGCAACAATACTGATACACACAGGGGTTTCTTCTTTTTTTATTATTTTAAAAATTTTAGGCTCAACACATAAGAGAGAATTTGGGTAATGACATGGCTCCATCATTTCTTCTCCCAATGAAAACGTTGCAACCAAGCTGTCATGACAAATATTACTCAGGCAAATAGATTATGGTATTTCAACACTATGTGACTGACAAAAGTTGCCCAAAGAATAGACTAAGAGGTGGAAACACCAGAAATAAAGCAGAACCTACTTCACAATGGTGGTGGATTTCCTGGATGATGGAATTTTTAGTATTTCCCTTTTATCCAAATAAACACCATTCAAAAAGAATAATTTTTTAAAAATCATCCCAGGTTCTACTAGCTTGATAAAACCATAATTATTGTAATTTTGCCACTTTACTTATCCAGATATTTTTACATGGGAATAATCATAAGGTACCTACAATGTTTATCTAGTTCGTATTTTTTTTAAGTTTAGCTATTTCAGGGGGGCACTCTCACTCATGGGTTCACTTCCCCAAATGCCTACAATGACCAGGCTGAGCAAAATCCAGGAGCCAAATTTCAATTCAGGTCTCATGTGGGTGGCAGGGACCTAATTATTTGAGTTATTACCTATTGGTTTCCAGGATCTGCATTAACAGGAAGCTTGAAATGAGTATTGAACCAAAGCACTCTGGTTGGATGCAGGCATCCTAACCACTGCACCAAACATCACTCTGTGTCACAAAGCAATAGTTTTCAAAGGCTTAATTTTGATGACTGTGTAATGATCCATTAAACAGATATATTAACATTGTTTGAAACTATCTAGATTAAATTTTTGGCCTCTTCAGTTGTGTTTGCTTTTTGTCAATAGACAGGCATTCCACAAACTATTATTTACTTGTTTATTCATCTATTTATTAAAATTTTATTTAAGGAATACAGACTTCAGCATTTCATATATACTAATTTAGGATTCTTCCCACCCTGCCTCCCTCCCACCCATACTCCCACCCATCTTTCTTCTCCCACTCCTATTCTATTATTTACAAAGATCTATTTTCAACATTTATTATCTATGTGATTCTACTAGGTGCTGGATATTTTATGCACTGTGAATTTTTTAAGTTTCTGTATTTTCTTCTCTGCCACTCTGCCTTTTCAATAAATAAATATCTTAAAATTTTCTTTTCAATGATGAACACTATTAAGATTCACTGATGAAACAAAGATATTTGAAATTCTTAAAGTTGATGGCATCACATTACATCATTTACTACCCCCTCATGTTTGGAAGACTTGACTAGTTGGCTTATCATCACTCTCTTAACTCTCACTTCTGTTCAATTCCAGATTTTAAAGAATATATTTGAAAGGTGGAAAGAGACAGAGGTCTTCCGTTCACTGGTTCACTCCTCAAATGGCCATAATGGCAAAGGCTGGGCCAAGCGGAAGCCAGGAGCATTGACCTCTACCTGGATCTCCCACATGAGTGGCAGGAATCAAAGTAGTGGAATCAACACCTGCTGTCTTCCAGGGCTCATGTTAGCAGGAGGCTGGAATCAGAATCAGAGCCAATATGAGAACCCAGACATTCCAATATGGGATACAGAAATCCCAAGAGGCAGCATGTTAACTGCTGCACCAAACATTCATTGTTCTCCATGATTCTTGATGGTTCAGTATGCAAGACTTTATAACATACTCTCAATTGATGCAGATTTTTGTGTACCTTTTTCCTATTAGGCTTCTCAGTATCAAAGAGTTAAATTATTTTTCTCTTTTTTATTACACAGAAACATCATTTATCATGCAGCATTTATCAATGCAGCATATTTAATTAGTAATAGTGTATTAGGTACAACTTTAGTTAACAAACACTACACAAACACTAAGATTGCAGGATACAACTGCCCATAGTGATTAATATTGAACAGGGTTTCAGATGTTATTTCACCAATAACTTTCCCCCATATTTCTTTGTGTATTTTGTGGCTTTTTCTGCTATGTACAGATAATAGGACACTAGCATTATGGCCAATGCCAAATAATTTAGAGAGTTTTCTGATGGGAATCTGAATCTGCCAGCATATTTTATCTCAGCATGAAATCTGTTCCATAGCTGCCTGTGCCAAAATCAAAATACATCATGGAGGGAGAAGTAGTGGTCAGAATTAAGTAACTAACATCATGTGAATCCCCAACATGGAGAACACAAGCTGATTTACATCAGTTTTCCTTACAGTCAGGAGGCAACTCAAAGTAGGGAGTATCTGAGGCTGGAGTATTCTATAATGAATGAGGGAGGAACAAAACTAGTGAACCAATCATGAACAAACCTTTTCAAAATGAAAACAATTTCTTGCAATTGGATTCAAACCCAACCCAGAATACCTAGGGAAGATCTCATCCATCATTCAAGGTGAAATAAAGACCTACCCAAAAATAGATGTGTAGACCAATGGGACAGATTAGAAACTCCAGAAATCAATTCATGCATCTACAACCAACTTATCTTTGACAAAGCAGCTAAAATCAATCCCTGGAAGAAGGACAGTCTCTTTAATAAACAGTGCTGGCAAAACTGGGTCTCTGCATTCTGAAGTTTGAAACAAGAACCGTTCCTTACACTTTAAAAAAATCCACTCAAAATGTGTCGAAGACCTAAATTTATGACCCAATACCATCAAATTACTAGGCAATATTGGGGGAACTCTGCAAGACATTGGCATAAGCAAAGATGTCTTGGTAAAACACACACACACACACACACACACACGAAACACAAGCAATCAAAGCTAAATTTGGGAAATGGGATTGCATCAAGCTGAGAACCTTCTATACTGAAAAAAAAAGTCACCAAAGTGAAGAGGCAACCAACAGAATGGGAAAAATATTTTGAAGCCATGATACTATTAAAGGACTGATATTCAGAAACTATAAACAGCTTAGGAACACAACAACAACAAAACAGAAAATACAGTTAAGAAATGGGCAAAGGACTTGAACAGGCATTTTTTGAGAGGAAATTCAAATGGCCAACAGACACATGAAAAAATGCTTAGAATCAGTAGCCATTAGAAATTCAAATCAAAACCACAATGAGGTTTCACCAGACCACTGTTAGAATGGTTCACATAAGAAATTAACAAACAGGGGCCAGTACTGTGGTGTAGCTGGTAAAGCTACTATCTGAAGTGCCAGCATCCTACATGGGCACCAGTTCAAGTCCTGGCTGCTCCAATTCTGATACTTCAACATTGGACCAGCCTTACAAATAATACTTAAGGATGTATTACATACAGAAACAGAGAACAGAAATCAGCATCATGAAAGAAGGTGAAGACAGAAAACTCCCAGCAAAAGAACAGTGGTGGGTCCAGTACTGTGGCATAGGAGGTGAAGCCACTTTCTGCAGTGCTGCCATACCATATGGGCACAAGTTCATGCCTTGAGTGCTCAACTTTTATCCAGCTCCCTGCTAATATTCCTGGGAAAGCAACAAAAGATGGCCCAAGTCCTCAAGCCCCTGCCATCATGTGGAAAACCTGGAAGAAGCTCCTGATTCCTGGTTACAGCGTGGCCCAGCCATTCAGGGAGTGAACCAGCAAATGGAAGATCTTTCTCTCTCTCTCCCTCCTTCTCTTTATCTGTATTTCAAATAAATAAATAATTCTTTAAAATAGAACAGTGGATGGCCGGTGCCATGGTTCACTAGGCTAATCCTCTGCCTGTGGCGCTGGCACTCTGGGGTTCTAGTCCCAGTTGGGCGCCGGATTCTGTCCCAGCTGCTCCTCTTCCAGTCCAGCTCTCTGCTGTGGCCCGGGAGTGCAGTGGAGGATGGCCCAGGTCCTTGGGCCCTGCACCGGCATGGGAGACCAGGAGGAAGCACCTGGCTCCTGGCTTTAGATCCACCTAGTACGAGGGCCACAATGCATCGGCCATAGCGGCCACTTGGGGGGTGAACCAATGGAAAAGGAATACCTTTCTCTCTGTCTCTCTCTCTCTGTCTAACTCTGCCTGTCCAAATAAATAAATAAATAAATAGAACAGTGGTGATTCTGAACAAACAACAGTGATATTTATGGGAAAATGGCTGAACAAATTCATTACATATCAACAATAATTTGAATGTAAAAGGGCTCAATTACACAATTAAAAGATACAGATTGGCTGAGTAGATAAAAAAAACAACAAAAAAAACAAGACCCAGCTACACAAAACACACTTACCAATGAACATTCACACTGACTGAAATTCGAAGGTGGAAAAAATATATTACATGCAAATAGAAATCAAAAGTGAGTAGGAGTACCTGCACTTATATCACACAAAATAGACTTTAAGAAAAAAAACTGATTCAGGGCCAGCCGAGCTCAAAAAAACAAAGTCTCGGAGGTGGCGGCCGTGGCTGCCCGGGGAAGGAGGCCTGAGGGCTGCCTGCGGGGTTCTGGGGGCGCCGTGTCCCGGGGCCTCGGGCAGCTGGCAGGCAGGCGGAGGAGGCAGGAGGCCGTGGCTGCAGGGGCGGCTGCAGGGGTTGCAGCGGTGCCTCTCCTCCTCATGACCCCACCTTTTGTCCCCACGATCAGCGCGAGCGACTCCCGTGTCTCCTCCCTCCCCTCCTGCTGCTTGGGCAGCGTGAGCGCGGGGCTTGGCACCCCCCAACACCCCACCCCCGGCCGCCCACTTAAAAAAAAAAGAAAAAACGAAAAAAAAAACTCTTAAAGGAGACAAAGAAAGTCATATAATGATTATGGGATCAATATAATTAGAAGATTTGACTATGGCATGTATATTTGCAACAAATGCTAAGACACTCAATTTTATGAAAGGAATGTTAATTGTTCTAGAACGAGACATAAGCTTCAATACAATAATTATGGTGCACTTCAACACACCACTTTCATCAAAGGACAGATAAACAAGATAAAAATAAGCAAAGTAAAAAACAGAGGTCATCTACAATTTAAACCAAATGGAACATTCCATCCCACAGCTGCAGCATAGAAATTCATTTCATCAATGAACTGAGTACTCCCTACAATGAACTGTGGTCATAAAACAAGTTTCAACAAGTTTTTAAAAAGTGGGACCAAATCATATAATTTTTCTGATCATTGTGGAATCAAGGTGGAAATGAACAACCAAAGAAATTCTAGAAAATATTCTACACATAGAGAATAAACAACATATTCCTGAATGAAGAGTGGATCACAGAAGAAATCAAAAGACAAATAAAAAAAATCCTTTAAATAAATGACAAAGAAAGAACAGCATATCAAACTTATATACAAAGTAAAAGCAGTGTTAAGTTTATATCAATAAGTGGCTATAACAAAAATTAAAGATATCATATAAATGATCTAACAATGCACCTCATGACATACAAAAATAACAACAATTTAATAAAACCCCAAAATTACTAGGAGGAAAGATAATAAAAATTACAGAAGAAATAAACAAAAAACAAATAAAAACTATACAAAAGATCAGTGAAATGAAGTTTTTTTAAAAAAGTAATAAAATTGAAAAATCGTTTACCCAACTAACCAAAAAAGAGAAGACACAAGTTAATAAAAATCTGAAATGAAAAGGAAGATGTCACAATTGATACCACAGAAATATAAAGAATAATTATGAATTATTACAAACAGCTATATGACAAAAAATTGGAAAATCTAGAAAAACTGATATATTTCTGGACACATACAATTTACCGAGACTGAGACACAAAGACATAGAAAACATGAATAGATCAATAACCAAGACTGATATTGATGCGGGGTTAAAGTTCCTCTCAACAAAGAAAAGCCCTGACCTGCATGCTTAATACCACTACTTAATTATACCAAAAGTTTAAGGAAGAACTCATATCCATACTTCTCAAGTGTTCCAAAAACAGTTGGAAAAGAGGAAACCATTTCAAAATCATTTTAGGATGCTAAATTTTAGAATTGCCTTAATTCCAAAACCAAGTAAAAGTACAATGAAAAGGAGAATTACAGACCAATATTTCTGTTGAACACGGATGCAAAAATTCTGAACAAATTACTACTTAATTGAGTTAAGCAATGCATCAAAAATATAATCCACCCAGACTAAATGGGATTTACCCTAGAGAGCCAAGAATGGTTCAACATATATAAATAAATAAATTTGATATATTATATCAATACAATGAAGGCTAAAGTCATAATTTCCTCAATCGATGCAGAGAAAGCATTTGATACAATATTCTTTTATAATAAAATTGGGTATAGAAGGAATATACCTTAACACAATCAATGCAGCGTATGAAAAATCCACAGCTAAAATTACATTGAATGGGGAAAAGCTGCAAGTATTTACACTAAGATCTGAAATCAGACAATGACACCCTCTGTCACCACTATTACTTAATATATTTCTGGAAGTTTTAGCCACAGTCATTAGGTAAGAAAAAGAAACCAAACAAATAAAATTGGAATGGTAGAAGTCAAATTAACCCTGTTTGAAGACAAAATGATCCTTTATACATGGGAACCAAAAAAAACATCCACTGAAACTATTAGAATTGATAAGAGAATTTGACAACGTTGCAGGTTATAAAATCAATGCAGAGAAATCCATAGCGTTCTTAAACTCCAGCAATGTTCTGTCTGGAAAAGGTCTTAAAACAACAGTCCTATTCATAATACCTATAAAAATTCTAGTGCCATGGGATACATTTAACCAAGAATGTGAAAGATTTCTACAATGAAAGTTACAAAAAATTGAAATAAATAGAAAATACAAAAATAGGAAAATTGACCATATTCATGAATTAAAATAATATATAATCATAATGTCCATACTACCCACAGCTATTTACATAGTCAGTGTGATTCCAATGAAAATTCCAAGGAAATTCTACACAGAACCAAAAAAAATCCTAAAATTCATATGGGAAAATAAAAATCCCTAAATATCCAAAACAATCTTAAACAATAAATACATAGCCAGAGGTATGATAATACCAGCTAGCAAGACATATCAATTTTATTGTTTTTGTTTTTAATATAAAAGACATTAAAGTTCCAAGTCTCACATTGATCTTAAAAATGTCTGTCATCAACCTGTGAAAGTAAACAAGGACAGTTACATAGTTCCAGGTATTCTCACAACTCAGGATTCATACATGGTAAAGACTTTGTCAAAAAATAATGTTGTTTATCACCATGAGAGCCACAGCTTTGCCTAAGAATACAAGTACATTTGACACAATTTTTGAGCTTTTTGGGGCTTTAAATTTTTAATTTGTTTTGTCTTTGATTTAATATTTTCTCTGTCCAATGCAGGAAATGCCTCAAAATTTCAGACCTACAATTTGCAATATAATTATTTCTATAATAGCAACATTGCATTCTTTTTAAGATAACCAAGAAGTTATTTAGTTACAGGGCCATTATAAGAAAAAACAACCTGGTGTTATCATAAAAGTAGACATGTATGCAATGAATCAGAATAGAAACCCTAGAAATCAGCCCAAGCATCTGCAATCAACAAATCTTTGACAAACTACCTAAAATCATACTCTGGAAAAAGGGTACTCCTTTCAAACAAACCATGTTTGGAAAATTGGATTTCTACTTGCAGAATTTTGAAACAATATCCCTTCCTTACAACATATACACAGATAAATTCACAATGGAAAAGGAATCTAAGCTTAATTCCCCAAACCATCAAATTACTAGAAGAAAATATAGGGAAAATGCTGCAAGACATTGGCCTAGGCAAATGTTTCTTGTGTAAGACCCCAAAAGCATAGGTAATAAAAGGAAAAATGCACAAATGGGATTGCAATAAGCTAACAAGTTGAAGGAAACAACTAACAACTAAGTTTTTGGTACACAGAAGTGCATAAATAACATTATTCATTCTTCCTTTCACCAATTTTTACTGAGTTGCTCCTACAAGGCTTTGTATGTTATGGTCTGGAGGTTAATATTATTGGTAAATGAACACATCTACTTTTTAGCCATTCTTCAATATCATTAAACAACAAGCCAAGTAAATGTTCAAAATTTGCAATTATCAGAACAAAACACAGCTATGGATTTTTAAAGAATAATGAGTGCAAAAAGAGGCGATGATCCATGTAATCTATGTTAACGTGTCACAACTTTTGTTTTCAAGTATAGGGTTCTTTTCTGTTTGTTTTCAAATGTCACATTTACTGTTTTCACCTCTGTACTTCAAATCCACATTGAACAGAGTGAGCAAAAATGTACCATGTTAACTGACCAATCTCTGAGGTTGTATCTTTTGCACCAATATCTTCAAAGTTTCTATTGATATTAAACATGTTTTTCTTTCAAGTGAATTGAATTGCTTAACTTACTTTCAGCAGCCTCATAAAACCCAAAGGTATCAAACCATCTTTGCTTATTAATTCAATATTTGTTTCTTTCACAGCAAATAATTACTTCATCAATGTTAAAACTTCTGAACATAACTTCTTAATAGTCTTCAAAATCAAGTTCAGATCATTTTTGATGAATATATGCTGCTAAATACAGATAACTTACAATAACTTTAACAAATTATCATTCATAACATACACCATGGCTTTATTCTTGACCAATTTCAAGATAACCCATTAGTGCTTCTTAAACAGGCAAAAATAACTTTCAATTTTCTTCTTTTTTTTGACAGGCAGAGTGGACAGTGAGAGAGAGAGACAGAGAGAAAGGTCTTCCTTTTCCGTTGGTTCACCCTCCAATGGAATCTGTGGCTGGCGCGCTGCGGACGGTGCACTGCACCGATCCGAAGCCAGGAGCCAGGTGCTTCTCCTGGTCTCCCATGCGGGTGCAGGGCCCAAAGACTTGGGACATTGTCCACTGCACTCCTGGGCCACGGAAGAGGGCTGGACTGGAAGAGGAGCAACCGGGACAGAATCCTGTGCCCCAACTGGTACTAGAACCGGGTGTGCTGGTGCCACAGGCAGATTAGCCTATTGAGCTGTGGCGCCAGCCTCTTTTTATGCTTAATATAAAAGTTGGAAGGGACATTAAAGTTTGAAGTCTCACAATGAATTTAAACATATCATATCAATATGTGGAAGTAAATGAGGCCAGTTACACAATTCCAGGTGGTAGAGGCCTTCACCTTGTATTCATACATATACACATAGAACATGAAACGATTTTGTCAAAGATGTTAGTTACCATCACCTTAACAGCCACAACCCTGCCTAAGAATACAAATACTCTTGACACAACCAAATTTTGTACTTTTTTCTGGCTCCAAATTTTAAATTTGTTTTTCCATTTGATTTATTATTTTTCACTGTCCAATGCAGGAAAAATATCACCAAATTTCAGACCTAAAATGTGCAAGTTAATTCACTCTGTATACAGCAGTATTGAATTCTTTTGAAAATATGCCATAAATTATTTAGTGACATACATCAAAGATGCATGCACAGTTATTTTATATAAACATGAACAGAAAAACTTTATATAAAAGATTTTATATAGATATATAACATAAGTAAAATAAGAGTTTAGTCTCTTCTAGTCATAGCTCATTTTATTTAATCAAAAGATTGGATTTTATTTTATTAAATATCTTTTATGGAGAGAGAGAGAGAATCTCCCAATATCTGCAATAGCCAAGGGTGGGCCAAGGCCAAAGCCTGGGGGAAATTCAATTTGGGTCTCCTACATAGATGATAGGGACCCAACAAGTTAATCAATCACCTGCTTCCCTCCAGTTGCCCATTCACAGGAAATGGGAGTGCAGTATAAATTCAAAACTCAAACCCAGGCACATCAATGTGGGATATGTACATCCCAAGCAGCTGCCAAATGATCACTCCTTCCCCTGGCTTTTTGGCCATGGTGTTCCTTTTGTTTCTTCCCCCTCTTCTTGCCTTGAATACAGGCTAAAAATATTCCCCAATAATTAGATATTTTGAGATACATGTTTCTTTGTCTCTAGCTTTTACAAGATGTACTTTATATTGTAAAATTAATTTTTGTGTTCCTCAAAATTACACAAGGGCTTCATGACTATATTTTAACTGAATGGTGAACACCTATTTGCAGAACTATAAAAACAACCTATTTTATATAAAATGTTGACCTAATTAATCCCACACCATCCCACATGCTTTGTTCCTTCACCATGTAGGAGACCTGAAAGAAGCTCCTGGCCCCTGGCTTTAGATTGGCTCAGCTCTGGCCATTGCAGACATTTAGAGAGTGAACCAGCAGATGGAAGACCTTTCTCTCTGCCTCTCCCTTGCTCTGTCTATAACTCTACCTCTCAAATAAATAAATAAAATCTTTTTTTAAACTTTTATTTAATGAATATAGATTTCCAAAGTACAGCTTATGGACTACATTGGCTCCCCTACCATGACTTCCCTCCCACCCATAACCCTCCCCTTTCCCGTTCTCTCTCCCCTTCCATTCATATCAAGATTCATTTTCAATTTTCTATATATACAGAGGATCAGTTTAGTATACATGAAGCAAAGATTTCAACAGTTTGCACCCACATAGAAACACAAAGTGAAAAATACTGTTTGAGTACTCGTTATAGCATTAAATCTCAATGTACAGCACATTAAGATCTTTTTTAAAAATTAAAAAAAACATTTCTTCCTAAGCCTGGGAGGATTTCAATGCGATAAAAATAGAAATAGAGACAGAGATGATAGAGATAGAGAAATAGAGATAGAAAGAGATATAGAGGTAGATAGAGATAGAGATAGGGAGTGTTAGAGAGAACAATGCAAATAAAGCACTGTCATTGTGTTTACAGCCTTGTCACCTTATTATGGACATGCTGACTCTATGAAATGTCCCCTCCCAATTGTGGATCTGCTGAAATCTATGGTAAGTGAAAATACTATAATTTGTAAAGAGTTTCATGGATATAAAATGGAAGTTAATATATATTTTAAACAAATTAATGATCAACATGATTGGAGAAAAGGTAATAAATATATTAAAAAGAACATAAAACTTCTGATTTTGTTTTTTGTTTTTGTTTTTGTCTTTGTTTTTGACAGGCAGAGTGGACAGTGAGAGAGAGAGACAGAGAGAAAGGTCTTCCTTTTGCCGTTGGTTCACCCTCCGATGGCTGCCACAGCTGGCTGGCACGCTGTGGCTGGTGCACCGTGCTGATCCAATGGCAGGAGCCAGGTACTTCTCCTGGTCTCCCATGGGGTGCAGGGCCCAAGCACTTGGACCATCCTCCACTGCACTCCTGGGCCACAGCAGAGAGCTGGCCTGGAAGAGGGGTAACCAGGACAGAATCTGGCGCCCCAACCGGGACTAGAACCCGGTGTGCCAGCGCTGCAAGGCGGAGGATTAGCCTAGTGAGCCGCGGTGCCATCAAAAACTTCTGATTTTGATAATGTATTTATGTACAAGTGTCTGCACTGAGGATGTTATTTAAAGCCCCCTCCCCAACATGGCTATAGGTGCATCAAAATTCTGAGATGACTTAGTCTTTACATGGAAATGTTGAACATACAAATGAGTTGCTTTTTTTTTCTGTGCCAACTTCCTTCAAATTTAAGACTTGTGAGGTGTTAGCATGAGTTCTCTTGCCCCTAGAACCAGGCTAACTTGTTACCAGCCCACCAGAACTGAGGGTATCTGAGAGTGACTCAGTCTTCCTCCCAGTCTCACGTATCTGTCTGTATTACAGCAGTGAAATATTTAGTATAATTAAATTTTCATCAAGAAATATCATGCCTCATAGGAGATTAGACTTACAGGGCATACCAGATACAGAATTGCATGTTGTGGAAATTCAAAACTAGGAAAAACCCATAATACAGAAAGAATCATCAAAGAGTAGAAACCTATATTCCCAGCAAGTGACTATGAATGAACTGGAACCTCATTGCTTTTGAAAAATAAAAGATGATAGAATAATTTCCAGAATGGACAAAGACCTGGAGGCATCACAATCAAAGTGAAAACGTGAGAATTGCCAGAAAAATGGTTACTGGTGATATACACATGTGACAATAATCTCATGAAAGACAAGTCAAGTATTTAAAATAAACCAGCTATTATATTCCTCATTACATTTTGATTGCCATGAGTAGCAACAAGAAATTTACTTGCAGAAATCCTGAAATTCTAGGGGATAAAAATGTTATTTTGGTAAAAGGTCCTAAAGTTTATAAAAAATATGCAGGAATATAAGTCCATGTCAATTCTTGCTATTTAGCTAAACCATGGCTAAGAAAATATTAGCAGTGGCTCACTCTAACATAATGGACATTTCTTTTTTTTTTTAATTTGACAGAGTTAGACAGTGAGAGAAAGAGACAGAGATAAAGGTCTTCCTTCCATGGGTTCATCCCCCAAATGGCTGCTAAGGCCAGAGCTATGCCGATCCGAAGCCAGGAGCCGGGTACTTCCTCCTAGTCTCCCATGTGGGTGCAGGGGCCCAAGCACTTGGGCCATCCTCCATTGCCTTCCTGGGCCACAGCAGAGAGCTGGACTGGAAGAGGAGCAACTGGGACTAGAACCCAGCACTCATATGGGATGCTGGTGCCACAGGCAGAGGATTAACCAAGTGAGCCATGGGCCGGACCCGATGGAAATTTCAAAAGCTTTGTTTAGTGTGGTGTTCCAAAGGACCAATACATGGTCAAAGAATAGATGGATCTCACAATGTATAAGTTTCCCTATTCCAATGTGGTGCTTAGAAAGTGTGTACATGAAAGTCACACAGTTGATGTAATAATTTTATGGACATGATGATAATGAAACTGGCATCCAAGATGACAGCCTTTAGGAAAGTCAATGTTTGGGGTTTTTGAGACATTTATTTTAGATGTAGATGTATTAAATCAAATGGAAGCCAAAAGAAATACAATTGAAATTTGACAGGGAGATCAAATTACCACAGCAATACTGTAACTCCGTAGTTTGCTAGGAGCAAGACCAGAGTGGGTAACTGGGGTCAACAAAAATAAATTGGTTGGTCCGGTGCTGTGGCACAGTGGGTTAACACCCTAGCCTGAAGTGCTGGCATCCCATGTGGGTGCCGGTTCAAGACCCAGCTGCTCCATTTCCAATCCAGATCTCTGCTTATGGCCTGGGAAAGCAATGGAAGATGGCCCAAGTCCTTGAGCCCCTGCACCTGCGTGGGAGACCCAGAAGAAGCTCCTGGCTCCTGGCTTTGATTTGGCACAGCTCCAGCCATTGTGGCCAAATGGGGAGTGAATCATTGGATAGAAGACCTCTCTCTCTCTCTCTCTCTCTCTCTCTCTCTCTGCTTCTCCTCTCTCTGTGTAACTCTGACTTACAAATAAATAAATAAATCTTTAAAAAATAAATTGGTCAAAGGAATTAATTTTTGTTTTTAAAGATATTTTAATTAACTTTGTAGTCAAGGACTTAATGTTCCACTAAATAAAGAGATCAAAAAATACAAAATAAAAGACCCTACTTCAGTGGGAATATAGGCAAGGGCTATAAACAAATATCAAATGGAATGATAGTCATTTCAATCAATAAATTTTTAAATAATGTTATTATGAAAACTATAGTAATATAGAATTCTTTTTAAGAGATTTATTTGAAAGGTAGAGACACAAAAGGGCAGAGAGAGAGAGAGAGAGAGAGAGATCTTCCATCTGCTGGTTCACTTCCCAAATGCCTGCAATGGCCAGATGGCTGGAGCAGGGTGGATCTGAAGCCAAGAGCCAGGAACTTCTTCCAGGTGTCCCACATAGGTAAAGTGGCCTAAGGATTTCTTAGGCCATAGCAGAAAGCTGAATTTAAAGTGACACAGTCAGGCCTTGAACCAATGTTTGTATGGGATGCCGGCACTGAAAGTGGTGGCTTTACCAGCTGTGCCACAGCACCGGCCCAAGTATAACATTCTTTTTTCTTTTCTTTCTTTCTTTCTTTTTTTATTCAACAAGTAAAAAGTAGAAAGTCCACAGTTCCACAGGTGTGCAAATTTAATTGAGAGCATGTAATTTTCTTATGCATATGTAAATCTTGTAATGGGAAAGGATGCTTTCTCACAAGATGGCTAGGAGGAAATGATACATCCAAACTGTGAGATGATTTAGAGACTTTTCCTGCAAGAACTGACCACACAAGTGAATGGCCATTTCATTTCATTTCATTTCAGCAAGACCACATTGAGGAAACACTAAGTGTGGCTTTGGCAGAGAAGTACATGAAGAGCACACATGAACACAATACAATGGAAGAGAAAAATGAGAAAACGATGCATAGTGTAAGAAGACATCTATGCACACGTTCCTGTGGTTGGAACTCAGTGATTTGGAAGGAGCAATACTGAAGTCACAAACACAAATACAGGGAAAGCTAGGACAATATCAATTCTTTAAACATAAGAAAGAGGCAGGAGGTGAAATTGCAGTAATTTTCATCAAGAAAATACCAAGAATCATAGATTAGACTTAAACAGAGTATACCTGTTTATAGATTCACATACTGGGGAAATTCAAAAACAGGAAAAAATCCATACACCAAAAGAATGACAAAAAAGTACAAAACTCTGTTCCCTGCAAGTGAGCATGAGGAAACTATGGCCTGGTTGATTCTGAAAAAAATATGAAAATGAAAGTTGCTAGAACAACTTCTGGAATGAACAAGAACCTGGTGACATCACATTAAAAGAAAAAGGAGTTGGCCAGCGCCACGGCTCACTAGGCTAATCCTCTGCCTTGCAGCACCGGCACATTGGGTTCTAGTCCCAGTCGGGGCACTGGATTCTGTCCTGGTTGCCCCTCTTCCAGGCCAGCTCTCTGCTGTGGCCAGGGAGTGCAGTGGAGGATGGTCCAAGTGCTTGGGCCCTGCACCCCATGGGAGACCAGGAGAAGTACCTGGCTCCTGCCATCGGATCAGCGTGGTTCGCCAGCAGCAGTGTGCTGGCCGTGGCAGCCATTATAGTGAACCAATGGCAAAGGAAGACCTTTCTTTCTGTCTCTCTCTCTCACTGTCCACTCTGCCTGTAAAAAAAAAAAAAAAGAAAAAAAGAAAAAAAAAGAAAAAGGAGGATTGTTTCACTATGTTACAATTGACATAAATCTCAGTATTGATGACATACAGGCATGAAAACAATCAATTAAAAGACAACCTAAACATGTAAAATAAAGCTGCTGTGGCAATCCCCATTCTATTTTGATTGCTCTGAGTAGCAAAGAAAACTTTTCTTGCGGAAGTCCTGAAATTCTAGGGGATAAAGGAGATATGTTTGGGAAAAGTTCATAAAATTTTTATAAGACAGAAAATGTGCACGAATATGAAATTAAATCATGTCATGCTATTAAGTAAAACTATGATCAAGCAAATATAGCAGTGCTTAAATCTAACGTAATTGAAATTTCAACCTGAGGAGGGATCTCAGTGTCTGTGCCCATAAATTAAGACTCAACTTAAGATCAGCAGTTCTGTAAAAACTTCTATTCATACAAAAATGATTGCTTAGTAGGCATTATTTTTAATTCATCTTGTCCTGAATAAGTCACCAGTATAGTATATTTTCCTTCGGGAATTACCTCAATTACCTTAGGTTTATCTTTATCATGTCTCTTTACTCAAAACTTAGATCCAATTTTAATATTTGTGGAGTGAAATCCTCCCTCATGTGTGGTGACATCTGGGGCCTGTGACAATCTTCCCAAAACACCCACTTTATAAGGAATTATGATTAGCTAGACAGTATAATCCTTGGGAAGGATATGCAAAGGCTCCTTCCCAGTGTTGTGAATCCAAACTTGAACTTTGCCTACATAGAGTCTATTATGCCTTCTGCAATTTGTGATTTTGTTTGTTTTGCCAAGGTAGATTGAGGTAGTAAATGTCCAAAATACCCTGTAAGGAATTTGAATGCCTGATCCAGTTGGTATTCCTCTAATTAATTCTATATCAACCCAGTCTTCTAATACAGCACTTACATCACTACCTGATGACCGCAAAGTCCCCTGGTATGGAGCTTGAGCTCAAAAAATCTCGAATATGTCACTTAATGGTGACTCTGGCTTTGAATTGAACTTGAATTTGTAAATTTGAAGCCATCATTAAGACTATAGGAGTAGTCTCTCTTTGTGGGTCCATTTTATTGGTTTTAATCCTAAAAATAAATTATCTTGTCAATTTGTACAAGAATAATCTGTTTTCTTAAACTTTATTTTAAAAAGACCATTCATTCTCTCAGTAAGGTGTGCTGCTTAAGGATGGTGAAGAATATACATCCGTTCTAAATTGTGTTCCCTGCAATATTATTCAATTTCCTTTAAAATGGGAGCCATTGTCACTCTGACAATGTAAAGGGGCCCAAAATATAGAGTGAGTATATCCAATGTACAGCAAGTATTCTTCAGAGTAACTCATTGATAAGGACAAGTTCCTAATACTTCAGAATACATATCAACACAAGTACAAATATATTGACACCCTCTATTAGTAAGTAAAGGCCTTATATAATCTATTTGCCAGATTTGAGTTGGTGAAGTTCTTTAAGCCAATCATCCTGTAATTGTTAGTAGTACTCCCCATTCTTGGTGTTTTATTTTTAAAAACTTCTTATTATTTGCTTAAAATGGATAAATGATATTCCCTTGGCTAATAACCACCTGTGCATAGCTTGTGCTTCCAGGTAGCCTGAATGATGGTGTACCCATTTTGCCAGGGAATAGTCCTTTTCTTTTGATTTTTTTATTAGATACAATTTCAGCTAGTTGTTCCCCTTGATCATTATACACATGTTCAGATGAATTCAAAGTGGCAAAGGCATCTATATGGAAAACTGAGATGTCAGTATTTCATGAAATGTTCAAGATGTCTTACCACAATTGCTTACCCCATAAGTCCCATTCATGAATTTCCATTTTTACCCTTCCAAATAGGCATCTATGTAGCTATTATATCTGCAACTGCCCATGAGTCATTGAAAATGTGACATTCTCCTCTCCTTTCATTAACAAGGACCTAATGTTAGTTCAGGTAATTGACTGCTTCACTGTTTACCAGTGGTTTCTAAAATCACTTTTGTGCAAAGGTTACATACAATCACCAGCCAGCAACACATTTGCCCTATGCATTTTGCCATCTCAATAGTGAACCAAGCATGTTGTTTCTGCTCCTCAGTTAACTTTCTGTATCTTGCATTTCAACAAACAGGAGAGATGTTTTTTGCAAGGCAGGAATTGATTTACTTTTTAGAGAGGATCTTTCATTACCTATTTTTTCATATAATTGTACAACTCCATGTTTATCTAGCTTAGCTCCATTTCATATATAGACAGAAATCCCAAGGAAAAAAATTCTCCCTTGCTTTTGCCATAAACTCCAATCAGCATAACCATGTTACACAGAAACCTGAATTTACATTGGTCTCTCTTTCAAAGACCAGACAGATTTGTAGCAGCTTTGACCTTTTCAAATGCCTTAATCTTTTTTTTTTCTGTCCCCAATTACTTTTTTTCTTTGTAAATTTATACAGGGGTTATAAAAATTGTCTCAAATGAAGAATGGGAGTCCTCCAATAAGTGAGGATTCCTATAAATCTTTGGGTTTCCTTTTCATTTATAGGGTCTATAAGATTAACTTTTTGATGGACTTTATGGAGAATCTTTCTGATGTCATTGATTCCAATGTATTTCCTTCTTTTTTTGACAGGCAGAGTTAGACAGTGAGAGAGAGACAGAGAGAAAGGTCTTCCTTCCATTGTTTCACTCCCCAAATGGCCGCTATGGCTTGCGTGCTGCACAGATCTAAAGTCAAGGGCCAGGTACTTCCTCCTGGTCTCCCATGTGGGTACAGGGCCCAAGCACTTGGGCCATCCTCCACTGCCTTCCTGTGCCACAGCAGAGAGCTAGACTGGAAGAGGAGCAACTGGGACAGAATCTGGTGCCCCAACCAGGACTAGAACCCAGGGTGCCAGCACCACAGGTGGAGGATTGGCCCAGTGAACCACGGCACTAGCAAATTCCAATGTTTTTCTAAAAGTTTAACATTTTGAGAGGATTTGGAATTTTATCTGGATTAATTTCCCACCTTTTTGCTTTTCATGTGTGTAATAAGTCATGTAATGTTTCTTATACTTTTTCTAAAGTCGTTTCCTGAATAATGCCTTGGATAAAATGGGCTATTCACATTCCAGTTATGCTACTTTCATCTAAATGTTCTCCCATTGTTCTATGGCATATAGTGGAACTATGTAAATAGCACAGTAGATATCTAGTAGCAGTATATAGATAGTGTAGGTCAATGTTCCTGACTGTATGTATTTATTAATAATATCAGCAATTTCCTCCAGGAATACAATATTGCTTTTAAAGAAGCCATCTTGGTTGTGGTAATATCATCAGTGGTATAGTGGCTTTACCTACTAAAACTGTCTTTTAAAGATTTTATTTATTTATTTGAGAGGTAGAGTTACAGACAGTGAGAGGGAGAGAAAGAGAGAAAGTTCTTCCATCTTCTGGTACACTCCCCTAATGGCCACAACAGCCAGAGCTGCAGTGATCCAAAGCCAAGAGCCAAGAGATTCTGCCAGGTCTCCCATGTGGGTGCAGGGGCCCAAGTTCCTGGGCCATCTTCTACTACTTTCCCAAGCCATAACGGAGAGCTTGATTGGAGGAGGAACAGCCAGGACTAGAACAGGGACCCATATGGGATGCCAGTACTGCTGGTGGAGGACTAACCTACTGCATCACAATACTGGCTCCTAAAACTGTTTTAATATCTGTTTGTTACAACAAATTGGTGCTTTTCTTCAAGTCAATTTAAGGTCATACCTTGAATTATATATATTCCATTATACATTCTGCAATAGGTACAAATACTACAGAATATTCTTTCCAAGGTAATTTTCCTGCTTTCATTGTTAATTTTACTTTTTAAGCTGTTATCTCATTTCCTCCAATCCCAGTAATAATAATTAGCACCCCTTTTTTGAAGCTATTAGTGTTTCCATAAATTAAGAAGTCCCCCACCCCCAGTATCAACTAAGGCTCTAGCTATTGTGGTTGACCCATTTTTCCAGTATGCACTCAAATTAATCTGCGGTCGATAGACTTTTTGGTGATTTGTTTGATTTGTACTGGCACCAGGGTTTAGGCATTATCCTAGTTCCTTTAAAATGCCCCAAGCTTGAATACAGGCCAGCAGAAGGGTGGGAGCCATCAGCTCCAACATGGCCTTTTCATATGTACTCTTTTCCTTATGCTCTTTATACAATTTTCATAAGTCTTTAGTCAACAATATACCATTATTTACTCTTTCCTGCAGATATCCAGAAATATTTCTTTTAAGAAATTTTATTTCCACTTTATCATTACTGTTATTGTTGTTATGTATATTGTCAGTAGAGATGACTGATTATATTTGCCTAAGTCTCTTAATAAGAATGTCTATGTAAAATCACATTTAATTGAGCCTAGGTATCAAATAAATGCTCTAACAATGCATTTCCATCTCAGAAAAGCAGAAACCAATCATACAAATACTAGGAGGAAAGAAAGTAAATGAGAATAAACAAAATTGAAATTAAAAAAATTTTAACAAAATATCAGTGAACTGAAGAGCTGTTTTTTTTTGGAAAAAAATAAAATTGTAATTCATTAGACCAACTAACTAAAAAAGGGAGAATATCTGAATTAAATCAGAGAGGCAGAAAGTGATGTTATGAGGTATACAACAGAAAGAGTAAGAAAAACCAGGAATTACTTCAAACAGCTGTATGCCAACAAAGTGGAAAATCCAGAAGAAATGGATAGATTTCTTGAAAAATACAAAATTGAAGCACAAAACACACAAAAAACATATAAAATTGAGGCATAAAAAATACAGAAAACCGAACAGACAAATGACCAACATGGAGATTGAAGCTGTCATGAAGCTCCATGAAGCTTTCTTTTCTCAAGAAAGAAAACCAGGACAGATAGCTTCACTGCTGAATTCTATCAAACTCTTTAAGAACTACTTCCAATTGGAATCATTTCTACTTCCAATTGGAAGCATTTCTATTGAAACCAGACAAGGATGCTTAATATCACCCTTACTATTCAATATAGTCCTGGACGTTTTAGCCAGAGACATTAAATAAGAAAAAGAAATCAAAGGGATGCAAATGGGGGAAAAGGAAGTCAAATTATCCCTATTTGAAGATCATATGATCCTATCCATTAGGGAACAGTAAGACTCCACTTAGAGATTGGTGGAAGTCATAAAAAAGTTGGGCAAACTTGAAGGATATAAAATCAACACAAAATAAACAATTGCATTTGCATATGCAATCAATGCCATGTCTGAGACAGGACTTATAAGATCAGTCTCATTCACAATAACTATCAAATGTAAATAAGTTGAGATAAATTTAAAGGATGTGAAAAATCTTTACAATGAAAATTACAGAACATTATTAAGAAAATAGAAGAAGACACAAAAAAGGAAAAAATTCCCATGCATATGGGTTGGAGTAATTAATATTATAAAAATGCCCAACCTACCAAAATCAATTTAGAGATTCAATGTGATCTCAATCAAAATATCAAATACATTCATCTCTGATCTTGGAAAAAAAGACCATAAAATACATATAAAAATCACAATAAATCCTGAATAACTAAAATAATCCTAAAGAATAAAGAATAAAAATAAAGCTGGAGTCATCACATTACCAGAATTAAAGATATTACAGAGCAGCCTGGTGTTGGCACAAAAATAGACATGTGGGCCAATGGACCAGGTATAGACCCCAGAAATAATCCACATATCTACAACCAACTAATTTTTGACAAATAAGCTAAAATTGCTCCCTGGAGAAAGGAAAGTCTCTTCAACAACTGGTGTTGGGGAACAAGTGGCCAACATTTACATGAAAAGTTTCTCAGGATCACTAGGCAGGGAAATGCAAATAAATGCCAAAATGAGCCAGTGCCATGGCTCACTAGGCTAATCCTCCACCTGTGGCGCTGGCACCCCAGGTTCTAGTCCCTGTTGGGGCACCAGATTCTGTCCCAGTTGCTCCTCTTCCAGTCTAGCTCTCTGCTGTGGCCCAGGAAGGCAGTGGAGGATGGCCCATGTGCTTGGGCCCTGCACCCGCATGGGAGACCTGGAGGAAGCCCGTGGCTCCTGGCTTCGGGTTGGCGCTGCACGCCGACTGCAGTGACCATTTTGAGGGGGACCTTTCTCTCTGTCTCTCTCTCACTGTCTAACTCTGCCTGTCAAAAAAAAAAAAAAAGAGCCAAAATGAGCTGGTTTCATGTCATCACAGTTAGGATGGGTATCATCCAAAAATTAAAAAATAATAAATAAATTATATTGAGGGTATGAGGGAAAAGCTACCCAGATACACTATTGGTGGGTTTATAAACTCAAACATGCATTATGGAAGACAATATGGAAATTCTTCAGAAATTTGAAAATAGTTCTGTCATATGACTCATCCATTCCATTCTTGGGAAAAGAAATTAAATAAGCATATGAAATAGTTACCTGTATCCTCATGTTTACAGCAGGTCAACTCACAATAACTGATATATGGAATCACCCAGACATCCATAAACTAACGACTGATAAAGAAATTGTGACATACATACATGATAGAATATTACTTGGCTATAAACAGAATTTAAAAATCCTGTCTTTTGCCACAATATGGATGCAGCCAGAGACCCTTATGCTTAACAAATAAGCCAGCCCCCAAAAGACAAATATATTTTCCCTGATTTTGCTGACTAATACACAGAATGCAAAACATATGATGTATATGTGTGAAGCTGACATTTTGAGATTTGATTATTGTTTATAGATTTTGTCTATACACCTGAAAAAAGTGGCTTTTCTACTTTGTACTTTTTGTATTCTTCATTTAGTGGTGGGTTAATCTTATCAATTGAAAAAGTTGATAAAGTCAATTGAAAATATGTCATTAGAAAAATTAAACAGAATATATTAAAGAAAGAGGAGGGAAGGTGAGGGTGAGGGAGTGAAGGTAGGGTGGCAAGTATCATTATGTTCTTAAAACTGTGAATTAAATAAATTTGTTACCTGTATATATATATTTTAAAATTAAAATTAAAATAATGAATGTTATAACACTCTGGAATTAGAAATCAAGCAAATATCATTCCTTAAGTTAATAGAAAATAATAGCTGGCGCCACGGCTCACTAGGCTAATCCTCCACCTTGCAGCGCCGGCACACCGGGTTCTAGTCCCGGTCGGGGCACCGGATTCTGTCCCGGTTGTCCCTCTTCCAGGCCAGCTCTCTGCTGTGGCCAGGGAGTGCAGTGGAGGATGGCCCAAGTGCTTGGGCCCCTGCACCCACATGGGAGACCAGGATAAGTACCTGGCTCCTTCCATCAGATCAGCGTGGTGCACTGGCCACAGCATGCTGGCCGCGGTGGCCATTTGAGGGTGAACCAATGGCAAAAGAAGACCTTTCTCTCTGTCTCTCTCTCTCACTGTCCACTCTGCCTGTGAAAAAAAAAATAGAAAATAATAATGCAAAGATGACATTGTTTACAAAGACACTGTGGAATATTGCAAAAGCATCATTAAATTGAGTCTTATCACAATGCAGTAAAAGAAATTCAACTTCAGTTGATGAAAGAATACGCTGTACATCGATAATGCTGAAAGACTGTACCCTTGAAATGGCCCGAAAAATCTACATGCTTTCATTGAGTTGATAAACTCTTAATACAAATGGTAACCAACAATGCGTCTATTTGTTTACAATGGGATACTGATGACATATACTAATATAATAATAAAATCAAAGAAAAATTAATAAGTGATGTTCATATTACTGTAAATTGTGATTAATTTTTGTGGAGCTGAGTAGTTTGGTAGGAATAATTACAAATTACCAAGCAAATGTAAAGGAATACAGAGAAAAAAGTCTTGAATTATTTCTAAAAGCCAAAAAAGAACCAGTATATATTATAGGAAGTTAAATCAAGAAAAGAAAATGGCACTTTATAGAAGAATGCTAATGAATTCATGAAAAACCCACCAGCAGCATCCTATTGAATGAGGAAAAGTTGGAAGCATTTCCACTGAGATCTGGTACCAGACAGGGATGCCCACTCTCACCATTGTTATTCAATGTAGTACTGGAAGTTTTTGCCAGAGCCATGGGCAAGAAAAAGAAATTAAAAGGATACAAATTCAGAAGGAAGAAGTCAAACAATCCCTCTTTGCAGATGATATGATTCTTTTTTTAGGGGATCCAAAGAACTCTGCTAAGAGACTATCGGAACTCATAGAAGAGTTTGGTAAAGTAGTGGGATATAAAATCAATGCACAAAAATCAAAAGCCTTTGTATACACAGGCAATGCCATGGCTGAGAAAGGACTGCTAAGATCAATCTCATTAACAATAGCTACAAAACAATCAAATACTTTGGAAAAAACTTAACCAAGGACATCAAAGATTTCTATGATGAGAATTACAAAATCTTAAAAAAAGAAATAGAAGAGGATATCAAAAAATGGAAAACTCTTCCATGCTCATGGATTGGAAGAATCTATATCATCAAAATGTCCATTCTCCCTAAAGCAAACTATAGATTCAATGTGATACCCAACAAATTACCAAAGACGTTCTTCTCAGATCTGGAAAAAATGATGCTGAAATTCAATGGAGGCATAGGAGAAATCCAGTCATTTGCAACAAAATGGAGGAATCTGGAAAACATGATGCAGAGTGAATTAAGCCAGTCCCAAAGGGACAAATATCATATGTTCTCCCTGATTGGTGACAACTAATTGAGCACCTAAAAGGAAACCTGTAGAAGTGAAATGAGCACCATGAGGAACAGTGACTTGGTCAGCCCTGGTCCTGACTGTCGAAGAATAAATTACTACTTTATTCCTTTTAGTATTTTTTTATTCTACTTAATACCATTGGTTGAACTCTTTAGTTAACACACAATTATGCTTAGGTGTTTAAATTTCACTGAAAAGTGATCCCTGTTAAATATAAGATTAGGAATAAGAGAGGGAGGAGATGTACAGTTTAGGGCATGCTTAATCGGACTTACCCTTAATGGTTTAGTTAGAAACGTGCCAGGGGATTCCAATACAATCCCATCAAGGTGGAATGTACCAATACCACTAGTCAAAGTGATCTTCAGTTATAACTGATCATAATGATAGGATTAAGAGTCAAAGGGATCACATAGACAAGACTGGTGTCTGTTAATACTAACTGATAGAATTAAAAAGGAGAGAACAATCCAACATGGGAAGTGGGATACACAGCAGACTCATAGAATGGCGAATGTCTTAAACAGCACTCTGGCCTCAGAATCAGCCCTTAAGGCATTTGGATCTGGCTAAAAAGCCCATGAGAGTATTTCAGGCATGGAAAACCAAGACACTCTGGCAAAAAGTAAAAAAGTGACCTAAGTGAAAGATCTCTGCGAGTGAGATTCCAGCAGAAAGAATGGGCCATCAAAGAAGGAGGTATCTTTCTCTAAAGGGAGGACAGAACTTCCACTTTGACTATGGCCTTGTCTAAATAAGATTGGAGTTGGCGAATTCAAGAGGCTTCCATAGCCTTGGCAACTCATGACGAGCGCCTCGGGTGATTACTGACATCATAAATGAAAATGTCAATTGTTAAATCAACAACACTTAATCCCCATGTAGGATCTCTGTCCTTAATGTATGGTACTATGTGAATTAGTGGCATAACTATACTCAAAAAGTACTTTATACTTTGTTTTTCAGTGTGGGTGCAAACTTTTGAAATTGTTACTTAGTATATACTAAATTGATCTTCTGTATATAAACGTAATTGGAAATGAATCTTGATATGAATGGGATGAGAGAGGGAGTGGGAGATGGTTGCAGGTGAGAGGGAGGTTATGGGTGGGGGAGCCGCTATAATCCAAAAGTTGTACTTTGGAAATTTATATTTATTAAATAAAAATTAAAAACGAATAAGAATGGCTGACACCACACCTCACTAGGCTAATCCTCCGCCTGCAGCACCGGCACCCTGGGTTCTAGTCCCGGTTGGGGCACTGGATTCTGTCCTGGTTGCTCCTCTTCCAGCCCACTCTCTGCTGTGGCCTGGGAAGGCAGTGGAGGATGGCCCAAGTGCTTGGGCCCTGCACCTGCATGGGAGATCAGGAGGAAGCACCTGGCTCCTGGCTTTGGATCGGTGCAGCACGCCAGCTGTAGCAGCCATTTGGGGGGTGAACCAATGGAAGGAAGACCTTTCTCTCTGTCTCTCTTTCTCATGGTCTGTAACTCTTTCTCTCTCTCTGTGTCTCTCTCTCTCTCTCTCCCTCTCTCTCTCTCTCTCACTGTCTAACTCTGCCTGGCAAAAAAAGAAGAGAAGAATGTTCATGGAAGATCTCCTTCATTTAGAATGAAAGAATGGAAAATTTCAAAACTAATGATAAATTTGGAGTGTCCTAAAAATTCCAAATATGCAGAAAGTGTATGATTCAATAGCTTGAAAAAATATTACTATTAGACTGTCCAGATATTGTTTACAGGAAAGATTCCAAGACAGGTTGTGCTGCTAAACTTATAATGAAACAAAAATCAAAATATACAGACTCATGATGCTAGGACCAAGATACTATAAGAAACTAAAATTATATATAGGTAACAGCATTGAATTCAAAGTGAAAAGAAAAAAGGACATAAATGTTATGATGAAATTATGTGACCAGCGCCACGGCTCAATAGGCTAATCCTCCGCCTGCAGCACCAGCACAGTCCTCTTCCTGTCCAGCTCTCTGCTTTGGCCCGGGAGTGCAGTGGAGGATGGCCCAAGTGTTTGGGCCCTGCACCCGCATGGGAGACCAGGAGAAGCACCTGGCTCCTGGCTTCGGATCAGAACATTGCACCAGCTGCAGTGCGCCAACCGCAGCAGCCATTGGGGGGTGAACCAATGGAAAAGGAAGACCTTTTTCTCTCTGTCTCTTTCTCTCTCTCATTGTCTACTCTGGCTGTAAAAAATGATATTAGTTGAACAACACCAGCATTTAGAAATATACTATTGAAAAGTTCAACATCAAGGGGAAACACAGTCCCATTACAATACCAAAAAGAGAAAAGAAATCCTTGTAAGAGTAAAAGGGCACCATGGCACTAAATGATCCAATAAGTTTCATAGATAAAAATTTCTTGACTTTCTTAAAAAACTTTTGTGCATTGACAGCATAATGAAAATCCAACAAACATGACCACTGTCACAATGCTAACACTGGTATACACTGCTATTTGATGACATAATCAGGCAATATTCATATATTCAAGCATAAAGTAAAGATAACATTTTTATCATACTAGGGTATATATTATATTGTGATTACTATGAGTAGAACTGTTAGTTTGAGGAGCAATAATTAAATGACAAGGACAGGGACCACCATTGTACTGTAGTGGGCTAAACTACCACCTTCAGTACTAGCATCCCATACAGGCACTGAGGAGAATCCCGTCCAGTCTTCTTCCAATCCAGCTGCCTGCTAATGTGCCTGTGACAACAGTGGAGTGTGGCATAAATGTTCATGCCCCTGCTGCTCACATGGGAGACCTCCAGGAAGCTCCTGATCCCTGGCTTCGGTATGGCCCAGCCTCAGCCATTGCAACCATTTGGGAAATAAGCCAGCTGATGGAAGATTTCTCTCTCTCTCTCTTTCTCTCTCTCTCTCTCTCTCTCTCTCTCTCTTTCTCTCACAAGTGCACATGCTGTGCTACTCTGACTTTCAAATAAATGAATAAATAGATCATTTTTAAGAAGACAAAAATAAATAATAAAATTATAAACATATATAAGGGTATTTTTTGAAAAAAGTACGTTAACTTGCAATTAGAATGGAAAATAAAGGAAAAATAATGAAATCAAAGCAAAGATCTTGGTAATTACCAAAAAAAAATTGAGAAAATGAATTACTTGTATCTATAGTTACAATCTGGAAATTCAAAATTAAAGTGAACTGTATAGTCCTCTAGAATTCTAGATAAGCTCAAATAGCATAAAAACTGAGAATTGAGAATGACTGAATGGGTCAAGATAGCTCTGAGAGGGACTGGCAATGTAGCGTAGCAGGTAAAACTGCCATCTCCTATGGCAGCATCAAATATGGGCACCAGTTCATGTCCCATCCTATCCCAGCTGCTCCACATCCTATCCAGCTCTCTGCTCTGGCCTGGGAAAGCAGATGGCCCAAGTCCTTGCACCCCTGAACTCCCATGGGAGACATGAAAACAGCTCAGGCTCCTGGCTTCAGATACATGCAGCTCTGGATATTTTGGCCATCTGGGGTGTGAACCAGCAAATGGAAGATCTCTCTTTCTCTCTCTCTCTCTCTCTCTCTCTGCCTCTGCCTCTGCCTCTCTGAAACTCTGCCTTTCAAATAAATAAATAAATCTTAGAAAAAAACATAGCTGTGAGAGTTTAGGGGCATAAAATAGTTACAAAGAGATTTTATATAGTTTCCATTAAGTTGATATCACAAAAAAAAGCCACCCAAGAAGGTTTAAATTTAATAGTAGTAGGGTTAACTTATAATAGGAGATTTTTTTTGACAGGCAGAGTTAATGAGAGAGAGACAGAGATAAAGGTCTTCCTTTGCCATTGGTTCACCCACCAAATGGCTGCTATGGCCGGTGCGCTGCAGCCAATGCACTGGGCAGATCTGAAGCCAGGAGCCAGGTGCTTCCTCCTGGTCTCCCTTGTGGGTGCAGGGCCCAAGGACCTGGGCCATCCTCCACTGCACTCCCGGGCCACAGCAGGGAGCTGGACTGGAAGAGGAGCAACCGGGACAGAATCTGGCACCCTGACTGGGACTAGAACCTGGTGTGCTGGTGCCACAGGTGGAGGATTAGCCAAGTGAGCCATGGCGCCGGCCAACAGGAGACTGATAAGATAAATAGGTCACACAGTTGAATTAAAAGTCATGATTAACTAAAATAATATATGTTGTAGAAGATAATTTTTTTTTTTACTGGCAGAGTGGATAGTGAGAGAGAGAGACAGAGAGAAAGGTCTTCCTTTGCCGTTGGTTCACCCTCCAATGGCCGCCGTGGCCGGTGCGCTGCAGCCGGCGCACCGCGCTGATCCGATGGCAGGAGCCAGGAGCCAGGTGCTTATCCTGGTCTCCCATGGGGTGCAGGGCCTCCACTGCACTCCCTGGCCACAGCAGAGAGCTGGCCTGGAAGAGGGGCAACTGGGACAGAATCCGGCGCCCTGACCGGGACTAGAACCCGGTGTGCCGGCGCCGCTAGGCGGAGGATTAGCCTAGTGAGCCGCGGCGCCAGCCAGAACATAAATTTTAATAATTGTTATTAGAAGGAAGAGTATAAGTAATACAATGATCAACAGACATAAAGGAATTTGGTGCACAATAGTCCAGTACATTATTTTACTATCAGAAAACTTTTGTTTTTTGACAGGCAGAGTGGACAGTGAGAGAGAGAGACAGAGAGAAAGGTCTTCCTTTGCCGTTGGTTCACCCTCCAATGGCTGCCGCGGCCAGCATGCTGCAGCCAGCACACCACGCTGATCCGATGGCAGGAGCCAGGTACTTCTCCTGGTCTCCCATGGGGTGCAGGGCCCAAGCACTTGGACCATCCTCCACTGCTCTCCCAGGCCGTAGCAGAGAGCTGGCCTGGAAGAGGGACAACCGTGACAGAATCCGGCACCCCGACCGGGACTAGAACCCGCTGTGCCGGCACCGCAAGGTGGAGGATTAGCCTAGTGAGCCACGGCGCCGGCCTATCAGAAAACTTTTAAAGTCAAAATAGTAAATCAAGGAAAGTTGAAAACTTAATTTTCATAAATTGATGAATCCACAATGAAAAAGTTAACCATGATGGGCTAGGTTCTCTGTACTAGGATTGGCTTGCACTACAACATCATTATGTATAAATGTATACATGATTTTACGTGTATATAGAATAAAAAATTAAAACAACTGCATATGTCAGTATATAACATATTCTGATTACCATAAGTAGCAGTAAGCAGTAATATAGGGGCAACAACAGTGTGATAAAGATATACAAAAAATTGTGTGAACCAATGTGTATTAAGTGTGCATTAAATGTGATAAGTGAAAGAGAAGATCAAAAATGATAAGTAAAGAAAATATCAAGCCCTTTCCCAGAAAAACCTTAAATGAAAGCTATTCACTTCTATAGATATTTAAAAATACCATTATCAAAAGTTTATTTACATTCATATCCCACAAAACTTAAAACTATATCATATGGGAAGGGAAAGTTATATTATGGTCCAAAAGTGCTTTTGATGGAACTGCATACATAAAAGTGGTCAACAAAATTATCACAGTTTTGAGTATGTTGAAGACCTTCCAACATAAAAGTCAGGCCAACACACTGATAGGTTTAGTCATAAGATGGCCTTTCATTAAGTTATACTGATTATACATTATACTGATCATATACAGGGGTGATAAGAATAAATCCAAAGAGGGGATGGCATTGTGTCATAGTGGGTTAAGCTGCCTCCTGCGACACCCGGCATCCCATATGGGGTGCTGGTTCATGGCCCAGCTGTTCTAGTTCCAATCCAGCTCCCTACTAATAGCCTGGGAAAGCAGTTGAAATATGTCCCAAGTAGTTGTGCCCTTGCCACCCATGTGGGGGACCCCGAAGATGCACCGGGCTCCTGGCTTTGGCCTACCCCAACCCTAGCTATTGTGGCCATTTGAGCAGTGAACCAGCAGTTGTAAGATCTTGATCTTTGTCCCTCTTTCTCTGTAACTCTGTCTTTCAAAGAAAAAAGAAAAAGAAAAAAGAATAAACTGAAATCCAAAACAGAATCTGAAATGAGGTGTACTATTTAAAATAGAAATTATATTTTCATTACTGTGCATGAAATTCAATTACTTGATAACAAAAATAATGTGACAAGCACATGTAAGTGATTTTTGTGATAAATAGTCCATTACTTCTACATTAAAAAGAGAAAATAAGAAAAAAAATTAAGGAATAGAAATAAAGATCATGCATAACTAATCAAGCAGATATTTGTATCTAGAACTATACCTTCAAAATTTATATATGCACAAACATATACTAATGTATAAATTATTAATATACTTATATATATTTTTTATAATCAAGGAATGATAGCTCAGAGTTCCCTAATAATCCAGTTCCTGATCAATATGGAATTGGGGAGTGAAGTACCAGATTGTAACTCACTCTCCCTGTCCCTCTGTTGTCCCCTTGTCTACTAATTTCTAAAATTAAATAAAGAAAAAAATATATATATAAACTTTTAGGGCCAAAAATCATTTCATGATCCAGCCACTTACTGATATAATTGCCAGGATGTGCATAGTATCTAGAACCACAGTGGAAAACTTGAATAATCAACAAAATTTAATAAATGATTGCTCAGAGTTCTATAAAAAATCCAGAAATGCACATATATATTTACACATATTATTTCTACATATAAATCTGTGTATTACCTTGAGAAGAGAGAATGATCAACCTTCACTAGGATAGCTCAAAGACACTATGTACATGAAGGTTTCCAGGACACCCATAGAATGTTGGGGGTGATGATGATCTCACAATGAAAATTTAAATCATCATGGCCACCAGTTCATAGAGCTGGGTTTTATCTACAATAGATTGTTAATGAAAAAAGTGAGCTCTATTTATTCAAATATGAAACAAAAAAATTAAACTAAATTTCTAAAATAAAACTTAATATCAAGTTCCATAAAAGTCCATAAAGTCTAAAATAATCCCCTGCTAATGCGAGTGATGGGCTTGGCCCAAGATTGTGCTCAGATACTGTGAACTAAAATTTGCTTGGAGAAGTTCCAGAAAATTAGAAAACTGATGACCAAACAATGATAAAGAAAACCAAGTTATCCTGAAGTTTCCTGTGCTAGAATTGGCATAAATTAGGTTATTGATTTTTATGATGCTTATAATAAACTTAAATATAGCATTAAAAATAGAAAAATGTATACATTTCCATATACATTGTTTTTTTTTTTTACTGTTGGGTGTACCAATGGGAAATTTGGTAAATGCAGAAATAGCATCACAAGGAGATGTAATAGAGATTAAAATAGTTCCAAAATTATATTTTAAAATATAGAAATATATCAGGCATTTAACACAAGAAAATCTTATTCAGTTTAATTCAGTATCATAAAGCTTATACAATACTGTCTCAATCTAATGCATAGAAATTTTAATGTGAATGAATTGTGAGTCCCTAACAAGAAACTGTTTTAAAAAAGTATCCTCAGTAATGTGTGTATAATGTCCTAACATTTTTGATAGACTAGAAAAATAGGTTGCTAAAAGAACAATTTTGAGTGATTTCATGACATTACACTGTGAATGTCGAAAAAAATGAACATGTTTGTATGCTCAAATTGTCTTCCACATGGATATTGATGATATACAAAGTTGAGAGCAATGAAAAAAACAATAGAAATCTGTTGCACATGGCCAGCAATGTAAAATCCCCTGAACAACAGAGTTGTATGATAGGATCAGTGTTTGAGTGAGAAAATACTGGTAGAGAGAATTGTAATTGAAAAACTTTAAAAAATCCAAGAAAATATTTTAATTCCATGAGAATCATGAAAACATACACACTATATATGTAATATGTCTATAATATCTAATATACTATATATATATATTATCTAGAGATGAGCATTATGACAATAAGGCCTAGTGGTTTCTGAAAAGTGATGAGTGGGAAAGTTGCTGGAACAACTTTCAGAATAAATGAGTAGTTGATAACTTTAAAAGGAAAGCACAAGCCAGAATGGAGCCAGGTTCCCTGTGCTAGAAATGACATAGGACAAGTTATTGATGCAATACACAGAATAAACTCAATCACCAACTAAAATACAAAAAGATTCAAGTGTAATGCTATACATTATATTTTGATTGCTGTGAAAAGCACTGGAAAATTTACTTGGAAAAGTCATAGAGTTCCAAGTACATAAAAGGAGTATTTTTGAAGAACATCACTAAAATTTCATTTACAAAATACTAAAAAAATTTTAAGTACATAAATTGAAAAAAATTATTACTACTTATTAAAATAACTTAAAGAAAAAATACAAGTATTTAAATCTAATTTATTGAAAACTTAAATACCAATTTTCAATTTAGTGTCTTAAAACATCATACAAGCATATATGACTTTATAGGTATGAAGAATCCAGTATCCAACGAAAACCAGTATCCACCAAGAGATGACTAGCAAAAGGAGGCAGGTGCCTGGGTGAAAACTGAGAATGATCTTCATCAAAGAAGATGTTTAAAACCCTCACTCTTCTGTTTGGAGTGCCTTAGGCTACTAATACACATTCTGGAAAAGGGGAAGAATGCTCTGGAATGTAGATGCTAGGTAGGATAAAAATTATGTCTGTCATCTGATATTTGCAGTTTTAGTTCATGTCACATTTTATTGTTCTATAAAACAATCAACTCAGCCTAGAAATTTTACTCTATGGTTTTGCAATTCTAGTCAGTTATCCACGATTAACTGAAGCTTGCAAGTAATCAAAGTGAATTGATGTGAATCTGCTAAAACTTACTAAAATATTAGAGAATTTCAGAATTTATTTGCTTCTAGTAGAAAAGCAAAATAAACTCTCCCATTATCAATTTGAAAATCTGTTCACATCAAAAATTGCTTTTAACATATCAATGGAATACATGCCCAGAAATGATAGGTAAAGTTTCAGAGGATGGCTAACACAGCATCATCAGTTTCTATCATCCTCCTTCTGCTTAGGGCCACATACCTTCAAGTTCTACCATATTTATCTATTTTATATCTTAAAAACATATTAATGATTTATTTTCAATCAACAAGTATTGTGATTTTACTCTATTTTATAAAAGCTTAATTGAGGTACCATGTGTTATTTTGATCCATGCTATTTTGCAATATTTAATAGCTCTAAAACGTATTTTTTTTTTACCTAATTACAACATGGGCAAAATCACAAGGTGTCTTGATATTGTTGAAGACTACTTTAAAGTGTAGCAGTAGCACGTAGATTTTCACAGACTTATGCAGATTTGAGGAGTGGTGCAGCAGAATGAGAATGTTATTGAATTGTACAAGTGCTTTATATTTTACATGTAGGCATATTTGAATTTGTTTATTTGATTTTTTAATTTCATTGTGAGTTTTTATCTTTAACTGCTTAACAGTAGAGAGCCTTGCTATGATTTTAGCTTTATTTACTTTTTCAGTTATACTTTTTGATTTATATATCTTCAGGTGATTTGGTACATAAGGCTCAGATCAGCATATTTTCGTTAATTGATAATTTTTCCCTAAAAATATTTTTTATTGCTTAAGGTCTGTTTTGTCAGATTTAGTGATTGTTTCTTTTTTTAGTGTTTTGCTGAAATAATGTGTCCCATCTTTTACTTTAACATTTTCATAACCTTGGCTTTTGTTTTATATTTTGGTGTTTCTCTTAAAAACTGGAAATAAGCTGAGTTTGTTGATCATACCCTTCCTGATAATTTTTTAAAAATATTTATTGATATATTTGAAAGCCATAATTACTGAACAACAAAGAGAGAGGGAGACGGAGAGGGAGAGCAAGACTGAGAGAGATCTTCCATCTGTTGGCTCACTTCTTCCCAAATGGCCACAACAGCTGAAATTGAGTCAGTTCAAACCCAGAGCCAAGAGCTTCATCCAGGTCTCTCACTTGTATGGTAGGGCCCCCAGTACTCAGGTCATCCTCTGCTGCTTTTCCCAGGTCACTAACATGGAGCTGGCTTGGAAGTGGAGCATCCACAACATGAAACAGTGCCCATATAGGGTGCTGTTGTCACAGTGACAACTTTACCTACTCCACTGCAATGGCAGCACAAATTCTGGTAATTTTCAGAGAATTTATTTAGCTATGTTTATTGTTATCATTAACACATCTATGTTTATTTCCACCTTAGTAATTCAGAATTTTATTTTATGGAGTTTTCATCCCCTCCCTTTTGGAGATTTGTGCATACAATTTTTATTATCCTAGACATTATCTTTACACATTACTCAGACTTTTTTTCTTAATAAATTATAAGTTTAAGTTTTTACCTCTTTCTTCAAGATTGTAGGGAGTGTTATAATGAAACTATAATCGCTTCTCTCCTGACTTACAGCTGTTTTTACTCAGAACTGGAGTCCTTTCTTGTTTCAGCTCCACACATTAGACATCATGTTTATTATCTTAAATAGATGATTAGATAAACATGTGTAATTCACATTGTATTTCTCACTATTCTTTTTTGCATCTAACTCTTCTGAAATTACGTCCTTTCCTCTTGAGGGACATGGTTTACCTCACATTTGATGTAGATCTCTTAATTCAACTCTTTGTTTATGTCCATGTGAATGTTTTCATTTTTTTGTCAATCCTGAAAGCTAATTTGTCCAGATATGTGTAGGATTATAGTGACTGCATTCAGTACTTCAAAGATGTTACTCAATTGCCTCTGGTTTCACATACTGAAATGTTTTCTGTAAGTCGAGTTATTCATTCTTCAATCATCTTTTTCCTATGGATGTTTTATAACTTTATTTGTCTATTTTCTATTAAGAAGTTATGCTTTGATCTGTAGGTGTAGATTTCTTGTCACTTACTGTGCTTAGCACACCCATACTTTGGAAACATTGTTTCTTGCACTGGGGGATTTGGAAAACCACAGTTATATTTTCAAATAATGTGTCTCCAACATTCTTCTGGGCTTAGATGTCAGTCAGATTTTCTCTTTTTTTTTTTCATTCTGTGTTTCCTATCTCTTAACTTTTAAATATTACAACATCATTTCTTAAACTATGCTCAAATTTTCTATGTCAATGATTCTCTCTTCAGCCTAGAAAGACTAAGATAAAGAATATGATCAAAGTTGTTAAGGATTTTTCACTGAATTCTTAAACATCAGTATGAGAAGGACACTCTCTGTAAAATGCCTCTGAATTATTCTTAGTTTCTTAACGCAGTTTTCCTAACTATAACCTAAATGCATATAGTTGATTGAAATTTCTCAATGTAAGCCAAACAGATATGAGATTTTTAGAAAAGATTTATGTATTTGCTTAATTGAAAGACAATGTGTGTGTATTTGTGTGTGTGTGTGTGTGTGTGTATTTATGTCAATGCCATGGTGATTTGAGCACTATATCTTGGTAGTATGTTTTTAAGTCAGGTAAGTTGTCACACTTCCTGCAATGGCCTATTTTCCTCTTAATCCAACACTGAACTGCAAGCTCAGAGCTCTCTTCATGCTATGGCAAATGTGCAGCCAGATTCCTGGAGAGATCTTAAGGTCAAATCACAAATTTCAAGTCATTATGTGGGGAGGGTCTCCCTAGAGCCAAGAGAAAACTACAATTAGGGTCTGCATATATTTTATTTAAATTCTCAGTAGATTAAAATCATTCAAGGAAGAATGTTGTTAGAAAGTATTATTTGAATGTAACTGCTTTTTGTCCTAGAAGAATCTTTTATGTTACTCAGCCACTGGGAGTTCTGAGGTCATTTTACTGTTCTGACACCTAAATTATCCTGACTATTCTTGTTAGGGACAGAGATTCTTCCTAATTAACAAGTATTTAACCTATTAGGTTAAATACCTTCTTCAAGGCTTCTGTGCATTTTGCAATGGCTACATATTTTTCTGCATGGTTGTCTTCTCTTTAAATCTAATATTATTTTTTATTTGACAGAGCTAGACAGCGATAGAGGGACAGAGAGAAAGGTCTTCCTTCTGTTGGTTCACCCCCCCCCCCAAAAAATGGCTGCTATGGCAGGAGCTATGCCGATCCAAAGCCAGGAGCCAGGTGGTTCCTCTTGGTCTCCCATGCGGGTGCAGGGCCCAAGCACTTGGGCCATCCTCTACTGCCTTCCTGGGCCACAGCAAAGAGCTGGACTGGAAAGAGGAGCAACCATGTCGAGAACTGGTGCCCATGTGGGATGCCAGCACCACAGGCAGAGGACTAGCCAAGTGAGCCACCACACTGGCCCCTTAAATCTAATTTTCAAACTATAGTTTTAGTACCTCCTCATTGGGATTAATATTTCTACTCCAAAAGAGATGCCCTGAGGATAGAGAAGATATTGACAAGGCATTGATAAGTAGAGAGCACCTACATAGATAAATGTTGGTGTAACATTTATATAAACATATATATATATATATATAAACTATATATATGTTTGTGTGTGTATGTATGTATATAAATTAAATATTAGAAAATTATAAATAGCAATGTTTACCTTTGCTCTATCTGAATTTTACTTGGAATTATTCAGCTAATAGACATGTATGAACCTAAACATATCTTAGTTAATGACAGATTGCATTTCTTTTGGATATATGGAAGAGTTATTTGTGGGCTTGGTGCTGCGTCATAGCAAGTGAAGCCAGAATTTGTGGTGCCAGCATCCCATATAGGCGCTGGTTTGAGTTCAGTCTGCTCTACTTCTGATCCAGCTTTCTGATAGGGCCTGGGAAAGCAATAGAAGATGGCACAAGTCCTTGGGCCCCTCCACCCTTATGGGAGACCCAGAAGAAGCTCCTGGCTCCTGGCTTCAGATTGGCACAGCTCTGGCCATTGCAGCCATCTGGGGTGTAAAGCATCAGATGGAAGACCTCTCTCTCTCTCTCTCTCTCTCTCTCTCTCTCTCTCTCTCTTTCTGCCTCTCTGTAACTCTGCCTTTCAAATAAATAAATATTTTTTTTAGAAAGAGTTAATATGTACCCCCATGTTTATTGCAGCTCAATTCACAAGCACTAAGCTATGGAACCAGCTGAGTAGTCCATGAACCAATGACTGGATAAAGAAAATGTTATTGGGCCGGCATTGTGATGCACTAGGTTAATCCTCTGCCTGCAGCGTTGGCATCTCATATGAGCACTGGTTCTCATCCCAGTTGCTCCTTTTCCAGTCCAGCTCTCTGCTGTGGCCTGGGAGGGCAGTGGAGGATGGTCCAGGTGCTCGGGCCCCTGTACCCACATAGGAGACTAGGAAGAAGCACCTGGCTCCTGGCTTTGGATCAGCGCAGTATTGGCTGTAGCAGCCATTTGGGGAGTGAACCAATGGAAGGAAGACCTTTCTCTCTGTCTCTCTTCACATTGTCTGTAAATCTACCTGTCAAATAAATAAAAACTTCACATTGTCTGTAAATCTACCTGTCAAATAAATAAAAATGTTATGTAGTTATATTATTTTATATGTATAGTTATATATAGTTATATGTGCTTTCAGTCATTTACATAAGGAGCTAAGACTAATGCTTATGTCCTTGCTCCATCATGTGTGACTACTTCTACTTTTTTTTACAGTTCATTAATTATACTTTTAATCCTTATAAACATTTGAAATCATGAAATTACTTGACATTTTACAAGTTTTTTTTTTTAACTTTTATTTAATGAATATAAATTTCCAAAGTATGGCTTATGGATTACAATGCCTTCCCCCCCCATAACGTCCCTCCCACCCGCAATCCTCCCCTTTCCCATTCCCTCTCCCCTTCCATTCATATGAGGATCCATTTTCAATTCTCTTTATATACAGAAGATCAGTTTAGCATACATTAAGTAAAGATTTCAACAGTTTGCTCCCACACAGAAACATAAAGTGAAAAATAATAGATGATTTTTTAAATGATGATGAAATCAGATCAGACCTATTGTCATGTTTAATCCCAGGTACTTCTACTTTTTTACACATTTTTTATATAAGATGAACAAATTTATATATACATATAGTTATATAGTTATATACACACACAGGCACTAATACTGCAGAATACTTCTCAGATGTAAAAAAAGGAATGAAATTCTGCAACTAGATAGATGCAACTGGAAACCATTATAGTCAGTGAAATAACAAGTCCCCAAAAGACAAATACTATGTTTTTCCTGATCTGTGGTAACTGATATAGTACAAAAAATGTAATGAATAAGACCAAGATAGACATTTTAATATTTTGTGATTGTTTACAATCCTTGTCTCTATTGTTGAGGAACAGTGTTTTTTTCTTTTTACTGTTTATTGAATTATTTACTTAATGAAGGGTTAAGCTTATGCTTATAAAATTAACTGAAAATATTTCATTGTAAAAATTAAAATAAAGATTAGAAAAGCAAAGAGGAGGCAGGTTGAGAGTGTGGATGGGAGGTAGGATAGGGTAGGAAGTATCACCATGGTATTAAATCTGTATATATGAAAATACATGAAACTTGCTCATATATATAAATAAAATGTATGAAAAAATAGCAGTAGTCACAAATGATGGAGCCAGGACATAAGCATTTGAGTCTTACCTCCTTGCCTAAATGTCTGAAAGTGCATCCCCCACAAGGGACTTTCTAGCCCCTTGGATTCTTTCTCAAACCATTCAAACCTGCCTCATTCATTTAGCCTGCATAAACTCCTGAGCAAGCCAGCTCAGCCATACCTAATGCCTCAGCTGCCTTATGTTCTATCAGCCTAGCCTGTGAAAGCATCCAAGCTCTCTGACACATCATCATCCTGTATATATGTTGGTATTGGGCCCCTCTCAAGGTTATTGCTTTGAATAAACTTGTTCTGGATGTGAGTTTGTATCTCACTTCCTTTTTGTCTAACCCTTCTTTCATCGTCTAACCCTTCTTTCCAATATGGGCAATATTCTTTGATGTAAATACAGGATAAAAACCTATAAATATGATGCTTTCCTCAATATGACACATTTATTCAGATTTTACAAGTTTTCATAATCTATATCTAAACAGCTTCCTTCTAAACCGCACATTATAGCCTATGATTTTCTGAATCCATGAACCAAAAACTTTGTAAGACTTGACTCCATTGAACAGAAGCCAAGAAGGTGCTCCTGAATAGCTTATATCTGAAGTTCGGTTGATGTCCACATTGTTCTTACCTTTCTTGATGGTTGAAAGCCACCAACAAGGCAGTTAGAATGAAGATGAAGTGCAAACGATGGGAGCTTCAGTTACTTGAGGGCTCATTAGTTACTGTGGAGTAATTATCTATTCCTGTGTCTAAATCAGAGAATGTCAAGCTAAACATGAATTGAACATACTTTACTATAGATATCCAGCTTGTAAACAAAACAGTTGGCCCTTCATATACCTATTAATTTCATCATCTACTGTTTTTTAATAAGAAGAAAAAACAAAAAAAGCTAAACCATATCATTATATCACATTGAAAAAACAGCTAATTAGGCCTTGGATTCATGTGAGGCATGACTTCATGAACAAGCAAATAAAGTATAAATCAATGAATAAAAAAGAACATTAATTTATAAAAAAATGTTAATAGACCAATTGTCTTTAAAGGTAAAAGGACATTATGTGTCATATACTTCATATTTAGTGAAATTTTAGATAGCGATATCACTGCTGTTGATGCCTACTCCTTGTTGATTACTTATAGTGTTTATTTGGTCATTTGGAATTTTCAGATGTTTTTGTTCCATATTTTTCAGGATTCCCAGATTTTCAACATGATAAACAGATAGGCCCCTGTATAAGTTCTATCAGCTATTCCAGTGTTACTCTAAGTAAGTAAAATCTCTGAAATCAACTAATGCTGCACCCCACCCAGTTTTTCTCTGTGTTTACTGTAAGGAAATTCTAGAGCACTGCTGCTAAAGGCACTGCAGTCCTTTCAAACATTAAAAAATCTATTCTTCTCACATTCTATATTCCATGGGTATTCTTTTAATTTCAATTGAAAAATCTCTCAAGTATTTTCACAATTACACTTTAGTACTCCTTGGTACAACCACATAGATTCACAGGCAGATTGCTCTAGTGTGTCAGTCTGCCTGTGTCATACATATGTCTTGTGATAGAACTTGGAACAACTGCATTTCTTGCAATTCTTAACTGCTAACTTCTTCACAATATGGTAGCTTTCTCTTAAACTAATTTTCATCTAATGAACAAGGAAACCTGATTCTGTTTCCTGAGCTCCATACAATTTTTTTTTCATTTTATCGATTGCATCTTCTCATCTTTTGCACTTCCTACTCAATTGCAGGAGCACATTTCAGAGGATGTATCAATCATCATTTCTTGTCACTTTCTTTTTGTTATATTTACCTGTGTTTCCACTGCAGGTGTAACCCTTTAATAAGTAGGACCTTGAGTATTCATTATTTGTTGCTTACCTGATATAATAATTTTTAAAATCAGAGCAGTGTAAAAACAAACATAAATGCAACAACTATTTTGTGAATTAGTAAGCAGCATTATGTTTGAAGAATCCCATTGATAATGGAAGTATTTGAGTACATACATAGTTCTATATTGATTAAATTTTATAGGGTTAATTTTATACATATAGAGTTTTTCAATTATAATTTTATATAAGGGGTATGTTTCACTCTGTAAGAAAATCTTTACCCCTAAGAAGTTGGTCATTGGGGCACTGTTTCCAATTACTCAAAATAAAATTAAAGTGAAATTCATTACTTTCATTTTAATAAACTCTGAAAGTACATTAGAAATATACTCTCCTTGTGAAATAGCATGATTACTCTCATTTTAGTTACTTCATTTACTTATATCTTAAATTATTTGGTACAATGTGCTTGAATAGTGCTCCAAGTAAAAAATGAACTATCCATGCAAATATTCCTTGACAGAAACGTTTATGACCTTTATATGTAAAGAATGATGAGTTATGTCAATTAAATATCTGCTTCAGAAACCTACCATTACTCTTGCAGTATTATAGTTCATTTTTCATGATTTTAAGAAAAATTAAAGTGTCTGTTGTTTTCACTGTTTTCATGTTTGTGTGACAATAGAAGTAGAAACCAGACTTGGTGATGTCTTCTTTATTTTATTTATTTTTTTTATTTTTATTTATTTTTTATTTTTTGACAGGCAGAGTGGAGAGTGAGAGAGAGAGAGAGAGAGAAAGGACTTCCTTTTGCCGTTGGTTCACCCTCCAATGGCCGCCGCGGCTGGCGCGCTGCGGCCGGTGCACCGCGCTGATCCAATGGCAGGAGCCAGGAGCCAGGAGCCAGGTGCTTTTCCTGGTCTCCCATGGGGTGCAGGGCCCAAGCACTTGGGCCATCCTCCACTGCACTCCCTGGCCAGAGCAGAGGGCTGGCCTGGAAGAGGGGCAACTGGGACAGATTCCGGCGCCCCGACCGGGACTAGAACCCGGTGTGCCGGTGCCGCTAGGCGGAGGATTAGCCTAGTGAACCGCAGCGCCGGCCAAGGTGATGTCTTCTGTAGTCTTTGACTCCAACATCTATTATGGAGTATATGGTGTTTTAGATCAATCCCAAGTAGATCAGATTTCTTTTGTATTCTTTGTGCACATCTTTCTCAAATTATGTTAAGATTAATCATTAATATCAAAGTGTACAATCTAGAAAAAGAGAAACACATAATGTGTACTCATAGTTGCTGATAGGTTGCAAGATAAAGTAAGTAAAAGATTCACATATGTTAAGAGAAATTACCTTAGTGATAAATAGCAGGAATATGTTAGCAGCAAGAAAAATGTATTCATGATTTCATTAATTAAACATCTGATGATTGTTGCTGTGCAAAAGATACTGTCTCAGGTGGGGGTAGAGACAGCTCCTTCTCTCCTAGAAGGAGTCTTGCAGAAAGATGCAGCAGCTATGTATGTACTTCAGGGCACAATAAACTGCTGGGGAGCAGTGGTGAGTGGGAGAAAAATCATTTGTGTGTGTTGATCATGAAAGGAACTTGTGGAAGGTTTTAAAGGCTATTTTGTGTTTAATACAAGGACAGAAAGAAGGTTAAAAGGACATGGGTGGGGCTGGTGCTGTGGCTCACTTGGTTAATCCTCCACCTGCAGCGCCAGCATCCCATATGGGTGCCGGGTTCTAGTTCCGGTTGCCCCTCTTCCAGTCCAGCTCTCTGCTGTGGCCCAGGAGGGCAGTGGAGGATGGCCCAAGTGCTTGGGCCCCTGCACCCACATAGGAGACCAGGAAAAAGCACCTGGCTCCTGGCTTCAGATTGTCACAACTCTGGCCATAGCAGCCATTTGGGGAATGAACCAAAGGAAGGAAGACCTTTCTCTCTGTCTCTCTCTCTCACTGTCTATAATTCTACCTGTCAAATAAATTTTTAAAAAAGGACATGGGCAGCCGGCGCCGTGGCTCAATAGGCTAATCCTCCACCTTGCGGCGCCGGCACACCGGGTTCTAGTCCCGGTTGGGGCGCCGGATTCTGTCCCGGTTGCCCCTCTTCCAGGCCAGCTCTCTGCTATGGCCAGGGAGTGCAGTGGAGGATGGCCCAGGTGCTTGGGCCCTGCACCCCATGGGAGACCAGGAAAAGCACCTGGCTCCTGGCTCCTGCCAGGATCAGCGCGGTGCGCCGGCTGCAGCGGCGGCCATTGGAGGGTGAACCAGCGGCAAAGGAAGACCTTTCTCTCTCTGTCTCTCTCTCTCACTGTCCACTCTGCCTGTCAAAAAAAAAAAAAAAAAAAAAAAAAAAAAGGACATGGGCAAAGGCACAAAGCAATAAAAACACAATATGGTTTCAGTGAATAATTTATTAATGTGGGAATTTGAAAATTATTGAAATTTATTTATAGGCATGACAGATTAAACAAATTGCATTTATTTCCATTTTATCACAAGCCCCACTAAAATAGTAAGAAAGGGCCAGTTTTAAATGGGTGTAAATCTGAGGGTGTATGAGAATGATCATGAGAGAAACATTTTGGAAGGTATAAAGCTTCCAAGAACATAACTGAGGTAACAAATCAAAGAAATCAAAAAATTAATGGGCAGCAAAAGTCAAGAGAAATTTGAAGATCTCTGATGCAAAGAGAAAACACTGAAATAAATAAATCCTTAAAAATCTATGTAAAGAACAAAATAAAACTTGGAAAACCGTATTCTCTAAGAAATAAGAAAAATAATCTTTGAAAGTGTGGGGGTGGGTAAAGAACCACTCTAAATATTTTATATGAGGGATGCTCCTATGTGAAAATCATGAAAAGGTGCAAGGGATCCGCCTTACCCTATGACATAAACGCTTTTGGATGAGTGATGAGCAGACAAGGAGCTTTGTCTTGGGATGATTAACCTGGCAACAATCAACAGATTACACCAGGGAAAAGAGACACGGGGTTAATATGGAAATTATACAACAAAAGGAGTGGAGGGTGTGAATTATAGAAGGGGTAATGGGAATAGAGAATAGTATACTTAGAAGATTTTACACAAAGAAGTTAAAAGGAAAGAGTAATCATTTAGATAGGCAGGCAGGAGAACTAAAAACAGTTAAAGGGTTGACAGGATGAGTGTCAATTTCAGCTGTAAGTTTCTTGCATTTGAAATACTAGGGTAATTGCAGATAGAAATGTTATTGAGTGTTGCTCAGACAAGTGGTCTCTGAAAACAGATCTAAAGAGAGGCATTAGCAACATGAAGGTCATTGGCAATCTTGCAGTGAAGATGGAATGGTGGGGCTGAAATCCAATTGAAATGGGTTTAAGAGTCTGTGTGGAGAAACCAGAAACAACACGAATAACTCTGACAAGAAGATTTGCTATAAAGAGCTCACAACAAGAGTTCAAGAGAAGGTTGTATTAATAGAGAAGAAAATATACATGTTATTTGGTATTTGTCTCTTTTATAGCTTATCATTGATTAAATGAAATGAAAACTTATTTTAGATCTGTGGTGGCAGTTGTGATCAAATGGTTTAAGCCATAACTTAGAATATCCACACCCAACATCAGAGTGAACAGGATGGAGTCCTGGTTGCATTGCTTTTGATCCAGCTTTCTGCTAACATATCTGGAAAGTATCAGCTGATGGCCCAAGTTTCTGCCACCCATGTGGAAGACCTGAAGAATTTTCTGACTCTTTCAATGGGCCTCACCCAACTGCAGTTATGGTGGGCATGCAGTGAGTAAAAAATCATATGCAAGATCTCTTTCTTCTTTTCTCTCATTCTGCCTTTAAAATAATTAAAAGTTTTATTTTTTTAAAAAAATGTCATTTTAGGCCCTTATTAGAATTAGTTTAAAATGTAGTGAAATCCTGGATTTGTAATAGAAAATCTTTAAAAGATATATTTTTTAAGATTTGTTTATTTATTTGAAAGGAAGAGTATTACAGAGGCAGAGGCAGAGAATTAGATGTCTTCCATCTGCTGGTTCTCTCCCCAAATAGCTGCAGTATTTGGAGCTGGGCCAATCTGAAGCCAAGAGCCAGAAGCTTCTTTCAGATATCCTCATGGGGCCCAAGCACTTGGGACATCCTCTACTACTTTCCCAGGCCATAGGAGAGAGCTGGATTGCAAGTGAGCAACCAGGACTTGAACCAGTGCCCATACGGTATGCCAGCATGGCAGGCAACAGCTTAACCCACTGAGCCATAGAGTCAATCCCTAAAAGTTGTAATTTTGATATCACCTCATGGTCCTAATCAAGATAATCTTCTTTGTGGGAAAAAATAAAAAAATAGACTGGAAGAGGGGCAACTGGGACAGAATCCAGTGCCCCGACTGGGACTAGAACCCAGTGTGCTGGTGCCACAGGTGGAGGATTAGCCTATTGAGCCACGGCGCTGGCTGAAACAGTTCTAATAACTTACTCCAACTATTCAAGGAGATATAAAAAACATTATACATGTTAGCAGATACACAAGAAAACAAGGAGCACATATAATTTCCTAGAGCTGAAGACTGTAATGTCTGAAATGAAATATACACTCTATAGCAGTACAGATTAGTTGCTGCAGAAAAAAATATGTCAACTTGAAAATAATAGAAATTTTCTAAAATGAAAGTCAAAAATGAATTGATTTTTATTTTCTGCTTAATACCATTGGTTTAACTCTTTACTTAACATAGAATTAATCATAGGTGTATAAAGCCAATTGAAAATAGATGCCAGTAAAAAATAAGAGTAGGAATAAGAAATGGATGAGCTATACATTTCAACACACATTCCCACAGACTTACTCCTAAGGGTAAAGCTAAAAACTTGCCATTGGACTCCAAATCCCATTCAGGTAGTTGGTACCGATGCCACCTTACTTGTTAAAGTGACCATATTAAATGTGGAATTGATCATATAGATAGGATTAAATGTCAAAGGGATCACATAAATAAGACCAAGTGTCTGATAATAACAACAGGTAGAATTAAAAAGGAGGAAATGTTCCAACATGGGAAGCAGTCCACACAGCAGATTCATAGAATGAAAAATGTCTTAAACAGCACTCTGACCTCAGAATCAGCCCTTAAGGCATTCGGATGTGGCTGAAAATCCCATAAGAGCATTTCAGGTATGGAAAGCCAAGACATTGTAGCAAAAAAATGTTTTACATGAAGGATCTCTGTGAGAGAGACCCCAGTGGAAAGAAGGGCTATCAGTGAAAGATCTATTTTTCTCTGAAGGGAGGAGTGATCTTCCACTTTGCTTGTGGCCCTGTCTAAATACTGACAGAGTTTGTAGATTCAAAAGGCTTCCTTAGCCTTGGCAGCTCATGTCAAGTGCCTCAGATGATCACTGACATCATAAATAAGAGTGTTAATTGTTAAATCAACAACAGGAGACACTGTGATAATTCCCCATGTAGGACTTCTTTCCTTAATGAGTTGAGTTGTACTATGAGAATTAACTGTAAAACTTATTTTCAAACAGTTACTTTATACTTTGTGTGTTGGGGTGTGCAAACTGTTGAAATCTGTACTTAGTACAGAAATGGTCTCCTGTTTATCAATTAAAATCAAATCTTAATGAAGAATGGGATGGGAAGGGAGTAGGAAGTGGGACAGGAGTTGGGGTGGGAAGGTGGGTATGGGGGGAAGAACCATTATATTCCTAACACTGTATCTATGCAATTTGTATTCATGAAATAAAAGTTTTCTTAAAAAAGAATTGAAGAACCAAGAAGAACTGCCCTAATACATGTGTAATTCAAGTAACTGAACAGGACGGAAAGTTATGCATATAAAATGATTGAACATATAATTAATGAAAAATGTCTGAGGTTGGTAAAAATCTACAAACCAACAGATTTTTTAAAATGTTAAACACAAGTAAAAAAAATGAAAAAACTACACTATGGTCCATTATGATGCAATTGCATTACAGTGGTTTTTATGACATCACAATGGTTGGATTTTCACATCACAATAGTGAATGAGATCATAATTGTATACAATAATACAGTAGTTTGTTTTTACATCACAATGGTTTTTATGATATTACAATGGCTAATGACATCAAAAAACATTTCATGATATAATATTGGTTTGTGATGTCACGAAAGTGAATGACAACATAATTGTTTTTTTTTTAACTTTTATTTAGTAGATATAAATTTCCAAAGTACAGCTTATGGATTACAATGGCTTTTCCCCCCCATAATTTCCTTCCCACTGCAACCCTCCCATCTCCCACTCCCTCTCCCATTCCATTCAGATCAAGATTCATTTTCAATTATCTTTATATACAGAAGATCAATTTAGTATATATTAAGTAAAGATTTCATCAGTTTGCCCCCACACAGAACACAAAGTACAAAATACTGTTTGAGCACTAGTCATATCATTAATTCACATTGAACTACACATTAAGGACAGAGATCCTACATGAGGAATAGGTGCACAGTGACTCCTGTTGTTGCCTTAACAAATTGACACTCTTGTTTAAGGCGTCAGCAATCTCCCCAGGCTCTAGTCATGAGTTGCCAAGGCCATGGAAGGCCCCTGCACTCGCTGACTTTGATCTTATTTCAACAAGGCCATAGTCAAAGTGGAAGTTCTCTCCTCCCTTCAGAGAAGGGTACCTCCTTCTTTGATGTCCCATTCTTTCCACTGGGATCTCACTTGCAGAGATCTTTCATTTAGGTGTTTTTTTTTTTTGCCGGAGTATCTTCGCTTTCCATGCCTAAAATACTGGCATGGGCTCTTCAGCTAGATCCGAATGCCTTAAGGGTTGATTCCAAGGCCAGAGTGCTGTTAATGACAACATAATTGTTAAAGGCATCAATTATTGATTTATAACATCATAAAATGAATGATATCACAGTTTTTTATGACATTACAATGGTTGATTGAGAAATTAGCCCATCTGAGACCAATACTTATCAAAGGATGGACTCAGAAACATTAAAGAAGCAGACGTGTGGCATTCATTGTTAACTGTTCTTAAGAGTACAGGTGGCAGCATGCATTTTGATCAGAGACTCAGCTCCTTTTATCTTTATTATTCAGAGGTCCCTTCTGCCAGTTTCTCATTGTTCATGGTATCACAATGATTAATTTATGACATCACAATGATGAATCACATCACAATTTTCATGATGCAGTGATTAGTTTACGGCATCATTATTGTGTGATTATGATATGGTCATGGTAAATTATGTCACGACTGTTTATGACATCACAATGGTTTGTGACATCACAACTGATGACATCACAAGCATTGGATTATCACATTAGAATTGTGGATATCATAATTTTTCAACATCACAATAGTTGGATTATAGCATCACAATAGATCATACTACAACGATTGATTTTTGACATCAAAATGGTGAATGACACTACAATTGTGTGGTGGTGGTCTTCCCTGCTCTCTGTCCCAGTGCCCACTGTGTAGCTACAGGGTGACCACAGGCCCTGGTTTTCAGTTCAGGAGGATGTGTGCCATTAATCAATCCTACCTGTTCTGGGGCCTTTAAATATGTCACACTCCCCTGAAGTGGCAACCTGCCACAGCCTTATGGAGGTAGACACTGATATCTGCCCAAGTCATGCCAAGAAACGCCAAACTACCACACCAAACCACACCAATGCCAAACTGGTAAGCACTCTTCCTTGGGGTTTCTGGCCAGAATCCATGGCAGGATATGTGCCATCACTGAGGTTTAGTGTACCATTGGAGATGTAGTTGTGGTTTAAGAATCCACTCGGTCTGTATTTGGGTCTCAAACTCTAGGATGAAGCAAGCAAGAGAGGAATACAGAGATCTAGAAGCTCACAGGAATGTGTGTGTACTTCAAGGACAGATTCTGATACTTCCCACTTGATAATCCTCTATTTCTGCAGGTCTTTCAATCCTAGCAGCACACTTGTGTGATTGGGACACACTGTTTGGATATACCTGAGTGCTGTTAATGGGCTCACAGCATGTCACTTATTAATATTTTTGTATTACAGTAACATAACAATATTGTAGAAGACTTGGAAATAGTACAAAGGGAACTATGTGTACTTGCTCTATCTGAGTTCATGTAAGTTATTATTTGATTCTTTTCAAAGAATTTCTAATATTTATTGTCTCAGCATGACTTAGCATTTCCACATCTTTGATGGTAAGCATAAATTATTATTTGAATACCTATCTATTTTTTAGGTTCAGACTGCACTATAATATAAATTTGTAGATAGAGAGGAGAAGCATGTTAATAAGCATTTATTTTAAGACATACATTTTACTATCTTGCTTTTGTTTAGAAAAACATGAGTTTGACTTTATTAATTTTGTTTCATAAGTGTGTAAATAAACATATACACTAGTTAACAACTTGTTCAAAATCATGCTTATGGAAGCTGCAGAGCCCCTAAAAGAACCAAAATAAATCCACAAGTTTAGATCGCATGTTATTGCCACTGTACTTTCCCATTGGCTACATGTATCTTCTCTGAAATTTTTACATAACCGTGAGTCCCAAGCATACAAATATATACTATTTAAAAGAGTCATTTAGATGCTGGATAAGTGACACTTTTAAACAAAAAGGGGGAATGACACAGGCAGTGGTTACAATGAAACTTCACATCTAAAACCACTTAGAGGTAGACTTTTCTAGTGATATATTGTGTGCCCTCAAATTAAAATGTATATTAGTCAAATTTTCTGACAATAAACTTCAGTATTTTCTGAGACTTAAATATATATACCTTTTGGGGCTGGCGCTGTGGCACAGTGGGTAAAAGCCACTGCCTGCAGTGCTGGCATCCCATATGGATGCTGGTTCGAGTCCCCGCTGCTCTGCTTCTAATCCAGCTCTCTGCTATGGCCAGGGAAAGCAGTGGAAGATGGCCCAAGTCCTTGGGACCCTACACCCCCATGAGAGACCCAGAAGAAGTTCCTGGCTCCTGACTGTGGATCGGTGCAGCTCCGGCCATTGTGGCCAATTGGGAATTAAACCAGCAGATGGAAGACACCTCTCTCTCTCTCTCTCTCTCTCTCTCTCTCTCTCTCTCCTCTGTAACTCTTTCAAGTAAAATAAATAAATCTTTTATATATATATATATATATATATATATATATATATATATATATATACCTTTTATAATCCCAGCTAGGATAGTTACCATTTACTACTCTTTTGCTAGAAATTCATTTAGAAATCTCTCTACCTAAATCCTTATATGCATATCCTCACAGGAAGCTCAGTGGGATCCAACCAGACTCAACCCCAAAGCAGCAGTCTCCAAAGCATATTATAAACAAACTCTCAAAATCTGGAATCTTGTGGAGAATCCTGAAAACAGTGATAGAACAGCCTGCAGAAAACCCATTAAGGTAACAGCAGATTTACTCCCATAAAACTTACAGGCCAGAAAAGCATTGGGTCATGTATTTAAAAAATTGAAGACAAAGACGAAAAGAAACAATAAAAACCAATAAACAGGGATAAAATACCAACCAAATTGATCCTCTAGAAATGACAGAGAAATAATTGTTTACCACACAAACAAAAACTAACAGAATGTATCCGGACTACATGAGCTCCACAAGAGATGCTTAGTGGAGTTCCACAGTAGAAGTACTTAACTTAGGGCCAGCCTTGTGGCACAGTGAGTTAGGGTACCACCTACCACTTGTAACACTACAAACACACATTAAAATGACAGCTCATGTCCTGGAAACTCTGCTTCAAATCCATATACATGTACAATAATGTTTACATATTATATAATATACATATACATATAATGCTGGAGTTAAAACTATTGTCACATAATTGATGAATATTTTACATTATTAACAAACAAAAATTATAATGTAAAAAGTTTAGGTAAATCATGCTTTCACATTGCTGCCTGTAACATATCTGTGGAACATAATATTTTATAGATACCTAATACAATTCTATCTGCAACAGAATGATGTAAATATTGCTACTACTAACACTGTTGCTTTTAAAAACTGTCAGGTGACTAATAAAGTGTCAAAGATACAAATCATAATTATCCTCTATTCAAACAAATGCTTCCAACTTATGCACCATTCTGGACTTACTGTCTCCTATGTTGTTTCACTAACTGCGCTTCTATAAACTAAATTTCACAATGACAAGAACTCTCTTATCTTGGTCATGTCAGCAACTGGTATGTGTTGGCTTGCAAATCAGTTTTAATATATAACAATATATAGCTAAAAGAATTGAAGATACTAAAATTATATAAATCCCATTTGTAACAAATATAATATATGCAAATGGATATCATGAGATACACATTGGATAAATTGAAAACCATATATTCAACATGAAACTACTTCATCTAGTATAATATTATCCAGGTTTTGAAGATATTGATTTGTTTCCTTGAAAGGTGCAGAAAGATTTCCCCTTTTATGGTTCATTCCCAAAAGATCTGATCCAGCCAGAGCTGGGCCAGGGAGGCACTGAAAGGCTAGATTGTAATCTGGGTCTCCCATGGAGCTGGCCAGAACCAGCTTCACTTTCCTGTCTGAGGCCCCCCCGCCCATTAATGGATTGGTTTTTTTTTAAGAATTATTTATTTTATTTGAAAGTCAGAGTTACACAGAGAGGAGAGGCAGGGAGAGTGGGAGAGAGGTCTTTCATCTGTTGGTTCACTCCCCAGATGTTCGCAATGGCTGGGGCTATGCTGATCCAAAGCCAGGAGCCAGGAGTTTCCTCCGGGTCTCCCACATGGGTGCAGAGGCCTGAAGCCTTAGGCCATCTTCTACTGCTTTCCCAGGCCATAACAGAGAGCTGGATTGGAAGTGGAGCAACCGAGTCTTGAATTGGCACCCATGTGGGATGCCAGCACCACAGGCAGCAGCTTTACCTGCTACGCCACAGTGTCAGCCCCATTAATGGATTTGTATACATGATTCTGAACTTACAGGAGTCAGGTGTTGGATATTATCAAAAGAATGATGTGGTCCCACAAGATGATAAAGTATGGGAAATATTTTGTTACAGATCCATTTTTTGTCATGTACACAGTATACCTAGTAGGATGTGTACATTAAAAATAAGCCATGGTATAGACAGAATTTTGTTAGTTAAATCATTTTGTCAGCCATGTACTCTATATGGGGATTTAGAAACAGCTGTTCCTCCCCCCATCACTACTCAGAGAGGCAGCCTGGGCACTGTTTCTCTATCTCAGGTGCAGGGAGCCTCCTGAAGGTCCTTTCACAACAGTCAGCCAATACCCACTGCCCTTTGAAAGTAAACCAATCAATCAGAGCTGGAGGGCCCTGCCAATAGGTGCTTACCATTCCTGGTCACTGGGATTTGGCATGCATGTGCAGAGCATGGACCGTGAGAGGCGCAGGAGGTCCCATGCATTAACGTTGTGCCTTGGCAATAGTGCTTGTGAGCTGAGATGGAGCATATATGAGAGAGATCCAGACTGGGGTTTATGCTCCTGATGTTGACCTGGGTGAGCCTCGGCTGTTGGAGGCACTTGGGGAATGAACCCACAGATGGAAGATCACTCCTTTCCCTTTCAATAAAAAGAAAAAACATAAATAAAATAAATCCCATGTGGAGTCCACACCTTAGCCTGGACCTGAATGATATCATTTGAGGTTCTTGTTTCTTTTTTTCTGCTGGGAAATATTATTAAGGCACATTCTAAACTGTCAGAGAAGTTCAAATAATGTTGTGAGGAGAAACCAGTTTTCCTTCTCTGATACCAGATGTGTACCCAAAGACCCCTTTATATCTTGTATTAGCACCATTTCTTAGATTGTGAAATGTCCCATGCCACTCTTTTCCAAAGTGACACCACAATGTGCTCCCATAAATTATCTGTTTTCAGTAACAAATTCTTCCAAGTTGTGAGCAATCATCACCTTAAGTTTTCAGAATATTTTTGTATTCTACCTTATAAGAGAAAGCAGAGATAAGAAACTAGTATTTGCTGATTGTTATAGTCTCAGACAACTTATTATGTGTTTAACATTTGTAACTTGTAATTTCTCATGGTCATCACAACTGTTTTGAAAAGGATGTTATTGTAATTACTTTTTACTATTAGGCAACTGTGGTTCAGAAATATGGATTATTAGTCCATGATTCTGTAGTTAAAAGTATCTGACCCATGATTTTGTTTTCACCTTGCCTGGATCCCAAATGCATTTTCTTGCTCCTTAGCCTAATTTCTATTGACATGTGCAGCACAGAGATAAGAAACAGATCTGGGGCTGGTGCTGTAGCACAGCAGGTAAAGCCGCGGCCTGCAGTGTCAGCATCCATATGGATACCGGTTCAAGTCCCAGCTGCTCCACTTCTGATCCAGCTCCTGATGTGGCCTGCGAAAGCAGTAGGAGATGGCCTAAGTCAGTGGGCCCCTGCACCTGCGTGGGAGACCTGGAGGAGGCTCCCGGCTCCTAACTTCAGAGCGGCTCAGCTCTAGCCATTGCGGCCAATTGGGAAGTAAACCAGGGGATGGAAGACCTCTCTCTCTCTCTCTCTCTCTCTCTCTCTCACACACACACACACACACACTCTCCTCTCCTCTCTGTGTAGCTCTGACTTTTAAAGGAATAAATAAATCTTAAAATAACAGATCCATGTCAGATAAATTCTAAAAGCCAGTTATGTGTTAATTTTGCTTTAGAAATTTCCTAATTAGCCAAGATAGTCCAAGTGTTTGTCTATATATTTGACTTCTTCACTGGCAACCACTATCTTTTCACCATGAAACCTTTGGGATAGATCTCACTTATTTATAACTGTAGGACCATAGATCATAAACCTTAGAGAGGAAATAGTTTAAGGAATATTTACATGTCTAAGTTCTTTTTAAATAGCATATAGTTATATAACATTTCTTGATGATTTGTCTACTTCCTGACTTTCTAATTTGGTAATAAAGATACTACCCCTGGCTTACTCCTTTGAAGTGTCTTTTATCTCTTTTTCTAATGCTAATTATCTACATGATTTTCTTCATCATCTTTTCTTGATTTTTCACTTTATTTCTGATTTTCTTGTTTCTTTTATTCTATTTTTTTCTTTCAACTGAACATTTACCACTTTTCTGTAGACAGAATTAAAAGCACATAGATAATTTCAGGATTTTAATGAATCTTGGGGACTAATGAAACACATGTATTACTCCATCCTGCATTTAACATCCAATTCACACAATTTTTAGATGGTTGAGAACCTTAGAATTCAGGGTTTATAGTCATTTATTTAGATATAGTAATTAGCAGGAAAATTTTTTTTTATTTATTTTTTATTTTTTTTGACAGGCAGAGTGGATAGTGAGAGAGAGAGACAGAGAGAAAGGTCTTCCTTTGCCATTGGTTCACCCTCCAATGGCCGCCGCGGCCAGCACGCTGTGGCCGGCGCACCGCGTTGATCCGATGGCAGGAGCCAGGTGCTTATCCTGGTCTCCCATGGGGTGCAGGGCCCAAGCACTTGGGCCATCCTCCACTGCACTCCCTGGCCACAGCAGAGAGCTGGCCTGGAAGAAGGGCAACCGGGACAGAATCCGGCGCCCCGACCGGGACTAGAACCCAGTGTGCCGGCGCCGCTAGGCGGAGGATTAGTCTAGTGAGCCGCGGCGCCGGCCTAAGTTTCTTAATTTCAATCCCAGGACTCCATATTATTTGTCATTGTGTACGTGAGTTTTTTTTTTCTTTTTTTGAAAGGAAGCAGGTCTAGAGTACTCAGTACAAAGACAAGAAGGAGAGAATGTACAGTGGAGAAAGATTAGAATAGATCTAAGAATAAGAAATGAGAACCAGGTTTTCAGAAGAATAATACTGGTATGGTTAGGAATAAGGGTTTTGGCAAATAATAAGAATTGGGGTTTTCTGACAATTTTGATAAAGGTTAATTAGAAGAACAAAAGATACAGGATTTGGGGAATTTTCTAGGTAGGTATATTATTTAGATAAAAATTCCAGGGGCAGGAATGATATAGTGCGGCTGATCAAGGTGCTGCTAAGGATTATCACATTCCATATCAGTGTTGGTTTGAGTCCTGACTACTCTGGTTCCAATGCATATCCCTGCCAATGTATCTAGGGAGCAGCAGTTCAAGTATTTGAGTCTCTGCCACCCACATGGAGATCCAAATATAATTCATGGTTCTTGGCTTTAGTGGGGGGTCAGCCCTGGCTATTGCAGTTATTTGGGGGATTGAGTGAGCAGATGGAACTGCTTTCTCTCTCTCTCTCTCTCTCTCTCTCTCTCTCTCTCCCATCACTCTGTGTGTGTGTGTGTGTGTGCATGAGTGTGTGTTTGTGTTGCTACTCTGCCTTTAAAATAACTACATTTTAAATGGTAATATATTCAATGGAATTTGGAAAATATATTCTTTTTTTTGGAGGAACTAACAAACTTCAAAGTTTCTGTTGAAGGGTGTTCAAGCATTTCGAACCATTGAGAGAAGTCTGTGGAGCATATGATAAAGTGATATCTTGTACTTTCACCCCCAATTTGTATTAGGTGATAAAGCACCTCTTGATTACTCAGGGACTGGAGGTTGCTGAGCTACAGTGAACTCTGGTGTAGGGCAGGTGAACCCTCACCTCTCCCTCTTTTCTCAGTTTTCTAATATTCTGATGTACATGTGATGTGTGTGTTAGGGTATGGATAGGATTGTGCAAGCAACTTAGTCATAGAGTGTCAATGGATAGCTGATAGAAAGATAACTTTTTTCTTTTTAAAGTGTTTATGTGTTTATTTATTTGAAAGGTAGAGCTACAGAGAGAGGGGGAGACAGAGAAAAATATTGTCCATCTGCTGTTTCATTCCCCAAATATCCTCAACAGCTGGGGCTGGGCCATGTCAAAGCCAGGAGCCAGGAATTGGGTCTCCTCGCGGGTGGTAGGCACCCAAGGATGTTAGCCATCCTATCCTGCTTTCCCAGGAGCATTAGCAGGGAGTTGTATCAGAAGCCAGGACTTGAGAACATTTGAAAAGCCAGGATTTGAGAATAGTGCCCATAAGGGATGCCCGCATCACAGAAGACAGTTTAAACTACCATACCATAACCAGACCCTAGATTGTTTATCTAAACATGATAGATTATATGTATTCAAGCATTTGTCTGTTTCTTTTAGGTTGTCCAATTGGTTAGCCAATAGCTGTTTACAGTAGTTTCTTACAATTTTCCACTCTTGCTTTTCTTTGTTAGTCTGGCTAAAGGTTTATTTGGTTCATATTAATAAATAGCTTTCCTTTTTGAATAATGTATTTGTTTTAGTTTTAATTTCATTTACTTTTACTCTAATTCATTTCTTACATCCTGCTAATTTTTGATTTGGTTTTTTCTTGTTTTCATAAGTCCTTGAATTACATTATTAGATCATTTATTGGATTATTTCAAGGAGTATGTTCTCAATGCTTTTTTTCTTTTCCTCTACTTCAGGTGTCCTTATAATATGATTATTTATTTAATGGTTTCATACATGTCATGTAGTCTTCCTTTATTATTTTTTCATCTTTTCTCTTTATTTTCATCTGACTGGATTATTTTAAAGTATTTCCAGATTAGAAATTATTTCCTCTATTTGACCTTTTCTGTTTTTCAAGCTCCCAGTTGATTATTTTTATTGAAGTTTTCATCTCTGAAATTTGCTATTTCTCTTTGATGAAAGTGTAAGACAAGCTACTCAAGGAGTTGTAGCACCAGCAGCAACAGTCCCAGAGTTTCAGGGTAACAGCAGATGGGTTCAGTTCCCACAGGACATGCAGAAGTGATGCTTGGAGTTTTCCTCTGGCCCCCCAGCACCCTATGGTAATAACTTTGGGATGTGCTTTCTCAGATTTGGTCCTCTTGAATGAATCCCAGCTGCTCCTGGAAATTACTTCCAAAAAATCACAAGGAACTTCCTGGATGAGACAGAACGAGCAGGTTTAGCTCTAGGGCTTTGGCCCAGAACTCCCAGGAGTGCAGGATTCACAGGGGCCTGTTCTCTTTTCTGTAAATTGCCCTTGCTGTCTCTGGGGTCTTCTGGTACAGAGGGGTTTCTTGATCCTCCTAAGGCAGGTTGAGCAAAGTATTCTTGTGGACACAACTCAGCCCTCAAGACTGCAAAAATATCAGTGAGGCTGTGTAATCCCCCCACTCTGCAACAGGGGTGTTGGCCGGCGCCGCGGATCACTAGGCTAATCCTCCGCCTAGCGGCGCCGGCACACCGGGTTCTAGTCCCGGTCGGGGCGCCGGATTCAGTCCTGGTCGGGGTGCCGGATTCTGTCCCGGTTGCCCCTCTTCCAGGCCAGCCCTCTGCTGTGGCCAGGGAGTGCAGTGGAGGATGGCCCAGGTGCTTGGGCCCTGCACCCCATGGGAGACCAGGAAAAGCACCTGGCTCCTGGCTCCTGCCATCGGATCAGCGTGGTGCGCCAGCCGCAGCGCGCCAGCCTAGGCGGCCATTGGAGGGTGAACCAATGGCAAAGGAAGACCTTTCTCTCTGTCTCTCTCTCTCACTGTCCACTCTGCCTGTCAAAAAAAAAAAAAACAAAAACAGGGGTGTTGATGAGGGTTATGACGTTTTCTGCTTGCATGTTCTGACAAGATTTTGTGCCCTAAAAGGGAAGCTATGGAGCCCTGGGTGGTAACAGCAGCTGTTATCTCCCTCTCTTTTTCTCTCTCTCCCTCCATCCCTCCCATGGTTTGCCTTCAGAGTCTTCATACTGTTTCAGATCTTGCCATTTCCTTACTGAAGTTTTTCCCTTAGCTGTCTCCTCATTTCTGATATTCAGAATCATTTCCCAGAAAGCTGATATTCACCAGTTAAGTGGCTTTGGTAGGAGTGGAGGGCAGTAGATGCAGGAAGCAGCAGCAGTACTGCTGGGCTTTGTTTTCCTGCTGGTTTTTGGAGTCTTCCATTTTCAGTTCTCATCACTTCTTTAGTGAAGTGTTCCTTTAGTCAGTCTTATTAGTTCTAACATTGTATAGTTAGAAGTCTTCCCAAAGATATGGTGTTCCCTGGCCAGTGCCCTGGGTAGGAGTGGAAGCATGCTCTGTTTCTTCTTCTCTTTTTTTTTTTCAGTCTCTGTGCAATTTGTAGTTCTCATCACTTCTTTACCAATGCTTTTCCTCAGACAATCTTGGGAAATGTGTTTTTTCTCTCATTGTTCTGAAACTTTTCCTGGCTGAGATGGATGCAGATCCTATTTTCAGCCATGTTCTGCCATTTGTATTTTACTAAAAAAAGTTTTTAAAAATGGGTAGTAGGCTAGCACCATGGCCCACTAGGCTAATCCTCTGCCTGTGGTGCCAGCACCCCAGGTTCTAGTCCCGGTTGGGGCACCAGATTCTGTCCTGGTTGCTCCTCTTCCAGCCCAGCTCTTTGCTGTGGCCTGGGAAGGCAGTGGAGGATGGCCCAAGTGCTTGGGCCCTGCACCCGCATGGGAGACCAGGAGGAAGCACCTGGCTCCTGGCTTCAAATCAGCACAGCGCACCAGCCATAGCGGCCATTTGGGGGGTGAACCAATGGAAGGAAGACCTTTCTCTGTGTCTCTATCTCTCTCTCACTGTCTAACTCTGCCTGTCAAAAAAAAAATGGGTAGTAGATATAATGGACTTAGAAAATTATCACTAAGGTGTGATAAATCATCAATATTTCAAATAAAAAGATAATACTGTGGTTTACTACCTTGTATAGTAATAGAGACCTATGCTGTTTAGGCATAGTCTTCCTTAACAGATAAGCTATGGGTCATATGTAGTCTTTGGAAAAGAGTGGAATTTAACAATTGGTAAACTTTCAAAGTCATAAAAGTTTTGCAATTGTCTATCATAGAAGCCTGCTTATTAAAATGAGACTGTTTTTAATCAGTTGGCACTCAAGTTGTGTTTATGGTATGAGCTAGTGTCTGATTGGCTGTTGTTCAGAAACAAGAGACTGACATTGGTTGATGAGAGAAGCCCAACGTCACTGATTGAATACATTTAAATCTGGTTCTGGAAGCCTACTTCTTATCAAGGCTGCAGGTCAGTTCTTTTGTAAGTTTGAGGCAACATTAATCAGTTGTTTTCTGTTTAAAAGTTGCCACTTTGGGTGGGCATTTTGATTATCAGTTAAAATGCTGGTTAATATACCTGATTCTCACACCAGATTACCTAAGCCCAGGTTCCCAATTCCATCTTAATTCCAATGCCTGGGAGGCAGCAGTGACATCTGAAGTAACTGGGCTCCTGGCACCATGTGAAAGACATTGATTGAGACTTTGGTATGGCACCAGGCTTCAGTGCAAGCAGTCTTAGCCCAGCCTGAGTGTTGGGGCTATTTGGGAGTGAATCAGCAAATGGGAGCTCCCTTTTCTCATCCTGTCTCCTTCCGTCTCAGCATCTCTTTCTCTTTCTATCTCTGCATCTCAAAAATAAAAATTTGCCTTCCATTATCCAAAATTTTAAAATTGTAGATCTATTTTGGAAAGCCAAGTGAAGACTAGTTGTTTAATAATGGCTTTCCACAATAGCTCCTTTTTTAGATGTTTAGTCCGAACTAGAAGAGTTATCTCCATATTTTTGTAGTTAATCATTAACATTGTTTTTATTCTCAGTACTTTTGGGGGCTCATGATCAACTCCCCCAACACAATAAACTCTATTAAAATTTTAGTTTTTAAAAATTTATGTAGGTAGATGACAGTGGTATTCTTCTGCATGTGTTCGCTTCATAAAAATTTAACTATAATTTCCTGTTGGTAAATACAGGTTTTATGCTAGAATTGGATACTAGGGTAAATTATTAGAAAAATGTTAATTATTTGATTTTCAATCAAAATAATTAAGAACTGAATATTCTCATCTGCAGCCTATATATAAAGATATGTGGACATTTTGAGTAATGGACCCCCCCAATATATTTCTTAGTTGCTTCTTTCTTGTCACAAATGCCTCAATTTATTTTAAAAACTTTGTTTCAATTAAACATTACTATTTAAAAACTAAACTCAAAATAAAATGCTTATATAGTTATTACTCCGATTTCTAAGTCAGTGTTTTAATCAGTGAGTGCCAGCAATTTAATGTAGCATTCACAGTTATTGTATCTTTCATCTCATAATTTGTTTTCATGTATTTTATACTTTTCTTTTCAACTTTGCTGGAAACAAGCAAATGTAATGTGCCTAGTATGTGTGCTCACATTTGTAACATAAGTAAAATTATTTTATTCAATTCATTTCCTTTCTTTTTTATATATTATCTCCATTTCAAAATTTTCCTTGTGGTTGGTTATAATTTTTTTATAAATATTTTCACGTGGCACTGATAAAGAGACAGGGAGAGAGATAGAGATAGATGGAGATAGAGATAGATGGAGAGAGAGATAGAGAGAGAATGAGAAAGAGAATGAGAACAAGAAAGAGAGAGGGAGCACTTTTGTCCTCTTGTTTATATCAAATGTCCACAATGGCCAGGATTGTATAGGGAAAAACCTGGAAGTCACAAAGTCAATCCAGGACTGCTGCACTGGTGGCAGCAATCAAACTACTTAATCCATCTCCTGCTGCCTCTGAGTTCTGCACTAGCATGAAGCTAGATTGGCAGTCCAAGCTGTGAACTAAAATTGGGGATCCCAGTATGATATGGGAGCATATTATCTGAAATCTTAACCACTATGGAAAACACTCATCCCAGTATCAACTCATATATCACATAGTATCAAATTTGTATATTTACATATTTCTGAAGGAGAGTATACACGTGGAACCTTCAAGGAAATTAATATTGTGAAATATCATGCATGGGGATCAAATGTGTTTTGTAACAGACACATTTCTAATGCCAATTTCCCACAAATTATTGAAATCCTCATGTGCATTTCCTTATATATGGTTAGTACATCCTAAATGTTTTTTAATTAATAAATGAATTGTTTTGCTAGTGAATTCCTTATAAATCAATGTTTTAAATAATTACATCCATTCAAATTTTGATCTGGTTATGCTGTCTTCTTTTTTGAAACTCAGCTATCACTTGTCACATCAATAAAGTTAAGAATCTTGATCCTTTAGCCTTTCTCTTATACCATTTTATATCCTTCTTTCTATATTCCAGCCACAGTCTTAGATGTTTGTTGCCACATCATAGTTTTCTTCCTTATGTAAGTATGATTTCTATGTAATAAGTCATATTTATAAAATGCACAATTTGATACCTTTTTATGATATGTCTACACATGTGAAACCATCATCATGAGCAAGTTACTTAACATATCCATCACCCAGAAAAAGTGTCCTTGTATGTCCTCATATTCACTAATCAAGAAACTGCCAATAATTTTCCAAAATACTGGAGCCATTACCAATTCTTACCAACATCATATGAGAATTTCACTTTCTAAGTATCTTCACAAATACTAAGTATTGTCTATTTTAAAAACATTAGCCCATTCTGCTAGGCATTATGTTAGAAATAATATTATGTGGTTAATATTCATTTCCAAAATAACTAGTGATTTTGAGCACCTTCCCATGTGCTTACTTGTCATTTGTACATCTTCTGTGTGGTGAACCATTTTTTAAAAATGTTTTATCATTTTAGAATTAGATTGCTTCTAATGCGTTGTGCTTTAAGAGTTCTTGATATTATAGATACCCATAGATAGATAGATAGATAGATATCAAGCATTTTTGCAAGGATATTTTAACTTGACTTGGAGGAAGAAGGGTTAGAGTGTGGGAAAATCACTATGTTGCTAAACTTGTGTATATGAAATTCATGAAGTTTGTACATCTTACATAAAATATTTCTATGTTTAAAAATAATTACAAAGCAATGAAGAGAAAATAAAGAAACTTAAATGAAAATTAATTGAAAAAATAAGATCTTTTGATCAGGTTTTAAATTTTCGTTATGCTTAATTTGTCTCTGTTCAATTATAGATTTTTATTTTTCTGTCATATCTTATGGATCTTTCCTAGAGGGAAGTCAAAATATCTTATTCCATGCTTTGTTCTAGCGGTTTCATTATTGTTCTCAGCTAAAAATTTGGATTTATTATACATTTGGCATTCACTGTTGTAAAAGATGTTATGTATGAATGCAATTTTGTTGTTTCAATATAAATATGTAATCATTTTATTACTGCATATTAATACTGTATTTTAATTACATGCATGTCAATACATGCATTTTAATACTGCATGTCTTCACTGCATTGTTATTGTGCATTAGTCAAAAATAACTGCTTGTTCATGTGTGCATCTATTTCTGAATTCTCTATTGTGTTCCACTGACATATGTCATGTTCTTTATATCATTACCACTCTATTAGAATTATTATTTTTTAAAATATTTTTTGCAATTAGTATATATTTATAATAATTTTTGAAATCAGTCTGATTCTATTCTTTTTTCAGAATTATTTGGCTCACCTAAATCCTTTGCACTTCCATATGAATTCAAAATTAATTTGTCAGGTAACAAAAAACCTATTGGCCTGCTTCGAATTAGAAATTGATTGATTCTAAAGGTTAAGGTGGGGAGAGGAATGATTTAATAATAGTGAATCTTGGGTCTCATGTTGTGACACTTGATGTAAAGTTGCTGCTTGTGACACTGGCATCTTGTATTGGGCTGCTGGTTTGAGTCCCAGCTGCTCCACTTATAATCCATTTTTTTCCTAATGCACCTAGGAGAGTAGCAGAGGATGCCTCAAATACTGGGACCCCTGCCACCCATGTGGAACATCAGAATTGAGTCCTTGGCTCCTTTTGTGACTGATCCCACAAATGGAGTCTCTCTCTCTCACTTTGTCTCCTTCTTTCTGTATCACTCTGCCTTTTATAATAAATATGTAAATACACAAAAATAAATAAACAAATAATTCTTTGAGAATAGTAATGAGCAAAGTTCTCTTCATTTATAGACAATATTTAGGCAATAATCTTTGCAACTGTTATTGCATAGATCTATATATTTCATATTTCTCAATACAGTTGAGATAATAGTAAAATTCTGATTTGTTTTTTTTTCTGGTATGCAGTAATGCAGATGAGTTTTTAATCTTGAGTATGCATTCTCCAATATTGCTAAAATTATCTACTCATTCTATGAGTTTTTTGGCACATTCCATCAGATTTTTAATGTGGAGTGTCAATTATTCTATTTCTCCAATTAATATCTTACTAAAGACAGTCCATATTTCACATTTGTGGGATTTTTTATTTAACAGGTAGAGATATAGACAGTGAGAAAGAGACAGAGAGAAAGGTTTTCCTTCTGTTAGCTCACTCCCCAAATGGCCACAATGGCTGGCACTGCACCGATCCGAAGCCAGTAGCCAGGTGCCTCTTCCTGGTCTCCCATGTGGGTTCAGAGGCCCAAGCACTTGAGCCATCCTCCACTGCCCTCCCAGCAGAGAGCTGGAATGGAAGAGGAGCAACCAGGACTAGAACCTGGTGCCCATATGGGATGCCAGTGCTACAGGTGGAGGATTAACCAAGTGAGCCACGGCACTGGCCCCTGCATTTGTGGGATTTTGTAACAACTTGTCTGCAATTCTAATGTGAGAGAAGCCATAGTTAATCTGTAAATCAGCTCCAATAAAACAATAAAACTTTATTACTAAAATGAGAAGCTGTCCTTCAAGTTAGAGTTTGAGGTTGGGGTTTTCCAACCATGATTTTTGATAAGGCTTGTGAATAGAACTTGGATGCCTTTTAAATATTCAATAAAGTAGTGAAAACATAAATGGTCTTGTTTCTGATATTACAGGCAAAGTATTCAGTTTTCATTATTACATATATTAGCTGTAGTTTTATAATAGATGCTGTTTATCATGTTGAAAAAGTTTCCTTGTATGCTTAGTTTCCTGAGATCTTTAGTCACTAACGAATGTTAAGAGTGTGTCAAATGCCACTACCCACTATAGTGATCTTCTCTTTCAGTTTTTTGATGTTGTAAATAACATTGATATGAATAACATTAATAACATTCAAGTATAAACCCTCATTCATTTGAACATTACTTATTTTATTTTCCACGTACTGTTCAATTTTATTTACTGTTAAGTTTAATGCAAATTTTATTTATTTATTTCAAAGGCAGAATTACAGAGAGGAAAAAGAAAGAATTACAAAGTTGGGGGAGGGGAGAAGGGGGGATCTTCCATTTATACTATTTTACAATTTATACTATTCCCATTATACTATTTTACAGAGTATTTTCACTGCCCTAAAAATCCTGACGGTTCATCCCTTCCTCCCCCATCAAACCCTGTCAACAACTGATCTTTATACTGTCTGCATGACTTTTGCCTCATTGAGAACATCACATACTTAGAATCATATAGCTTATACCTTTTCAGATTGGTTTCCTTTACTTGATGATATGCCTCACAGTTCCTCCATGTCTTTTCATGGTTTGCTAGCTCATTTCTTTTTAGCACTAAATACTATTCTGTTTATGATATGATGCGGTTTATTCATTCATTCACCTTTTGGGAGTTATCTTGTCTGTTTGAAAAATAGTTGAATTTGTATATTCTTATGAAGAAGTTCTGTTTCTTGAATTAGCTACCTCTAATTTTGGTTCAGGGTAATGCTTATATTATAGAATGAGGTCAAATTCGATCCTCCTCATTATTCTTTTGGAAATGGTTTTATATAGTCTCATTATTTTTAAAATTTTGAGGGTATTCACCAGTGTAGATCTGGTGAATCTGACATTTTCTTAGTGGAAAGGTTTGTAACTATGGCATTATTTACATTTAGACATGCAGAGCAATTCAGTTATCTATTCCTTCTTGACTGAGATGTGGTAGTCTCTGTCTTACAAGGAATTTACTTATTTTATATCAGTTGTGATGCTTATTCACATAAATTTCATATCATCACACTGTTATTCTTTTAATATGTATAGAGTCTATAATAATATAATATTATTCATAAGACAAATTGATCCTCTTATTAGGTACAGTTAGGTCTGACTTTATGTTGTTTATCTTACTTCCAGCTTTTATTTGTTTCTTCCTTTTTGTTTGTTTCTTTTTAGATTAATCAAGCACTTTTTATGATTTTGTCTTCCTTCTTCTTTGGAGAGGATGATTAACTATAATACTTGGTTTTGCAACTTTAATAATTGCTTTAGCACTTATAGTATAAGATTACCATAGGATTCTGTCCCGGTTGCCCCTCTTCCAGGCCAGCTCTCTGCTGTGGCCAGGGAGTGCAGTGGAGGATGGCCCAGGTGCTTGGGCCCTGCACCCCATGGGAGACCAGGAAAAGCACCTGGCTCCTGGCTCCTGCCATCGGATCAGCGCGGTGCGCCGGCCACGGCGGCCATTGGAGGGTGAACCAACGGCAAAGGAAGACCTTTCTCTCTGTCTCTCTCTCTCACTGTCCACTCTGCCTGTCAAAAAAAAAAAAAAAAAAAGATTACCATAGTTTTCTATCAAGTAACCCTACACAACACCATATGATAGTAATAGTCTAAAAAATAGTAATATTCTACTTTCATTTTCTTTTCTGCCACCTTCATCCTTCTTGGGTCTGTGGGATTATAGTTTTTATTAAGTTGAGAAAATATTCTTTCCATTTCCCCTTCAGACTTTTTCTGCTTTTCTCTTTCTTTTGGGGTTTTTATTAGACACTTGAAGTTTTCTCACAGTTCACAATGCCTCAGAGATGTTATCTTTTTTTTTTTTTTTGACAGGCAGAGTGGACAGTGAGAGAGAGAGACAGAGAGAAAGGTCTTCCTTTTGCCGTTGGTTCACCCTCCAATGGCCGCCGCGGCCAGCGCGCTGCGGCCGGCGCACCGTGCTGATCCGATGGCAGGAGCCAGGAGCCAGGTGCTTTTCCTGGTCTCCCATGGGGTGCAGGGCCCAAGCACCTGGGCCATCCTCCACTGCACTCCCTGGCCACAGCAGAGGGCTGGCCTGGAAGAGGGGCAACCGGGACAGAATCCGGCGCCCCGACCGGGACTAGAACCCGGTGTGCCGGCGCCACAAGGTGGAGGATTAGCCTAGTGAGCTGCGGCGCCGGCCATTATCTTTTCATTTACTATGTAATTTGTGTTTGTTTCCATCTGGTATCATGAAAATCAATGACAATGCAACTTCAATCTCTACAACTCTAATTTTGTTTTAATAAAATACTTTCTATCCATCTACTTATTTCTTGAGCTTTATTTTATTATATAATTAAATTCTTTATAAACAGCTAGCTCCTTTCCAGTCTTGTTTTTATTCTGCGATGGATGGGTAAGAACAATTTTCAGCATAGGGTCAATTCCCCACTCCTAATGCAAAATCATTCTCATGAATTCATTAATCATTACATGACTTAGAAGTTTGTCAGCCTGGCTGATGGGAGTGGATGCCTTGCCGTGGAATTCCATGTGCACCAGGAAGGATTTCCTGTAACATTTTCCAGTATATACCCTTGGTTTTAGGTAGTTTTCTGATGGTCAAGCACTGCTCATGGCTCTGCTCAATACCCAAGTGGGACCTCTGCAGACCTCCAGAGTTCCTTCCCAGTACTGTTCTTTCCTTGCTGGTATCCTGTGATATCCAACTGCCTCGGTGTTACCAGACTCTCAGGTTCATGATGTCTGCCTCAGATCCATCTTCCCGTTTCATGTCCTAGCATTCCTTCACGTTGGGAGCTGGGATATTTCTGAGACTTGATTTGTTCACTTTTTGTCTTTTTATGGATTATTGCTTTATTCTATGAAAAGTGTTACTTAATGTTATTCACCTATTTTGGTTTTTACTGTTTCATGTAAGAAGGTAAACCATTTTGATCAGTGGCAAACCACAGCTGAATGCCTGCATATACTGTATTCTGGCTGGATTGTCTTCTTCCCTTTGCTTAGTAGCTCTCTCTTGATTTTTCATTTCTCAGTGTAGCATTCCATTCCTCAGGAAACTCTTCCTTGGGATCAGTGTAGATCAAATTGTATTATGTGGTTATAGAATTCTGTTTTCTTACAGCATATCTTAATTTAGAGTTGTAATTTTATTTTTTTCTTCTCCATTAGACTTTAAGCTAAGTAAGAATAAGGATCTTATCTATCTTATCTGAAGAGCTTAGTATGATGTTTAACATTAAGGACATATGAATGTATGTATGTGAAAATTAATTGAACATTATATGCAAAAAATTCCATAATTTATACCTCTTCTTTTCTCCCTTATAACAGATTTTGTAAATGTACTAAAAATCCAGGATGCAATACTTTTCTATGACAGATTAATAGAATCAAAAAAATTATTTTGGCTGCTGATAGGAAAAATTAGATATGTGGAAAGTAAGATTAGTATAGTACAAAAAAAGCTCTTGGTAGTAAAAAAATGAAATCATAACTAGAGTATCAAACAGTAGAATGGGAATAGGGATGCTGAAGTTTGAGGAATGACATCCTACTTTTAAGGAAATGTTTAAACTATATATTTTCTAAAAAAATATTAATTTGAGCAAGAGTGGGAGATTGCATGGGCTAGTAAACTCATCAAAAGCCTGTAATGTCCTGGGGCAGGACAAGCACCAGTGCTAGAAGCTGAGTCTTGCACCTGAGTGGTAAGAACCCCATTTACTTGACCCATAGCCATTGTCTTCCAGAATCTGCTCTGGCAGGAAGCCAGAATCAGAAACCAGAGCCAAGAATCGCATGCAGGTAATTCAGTATGGGGCACAGGCATCATAACTGCTGGACCAAATGCTCATCTCTGAGCTATTTAATTTACACTGACAATGAACAGGAGAATTTGGGGTGCTGGCACACTTTCAGAGATTTTTACTGGAGGAAAACCTTCTTAGTCTTGTGGGATAAGAAATTATTGGAAAATAATATTTTAATTTCATAACTGAATAATTCTGAAAATTCAATACTTATTTTTCAAAATCATAATTTTAATGGCAGTATAGAAGTCCACATATGAAATTTTCATTATTTTTAACAACTGAATTTTTATTGTTTTCATTTTATGTTAATATAATTAGTGCCACAAGGAACATCTTATATATAAATCTTCTTTTAGATTTCTAATAATCTTGTGTAAATTCTTCAATATATATATATATATATATTTTTTTTTTACAGGCAGAGTGGACAGTGAGAGAGAGAGACAGAGAGAAAGGTCTTCCTTTTGCCGTTGGTTCACCCTCTAATGGCTGCCGCGGCCGGCGCGCTGCACTGATCCCATGGCAGGAGCGAGGAGCCAGGTGCTTTTCCTGGTCTCCCCTGGGGTACAGGGCCCAAGCACCTGGGCCATCCTCCACTGCACTCCCTGGCCACAGCAGAGAGCTGGCCTGGAAGAGGGGCAACCGGGACAGGATCCGGTGCCCCAACCGGGACTAGAACCCAGTGTGCCAGTGCTGCTAGGCGGAGGATTAGCCTAGTGAGCTGCGGCGCCGGCAAATTCTTCAATATTAAAGTATTAGTTTATGATATTGAAACTTACTGAAAAGTCTTTAATGTTCTTAAATTTTCAAGCAAGTCTGTATTCATTTACAACTCCAGTAATTGTTTAAAATGACCATTTTCTAAATCCAAAATGCTTTTTAAAATTATTGTTTTATTATTAATTGGAATAAATATAAAATGAAATCTTTTCACACAGTTAAAATTAATTCAAAGTTCTACACTTAAATGACTTATTACTCTTCTTTAATGAAATTAGACAATGTCTTGCTCCAAAAAGAATTTTAAAACTGTTTATAGGGGCCAGTATTGTGGCACAGTGGGTAAAGCTGCTGCTTGCAATGCCAGGATACCATATGGGTTCTGATTCAAGTCCCAACTGCTCCATTTCTAATCTAGCTCCATGTTAATTCTCCTGGGAAAGTAGTGGAGGATAGCTCAAGCCCTTGGGCTCCTGCACCCATGTGGGATACCCAGAAGAACCTCCTCCCTCCAGGCTTTGGACTGGCCATGTTGGGAGTGAACTAGCAGTTGGAAGATTTCTCTTTCTCTCTCTCCCTGTCCATCTTCCTCCCCACCCCAATGATATAATAAAACAAGTATTACCAAGAAATAAACTTAAAATGATTATGTATATGATAACATATACAATATTCTTTATCCATGGATTATAGTACTTTGCAGATGTATGCTGTATGAAAGACATTGGATGGTGATGTCCTATATTGTGATTAATTTTCAAAAAATATTGAAATAGTTCATGAAGATGGAATGTTAATTTTAATAATTATATGACATTCATAGTAGTAACTTATTAAAATTTGCTACCTTTAAATTTTGTCTTAATTAAGCATTAATAACGAATCTTTCAAAAATGTAATTTGTAACTGCTGAATACTTTAAAATTATTTTTATTTATATTTTTCATTTCATTTAAGGTCAACAAATTTCCTTTATTTTATATTTAAGATTTAAGAACACAGCGATACATCCTACCCTACCCTCCCTCCCATGCATAATCCCACACTTCTTCCTCTTTTATTCCCTCTCAATTTTTATAATGATCTACTTTCAGTTTACCTTATACTCACAAGATTAACTCCGTACTAGTAAAGGGTTCAACAACTAGTAAGAATAACAAAAAAGATATTCCTCAACAGTGGAGTTAAGGGCTATAAACAATGATCAAATCTCAAAATGTCAATTTCATTTCTATACAATATGTTTTTGATACTCTATTACTTACCATAGATCAAGGAAAACATATGGTATTTGTCCTTTTGGTACTGCCTTATATCACTAAGTACAATGTTTTTCAGTCACTTCCATTTTGTTGCAAAAAGACAATTTCATTCTTTTTTATTGCTGAGTAGTATTTCATGTTCCATAATTTTTTTAGCCAGTCATGAGTTGACAGACATCTGGGTTGATTCTATTATTTTAGCTATTGTGAATTGAGCTGCAAAAACCATGGGGATACAGATAACTCTAAAATTATTTTTTAATGTGTACTGCAGATACTATTAAAAGAAACTGATCAGTTAGTAAAATTACTAATTTTCAAGAATATTTGCCCTTTGGAAGAAAGTAAAATATGAATTGCAAAATGTGCAAATTAGAAAGGAAAATATTTGAGAACATAGAAATTAAATTAAGCAAATATAACAATTTAGGAATAGAATCACACTTTTCTAACAAGATGATTTGTAAGATAACCATATTTAACTGCAGATTTAAAGAAAGAAAAAGAGAAACAATGCTGATATATTGTGTGAAAAACTGGGAAAGAATTAAAGAGAAAAGAAGGTTGAAGTTGATCTTTAGAACCCTAGAGATGTGACAAAGGATTGCAAGAAATAATGTGAATCAAGTAGATGACACTTTGGCATTTCTAGCTGTATTTGTTATTACTTATAATAGCCCTTTATTGAAAATAATTTAATTAGATGTAAAGCAAAGAAAAATATTACAACATCTTAAAATAAATTATGATAGTTATAGCAGAGATTATTTATTTTAAATCTTGGCACAGATAAAGCTTAGCATATGTCTTATGAGTAAAACAATGGAAACTAAACTGAATTTAATAGTTAATTTACATATTTTATGTTAAAATTAATGCTCAATAGTTCTGAGATTATTGTGAAATTAGTTAAATATTTTGTATTGACATTATTATATATATCATAGCTGCCTATATTTTTTGCTTATTTATTTTGAAATATTTTATTTACTTGAAAAACAAATTGACAAAGAGAGAAAGAGAGAGACAGATCTTCTATTTACTGATTCACTCCACTAATGTCTGCAGTGCCTGGGGCTGGTCCAGGCCAAAGCCATGAACCTGAAACTCTTAAGTGGGTGACAAGGGCCCAAGTACTTGGGCCATGCTCCACTGCATTCCCAGGCACATTGGCAGAGAACTGAATCAGAAGCCAAGCAGCTAGGAATAGAACTAACACTCCAATATGAGGTGCTGGCATTGGAGGAGGCAGCTTAGCTTACTGTGCCACAATGGCCAGCCCTTTTTTTCATTTAGGATGCCAATGGAAAGGAAAAATTTAGGTGTCAAATTTTATTCAACTTCCCCACAAATAAGTACATGATGACAGGCCCAACATTTTGTATAGCCTTCATGGTAGATATCCTAGACATTATACTTTTTCTTTAGTAGGTAAAATTCTTTAGCCTAAAAATGTTGACATTTTCTTTTTTTTAGTAGTTTTCTTAATTAATTAATTTTTTTAAGGAATACAAATTTCACCTTATGTCCTTTCCTTTGATTTTGGTGGATTGGTTTCCAGAAGAACAGTGAAAGAACTCCTCTTGTGTGGGAACCTTAAAGTACTGTTTTATTGTACACATTTTTCTTAATTGCATAAAATCAGTTGGAGGGGTCAGCCTTGTAGCATAATAGGTTAAGCCGTGGCTTGTGACACCAAAATCCCATATGAACATTTGTTCATCTCCCAGCTACACCACTTCTGATTCAGCTCCCTGATAAGGTGCAAATGTGCTTGGGCACATATAGCAAGCCAAGTGTCTTCTTTTTTTAAAGACTTATTTATGTATTTGAAAGGAAGAAGCCGACAGAGAAGCAGAGATATTCCATCCACTGGTTCATTCCCCAGATGACCATGATGGCCAGGACTAGGTCAGGAAGAAGCCAGGAGCCAGGAACTTCATCTAGGTCTCCGATGTGGATGGCAGGAGCCCAAGCACATATTCTTTATCCAATCATGAATTGATGGACATCTGGGTTGATTCCATAACCTATCTATTCTGAATTGAGCTGCTACAAATATGGAGGGTACAGATAACTTTTTCCTATGCTGATTTAATTTCATTTGGGTACATTCCCCAAAGTGGCGCGGCTAGGTCATATGGTAGATTATTTTCAGATTTGTGAGAAATCACTATACTGTCTTATATAATGGCTATACCAGTTTACAATGTAATCACACAATCCAGATTAATAAAAGATACAACATATCTGCTTTTCTGTAAACAAACTAAACTTCAGATTATTTCCCTGTTTAAAAATGTATGTCCTCAGGGCCCAGCACTATGGTGTAGCAGGTAAAGCCACTGCCTACAGTGCTGGCATCCCATGTGGGCACTGGTTGAGTCCCAGAGGTTCTAATTTTGACCCAGCTTTCTGCTATGGCCTGGGAAAGCAATAGATGTCCTTGGGCCCCTGCACCCACATGGGAGACCCAGAAGAAGATCCTGGCTCCTGTCTTCAGATTGGCACAACTTCTGTATTTGTCATATGGGAAGTGAACCAGCAGATGGAAGACTTCTCTCTCTGTCTCTCTGCCTCTGCCTCTCTGTAAGCATTTCAAATAAATAAATAAATCTTTAAAAAGCAAACTTGTCCTTAATATTTACAACAAAGACCAGACAAAATTATTTCATACATTAACATTTATAATGTCAGTCTTTGATAGTAGTGGCTTAAATGGGAAAACTGATTTTATTAAATTTGAGTGCATATTTATGTATTAAAATTTGAGTGCCAGCTGGCACCATGGCTCACTAGGCTAATCCTCCACCTTGTGGCGCTAGCACACCGGTTCTAGTCCTGGTCAGGGCGCCGGTTCTGTCCCAGTTGCCTCTCTTCCAGGCCAGCTCTCTGCTGTGGCCCGGGAAGGCAGTGGAGGATGGCCCAAGTGCTTGGGCCCTGCACCCCATGGGAGACCAGGGTAAGTACCTGGCTTCTGCCATTGGATCAGCATGGTGTGCCAGCCACAGCGTGCCAGCCGTGGCGGCCATTGGAGGGTGAACCAACAGCAAAGGAAGACCTTTCTCTCTGTCTCTCTCACTGTGCACTCTGCCTGTCCAAAAAAAATATTTTTGAGAGCCTGTAAAATAGAGATAAAATTTCAGGCTGGCGCCGCAGGCACACCGGGTTCTAGTCCTGGTCAGGGCGCCGGATTCTGTCCCAGTTGCCCCTCTTCCAGGCCAGCTCTCTGCTGTGGCCTGAGAGTGCAGTGGAGGATGGCCCAAGTGCTTGGGCCCTGTACCCCATGGGAGACCAGGAGAAGCACCTGGCTCCTGCCTTCGGATCAGTGCAGTGCACCAGCCATGGTGGCCATTGGAGGGTGAACCAAAGGCAAAGGAAGACCTTTCTCTCTGTCTCTCTCTCTCTCTGTCCACTCTGTCAAAAAAAAGGTAAAATTTCAAATGAAAAACAAATACTAAAAGTATAGTGTGAAAGCATATATATATATATATATATATATATATATATATATATATCAACATAATCTCTAAGACAGAATACAACATTATTTTCTGATCAGTAACCTGGAATAAACTTTAACAGTAGCCTGTTAGTAAATTTGAGTGAAAATATATTTTTGCTGTTTTTAATTTTATTTTACTTTTGACTCTGAAGTCTTCTTTTAAAACCACCTCCTCTGAGAGAACTTCCACTTTGACTATGACCTTCTCTAAATAAGATTGGAGTTGGTGAGCTCAAAAGGCTTCCATAGTCTTGGCAACTCATGACAAGAGCCTAGGGTGATTTCTGACATCATAAATAAGTGTCAATTGTTAAATCAACAACAGGAGTCACTGTGCACTTACTCCTCATGTAGGATCTCTGTCCTTAATGTGTGGTACTAGGTGAATTAATGGTATAACTAGTAATCAAACATTATTTTATACTTTGTGTTTCTGTGTGGGTGCAAACTGTTGAAATCTTTACTTAGCATATACTAAATTGATCTTCTGTATATAAAGATAATTGAAAGTGAATCTTGATGTGAATGGGATGGGAGAGGGAGTGGGAGATGGGATGGTTGCAGGTGGGAGGCAGGTTATGGGAGGAAAAAGCCACTGTAATCCAAAAACTGTACTTTGGAAATTTATATTTATTAAAGAAAATTAAAAAAAAAAGAAAATCACAAATCACTAAAGTGTTACATTAAAGTATTACATTAAAAAGTGAAAAAAAAATCTTCCATGTTCAGGGATTAGGAGAATCAACATCATCAAAATGTTCATACTACCAAAAGCAATTTACAGATTCAAAATGATCCCAAAGAAAATACCAATAGGATTTTTCACAGATATAGAAAAATGATGCTAAAATTCATATGGAAACACAAGAGACTTTGAATAGCTAAAGCAATCTTATATAAGAAAAACAAAGCTACAGTCATCACAATACCTGATATCAAGACATAATACAGGGCAGTTATAATTGAAACAGCCTGGCTCTGGCACAAAAACACACATGTAGACAAATGGGACAGAACAGAAACTCCAGAAATGAATTCATGGATCTACAACCAACTTTACACAAATTAAAAACAATGGCTGGGGGCCAGCACTGTGGGATAGCAGGCTAAGCCTCCTGCAGCACCAGCGTCTCATATGGAAACTGGTTTGTGTCCTGGCTGCTCCACTTCCAATCCATATCTCTGTTTATGGCCTGGGAAAGCAGTGGAAGATGGCTCAAGTCCTTGGGCTCCTGAACCCACGTGGGAGACCTGGAGGAACTCCTGGCTCTTGGTTTGGATCAGACCACGTTCCAGCCTTTGTGGCCATTTAGGGAATGAACCAGTGGAAGGAAGACCTCTCTCTCTCTCTCCCTTTCTGTCTGTAACTGCCTCTCAAATAAATAAATAAAATCTTAAAAAAAGAGCTATTACAATTCATATCACAGAAATACAACAGATCACTAGGGCTGTTAACAGCAACTAATAAATCAACAAATTTGAAGAAAAGGTTAATTTATGGATAAATACAACCTACCAAAACCGAAGCTGGAATAAATAGAAAACCTGAATAAACCAAAAATGAGTAACAACATTGAATTAGGAATAAAAAAGTCTCCAAATAAAAGGTCAGCACCAGATGGTTTCACTACTAAATTTTATCAAGTTAAAAAAAAAGCTAACATCATTCTTTATTAAAATAAAAGAGGCAATAAGCGTTTGGCATAGTGGTTAAGAGGCTACATTCATTTTACGTTGGAGAGCCTGTATCTGTATTCTGTCTTCACTTCCAATTCCAGCTTCCTGCTAATGCATACCATAGAAGGAAGCAGATTATTCAAGTACTTGAGTCCCTGCCAACTGGACACAGATTGAGCTCTTGGATCCTGTCCTTGGCTAAGCCTAGTCCCGTTCTTGCAGAAATTTTTTTTTAAGATTTATGTATTTATTTGAAAGCTAGAGTTACAGAGAGGCAGAAGTAGAGAGAGAGAGAAAGAGGTCTTCCATCCACTGCTTCAGTCCCCAGATGTCGGAGCTGCGCTGATCCAAAGCCAGGATCCAGGAGCTTCTTCTGGGGCTCCCACATTGGTGCAGGGGCTCAAGGACTTGGGTCAACCTCTACCACTTTCCCAGGCCATAGCAGAGAGCAGTATCAGAAGTGGAGCAGCCAGGACTCAAAGTAGTACCAATACAGAATGCAGGCACTGCCAGCAGCAGCTTTACTGGCTATGCCGCAGCGACAGCCCCATCTTGCCAAAATTTAAGGAGTGAATCAGCACAAGGTAGATCACTCTGTATCTCTGACTTTAATGAATTAAATAAATGAATTTAAAAATTTAAAATACAAAATAAGGTCACAGAAAATGTTTAAAAACAAGTATTAGCATGAGCATTTGGTGCAGTAGCTAAACACACCAATTTTGATAACCATGTCCCATGTCAGAGTGCCTGCTTTAAGTTCAACACCCAACTTGTGATTCAACTTCCTGTGAATGCACCCCCTGAGAGGCAGTAGGTAGTGGTTCAAGTTATTGGGTCCTTGCCACACATGTGGGAGGCCAGGATGGACTTCCTGGCTCCTGTGTTCAACCTGGTTGAGTTGCAGCTGCTGTAGGGTTTTGTTTGTTTTTGTTTTTGGAGGGGGCAAAACAGCTGATGGAAGATCTCCCTCCCTCTGTCTCTCTGCCTTTCAATTAAAAAAACCAATAAATAAGACCATTTGAAAAAGGATGACAGAGAAAACAATTGTAATTATGTTACATACTAACCCACTTACATCAATAACCACTTTAAATGTGCACTATCTAAACACATCAAGGATAGAGATTGATATGGGGAAAATCAAACCAAGATCCAATTTCATGCTGTCTATAGGAAAACCATTTAAATATACAGACACATGGAGGGGATTGGAAGTCATCTCAGTTGAACACATTTCCTTTGCATAGTAGGAATACATTCAAGATGTATGTTGTGCAAAATGGTGAGAATAGTTAATAACAATGTGTTCTACTATAGAAAATAACAGTTTAGACTGAAGTATTCTCATCATGAAAAATAGGTATATAATGGATATAATTGCCTTAATTTGTTCATTAAAATTTTATAAATATTTCCAAACATGACTATGTGCTAAAGACATTTCATTCTTATAAGCTTAAGACACATATAGGGGCCAGTGCCATGGCTCACTTGGTTAATAGTCTGCCTGCAGTGCCGGCATCCCATATGGGCACTGGGTTCTAGTGTCAGTTGCTCCTCTTCCAGTCCAGCTCTGTGCTGTGGCCCAGGAAGGCAGTAGAGTATGGCCCAGGTTCTTGGGCCCTGCACCTGCATGGGAGACCAGGAAGTAGCACCTGGCTCCTGGATTCGGATCTGCACAGTGTTGGCCGTGGTGGCCACTGGGGAGTGAGCCAATGGAAGGAAGACCTTTCTCTCTGTCTCCCTCTCACTGTCTATAACTCTACCTGCCAAATAAATAAATAAAAGACACAACTGATTAAAAATAAAAATAGGGGCCAATGCTGTGGCACAGTGGGTGAATGCCCTAGCCTAAAGAGCCAGCATCCTATATGGCACCAGTTGGAGACTCGGCTGCTCCACTTCCCATCCAGCTCTCTGCTATGGCCTGGGAAAGCAGTAGAAGATGGCCCAAGTTTTTGGGTCCCTGCACCCACATGGGAGACTTGGAAGAAGCTCCTGGCTCCTGGCTTCAGATTGGCACAACTCCAGCCATTGCAGCCATCTGGGGAGTGAACTAGCAGATGGAAGACCTCTCTTTCTCTCTCTCTCTCTCTCTCTCTCTCTCCTCTCTCTGTGTAACTCTGACTTTCAAGTAAATAACTCTTTAAAGAAAATAGAAATAAAAGTAAAAATATGCTCCTGGAACTGTGGCATAGTGGGTAAAGCCACCGCCTGCAGTGCCAGCATTCAATATGGTTGCTGGTTTGAGACTCAGTTGCTCCACTTCTAATCCAGCTCTCTGCTATTGCCTGGGAAAGCAGTAGAAGATGGCCCAAGTCCTTGGGCCTCTGCATTCATGAGACCCAGAAGAAGTTCCTGGCTCCTGTCTTCGAATTGGCACAGCTATTGCTGCCAACTGGGAAGTCAACCAGCAGATGGAAGACCTCTCTCTCTCTGACTCTCCTTCTCTCTGTGTAAATCTGCCTTTCAAATTAATAAATAAATCTTTTAAAAATATGCAGAAATACAGTCCATTACAATACCAGTCCAATGAAACCTAGAAAACAAAACATTCCTTTCTGACTAATCAGGATTTAGGTCAGAACACTACATTGGTTATACAGTGAGAAAACAGGCAGTTCTCCAAGAAATTACAATGCTTCCTACCAGTTTTCCTAAATAGGACAATAAGAAAAAAGTTATAGAACTAAATACTGGCTGGCGCCGCGGCTCACTAGGCTAATCCTCTGCCTTGTGGTGCTGGCACAGCGGGTTCTAGTCCCGGTCGGGGTGCTGGATTCTGTCCCAGTTGCCCCTCTTCCAGGCCAGCTCTCTGCTGTGGCCAGGGAGTGCAGTGCTTGGGCCCTGCACCCACATGGGAGACCAGGATAAGTACCTGGCTCCTGCCATCAGATCAGTGTGGTGCGCTGGCTGCAGCACGCTGGCTGCGGTGGCCATTGGAGGGTGAACCAACGGCAAAGGAAGACCTTTCTCTCTGTCTCTCTCTCTCTCACTGTCCACTCTGCCTGTCAAAAAATAAAAATAAAAAAAAATTTTAAAAAGAACTAAATAAAAAATATAAATCCACCATTTGTAATCAGTACATAAATGAACAGTGTAAATATTCAACCAGTGGTCACTAGTAACTAGCAATATGTTACCATTCAGAAATGTCAGTTAACACTAGGTGGAGTAAATAAATAAATAAGGTCACTCCAAGTGCTGGGAAATCAAAAACTAAACGAGAGCATATGCATGAAAAGTGAGATACTTAATCTTTCTACTCCACTAACACTTCATACAGAATTAGAATTTATTCACAATCTATAACCTAACATTTCCCATTATTTTTAAAAAACTACCATGAATTAACATGAGGAAATAAATTAAGAAAAATATTATCATAAATATCAAAAAATAAATCAAGAAAAACTCACTGTTGAGCATAATATATTCTAAGCTACAGCAAACATTAAAAAGAACCTAGACTCATTCACCAGTGAGGGCAGAGGTTGAAGAGATCAAGAAGACCTCTGGGGGCCCCCATCATGGCAGAGCAGATAAAGTTGCTGCTTGCAGAGCAGCCATCCCAAATGGGTGCCTGTTCCTGTCTGGGCTGCTCCACTTCCAATCCAGCTCTCTGCTATGGCCTAGGAAATCAGCAGAAGATGATCCAAGTCCTGGGGCCCCTGCATGCCCATGTAAGACCAGAAAGAAGCTCCCAGCTCCTAGCTTCAGATGGGCACAACTTCAGTCATTGCGGCCATCTGGGAATTGAACCAATGGATGGAAACTGATCCACCCCCTTCTACCTCTGCCTTTCAAATAAATAAATAAATCTAAAAAAAAAATTTAAAAAGACAACCCCTGAGCTGACCAAGGCCCATTTATTTGAATGGGTAGTCATTCCATGAGTGTTTACATTATTATTCAAACTTAGCAGAAAGTAAAAACATCCTCTTTCCCTTTTCAGGTCTTATTATTGAATAAACAGATTCCATGAAAGAAAATAGCAATGTAACATTCAAATAATGGCACATAATTCCTACATAAGTGGGGAAATTGTGAATAAATGGAAGCAAATTTCCACAAAATACATGAAATGGAATGAGCTCTGGGAAGCAGCCTTCTGAACCCACAGTTCACAGGGAACCTACACTCAGAAGGTTCCCCAGGTTTCAAGTCTTGGTGATCACATCACACTGAAGAGATGCATCCCATGGGAGTTCATTCCTAGCTACTGAGTGAGGGATGCATAAAAGAGTCAGAAATTTTAATTCTGAGGGCTTCACACTTTTTATCTAGAATTAGCAGAGGCTTCCGATTCAGGGTTCACTCCCACCAGGCACCTCCAGGCAGAAGCCAGTGCAAGACATGTGTCTTCTCTTTCTGGTCCCCATCTCTTTCCTGAAGTTTTCTGTGGATCTCACTCAGAGTTTTCATTAGCATAAGGTTAGCTATTATAGGAAAAGGGTGGTTATGAAGAATCAGAGCCACTCCAATCAGGAAACTGCAAGGGTCTTAAATATAAATGGGCCAGAAATTGAGGAGAAAAGAAAATATATTTTCTTATACAAATCATAAATAAATTCTCAAATTCATAAACCTGTTCTCACCCAGCAAAATTTGATCTTCACAGATATTCTGATTTCGTACAAACCATCATCTGACTAAACCAACTCCATGACACAAAATAAAGCTGCTGTGTGCCCAAAGTGCATTTGCTTTTCAGGTCTCACACCAGTTAACTAGGATGCATTCCCCTTGGCATTTACAAAGGTTCTACTCCCTAAACAAGGCTGAGAGAATACAGTGTGCATCAATTATTTTTGTCTTGTCCCTTCAATACCAGCATCTAGTTAGCTGATATTAATATGTCTCCAAGGAATGAGAACTGTAGTTGAGAGAAAATCTTAATGTCCCAAAGAGTGAGCTATCTTGATGGAGGGTATATAATAGATTCCCTAGTTTTAGGGCACCAATTACCACCCTGGATTCTCCCTCAACTTATTATTGTTCTTCAGGAAGATGAGGAAGGGGATTTGTTAGACTCTGTTGGGGCACTGAGGCCCTGTTAGGCCACTGGGCCTGCACCGCACCTTCAGGCCCGATGAAAGTGGGCACAGATAGATCATTTAAAGGTTGGTGAAATATTTATTGCTTGGGAAAGCCCTGCACCTGGGATATTCCAAACTGCTAGACAATGCACTGTAAATTTCACAAAGGAGCCTTTCTGCATGTCCCCCACCCATCTTATCAGGGTCAATGTGGTGCTCTGCACCTCCCCCAACAGGCCGCTTGAGAAGGGACACTGCTGCTGCACAAATGGAATGAAGCCTGGCTACAAAACCCTTGCCCTCTGTGTGGGCAGGCTTAACCCCCACTCTCTTTATCCCCCACTTTGGGTTCATCCCCCAATTAAAGCAAAGTCTTATCTACTTTAATGGACCTCCTTGTCTGTTTTGAACCCTAAAATCCTAAAACCTATCAAGGATAACATTCACTCTGCATTCCTACGAATGTGCACATCTGTGATCATCACTCACAAAGAGTTCTGAAACCCAGGAAAAGGAAGAGAAGGGTGTAGGGACCAGTGGTGTGGTGCAGCAGGCTAAAGTCCCAGCCTGCAGCACCAGCATCCCATGTGGGCACCAGTTCGAGTCCCAGCTGTTCTACTTCCAAATCAGCTCCCTGCTAATGTGCCTGGGAAAGCAGTGGAAGATGGACCAAGTCCTTGGGTCCCTGCACCCACTTGGGAGACCCAGGGGGGAAGCTCCCAGCTCCAGGCTTTGGATCAGTTCAGCTCCAGTCATTCCAGCCATTTGAGGAGTAAACCAACAGATGGACGACCTCTCCCTCTCTCTCAGTCTCTACCTCTCTTTGCAACTCTGTGCTTCAAATAAATAAAATAAATCTCAAAAAAAGAGAGAGAGAGCAAGGTGTATTGACAAGACACTACTCTGTAAAGTTTCTACTAAGAATCTCACACTGATGATGACATTCTGAAAAAAAATCTCTGCACTTAATATCAGTAAAAGGAGACTGCAAATATTTTTTTAACTTCATTTATATTTACTTGATATGCAAATAAATGAAGACAGATATCTTTCATCTACCATGCTTATCCCACATGCCAGCAACAGCCAGCAATGAGCCAGGCTTAAGCCGTGAGACAGGAACTAAATCTGGGTTTCTGATATTGGTAGCCAGAAACCAAGCAACTGCCTGCTGCCTCCTAGGATGTGCCCTAACTAGTTCAGAAACAGAACCAGGATGTAAACCCAGCACTCTGAGAGGTATGTGGGACCCAAGTGTCACTTTCACCACTGCTAACACGCCCATTCCAGGACAATGATTTCTTTTTTTTTTTTTTTTTGACAGGCAGAGTGGATAGTGAGAGAGAGAGACAGAGAGAAAGGTCTTCCTTTTTGCCGTTGGTTCACCCTCCAATGGCCGCCGCGGCCGGCGCGCTGCGGCCGGCGCACCGCGCTGATCCGATGGCAGGAGCCAGGAGCCAGGAGCCAGGTGCTTTTCCTGGTCTCCCATGGGGTGCAGGGCCCAAGCACCTGGGCCATCCTCCACTGCACTCCCTGGCCACAGCAGAGGGCTGGCCTGGAAGAGGGGCAACCGGGACAGAATCCGGCGCCCCAACCGGGACTAGAACCCGGTGTGCCGGCGCCGCTAGGCGGAGGATTAGCCTAGTGAGCCGCGGCGCCGGCCACAATGATTTCTTATAGCACAATGTAATGTAGGCATTGTCTAGTTTTCTCTAACGTATAATGTTCACAGACAGAAAACAGCCTTTTAGAGAGCTAAGGATTGTTTTGTGGGGGAAAAAAAGACAAAATACTGAATCTGAATAAAATTTTTCATGGGGAAAAAACACTGGGTAGTGTTCTGAACTGCAGAGTTGAAGTTGGCATTTGGTAATGTGGGAAAAGATCTGGAGACTAAAGATCTAGTCCTCTCTATTAAACATGGTTGATCCGCTCTGAAACTCGTGAGGACTGAGGTAATCCTGACTGAGAAATTAAGCAGTGAGAATAGGTGTGAAAAGTCATTAGGATAAATCCCTCTTGTGATTAATGGCCTCTCTCCTGCGGTCTGCTATGAAGCCACCTGGGATAGGCCTCTCCCACACTCCATCTGTCCACGTGGTGTCAGTGCCATCCTAAGCCTCCACCAGCAAAAAGACCATCACCACACACTGCCCCTCATCCCTGGACCAAAAGTGTGCGGTAAATATACCATTCCTTTCTACCATACCCAGCCTGCTGTTCTGTTACTAGCAACAAGGAAACTGACTCAGACCCCTAGGGAAAACTGAGCTATGACTTGAGACCCCGTTGGCCAACTCAAGGAAATTAGGTCATGCGTGAAGTTCAGATTCTCCCTTCTCACACACACTCTGGAAAGGAGAGGCCCAGGGTTCAGGCAGAGTCACTGCACACCGAGGCAGGGCAGCACACCACGGTCCCAGATGCCGGCCCACCTCACCTCCTGTGGGCCAGGAAACCTCACACACTCACCGCTTTCCTGCGTCCTCCTCAGGGGCCTGCGGTGAGGGAACTTCAGAGTAGAAGCGTCTGAGCCGGCCGGGGCTCTCTCAGGAGCAGAACCAGGAAGCTGAATTCGAAGGCAACTGAAAGATCCCCGAGGGACTGCAGTGTTGCCCTGGCGGGCTTGATTCAACAGTTCATCCGGACACAGAGGCCGCATGACGTCACAGAGGACGTATCCAATCAGAATTGTCCCTAGCCTGAGGGTGGGTCCTTGGGGTTGCGCGGGTTGGGGAAGTGAGAGGCGGGGCTTGGCCTCAGGCCTGAAGCTGCGTGCTTGGCAGCTGGGTCCTCCGGACTGCAGGGGCCGCTGCCCTGCCCTCAGGATCCCTCTCCTGAGACCTCCGCTTCCCTGTCCAAGATCCTGTTCACTTCTTGAAACTCCGAGCTTGTGATAATCTTCACGTAAGTTACAGTTTACTGACTATTGGATTCTGGGCCTTTTTTTCTTTGTATTTTTGGCATATTTTTCTGTTAGGTCATTTGATTTTATTAAATACGGATTTGAAGAGTTATTTCTTATGCAGATATTCATTTTCTAGATTGTACTTTGTTACCATTTTCTATTTGCTTTTTTATGAGTACCTAGTAACCCTCTTGTTTGTGTTGATCCTATACCCAATAATTTTGCTTACTTCACCTATCAGCTCGTATTTAGTTTTGGATAGTATATTAGATTATCTCTATCTATACTAGTATCATTAACATGTTAACAGTTCTGTTGCTTAAAATCTGACCCTTTGGATAAAATTTCCTTTTGTTTGCTTTATTTCCCTAATTATGCATCCTGGACAATGTTGAAGAGAGAAAGTGAGAGGAGAAAGCCTTGTCCAAGTTTACCCCCAGGGAAAAATCATTCAGTGTTCTGTGTTAATTATGCTCTTTATTATTACTTGATTGTAGCCATCTTAATTATAGTAAGGGAATTACTATTTTTTTTACTTCTGTTAACAGATTCTTTTTATGGTTAAAAGCTGAATTTTATTAAAAGGTTTCCAACATTTAAAATCAATGATCATGTGATGTACTTATATTTTTCTTACACATGAATTATTTACTTGATTTATTTTGGAATGTTAATCACCTTTGCATCTTCTAGTATTTCATATTTGTTATCATCAATTCTGTTTTCATATTTAGTTTAAGAATAATATTTTTGCTTAAAATATTTGTGCCTCTTTTTAAAAGTGCATGTTAGGTTATTTTCACCTGATCTGATTTTGTCACCAATGTAATACTGAATTGAAAAGAAATTAAAATATGTTCCCTATTTATTGCTACTTTGGATGAATCTGGGAAAATGAGGAACAATCTTCCTTGTATGTGTAGAATTTTCTGTAAGTCTGAGTCTGAAATTTTGCTTGTGGAATTTGTTCATTGGCTGATTGGATTTTTCAAATATTGATTCAACTTATTTAACTTATATAGAAGTTTCTACTTTATACAATATCTGGGTTATGGTATATCGGTTTTTAAAATATGGTGACTTTTTGTATCTCTCTAAAAAATTTTTACTCCTATTTCTCAAAATCTTTATTATCTTGTTAAGGTATATAAATGGAGGGAGGTGGCTGGGGGGCTTTGTGGTGTAACAAGTGAAGCTGGGCCTGGGATGCCAGCATCCCATAAAGGTGCCAATTTAAATACTGATGTAGTGCCCTGATAAATGGCCTGGGAAAGTAGCTGAAGATGGCCCAAGTGTTTGAACCCCTGCAACCCACACAAGAGACCCAGATGAAGCTCCGAGCTCCGAGCTCCGAGCTCCTGGCTTTTGCTTCCCCATCTACTGTAGCCATTTGGGGAGTGACCCAGGAGATGGAAGATCTCTCTCTCTCTCTCTCTCTCTCTCTGGGTAACTCTTTTTCTTTTTTTTTCTTTTTTTTTTTTTACTCCACTGCCTCCCCCATAACTCTGACTTTCAAATAAATAAATAAATCTTTAAAAGAAAAAAAAGAAAGTTTTTGAAGATGATGCTGTTTGATTCCTTAATTGGTATTTGTATGGTATTTCTCTTTCACTTCCTTAATGATTTATACTAGTTTTTATTAATTTTGTTAATATGTTTTAAAAACCCCTTTTTTCCTTATTTCTGTTGTGCATCTTTCTACAGGTATTTCATTAATGCCTGCCTCTGTTTTTACTTGTCTCTATTGTATATCCCATTCTATAGTTAATTTTAGTTCTTAAGAAAGAAATCACAGAGGGATGGCACTGTGGCATAGTGGGTATAGCTGCTACCTGCAACCCCAGCATTATATATTGGTGCCAGTTTGAATCCAGACTGCTCCACTTGCAGTTCAGATCCCTGCTAATGGCCTGGAAAAAGCAGCAAGAGTTTGCCCAAGTACTTGGCTTCTGCACCCACATGGGGATTCCAGAGGAAGCTCCTGGCTTTTGGCTCCTGGCTTTCAACTGGCCCAGCTCTGGCCATTGCAACCATTTGGGGAGTGAACCAATGGATGGAAGATTCTCTCTCCCTCCCTCTCTCTCTCTCTTTCTCAAATAAAAAAATAAATCATGTAAAAAAAAAAAAAGGAAGCCACAATGAGTGGTTCTCAGTCACTTGGGGCTCTAGTTTTTCTCTAAGCAGGTCTTGCTTGCTTGCTGTGTTTCCAAATCCTGTAATAATATGCCCTGTCTGCCCCCTAATGTCTTCAGTTCCATGTGCCTGCTCACTTTGCATATCTCTAATCCTGTTCCTGAAACCCATATATTATTTGGAATTTCAATATCTCTTTTATCTGGGACCTTTGTTCATTTTGATATTTTTGTCATTTTAAAAATGTCATCCAAGCCAGCTATTTAAAGCTTCTATTCCTTGTGTCTGCAGCATGTACCAGCTGCAAGTGTCCTCATCCCTTTTGTGTACAGCACATCTCTAGTCAAATCCCCTAGTATGCTGGAGACCATGCCAACCTGCATGTGTCTCCAGCCATTCTGCATGTAGTGATTCCATATCAATTTGGTGGTTATCTTCACTAATTCTGTAAAGAATGTCATTGGTGTTTTGATAGGAATAGCATTGAATCTGTAGATTGTTTTAGGTGGTATAGACATTTAATGATTTGATTCTTCAGATCCATGAACAAGGAATTCTTCCATTTTTGTGTCTTTGATTATTTTTTTCATCAATGCTTTAAAATATTTTATAATTTTCTTTTTTGTGGAGTATGTGCTGTAATTCATAGAGGTAGACATGCGAATTTGGGGCCCATGCTATGGCATAGTGGATAAAGCTGTTGCCTGCAGTGCCAGCATCCCATATGGGTGCAGGTTTGAGTCCTGGCTGCTTCACTTCTGACAGAGCTCTTTGCTATGACCTGTGAAAGCAATGGAGGATGGCCCAAGTCCTTGGGTCCCTATAGCCATGTTGGGGACGGACCTGGAGGAAGCTCCTGGTGCCTGGCTATGGATTGGCACAGCTCCAGCCATTGTGGCCAAGTGGGGAGTAAACCAGTGGATGGAAGACACCCCCACCTTTCCTTCTCTCTCTTTGTAACTCTGACTTCCAAATAAATAAATAAATCTTTTTTAAAAAAAGGAAATGTGACTTTGAGGTGAGTGTAGACTTCCTAGGGTGTGTATTTTCAGTTCACAAAGAGTTTGTTGTCAGTTTCTGTTTGGAAATGTGACCACCAGAGCCTTGTTCTTGTTGTTGAGGGACACAAAGGGGACAGTCCTTGTTACATTAGCAAGCCTGAGTGATTCTGGGGTTTGTGGCACCAATAGTTTTGGCTCTAAGACTGTGTGATATGAACAGGCCCTGTCCCAGGTCTTCCTAGGAGAGTGCAACTAGGGGTTTTTACCACCAAACCCGCCCCATCCCAGGACTGGAGGATGTGAACTAAACCCTGCTGCAATCCTGTAGGGTAACTACAGGTATAAATAGAATTTTGTATGGGTAGGTATGGATCTGGAGAGGTAGAATGCATGCAGATTCCTCCAGAAGTATCACAAGGTAGAATCTAGTCTGCTTAAAGAAATTAGTACTGATCATTACAGCCCTGGTATTGCAGGGTACAGTGGAGCCATTACCCAGGTTTCCTATGGTGTGAGGCAAGTATTGAGTATAGTGGTGCGTATCTGAAACACAGTGATACAAATAGAGCATTCCAAATGCCATAAGTGAGTGGAAATTACTCCAAAGATTATAATACTCAACATTAACAATCTTAGTTCCACAAGGCACAGATGAAATTGGACCCAGTTCTCAGAAGGTATACAAGGGTCTTGTTGGGGTTGATGCCTTGGGCTGCAGCACCATGAGCTAAGGGATGCAGAGGGAAATTCCTCAGGTAAGGTTAGGGCTGCTACTTGTACTACTCCCAATAAAACAAGGGGAACCCTCTTGGATCTTATAGAGTGAATGGCATAGCTCTGGGGCTTATGGCCCAAACTCCCACAGTGGCAGGATGCAGAGGGCATGCTCCCCACATGTCTCTAGTCACAGAAATAAACTGTGTGTGTGTATATATATATATATATGTGTGTGTGTGTGTGTGTGTGTGTGTGTGTGTATGATGTTCTGTTATGTACATGCATTTTCATGTTTTGGAATATAGACAGGCTAAAAATTTCCCAAAGCTTTATATTTTTATTCTGCTTTGCTATTAGTTCCTCTTTCAGTATATTGCTTTTTCCATTTTTCTATAAGCATTCAGGAGGAACCAAACCATTATTTAAATATTTTATTCAGGAATCTCAGAGCTGGTGACATGGCACAGCAGGTTGAGCTACCACCTGCAATGCCAACATATTGTATTGAAGCACTGATTCAAATCATGGTTGCTCTACTGCCGATCCAATTTCCTGCTAATGTGCCTTATAACACAGAATATAGTCCAAGTTCTTGGGCCCCTGCTAAACATGCAGGAAACCTAGGATGGAGTTCCAGTCTTCTGGTGTTGGCCTGTCCCAACCCTATCCATTGCATCCATTTGGGGAATGAACCATAAGTTAGAATATCTTTCATTCTCTCTGTCTCCTCTCTGTAATTCTGTATTTCAAATATCTAAAACTGATTTTTTAAAATAAACATCTCCTCTTTTAAATATATAATTTTATTTCTCACAAGTTTGACCTTTAGCAAAAGTCCATAACCAAGTCTCTATAGATTGAATTGCCTTTCCTCCAGGTTCTTATAGCATATTTTTCATTCCCCTTTGAAACCACGCCAGAATCACCCACATGATCCATATTTCTAGTATGTATATTAAAACTATTCCATACTGTACCCTCTTATCCAGCTCCAAATCTGCTTTTACATGCATAAGTATTTGTTAGAAAAGTACTCCAATATTAGTCCCACCATATGTCTTAACCTTCTTGGACTGCCATAGTAAAATACTACTGCCTATGTTTGTTAAACAAATAAAATTATTTTTCACAGTTATGAAAGTTGGACAGTTCAATATCAAGGTGTTGGCTGATTTGGGTCTTGTTTGAGCTCTCTCTTTAGTGGATTGATTTCATCTCACCATTGTCTGAGATTTTTTTCCTTCAGTATGTGCATGCAGTGGAGGAGGGCAGTGTGCTCTTTTCCTATACCTAAGAATCCACTAATCACAAGAGATGGCCACACCCTTACTGCCACATATAATAGTATGTTCCAAAGAACTGATCTCAAAATGTAAATGACTTCAACATATGTATGAAAATAACATACAAAATGGTAGAAAAATAAAATACATGTTCATTTTGGTACAAAGAAATTTAAAACTACACAGTTTTCTATAATATACATTTCCATAGAGTTATTAAAACCTTATATGAATGAATTTTTAAAAATTGTGCAGCATAGTAAGCATATCCTTTGTTTCATTTTCCACAAATGTATTGAAGTGTGGAAGACATAAACATTAAGTCCATAACATACCAGAAAGGTGTATTTGTAGTGATCATGGTTGGAGGCTAAGGCTTGATGTTAATTATGGAAACTAGGGGACCAGCACTGTGGTGCAGCAGGTTAAAGTCCTGGCCTGAAGTGCCAGCATCCCATATGGGTGCCGATTCGAGACCCAGCTGCTCCACTTCTGATCCAGCTCTCTGCTACAGCCTGTGAAAGCAGTGGAAGATGGCCCAAGCCCTCGGGTCCCTGCACTGGTGTGGGAGACCTGGAGGAAGCTCCTGGCTCCTGGCTTCAGATTGGCACAGCTCCAGCTGTTGCAGCCAATTGAAGAGTGAACCATCGGATGTAAGACCTCTCTCTCTCTCTCTCTCTCTCTCTCTCTCTGTGCCTCTCCTCTCTCTGTGTAACTTTGACTTTCAAATAAATAAATCTTTTAAAAAATGATGGAAAGCTAGACCAAGACAGGAGGAGAGGAACCAAAAAAAGTTTTATATTCTCAGAGAATGGAGAAATTTACAGATATGAGACAGCTGACTCCTGGTGATAGAAATAATCTTCACCAATTGTTAGAATGGCACAGATAGTAGCAACCTCTACTAGATTTCCATTTTAGGCCTGGAGGCATATCATGTGTATTTAGGGAGAGTTCAAAGACTATCCCAATTATTTCAATATGAGGACAACATAGGATCTGGGAGATTGATTTGCAGTTTTCTTTAAGCCCTGTGCTTAGGAGCATGCAAGGACAGAAGGGTGATATTGGTGTCTGTGAGACTGTCAATGCAGCTCAAAGCTCTAGAATCCATCTAGCACAATTTTGGTCCAGAGATGTGATGAGAGGAGTTCTGTTGTAAATAGGCTTTAAAACGTATTGCCAAATTTGATCATTCATTAATATAGTGACCAATTGTTTGTCAGTGAAAATATTTGTGAGTGACATTAGATCTCCAGCATTAACTTATAAGCTGATCTGACAATTAGGTCAATTATTATGTCTCTTCACCATGGTTATTATATTTTGTCACAAAATCTTTGGATTATGATGATTGTATGCCAAAATTGGTGGTGTGTGAGCCACACCATTTGTCACCTTTGGTTCATATAAGTGCTTTCTTTTAAAGTTTGGGTTGCTGCTGACAGAAATTGTGGATCCAAAAGGCTTCCATAGCCTTGGCAGCTCATGTTAAGAGCCTTGGATGATCATTTATGTCATATATAAGAGTGTTAATTGTTAAGTTAACAACAGGAGTCACTGTGCACTTTCTTCCCATGTAGGACTTATGTCCTCAATGAGTTGTATTATGAAAATTAACTGTAAAACTTGTTCTCAAACAGTTTTGTGTGTGTGTGTGTGTGTGCAAATTGTTAAAATCTTTACTTAGTACAGAGTTGGTCTTCTGTGTATACAGTTAATTGAAATAGATCTTAATGGAGAATGGGACCTGCAATGGGAGAGGGAGGAGGAGGTGGCATGGAGTAGGGCTGGGAGGGTGGGTATGGTGGGAAGAATCACTATATTCTTAAAGTTGTACTTATGAAATTTGCACTCATTAAATAAAAGGTTTCTTTGGGAAAAACAAAGTTTGGGTCTCTGGATTGCAAACTGATGCATGCATCGAGACCAACAGTAATATAATCAACAGTCAGAAGGATGGTGTAAAGATATATTTGGATAGCTTTTTCCTAAGATTTATTATATTATTTATTTGAAAGGCAGAGTCACAGCAAAAGATGGAGGGAGGTTTCCCTCCTCAAATGGATGCAATGGTCACTGTTGGACCAGGCCAAAGCTGTGAGCCTGGGAATACTTTCAGGTCTCTCATATGGGTGGCACAGGCCCAAGCACTTGGGCCATCCCCTGCTGCCCACTCAGGCACATCAGCAGAGAGCTGGACCTGAAGTGGAGTGGCCAGGTCTAGGACCTCAACTCATGGAATGCCAGTGCTGCATTCATTGATTTAACTAGCTGAGTGAAAATGCCAGGCCCCTTGAATTGTTTTTGTCATTTCATACTGGGGGTGACCACTGCCAGAAAGGGTGGCCTCCAGTGTTTGCTGTCTGAAGCTACAAGTCAGGGAACAAGATAAGGTAACTCTCCAATATCAAATAACAAAAGATATTCAAGGGGCCTGGCTTTGTGGTTAAGTTGGTTAAGCCACCACCCTATGAGTGCCGTTTTTCTTTCCAGTTTTAAGAACAGGGCAAAATTGGATGCATGGGAAAGCAGTGGGAATAATCACCCCTTTATTAATTGTGTCTTCTATCATAAATTGCAATACTTGAATCCTTTGAATTTCCTAATATTTGACCATCTTACTCATTTTAATTTTGTCTGTGGATTTCCACTTCATCTAGCCAAATTCTAACTCCAAAAACTTAGTTTACTTTTAATTTGTTACTGATGCTGTTAGAGTCACTCTGCCTCCTTTGGAATAATTGGGTTCATTTGACCATGGAAAATTGAAGCGGGCAAGTGCTGTTGTGCAGCGGGTTAAAGCCCTGGCCTGAAGTGCTGGCATCCCATATGGGTACCAGTTCTAGTCCTGGCTGCTCCTCTTCTGATCCAGCTATCTGCCATGGCCTGGGAAAGCAGTGGAAGATGGCCCAAGCCCTTAGGCCCCTGCACCTACGTGGGAGACCCAGAAGAAGGTCCAGGCTCCTGGCTTCAGATCGGTGCAGTTCCGGCCATTGCGGTCATCTAGGGAGTGAACCAGCAGATGGAAGACCTCTCTCTCTCTCTGCCTCTACCTCTCTCTGTAACTCTGTCTTCCAAATAAATAAAATAATAAATCTTAAAAAAAGGTGAAATGATGCAATGGTTTTAACAAAAAAGAAAATTAAAGCATTGTTATAATTAAAATGAAGTATAATAAGTGAATACATGATTTTTATTCTGTTTTTATTTTTGTAATTTTCCTAAGATCATATGATGTATTTTGTTTAAATTTAGGGCTATCCCTTGGTAAAATTGTAATTTGGGCCACACTATTGATTTTACCCATAAAGTTTCGAAAATAGGTGCATATTAGAAGCTGTGAAAGTTAATTTTAATAAAGATTTATTTTATTTATTTGAAAGGCAGAGTTAGAGGGTGGGGAGAGAGAGAGAGAGAGAGAGAGGTCTTCCATCTGATGGTTCACTCCACAATTGGCTGCAACAGGCAGAGCTGCGCCAATCTGAAGCCAGGAGCTAGGAGCTTCATGTGGGTCCCCCAGATGAATGCAGGGGCCCAAGCTCTTGAGCCATCCTCTAATGGTTTTCCAGGCACATTAGCAGGGAACTGGATGAGAAGTGGTGCAGTCAGGGGTTGAACCAGCATCCACATGGGATGATGGCATCATAGGCACTGATTTAACCCATTAAGCCACAATGCTGGTCTCAAAAGTTAATTTAGACACCATGCCATGGAAACACTAAAGTCCACCAGTATCCTTTTAAATCTGTTTATTATATCATTAAATATTTTAATTTCTAGTTGAATCAAAGTATGGACTATTTAAAAAAATACACAAGAATAATTTATTCATTTTGTATTTTCTTTCCCTTTCTCTGATATCTAGATTTTAATGGAAATATTTCGAGTGTTTTATTTTTCATTTATCTTATTTCTCTCATTTTCTCATTTAGGCATTTAGGCACCTAAAACCACAGTTTTTAATTTCTATATTTCTTTGAAAAAAATTTTTTGTGGAGCTTCTGGGTGAGTGCAGGTAAAGCAGGTAGAGATTAGATATATGACTTTGCCAAAGTCACCATGACATATTACAACAAATGGGATGGATTAATTCACCAGAAGTTATTTCACACAGTCCTTCACATTGGAAGTTCAAGATCAAGGTGTTTTCAGGCATGGTTACTTCTGTGACCTCGCTCCCTGGCTTCCAGTCAGCCACCAACTTGCTGGGTGCTCACATGGTATTTCCTCTGTCCATGTGAATCCCTAATGGCTCTCCTTATAAGGACAGGTGTGAGTCTGGATTAGGGCCTCACACTTGATATCATTTTTCTTCTGTTACATCTTAAAAGGTCCTGTCTCTAAAAATAATCACATTGGGGGTTAGGGTTGCAAGATAGTAACTTTTGGGAGAATCAGTTCCACCCATTACAGTGAGAGGGTCCCAGGGCTCTGCCTCAAAGAAATCCAGGTCTGAAGAGGGCTTAGTGTTTGAAATGAGGGTTAGGGTTCCTCATAATATTATTTTCTAAGCTGTCTCTTAAGTGCACACACACACACACACACACACACACACATATATATATAAACTTACAAATTCCTGTGTATACATACACAAAATAAAAATTTCTAAATGTTGTATTCAGGTAAAATCAACATAGTAACCCATACAATGGAATGTTAGAAAATATTGAAATGGAAAAGAAATAGGAAAATAACAACACAGGCAGTTATATAAGAGTATCTATGATCCCATCATTCATAGTTACCAAAAAACAAGCACCAAAGTACAAGAAACAAAACTAAAACTGGGGCTGGTGCTATGGCATGGTGGCTGAAGCCACCACCTGTGGCGCTGGTATCCCATATGGGTGCCAATTCAAGTCCTGGCTGCTCCACTTTTGATCCAGCTCTCTGCTATGGCCTGGGAAAGCAGTGGAGGATGGCCCAAGTCCTTGGACCCCCGCATCCACATGGGAAGACCCAGAAGAAGCTCTTGGCTTCTGGCTTCAGATCAGTGTGGCTCTGGCTGTTGCAGCCAAATGGGGAGTGAACCAGCAGATGGAAGACCTCTCTCTCTCTCTCTCTCTCTCTCTCTCTCTCTCTGCCTCTCCATTCACTGTGGACCTCTGACTTTCAAGTAAATCAATAAATCTATTTTAAAAATCTATTTTTCATCTGTTTCTGTACCAGTACCATGCTGTTTTTTTTTTTTTTTTTTTGACAGGCAGAGTGGACAGTGAGAGAGAGAGACAGAGAGAAAGGTCTTCCTTTTGCCGCTGGTTCACCCTCCAATGGCCGCCGCTGCAGCCGGCGCACCGCGCTGATCCTGGCAGGAGCCAGGAGCCAGGTGCTTTTTTCCTGGTCTCCCATGGGGTGCAGGGCCCAAGCACCTGGGCCATCCTCCACTGCACTCCCTGGCCATAGCAGAGAGCTGGCCTGGAAGAGGGGCAACCGGGACAGAATCCGGCGCCCCAACCGGGACTAGAACCCAGTGTGCCGGCGCCGCAAGGTGGAGGATTAGCCTATTGAGCCACGGCGCTGGCTCACCATGCTGTTTTGATTACAACTGCCCTGTAGTATGTGCTGAAATCTGGTATTGTGATGCCTCCGGCTTTGTTTTTGTTGTACAAGATTGCTTTAGCTATTCGAGGTCTCTTGTGCCTCCATATGAATTTCAGCACCATTTTTTCCAGATCTGAGAAGAAGGTCTTCGGTATCTTGATTGGTATTGCATTGAATCTATAAATTGCTTTTGGGAGAATGGACATTTTGATGATATTGATTCTTCCAATCCATGAGCATGGAAGATTTTTCCATTTCTTGGTATCCTCTTCTATTTCTTTCTTTAAGGTTTTGTAATTTTCATCGTAGAGATCTTTAACGTCCTTGGTTAAGTTTATTCCAAGGTATTTGATTGTTTTTGTAGCTATTGTGAATGGGATAGATCTTAGAAGTTCTTCCTCAGCCATGGCATTGTCTGTGTATACAAAGGCTGTTGATTTTTGTGCATTGATTTTATACCCTGCTACTTTGCCAAACTCTTCTATGAGTTCCAATAGTCTCTTAGTAGAGCTCTTTGGGTCCCCTAAATAAAGAATCATGTCATCTGCAAAGAGGGATAGTTTGAGTTCTTCCTTCCCAATTTGTAGCCCTTTAATTTCTTTTTCTTGCCTAATAGCTCTGGTTAGAACCTCCAGAACTATATTGAATAGCAGTGGTGAGAGTGGACATCCCTGTCTGGTACCAGGTCTCAGTGGAAATGCTTCCAACTTTTCCCCATTCAATAGGATGTTGGCTGTGGGTTTTTCAAAGATAGCTTTGATTGTATTGAGGAATGTTCCTTCCAAACCCAGTTTGCTTAGAGTTTTCATCATGAACGGGTGTAACAGAATTGAAACACCAGAAATCAACCCAAACATCTACAGCCAACTTATATTTGATCAAGGATCTAAAACTAATTCCTGGAGCAAGGACAGTCTATTCAATAAATGGTGCTGGGAAAACTGGATTTCCACGTGCAGAATCATGAAGCAAGACCCCTACCTTACACCTTACACAAAAATCAACTCAACATGGATTAAAGACCTAAATCTACGACCTGACACCATCAAGTTACTAGAGAGCATTGGAGAAACCCTTCAAGATATTGGCACAGGCAAAGAATTTCTGGAAAAGACCCGGGAGGCACAGGCAGTCAAAGCCAAAATCAACTACTGGGATTGCATCAAATTGAGAAGTTTCTGTACTGCAAAAGAAAGTCAGGAGAGTGAAGAGACAACCGACAGAATGGGAACAAATATTTGCAAACTATGCAACAGATAAAGGGTTAATAACCAGAATCTACAAAGAGATCAAGAAACTCCACAAAAACAAAACCAACAACCCACTTAAGAGATGGGCCAAGGACCTCAATAGACATTTTTCAAAGAGGACATCCAAATGGCCAACAGACACATGAAAAAATGTTCAAGGTCATTAGCAATCAGGCAAATGCAAATCAAAACCACAATGAGGTTTCACCTCACCCCGGTTAGAATGGCTCACATGCAGAAATCTACCAACAACAGATGCTGACGAGGATGCAGGGAAAAAGGGACACTAACCCACTGTTGGTGGGAATGCAAACTGGTAAAGCCACTATGGAAGTCAGTCTGGAGATTCCTCAGAAACCTGAAGATAACCCTACCATTCGACCCAGCCATCCCACTCCTTGGAATTTACCCAAAGGAATTTAAATTGGCAAACAAAAAAGCGGTCTGCACCCTAATGTTTATTGCAGCTCAATTCACAATAGCCAAGACCTGGAACCGACCTAAATGCCCATCAACGGTAGACTGGATAAAGAAATTATGGGATATGTACTCTTTAGAATACTATACCGCGGTAAGAAACAATGAAATCCAGTCATTTGCAACAAAATGGAGGAATCTGGAACACATCATGCTGAGTGAAATCAGCCAGTCCCAAAGGGACAAATACCATATGTTCTCCCTGATCGGTGACAACTGATTGAACACCAAAAAGGAAACCTGTTGAAGTGAAATGGACACTATGGGAAATGGTGACTTGATCAGCATAGCCCTGACTGTTAATGAACAACTTAATACATTATCCCTCTTAGTAGTTTTTTTGTCTGCTCTACTTAATATGACTGGTTTAATTCTGTAATTAATACACAGTTATTCTTAAGTGTTGAAAATTAACTGAAATGTGATCCCTGTTAAACATAAGAGTGGGAATAAGAGAGGGAAGAGATGTATAATTTGGGACATGCTCAAGCTGACTTGCCCCAAATGGTAGAGTTAGAAACATACCAGGGGATTCCAATTCAATCCCATCAAGGTGGCATGTACCAATGCCATCTCACTATTCCAAGTGATCAATTTCAGTTCACAATTGATCATAATGAAAGGACTAAGAGTCAAAGGGAGCACATAAACAAGTCTAGTACCTGCTAACACTAACCGATAGAATAAATAAAGGGGAGAGTGATCCAACATGGGAAACGAGATACTCAGCAGACTCATAGAATGGCAGATGTCCTAAACAGACCTCTGGCCTCAGAATCAACCCTAAAGGCACTCGGATCTGGCTGAAAAGCCCATGAGGGTATTTCAGGCATGGAAAGCCAAGACACTCTGGCAAAAGATCTCTGCGAGTGAGATCCCAGTGGAAAGAACAGGTCATCAAAGAAGGAGGTACCTTTCTCTGAAGGGAGGAGAGAACCTCCACTTTGACTATGACCTTGTCTAAACAAGATAAGAGTCAGAGAACTCAAAAGGCTTCCATAGCCTTGGAAACTCATGACTGGAGCATAGGGAGATTACTGATGCCATAGACAGGAGTGTCAATTGGTAAAGTCAACAACAGGAGTCACTGTGCACTTACTCCTCATGTAGGATCTCTGTCCTTAATGTGCTGTGCATTGAGATTTAATGCTATAATGAGTACTCAAACAATATATTTCACTTTGTGTTTCTATGGGGGTGCAAACTGTTGAAATCTTTACTTAATGCATACTAAACTGATCTTCTGTAAAAAAAAAAAGAAATTATCAATTCCCAACTTGACTCTCACTGGGATTAAACATGACAATAGGTCTGATCTGATTTCATCATCATTTAAAAAAATCATCTATTATTTTTCACTTTATGTTTCTGTGTGGGAGCAAACTGTTGAAATCCTTACTTAATGTATACTAAGCTGATCTTCTGTATATTAAGATAATCGAAAATGAATCTTGATGTGAATGGAAGGGGAGAGGGAGTGGGAAAGGGGAGGGTTGTGGGTGGGAGGGACGTTATGGGGGGGAAGCCATTGTAATCCATAAGTCGTACTTTGGAAATTTATATTCATTAAATAAAAGTTAACAAAAATCTATTTTTTTAAAAAAAAACTATTCTTTACAGGAATACAGGCCAGTTTACATGAGGAGCGTTGTCCTAATGATTTTGTAAACTTTTTTTAAGATTTGTTTTATTTATTTGAAAGATAAAGTTACAGAGAGAGGTAGAGACACAGAGAGAGAGGTCTTCCATCCACTGGTTCACTCGCCAGATGGCCACAACTGAGCCGATCCAAAGCCAGGAGCCAGGAGCTTCTTCGGGTCTCCCATGTGGGTGCAGGTATCAAATGACTTGGGCCATCTTCCACTGTTTTCCCAAGCCATAGCAGAGAGCTGGACTGGAAGAAGGGCAGCTGGGACTAGAAGTGGTGCCCATATGGAATGCCTGTGCTTCAGGCCAGGGCTTTTTTAACCCCTGTGCCATGGTGCCAGCCCCTTGATCTTACAAAGTTTGAATTAATGTTATTCTGTTTAAAATTATGATTATATGACAAATAGGGAAGAGAGGTTCTGAGAAAGTGTCAATCTATTACTATAGCAAAAAGGTTTAATGCTCCCTTTTATCATTTTTAAACTTTTATTTAATAAATATAAATTTCCAAAGTACAACTTTTGGGTTATAGTGGCTTCCCCCCCGCCCAATAACCTACCTCCCACCTGCAACCATCCCATCTCCCACTCCCTCTCCATCCCATTCGCATCAAGATCCATTTTCAATTATCTTTATATACAGAAGATCAATTTAGTATATGTTAAGTAAAAATTTCAATAGTTTGCACCCACACAGAAACACAAAGTATAAAATAATGTTTGAGTACTAGTTATACCACTAATTCACATAGAACAACACATTAAGGACAGAGATCCTACATGGGGAGTAAGTGCACAGTGACTCCTGTTTTTGCTTTAACAATTGGCACTCTTATTTATGGCATCAGTAATCACCTTAGGCTCTTGTCATGAATTGCCAAGGCTATGGAAGCCTCTTGATTTTGATAAATCCTATCTTATTTAGACAAGGTCATAGTCAAAGTAGAAGTTCTCTCCTCCCTTCAGAGAAAGGTACCTCCTTCTTTGATAGCCCGCTCTTTCTGCTGGGATATCACTCACAGGGATCTTTCACTTTAGGTCACTTTTTTACTTTTTGCCAGAGTGTCTTGGCTTTCCATGCCTGAAATACTCCCATGGGCTTTTTAGCCAGATCCGAATGCTTTAAGGGCTGATTCTGAAACCAGAGTGCCATTTAAGACATCTGCCATTCTATGAGTCTGCTGTGTATCCCACATCCGGTGTTGGATCGTTCTCTCCTTTTTAATTCTATCAGTTAGTATTAACAGACACCAATCTTGTTTATGTGATCCCTTTGACTCTCAATCCTATCATTATGATCAATTATGAACTGGAACTGATCACTTTGACTAGTGGTATTAGTACATGCCACCTTGATGGGAATGAATTGCAATCCCCTGGTCCGTTTCTAACCCTACCATTAGAAGTAAGTCCAATAGAGCATGTGCTGAACTGTACATCTCCTCCCTCTATTATTCCAACTCTTATATTTAACAGGGATCACTTTTCAGTTAAATGTAAACACGTAAGCATAATGGTGTGTTAATTAAAGAGTTCAACCAATAGTGTTAAATAGAACAAACATACTAAAAGTAATAAAGTAGTAGATTGTAACATAAGAGTCAGGACAAGGACTGATCAAGTCATTGTTTCTCATAGTGTCCATTTCACTTCAACAGGTTTCATTTTAGGTGCTGGGTTACTTGTCACCGATCATGGAGAACACATTATATTTGTCCTTTTGGGACTGGCTTAATTCACTTAGAATGATGTGTTCCAGATTCCTCCATTTTGTTGCAAATGGCTGGATTTCATTTTCTTTACTGCTGTATAGTATTCTGTAGAGTACATATCCCATAATTTCTTTATCCAGTCTACTGTTGATGGGCATTTAGGCTGATTCCAGGTCTTAGCTATTGTGAATTGAGCTGCAATAAACATGGAGGTACAGACAGCTCTTTTATTTGCCAATTTAAATTCCTTTGGGTAAATTCCAAGGAGTGGGATGGCTGGGTTGTATGGTAGGGTTATATTAAGGTTTCTGATGAATCTCCAAACTGACTTCCATAGTGGCTTGACCAGTTTGCATTCCCACCATCAGTGGGTTAGTGTCCCTTTTTCCCCACTTCCTCGACAGCCTCTGTTGTTGGTAGATTTCTTCATGTGAGACATTCTAAGTGGGGTGAGGTGAAACCTCATTGTGGTTTTGATTTGCATTTCCCTGATTGCTAGTGACCCTGAAAATTTTTTCATGTGTCTGTTGGCCCTTTGGATTTCTTCTTTTGAAAAATGTCCATTGAGGTCCTTGGCCTAATTCTTAAGTGGGTTGTTTGTTCTGTTGTTGTAGAGTTTCTTGATCTCTTTGTAGATTCTGGTTATTAATCCTTTATCTGTTGCATAGTTTGCAAATATTTTTTCCCATTCTGTCGGTTGTCTCTTCACTTTCCTGACTGTTTCTTTTGCAGTATAGAAACTTTTCAGTTTGATGTAATCCCAAATATTAATTTTGACTTTGACTGCCTGTGCCTCTGGGGTATTTTCCAAGAAGTCTTTGCCTGTGCCTATATCTTGTAGGCTTTCTCCAATGTTCTCTAATAATTTTATGGTGTCAGTCATAGATTTAGGTCTTTAATCCATGTTGAGTGGATTTTTGTGTAAGGTGTAAGGTAGGGGTCTTGCTTCATGCTTCTGCCTGTGGAAATCCAGTTTTCCCAGCACAATTTGTTGAATAGACTGTCCTTACTCCAGGAATTGGTTTTAGATCTTTGATCAAATATAAGTTGGCTGTAGATGTTTGGATTGATTTCTGGTGTTTCTATTCTGTTCCTTTGGTCTATCCATCTGTTTCTGTACCAGTACCATGCTCTTTCTATTCTGTTCCTTTGGTCTATCCATCTGTTTCTGTACCAGTACCATGCTCTTTTGATTACAACTGCCCTGTAGTATGTCCTGAAATCTGGCATTGTGATGCCTCCAGCTTTGTTTTTGTTGAACAAGATTGCTTTAGCTATTCGAGGTCTCCTGTGTCTCCATATGAATTTCAGCATCATTTTTTTTCTGAGAAGAATATCTTCGTTATTTTGATTGCTATCACATTGAATTTATGGATTGCTTTTGGGAGAATGGACATTTTGGTGATATAGATTCTTCCAATCCTGAGCATGGAAAATTTTTCCATTTCTTGGTATCCTCTTCTATTTCTTTCTTTAAGATTTTGTAATTCTCATCGTAGAGATCTTTAATGTCCTTGGTTAAGTTTATTCCAAGGTATTTGTTTTTGTAGCTATTGTGAATGGGATAGATCTTAGAAGTTCTTTCTCAGCCTTGGTATTGCCTGTGTATACAAAGGCTGTTGATTTTTGTGCATTGATTTTATATCCTGCTACTTTGCCAAACTCTTCTATGAGTTCCAATAGTCTCTTAGTAGAGTTCTTTGGCTCCCCTAAAAAAAGAATCATATCATCTGCAAAGAGGGATAGTTTGAGTTCTTTCTTCCCAATTTGTATCCCTTTAATGTCTTTTTCTTGACCAATGGCTCTGGCTAAAACTTCTAATACTATATTGAATAGCAGTGGTGAGAGTGGGCATCCCTGTCTGGTACCAGATCTCAATGGAAATGCTTCCAACTTTTCCCCATTCAATAGGATGCTGGCAGCAGGTAGAGGAAAGTTCCTTCTATACCCAATTTGCTTACTGTTTTCATCATGAGAGGGTGTTGTATTTTATCAAATACTTTCTCTGCATCTATTGACATAATGATATGATTTTTCTTCTGCAGTTTGTTAATGTGGTGTATCACATTGATTTGCGAACATTGAACCATCCCTGCATACCAGGGATAAATCCCACTTGGTCGGCATGGATGATCTTTCTGATGTGTTGTTGCATTCTATTGGACAGAATTTTATTGAGTATTTTTGCATGTATGTTTTTCAGGTAAATTGATCTGTAATTCTCTTTCAATGCTACGTCTTTTTCAGGCTTTGGGATTGAGGTGATGCTGGCTTCATAGAAAGAATTTGGGAGGATTCCCTCTTTTTCGATTGTTCTGAATAGTTTGAGAAGAATTGGAGTTAGTTCTTCTTTAAATGTCTGGTAGAATTCACAGTGAATCCATCTGGTCCTGGGCTTTTCTTTGTTGGGAGGGCCTTTATTACTGTATCAATTTCTGTCTCAGTTATGGGTCTGTTTAGGTGTTCTATGTCTTCCTGGTTCAATTTAGGAAGGTTGCGTGTGTCCAGGAATCTATCCATTTCTGATAGGTTTCCCTGTTTGCCTGCATACAGGTCCTTGTAGTAATTTCTGATGATTCTTTTTATTTCTGTGTTGTCTGTTGTTATGTTTCCTTTTTCATCTCTGATTTTATTGATTTGGGTCTTTTCTCTTCTTTTTTTAGTTAGTTGGGCCAATGGGGTGTCAATTTTGTTTATTTTTTCAAAACACCAGCTTCTCGTTTGGCTTAATTTTTGTAATGTTTTTCTTGATTCAATCCTGTTGATTTCTTCTCTGATTTTAATTATTTCTCTTCTCCTACTGATTTGGGTCTGGTTTGCTGCAGATTTTCTAGATCCTTCAGATGCAGTGAAAGCTCATCTATTTTATGCCTTTCGAATTTCTTGATGTAGGCACCTATTGCTATAAACTTTCCTCTTAACACTGCTTTTGCTGCATCCCATAAGTTTTGGTATGTTGTGCTGTTATCCTCATTTACTTCCAAAAAGTTTTTGATTTTTCTTTTGATTTCTTCTATGACCCCTTGTTCATTCAGGAGCATGTTGTTCAATCTCCACGTGTTTGCATACTCTCTAGGGATTCCTGAGTTGCTAATTTCCAATTTCATTCCTTTATGGTCTGAGAAGCTGCATGGTATGTTTCTAATTCTTTTGAATTTGCTGAGACTTGCTTTATGGCCTAGTATGTGGTCAATCCTAGAGAAGGTTCCATGCACTGCTGAGAAGAATGTAAATGCTTTCTGTGTAGGATGAAAAGTTCTGTAGATATCTGTTAGATCCATTTGGGCTATAATGTCATTTAAATCTACTGTATCCTTGTTGATCTTCTGTCCTGTTGATTTGTCTGTTTCTGAGACTGGAGTATTGAAGTCCCCCAGTACTATTGTATTGGGATCTAAGACTCCCTTTAAGTCCCTTAACAAATCTTTTAAATAAACCGGTGCTCTGTAATTAGGTGCATATACATTGATAATCATTATATCTTCCTGTTGAATTGATCCACTAATCATTATATAGTGCTGCTCTTTGTCTCTCCTAACAGTTTTTGTGGTAAAGTTTATGTTGTCCAATATTAAGATGGCTACACCCACTCTTTTTTCATTTCTGTTGGCATGGTATATCTTTTTCCAGCCTTTCACTTTAAGTCTGTATGGATCTTTGTTGGAAAGATGTGTTTCTTGCAAGCAGCAAATAGATGGGTTTTGTTCCTTTACCCAATCAGCCAATCTTGTCTTTTAACTGGACAATTCAGGCCATTAATGTTCAATGTGACTATTGATAAGTAGTAGCTTTGCCCTGCTATTTGCCAAAGATATTTTCTGATATATGTTTTGAACTTCCTGTGATCTTTTGCTGTGAGGTTTCCTTCATTTACCTTCTTTCATATAGATGACCATGTTTCTGTGTTTCTGTGTGTAATATATCTTTAAGCATCTTTTGCAGGGATGGACGAGTGGCGACAAATTCTTTCAATTTCTGTTTGTTGTGAAAGGTCTTTATTTCACCTTCATTCTCAAATTATAGCTTAGCAGGATATAATATTCTGGGCTGGCAGTTTTTCTCTCTTAGTACCTGGGCTATGTCTTGCCATTCCCTCCTAGCTTGTAGGGTTTCTGATGAGAAGTCAGCTGTGAGTCTAATTGGAGATCCTCTGAGAGTAATCTGACGTTTCTCTCTTGCACATTTTAGGATCTTTTCTTTATGTTTCACTGTGGTGAGTTTAATTACAACGTGTCGTGGTGAGGATCTCTTGGTCACGTTTATTAGGGGTTCTATGAGCTTCCTGTACTAGGATGTCTCTGTCCTTTTCCAAACCTGGGAAATTTTCTGCTAATATCTCACTAAAAAGGCCTTCTAATCCTTTCTCCCTCTCCATGCCTTCAGGAACTCCTAGAACCCAAATGTTGGTTTTTTTAAATAGTATCCTGAAGATTCCCAACAATATTTTTTAGATTTCTAATTTCCTCTTCTTTTCTTTGGTTTGATTGTATATTTTTCTGTTCTCTGTCTTCTAAGTCTGATATTCTCTCTTCTGCTTCACCCATTCTGTTTTTAAGGCTCTCTAATGTGTTTGTCATTTGATCTATTGAATTCTTCATTTCATTATGATTTCTCATCACTATCACAGTTTCATTTTCTACTAGTTGTTTCATTTCATTTTGATTCCTCCTTAATATTTCATTTTCACGAGAGAGATTTTCTATCTTGTCCATTAAGGATTTCTGTAGTTTGAGAATTTGTTTTTGAGAACTTCTTAATGTTCTTATCAATTTTTTGAGATCTGCTTCCTGCATTTCTTCTATCTCATCATCTTCATAATCTTGAATTGGGGTGTCTATTTCATTTGGGGGCATCATAGTGTCTTCCTTGTTCTTGTTACCTCGGCTTTTGTGTTTGTTTGGCATATTGGAGATATTCTTTGGTTTTTTTCTCATTATACTGTGACTCTAGATTAAGAGGACTGTCTGCTTTTGATGGATCCTTAGAGGCTGTGATGGGTATGGCCAGACAGCTCTGGTTCTACAGGGTTAAGGGTGTGCCAAAGGTGATTCACCCTGATTGTTCTCTTGTTCGCTCTTGCTCTCGCTCTCTTGCTCTCTCTCTCTCTTTTTTTTTTTTTTTTTGACTCAGTTGGGAAGTAATCCCACACTGCTGAGTGGAATTGAGAGTAGTTGATGTATGAAATGTGCCCCCTGTGGGTATTCGCTTGCTTACCAGAGTCAGGTTTTTCTGCTTGGCTAATAAGGGGCACCCGCTTTACATATGCAAAATGGCACACACCGCTTTACTTACATAAAATGTTGCCTGCCCTTTGTCTTGCTCAGCTTTGTAAAGTGAGTGAAGAGAGAGGCTAAATATCTGTGCCGGTTCTCCTTATTTATTCGATTTTTTTATCTCCTCCAGCCAGCCAGGTGAACTTTCCCCAATGGGGTTTCAGGCCTCGTTCTCTGCAGGCTCTTTCTGCCTTTCCCAACCAATGTCTCAGGTTACTGAGAGAGGTTTTTGTCTCACCTCCCCTTCCAGCACTGGTGCACAGACTCGGCAGCTCCAGCAGGTCCAGTGGGTCCGGCGTGTCAGGTGGCTCCAGCAGGTCTGGCAGCTCCCGTGGCTCGGCTTCCACATGGTGGGCAACCTTGTTCTCCCCGTAGGTCCTCCGAGTCACAGCCACTAGATCTGGAAGAGTTTCCTCTGCAATTTTTCCCTGATCCTTTTCCTGAGGCTACCGTAACTCCACTTTTATTAAACTATCTTTCCCAGACTATCGGTGTGTGCCCTCGCTATTCCACCATCTTGGTTCCACCCTCAATATTCTCACTTCACAAATCTTCTCAAGGACTTATTGTGTTCTTGGATTATGAATAATTGTTTAGATTTATTTAAATCTTAAAATATGTTGAATGTGAATGTAATATTAATGTGCATGAGTTTCTTTTTATATCCAGGGTAGAATTTTGGGCTCTAAGGTAAATTACAGAGTCAAATATTAGCCCATGGTAAGTTATTTCGCCTAGTAGTTAAGATGCTGATTAAGATCATGTGCCATGTTGGAGTGCCTGGAATTCTGGTGGCTTCTGACTCCTGCCAATGCAGACGCTAGGAGGCAACAGGTGATGGCTCAGGTAACTGGGTTCCAGCTACTCGTGTTGGGGATCAAGATTGAGTTCCCAGCTTCTAGCTTAGGCCTGGCCCTAGCTGTTTTGGTATTTCAGGAGTGAACCAGTAAATGGGTGCTTTCTTTCTCTCTCCCTCTCCTTCTCTTCCTCCCCTACACACTTCAAAATAAATAAATATCAGAAAGCATATTCCAAGGTATTTTGGGGATTGCCTTGTTTTCCTCTTTTTCTTGCAATTGATTATTGGTGTACAGAAAGCCAACTAACTTTGATATCCTGGTTTTACACCCTGCAACTTTTAAAAAAAAAATATTTTGTTTACTTGAAAGAGTTACAAAGAAAGGTAAAGCCAGAGTCAGTCTTCCATCAGCTGTTTCACTCCCCAAATGATTGCAATGTCTGGAGCTGAGCTGATCTGAAGCCAGAAGCCAGGAGCTTCTTCCAGGTCTCCCACGCAGGTGCAGGGACTCAAGGACTTGGGCCATCTTCTACTTCTTTCCCAGGCCATAGCAGAGAACTGGATCAGTAGTGGAGCAGCCGGGACTTGAACCAGTGTCCATGTGTGATGCTGGCATTGCAGGCTGGGACTTTAACCTCTGTGACACAGTGATGGCCCCTTATACCCTGCAGCTTTTCTGAAGTGTTACTTACCAGTCCTAAAATTTTTTCTTTGCTAAATCTTCAGTTTTTTTTTAAATGAACTCTGTTGCTATTCTTTAGTCAGTATGTTGAAATATTATTATTTGAATTTAGCAAGTATTAGTAATATGGACAAAATGCATGTCTTAACTCCTTTCCTGAACACTAAAATAAGTTTAGGACATTTTCATTCCAGTCACTTAATATTTCCTTTTCTGATGATATCTTGATTTTTTCCATATCTTATTTTTATTTCTTAACTTTTTCCCAGAAAGGCTTTAAATTTACAAAATAAAAGTTGTGTAGGATGAGTTCTAATCTAGCCTACATGCAGCTTTCTCTATTGTTAATACCTTACGTTAGTATGTCACAGTCCTTAAACCACATCAAGCAGCCCCTACTTTTGAAATACAGTTTTTGCTGACTACAGAATTATGGATCTCTCTCCATATCATTGAGATTTTACTTTTCAGTACTTTGTCTTTTGTCATTGCCATTGAGAAACTGGCTCTAAGTCAGTTGTGATTTTCCTTTCAGGTTCTCTGTTTTAGTCTCTGCCTACTTTTCAGCTCATCTGTTTTTATTTTATGTTCTACAGCACTATTCCTGCATGTATTACAATGAATTTCTGTTTATTTATTCTGCTTGCTACATGTTGTATTTTCCATTCATGTGAACTTTGAAATTCTCATCTTTTATACACTTCAGTGTTTCCTGTTCATTATTTCTAGTTTTTCTTTCTGCAACTCAAAATGGGCTGTGTAAGATCTCTCATTCTATCTTCAATATCTCTATATATTTTGTTCATGTTATTATTCTGAAAAAGTTTTTTTAAGTTTTATTTATTTATTTGAGAGGTTGAGTTATGGAAAGAGAGAAGGAAAGACAGAGAGAAAGGTCTTCCATCCACTGGTTCAATCCCCAAGTGGCCACAACTTCCAGAGCTGGGCTGATCTGAGGCCAGGAGCTTCTTTCAGGTCTCCCATGTGGGTGCAGGGGCCCAAGCACTTGGACTATCTTCCACTGCTTTCATGGGCCATAGTGGAGAGCTGGATTGGAAGAGGAGCAGCTGGAACACATACTGGCATCCATATAGGATGCCAGCAGTGCAGGTGGAGGCTTAGCCTACTATGCCATAATGCCAGCCTCCTGAAAAAGGTTTTAAAATGCGTCTTCCATTTTCTTTCTTCCAAGGTCTCTCTTTGTCTGTGTCTAATCCACTATGTAAGTAACATATCTTATATATTTTGTATTTCAACAATTATAATCTTAGCTTTAGGAAGTTATATTTGATTATTACATTTACATGGTAATTATTTATTTATTTGAAAGAGTTACACAGAGAGAGGAGAGATAGAGAGAGAGAGAGGTCTTCCATCTGATGGTTCACTCCCCAATTGGCTGCAATGGCTGGAGCTGTGCTGATCTGAAGCCAGGAGCCAGGAGCCTCCTCCGGGTCTCCCACACAGGTGCAGGGGCCCAAGGACTTGGGGCATCCTCTACTGCCTTCCCAGGCCATAGCAGACAGCTGGAAAAGAAGTAGAGCAGCTGGGACTCAAATGTGCCCATATGGGATGCCTGCACCTCAGGCCAGGGTGTTAACCTGCTACACCACAGCACAGGCCCCTATGTCATAATTATTAACATGCTTTGCTCTTCTTACACACCCTTTTTTTGAGCCCAAAATATGTAATTTTTTAATATTCTGAATCAGATAATTCCAAATTCCAAAGTCTTGGGAGACTAAATTTATATTTTGTTGTGCCCACTGTCTCTCACTTATGTCATCCTTCCTCAATGTATTTGTTTAAAAGCTTGAAGTATCACAATATCAGATTTCAAGACATAATACAGGGCAGTTATAATCAAAACTGCCTGGTACTGGCACCAAAACAGACATACGGACAAACAGAACAGGATAAAAACCCCATAAATCAACCCACACATCTAAAACCAAACTTATCTTTGACAATGGAGCTATAATCAATCCTTGAAGAAAGGACAGTCTCTTTAACAAATGTTGTGGGAAAAATTGGATCTATGTATGCAGAAGTATAAAACAAGAACCCTACCTTACTATATCTTATACAAAAATTAATTCAAGGATCTGAACTAGGACTTGATACCACCAAATTACCAGAGAGGAACATTGGAGAAGCTCTGTATCACATTGGCATAGGCAAAGAATTCTTAGAAAAGACCTCAGAAACACAGGCAATCAAAGGCTAAAATAGACAAAAGAGATTACAGCAAGCTGAGAAACTTGTGCCCTGCAAAAGAAACACTCAACAAAGAGACAACCGACAGAATGGGAGAAAATATTTGCAAACTATGCAACTGATAAAGAATTAATATCCAGAATCTCTGAGGAGCTCAAGAAACTGAACAAAAAACAATGTGGTTAAAAAATGCGCAAAGGACTTGGGAAGGCATTTTTCAAGAGAAAATTCAAATGGCCAACGGACACATGAAAAAATGCTCAGGATCACTAGCCATCAGGAAAATGCAAGTCAAAACCACAATGAGGTTTCACCTCACCCCAGTTATAATGGCTCTCATACAGAAATCAACCAACAATAAATGTTGGTGGGGAACGTTTGTGGGAATGTAAACTGTTGCAGCCATTGTGGAAAACAGTGTGGAGATACTTCAGAAAGCTGAAAATAGATCTACTAAGATGACCCAGCCATCTTACTCCTGGGAATTTACCCAAGGGGAATGCAATCAGCAGATGAAAGAGTTATATGTACTCCTATGTTTACTGCAGCTCAATTTGCAATAGCTAAGGTATGGAATCCACCCTGATGTCCAACAACTGATGACTGGATAAAGAAATTTTGGTATATATAGACTATAGAATAGTATTCAGCTATAAAATGAATAAAACCCTGTCTTTTACAACAAAATTGATGCAACTGGAAACCATTATACTTAGTGAAATAAGTCAGTCCCAAAAAGACAAATACCATATATTTTCCTTGATCTGTTGTAACTAATTGAGCACCTAAAATGTAATGTATAGGAGTGAAATTGACATTTTGAGCTTTGGTGATTGTTTACAGCCCTAAAAAGTAGTTTTTTTCCTTCCTTCTTGCTATTTGTTGAACTCTTTACTTAGTGTGGGTTTAATCTTATGCTTATAAAGTAAACTGTGGCATAGCAGGTAAAGCCACTGCCTGCAGTGCTGCCATCCCATATGGGTACCGGTTTGAGTCCTGGCTACTCCACTTCCAATCCAGCTCTCTGCTGTGGCCTGGGAAAGTAGAAGAAGATGGCCCAAGACCTTGGGCCCCTGCACCCAAGTGGGAAACCCAGAGGAAGCTCCATGCTCCTGGCTTTGGATCAGCACAGCTCTGACCATTGTGGCCATCTGGGGAGTGAACCAGCAGATGGAAGATCTCTCTCTCTGCCTCCCCTTCTTTCTGTGTGTACTCTGACTTTCAAATAAAATAAATAAATCTTTTAAAAAAGAATAGTAGGTCATTGTAAAAATTAAGTGTGGGATTAGGAGAGGGATGAAGAGGAAGGGTGGGAGTGTGGATGGGAGGGAGGGTAGAGTGGGAAGTATCCCTATGTTCCTAAATCTGTATACATGAAATACATGAAATCTGTATAAATTAAATAAAATTTTAAGAGGAGGGAAAAAAGCATTTGTTTATCTTTGATTGTGAGTTCATTTTTGTTTGAAAACTTGATTTGTAAGAAGATACGTATTTGCCTTTTTCAGTTGCCAGGGGTCTAAAGTACCTGTGACAATTTAGTCCTTCCCCATTTTTTTCCTGCCCTGTTGTGAGAGTGTCAGGACTTCTGGGTAAGTTTTACATGTGTTTACTGCTAAAATTTTCTTTCTTTTTTGAGCATTGCCCTTCAGCTGGAGATCCCAGTAATGATGGAAAAGTTTATATTTGTGTATTTTTTGCTTGTGTGGAGTGGAGAACTTTGTGGAGAATTTAGTACTCTACATAGGACATGAGCTTGCATTTTCTTTCCCAGGGAAGGCCACTAAATAGACATGGATGCTATCCTAAAACACTTACAAACACATCCTCCTGTCTTTCTAGGTTTTGTGTGAGGGGTTTGTCTTAAATTGCTCAAAATTGCCCATCAGTTCCCTTTCTCAGACTTCGTATCTTCTAATGTAGCCTCTACAAAACACTTGGCTGGCCTCATCATGCCATTTTCCTGAAAAACATTATGACAAGTCCTTAGCATGCTCTGCAGGTCTCCATCACTTTTCCTCTTGCTTCCCAGGTGTCCCAATGCACTCCTTGCTCCAGTATCACCAACTTCATGGCCTTGTCAGTGTGTTTTCTGTCCTCTTCCAGGACAAAATAATTTCTCACTAGCTGTTAAGTTATTGTATTGTTTTGCTCAGAAGTCTGTTCATTTTTTTCCTAAGTAATGAATCTGCTGCAGAGGCCAATTATTTTTAACCTACAATATTTAGTGAGAGCCAAATATTACAGAAGTGGGAATGAAAGAAGAAATCCCCAAAGTCAATTTTAATATACTGTATAACCAATCTACTGCTGAAAATAAGTTAATTGCAGAAAGAACTATCCAAGGATGAAATCATAATCAGGTTATAATCTTTGAAATCTGAGCTTCTTCAATAATAAAAAAAAAAAAGGTTTCATGGGATGACACTTCCTCCAGCAGTAACACATCTACACTGTCAGCCAGGCTAAGGTGTGAGTTATGCTTGGTGCGAGGAGGTTGTTTGCAATGCCTAATTCTTTAGCCTGACTGCATATCTGTCTAGTGACATAAAAACTGCATGAAGGCTGAGTTCCCCATGTTGAAGGTAATCAGTATATTAAATTGGAAACCATGTTGAGTTAATTGGACAAAACCAAGAAAGATTATTTATTAAGAAAAATCTATCAGCTGAAGTTTTCGTTACCACATCAATAAGACAATCCACTGATTGACTATTTCCCTGTTGTTAGCATTGTGCTGCAGCCTTAATGAATAGACAATTTGGGGATGCATTGAGACCCTGTAGTGGATTAGAACATCAGTACACCTCAGCAGTCTTGGGCCAATGATCTCGGATAACCCTACTTGTGTTCTAAGTTTCTCACATGGTTGATGTGATGATTAAACAAGTGAAAATATGGCAAACATCTACCATTGTACTTATTCTTAAAGACCTTCCACACTCAAGAGTATAATATAAAATTAACTGCCATTTTATGACTTTTATATACAGAGAAATCATTTTTCATAACCTGTAGAAACAACTTGAATAAAAGCAAATAAAAATGTGGTCATAAAATTACCTTTAGTGAATCAAGAACTCCAATGTTCACTAATTGCAAACATTTTATATGAAGTTCTCTTAAAGGAGGTTTCTTGTGTGAATAATTTATTTTTCTTTCTTATATTGAAACCTTTAATGTCTATCTATACCTTCAAAATATTGGACTATTTTCATTCAATTAATTTAAATTATGTAATGTGAAAATGAATGATGGCCAGGAGTCAGGGACGGTGTAATTCTGGTGAGGATTTATATTTTACACATTGTTTATTTAGTTAGAATTTTTTTGGGTAATAAAAATAGTGTTATATAGAAGTTTGTGGTATTTAACCTCACACATACTGCCATGAATGACTCTTGCAAACCCTATACACTGCGCAACAGTGACAAGCCCTGCAGAAGGCAACTTTACAGGAAAGCTTGACTATTCCAGATTCACTGGGAATGAGTTGTTGTGTAGGTTCCAGATAGCTGTTTTAAAATAGCAAAATAATGAATATTTTAATGACTTGTATTGGAATGTTTTTTCAACTTCAATAAGTTTTTAGTTAAAACTTTTTAATCGATATTTGGAAGACAGGGAAAGAGTTATAGCAACAAAGAAACAGAGAGAGACCTTCCAATCACTGACTCACTCCCCAAATGCCTGCAGCAATTGTGGATGGACCAGGCAAAAGCCAGGAGCTGGGAACTCAGTCTGAGTCTCCCATATGAGTGCCAGTAACCCAGCTACTTGAGGCATCATTGCCTGCTGCCTCCCAATGCACACCTCAGCAAGACTCTGGAATCAGGAGTGGAGCTAGGACTTGAACCAAGGCATGCTAATATGAGATATGGGCTTCCCAAATGACATCTTAGCTGCTATGCCAAATGCATGTCCCAGATTTATTATTATTATTATATTAATTTATTTATTTGAAAGGCAGATCCCAAAGAGAGAAGGAGGGACAAAGGCCACAATAGTTGGTCTGGGACAGGTCAAAGCGAGGAGTCAGGAGCTTCTTCCAGGTCTCCTACATGGGTGCAGAGGCCCAAGGACCTGGCTTTCCTAGGAGCATTAGCAGGGAACTAGATCTGAAGTGGAGCAGCTGGGACTCAAACCAGTACCCATATGGGATGCTGCCACAGGAGGCAGCCCAACCCCCTACACCAGTGCTAGCCCTCCAGATTTTTAATTGATTCAGTAATTGCATATATTTATAGGGTACAATGTGAGATTTTAATACATGTCTACAATACAATGTGAACGATAAGGTCAGGGTAAATGATTAAACACTTATTATTTCTTTGTGTTGGGAACATTCAGAATCCTTTCTACAAGCTATTTTGAAATTTACAGTTGTTAGGGCAGGAATTGTGGTGCAGCAGGTAAAGCCACCGCCTGCAATGTTGGTATCAAGTATGGGCACCAGTTTGAGTCCTCGTTGCTCCATTTCCAATCCAGCTCCCTGCCTGGGAAAAGCAGCAGAAGATGGCCCATGTGCTTTGCCCTGCCACCCATGTGGGAGACCTAGAAGAACCTCCTGGCTCCTGCTTTGACCTGGCCCAGGCCTGGCTGCTGCAGCCATCTGGGGAGTGAACCAGCAGATGGAAAATCTCTCTCTGTCTCTCCTTGTCTCTCTGTAACCTTGACTTTCAAATAAATAAATATTTAAAAAAATAAATATACAATTGCCAATCATAGTTATCCTACTGTATCCTGTAGAATATTTGAATGATCCCATCTATGATTGGAACATTATCTAATTGCATCATATATCTAGATTTTTTCTTAAATGGATCATATATGGAACTTTTCTGAATGACTCATGATGTATGCCTCTATGGCCTAGATACTTAGGAATCAGAGAACTGGATCTCAGTATTTAAATACACATAAATACAGCTTCTTTGGAACACAGCCATGTCTGTGCATGTATATGTGGTCAGGCAGTTAAATATCATTTATTTATTTTAAAGGTAGAGGGACAGAGAGCAAACACACAGAGCGAGAGCTCCCATGACCTGGTTCATTCTCTAAATGTCCACAATTGCTAGGACTGGGCCAAGAGGCAGGTATTCAATCCAGGTGTCTCACATGGGTGGCAGGAACCCAACTGCTTGAACTATCAGTACTGTCTCCCAGAGTCTTAACTGGGAGGAAGTTGGAGTCAGGAATCAAACCTCAGTACTCTGATGTGGAGTATGGGCATCTTAACAGGGGCCTTACTCCTAGGATAAAGGCCCTCCACCGGCAGCAAGTATGGCCAGAGAGCCAGGCAGAGGGAGAGCAGTGCCCGAGGCTCCTTTCATTTCTTAAGACCTTTTTGTCACTAAAGTATTTGTCAGTTAGATTGTCCTCTTCTGGGCTCTTGCTTTGAAAACCACTTTCTCCCTGCAGAGGTGCAGATCCCTGAGGCTGTGCACTCATCTAGTAAGGCCTTTCAGGTTCAGGACTCAGCAGCCACAGTGAGGCCTGGGCAGCAAGGGAGGAACTGAGTCGGTGGAGGGGACGGGACCTTTGACTTTCTTGCCGGTTTCTGAGGGCCAGGTGGGTGCCAGTCCTGTACAGATTACCCAGTTCAGTGAAATGCTTCTGATGATCTTCAGTTTCATGTGTATGGATTCAAGTATGTGGATATGATCTGTCTATACTAGATGTTGTCAATTTCTCTGAAGTGGTCATGAGTATTTTCCCCAATCAATACAACTAATTGGGATATCTGACTCATTTCTCTGCTTGGGAAATAACTACATAATAAAATCTGATTGGTTTTTTAAAAAAAAAAGAAAGAAAAGCATGTTTCAAGCTGATCCCACATGTAATAATTATAAACACAAAATATTGTTTTAAAAGGATAATATTTGTATGATTATGTCAACAATTTTCACAATGCAGATCAAGGTTTTAACCTTCCCCCAGTCAACCAAGAGCATTCATTTACCTCAAGTTATTCAGAATTTGTTGAAATAGGAGAAAGAGAAGGAAAGGGCTGATCCCTAGGTTTTGCCTACCAATATGGGATGTTTTTTGTTTGTTTGTTTAAATTCATTCAAACACAATGGTCTGGAAACTTTTAAGAATTTTCTAAATTTCTTAAGTAAATCATTTCTGATGCCCCTGGAATGTGAGGTCTTCTCTCCCAGAGTGGGGCAAGCTGTTTCTTTCCCTAGCCCTTATTCCCAAGGGAAGATCAGGGACAAACAGTTCTGATAAACGAACTTTGAACCAGCTGAATGAATAACTCCAACAAAGAAGTTTTAAACAAGAAGAGTCTGAGTCTCTTAATTAACCACTTAAATTCTAAGCACTCTTTCTACTCATCTCTCCTACACAGGCATGCCTAGATACGTAGGGACAAAAATCAGTTAAGAAAATATAGTCCTTTTCTTAGAATATATGAAGAGTAGTGTGCTGTTTTTTTACTTCTCTTCTATATTCAATCATCTGTTTTCTCTTAAGCAGTGACTTCAAAATGTTTTGATCATACCCCTGAATAAAAATATATTTTACAGCATTATCAAGAATATTTCTAGTTATGCATGTGCTTGAAATAAGATGTCACAAAATGGGCAGGGTATTTGGCTGAGTGATTAAGATGTGCTCATCCCAAGTATCTAGGTTTCAGTCCCAAGTCTGCTTCTGGCTCCAGCTTCCTGCCACAGCATCAAATGATGGCTCAAGTAATTGAGTTTCTGTCAACCATGTGGGAAACCTCTACTAAGTTCCTGGTGGCTTTAGACCTGGCCCAGCTGCTTTGGGCATTTGGAGAGTGAACCTGTGGATGGGAGATATCCCTCTCCTTCTGTCTGTCTGCCTGTGTGTGTGTGTAAACAAATAAATACATAAACATCCTTTACAAGTCAGAGATAAAATTTATCTTTACTCTGTATGATGTACTCTGTATTTTCTGTGCTTTAAAAAAAGTCACTCACATACAACTAAATTTATTTCATGACCCAGGTGATATTCTGTGACTGATAACTTGAAATATACTTCCCTAAAGGCCTAATGAGGTGAATAAAACCTTTGTCCCTTCATGGTATAGCTCCAGATGCTGTGCTTTCACATCGTTCTGTTTTGATAGCTCTACTGACCCCACAGTTGCAGGAAGCAATCAGTTATTAAGGCTATCACCATAACATTTACTGTAGAAATCAAGATGCTTTCAGTTATATTTTATCAAAACCCAATCCAAACCTAAAGTGATAAGTATGATCTCATGTAACAGGAGAACCATGATAATGTTAACTTCAAGCATAGCTGTATACAGGGACTAAGATATTTTTATTTCTTCTCTCACCTCTCTAAGTTGTCTTATTTTCATTGAGATCTACTCTACTAGGTAGGGATCATGTCTTGTCCCAAACAAGAATCTCCACAGTTCACAATGTAAAAAGATGAAAAGTGCTGCTCCCCCTCACTGTCCAGATGAAATCTCATGGAAGCATTCTGATTGGCCATGCTTTAGTACTCCTACACAGGCATGCCTAGCTACGTATGTACTCCCCCTTGAACCCATCACAAAGTCCAGATATATAAAGGAACTCTGATTGCTTCATTATGATCTCATGTTCAGCCCTTGACCTAGAGTGCAACAGCAGATTGACAGTACCTCCAGGCCCACATGGAAGGGGGAAAGTGAGGTAGCTATTAAAATAAGGGAGGGGGCATTTTGCTCAGACAAGTAGAAAAATCAAGGAAGATAGGTAGACAAATTAACAGTGGTACTTATAGAAAGATAGGTCTTGTGTGGAAGTATAAATAACTCTCTTATCAATCAAGTCAATTTAGCAGCAGACTTTGTGACATTCTGTGCCCTTTTAGGAAGACAAGGGGAGGAAAATGGCAGATAAACTAAAGAAATAGTGAATCCTGGTTTTTGATATGCTAAATTGGAATAACATTGCAGGTAGCTTCAACAGTGCTTGCTCCTTCAAGGCAGAATCAAGCAAAGAAGCTGAGAAAGATGCTAAGGACAACTTTTCTTTTTGTCTTTGGTTACAAAAAGTATATTAAAGAAATATAATCCCCAACGCACAGCTCTTATAGGATGAAGGGCATGTGAGTATCAGGCATTAAGTGCTATTATAGCCATTTACAAAGATAACACTAATGACCATTTCCTGTAGGAGTGAATAACATTGAGTCCATTTCCCATGCTGCATAGTTGATTGTGTCTCTTACATACAAGCTCTTCAGCTGATGCCTTCAAATAACTCACAGCAGGTGTTCTTAAACCAAGGTCAAGTATGGATTCTGTATTTCTGAGACAGTGGAAACTTAGTTAACCCACAGGGATAGAAATCAAGATCTTTGCCTCATTGGTCCCTTACAGTACCTGCAGAGCTAACTCAATGCAGACCATTTGAGAAGGAAAAAAAATTTAAATAAAAGATACCTTTGACAGCAATTATATAGCAGCTTTTGAAAGAACTCCATATGATTTACAAACTTTAAAGACAGTTTTTCAAAACATTCTCTTATGGCTGGTAAAGGTGAGAGGGTAGTAAGAAGATAGAAATAAGACAAGAGCCCTCTGCTTTCTTCCTCTTCTAAAAGCCTTTCCTTCATCAAAGGAACACATGGCTGCTGAGCAGCAGCTTACCATTTTTCCAGGGTCAGTTCACTTGTCCTGCTGCTCTAAACTCTGCTGAAAGCCAGCTCCTTGGGGGAGCCCCAGCTGTTGGGGCTGGCCCCTCTTCAGTCTGCACACACTCAGAAGGAAATGTCCCTTGCTGAGAAGGTGGTGGTGTTGGGGGGAGAATCCATCTACTGTCAGGAAGTATCAATTAAATGTGGATGCCAATTAATTTAATTTATATTTCTGCATGAAAAATGTCATTCCATTATACATGCACTGGAAGGATGCCAGGAGCCCAGGTTAATAAATTACATCTCTACTGACATCATATGGAATCATAAACTAATCATATACTTATTAAATGCCCACCTGTGCTTGGGGCTATACCTTGCAGAAATCCAGTTGAAATAAGATCTGTCCAGTAGGGCCTGTGCCTACCCTGTGATCATCTGACACACACACCCTTGTGCTCCTCTTCTCCTAGCTTTAGGCCTGTCTCCTGGAAGCAACTCTAAAAACAAATAATCAATATTCAATTACCAGTGGTTCTGAATGGCTTCACTGGATAAATCAGGGAATGAACACTGAGGAAGTATACATAATCTCCACTTAATCAGGGAATTGGTCTGTTCCAGTTAACAGGTTCCCTGCCATAATTGATATGGATTCACATCAGCTGGTGGAGGGATGAAGGTTACGAAGCTCCCACTATGTGCCAGACTTGCTGCGTGTTTGATTTTGAAGCCTTATGGCAGTCTGTCAAGGTGGGGATTATTCTCTCACCCTACTCCACCCCTGTTTTATTTTTATTTATTTACTTATTTTAAAAGATTTGTGCATTTGAAAGGCAACGTGTCAGAGACAGAGACATATACACAGAGAGAGAGAGGGAGGGAGAGACAGAGAGAACTTCTATCCACTGGTTCTAGTATACACTAATGAAAAGGAGGTTAGATATATGGAGTATCAAGTAATTTGGAGGTTTGATATTTTCCACTAGTAAATATCATCTAACTGAATTCAGGTAAAATGCCCTTTGAGTAAGTCGAATAGACAGGAGCTTTGAATGGGGGAATTAATTATTGCTGTTCTCTCAAGGAAAAGAATCCCACTGTGGCAGGAAGAATATAATTAATGGGAGGTAAGCACCAACAAATCACTCCCTAAAATATTAATGCTATCAAAGAACAGCTGGGTAATGAGAAAAACTTGACCCTTGGGGACTGCAGAGGCTGCTGCTGTAGAACTTTATGTACTTGTGATGTAATGAAATTCCTCTCCATGTTAACAGCAATAATACTAAGAAGTGTGGTTCTGGGAAAGTTATTAGCAGTAAATATCTCTTTGTAGCTTTAGCATTTATAATTATTCCATCTTACTTTTGCTGTGATTCCAAATTACCTTTCCCCTTCAGTGCTTAGAATATATTTACAACATTAATAACACTCCTAAAAACAAAATAGGGTAAAAAAAAAACTCATTAAGCCTGGTAAGAACATTTTTTTTTTTTTGGTAAATAAAGACCCAGTACCTAAAAAAAAAAAATTCTGCAAAAACATTTTTCTATGTGTTTAAATTCTTTAAAACAATATAAACTGTCCCAAGAGTTGTTGGTTGATTAAAAAAAAAGGCCCTAACTTAATTTTGTTTTATTGAATAGGTTTTTATTGTCCCAAGAAACATCTATTTCTAAGAGAATATGGTTAAATATTTACAGTCCTACTGAACATGTTAAATGTGTTGGACATTTAGTTTTACAGGGCTATAAACCAAAGATAATCCCATTATTTAAAAATTAGAAGTCAGAAGCAATTCTTTAGTTGGAGTACACTTTAGCTTAGATTTCATAAAAGGAGCCATTTTATTCGAAGTTTGTTTTTTTGTTTGTTTTTTGTTTTTGTTTTTGTTTTTGTATTTTTGACAGGCAGAGTGGACAGTGAGAGAGAGAGACAGAGAGAAAGGTCTTCCTTTTGCCGTTGGTTCACCCTCCAATGGCTGCCATGGCCGGCGTAGCACGCTGAACCAATGGCAGGAGCCAGGTACTTATCCTGGTCTCCCATGGGGTGCAGGGCCCAAGTACTTGGACCATCCTCCACTGCACTCCTGGCCATAGCAGAGAGCTGGCCTGGAAGAGGGGCAACTGGGACAGAATCCAGCGCCCCGACCGGGACTAGAACCCGGTGTGCTGGCGCCGCAAGATGGAGGATTAGCCTAGCGAGCCGGGGCGCCGGCCTTTTTTTTTTTTTTTTTTTTTAAAGAATCTCTAGAACAGACTGGACCATCTCGAAGCTGCAGGTGCGACAGGCGCTCGCTATTGCACGCTGGCATCGCTAGTGCGCAGCCCATTTGGTTTCACTCACTTTGCCAGCATCTGCATCAGGGACAAGGGTACTCAGCGTGTTTGACAAATAGAGCCACGCCGAACACATTCACACATCCCCATAAACGATGAGAGGTAGCTCATGGTGCAGCAAAAATAAATTCTTTAATTTGGCCCAGGTTTCACATAACACCAGTTCATAAGGCAGTTACGCCTCTAAAGGATCAGTGCCCCTGCAAATAGCACATGGAGGATACATCATTTAAAGAAATGTGTTTCTTTGCCCGAACAGAAGTTCAGATCTGCTCAATTGTCATTCATTTTGTTCTATGTCCTTTAGGGGCGCAAACCGCGAAATCAGGCCCAGTTCGGGTGCGCGAGCCTTGGCTGGCGGAGGGGGCGAGAGGCGCGCAGCATAGGGTGGGCGAGGGGGCGACGGGGTGTGAACGTGGGAATACCGTCCCTTTCTTCCGGGAACCATGGTGACACAGGTGGAAAGCTCAGTGATAATGTTGCCGACCCGTAAATATCCTGTTGTGAGTCCCAAACCCCGAGAATCGGTGTCCTAGGAACGAGGAGACAGAAGATCTGACAAACTTCAGTCACCGCGTGGACACACGTGGAACCCCGCACCCTCGACCTCAGTGCGCACGCTTGTCTGGGCTGGGTGAGGGCTGGGGTGTGTGCCGGTGAGGTCCCAGTCCCGCAGGTTTAGCGTCCGGTCCTGGGGGAGCGCGATGGGCGGGGGTGACAGGGGTAGGCCGCGGACCTCGCGTGAACCAGAGAGCGCAGAGGCCCCGCAGCGCTCGCCGCGCCCGCCATGATTAGCTCCATTCGCGACACCCGGGAGGGCGGACTCTCTCTTCACCCTCCTGGTCTCCTCCTTCTTCTTCTCCCTCTTCCTTTTTAAGGGACGCCTCGCTGGCAGAGCTGTCAGCAGCTGGGAGGCCATTTGCACTTGGCGGCGGCCAGTCTGACTCCAGCTCCTGTAACAGGCAAGGGCGGGGGCTGGGCAGCCGCACGCGGGGAACAAATTCTGCCTCCTTCGGGCTCCTCTTGGGACCAGGCTACAGGCACAAGTCGGGACGCAGTGTGGTCCTGGACTTGGCAGCCCTCGCCCTATGAGATGGCTCCCGTGAGGAGTGGGGAGGGAGGTGGCCGGGGGGATCCGCGCGCCCCTCATGCCCCTCGCGCCCCTCGCATGGTGAGCCTGGCAAAGGGCGGCAGCAGCAGCCTCAGCGGCAGCCTCTGCCAGCACCTCCCATGGTCCCTCGCCAACTCGCACCCGCGCACCATGCAGACCCCCTGCCTGCGGAGCCCTCAGCGCAGCCCCTGTTGCCTCTCCAGCCACCGCTAGCCTCAGAGGGAGCGGTCAGCCGCCCGTGCCATACCCTGAGGGAGGCGGAACTGCGGTGCCAGGAGGCAGTCCCAGCTCAGCCCTTCGCTCTCCAGCTGCCTGCGTCCCCTTCCCCGCCGCCCAGGCATCCAGCAGCGATGGGGGCGCTGCTGGCTCTCTGCCTCCTGGACTGGCTGCCCTGGGGCCCTGCGGGTGCCCAGCAGTCTGAGGAGTACTGCCTCGGCTGGTTGGCCGTGCAGGGCAACTACCACGAGGGCTTCCAATGCCCGGACTTCGACACGTTGGACGCCACCATTTGCTTAGGCTCCTGAGCGCTCCGCTGCTGCTGAGCCGCGGCCAACGCCAGGCTGGAGCAGGGCGGCTGCACGAAAGACCGTGGCGAGCTGGAGCACCCTGGCATCACCGCGCATAAATGCCAAGCCCTGGGGAGAAGCCCCCCGCAGGCACGCCGAGAGCGTCCGAGTGCTCACGGGGGAATGCGCAGGCCTCCCAGGGTCTGTGCGCAGAGTGCACGCAGCAGCCAGGTGGGGAGAATCAAGGGAGGAGTGGGTTTTCGAGCCAGGAGGCCTTGTTCCTTTGCAGCCCTCGCGAGTCCCCGCGAGGAACAGCGAGGACCAGGAGTTTACACCTGATGGTCCGGGAGAGGACGCTGGAGGTCCGGGGGGGAAGGGCGGTCGGGGTAGCACTAGAGTACGGGTGGCTTTTGGGGCGGCGAGGGGCCACCGTGGTACCAAGGGCGTGGCAGCGCAACTGTGGCCCCGCTGCGCTAAGCAGCTTCAACCTCTTTCTTCTTCTTCTTCTTCTTCTTCTTCTTCTTCTTCTTCTTCTTCTTCTTCTTCTTCTTCTTCTTCTTTTCTTTTCTTTTCTTTTCTTTTCTTTTCTTTTCTTTTCTTTTCTTTTCTTTTCTTTTCTTTTCTCTCCTCCCTTCCTTCCTCCATCTCTCTCTTTCTCCCACCATCCCTGTAGCGTTTTTAAGCCACTGCTCCACTCTTCCGACTTCCTTTCATTTCTCTGCATCGAATGAGTCTCCCCAGCCCACCCGCTATTGTCACGCCTTTCAGCAACACCCAGGACTTGGAGGTTGAGATTTAGAAACTGGGGTCCCAGGGGCCTCCCCGCCCCCTATTCTCGCGTCGAGAAACACGGGTTTCAGAGGGAAATAAATCACGACCCCAGCACAGGAAATTTACACCTTGAAAAAAAAAAGTTTCCACCTCAACCGGACTGTCAGGGAAACCCCTCAGCGCTCCAGGCCACGGTTTTATGGTCAGGAAACCTGAGAGGCAGGCTGAGCCCAGAGCGGGGTGGTGGGAGGGGGGCGAGGAGGGAGGGCGAGGGAGGGTCGCCGGGGCCACAGCCCGAAGCCTGGGAGGGTCCCCGGAAAGGCTGGCGGCGGCCTCGCTGAGGAGGCCCTCCTCCCGAATTGCTGCCTCCGAGGAAAGCGGAGCCAGCCCTCTGAGGGTCCACCAGGCTCTCAAGGGAATGAATTGTGGGAGTCCGGGAGTCCAATCTGGAGGATTTGGAGAGTGGTTTCTGGAGAAATATGCGGCTCGCCAGGCGTCAATGGGGAGCGCGTTCCTTCCCGCAGAGGGGAGCTGCCGGGTTTGCAGCCAGGACTCCCTCCGGGGCCTCCCCTCTCTCCTCTCTCTGAGGTCTAAGAGACAGCAGGGAAAAGGAGTGGTTTCCCTCTCCTTGAGGCTGGGATCAGGCGCCCTGAGGTTCTGTCGCTTGCCAAGGGTGTAACCTTGGGCAAGTTGATTCGCTGGCCCTGGCCTGCTTGTTGATTAAATGAGTGTGTGAGTGCTTGGCGGGGTGCGCCATGAGGGCCGCCATTCACCTCCCTTGCCTTGCTCCACAGTGCCGTTAACCGCGGGAGAGTGGGTGGCCGGCAAGGGCTTAGACCTGGCAGCCCCCTTAGGTTGTAGGCTACCTGTCAGCCGTTGGCTGTGTTTTTGGAAAAGTCAAAAAATCCCATGGGTAAGACAGCTTACCACGTCCTTTCAACAGGCTCTCCATGGCACTTGAATCAGATCATCAAAGAGCCAGGTGCACAGTAGGACTTTAGTCAATGCAGGTTTTCTCTTCTCCCTGAGCTGGAGGCTGCATCCCATCGTGGCTCTATCAGAAGGGGAGAGACATGGAGAACTGAACCGGGTTGGGGTGGGGGATGCCAATGGGGTGGGAAATGTCTGTCTAGTAGAGAAAGAGAAATGCTCTCAGAGCTGTTGGAGCCTGGGCTGCGGACACCAACAGTGGTAATACTGAGCCTCCTCCTCCCTCCCCTCAGTTGCCCAGGCAGAGCCTAGGCTTGGGAGACGATGATGCAAACACTTGTGTGTCTGTTTTTGCCTTGTAGAGCCCCTCTACATCCCCTTCCTCATCGTCGGCTCCATCTTCATTGCATTCATTATCCTGGGCTCTTTAGTAGCTATTTATTGTTGCACCTGTTTGAGACCCAAGGAGCACTCACAGCAGCCAATCCGCTTCTCACTCCACAGCTATCAGAGACCCTGCCCATGATCTTGACCTCCAGGAGCCTCAGGACACTTTACAGATGGTCCAGCACAGCCACCAGCTCCAGCTCCACAGGTGGCTCCATCCTTAGATTCTCCTTTGCCAGGATGGAGCCAAGCTGCCTGGTGCCCTCACCTCCCCCGCCTTACACCACAGGCCACCCAATCCACCTGACACAGCCATCTGGTTTCCTGGTGTCACCTCAATATTTCACTTACCGCCTTCAACAGGAGCCCCCACGGCCTGGGAAGAACTGTCCAGACTTCATCTCCAGTTGACAGGTCATGGCCATGAATCCAGCATGTAGTAAAGTGGCAGACAGGTGGAGTGATGCTTCCAATGTCAAGTGCTTTGCTGAGGGAATTTCTCATGTAATTGACCAACTTCTTGGCAAAAAGAGGTAAGAAAACACAGCACTTTCTAGTCTTGAGGTTCCTGACTACAATCACAGAATGTCTGGCTTAGCAGATGTTATGACTATTGCATTTCAGCCCATGCTACTTCTATTCAAAATATGCAACAGTTTGACTTTGAAGTCACAAATTGACTGAAAATGTTTTACTCGACAATTTAGTTGCATAGTGCTTAGAAAAGGGCGACACGATCCTTTTTCACATCAGTTGTTTATGGAGTTATAATACAAATATACATAAATGAGTAAAGAAAAATACCTAATTGTGATTATCAAAGGATCAGTTAAAAATTAACTATGAAGTAAACTTGAGAAATCAGTGAATAACCTATTTATATCTTTTGGAGTAACCTAATAATATTAGCATGTTGGGAATATTAACTTTTTAAATTAATAAGTAAATTTTGTTTAAAATATTATTTTCTTTCAATAATTCAAAGTTTCAATAACCACAGGAGGAGTTTCAAGTTTTATGTACTCATATATTCGTTCATTGCAACACAGTTTCTATATAGTCATTTCGCCAACCCACCTGAGGGAATATTTATTGCAGACTTTTTGGTCAGCAACATTTAGTGTTTAAATGAAAGTTGAACAGTTGGGTCTTAAAACATTTATTTATAAAATGAGTTATGTATAAATGTAAAAGTTGATAATTTAATGTATTTACTACACTGACAGTACTAATTATTTAGTACTCACAGTGTAATTTCTATGTTAATGATAATTGTGGAGTTCAAAGTCCAGCTATTGGTGTAATCATCTAATATTACATATCTCAAGGGCCACTGAATTTCATGCCTGATGATTATGTATGTATTTGGGCAAATATCCTGCTGGGTTAGAATAAATAAAATATGTTTTTATGAACTCTATTTGAATTTCAGATCAAAGCACTTCATTTTATCTCCTGAGAGATATTGTTTGTTATTCAATAAAAAGAAATGTCTTTACCTCTTATCTTGAGATTAAGTTTTTCTCCAGCAGGGCTTAGGAGAGCAGCAGAGGAATTGACATTTTCAAGCAGTCTCAGTCTGAGGGCTGTATGCAGCCCTTGGACAAGTCCTTTGGCCTGTAGAGTTTTAGCAAAGTGACACTGCTTGTAAGAATCTAGATTTCTGGCTTCTTGTGACATGCAGAAGGGGCAGCATGATGGGTCATTCACTGCCATGGGGTGAAGCCAACCCTCTTCAGTCAGGGCACCACCTGCCACTGGCTGTCTTCCTGCATGGTCTTCCCCTACCTGGCCCACCTGGCCCCTGCAGTGTGGTCTGGGAGTGCAGGTTTAAATGAATTCATACTATCACATGTCTTCCTCAGTGGTTCTTTCTGAGCACAACTGGGCAAGGATTGAAGTTGGATCTCAGAGAGTGGCTTTATTTTCCACATGAGGGAACAAGTTCAAAGATTTGCTCAGTCTAATGGCTCTGACTTCCAGTCTCTTGCTTTCTTCCACATCCACATGGGGTCTGGTTCCCAGGTATCTCAAATTACTCTGGATAATTCAGGAAGGAAATGGTGGGTGTGAGAGGGTGGTCACACTCCTACACCATCAGACTGATTTTATCTGTTTGCTGTGTACTGCTTGTTTTTTCAGTTTTAAGTTCACCTTTATTGAGCTCTTATAATGGGCTGAGCACTCTTCTAATTATTTACATATACTAACTTATCCCCCAAACAACCTCAGCAGGGTGGGATTATAATTCCTATTGTACTCTACCCTTAGCATGGATTTTAAGATTTTGAGTTTTTCTGGCTCTGTCTCTGAAAAGAGGAGTAGCTTTTGAGTATTGTCTTTCTCACCCCTTCTTCTCTTTTAAAAAAAAAGATTTGTTTGAAAGGCAGAGTTACAGAGGGAGGGAGGGAGAGAGAGAGTGAGCAAGTGGGAGTGAGCTTCCATCTGCTGGTTCACTCCCCAAATGGCTGCAATGGCTAGGGATGGGCCACACTGAAGCCAGAAGCCAGAAACTTCTTCTGGGTCTCCCACATGGGTGCAGGGGCCCAACCACTTGGGCCATTTTCTGCTGCTTTTCCCAGGCTATAAGTAGGGAGCTGGATTTGAAGCAGAGCAGCCAGGACTTGAACTGTCACCAACATGGGATTCTGGCATCTCAGCCGGTGGTTTAACCTGCTATTCCACAAGGCCAACGCCTTGGCTATTTTCTTAACTGCCTTTTTCAAAAAAATTTATTTGCATGCATTTCACAAACACAACATTGGGAACATAGCAATTTTTCCCACTGTACTTGCCCTCCCACCCACTCTCCCACCCCTCCTCCACCTCCTCCCTCTTACATTCCCCATCCTGTTTTTTTTTTTTTTTAGCAAGATTCATTTTCATTGAACTTTATACACAGAGGATTAACTCTACTTTAGGTAATGGCTTAACTGCATTTTACCTATTTTCTCATCTGTAAAGTGGAGCTATGAAGAGTACCTTATTGCTTAGGGTTGTCCTGAGAAGTGAGAGTCATCATCTCAAGTAATTAACATTCCAGTGGCTAGGGAACTGTGCAACAATCAGCGCTAAATAGCAGGGAGCAGATGAAATATTCTAGAATAAAAACGAAAGGTCCAGTACTGCAGAAGACAGATGTCAGTGTCAGTCAGGAACAGGGAACAGAGAAAATGGCCAACAGTTTGATGTTCCTGGTAACCTCAATTCCCCAACTTGAGGCAGAAAGGGCTCAGGGGTCAGACAGATGGGGCGACCCTAGGCCGAGGCCATGTCCTGCAGAGTGCAGGAGATCTAAGGAGGAGGCCTAGGTGCCACACCTGCGACCAAGCCTGTAAGCGGCCACTGCCCCCCTTGGCCCTCCTGCAAGCCTCTCATGCCTCCTACCTGGGTCTCAAGGGGGCTGTGGTGAACATACGGAGAAGAGCACGCAGAGCTAGAGGAGTCTGCACACCCTGTGCTCCTCCAGAAACTGGGCCTGGCCGCCCGGGATGCTGATGAGGTGGCCCGGAAGGCTGATGATCTTGTGTGCCCAGAGTGGAGATCCTTGTCCACCACGCAGGCCATACACCCTCGGCCCTTGCGAGATGAGGCGCTGAAGCAGCCGCTGGTGCTGCGGGGCCATCCCCAAGGATGAGAAAGCAGCCTGGCAGAGGGCGAGGGGTGCTGGCCTGCTTGAGTAGAGGGGCAGCAGGCACATGGCACGGTAACGTTCCCTACGGCTCTCCCTGCTCCCTGGCCCTGGGCTAGACATTGCGGCCACCACCTCTCTTACTCGACCACCGCCGCTGCCACCATGGGCAATGACAGCAGCGGGCCTGGCAGGCCGAGCCCCAGCAAATGGGACCAGCAGTACTGAGCCCTGCGGGAAGATGGAGAACCTGCTGTGCTGAGGCCGGTGCTGCAGCTCCTTCTGCTGCAAGGAGCACCAGCGTCAGGACCAGAAGAAACACAAGCTCCTGTGCTAGGGCAACGAGGGCACCTCTGGCCACGCAGCAGGCCTGCACCAGCACCCAGGCCGCTGCCCAGGGCCAGTGGGGTCGGTGCCTGGGAGGCCAGAAAAGGAGCGGCGCTTCGGGACAGTGCCACTGCTGCCGCCGCCAAAGTTTCAGGCTGGCCGGCCGCCGGAGATGCGACCATGGCAAAGGCCAAGTCCGTGGCCAACCCTGCAGTAGCTGCGTCCCCACCTCCTGCGAACCCTGCCCACCAGGGCCCTGCATCGGTTAAGGCGGAGCCTGGGAAGGAGGCGCCACTGACCAGCTGGTCGCTGTATCTGGAGAAGGGGAACCTGTGCCCACCAAGCAACACACCTAGGGAAGGCTGGGCCACAGAGTTGGCCTGCGGCCCAAAGGGCAGAGAAGCCGATGTGGTCGCTGAAGCTGGTGCTCAAGTACATCCTGCCTTGCATGAACAAGCGTGGTATCTGTGTAGTGGATGACTTCCTGGGCAAGGAGACTGGACAGCAGATCCGCGACAAGGTGCACCCTGCACTACACCTGCAGGTTCACGGATGGCCAGCTGGTTAGCCAGAACAGCGACTCGTCCAAGGACATCCCAAGCGATAAGATCACCTGGATCAAGGGCAAAGAGCCCTGCTGTGAAACCATTGGGCTGCTGATGAGCAGCATGAAAGACGTGATCCACCACTGTAACGAGAAGCTGGACAACTACAAAATCAATGGCCGGATGAAAGCCATGGTTGTTTGTTATCCAGGCAGTGGAACAGGTTATGTGCAGTATGTTGATAATCCAAATGGAGATGGGAGATGTCTGACATGTATATATTATCTTAATAAGGACTAGGGTGCCAAGTGGAGGTATACTTTGAATTTTTTCCAGAATGCAAGCCCAGTTTGCTGACATTGAACCCAAATTTGATAGACTACTGTTTTACTGGTCTGACTGGCACAACCCTCATGAAGTATAACCAGCATATGCTACAATAACTGTTTGGTATTTTGATGCAGTTGAGAAAGCACGAGCTAAAATAAAATATCTAACAGGTGAAAAAGGAGTGAAGATTGAACTCAATAAACCTGATTCAATCAGTAAAGGTGTCTTATAAAGCCTCTCATCCAGCAATACCCTCAGTTCACTACAATAATTGCTGACACTGTTAACTTATGAATGCAAATAAATGGGATAAAGAAAAATAGACAACCAGTTGGCATTTTAATGAGGAAAAGATACAACTGTTTTGTGGTGCATCAAACAAGAAGATTTAATTGCTGTGACTTTGTACTGCATAATGTACCCCAAATCTGTGATTGCTTATGAGAGGAAGGTAAGCTATCAGTTGAAAGGGTTTTTACATCTGTACATGAAGTAAGTGCCCTGTGTAGAATTTTTTCTTTCTTATATTTTGTCCAATCTGTCATCTAGCTGAGTTCATCTCTCCCTTTTTTATATCAAGTTTGAATTTGGGGTAATTTTTGTATGATTAGGTACAACTTATCAAAACTATATTGAGAAAAAATTACAGTATTATTTCTCAAAATTATTATTCTCAATCTATTTTTATAACCCTCTTCATACTATTAAATTTTGCCCTAAAACACCTTAAAAATGATTGTTGCTAGTGACTGATGATTAATTAATTTTCTTTTCATTTAAAATAAGAAAAGGAGCACTTTACCAGTGGTTTCAGATGTTTTGTAGTTAAATCTTGCTCTATTTTGGATTCTTAAAGATTGCTGCCATCATGTTTTTGACATTGTTAATAATAAAACCTAACAGTAAAACAGTCACCATTTATTACCAGTAACTTTAGTTCATGTTTTATAAGGAAAAATACACTGTATGAAGGATTTATCTTTTCAAACTTGTTTTTTTTTTAACAAAACTAAAATGACTGCCTCTAAATAAACTTGAGATTATCCTCAGCATCAAGTTCCTAAGATAAAAGGCTTTCTTCTGCTTTCAGGTGTTTCCTAAAGAGTTAGATGATGATTTCCCATTTCCAATGTTTTCTCAAATTGATTGTACTTTTAAATTTATTGTTTTCTTCCTATTACTATGATCCATCTGATTTGCAGATCAGAACCTTGTTTCTTTTGAAGAATATCAGGGGGAGATTATATTTGCACTGAGAAGGAAATGTGTTTATGCAGACTTGTTGTTCAGTGAGTCTTCAGACAGCTCTTGAGGCATTCCTCAAATGTGATGCCAGCCTTCTTGTCAGTACTGATAGATGTATGCTTAGTTTATAAAAACAAAAAAGTGCAAAACCAGACAATTTTATTTTGGGGGGGGGGTTTCTTTTTTACATTTTAGAAAAAGAAGAAACACCACATAATCACGCAAGGCCTCTAAGACTTCTGTTATTTAAAGAATGAGTTGAGATAGACTTCCTGGATTTCATTCTCTTAGGCCCTTTAGCAAAGAGCCCTTACTAATTTAAGTTTTCTATCCTCCTTCCTCTATCTTCTTTGCCGAAATCTGAGTATACAGAAATATTCCTATATATTTCAATTTACAACAGTTTTAGAATCTGTATATAAAAAGATATATAAATGTTCTTGAAAAAAAATTTAATGGTTCCTAGAGAAAATTCTGGCATGACAGACCCCTATTTAGAAAATTACTTAAAAGAAAAACAAAAAGCCAACCATTTAAATGTTCTTTAAATGATTGGAAGGTCATACAGCAAATAAAAGAAAAATACTTACTGAAGAAGATCTTCTAAGAATCAGTAACAGCATGGAGATCCAGTGGTATTTCAATCCAGAACTTCTCTCTCTCTCCTGTCAGTGAAATGGGAACTCTATTTCAGATATGTGGAGTCAAGAGCATGAGGCTTCCTCTCCCAGCAGTTGGTTGGTGAGTATTCTGAGTGTGACAAGACATGCTCATTTTTTCTCCTTTCCCAGGTACCTGCTGCTGGTCATATGTTATAGTTGAGTGCAACTGAGAGGTAGGTTTCTGACCTCATTTGTTGATGGGGGCTCTACATTGTGCATAAGAACACTTAGATACCATCATCAACTGCATGTAATGTTTACAACAGGCAGATTTCTCAAAATAGTAGATTTCTGGTTGCTGTGGATTGGAGGGATGAGCATGAGCATATAGTTAAGAAAGAGTAGGCCAGCGCCATGGCTCAACAGGCTAATCCTCCCCCTTGCGGCACCGGGTTCTAGTCCCAGTCGGGGAGCCAGATTCTGTCCCAGTTGCCCCTCTTCCAGGCCAGCTCTCTGCTGTGGCCCAGGAATGTAGTGGAGGATGGCCCAAGTGCTTGGGCCCTGCACCCCATGGGAGACCAGGATAAGTACCTGGCTCCTGCCATCGGATCAGCGCGCCAGCCACGGTGGCCATTGGAGGGTGAACCAATGGCAAAGGAAGACCTTTCTCTCTGTCTCTCTCTCTCACTGTCCACTCTGTCTGTAAAAAAAAAAAAAAGAGTTACAAGGCACTAAATTTGGGGGAGTTTTTTACTTTAACAAAATTGGCAACTTCTTTATACAAAAGGCATAATTTCCATCTTTTAAAAATGTTTTTAAAATTATATTTAAGTTACACAATTTCATGTATCTTCAGCATAGTGATACTTCCCACTCTTCCCTCCCTCCCAACCATGCTGAAACACTTCTTCCTCCTCCCTCTCATATTCCCACCCTTAATTTTTTTTGACAGGCAGCATTAGACAGTGAGAGAGAAAGAGACAGAGAGAAAGGTCTTCCTTCTGTTGGTTCACTCCCCGAATGGCCACTATGGCTAGCGCGCTATGCCGATCTGAAGCTAGAAGCCAGGTGCTTCCTCCTGGTCTCCATGTGGGTGCAGGGTCCAAGCACTTGGGCCATCCTCCACTGCCATTCCGGGCCACAGCAGAGAACTGGACTGGAAGAGGAGCAACTGGGACAGAATCCAGTGCCCCAATTAGGACTAGAACTTGGGGTGCCAGTGTTGCAGGCAGAGGATTAGCCTAGTGAGCCACGGCGCCGGCCTCCACTCTTAATTTTTACAAAGATGTATTTTCAGCTTACATACTGATTGTATAGCTAACCCTACACTAAGTAAGAGTTCAACAAACAGTATGAAGAAAAAAAAAAAAAACCACTGCTCCTCAACAAGAACTGCAATCATCAAGTTTCAAAATGCCTATTTCACTCCAATACATTACATTTTGGGCACTTTATTAGTTATCCCAGGTTGGGAAAAACATATGATATTTATGTCTTGGGGATGCACTTATTTCACTAAATATAATGGTGTCCAGATGTATCCATTTTGTAGCAAAGGACAGGCTTTCTTTTTTTTTATAACTGAGTAGTGATCCATAGTGTATATATACCATAATTTCTTTATCATGTCATCAGTTGATGGACATCTGGGTCAACGCCATATCTTAGCTATTGTGAATTCAGCTGCAATCAACATGGGGGTACAGATAACTTTCATATGCTGATTTCATTTCGTTTGGGTAAATTCCTAGAGTGGAATTACTCTTCATCCATTGCGATACCCATATGGTTTGTTTTTTTTCAATTTGTTAATGTGATGTATCACATCACATTTATTCATTTGAGAATGTTGAAACATCCCTATATATAAGAGATAAACTCCAGTTGGTCTGGGTGAATGATCTTTCTGATGTGTTGCTCAATTAGCTAATATTTTTGAGGATATTTGCATCTATATTCAGCAGGGATATTCATCTATAGATCTCTTTCTCTGTTGTTTCTTATTCTGGTTTAGGAATGAAGATGATGCTGGTGTCATACGAGTTTAAGAGGTTTTCCTCTTTTTCAATTGTTTTGAATAGCTTGAGAAGAATTGGAATTAGTTCTCTTAAAATGTCTTGTAGAATTGAGTAGTAAAACCATCCAGCCCTGGGCTTTTCTTTATTGGGATGGTTTAATTAGTGATTCAGTTTCTGTCTTGGTTATTGGTCTGTTAGATTTTCTGTCTTCATACTCAATTTAATTAGATTGTATGTGTGCAGAAATGTATGCATTTCTTCAGGACTTTCAAATTTATTGGCATATAGCTCTTTGTAATTTGTCCCAGTGATTCTTTTTATTTCTATATTATCTATTTTTATATTTCCTTTTTCATCTCTGATTTTATTGAATTGGATCATTTCCTTCTTTTATTGGTTAGTTGGCCCAGTGGTGTATCAATTTTGTGTATTTTTTCGAAAAAATCAGCTCCTTATTTCACTGATCTTTTTTTATTTATTTTACTGGTAGAGTTATAGAAAGTAAGAAAGAGGGAGACAGAAAGAAAGATCTTCCTTCTGTTGGTTCACCCCCCAAATGGCCACTATGGCTGGAACTGCACTGATCTGAAGCCAGGAGCCAGGAGCTTCCTCTCAGTCTCCCATTTGGGGGCAGGCGTCCAAGCACTTGGGCCATCCTCCACTGCCTTCCCAGGCCACAGCAGAGAGCTGGACTGGATGAGGAGCAACAGGGACTAGAACCTGGCGCCCATATGGGATGCCGGTGCCACAGGCAGAGGATTAACCAACTGACCCATGGTGCTGGCCCTCACTGATCTTTTGTATTTTTGTTTCAATTTTGTGTATTTCTTCTCTAATTTTAATTATTTCTTTTCTTCTACTAACTTGGGGTTTGGTTCATTGTTTTTCTAGGTCCTTGCGATGCATTGACAGCTCACTTATTTGGTGTCTTTCAATTTCTTTCCACCAGATCTTATCCTATGCCTCATCCACTTTTTTTATTTTATTTTATTTTATTTTTTATTTTTTGACAGAGTGGACAGTGAGAGAGAGAGAGAGACAGAGAGAAAGGTCTTCCTTTGCCATTGGCGCTGATCTGATGGCAGGAGCCAGGTACTTATCCTGGTCCCCCATGGGGTGCAGGGCCCAAGCAATTGGGCCATCCTGCACTGCACTCCCTGGCCACAGCAGAGAGCTGGCCTGGAAGGGGGGCAACCGGGACAGAATCCGGCGCCCCGACTGGGACTAGAACCCGGTGTGCCGGCGCCGCAAGGCGGAGGATTAGCCTAGTGAGCCACGGCGCCAGCCCTTCAATTTCTTATGTAGGTTCCAATTGCTATAAACGTCCTTCTCTACACTTCCTTTATTGTACCCCATAAGTTTTGATATGATGTATTGTACTCTTTGATTCTTTCCAGAAATATTTTGATTTGTTCTATGACCTACTATTCATTCAGAAGCATGTTGTTCAGTCTCCATTTGTCTGCATATGTCCTAGAGATTCTTAAATTGTTGATTGCCAGGTTCATTCCATTGTGGCCAGAGAAGAAGCATGGTAGGATTGAAATTGTTTTGAATTTTCTGAGACTTGCATTATGGCATAGCATATGGTCTATCCTAAAGTTCCATGGACTGGTGAGAAGAATGTGTGTTCTGCTACTGTGAGATGGAAAGTTCTGTAGATATCTTTTAGGTCCATTTGGTCTACAATATTGATTAACTTTGTTGTATCCTTGCTGATTTTTTGTCTGGTGATCTGTCCATTGCTGAAAGTGGAGTATTGAAGTCCCCCATTACTATTGGATTGGAGTCTATATCTCTCTTTAGGTCCCTAACATTTCTTTTAAATATCCAGATGCCCTGTAACTGGGTACATATACACTTATTATAATGATATCCTCCTGTTGAATTGTTCCCTTAATTATTACATAGTGCCCTTCTTTTTCTCTTTTAACAGTTTTTGTGTTAAAATATGCTTTGCTGATATTAGGAGGGCTATATCAGCTCTTTTTTAGTTTCCATTAGCATGGAATAACTTTGTCCATCCTTTCTGTTTCAGTCCACATGTATCTTTGTTGGTGTTTCTTGTAGGCAGCAAATACATGGGTCTTGTTTTTCAATCAATTCGGCCAGTCTGTATCTTTTAATTGGAGAGTTGAAGCCATTTGCATTCAAGGTGCCTATTGATAAAGAACAACTTAGCCCTGCCATTTTTCTCCCTTTTTTAAAAGATTTATTTATTCTCTTGAAAGTCAGAGTTACACAGAGAGAGGAGAGGCAGAGAGAGAGAGAGAGAGAGAGAGAGAGAGAGAGAGAGGTGTTTCATCTGGTTCACTCCCCAATTCATCGCAATGGGCCGAGCTGTGCTGATCCAAAGCCAGGAGCCAAGAGCTTCTTCTGGGTCTCCCACTTGGGTGCAGGGGCCCAAGGACTTGGGCCATCTTCTACTGCTATCCCAGGCCACAGCAGAGAGCTGAATCAGAAGAGGAGTAGCCGGGACTCGAACCGGCACCCATATGGGATGCTGGCACTTCAGGCCAGGGTGTTAGCCTGCTATGCCACAGCACGAGCCCCAGCCCTGCCATTTTTCCATGAATATTCCTTTTTTTTTTTTTTTTTTTACTTTTGACAGGCAGAGTGGACAGTGAGAGAGAGAGACAGAGAGAAAGGTCTTCTTTTTACCATTGGTTCACTCTCCAATGGCCACCATGGCTGGCACACTGCGGCCAGCGCACCACACTGATCTGATGGCAGGAGCCAGGTGTTTCTCCTGGTCTCCCATGGGGTGCAGGGCCCAAGCACTTGGGCCATTCTCCACTGCACTCCTTGGCCATAGCAGAGAGCTGGCCTGGAAGAGGGGCAACCGGGACAGAATCCGGCTCCCCGACCGGGACTAGAACCTGGTGTGCCGACGCTGCAAGGTGGAGGATTAGCCTATTGAGCCACGGCGCTGGTGAATATTCCTATTTCCTATTGTTTATTTTGGATTTCCTTTGTACTTTTACTAGGACATTTTATGTCTTCACTTTATTTCATATTGATGACCCTGTTTCTGTGTTTCTGTGTATAGCACATCCTTAAACATCCTTCATAAAGCTAAACAAGTGGGGTGAAATTTTTTCAATTTCTGTTTAACAGGGAAGGTCTCTATAGTAATTGTAGAATTATTTAATCATATGTCCATCTCTAAATGTTTTTGTTTCTAAGTTGTAGGATTTTCTTATATGCAATATATCTCCAATAATGATCTCTTCTGTAATATGAATTGTAAAGACTTTTCCCATTAAATGGGTTCCCTTTTCACTCTGATAGTGCTTTTTGTTGTGTATAAGTAGTTTTAATTTTATACAATTCCTGTTGCAGTTTTCTTTTGTTGCTTTTGAATCATTAATATTATATAAATAAGTTACTGCAATCCTATTTTATTATATAAAATAAGTTTCTCCCTTTTTTCTTAACATTTTAAATCCAAAATTAAAATTTGATATCATAACAAACTATTAAAATATTGTCATTTATTTAGAGAGCAATATTCAAATTAAATTTAATACATTTCCAGTTAGGGTGGCATCCTTTGCTACTATTAGCTTTTTCAGTGTTTTAAATATGCCAACTTTATTGGCTCAGTAAGCCTTGGCCAGCCTACATTCAAAGGGCAGTAGTTTCCACCTCAGATGTGAGAGTCACAAAGACATTCTGGCCTCCATGTATCTACCACAGTTGTCATTGTTATTTTGTATTTTTGTTTCATTCAACACAAATTCTAATTTTCTTTGTGTTTTTTTTTTTTTTTTTTTTACCCATAGATTATATAGGTTATTTGAGTTTTAAATACCCAAGGCTTCCGGGCTTCTATTTTTTTATTGACTTCTTTTTAAAAATTTTTTAGAAAGCTTTCATTTAATTAATATAAATTTCATAGGTACATCTTTAAGAATATAGTGGTTGTTCCCCCCATACCCACCCTCCCACCCCCACTGTCATCCTACCTCCTACTCCCTCCCCATCCCATTCTTCATCCAGATTCATTTTTAATTAAGTATATATGCAGAAGACCACTTCTACACTTAAAGATTTCAACAATTTGTACCACACACACACAACATATAAAATACTGTTTGAAAACAAGGTTTATAGTTACTTCTCACAGTACAACAAATTACGGACAGAGGTCCCACATGGGGAGTAAGTACACAGTGACTCCTGTTGTTGATTTAACAATTGACACTCTTATTTATGACCTCAGTGATCACCCATGTGTCTTTTGTTTCATGTCATTTGATACTTTCTTTTGGTCACCTTAATATTTACAATTGTTATATCATTCAGATATATGATTCATTTATTTCCATGAAAAGTCTTAATAACATTTGCCAATTTTAGAGTAATCTATAGAGATAATTCTATATCTACACTTCAGGAATAAAATGTGACTTTCAAACCATTAAAGATGAGTATGAAGATTACAAGAGAAATTGCATCCAGGGCACATCATAGAGTATTGTAATTTAAGAGTCTTGGACTGTCAAGAAATTTTAGAAACAATAAAAGTGAATGGGTATGTGGCCTGGCAGTTAAGTCACAAGTTGGGATGCCCACATATAATATAGTGCCTCAATTTGAGCCCTGGTTCTACTCCAGATTCTGGCCTTGTAATATCAGACACCCTGGGAAGCAGCAGGTGATGGATCAAGTATTTTTTTTTTCAATTTAAAAATAGTATTTTATTGACATCTTCCCTGAGCAGCAGAGAAACCAAAGGATGCTATGTTATTTTACACAGTGAGGTCCATATTCCAATATCTCATGCTGTGGCCACCAAGCACCTGAACATTTCTTAGGCTTCACAAATCCCTGTTTGTCCAAAGTTGACATTTGTCAATTTTTAACAGATAAATGAGGAAGCAACCATTTAAGAGACTGGGCCAAGTTCTAGTGATGGTCTTGATGTGGATCTCATGTAGGTAAAATAATAAACCATGAGCTAAATACACCCTTAAAGGAGCCACTGTTTTGGCACAGTGGATTAAGCTGCTGCCTGTGACACTGGCATCCCATATGAGTGCTAGGTTTGAGTCCCAGCTGTTCCATTTCCAATCTGACTCCCTGTTAATGCTCCTGGGAAGGCAACAGAAGATAGCCCAAGTGCTTGGTTCCCTGACACCCATATAGGAGACCTGAATGAAATTCCAGGCTCCTGGCCTTGGCCCGGTCCAGTCCCAGTAGTTGTGGCCATCTGCAGAGTGAACCAATGGATGGAAGATCTTTCTCTCTGTGTATCTCTATCCTCTCTCTCTCTGTAACTCTGCCCCTCAAATAAGTAAAAAAATCTTTTCAAAAAATGTATGTTTTTAGCATAGGGCAGAAGCAGCAGCCACTGTGATATCAAGTAGGTCTGGGAAGGAACTCTGAAAATTAAAATAGAATGTACTCATAGGATGAATTGGTATTATCAGTAGAAACCAGGCATGTTTTTCAAAATAGCAGATCATGAAAGAAATCAAGGAAATAAAGTTCCAGAGGGTCTGTTCCATATCTACATATATGTAGTTTTTTGTAACTTTTGTTACTTTTTTTCTTGACATAATTTAAAACTTAACAGAAAAAGTTCCAAAAGACTCCTGTATATCTAATTTCACCAAAGTAAAGTTTTTGGAAATTTGCTTTAGATTCTTTCTGTATATACAGACATATACCTATGTACACAGTTGTTTGTTTGTTTTTACTTTTTCTTTCTTTTTTTTTTTTTGGACAGGCAGAGTGGACAGTGAAAGAGAGAGACAGAGAGAAAGGTCTTCCTTTTCCATTGGTTCACCCCCCAATGGCCACTGCTGCCGGCACACCACGCCGATCGGAAGCCTGGAGCCAGGCACCTCTCCTGGTCTCCCATGCTGGTGCAGGGCCCAAGCACCTGGGCCATCCTCCATCACCCTCCTGGGCCACAGCAGAGAGCTGGACCAGAAAAGGAGCAACCAGCACAGAATCCGGCATCCCGACCAGGACTAGAACCCGGTGTGTGGGCGCCGCAGGCGGAGGATTAGCCTATTGAGCCGTGGCGCTGGCCCCTATGTACACATTTTAAAAGTCACTTGATTGGGGCCAGCACTGTGGCATAGTGGGTAAAGCTGCCGCCTGCAGTGCCAGCATCCTATATGGGCACTGGTTCAAGTCCTAGCTGCTCTACTTCTGATCCAGCTCTCCACTGCAGCCCGGGAAAGCAGTAGAAGATGGCCCAAGTCCCTGGGCCCCTGTACCCAGTAGGAGACCCGGAGGAAGCTCCTGGCTCCCGGCCCCAGGTCAGCACAGCTCCGGCCATTGCGGCCATTTAGGGAGTGAACCAGTGGATGGAAGACCTCTATCTCTCTCTCTGCCTCTGCCTCTCTGTAACTCTGTCTTACAAATAAAAAAATAAAATAAAAAGTAAAAATCACTTGATAGCAACTAGGAGACACAGGGCTCTTTACCCCTAAACATTTCATATTGTGTATTTCTTAAGAACAAGGACGTTCTCTGAAATAACCACAGAATAATTATCAACATCAGGACATTTAAAATTAATACTCTTCATTCACATTTTTAAAATCACTCCACTAGTGTTCCTTATAATGATTTTTTTCTTCATCCAATATGCAATCCAGTGTCATGTCTTTATGTAAGGATTTCTTTATTTGAAAGAATGACAGAGAAGGATAGAGACAGGGAGAGATCCTCCAAGTGTGGCTGGTTCATTCCTCAAATGATAACAGCCAGGGCTAGGCTTGGTTGAAGCCAAGAGTCAGAAATTCCGCCCAGCTCTCCCACATGGATGGCAGGGACCCAAACACCTGAGCCATCATCTGCAAGTCACATTAGCGGGAGCTGTATCATAAATGGAGTAGCTACGATTGAAACTGGCACTCCAATGTGGGATGCACGCCCATCTCCAGGATCATATTTTACATCTGACATTTCTTTTTAGTCTCTTTTAAATCTTACCCTTCATTTTTCTTGACCTTCACACTTTTTGAAGAGTATTAGGTCAGTTATTTTTTAGAATGACCTTCAGTTTAGGTTTAATTGATGGTTCCTCATGATTAGGTTCAGTGTGTGCATTTTTGGAAAGAATACCATAAAAGAAATGTTGTGTCTTTTTGAGTGCATACTATCAGGAGACACATGATTTAGTTTCTCCCAATATTGGTGGTATTAACTTTGTTCCTTGGCTATGGTGTGTTTATTAGGTTTATTCACTGTAGTTACTGTCCCCCACTGTTATTAGTAATATGTAGGAATACTTTGAGACCGTGTTTCTCATTAAATACTTTGTTTCATCCACCAGTTTTAGCATTCACTACTTTTTCTTTTTTTAAAGATTTGTTTATTTGAAAGGCAAAGTTACAGAAAGAGAGGATAGAAAGACCTTCCATCTGCTCGTTCATACCCAAATAGCTGCAACAGCTGGGGCCGGGCCAGGCCCAAACCAGAAGCTTCACCCAGGTCTCCCACATGGGTTCAGGGGCCCCAGCACTGGGACCATCCTCCGCTGCCCTCCCAGGCTCATTTGCAGGGGGCTGGATTGGAGGTGGAGCAGCAAGGACTCAAACTGGCACCCATACGGGACGCTGGTGTTACAGGGACAGCTCAACCCGCTACATCAAAATTCTGGCCTCCATTCACTACATTTTCTAACTCCATCATTCTTTCCCTATAATCATCTCTCAGTATCCATGGAGAATTGATTCTAGGACCTCCCAGAGATGCTCAAGTCCATGTACATCCTTTCACATACTTTAAATCATCTCAAAGTCACTACAATGTAATCACTATATAAATGGTTGTCACACTACTGTTTAGGAAATGATGGTAAGTAAGTTTGTACACACTCTTTTGTAGGAACAATTGTTTTTCTGAATATTTTCAATCTGCAGTTAGCTGAATCCACAGATGCAGAACTCACAGATACAGAACCCATGGATACAGAAGACTGACTCTATATTAGCTGACATGCTACTTTAAGGAAAAACTTTCCCTTTTCCTCCATATATTATTACTACTATAACTCAAATTTTTTATTTTGATGAGTTAAAAATCCATTATTATCCTGAGGTCAGCACTGTGGCACAGCAGGTGAAGCCACCACCTACAACGCCAGCTTATTTATTTGGATGCCAGTTCCTGTCCTGGATGCTCCACCCCTGATCCAACTACCTGGCGATGTCCTGGAAAAAAGCAGCGGAAGATGATCCAAGCACTCAGGCCCCCGCTACCCACATGGGAAACCCATTTGAAGCTCCTGGCTCCTAGCTTTGGCTTGGCCCATCCCTGGCCATTCTAGCCATCTGGAAAGTGAACTGTCAGACAGAGGATGTCTCTAACTTTCAAATAAATGAATAAATATTTAAAAAAAGTCTATTACTATCCTATATTTCAATGCTAAAATTATCTCAGAGTGGACTGTAGGAGTCTCTTCAAATTAGCTCTTGTACTCATTTTGCACTCCCTTATTTTCTGATGCAGTAAGGTGTTTCCCATTGTGTGTTCTTCTACTATAATCATTCACCTTTTTCTTCAACTGATTTTTGAATATTGATTTCTTCCTGTGACTGTTACTTCATTTTGTTGAATTCTTTTAGTTGTTTGTAGATTACTAAGTAAATAATCATGTTATCTGTAAATAGAAATAGTTTTTACTTCTTTCTTTCTCTAATCCTTCTACTTTTTACTTCTGCTTGCCTTATTATATTGGCTAGGACCTCTAGATCAGTATCACAGAGCAGTAGTTAGAGCAGCTGCCCTTTACTTGTACTGATCTTAAGTGAAAACATTAAATATTTCATGATTAAATTTGATGTTACCAGGCAGGCATTGTGGCTTAATGAGTTTAGTCAGCATTGGGATGCCTGTATCCCATGTCGGAGTACCAGCTGGAGTCCTGGCTATTCCACCTCTGATCCAGTTCCCTGCCAGTGCTCCTGAGAAGCAGCAGATGATGGCTCAAGGACTTGTGTCCCTGTTTCCCACGTGGGAAATCCAGATGGGATTCCTGGCTGCTGACCCAGCCCCGGCCACTGCGACCACCTGGGGAGTGAACCAACAGATGGAAGATCTCTCTTTTTCCCTGTCTCTCCCTCTCTCTGTCTTTCAAACAAAGAAAAAATCTCCAACCAATTTTTTTGATGTTAGTCATAGCTTCATAAATGTTCTTTATCAGACACTATTCTTGTTTATGTGATCCCTTTGGTTTTTAGTCCTATCATTATGATCAATTGTGAACAGAAATTGATCACTGGGACTAGTGAGATGGCATTGGTACATGCCACCTTGATGGGATTGAATTGGAATCCTCTGGTATGTTTCTAACTCTACTGTTTGAGGTAAGTCAGTCAATCCACATATTTTGAATTCTGGAACCTCAAACAGGAAAAACCTATTCCATCCTCACTTTCCCACTCCCAATTAAAACTAGTATGACTTTCATACTGTGAAAAGAATTTCATGATAAAGCTAATAAACTAGAATCACTCACATCACTAACTTTCATATATATACATAAACACTTTAAGTGGCTGCAAAATATCCATGTTTTATGGATAAACCATTACTTTTTTACTTTGTGATTTCTATATGAGTAGATGGGAGTAGAGAATAATATAATGTTATACGAAGTTACAAACATACATCTAAGTACTTCAAAAACCTCAGAGCTTCCTTCACCCTGTTCCCAAAGAGAACAAATGCTTTTCAGAAACCCTTAGCAACTGAAATTAGTATTAGCCCAACTTCCTGATATCAAGGATATATATTCTAAGGAACAAAGCAATTCAAGTATACTTTGATATGTAATAAATTCTTTTTCTTACCATTCAGAACTGTTCTTAGTTTGTCCCTTGTCTTCATCTGAAGTAGACATGTTACAAGTGTGAGTTTATGTAGGCCTGCTCCAGTAGTCTGATAGTGTGACCAGTAGTGTGGTTACTGGTCATGTACAGAACCCCAGTAACTCCAGTTTTGCCACTACTAGAGAGATCTTTGCAAATGAAGAAAATGAGTAGTGCAGTAGAAATCTGGGTAGCTCAAGTGAAAAAAAGAAAAAGGAAAAAACTACAGTGATAGAGTTCAAGTGAAAGGAGTCTGATTAGAGTAAGCACAACAAAACACAGGGCTATCGTCACAAGCTAGCAGGCTTATAAGGGTCTTGGTGGTAATTTATTTTCCCCTTTCTGCTTTACTGTAGGCTATCATTCCAAAACTTTTCTTGATAAGAAATTACTTTGATTCCTCTAGTTTTATTCCTCTAGCTATTGGGGTGGGACTGCTAAATCAAAGAAATCACTAGTGGAACAGGGAGTTTAGGTAGCAACAGCACTTAAAGTCTTTCCAAGTAAACAGCAGGGAAGTAAGCTACATCTCAAGGCCTTAGTCAGTTTAAGACATATTAACTGAACACCAGCCATGGATATGGTTCAGTAATGGAGCCCATGGTACTTGGCTGCTGTGCTTCCTAAAAGCAGTGGTGGACAGCTTATGGGATATAACAAGAAGATTGGTTGTGGCCGGTGTGGCGGCTCACTAGGCTAATCCTCCGCCTTGCGGCGCCAGCACACCAGGTTCTAGTCCCGGTCGGGGTGTTGGATTCTGTCCCGGTTGCCCCTCTTCCAGGCCAGCTCTCTGATGTGGCCCGGGAGTGCAGTGGAGGATGGCACAAGTAGTTGGGCCCTGCACCCCATGGGAGACCAGGATAAGTACCTGGCTCCTGCCATCGGATCAGTGCGTTGCACCGGCGGCAGCGCTGGCCACGGTGGCCATTGGAGGGTGAACCAATCGCAAAGGAAGAACTTTCTCTCTGTCTCTCTCTCTCACTGTCCACTCTGCCTGTCAAAAAAAAAAAAAAGAAGAAGAAGAAGAAGATTGATTGCAACACTAACCCAAAGGTAGTTGACTTCATTATAGCTTAAAATTGTAGCACTTTGGGCTTCAGATTATTCCACTTCTTCCTCAGTTCAGATCTGGTGCTATCAGAAGCAAAGATGTAGTTGATGGATTCATACGATAAATCCCACACCTGAGACTGGGTCAAATTAAATGTTTCAGCTTCCAGCCGGTACTCTTGAGAAAGGTATGTTGCAAAAACACCTTTATCATCAGTACAGGTCACAGAAGGATGTGCAATGCTGTACCAGAATCCGAAATGATGCTGGTCATAAGATGGAACTGTCTGACTTTTGATGTTTGAGGTCAAACACAGTTGCAGAGTTATCCGATGTTGCCTCACAAAGTCCACCAGATCCAGGGATCCTCCCTCAGAAGAGTTGAGGAAAGTTCCATGCCCAATTCTGTCAGGAAGTAGGTCCAGGAACATTTGGGTTTCTTTTCCTTGGTTTGGGATCTCTGAAAGATGCAACGCCAACTTCAGACCTGCATTTTTAGCTTCTAAAAGAGGTTCCAAGAAGTCTTCTGCTCGTCCTATAGTAGGGTCTCCACTAAGGTCAAGGCCAAGAACTACATCCTCAGCAGAAAGGAAGAACTCCTCCGCAAGTTTAACAGTCTCCTTGGCAACTGAAGGGCCGCCTCTTCTGCCGATTGCTATCAAATACCTAACATTGATGTCTAAGTTTTCTTGTTTGAACTGTTTTATACCCTCAAGTATAGATTCCACATAACTCTTTTTAGTCATTCCAATAGCATTTTCTCTTCTGGGAGTGCTCCTTAGTTCCAGGTATGTGACACCATCATCCGAAAATTCTTTAATGACATCTTTTGTGATCATTAGAATATCTTCAGGACTAGTAGTAAGCTGATGAATTATCTGAAACATCTGGAAACATTCTTCAAGAGTTCTTTTCTTTCCTTTATCAATCATAGTCATCTCATCGTGGATTTTAAAGTCTGGCTTCTTGGCTATTAACTTCTTCATGGTATTAGAACTAATGGATCCATTCAAGTGGGCATGAAGTTCCACTTTTGGTAGTTCCAAGTAAAAGTCTGTCTTCCATGACTGTTGCTGTTCCTCCACCTCCACCATGATTGCAGTAGGGAAAAAATGGTTCTACTCCACTCTTACTCTTGGTGTGCAAAATACAGTGTATTTCAATCAGTAAATTCTGTGGTCCTGAATTTTCTTCAGATTATTTCACTTCCACATATTTTGATGAGATGAGCTCACTAGGTAGGTCTGGGCTCAGCTTCACCTGGAGATTTCGCAACTATGAGGCTCTAAACATGTTTTCTCTTCAGACTGAAAAGCTGGTACAGAAAAATGACAAGCGGTGCTCCCCTAACACACATGTCACAGGGGTAGCAGGCTGTCTTCCCGGCAGAACCAAAAAATGTCAATTGCCCTCATATTTTAGCACAAGCTACCCCTTCCTGAGCTCATTGGCACCACCGGATCAAGTATTTTGATTCATACCACCTATATAAGAGATCTGGATTGGGTTCCTGACTTCTGGTTTCAACAGGTTCATTCCCAGTTCTTTTGCACAAATGGGAAATGAACTAGTGTAAGAGAGTTCTGCTTCTGTCTTCTCTCTACATGGCTCCGTCTCTCCATTTGCCTCTCAGATAATAAAGAGCAAGGAAGACAACAAATTTGCCTCACTTAAATTGCATGCATTCTTACAAAATTTCCATTAAGAATGTATACTTAAATATAGACAAAGATGCTTAGTGTTTCAAAGGAATCCATTTGGAAACAGTACTTAGAAATTCAATATAGGGGCAGAGCCAAGATGGCAGAATAGGGAGGGCGTGCAACAATAGTCCGGGAAAATTTAGTTTAATAAAAGTGGAGTTACGGTAGCCTCAGAAAAATGATCAGGAAAAAATTGCAGAGGAAACTCTTCCAGATCTAGTGGCTGTGACTCGGAGGACCTACTGGGAGAACAAGGTCGCCCACCATGCAGAAACCAAGCCGCGGGAGCCGCAGGGTCTGCGTGCCAGTGCAGGAAGGGGAGTGGATGTCACACAGACACCAGCGGCGAGAGTTGGGATACCCAGGGCTCCGAGTCCACACATTGGCGCTGGAAGGGGAGGTGAGCTCAGTAACCCAAGACATTGGCGGGGAAACGGCGCTCAGAATCTAGAGGGGAGTGGGAAAGTTTAGCAGTCTGACTACAGGAGAGAAGGAAAAAAGGTGGGGGGGTACTGTTAGGGATGAGTTTCTCTCTCCACCAACCTTGCAAAGGTGAGCAAGAGACAAACAGCAGGCCCCCATTCTGGATTTACATAACAACAGGGGAGAGCTAAGGAACTGAGTCACTACAATTCAGTAGCCTAGGCAACCCAGTGGGAGTCCAGAGGAGAAACAGAGCCTGCACAGACTCTTTGGGTAGAAGCCAGAGGCCAGAAGCTAAATACCATAAATTCTGCACAGCCGTACGGTGCAGTATTACTTACCTCCTGAATAAATAAATTAAATAAATAAAGAGAGAGAGAGAGAGAGAGAGAGATTTACCACACATAACCTGAGGGTGTCACCTTTGCACACCTGCAACCCGGAAGAACCAAGCAGAGCTCTCAGGCCACACCCATCTCAAGCCTCCAAGGCTCCTCCAACAGCAGGCAGTCCACTTAACACAGACATAGTATAAAATTTAAAAAAAATAAAAAAAATGCACAGTGACGAAAGAAGAATTAACTATGCCAAGCAACAAACACAAATATCGAGGGAACAAGATCAACGAAGACACTATGATGTCTCCAAATAAACAAAACACCCCAAGCCAAGATTATGAAGATGATGAGATAGAAGAAATGCAAGATACGGATTTCAAAAAATTTATGATAACATTTATAAGTTTTCAAAAGCAAATCCTTGAACTACAGAAATCCTTATTGGACAGGATTGAAAATCTCTCTAGTGAAAATGAAATTTTAAGGAAGAATCAAAATGAAACACAGAAACTAGTAGAACAGGAAAGTGTGATAGTGAAGAGAAATCAAAATGAAAAGAAGAGCTCAATAGATCAAATGACAAACACATTAGAGAGCCTTAAAAACAGAATGGGTGAAGCAGAAGAGAGAATATCGGACTTAGAAGACAGAGCACAGGAAAACATACAGTCAAACCAAAGAAAAGAAGAGGAAATTAGAAATCTAAAAAAAAAATTGTTGGGAATCTACAGGATACTATTAAAAAAACCAACATTCGAGTTCTAGGAGTTCCTGAAGGCATGGAGAGGGAGAAAGGATAAGAACACCTTTTTAGTGAGATACTAGCAGAGAACTTCCCAGGTTTGGAGAAGGACAGAGACATCCTAGTACAGGAAGCTCATAGAACCCCCAATAAACATGACCAAAAGAGATCCTCACCACGACACGTGGTAATTAAACTTACCACAGTGAAACATAAAGAAAAGGTCCTAAAATGTGCAAGAGAGAAATGTCAGATTACTCTCAGAGGATCTCCTATTAGACTTACAGCAGACTTCTCATCAGAAACACTGCAGGCTAGGAGGGAATGGCGAGACATAGCACAGGTGCTAAGAGAGAAAAATTGCCAGCCCAGAATATTATATCCTGCTAAGCCCTCATTTGTGAATGAAGGTGAAATAAAGACCTTTCATAGCAAACAGAAATTGAAAGACTTTGTGGCCACTCATCCATCCCTGCAAAAGATACTTAAAGATGTGCTACACTCAGAAACACAGAAACACGGCCATCAATATGAAAGAAGGTAAAGGAAGAAAAACCACCAGTAAAAGAGGATGGGAAGCTCAAAGCATATATTAGAAAATATCTCCGGGAAAATGGCAGGGCAAAGTCACTACGTATCAATAGTCACATTAAACATTAATGGTCTTAACTCTTCAGTTAAAAGACACCGATTGGCTGATTGGCTCAAGGAACACAAACCAACTATTTGTTGCCTACAAGAAACACATCTCTCTAACAAAGAGGCTTGCAGACTGAAAGTGAAAGGTTGGAAAAAGATATTCCATGCCAACAGAAACCAAAAAAAAGCAGGTGTAGCCATATTAATATCAGACAAAATAAACTTTAATACAAAAACTGTTAAGAGAGACAAAGAGGGACACTGTATAATGATTAAGGGTTCAATTCAACAGGAAGATGTAACTATTATAAATGTATATGCACCTAATTACAGGGCACCCGTCTATTTAAAAGATATGTTAAGGGACTTAAAGGGAGATTTAGATTCCAATACAATAGTACTGGGGGACTTCAATACTCCACTCTCAGAAATAGACAGATCATCTGGACAGAAGATCAACAAGGAAACAGCAGATTTAATTGACACTATTGCCCAAATGGATCTAACAGATATCTACAGAACTTTCAATCCTACATCTAAAGACTTCACATTCTTCTCAGCAGTGCATGCAACCTTCTCTAGGATTGATCACATACTAGGCCATAAAGCAAGTCTCAGCAAATTCAAAAGAATTAGAATCAGACCATGCAGCTTCTCAGTCCACAGCAGAATGAAGCTGGAAATTAGCAACTCAGGAAACCGCAGAAAGTATGCAAACACATGGAGACTGAAAAACATGCTCCTGAATGAACACTGGGTTATTCAAGAAATCAAAAGAGAAATCAAAAACTTTTGGAAGTAAATGAGGATAACAACCCAACATATCAAAACTTATGGGATACGGCAAAAGCAGTATTGAGAGGCAAGTTATAGCAATAGGTGCCTATATCAAGAAATTGGAAAGGTACCAAATAAATGAGCTTTCAGTGCATCTCAAGGACCTAGAAAAACTGCAGCACACCAAATCCAAATCTAGTAGGAGAAGAGAAATAATTAAAATCAGAGAAGAGATTAACAGGATTGAATAAAAAAAAATTGCAAAAAAATCAGCCAAGCGAAGAGCTGGTTCTTTGAAAAAAATAAACAAAATTGACACCCCATTGGCCCAACTAACTAAAAAAAGAAGAGAAAAGACCCAAATCAATAAAATCAGAGATGAAAAAGGAAACGTAACAACAGACACTACAGAAATAAAAAGCATCATCAGAAATTACTACAAGGACTTCTATGCCAGGAAACAGGAAAATCTATCAGAAATGGATAGATTCCTGGACACATGCAATCTACCAAAATTGAACCATGAAGACATAGAAAACCTAAATAGACCCATAACTGAAACAGAAATTGAAACAGTAATAAAGGCCCTCCCAACAAAGAAAAGCCCAGGACCAGATGGATTCACTGCTGAATTCTACCAGACATTTAAAGAAGAACTAATCCTATTTCCTCTCAAACTATTCAGAACAATCGAAAAAGAGGGATTCCTCCCAAATTCTTTCTATGAAGCCAGCATCACCTTAATCCCTAAGCCAGAGAAAGATGCAGCACTGAAAGAAAATTATAGACCAATAATATCCCTGATAAACATAGATGCAAAAATCCTCAATAAAATTCTCGCCAATAGAATACAACACATCAGAAAAATCATCCACCCAGACCAAGTGGGATTTATCCCTGTTACGCAGGGATAGTTCAACATTCGCAAATCAATCACTGTGATTCACCACATTAACAGACTGCAAAAGAAAAACCATATGATTATCTCAATAGATGCAGAGAAAGCATTCGATAAAATTCAGAACCCTTTCATGATGAAAACTCTAAGCAAATTGGGTATAGAAGGAACATTCCTCAATATAATCAAAGCAATTTATGAAAAACCCACGGCCAGCATCCTATTGAATAGGGAAAAGTTGGAAGCATTTCCACTGAGCTCTGGCACCAGACAGGGATGCCCACTCTCACCACTGCTATTTAACATAGTTCTGGAAGTTTTAGCCAGAGCCATCAGACAAGAAAAAGAAATTAAAGGAATACAAATTGAGAAGGAAGAAGTCAAACTTTCCCTCTTTGCAGACGATATGATTCTTTACTTAGAGGATCCAAAGAACTCTACTAAGAGACTATTGGAACTCATAGAGGAGTTTGGCAAAGTGGCAGGAAATAAAATCAATGCACAAAAATCAACAGCCTTTGTATACACAAGCAATGCCACGGCTGAGAAAGAACTTCTAAGATCAATCCCACACACAATAGCTACAAAAACAATCAAATACCTTGGAATAAACTTAACCAAGGACGTTAAAGATCTATACGATGAGAATTACAAAATCTTAAAGAAGAAAATACAAGAGGATACCAAAAAATGGAAAAATCTTCCATGCTGATGGATTGCAATAATCAACATCATCCAAATGTCCATTCTCCCAAAAGCAAGCTATAGAATCAATGTGATACCAATCAAAAGACCAAAGACGTTCTTCTCAGATCTGGAAAAAATGATGCTGAATTTCAGTGGAGGCATAGGAGACCTCGAATAGCTAAAGCAATCTTGTACAACAAAAACAAAGCCAGAGGCATCACAATACCAGATTTCAGGACATACTACAGGGAAGTTGTAATCAAAACAGCATGGTACTGGTACAGAAACAGATGGATAGAACAATGGAACAGAATAGAAACACCAGAAATCAACCCAAACATCTACAGCCAACTCATATTTGATCAAGGATCCAAAACCAATCCCTGGAGTAAGGACAGTCTATTCAATAAATGGTGCTGGGAAAACTGGATTTCCACGTGCAGAATCATGAAGCAAGACCCCTACCTTACACCTTACACAAAAATCCACTCAACGTGGATTAAAGACCTAAATCTACAACCTGACACCATCAAATTATTAGAGAACATTGGAAAAACCCTGCAAGATATTGGCACAGGCAAAGAGTTTCTGGAAAAGACCCGGTAAGCACAGGCAGTCAAAGCCAAAATCAACTATTGGGATTGCATCAAATTGAGAAGTTTCTGTACTGCAAAAGAAACAGTCAGGAGAGTGAAGAGACAACAGACAGAATGGGAAAAAATATTTGCAAACTATGCAACAGATAAAGGGTAAATAACCAGAATCTACCAAGAGATCAAAAACTCCACAAAAACAAAACAAACAACCCACTTAAGAGATGGGCCAAGGACCTCAATGGACATTTTTCAAAAGAGGACATCCAAATGGCCAACAGGCACATGAAAAAACGTTCAAGATCACTAGCAATCAGGGAAATGCAAATCAAAACCCCAGTGACGTTTCACCTCACCCCGGTTAGAATGGCTCACATACAGAAATCTACCAACAACAGATGCTGGTGAGGATGTGGGGAAAAAGGGACACTAACCCACTGTTGGTGGGAATGCAAACTGGTCAAGCCACTATGGAAGTCAGTCTGGAGATTCCTCAGAAACCTGAAGATAACCCTACCGTTCGACCCAGCCATCCCACTCCTTGGAATTTACCCAAAGGAATTTAAATTGGCAAACAAAAAAGCGGTCTGCACCCTAATGTTTATTGCAGCACAATTCACAATAGCCAAGACCTGGAACCAACCTAAATGCCCATCAACGGTAGACTGGATAAAGAAATTATAGGATATGTACTCTTTATTATACTATACGGCAGTAAGAAACAATGAAATCCAGTCATTTGCAACAAAATGGAGGAATCTGGAACACATCATGCTGAGTGAAATAAGCCAGTCCCAAAGGGACAAATATCATATGTTCACCAATCAGTGACAACTGACTGAACACCAAAAAGGAAACCTGTTGAAGTGAAATGGACACTATGAGAAATGGTGACTTGATCAGCATAGCCCTGACTGTTAATGAACAACTTAATACATTATCCCTCTTAGTAGTTTTTTGTCTGTTCTACTTAATACTACTGGTTTAATTCTGTAATTAATACACAGTTATTCTTAAGTGTTGAAATTTAACTGAAATGTGATCCCTGTTAAACATAAGAGTGGGAATAACAGAGGGAAGAGATGTACAATTTGGGACATGCTCAAGCTGACTTGCCCCAAATGGTAGAGTTAGAAACATACCAGGGGGCTCCAATTCAATCCCATCAAGGTGGCATGTACCAATGCCATCTCACTAGTCCAAGTGATCAATTTCAGTTCACAATTGATCATAATGAAAGGGCTAAGAGTCAAAGGGATCACATAAACAAGTCTATTGCCTGCTAATACTAACCGATACAATAAATAAAGGAGAGAGTGATCCAACATGGGAAGCGAGATACACAGCAGACTCATAGAGTGGCAGATGTCCTAAACAGCACTCTGGCCTCAGAATCAGCCCTAAAGGCATTCCGATCTGGCTGAAAAGCCCATGAGAGTATTTCAGGCATGGAAAGCCAAGACACTCTGGCAAAAAAAAACCAAAACAAAACAAAACAAAAAAACACCTAAATGAAAGATCTCTGTGAGTGAGATCCCAGTGGAAAGAACAGGTCTTCAAAGAAGGAGGTACCTTTCTCTGAAGGAGGAGAGAACCTCCACTTTGACTATGACCTTGTCTAAACAAGATAAGAGTCAGAGAACTCAAAAGGCTTCCATAGCCTTTGAAACTCATGACTGGAGCATAGGGAGATTACTGATGCCATAAACAGGAGTGTCAATTTGTAAAGTCAACAGCAGGAGTCACTGTGCACTTACTCCGCATGTAGGATCTCTGTCCTTAATGTGCTGTACATTGATGCTTAATGCTATAACGAGTACTCAAACAGTATATTTCTTTTTTTTTTTTTTTGACAGGCAGAGTGGACAGTGAGAGAGAGAGACAGAGAGAAAGGTCTTCCTTTTGCCGTTGGTTCACTCTCCAATGGCCGCCGCTGCAGCCGGCGCACCGCGCTGATCCTGGCAGGAGCCAGGAGCCAGGTGCTTTTCCTGGTCTCCCATGGGGTGCAGGGCCCAAGCACCTGGGCCATCCTCCACTGCACTCCCTGGCCATAGCAGAGAGCTGGCCTGGAAGAGGGGCAACCGGGACAGAATCCGGCGCCCCAACCGGGACTAGAACCCGGTGTGCCGGCGCCGCAAGGTGGAGGATTAGCCTATTGAGCCATGGCGCCGGCTTCAAACAGTATATTTCAATTTGTGTTTCTATTTGGGTGCAAACTCTTGAAATCTTTACTTAATGTATACTAAACTGAACTTCTGTGAAAAAAAAAAAGAAATTATCAATTCCCAACTTGACTCTCACTGGGATTAAACATGACAATAGGTCTGATCTGATTTCATCATCATTTAAAAAAATCATCTATTATTTTTCACTTTATGTTTCTGTGTGGGAGCAAACTGTTGAAATCTTTACTTAATGTATGCTAAACTGATCTTCTGTATATAAAGTATTGAAAATGAATCTTGATGTGAATGGAAGGGGAGAGGGAGTGGGAAAGGGGGGGGTTGCGGGTGGGAGGGACGTTATGGGGGGGAAGCCATTGTAATCCATAAGCTTACTTTGGAAATTTATATTCATTAAATAAAAGTTAAAAAAAATTCAATATAAATATGTTTTGGTAATGAATATGGTCAAGATATCTTGTAACTCCCTTCAGGCGTATGTAATGTAGATAGGGCATAAAGCCTATCCATTCTCTGGTAACGTTAAAAATGTAAATCTAGTACCTATTAATATGCATATAATTATTAATAAACAAAGCCTTAGTAATATGTATTTCACTGCTTACAGAAGTTGTATAGTGAATACACTAAATGTAAGGAAGGAAGTCAGTGTAGGGAAATGTCAGTCAGATTTTTAAAGCTATGCATATCTATGGGATACCATATGATGTTTCATTACATGTATCCATCCATGTTGGTGCATTTAAGTTAACACAATGGACTCCAGTTTCCAGCGTTTTGCTGCAAAGACAAAACTTCATCCCTTTTATGACTGAGTAGTATTCCAGTGTGTTTATGTACCATATGTTCTTTTTCCATTCATTTGAAAATGAAACTCCATTGATTCCATATTTAGCTACTATGAATAGTGCTGTAACTCTCTGATACAATTATTTTATGTCTTTTAGATATTTACCCAATAGTGGGATTTCTGGATCCTAATTATAAAGAAATTGTCAAAATTTATTCTGAATCTCTGCTAAATGCATAGATAGGAATTATATATTACTATAGTGCTAATAATTTTGTGACTATTTTAAAATTTAATTTATGTAAGTGATGTTGCATATCTTTTCATTTGATTATTGCTTATAGCCCTTGCCTATTTTTCTGCTGGATTATGGTATTTTTAATTTTCATTTGTTTAACTTTTACAAATTAGTAGAACCATTAAGCCTTTGACTATGATGTAAGTTAACAATCTTATTTCCAAAATATACTTATTAAATTAAAAACAAAAAGATATTCTGACAGTTTTCCATAGTTGCTAAATAATTTACATTACCACAGATATGTGTGAGTTTCCAATTCACCACATCCTTGCTTGCATTTATACTTTCTGTCTCTTTAATGATAGCATTTGAACAGCATTGAGGTGATATCTCATTGTGGTTTCCATTTGAATTTCTATTTTGACCAGTGAGCATTTTTCATGTGTTTCTTGGGGATGTGTATATCTTCTCTTGAGAACTGTCTGCTCATGTCCTTTGCCCATTTCTTCCCTGGATTATTTTTGCTCATGAGTTTTTGTTTCCCATATATTCTTAATCATTTCTTTGGTAAGTAGCTTGTAAATATTCTCTCCCATTTTGTTAGATGTGTCACTTCCTTTGCTATGAAGTAGTATCTGAATGTAATATAATTTAATTTATCTAGTTTTGTATTCCTTGCCTGTGCCATTTTGTCATTGTATTCACATATTCTTTGTCTACATCAATATTTTGAAGTTTGTTTCCATAATTATCTTCTAGTAATTTTATAGTTTCATGTTTTATCTTTAGGTCTTTATTCATTGTGAGTTGATTTTTGTATATGGTGAGAAGTATGCATTTTATTTTTTACATCTGTATAGCCAGTTTTGACAGATCATTTGTTGAATGGATTATCCTTTTCCCAATGTCTGTTTTTGACACCTGCATCAAACATAAATAGGATGCATGTGTATGGCTTGATTTCAGCATTATCTAATCTGTCCCATTTATCCTTGTGTTGGTTTTTATGCCAGTATGATGCTGCTTCAATTATTGAAGTTTTGAAATCTGGTACTGTGATGCCTCCAGTTCTATCTTTTCACTTGGGTTCTGTATCTTTTGTGATTCCACATAAATTTAGGATTTTTTGTAATTCTGTAGAGAATCCCATTGATATTTTGATGGAGAGTCATTATATCTGTATATTGCTTTAGACTGTATTGACATCTCAACACTACTAGTTCTTCCAGTTCATGAACAAAAATCTTTCCTTTTTTCTGTGACCCTGATGATACCTTTCACTGATGTTTTATAATCTTAAATATCTTTCACCTTCCAAAATTATTTCTTAATATTTAAATTTTTGTATCTATTGTGAAGAGAATTTCAGAGAAAAAGTCATTATGTAATAATGCAAAAGATCAATGAAATGAAGAAGTATTATTTTGAAAAATAACAAAATTGATACATCCATGGTTTAAATAACCACAAAAGGGAGAAGAACAACATTAACAAAATCAGAGATGAAAAAAGAGATGTTGGGATTGGTACTGTGGCACAGCAGGTAAAGTTGCAGCCTGAAGTGCTGGTATCCCATGTGGGCACTGGTTGGAGCCCCGGATGCTCCACTTATGATCCAGTAGAAGGTGGCCCAAGTCCTTGGGCCCCTGCACATGCATGGGAGACCCAGAAGAAGATCTTGGCTCCTGGCTTTGGATGGGCCCAGCTCCAGCCATTGTGGCCATTTAGGGAGTGAACCAACATATGGAATCCCCCTCTCTCTCTCTCTCTCTCTGCTTCTCCTTTTCCATCTGTGTAATTCTGAATTTAAAACAAATAAATATTTAAAAAAGAAAAAAGAGATGTTAAAACAGAGACCACAGAAATAAAAAGAATCATCAGGAATTACTGCAAACAACTATATGTCAACAAATCAGAAAATCTACAAGAAATGCATAGATTTCTACAAGCATACAATCTATCAAAATTGAGTCATGAAGACAAAAATCTTAAATCAGCCAATAAACAAGATGGAGACTGAATTAGTAATAAAGACCCTCCCAACATAGAAAAGCCCAGGGCCATATGATTTCACTGCTGAACTCCACAAAACTTTTAAAGAACAAATTCTAATTCTGAAATCTTCACAACAATTGAAATGAGGCCAGCATCACCTTAAGTCTAAGACAAGAAAAAGATACAACAAAGAAAGAGAACTATAGACCAATATCCCTGATGAACATAGATGCAAAAATCCTCTATTACATATTAGCTAATCGAATCCAACAACACATTAAATGATCATCCACCTAGACAAGTGGTATTTATCTCTGGTGTACAGGGATGTTTCAACATATGCAAGTTAATAAATGTGATACATCACATTAACAAACTGAAAAATAAAAATCATGATTATCTCAACACGTGCAAAGAAAGCATTTGATAAACTACATCTTATTATTATAAAAACCTTAAGCAAATTGGATACAGAAACATTCATTTCTCAACACAATCAAAGAAATATATGACAAACCTACAGCCAGCATTATACTGAATGAGGAAAAGTTGGAAGCAGTGGGGTCCATAACCAGACAAGGATACCCACTTTCACAAGTGCTATTCAGTATAGTCCTGGAAGTTTTAACCAGAGCCACTAAGCAAAAAGAAAAAGAAAGAAATCAATGATATACAATTTGGAAAGGAGGAAATCAAATTCTCCTTGTTTGTAGATAGCATGATCTTATATATAAAGGAACCAAAATATTCCACTGAAGAAAACTGGAACTCATAAGAGAATTTGGTGAAGTTACAGGATATAAAAGCAATACAAAAAATCAGTAGTCTTTATATACTCAGACAATGCCATGACTGAGAAAGAACTTGTAAATTCAGTACAACTCACAATAACTACCAAAAATCTAAATACCTTGGAATAAATTTAATCAAGTGTTTGAAATATCTCTACAATCAAAATTACAAAACATTAAAGAAATAAGAGAAAGCACAAAATATTTTTAAAAATCCATGTTTGTGGATTGGAATAAATAATATACTCAAAATGTCCATACTACCCAAGGCAATTTATGGATTTCAATGCAATCCTAATAAAAATGCCAATGATATTCTCATATCTAGAAAAAAATGCTGCCAAAATTCACATGGAAGCACAAAACACCTGGAAAGACTAATGCATTCTTAAACAACAAAAACAAAGCCAGAGGCATCACAATACCTGATTTTAAGACATACTATGAGACAGTTACAATCAAATAGCTTGGTGCTGGAAAAAAAAAAGACATGAAGACCAATGGAACAGAATAGAAACCCAGAAATTCATCCATGCATCTACACCCAATTTTGACAAAGGAGCTAAATCTTTGACAATGGAGATAAAATCAATCCCTAGAGAAAGGACAGTCTCTTCAACAAATGGTGCTGGGAAAATTGGATCTCCACATGCAGAAGTATGAAATATGACACTTACACAAAAGTCAACTCAAAGTGGATCAAAGATCTACATCTATGACCTGATATAATCAAATTAGTAGAGGAAAACAATGGGGAAACTGCAAGACACTGACATAGGCAAAGAACTCTTGGAAAAGACCCTATAGTATAGTCAATCAAAGTCCAAATAGACAAATGGGATTACATCAAGCTGAGAAGCTTTTTCACTGTAAAATACTCAACACATTGAAGAAGCAACTGAGAGAAAGAGAGAAAATATTTGTGAGCTATGAAACTGATAATTAATATCCAGAACCTATAATGAGCCCAAGAATCTCAAAAACAATAAAACAAAATAATCTAGTTAAGAAATGGGTAAAGGACATGAACAGGCATTTTTTTTCAAAGGATGAAATATAAATGCCAACAGACAAATGAAACAATGCTCAGGATCAGTAGTCATCAGGGAAATTTAAACAAAAACCACATTAGGCTTTTCCTCACCCAGTTCCAATTGTAATCATCCAAAAATCAGAAAAATAATAAATTCTAGTGAAGATGTAGTAAAATGTTACCTTAAACACTGTTGGTGGTAATGTAAACTAGCAAAATCATTATGGAAGACAATAGGGGGATTCTTCAGAAATCTGAAAATAGATCTACCATATGACTCAGTCATCCATCTCCTGGGAATTTACCCAAATAAAATGAAACCACCATATGAATGAACCCTCATGTTCATTTCAGATCAATCCACAAATAGCTAACACATGGAATCAACCCAAATGTCCATCAATTGATGACTCAATGAAGAAAATGTGGAGGCCAGAGATGCACTGTAGCAAGTTAAGCCAGATCTGCAGTGCTGGCATCCCATGTGGGCACCTGTTCAAGGTCTGGATGCTCCACTTCTAATCCAGCTCTTTGCTAATGCACGTGGGAAAACAGTGGAAAATGCCTTGTGTTCTTGGGCTCCAGAATCCATGTGGCAGACTTGGGAAGAAGCTCCCAGCTCCAGTCTGGCCCAGCCCTGGCTGCTGTGGCCATTTGAGGAGTGAACTGGCAGAAGGCAGAAGGAAGATATTCTCTCTCTCTCTCTCTCTCTCTCTCTCTCTCTCTCTCTCTCCTTCCCTCACTCTCTATAATTCTAACTTTCAAATAAATAAATCTTCAAAAAAGAATTTTTAGTATATATACATGATTGACTACTACTCAGCCTTAAAAAATAATGAAACCCTGTCTTGAAAATGAATGGATGCAACTGGAAATAATTATGCTTAGTGAAATCAGCCAGTATCTCAAAGACAAATACTATATGTTTTCTCTGATATGTAATAGATATTGTAAAGCACAAAAATGTATAGGAATGAAATGGACATCTTGTGATTTGATGTTTTTAGCCCTCGTTTATACTTCTGTGAAACTGTGGTCTTTCTACCTTTAACTTATTATTGTTAGTGGTGCATTAAATCTGTGATTATACAATGGATTGAAATTGTGTTTTTGCAAAGATTAAAGGAAAAAAGAAGGGAAAGAAGAGCATTGGCTGATGGAGAAAAGGGAGGGAGTGAAGTACGGTTATCTCACTAGAATCATACCTCTGAAATATATTAAATCTGTTCTTTATATTAATGAAAATTAAAAAGAACTGAGAAAATATTTTAAAACAATGAAGGTAATTTTTAAAAATTATATTGAATGCATAGAAAAAGACAAAACAATAAGAAAGCAAAGTAGTCTTTGCATCATGTTTATAAAGTGTAGAATCCCCTTTTAATCTTCAGTGCTTAGGATTAAAGTCTAGTGACTATTTACTGTTACATAGGTTTTGCGACTCCCAGAAAGGAGTCTTTCAACTTGTTTAGGCATTTTTCTGTTATGCAGTGGCAGAAAATAACAAAAGGTCTTCATCCACTCACCCATGTGTCAATATCTATCCATTAATTGCTACCTAAACTTCAGTAAGTCAAAACGTTTTCAGAGTAGATTAAAAAGAGCAATATACTTCTTTAAGTTTGTATTTCTCCACCATTTGTGGAAAACCAATGACAAATGACTGTGGCTGCACTTAGAGGGATAAGGCATAATCCCAAATCTGTAAGTCCCTTAACCCCATGCTCAAATGCATTATGCAGAACAGTTTCTCTTTGTAGAATAAAAGAAAAGCATTTGTGACCTTCACATGCTACTTAAATTCACTGAGCCTCAGTTTCTGTTTTCAAAACATAAAAAGGTTATAGTTTCTACCTTACAGGGTCACTGAAAAAATTTAATGGTAGTATACCTGCCAAGTCCCTAGAACAAAATTTGCCCTTCATTAAGTGTTCAAAAATTATTAGTCATTATTTTTATTACCATAATTCATATTCACAGTTAATCATAGTAATTATAGTAATTATAGTAATTCCTCATGATAACAGGCATAGTGGCCTTGAGGGATAAAAATTAAAGTATTCTTAAATGTACAAACTATTACTGTATTTGCCAGAGTTACCCAGAGAAACAGCCAATAGAATATATCAATATATAAGTATATATATAAGAGATTTATTGTAGAAATTGGCTCAAGTGATTATTGTGGCAAAAAAAAAAATTGCAAGATGAGAACCAGGAAACCAATGATATAACTCCCAGTTCCAGGTGAAGGCCTGAGATCCTGGATGAAATCCTCTATTGAAATGGATTCTAGTTACCAAGGCCCAAGGACCAGGAGCTCTAGTGTCAGTGGACAGAAGAGGGATGTCTCAGCACAAGAGTAATGAGATAGAATTGGCTTTACCTACACCAGTTTGTTCTGTGTAGACCCTCTGTGGTTTGGACAACACTGGCCAACAATGATGACGGTGAATCTTGACTCATACTGATACAAATGTTAGTCACTTCTGGAAATACCCTCATATACATCTGGAAATAATGTTTTACCACATCCCTGAGCATCCCTTACTCATAAAATTAATCAGAATTACTAAGTGAAGATCCCTGGTCCCTAGTATTGAAAGTGCTGCTGAATTGTGTAGGTACCTCCCTAAATATGTGAAAGACCATGGAAGAAAGACAAGAGTCACATTGACAGGAAAGGTTGGCTTTCCACTCTTACAATGTTGAAAGCAGCCTGAAGAACCAAGAACATTTCAGAAGCAACATGTCAGGAAAATAAACTTGGAGGCTTTGGGGGACATAGTCTACAGTTTTGTTAGGGTCAGATCATCATTAGTGAAGTAAGCAATTTGCTGAAGTAGTCAGGTTTTCTTTTATCTTTAGAACATATGACCCAATACCAAATTACTGTTAGATTGATTTAACAGATGTATTGATATTGATATATGGGCATTTAAAAAGAGTTTGTGCTAGTGTTTCTTTCATGTCTTAGAAAAATGTATCTCTTTTGTGATACATAGCAATGTCTTATAAATTGTGATTTACATTCAATTCTAAGTCCCCCTCCCCTTTAGTCTACTTGCTAGAAAAGTCATTTTTCACATCACCAGAAATTAGTTTGGATTTTTCTAATATTTATAGGGAAAGATAATTTTTGGCTAATAGTAGTGGGTAGAAACAGAAATAAATAGTGTATTTGAGTAATATTTATGAGGCATAACTATTAGACTTGCTTAAGGTTAAGGGAAAAAGAAGTGTCAAAGATGCTTACTAGAAGTTAGAGTCGATACAATTTTGCTAAATATCCACATATATACAGCAAAATAACTAACCTGTATTAATATAAAACTGAATGAACAACAAAATATGTAAATATTGCATAGCCTATAATATATATTAAAGATTTATTTATTTTGTTTTTTAAATTTTTTATATATTTTTAAATTTTATTTAACTTATACAAGTTTCATGGAACTCATATATACAGGTTTAGGAATATAGTAATACTTCCTACACCACCCTCATTCCCAGCCATGCTCCAGACCTTCTTCTTCCTCCCTCTCCCATTCCCACTATTATCTTTTAAAAAGATCTACTTTAGTTTAATTAATGATCATAAACTTAACATTAAGTAAAAGAATTTGACAAGTGGTATGGAAACAAAAAAAAAATTCCTCAATGGAAGAAATAAGGGATGTAAACAATCATCAAATCTTACAATGTCCACTTCACTCCAATACATTACATTTTAAGTACTCTATTAGTTACCTCAGATCAGGGAAAACATATGGTGTCTCTATTTTTGGGATTGGCTTGTTTCATTAAGTATAATGATTTCTAGTTGCATCCATTTTGTTGCAAAAGACAGAATTTGATTTCAGAAATAGCTGCATAGTATTCCATAGTGTATACCTATAATGATTTCTTTATCCAGTCAACAGTTAATGGACATTTGATTTTTTTAATGAATCATAAATTTTATTTCAAAATGGAAACGTCACTAAACATGCATACACATTAAAACAATAAAATTTACAATTTCGTTAATTTTTTTCCTTTTTGCATAGGACATCATTACAATATAGAATCTATGCCATACAAAATACATACAAAGTTTTATCCGAGCAAGCCAAGGCCAGATTGGGAACTGTACACTGTAATACTTCACTGTAGTGATCCAGGAAAGACCTTCAGAAGTGTGGTGGGTGCTGGGGGGGGGGGGGAGAAGTTCCTGCAGGAAAGGAAATGTGAGCTCAATGGAAATGGTCTTGGACCCTTGCGTTCTGCCTTGGGATGCTGGCAAACAATTCCAGAGAAGCTCCACCATGGTTTGGGATGAGAAGGGGTCGCCAGTGAGGCCTGGGGATCAATGTATCCAATATACCCACACACGCAATTCCAGGTCCCCAAGGAGCCACACAGCAAGCCCCAAACCTGACAATGCATAGTCTCCCAGTGAGGAGCCTCGTGTGATGCTGGGGTCCCCAGTACTCAGCACCAGGCTGGCTTTTCTAGGGTGAGGGTAGGGAGCAAGTCCCACTCACTCACCCAGAGGCAGGCACTCTGATACAAGCATGCACGCTAGGACCAATGTCCCACTGGGACGTGGCCCTCACTCCTCTCAGGCAGCCTGGGGAGGGATCTGCCGAGTACAGTCAGCTCTGCAGAGGATGGACGTGGCGGCCTCGAAGGGGTTTGGCTCACACCCTTGGCTTCAAATGAGCCTGCAAGCATCCATCAACGGTCACCAGGCAGACGAAACCTCCAGCCCCCACCCCCCACTTCCTGTGCCCACCCCCCCCGGAATGTGTGACGTGGGTGGCAGGGGAGCAGGGGACACAACTTCTTTCTCATCCTGTTTATTCTTAAATAAAACCAAGTCTTAAAGCTAAAGAAGGGAGAGCTGAGCAGGGCCAGGCCTGGATCTCGACAGGGGTCAGCAGAAACTGAGTGTGGCCCCTCTTCCTTCAGGACATGGGGGTCCCCACTTCCTGCCAAACTCACTTTTCTGACTGATGGGGAGTGACAATGGGCAGCAGGAAGGCCAGCATGTCAGTATACGCTGGACTGTGCTTCTAGATTCTGGGGCAGACTTCTCTGGCATATGTCTAGGGCAAACACTCAAAGCCTCAAAATCAGGAGAATCAGGCACAGGCCCTGGCTCTTCTCCCGGGGGGGGCCGACCTGATTTCACATCTCGATTTTAGCTTTGGAAAAAATGGTCACCAAAATTCACACAGGAAAACTTCGGATGGCAAAAGCCATGCATGCCCTGCAAAGCATTTCTCCCTGGCTGTGAAGTGACCAACACATGAAACCCCTTCGAGCCTTCCAGCACTGTGTCTTTGATGAATGACCTTTTCCAAATGGGTTTCCAAAAAAAAAAATTTTTTTTAAATAAATACTGTCAGAAGTCAAAATGGTCAGGTAGCCTTGTAAACACAGCCACGCCTGTGGGAGCCTTGCGCTGGCTGGCACACACGCTGCCTGCCGAGATCCTGGAGCCTACAACCCTCTGGCAAGAAAGAGGCCAGGGCTCCTGAACCCACTGGGCTGGGCCGGGGGCCACCCATCTGGGACGGCTCTGCCCGTACCCATCTCTGAATCACCCTTCCCTGGTCTGAGCGAGGTCCTGGGTCGCCAGCGTGTGGATGTTTGCACCAAGAAGCTGCACCGTGGCGAATCCTGCACCTGCCCAGATGCATAGCCTCAGAATAATGTCAGGAATTAGGGGGCGGAGCGGGGGCTCTTGTACCTCCAGTGCCATGGGGAGGGAGCTGCAGCAGGATGCAGTAGGGCACCTCCAGGCCTGCATTCCATCCCAGCATAGCACCGGGCAGCAGAGGACTCCAGGGCCCTGGGGGAAGGGCTGTGTCCAGCTGCATTTTTCGGTATGGCTGTAGGATTCAGTAGGCATCTGGGGGCTGACAGCCATCCCCCTGATATGGCTGATGCAAAAACGTTTTTTTCGTTTGAGACATGAGCTGAACCCTGGCCCCAGTGGCTGGGTCCAGAGTCACTTTTAGGCCTATTGATAGGGGTTCTCTCTTCGCTTCCAGACCTCTGCTCCTGTGGCCTCTAGAACTGAAGTCTGCCCCCAAAATAAAGGTTTGCATTTGCATTATTATTTAGAAGAACCCTATGGCTTCCTTAATCCCATCGAAACTGGCAAGCATGGCCATAAACCACAGAAACCAAAGACCCTGCGATGGACCCAGGCTGGGAAGACATTCCACATCCCAGAAGGGATGAGACGGGAACTTGCTGAGCTGAGACTGAGACTCATGCTCCCCCCCGGTCAAGTGAGATGAATTTGCGCCCCAGATGATGTAGGAGGGTCCCAATGGGGGGGTTGGTGAGAACACCCTGGTGGCGGTGCCCTGCCCCCCCCATTTCCCAGGCTAAGCCCAAGGCTGCAGGACCACACCCTGCCACTAACCAGAACCACTTTGGGAGTGAAGAGGTTCATTTGCCAAAAATAGCCAGCGCCTGCATATTTCTGTTTTAAGGCAATGTTACCCTTCCATCTATCAGATGGAACAGCCCTGGGTCATTCAGAGGAAAAATTAAATTAAGTGCTCTCTTTGGAAACAGCCAATGCCCACTCTCCCTCCCCCACCCCCCACCCCACTCTAAAACAAACCAGCTTTTTTTTTTTTTATTCCAAGATGACTGGGTTTGGAGTCCTTTTTCTCCCTTCCCATGTGCAGACAGATGTGGAGTTCGAAAACTGCCCACAGTGATGTGGCGACCTCCTCCCCTCGGCCCCAGGGCGCTCTGCCTGCCCACCTCCCAGGGACACGCTGCCTCTCTCCCTGCCTTCAGAACCGTGGATGGTGAGGGCACCAAAGGACTTTGGAATAAAATTCCTGAACCTGGAATGTGAATTCCTGAGACATGAAATGTAGAGTGTGGCTCTCTCTACCTCATGCAGAAACAGCTTTGGGAGGGACCTCACTTTGGAACTGGGTACAAAGATCTCTGCACCCCAAGTACCCAGGGCTCTCTTCGGTCAAGACCCCACCACATGTTCCACCCTGTCCCCCAGACCCGTGCAACAAGCACGGCGGTGGGGGTAGGGCAGCTCTGCATCTGGCCAGGGCAGGGTTAATGCATCACCACCCCCAGCCCCGCCCCACAGCAGGAACAACACCACCCATCAGCTCAGTACCCATAATAATGCTACTGATAAGCTGCTTCCACAACACTAGCCAAATCTAGCTGATGCACAGTGGAGTTAGTGCTGGGTGCCCAGAGTGTCACAGACGGCACACTGGGCTGTCCCCATGCAGTGGTTGTGCACACAGGATGCCCATCTACTCTGAAGTCACCCCAAAACAGAAAACAGCAGCCAGGGGCCTTTGGGGTCTCTCTGTGCTGCACCCCATGTCATGGGAGGGCCGGAGTGGAAGCAGTATGGCCACAACTAAGGCACTCTGGGCCCGGGAAGCCCACCTATGGCCCTCTGAGACCCCAAGGGCAGCTCCTCATCAAAACAAGGAGAGGTCTCTGCAAGATACCCCAAGCCGCCCCCACTGCTTCCCCACGTGTGCACACACACGCGGGCACACACACATACATACATACACACTGTCCTGGGGCCCTGTGATTACAGGCCTGGCTTTCCAGGAGAAGGGAAGGAAGACCCTGGGCCACAGGGATGGGGAGTGGTCATTCGAGGGCCCGGCGAAGGAACTCACTGGGACACGGCCAGACTGTCCCAGCCCGGGCCTCAAACCTCAACCCAGTGCAAGTCACAGCTCTGTGGTCCTCGTCTCCTCCCAGGAGCAGGCTGGCGACAGGGCACTGCAGGCTGCTGTGGCCTGGGCCCCGCAGGAGGGGGCCAGGAGAAGCTGGAGACTTGATGAGTCTGTGCTGGGGACACAGAGGGTCTGAGAGCGTTTCCCACAGTCCTCGGCGCTCCCGGGGCGGCGGGAAACAACAGCATGTTCTCCAGCAGCGCTTCCCACAATGTCGGCCACACTCCTGCCAACTTCCAAGTCCCAGTGCTCTGATCTGTCAGTACAGGACGGACTCCACAGAGTCCCCACACTGCCCAACACCACACAGACCCTCTGACAAGCTGGCCTGCCGGCCTCGCCCACAGAAGTGCCTGGGGGGCAGCCGCGGGGGCTGGATGGACCCACTGCACTTCCTGACACCTGTGCAGACGACCATGGTCCCCAGCCTCTGTTTGCCACACAACACAGGGTCCCCACGCACCTTCTGTGGGGACACAGAGGTCGGGGTCCTGGGCAGGCGGGGCCCAGCCGCTGTCTCCTGCCAGGTCAGATGGTGCAATGCTGTGCCCACTCAGGCTCTGATTCTGGTTCTCCCAGGTGCCCCAGGCAAGGGCTCCTGGAGGTGGGGCCGGTGGGCGAGGCTCCCTCCATGGCTCCTCCTGGTGGAGTGCTCCTCTGGCCTGTCCTGGCTTAAGGCATCCCTCTGAGGCGGTGCATCCCTCACCGACCACGCCTGAGGGGTGAGGCAGAGCAGGGGCAGGGGCCTGGTCGCTTGGGAATCTGTGGGAGAAGTACAAACGTCCATGAGGGCATGTGCCCGGGGCCCTGGCGGACTCCGCCTGCACTGGTCAGCCCGCGCTGTCCCCAGCGTGTTCCCGAACCTAACAGAAAACTCCAGAGTGCAAATCTATGTACAGAGTAAGGCGCCAGGAAGGGGTGTCCTCACTGACCTCACAGAACGCGTCCATCCCTGAGAAAGGGGGTTCAACACCACTGAATCTCAACTTCATGGGTACGTCTGTTGTGCAATTTGTGAATGGTATTTTTGGAAATTTTTCATTGTGGCTTTTTTTTTTCCTTAAAAAAAAAAAAACTGACTGACACCTGAGGTGAAGAAAAGTGTTTTCCCGTGGACTTTTCCTAAGTTCGCGGCTTCGTTCTCATTACAAAAGGACAGGACGGGGCCGGCGTGCTCACGGCGAGCTGGCCGGGCTGATGGTGGGGCTGCTGGCGTCTGAGCGGCTGTAGTCGCTCAGCGAGCCGGTCCGCGAGCCCCCGCCGCGCCGCTGCAGCATGCCCGGGTGGAAGTTGGCGTGGCGTCGCGCATGCTTCGTCAGGTGGTCGCTGCGCATGAAGCGCTTCTCGCAGATGGGGCAGCTGAACTTCTTGCCGGTGTGCGTGCGATAGTGCCGCGCCAGCTCGTCCGAGCGCGCAAACTTCTTGTTGCAGTCCTGCCAGCTGCAGGCGAAGGGCCGCTCACCTGTGTGAGTTCTCAAGTGCGCCTTGAGGTGCGAGGATTTCCCGTAAACTTTCTCGCAGCCCGCGTAGTGGCACTTGTGCTTCCTCTGCGGGGACTGGAGGTCGGCGCGGCTCCGGCCCCGTCGACCCCTTTGTCTGAGGCCGGGCTCGCCGCTCCCCGCAGGCGCCTGCTCCCGCTCGGGCTCGCTCCACGCGGGGCTGGGGGGCGCGGCCGCGGCGCCCTCGCCGCCGGGGGCGGCGGGCGGCAGGCGGCAGGCGGCACGGGGTCCTCGCCTTTCGGGCCGCGGCCCCCTCTCTGCGCTCCGCCGCGGCGGGTGCCCGCGCCTGTTGGTTGAGGTCCGCTAGGATCCGCGCCACCACGAACAGCGAGGCGCTGTCTTTGCCGTCGCTGCGCTCGTCGGCGCGGGGCATCACGGGGGCGGCGGCGGCGGCGGCCGCACCCTCGGGCCAGGGCTCCGGCGCCTCCCGCGGCCCGTGCACGACCACGCGGCTGGACATGGACACGAGGCACTCGGCGGCAAAGTGGTCCATATAGGCGGCGGCTGCCATGCTGCGGGCTCCAGTGCGGGTCGCTGCGAGTCGCCAGCCGCGCATCCGCACCCACGGCCTCCGGAGAGCGGGCGGGGGGCGGGGGCGCGGCGCGCCCTCTCCTCGGCTGGGCTGGGCTAGGCTGGGCGCGCAGCCGCCTCTGTCCGCCGTCACCCGCGTGGCTCTGCGTCCTCCCGGCCGCCCACCGAGGCGTGAGCGCATGGGGGCGCGGGCCAGGGGGCTCCGCGCGGCCTCGGGGGCGGGCTGTCCTAAGGATGCCAAGCGGCGACGTCAGGGACGCCCGCGTCAAGCCGCGGCCGCAGTCTCGCCGCGCATTGTGGCAGGCGGGACAGCCGCCGTGCGCGCCACAGCTCAGTGTGGGCGTCCCGGCTGGACATTTGATTTGTTTCCATATCTTAGCTATTGTGAACTGAGCTGCAATGAACATGGGGGTACAGATAACTCTTTCATATTCTGGTTTCTTTTTGTTGGGTAAATTCCCAGAAGTGGGATGTCTGGGTCATATAGTAGGTCTATATTCAGATTTCTGAGATATCTCCATACTGTCTTCCATAATGGATTTACCAATTTACATTCTCACCAACAGTGGACCAAGGTACCTTTTTCTCCATATCCTCACCAGCATTTGTCATTTGTTGATTTCTGTATGACAGCCATTCTAACTGGTGTGATGTGAAACCTCTTTGTGGTTTTGATTTGCATTTCCCTAATGGCTAATAATCCTGAACATATTTTCAAGTGTCTGTTGGCCATTTGAATTTTCTCTCTTGAAAAATGCTTGCTTAAGTCTTTTGCCTATTTCTTAACTGGATTCTTTTTGTTGTTGTTGTTGAATTTCTTACACTCTTTACAGAGCATAGGTATTAACACTTTCCCTTATCAGTTGCATAGTTATCAAATATTTTCTCCAATTCTGTCAGTTGCCTCTTCACATTGCTGAGTGTTACTTTTGCAATGTGAAGCTTCTCAGCTTGAAGTAACCCCATTTTCAATTTTGCTTTTGTTTGCCTGTACTTCCGGGGTCTTTTCCAAAATGTCTTTGCCTATGTTAATGTCTTGCAAAGTTTATCCAAATTTTTTCTATAATAATCTGATGGTATTGGGTCATAGATTTATGTCTTTGATCCATTTTGAGAGGATTTTTGTGTAAGGTGTAAGGTAGGGTCCTAGTTTCATTCTTATGCATGTGGAGATCTAGTTTTATTAGCACCATTTGATGAAGACTGTCCTTGTTTCAGGGATTGATTTTAGCTCCTTTGTCAAAAATAAGTAGGTTGTAGATGCATAGATTAATCTGGAGTTTCTATCTTGTTCCACTGGCCTACACACACACACACACACACACACACACACACACACACATATATATATATATATATTTGCCAGTACCAGGTTGTTTTGATTATAACCATCCTGTAGTATGTCTTGAAATCTGATTTCATGATGCCTCCAGCTTTGGTTTTATTTATAAGATTGATTTAGCTATTCAGGGTCTGTAGTGTTCCATATGACTTTAGCATTGTTTTTTCTAGATCAGAGAAGAATGTCCTTGGTATTTTCATTGGGATCACACTGAATCTGTAAATTGCTTTTGGTAGAATGGACATTCTGATGATATTGATTCTTCCAATCCATGAACATGGAAGATATTTCCATATTTTGTGTCTTCTATTTTTCTATGTTTTTAATTTTTTCATGATAGAATTGCTAAGCTCCTTGGTTAAATTTAATCCAAGGCATTTAAATATTTTTGTAAATACTGTGAATGGGAATGATCTTTTTTTAAAAGATTTATTTATTTATTTGAAAGTCAGAGCTACACCGAGAGAAGGAGAGGCAAAGAGAGAGAGATAAAGGTCCTCCAGAACCTGCAGGAGAGGTGGGCAGAGCATTACACACTCCAATGGCTCCCACAGAAGTTGTGCAAGGGATCAGGTTACCATCATATTTCTATTGGCATCAGCCACAAACTGGATACTCTGCTTGCACTGAGCAGTCAGGAGCTATTCAGGATACTCTCTGAAGACTAACTTACACTCTGGGTTGATCCCCATGAAGTGTTCTACAGAGTCAGACAGTACAGCCCCATCAGAGCACTGTAGGAAGTCTAGCCAGCAGGCAACCCCAGTCAAAACAGCACCAAAGTGCAAATGGTAGGCAGAAGAATCAGCTCAAAGGAGGGTTCTCGGGGCCGGTGCTGTGGGGTAGTGGGTAAAGCTGCTGCCTGTAGTGAGGCATCCCATATGGGTGCTGGTTCGAGTCCCAGTTGCTTTACTTCTGATCCATCTCTCTGGGCCTGGGAAAGCAGTGGAAGAAAGCCTAAGACTGTGGGCCCCTGAACCCACATGGGAGATCCAGAAGAAGTTCCTGGCTCCTGGCTTCGGATTGGCCCAGCTTCAGCTGTTGTGCCCAATTGAGGAGCGAACCAGCAGATGGAAGACCTCTCTCTCTCTGCCTCTCCTCTCTCTGTGTAAATCTTTCAAATAAATAAATAAATCTTAAAAAAGGATGGTTCTCTTGAGTAGAAAAAAACCCTTTCAAAAACTACAATATGATGACTATTAGGTTAAGATAGTCTGGAAAGACATCTTATAATGGATGGACAATTTGACTTTTGTTTTGTGTGAGCTCCTCTTGAGGATACATTATGGAACTTAAACCATGTCATAGCTGTGAAGACCTTACACAAGATAGAATGATCAAATAATTTTTAAGTGTCAAAAGCCATGGGTTGTACAGTCCCTTTCAATGACTCGTTAGCCTTTTAGACCAAGTAAATGATCACTTTATTTCCTAGGGAGTGAAGTCCTATGTTTCAGTTTCTCCCAGGCATTATACCTAAAGTTTTAAATCCTTCTCTTTAATGAAAATCAATATTTCAATGACTTGTTCTCTGCATTTAAACCTTCCAGATAAATTTTCACTATTAATGCTTGAAAATTATCATAATTTTTTGGTAGTTCACTAGGAAAGATAAAAATAGTAGTACTGGAAATTTTTAATATTTAGAATAGTAGTACTGGAAATTTTATGACAAGACTTTTATCTAGCACTTGAATATCTATAAATGTACATAAAGACAAACTAGTAAGCATGACCTAGGGAAATGGCCAGATTTTGTATGCTGTTTTTTTGGCCTTTAAAGTAGCAAGTGACCAGAATCTTCCATGTCAGCAGGCTTTAAAAAAAGGCTCTTGAGAAGACACGAGGCACCAGCCAGCTTTCTGTACATTTCTTAGTTTGTAGTTTTCTAAGACTGAGTAAACAATTTAATTTTAGAAAGTAGAGGTCTGGTTTGTAACTCTCCTTGGACTTAATTATGTAAAAGTCTTTCCCAAAAACTACTATCTATTTCATTAACTTTGTTAGTCATGTTTTATTGGGTAAATTAAGAACCAGTGTAAGTTTGCACAGATTGCTGCAAAGTTGTACAGATTTCTATATTTTGGATTTTAGATGAGGAATTTTTCTTCTCTATAGTAAATAGTTTCTTATCTTGGCATTGAAAACAAATGCTTTAGAAAGTGTCAGGAAATACATGACTCTATATGTGTTTTGAGTATTTCATTTTCTTTTTTTAAGGATTTATTTTTTATTTCTTTGAAAGACAGAGTTAGAGAGAGGTAGAGACAGAGAGAGAGCGAGGTCTTCCATCCACTGGTTCACTCCCCACATGGATGCAATGGCCGGAGCTGTTGCACCAATCCAAGCCAGGAGCCAGGAACTTCTTCCTAGTCTCCCACTTGGGTGCAGGGGCCCAAGGACTTGTGCCATCTTCTACTGCTATCCCAGGCCATAGCAGAGAGCTGGATCAGAAGTGGAGCAGCCAGGGCTTGAACCAGCACCCATATGGGATGCTGGCACTTCAGGCCAGGGTGTTAACCCACAGCACCACAGCGCCATCCCTGCTTGTAAAACAGGAGCACTGTCACAGCTCAGTCAACAGGAAGGCATAATTCTGCAGCTTTGCCTGAACTCCATCTTTACTGTAGATCTGCTCATGGGTTTTATTTTGGGGGGTTATTTTTTCAGCTCACTGTGAGGGAACATAATGATATTGCCTTGTTTTGTAACAGGACAATAAAGGAGTCCCAGGATTTCTTTGGACCTGCGAAACTTTGGGTCCTTTCTATGCACTATGAGGGCTTCTTTGCCAGAACCATTACAAAATGTAACTCTGCTGTACTAAAGATTATCTTTAAGGTGAAAGGAGCAAAGTTAACATGCTCGCGGATGGGTGCCATACTCCTCCCTCTTTTTTTTTAAGTGTAGTATTAAGGTCCTGCATGGGAAGTTAATACACAGTGACTCCTATTGTTAATTTAACAACTAACACTCTTATGTGTGATATCTGTGATCACCTGAAGCTCTTGACATGAGCTGCCTAGGTTGTGGAAGCCTTCTGAATCCACAGACTCTGTCAGTATTCAGACAAGGCCATAAACAAAGTGAAAGTCCTCTCCTCCCTTTGGAGAAAAGTACACCCTTCTTTGATGACCATTTTTTCCACTGGGATTTCACCTAGAGAAGTTCTCCATGCAGGGACACATTTTCCCTCAAGTGTCCTGGATTTTCACACCTGAAATACTCTTGTGAGCCTTTCCCCAGACTAGAACGCCTTTAAGGCTAATTCTGAGGTCACTGAGTGCTACTTAAAGTGATTGCCACTCTATGAGTCTGCTGCAAGAACTGCTTTCCATGTCAGAGCATTCACTCCTCTATAATTTTATTAATTTTGTTGATATGATCACTGTAACAATTAGCCCTATCTGTATAATGGCTTTAAAAAATCCTATCTAATATGGTCATTTCAAAACAATCTAATTTGCATAATCACATTAAAGCTTAACACACCACTTTCACCATCTAGCCCAAAGGGATTTGAGATCCCATGGTGAAAGAATTTAGTAGTAAAGTTACAATTTAAGCTCTCATTTTGGTCATGCTATTATGTAAAAATGTTAGCCACTCCTTTCATAATATCTGAAAATCAGTCTGTGCATCTTGCAGAATCCCTAAGCACAGAGTATGTTTCCCAACTTAAAGAATAGAGAAATGAGGGAACAGCAGTTTCAACCATTAAATAACAACTTATGAAAATATTTACTAGAAGGTCCAATGTATTTTATAAATTTTAAGAATGCATGTCTTTGGAAATCTCTCTTAAATATCTAACACAGTGTAGCTTGCTTAACCAGCAAACTTAAGCACACACATATGAAGCATTTTTAGTTTCATCTTACCAATAGATTTTAAACATCTGACAAAGATATTTAGGTCACATGAATTAAAAATATCTTTGATCAATTTGATCAGTTTAAATTTATGAGCAATTTTTAATTTATAAGCCAATTAAGATGGAGCTTTTAATAAATTTTCCTATTCAGATGTACAATATGTACACATGCATAACAAAACATATAAGATAAAACAATGAAGCAGCTTTGGTAATAGTTTCCCAAAAACTTCAGCTGTGTTTTATTACCAAAAACCAATGAGAATTACTTTCCCTTCTTAGTAATCTAAATAAATCAAACTTCTTGAAATTGGAACCTAGTACATTATTGGCTTTATCTGCTCATAGGACTGACCCAGAATATTGAACACAATAACAGTCAGGAAAAAGAGGTCCTTCAAAACCTAAAATGACACATTTAAACACAGAAACAATAATGTTTTGTGTTTTATGAGCAGCAAGTCTGGTATACAAAACTGTGGATGACAAGAATTCAAATAGCCATGTTTAAAACTATAAACTCATTAACCAAAAAGAGGTACTCGCTTACTCCATATAGTATTTTTCAAAGCATCTGTAGGATCTTGTAAGAGAAATAACCCTTTCATTCCTCTGGGCCTTTCTCATTAAGATAATCATCACATCTAGTAATACAAGATCATTAGAATTTTTAACCTTTAGACATTTGTATCAGTAGTACTTTATATTATCAAAATTTAAAATTTATCATCACTTCACATCTTGACAGTACTTCTAATATAATTCAAATAGCCTGATTAGTTGGTATCTCTACAAGATGACAGACATGTGTCTTTGTCATTTCCATGGGCCCATGTGGAAATTTCAAAGCCCAATTTTTTTTGGAATTTTGCTTTTTTGAATTCCTGTAAAGGATGCCAAGAAGGCTCAAAATCTAAAATATCAGGTTGAAATAGGATCCTTTTACATCATGACATCATATACACCAAATCTGATTATGGTTATAAAGTGATTACTCACATGTTTTAGAATAAGCATATATTTAAACAAATCATAACTCCAGTAAGAACTCAACTATTTTAGCTATTAAGAGAACATAATAGATTACTTTAACATAATACAAAATCTGTATTTTTTAGTTGAGCCAAGAATTATAAATAAAACCTTAAATTTAAGAGCTGGTGTACTGAATCAAATCCCATAATTTGGAAGTTTTAACACAATCAGAACTAGGGAAGACAGAATAGCTTACTGGCAGAGTCATTAATTAAACAAAGCTATCAAAAGAAGTTGCTGTGGGGCCGGCGCCGCTGCTCACTAGGCTAATCCTCCGCCTAGCGGCGCCGGCACACCGGGTTCTAGTCCCGGTTGGGGTGCCGGATTCTGTCCGGGTTGCCCCTCTTCCAGGCCAGCTCTCTGCTGTGGCCAGGGAGTGCAGTGGAGGATGGCCCAGGTGCTTGGGCCCTGCACCCCATGGGAGACCAGGAAAAGCACCTGGCTCCTGGCTCCTGCCATCGGATCAGCGTGGTGCGCCGGCCGCAGCGCGCCGGCCGCGGCGGCCATGGGAGGGTGAACCAACGGCAAAGGAAGACCTTTCTCTCTGTCTCTCTCTCTCACTGTCCACTCTGCCTGTCAAAAAAAAAAAAAAGAAGTTGCTGTGGGATTTTGCATAGATTTTTGACACTAGTTTGGATATTTATTAATATATGTATTGTAAAAAACCTTGTTGTTTTAATATATTTTAGTTCTATGTCAAATAGAACTAAAACTAGACTAGACTAATAGCTTTTTTTCATCTACCAATTTCCTTGATTTACATTTTGAAATATTCCTTTAGAAATCTCCAAATTTAAGACTTTTTTAAAAATAAGGTAACATCAGATTTTGAGCTTAGTTAATTCAAAGCGGTATGGAACTATTTTACATTTAGCACTTAACCTAAATGACTTAAGATTCTGATATTATATCGGTATCTGAACTTACTCAAAACTAAAATTCCATTTTTCTATAATTAGCATTGATTACTCTGCTGTTTTCATTGAACACTGATTGATTGCGTGTTGCTATAGCATTGGAAACCTGTTAAAATATAGATTGCAAAGTAAATTCAGTGAGTTACAAAGCAATTTTTTGACAGACATAGCTAGACAGTGAGAGAGAGACAGAGAGACAGGTCTTCCTTTCCGTTGGTTCAGCACCCAGATGGCCACTATGGCCAGTGTGCTGTGCCAATCTGAAGCCAGGAGCCAGGTGTTTCCTCCTGGTCTCCCATGTGAGTGCAGGGCCCAAGCACTTGGGCCATCCTCCACTGCCTTCCTGGGCCACAGCAGAGAGCTGGACTGGAAGAGGAGCAACTGGGACAGAATACAGCACGCCAACTGGGACTAGAACCTGGGGTGCCAGTGCCGCAGGCAAAAGATTAGCCAAGTGAGCCACAGCACAGGTCCAAGGCAATATTTTTGAAGGCAGCAATTCACCTGGATTCAAAGAGAGAAATTTCTTCTTGGTATTCAGTTACAAGGTGGGGACAACCTGTGATGGTAATTATAGGGTTAATTGAAAGATCTTTCTCACCTGTGTCAGCAGCAGGTTGGCAAAGGAGCTGCAGAGCCATGGGAGCCCAGGTTGGGCTTGCTGGAGTGGGTACTGCCCTCATCCCTCATGGTGTCCTGGGGCTGGGGCACATGTCTGAGCTGCCAGAATGCAGGTTGCTATGGCACCTGTGGATGCCACCGTGGCCATGAGTGAGGTTCCCTCCCCCTGTAGAATTTGCCCACTGGTGGGAAGCCAATACCAGTCTGGGACAGATCTGCAAGAGCACACTGTACATCGCAAGCACACCCAATCTCCATTTTCCCCCTCCCCCACCTGCGGTCTGGGCAGGGGGTGTGGAGCAGGATGAGCGTAGGAGGAGAAGCAGAGCTTAAAGATGTGGGTGGCTATTTTTCACCATGTTGCTGAGTTGCTTTCCCACATGAGAAGCTTGTGGCAGTGGCAGACAGAAGTCTTTGGGGCCAGTCATGGGAGTAGCCTCTATGACCAGATGCAATTTCCTCTCTCCTGACAGAGAGGCCCAGAAGCCTGTGAGGCAGATCTCTATAATGAGACATATAGGAGTTTTCTCTTCATCTAGTGGAGGTGGTAATGGGCACCCAGCCAATGGGATATGCCTCTCCACCTGGGAGGAGATGTCTTTGCTCTTCATCTACCTTATGCATTGAGGTCCATGTTTGATTGCCAGATGCTGCTTCATCTTGCTAAGCCACATTCGAGGATGAGCAGGGTGGTGGTACCTTTTTCCTCCACAAAGACATGGGGGACAGACTTCTGTGAACATGTCTGTGTTTATTCACAGGCACGTACATTATAAAGGGCAGGTGAAAGGGGTGTAACCAACTCTGAGGAACACTAACCATTGGACAGAATGGACACTGGCACCAATATACCTATTGAATCAGATTGAAGGTCAATTGGCTTCCCAGGTGGGCGTAATGCGCCTGGCCACACCCAGTAGTTTACCTGACTGGCAGAAGGTGGGGGGGGGAGAAATGTACCTGGGCTCAGCTAACTGCTGAGATTGCCCACAGTCCACATAACCTTGTCATATGGCAGCTTCTTCTAACTGTAAAGCAAGGCAGAAAGAGGTATGTGCCATCCACCTCCTGTGGAGGATCACAGAATCAGCAGCATTGCTCCCATCAGGCCCCATGATTCAGCCAGGAAACTGAGGAGGAAAGGAACAAGGTGGCCCTTAAGGATCATCCAGTATGGGCAGGGAACACAGAGAGCACAAGGCTGGGCAAAGTTCCTTGGTGTCCATGGGAGATACTGGCTTTGATTTCAGGCTGTCCTTTCCAGGCAGAATACATTATTGTTGTTAGGAACTGAGAGAGGCTTCTCATGAGAACAGATGGACTGCCCATGGTTGGGTGAGCTGCTTACCCACAGTAACCATCCACAGGAACTGACTGATGTTCAGTTATGACCTGAGAATTGGTTATTGTTGGGATCGTGCAGCTTGGTGCCATCAAGAGTGGCATTGTCACAACCCTAAGAAGGTGTCCACTTGTCCATCTGTCTCTCCTATTCACTGACTGCATGCAACACCTGATTCCCCCATCTAACACCTGTCAGGCCCAGAGGATGTGATGGTCACCCTAGTCACACTGGCCCCTCCTTTTCCTGTGTGCAGTCAGCCTATAAATCCTGAGCCCAAGCCCACTTCCTTGTTCATAACACTTGCTTCATCCTTGTTTCACGTAGTTTTGGTAAGATACATTCAGAAAATTCCCCAAACCACTGCCATATCTGGTGCTCTATGGCCACCTTCCCAGTCCCTGCCTTTCCCTCCTGTCTAGGTAGAACTGTGAGAACAAACTAAAGACCTTGTTACTGCACACCAGGGTCTAATTCTCCAGTACTGATCTAGGGCTGGTCACAGTTGGTTGCAAACCTGCTGTGCCATGGTTCAGAATGAATGAGTCACTTGGTAGTTTCTTAGGTCCTGAGCTCACATCCCTGCAGATACTTAAGATATTTTTCAAGAGGTCTTTAACTTAGTCCTGAAAATTAGTGACCTGCTGGGCACTTGTGATGCTAAGCCTGTGGTCACTGTGGAATGCTGCTGACCAAAGCATACAACACCAGGAAAGTTGCAGGGGCCTCAGACTGCACCCTCCCCAAATGCAGAAGCAAAGGCTTCAGTTCTGAGTGTACAAGTGCCTGCCCCATATCTACTGCTGTCCCTGTCAGCACTGAGCTGATTTTTGGGTCATGTGATTCTGGCTGATACTGACCAGGGTCAATATTGTAATTGCATTTGGGGAGAAGTGCTTTCTCAAGGAAGATGTCTCTGAAAATGGCCCAATCCATGAGATGAGATGTGGGATGTGTCACTACGGTATCCACAGTTTGGATCGTGTTCTCTTCCTTAGGCTTTACTTGCAGCTGGTCTTGGTAAGTCTATAACCAAGAGGGAATCTGGATAATTACTGAGGGACATGTAAGAGTAGGGTGTCTTGTAGACTGTATTTATATACATTCTACATGATTTCTAATAAATATTACAGTGTGAGAGATTAAATGTACACTGTTATGTTAATTGCTATGATTTACGAAAATTCATAAACAAAATCTCTGCCATCATTCTCTCACATGAAAACTGCTAACAAAACACAGCTATATCTTTTTTGCACAGACAAAAATTTTAAGTGTTTAAAACTATCACACTTTTTGAGTTATTTATTTTATTGAACTTTTCAACTGCAGTAGAAAGGTAGAAAATACACTATTTCTTTCGATTGTCACATCATATATAATATACTAGGTTGTTTATTAGTCAAAGTTTCTTGTACATATTATTATTCTGTACTTTGTTTTACTAAACAAATATATACATCTAAATATTTCTCACAATTTTAAACAACAATGAAGACAAAAATTCTTGGGAAAAATAATCCTTTAGATATTTATTCTACAAAAGTATTTAAATCACAGCAAAGACATATTAGTGAAAAGATCACCACCTCACTGTTTTTAATATAAAAGAATGATAGATCTTGTTCTATGAAAGTGCTTAAGAATAGTGTACAATTGGTGGGAGAATGAACACAGTATATCTATAGTACATGTATAGATATCATTTTATAACTCGATTATATTTAAACTCACTAAATACCACTATTTACTAACATTTGAGGTACTTAACCTTTTAATTGATTTTTAGAAATCTATTTCTTGAGTAGGAAAGAGAAACACAGAAAAAGAGAGAAAGTTTCCATGTTTTGGTTCATTCCATTGGCCAGTCACAATGAATGAATGAACAGCAGTCATTATGTCTGAAACAGCATTGCTATGTTAAAAAATGTCTACCAGGGTGCTGATTTTTTGTTTTTATACCATTGATAGACAGAGCAACTTTTTCATAATCTTACTCAGGAAAATTAGTTTATCCATTAGAAAATAATGACAAAACAATATTAGAAACATTAAGTAAAACGTGTGAGGGTGGCATAGCATAATGATATATTTGGCCCAAGCAAAATGCAAAATATTATTCAATAAATAATAGTTTGTTTAGTCAAGATTATCCAATTTATCATGAAATATTTGTGCATCCAACCTTATTAATGAATCATAGCTACACTCTTGTGTATGACATAACAAATCTAGCAAGCACAGATTAGTATTCTTAACATTGTTATGTATGGAGTTACTAAGTCTTCAGAAACTCAGAAGTGCTATTTATGCTTTATATTAAAGTCAGGCCAGCATATCAAAAAGGCATCTAAAAGGCAGTCTATAGGAGTAGAATTGACACTTAGAGATGTGATGATTCTGAACAGCCTGTATCTCACTGTTGAGAAGCAATGTTTTTTGTTTTGTTTTGTTTTGTTTTTCTTCATATTATTTGTTGAACTCTTAGTGTAGGGTTAATCTTATGAGTATAAAGTTGAATGAAAATAGATCTTTGTAAAAAATAAGAATGGGAATCAGAGAGGGAATAGGAAGAAGTATGGCAATATGGACAGGGATGAAGATAATGTGTGAAGAATCACTATGTTGCTAAGTTTGTGTATATGAAATGCATGAAATTTGTATTCCTTAAATAAATTAAAAATAAAAAATGGAAAAAAGATATGTAAAGAATTTAAGAAAAAAATGACAAATACCACTTTAGTAATATTAGGAATGTGTGTCCTGCTGAAATTACCATAAAAAGAATGAAAATGCAATCCTGAAAGACAAGATACTTATGTTTACTAATGAGATTAATACCCATAATATATAAAGAACTGCTAATGCTGTAAGAAAAAGAAAAAAGATAACCATAGAAGAATAGACAAAAGACATGAATATACACTTTATAGACTAAGAAACTAGAACAATCACCAACCATAGAAAAACATTCAGAGAACCTGCGTTGTGGTGTGGGTAATGATGCCACCTGGAAATCCAGCATTCCATATGGATGCCAGTTTATGTCCCAGCTGCTCTACTTCTGATCAAGCTTTCTGATGATGGCCTGGAAAAAGTAGTGCAAGGTGGCCCAGGTATTTGGGACCTGCTACCCATGTGGGAGACCTACTACCCATGTGGGAGACCTCCTGGCTGCTACTTTCTGCCTGGCGTAGCCTTGGTCATTGTTGCATCTGGGGTATGAACCAGTGATAGAAGATCTCTCTTGCTGTCTCTTTCATTCTTTCTTTGTAACTCTTACTTTCAGATTTTCAGATAAATAAATATTAAAAAAAAATTCCCCCTTGTAGAGAGAAACTTAAATTGTTTTTTTTTTTTTTTTTGACAGGCAGAGTGGACAGTGAGAGAGAGAGACAGACAGAGAGAAAGGTCTTCCTTAACCGTTGGTTCACCCTTCAATGGTCGCTGCAGCCAGTGTGCTGTGGCCAGCGCACCATGCTGATCCGAAGCCAGGAGCCAGGTACCTCTCCTGGTCTCCCATGCAGGTGCAGGGCCCAAGGACTTGGGCCATCCTCCACTGCCTTCCAGGACCACAGCAGAGAGCTGGACTGGAAGAGGGGCAACCTGGACAGAATCCGGTGCCCCGACCGGGACTAGAACCCGGTGTACTGGCGCCGTAGGCAGAGGATTAGCCTATTGAGCCATGGCACCAGCTGAGAAACTTAAATTGTAATAAAAATAAACAGCATTTAATTCACATCAGAATTTAAATTATTTATATCTGACAATACCAGCATTGACAAATTACAGAGCAACAGTGACTTTTACTGGTTGAGGGGTAATTAGTACAGCTCTTTTCCAAAATAGTTTGCATTATCCAGGAAAATGAAGTACATACCCTACAATAAGCATTTAATTCTAGGACATGATATCACAGAAACTATATTGCTTATGTACACCTGGAGAAGTGAATAGAGATGTTTATACAGTAATACCATTATTAACAAGAACAAAGGTAAACTATGTGAATGTTCATTAATAGGAAATGGCTAATTTACATATAGCTTATTCATATTCTTGTATACTATACAGAATTGATAACAAACTACAGCAACTACATTTATGAAGCTTATATATTTAATGCCAGATTAAAAGAAACAAGTGCAGACAAATCTATTCTGGATGACACGTTTGTACAAAGTTGTCTAAGAATAAACACAAGTGTAGTAAACATAAAATATAAGTATATAGTAATTCATAAGTGCTCTTAATGTTCTCTTTATTGAGATATGTGATAAATAAATGTTTCTCTGGACATAAGTAGTATCATTCAACATGAAGATAATTAAAATCTCATGGATCCAAGTTGTATGGACTATAAGAGTTTAAATATGCATAGATGCATACTTCCGACAAAACTTGAAAGAAACAGTACAAAATAATTAAATGAGTGGTAGCATGAAGAGTAATTGCTGATACACATATGTATACACATACAGAATTTTTCTTATGATTTTTCCTTTATATGTATATATCTTATGAGCATATAACAATATTTTATATAAAAATGAGTAGGGAATTTAATATTCAAAATGACTTCTAGTTATATTTCTTATGTGAAAAGGTTCATTGATATTAAGAGTTTTTCTATTATTCCATATACTTTTTAAATCATTAAAAGAAGCAGTGCTATATATTCAAATTGATAACTATAAAAGGAAACAGATACTTCAAAATATTTTTAATCTTAGCACTCTGGAGTATAGTAACAAAAGTATCAATTCAAAATTGTAGCATGTGTCCAACTTAAAAGAATGGATGACTGCATGGAGAGTGGTTGCAATTGTACTGTGAGTTTTATGGGATGCCCTCACTCCAGGCTGCAGGATAATCTGCTGTTCCATTCGTTGGCCCTTAAAGATCCTTTCTTTTTTCCCCTTATATTCCTTTTATTTAAAGAATACAAATTGCATATATTTCATAATTACATCTTTAGGAACATGATGATCCTTCCCACCATTAATCTCCTACCCGCTTCCTCCTCCCTCTCCTATTTACATTCTTGTTTTTTACCAAGATCTATTTTCAGTTAACTTTATACACATATGATTAACTCTCTGAGAAGTAAAGTGTTCAACAAATTGTATGGAAAAGAAACTATTCTTCTGTAGTCAAGACAAGGGGTGTTGAAAGTAATTGCTTCTCAAAGAGTCAATTTCACTTCTATAGATTACATTTTAGGTGCTCTAGTAGTTGTCATAGTTCAGGGAGAACATATGATATTTGTCTTTTAGTCACTGGCTTATTTCAGTAAGTATGATGTTTTCCAGTTCCATCCATTCTGTTGCAAATGACTGAATTTAGTTTTTTTTATTACTGCTGTGTAGTATTTCACTGTGTATATCCCATAATTTCTTTATCCAGTCTTGAACTGATGGGTATTTGGGTTGATTCCATATCCTACCTATTGTGATTTGAGCTGCAATAAACATGGGGGGTACAGATCACTCTTTCATTTGCTGATTTCATTTCCCTTGGATAAATTCCCAGGAGTGGGATGGCTGGGTCATATGCTAGGTCTATGCTCAAATTTCTGAGGTATCTCCATATTGTCTTCCATGGTGGCTTTACCAGCTTACATTTACACAAACAATATATTATGTTTTTTTTTAATACAGTCAGCCAGTCCGTATCTTTTATCTGGAGAGTTGAGGCCATTTACATTCAATGTGACTATTGACAAATAACGATTTGACCCTGCCATTTTTTCATAAATATTTATATTGTTTACTTTGGATTACTTTTGTGATTTTAAAAAATTTTTTTATTTATTTATTTTTTGAAAGGCAGAGTGGACAATGAGAGAGAGAGACAGAGAGAGAAAGGTCTTCCTTTTGCCGTTGGTTCACCCTCCAATGGCTGCCGCGGCCAGTGCACTGCAGCTGGCGCATCGCACTGATCCAAAGCCAGGAGCCAGGTGCCTCTCCTGGTCTCCCATGTGGGTGCAGGACCCAAGGACTTGGGCCATCCTCCACTGCCTTCCTGGGCCACAGCAGAGAGCTGGACTGGAAGAGGGGCAACCGGGACAGAATCTGGCACCCCGACTGGGACTAGAACCCAGTGTGCCAGCACCACAAGGCGGAGGATTAGCTCATTGAGCCATGGAGCCGGCCTACTTTTGTACTTTCATTGAGTGTTTTCTGCCTTCATATTCTTTCATAATCATGGTTATCTTTCTGTGCTTCTGGGTGTAACACCCTTAAGCATGTTTTGTAAAGCTGGATGAATTATTGACACATTATTTTAATTTCTGTTTGCTATGGAAGGTGTTTATTTCACTTTCATTCATAAATGAGAGCTTTGCAGGGTACAGCATTCTGGGTTGAAGTTTTCTTCTCTTAAGACTTGGACTATATCTCCCCATTCTTTTCTAACCTATATGGTTTCTGATGAGAAGTTAGCTTTGATTATAATTTTAGATCCTCTGATAGTAGTCTGACATTTCTCTTCTGCACATTTTAAACCTTTTTCTTTGTTTTTCTCTTGAAAGTTTGACTACAGTGTGTCATGGTGAAGTCATGTCTGGTCATGTCTATTAGGAGTTGTCTGTGTTTCCTGTTATTAGATGTCCCTTTGGTTCTCTAAATTGGGGTTGTTTTCTGTAGTTATTTCACTAAATAGGCCTTCTAGTCCATTCTCTATATCCAGGGCTTTTGGAACTCCTAAGAACTGTATGTTGATTGCTTGATAGTATCTTATAAATCTCCAACACTGTTCTTAAGTTTTCTATTTTCTTCTTTGTGTTTTCTTTTATCTGACTGAAAGATTTCAAAAGACTTGTCTTCTAGTTCAGATAATACCAATGGCTCACTGAATTTTTGTTAAGGCTTTCCACTGCTTTTCCACTTTATAGTTGATCTATTTTATATTTATATTTATTTATATTTGATCATTTTATATTTGATCTATTGAGTTCTTCATTTAATATTTCATTTTGATTTATATTTGAAATCTCAATTTCATGGGAAAAATTGATTCATTTCATGTACATTTTTCTTTTGTTCGTGGATTTGTTTCAGATTGCTTTTGATTAATCCTAGGTTTAATCTTTGGAATTCATTTCCTGTATTTCATTAATCTCTTCATCTTCACATTCTAATGTTGATATATTGTTGTGTTCCTTTATGGGGATCAAGGTGTCTTCCTTTGTCTTGTTTCTTGAATTGCTACATTTATTTTTAGGCATTTGTGGTGTCTTGGTTTTTTTCCTTTGATGTCTTTTATCTCTGACCTATTCATCTATGGCTTAGTAGAATGTCTGCACTTTCAGGGAACACCAAGAAGTGTGTGCTGGGCGTGGCCCAGGAGTTCTGGTCAGTACTATAGGCTGGGGCAATTATCTAGGGTAAGACCCAAGTTGGGCTTAGAAGATCCATTCTTTTTAAAAGAAGAGGGAATTTTTCACCTCTGTTGATGTGATCACCCCTTCACCTCTTCTCCTCCAAGCTGAGTGATGCCCACTTGTTAGTTACCAGTGTGTTCAACACTTATCTGCACTGCTGTATGAACCACAGAAATTATCTGCACAGTCCTCACCCTGAGTATGGTTCCCACAGCCATGACCCACTCCAGGCAACCACTGATCATGTGGAGCACTGATCATTTGGGGCCACTCCCAGTGATGCCCAGAGACACAGCTATACCCTGTAGCCTCTCATGTAGACACCAAGTCCCCACAGTCTCAGCTCACAAGGCTCCCTCAGTCATTGGGTGCAGAGGTTTGGCTCTTCTCTGCCAGCCTCTCTAAGTCAAAAGAGAGGCAGATGTTTCCTGAGCCACCTCTGTCTAGGTGGCTTGAGCCCTGGAGCCTATGGTATGTTGGAGGGCTGGGAGCACAGAGTGGGTTCACCTCCACCTGTCAATCCTCCCAGCCAGGCTCAAAGTCTATGGAGACTGTGGATTTTTCCCTCTGCTAGAATCTCTGGATCACACTCATATACAAGAGCCACTCGTCAAATGTTGCCCTCTCCCTGCCACTGCCACCAGTACTGCTGAGAAGATGACATCTTATCTCAGCCGCTTGCTCTGCATATAAAAAGCCCAAAAGTGGTGTTCTCACTTTCTCAGCAGGAAGCAGGTGCTATTGTGGGCAGAATAAGGTGAGATAAATGTGGCTCTTTTACTTCCACTGGGTCTGCCACTGATAATCTCTTGCTTCTAGGCTCCAGGCTAACTCATGCAATGCTCTCCCTCCGGCTATATCACCACAAAATACTACAATCTAGTCTCACCTCTGTCTCCAAGCCTCTGCTTGCTTCTATCAGCTGCTGCAGTCATGTGTTGTGTCTGTGTTTGTGCTGTGAATTTGCACTTTCTTTTTTTTATTTTTTATTTTTTATTTATTTTTTATTTTTTGACAGGCAGAGTGGACAGTGAGAGAGAGAGACAGAGAGAAAGATCTTCCTTTGCCATTGGTTCACCCTCCAATGGCTGCCGTGGCCAGTGCACCGTGCTGATCTGAAGCCAGGAGCCAGGTGCTTCTCCTGGTCTCCCATGGGGTGCAGGGCCCAAGCACTTGGGCCATCCTCCACTGCACTCCCTGGCCACAGCAGAGAGCTGGCCTGGAAGAGGGGCAACCAGGACAGAATCTGGCACCCCAACCAGGACTAGAACCTGGTGTGCCAGCACCGCAAGGCAGAGGATTAGCCTAGTGAGCCATGGCGCCAGCCAGAATTTGCACTTTCTACATATGTATACAGTATTACCCTTTCTTTGTAGAATTTCTAGTGTGGTTTTTTCTCCAATTTTTCCCTGAGAGTGTACTTCCTTTTTTTTTTTTTTCTTGACTATTTTTCGCTAGCCTAGTACAATTCTATTCATTCCATATTCTGCCATTTTGAAATATTCCTAAGATGTCTCTCTTCTTTATTGTCCCTATTATGTGGTGAATTTATAAAGAAATCATGCTTTTCTAGATGCACATAAAACATGTGTCATCAGGTACTTCCTTGCTGGATTTTTGCTGCCTCCGGAGCCCAGTGATAGTGCTGTAGGTGTGCCAAAAGGTATCCTCACAAAGTGAAAACAGGAATATGTTCTAAACTCTAAGTTCAGGACAATAGTAGCACAGCAATGCTTCTAAATATGAATGCACAGCATGACTCTGGATGACTTACAATGTTTTTATGACATTAAAATATATTGCACAATAATACATTTACAATATCACAGTGATGATTTATGACACAATAATTGATTAAGACAATACAGTGTTTTAAAACATCACAAGAGTTGTTTTATGGCATGATAATATTGCTTTTGATATCAATGGTTTTCATGACAGCACAATTGATTATGATTTTTTTAAAGATTTACATTATTTATTTGAAAGACAGAGTTACAGAGAGAGGTAGGGACAGAGAGAGAGGTCTTCCATCCACTGGTTCACTCCCCAGATGGCCACAACAGCCAGAGTTGCACCGATCCAAAGCCAGGAGCTTCTTCCAGGTCTCCCACGTGGGTGCAGGGGCCCAAGGACATGGGCCATCTTCTACTACTTTCCCAGGCCTTAGCAGAGAGCTGGATTGATAGAGGAGCAGCCAGAACTAGACCTGGTGCCCATATGGGATGCCGGTGCTTCAGACCAGGGCTTTAATCCACTGCACCACAGTGCTGGCCCCAATTGATTATGATTTAATGTTGGTTTATGTTATCACAATTGATTATGAAGTCATAATAGTAGATTAAAGATATCACAGTGGATTTTATGACATCACAATTAATTATGAGGTCACAATACATATTTATTATATCAAAATGTCTTTAAGGACATTATAATTGATGTTGACATCACAATGTCTTAATGACATCACAATACTATATTTATGGCATAACAATTGTTTATTATATCATGTTTTTTATGTAAAATTATGACATAACAATGGTTTTTAGGACATCACAACTTATTATGGCATAATTTTGGCTTATATCACAGTCATGATTTATGACTAAGCAATAATTGATTCATAACATCATAATGGTAGGTTTATAGCATAACAGTGGTGATTTTTTAAAATTTATTTGACAGGTAGAGTTATAGACAGTGAGAGAGAGAGACAGAGAGAAAGGTCTTCCTTCTGTTGGTTCACTCCCCAAATAGCCACTATGGCTGGTGCTGCACTGATCTGAAGCCAGGAGCCAGGTGCTTCTTTCTGGTCTCCCATGCTTTTGCAGTGCACTTGGTTGCCTAAGAACTTGGGCCATTCTCCACTGCCCTCTTGGGCCACAGTGGAGAGCTGGACTGGAAGAGGAGAAACTGGGACTAGAACCTGGTGCCCATAGGGGATGCCAGCTCCACAGGCAGAGGATTAACCAAGTGAGCCATGGTTCCAGCCCCGACAATCATGATTTATGACATGAGAATTGATTATGGCATCTCAGTTGATGTCACAATTGTTCATTTTGAAACAATGACCATTTTATGACAGAATGTATTATATCTTCACAGTTGTAGGTTTATACCAGTCCAAAGACAGGAGCCAAGATATTCAACTGGATCTCCCACATGAGCACAGGGTCTCAATTATTTGGGCCGTCTTTGCTGCTTTCCCAGCTTCATGAGCAGTTAGCTAGAAAAGAAGAGAAGCAGCTGATACTTGGATTGGCATCCACATGGGATGTTGGTGACACAGGAAGTGGATTAATCTACTGTGGCACCATACTGGACTAACAACAATGGGTTTTTGACATCACAAATGGTTTTAACAAAGCAATGGTCTATTTATGACACCACATAAATGTTTTATGGCATAGCTATATTTGTGACACCAAAATTAAATGATACATGTTTTATGATAAATGTTTTAAATGATTAATGTTTTATGACAGCACAATTAATTTTGATGTTGCAATGGTAGGCTTATGATGTCACATTTTATATCTTCTCATTGATCATGACAATGCCATGGTTTATTATATTGCAATGTTTGAATTATGACATACCATTATTGGTGTATGACATTAAATGGTTTTAATGATATCACAATCAATCTCAATATCATAATGATGATTTATGACATCACACTTGATTTATGGCATCAAAATGGTGGTGGTTTATGACACCACAATTAATTATGATGATCTGATTTGTGATGTTGCACTGGTTTTTATGAAGTCATGCTTAATTATGATAGCAGAATGGTTGCCTGAAGATATCACAATGAGTGGCCGGCACTGTAGCACAGCAGGTTAATGCCCTGGCCTGAAGTGCCAGCATCCCATATGGGCATGCCTTCAAGTCCTGGCTCCTCAACTTCTGATACAGCTCTCTTCTATTGCCTTGGAAAGCATTAGAAGATGACCCAAGTCCTTGGGTACCTGAACCCACATTGGAGACCTGTAAGAAGCTCCTCGCTCCTGGCTTCAGATCAGCACAGCTCCAGTCATTGCAGCGAATTTGGGAGTGAACCATCAGATGGAAGACCTCTCTCTCTCTCTCTCTCTCTCTGCCTCTCCCTGCTCTGTGTAACTGACTTTCCAAAAAAATCTTTAAAAAAAAGATATCACAATGGTAAATTTGTGGTATCACACTATTGGTTAATAGCATCACAATGGTTAGTGATATCACAACAGATTATGATACCAAAACATCGATTTATGACATCACTGATTATGATGTCATACTCTTAGAATTATCAATCCCAATTCCTTATGATATGACATCAGGTTTTCTATGACATCACAATATAGGTTTATTACATCTGAATTGAATATTTATGACATTAAAATTGCAGTTTAGAACATCAGAATTGATTTTGAACAAAATGATTTTTATGATAAAATTATTTTCATAATCTCATGATCTATTATGACATCACAATGGTAAATTTGTGATAACAATGATTCTTTTATTTTTAAAAAGATTTTGTTTATTAATTTGAGAGGTAGAGTTACAGAGAGAGACACAGAGACAGAGACAGAGAGGTCTTCTAGCCATTGGTTCAGTGCCCAAATTGCCACAATGGGTGGAGCTGAACATATATGAAGCCAGGGACCAGGAGCTTTTTTCTGGGTCTTCCATACAAGTGCAGAGGTCCAAGCACTTGGGCCATCTTCCACTGTTTTCCCAGGCCATAGGTAGAGAGTGGGATTTGTAAGGTGAGCAGCTGAGAAACAAACCATCACCCATATAGGATGCAAGCACTACAGGTGGAGGCTTAGCCCACTACACCACAGCACTGGCCGCATAACAATTATTTTTATTTCACAATTATGACAACACATTGTATTTTTATGATATCATCATGGTTTATTACATCACAATTGATGATGACAAAATCATCATCACAATCTTAGCTTATAACATCACAGTGTTTTTATGGTATCACAATAGTTTTTGAAAATACATTTCATTATGACATTACAATAGCTTTTAGGACACCACGATTATTTAAGATATCACAATGGAGGTTTATGACATTACAGTAGATTATGACAAAAATGATTGATTTAAGACATCATAATTGTTGGTTTATGACCTCCCAATTATTTCTGGCATCACAGTGGTTTTATGACCTCTCAATTGATTATGAAATCACAATGGTTTTTAGGATATCATGATTTATTATGACATCACAATTTTTAGCACATCACAGTGGTGGCTTATGACATCACAATTGAGTAAGTCAAAACAATGGTTGATTTATTATGTAAATCCTGTTTTCACTGTCCACCATATTATGCTTCTGTTTAGAATTATATCTGTGGGCCTGCAAGAACCTGGTTAGCAATTATGATACCTAATCTCATATAACTATGGAAGCCACTGCATCTTGATGAAACAAACTTTTTTTAAAGAAATTTCTCTCAGGTAGTTTAGTAAAATAACAAATAGTGGGGTAATTCAGAAAATTGGTGCCAAGAAGTTGAGTTATGCAATTAATTGTACATGAGGTTGTGGAGGAACCTTTGAAATTGCTTTGATGTGAAAGGTTGTAAGAAATTGGAGAAGGCTAGAGAAATCATAAATTTATGATAAGGGCTCAGAAGACTAGAATGCTGGTAGAAATGTGGACAGTAAAGGCCATACTGATGAGATTTCAGATGGAAATGAGATTCCTATGGGGAACTGAACTGAAAACTATGTATGTTACGTGGTGGCAAATAACTTCACTGTTTTTCATCCTTGTCTTGAGAGTGTGTGATGCTGAGTTTAAAGACTGTGTATTGATTTTATTTTGGCAGAGGGGACTTCAAAGCCATAATATATTCAAATGGTGGCATGGGTGTTAATCATATATTTTACAGTGATAATCAGTAGCCAAAGGGAACAGGGCAAAAATACTTGGAAAATTCCTAGGTTGGCCAGAGAATGAAAGAAGAAGCACTCTTATGTTTGGGACAGGCAGATGTCAATGACAAAAGTCTTGTTAAAAATGTCAATTCAGACAAAAGACAATCACGTGTTAATAAGCAAGACAATGGAGAAAGATCCAGAAGGCATCATAGAGGTATTTGAAGTTGCTCTTTCAATCACTGCCACATCAAATTCACAGAAGTGAAGAAATGTTACAAAATCTTCCAAGAAACAGTAATTTTTTTTAAGAAATTGCAGGTGTGTCATCTGTTGATGTCAGAGCTTGACATTTTCCATGTAGCACTGGTTTTGGAGGCATATAGCACTGAAGAGATAAGATAATCTTACAATCTTTGATGTCTCTGTGACATCAAACAGGAGCACGTAAGGCCAGGTTGAGTTGTACTTAATGGCAGGAAGACCTCTATGGAGAAATATAAAGTGAAAGTGTAAGAATTGAATTCCAGAGGAATTTACAAAACAGCATAGGTGCCAGCAAGGTGAAACATATGCTGAGGAAATCTACAACAAGTGTGTCACTGTAGTCTGGACAACAATATCAGCATGCAGCCTCAGAGTACACCTATTTAGTGAAGACCAACAAATCCATGAAGACAGAGACTTCCACCCAGATTTCAAAGGATGGTTTAATCAGGGTGCCCATCCCAGCATCATAGTCACTATAAGGAAGTTCCACTAGTATAGCTCCTCATGAAGCTGTGTAGAGTAGACACATCTGTGACATATATCACCAGTGAAGAAATGATAAAACATAAAAGAGATTCCATTGAACATCATAAGGATTGAGGACAGAGAGATGTCTGCAGCCAGCTGTGTGGCACAGCCAGCTGCCAGCTGGGAATTACCACCTTCCCACTGTAAAAAGTTGTTTTTTGTGCCCCATTGGTGGCAGTTTCACTTGAGGGAGAATCTTTTTTTTTTTTTTTTTTTTGGACAGGCAGAGTTAGATAGTGAGAGAGAGAGACAGAGAGAGAAAGGTCTTCCTTTTTCCATTGGTTCACAACCTAAATGGCTGTTGGGCCAGCACACTGTTCTGATCTGAAGCCAGGAGCCAAGTGCTTCCTCCTGGTCTCCATGCAGGTGCAGGGCCCAAGCACTTGGGCCATCCTCCACTGCCCTCCCGGGCTGCAGCAGAGAGCTGTACTGGAAGAGGAGCAACTGGGACAGAATCTGGTGCCCCAACAAGGACTAGAACCTGGGGCGCTGGTGCCACAGGCAGAGGATTAGCCAAGTGAGCCACGGCACCAGCCTGAGGAATCTTACAGTCCCTAACTCATGCTAACTGGGAGCCAACCATGTCTGAGCAACAATTTGGTTCTGAAAAATGAAGCCACCTAGCTTCCCTCCCGTCCCCTACATCTGCAGAACACCAGACTCAACTTTCCAGGGTCATGCAGCTAATATCTGTTCTGCTGCTATTAGAAGTGACAAGAACAGAGTCAGAGCAACTCACACCATATAGAACAGATGTCTTGCCCCCTGTGACAGTAGGAGTTTTGGGCATAATCCCAAAAGCTGTATCCATTGACTCTATATGATTCAGGGGAGTTCTCTTCTGCTACTTGGGAATAGCAAGAACAGTAGCCCCCAAAATATCTGGATCTGACATGAGGAAGTTCCCGCATTACTTCCTAGACCATAGTGCTAGGAGCCATGGGCACAAAGCAAAAAAAAAAAAAATCCATGTATGTCTTGTGAGAACTGGGGTCAGTTTCTTTGACTTGCAGAACTGGGACTGTTGACATTTATGTTATAAACTTTGGAGTGATTTGCACATGTGATATCTGGAGTGCTCTATCTACATCACTTTGCTTCAGATAGGTGGCTATCACTATCCCCCACACCTGACTCATACTCTGAAAGATCTAAATAATGATTTCATGGTTCCTGGATACTCTAGCACTGTAAAAGTCAGTACTAATTTGCTCCACTCAACTAGAATTGGCCCTGTGGACCCCAAGGAAGATCTGTCTGCATTCTATTCTGAACCTATATCTGCCACTGCAAAATATTCTGTATACCTTATACTCATTCTGTAGGACTGGATATGGTTCAGTTCACATCTCTCAGTCCAGGGACTAGGAATGTTGGTTTTACCAGTCTGAGCACCATTGCCACTTTCTCAGCAAGACCTGAAGAAGGAACCAGTCACATCATACAGTGATAGATCCCCAGATATTGGTGACAAATGCCCCCCAAATCTCCCAAGCTCTCTGGTGAGACAATGGGACAGTCAGCTTTTTGTCAATATGAACAAAAATTAGACCCTGGCAATCACAATCCCTAGTGTAATGCACCAAACTCTCTGGGGACTGAATATACGCAACTTGAAAGTCCACATTCACTTCCAAGTCACACTTCTATCCTATGAACTACATCAGAATAGACCACTGTGTCACTTATAGACACATCTGACACTGAATAAAAAGAAATCACTCAAAGGCTACCCTTGTGGGCTCACCTAGAATCAAAGACAAAGCAACAAATTAAATGATACTCTACATGCCATCTAAACCATAAAATCTTTTCTAATAAAACTTGCTCCATAGAGAAGGGATTAGTACATCAGATGCAAAGACATCAACATGGGGACCAAGTAAAACTGAAGCAATGTAGCAAGACACCACCAAAAGCACACAGGATTTCTCCATAATTAGATCATCATCTAAACAAAATCAATGAAATTGCAGAACTAGAATTCAAAATAATGATTGTGAGGAAACTTAATGAGATGCAAGAGAAATGGAGAGAGCAATGTTGAAATGAATGAATATTTCACTAGAGAGATACAAATCATTAAGAATAACAAAGTAGAAATACTGGAAGTGAAAACTTCAGTTGGTGAAGTAAAAATATAATAGTTTCAAAAGCAGAATACATCAAGTGGAAGAAAGGATTTATTATCTGGACAAAACTTTTTTATATTTTATTTTATTTAATGAACATAAATTTCCAAAGTACAGCTATGGATTACAATAACTTCCCCCCCATAACTTCCCTCCCACCCACAACACTCCCCTCTCCTAGTCCCTCTCCCCTTCCATTTATATCAAGATTAATTTTCAATTATCTTTATATACAGATGATCAATTTAGCATATGTTAAGTAAAGATTTCAACAGTTGGCACCCACACAGAAACACAAAGTGTAAAATACTATTTGAGTACTAGTTATAGCATTAATTAAACACCTAAGAGTAATTGTGTATTAATTATAGAGTTTAACCAATAGTTTTAAGTAGAACATAAAAAAATACTAAAAGGGTAAAGTACTAAGTTCTTTTTTTTCTGTTTTTTTTGTTTGTTATATAGTTATTTTTTTATTTAATAAATGTGAATTTACAAAGTGCAGCTTTTGTATTGTTGTGGCTTCCCCCCACAACCTCCCTCCCTCCCATGGCCCTCCCCTCTCCCACTCCCTCTCCCATCCCGCCCTTCATTGAGTTTCATTTTCAATTACCTTCATATACTGAAGATCAACTTAGTATATACTAAGCAAGGATTTCAACAGGCTGCACTCACACAACCACACAAGGTATAGGGTATTTTTTTGACTAGTAGTGTTGTTTTTAAGTTTCATAGTAGAACACATTAAGGACAGAGATCCTACTTGGGGAGCATGTACCCAGTGACTCCCGTTGTTGATTTAACAATTGGCACTCTTATTTATGATGTCAGCACTGGACAAAACTTTTGAAATAGCCCAACCACCCAGTGCTGTGATGTAGTGGTTAGAGCCATTGCGTGCAGTGCCAGCATCCCATATGGGCAATGGTTTGAGTCCTTGCTGCTCCACTTCTGATCACAGCACCTCTCCTGTTCTGGTCTGGGAAAATCAGTGGAAGGTGGCCCAAGACCTTGGACCCCCACACCCATATGGAAGACCTGGAAGAAGATCCTGGCTCCTGGCTCCTGGCTTTGAATCAGTGCAGCTCTAGCTGATGTGTCCATCTGGGGAGTGAAACTGTAGTTGGAAGACCTCTCTCTCTTTGTTTCTGCTTTTGCCTCTCTGTAACTCTGACTTTCAAATAAATAAATAAATCTTTAAAAAAGAAAAACAAATAAGTAGAAAAAAACAAATAGAAAGTTATTTAAAAGAATGAACAAAGTTTATGTGAAATATGGGTTTAATGATTTAAATGGACAAATATTCACATGATATTGATTTCTGAATAAGAAGATGAGTAAAATATATTGAAAAGCTATTAAATGAAATAGTAGTCATAAATTTTCCTGGTCTTGAAAGAGACAGGGACATCAGGATACAAGGAACACAAAATACCCCAATAAGACTCAACCAAAAAAATCTTCTCCAAGGTATATTGTAGAAAAGTTGTCAAAAAAAATAAAGACAAGTAGAGAATGTTAAAGATAATAAAAGTGTCAAATTACATAAAAAGAAAAAAACACCCTAACAGAAAACTTTTTATTAGAAACTCTATAGGCCAGAAGAGAGTGAGAGGTTGTATTCAAGGTCTGAAAAAACATCTTCCAGCCAATAATATTATAAGCAGTGATGCTATCTTTAAAAACTAAATGTGAAATAAAGTATCTCCAAGATAAGCAAAAAAGAAAAAAAAGACTTCACCATTACCAAATTAGCCTTACAAGAAATTCTGGGTTGCAAGATAGTAGAATAGGGAAAGGATGGGCTGCTATAGGCTAGGGGAAAATAGTTTTTAAAAAGTGGAGAAAGTGCATTCTCAGGAGAGGGTTAGAGGAAAATCTCCATTGGAGATTCTGCAGCAGGAGGAGAGACATCATGGAACTGTGTGGAAGGTGCAAATGTGCAGCAATGAGCACAGACACAGCACAAAACCTCAACAGCACAGAGCCAAAAAAGTGCCAGCTTGGAGAGGAAGGTGAGATCAGACTGTAATTGCCCATGACACTGGAGATTTAGCCTGAGGGAGATCCTAGAAGACTACACTGTCTTTGATTCTAGCCAAGAGCCCTGAGAGGATCAGGATGCCTGCTCACTCAATCAAGAAAGGGACACTTTTCTTTTTCCCTATCCCCTACAATGCTGCCCAGAAACCAGATGAGAAAGGGAGGGCACCATTTTAGACAAAAGTAGGTAGCAGCTGTCATAGCTCTTTTGTGCACATCTCATGAATGTTGGAGCCTTGTGTGCTGAGACAGAAGGAACTTTGTGACTGCATAAGAGGGTATGAAGTGTAGCTGGATCTCAAGGAAATCACTGTGTGCAGCTTCACACCCTCAGAGCTCCCTGATTACCTGTGGTGGGTCACAGGAGTGGGAACCATGCTCACATTCAGAACTGCACAGATTCCTTGTTCATGTGGAATCTCAGATGAGTATCACATTCACTGATGGCTAATACCTAAGCATTGATCACATTTTTAGAGAGGAAGTGAGGGTGTGGTTAGAGAGATGACAATACCTCCCTTTCTGTTAACAAGAGATCTACCATGCCCAAATTGGTAGTCACCTGGATACTTGGCCTACCCTTTAGCGCTGATCAGAGCTCCCTGGAAACACTCAACACACACCTCTGGGTATTCATTGAAACAGCAGACACCCTATTAAACCACAGAGGCCTAGTTCAAAGGTAAGAACAGTAAGAGGGAAAAAATCAACAAGTATCTCCACAAATGCATAAAAATAAGTACAGAAATTCAAGAAGCAAGAATAAGGAAGTTGGAGGCAGTGTTTTGGCATAGTAGACTAATGCTCTGCCAGTGGCCTGGCATCCCATATGGGCACCAGTTTGTTTCCCAGTTGTTCCTCTTCTGATTCAACTCTCTGCTTGTGGCCTGGAAAACCAATGTAAGATGGCCCAAAAGCTTGGACCCCTGCACCTGCATGGGAAGCCTGGACAAGGAACCTGGCTCCTGGCTCCTGGCTTTGAATCAGCTCAGTACTGGCCATAATTTCCATTTGGGTAGTGAACCAATCGACAAAAACCTTTCAATATGTCTTTTCCCTCTATATTTGTAGCTGTATATCTCAAATAAATAAAAATCTTTAAAAAATAAGGAAGACAAAATGACTTTCCTAAAAGAAACATGAAACTTCAATATTAGAATGTTAAGATGAAGAGATTGATGAAATGTCTGAAACAGAATACAAACAATCATAGGATTACTCAGAAGCAATGAGAAGCAAATTCACAAATTAAAGAAATCTGTAAATGACGTGAATGAAAAATTTGCCCATGAAATTAAAATTTAGAATTCAAAATGAAATACAACAAATGAAGAAATCAATATATCAATTAAAAAATACAGTGGAAAGCCTTAAGAACAGACTTTGTGAGGTAGAAAAAATATTATCTAAAAGACAAAACTTTGGAAATGTTTCAGTCATATACACACACACACACAAATGGAAGAGGAAAATAGAAAAATTATAAACAGTGTTAGAGATTTATGGGTTACTATTAAATGACCCAATACACAGGTCTTAGTATTTCCTGAATCTGTAGAAAGAGAGAACAGATTATAAGGCCTTTATACTGAAATAACTAAAGAAAATTTCATAATTTGGAGAAAGAAATAAATGCCCAAGTTCAGAAGTAACATAGAACTCTTAATACACATGGCTAGGAAAAATCTTCACCACAACACATTGTAGTCAAAATTTCCACAGTAAAACATAAGGAGAGATATAAAAAATGTGAATGAGAGAAAAATGGATTAGTTTCAGAGGATCTCTAATTAGACACATAGATGAATTCTCATCAGATTCTATAGGATATAAGAGATTAGAGAGACATAGTACAAGTCTTAAGATAAAGAAACTGTCAACCCAGAAAACTGTACATTGCAAAGCTCACATGTATGATTGAAGGTGAAATGACAACCTTCCATAACAAACAGAACCTGAAGAAATTTGTTAACACTCATCCAACCTTACAAAACATGATTAAGTATGTGCTACACACAGAAACACAACATGATATGCATCATTATGATGCAATGTGAAGGTAAAAATTCTCCTAGTAAAAGGTCAAAATATAGAAAGTAAACAATAGGAATATTTATGAAAATAATTGCAGGGCCACATTGTCACTTATCAATAGTAACCTTAAATTTAAATGGCCTAAAATCATCTCCAATTCAAAGATATAGACTGGCTGAAGGAATTAAAAAATAAGATCTAATTGCTGTCTACAAGAAACACTTCACCAATGAATATACACATAGTTTGAAAATGAAAGAATGGAAATAGATATTCCATGCTAACTGAAGGCAAAAAAGTAAGTGTAACCATCCTAATATCAGACAAAATAGACTTTAACATTAAAAAAAAAAAAAACAACCCGGTGCCATGGCTCAATAGGTTAATCCTCTGCCTAGTGGCACTGGCACACTGGGTTCTAGTCCCTGTCAGGTGCCAGATTCTGTCCCGGTTGCCCCTCTTCCAGGCCAGCTCTCTGCTGTGGCCAGGGAGTGCAGTGGAGGATGGCCCAAGTGCTTGGGCCCTACACCCCATGGGAGACCAAGATAAGCAACTGGCTCCTGCCTTCGGATCAGTGCAGTGCACCAGCCACAGCGCTCCAGCCAGCTGCGGCAGCCATTGGAGGGTGAATCAATGGCAAAGGAAGACCTTTCTCTCTGTCTCTCTCTCTCACTGTCCACTCTGCCTGTCAAAAAATAATAACAGCTAAGGAATCTCTAGAACATATGCAAACACATTGAGACAGTACAACATGCTTGTAAATGAACAGTGGATCTCAGAAGAATTCAAAAGAGAAGTAAAAACTCTAGAATTAAATTAAGAATAAATTACAGGGCCGGCGCCGCGGCTCACTAGGCTAATCCTCCGCCTAGCGGCGCCGGCACACCGGGTTCTAGTCCCGGTCGGGGCTCCGGATTCTGTCCCGGTTGCCCCTCTTCCAGGCCAGCCCTCTGCTGTGGCCAGGGAGTGCAGTGGAGGATGGCCCAGGTGCTTGGGCCCTGCACCCCATGGGAGACCAGGAGAAGCACCTGGCTCCTGGCTCCTGGCTCCTGCCATCGGATCAGCACGGTGCGCCGGCTGCAGTGGCGGCCATTGGAGGGTGAACCAACGGCAAAGGAAGACCTTTCTCTCTCTGTCTCTCTCTCTCACTATCCACTCTGCCTGTCAAAAAAAAAAGAATAAATTACAACATATAAGTTTAATGGGATACAGCAAAATCAATATTAAGAGGGGAGTTTATGACAATTGGTGCCTGCATCAAGAAATTGGAAAGGCCAAAATAAGTGAGATATGAATGCATCTCAAGGAACTAGAAAAACTACAGAAAACCAAGCCTCAAATTAGTAGAGGAAATACTTAAAACTAGAGAAGTAAACAAAATAGAAACCAAGAAAAAATAAAAAATATTCAGTGAAATGAAAGAGCTGATTTTTTGAACAAATAAACAAAATTGATACACCATTTGCCCAACTAACCAAAAAAGAGAGTGAAGACCCAAATCAATAAAATCAGAGATAAAAAAAGAAACATAATAAAAGATACCACAGAAATAAAAATAATCATCATGAATTACTACAAAGAGCTGTATGCCAACAAATTGGGAATCCCAGAAGAAATGGATAGATTCCTGGACTCAGACAATCTACCAAAATTGAGTCATGAAGACATTAAACATCTAAACATACCAATAACCAATACGGAATTTGAATCAGTAATAAAGACCCTCCCAACAAAGAAAATCCCATGTCCAGGTGGTTTCACGGCTGAATTCTAGCAGACACTTAAAGAAGAAATAGTTCCAATTCTTTTAAAGCTTTTCAAAACAATTGAAAGGTAGAGTATCCTTCAAAACCCCTTCCATGGGACCAGCATTACCTTAATTCCTAAACCAGAAAAGAAACAGCAGAAAAAGAGAGTTGGAGACAAATTTCCCAGATGAATATAGATGCAGAAATCATCAACGAATACTAGCCATTCTAATCCAACAGTACATCAGAAATATAATTAACCTGAACCAGGTGGGATTTGTATGCAATCTATTTGTATGCAATGATGCTTCAACACCCCAAAATCAATAAATGTGATACATCACATTAACAAACTGAAGAACAAAATCATATGCTTATCTCAATAGATGCAGAGAAAGCATTTGATTAAATTCAATACCTTTTTATGTTGAAGATATTAAGCAAATTGGGTATATAAGGATCATTTCTCAACATAATCAAGGCAGTTTATGACAAACACACAACCAGCATCCTACTGAATAGGAAAATATTGGAGGTATTCCCATTCAGATGAAGAACCAAACAAGGATGCCCACTCTCACCCTTGCTGCTTCATATAGTCCTGGAAGATTTAGAAAGAGCCATTAGGAAGGAAAGAAATTAAAGGGATACAAACTGAGAAGGAGGTAAACAAATTATTCCTATTTTCAGGTGATATGATTCTATACATAAGGGACCCAAAAGACTCCACAAAGAGAATATTGGAACTCATAAAAGAGTTTTGTAAAGCATCAGGATATAACATCAGTACAAAAAAATCAATTAGCTTTGTATACCCAGACAAGTAGGTGCAAGTAGTTGCAAACTATACAACTGATAAAGGGTTAATTTACAGAATGTATAGAGTTCTAGAAACTCGGCCGGCGCCGCAGCTCACTAGGCTAATCCTCCGCCTAGCGGCGCCGGCACACCGGGTTCTAGTCCCGGTTGGGGCGCCAGATTCTGTCCCGGTTGCCCCTCTTCCAGGCCAGCTCTCTGCTGTGACCAGGGAGTGCAGTGGAGGATGGCCCAAGTCCTTGGGCCCTGCACCCCATGGGAGACCAGGAAAAGCACCTGGCTCCTGGCTCCTGCCATCGGATCAGCGCGGTGTGCCGGCCGCAGCGGCCATTGGAGGGTGAACCAATGGCAAAGGAAGACCTTTCTCTCTGTCTCTCTCTCTCACTGTCCACTCTGCCTGTCAAAAAAAAATTAAAAAATAAAAAAAATTAAAAAAGAATTCTAGAAACTCAACAACTACAAAACAAAAAAACCCAGTTAAAAATTGGGCAAAAGAACAAATATTTTTGATGAGCATAAATTCGAATGACCAACAGACACATGAAAAAATGCTCAGAATGGATAGCCATCAGGGAAGTGCAAATCAAAATCACAATGAAGTTTTACCTTACACCTGTTTGAATGTCTTTCCCATAGAAATCAACAAACAAGTAATGCTGGTAAGGGTGTGGGGAAAAGTGAATCCTCTTGCACTCTTAGTGAGAAGGTTAACTGATACAGCAACTGTGGGAGACAGTATGGAGATACTTCAGAAATCTGAATATAGATCTGCCATATGATCTAGAGATCCCACTTTGGAATTTTTCCAAAGGAAATGAAATTGGTATATGAAAGAGTAATATGTACCCCCATGTTCATTTCAGCTCAGTTTACAATAGCTAAGATATGGGGGTGCCAGCATTGTGCTATAGTGGGATAAGCCTCTGCCTGTGATGCCCACATTCTGTATGGGTGCCAGTTCATGCCCTAACTGTTCCTCTTCCAATTCAGCTCTCTGCTTATGTTCTGGGAAAGAAGCAGAAGATTGCCCAGGTATTTGGGCCCCTGAACCTGTGTGAGAGACCTGGAAGAAACTCCTGGCTCCTGGCTTCAGATTGGCTCTGTTCCAGCCATTGTGAGGAGTGAGTCAGTGGATGGAAGACCTTTGTCTCTGTCTCTGTCTCTCTCTGCCTGTAACTCTACCTCTAAAATAAATTAAAAAAATCTTTAAAAATGAAGATATTTAATCAACCTAGACATCCATTAACAGAAGATTGGATATGAAACTATGGTATATATACACTATGGAATAGTACACAGTGGTAAAATGATATCCTGTCATTTGCAACAAAATTGATGCAACTTGAAACCATTATACTTACTGAAATAAGCCAGTCACAAAATGACAAATATTATATGGTCTCTCTGATCTGTGGTTACTAAAGGGATATCTAAAAGTTAATCTATAGGAGTGGAACACTTCTTGATATGCCGAGATTTTGAACAGCCCTTGTCTTGACTGTTGAAGAACAATGTTTTTTGTTTGTTTATTTGTTTATGTTATTTTTTTCTCATGCTAGTCAGTGGACTCTCTACTCATTGAGTGTAGGGTTAAACCCATGAGTATAAAATTAACTGAAAATAAATCTTTGTAAAAGTAAGAATGGGAATGGGAGAGGGAGGAGGAAGAAGAGAAATTGCAATGAAATATTAGGAATGAAGAATTCAACAGATCAAATAAAAATGTAATGGACAGCCATAACAGCAGACATGGTGAGGAAGAAGAAAGAATTTCCAAACTAGAAGAGAAATATTTGGAAATATTACAGTTAGACCAAAAAAAATAAAAGCAAAACAAGATAAAAATAGAAAATGTAAAAATAGCTTTGGAGACCTATGGGATATTATCAAAGGACCCAACATCCAGGTCTTAGGATTTCCTGAAGGTGTGTAAAGAGAGAATGGACTAGATGGCTTATTTAGTAAAATGTTTACAAAAACTTCACCAATTTGGGGAAAGAGAGGGATGTCCAAGTACAGGAAGCACACTGAGCCCCTAACAGACATGACCAGAAAAAGATTTCACTTTGACACATTGTAGTCTAACTTTTCACAATAAAACATAAAGGAAAGATTCTCAAATATTCAAGAGAGAAATGCCAGATTACTTCTAGAGGATCTCCAATAGGACTCACAGCTGACTTCTCATCAGAAACCCTACAGGCTAGGAGGGAAGGGAGAGATACAGTCCAAGTCTTTAAAGAAAAAAAAGATTTCAATTCTGAATACTGTACCCTTGCAAAGCTTTCACTTATGAATGAAGGTGAAATAAAGACTTTCTACAACAAACAGAAATTGAAAGAAGTTGTTGCCACTCATCTAGCCTTTCAAAAGATGCTTCAGGATGTGCTACACACAGAAACACAGAATGATATCCATAATTGTGAAAGAATGAGATGGCAGAAAATCCCCTAGTAGAAGTACAAAAGAAATCCAAATTTAACAATAGGAATATTTATCAAAAAATGGAAGGGCAAGTCATTATTTATCATCACTCACCTTGAATGTAAATGACCTCAACTGTGCAGTTAAAAGATGCAAACTTATTAGAAATTAAACTGATTGAGCCGGCGCCGTGGCTCAATAGGCTAATCCTCCACCTTGCGGCGCCGGCATACCGGGTTCTAGTCCCAGTCGGGACGTCGGATTCTGTCCCGGTTGCCCCTCTTCCAGGCCAGCTCTCTGCTATGGCCAGGGAGTGCAGTGGAGGATGGCCCAGGTGCTTCGGCCCTGCACCCCATGGGAGACCAGGAAAAGCACCTGGATCCTGGCTCCTGCCATCGGATCAGCGCGGTGCGCCGGCTGCAGCGGCGGCCATTGGAGGGTGAACCAACGGCAAAGGAAGACCTTTCTCTCTCTGTCTCTCTCTCTCACTGTCCACTCTGCCTATCAAAAAAAAAAAAAGAAATTAAACTGATTATCATTAATTTATACTTAATGAAGGCTGGAACTTATGATAACTAAGTAAACTGAAAGTAGATGTTTGTAAAAATTAAGAATGGGGATGGAAGAGGGAGGAAGAAGAAGGGTTGGTCTTGGGTATTAGGAGGTTTGCATGGGACGTATATCTATGTTCCTAAATCTGTACATATGAAATGCATGAAATTTGTGTAACTTCTATAAAATTTCAAAAAAATAATGCTTTTTATTTGGTGTGATTTTGCTATCATTGAAACAAAATGGTCACAAGTTTCATGAGTGATAATATGGGCTTATACTATCAGGGCTAAAGTAATAGCTTGATATGCGCTCTCCTATGTATATTACTTTTCTACGGGGATTGCACCACAAGGTGTAAATCTGACTTTCCTTCAGAAATAGCCTATAATAGTCATTTTAGATATAAGTTTCTGGCATATAATACTATATTCCACAAAATCTGCTTTATCATCTCAACTGAATAGTTAACTTATACTTAACAAATAAAGGCTAAATTACTTAGAAATGGACTTAGAACTAACTATAACATCAAGTGTGAAAAAATAATAGGAGAAATCCATTATGTCTATCCATTTATTTGAGCAAAATTATGACACAACACATTCTCTTATTTTTAGTGAGGTTTAAACCCACCTTAAATTTGACTTTGGTGTAGCTTCAGTTTTGTCTTCTTTGTACTATTTCCAAGATGGTTCCAAGATCATTAGGAGGGCTAAAAAGAGTAAAAGACATAAAATATTACTGTAGAAAGTCTTTCTTTAGTTGTGACTCCCAAACTCCAAACTACACAGAATATATAAATCTTACACAAGGCTAATAATAGAAGTATAATTTTATTTTGTCAGTTGTGGCCAACCACATTAGGAGTATTTTCAATAAAAGCTACATCCAAATTGTATCTATGAACTACATGGAATACGTCTTCATTTTTGTATTAATATCATATTAACATGAGAATTGTGTCATAAAAATCTAATAGAAGCATAGAAAAATTGGCAATAATTGTCTGAGACTGAACCAAAGCCAGCAGCCACCCAGTTGTGGACTCCTTATGAAGTCAGAAAGAAAAATGTCCCTCATTTCAAGCTGCCATAATTGCATTTTCTACTACTTGCTGCCAAATGCATCTTTGAACTATACAAATACCTTCTAACCTCTTTAAAAATGAAGTAGTGGATAAAATATATACATAACTAAAGGGGGAGAATCTCTAAACTAAGTGAAAGTAAGAAGAGAAATTGAAGAATACCAAAGACTTGACTTATTTTCCTTTCTTGGCGGGCTTTGTTTTCCATTCCCTTTCTGGTGCCTTCTCACAGAGTGGGTATGAAGTGAAAGGGCTGCACACACACTTGGTACTTTCTAAGTACATCCTTTAATTCTCCATGCCTGAGGCCTCAGTGCTCTGCAAGGGAAGGGGAAAATTAAGGATCTCTTGTCCCCATGGCCACTCTTACAGTTTTCTAGGCACAAGCACTAACAAGTACTGGCTTCTAGCTGCAAGATGTTGTTATAGAGAGGCAAGCAGTTCCCCATCGTGCACATATACCCAATGCATGAAAGGCAGTTATACCAAGTGGGCAGGTATCTCTAGGCAGGCAAATACTGTGATGCAGCTCAGTTCCAAGAGAAAGACAATTGCAGTTTTCAGAAAAGAAATGCGCAGGTAATGTAACCTTTCATTAGCTTTCCTCCTGTTTTTCTGAATCCTTTTCTTTCCTTGGAGGTTCTCCTTCCTCCTGTAACCCACCTGCAGACCCATGGACCAATGCTGGCTGTCTGATGCATCCAGTTTCAGCAACTAACCATGTAGGATGTGTTGAAGATAATGTGCTTTTACATTAAGCCTTCTCTCCAAGGGTTGTACAAAAGGATTTGTCCTTTCTAAAGATGTTCAGTTGTGTATCAGTAAAATGAAAGGTAATATTAGAAGACAGGTCAAGTGAGGCCGTCTCTGTTATCCTTAAAGTCACATACAGGAGGTGGCCATAGCTTTCCAGATGCTAGGTAGGTCCTATCTTGAATCCTTCTGTTATTTTTCTAAAACATGAAACTCTCACATAGCAGACAACTGTGTGAGAGGAGGTCCATGGGATTTTCTTAGTAGGAGGCTCTCTGGTTTTGAAAGCTCATTTACTCTTGGGCCAAAGTTAACCAGTGTCCTCTGGGTGCCTGTATGAGGAGACAAAGGGATTGGCAGAAGGATGGTGATCTTGCTGAGGGGCTGCTGGCAAAGTCCATTCTTCTGGCAAAGTAGTAACCAGCATTTTCTCTCTCCCACTTCTCTGTCCTGGTGGGATGGTTGCAGGGGCTGACCTGTGGGAAGAGCATCTTGGTGAAATTGAGAAGCTGCACCAGCACCTAGAGGAACCCATCTACAGCAGAGGAGGGGAATGTGTGTCCCATGGGCCACATCAATTGATTCATTGTAAGTGATTGTCCATGTTGTGTATGTGATTTTGTAGGGTGAAAACTGTGATGTGTGTTACACGTTTGTACATGGTACTAGTTGTGTCTGTAATGTAAAATCCCCTTACTATTTCTGATAATTTGGCACATGGACAAATGTGTACTCACACAAAGAAACTAATCTAAGTACTCTTGGGGCCCATGCCTTAAATAAATCTGTGGTACACTAGGTTGTCTGAAATTTGTTGGTAAAGGAGTAGGCATAGTGTGATGGATAAAGCCTTCACTTGCAATGCCTGCAGCCATATTTGAGTGCCAGATGAATTCCCAGCAACTATGTACTACTGATCTGGGTTCTTGCTAATGGGCCTGAGAAGGCAATGGGTATGTCCCAACTAGTTGGGTGCCAACCAAGTGGGAGACCAAGATTTTCCAGCTAATAGCTTTTGTGTGGCCCAGCCCTGGCCCATCCTTGTACTCTTTTCTTTCACACCACCCCATAACTCTGCCTTTCAAATAATTTTTTTGTAAAAACAAAATAAAAATGTTTTCAGAGTTATTAACATATGTCTGTGCCTAGGTATGCTAGTCAAGCAAATGTTACTTATTTTTGGTAGACATTTAAAATAATAAAGGTATAATTTTGACCTAAAACCAAACAGTGTGCACTGCTTCATATATATGAAGTAAAATTCAGTTTTTAGAGTTTTTTTTTTGTCAAGAAAATGGCCCAACCATGCTTGTCTAATAGTTTGGTTTCTTAAATCTAAGTATAATTGTTAAAACTTAGGTAAATATGAAGAAGGAAAATGTTTCTAAATGTAAAGTTGACATCTTAAATTCTATAAAAAGCACTGGGATGATAAGTAGCTGCTATCATAAATTATTAAAATATGTCAATTTAACATTGTCTACTAATCTTTCACTAGATATTGAGTAACTAAGATTAAGGAATAATTCTAACAAATATATGATACTCAATATTAAGAGAAAAGTTTAAAAATCTCTTTGTCATAGACAGACATGCATGAAGTTATGGAATATAAATGATGTGTTTTGATTAAGGGGAAAAGTGAGTAATATTTGTCCTAAAGTAAAATGGTGTTGGCAAGGAAAAAGTAACAGAACAGGACAATGAGCTGAGAGAAATATAAAATGTTCTAGTTTTGTGAAAGATGGATCCTGTGTGAAATAACATTGGCTGATGTTACCATGGAATTGGCCATATGAGTTTCTATAAATTAAGTATTAATGTCAAAGGCATATTGTTATGAAGTTAGAATTTGTTAATGTTAAATGTTAATATCAAAACAACCAGGTTTTCTGATAGGAAAAGACTCACAAGAAATTTTTATCTTTGAATTTTGAAATCTGATCTTTGACATTCTTAACCCATCTTTGATTGTAATTTTCCTTGTTTCAACTTTTCTATTTTTACAGTTTGCATTTAGTTGGAGATTTCCTCAGTGTTTCAATGAAGGAGGTACCTTTCTCTGAAGGGAGGAGAGAACTTCCACTTTGACTATGACCTTGTCTAAATAAGATTGAAGTCAGTGAACTCAAAAGGCTTCCATAGCCTTGGAAACTCATGACTAGAGCCTAGGGAGATTACTGACGCCACAAACAAGAGTGTCAAATTGTTAAGTCAACAACAGGAGTCACTGTGTACTTACTCCTCATGTGGGATCTCTGTCCTTAATGTGTTGTCCAATGTGAATTAATGCTATAACTAGTACTCAAACAGTATTTTACACTTTATGTTCTGTGTGGGTGCAAACTGATGAAATCTTTACTTAATATATACTAAATCAATCTTCCGTATATAAAGATAATTGAAAATGAATCTTGATGTGAATGGAATGGGAGAGGGAGCAGGAGATGGGAGGGTTGTGGATGGCAGGGAAGTTATGGGGGGTGGGGAAAGCCATTGTAATCCATAAACTGTACTTTGAAAATTTATATTTACTAAATCAAAGCTTAAAAAAAATGAAAAAAAATCTCCCCCCAAAAAAGTTTAGAGATTTGATTCTTGACCTTTACTTTTCTCAATACATTTAAACTGCTCCAAGTAGTAGGGTGAGTATGTGTGCTAATTCTCCTATTCAAGGGTTTTTTTCTTTGCTGTTTTAGTAACTGAGCTAGGAAATGAGGATTTCATGTGTATTGAGTCTTGGATTTTCTGCTATTGTTGTTAAGCTCTCATTGCTTGAAAATACCTAAGTCTTACTAATAGAATGACAATTGCTTGAAGTAGCACTCTGTTCTCAGAATAAGCCCTTATGGCTTTCTGGTGTGGCTGAAAAGCCCATGAGAGCATTTTAGTCATGGAAAGCCAAGATACTGTGGCAAAAACTGTCCTACATGAAGGACTTCTATGGGTGAGATCCCAATGGAAAAACATGGCCGCCAAAGAAGGATGTGCTTTTCTCTGATGGAAGGAGAGAACTTCCACTTTGCTTATAGCCTTGTCTAATACTGAAGTAGTTTGTGGATTTGAAGGGCTCCCATAGCCTAGGCAGACCATGTCAAGGGCCTCATGTGATCACTGACATCATATATAAGAGTGTTAATAGTTAAATTAACAAGTGTCACTGTGCACTAACTTCCCATGGAGGACTTCTGTCCTCCGAGAGTTGTATTATGAGAGTTAGTAGTAAAACTTGTTCTCAAAGATTTACTTTTTTTAAGTGTATTAAGTGGAATTTATTCTTATGTCTCATAAACTATAGTTATATCTAAGTACTCGCAACAGATGTATTATTCTTGGGTTCTCCTTTAAAGTAAGTTAAGTTTCTCAAAAAAGGTAAAAAAAAAAAAAACCTCAGATGTAATTTATTTAATTAAAGTTATTTTTTCTTATTGTAAAAAAAAACTTGGTGTTCTCTTGCACAGAGTAGGGTAAAAATAGTTAACAATAACATATTGTATATTTCTAAATAGCTAGAAGAAAGACATTTGAATGTTGTTACTTCAAAGAAATCTTGAATATATGAAGCAATAGATGCTAATTATTCTAATTTGATCAATACAATGTTTGCATATATCAAAATGTTACATTGTACCCTATAAAATGTACAACTATTGTGTGACAATAAAAACAAATAATCTAAAATTAAAATACCTGAGTCTTAAAAGAGTTAAGATTTTTCTGGAGTATCTACTCATTCTGAAATATTTGATTGATCACTTTGTGACTGGTTAAATCTAGTTTATATATAGCTCTGGCTGAAACACCTTGTCTGGATAGATGATTGTTATTTTTCAGAATGGTCTGAGTTCCTGTTTTGACCAAGTGTTTTAAACCTCTGACATCTTTGATAGACTTGTTTTTAGATTCAGAGTTGTAAATTAATTCTTTTGACTTTGATGTTTCCAGTTGGATTCCTGGAGCTGTCAAAGGATATAAGCCTCATCTTGGAGATGCAATAGTTATTTAGGTTGTTTGGATTGTGTAGAATGCATTGCTGGGTTTGCACAGGTTGCCTAATTTTAATTGTGTCTATACAGGTATGTTACTCATGTGAAAGTTCTAAAAATTACATAAAGTTATGACTCCTTGTGGTCCTAGTGTGATGTTGCATTATTGGTGCACACATATATTGCTTGCAATATATCTACAGCAACACAGAAATAATGATGCAACAAAGTAAGGCAAATAGGTCTATAAAGCATTTGTTTTCCTTATAAGAAAGTTTTTGTAGAGGAAATAAAATAACTACTGTTCAAACCAGATTTATATGCTTAACAATGATTTAAACCTTACATAAAATTACATCTAAGCTTCACTATTATGAATCCATAAGGAGTCAGAAAAAGGATTTATAGGTCACAAGGTCTTGACTATGGTTGTATTCTACTTTCAAATCAGTCTGAGATAAATAGCATTTTTCCAAGATTTAAAAAAATAGATTTTATAAAAGAGATTCTTTTTAATGACTGAATACATCATTTTTGCTACTGAGAGAAACAGGTTATACTTTTTGCCCCACTATAATTCACTCTTATGAAAGAAATAATTCTCTTAACTTCTAGCAAATGTTACAGGTTTGAGACTACAGGAATTATCAGGAGTCGTTCTTTCTTATCAATCTGTAATTTATTTCTAAAATATGTCAAGTAAATTTTTAAAGACTCAACGAGGGGCAGCTTCATGTTTGCTGTCTCAGTGAATTCTGAGGAGGCTCTTCTGGCTTCACGGCTTCACTGTAGTCTTTCTCTTTTATCTAATCTTCCATTTTCTCATCCTCCTCACTGTCTAGAGGTTGAGGAATAAGCTTATTACCTACAATGACTTGCCTATTAATTCTGTTTCACTCTCTTTCTTTTCCTTTTGGGAAATCCCTTTGGCCTGCATCTTATCATTTATGAAAGTTCTAAGTTTGCAGCAAATGTAAATACTGGACAAGTCCTGCAGTTTTCTGACAGGTCAGGGAGGCAGTCCAACAATGGCAAGCTTGCCATAATCATTCTCACTTTGGTGCACAAGTGGAGCAAATGAAATAGCAAGGTTATTTTTACTTTCCCAAGTGGTTTCTCCAGTTAGCATAATCTGTGTTAACTGATTTTCTGTAAGCATGACTAGTATGCCTCCCACATTCAGTAAAATGTTCATGTAGTTTTTTCTGGACTCTAGAATCACAATAAATCTGATCATACTGATGTCTGTCAGATGATCTCTGGAGGCAATTACCAACCACCAATGAAGGTTCACAGAACTCAAATTTATCAAAGCTATCACTATTTTTATAAAGCACTCAAATTTTTCCTTGGCATATTCTACCACATCTGAATGAAGCTGCATCCCATGATTTGTTCCAAAAGACCTGTGGCATAGCTGTCGGTCCAGCCCACAGCAGCAATGTGCAGGGCCAGGCTCCTGAGACCCTGGCAGCTGGCTGCCACTACCACCACAACACCGCTGCCTTTTAAAAATGTATTCTTGGAGTCTCAAGATGGACAACCGGGATGTTGCAGGGAAGGCTAACCGGTGGTTTGGGGTCGCTCCCCCCAAGTCTGCAAAGATGAACATGAACACCCTGCACCAAGAAGAGCTCATCGCGCAGAAGAAGCGGGAAATCGAGGCCAGAATGGAGCAGAAAGCTAAGCAGAGCCAGGCGGCCAGCCCTCAGCCCCCGCATCCCGGAGAAGTCGCGAACGCACACAACTCTTCCTGCGTCTCTAACAAATTCGCCAATGACGGCAGCTTCTTGCAGCAGTTCCTGAAGTTGCAGAAGGCACAGACCACCACAGACGCCACCGCCAGCACAGCCGGCGCCCCGCCCAGCACACCCCCGCCCAGCGCCGGCAAGAGGCCCCTGCTGCTCTGCAAGCGAGCGGGCCTGGGGCTGGGCAGCGCCCCGGGCCAGGTGAGGAACTACTCGCACGCCAAGCAGCTGCCCGTGGCCCAGCGGCCCAGCGTCTTCCAGTCCACCGATGAGGACGAGGAGGAGGACTAGGAGCAGTGGCTGGAGATCAAAGTTTCACCCCCAGAGGGAGCCGAGACTCGGAAAGTGATAGAGAAATTGGCCCGCTTTGTGGCAGAAGGAGACCCCGAGTTAGAAAAAGTAGCTATGGAGGACTACAAGGATAACCCAGCGTTTGCGTTTTTACACGATAAGAATAGCAGGGAATTCCTCTACTACAGAAAGAAGGTGGCTGAGATGAGGAAGGAGGCGCAGAAGTCCCAGGGAGCCTCTCAGAAAGTTTCACCCCCAGAGGACCAGGAGGCCAAGAGCCTCGCAGAAAAGCTGGCCAGGTTCACAGCGGACGGGGGTCCCGAGGTGGAAACCATCGCCCTCCAGAACAACCGCGAGAACCAGGCATTCAGCTTTCTGTACGAACCCAACAGCCAGGGGTACAAGTACTTCCGGCAGAAGCTAGAGGAGTTCCGGAGCGCCAAGGCCGGCTCCACAGGCACCCCCCCAGCACCTGAGCCCAGCCCGAAGCACACGTCCCCTCCTGACGCCCCGTCGGGGGCCTCGCCCCCTGCCGCCACCTGCCCCACCTCATCGGCCCCCGCGCCGGCCACTGCCCCCGCGCCGGCCGCCCCCGGGAAGCCGGCCTCCGCCCTGGCCGCCGTGAAAAGAAAGCGGAAGAGCAGGTGGGGGCCCGAGGAGGACAAGGTGGAGCTCCCCACTGCGGAGCTGGTGCAGGGAGAGGTGGACGCCTCGCCCTCGCCTCTCTCAGTTCAGGACCTCAAGGGGCTCGGCTACGAGAAGGGGAAGCCCGTGGGTCTGGTGGGCGTCACGGAGCTGTCAGACGCCCAGAAGAAGCAGCTGAAGGAGCAGCAGGAGATGCAGCAGATGTACGACATGATCATGCAGCACAAGCGGGCCATGCAGGACATGCAGCTGCTGTGGGAGAAGGCGCTGCAGCAGCACCAGCACGGCTACGACAGCGAGGAGGAGGTGGACAGCGAGCTGGGCACCTGGGAGCACCGGCTGCGCCGCATGGAGATGGACAAGACGCGGGAGTGGGCCGAGCAGTTGACCAAGATGGGCCGGGGCAAGCACTTCATCGGAGACTTCCTGCTACCCGACGAGCTGGACAAGTTCATGGAGACCTTCAAGGCGCTGAAGGAGGGCCGCGAGCCCGACTACTCGGAGTACAAGGAGTTCAAGCTGACCGTGGAGAACATCGGCTACCAGATGCTCATGAAGATGGGCTGGAAGGAGGGCGAGGGGCTGGGCTCCGAGGGCCAGGGCATCAAGAACCCGGTCAGCAAGGGCACCACCACCGTGGACGGCGCCGGCTTCGGCATCGACTGGCCGGCTGAGCTCTCCAAGGAGGACAACGAGTACGAGGCTTTCCGCAAGAGGATGATGCTGGCCTACCGCTTCCGGCCCAACCCCCTGAACAACCCGAGGCGGCCGTACTACTGACAGCTGCGCAGGCAGCTTTCCCAGCACCGGTCCTGGACCGTGGAACGTGGCCGCGCTGCGCCCGCCCCTGCCGTCACCAGTGTCGTGCTGTGTATTAAAGTCTCAGTGCTCAAAAAAAAAAAAAAAAAGTATTCTTTTAAAAATGTATTCATTGGGGCTGGCTCTGTGGCATAGTGGGTAAAGCTGTGGCCTGCAGTGCCCACATTCCATATGGGCACCAGTTTGAGTCCAGGATGCTCCACTTACAGCCCAGCTCTCTGCTCTGGCCTGGGAAAGGAGTGGAAGATGATCCAAGTCCATGGGCCTCTGCAGCCACATAGGGGACCTGGAAGGAGCTCCTTGCTACTGGCTTTAGATCAGCCCAGCTCCAGCCCTTGCAGACATTTGCAGAGTGAACCAGCAGATGGAAGACTTTTCTCTCTCTGCCTCTGCCTCTCTGTAACTCTGTCTTTCAAAGAAAATAAACAAATCTTTAAAAAATGCATTTATTTTTTGGAAGAGCAGAATGGTAGAGATAGGGGGGAGAGAGAAAGAGAGAGAGAGAAATGAATGGGAATGAGAATGAGAATGAGATTGAGAATGAATCTTATTTTCAGTTCTACTCCCCAAATTCCCTCAGTAGCTTCAGCTGGGCTAGGTCAAAGCCAGGAGGCATAAACTCCACCCAGGTTTCCTATATCTGTGGCAGGAACCCATCTAGTTGAGCCAATATCTGCTTCCTCACAAATAAATATCAGGACGGTGGATTGACGTGTACATTCTAAGTGTCAGCCTAACCTGATGCGCTACAGCAGTTACCCTAAGATAATTATTTTGTGGGTAAATAAGTGATAAAAATGAGCTAGGCATTACTAGCAGGAATTGAACATGTGTAACTAACAGGCAAGTGTTAGCATGCCCCTTCATAGATACTTATTTAAATTATAATATCTTTTCTTAATTTCTCCTGCTCTCTCACTGCCATCTGTTAATTAATCTAAAGGGAAAATTGTAAGAAATGTCTTGAAAATTGCTTTCTCTATACTTGTCTTTATTGTAGAAAAAGAAAAAAAAAGCACATAAGTGAACTGATACTGAAGTAAAAATAATACTGCTGTTTTTGGTTTAGATTAATTATAACCAATAGTGTCTTTTAATAGAACAGATAAGAGGAACAAGTGTCATTTTAGATTTTAAAAGATATTATAGTCTGCAAGATATCTGTATGACTTGGAAGATCTTTCTCAAAGTTTTACTCCTGAAGTAATACTAGGATTATGTTGAAACTGAGAGGAGACAGCTACTGGAAAATCTTTTCCTCATTACCAGAGGGACTTAATGCCTCATTTGTTGGAGACTAAAATATCATAAGGGACAACCTGGGTAAGAGATAAGGAGGATGATTTATAATAATTATAATTAAATAATAAATAAAATAAAATAATACTGTTTCCATTCAGTTAAGAATAAACTTGGCCGGGGCCACGGCTCACTAGGCTAATCCTCTGCCTTGCGGTGCCGGCACACCGGGTTCTAGTCCCGGTCGGGGTGCTGGATTCTTTCCCGGTTGCCCCTCTTCCAGGCCAGCTCTCTGCTGTGGCCAGGGAGTGCAGTGGAGGATGGCCCAAGTACTTGGGCCCTGCACCCCATGGGAGACCAGGATAAGCACCTGGCTCCTGCCATCGGATCAGCGTGGTGTGCCAGCCGCAGCGTGCCAGCCGCAGTGGCCATTGGAGGGTGAACCAATGGCAAAGGAAGACCTTTCTCTCTGTCTCTCTCTCTCACTGTCCACTCTGCCTGTCAAATAATAATAATAATAATAATAAACTTGATTGAACATAATAGATAATTGAAGTCATAGGCTTATCTAAATCATTTTATTTTTCTGTGTAACAAGCTCCCCAAATTATATGATTTGGGACTAATATAGTAGTCTGAGAATGTAACATTGACATGATCCTGACAATGTGGCTTATAGTCTCCATAATCTTACCTCATGGCTACATAATAGCTGCTGTATGACTAGCATACTGTGTTTCAGGAAGGAATAAGGAAAATGATTTTGCAGCCAAAGGTTTTTCCTTTATAATGAGCATTCCAACAAAATTATCTCAATTATTTCATCTTATTTTTCAAGAGAATACATCACAATAGATATTTTTTCATATGAATTGTAAGTTATTAAGCAAGATATGCTAACAGATTTTACATGTCACGTTGATACACATGAAAAAATATAGCAAAATGTTCAAAGTTCACCCTGTTCTCTATTTAAAAATAAAATTAAAAAGGCAAATATGAATTGAAAATAATAATCAAATATTAATACATTTAAGATATAACATGGAAAATTAACATTAAAGCATAGGGCCAAAAATATGACTCTAAATGAAAAATAAGTGTATTTGAAAACAGACAATATGAAACAAAGCAGAAGATCAAAATAGATGTTAAAAATAAAGAAGATTACCTATAGTGTGCATGATTTTAGGTAAAAATCATTTTCCTATATACAGATGATGAATTTGGGAGATTTATAAGGAGTGTGGTGTGATGGTGTTGATAAGATGCTCTAACTTTAATGATTTAAATATTTTTATTTATTTTGTAAGATATCAACATAATGAAAAACAGTATTCCCGGGGCTGGTGCCGTGGCTCACTTGGTTAATCCTCCACCTGCGGCACAGGCATCCCATATGGGCACCAGCTTCTAGTCCCAGCTGCTCCTTTTCCAGTCCAGTTCTCTGCTGTGGCCTGGGAAGATAGTGGAGGATGGCCCAAGTGCTTGGGCCCCTGCACCCATGAGGGAGACCAGGAGGAAGCACCTGGTTCCTGGCTTCAGATCAGCGCAGTGCCAGCTGTAGCGGTCATTTGGAAGGTGAACCAACAGAAGGAAGACCTTTCTCTCTCTCTCTCTCTCTCTCTCACTCTCTCAAAAAAAAAAAAAACAGTATTCCTTGCTGTTCAATTATGTATGTCTTCACCCTTAAAGGCAGTGCATAACACTTCAATCTCCACTCTTTCAGAGATATTCCACACATCAAATAAATGAGTTTATACTTCATTGTTTCAGAACCAACAACAGAATAATAGTTACTTGTCTCCATTTTGTTACTGTATCCAATTGATATATATATATATATAGAGAGAGAGAATTATAATTCTATAAAGTGCTTTTGTACCTGTTTAAATGTCACATGATTTTACATTTTATATACCTTATTTATTGTTTGAAACACAGATTTCCTCTATTCATTTTTTACAGAAACAAAAAATATTTACTTTTAAAGAAGACATGATAATATAGTGCAAACAAGAGTCATGTATCATTGCTTAACAACTGTTTCAAAAACATTTAGAATGAAGTTTCAACAGGATTTTGCTCAAGAGAATTTACAAATTCTTTCTTAACTCTATAATGGTGTTTTCATAGCCTGAAGAATTGCTTTTATGTGGTATCTATAATGCTGTTCTTATTTTCAGTGGAGTAGAAAGTAGCAACAATAATTAGCTGTTCATCAATTTGCATTATAAACTTTATACTTAAAATTTAGTGAAAAATTCTGTGATGAAATTAACCCTGTTAGACAGTAGAAAAGAACCATCAGTGCTTCCATGGACAGTTCCATATGTTACTACTAATTAAAAGGCCACAAAGTAACAAGGCATGCAGAATTCTATAGAAAACATATTTAAATGAATCAGAGTTGCTAACTAAAGAACAAAGATTTGAAAAAATTACCAAATTCCAACATTAGGTGTTAGATTTCTGATTTCAATGTTATTAATATTGACCTAAAGAGACTCCTGTTAAAAAAGTCATTGCTTTTAAAATCCTATAAAAAGTAAAACTTTGTTGGAAGCAACTATGTTCACTTCCTGTTCAAACAATAAAAATAAACAGTAAGAAAACATTTCTCTTTTCAATTCATAGTGCCTGAAGTGTAAGAGGAAAATATATAATATAAATAAAATTCACTGCAATTACTCAAAGCCTGCATGTAGAACTCATATATTTACATTCACAGTGAAGTTTTTTCAGAGTTTTTCTTGGAGTTTCCAGCTTGCTCAGCTACACTGAGCTATAAGCAATCACATTTGCAAATGTGCAGAGACCTAAGCCGAAGATGCTGAAAAAGAGAAGTGTGTCTCTCTCTACCTACACACAAATATATAATTAAGCCACTGAACTTTAAAAAGACACCCTTAGAACAGTTTGGAGTACAATTTATGCTTAACTTTATCAATGGCCATGGTATAAAGGTAAACAAAAATAATTGCATTGTTTCTAATGGTCTGCAGCTGTATTTAGTTTTCTGTGTTACATGTAAACATTTTTAATTTAAAAAATTATTAAGTTCCATTTTCACTTTAGAATGATATTGTCAATAAAGGGTAAAACTTTGCCTTGAGACATTTCATCTGATTCTTTTGTCTCCATCAATTTAAAAGAGATCATTGTATGTGAACAAAAAGGCTGCAATAATGCAGTTGTACTCTATATAATTAACTGTGATCTTTGTGCAGATCTAAAGTCTCTTGAATGCATATGCTTGTAAAAGCATAGTTTTCCTTTGAATGGGGAAATTCTTTGTGTTCTCAGGGCTTCAGGACAACATCTGCCTCTGATGCCAAAAAGGGAGAGGAGGGACACACGAAGTTTATAAGCCTTGTATATCTTCATCCAACTGGACAGTTTGGAGCATAGCAAGCTCTATTTTGTCTGTTTCCAGGTCTTCACACACAGTCTCAATCATGCCATCTAGCACATATTTAGATTTGGTGTCCAGCATAATTAGGCTGCTTGTTGCTTTGTTCTCAGAATCTGATAAGAGGTTCTCTTTTAGGTTAGCTACTGATTGCAGAACCAAATGGTGTTCTCTGACAAAATTCTGGTGCACTGCTATGGAGGCATGGCCCATCTGGTCTTCAGAGGTAGGAACAATTTCCCCCAGGGCATGGACAACAGGTCCTGGCCAGTAATGAGGGAGCAGTTCTGAAGAGTTGCATAGTTAGCATTGCTGACCGCCACCCCTGCGGATTTGCCTGCCACAGGTGCAGGCATTGGCTGGTTATCAGTGATGTCAGGGTTGAGCTCAGTGGAAGTTAGCAGCGCAGGTGGAGTCAGGGAAAAACTGAGTTAGGGACACATTCACCAACAAAGAGGCCAGAGGGTGAAGGCCACTCCTTGAGGGATTTTTCAGATGACAGGTTTGTATTTCCTGAGCATTCTGATTGATGGCTATCAACTGAGAAAACACCAGGCTCCTTTCCAAGCCTTCCTGTTTCACAGATCCCAAAGTCTGGCCAGAAATACTAACAGTGTATACCACTGCACTTGGAGTGAGACAGCTTAAGAAAACCTTGCCTTGCTGCACTGGGGTGGACTCGCTGGTGAATGTGCTCTAGTCTGAAGTGCTTGAATTTATGGAACTGTTACTTGGTGAAGCTGCCACTGAGACAGGCAGCAACTGCAGTGGAGAGAATCCAATGCTCCAATTAAGAAACTGGCCCTTGGCTCTGGAATTGGGGATCTGGACAATGCCGTACTGGTTGATTTGCCCTGGGGTAGTGAAAGTCACCACAGAGCTTCCCTCCAGGGAAGCCACTGTTTGAATGCCTTCTCTTTTCATCTCAGCACTGGGGATGAACCCTGGGAATGACACTTGGACACTGGGGCTGTAGGAGGTGGTGGATGCCAAGTTGGCTGCAGAACACTGCAGCACATTGAATTCCTTCACATCCCAGGATGTGGGCCCCAGGATGTCCATCATGGAGATACCATTGTTCACAATGTTGGTTGACATTTTTGGTGGGCTAAGGACACTGTGTATTTCTCACATTTAATCCATTTAGGATGACTCCACTGGGTCCCTGAATGAAATAGTTACCATTAAGGAAAACAGGCAAAGTAATTGCAGGTACTAAGCTTCCATTCAACAAAACTCCAGAATAGCTTAAGGATATCTTTTTTTAAAGATTTATTTCTTTATTGCAAGTCAGAGTTACACAGAGAGAGGAGAGGCAGAGAGGTAGAGACAGGAATAGAGATAGAGACAGAGAGAGAGAGAGAGAGAGAGGTCTTCTATCCAATGGATGGTTCACTCCCCAATTGGCCAAAACAGCTGGAGCTGCACCAATCCAAAGCCAGGAGCTTCTTCTGGGTCTCCCACATGGGTGCAGGGGCCCAAGGACATGGGCCATCTTCTACTCCTTTCCCAGGTCATAGCAGAGAGCTGGATCAAAAGTGGAGCAGCCAGGTCTTGAACTGGTGCCCATATGGGATACCAGTGCTTCAGGCAAGGGCGTTAACCTGCTGAGCCCACAGCACCAGCCACTTAAGGATATCTCATTATTTCCAATTCGTGGGCTCCATGTGACTGGACAAGCTGAGGTTGGTGACACCATAAGAGGAACTCTGGAGAGGGTAAGGAGACAGATCCTCCTGTCCTTTGCTGGACTCACCTTCATTGCTGGAATTGCCATCTGACTCACTTTTGGACTGGCTCTCCAACGGGTTCCAGGCACGGTGCTGTTGGTTCTTGAATCAGTTGCTGACCTGGATGAGGGAGAGGATGGTGATCTTGGCCAGGTGCAGCTTCTTGGAGGGCGAGGGGTAGCGATTCTGCTTGTAGAGCTCCTTGAGCATGTTGTGCAACTTTTCCTTGAAACAATACACCATCTCCTCCCAGTCCAGATGGTGCAGGTCAGGGGCAATGTCCTGTGCAGCTGGTAGTTGTCTATGGCACACAGCCACAGGGTCCCTCGGCCTAGGCCACCTTCTTGGTGCACCTTCCCGGTGTAGCGTACCTTGTACCAGAGCTGCTGCAGCAGCAGGTGGTTGGCTGACTTGAAGCTGTGGCTCTCCAGGATGCTGTTTCTCATCCAGGCATCTGGGAAGATGCCCTAGTGGAAGGCCAGGAGCACCCGCCCCTTCAGCAGGCTCTCGTTGCCATGTAGCAGGTCGCTCTGGGGCAGTGGCCACAGGAACCTGGCCAGGTGGTCCAGGTTGCCCCCTGCTGCAGCGCCTCACATAGGGAACATGGTCTAGCGAGAAGGCGAGAGAGGTCTCCGCGCCCACAGCAGTGGCGAAGACAGCGGCGGCGTTTTGGTGTTGGCCCAGAAGTTCCAAGTGGAGTTGTACCTAATTGGGCACCGCTCTGCTCATCGCCACGTCGCTTCCGCCACCACTGCCCCTTCCACTCTGCTCACCTTGGTGGCAGCGGGAGCAACGTCCCCTGGCTCCAGAGGGAAAGGGGCTGGAGCCTAGGTTGGGGGGTGTGGGAGCCCCACCGCCACACCCCCCCCACCGCTTCTCAGTGTGCCTCCTGCCCTTCTGAGGCACTTTCAATCCCATTCTCCTGCTTGATGTCCGCCGCACTTGCAATTGTTAAGATGGCTGCTAGAGCAAAGCAGTGTAAAGGGATAGCTGCTTTCTGCCGTTCTCCCCTCATTTTATCTATTTTTCCTGGACTTGGAGGATGGGGTCTCTGCCTGGTCTCTTCCAAGGATGGTAGGGAACAAAATGCCATCATGGCAGTAGAGACTGTAGCAGCCATGTGTACAGAGGGAAACATGGGCCTAACATTAGCTGTGAGTAAAGTGGATGGGATGGGGCTAGTGCTGTGGTGTAGCAGGTGAAGATGCCACCTGCAGTGCCAGCATCCCATATGGGCACAGGTTGGATTCCATGCTTCTCCACTTGCGATCCAGCTCTCTGCTATGGCCTGGAAAAGCAGTGGAAGATGGCCCAAGTCTTTGGGCCCCTGTGCCCATGTGGGAGGCCTGGAAGAAGATCCTGGCTCCTGGCTTCAGATTGGCCCAGCTCCACTGGTTGAGGCCCTTTGAGGAGTGAACCAGTGGATGGAAGACCTCTCTGCCTCTGCCTTGATGTAACTCTGCCTTTCAAATAAATATATAAATGGTGAAAAAAAAAGAGGATGAGGCCTTTCTATGACAGATGTTGATGCTTCTATGTCTACTCCAAGTGTCCCATAGTGTCCTTCCCTCCAGGCCCCTGTTCCAGCTCTTGGTGTGGAGTGAGAGAGGGATCTGAAGGACTCAGAGACAGCAAAGCAGCAAAAGCAGGGCCTGAGGATGGAGGCTGTCGGACTGATGGGGTGGGTTGTACACTCAAATGTGAGGGAATGTCTGGTTGAGAGGGGTCCCCCAGGCTTGCCCTCAATCTTCCCTCAATACTCATCAGGGCCACCCCTCACCACTGAGCCTCTGAGTCTGAGGGGAGAAGGGGTTGCTGGCTGAGCCCACCTGGCTGGGTTTCTTAGAGGGTCTGTCAACTGACACTGGTTCCTTTCCAAAAATAAATAATTTACTGAAAAGCATCTTGCCAAACCATGGTGATAAAGGCCTGGTAGCTGAAATGGGGTTTCCAGCCAGCTGGGCCCATTAGCAGCCATTCCTCTCCTCTCACCCCACCCAGGTACAGCTGTCAGGCCCAACAGGCCTGGGACAGCAGATGTCAAATCAAGGTCACGTTGCAGAGGGCAGCATGGGGGTTGGTAATGATGGCTTTCCTGATGTGATCTTATATAAGATATGACAATGATATGTGGTGATCTCCAGGACATGAGCAGCAACAGCTGTCCATATAGCATAGAAAGTACCAAGTTCACAAAGCAGTTATGTTCCTGAAAGCATTCCCCTAGCCTTGGCAAACTGTGGTGCCTGGAGCAGGCACAACATCTGGTAGCATTGTGGCTGGGACTTGTCATGGCCATGCACAGCCACATGATCATTATGGAGCCAGTAAGAGCAACACCAAACCAGAAGGCCAGACCATGGACCGTCCCTGAATACAGCATGTGGAGTTTGAATTAGCTATATTCTGTGCAAATCTCTCTCTTTGGCATCTAAGATGTCCCTGCTGGCATCTGAAATCCTGTCACAGCCTTCCCCACCACCCGCCTTTGCCACATATGACATTCTGCCACCAACCCTGTCACTCCTGCCGCTATGTTACATCCCACAACTGCTTGGGTTGACCACATCCTATATCACAGAACCTGGGCTTGAGTCCAGGCTCTGTTTCCAATTCTGCTTTCTACCAATGCATACCCTGGGAGGCAGCAAGTATGTGGTCCCTGCACCCACATGGGAAAACTAAATTCAATTCTAGAACCATGGCTTCAGTCCATCTCACCCCAAGTGTTGTGAGCATTTAAGAAGTGGAACAGCAGATGGAATATTTATTCTCTCTCTCTTTCTCTCATAATTAATTTAAAATCTTTGGAAATGCAAAAGATATTAAGTTCATTAGGAATTTGACATACAAAAAGTAGCCATAGGACTTTGACATAGAAAAAAATAATGCTTTTATCTGTTTTTGTCCATATATGTATTCTCTTCTTCGTGTGACTGTTAATTTCTTATAAATTTATATATCTCACATTAACACATGATGTGCAATTTTGCTACATTCCCTTTCCATTTTATTTTTTAAAATTTTATTAGTTTATTTATTTACTTGAAGGATAGTGTGACACAGGAGAGATGGAGAGAGAGTGAAATCATCCTTTTTTTGTCAATTTACATAATTATGGGGCAGATTTTCTGTATGTGGAATCATGGCATCAAGGCATAAAAGAACATACACTTTGCTAAACATCCTCATATCCACATCCACAGAAGCTGTAACAATTTGCATTCCACACAGCAATCAGGGAGGGAACTTCCTCCCCATAAAAACATTTTCCAAGTTTGGGGACTTTTGCTAGTGTGAAAGGTCACAAAATTTCTTTATTTATTTGGAAGGCAGAGTTACAGAGATGCAGAGAAAGAGAGAGAGAGAGAGAGAGAGAGAGAGAGAGAGAGAATCTTCCATCTTTTGGTTCATTCCCCAAATGGTCTCAGTGGCCAGAACTGGGACGATCTGAAGCCAGGAGCCAGGAGATTCTTCTGGGTCTCCCAATAGGGGGCAGGGGCCCAAGGACTTGGACTATCTTCCACTGATTTCCCAGGCCTTAGCAGAGAGCTGGATTGGAAATAAAGCAGCCAGGTCACAAACCAGTGCCTGTATGTGATGCCAGCACTGCAGGTAGTGGCTTTACCTACTACACCACAGCGATGGCCCTTCTATTTTTCTCCTTGTATCTTTCTGTATCTCTCTCTCTCTGCCTTTCAAATCAAATGAATATAAATACATAATTCAAATTTTGGTGAATTTATTTCCCAAGTAAATGGCTTCCATAAAATGCTCATGTATTATATCACAGTGAGACTACATTTTGGGAATGCATCATTAGGCAAGTTTGTCACTGACGGACATCACAAAATATAACCACACAAGCTAGGATGTACACCATTACTAGTCAATATAATCTGATGTGATGACTATGGTTCTATGGGGTCCATCAATCACTGAACTTTTTTATTAAGTAAATGACAGAATGTCATGCTTTTTGAAGAATTAAATATTAAAAGTTTATTTTAGAACAATTTTCCATTGTGATGTGTGTGCTTATTTGATATCTAAGAAATACTGTTCAATTATAGTCAGCATGGTTTTCTTCTATAATTTGTTTTTGAAATTTTGTTGTGTTTGTTTTTGCCAGGAACTCTATAGTTTTCTAAATGTGTATATGCGTGTTTCCATGCAGGGATCAAGGTAAATTTCATTCCACAGAGACCATTTATAGAAAAGTCTAACTTTTAACCCTTTGATTACATGAGGTTCATTAGTTGAATATCGTCAACTGAAATGTTCAGGTTTGTTTCTTGACTCTTAATTATATATTTGAAAAAGCAGAGTTCCAGAGATAGAAGAACACACACACACACACACACACACACAGAGAGAGAGAGAGAGAGAGAGAGAGAGAGAGAATGAGATCTTCCACATGCTGATTCACTCCCCAAATAACCACAACAGCCAGGGCTGAACCAGGCTAAAGCCAGGGGTCAGGAGCTTCTTCTGGGTCTCCCATATGGATGCGGAGGCCCAAGCACTTGGGTCACATTCCACTGCTTTCCTAAGCACATTAGCAGTGAGCTGGATGGAAGTGAAGCAGCCAGAACATGAACCAGCACCTTTATGGGATGTCAGCATCACAGGCAGTAGCTTTATGCTCTATGCCGAAATGCCATACCCCCTTTTTAACTCTTGGTATCAGGTAGTTGAAAATCACAATATTTGATCTTTCTTAAAATAAGCTTGACTATTTTATGTCCTTTCCATTTTAAAGTACATTTTTCAACTAGGTGATTTTTCACAAGGGCACACACACAAACACACACACACAAATTCATCTAGCTCTCCCACATGAGTGGCAGGACCCCAAGCTTTCAGTGTATAATCTCTGCCCCCTAGACAGATAAGTAGAGAGCTATATCAGATGTGGAGGTGGGATTTGATCCCAAGTAGTCTAATATGGGAAATTAGCACCCCAAATGGCAACTTAACCCACTGCATGACAATGACCACCCCAACACTGAGTTTTATAGCCAATGCACATATTCCAACTTTCCACTTCACTTGAATCTTCTTTACATACAACCAGTAATATTTTGTTTTTCACAATATGGGGTATTACATAACATGTTATTTTTTCCCAAGTATTTTATATTTTAATGCTTTTTTAAAAGATTTATTTATTTATTTGAAAGAGTTACACAAAGAGAGAAGGAAAGGCAGAGAGAGAAAGAGCGAGAAAGAGGTCTTCCATCTGTTGGTTCATTCCCCAATTGGCTGCAACAGCTGGAGCTGCGCTGATCCAAAGCCAGGAGCCAGGAGCTTCTTCTGGGTCTCCCACATTGGTGCAGGGGCCCAAGGAGTTGGGCCATCTTTTACTGCCTTCCCAGGCCATAGCTTTTGTAAATAGTTTTATTTCATTGAATTTGTTCCTATAACAAATTTCGTTGAATTTTGCATGCTCACCTTCCTTCCTGAGGTTTTTGCTAATACATTAAATTTATTTGATATTTTCCAAATATTCTTATTGTGATCCTAAAATCTTTTGAGAAAAAAATAACATTTAAATTCTGATATTAATGTGTCCTTATTTTTTAATTTTAATTTTTTCTATTGTAAGCTGTTTTACATTTTATTTATATCCTGTTGTGTTCTCTATGAATTTGGTTGTGCTTAATATGGTGTTACTTTCCAGTTTTTAAAATTATATATTTTTAAATTTTAACTGTGATAAAAAGTATATTTTTTTTTTGACAGGCAGAGTGGACAGTGAGAGAGAGAGACAGAGAGAAAGGTCTTCCTTTGCCGTTGGTTCACCCTCCAATGGCCGCCGCGGCTGGCGCACCGCGCTGATCCAATGGCAGGAGCCAGGTGTTTCTCCTGGTCTCCCATGGAGTGCAGGGCCCAAGCACTTGGGCCATCCTCCACTGCACTCCCTGGCCACAGCAGAGAGCTGGCCTGGAAGAGGGGCAACCGGGACAGAATCTGGCGCCCCGACCGGGACTAGAACCCAGTGTGCCGGCGCTGCAAGACAGAGAATTAGCCTAGTGAGCTGCAGCACCAGCCTAAAAAGTATAATTTTTATGAATCAAACTAAAATTATATTTCTATTTATGGGATACCATGTGCTATTTTGAGACATGCATACATTGCATAACATTCAAATCAGGGAAAACAAATCTAAGTCTTCAAACATATCATTTCTTTTCTTTCTTTTTTAAAGGTGTATTTATTTATTTGAAAGGCATATTTACAGACAGACAGAAGCAAAGAGGCAGAGCTTTTGCTTATTGTGTGGGTTGAGGAGACTGACATAGGCCCTAGTATCTGAGGAGTGTACCATGGTGACAGGACTGGTTCCATGATGTCACAGTTGTCCAGTGCCCCCTCTATGTTCTCCTGCAGTTAGAGGAGACTGGTTTGTTGATGAATTACCGATTTGGGGCTTAATTTTGTTATAGGAAGTTCATTCAGCACAGGAGGATAATTTCAGGACCTCTGTGATTAGGACCCTCTTTCTTCATTTCCTGCAGAGTTGGGGACAGTCAATCCAAGGTGGGTGGCCCTGATTTTTCTTGGTTGCTGTGGAAGGTATTATTTGCTGTACCCTCAGTGGTGCACATTGTATGCTGAGTATGAATACAGTGGTTTCTGACTCTATGGGGTGGGTTCAAATTTCCCTTTTATATGGGCCTGTGGAGGTACATGAGTCCCTAGGGAGGCATTACAGTCAGCACTGATCTCAGTGCTGTGGGTGCACCAGACTCACAGGCTTCGTGAACTATAATGGAATGGGGATGACCCTTCACAGTGGAAAATTGTAGCCATTGGAGGATACTCAGAATCCCAATCTGTGTGAGGAGTGGTCTTCTCATGTGTCAAGGAAGTTGGACAAGGACTCTGATACTCCCTCTGTCTCTGTCCTTTGCAGAAGTCACTTTTCTGGGAACTAGATTCCAGGTGCCATACACCTGTCTGTGGATCTGAATCTTCCTTTGATGAAATGTACAAGAGCTCTGTGAGGAATAGTTACCTGCAGTTATCCAGTACTGTTTTATGCACATATTTCTGTCTTGCAGCTTTTAGCAGATGTGGGCCCTGAAGGTATGGTAGGCAAAGGGGTGAGCAGACATCATAGCCAAGAATGAGCAATTACAGAACTGTATACTGCCTGAAGGAGGGAGAACTGAACATTGTACTGTGCCCATGATCACAGGGCTCTGGGATCCCTCAGGACAGACAGGCCACCCTGCTTCCCCAAGACTCCAAGTGCCTCTGGTCATTCACCTGATTCCCCCTATTGGTTGCAGCACTGCAAAGGAGGGAAGCAGGTGGAGCCTAGGGAGGAGAAGGATATGAGCATCTGCCTAGTCATAGACAGGTTAGGGGTCCTGCAGTGAGCAACTCCCATCCAAGTTGCATCTAATCAAAGTTGTGAGACTATGTGTAGAAACACCTGCCTTGAGATAAGACAGGTCTCCACAAGGTTGGAACCCTCCTTCTGGCTGCCATCACAGTGCTCATCCTGGTGTACATCAGATTAGATCTGACTGACCCAGTGAGTGACCCATGATGACTTGCAGGGCTGGAGCCAGATGTGAGGTATTTGTGGTTTATGCAGTGCTGAGGCCTCTTCTGCAAGTGGGGGTGGTCATTCTGAGGGTCTCACCTGTGTCTGAAATAGCCTGCTCTTTTCAGCACCATTATAGAGGGTGTGTCACAGGGTTAATGGCATCTATTTCTTAATCATGGCCAGTGGTCAGAAGGGGTCCAGTGGGTTCCTGAGTCTCAGGGGTCAGGTTAAGTCTCTTAAGGAAGGGCCCAAAGGGAGTCACCATCTTGGGAAAAATATGATCCAGAGAACAAGAATTTCAGAGCAGGCCTTGAAACTGTGCTTAAGAAACAAACATGGATGGCGGAATAGTGAGGGCGCGCACCGATAGTCCGGGAAAATTTAGTTTAATAAAAGGGGAGTTACGGTAACCTCAGAAAAAAGAACCAGGAAAATATTGCAGAGGAAACCCTTCTGGATTGAGTGGTCGTGAATCAGAGGACCTACTGGAAGAACAAGGTCGCCCCCCACGCGGAAGCCGAGCCGCGGGACCGAGCTGCGCAAGCTGCAGGCTCTGCGTGCCAGTGCTCGAAGGGGAGTGCGTGCCACACAGACAACAGTGGGGAGACTTGGGACGTCCAGGGCTCCGAGTCCACACATCGGCGCTGGAAGGGGAGCGGACCTGCGTGGAGAGCATGGGAGCCCACAGTTCGGGACACCAGCGGCAGACTCAACACACCAGCGCTGGAACGCGAGGTGAGCCGAACCTCAATAGCCCGAGACACCGGCAGGCAAGCGGGGAGAGGAGACTAGAGGGAACGACCCCCGGGGGTGGGGGAGAGAGGAAAAAAAAAAAGGTGACTGGTACGGACACGGGTTTCTCTCTCTCCACTCACCTCTCAAGGGCGAGCAAGACAAAGAGCAGGCGCCATCTTGGACATACGTCATAAGCAGAGCGACCTCAGGTCTGCACCGGCCCTGCGCCTAGCAGAAAAACCTGACTCTGGGCGGGGCAAATTAACAGGAGATTAGGACCTAGTAAATTTGTGGTGCTACTGAACTGAGACTGTGAAAAAAGAGATGGTGGGGGAGAGAACTCACGGAATTCACGTGAGCACTCTCCAGAGACGCTACAATTCCGTAACTTTGGCAACCCAGTGGGAGACTGAAGGAGAATTTGAGCCCACTATGAGGGCCGAACAGATTCCCTGTGTGGTCCTTGGGAAAGAGCTTCTGATCTCTGGCTCCTCTGGGTATATCATTTGCCTGCTAACTACCTCCAACTTCGTTCAGTTGTGCAGAATAACTTCCCTTTTGAATCAAAAAAAAAAAAAAAGAAAGAGAGAAAGAGAGAGAGGTTTACCACGCCTAACCTGGGAGTGTCACCTTTGGCACACCAAACAGAGCTCTCAGGCCACACCCATCTCAAGCCCTAAGGCTCCATCAAAAACAGATAGTCCACTTAATCTAGAGTCATAGTATAACAAGAAAAAGCACCAAAGTGAAGAAACCAAATATCTCCAATATGCCAAATAACAAACGCAAAAACCAAGGTAATAAAAACAAGGAAGTCACCATGAAGCCCTCAAATGAAAAAGACACCCCAATTCAAGATTATGAGGATGATGATATAGAAGAAATGCAAGAAGCAGATCTCAAAAATTGATAAGAACATTAAGAAGTTCTCAAAAACAAATTCTTGAACTACAGAAATCCTTAATGGACAAGATAGAAAATCTCTCTCGTGAAAATGAAATATTAAGGAGGAATCAAAATGAAACGAAACAACTAGTACAACAGGAAACTGGGATAGTGACTGAAGTGAAGAATTCAATAGATCAAATGAAAAACACAATAGAGAGCCTTAAAAACAGAATGGGTGAAGCAGAAGAGAGAATATCAGACTTAGAAGACAGAGCACAGGAAAGGATACAGTCAGACCAAAGAAAAGAAGAGGAAATTAGGAATCTAAAACATATTGTCAGGAATTTTCAGGATAATATTAAAAAACACAACATTCGGGTTCTAGGAGTTCCTGAAGGCATGGAGAGGGAGAAAGGATTAGAAGGCCTTTTTAGTGAGATATTAGCAGAAAATCTCCCAGGTTTGGAGAAGGACAGAGAAATCCTAGTACAGGAAGCCCACAGAACCCCTAATAAACACGACCAAAAGAGATCCTCACCACGACACGTTGTAATTAAACTCTCCACAGTGAAACATAAAGAAAATATCCTAAAATGGGCAAGAGAGAAACGTCAGATTACTCTCAGAGGATCTCCAATCAGACTCACAGCTGACTTCTCATCAGAAACTCTACAAGCTAGGAGGGAATGGCGAGATATAGCCCAGGTACTAAGAGAGAAAAACTGCCAGCCCAGAATATTATATCCTGCAAAGCTATCATTTGTGAATGAAGGTGAAATAAAGACTTTTCATAGCAAACAGAAATTGAAAGAATTTGTTGCCACTTGTCCAGCCCTGCAAAAGATGCATAAAGATGTGTTACACACAGAAACAAAGAAACACGGTCATCAATATGAAAGAAGGTAAAGGAAGGAAACCAAGGAAGGAAACCTCACAGCAAAAGATCACAGGAAATTCAAAGCATATATTAGAACTTATCTTTGGCAAATGGCAGGGCAAAGTTACCACTTACCATTAGTCACATTGAACGTGAATGGCCTGAACTGTCCAGTTAAAAGACATCGATTGGCTGATTGGGTTAAGGAACAAAACCCATCTATTTGCTGCTTACAAGAAACACATCTTTCCAACAAAGATCCATACAGACTGAAAGTGAAAGGCTGGAAAAAGATATACCATGCCAACAGAAATGAAAAAAGAGCAGGCGTAGCCATCTTAATTACAGACAACATAAACTTTACCACAAATCCGTTAAGAGAGACAAAGGGGGACACTACATAATGATTAAGGGATCAATTCAACATGAAGATATAACAATTATCAATGTATATGCACCTAACTACAGGGCACCGGTTTATCTAAAAGATTTGTTAACGGACTTAAAGGGAGACTTAGACCCCAATACAATAGTACTGGGGGACTTCAATACTCCATCTCAGAAATAGACAGATCAATAGGACAGAAGATCAACAAGGATACAGTAGATTTAAACAACACTATAGCCCAAATGGATCTAACAGATATATACAGAACTTTCAAACCTACAGCTAAAGACTTTACATTCTTCTCAGCAGTACATGGAACCTTCTCTAGGATTGACCACATACTAGGCCATAAAGCAAGTCTCAGCAAATTCAAAAGAATTAGAATCATACCATGCAGCTTCTCAGACCATAAAGGAATGAAGTTGGAAATTAGCAACTCAGGAATCCCTAGAGCATACGCAAACACATGGAGATTGAACAACATGCTCCTGAATGAACAATGGGTCATAGAAGAAATCAAAAGAGAAATCAAAAACTTTCTGGAAGTAAATGAGTATAACAGCACAACATACCAAAACTTATGGGACGCAGCAAAAGCAGTGTTAAGAGGAAAGTTTATAGCAATAGGTGCCTACATCAAGAAATTGGAAAGGCACCAAATAGATGAGCTTTCAATTCACCTCAAGGATCTAGAAAACCTACAGAAAACCAGACCCAAATATAGTAGGAGAAGAGAAATAATTAAAATCAGAGAAGAAATCAACAGGATTGAATCCAAAAACACATTACAAAAAATCAGCCAAACGAGGAGCTGGTTTTTTGAAAAAATAAACAAAATTGACACCCCATTGGCCCAACTAACTAAAAAAAGAAGAGAAAAGACCCAAATCAATAAAATCAGAGATGAAAAAGGAAATGTAAAAACAGACACCACAGAAATAAAAAGAATCATCAGAAATTACTACAAGGACTTGTATGCCAGCAAACAGGGAAACCTATCAGAAATGGATAGATTCCTGGACACATGCAACCTACCTAAATTGAACCAGGAAGACATCGAAAACCTAAACAGACCCATAACAGAGACAGAAATTGAAACAGTAATAAAGGCCCTCCCAACAAAGAAAAGCCCAGGACCAGATGGATTCACTGCTGAATTCTACCAGACATTTAAAGAAGAACTAACTCCAATTCTTCTCAAACTATTCAGAACAATCGAAGAAGAGGGAATCCTCCCAAATTCTTTCTATGAAGCCAGCATCACCTGAATTCCTAAGCCGGAAAAAGATGCAGCACTGAAAGAGAATTACAGACCAATATCCCTGATGAACATGGATGCAAAAATCCTCAATAAAATTCTCGCCAATAGAATGCAACAACACATCAGAAAGATCATCAACCCAGACCAAGTGGGATTTATCCCTGGTATGCAGGGATGGTTTAATGTGCGCAAGACAATCAGTGTGATACACCACATTAACAGACTGCAGAAGAAAAACCATATGATTATCTCAATAGACGCCGAGAAAGCATTCGATAAAATACAACACCCGTTCATGATGAAAACTCTAAGCAAACTGGGTTTGGAAGGAACATTCCTCAATACAATCAAAGCAATCTATGAAAAACCCACAGCCAACATCCTATTGAATGGGGAAAAGTTGGAAGCATTTCCACTGAGATCTGGTACCAGACAGGGATGTCCACTCTCACCACTGCTATTCAATATAGTTCTGGAGGTTCTAGCCAGAGCTATTAGGCAAGAAAAAGAAATTAAAGGGATACAAATTGGGAAGGAAGAACTCAAACTATCCCTCTTTGCAGACGACATGATTCTTTATTTAGGGGACCCAAAGAACTCTACTAAGAGACTATTGGAACTCATAGAAGATTTAGGCAAAGTAGCAGGGTATAAAATCAATGCACAAAAATCAACAGCCTTTGTATACACAGACAATGCCATGGCTGAGGAAGAACTTCTAAGATCAATCCCATTCACAATAGCTACAAAAACAAATACCTTGGAATAAACTTAACCAAGGACGTTAAAGATCTCTACGATGAAAATTACAAAACCTTAAAGAAAGAAATAGAAGAGGATACCAAGAAATGGAAAAATCTTCCATGCTCATGGATTGGAATAATCAATATCATCAAAATGTCCATTCTCCCAAAAGCAATTTATAAATTCAATGCAATACCAATCAAGATACCGAAGACCTTCTTCTCAGATCTGGAAAAATTGGTGCTGAAATTCATATGGAGGCACAAGAGACCTCGAATAGCTAAAGCAATCTTGTACAACAAAAACAAAGCCGGAGGCATCACAATACCAGATTTTAGGACATACTACAGGGCAGTTGTAATCAAAACAGCATGGTACTGGTACAGAAACAGATGGATAGAACAATGGAACAGAATAGAAACACCAGAAATCAACCCAAACATCTACAGCCAACTTATATTTGATCAAGGATCTAAAACCAATTCCTGGAGCAAGGACAGTCTATTCAATAAATGGTGCTGGGAAAACTGGATTTCCACATGCAGAAGCATGAAGCAAGACCCCTACATTACACCTTACACAAAAATCCATTCAACATGGGTTAAAGACCTAAATCTATGACCTGACACCATCAAGTTACTAGAGAACATTGGAGAAACCCTTCAAGATATTGGCACAGGCAAAGAGTTTCTGGAAAAGACCCGGGAGGCACAGGCAGTCAAAGCCAAAATTAACTATTGGGATTGCATCAAAGTGAGAAGTTTCTGTACTGCAAAAGAAACAGTCAGGAGAGTGAAGAGACAACCGACAGAATGGGAAAAAATATTTGCAAACTATGCAACAGATAAAGGGTTAATAACCAGAATCTACAAAGAGATCAAGAAACTCCACAAAAACAAAACCAACAACCCACTTAAGAGATGGGCCAAGGACCTCAATAGACATTTTTCAAAAGAGGAAATCCAAATGGCCAACAGGCACATGAAAAAATGTTCAAGGTCACTAGCAATCAAGGAAATGCAAATCAATACCACAATGAGGTTTCACCTCACCCCAGTTAGAATGTCTCACATACAGAAATCTACCAACAACGGATGCTGGCGAGGATGTGGGGAAAAAGGGACACTAACCCACTGTTGGTGGGAATGCAAACTGGTCAAGCCACTATGGAAGTCAGTCTGGAGATTCCTCAGAAACCTGAAGATAACCCTACCGTTCGACCCAGCCATCCCACTCCTTGGAATTTACCCAAAGGAATTTAAATTGGCAAACAAAAAAGCGGTCTGCAGCCTAATGTTTATTGCAGCTCAATTCACAATAGCTAAGACCTGGAACTGACCTAAATGCCCTTCAACGGTAGACTGGATAAAGAAATTATGGGATATGTACTCTTTAGAATACTATACTGCAGTAAGAAACAACGAAATCCAGTCATTTGCAACAAAATGGAGGAATCTGGAACACATCATGCTGAGTGAAATAAGCCAGTCCCAAAGGGACAAATACCATATGTTCTCCCTGATTGGTGACAACTGACTGAACACCAAAAAGGAAACCTCCTGAAATGAAATGGACACTATGGGAAATGGTGACTTGATCAGCATAGCCCTGACTGTTAATGAACAACTTAATACATTATCCCTCTTAGTAGTTTTTTTGTCTGTTCTACTTAATACGACTGGTTTAATTCTGTAATTAATACACAGTTATTCTTAAGTGTTAAAAATTAACTGAAATGTGATCCCTGTTAAACATAAGAGTGGGAATAAGAGAGCGAAGACATGTACAATTTGGGACATGCTCAAGCTGACTTGCCCCAAATGGTAGAGTTAAAAACATACCAGGCGATTCCAATTCAATCCCATCAAGGTGGCATGTACCAATTCCATCTCACTATTCCAAGTGATCAATTTCAGTTCACAATTGATCATAATGAAAGGACTAAGAGTCAAAGGGAGCACATAAACAAGTCTAGTACCTGCTAACACTGGGGTGCAAACTGTTGAAATCTTTACTTAATGTATACTAAACTGATCCTCTGTAAAAAAAAAAAAAAGAAAAGAAAAGAAAAGAAATTATCAACTCCCAACTTGACTCTCACTGGGATTAAACATGACAACAGGTCTGATCTGATTTCATCATCATTTAAAAAAAATCATCTATTATTTTTCACTTTATGTTTCTGTGTGAGAGCAAACTGTTGAAATCCTTACTTAATGTATACTAAGCTGATCTTCTGTATATTAAGATAATCGAAAATGAATCTTGATGTGAATGGAGGGGAGAGGGAGTGGGAAAGGGGAGGGTAGTGGGTGGGAGGGACGGTATGTGGGGGAAACCATTGTAATCCATAAATCATACTTTGGAAATTTATATTCATTAAATAAAAGTTAAAAAAAATAAACAAACATGGAGATACAAAAAAAAAAAAGAAACAAACATGTAACTGTTCTTCCTATCTGAGACTACAGTCAAATTATGCAGGTTTCCAAAGCCTGGTGTTTTCCTGGTGTAGTATAATGGAATCATTACAATATAAGATGGAGGTGTCTTCTAATTTGATGTAGGCTTATGGGGCAGCTTTAGGTTGTTTTCCTTATGGATGTACATGGGTGTTTGCCTGTGTTATGTTTCTTGTTCCTACTTATCCTGAAACCTTCAGTACGCTATTGGTAATTGTAAGGCCTGCTCTGAGGTGTTTTGTGGGAAGTTAGAAGGTCAGCTACAGTTGTTTAGCTGACTGGGAGAGCAGTGCAACTTCCTACTTGGGACAAACTGTGGTAACCCTTAAAACCATCTAGGACAGTTTGAAGGACAACTGTATACTCATGGGGGAAACTGTGAGCATTAAGTTTGCAATGTCTTAAGATTCTGTGTCCCCACTCAATATTGTAAATGAGGAAAGAAAAGAATCAGAAAGATTGCTGGAAACTGAGATAGAGCAGAGGTAACCATCAACAGGAGCTAAATCCTAGCAATTATGGTGCATGTTCTTGACAAGTGATGGTTCAAAGATCATAAAAAATAAGAAAAGCTATATTTTAGCAGATATAAGATGCACAATAACCTATGATTCTTTCTAGTTTAATGACTACATGTGTTGACACGACTTTAGGTATATAAGTTTTTATCACTTGAACTAATGGTTCCATTAAACATAGAACCTGTTATGAATTCAATAAAATGCTAATAAACGTGTGCTAATTTCCAATCTGAAGTAATTTTTCCCATTTGTTCTCAAGCCTCACAGTGGGTAGCATGATCAAATTGCCTCAAATACACAAATATCAAACAAACTTGAATTCATTTCTTTGAAACTTGTATTTGATTGAAAGGAACAGACAGATACAGAGAAATATTCCATCCTCTGGTTCATTTCTCCAAATATTCACAACAAATGCTAAGTCAGATCAAAGTCACAGAGAAACTCAATCAGTGCATCTCACAAAAGGAGCAGGCATCCAATCGCTTGAATGATAATTCAATATTGCTGCATCCCAGAGTGTACAACAGCAGAAATCAGAAGCAGAATCAGGATGTAAACCCAGGCATTCATGTATGAGGTGAAGCAACACCAAGCGGTGACTTAACATGCATTCCAAATACCTACTCAATGGCGAGCAACTAGACATACAAACATGAGGCCATCCTATAATAGTAGACTGAGATGTTGCAGAAGATCAGGCAAGATTAGGCAAGGCTGGCATAGATCAGCAGCACTGTCCACCAGATCTCCAGTATCAAAATTCACATCTAAAATATGTTTTTTTAAATTTCATGGCACCAAAGTGCTGCCATTTCAAGCAATTAGGGTTGCCACCATTATCAAATAAAAGCTGCTGAATGTTTGTTCTAATTGGATACATATAGTGCATTGAAGGAAAGTGTTTTGAATACCTGTAGTGATCAAACACACATTAGCATTTTAGTCTGAAATATGGAATACACACTGAAATAATGTTAATAACTTGGAGAATTGATTTTCAAATTTGATTTTGTAAAAGCATATAATACCATATCCATGTCATGATTCACCTTTCCATTCTTAGCATCATGCTGCATATCTTGATCAATACCTTTTTTTCTTACAAAAAGAGCTTTATTATATGTTTTTATTCTGCTCTCCAACAACTACATTTCATGATTTCACTTTTTCTCATCCTGGAAGAATATTTACCAACATCTATTTGCAAGAATTTAATTTTTTAAGTTTTAAATTTTATTTCAAAAAATAGTCATGACAAACAGCTAAAACAGTTTTACACCTCAAATCAAAATTTACTTTGACAAGGATTCCAAGGTGGCAGAATAGAGAAAGGGCAGACTACTCTAAGCAAGAAGAAAATAATAAAAAAGTGGAGAATGTGCCTTGTCAGGGGTAGTTGGAGGGAAAACTGCAGTGGAGATTCTGCAGAAGGAGGAGATATTGTGGATCTGTGTGTGGAAGGTGCAGATGTGCAGCAATGATCACAGACATAACACACAACCCCAGAAGCCGAGAGCTGGAGAAAGAATCAGCTTTGGAGAGTGAGGTTAGATCAGACTGCAGCACCCCATGCTACTGGTGATAAAGCCAGAGTGAGAGCCTAGAGGCCTACACTTTGTGTCTGGCCTGGAGCCCTGAGGGGAACAGGATGCACACCCACCCAGGAAAAAAAGGGGGCATTATTCTTTCTATTCATCTCTACTTCCTCCCCACAACAGTGCCTGGCAACCAGGTGAAAGAGGGTGGGTGTCATTTTGTACATAAGTACATATCAGCTACAGCAGCTCGTCTGTACTTGCCCAGCAACTGGCAAGGACAGATGTCATTTTGCCAGCTCCCAGCAATGGGTGCAGATACAGTGACATTCTGACATCAGTACTGGACGCAGAATCTCTTGCATGTGCCCAGCAACTGGTGGGCAGAAGTCATCATTTTGAAACAAGTAAGGCTGTGTCCAGCATGCATTGTGCATGTTTGGGATCCAGTATTTTACTGGAGGGAAAAATACATGTTCTCAATAGACTTTGAGTCTGTTGGGATGATTGACAGGGGGCTAGGTTCCCATGTACAAGTGCAAGGTGCCCCTAGCCTCTCAGCACATCACTGGCTCTGAAGCTCAAATTGCCTAGGCAGAATATTCACATGCAGTTGGCTCTGGGAACATCTCTACCTCTCCATGAATAGGACAAGGCTAGTGGGGCAGAGTGGATCCTCTGCACAACATGACTGTGCCTGCCCCATGGGCTGACACTGTGTGAACTCTGTGACTGAGTGGGTGCAAGGTGTTTCTGGGTTTCTGGGCAATCATTGTTTACAGATCCACACATTCTGAGCTCCCTGATTGGGGTGGGATATCCCAGAGGATCCGTGCTCATCCTGAGGACTGCACAGATCCTTTGTGCAGCTCATGAATCAGCATGGTGGAAGGATGCATCCACTGAGGCCTAATACTCAGGCACTGATCACCTTAGAAGAGGGGGAGGTGTGTGATGATGCCAGCATAGGTGATCATCCACTCCCCATTGCTGACAATAAGGAAAACATACCACATCCAACATGGGTGTCACCCTGAATACTCACCCCACTCTGGAGCACAGACTAGAGCCCTCAGGCCACAGCCAGCTCAAGCATCTGGGTATTCACTAATATAGCAGAAGCCACACAGGCATAGCTGAAAAATAAAAGCCATCAGAGGAAAGGTCCAACAAGTGTCTCCACAAATGCCTAAAAATAAACTCAGAAATTCAAGAAACAAGAATAAGGAAGACAACACGAGTTCCCCAAAGGAATACAAAAACATTCCAATATTAGACTTTGAAGATGAAGAGATTTATGAAGTGCCTGAAATGGAACTCAAAAAATTAATTAAAGGATTATTCAGAAGCAATAAGAAAAAAAGTTCAAAAATTAAAGAAATCCAGGAATGACATGAATGAAGACTTCTCCCTCAAATTGAGATTTTGAGAGAACCAGAAGGAATTCCAGGCTCCTAGCTTTGTCCTGGTCCATTCCCGGCTGTTGCAGGCATTTTGAAAGTGAACCAATAGGTGGGAGCACTCTCTTTTCTCTTTCGTTTTTCTCCCAATTCCCTTGCTGGCTTCCTTTCTTCCTTCCTCTCTCCTGCTCTAACAAATTAATAAAAAAATTTTTAAAAATTAATAAAGGCAAACCATGTTAGGGCTAAATAGGCCAGGATATTATCAGGGTTGAGGATGTTGCCCCAATACCAGGTGGAGATTAAACACCCTTGTCAATAAGGCCTTGCTCTGCCATGCATGCAAAGCTCTATAGATGTGTATAGTATTTTCATACTTACATAAAAGACAGACACATTTAACTTAAAAGCATATATAGCAGGTTGTACTTGTACCTTTAAAGGTAAAAAAAATCACAAATTCTATTTAATTCTCTCCACAACCTAATGGGTTGCTGTGCATCACTTAGGGGTACCTGCATGTACTTTTTGTTAATATTTTATTTTTTGAAAGGCAGAGTCACAAAGGGAGATACAGGGAGAAAGAGTTTCCATCAGTTGGTTCACTCCCCAAATGGCAGCAACAGCCTCATCTGGGGTAATCCAAAACCAGAGGTCAGGATCTTATTTTGGGTCTCCCACATGAGTGCAGGGGCATAAGCACTTGGGCCTTCTTCTACTGCTTTCCCAGGCCATAACAGAGATTTGCATAGGAAGAGGAGCAAGACAGAAGCTGGTGCCCATATGGGATGGCAGCACCATAGGCAGAGGCAAAGACTACCCCCCTGTGCTCTGGCTCCCCCATGCATGTACTTTTGAGATTTTGTATTTTCTAACTTCACTGAACTCATTTATTGCTTCACTACATTTTTGGATTATGCCATCAAAATTTTGTATGGATCTTTTTATTTTTAGAGATATCTTAAGTTCCTATTAAAATTAAGAGGAAGACATAGAGATTTTCCAAGAATCATTCTAAAACAGGAATCTCTGCATGTCCCAACAAAACATGTCCCATGGGAGAATATTAAAGACTAAAACTGAAGACACAAACAACAGGTTCACCTCACTGATAATGGTCTCCAAACTCTGGGCCTCTCCTGTCTCGTAGGACTCTGTACAGCTTTCTACACAATAAACTCACTTTGGCTTTGCACTCTTGAACTTAGCTCTTTATTTCTATACTGAGATATAAAATCATCATGCAAAAAATCAATACCTTTGTATTCACAGAAAATGCCATGGCTAAGTAAGGACTTGTAAGGTCAGTACCATTCACAATAGCAACAAAATATTTAAGTACCTTGGAATAAATTTAACCAAGGATGTCAAAAATCTTTGCAATGAAAATTACAACATATTAAAGCAAGAAATCAAAGAATACACAAAAAATCTTCTATTTTCATGGATAGGAATAATTAATTTAATCAAAGTACTCATACTATGCATATCAATTTACATATTCAAAATGATGCAAATAATAAGAAACAATGCTAAAATTATTAGAGAAGACAAGAGACCCTGAATAGCTACAGCAATTTTACACAAGAAAATCAAAGCTAGTTCCAGCACAATACCAGATTTGAAAACATCCTACAGGGCAGTTACAATCAAACCACCTAGTATGGGCACAAAACTACACATGAAGATGAAGGGAACAGAATAGAAACCCAAGAAATAAATCCACACTTCTAAAACCAACTAATATTTGACAAAGGAGCTAACATTAATCCTTGGAGAAAAGACAGTCTCTTCAACAAAGGGTTGTAAGATTATTGTATCTCCAAATGCAGAAGTATGAAACAAAATGGCTATATAACAACTTATACAAAAATCAGCTCAAAATAGATCATGGATCTAAATATACAAACTGATATAATCAGATTACTAGGGGAAAATGGGGAAACTGCAACACACTGGCATAGGCAAAGACTTCTTTGAAAAGACCCCAGAATCACAGGCAATAAAAGCAAAAAATAGAAACATGGGATTACCTCACGCTAAGAATCTTCTGCACCACAAAGGGAATGCTCAGCAATGTGAAGAAGCAACTGAGAGAATGGGAGAAATTATTTGCAAACTATGCAACTTAAAAGGGATTAATATCCAGAATCTATAAAGAGCTCAAGGAACTCAACAACAAGAAAACAAACAACCCAGTTAAGAAATGAGTAAAGGACTTGATGAGGCATTTTTCAAATGATGAAATCTAAATAACCAATAGACACATGAAAAAATTCTCAAGATAACTATCCATCAAGTAAACGCAAACAACAAGCACAATGAGATTTCACCTCACCCCAATTAGAACAGCTTTCATAAGATATCAAAAAACAATAAATGTTGGTGAGGTTGTGAGGGAAAAGGTTCCCCAATCCATTGTTGCTTGAAATGTAAACTGGTCCAGCAACTGTGAAAGATAGCTCAGGAATCTGGAAATATGTCTACCATATGACCCAGCCATCCTACTTCTTAGAATATACTCAAACAAAGTGAAATCAGCATATGGAAGACTTATTGGTACCTCTATGTTTACTCCAGTTCAATTCACTGTAGCTAAGAAATGAAATCCAGGCAAATGTCCATCGACCAATAGTTAAAAAAATGTGGCATATGCACACTATGGAATACTATTCAGCTATAAAAACATTGAAAGTCTGCTGTTTGCAGCAAAATGGATAAAATTGGAAAACATTATACCTAGTGAAATAAACAAGTTCCAGTAAGAAAAATATTTTTCCTGATTTGTAATAACTAATAGAGTACCGAAATTTAATGTATGAGTGAAATTGACATTTTGTGATTTGATTATTGTTTACAACACAAGTCTCTGCTGTTGAAGAACAGTGTTTTTTGTTTTTTTTCTCCTTATTATTACTCGTTGAATTGTTTTCTTAGTGGAGGGTTAAGTTTATGATTATAAAATAAACTGAAGTATATATCATTGTAAAAATTAAAAGAATAAGTAAGGAATGATGAGGAAAGGTAGTGTGGGTATGATGAGAATACAACTAAATCTACATATATATGAAATACATGAAATTTATTCACATTTAATAAATTTAAAAATCATTTTAAAAAAAAACAATGTACAGCGGGTTTTTTAAAAAAATTGTTAAAACTGTCATTCCTTAAAATGCCACTTATCTACTAGCAGTGTTGGTTATTTTTTAAGCATTGACTTCCCCCAGATAACTTCCAGTTATGTAAGAGAAGAAGCCACTTGCACCCTTTCTTATCTTGCAGCATCCCTCACTCCATTCCAACACCAATGGTGGTAGTTCAGTATATACGTTCAATAATACGTTCCACATAAGGTGAATTAAATGTGTTCTTAAAGCTTATTGAGAACTAAGTGCATGCTAGCCTCTTTTCAAGCACTTTAGAAAGATTAACTTCTTTATTTCTCACATAAATCCGAAGAATCACAGCTTTTGTTACTCCCATTTTCCACAGAATAAAACTGGGATTCATTAAATAATCTGGCTAAGGAATAAGAAACTGACAGAGACAGAATGAAATACCAGCTGGTTGAGTACATGTTCCATTTTACCACCCAACATTGGCTCTGAATGGGCCTATTTACTGAGCTCTGTAACTGTGTGGCCAAGTTCTTACAACCTGACTTCTGATTTGCAAGAATTAAAAGTCCTTGTTTCAATTGAATTTTCTGTAATTCACTCTTTCCCTCAAATATAGAGGACAATCAAGCCATCTGCAGGTGAGAGAAATGTGCAGCTCTGGAAATACAGAGATTCAGTTCCTTGGCACCACATTCTCATGGGCATCAGTGAGGCTGGCAGGAAAGCTGCTCAACCTCAGGGTGGCAAACCATGCGCTGCCAAAAATGCATTTCAGTTCTGCTTCTCATTGTTCAATCTCTTCTGTTCTCCCTCATCTCTCCCCCAACTCTGACCAATATGAATAAGGAACTGTCATTTCTCTTAAGCAGCGATATTCCACTGATACATGTGAGACCTTCACAGGGATTTAAATCTGAGAATGTATATCATCTTGGAAATCTGGAATGTCCATAATAGGAAATCTAAAATGCATCTGGAAAGGAGGCAGTGTGACTGTCCTCAGCAGCTGCTCTCAACCATGACTACATATTGGAATCATACAGGACAGATTTTAAAAATACTATGCCTAGTTTCCCACCTCCAGGGACTATGATTATATTGGTCCCAGGTTTACCCTGGAGATCAATGTGTTTTAAAAGCTGCCTAGATGATTCTAATAGTCAACAAAGCTGAGAATGTTTGGTCTTGGGTATGATTGTTGTAGTGAACCTTCATTCACAGATGCCTTTATTCAAAGGTGAACACAATCGATGTTATGACTCACCAAGTTCAATTTGTATGCATCTCTGCAATCTGGGATGCTTCACACATGCTTTGTTCTAACCCTGGTGTGCCTAGAGGATCTTGTCATTCATTTCTGGAAATATTTTTTTAAGATTTATTTATATATTTGAAAGGCAGAGTTACAGGGAGGCAGAGGCAGAGAGAGAAAAAGGTCTTCCATCTACTGGTTCACTCTCCAGATGGCTGCAACAGCAAGAGCTGCCCTTATCTGAATTCAGGAGCTTCTTCTAGGTCTCTCACATGGGTGCAGGGGCCCAAGGACTTGGGCCGTCTTCTACTGCTTTCCCAGGCCATAGCAAAGAGCTAGATATGAAGGGGAGCACCTGGGACTTGAACTGTGGCCCATATGGGATGCCAGCACTGCAATTGGTGGCTTTACCCACTATGCCATAGCATCAGTCCCAGGATATACCTTTTAATTTTAACAAAATTAATAAACTATGAATAAAAGTAATTGAGGAAACACAGGGGAAAGTAACAATAGTGTCCATTTTCATGTATTAAAACAATTGTTTACAGAGAGAAGAGCCTTGTCAAGATCAGAAAAAAATATTGTAAAACTCTTAGGGGTAAGGCCAGTGCCGCAGCTCACTAGGCTAATCCTCCACCTGTGGTACCGGTACCCAGAGTTCTAATCCTGGTTGGGGCACCGGATTCTGTCCCGGTTGCTCCTCTTCCAGTCCATTTTCTGCTGTAGCCCGGGAAGGCAGGGGAGGATGGCCCAAGTCCTGGGGTCCTGCACCCGTAAGGAAGACCAGGAGGAAGCACCTGGCTCCTGGCTTTGGAACTGTGTATCCCTGGCCATAGTGGCCATTTGGGGGTTGAACCAATGGAAGGAAGACCTTTCTCTCTGTCTCTCTCACCACCTAACACTGCATGTCAAAAAAAAAAAAAAAACTCAGGGTAAAAACTTGACTAGAGATAAAAATCCACTATACTTTGAAAATCAAATTCCCAAACACAAACACAAATATAAATTCCTAAAACCCAATATAAGAAGTATAAAATAGGAAAACTCCAAATTAAAACAAGCAAGTTGAATCTCAATTTGAAGGCCACCAACCAATAAAACAGAGAAGCAAAACTTCAGTTATAGAAACACAAAATATTTCAAACATTTAAGAAATAAAACACCTATATTTCTCAGATGTACCAAAGTATAAATAAGCAAAGCATATTTTCAGATTTCTTTTAGAAAGCCAGCATTACATTTATAATGATGCCAGGTTGACTAGAACTTTCAATATAAATTAAGTATAAACCTCTCTTTCATATACAGATGTATAAATCCTTAGTATTTTTATAATAAATGAAAGCACATATGAAAATATAATGAATAACAAGTCACATATAATAAAAAATACAAGAGGTGGTTAACATTTCTTAACAAGTCAAGTAAATTTTCCAGGTAGGTGAAAAATTCAAGGAGAAAATCACATGACAATTTAATGTTCAAAAACATTTAGAAATCAGCATGTAATTTTTAAAAACTGCTTGCAATATAGTAAAAAAGAGCAATGGCTTTCTTTTTCAGATCAAAATTTTTTAAAAGGATCCTACAATGAAAACCATAATTAATACAGAATCATTGACAGCTTTTACCCTGGAAGTAAACCTAGACCAGGAAGTCTCCACTAGTGCCAACTTCTTATTGGAGGAGTAGTTGGGGGCGAGGGGGAGAGCAAAAAGAAATAAAATAAGATGTAAAGATCAATTTTCTAACAATAAATTGCCAATATATTGGAGATATTTATTTAGGGAGAATCCATAAAATCTAAAAACAAATAAACTGATAAATGAATTTAATGTTGTGGGAAAGATCAATGTTTTAAAAATCCATTAGATTACCAAGTGCCAGCAAGAAATAACTAGAAAATATAAAAGATCAATACGCAGAGTAGAAAACAGAAGAAAATAAAAAAATTAAATTATGTTATATCTAAGTGTTATTCAAATCAATATTAAAAAGTAATAGAAACGACCCAACAGAATGAGCAGAAATACAAGGAAAACGAAAGCGCCGAAAGCGGATAAACAGAACTGTAACTCACTGCAACAGGTTACCGCCAGCTCCAGGCAGCATCCGCAGGGAGAAGGACGGGGACCCAGGGCGAGGCCAGTGGGTAGCAGGAGCTCGGAGGTGAGAGTCCTCCAGCCGCGGGGAGGCAGAGCCCAGGGGCGGCCATTTCAGACCTGAACCCAGGTCTGTCTCTCGCTGTTCCCATCCAGGACAACTTGAAGTTAGGGGTCCTTGCTATGGGGGACGCTGATTGGCTCCGTGCTTTGTGACGTTCCGTGCACTCAAGGCTGGCAAACTGTCCAATCAGGCAAGGTGACGTCCACAGTGCATCAGCACGCGGGGCCTGGACGTCACAATCTCCTCAGAGTTTTGCCTGCAGAGTGAACTCCTGGGAGACAGCTCCGCCGCCAGGAGGCTCCCAAGCGAAGTCCACCTCTGCAGCTCTCCATCTTCACTCACCGGGGACGCTGGGCACCTCGGAAGCTGACAACCGCGACATGGTGAGTGTGTGGACCTGGCTGTACCGAGAGGGGAAAACGGAGCTGAAGGCCAGGAGGACACAGGCCTCCGGCATCTGTGGGCTCCATATTGGCGCTGGCACAGGGCTTCCCCTCGGTCCCCTCAGACCTGTGGGTTGGGGGCTTTACCGGCACCCAGGACCCCCGAGGTCCTGCCCCTTCCCTGCTTGGGTGAGACTTCTCAGCCCAGAGTCCTAGCAGGCCAGCTGTGTGGCAGTAGCTCCACGTCTCCCCCGATTGTGCAGTGGGGACTGGGTGGTCTCTAGGGAGAATGTGGGCTGTGTGTATGCGGTTCATGCAGGACAGGCGCTGTGGGTTCCTCCTTCCCTCCCCACAGGGACCTGGTTCCCCCGAGTTTTCTCAATATGTGGCCTGCAGGGTATTTTCCAGGGCATTGACCTCTTTACACAGCTGTTTCTAGGATGTCTCACTCCTTCATATGTTTCCAATATCACAGTAACATAGACTGAGTAAGGTAGAGACAGAAGTTTTACTTGGCTTGGGGTTTTCACCCAGGTTTTAGAGAAGCAGAAAGACCCTGTAATTTGGTATTTGGGCATCGTCTTAGCACTTACACTTTCTCTGTACAGGGTGCCATCTCTATGTGCACTTTCAAAATAGAAATTTTGACCACTCAAATTTATGTGTGTTTTAAAAATGATTTTTCTTGCATGAAAGACTTCCAAATCCTGTAGATATGTCTAGTTTACCAAGTTATTTTGGATTTATATTTTAATATAGGAGCCTGTTTAGTTTTGCTTGTTTTAATTTTTTCAAGATTGTCAGAGTATGACTGACACAATTTGTGTATCATCAAGGTATGAAAACTGATATTTTGCTATGTGAGGGACGTTAAAAAGTATGGACAATTCACATTATCTTTTGATTACATTTTTTCATAAACTTTCTGGAATCCTCTTGTACATATACATTATGAAATGATTAAGACAATCTAACATATCCATCACATTACATCCCTATGTTATTAAAGAATATGTAAGATATTAGCAAGTTGTGAGTATGTGATATCATAACCAACTGTTTACTGTGTTGAATATTAAGGTCTTGAGGTGTTAATTTTGTTAATTTATCTCATAGCTGCAAATGTGTGTTCAGCTAACATTTTCCCATGTCCTTCACTCTCAGCCCATGACAACCACCATTCTATTCTGTGATTAAGTGCGACTTTCTTAGCTTACACATATGAGTGATATTGTGTGGCATTTATCTTTCTGTGCCTTATTTCAAATAGCCTAATGTCCACATTCATATTTTTGGATCCACATCCTGACAAAATGGAAGAATTTCCTTATTAAGGTTGTCTGCGATTCCTGTGTATGTGTGTTTATCACATTTTCTTTATTCATATGTTGACAGCGGGGTTGTCTCCATATCTTGTTCTTGTAGGTAATGCTGCCAGTAGTGTGGAGATAAAGGTATCTATTTGAGATACTGATTTGATTTCCTTTGGATATACACACAGTTGTGAGATTGCTTTGTCATGTTCTTTGTTTAATTTTGATTGAAAACCTACATAATGTTTTCTGTATTGGATGTAACAATTTACTTTCTCAGCAACAATTTTTATATTCCTTTTTTCCACCCTGGGACAATGTTATCTTTTTACTTTTGGATAATTATTTTAACGTATATGAGATGATAATCACTGTGGTCTTAATTAGCATTGTAGTCTTCATTAGCTGTTTCTGACCCCTTTTAAGTTACCTGTTGGCTACTTGTATATATTCAATGGAAAACTGATCAATCCTTTGTGCAATTTTTATTACAATATTTGCTTTTGAGTTGTTTGTGTTCAAACTCAGGTTGTCCAATGTTTTCTTCATTCCTTGCTTTATCTGTTCTGTTTTTCCTATCATATGCAGAATATTTCTTAGATTTTTTTTCAGTCTTTGCTTTTGTCACCTATGCGTTTAGTGTCATATCAAACAATCATTGTTGAGACTAATATCAATGAATTTGCTTCCATTTGTAAGGGGTTTTATATTCTCAGACCTTTTATGTAAGCCTTCAATTCATTTTGATTTGACTTTCATGCCTGGGTAATATAAAGATATTATATTTCAGTTTTTGGCATGCAGATGTCCAATTTTCCTCTGCTTCAGATGTGGTCACTAAACACTAAGTGGCAGGATCCAGGCAGAAACTGTCACAGTCCAGTTTTTCCCTAATCTGCCTTGTCTCCCAGACCCACTCTTCTGTGCTCTGCTGCTCTTCCCTGTCTGCCTGAAGAGACCTCAGAAGTGAGCATGCACAGAGAGAGACACATGAAGCAGTGTGCAATGTTGGGGAGAAGCAGAAACTATGTAGTAAAGGGGCAGGGCCCAGAAGGCTCTGTCTCCTTTCTCTGAAAGCCTTGGATATACAGAGGCACTTCAAAAATTCCCTGAGGGATTGACATTTGGCATGTGTTACAACCCTGCTTAGTATGTCCACATCCTATATTGGCATGCCTAGGTTACAGTCACAACTCTCAATTCCAGCTTTATGCTAATATGCACTTTTGGAGGGAGTGATGGCTGAAGTATGTGGGTCCCTGTAACCCACATGAGAGACTCATATAATCTGGGAAGCAGAGCTGATGGGGTCCTCCATGCAGAGTGGATGAACATAAGGTGTTCCTTTGCTGCAATGTGTGTTGGTGATCTGGAAAATAACACTCCATCATGAACTTTGTATGTCAAACAATGATGCACAACTGAGAAAAGGAGGCCACTGAGGTATTCAGGCATTTTTTCAATTAGTCTATGCAGCTGCCATCCCAAGAGGGAAGGGGCCCAACTGGGATAGTCCCAGTCTGACCACATGGATGCAGGAGGTTTATTTAAATTTTGAAAATTAATTTTATTCACATTAAAGGCACAGCGATCTCTCATCCACTGTTCTCTCCAGATATTCACAATAGCTGGAATTCAGCCAGGTTGTGATGTGAAAACATCAGGTTTTATGAAGTGAAAATCCCAGAACTCAGTGTGGGTGGCACAGACCCAAGTACCTGAGCTATTATATGCTGCCTCCTAGGATGCACTTTAGTAGGAAGCTGGATTGGAAGTGGAGTGGGACTCAAACCCACACACTCTAATATAAGATGTGGGTCTCAAAAGAGCCATCTTACATGCTGTTCCCCAAGGCTCACCCCTCTGTTATTTTGAGGACTCCTACAACAGTCCAAACCAACTCTCCTGGCCCTGATGGTCATAGTCCCTGAAGTTAAGCTGTGCAGACCCTCAACACTCTAGAAAATACCCAAGTACATCCACGCAATGGAGTGTTCACAGCAGCACATTCCTGCTGTGCTTGTCACTCAGAACTATGAAGCTAAAGGTGTGCCGTCAGGTGCTGTTCTGCCTGACACCTCTTCATCCACTTTCCACAAGCTGATACCACATCTGGCCATCCACATCAAAGTGGTCACTATTAGATGCTGTGTTGAAGGGGGATCCCAAGTTGTCTCATTTCAGATAAACTTCATGTGTTGCTTCAGACACTCCTTGGCACTGATATGGCTCATCCCCCCAGATAGTCTCCATAGCAGGTCCCTTGGCACAGTAGTTCATGCACCCCACAGGCACCTTTGTGGGTGACAGTCATCTGTTTGCTGGGCTCATAGCCTAGATAATTGTGACCTCTTGGACACTGAATCAGGTATTACTTCATCAGTGTGGTGAACCAGCCTGCTGGGTCATTGGCGAAAAGGAGGACAGGTCCTTAGTATACCTGCATGGTCAACATATTAAGGCGGGACTCTTCCTTTTACCATGAACCCTGGTATTGTTTCTCCCCACTTCTCACTTACGGTTTCTCATCCTTGGTTGGCATGGACAGTCTGGAATATCTTCTCCACCAAGCCTCATGCTTTGTACAGATGGGGTATGCTGACAAAGGGCCTGTGCATTTCCTCAATTACCTCTGCAGCATCAACACTCAAGCAAGGCCATAGTAGAATTTGCCTCAGTTAATCACCACATAATGGAAATATGTGTTTTGAAATTTGTATTTGTAACTTATTGCAGGTGGAAGCTTAACATTCTGCCTCACAATCATAATTCCAACCAGCCTATTTTTACAGGTTAAAAAAAGAAATCATTTTCAGACTGCATTGATTTGCAAGAATATGGTAAAATAATTGTAGTGACATTAAGGTTAGATGTTTAATATGTTGGTAAATTTGCCTAGAGAGAGTGCCTGCCTTCTAATTTTGTATTAGGAAGGAAGGCAAGTTAGGGGGTGACAACCATAGCATTATGTAATGAGTAGTAGACAACTTTTCTGTTTGGTTTAACCCTTTGAACAGCCTAACATGGAATAGAAACTGCTCAAATGTTTGTTGAGTGAGTAGAAATATCCAAGGAACCTGGAAGATATGAGACCCACCTCATGGTGCTCTGCTGTGTCTTACAGTATATGGTGCAGTGGCCAGGAGCTTGAATACTGCAGCATCAGGAACTAAATGCCTTCCTGGCCCAGTCGCTGTTCCCCAAGCTCTATGAGCCAGATCAGCTACAGGAGCTCAAGATTGAGAACCTTGACCCCCAAGGGATTCAACTGTCAGCTCTCTTCATGAGTGGGGTGGACATGGCGCTATTCATAAATGACGCGTGTGGACAGCCCATCCCCTGGGAGCACTATTGTCCACGGATGTATTTTGATGGGAAGCTCTTCCAGTCCAAGCTCCTCAAAGCCAGCCAGGATATGTTTATTGTGCCAGTACCAGGCTTTTTATATATAATATATAACCACCCTGTGGTATGTCTTGAAATATGGTATTATCCTTGTTGTTTAAAATTGTTTCATATATTTGGGGGTCTCATGTTTACATGAATTCAAGCATCATTTTTCCTGTAGATTTATAATATCACAATTGATTTTAACATTACCATGGTTTGTATTATGACACTAAAATGAAAGTTTATCACAATATATTATGACCACAGAGATTTTTTGATTATAATTCAATGATGGTTCATGATATCAGAATTGATATGATATCACAATAGTGGTTTTATACATCACTATCATGGTTTAGGACACCATAATTATGAATAAACAATGGAAAGCTTATGACACCACAATTATTTTATTACATCACAACTGAATATGACATCACAATGTTAGGTTTATTTATTACATCAAAATATATATATATATATATTTTTTACTTTCAAACTTTTATTTAATGAATATAAATTTCCAAAGTACAGCTTATGGATTACAATGGCTTCCCCCCCATAACGTCCCTCCTACCTGCAACCCTCCCCTTTCCCATTCCCTCTCCCCTTCCATTCACATCAAGATTCATTTTCATTTCTCTTTATATACAGAAGATCAGTTTAGCATACATTAAGTAAAGAATTCAACAGTTTGCTCCAACACAGAAACATAAAGTGAAAAATACTGTTTGAGTACTAGTTAGAGCATTAAATCTCAATGTACAGCACACTAAGGACAAAGATCCTACATGAGGAGTAAGTGCACAGTGACTCCTGTTGTTGACTTAACAAATTGACACTCTTGTTTATGGCATCAGTAATCACCCTAGGCTCTTGTCATGAGCTGCCAAGGCTATGGAAGCCCCCTGAGTTCACTGACTCTGATCATATTTAGACAAGGCCATGCTCAAAGTGGAAGTTCTCTCCTCCCTTCAGAGAAAGGTACCTCCTTTTTTGATGACCCATTCTTTCCACTAGGATCTTACTCGTGGAGATCTTTCATTTAGGTCTTCTTTTTTTTTTCCCCAGAGTGTCTTGGCTTTCCATGCCTGAAATACTCTCATGGGCTTTTCAGCCGGATCCGCATGCCTTAAGGGCTGATTCTGAGGCCAGAGTGTTGTTTAGGACATTTGCCATTCTATGGGTCTGCTGTGTATCTCACTTCCCATGTTGGACCATTCTCTCCCTTTTTATTCTATCAGCTAGTATTTGCAGACACTATTCTTGTTTGTGTGATCCCTTTGGTTCTTAGTCCTATCATTATGATCAATTGTGAACAGAACTTGATCACTGGGACTAGTGAGATGGCATTGGTACATGCCACCTTGATGGGATTGAATTGGAATCCCCTGGTATGTTTCTAACTCTACTGTTTGAGGTAAGTCAGCTTGAGCATGTCCCGAATTGCACATCTCTTCCCTCTCTTATTCCCACTCTTATATTTAACAGTGATCACTTTTCAGTTAAGTTTCAGCACTTAAGAAGGATTGTGTATTGATTACAGTATTCAACCAAAAGTATTAAGTAGAACAAACAAAAAAAAATACTAAGAGGGATAACATATCAAGTTGCTCATCAACAGTCAGGGTGAGGGCTGATCAAGTCACCGTTTCTCATAGTGTTCATTTCACTTTAACAGGTTTCCTTTTTGGTGCTCAGTTAGTTGTCACCTATCAAGGAGAACAAGTGGTATTTGTCCCTTTGGGATTGGCTTATTTCACTCAGCATAATGTTTTCCAAATTCCTAACAGGGACCACTTTTCAGTTAAAATTTAAACACCTAAAATAATTGTGTGTTAATTACAGAGTTCAACCAATGGTACTAGAACAAAAAAATACTAAAATGGATAAAGTATTACATTGTACATCAACAGTCAGGACAAGAGCTGATCAAGTCACTGTTTCTCATAGTGTCCATTTCATTTCAACAAGTTTCCCCCTTGGTGCTCAGTTAGTAGTCGCTGATCAGGGAGAACATATGATATTTGTCCCTTTGGGACTGGCTCAATTCACTCAGCATGATGTTTTCCAAATTCCTCCATCTTGTTGAAAATGACAGGGTTTCATTGCTTTTGTCTGCTGTATAGTATTCTATGGAGTACATGTCCCATATTTCCTTTATCCAGTCTACTGTTGATGGGAATTTGGGTTGGTTCCAGGTCTTAGCTATTGTGAATTGAGCTGCAATAAACATTAATGTGCAGACAGCTTGTTTGTTTGCCAATTTAATTTCCTCTGGGTAAATTCCAAGGAGTGGGATGACTGGGTCGAACGGTAGGGTTATCTTCAGATTTCTGAGGAATCTCCAGAATGACTTCCATAGTGGCTTAAACAGTTTGCATTCCCACCAACAGTGGGTTAGTGTCACTTTTTCCCCACATCCTTGCCAGCATCTGTTGTTGGTAGATTTCTGCATGTGAGCCATTCTAACCGGGGTGAGGTGAAACCTCATTGTGGTTTTGATTTGCATTTCCCTGATTGCTAGCGATCTTGAACATTTTTTCATGTGCCTGTTGGCCATTTGGATTTCCTCTTTTGAAAAATGTCTATTGAGGTCCTTGGCCCATCTCTTAAGTGGGTTGTTTGTTTTCATGTTTGTGGAGTTTCTTGATCTCTTTGTAGATTCTGGTTATTAACCCTTTATCTGTTGCATAGTTTGCAAATATTTTTTCCCATTCTGTCGGTTGTCTCTTCACTCTCCTGACTGTTTCTTTTGCAGTACAGAAACTTCTCAATTTGATGCAATCCCAATAGTTGATTTTGGCTTTGACTGCCTGTGCTTCTGGGGTGTTTTCCAAGAAGTCATTGCCGGTACCTATATCTTGCAGGGTTTTTCCAAAGCTCTCTAATAATTTGATGGTGTCAGGTCATAGATTTAAGTCTTTAATCCATGTTGAGTGGATTTTTGTGTAAGGTGAAAGGTAGAGATCTTGCTTCATGATTCTGCATGTGGAAATCCAGTTTTCCCAGCACCATTTATTGAATAGGCTGTCCTTACTCCAGGGATTGGTTTTGGATCCTTGATCAAATATGAGTTGGCTGTAGCTGTTTAGATTGATTTCTGGTGTTTCTATTCTGTTCCATTGGTCTATCCATCTGTTTCTGTACCAGTACCATGCTGTTTTGATAACAACTGCCCTGTAGTATGTCCTCAAATCTGGTATTGTGATGCCTCCAGCTTTGTTTTTGTTGTACAAGAATGCTTTAGCTATTCTAGGTCTCCTGTGACTCCATATGAATTTCAGCATCATTTTTTCTAGATCTGAGAAGAATGTCTGTGTTATTTTGATTGGTATCATATTGAATCTATAAATTGCTTTTGGGAGAATGGACATTTTGATGATATTGATCTTCCAATCCATGAGCATGGAAGATTTTTCATTTCTTGGTATCCTCTTCTATTTCTTTCTTTAAGGTTTTATAATTTTCATCATAGAGATCTTGAACATCCTTGGTTAAGTTTATTCCAAGGTATTTGATCGTTTTTGTAGCTATTGTAAATGGGATTGATCTTAGAAGTTCTTCCTCAGCCATGACATTGCCTGTGTATACAAAGGCTGTTGATTTTTGTGCATTGATTTTATACCCTGCTACTTTGCCAAAATCTTCTATGGGTTCCAATAATCTCTTAGTAGAGTTCTTTGGGTCCCCTAAATAAAGAATCATAGCATCTGAAAAGAGGGATAGTTTGAGTTCTTCCTTCCCAATTTGTATCCCTTTAATTTATTTTTCTTGCCTAACAGCTCTGGCTAGAACTTCCAGAACTATATGGAATAGCAGTAGTGAGAGTGGGCATCCCTGTCTGGTACCAGATCTCAGTGGAAATGATTCCAGCTTTTCCCCATTCAATAGGATGTTGGCTGTGGGTTTTTCATAGATTGCTTTGATTGTATTGAGGAATGTTCCTTCCAAACCCAGTTTGCTTAGAGTTTTCATCATGAACGGGTGTTGTATTTTATCAAATGCTTTCTCAGCGTCTATTGAGATAATCATATGGTTTTTCTTCTGCAGTCTGTTAGTGTGGTGTATCACATTGATTGTTTTGTGCACATTAAACCATCCCTGCATACCAGGGATAAATTCCACTTGGTCTGGGTGGATGATCTTTCTGATGTGTTGTTGCATTCTATTGTCCAGAATTTTATTGAGGATTTTCGCGTCTATGTTCATCAGGGATGTTGGTCTGTAATTCTCTTTCAATGCTGCATCTTTTGTTGGCTTAGGAATTAAGGTGATGCTGACTTCATAGAAAGAATGTTAGGTTTATTTATTACATCAAAATATATTTTAACATCACCATGAACATCATGATTTTTAATGACATTGCAATTGATTACCATGAGACATCATGATGAAAGTTTATGATATATCAAAATTTTACATCACAGTAGTTGGTTTGTGATATCATAATATTGGTTTATCTTACCATAATATTGGTATATGACATCACATCAGTTTTTTTAAAGATTTATTTATTCATTTGGAAGAGTTCACAGAAATAGAAGGAGAGGCAGAAAGAGTGAGGGGTCTTCCATCCAGTGGTTCACTCCCCAATTGGCTGAAATGTCCAGAGCTGCACTGTTCTGAAGCCAGGAGCCAGGAGCTTTTCCTGGGTCTCTCATGAGGGTGCAGGGGCCCAAGGACTTGGGCCATCTTCTACTGCTTTCCCAGGCCATAGCAGAAAGCCAGATCAGAAGTGGAGAAGCTGGGACTTGAACCAGTGCCCATATGGGATGCCAGCACTGCAGGCAGTGGCTTTACCCACTAAAGCCCCGATTTTTAAAGATTTATTTATGTATTCATTTGAAAGTCATAGTTGCACAGAGAAGGAGAGGCAGAGAGAGAGAAGAAGAAGAAGAAGAGGAGGAGGAGGAGGAGGAGGAGGAGGAGAAGGAGGAAGAAGAAGAAGAAGAAGAGAGGTCTTTCATTCACTGGTTCACTCCCCATCTGGCTGCAATGGCCCGAGCTATGCTGATTCAAAGCCAGGAGCCAGGATCTTCCTTGAGGTCATCCACTCAGATGCAGGAGCCCAAGGACTTTCCACTTTCCACTGTTTTCCCAGGCTATAGCAAAGAGCTGGATTGAAAGTAGAGCAGCTGAGATTCAAACCAGCGCCCATATGGGATGCTGGTACTGCAGGTGGTGGCTTTACCTGCCATGCCACAGCACCATCCCTTTGAAGTTGATTTTTAACATGTATTTAACATGTACAGTTAGGACTTCACATTTTATCATTACAGAACAATTGTGGTTGTATTAAATCACAATTGATTTTGAATTGCAATAGTTTTTGTGAGTTCATAGTTCATTATGACAGAGTGGTAGGCTTATGATATCACAATATGGTTTATATAACCAGACTGATTTTGATGTTGTGAGTTTCTGTGACTCCACAATTGATTGTGACAATGACAGTTGATTTTAATCACAATGATTTTGAATTCACAGTTGTTTTAGGACATTGTATTTGATTATGATAGCCCAATGGTACTTTTATGTACAATTACATCAAAGTGGAAAGATTACAAGGTTCCAATTTTTCTATAACTTCACAATTATGACATCACAGTTTTAACACTGCAATGTCAAAATTATGGTTTACTACATCAAAATTGATTACAATTTCAGAAGGGATTTAATGACAACATCAATGATTATGACAATGGTAGCTTATGACATAACAATCGTGTCTAAGGTTATCACGTTATTTTGCTTTCACAATAACATTTTGATGTTACAATAATAGATTTATGAAGTCACAATTTTTATGTTTTGATGTTATAACACCACAATATTTATATCAAATTGTATTTTATTAATCTGAATTCATTAGGACATCACAATGATTAACATGACTTCACAATTGATTATGATATCTCAATGATTTTTACAATACAATTGATTATGGAATAGAAATCATAGGTTTATGAGATTATAATGGTTTTTATGTCATCAAAATAGATTTGAATTTACAATGATACCATGACATCAATTGAAACTTCATAATGATTGTATTTCCTCTTAATGTCATAATGATTTTATGATTTCAGAGTTCATTAAAATATGACAGTTGTTGGATATGACATCACCATGCTTGGTTTATGGCATCACATTTGTTTCTGAAATCATCTTTATGACATCACAGTTGATTATGACATGACAACATAGCTTTATGACATCACAATTGAACTTATGTCATCATAACAGATTGTTTTTTCTGTCATCAAAATTTATTATAACATTATTGATTATACAATATAAAGGTGGTTTATGACTTCAGAATTGATTATTGCACAATGATAAATTTATGAATTCAGAATGCTTTATGACTTCACCATTGATTATGACATCATGGTGGTGGGCTTGTGAAATCACAATGCTGTATATGAAATCACAATTGATGATACTCTAATAGTGTTTATTGCATTATAATTGATATGACATAATAATAGTAGGTCTGTGATATTGCAATGGCATTATGACTTTACAGTTGATCAATAATGACAACACTTTTTTGTGCAATTAAAATGTTGGATCATGACATCAATGGCTTTTCTGTTTCACAGTTGACTATGATATCAAGATTTTCATTATGGCATCACAAATGATTATGAGAATACAGTGGTATTTTCATTATAGTACATTGGTTCTTGTAATTTTTCCTTTGCTTATTATATCACAATGGTTTTATGACAACATATAGTGGCTCATGTTATTAGATTGATAATGTAACAATGGTAGGATTATGGTAAAACAATCTTGTTTTATCACATCTCCATTGATTATGACATCACAAGGCTTTCATGATATCACAATTGCTTATGCCATAACAATAGTGGTTTAAAACATCACAATTATGATGTAACAGTTATATTTTTATGAAATCAGTGGTTTTTGGCTACATCGTTGATTATGACATCAGAAGAAACAGCTGCTGACATTACAGTGGTTATTTTATGGATTCACAATATTGGTTTAGGCATCAGTGATTTTTACAATATCATTATTGATTATGACATCATAATGTGAATTATGTTATAATTTATTCTGACATCAAAAAGGATAATTTGTGACACTGCAATTGTGTTTTACATAATCAGAATTGTGATTTATGCCATTAGTTGATTATTGTATCTCAATAGTTGATACTGCAATGCTTTGATGGCTTCACACATAACTACAACAACAGAGGTTGGTTTATAACATCATGGTGATATATTTAAGGCATCACATTATTGGCGTATGACATCTCAATGATGATTATGACATCAGAGTTTATTTTAATACCATAATTATATTTACATCACACCTTTTTATACCATGGCAATCATAGCTTTAAAGAATCATAATGGTTTTGTCACCACAATAGATTTTGGGCTCACAATAGTTTTTTGACATCATCTTTTAATATACCATTTTAATGTTAGCTTATGATATAATTTATTAAGACTTGACAATAGATTCATGATTTAATAATGGTATTAGGAACCCACATTTAATTATGACATCACATTGAATTATGACATAATGTTGGTTGATTTAATGCATTTCAATATGGGTCTCTGACATCACAGTTGGTGATATCACAATTATAACTTATGGCTTGACAGCAGACTATGACATCCACAATGGTGAATTTATATTTCAAATGTTGCTATGACATCACAATTGATAATTAAATCACAATAGTAGGTTTATGACATGAAAATTATGGTTTAGATACTAAGTTGAACATGATGTCATAAAGGTATATACTTTGACATTATACTTTATGACATCACAATTTTAGTTCATTTTACAATGGTGTTGACACCGCAATTAACTGTAAAAAAATCACAGTTGTGTTTTATGACTTCAAAACTGATTTGTGACAACACAGTTAATCACAATATCAAAATGCAGGTTTATGGATTAAAATGGCTTTATGACAACACATGGTATTATGGCATCACAATACTCCTTTATATGACATCATGATTTACTGTAACACTGCAATGTGGATTTTTATGATGTCACAATGAATAACACCCAATTGATTATGATAACACAATGGTATGTTAAATCACAATGGTCTTATGGACTTAAAATGCATTTTTTTCTTTTTTTAAACTTTTATTTAGTAAATATAAATTTTATTTAGTGAATATAAATTTCCAATCCAGCTTACGGATTACAATGATATTTTCTCCCCCACAACTTCCCTCCCACCCGCACCCCTCCCATCTCCCACTCCCTATCCCATTCCATTCACAGCAAGATTCATTTTCAATTATCTTTACATACAGCAGATTGATTTAGTATATATTACGTAAAGATTTCATCAGTTTGCACCCACACAGAAACAAAAAGTGTAAAATACTGTTTCAGTACTAGTTATAGCATTAAATCACAATGAACAACACATTAAGCACAGAGATCCTACTTGAGGAGTAAGTACACAGTGACTCCTGTTGTTGAATTAATAATTTGACACTCTTGTTTATGGCGTCAAAATCTCCCTAGGCTCTTGTCATGAGTTGCCAAGGCTATGGAAGACTTTTGAGTTCGCTGACTTTGCTCTTATTTAGACAAGGTCGTAGTCAAAGTGGAAATTCTCTCCTCCTTTCAGAGAAAGGTACCTCCTTCTTTGATGGCCCCATTCTTTCCACTGGGATCTCACTCACAGAGATCTTTCATTTGGGAAACTTTTTTTTTTGCCAGAGAATCTTGGTTTTCCATGCCTAAAATACTCTCATGGGCTCTTCAGCCAGATCTGAATGCCTTAAGTGTTGATTCTGAGGCCAGAGTGCTGTTTAGGACATCTGCCATTCTATGAGTCTGCTGTGTATCCCACTTCCCATGTTGGATCGTTCTCTCCCTTTTTGATTCTATCAGCTAGTATTAGCAGACACTAGTCAAGTTTGTGTGATCCCTTTGACTTTTAATCCTATTATTATGATCAATTATGAACTGAAACTGATCACTTGCACTAGTGAGATGGCATTGGTACATGCCACCTTGATGGGAATGAATTGGAATCCCCTGGCACATTTCTAACTCCACCATTTGGGGCAAGTCTGATTGAACATGTCCCAAATTGTACATCTCCTCCCTCTCTTATTCCCACTCTTATATTTAACAGGGATCATTTTTCAGTTAAATTTAAACACCTAAGAATAATTATGTGTTAATTATAGAGTTTAACCAATAGTATTATCTAGAACAAAAAATACTAAAAGGGATAAAGTATTAAATTGTACATCAACAGTGATGACAATGGCTGATCAAGTCACGGTTTCTCATAGTGTCCCTTTCACTTCAACAGGTTTCCTTTTTGGTGATTGATTAGTTGTCACTGATCAAGGAGAAATATGATATTTTTCCCTTTACGACTGGCTTATTCACTCAGCATAATGTTTTCCAGATTCCTCCATTTTGTTGCAAATGACTGGATTTTTTTTACTGCTGTATAATATTCTATAGAGTACATGTCCCATTATTTCTTTATCCAGCCTACTGTTGATGGGAATTTGGGTTGATTCCAGGTCTTAGCTATTGTGAATTGGGCTGCAATAAACATTAAGGTGCAGACTGCTTTTTAGTTTGCCAATTTCATTTCCTTTGGGTAAATTCCAAGGAGTGGGATGACTGGGTTGTATGGTAGGGTTATCTTCAGATTTCTGAGGAATGTCCAGAATGACTTCCATAGTGGCTTTACCAGTTTGCATTCCCACCAACAGTGGGTTAGTGTCCCTTTTTCCCCACATTCTCACCAGCATCTATTGTTGATAGATTTCTGCATGTGAGCCATTCTAACCGGGGTGAGGTGAAACCTCATTGTGGTTATGACTTGCATTTCCCTGATTGCTAGTGATCTTGAACATTTTTTCATGTGCCTGTTGGCCATTTGGATTTCCTCTTTTGAAAAATGTCTATTGAGGTCCTTGGCCCATCTCTTAAATGAGTTGCTTGTTTTGTTTTTGTGGAGTTTCTTGATCTCTTTGTAGATTCTGGTTATTAACCCTTTATCTGTTACATAGTTTACAAACATTTTTTCCCATTCTGTCAGTTGCCTCTTCACTTTCCTGACTGTTTCTTTTGCTGTACAGAAACTTCTCAATTTGATGCAATCCCAATAGTTGATTTTGGCTTTGACTGCCTGTGCCTCCCTGGTCTTTTCCAGAAATTTTTTGCCTGTGCCAATATCTTGAAGGGTTTCTCCAATGTTCTCTAATAACTTAATGGTGTCAGGACGTAGATTTAGGTCTTTAATCCATGTTGAGTGGATTTTTGTGTAAGGTGAAAGGAAGGGGTCTCGCTTCATGCTTCTGCATGTGGAAATCCAGTTTTCCCAGCACTATTTATTGAATAGACTGTCCTTACTCCAGGGATTGGTTTTGGATCCTTGATCAAATATAAGTTGGCTGTAGATGTTTGGGTTGATTTCTGGTGTTTCTATTCTGTTCCATTGATCTATCCATCTGTTTCTGTACCAGTACCATGCTGTTTTGATAACAACTGCCCTGTAGTATATCCTCAAATCTGGTATTGTGATGCCTCCAGCTTTGTTTTTGTTGTACAAGAATGCTTTAGCTATTCTAGGTCTCCTGTGACTCCATATGAATTTCAGCATCATTTTTTCTAGATCTGAGAAGAATGTCTGTGTTATTTTGATTGGTATCATATTGAATCTATAAATTGCTTTTGGGAGAATGGACATTTTGATGATATTGATCTTCCAATCCATGAGCATGGAAGATTTTTCATTTCTTGGTATCCTCTTCTATTTCTTTCTTTAAGGTTTTATAATTTTCATCATAGAGATCTTGAACATCCTTGGTTAAGTTTATTCCAAGGTATTTGATCGTTTTTGTAGCTATTGTAAATGGGATTGATCTTAGAAGTTCTTCCTCAGCCATGACATTGCCTGTGTATACAAAGGCTGTTGATTTTTGTGCATTGATTTTATACCCTGCTACTTTGCCTAAATCTTCTATGAGTTCCAATAGTCTCTTAGTAGAGTTCTTTGGGTCCCCTAAATAAAGAATCATAGCATCTGAAAAGAGGGATAGTATGAGTTCTTCCTTCCCAATTTGTATCCCTTTAATTTATTTTTCTTGCCTAACAGCTCTGGCTAGAACTTCCAGAACTATATGGATTAGCAGTGATGAGAGTGGGCATCCCTGTCTGGTACCAGATCTCAGTGGAAATGCTTCCAGCTTTTCCCCATTCAATAGGATGTTGGCTGTGGGTTTTTCATAGATTGCTTTGATTGTATTGAGGAATGTTCCTTCCAAACCCAGTTTGCTTAGAGTTTTCATCATGAAAGGGTGTTATATTTTATCGAATGCTTTCTCTGCATCTATTGAGATAATCATATGGTTTTTCTTCTTCAGTCTGTTAATGTGAACATTGATCCATCCCTGCATACCAGGGATAAATCACAATTGCTCTGGGAGGATGATCTTACTGATGTGTTGTTGCATTCTATTTTCCAGAATTTTATTGAGGATTTTTGCGTCTATGTTCATCAGGGATATTGGTCTGTAATTCTCTTTCAATGCTGCATCTTTTTCAGGCTTAGGAATTAAGGTGATGCTGACTTCATAGAAAGAATTTGGGAGGATTCCCTCTTTTTTCGATTCTTTTGAATAGTTTGAGAAGAATTGGAGTTAGTTCTTCTTTAAATGTCTGGTAGAATTCAGCAGTGAATCCATCTGGTCCTGGGCTTTTCTTTGTTGGGAGGGCCTTTATTACTGTTTCAATTTCTGTCTCAGTTATGGGTCTGTTTAGGTTTTCTATGTCTTTCTGGTTCAATTTAGGTAGGTTGCATGTGTCCAGGAATCTATCCATTTCTGATAGACTTCCCTGTTTGCTGGCATACAATTCCTTGTAGTAATTTCTGATGATTCTTTTTATTCCTGTGGTGTCTGTTGTTACATTTCCTTTTTCATCTCTGATTTTATTGATTTGGGTCTTTTCTCTTCTTTTTTTAGTTAGTTGGGCCAATGGGGTGTCAATTTTGTTTATTTTTTCAAGACACCAGCTCCTTGTTTGGCTGATTTTTTGTAATGTTTTTTGGATTCAATCCTGTTGATTTCTTCTCTGATTTTAATTATTTCTCTTCTCCTACTAGATTTGGGTCTGGTTTGCTGCAGATTTTCTAGATCCTTGAGATGAACTGAAAGCTCATCTATTTGGTGCCTTTCCAATTTCTTGATGTAGGCACCTATTGCTATAAACTTTCCTCTTAACTGTTTTTGCTGTATCCCATAAGTTTTGGTATGTTGTGCTGTTATACTCATTTACTTCCAGAAAATTTTTGATTTCTCTTTTGATTTATTCTATGACCCAGTGTTCATTCAGGAGCATGTTGTTAAATCTTCATGTGTTTGCATATGCCCTAGGGATTCCTGAGTTGCTAATTTCCAACTTCATTCCCCTATGGTCTGAGAAGCTTCATGGTATGATTCTAATTCTTTTGAATTTGCTGAGACTTGCTTTATGGCCTAGTATGTGATCAATCCTAGAGAAGGTTCCATGTACTGCTGAGAAGAATGTAAATTCTTTAAGTGTAGAATGAAAAGTTCCATAGATATCTGTTAGATCCATTTGGGCTGTAGTGTCGTTTAAGGTTTAGGTCATCACAGTGCTCAGTTTATGTCAATGATAAGTTTATGATGTCAGTTCTTTTGTGTGTTCATAATAAATGGTTTATTATATGACAAAGTTTTGCATATTGCATCTAACTATTAGTTTATGGCATCAAAAATGTTTTTATGACTTCACATTATGGTATCACAATGGTTTTCTATCATCACAATTGGCTAAAATATCACAATGATGGTTAATACATCAAAATTGATGTCATCATTTTTTACTTCAAATTTGATTATGATATTACAATGGTTGGTTTATGACAATGATAATTTGTGGCATCTCAACATTAGTTTATGACAACAATGTACTATGACATCACAATTGAATAGGGCATCACAATGGTATTATGGCACCACAATTGACTTTGATATTGCAATGATGGTTATGGTATCAAAATTGATTATGATGCCAAAATGGTTTTTATAACAACACAATACATTATTACATCACAGAGGTAGTTTTATGTCATCAGAATGGTGGTTTATCACAAAATGATTTTCACATCAAAATTTTTATTATAATCCAATGGTGTTTAATGATATCAATATTGATGATTTCACGATGGTTCCTTGGTTTATGACATCGTAACATATTGTGATGGCATAATAGGGCATGATATTTATGGCAGCACAATTGACAAAGATGGCACAATGGTTTATGATATGATAATGTTGTTTTATCACATAACAACTGATTATGGCTACACAGACTATCATGGTTTATGACAACCACATTGATTGTGATGGCAGTTTTTGGTTATTGTAGCTCAGTTCATAATAGCTAAGATATGGAATCAACACAGGTGTCCATCAACTAAAGACTATATAAATAAATTATTTTTATATACACTATGGAATACTACACAGTGATTTAAAATAATGCAACAAAATGGATGAAACTGGAAACCATTATACTTAATGAAATAAGCCAGCCACAAGAGGACAAATACCATATTTTCTCCCTGATCTGTGGAAACTAATAGAGTACCTAAAAGGTAATCTATAGAAGTGAAGTTGCCACTTTTAGATGCAATGGTTTTAAACAGTTCTTGTCACAATTGTTAGGAGATAATTTTTTCATACTATTTGTAGAACTCTTATATATTGTAGGGTTAATCTTATGAGTATAAAGTTGAGGGGCTGGTGCTGTGGTGCAGTATGCTAATCCTCCACCTACAGCACCAGCGTCCCCTATGGGCACCAGTTCTAGTCCCAGCTGCTCCTTTTTCCAATCCAGTGTCTCTGCTATGGCTATGGCTATGGCCTGGGGCTTCAGATTGGTCCAGCTCTGATCACTGCAGCCATTTGGGGAGTGAACCAGTGGACAGAAGATCTTTCTCTCTGTTTCTCCCACAAACTGTTTGTAACTCTATCTCTCAAATAAATAAAATTTTTAAAAAACAAATAGATCTTTGCAAAAAATAAGAATAAGAATAGGAGAGAGAGGAGGAAGAAGTGTGGGAATGTGGGTGTGAGGAAGGGTGGAGGGTAAGGTTGGAAGAATCACATTACAGTGTTTTATGACAATAAAATGGTCATTTATGACATCAAAATTGATTATGATGGCATGAGGTAGCTTTATGTCATCACAATTTGATTATGGCAACAAAAAGGTAGCTTTAGGATATTAGAAGGGTGGCTTATCCAAATTAATAGACTGATATAACAATTTTAAAAAATATTTATTTTGACACTCTTGTCTACGATGATTACTGATGCCATAAACAAGAGTGTCAATTTGTTAAGTCAACAACAGGAGTCACTGTGCACTTAATCCTCATGTAGGATCTCTGTCCTTAATGTGCTGTACATTGTGATTTTTTTTAACTTTTATTTAATGAATATTAATTTCCAAAGTACGAATTATGGATTACAATGGCTCCCCCACCATACCGTCCCTCCCACCCACAACCCTCCCCTTTCCCACTCCCTCTCCCCTTCCATTCACATCAAGATTCATTTTCAAATATCTTAATATACAGAAGATCAGCTTAGTATACATTAAGTAAGGAATTCAACAGTTTGCTCCCACACAGAAACATAAAGTGAAAAATAATAGATGATTTTTTTAAATGATGATGAAATCAGATCAGACTTATTGTCATGTTTAATCCCAGTGAGAGTCAAGTTGGGAATTGATAATTTCTTTTTTTTTTTTTTACAGAAGATCAGTTTAGTATGCATTAAGTAAAGATTTCAACAGTTTGCACCCCCATAGAAACACAAAGTGAAATATATTGTTTGAGTACTCGTTATAGCATTAAATCTCAATGCACAGCACATTAAGGACAGAGATCCTACATGAGGAGCAAGTGCACAGTGACTCCTGTTGTTGACTTTACCAATTGACACTCCTTTCTATGGCATCAGTAGTCTCCCTATGCTCCAGTCATGAGTTTCCAAGGCTATGGAAGCCCTCTGAGTTCTCCGACTCTTATCTTGTTTATACAAGGTCATAATCAAAGTGGAGGTTCTCTCCTCCCTTCAGAGAAAGGTACCTCCTTCTTTGAAGACCTGTTCTTTCCACTGGGATCTCACAGAGATCTTTTTGCCAGAGTGTCTTGGCTTTCCATGCCTGAAATACTCTCATGGGCTTTTCAGCCAGATCCGAATGCCTTTAGGGCTGATTCTGAGGCCAGAGTGCTATTTAGGATATCTGCCATTCTATGAGTCTGCTGAATATCTCACTTCCCATGTTGAATTCTGCACAGCCATGCCGTGCGGTATTACAATGTGATTTAATGCTATAACTAGTACTCAAACAGTAGTTTTCACTTTGTGTTTCTATGTGGGTGCAAACTGTTGAAATCTTTACTTAATATATGCTAAACTGATCTTCTGTATATAAAGAGAAACGAAAATGAATCTTGATGTGAATGGAAGGGGAGAGGGAGTGGGAAAGGGGAGGGTTGCTGGTAGGAGGGAATTTATAGGGGGGGTGAAGCCATTGTAATCTATAAGCTGTACTTTGGAAATTTATATTCATTAAATAAAAGTTAAAAATATTTATTTAATTTTTTGAAAGGCAGAAGTAGAGAAGGATATTCATTCCCTCAAGTGGCTAAAATGGCCAAAGCTGTACCAGTTCAAATACAGGAGCCAGGAGATTTATCCAGGTCTCTCACATGGGAACAGGGACCGAGGACTTGGACTGTCCTCTGCTGCCTTCCCAAGCTCATTAGCAGGGAGACAGAACTGGGGCAACCAGGATTTGAACCAGTGCCCATATGAGATGTTGTCTTGCCACATGGCAATTTAATCCATTATGCTACAATGCCTGCCTCCACAATTTTTTCTATGATAATGCAAAGAAAGTATATGCCATCAAAATTAGTTATTATGGAACACTTGATAAAATCACAACTGATTCACAAAGACAGTTTTATGATAGAAGAATGGTGGGCTTTTTTAAAGATTTTAATTATTTGAGAGGTAGAGTTACAGACAGTGAGAGGGAGAGACAGAGAGAAAGGTCTTCCATCCACTGGGTCACTCCCCAAATGACTGCAATTCCAGCCGATCTGAAGCCAGAAGCCAGGAGCTTCTTCCAGTCTCCCATGTGGGTGTAGGGGCCCAAGGACTTGAGCCATCTTCCACTGCCTTCCCAGGCCATAGCAGAGAGCTGGATTGGAAGAGGAGCAGCCAGGATTCTAATGGGCACCCATATGGGATGCCGGCACCACAGGAAGATGATTAACATACTGTGTCATAGCGCCAGTCCCCAGAGTGGTGTTTTATCACTTAACATTTTATTTCAACATTACTTTTTTTGACAAAGCAAGGGTATTTGTGACATCAAATTTTATTATGACACAATGTGTGATGATTTAACAAAAATTTATTAAAGAAAAATGGTAGCTTTATTACATCAAAATTGATTATGACAAAACAATGTTATGACAATGACATATTAAGGGTATGTTTCTGATATCAGAATGTATGATACTATATTATTATGGCAATATAAAGGGGTTTATTACATTCAAATTGATTATATGGTATAATGTTTATGACATCACAACTAATTATGGCATCAGAAACATGTTTAATATCAGAATTGATTATGATAGAATGTTGGGTTGATATCAGAATGGTAGATAATAACAAAAATTGATAACAGTTTCACAATGTGTCTTATGACAATATCATGATGACACCAAAGTTTATGAAAGAACAATGGTAGGTTTATGATATCACAATTTGTTACAATAGCACATTGGTATGTTTATACTATCAGAACTATAATTGATCATGTATCAACTGGTTATGACAACATAATGTTTTTTGAAAATACAATGGCAGTTTATGATTTCAAAATTCATTATGATGTCATAAAATTTGGATTATGACATCACAAATGATTAGGACTTCACAATGGTAGGTTTATAATATCAGAATGAATGTTTATCAGAAGTCAATCAATTATAACATCAAAATTAACTATGATTTCACAATGTGGATTATTGAATCACAATCATTTAGGACACCAAAATGGTAAGTTTATAATATCAAAATTTATTATGACATCACAACCATATCAAAATTGGTGTCATATCACAGTAGTAAATTTATGAATTCATTAATTATGACATCACAATATATGAGATATGACAACAGATTTGTTGACATCACAATCACAAATGCAAAATTATGGTATCAGAATGACAGCTTATCACAAACCAATAGATTATATCATGATGTTTTATGACAATAAAGGTGGTACATGACATCAATATTGGTATGAAGGCAGAAAAGATTATATCATTTTGATGATGATATCACAAATGTAGGTTTATGATATCAAAATGGTTGTTTACTCAGACCATTTGATTATACTACAATGTCATTATGACAATATAATGTTGATCTATGACATCACAATTTCTTATGATGGCATATTGTTTTCATTATGATAACACAATTGATTATGATATCAATGACAGGATCATAACAGAAATGAGGTTTAACATAACAAACATAATCTTCCAATGTGTTAAATGAAAATACAACAGCGGTTTATGACATCAAAATTGGTAGATGTAGCAAGATGATTGGTTTATAACATCACAATTTTTATGATGGCACAATGGTAGGTTAATGGCATAGTAATTGACATCACAATGGTATTTTATATCAGAATCATGGTTTACCACATAGCAATTGATTATAACATCAAAATTTCTTATGATAACAATTGTGATTAACAGCATCAAAATTAATTCTGATGTCATAATGCTCTGGCTGATTGCATCATGGTACTTTATTACAGCAACAGCAGGCTTTTACATCAGAATGGATTATATTGGCAAAAGGGAATTCTTATGTTATCAGAATGGTGGTTCATCATTTGAAAATTTATTATGATATCATAGTGTGTTTTATGACAGTATGATGACGGGTTATGATGGCACAATGGTAGGACTATGATATCACAATTGATTATGACAGCACAATGCTCATCTATAATACCAGAATAATTTATCACATACCAATTGCTTTTTATTAACTTTTATTTAATGAATATAAATTTTCAAAGTGAACTTTTGGATTATAGCTGCTTCCCCCCCATAACCACCCTCCCACCCACAAACCATCCCATCTCTGACTCCCTCTCCCATCCCATTCTTCCTCAAGATTCATTTTTAATTATCTTTATATACAGAAGATCAACTTAGTATATAATAAGTAAAGATTTCAACAATTTTCACCCACACAGAAACACAAAGTATAAAGTACTGTTTGAGTACTAGTTATACCACTAATTCACATAGTACAACACATTAAGGACAGAGATCCTACATGAGGAGTAAGTGCACAGTGACTCCTGTTGTTGATTTAACAATTGACACACTTATTTATGATGTCAGTAATCACCCGAGGCTCTTGTCATGAGCTGCCAAGGCTAGGGAAGCCTCTTGAGTTCAGCAACTCTGATTTATTTAGACAAGGGCACAAAGTGGAAGTTCTCTCCTCCCTCCAGAGAAAAGTACCTCCTTCTTTGATGGCCCGTTCTTTCCTCTGGGATCTCACTCACAGAGATCTTTCATTTAGGTAATTTCTTTTGCCATAGTGCCTTGGCTTTCCATGTCTGAAATACTCTCATCGGCTTTTTAGCTAGCTCTCAATGCCTTAAGGGCTGATTCTGAGGCCAGAGTGCTGTTTAGGACATCTGCCATTCTATGAGTCTGCTGTGTATCCCGCATCCCATGTTGGATTGTTCTCTCCTTTTTAATTCTATCAGTATTAGCAGACACTAGCCTTGTTTATGTGGTCCCTTTGACTTTTAATCCTATTATTATGATCAATTATGAACTGAAACTGATCCTTTTGACTAGTGACATGGCATTGGTACATGCCACCTTGATAGGATTGAATTGGAATTCCTTTGCACGTTTCTAACTCTACCATTAGGATTAGGGGCAAGTCCGATTTAGCATGTGCTGAACTGTACATCTCCTCCTCTTGTTCCCACTCTTATATTTAACAGGAATCACTTTTCAGTTAAATTTAAATACCTAAGAATAATTTTGTGTTAATTAAAGAGTTCAACCAATGGTATTAAGTAAAACAAAAAAAAAATACTAAAAAGAATAAAGTATTAAGTTGTTCCTTGACAGTCAGGACAAGGGCTGATCAATTGATTTTTTTTAAAAAAAGATTCATTTATTTATTATTTGAAAGGCAGAGTTACCAGAGGGGATCTTCCATCCACTGGTTCACTCCCCAAATGGCTGCAACTGCCAGAGCTGGGCCAATTCAAATCCAGGAACCAAGAGCTTCTTCCAGGTCTCTGATGCAGGTGCAAGGGCCCAAGGACTTGGGTCACCTTTTACTGCTTTCCCAGGCCATAACAGAGAGCTGGATCAGAAGTGGAGCAACCAGGACTCAAACTGGCACCCATACAGAATGCCAACACTTCAAGAGGCAAATTTACCCACTACAACACAGTGCCAGCTCCACAAAATGCTTTTCACAACAGATTTCTAGGTCAATATGATGTTTTATTTTATTAAAACTGATTATGATGGGACATTGTATAGTTTATGACATCACAAACTATAGGGTATCACATTGGTAAATTTATAATTACAGAATGGCTGTCAGATACCAATTGATTATGATATCACAATTTTATGACAAAACAGTTAATTTTTGACATCACAATTGATTATGATATCACATTGGATGACTTATAACACCAACATTTATGATGACATCTCTTTTTAAAGATTTGTTTGGTTGTTTATTTATTTATTTATAGATTTATTTGAAAGTCATAGTTACACAGAGAAAGAAGGAGAGGCAGAGAGGGAGAGAGAAAGAGGGAGGTCTTCCATCTTTTGGTTCACTTCCCAATTGGCCACAATGGCCAGAGTAGCACTGATCTGAAGCCAGGAGCTAGGAGATTTTTCCAGGTCTCCCCCATGGATGCAGGAGCCTGAGGACTTGGGGCAACTTCCACTGCTTTCCCAGGCCATCGCAGAGAGCTGGATGGGAAGTGGAGCAGCTAGGACTTGAACCAGTGCCCTTATGGGATGCTGGCACTGCAAGCAGCAGCTTTACCTGCTACGCCACATTGCCAGTCCCTATGATGACATCTTAGCAATTGGTATATTACATCAGAATTAGTTTTGACATCACAGTTATAGCATTATAGTATCAGAATGGCAGTTTACCACAGAACATAGATTATATTATGTTTTTTTATCACAATACAATGGTTGTGTTTGTTTATCAAAATTGGTTATGATGACATAGTTTATGTATGACATCACAATTGATAATGACATCACAATGGTATGTTTATGATATAAAAATGTGGTTTATCAGAAAATAGATTATGATATCTCAATGTTATGATATTAAATGTCAGTTTATGACATCAAAATTGATTATGATGGCACACAGTAGTTTTATGTCATCATAACTATTTGTGATGGCACACCAGTAAGTTTATTATATCACAATAGTGGCATATCATATATTGATTAGGACATAACACTTCTGAAATATTTTATGGTGGTCTATGACAGGACAATTGGTTAGGATGGCATAATAGATGGTTTTTGACAACACACTTGACTGTGACATCACAATAGTAGGTTTGTGATACCAAAATGTCATCACTATGTAATTATGGCAGTACAATGTTGTATTATGACAATATAATTTCGATTATTTTAGCACATTTTGATGTATGACATCACAATTAATTATGATAGCACAATGGTAAGCTTAAATCAGAAAGGGAGTTTAGATCCAACATGGGAAGCGGGATACACAGCAGACTCATAGAATGGCAGATGCCCTAAACAGACTCTTGCCTCAGAATTAGCCCTTAAGGCATTCAGATCTGGCTGAAGAGCCTATGAGAGTATTTTAGGCATGGAAAGCCAAGACACTCTGGCAAAAAAAAAAAAAAATCTCTGTGAGTGAGATCCCAGTGGAAAGAACGGGCATCAAAGAAGGAAGTACCTTTCTCTGAAGGGAAGAGAGAACTTTCACTTTGACTATGACCTTGCCTAAATAAGATCAGAGTTGGCAAATTTAAAATGCTTCCATAGCCTTGGCAACGCATGACAAGAGCCTCTGGTGATTACTGACGCCATAAACAAGAGTGTCAATTTGCTAAATCAACATCAGGAGTCACTGTGCACTTACTCCTCATGTAGGATCTCTGTACTTAATGTGTTGTACAATGTGGCTTCGGATCCGCACATCTCTGGCTGTTGCAGCCAGTTGAGGGAATGAATCAGTGGGTGGAAGACCTCTCTCTCTCTCTCTCACTCTGCCTCTCCTTCCCTTTCTGTGTAACTCTGACTTTAAAAAAAAATCTTTTTTAAAAAAAAGTTATTTATGACATCAACATTGATTATAGCAGCACAATATTTGTAGTATGTGACATCAGAATTGTGATTTAAAGTAAACCTATTAGTTACAACATCACAATGCATTAAATGGCATTACAATTTTGATTTATGACATCAAAATTTATTATGAAATTACAATGGTTTTATTATGACATCACAATTTTAATGATTGCACAATGGTATCATTAGGAGCTTACCATGGGAGTATGATATATTTTTGTTTTAATAAAGCTTTTATTTAATATAAATTTCATAGGTACAGCTTTTGGATTATAGCAGTTCTTCCCCCCACACACTCCCTCCCACCTCCCATTCTCCATTATGATTCATTTTTAATTATCTTTGTTTTTTAAAGATTTATTTATTTACTTGGAAGTTAGAGTTACACAGAGAGGAGAGGAAGATGGGGGAAGGGGGGAGAGATAGAGGTTTTCCACCCACTGGTTCACTCCCTAATTGACCATGATGGCCAGAACTGCACCAATCTAGATCCAGGATCCAGGAGCCTCTTCCAGGTCTCCCACATGAGTGCAGGGGCCCAAGGACTTGGGGTGTCTTTAACTGCCTTCCCAGGCTACACCAGAGAGCTGGATTGGAAGTAGAGTAGCCGGGACTTGAACTGGTGTCCATGTGGGATGCTGGCATTGCAGGTGGCAGCTTTACCCACTATGCCACCATGCTGGCCCCTTTAATTACCTTTATATATAGAAGATCAGCTCTTAGTAAACATTTCAACAGTTTGCACCCACACAGACACACAAAGTATAAAGTACTGTTTGAAAACTAGTTTTACCATTAATTTTCATAGCACAACTCACTAAGGACAGAGGTCTTATATGGGGAACAAGTGCACAGTGATTCCTGTTGTTGATTTAACAATTGACACACTTATTTATGACATCAGTGATCACCAGAGGCTTTTGTCATGATCTGCTAAGGCTATGGAAGCCTTTAGATTCCACAAACTGACATTATTTAGACAGGGCCATAATCAAAGTGGAAGTTCTCTCCTCACTCCAGAGAAAGGTACCACCTTCTTTGATGGCCCATTCTTAGTATGATATATTTATCACAAATGTATGGTGATGATGATTTATCACAAATCAATACTATCACAAATACTATCAAAAATCAATACTACAATACAATGATATTATAAAAACAAAATAATGATATGACATCAAAATTGATTTTGATGGCAAATTGCTTCATTCATGACCTCAGAGGGATACTGACATAATAAAGTTATATTTACAGTATGAGAAAGGTTTATGACATCACTATGTTTTTGTGACAATACAATGGTTGTGTATGACATTACCATTCCTAATGATGATATAATGATTAGTTTATTACATCACAGAGGAGTATATCAGGATGGTGGCTATTTGATATCAGAATGGTGAAATGATCATATTGTTTTATGACCACACAAAGGTGGTTTATGATATCAAAATTCTTTATGTTGACATAATGGTTGATTTACAACATCATAATTGTGGTGTGGTTTTATGGCATAACAATGATAGTATATGGCATCAAAGTTGATTATTACATCATAATAGTGACTTATGACCTCAAAATTTATGATGATATCACAATAGTGGCTTAATATACACTTGGATGTGACATTACAGTGATGTTTTATGACATCAGAATGGTTTGATGACATCTAAACATTTACAACAGAAAAATATATCATGACCATGGTTTGCTTATTATATCACAGTGATAGGTTTATGTGATCACTTATTAGTATATGACATAACAATGTTTTCATAACATCAAAATTGATTATGAAAACACCATGGTGTTTATTATATTGGACTTTTAGGCTTATGTCTTCTCAATGTTGTTGTTTATGACATCATAATAGTTTTTACTGATACCCTATTGATTATGTCATCACAATGATAGTATATTATGTCACATAGATTTTTGCATTCTCAATTGATTATCATATCACAGTGCTTTCATGACATCACAATTGATTTTGACATCAGAGTGAATTTTGTATTCATCACAATTGATCTTCACATCATGATGGAAGGTTTATGGCATAAAATTGGTTTATAACACCATTTCATTACATTGCAATTGGATGATTATCAGAATGTTATCACAATTGATTATGACATCACAATAATGCTTTATGACATCAGTAGTGAGTATATCACTTGGTACATTTATAATATCACAATGGTTGTCTATCACATCCAAATTGATAATGACATTAAACATTTTTATGAAATTAAAATAGATTTTGACACCACAATATTAGCTTTATATCACACTGGTTTATCATGATGTTACAATTGATACTGGCATCAAAATTGTTTTTGTGACCACATAATTGATGTTTATGACAACAGTATGTTTTATTTTACATGACAATGCATGAAAATATCACAGTGATTTTAGGACATCATGATTTATTATAACACAGTAGTGGCTTCTGACACCATAATATTAGTTATGAAAAGCCAATTGATGACAAAATGATTGATTTATGACATCAAATGGTAGATTTATGTCATAGAAATGTTTCATGACATGACACATGATTATGACATCATGATGCTGTTTTATGTGATTGATCATGAAGTCACAAATGCAGACCAATAAGCTCAGAATTGGTTATAACATGATAGAGATAGGTTTTTGTTTTCATGATGGTGACATGTTATAAACCAATTGTTTATGACATCAAAATGGATTTTGGAGCTAAAAATTAAGTTCTGTTATCACAATGGTAGCTTATAATATCACAATTTTGTTAATGGCATCAAAATTGAATATGACAAAATACGGGTGGATATACAACAATATTAGGTTTATGACATAACATTTTATGACTTTGCATTGCTTATTTTTTTTAATTTATTTATTTGACAGAGTTAGGCATTTAGAGAGACAGAGAGAAAGGACTTCCTTCCATTGGTTCACTCCCCAAACGGCCGCTATGGCCGGAGCTACACCGATCTGAAGCCAGGAACCAGGTGCTTCTTCCTGGGCTCCCACATGGGTTCAGACGCCCAAGCACTTGGGCCATCCTCCACTGCCTTCCTGGACCACAGCAGAGAGCTGGACTGGAAGAGGAGCAACTGGAACTAGAATCCGGTGTCCATATGGGATGCTGGCACTGGAGGCAGAGGATTAACCAAGTGAGCCACAGCGCCAGCCCCATGACATAACATTTCATGACTTCATGTCGCTTATGACATCACAATGGATATTTTTGAAATCACAATTGATTATGACACCACAGTGTTAGTTTATGGCATCACAATAGATTTTGGCATTGTAATCTTTTGTGACATCACAGGTGATTATAACATATCATTGCTCACTGACATGACAAAAGGTTTGACATGATATTTTTAAGGTTTCACAATTGCTTAAATATCACAATTGTAGTTTATGACACCACAATTAATTATGAAAACAAAGATTGTTTTATCACATTGCAATGGTCTATGTATGACATCAAAAAGTTTTATGGCATCATAATTAATTATGAAACCACAATAGTTGTTTATGACATTCCAAATGATTGTGATATAACTATGGTAGATTTATGAGATCACAGTGAATTATATGTCTGTACAACTGATTCTATCCCAACAATGGTTACTTCATGTCATCACAATTCAGTTTATGACTTCACAATTGATGTTGACATCACATTTCTAGATTTGTGATCTTAAAATTTCTGTTTGTAATACTAAAATGGTCTTATTGATATCACAAGTGACTATGACATCACTATTTCAGATTATGACAGCACAAAGGTGGTTTTCTACATAATAATTTATTGTCATGTACAATGTAGGTTGATGACATCAAAACCATGGCTTAGTACATCAACATTTATTATGAGAAACAACAGGTTTGTATATGACATCACACTAATTGTAACTCACTATGGTGGTTTATGGCATCTCAATCATTGTTTATATTCACAATTTATTGTGAGAACACAATGGTTGGTGTATGAAATCACAACGTAGGTTTATGGCATCACAATATTGGTTTACAGCATCACAATCACTTATTATGACATCATGATGCCAGTTTAAACACTAGATCATAATATCAGAATGCCGACTTTATAAATATTACAATGGGTTTCATTTTACTTAACAATTGATTTTGCCCATTAAACGGTAGAATTAAGACATCACAGTGGTTATCCGGATATCACAATTGTGACATCATAATTGTTTTCATGTCATAATGATGGAAGATTCATGACAGTTATATTATCACAATGATGTTTTATGTCATCACAATTGATTAAGTCAAAACCATGCCAGATTTAGAATATAACAATGATAAACTTTGACATCACAATGGATTTTATCACTCACATTGAAAATGATATCACAATTGCTTTTAAGGAATCATAATTCATTATGATATCACAATGGATGTTTTGGACATCACAGTTGATTGAGATAACATGACAGTAGCTTTACAACATCATAATGGTGGTCAATAATATCACATTAGGTTTAGGATGTCACAATTGACATGATAATGATACAATGGTGGTTTAGGACATCATAATTGACTATGACAACACAGCAGTCAGTTTCTGACATCACAGTGATAAAATGTTAGTATAATAATGGTAGTTAATATCATCACAATTGATAATGTCAGCACTATTTGATTTATAGTAACAGGATGTGGATTTATGACTTAATAGCTGCTTCTAATAATAAAATGTTTTGGTTATGACATCTTAATGGTTGTCTTATGAGATCACAATGGTGGTTAATGACAACACAATGTTTTTTGTTATCATCATGATTTATTGTCATTGCAATGTGGTCTATGACATCACAGTTGAACATGATGCCACAACAAAGGTTTATGGCATCATAATTGATTATGACACCACAGAGATAGTTCATGACATCACAATGTTTATGACATCTAAATATATATTTATGACATCAAAATTGGTTACAAAATCACAACAGTTTAATAACACCATGATTGATGGCACCAAAGTGGTGGTTTATAATGTTGCTATTGATCATTACAACACGAATGAAGGACATTCCAATAGATTGTTGATTTAAAAATTGTTTAGGAAAACACAAATGTTCTCAAAATACAACAAAAGGGTAGGCTCATGATATATAAATTTTGGTTTATGACATCATAATATTTTTTATGACATGACAATTGATTGACACCACAAAGTATTATGCCATCAATGGTGTCTGGGGATATCCCAAGTGATTATGAACAGATAATGATTGGTTTATGACATCAAAATTGAAGCCTTGTGACAATTCAATGGTGTTTTCTCTGGATATTAATAAAACAGATGTCATACATTTACCATGTTCAAGTAAAGTTAAAGTAGAATACCACACTGCCCTCCCTTCTGTTTTCCATCAAACTACTCCCTCCTTCCCCTGTCTTCTTACATCAGCTTTTGCAAAGACGTAATCCTATTTTTTTTAAATTTTTTAAAGATTTATCTACTTATTTGAAATTGAGAGTTAGAGAGAGGGAAGGCAGAGGCGGGGGGATCCTACATCCAATGCTTTACTCTCAAGATGGCTACAATGGCCAGTGCTGCACTGATCCAAAGCCAGGAGCCAGGAGCCTCTTCCAGACCTCCCACATGGGTGCATGAACCCAAGGACCTGGGCCATCTTCCACTGCCTTCCCAGGCCACAGCAGAGAGCTAGATTGGAAGTGGAGTAGCTGGGTCTCGAACTGGCACCCTTATTGGATGCTGGCACCTCAGGCCAGGGCAGTAACCCACTACACCACAGCACTGGCCCCCTGGGCATTTCTTTCTTAGAAGTATCTCCTTTTTTTTTTGACAGAGTGGACAGTGAGAGAGAGAGAGAGAGAGAAAGGTCTTCCTTTGCCATTGGTTCACCCTCCAATGGCTGCCGTTGCCAGCACGCTGCGGTCAGCGCACCATGCTGATCCGATGGCAGGAGCCAGGTACTTATCCTGGCCTCCCATGGGGTGCAGGGCCCAAGCACTTGGGCCATCATCCACTGCACTCCGGGCCACAGCAGAGAGCTGGCCTGGAAGAGGGGCAACCGGGACAGAATCTGGAGCCCCGACTGGGACTAGAACCCAGTGTGCCGGCGCCACAAGGCGGAGGATTAGCCTAGTGAGCCGCGGCACCAGCCTTTAGAAGTATCTTTATTACTGATTCAATCTGTCTTGGATACTTGTCTGTTTAGGTTTTCTATCTCTTCATTAATCAATTTTGGTAGATTGTGCATATCCAAAAATATATACCTTCCATTTATTTGAGATTTTCCAATTTGTTGGCATAGAGCAATTTCAATTTTATTTCTTTTTATTTTACTTTATTTCATTTCCAATTTTAATTACTTTTCTTCCTGCTAATTATGATTTGTTTTGTTATTATATCTCTAGGGCCTTGACATGTATTGTTAGATCATTTATTTGATGCCTTTAAAATTTCTTGATGTTGTCAATAATTGCTATAAACATCCTTCTTAACATGGCTTTTGCTGTATCCCATAAGTTTTGATATGTTGTGTTGTCATCTTCATTCATTTCCAAGATATTTTTCTCTTATTTCTTCTATGCCCCACTGTATATTATAAGCTTGTTGTTCAGTCTCCATATGATTGCATATTTTCTATATTGTTGATTTTCAGCTCCAATACATTGTGTTAAAAAAAGATAAATAGTATGATTTCAATTATTTTGAATTTGCTTAGACTTGCCTTATGGCCTAGTATATGTTCTGTCCTAAAGAAATTCTCATGCACTGACAAAAAGAATACATGTTCTGCAGATGTGGGTGAAACATTCTGTATATACATTTATATCCATTTGACCCATAGTATAGATGAATTATGTTGACTATTTGTTGATTTTATCTCTAGTTGATCGGCACATTGATGAAAATAAGATGTTGAAGACCCTCGTTATTATTGTATTGGAGCCTATGTGTCTCTTTAGAACTATTAACATTTGTTTTAAATAGGAATGCATGCTGGAATTGTGTGCATATACATTTTCCATAGCCACATCTTCCTGTACAATTGATCATTTAATCACTACATACTTTTTTTCTTTTAGCAGTTTTTTTCATTAAATTCTATCTCTTTCTGATAATAAGGTGGTTACATCTTCTGTTTTTGATTTCTCTTAGCATGGAATATCTTTTCCATTCTTTCACTTTGATTCTGTGGGTATCTTTTCCCACAGAAGAAGGTTGAAAGCTATGTCTAGGATTAGGGTAAGAGCTAGAGCTAGAATTATGAATAGGATTAAGGCTCTTCTAAGGTTATCATTCACACTATGTTTTGGGCTAGTATTGGGTAAAGCTTAGCGTTACTTCTATCCCTAGGCCTATTAAGTTCAGAGCTAATGATAGGGCTATGACTAATTTTAAGTTTCAGGCTAGAGCTTGGGTTACCATTAGTATTACAATTAGAGGTAGAGTTAGATTTGTTGTTGAGATGAGATATAGAGGAAAGATTAGAACTACTGTTAGTTTTAGGGTTAAGCTTAGGTTAACGTGTAGGCTAGGGTTAGGGTTAAGTTTAGGGTAAGGTGTAGAGTTAGAGCTACTATTAATGTTAGGATGCAGTTTGCATCCATGTTATGGTTAGGGCTATACTTATTAGGGTTAGGGCTTGGGCTATGGTTTGGTTAAGTGTTAGGGTGATGACTCGTGCTAAGGTTAGGATTAGTTTTCTGGTTAGGGTTACTACTGTGGTTTGTGGGTTTTTTATATTTATTTAGTTATTTGGAAGTCATAGTTACACAGAAAGAGGAGAGTCAGAGAGAGAGAGAGAGAGAGAGAGAGAGAGAGAGAGAAGGTCTTCCATCTGATGGTTCACTGCCCAATTGGCCGCAATGGCCAAAGCTGCACTGATCTGAAGCCAGGATCCAGGAGGTTCTTCCAGGTGTCCCATGTAGGTACAGGGGCCAAAGGACTTGAACCATCTTCTACTGCCTTCTCAAGCCATAGCAGAGAGCTGGATTGGAAGAGGAGTAGCTGGGTCCCAAACCAGTGCCCATATGGATACCAGCATTTCAGGCCAGGATGTTAACCTGCTGCACCACAGTGCCAGCCCCTGTGGTTTGTGTTTTGCCTACATTTTCTGCCACAGTTGGACAGGACTGAGATTAGGATTAATGCTAGAATTAGGGCCCTGGCTTGTGTTAAGTGTAGAGTAAATGATAGATTTAAGGACTGTGTGCGGATTAGGACTACAGTTAGGATTAGGCTAATTTCAAGGCAGTTGCCTAGCATTGCTGTTAGAGTCAGGGTTTGGGTAGAATTAGCCCTAGGTCTATAGAATTAGCCCTTGGCCTTGATGAGGTATAAAGCTAAAGCTAGGTTCTTTTTTAAAAAATTATGGCAAGAATTAGGGGAAATTTTAGAACTATGATTAGGATTAGTGTTAGGGCCATGGTTAGGTTAGTGTTAGATGTAGGCATAGGGTTATTTTAGGTTTTAGACTAAACCATGGGTCAGTAATTTAGGGTTAGGAGTATGATTAGGGTCTGTGTTATTACTACATTTTGATTTAAGATAAGGCCTAAATTTAGTACTATGTTTATTGCTGGGGATAGAGTTGAATTTTTTTATAAGTTTAATTAATTAATTTATTTATTTGAAAGGTAGAGTCACAGACACAGAGATGGAGGGACAAATGTCTTCCATCTGCTGGTTCATTCCCCAAATGGCCACAACCCTTGAGGTGAGGTGATCCAAAGCCAGAAGCTAGGAGTTTCCTGTGGGTCTCCCATGTGAGTATAGCAGCCCAAGGACTTGGGCCATCTTTACTACTTTCCCAGACCATACCAGAGAGCTGGATCAGAAGAGTAGCAGCCAGGACTAGAACTGGTACCCATATGGGATACTAGCAACACAGGTGGAGGCTACACAACAATGTTGGCCCCTAGAGTGGGATTTTCAGTTATGGTTAGTGCTAGAGCTTTATATTTAGGGCTAGGGTTAGGGGTAGAATTAGTTCTAAAGGAAGGGTAAAGTTAGTCCTTCTGTTATTGCTAATGTTTGAACTAAGTTTATGATTAGGTTTACTGCTATCATGCAATTAGAGTAGTTAGGCCTAGAGGTAGGATTAGGGTAAATGTTATGGATAGGATTGGGTTTAGGGATAGATTTTTTTTTTGGTATGGGTAGGATTTTGGTTACTGTTATTGTTATGATTAGGGTTAGGATTATGTTTAATGTTAGCACTGGTATTATGACTCAGGCTAGGATTATTGGGGGGAGGGGATTGCAGTAGGGCATTGTTGTACTTAGTGTTAGAGTTATGCTTTGCATTCGCATTAGGAATTGGGTTAGTGTTAATTTTTAAATAACTGCTATAACCATGATTAGTAATATGGCATGGTATAGTGTTATATTTAAGTTTGTAATAGAGTTAAGACTAGGGTTGTGGTTATTTCTAGTGTTAGAGTTTAGTATTAGGATTAGGGTTACATTTAATGGTAGATCCTAAAGTAGCTTTAGAGTGAGAATTACTTTTAGATCTGAGGAAGTAGCAGTGTTAAGATTAGGGCCAGAAGCTAGTCTAGTTAGGTTTATGGTTACATATTTATTGGGAAGGGATAGGGATATGCCTAGAGCTAGGGTTAGGATTCAATTGCAGTTATTGAGGGTGAGAGCTAGGCCTGGAATGAGGTTTTGGGCTAGGTTGGTCTGGCCTGTTCTTAGCCTGTGTTTAGGGTTAGAGTTAGAATAGCATTATAGGGTTAGAGTTAGGATCTTGGGTAGGTCTATATTTAGACTTAGGTGTAGTGAAATGGCTGGGGCTAGGCTTAGGATTAGGTTTATGGCTAGGGTGATAGCAAGGTGTAGGGTTAGTGCTAGGGTTTGGTCTAGGGCTATGGTTGGGAGTAGAATTGTACCTAGAGTTATGTTTACAGTTATAGATAGGTTGAAGGTCAAGAAGTGTTTAGAGGTAGGAGAGGGCTCAGGTTAGGACTAGGTTTAAGGGTAGAGCTGGAGTTACAATTATAACTACATTTGAGTTCTGGGTTAGAGCTAGGGTTATACTCAGGTTAGGTTAGAGTTATGGCTGAGATTATCTTAATGGCTAAGTGTAGATGTAGGGGTAGGTTTAATGCTGCTGTTTGGTTTAGTGTTGGAATTAGTAGAGGACCAGGTTTAGAGTTAAGATTAGGGCTAGTTTTAGGGTTATGGCTACAGATAGCTAGGGTTTGAATTACTGTTAAGTTCAGACTTATGCTTTGCATCAGGGCAAGTGCTAGGGCTTGATCTGTTTAGGTGTAGTGCAAGAGCTACAGTTAGTGTTATCACAGGATTTAGGCAACAATTAGAGTCAAAACTAGTGCTAGGTTTACAGTTAGGTTTCTGATTAGAGTTACAATTACTCTTAGGTTTGGGGTTAGGTTTCAGTTAGAAGCAAACTTAGGAATAGGGTTAGAATTAGTGTTAACATTTGGGACAAGACTTATGTAAAGTTTAGAGTAAATGTTTATTAAGTTAGATATTTTGCGAGGCTCAGAGCTAGTGTTAGGTTTAGGTTTATGTCTATGGCCTGGTGTTGTATTATTGTTATGCTTGGAGTTAGGCCTAGGGTTAGCAATATGGATTGAATTTTGGTGAGGTTTAAGGCTAGGGATATGTTTATGGTTAGAGTTAGAATTAGTGTTAGGACATGGGTAGAACTATAACTAGATTTATTTTTAGGGTTAGTGTGAAGGCTATGATTATTGTTGAATCTAGGTTTAAGACTAGGATTAGGGCTGCATCTAGGGTTAACTTTACCATTATGTGTAAGGTTAGGGTGATTATTAGTTTAAGAGTTGGGGCCAGGGCTGTGATAGGGTCTAATGTTAGCTGTAGAGCCAGGACTATATTTTGATTAAGGCTATATTTTGGTTTCAATTTTGACCCACGGTTAGGATTAGGCCTAGAGTTAGGTCTAGGTTTACATTTAGGTATAGGGATAGAATTCAGGTTTTTTATATATATATATATATATATGCTTAAAGGAATGGATAGAGCTACTATCAGGTTTAGGGTTAGGATGAGGATTAGTTCTAGAGTGAGGGTTAGAGTTATGAATAAAGACAGAGTTAGAGGTAGGGTTAGAGCTATTCTTAGGAATAATGTTATGGTTGCATCAGGGCTCATTTTAGGTATTTATCTATGTTTAGTGTTACATCTAGGACTATGGTTTGGCTAAAGGGTTTGGGATTCAGGCTAATGTTAGGATTAGAACAAGCTCTAAGCTTAGGCTTAAGTTATGGATTACTGAAAGATTATGCTTAGGACTATAATAGGGTTAGGTTTATAGTTAAACTTAGCTCTAGGTTTAGTGTTGATACTATCACTAAGGACTGGGCTCTAACACAGCAAGGGTTAGGCTTAGAGATTGTATGATGGCTAGGGCTAAGGTTAACTTTAGAGCTAGGTCAAGGTTCTGGTCTAAGGTTAGGTTCCAGTTAGGGCTATTGCTAGAAAAAACCATAAGTATAGGGCTTTTATGTGGTTTAAAGCTACAGAAAAGTTTATTATTATGGACTTAATTAGGGATATCATCATGCATAAAAATATGGTTACATCTACATTTTGGGTTAGTGATAGGACTATGACTAAATCTATGAGTAATAGCTGGACTCTGCTTAGTGTTAAAGCTCAGACTAGATCTTGGGTTATAGTGTTTATTACAGTGAGGTTTAGAGCTATGTTTATATTTAGGTTTAGGTGCTAGGGATAGAGTTATTGCTAGAATTAATGTTTAAATTAGGGTTAGGGTTAGTACTAAAATTAGGAAGAGTACTAGGGTCAAAATTTTATGTAGGGTTAAGCTTAATGTTAGGGCCAGGGAAGGTGTAAGAGTAGTCTTCCTGCCTGGCGCCATGGCTCAATAGGCTAATCCTCTCCCTGCGGTGCCAGCACCCCAGGTTCTAGTCCTGGTCGGGGTGCTGGATTCTGTTCCAGTTCTCCTCTTCCAGGACAGCTCCCTGCTATGGCCCAGGAGTGCAGTGGAGGATGGCCCAAGTCCTTGGGTCCTGCACCCGCATGGGAGACCAGGAGAAGCACCTGGCTCCTGGCTTCGGATCAGCGCAGTGCACTGGCTGCAGGGTGAACCAATGGTAAAGGAAGACCTTTCTCTCTGTCTCTCTCTCTCTCTCACTGTCCACTCTGCCTTTCAAAATAAAAAAAAAATTAAAAAAAGAGTATTCTTCCTGTCATTGCTAAGGTTCTGGCTAAAGCTATGTTTAGGTTTATTGCTAGAATAGGGATAGAGCCAGGGTTAGGTTTAAGTGCTAAGATTAGAGTAAGGGTTAGGGTTGGGTTATGGTTAGGTCTAGTTTTTGAACTAGGCATGGCATTTGGGTATGGTTAGGATTAGGCAGAGGGATAGGTTCAAAGCTCTGTTAGGTTTAATGTTAGGGTTATAGTTTTATGGTCAAAATTGTGTTGGGGTTAGATTGATGATATTTGGGGCTAGACTCATGTCTAGAGCTACAGTTAGGATTAGGGCTAGGGCTATAGTTAGGTTTAGTGTTAGGGTTGGGGTAGTACTAGGTTTACATTTAGGCTTATGGTTAGTGTTATGACTAGGGTTAGGGTTATGTTAAAGATTAGAATCAGGATTTGTCTTAGAGTTAGTGTTAACATTAGGACCTGGGCTAGGGTTAGAGTTAGAGTTAAATTTGGTTAGTATTCTATTGTGGCTTGGATTAGTTTGAGTGCTAGGTCAATAGCTACATTTAGGGCTATGGTTGGCTTAAATTTAGGGCTTAAATTACATAGAGGACATAGACTAGGATCAGTGGTAGAGCAGGCATTACATTTAGGGATAGGGTGTAAACTATGGATAGGTTTTGGTCTAGGGCTTTGTTTATAGTACTGTTAGTATGAGGATAGGACTAGGTTTAGTGTTAGATCTATATTTAGCATTAGAGCCATGACCAAGGCTAGAGTTAGAGCTTGGATTAGGGTTGTTTCTAATTATGGTTAGAACTATTGAAATCACCAAGTCTATTGTTAAGTTTAGAGTAGAGCTATGGCTATGGTTATATTTATGAGAATGGGTAGCATTAGTGGTAGGGCTAGAGTAAACATTAGAAAATTCTTGCCAGTGTTTGTTTTTTGTTATTTTTTGGTTAGGTCCTGGGCTTGGGTAAACCTAGGGTTAAAATTGAGTGTAGATTTAGGGTTATAATGTTGAGTAGGTTTGGGGCCCAGCCTAAGTTTCAGGTTAGGTTATATTTAGGAATAAGATAGGCTTAGGGTTACAATTAATGTTAGGGTTAGAGTTAGAGATTAGATTAGTGTTAGGGAAGGGATTAGTGTTAGGTTTATGAGTAAGGCTTTGCCTAGGTTATGGTTGGAGTTAGGTTAGGGCTATGTTTGTGACTGGGTTAGACTTAGGGCTACAACTGTGGTTAGGGCTGAGTTTAGGTTGATGGTGAGGGGCTAGGGTTATTTTCCAAGCTATTAATAGGGCTATGGACAAGTTTTATGCTAGGGATAGCACTAGGTTTTGTACTTGGACTATGGATAACACTGTCTTTGAGACTTGAGTTAGGGATAAGGCTAGGGTTAATGTTAGAATTTGGAATGAGGATAGCCTTTAGGATTAGAGTTAGGTTTAGAGTAATGGTTAGGGTTAGAAAATGAAATGCTGCAAGAGGCTTCTATTTGATACTCTATCTCTAGTTCTTCTGGTACTTCAGGCACACCTACTGTTTCAAGTACAAATAATTTCTATGTTGGAAGCATTGAAGCTGCATTGCTTTTTAAGGGCATTGTAGTTATTGCAGACAATATGCTTAACTGTCTGAGGAAAATCCATGTTGTCTGCCTGGACTTATTTGAGTCTGAATCCCCTTCCTTCTCTGAACTTCAGATTTAGCAGCTCTTTTGAGTGTTGCTAATGCACAGTGTGTTCTCATGCTTGAAATAAAAATGCTTGCTATGCAAATTAGGAAAAGCCAGGAATTCATTTATTAAATTATTATCCTCTCAGGAAAAGCAACATTTTAAGCCAGTCCTAGTGTGTACTACAATTGTGTTCTGTGCACCAACTTCAGGTGTATCGTATCTTTCAGATATTACACATGTATAGTGTAATGCTTACTAAGTGCATACAGTGTAAAAGAAACATCATCTTAAGTTTCCAGGAAACCTAATGCTTAAGCTCATACTGAGTTGGATATAAATTCACTTCCTTGAGGGAAATTGAAACAAAATATCCCTTTTAAACAGTACTCTTCCACTACGTTCTCATATTGTATACTTATAATGTATTAAGTCCTATGTATATCAAGCAATCAGTTGTACACACAGAGAAAACTCAATGCAGCCAATGTGTTCTAATTGAGAAGCCAGTTCAATTCCTTCAAATAACTTCAGGCACCAACATGATATTTGAAACATTGAGAATGCATTGTTTATTATGGCCTTGGTTGTTAAAGTATAAAATTCAATTAATATTTCTTAGGAAAAAACTGTCAGCCTAATCTAATCTGTACCAGCTTGAAACATAATATATTTTTCATTATATATGTAGAGTGTGTTTCTTTATTGGAAAGCACAATGCTTACTAAGTGCAGAGTTTTAATACAAGCATTCCTTGGAAGGAAACCTAATTTTATAAATTCATACTAAACTATATAGAAATTCCATTCCTATATAGAATTTATGCAAAATACTCCTTTACAGTAGTTCATTTCTGCAGCAACACCATGTTTGTATACTTTTTGCATACTAAGGCCTATGTATATGAACCAACACATGAAAATACATGGAAAACTGTATATAGCAACATGTCTCAATGACACACTAGAACTTTTTTTTATTATGATGTCAAGCTCAGTATCTCTTTAAAGTAATGTGTGTGTGTGTGTGTATATATATATATATATATACACACAATTGATGCTTGAAGCATCAGGAATTTATTTTCAATTGGGCCTCTGTAGCTAAATCAGAGAGTTCAAGTAATATTTCCCAGGAAAGTAAGGTTTTAAGTCTGTCCTACTGTGTACTGCATATCTTCTTTTTCTGCCAATTACATCAATAACATACCTTTCAGGTATTCTACATGTACAGGGTGTTTTTGTATTTGAAAGCACAATGCTTACTATGTACATATTGTGTTAACACAACCATGTGCTTGGTGCCTACAAGAAACATGCCCCACAAACAAAGATACACACAAACTGAAAGTGAAAGGAAGGAAAGAGATATCACATGTTAATGGAAAGTAGAAACAAACAGCTGTAGGTATTTTAATATCAATTAAAATAGACTTAACAAAAATGGGTAAAAGAGACAAAGGCAGTATGTAATGATTAAGAAATCAATTCAACAGGAAGATGTGAGTATAATAAATGTAAATCTACCCAATTACAGGGTACCTGGCTATTTACCACAAATGTTAATTGATCTAAAGGGAGACATGGACTCCAATACAATAATAATGAGGAAATTCAACACCCCACCTCCTTCAATGTACAGATCAACTAGACAGAAAATCACCAAAAACAACAGAGCTAATCTACACTGTAGACCAAAAGATCTAACTGGTATCTATAGAAAATTTCATTAGATAGTACAGAATATACTTTCTATTCATCAGGGCATGCAACTTTCTCCAGGATAGATCATATGCTAGGCCATAAAGTAAATCTCAGCAAATTCAAAATGATCAAACAAATCATGAAACTTTTCTGACCACAACTGAATGAAACTGGAAATTAAAATCTCAAGAATATCAAGAACATACATAAACACATGAAGACTGAACAAGATGCTCTGGAAAGAACAGTGGACCATAGAAGAAATCAAAAAAGAAACAGCAGGTCATCACCATGGCATAGTATGCAGTGTCAGCATCCTATGTGGGTGCTGGTTCAAGTCCTGGCTTTTCCACTTCTGATCCAGCTCTCTACAATAGCCAAGGAGATCAATGAGGATGGTTGAAGTGCTTGGGACCCTGCACCCATGTGGAAGACCCGGAAGAAGCTCCTGGATGGATCCTGGCTTCACACCAGTCCAACTCTGGCCATCGTGGCCATTTGGGGGAGTGAACCATTGAATGAAAGCCTTCTCTCTCTCTCTCTCTCTCTCTCTCTCTCTCTCTCTGCCTCTGCTGCTCTGTAACTCTTCCTTTCAAAAAAGTGAATAAATAAATCTTTTAAAAATATATAAAATAAAAAATAAATAAAAGAGAAACAAAAATGCTATAAACAAATGAGGATAGCAATACAGCATATCAACAATATGTAAAAGTAAAAGCAGTGTTAAGAGGAAACATTACAGCAATTGGTGCCTACCTCAAAATTGGGAAGGCACTAATTAAATAAGCTATCAATGCATCTAAGGATGTAAAAAAAACAACAAACCAAACCCAAAATTAATAGGAGGAAAAAATAAAAATTAGAGAAGAAGTAATCAAAATTCAAACCAAAAAGCAGTATAAAAACAATGAAATGAAGAGTTATTTACTTGAAAAAAAAATAAAGTTGATGCATCATTGGGCAAACTAACCAAAACGGGGGGGAAGGATAGACCCAAATCAAACTATCCCTATTTGCAGATGACATGATGCTACCTAAGGGAAACCAAAAGACTCCACTATGAGACTATTGGACTAAGAGATGAATAAGGAAATGTAACAAGAGATATCACAGAAATAAAAATGATAATCAGGAATCACTTATAAAGAACTATATGCCAACAAATTGGAAAATCTAGGATAAACAGATTTCTGGACACACACAATCTAATAAACTGAGTCATGAAGAATTAGGAAACCTAAACAAGCCAATATCCAGACAGAGATTGAATTAGTCATAAAGGCTCTCGCAACAAAGAAAAGTCCAAGAATGGCTTCCATACTGAATTCTACCAGACATTTAATGAACTAATTACAATAGTTTCTCAAATTATTCAAAACAATTGAAAGGGAGAGAATCATCTCAAACTATTTCTATGAAGCCAACATCACCCTAATTCCTAAACCAGGAAAAGATACAACAGAGAAAGAGAACTATAGTCTGGTATCCCTGATGAACATAGAAGCAAAAATACCAGCTAAGAACAACACATCAGAAATAGCATTCACCTTGAGAAAGTATCTGTATGCAGTAATGGTTCAAAATTTGAAAATCAAAAATGTGATAAATCAGATTAACAAACTGAATAAAAATCATATGATTATTTCAATATATGCAAGAAAGCATTTGATAAAACAAAACATCCTTTCATGATGAAAACCTTAAGCAAACTGGCTATAGAATCAACATTTCTCATCAATCTCGGCAATTTATTTCAAACCCACAGATAGCATCTTATTGAATGCAGAAAGTTGGAGGCATTCCAACAAAGATCCAGAGCCAGAAAAGGATGGCCACTCTCACCACTGCTATTCATTATAGTCAAGAAGTTTAGCCAGAGTCACTAGGCAAGAAAAAGAAATCAAATGTTACAAATTGGAATGGAGGAAATCAAACTATCCCTATTTGCAGATGACATGATGCTACCTAAGGGAAACCAAAAGACTCCACTATAAGACTATTGGACTTCATAAAGGAGTTTGGTAAACTGACAGGATATAACATTGACACACAAAAAGCAATAGCCTATGTTTACATGGACAATGTTTTGGCTGAAAATGAACTAAGATCCATTCCACACACAAAAACTGCAAAACATTAAATACCTCAAAATAAATTAAACCAAGGAATTCAAAGATCTATATGATTAAAAAGTATAAAGCACTAAAGAAAGATACAGCAGTCAAAACAAATAGAAAAAAATCATCCATGTTCATGAATTGGCAGAATTAATATCATATCTTCAAAATGTTCATACTACCCAAATCAAATTGCAGATTCAATGTTATCCTAATTAAAATACCAATGACACTATTCTAAGACAAAAAAAGCTGAAATTTATATGGAAACACTAGACACAAAATAACAAAAACTAAACTGGAGGTATCACAATACCACATTTCAAGACATACTACAAGACACTTATAATCTAGACAGCCTGGTACTTGCAAGAAATAGACATGTAGAACAACAGGACAGAATAGAAACTCAATTAAAAGATCTACAGCCAACTAACCTTTGACAAAGGAATTAAAATCAGTCCCTGGAGAAAGGACAGTATCTTCAATAAGTGGTGCCTGGAAAACTGTATCTCCACATGCAGAAGTATGAAACAAGACTACTACATTATACCTTAGATCAGAATGAACCCAACATGGATCAAAGACCTAAATCTATGAACCAAAACCATCAAATTATGGGAGAACATTGGGGAACTGCTGCAAGATATTTGCATAAGCAAAGGCTCCTTGGAAAAGACCCAAGAAGCACAGACAATCAAAACCAATATTGACAAATGAGATTACAGTAAGTTGTGAGGCTTCTGAACTGCAGAAGAAACACTTAGTAATGTGACTATGCAGCTGACAGAATGGAAGAAAATAATTGCAAACTATGAAACTAATAAAAGATTATTATCCAGAATCTATAAAGAAGTCAAGAAACTCAACAGCAACAAAACAAACTATATAGTAAAGAAATGGGCAGGGGCAAGCACTGTGGCATGACAGGTGGGGCCACTGCCTGCAGTGCCAGCACCCCATGTTGGTGCAGTTTGGGTCCTGGCCACTCCACTTTTGGTCCAGCTCTCTGCTGTGGCCTGGGATGGCATTGGAGAATGGTCCAAGTCCTTGGGCCCCTGAATCCACATGAGGTACCTGGAGGAAGCTCCTGGCTTTAGATTGGTGCAACTCCAGTTGTTGTGGCTGATAGGGGAATGAACCAGTGGATGGAGGACCTCTCTCTCTCTCTCAGCCTCTCCTTTTCTCTCTGTGTAACTATGACTTACAAACAAAAATAATTAAATATTAAAAAAAACAGAATGGGCAAAAGACTTGAACAGGCATTTTTCAAGAGATGAAATTCAAATGGCCAACAGATATATTTAAAAAAAAAATGCCCAGGATTACTATCCAACAAGGAAATGCAAATCAAAGCCACCAAAAGGTTCCACCTCACCACAGTAAGAATGACTCTCATATATCTATTAACAATAAATGCTGGAGAGAATGTGGGGAGAAGGTACAATAATCCCTTATTGGTGGGAATGTAAACTACTGCAGCCATTGTAAAACACAGTATGGAGATACCTCAGAAATCTGAAAATAGATCTACCATATGACCTGGCAATTCCACACTTGGGAATTATCCAAACAAAATGAAATCAGGATATGAAAGAATTATCTGTACCTGCATGTTCATTGTAGCGCAATTCACAATAGCTAAGATATGGAATCAACTCAGATATTGATCAGTTGATGAATGGATAAAGAAATTATGAAATATTATGAAATTTATATGATATATATCATATATACCATATAAATATATGTATATATAAATCATATATATACATATATATCATATATATATTAATATGAGAGACTATGGAATACTAATCAGCCATAAAAACAATGAAATCCTGCTACCAAAAAAAAAATGGATGCAACTGGAAACCATCATACTTAGTGAAATAAGCCAGTCTCGAAAAGACAGGTATCATATGTTTTGCCTGATCTGTAGTAACTGACTATCTGAAATGTAATGTATTACAGAGAAATGCACATTTTGAGATTTAAGGAATATTTGTATCCTTTGTCTCTACTGTTGAGGAACAGTGCTTTTTTCATCATACTTTGTTGAATTCTTTACTTAGTGTAGGGTTAATTTTACGAGAATAAAGTAAATTGAAAATAGATCTTTGTAAATATTAAGAGTGGTAATAGGAGAGGGATGAAGAACAAGGGTGAAAGCATGGCAAGAAGAGTCATAGGGTGACAAGTAGTATGTTTCTAAGTCTGTATATATGAAAAACATGAAATTTGTATATCCTGAATATATAGATGTATGTATATATACATATATACACACACATATATACACACACACACTAGATAGATAGATAGATATAGAGAGAGAGAACCAGAATATTCAAATATTCTGGTTTAGACATGAAGTCTTGTCCTGTTGATACCTTCTAGCACCGCTGTTCTTTGAAGTATAATTCTTCCATGTTTGAAGAATTAAAAATGGATTGCTGATTACAACATATAGTATTAAAGGAATGTAGTTAACATTCCTAGAAAGATTAGCATTGTAATTCTGTACTAATGTGTATCTCAAATCCATTCCTTGACCCAGATTCAAATGTAAGAGTTCCTTCAGGTAGTGCTCAAGTATATGATATTCTCATTCTTGAAAATACAGTGGTTATTAAGCAAACTAGAGCTGAGTCAGGAATTCAATTATGATTTCCTGGAAGTATAAAGCAAGCATATAATAAAATCTGTACAAATCCCTTTTCTTCAGGTAAATTCAAGGAATTATAGCCTTTTCCAGTAACATTCATTTTGCTTACATTCTCATATTAGTGGGTGTATTTGCTTATGAAGGTATCTGTAAGTAAAGCACACAAGGAACAGAGAAAACACAATGCAGCAACAATGCCCTATTTGAGAAATCAACTCTATTTCTTTTATAACTGCAGGCACAATAGCTCTTTTATGTACAATTCATCTACTTTATGTGTCAATCATTAAAAACATATTAAAATATTTTGAATATGAAGGCCTGTGCAGATAACAGAGATTAAAGTTATCTTATCCAGGAAAGGCAACTTTCTTGGGTGTGTGTTGCAACTGCCTTCCAGTGCCAAGTTCATATAATGTGTCTTTAATGTATTACATACAGTGTATTTTCATATGGAAAGCCCAATGCTAAGTGCATGCAGTGTTAAGCATTCCCTTACTTCAGCGTGAAATACTAATGGTGTATTATAATGGTGTCAGCTTGTATTACACTGGGGAGAATCTTCATTCCTTTAGATAACTTCAAGCAAAACACTGTTTTCCAGTAATACTCATTTCCTCTTAATTCTTTGATTGTGTTCTTGTCACATATTAAAGTTTATATTCATTCATAAGCCAATTAATGAATATTCAAAAATAATGAATATACCTACTGTATTCAAATTGAGAAACTAATCCTGTTGATATTATAACTTAAGGCACAATAGAACTTTCAAGTATGATTTATTTAACCAATGTTTGAATAATGGAAAACGTATTATTTATTAACCACTGTGTAGTGAAAGAAGAGAATTCAGTTAATCTTTTTCAAGAAAAATGATTTTGTAAGTGTGTCCTGATGTGCACTGCAAATTCATTATGCCAATTTCATCCACACCACATCTTTCAAGTATTCCACATGTGTCTGTGTTTTCATATTTGAAGTGTTCATATGGTTAAGGCAAGCATTCCCTTAAATTGGCATTGAAACCAAACTTTGTAAGCTTATATTAAACAAGGTGTAAACAGGGTATACACTCCACTTCTTGAGAGTAGTTCAGGCAAATCACTCCTTTGAATCAACACTCAACATGAACTGCATTCTGACATTTGTACAATTATTACTTATGAATATATAGAGAGAGAAAGGAAAGAGAGAGAGAGAGAGAGAGAGAGAGAGAGATCAAAGAACCCACAAAGAAACCTCAGTGTTGCTAGTGGGTTCCAATTGAGACATAAATTCTGGTAACGTCAGGTACCACTACTCTTTCAAGTATGATTCAACTACTCTGCATTTGAAACATTGGAAATGTTTTATTATTGATGCCTATGTACTTAAAGTAGGGAATTCACTTAATATTTTTAGGAAAACAAAAATTGTAAGCCTGGCATAATGTATTATATTTAACTGCATTCTTTGTAGTACCTTTAAACTTAGCATATCTTTCTGGTATAACACATGCACATTACATTTCTTTACTGGACAGCACAGTGCTTACTAAGGACATTTAATGTTGAGCTTTCTCATGAGTTGGCAAGGTAAATTAATGAACCCTTCTACTACACTGGCATAAATTCCACTCCTTGACAAAAAATTGAGGGAAAACACTCCTTTCCATTAGCATTCAATTCTCCTCTACGGTTAAGTGTATAAACTTATTGCATTTGAGGGTCTGTGTAACTAAAGCAAATACAGACAGAAATCAATGGAGCAATCAAAATCTATGTGAGTAATTAATTCTATTCTTTGAAATAAATTCAGGCACAATAGCTGTATCTGTTACAATTTATGTTTATGCTATTTGAAGCACTGGAATCACATTGCTTACTCAGCACATCTAGTGTTAAGACAAAATGAAAACTAATATTGTAATCCTGTAATAAACTAGATATAAACTCCAGACCTAGAGAGATCTTCAACAAAATCAGCATTTTTAGAAACATTCATATACTTATTGTTGATATATGTATTGTTAAATGCAGCCTATATACCTAAAGCAGCCATGAACATATACAGAAATCTCAGTATAGCAACAATGTTCTTATTGAGTAATAATATTCTTTGAAGTGACATCAGGCACAATAGGTTTTGTAATGTGGCTCATGTACATGACATTTGAAACATTAAACATCTACATACTAAGCACAGTGTTGCCTGTGAAGGCCTCAGTACCTAAAGCAATCAATCAACAGAAAATTCATTGTGGCATTGCTGATCTAAATGAGAAACTAACTCTACTTTTTGAAAGTACTTAAGGCACAACAGTTATGGTGTTTGAAGCAGTGGAAACCCTAACAATAAATAATTGTAACACAAGTTTCACTGGTATTGTTAAGAATAGTTCTATCCTAGACATTAGCCTAGCCTTGACATAAATCATGTCCCTAACTTTAACACTAGCAACAACACTAAGCCAAACCTAGCCCCAAACCTAGTCTTAACCCAAATATTTACTCTAATATTTTTTTAAATTTATTTGACAGACAGACAGAGAGAAAAAGGTCTTCCTTCCATTGGTTCATGCCCCAAATGGCTGCTATGCCCAGAGCTATGCTGATTCGAAGCCAGGAGCCAGGTGCTTCTCCCTGGCCTCCCATGTGGGTACAAGTGCCCAAGAACTTGGGCCATCCTCCACTGCCTTCCCAGGCCACTGCAGAGAGCTAGACTGGAAGAGGAGCAACCGGGACTAGAACCTGGTGCCCATATGGGATGCCAGTGCTGCAGGCGGAGGATTAGCCAAGTGAGCCATAGTGCCAGCCCCACTCTAATTTTTCTTTATCTATTTATTTGAAAGACAGAGTTACAGGGAAGCAGGGGCAGGGAGAGAGAGAGAGAAATGTTCCATATGCTGGCTCACTCCCTGAATGGCTGCAATGGTCAGAGCTGGGCCGATCTGAAGCCAGGAGGTATGAGCTTCTTCAATTCCGGGTCTTCGACATGAGTGCAGGGGCCAAAGGACCTGGACCATTTTCTACTGCTTTCCTAGACCACAACAGAGAGCTGGATCAGAAAGTGGAGCAGCTGGGACGCAAAACAGTGCCTATATGAGATGTCAGCACTACAGGCAACAACTTTTACCTGCTACACAACAGTGTTGCCACCTAACTCTAACCTTAACTCCAATCCTATCTCCAAACCTAATACTAACTCTAACACCACCATAGCAATAGATATAATCTTAGTTGTAGGCCAAATCCTAGCAATAACAGGTTATAATATATAACAGAACTCTATCCAACCCACTATCCATAAAACTAATCCTACTCCCTAACCTAACCCTAGCACTAGTCATTAATCTAACACTAGCCCTACCTTAACCTAACTGCAATTGTAATCCTATTACTTACCACAGTGTTAACCTATTCCTAACTCTAAAACTAAATGTATTTCAAATTGTATTTCCATTGCAACCCCAATCTAGCTGTAATCAGGTCTCTAGCTCTAACCCTAAATGTATACTTAACCTTTACCCAAACCCTAACCACAGCCTTTTTTAAAAGAAAAGATTCTTATTTACTTATTTGAAAGTCAGAGATACACAGAGAGAGAAGGAGATGCAGAGAGAAAGAGAGAGGTCTTCCATCCACTGGTTCACTCCCAAATTGGCTGCAATGGCCAGAGATTTGGCAATCTGAAGCCAGGAGCCAGGAGCTTCTTTCAGGTCTCTCTCCTACATGGGTGCAGGGGCCTAAGTACTTGGGCCATCTTCTACTGCTTTCCCAGGCCAGAGCAGAGAGCTGGATCATAAATGGAGCAGCCAGGACTAGAACCAGTGCCCATATGGGATGCCAGCACTGCAGGTGATGGCTTTACCTGCTACACCACAGTGCCAGCCCCTATCCACAGCCTTAGCACAGACCCAAAACATAATCTGAATTGCATTTCAAATAATGACCCTAACTGTAATTCTAACCATAATCATAACATTGTCTCTAGCCCAGAACCTCACCAAAGTCATAGCATAGTGCTAATTTCTAGCCCCAACCCTAACTCTAATCACTAGTTTTGAATTTACAATAGCTTGAACAGTAACCCTAACCCTAACTGTAGCCTTAGCCCTAATTATAATCATGGATTCAATTTCAATGCTACACCTGTTGCAAAGCATAAACCTAACCTTATCAGTGGCTTTAACCCAACTCCTAAACCTACTCATAGGGTTATAGTAGGCATAATCCTAACCTTAGCCATAATGCCAACACTAAACCAAATCCTAAACCCAATAGTAGTATTTATCTTCCCTCTACCCATAATGCTAATAAAACTAACCCTAGCCCTCTGACCCTAGCTTGATGCCTACAACTATCACCAGTCCTAACCATAGTTGTAAATTTAATCCTAGGAGTAATGCTAACCCTATCTTGATCCCTAAGCTTTACCCCAGTCCTAGCCCTATACACAACTCTAAAGTCTACCCTATTTCCAGTAATAATCCTCATCCTAAAGCCTAGACCTAACCTTAGACCTAGCTTTCACAATGACTCTAAACCTAGTACTAGGTCTAGCCATAGCCATAGCGATAGCATTAATTCCAAATCTAAATTTATACGTAATGTGATACTAACACTAACCCTAACACTAAAGACAGTCATATCCCTAGCCTCCGACAAAACCTAGCTCTAGCCATAACCCTCATATTCAACCTAAACCAAACTCTAACCCTAACCCCAGTACTATGCATAAATCTAGTCCTACTTATAACCCTAACCCTAAATATAAGCAAACCCTAGCATTAGTGTTAGGTTTAACTCTAACCCAAACCATAGCACCTACCCTAGATCTATCTAGAAACCAAAATCTCATTCAAACCTGGCCCAGGCTACCACAGTAATAAATCTAACCCATAATGCTAAAACTAAATGAAAAACCTAGCACTAACACTCATCCTAAACGTAATCCAAATGTTAATAACTTTAACATCTATCTCTTTTTTTTGACAGGCAGAGTGGACAGTGAGAGAGAGAGAGAGACAGAGAGAAAGGTCTTCCTTTTACCGTTGGTTCACCCTCCAATTGCCTCCGTGGCTGGTGTGCTGCAGCCAGCACACCGTGCTGATCCGATGGCAGGAGCCAGGTACTTCTCCTGGTCTCCCATGGGGTGCAGGGCCCAAGAACTTGGGCCATCTTCCACTGCACTCCCTGGCCACAGCAGAGAGCTGGCCTGGAAGAGGGGCAACTGGGACAGAATCTGGTGTCCCAACCCGGACTAGAACCCAGTGTGCCAGTGCCGCAACGTGGAGGATTAGCCTAGTGAGCTGTGGTGCTGGCCTAACATCTATCTTAACCACAGACCAAAACCTAATTTTAACCCTGATCCTGCTCTGTCCCTATCCCTAACCATAACCATATTCATAACTCTTATTCTTTTTTTTTATTTGACAGGCAAAGTTAGACAGTGAGAGAGAGATAGAGAGAAAGGTCTTCCTTCCAGTGGTTCAGCCCCAAATGGTCGCTACAGCAGGAGCTATGCTGATCCAAAGCCAGGAGCCAGGTGCTTCCTCCTGGTCTCCCACGTGGGTGCAGGCACCCAAGCACTTGGGCCATCCTCCACTATCTTCCTGGGCCACAGCAGAGAGCTGGACTGGAAGAGGAGCAACAAGGACTAGAACCCGGCACTCATATGGGCTGCCAGCACCATAGGCAGAGGATTAGCCAAATGAGCCACAATGCCAGCCCCTATAACTCTTATTCTAAAACAAATCCTTACCCTCTTCCTAGCTTTCATCCTTGCACTAATCCTAATCTTTACATTAATTCCAGAATGAACTCTTAACACTAACCTTGACCCTCATCCTGAATAGCAATGGTGAGAGTGAGCATCCTTGTCTTGTTCCAGATCTTAGTGGGAATGCTTTGAACTTTTACCCATTCAATATGTACACCACAGAGTATTACAGAGCAGTAAAAAAATGAAATCCTGTCATTTGCAACAATGAATGAAATTGGAAAACATTATACTTAATGAAATAAGCCTGATTTGTGGTAACAAGTAGAGCACCTAAAAGTTAATCTTTAAAAGTGAAATTTACACTTTAAGATGTGATCACTTTGAAGAGCCCTTGTCTCAACTGTTGAGGAAGATTTTTTTCTTCATACTATTTATTGAACTCCTTACTTAGTATAGAGTTAATCTTATGTGCATTAAGTTAATTGAATATGAATGTTATTAAAACAATAAGAATGGGAATAGGTGAGGAAGGAGGAAAAAGAAAGGTAAAAAAAAAAGGGTGGGAGGGCGGCAGGGTAATAAGAATCACTATGTTCCTAAAGTTGGATTTATGAAATGAAGTTTTTATTCCTTAAATAAAAGGTTTCTGGGTAAAACAATAAAATAGTCACTTTGTTGAAGGGATCTTTGACTAAAGATAAAATTTTCAATTCAATCATTTGAAAAATCAATGTTTTTTTAACTTTTATTTAATGAATATAAATTTCCAAAGTATGGCTTATGGATTACAATGGCTTCCCCCCCATAACGTCCCTCCCACCCGCAACCCTCCCCTTTCCTATTCCCTCTCCCCTTCCATTCACATGAGGGTTCATTTTCAATTCTCTTTATATACAGAAGATCAGTTTAGCATACATTAAGTAAAGATTTCAACAGTTTGCTCCCACACAGAAACATAAAGTGAAAAATAATAGATGATTTTTTAAATGATGATGAAATCAGATCAGACCTATTGTCATGTTTAATCCCAGTGAGAGTCAAGTTGGGAATTGCTAATTTCTTCTATGGTGGTGCAAACTGTTGAAATCTTTACTTAATGTATACTAAACTGATCTTCTGTTAAAAAAATCAATGTTTTAAAATTGAAAATGTGTCCATCAACCTTAAAATATAAAAAAAGAAAACAAATTAAACACAATGTAAATAGGAGAAAGGAAATTATATGAATCACTTTTGAAAGTAATGAAATAGAAAATAGAAAATGATATAGAAATCTAAAGATATGGAAATCTGCCCGTAAGAACATCAACAGATTGGATCACTGAACAGTGACACGGTACATGAAGAAAGGACATGGTTGACATAATTCAAATGTGTCAGGAAGTAAAACAAATATCACCCCTAAAGATAGGGAGAGGGATAATATAAGGCAATATGATGAACACTTTTCTGCAAAAGTGACAACTTGCATGAAATAGACAAACTTAAGACATAAATTAATATCTGAGACCATGTTTCCCAGGAAGGAGCTGTTCTCATGGTTAGCTGATTCATTGAGTTGGCAATGGACTGGTCTGTGAGTGCAGCTTTGTTGGCAAACTCAACAATTCAGAGTCCAAAGCACCCACTTCCTTCTATATAGGGCTTTCAAATTTCAGTCCCCCATTCCTCTGCTAAAGTCCTCCAAAGCCAGGTGACAGAAAATCTGGAACACCTAGCCTCTGTATTCTAGACTTACATGAGACTTAATATAAAGAGCCATTCCTAAACCTCCATAGTGTATTTATCCTGGTGTTTTCATTGCTTCTCATTAAAACCTCAATAAAAAAACTTTTTTAGCAAAGCATTTTTTTATTCAATCACAAATCTTTATGGGATACAGTGCAATATTTCTATGCATAAACACAATGTGAATTGATCAAAGCAAGCAATCAGCCTCTCTACCTCCCCACAACTTTACTTAAAGTAGTAGCTCCTCTCCTTCAGTTCCTTATAAAATATACACCAAAACTGACACATGAACACATTGAAAATCTAAGTAGACCAATAAACAAGGCTGAGATGGAGTCACCAGTAAAATCTTCCCACAAAAATAATCTTAGTGATTGATGGCTTCACTAATGAGTTATATCAAATTTTTTTTCAAAGGTTTATTTATTTATTTGAAAGGTAGAGGCAGAGAGACAGAGAGAGGTCATCCATGTGCTGGTTCACTCCCCAGATGGCCACAATGCCCAGAGCTGCACCAATTGGCAGCCAGGAGGCAAGAGTTTCCTCTAGCTCTCCCACATGGGTGCAGGGGTCCAACAATTTGAACCATCTTCTATTGCTTTCCCAGGCTACAGCAGAGAGCTGGATCCAAAGTGGAGTAGCTGGGACTTAAACCAGTGCCCATATGGGATGCTGGCACTGCAAGCAGCAGCTTTACCCACTATGCCACAGTGCCAGCCCCTCTATCAATCTTTTAAGGATGAGCTAGCATCAATTCTTCTTAAAATACTCACATACATTTATAGAGAGCAAACCATTCCAAATTTAGTCTATGAGACTGGATTTACATTAAGACAAAACCAAATAAGGATACAACAGTAAAAAGAACTACAAATGATTATTCCTGATGAATGTCAATGCAAAAATACTTGACACAATACAAGCAAACTGAATTCAACAACACATTAAAATATCATTCACTCAGACCAAATGGAATTTCATGGCTGTTCTGGCATACATAGATAAATAAATGTGATGCATAACATCAGTAAAATAAAGATTACATCCATATGATTTTCTCAATAGATACAGAGAAAACATTTGATAAAATGTAATTTTCTGATAGAAAAAAGCATAAAAATTGGGTACAGAAGGCACATACCTCAAAACAATAGAGGGAGTATATGACAAGCCCACAGCCAGCATCATGGAATAAAAAAGCTGAAAGTATTTTGACTGACATCTGGCACCAGACAAGGTTTTCCACTGTTACCACTTTTGTTCAATAGTTCTGAAAGTTTTATTTAGAGTGCTAAGGCAAGAAAAAGAAATTAAAGTCATGCAAATGGAAAGTCAGAAATACAAGTATCATGGCATGTGAATATTATATTAGGAAACAAAAAGATCCCCCATAAGAGACTATCAGAATTATAAGAGAATTCAGCAGCTTCAGGATGCAAAATCAACACAAAAAATAATATCATTCATACATGCCAACAACTACCTGAAAAAGGACTTACAAAAACCACCTCACTGGCCGGTGCCATGGCTCACTAGGCTAATCCTCCACCTTGTGGCACTGGCACACCGGGTTCTAGTCCCAGTCGGGGCACCAGATTCTGTCCCGGTTGCCCCTCTTCCAGGCCAGCTCTCTGCTGTGGCCTGGGAAGGCAGTGGAGGATGGCCCAAGTGCTTGGGCCCTGCACCCACATGGGAGACCAGGAGAAGCACCTGGCTCCAGGCTTCAGATCAGCATGATGGGCCAGCCACTGCGGCCATTGGAGGGTGAACCAATGGCAAAAAGGAAGACCTTTCTCTCTGTCTCTCTCTCTCACTATCCACTCTGCCTGTCAAAAAAAAAAAAAAAAACTCACTCACAAAAACTATCAAAATAGTGATAAATTTAATAAGGAATGTGAAAGATCTCTACAATGAAGATTCTAAAACATTAGTGAAAGAAACAGAAGATATAAAAAAAGAAACAAAAAAATCCATGTTTCAACTACTGGAGGAATTAATACCCCCAAATGTATATACCATCACCAAAATTCACAGATTCATTGCAATCCCCATCAACACTTTAGGTCTATTCTTCACAGACATAAACAATCCTAAAATTTAGATGGAAATACAAGAGACACTGAATGGCAAAAGTAGTATTAACCAATAATAACAATGTAACCAATAATAACAATGACAAAAGCATTACAATATCAGATTCCAAGACACATTACAGGGATATTGTAATCAAAACAGCATGGCACTGGCATAAAAATAGACATGCAACCCAATAGAACAGAATAGAAACACCAGAAATAACTCTGCACATCTATAACCATTTAATATTGGACAAATTGCTAAAAATTCCTCGAAAAGTTACTGGGAAAATTGGATTTCTGCATGCAGAAATTTGAAACTAGATTCATACTTATATTCTATACAAAATATTGACTAGAAATGAATCAAGGATCTAACTTTAAGATCTGAAACTATCAAACTACTAAAGGAAAGCATAATAGAAATATTGCAGGACACTGGCTTAGGCAATGACTCTTTGTATAATGCCTCAGAAGCACAGTTAAGAAAGCTAAAAAGAGAAATGGGATTCTATCAAATTTAAGATGTTTCTGCACTACAAAGCACAGAGTGAAGACAGAAATGACAGAATGGAAGACAATCTTTGCAAACTATGCATTTGATAAAAGATTAATATCCATAGTATATAAGGAGCTCAAGAAACCAACAATGAAATAAAATAATTGAGAAATGGGCAAAGGATATCAATGGATTTTATTTATTGCATTTTGTTCAACCATTCATGCATCAATAGACACCTAGGTTAATTCCTTACCTATTGTGAGTTATGTTGGAAATTGGAGCTCAGGTATATCTTTCAGCTGCTTATTTCACTTCAATGAAACACATGACTAGGTGTGGGATAAATGGGTCATAGATAATATCTATTACTAATTTTGTGGGGAACATGCACTCTGATCTGAAAAATGGCTGTACTAACTTTCATTCTCACTAACAATGTACAAGGGCTCCTTTTTCTTCACATCTTCACAAACATTTTTTTTCTGAGAATAGCTACTTTAACAGGAGTTCTAGTTTGCATACTTCATTCCTGAAGGCATAGAAAACCTAAACAGAATAATAAACAAGATGTAGTTTGAATAAATAACAAAGAACCCATGCAATCTATTAAAATTTATTCCTCAAGCCACAGAAAACAAAACAGATCAATAACCAAGATGCCGATCAAGACAGAACAAAGACCTTCCCAACAAAGAAAAGCCCAAGACCAGATGGCTTCACTGCTGAATCCTAACAAACTTTTAAAGAGGAACTAATTCCCTAATCTCAATTCTTCTCAAAGTATTCAAAACAATTAACAGGGAGAAAATCCTCCCAAATTGCTTATATGAGGACAGCATCACCTTAATTCCAAAAGCAAGAAAAAGATACAACAAAGAATGATAATCACTGACATTTATCCATGATGAACAGAGCAAAAATATTCAACAAAATATCACATAATTGAATCAAACAACACTTCAGAAATATTGTTCACCTGGAACAAGTGGGATTTATCACCAGTACACAGAAAAGGTTCAACATATGGATATCAATATAAATGACACATCACATTAACAAACAAGTAGAATAAAACCATATGATTATGTCAATAGATGTAGAAAGTCATTTGATGAAAGACAACATCATCTCATGATAAAAACCCTTATTTCTTACCGCCATCAAGGCAATATATGACAAACACACAGCAAGCCTCATACTGAATGGGGAAAAGCTGGAAGCATTTCCACCAAGATCCAGAACCTGACAAGGATGTCCACTCTCACCATTGCTATTTAATATAGTTCTGAATGTCTTAGCCAGAGGCATAAGGCAAAAAAAAAATAAATCAAAGGGAAAGGAGGAAGTCAAACTGTCACTGTTTGCAAGATGGCATAATTATATATATATATATAGAATTATATATATATATATATATATTAAACCAAATGACTCCACCAGGAGACAACTGGAACTCATCACAGAGTTTGACAGTGTTGCAGAATATAAAACCAATGCACAAAATCAATATCCCTTGTATACACAATGCCATGGCCGAGGAAAACTTGTAAGATCATTACTATTCACAGTAGTTCCAACAAACTTAAATACTTGGAATAAATTTAATCAAATATAGGAAAGATCTCTACAATCAAAATTACAAATCAATAAAGAAAGAAATAGAAGATGCCACAAAAATGGAACACTCTTCCATGCTCATGGATTGGAATAATTAATATCAAATGTCCACTATATCCATTGCAACTTACAAGCTCAGTACAATGTCATTCTTCTCATCTGTAGAAGAATGATGCTAAAATTCATATTTAAACAACAGAGACCTGGATAGCTTAAACAACTAAAACAAGACTGGTGGCATCAAAATACCAGATTTCAATACAGAATATACAGGGTAGTTATAACCAAAACAGCCTGGTACTAGAACAAAAATAGAAATGTTGACAAATGAAAAAGAATAAAAATACAAGAAACTAACCCACACATCTAAAACCAACTAATCTTTCACAAATGAGCTAAAATTAGCCCCTGGAGAAAAGACAGTCTCTTCACCAAATGGTGCTGAAAACATTAGATCTACACATATAGAAGTGTGAAACAAGACCCTACCTTACACCTTATACAAAAATTAACTCAAAATGGACCAAAGACCTAAATCTAGGACCTGATACCACCACATTACTAGAGGAAAATATTGGTGAAACTCTTCAATGCATTGGCATAAGCAAAAACTTCATGAAAAAAGCCTCAGAAGCACAGTCAGTAAAAGCAAAAATATAGAAAAATGAGATTATGTTAAGCTAGGAAGTTTCTGCACTGCAAAGGAAACACTCAAAAACATGAAAGACAACTGACAGAATGGGAAAAATTTTTTAAAATTATGCAATAAAAGACCAATATCCAGAATTTATTAAGAACCCAAGAAACTCAACAACAAAACAAAAAATCCAGATAAGAAATGGCCAAAGGACATAAACAGTTACTTTTCCAAGGACAAAATGGCCAATGATGAAAAAATGCTCAGGATCACTAGCCATCAGGGAAATGCAAATAAAAACCACAATGAAAGGGTAGCACTGTAACATAGTGTGTAAAGCCACTGCCTGCAAAGTGAGCATCCCTATGGTCACCACTTTGAGTCCCCATTGGTGCATTTCTGATCCAGCTCCCTGCTAATGTACCTGGGAAAGCAATGGAAGCTCTCTTATGTCCTTGAACCTCTATATTATGTGGAAGGTCCACATGAAGCCCCTGGCTCCTGCCTTTGACCTGTCCCAGTCCTGACCATTGGAACTATTTGGGGAGTGAACAAATAGATGGAAGACTCTCCCTCTGCTTCCGCTCTTCCTTCAATGTAATTCTGACTTTAAAATAAATCTTTAAAAATAACTACAATAGTTGAGCCAGTGCTGTGGCATAGTAGGTAGAGCTGCCACTTGCAGTGCTAGCATCCTATGTGGGCACCAGTTCGAGTCTCAGGAGCTCCACTTCTGATCCAGCTGCCTGTTATGGCATGGGGAAGCATCAGAAGATAGCCCAAGTCCTTGAGCCCCTGCACCCATGTGGGAGACCTGGAAGAAGCTCCTGGATCATGGTTTCAGATTGGTGCAGCTCTGGCCATTGTGGCCATCTGGAAAGTGAACTAGTAGATGAAGACTTCTTTCTTTCTCTCTCTCTCTGGAAAGTGAACTAGTGAATGGAAGACTGACTTTCTCTCTCTCTCTCTCTCTCTCTCTCTCTGTGCCTCTGCCTCTGCCTCTCTGTAATTCTGCCTTTCAAATAAATAAATATTTTAAAAAAAGAACAATGAGGATTTGCATCATCATAGTTTGAGACTATATCATCCAAAAATCAAGAAAAGGTAAGTGCTGACGAGTATGTAGAGGAAAATATACAATAATACACTATTTATGGGAATGTAAAGTAGCACAACCATTATTGGAGACAATATGTAGATTCCTCAGCAATCTGACAGTATATCTACCTTATGACACAAATATCCACTCCTGGAAATTTAAGCAAGGGAAACGAAATCAGCACATGAAAGTGTTATCTGTATCCACATGTTTATTGCAGCTCTCTTTACAAAAGCTAATATGTGGAATCAAACTAGATGTCAATCAACTGATCATGTGATAAAGAAAATAAGTTATATATACACTGTTGAACAGTACTGGACCTTAAAAAAATGAAATCCTATCTTTGGCAATAAAATGCATGGAACTACAAATCATTATTCTCAATGAAATAAGCTACTCCCAAAAAAGACACATTCCTGTTTTCCCTGATTTCTGGTAACTAATATACAGAGTACAAAAATAAAATGTATATGAATAAAACTGACATTTTGAGATTTGATTATTGTTACAGCCCTTGTCTATATTCTTGAGGAATAGTATTTTTATGGTATTTTTTTCTATTTATCAATTGTTGAATTTTTACTTGGTGGAAACTTGTGATTAAACTTGTGATTATAACATAAACTGAAAGTATGTTATTGTAAAAGTTAAAAGGAACATAAAAAAGGATAGAGGGTAAAATGTTGGGACTATGGATAGGTGAGTGGTAGGGTGAGAAGTATCATGCCCCTAAGTCTGTATATATGAAACACATGAAATTGGTTCACCTTATGAAAAATTTTATAGAATAATTGGATTTTAAATAGAAACAAAAAGAATAAAGCACTTAGAAAAAAATGTAACCAAGGGAATAAAATATCTCAAATCTGAGAACAATAAAGGATTACTGAAAGGAATCAATGCTCATACAAATAAATGGAAATAAATACTGTGTTCATGGATTATAAAGTATATACAATAAATCAATATGATCCTAAGTGATTTAGAGATTGAAATGATTCTTTATAACACTCCAATAGTTATTTTTGTAGAAAATAAAATATAATATACAGAAAACTCTATGGCATGTCAAAGAACCAAATATCCAAATTATTATTAAAAATAAGATCAAAGTGGGATGTTTCACATTCCCTTAATTGAAAAGCAAAACTAATCAAAAACTGTAGTATTAGCATAAAAACAGATACACTTGAAAAACCTAAGCAGCTTCAAGCTCCTGATTCCTGGCTTTAGCCTGGCATAGCCCCAGCCATTGAGGCCATTTGGGCATTGAACCAATGCATGCAAAGTTTCTCTCTCACTCGCTCGCTCTCTCACTCTCTCTGTAACTCTGCCTTTCAAACAAATTTTAAAAAGTCTTTAATTTTTTTAAATTTTGAAGAACAAAGTGTTTTTATTTGAAATAAAGCTAATATTGTAATTGAAACATATCCTGAGGAATTCACAAAAAAAAAACAACAAAAATTCACAATGTAGCAGAATATAGGATAAAGATACAAATATCAATTACACTTCTGTATAGTAGCAATGAACATTATGAAAATATAATTAACATTCAAGATAGCATCAAAGTGAAAATACCACTAAGAAATTTAAGAATAAAAACACTGAATTTTGTAATGGAAAAATAAAAAATATAGGAACATATCATTTTTAAAATAAGTTACTTCAATAAGACATTTAATAATGCAAAAAGATATGATTACTATTAGTCATTGGGTAAATGCAAACAAAACCTAAAGATATCACTTAATATTCAGTAGGATGATTCTGATTCAGCCATAGATAAATGCTGACTGAGATAGATGGACAACATGGAACCCTCATACACTTTCAGTAAAATAGTGCAACCATTGTGAAAAATAATTTGCAGTTTCTTAGCAAGTTCTAGATAGGATTATTTCTTAACTCAGCAGTTTCTCTCCTGTATGCCAAAAGATAAAAAATCCACTTGCTCATGTCTGCTCACTGCAGCAATATTTATGAAAGCCAAATGTGAAATCAACTCAAATACTGAATGTAAGAATAACAATGTATAATATATCTTTTATAATGGTACACTATTTGGCATTAAAATTAATTAACAAATTACTGACTACAAAAGTAAAAACTCAAGAGAAGAAATTAGAAGCAAAACCCCACATACTGCAACATTGTACAATTTCAATTATAGGATATGTCCATAAAAGGCCAATCTCTGGAGATAGATTTTAGATTAGTGCCTGTCTGGGGCTGATGGTAAATGAAACTTTACTGTAAGTAATATGAAGAATTGCGGGATTAATGAAAACATGTTAATATTATAATATGGTTATGATTATGTATACTGCCAGTACAGTACAAAGCAAAGAACATTCACCTAAATCAAGGGACAGTTAGGACTGAGCAGATAAACTCTTAAGTTTGGGCTTCACAGAAGAAACTGAATACCAACAAATATGGGAGAGTTTCACCTATTTTGTGGAACATGAAATTAATATACTCACTTTGGTTCAAAACTACTTAAAACCATAAATATGAGGAGCCTTACAATCCATAGACAATGTTTAGAATGAAATAATATGCATGTTTCAAGGAATTTTTCACCAAAATTAATCTGCTATTTAGTTCATTATTTCTTGTTTGATATTGTCCTAATTCAAATTAATACCATACACACTTAGAGAACCACTTCATTTTGCTTATGTGAAACAATTCAAAAGATTATTAATTACAAATTTATGCTAAAATACTGCCTCCTAATTGCTCCACTTTTCCTGCGAAAATACCAATTCAGTTATTTTCAGATTACCTTTGTCTTAATAAAATATTTCCAAAGATACTAATAGTAGTTATGACACTAATTTAAATATTTTGACATCCCTTAATATTATACACCCAGTAAGATGCTGTTCTGGGTTCATATCTTGTTGACAATAATTATACATATCTACAGGTAACAGTGTGAAATTTTAATCACATATACAATGTGTAATGATCAAATCAAGATACATTTTCCCTTCTATGACATTACACCTCATAATCAGAGCCTTGGAATATCTTCCTTCTATTTGCTCATAAAATAATGAATGTATTACTGTAAACTATGGTCACCCCACTATTCTATGTAATACTAAGACCTTAATCCTATAATCTAACTCTGATTTGGTACCAAGCACTCCAAGAAGTTTTTACAAGCTTCTTAATTAATTAGTTTGAAAGAAAAAAAGACAAACACACATACACACAGACAGGGAAAGAGAATATTCCCTTCCACTGAGAATATTCCCATCACAAATGCCTAAAACAGCTTTGGATATATCGTACCTCAACAATGATTCAGATATGACATCAAATGCACAGGTGACAAAAGGAAGTAAGACTGCAAAATACTAAAAGACAAAAAAAAAATCTGTGTACTAAAAGGAAATCTAAACAGAGAAAACAAAGAATGGGAGAAAAAGTTGGCAAACATAGTATCATTAAGGGAGTAATACGAAGAAATACACTCATAACTATAAATAAAATTGGACAAAGAATCAGATAGTTTTTCCAATCAAGATATGAAAGCACCCAACAGGTATTTTAAAAGGGGCCGCACTGCTAACCAATACCACAATATTATCACCTCACATATGTAGAATGGCTATTATCAAAAACTAAAAATATATCAAGTACTGAATCAGATCTTTAGAAAAAATAACACATAAATTGTCTGAGGGAATGTAAATTGGTAAATTCACTATGAAAAACACTATGGGGCCGGCGCCGCAGCTCAACAGGCTAATCCTCTGCCTAGCGGCGCCGGCACATGGGGTTCTAGTCCCGGTCGGGGCTCCGGATTCTGTCCCCATTGCCCCTCTTGCAGGCCATCTCTCTGCTGTGGCCTGGGAGTGCAGTGGAGGATGGCCCAAGTGCTTGGGCCCTGCACCCCATGGGAGACCAGGAGAAGCACCTGGCTCCTGCCTTCAGATCAGCATGGTGCGCTGGCCGCAGCATGCTGACTGTGGTGGCCATTAGAAGGTGAACCAACGGCAAAGGAAGACCTTTCTCTCTGTCTCTCTCTCTCACTGTCCACTCTGTCAAAAAAAAAAAAAAGAAAAAGAAAGAAAAAAAAAGAAAAACACTATGGAAGTATCCCAAATAAAATTAAAAACGGAACACATGACAAAGTAATCCCACTAGTGGATGTGTATCCAAAGGAAATAAAATCACTATCTCAAAGGTACACTGGCACATCCATGTTCATATGAGCATTATTCACAAGAACAAGAAATGGAAATAACATGGTCAATAGATGAATAGAGAAAAACATGATACACATGCACACAATCGAATCACATCCAACAATAAAAGAGAAATTCTAGCATTTTATCACAACATGGATCCAAATAAATTAATGTGGACATCAGGCTGCATGAAGTATGACACAGAAAGATAAATACCACATAATCTCCTGAATTTGTGGAATTGAAGAAAATCAAAATTAATCACAGAACAGAATAGTGGTTTCTAGGGGCTGAGAGTGGAGGAAGTGTGAAGATGTTAGGAGATAAATTAACTCCTTGAGACCTAATATACAGGACAGAAATAATATCAATACACTATTCAATACTCACAACTTATTAAGATCTTAAGTATTATTTTAAAGACTATGCAAGGTGATAAGGATATGTTAGTTTGTCTTAATCATCTCATAATACATACGTAAAAGGGGATTCCAAAAATTTAGTGAAAAACTAGATTAAATGATAAAGTGAATTTCCCATGGACTTAAAAACACCTGAAATAACATCAGATTGCAGGCCTTGAATATACACAAATTTTGTCAATTTTATCCCAATAACCTTGAAAAATCACCCTATATCAAAATAAAAATTAAAACTTAGAAATCTAGGCTTATATTTTTGGGGTTGGGAAGGTTGTCATGGAACAGAAATAGTTTTTAAAACACCCATAAATGTAATGAGCTAAACTTTCTATTTTGAAAGGTCAAAGACAGCCAACAGCCTATCAAGGGAACGTGTAAGGGCAAAGATGACACCCGAGTACCAAATTACAGTGTGCTCCTGTCCCCCTAAAACCTGAACCAAAACACTGAGTGAAATAAAACTACTTTGTTTTTAACTTACTGTCTATGACACTGTTATTTTCAAGAGAAAATGAGGTCAGACCTCCAGAATGGGCTATGCTGACAGATCAGGGTCCGTGAATTAAGACCTGCTTCTGACATATTCAGAAAACTTGTGGATTCGTGTCACCCCTGGAGTAAAAAGAGCAACTGAGGACCCCTTAAACAACAGCTCCTCACTGCATGAACCCTCCACACAGCCCACATTCCCCATAATGACCACCCCGTCCCCACTGCATAAATGGGGAAGGCAGGGGAATGCTGCCAGCAGCTGCCCAGAGATGGCCCCTAGGCTGTGAGCAAGAAACGGACAGGACACCTGAAGTCCCCACACCGCAGACCAGAGAGGGCCAAGGGAAGTGTCATTTCAGCAGCGAGATGGGGCCTACGGACTAGAGATGACCTCTGTGAAGCCGGCAACCTGTCAGCCTTTTCTGACAACTTCCACGAAGTCTGCCTTCCCCTCTCCTCAAGCCCTGCCCCCCACACTCACCATTTCCAGTGTCCGAGGTGGGTGGCGTCCTTCAATGGAAGATGGTCAGAAAACAGCGGACAGAGAGCAGCAAACGCTGACTGCCTTTAGAGATTCCCAAAAACGGAGCCCACTCCTAGAACCTCCCTCCACCTCAGAACTGGAAGACTGCTGTGGCATCAAGATCCTGCGGGATTACGTAGCATTTACGCCACCGCATCTGACTGAACAGCTTGCATTGCCGTGTGTGTGTGCACAACGTCTAAAAGACGCAGCCAATCAGAATCCTTCACAGTGCTGACACACGAGTTCAGGTCGTGCCAGATGGAAAAAATAAGAGGAGTCAGGTTCATTTCCAAAACTGCATCCTCTTTGGCTCCAGCCTCCCTGTAGTGGGAGGGAGTTTCTCCTCCCTGGTCCTGCAAACTGCTGGACTCCCTCCCACCTCTTTCTGGAAAAGACCCTATTGGGTGTTGCAGGAACCTCCTTCAGGTCAGTTACAATTTAATGGCTGTTTATTGGCTCAGAGCCATTCTTATTCATATGTGGAACACATTTTTATGTTGAGTCCTCTGTGTTCTTTTTTATTATGAATTTAAAGAATGTATAAAGATATCACATAATTTAATCCTTTTTTTCCCATTTCTCTTGCAAATTTTTTTCTAGTCTGACTACTGTGCTTTAATATTTTCTTTGTTTCTTGCTTGTACTTAGTGATTAAGACTATGAATATATATATATATATGTATATGATTGGTATTAATAGTAATGTCTTTTACCAGTTGTATTTGTTTTTATTGATTACCTCTGTATATAATCATCCAATATAGTCATATTTTATGACTTAGAAATTGATTTTTATAATTTATAATTACTTTTTGCTCCTTTATACCCCTTACTACCCCTGCAATAGAAAGATTATACAATCTAGCAGTCCCATTCCTGGGTATGTATATCTAAAGAAAATTAATTTGGTATACCATCTTTATATTTGAGAAATGGAAAAAAAAACTAAGTGTCTACAAAATGATGAATGGAAAAAGAAAATGTGCATGCACACAAAGGAAAGCTATTTGATGGAAATGGAAGACACGTTTATCATTTACAACAATATGGATGGATGTGAGACTCCTTATCATATGAAAAATATGCCAAACCCAAAAAGACATGAGCGACATAGTCTCAGTCATATGTGGACTCTAACAAAGTGCTTCTCATAGATGCTAAGAGTATGATGGTGGCTAACAGAAACAGGGAAGAGTAGGAATGAGAAATTGTTTGGGAAAAGTTGTTTAACAGGTACTAGGTGGGCCAGCACTGTAGGGTAGCAGGTAAAGCCACCAGTTGCAGCACCAGCATCCCATATGAGTGTAGGTTCATGTCCTGCATGCTCCACATGCTAATGTGCCTGGGAAAGCAGCAGAAGATGACCCAAGTGTTTGAGCCCCTCTTCCCACTTGGGATACCTAAAGGAAGCTCCAACCCCCTGCTGTTGCTACCATTTGGGGAGTGAACCAGGAAATGGAAGACCTCTCTCTCTCTTTCTCTCCCTCTATATCTGTAACTTTGCCTTTCAAATAAATAAATACATCTTAAGAAACAGCTATATGTAAGAGGAAGAAGTTCTGGTGTTCCTTTGAATGATAGAGTAGGGTGACTATGGTGATGATAATGGACCATCTATTTTTTCTTAAAAAATAGAGTCTACATGTTTTGCTCATAAGAAATCACAAATATTTGAAGAGATTGATACTTTAGGAAAAAACATGGTGCAATATAAATATGTATAGTTGTTTTAAGTTAGTAACATTTTTATTATTATTTGACAGGTAGAGTTAGAGAGAGAGAGAGAGAGAGAGAGGGAGAGAGAGAGTGGGAGCAAGAGAAAGGTCTTCCTTCTGTTGGTTTACTCCTCAAATGGCTGCTATGGCTGGTGCTGCACTGATCCGAAACCAGGAGCCAGGTGCTTCTGCTTGGTCTCCCACGCAGGTGCAGGAGTGCAAGGAATTGGACCATCCTCCACTGCCCTCCCGGGCCACTGCAGAGAGCTGGACTGGAAGAGGAGCAACCAGGACTGGAACCTGGTGCCCATATGGGATGCCAGCACCGCAGGCGGAGGATTAACCAAGTGAGCCCTGGCGCCGACTCCCTAAGTTAGTAACATTTAAAGACATTTAAATTTGATGTAATTTGTGTTACATAAGAGAATAGTACATAAGAAAACAAATATATATGTGTGTGTATACTCTTGTAAACATTCATATATTTATATATCAACATATAAACACATGTATATAAGCATACATATAAATTTAATATCCAAAGTTTGGAAATACTTATATAATTTCAATTGCATTTCTGCAACTGGAGAAATGACTCATATTCATAATTCCCTTATTCCACTCTCCAGTCTGTTATTCCCTTTGTCTTCAGAAGGCTCCTATCATACTTACGGCTGTTTCCCTGATGAAATATTCCAGACTTTTCAGAGCTGAATACTTTTGGACAGAAGACCTCCAAATGCCCATAGCAACTGCAGAGTCCCATGGAAGACCCATCTCCAAGATGTTTTGTAGGCAAATAGAGGTCAGGAATGATGCTGTATAGGCTAGTCACCCAAGGTGAACCAATACCACCAGTGTTCCCAATGACCAGGCCAACCATATAAAAAGATATTCAAAATCATCTTAAGACGTAAGATTGGAAATTCAGAATGGTAAAATCAGGTCCAGGAAGGAGGTTCATAGGAACAATCATCCATATCAAAAGAAAGTTTAATATAAGAATTATGAAAAGCTAGGGTTGTACTTCTTATAGAGCTTCTGAAAATATTCAACTTAAAGGAAGCTCTCTCTCTCTCTCTCTCTCTCTCTCTATATATATATATATATATATATATATGTCAACATCTAAAAGAACATATTGGAAACTCAATAAATGTAAGGAATGAATTTGAGAGACTAATTTTCCATTATTTTTTTTTGACAGGCAGAGTGGACAGTGAGAGAGAGAGACAGAGAGAAAGGTCTTTCTTTACTGTTGGTTCACTCTCCAATGGCCGCTGCGGCCGGCGCACCGCGCTGATCCGATGGCAGGAGCCAGGAGCCAGGTGCTTTTCCTGGTCTCCCATGGGGTGCAGGGCCCAAGCACCTGGGCCATCCTCCACTGCACTCCCTGGCCACAGCAGAGGGCTGGCCTGGAAGAGGGGCAACCGGGACAGAATCCGGCGCCCCGACCAGGACTAGAACCCGGTGTGCCGGCGCCGCTAGGTGGAGGATTAGCCTAGTGAGCCGCGGCGCTGGCCTAATTTTCCATTATTAATGTCAATAATTTTTATGGTAGAGGAAAGGAAAAAACATAAGACAAAATTCATGAAGAGAAAGATGAAGAAAAATGTAAATGCTAAAAAATATACATGAGTTGTAATAAATAAATACCAGTGTAAACTAACAGAGCAGCATTAGTATTAAAGTGTATCATTCTTGAGCTTATAATTTAATAAATGTGTAAAATATGTCATTACTGTATTTTCTTTTTAATAACAAAATCAATGAATATAATAATTCAATAGAGGATCATAGCTTGAAATAATGTAAACAAACCAAAAATACAGGAAGAAAATAGGAGAGAACTGTAATTCATCAAAAAATAGGGAACAAAAGTAACTCAAATAAAACAAAGTATACAAAGAAATAAGCTTATAATCCTGAATATATTAAGTTATGCATTAAGATTAAGTGATCCTCATGGGGTGGGCATGATGGTGCAATGTTTTAAGCTAGTGCTTGGGACACCTGTATCATATATCCTTGTGCCTGATTTCAGTCCTAGAGATGCCATTTCTCTGATGGTTTCCTGCAAATGGACATGAAAGGCAACAGAGAGTAGCTCATATTTTTGGGTTCCTCCCTATCTACTCAGATTTGAATGGAGTTTCTGGCTCCTGGCTTCAGCCTCACACAGCCATAGTTGTCACAGGCACTTCAGGGAGTGAAACAGCACATAAAATATATATCTGCTTCTGTCTCTACTTTCTTGTTATTATACCTTTAAGTAAGTAAATCCTTAAAAAACAAACAAGGGATCTTCAGATATAATGAAAACCAAATATAGATACATGAATTCTACATGACATGTAATAAAAGTCACATTATAAAAAATTAAATTTACATTTTTAAGGTATACAGATTTCATGTGCTTCATATATATAGATTTAGGAATATAGTGATAATTCACACACTAGCCTCCCTCCTGACCATGCTCCAACACTTACTCCTCCCTCTCATATTCCCACTCTCAATTTTTGCAAAAATCTATTTTCAGTTTACTTTTTATTCATAAGATTAACCCTACACTGAATTCAACAAATAGAATGAAGAAAGAAAAAATTGTTCCTCACCAGTAGAGACAATGGTTGTAAACAATCTAATAGAGAACCTAAAATCTAATGTCTTGGAGTGAAATGGATATTTTGAGTTCTGATGATTGTTTAAATGTACATTTTATCTGCTATGATTCACTTGTTGAAAATATGTTAACAAAATGTGTGCTATAATTACATTACATGAAAATTGTTACAAAAATACACCTATACCTATTTCTTCTATAATCAGACAAAAATTCTAAGACAAAATATGATAGTAATTGGGGTCAGTGCTGTGGCATAGCGAGTAAAGCTGCTTCCTGCAGTGCCAGCATCCCAAATGGGTGCCAATTCAATTCCCATCTGCCCAACATTTGACCCAACTCTAAGCTATGGCCTGGGAAAGTAGTAGAAGATGGCCCAAGTCCTTGGGCCCCTGCACCCACATAGGAGACAAGGAAGAAGCACTTGGCTCCTGGCTTCGGATCCGTGCAGCTCTGGTCATTGCGGCCAATGGGGAGTGAACCAGTGGATGGAAGACCTCTCTCTCTCTCTCTCTCTGCCTCTGCCTCTGTGTAACTCTGCCTTTCAAATAAATAAATAAATATTTCAAAAACCACAATGAAACTTTAAAATGATAGTCATTAAATTGCATTGATTTAATTTAATCTCAATCTGCACTAGGAAGAAAGGAAACATGCTTTATTCCCATCAACAGTTATATTTACTGGTTTGTGTGTTGGTCAATATTTCTTATGTATAGTTATTACTTTTTGCTTTTTTTTTGTTTTTTACTAAACAAATATATACCTATAAGTGTTCAGCTTCTTTTTAAAAAATAAAGTAAAAATTATTGAAAATTTATTTAGATACTATCACAGATAAATTTTTGAATTCTTGAGCAACCTCAATTTTAAACAAGAATAAAGGCAAATTTCTTGGAAAATTAATCCTTTAGTTACCTATACCAAGAAATAAACTACTGAATTTTTTAGCAAACTCAAATATGTAAAAGGATAACAAATACACTATTTTAAGTGTAAAAATATACTATATCCTCTGCTGAAGAATAGTGTAGTAATACTATATTAACAGTGGTAAAATAAGCATAATATATTTGTGATTAGAAAATGACTATAAATAATTATATCAACCTATTATATGCAAACATGAATATCAGTATTTTATAAAATAACAGAAAATTCACTTAAAATAAATAAATATTTATTTATCTTGGAAATGCTTCATCTTTTAATTGAGTTTTTTTATTTTTAACAGGCAGAGTGGACAGTGAGAGATAGAGACAAAGAGAAAGGTCTTCCTTTTCTGTTGGTTCACCCCCAATGGCCGCTGTAGCCAGCATGCTGTGGCTGGTGCACTGCACTGATCCAAAGCCAGGAGCCAGGTGCTTCTCCTGGTCTCCCATGGGGTGCAGGGCCCAAGCACTTGGGCCATCCTCCACTGTACTCCAGGGCCACAGCAGAGAGCTGGACAGGAAGAGGAGTGACCAGGACAGAATCTGATGCCCCACTGGGACTAGAATCTGGGGTGCTGGTGCTGAAGGTGGAGGATTAGCCTATTGAGCCATGGTGCCAGCCTTTTAATTGAGTTTTAATATATACTTACTTGATAGGGATAGAAGAAGAGAGAGTGAGTTTGAGAGTGAGAAAAAGAAAACTCCTATCTGCTAGTTCATTTCAAAAATGCCTGCATTTTGGTCCTCAACTGATGCTGAAACTAGGAATCAAGAACTCAATCCACATACCCCATTTGGGAAACAGGAACTGAACTACCTGGTTCATCACTGCTGCACCCAGTTACCTGCATTAGCAGGAATCTGTAATTCAGAGCACAAACAGGTACACCCAGTATGGGATGTGGTTGTCTTAACAGTTAAGACTAATTCCAACCTAATTGAATATTTTAAGATAAAATCAGCAATTTACTTGAAAGATATAGGTGATGTCTCATTCTGTGGTTTACTGCCCCAGAGCCAGCCAGCAGGGATATGGGAATTCAATTCAGTTCGCATACAATAGGTATCAAGAACTCAATTATTTGAACCATCAACACTGCCTCCCCAGATCTAAATTAGTGAGAACCTGGAGTCAGAAGGCAGTTATCCAACCCAGGTACTCGAATATGGTTCAAGGTTTCATAACTGCCAGGCCAAATGTCCACCCCTATCCTTCTCTCTCTCATAAGTCCTGGCAATGTTTTCACTTTGCCTGAAATGCTCTCCTATATCCAACTTCATGACTTACAAGTAGAATGTTCTATCTTCTCTGTGCTCCAGGTTTCATTATTTTATACACTCTTAATGTTATATGACTAATGAGGAGAAAGCCTCCACCTAATATACTTGTTATGAGAAGAGGTCAACTTTGGAATAGTTAAACACAGGATTCAAGATTCACCAGTGCAGACTTATGTCCCAACTCTGTTGATTACTAGCATGGAACATCCTTTAACTTACAAGCCTGGGATGACCTGAAGACCTAGCTAGCAGATCTAACTAGCACAGCTTCTGTAAGGATCAAGTGATTAATGCATTACTCAAAATACAAATAGCAATAGATCAAACATAACTTTGCAGTAGCAAAGTTAAATACATATAATGATAATGAGTGATTTATCATTGTGGCAATATTTATAATTAAACTTTATGTACATTTATATGAATAAGAACAGTGTCAAATGAATCATCATGGCAAAATCTGCAATACTGCTAATAAATGTACTTAAAGAAAGTAAATTGTTCATATTGTCCTGAAAGGAACTAAATATTCTTGGTCCATTGAAGCCTATATACTAAAATTATATAATGAATTCGAATTAGTAACAATGGGACTGATTTTGACTTTTTTCAAAATTGATTCATGAATTTTGGAATTCTTTGCCATGCTTTTCAGCTCACCATTTCTCCTTCACATTTTCAGAAAAAATATACATATAATTGAAAAGATTTTTTTCAACTTTTATTTAATAAATATAAATTTCCAAGGTACAACTTTTGGATTATAGTGGCTTTCCCCCATCATCTGCCTCCCACCCACAACCATCCCATCTCCCACTCCCTCTCCCATTCCATTCACATCAAGATTCATTTTCAATTATCTTTATATACAGAATATCAAACTTAGTATATACTAAGTAAAGATTTCAACAGACTGCACCCACACAGACACACAAAGTATAAAGTACTGTTTGAGTAGTAGTTTTACCATTAATTCACATAGTACAACACATTAAGGACAGAGATCCTACATGGGGAGCAGGTGCACAGTGACTCCTATTGTTGATTTAACAATTGACCCTCTTATTTATGACATCAGTATTCACCCAAGGCTCTTGTCATGAGCTGCCAAGGCTATGGAAACCTCTTGAGTTTGCCAACTCCGATCTTATTTAGACAAGGGCATAGTCAGAAATGGAAGTTCTCCCTTCAGAGAATGGTACCTCATTCTTTGATGGCCCATTCTTGGAAAGATTTTTTAATGAGGGAAGTACAATATTGATCTTGTGTCTATTGGTTGAAAGTAAAGCTTGCTTACACTGTTGATGGTGAAAAGTCATTTGCAATCTTTACAACTTTCCTCTTCAATCTGACCTTTGCAGCTCACCAAAAATGGAATGTTTGCACACCATGCTTAAATTCCATTTTACAATATGGTGTGTCATTCTTTCTCAGCACAGCATAGTCATTTTAGGCAATTGTAAGCTTGACACCTGATTTCACTTAAACAGTGCCTTCCCAGAGCATAATTAGTAGTGCATTTTTACAAAGGCACATCCACATGGCACAGATGGCATTCTTCATACCAGACAAGCAATGATGGAGTTGGAAACCAACCAAATCATCCGCAAAAATTGTGAGAAAATCAAGACAGACATCGGAGTGGAAGGAAAATGTTCCTTCTTTTCCAAATTGTATATGAACGTATGTTAAAACCTGTTCTTCACTTTTTTATTTCTTCTCTTCTTAGTGCATTATTACTGCAATTTGTGCTCATAACCACATTTTTGTTTAAATTTAGTGATGCCTATAACACTGCCAATTTAAAATGTTGTAGCACTCCATTTTTCAACTATATTAACAGGGATTTAAAATAATTTCCTTAGATGATCTCACATCTTTTCATTCATGTATTTATTCAAAAATGTTTACTGATCACTGCAAACTCTCAGGTACAGTCAATGGTTGCACTAGGGCACTTCAAAAAGTTCATAGAAAAAGCAATTAAGAAGTGACTGCTTTGGAGAAAAAAAAGTTGAAATCCATGCAGTTTGTTCATTGCATACATTCTCCATGAACTTCTTGGAGATCCTTCTACATATGGCTTTCAAAACTTTTGTGTAGAAAAGATGTGTGACCAGGGTGTAACCATTTGATAGCATCTTGAAGCCCAGGTCAACATCTGGAGATTATTCTACACTATTGGGATTTCTCTGCAAAGGAAGGGCCATGAAATGCTCTGTCTTGGCCAACAGGTGAACAAATGACAGGCAGAGTGGATAGTGAGAGAGAGAGACAGAGAGAAAGGTCTTCCTTTGCCGTTGGTTCACTCCCCAATGGCCACTGTGGCCAGTGTGCTGCGACCAGCACACTGTGCTGATCTGAAGCCAGGAACCAGGTGCTTCTCCTGGTCTCCCATTCGGGTGCAGGGCCCAAGTACTTAGGCCATCATCCACTGTACTCCCAGGCCACAGCAGAGAGCTGGACAGGAAGAGGAGCAACCGGGATAGAATCTGATGCCCCAACCAGGACTAGAACCAGGTGTGCCCATGCCACAGGTGGAGGATTAGCTTATTGGGCCATGGCACAGGCACAAATGTGTAAATTTTAAATTTGCTAAAGTCACCACAAGCTACTTAATAATGTGGTTTGCATCTAGAGATCCACTCTGGCTGCATTGTGAAGGACATACTACACACTGCAAGAGAGGCCTGGAGAGCAGGAGGAACAGCTGGCTTCTCTGGTTTTCCCTAAAGGTTAATCCAGGGCCACAGGGTTCCTGTGTCCTCCTGCCCAAGTATCCCCATAGAAACTCCAGTTCTGGTCCATACAGATTTATTTGTACTTTGCTTTTTAAACTGAAGACAAGCTTTCTCTTTTATTTAAAGGTTTCCATGTTTATTTGAAAGGTTGAGCTTTAGACAGAATGGGATGGGGTCAACGGGGAGAAACAAAGAGATCTTCTATATGCTAGTTTACTCCCCAAATGGCCACAAAATCGAGGGCATGGCCAGTCCAAGGCCAGGAGCCAGGAACTCATCTTGGTCTCCCACTTGGTTGGTAAGGTCCATTGTACTTAGACCCATGCCCTGCTGCTTTCCCAGGCACATTGGCAGGAAGATGGATCCAAAGCAGAGTAGCCAGGACTCCAGCAGGCAGTCTTCCATGGGTTGCTAGCATGCAAGTGGCAGCTTAACACACTGCATTATGATGGCAGCTCCAGAAGACCTTCCTTTAATTTTGAACATCTTCATTAAAAATTATCTTGGACAAGGGTGAGCATTTAGCCTAGCACTTAATACCCCAATTAAGGTGTGTCTTAATTCAGTTCAATTCATATTTAATTTCTGGCTGTGGATCCAGATTCCAGCTCCCTGCCAATTTGCACCCTGGAAGTCAGCAGGTAATAGCCCATCTCTTGGGACCTTGTCAACCATATGGGAGACCCAGACTGAGTTCTGACTCCTGCCTTCAGCCTGGACCAACTCTGAGTGTTGAGGAATTTGGAGAGTAGACCAGCAGGTGGTTAATTTCTCCCTCCCTCTCTCTGTCTTCTCTCAAATAAAAAAAAATTGAGAGTACTTAAGTCATTATTAAATTATTAATTGTATTATTGGTTAGAAAGATTAATACAGACAACTCAAATTGTTTAAAATTATTTATAAGAGACAATGTATTATCTATCTAGTAATATTTCACATAATAGGTTAATAAACATGTGTTTATATACTACTGTAAATAACTGTAGCATGGTTACTTTTCAAATAAATCATGTTTTTATAAAAAAGATAATCATTTAGGTCTTTTTTTTTTTGCCAGAGTGTCTTGGCTTTCCATGCCTAAAATCCTCGCATGGCCTCTTCAGCCAGATACGAATGCCTTAAGGACTGATTCTGAGGCAAGAGTGCTGTTTAGGACATCTGCCCTTCTATGAGTCTGCTGTGTATCCTGCTTCCCATGTTGGACCGTTCTCTCCCCTTTTTATCCTATCAGTTAGTATTAACTAGTCTTATTTATGTGATCCCTTTGACAAAAAAAAAAAGAGGACCTAAATGAAAGATCTCTGTGAATAAGATCCCAGTAGAAAGAACAGGCCATCAAAGAAGGAGGTACCTTTCTCTGAAGGCAGGAGAGAACTTCCACTTTGACTATGACCTTGTCTAAATAAGATCAAAGTCGGCGAAATCAAAAGGCTTCCATAGCCTTGGCAACTCATGACTAGAGCCTAGGGAGATTACTGACGCCAGAAACAAGAGTGTCAAATTGTTAAGTCAACAACAGGAGTACTGTGTACTTACTCCTTGTGTAGGATCTCTGTCCTTAATGTGTTGTCCAATGTGAATTAATGCTATAACTAGTATTGAAAGAGTATTTTACACTTTATGTTCTGTGTGGGTGCAAACAGATGAAATCTTTACTTAATATATACTGAATTGATCTTCTGTATATAAAGATAATTGAAAATGAATCTTGATGTGAATGGAATGGGAGAGGGTGTGGATAAGGGGAGGGGTGCGGGTGGGAGGGAAGTTATTAGAGGGGGAAGCCATTGTAATCCATAAACTGTACTTTGGAAATTTATATTTACTAAATAAAAGTAAAAAAAAAATCAGCATTTTTTGTGGACTTTTCAATGACCTGTTATCTGTCTAAACAAAAATGCAACTAAGTGTGGGGAGCAACTCGGACTAGACTAAGTTACTGGAATTAAGACTTATTCTATGCATCTGCTCTCCCACAATATGGTGCTGGGAGAGGAGAAAACAGCTTCTACACAGCTGCCTCCAGTTCAGCCAATAAACTGTAGGACTTGCTCCTGATTGGAGAGCAGCGTACTCGGCGTGTTGGCAGCCGAGTTAGGATTGGCGGAGGAGGACTATAAAGGAGGAGAGAGACGGCATGCACCAGGAACATCTAAGGGGAACACCTGTGCAGCCCCCGAGAGAGCCGGCCGGCAGTGTGCCGCTCCCCTGTGGAAGTGGGGAATGTGGCCAGGGGGAACCGCCCTTCCACGGAGGTGGAAGGGACAGTAGCCAACCCAGGAAGAACCAGCAGCAAACCCGGGGAGGGCCGAGCAGACGAAAGAACAGCGCAGGGTTCAGTGTTGCTCCTCCACGAAGAGGGGGAGCGACATAATGGTGCCGTGACTCGGATAGGAAACCTAGGACGGATAGGAAACTTAGGAGGGAAGAAACAGGAAGAATGGGAAAATATCGGAGAGAGAGACTAGCAAACAGCCTAGGGAAAATCCAGACGAAAAAGGTGCCGGAAGAAGCTATTGAAAGCCTAGGCATAGACTCGGATACGGACTACGGGGGGAAGCTGGGAGAAATCTCTAAGGTCGAAAGCGAAAGTGAAAGCTAGAACAAACAGACTCGGATGCGGACTGTGGGGAGAGGCCAGGAGAAATGAGGGAGGAGTATTGTTGGAGGAAAGCTTGGGGAAACATACCGGGTAGAGAAAAATGTTAGGGAAATTGAAGCCGCGGGGGGCAGGCCGAGGCGGAAACGCAAGCCAGCTTGGGATTCGTCAAGTCAGCCCAGGGAGCAAAAGGCGAAAATCTTAAACTAGAGGCGGAGACGTATGAGCTAGGTTGGAATCCGTCAGATTAGCCTGAGGAGCAAAGGACGGGAAGCCAGACCGAAAGGCGCAGACGCGTGAGGTAGGTTGAATTCGCCAGGTTAGCCCGGGGAACTTAGATTGAATACTAGTGGCGGAGACGTAAGCTACGCTGTGTGACTCGCGGAAGCCGCCGCGTGCAGAGAGAGCACGGGGCGTGAATAGATAAGGAACGCGGGGCTGGCATGAGGCCTTGGTTCAGACGCAAAGGGGCGTGGAGACCACGGAGTGTGCGCGCGAAGCCGAGCCGTGCAGAGCCGGGAGCCTGCCGGCGGGGCGAGGCGACGGGAAGCCACGCAGAGCCGTGAAGCTGCCGCGGGGTGGCGAGGCACCAAGAAGCAGCCTCGGGGCAGGCGCCGGGAAGCCGCAGGGATAAGAGAAACAGAAGTTTAGAAGTAAAATGAGAGAAATAGGAATGCTGGTAGATAGAAGTAAAATAGGAGAAATAGGAATGCCCGGAGATAGAGAAATAGAGAAATAGAGAAAGGCCTCCCCACAATACCGCAAGGAGAAGGCTTGGATTCGGTCTGCCTGATTAGTGAGGCGATGAGCACCTGCGGGCGGCTAGCAGCTTATGAGCCACAGGTCACCGAAGACAGGCACGTTATTAACATCAATAGTCTCCCCACAATACCGCAATGAGAAGGCTTGAATTCGGTCTGCCTGATTAGTGAGGCGATGAGCACCTGCGGGCGGCTAGCAGCTTATGCACCGCAGGTCACCAAAGATAGGCACGAACCAACACCAATAAGTTTCCCCACAATATGGCAATGAGAAGGCTTGGATTCGGTCTGCCTGATTAGTAAGGCGGTAAGCACCAGCAGGCGGCTCGACCAGAGTATGAGCCGCAGGTCACCGAAGACAGGCATGCATCAGCGCCTAAAAACCTCCTCACAACATGGCGAAGAGAGGACCTGGATTCGGTTTGCCTGATTGATAGGACTTGTAAGAACCTGTGGCAACTCTAGCAAGTAGAGCAGAGTGTGTGCCGCAGGACACCGAAGACAGGCGCGTATCAACGCCAAAAAATAAAAAGAAAGGGGGATCTGTGGGGAGCAACTCGGACTAGACTAAGTTACTGGAATTAAGACTTATTCTATGCATCTGCTCTCCCACAATATGGCTCTGGGAGAGGAGAAAACAGCTTCTACACAGCTGCCTCCAGTTCAGCCAATAAACTGTAGGACTTGCTCCTGATTGGAGAGCAGCGTACTCGGCGTGTGGGCAGCCGAGTTAGGATTGGCGGAGGAGGACTATAAAGGAGGAGAGAGACGGCATGCACCAGGAACATCTAAGGGGAACACCTGTGCAGCCCCTGAGAGAGCTGGCCGGCAGTGTGCCGCTCCCCTGCGGAAGAGGGGAATGTGGCCAGGGGGAACCGCCCTTCCACGGAGGTGGAAGGGACAGTAGCCAACCCAGGAAGAACCAGCAGCAAACCCGGGGAGGGCCGAGCAGACGAAAGAACAGCGCAGGGTTCAGTGTTGCTCCTCCACGAAGAGGGGGAGCGACACTAAGTACTTTCCTAGTTTTTTTGTCAAAGTAGAAAGTTGATCATTTTTAACATTATAATTTTACAAATGTGTAATATATAACAAGTAAATAGTAAATATATGTGATATTTTAAAATTTCTTATCTAAGAAATCTGAACATCACTACTGAAAAAAAATTAAGGATATGATCAATGATGTTTAAAATACAATTATCGGCCTGCTCTGCGGCTCAATAGGCTAATCCTCCACCTCTGGTGCTGGCACACCAGGTTCTAGTCCCGGTTGGGGCACTGGATTCTATTCTGGTTGCTCCTCTTCCAGTCCAGCTCTCTGCTGTGGCCTGGGAAGGCAGTGGAGGATGGCCCATGTGCTTGGGCCCTGCACCCACATGGGAGACCAGGAGAAGCACCTGGCTCCTGGCTTTGGATCGGTGCAGCACACGGGCCATAGCGGCCAATGGGGAGTGAACCAACGGAAAAAAAAAGGAAGACCTTTCTCTCTGTCTCTCTCTCTCACTGTCCACTCTGCCTGTCAAAATAAATAAAGAAAAAAAAAATTTTAAATTTTAAAATAAATTATCAGAGGTCAGCACTGTGGCTTAGTGGGTTGAGCTGCTGCCTGAAGAATGGACCTTCAAGGAACTGTAGTTTGTGACTGTAAAATGCTTAGCACTGGGGGCAGCTTTGTGGAGTAGCTGGTTAAGCCTCCACTTGAGACACTGTTGGAGACCCTGCTGCTGCATTTCCCATCCAGCTCCCTGCTAATGCACCTGGGAAAGCAGCAGAGGATGGCCAAGTGCTTGGGCCCCTGCTTGGAGACTCAGAAGAATACCCTGGCTCCTGGCTTGGTCATGGCCCTGGCTGTTGCCACCATTTAGGAAGTGAACCAGTGAATGGAAGATCTCTTCTCTCTGTAACTCTGCCTTTCAAATACAATAAATCTCTGTGGCCAGTGCCATGGCTCATTAGGCTAATCCTCTGCCTGCAGCGCAGGCATCCTGGGTTCTAGTCCCTGTTGGGGACCAAAATCTGTCCCGGTTGCTCCTCTTCCAGTCCAGCTCTCTGCTGTGGCCCAGGAAGGCAGTGGAGGATGGCCCAAATGCTTGGGCCCTGCATGCACATGGGAGATCATGAGGAAGCACCTGGCTCCTGACTTCAAATCGGCTCAGCGTGCCGGCCATGGTGTCTAACTCTGCCTGTCAAAAAAATAAATAAATAAATCTATGAGTGTGTGTGTGTGTGTATAGATATATATGCATATATTATATTATATATTATATAGTTATATAATATATAACATAGTTATATAGTTACATAACATATATAATAAACATAATTATATAATTTATAATAACATATAATTATATATTAGAATATATCACATTGGACTATATATTATATATCTTAAATATAATATAATATAAATAACTATGTATAATATATATAATTATCAGCAAACTCAGTAAGATGTTTAATTCATTTAGAAATTGAATAAATACAACTTAAAGTATGTGTTTTTCATCAGATTCAAAACAATTATTGCAACTGTTGACATATTGACATATATAAGACAATGGCCATTGAATAGAATGTGAATTTGCGAGGTGGAGGCAAGATGGCGGAATAGGAAGGGAGCACACTGATAGTCCGGGGAGAGATAGTTGAATAAAAGTGGAGATACTGCAGGTTCAAGGAAGAGTAGGGGAGGAAACAGCAGAAGAACCTCTTTCGGAAGGCGTGATTCACAGCGGACCTGCGTGGAGAGCGTGGGAGCCCACAGTTCGGGACACCAGCGGCAGACTCAACACACCAGCGCTGGAACGTTAGGTGAGCCGAACCTCAATAGCCCAAGACACCGGCAGGCAAGTGGAGAGAGGAGACTAGAGGGAACGACCCCCGGGGGGGGGAAAGTTCACCAGGCTAACTGGAAGAGAGAGAGAGAAAAAAAAAGTGACTGGTACGGACACGGGTTTCTCTCTCTCCGCTCACCTCTCAAGGGTGAGCAAGACAAAGAGCAGGGGCCATCTTGGACATACATCATAAGCAGGGCGACCTCAGTTCTGCACCGGCCCTGAGCCTAGCAGAAAAACCTGACTCTGGGTGGGGCGAATTAACAGGAGATTAGGACTTAGTGAATTTGTGGTGCTACTGAACTGAGACTGTGAAAAAAGAGACGGTGGGGGAGAGAACTCACGGAATTCACGTGAGCACTCTCCAGAGACGCTACAATTCTGTAACTTTGGCAACCCAGTGGGAGACTGAAGGAGAATTTGAGCCCACTCTGAGGGCCAAACAGATTCCCTGTGTGGTCCTTGGGAAAGAGCTTCTGATCTCTGGCTCCTGTGGGTATATCATTTGCCTGCTAAGTACCTCCAACTTCGTTCAGCTGTGCAGAATTACTTCCCTTTTGAATCAAAAAAAAAAAAAGAAAGAGAGAGAGAGAGAGAGATTTACCACGCCTAACCTGGGAGTGTCACCTTTGACACAACAAACAGAGCTCTCAGGCCACACCCATCTCAAGCCCTAAGGCTCCATCAAAAACAGATAGTGCACTTAATCTAGAGTCATAGTATAACAAGAAAAAGCACCACAGTGAAGAAACCAAATATCTCCAATATGCCAAATAACAAACGCAAAAACCAAGGTAATAAAAACAAGGAAGTCACCATGACGCCCTCAACTGAAAAAGACACCCCAATTCAAGATTATGAAGATGATGAGATAGAAGAAATGCAAGAAGCAGATCTCAAAAAATTGATAAGAACATTAAGAAGTTCTCAAAAACAAATTCTTGAACTACAGAAATCCTTAATGGACAAGATAGAAAATCTCTCTCGTGAAAATGAAATATTAAGGAGGAATCAAAATGAAACGAAACAACTAGTACAACAGGAAACTGTGATAGTGACTGAAGTGAAGAATTCAATAGATCAAATGAAAAACACAATAGAGAGCCTTACAAACAGAATGGGTGAAGCAGAAGAGAGAATATCGGACTTAGAAGACAGAGAACAGGAAAGGATACAGTCAGACCAAAGAAAAGAAGAGGAAATTAGAAATCTAAAACATATTGTCAGGAATCTACAGGATACTATTAAAAAACCCAACATTCGGGTTCTAGGAGTTCCTGAAGGCATGGAGAGGGAGAAAGGATTAGAAGGCCTTTTTAGTGAGATATTAGCAGAAAATTTCCCAGGTTTGGAGAAGGACAGAGAAATCCTAGTACAGGAAGCTCACAGAACCCCTAATAAACATGACCAAAAGAGATCCTCACCACGACACGTTGTAATTAAACTCTCCACAGTGAAACATAAAGAAAAGATCCTAAAATGTGCAAGAGAGAAACATCAGATTACTCTCAGAGGATCTCCAATCAGACTCACAGCTGACTTCTCATCAGAAACTCTACAAGCTAGGAGGGAATGGCGAGATATAGCCCAGGTTCTAAGAGAGAAAAACTGCCAGCCCAGAATATTATATCCTGCAAAGCTATCATTTGTGAATGAAGGTGAAATAAAGACTTTTCATAGCAAACAGAAATTGAAAGAATTTGTCGCCACTCATCCAGCCCTGCAACAGATGCTTAAAGATGTATTACACACAGAAACACAGAAACACGGTCATCAATATGAAAGAAGATAAAGGAAGGAAACCTCACAGCAAAAGATCACAGGAAATTCAAAGCATATATTAGAACTTATCTTTGGCAAATGGCAGGGCAAAGTTACCACTTTTCATTAGTCACATTGAACGTTAATGGCCTGAACTGTCCAGTTAAAAGACACCGATTGGCTGATTGGGTTAAGGAACAAAACCCATCTATTTGCTGCTTACAAGAAACACATCTTTTCAACAAAGATCCATACAGACTGAAAGTGAAAGGCTGGAAAAAGATATACCATGCCAACAGAAATGAAAAAAGAGCGGGCATAGCCATCTTAATATTGGACAACATAAACTTTACCACAAAAACTGTTAAGAGTGACAAAGATGGACACTATATAATGATTAAGGGATCAATAAAACAAGAAGATATAACAATTATCAATGTATATGCACCTAACTACAGGGCACCAGTTTATCTAAAAGATTTGTTAACGGACTTAAAGGGAGACTTATACCCAAATACAATAGTACTGGAGGACTTCAATACTCCACTCTCAGAAATAGACAGATCAATAGGACACAAGATCAACAAGGATACAGTAGATTTAAACGACACTATAGCCCAAATGGATCTAACAGATATATACAGAACTTTCAATCCTACAGCTAAAGATTTTACATTCTTCTCAGCAGTACATGGAACCTTCTCTAGGATTGACCACATACTAGGCCATAAGGCAAGTCTCAGCAAATTCAAAAGAATTAGAATCATACCATGCAGCTTCTCAGACCATAAAGGAATGAAGTTGGAAATTAGAAACTCAGGAATCCCTAGAGCATACGCAAACACATGGAGATTGAACAACAGGCTCCTGAATGAACACTGGGTCACAGAAGAAATTAAAAGAGAAATCAAAAACTTTTTGGAAGTAAATGAGGATAACAGCACAACATACCAAAACTTATGGGACGCAGCAAAAGCAGTGTTAAGAGGAAAGTTTATAGCAATTGGTGCCTACATCAAGAAATTGGAAAGGCACCAAATAGATGAGCTTTCAATTCACCTCAAGGATCTAGAAAACCTACAGCAAACCAGACACAAATTTAGTAGGAGAAGAGAAATAATTAAAATCAGAGAAGAAAGCAACAGGATTGAATCCAAAAAATATTACAAAATAAGCCAAATGAGGAGTTGTTTTTTTGAAAAAATAAACAAAATTGACACCACATTGGCCCAACTAACTAAAAAAAGAAAAGACCCAAATCAATAAAATCAGAGATGAAAAAGGAAATGTAAAAACAGACACCACAGGAATAAAAAGAATCATCAGAAATTACTACAAGGAATTGTATGCCAGCAAACAGGGAAATCTATCAGAAATGGATAGATTCCTGGACACACGCAACCTTCCTAAATTGAACCAGGAAGACATAGAAAACCTAAATAGACCCATAACTGAGACAGAAATTGAAACAGTAATAAAGGCCCTCCCAACAAAGAAAAGCCCAGGACCAGATGGATTCACTGCTGAATTCTACCAGACATTTAAAGAAGAACTAACTCCAATTCTTCTCAAACTATTCAGAACAATTGAAAAAAGAGGGAATCCTCTCAAATTCCTTCTATGAAGCCAGCATCACCTTAATTCCTAAGCCAAAAAAAGATGCAGCATTGAAAGAGAATTACAGACCAATATCCCTGATGAACATAGATGCAAAAATCCTCAAAAAAAATTCTGGCCAAGAGAATGCAACAACACATCAGAAAGATCATCCAACCAGGCCAAGTGGGATTTATCCCTGGTATGCAGGGATGGTTCAATGTTCACATTAACAGACTGAAGAAGAAAAACCATATGATTATCTCAATAGACGCCGAGAAAGCATTCGATAAAATACAACACCCGTTCATGATGAAAACTCTAAGCAAACTGGGTTTGGAAGGAACATTCCTCAATACAATCAAAGCAATCTATGAAAAACCCACAGCCAACATCCTATTGAATGGGGAAAAGCTGGAAGCATTTCCACTGAGATCTGGTACCAGACAGGGATGCCCACTCTCACCACTGCTATTCAATATAGTTCTAGAAGTTTTAGCCAGAGGTATTAGGCAAGAAAAAGAAATTAAAGGAATACAAATTGGAAAGGAAGAACTCAAACCATCCCTCTTTGCAGATGACATGATTCTTTATTTAGGGGACCAAAGAACTCTACTAAGAGACTATTAGAACTCATAGAAGAGTTTGGCAAAGTAGCAGGGTATAAAATCAATGCACAAAAATCAACAGCCTTTGTATACACAGACAATGCCATGGCTGAGGAAGAACAGCAAATATCAATCCCATTTACAATAGCTACAAAAACAATCAAATACCTTGGAATAAACTTAACCAAGGACGTAAAAGAACTCTACGATGAAAATTACAAAACCTTAAAGAAAGAAATAGAAGAGGATACCAAGAAATGGAAAAATCTTCCATGCTCATGGATTGGAAAAATCAATATCATCAAAATGTCCATTCTCCCAAAAGCAATTTATAGATTCAATGCGATACCAATCAAGATACCGAAGACCTTCTTCTCAGATCTAGAAAAAATGATGCTGAAATTCATATGGAGGCACAAGAGACCTCGAATAGCTAAAGCAGTCTTGTACAACAAAAACAAAGCCAGAGGCATCACAATACCAGATTTCAGGACATCCTACAGGGCAGTTGTAATCAAAACAGCATGGTACTGGTACAGAAACAGATGGATAGACCAATGGAACAGAATTGAAACACCAGAAATCAACCCAAACATCTACAGCCAACTTATTTTTGATCAAGGATCCAAAACCAATTCCTGGAGCAAGGACAGTCTATTCAATAAATGGTGCTGGTAAAATTGGATTTCCACGTGATGAATCATGAAGCAAGACCCCTACCTTACACTTTACACAAAAATCCATTCAACATGGATTAAAGACCTAAATCTACGATCTGACACCATCACGTTACTAGAGAACATTGGAGAAACCCTTCAAGATATTGGCACAGGCAAAGAATTTCTGGAAAAGACCCGGGAGGCACAGGCAGTCAAAGCCAAAATCTACTATTGGGATTGCATCAAATTCAGAAGTTCCTGTACTGCAAAAGAAACAGTCAGGAGAGTGAAGAGACAACTGACAGAATGGGAAAAATATTTGCAAAGTATGCAACAGATAAAGGGTTAATAACCAGAATCTACAAAGAGATCAAGAAACTCCACAAAAACAAAACAAACAACCCACTTAAGAGATGGGCCAAGGGCCTAAATAGACATTTTTCAAAAGAGGAAATCCAAATGGCCAACAGACACATGAAAAAATGTTCAAGATCACTAGCAATCAGGGAAATGCAAATCAAAACCACAACGAGGTTTCACCTCACCCCGGTTAGAATGGCTCACATACAGAAATCTACCAACCATAAATGCTAGAGGGGATGTGGGGAAAAAGGGACGCTAACCCACTGTTGGTGGGAATGCAAACTGGTCAAGCCACTATGGAAGTCAGTCTGGAGATTCCTCAGAAACCTGAATATGACCCTACCATTCGACCCAGCCATCCCACTCCTTGGAATTTATGCAAAGGAATTTAAATTGGCAAACAAAAAAGCGGTCTGCACCCTAATGTTTATTGCAGCTCAATTCACAATAGCTAAGACCTGGAACCAACCTAAATGCCCATCAATGGTAGACTGGATAAAGAAATTATGGGATATGTACTCTTTAGAATACTATACCACAGTAAGAAACAACGAAATCCAGTCATTTGCAACAAAATGGAGGAATCTGGAACACATCATGCTGAGTGAAATAAGCCAGTCCCAAAGGGACAAATACCATATGTTCTCCCTGATCGGTGACAACTGACTGAACACCAAAAAGGAAACCTCCTGAAGTGAAATGGACACTATGGGAAACGTTGACTTGATCAGCATAGCCCTGACTGTTAATGAACAACTTAATACATTATCCCTCTTAGTAGTTTTTTTGTCTGTTCTACTTAATATGACTGGTTTAATTCTGTAATTATCTCACAGTTATTCTTAAGTGTTGAAATTTAACTGAAATGTGATCCCTGTTAAACATAAGAGTAGGAATAAGAGAGGGAAGAGATGTACAATTTGGGACATGCTCAAGCTGACTTGCCCCAAATGGTAGAGTTAGAAAAATACCAGGGGACTCCAATTAAATCCCATCAAGGTGGCATGTACCAATGCCATCTCACCAGTCCAAGTGATCAATTTCAGTTCACAATTGATCATAATGAAAGGACTAAGAGTCAAAGGAAGCACATAAACAAGTCTAGTACCTGCTAATACTAACTGATAGAATAAATAAAGGGGAGAGTGATCCAACACGGGAAGCGAGATACTCAGCAGACTCATAGAATGGTGGATGTCCTAAACAGCACTCTGGCCGCAGAATCAGCCCTAAAGGCATTCCGATCTGGCTGAAAAGCCCATGAGAGTATTTCAGGCATGGAAAGCCAAGACACTCTGGCAAAAAAAATAAAATAAAAAATAAAAATAAAAAACCCTAAATGAAAGATCTCTGTGAGTGAGATGCCAGTGAAAGAACAGGTCTTCAAAGAAGGAGGTACCTTTCTCTGAAGGGAGGAGAGAACCTCCACTTTGAATATGACCTTGTCTAAACAAGATAAGAGTCGGTGAACTCAAAAGGCTTCCATAGCCTTGGAAACTCATGACTGGTGCATAGGGAGATTACTGATGCCATAAACAGGAGTGTCAGTTTGTAAAGTCAACAACAGGAGTCACTGTGAACTTACTCCTCATGTAGGATCTTTGTCCTTAATGTGCTGTACATTGAGACTTAATGCTATAATGAGTACTCAAACAGTATATTTCGCTTTGTGTTTCTATGGGGGTGCAAACTGTTGAAATCTTTACTTAATGTATACTAAACTGATCTTCTGTAAAAAAAAAAAAAGAAGAAATTATCAATTCCCAACTTGACTCTCACTGGGATTAAACATGACAATAGGTCTGATCTGATTTCATCATCATTTAAAAAATCATCTATTATTTTTCACTTTATGTTTGTGTGGAAGCAAACTGTTGAAATCTTTACTTAATGTATGCTAAACTGATCTTCTGTATATAAAGAGAATCAAAAATGAATCCTCATGTGAATGGAAGGGGAGAGGGAGTGGGAAATGGAGTGATGCTGGTGGGAGAGACAATATGGTGGGGAAGCCATTGTAATCCATAAGCCGTACTTTGGAAATTTATATTCATTAAATAAAAGTTTAAAAAAAGCTAAAAAAAAAAGAATGTGAATTTGCCAAAGAAATCGGTGATGTGTACCAAAAGTCTTAGCATTACAGATTATATTTATTATATACTCTTGTCCCAAATAAGCACTTCCTAAAAAAATCTTTCTTTGGAAAAAATAGGTTTCAGAAGGGTCTATGGAAACTTTTTCTTAGGGAAACTTGAGGATAGAAAAGTAAATATCTAACAGTACAGTATTCATTAAATAGTATATGATAAATCCATATGAAGAAACATACTGTTTAGCAATAAAATATATTTACATTATTAAGCAAAAAAAAAATCCTCGCGGAGCAGGATGTATGATATATATCTATATATCCACTGTTTTTCTAAAACATGCTTATTTATTTTTTAAATATTGATTTATTTATTTGAAAAAGTTACACAGAGAGAGCAGAGGCAGAGAGAAAGGGGGAGAGAGAGAGAGAGAGAGAGGTCTTCCACCCACTGGTTCACTCCCCCAATTGGCCGCAATGGCCGGAGCTGCGCCAATCCCAAGCCAGGAGCCAGGAGCTTCATCTGGGTCTCCCACACGGGTGCAGCCCTTGGGCCATCTTCCACTGCTTTCCCAGGCCATAGCAGAGAGCTGGGTCGGAAGTGGAGCAGCCAGGTCTTGAACTGCTGGCCATATGGGATGCTAGCATTTCAGGCCAGAGCGTTAACCTGCTGCACCACAGCACCAGCCCCAAAAACATGTTTATACAGATATATTTCCTCAATCTTTGTGTTATGTGAGCGAAGCCATCTGTTTGACTCACATAAGCGTACCTTAAAAAGATTGTGGAAATGGAATTAAAAGTTAAATTTATTTTGGTTCAAAACATGTTGAAATTTATATATACATAGGTTATTTAAAAGTTCATGGAAAACATGTATTATGAGAAATACATATTTTTTTTTTAATTTTTTTTTAATTTTTTTTTTATTTTTATTTTTTTTTTTATTTTTGACAGGCAGAGTGGACAGTGAGAGAGAGACAGAGAGAGAAAGGTCTTCCTTTTGCCGTTGGTTCACCCTCCAATGGCCGCCGCTGCAGCCGGCGCACCGCGCTGATCCGATGGCAGGAGCCAGGAGCCAGGTGCTTTTTCCTGGTCTCCCATGGGGTGCAGGGCCCAAGCACCTGGGCCATCCTCCACTGCACTCCCTGGCCATAGCAGAGAGCTGGCCTGGAAGAGGGGCAACCGGGACAGAATCCGGCGCCCCGACCGGGACTAGAACCCAGTGTGCCGGCGCCGCAAGGTGGAGGATTAGCCTATTGAGCCACGGCGCCGGCCTGAGAAATACATATTTCAAATGTTATGCACCAACATAAACTTATCTTCTACTTCTATTTCCCATGAAATTTTGAATTCCATCAGAAAAACATGGTGTTCCTGGGAAATATCTGGCCATTATTTAATATACTGTAGAGATGCTAAATCTGCCTGAAGTTACTAAGAAAGAGTGTGGTCGTGATTAGACACCTTTTCATTTAACCTCTCTGCGTTGTGACCGATCGTCACATTTAAAGAAACTATTTCCAGGTGTTGTGCAATCTCTGATACCGAAATCAGAGCAGAGAGCGTCTTCTTGACGCGGCGGCTCACCAGCCGGAGCCCTAGGGCCAGTTGAAGGGGCTGCCCGCCAGCAGCGAGTCCCGGGTGAGCGTCCCGGTGGGCGGCTTGCCCACTAGGCGCAGCAAGTGGAGCTGCGCAATGAGGGGTGCCTGGAGCTAGCGCAGGGCTGGGCGCGCTGCGGCTGGGACGGGTACTGGGCGCGCAATACTCCATGAGAGCCACCTGCGCCTGCTCCTGCAGCCTTCCCGCACCCAGAAGCCGAGAGGGCCATGACCTTGAGGCAGTCGGACTCCACCCAGTTCCCCGGCAGGCGGCCCAGCTTGTCCACCTGCTCCTGGTCCAGGAAGGCCACGCGCGCTCGGCCGGCGCTGGCGCCCTGTGCAGGCAGGGGCAGCGCTAAGAGCAGCCGCGCCGCCAGCGCTCTCACCTGGTCCATGCCCAGCGCCGCTGCCGCCGCCCCCCGCACCTGCCGCGCCCGCAGCTGCACCAGGAACAAGCCTCTGTCCGCCTTCTCGCCAGCACCCAGCCAGGAGGGCTGCAGGAGGAGGCGGCCAGCGCTGCCGGGCAGCGATTGCGGGATGCGGCCGCGCTGCAGCGCTGCGGGGAGGCAGGAGGGAGAGAGAGAGAGAAGGGCAGGGAGAAGATGGCCAGGGCGAGGATCTCTCAGAGTCCCCCCCACCCCGGCTCCGGGAGAGCCCGGGTGGGGAGGGGGCCTGGGGTCTTCCCCAGGTGGGACTGGGAGCTGGGGCCTAGCCTGCAGCAAGCAGGTGAGGTGGGAGGAGGGAAACCGAGGCAGGGAGGACTGGCTGCCAGGCAGAGCAAATTAAGGAGCCTTAATGAGCCCGCCCACCTGGCCTGATGGAATCCATGAGCTCCAGCCTTGGGCCTTCCTCATGCAGGGCACATTACCAGCCCTGGAGGGGACTTGGGGCTGGAGGTGGGGCTGAGTTCTGGGGGGTGGGGGTTAGCTGTGCAGTAGGAGTGGCCAAATGGGGCCCAAAAGTGCTGCCCTGGTTATAAGCCCCGCCTGCACCACTCCTCCCCCCATCCTACCCCCAGGGCCTTTGCACCTGCTCACCCCCCCTTCTTCAAACACCCACCCCCAACTCTTCCTCCTCCAGCCCAGGCTGGGGCGTGGGGTTCAAATCCCACCCACAACTCCCTCTTTAACACCAACCCCCGAATTAACAAATCTGCTTTAGAGCAGCATTGGCCATGGAGGAAGGGCTACCCTGGTGGCAACTGAAGCCATGGGCTATTTACTGAGGGCCAACTGTATGCAGGGACCCTGGGGCACAACAGTGCACAAGACAAAGAGAGTCCCTGGAGAAGTCATTGGGTTCCAAAGCAAAGTAAGGGGTTGTGAGCCATGAGGGTGGGAAGCCGTGCATGGGGTGGGGGGTGCAGCACGTGGCTGTAGTCAGGCCCACCTGAGGGCCGGGCCAGCGGGATTTCAGATCAGCCACGTGAGAAGAGGGGGCACAGGTGAACCCCTCCAAGCTGAAGGGAGTGGCTTTTCCAAGGGGCTCTGAGCCAACTTTATCAGCTTCCCTCACAGACGCAGTGAGGGGAGAGGACTTCGAAAGAGCAAGAGACTGGAGTCAGACGCTGGGAAGAACCGGCAGACAGAAAGCAGGTATGGGGTGCGCATTTATCCTGAGGCTGAAACGCCCTCTCCACCACTACCCCGAGACCACTGCCGCCCCCCCCCCACCGTGTGGAGCCTGGAGAAACTGCAGGGCATCAGGGCATCAGCGTTTAGGGCCGTGCTGCTTGGACTGTGTCTGCCCTGGGCCAGGCCGGGGCTTCTGGGGAGGGAACAAGAGTGGGGTCCCCATGGGCTCGGGCTGCCCAGAATAGTGCCTTAAGCAAACAGAGGCAGGGGTGGGGGCAACGGAAACCAAATAAATGTGTGTATGTGCGTGTGTGTGCATGTATGTGTGTGTCCATGTATGTGTGTGTCCATGTATGTGTGTGTCTGTGTATGTGTGTGTGTATTTCTTCAGGACGCAGTGGCCTGGCCTGGGCAGGGGGACCAGGCCCTGGCCACAGCTGTAATTGGATTCCTGCACCAGTACAGGGTGCAATGGCCCTGGTCTTGTGGTTAGCAGGTGCCAAGCCCGGGCCCCACCGGCGAACTGCAGGGAGGATGGGGGCCGCTCACCCTCCTTCCGCAGGCAGCGGGGCTGGGGTGCCATTCACCCACCTACCGCACGCCCCCCCCAGGCTGCAGCGTGGCTGGGGGCCACTCACCCTCCTTCTGCACAACCCCCCCTGGAAGCATTTCTTGAGCCGGCAGGACTGGCACTGGTCACGCTGATGTTGGTCCATCTGACAGTCCCAATTGGACCTGCAGGTTTAGCAGTGTTAGGAGCCGATTGTCTAATGAATATACAGGTGTGTGTTTTTAAAGCCTGATAATTTTAGACATAACTTTCTCCACGTTTTATATTTCTATATTTTAGTTTTCATGTATCCATTTGAAAGGCAGAGAGTAATTCTGTGTGTGTGTGGCAGGAACCCTATTCCTTGAGCCTTCCTGTGCTGCCTCCCAGCGTCTGCATTAACAGGAAGTTGAAGACAGAAATGGAATCAACACTCAGTCGCCCCCATTCCACTGTAGCAAGGTTGTCTCAAGGGGATTCTTAACCACTTGGCCAAATGCTCCCTCCTGCTTACTACTTTTTAAACACCACTCTCTTACATTACATAGGCCCAGGATCACAAAAATTACCAATTCCAATGTTGGCAAAGCCAATGAAAATGGAGCTCTTACAAAGTAAATGAAAGCCTAACGAATTATTTAATTAGAAGTATTAGCTTGAATAAAATAATACCTTGAGTTTCATGTTTCATCAGGTTAGATAAGTGATGGATTTTCAATATCAATATACACTGAACATAAAAAAGATGTACAAATATTTTCAACCATCAGTATTACACATTTGTAAAAGCAGTGGATGCTTGAATAGTTCTACAAAAATGTGTTCCAAAATCATGTGATTAGTCTTTAAATAAAGGAAATGAATGTTTATCTCAATGAACCATTTCCAAAAGGGCAGAAATACAAAATAAAGACCCTATTCATTAAATAAAACTTAATAAAAAGCAATTGGTATGTGATAAATGATTCTGGTATTATAGATGAGCATTGTGCTGTCATAATAAATTGTGATATCATAGTCCTACCATTGTGCCATCATAACCCATCATCATACTGTCATAAAACACACTATGATATCATAATAAATTTTCAAATGATGAACCACTATTCTGATAACATAAGAATTCCCTTTTGCCAATATAATCAATTCTGATGTAAAAGCCTGCTGTTGCTGTAATAAAGTACCATGATGCAATCAGCCAGAGCATTATGACATCAGAATTAATTTTGATGCTGTTAATCACAATTGTTATCATAAGAAATTTTCATGTTATAATCAATTGCTATGTGGTAAACCTTGATTCTGATATAAAATACCTGTGGGGAGCAACTGGGACTAGACTAAGTTACTGAAATTAAGACTTATTCTATGCATCTGCTCTCCCACAATATGGCGCTGAGAAGGGAGTAAACAACTTTTACACAGCTGCCTCCAGTTTGACCAGTAACCTGCAGGAGCTGATCCTGCTCCTGATTGGAGGAGAGCAGCGTACTCGGCGTGTGGGTAGCAGAGTTGGGATTGGTGGAAGAGGACTATAAAGGAGAGACAACATGCACCAGGAACATCTAAGGGGAACATCCGGATAACATCTGAGCAGCCCCCGAGAGAGCCGGCCGGCGGTGTGCTGCTCCCCCGCGGAAGTGGGGAAAGTGGCAGGGGGCACCGCCCTTCCACGGAGGTGGAAGGACCGCAGCCAACCTGGGAAGAACCAGCAGCAAACCCGGGAAGGGCCGAGCAGACAAAAGAACAACGCAGGGTCTAGTGTCGTTCCTCCATGAAGAGGGGGAGCGACAATACCATTGTGATGTCAATTGCTATGTCATTAACCTACCATTGTGCCATCATAAAAATTGTGATGTTATAAACCAATCATCTTGCTACATCTACCAATTTTGATGTCATAAACCACTGTTGTATTTTCATTTAACACATTGGAAGATTATAATGTTTGTTATGTTAAACCTCATTTCTGTTATCATGATCCTGTCATTGATATCATAATCAATTGTGTTATCATAATGAAAACAATATGCCATCATAAGAAATTGTGATGTCATAGATCAACATTATATTTTCATAATAATATTGTAGTATAATCAAATGGTCTGAGTAAACAACCATTCTGATATCATAAACCTACATTTGTGATATCATCAAAAGTGATATAATCTTTTCTGCCTTCATACCAATTTTGATGTCATGTACCACCTTTATTGTCATAAAACATCATGATATAATCTATTGGTTTGTGATAAGCTATCATTCTGATACCATAATTTTACATTTGTGATTGTGATGTCAACAAATCTGTTGTCATATCTCATATATTGTGATGTCATAATTCATGAATTCATAAATCTACTACTGTGATATGATTCTGATATGGTTGTGATGTCATAATAAATTTTGATATTATAAACTTACCATTTTGGTGTCCTAAATGATTGGGATTCGATAATCCACATTGTGAAATCATAGTTAATTTTGATGTAATAATTGATTGGTTTCTGATAAACATTCATTACTGATATCATAAACCTTCCATTGTGAAGTCCTAATCATTTGTGATGTCATAATCCAAATTTTATGACATCATAATGAGTTTTGAAATCATAAATTGCCATTGTATTATCAAAAACATTATGCTAAACTGATCTTCTGTATATAAAGAGAATCAAAAATGAATCTTGATGTGATTGGAAGGGGAGAGGGAGTGGGAAAGGGGAGGGTTGCAGGTGGGAGGCACCTTATGGGTGGGGAAGCCATTGTAACATTTTAATCCATAAGCTGTACTTTGGAAATTTATATTCATTAAATAAAAGTTTAAAAAAATGTTTCTGATGCCATAATTAGTTGTGATGTCATAAACATTATACCATATAATCAATTTGGATGTAATAAACCCCTTTATATTGCCATAATAATATAGTATCATACATTCTGGTATCAAAAACATACCCTTAATATGTCGTCATAACATTGTTTTGTCATAATCAATTTTGATGTAATAAAGCTACCATTTTTCTTTCATAAATTTTTTGTTAAATCATCACACATTGTATCATAATAAAATTTGATGTCACAAATACCCTTGCTTTGTCAAAAAAATGTAATGTTGAAATAAAATGTTAAGTGATAAAACACCATTCTGGGGGCCAGCGCTATGACACAGTATGTTAATCATCTTCCTGTGGTGCTGGCATCCCATATGGGTGCCCATTGGAATCCTGGCTGCTCCTCTTCCAATCCAGCTCTCTGCTATGGCCTGGGAAGGCAGTGGAAGATGGCTCAAGTCCTTGGGTCCCTGCACCCACATGGGAGACTGGAAGAAGCTCCTGGCTTCTGGCTTCAGATCGGCTGGAGTTGCAGTCATTTGGGGAGTGAACCAGTGGATGGAAGACCTTTCTCTCTGTCTCTCCCTCTCACTATCTGTAACTCTACCTCTCAAATAATTAAAATCTTTAAAAAAGCCCACCATTCTTCTATCGTAAAACTGTCTTTGTGAATCAGTTGTGATTTTATAAACAGTGTTCCATAATAACTAATTTTGATGGCATATACTTTTTTTGCATTATCATAGAAAAAATTGTGGAGGCAGGCATTGTAGCATAATGGATTAAATTGCCATGTGGCAAGACAACATTTCATATGGGCACTGGTTCAAATCCTGGCTGCCCCAGTTCCAATCTGTCTCCCTGCTAATGAGCTTGGGAAGGCAGCAGAGGACAGTCCAAGTCCTCAGTCCCTGTTCCCATGTGAGAGACCTGGATAAATCTCCTGGCTCCTGTATTTGAACTGGTACAGCTTTGGCCATTTTAGCCACTTGGGGAAATGAATATCCTTCTCTACTTCTGCCTTTCAAAAAATTAAATATTTTTTAAAATTGTGATATCAGTCTATTCGTTTGGATAAGCCACCCTTCTAATATCATAAACCTACCTTTTTGTTGCCATATTCAAATTGTGATGACATAAAGCTACCTCATTGTGGGGAGCATCTCAGACTAGACTAAGTTACTGGAATTAAGACTTATTCTATGCATCTGCTCTCCCAAAATATGGCGCTGAGAAGGGAGTAACAACTTCTACGCAGCTGCCTCTCGCCAATTTGATTGACTGAGCTGCAGGAGCTGATCTTGCTCCTGATTGGAGGAGAGCAGCGTACTCGGCATGTGGGTAGCAGAGTTGGGATTGGTGGAAGAGGACTATAAAGGAGGAGAGAGACAACATGCACCAGGAACATCTAAGAGGAACATCTAGCTGAAGGAACACCTGTGCAGCCCCCAAGAGAGCCGGCTGGCGGTACGCTGCTCCCCCGCGGAAGTGGGGAAAGTGGCTAGGGGGAACCACCCTTCCACGGAGGTGGAAGGGATGGTAGCCAACCCGGGAAGAACCAGCAGCAAACCCGGGGAGGGCCGAGCAGACGAAAGAACAGCGCAGGGTCCTGTGTCGTTCCTCCACGAAGGGGGGAGCGACACCTCATGCCATCATAATCAATTTTGATGTCATAAATGACCATTATATTGTCATAAAACACTGTAATGTGATTCTTCCAACCTTACCCTCCCTCACACCCACATTCCCACACTTCTTCCTCCTCTCTCTCCTATTCTTATTCTTATTTTTTACAAAGATCTATTTTCAATTAACTTTGTTTTTTAAAAATTATATTTATTTGAGAGATAGAGTTACAAACAGTTTGTGCGAGAAACAGAGAGAAAGGTCTTCTGTCCACTGGTTCACTCCCCAAATGGCTGCAATGATCAGAGCTGGACCAATCCGAAGCACCAGGCCATAGCCATAGCAGAGACACTGGATTGGAAAAAGGAGCAGCTGGGACTAGAACTGGTGCCCATAGGGGATGCTGGTGCTGCAGGTGGAGGATTAGCATACTGCACCAAAGCACCAGCCCCTCAACTTTATACTCATAAGATTAACCCTACAATATATGAGTTCTACAAATAGTATGAAAAAATTATCCCTTAACAATTGTGACAAGAGCTGTTTAAAACCATTGCATCTAAAAGTGGCAACTTCACTTCTATAGATTACCTTTCAGGTACTCTATTAGTTTCCACAGATCAGGGAGAAAATATGGTATTTGTCCTCTTGTGGCTGGCTTATTTCATTAAGTATAATGGTTTCCAGTTTCATCCATTTTGTTGCATTATTTTAAATCACTGTGTAGTATTCCATAGTGTATATAAAAAATAATTTATCTAGTCTTTAGTTGATGGACACCTGTGTTGATTCCATATCTTAGCTATTATGAACTGAGCTACAATGACCAAAAACTGCCATCACAATCAATGTGGTTGTCATAAACCATGATAGTCTGTGTAGCCATAATCAGTTGTTATGTGATAAAACAACATTATCATATCATAAATCATTGTGCCATCTTTGTCAATTGTGCTGCCATAAAAATAATATCATGCCCTATTGTGCCATCACAATATGTTGTGATGTCAAAAACCAAGGAACCATCGTGAAATCATCAATATTGATATCATTAAACACCATTGGATTATAATAAAAATTTTGATGTGAAAATCATTTTGTGATAAACCACCATTCTGATGACATAAAACTACCTCTATGATGTCATAATGTATTGTGTTGTTATAAAAACCATTTTGGCATCATAATCAATTTTGATACCATAACCATCATTGCAATACCAAAGTCAGTTGTGGTGCCATAATACCATTGTGATGTCCTATTCAATTGTGATGTCATAGTACATTGTTGTCATAAACTAATGTTGAGATGCCACAAATTATCATTGTCATAAAACAACCATTGTAATATCTTAATCAAATTTGAAGTAAAAAATGTTGACATAATCAATTTTGATGTATTAACCATCATTGTGATATTTTAGCCAATTGTGATGATAGAAAACCATTGTGATACCATAATCAATGTGAAGTCATAAATTTTTGATGTCATAAACTAATATTTAGATGCAATATGCAAAACTTTGTCATATAATAAACTGTTTATTGTGAACACACAGAAGAACTGACATCATAAACTTATCATTGACATAAACTGAGCACTGTGATGACCTAAACCTTAAACGACACTACACCCCAAATGGATCTAACAGATATCTACAGAGCTTTTCATCCTACACTTAAAGAATTTACATTCTTCTCAGCAGTACATGGAACCTTCTCTAGGATTGATCACATACTAGGCCATAGAGCAAGTCTCAGCAAATTCAAAAGAATTAGAATCATACCATGCAGCTTCTCAGACCATAGGGGAATGAAGTTGGAAATTAGCAACTCAGGAATCCCTAGGGCATATGCAAATACATGAAGATTTAACAACATGCTCCTGAATGAACAATGGGTCATAGAAGAAATCAAAAGAGAAATCAAAAACTTTTTGGAAGTAAATGAGGATAACAGCACAACATACCAACTTATGGGATACAGCAAAAGCAGTGTTAAGAGGAAAGTTTATAGCAATAGGTGCCTACATCAAGAAATTGGACAGGCACCAAATAAACAAGCTTTCAATGGATCTCAAGGATCTAGAAAAACTGCAGCAAACCAGACCAAAATCTAGTAGGAGAAGAGAAATAATTAAAATCAGAGAAGAAAGCAACAGGATTGAATCCAAAAACACATTACAAAAATACGCCAAATGAGGAGTTGGTTTTTTGAAAAAATAAACAAAATTGACACCACATTGGCCCAACTAACTAAAAAAAGAAAAGACCCAAATCAATAAAATCAGAGATGAAAAAGGAAATGTAAAAACAGACACCACAGGAATAAAAAGAATCATCAGAAATTACTACAAGGACTTGTATGCCAGCAAACAGGGAAATCTATCAGAAATGGATAGATTCCTGGACACACGCAACCTTCCTAAATTGAACCAGGAAGACATAGAAAACCTAAATAGACCCATAACTGAGACAGAAATTGAAACAGTAATAAAGGCCCTCCCAACAAAGAAAAGCCCAGGACCAGATGGATTCACTGCTGAATTCTACCAGACATTTAAAGAAGAACTAACTCCAATTCTTCTCAAACTATTCAGAACAATTGAAAAAAGAGGGAATCCTCTCAAATTCCTTCTATGAAGCCAGCATCACCTTAATTCCTAAGCCAAAAAAAGATGCAGCATTGAAAGAGAATTACAGACCAATATCCCTGATGAACATAGATGCAAAAATCCTCAAAAAAAATTCTGGCCAAGAGAATGCAACAGCACATCAGAAAGATCATCCAACCAGGCCAAGTGGGATTTATCCCTGGTATGCAGGGATGGTTCAATGTTCACATTAACAGACTGAAGAAGAAAAACCATATGATTATCTCAATAGATGCCGAGAAAGCATTTGATAAAATACAACACCCGTTCATGATGAAAACTCTAAGCAAACAGGGTATGGAAGGAACATTCCTCAATACAATCAAAGCAATCTATGAAAAACCCACAGCCAACATCCTATTGAATGGGGAAAAGTTGGAAGCATTTCCACTGAGATCTGGTACCAGACAGGGATGCCCACTCTCACCACTGCTATTCAATATAGTTCTAGAAGTTTTAGCCAGAGGTATTAGGCAAGAAAAAGAAATTAAAGGAATACAAATTGGAAAGGAAGAACTCAAACTATCCCTCTTTGCAGATAATATGATTCTTTATTTAGGGAATCCAAAGAACTCTAGTAAGAGACTATTAGAACTCATAGAAGAGTTTGGCAAACTAGCAGGGTATAAAATCAATGCACAAAAATCAACAGCCTTTGTATACACAGACAATGCCATGGCTGAGAAAGAACAGCAAATATCAATCCCATTCACAATAGCTACAAAAACAATCAAATACCTTGGAATAAACTTAACCAAGGACGTAAAAGAACTCTACGATGAAAATTACAAAACCTTAAAGAAAGAAATAGAAGAGGATACCAAGAAATGGAAAAACCTTCCATGCTCATGGATTGGAAGAATCAATATCATCAAAATGTCCATTCTCCTAAAAGCAATTTATAGATTCAATATGATACCAATCAAAATACCAAAGACATTCTTCTCAGATCTAGAAAAAATGCTGGTGAAATTCATATGGAGTCACAGGAGACCTAGAATAGATAAAGCAATCTTGTACAACAAAAACAAAGCCAGAGGCATCACAATACCAGATTTCAGGACATACTACAGGGCAGTTGTAATCAAAACAGCATGGTACTGGTACAGAAACAGATGGATAGACCAATGGAACAGAATTGAAACACCAGAAATCAATCCAAACATCTACAGCCAACTTATTTTTGATCAAGGATCCAAAACCAATCCCTGGAGTAAGGACAGTCTATTCAATAAATAGTGCTGGAAAAATTGGATTTCCACGTACAGAACCATGAAGCAAGACCCCTACCTTTCACCTTACACAAAAATTCACTCAACATGGATTAAAGACTTAAATCTACGACCCGACACCATCAAATTATTAGAGAGCATTGGAGAAACTCTGCAAGATATAAGTACTGGCAAAGCCATCTTTGAAAAGACCCCAGAAGCACAGGCAGTCAAAGCCAAAATCAACTATTGGGATTGCATCAAATTGAGAAGTTTCTGTACTTCAAAAGAAACAGTCAGGAAACTGAAGAGGCAACCGACAGAATGGGGAAAAATATTCACAAACTATGCAATAGATAAAGGGTTGATAACCAGAATCTACAAAGAAATCAAGAAACTCCACAACATCAAAACAAACAACCCACTTAAGAGATGGGCCAAGGACCTCAATAGACATTTTTCAAAAGAGGAAATCCAAATGGCCAACAGACACATGAAAAAATGTTCAAGATCTCTAACAATTAGGGAAATGCAAATCAAAATCACAATGAGGTTTCACCTCACCCCGGTTAGAATGGCTCACATTCAGAAATCTACCAACCATAGATGCTAGAGGGGATGTGGGGAAAAAGGGACACTAACACACTGTTGGTGGGAATGCAAACTGGTTAAGCCACTATGGAAGTCAGTCTGGAGATTCCTCAGAAACCTGAATATAACCCTACCGTTCGACCCAGCCATCCCACTCCTTGGAATTTACCCAAAGGAATTTAAATTGGCAAACAAAAAAGCGGTCTGCACCCTAATGTTTATTGCAGCACAATTCACAATAGGCAAGACCTGGAACCAACCCAAATGCCCATCAAGAGTAGAATGGATAAAGAAATTATGGGACATGTACCCTATAGAATACTATACAGCAGTCAAAAACAATGAAACCCGGTCATTTGCAACAAGATGGAGGAATCTGGAAAACAATATGCTGAGTGAATTAAGCCAGTCCCAAAGGGACAAATATCATATGTTCTCTCTGATCGGCGACAACTAAGTGAGCACCAAAGGGGAAACATGTTGAAGTGAAATGGACACTATGAGAAACAATGACTTGATCAGCTCTTGTACTGACTGTTGATGTACAATGTAATACTATATCCATTTTAGTATTTTCTCTTTGATTTGTTCTAGTACTATTGGTTGAACTCCATAATTAACACACAATTATTCTTAGGTGGTTAAATTTTAACTGAAAAGTGATCCCTTGTCTAAACAAGATAAGAATCGGAGAACTCAGAGGGCTTCCATAGCCTTGGAAACTCATGACTGGAGCATAGGGAGATTACTGATGCCATAGACAGGAGTGTCAATTGGTAAAGTCAACAACAGGAGTAACGGTGCACTTACTCCTCATGTAGGATCTCTGTCCTTAATGTGCTGTGTATTGAGATGTAATGCTATAACAAGTACCCAAACAATATATTTCACTTTGTGTTTCTATGGGTGTGCAAACCGTTGAAATCTTTACTTAATGTATACTAAACTGATCCTCTGTTAAAAAAAAAAAAAAACAGAAATTATCAACTCCCAACTTGACTCTCACTGGGATTAAACATGACAATAGGTCTGATCTGATTTCATCATCATTTAAAAAACATCATCTATTATTTTTCACTTTATGTTTCTGTGTGGGAGCAAACTGCTGAAATCCTTACTTAATGTATACTAAGCTGATCTTCTGTATATTAAGATAATCAAAAATGAATCTTGATGTGAATGGAAGGGGAGAGGGAGTGGGAAAGGGGAGGGTAGTGGGTGGGACGGTATGTGGGGGAAGCCATTGTAATTCATAAATCGTACTTTGGAAATTTATATTCATAAAATAAAAGTTAAAAAAAGAAAGAAAAAGAAAAGTGATCCCTGTTAAATGTAAGAGTGGAAATAAGAGAGGGAGGAGATGTACAATTTGGGACTGCTCAATCGGACTTGCCCCAAAGGGTGGAGTTAGAATCATGTCAGGGGATTCCAACACAATCCCATCAAGGTGGCATGTACCAATGCCATCTCACTAGTCCAAGTAATCAATTTCAGTTCACTATTGATCACACTAATAGGTCTAAGAGTCAAAGGGATCATACAAACAAGTCTAGTGTCTGCTAATACTAGCTGATAGAATCAAAAAGGGAGAGAACGATCCATCATGGGAAGCAGGATACACAGTAGACTCATAGAATGGCAGATGTCCTAAATAGCACTCTGGCCTCAGAATCAGCACTTAAGGCATGTGGATCTGGCTGAAGAGCCCATGAGAGTATTTTAGGCATGGAAAGTCAAGACAACCTGGAAAAAAAAGAAGACCTAAATGGAAGATCTCTGCAAGTGAGATCTCAGTGGAAAGAACAGAGCCATCAAAGAAGTAGGTACCTTTCTCTGAAGGGAGGAGAGAACTTCCACTTTGACTATGACCCTGTCAGAATAAGATTGAAGTCAGCGAACTCAAAAGGCTTCCATAGCCTTGGCAACTCATGACTAGAGCCTAGGGAGATTACTGACGCCAGAAACAAGAATGTCAAATTGTTAAGTCAACAACAGGAGTCACTGTGTACTTACTTTTCATGTGGGATCTGTCCTTAATGTGTTGTCCAATGTGAATTAATGCTATAACTAGTACTGAAACAGTATTTTACACTTTGTGTTTCTGTGTGGGTGCAAACTGATGAAATCTTTACTTAATATATACTGAATTGATCTTCTGTATATAAAGAGAATTGAAAATGAATCTTGATGTGAATGGAATGGGAGAAGTGGGAGATGGGAGGGGTGTGAGTGGGAGGGAAATTATTGGGGGAAGGCATTGTAATCCATTAACTGTACTTTGAAAATTTATATTTACTAAATAAAAAAGAAAAAAAAAACAAAAAATATATATACTGAATTGATCTTCTGTATATAAAGATAATTGAAAATGAATCTTGATGGGAATGGAATGGGAGAGGGAGTGGGAGATGGGAGGGGTGTGAGTGGGAGGGAAATTATGGGGGGAAGCCATTGTAATCCATTAACTGTACTTTGAAAATTTATATTTACTAAATAAAAAATAAAAAAGAGGGTAAAAAAGACTCCAGAAAACAGTTATGCTCCACTTCAGAAAATGAATAAGAGTTATTACAAGAAGAAAGGGGTGTGTGTTCTTCTAAAGGAAACAGAATGGGCAAAAGCTCTGAGGTAGAAGAGTGCATGGCAAATCCATGGTATCATCCTATCAGATATTGCCAGCCAGACTCTAGAGGTTGTTAGGATTCAAATTCTACCTCTACTGGCTGATGCTGTGGCTCAATTGGCTAATCCTCTGCCTGAGGTGCTGGCACCCCAGGTTCTAGTCCCAGTTGTGGTGCCAGATACTAGCCCCGGTTGCTCCTCTTCCAGTCCAGCTCTCTGCTGTGGCCTGGGAGGGCATTGGAGGATGGCCCAAGTGCTTGGGTCCCTGCAACTGCATGGGAGACTGGGAGGAAGCACCCAGCTCCTGGCTTTGGATCAGCACAGGACCAGCCATAGTGGCCATTAGGGGAGTAAACCAACAGAAGGCAGACCTTTCTCTTTGTCTCTCTCTCTCACTGCCTAACACTGCCTGTCAAAAAAAAAATCAGATTGTACCTCTACCAACTACAATTTGTGTTACTTTAGGCAAAATATAAAACCATGATAAGTGCCCTTCTAATGTAAAATGAAGATGATTATTTTACTTCATAGGCAGGTTGGATCAAGCAAATTAACATATAGACAGCACATATCTAGTAGTAGTGTTAGGATTATTGTCAGATATTATTTATATATATTATATAATATGATTTGATATTTTATACTACTTGTCTAGATAGAATTAAAACACTGATTATTCTTTCTTCTGTTAAAGGTAAAAATACTGTGCATAATTTGTTTTAATTTTTAGATTGAAATTAAAATTTGTGTATATCACATGCATAAAATAATCATACATTCTAACAATACTGTTCAATGACTTTTGGTAAATGTATACTGTTGCTCCCCCTCTTCGCGGAGGAACAACACAGGACCCTGCGCTGTTCTTTTGTCTGCTCGGCCCTCCCCGGGTTTGCTGCTGGTTTTTCCCGGGTTGGCTACCGTCCCTTCCACCTCTGTGGAAGGGCGGTTCCCCCTGCCACTTTCCCCACTTCCGCGCGGGAGCGGAACACCACCGGCTGGCTCTCTCGGGGGCTGCTCAGGTGTTCCTCTTAGATGTTCCTGGTGCATGTTGTCTCTCACCTCCTTTATAGTCCTCTTCCACCAATCCCAACTCTGCTACCCACATGCCGAGTATGCTGCTCTCCTCCAATCAGGAGCAGGTCCTGCTGTTTATTGGTTGAACTGGAGGCAACTGTGTAGAAGCTATTTCCTCCTCTCCCAGCGCCATATTGTGGGAGAGCAGATGCATAGAATAAGTCTTAATTCGAGTAACAGTCTAGTCTGAGTTGCTCCCCACAGTATACCGGTGGGAAACCATCACCACAATCCAGCTTTAGGGAAGTCCCATCACTCCAAAAGTTCTTACAAGCATTTTTGAAGTCTTTCTCCAATTATACCAGTTTTACCCAGCAGACCCATGTAAGTCATAAACTGCTATCTCTCCATATATATTTGCCTCTTCTGTATAAATGGAATTATAGACTATGCAAAAAAAAAAGACTTTGGTAGAATGAGGTGTGTGGTTGAAGAAAGGTTGGAAGGGCAGTGGTTTTATGCTGTGCAGTGCTCCAATGAAGAGCAAAATCAGTAGAATTTCAATTTATTCTTTCCTCCATTTTGGAATCTCCCAAACCCACAGTCAATAAAACCATGAGATTGCAACCATTCTATTATTTTCACAGCAACATGTTGTAAGCAATGACCAGAATCACAAAACCATCTTTGAGAATTGTGGTGTTTACTTTGAAATATGAAAGGAAAATATTCCATAATGCAGTTCCAAGGATGCAAAATAACAGTTAATGTCAATTAACTGACATGAAAGATCTAGAACATATTTTAAGTACAAAAGCCATCATACATTTTAAATAGATATCTATTATGCTCCTTGCTTCATTCAATAATCCTATAAACTCCTAAAGTACAGGACTGAATTCATAGACTACACTTGTTACACTACAGGCATGGATAGACACACATATTTTCAATAAATTCTTTCTGAGTTTATGAGTGAACTTTACAAAGAAGCTAAGAAAACACAGTTTTCTGATTATATCAAGCATTGAGAAATCTGATTGGGATGATTTGAGTGATGCACCTGGCCTTACATGTCAGTATTACTCTTTCTTGAGAGGTATAGAAATTTTCCATAGCAGCTCTCTAATGAAAATTGCAAGTGAGGTGGAATCCAGTGTTAATTCTAAGAAACAGTAAAACAGCTTTGTAGGATCAACATTAGAATGGAGTCCTATTGCCACAACATGTGTGTCACATTATATTGTGATTGCCAAGAAAAACATAGAGAGTATACTCATTCTAAAACTAGTAAGAAAACATGTAAATGAGCTATTTAGCCAGCATACTTTCCAATAATTCATTTTGCAAAAGTTTCTCCATTCCTTCTGGTTCCCCTCTGCCTCTGGGTTTATGTTGCCCCATATTCAGTCCATCCCTATTTGCTTTACATGTGAAAATAGAATGAGGATCTTTCTAATGTAATTGGACCTAGATATTTACATATTAAAATATATTATTCATTAAACACTTACTGTTTACCTATTTTAAAATCACCATTTGAGATGTGTAGGATAGATGAATAAAACTGATACAAATCAGTGGCTTTCTAAACCTTACATTGTATGAGAACCACAGTTTGTCAGACACTGAATTGTATGAGAACCACAGTTTGTCAGACACTGAACCATTTTGTTTTTATTTATTTAAAAGGCAAAGTAAAAGATAAAGAAGGAGGTAAAGAGAGAAGGGGGAGAGTGTGATGAGGGAGAATAGAGGGAGAAAGCATCCAACCACTGGATCAATCATCAAGTGCCCATCTTTAAGACTGAATCAGTCCAAAGTCAAGAGCCAGGAACTCCATCCAAACCTCCCAGAGGTGTGGCAGGACACAAGCCCTTGCACCATCCTCTACTGCTTTCCCAAGTACATCAATAGCTAGCTGAATGGTGGTTGCTAGCATTCAAAGCATCAGCCCAATATGAGATGTGAGCATTCCAAGCTGTGGCTTAACATGCTGAGATGCAATGCCTACCACACACTGAATTATTTTACACAAGTTACACATCCCTCACAACAAGGAGGCAGATGCCTTTATTATCCACACTTTATAAGAAGTTGTAATAAATGTTTAAATGCATGGCTACATGTCCAGTTTTACACACACAGGAATGATTCCAATCCATGCATCTAACTCCAAAGCATACAGACTTAATCATGACAAAACCCCACACTTTATGAAATGCTGGTAGCACACAAATATGTAGAAAGAGAGGCATACTATACAATTATTCCCTAGCATGCTAATTTGTAATTGTCCCAATTATGTTTACTTCCCACAAGAAAGGATGCTTTATGAGCCAAGCAGGCCTTAGAATACAGGAGTTAAGGGAACACCTTACTGTTTGTTGTCCAGCTACTTGGCCTCTTTTGGCCTCAGTTTCCTTATGGATAAAAAAACCCACAATGTCCAACTCACAGAGTAGCAGAGAGAATGAAAAACAAATGTGTGCATAATGCTTGGCTCACAAGAAGCACAATAAATTGCTGCTGCTATCAGTATTCCTAGACACAGCACTGGCTCCCACAGCATGAAGCCAAAGCTGGGTATTCAGTAAATCACTGAAAAAATATAGCTTTTTGGGTATTTCTCATATCTTCCAGGTTCCTTGGATATTTCTACTCACTCAACAAACATTTGAGCAGCTTCTATTCCATGTTAGGCTGTTCAAGGGGTTAAACCAAACAGAAAAGTTGTCCACTACTCACTACATAATGCTATGGTTGTCACCCCTAACTTTCCTTCCTTCCTAATACAAAATTATAAGGCAGGCACTCTCTCTAGACAAATTTACCAACATATTAAACATCTAACCCTAATGTCACTAGAATTATTTTATCACGTTCTTGCAAATCAATGCAGTCCGAAAATGATTTCTTTTTTTAACCTGTAAAAATAGGCTGGTTGGAATTATTATTGTGAGGCAGGATGTTAAGCTTCCACCTGCAATAAGTTACAAATACAAATTTCAAAACACATGCTTCCATTATGTGGTGATTAACTGAGGCAAATTCTACTATGGCCTTGCTTGAGTGTTGATGGTGCAGAGGTAATTGAGGAAATGCACAGGCTCTTCATCAGCATACCCCATCTGTACAAAGCATTAGGCATGGTGGAGAAGAGATATTCCAGACTGTCCATGCCAACCAAGGATGAGAAATGGTAAATGAGAAGTGGGGAGAAACAATACCAGGGTTCATGGTAAAAGGAAGAGTCCCGCCTTAATATGTTGACCATGCAGGTATACTAAGGACTTGTCCTCCTTTTCGCCAATGACCCAGCAGGCTGGTTCACCACACTGATGAAGTAATACCTGATTCAGTGCCCACAGGTCACAATTATCTAGGCTATGAGCCCAGTAAACAGATGAGTGTCACCCACAGAGGTGCCGGTGGGGTGTATGAACTACTGTGCCAAGGGACCTACTATGGAGACTATCTGGGGGGATGAGCCACATCAGTGCTGAGGAGTGTCTGAAGCAACACATGAAGTTTATCTGAAATGAGACAACTTGGGATCCCCCTTCAACACAGCATCTAATAGTGACCACTTTGATGTGGATGGCCAGATGTGGTATCAGCTTGTGGAAAGTGGATGAAGAGCTGTCAGGCAGAACAGCACCTGATGGCACACCTTTAGCTTCATAGTTCTGAGTGACAAGCACAGCAGGAAGCTGCTGCTGTGAACTCTCCATTGCGTGGATGTACTTGGGTATTTTCTAGAGTGTTGAGGGTCTGCACAGCTTAAATTCAGGGGCTATGACCATCAGGGCCAGGAGAGTTGGTTTGGACTGTTGTAGGGCTCCTCTTAAAATAACAGAGGGGTGAGCCTTGGGGAACAGCATGTAAGATGGCTCTTTCGAGACCCACATCCTATATTAGAGTAGGTTTGAGTCCCACTCCACTTCCAATCCAGCTTCCTACTAAAGTGCACCCTAGGAGGCAGCATATAATAGCTCAGATACTTGGGTCTGTGCCACCCACACTGAGTTCTGGGATTTTCACTTCATAAAACCTGATGTTTTCACATCACAACCTGGCTGAATTCCAGCTATTGTGAATATCTGGAGAGAACAGTGGATGAGAGATCGCTGTGCCTTTAATGTGAATAAAATTAATTTTCAAAATTTAAATAAACCTCCTGCATCCATGTGGTCAGACTGGGACTATCCCAGTTGGGCCCCTTCCCTCTTGGGATGGCAGCTGCATAGACTAATTGAAAAAATGCCTGAATACCTCAGTGGCCTCCTTTTCTCAGTTGTGCATCATTGTTTGACATACAAAGTTCATGATGGAGTGTTATTTTCCAGATCACCAACACACATTGCAGCAAAGGAACACCTTATGTTCATCCACTCTGCATGGAGGACCCCATCAGCTCTGCTTCCCAGATTATATGAGTCTCTCATGTGGGTTACAGGGACCCACATACTTCAGCCATCACTCCCTCCAAAAGTGCATATTAGCATAAAGCTGGAATTGAGAGTTGTGACTGTAACCTAGGCATGCCAATATAGGATGTGGACATACTAAGCAGGGTTGTAACACATGCCAAATGTCAATCCCTCAGGGAATTTTTGAAGTGCCTCTGTATATCCAAGGCTTTCAGAGAAAGGAGACAGAGCCTTCTGGGCCCTGCCCCTTTACTACATAGTTTCTGCTTCTCCCCAACATTGCACACTGCTTCATGTGTCTCTCTCTGTGCATGCTCACTTCTGAGGTCTCTTCAGGCAGACAGGGAAGAGCAGCAGAGCACAGAAGAGTGGGTCTGGGAGACAAGGCAGATTAGGGAAAAACTGGACTGTGACAGTTTCTGCCTGGATCCTGCCACTTAGTGTTTAGTGACCACATCTGAAGCAGAGGAAAATTGGACATCTGCATGCCAAAAACTGAAATATAATATCTTTATATTACCCAGGCATGAAAGTCAAATCAAAATGAATTGAAGGCTTACATAAAAGGTCTGAGAATATAAAACCCCTTACAAATGGAAGCAAATTCATTGATATTAGTCTCAACAATGATTGTTTGATATGACACTAAACGCATAGGTGACAAAAGCAAAGACTGAAAAAAATCTAAGAAATATTCTGCATGTGATAGGAAAAACAGAACAGATAAAGCAAGAAATGAAGAAAACATTGGACAACCTGAGTTTGAACACAAACAAAAACAAATATTGTAATAAAAATTGCACAAAGGATTGATCAGTTTTCCATTGAATATATACAAGTAGCCAACAGGTAACTTAAAAGGGATTCAGAAACAGCTAATTAAGACTACAATGCTAATTAAGACCACAGTGATTATCATTTCATATATGTTAAAATAATTATGCAAAAGTAAAATGATAACATTGTCCCAGGGTGGAAAAAAGGAATATAAAAATTGTTGCTGAGAAAGTAAATTGGTACATCCAATATAGAAAACATTATGTAGGTCTTCAATCAAAATTAAACATAGAACATATGACAAAGCAATCTCACAACTGCGTGTATATCCAAAGGAAACCAAATCAATATCTCAACTAGATACCTTTATCTCCACATTACTGGCAGCATTATCTACAAGAACAAGATATGGAGACAACCCCACTGTCAACATATGAATAAAGAAAATGTGATAAACACACATACACAGGAATCGCAGACAACCTTAATAAGGAAATTCTTCCATTTTGTCAGGATGTGGATCCAAAAATATGAATGTGGACATTAGGCTATTTGAAATAAGGCACAGAAAGATAAATGCCACACAATATCACTCATATGTGTAAGCTAAGAAAGTCGCACTTAATCACAGAATAGAATGGTGGTTGTCATGGGCTGAGAGTGAAGGACATGGGAAAATGTTAGCTGAACACACATTTGCAGCTATGAGATAAATTAACAAAATTAACACCTCAAGACCTTAATATTCAACACAGTAAACAGTTGGTTATGATATCACATACTCACAACTTGCTAATATCTTCCATATTCTTTAATAACAAAGGGATGTAATGTGATGGATATGTTAGATTGTCTTAATCATTTCACAATGTATATGTACAAGAGGATTCCAGAGAGTTTATGAAAAAATGTAATCAAAAGATAATGTGAATTGTCCATAACTTTTTAACGTCCCTCACATAGCAAAACATCAGTTTTTGATGATACACAAATTGTGTCAGTCATACTCTGACAAACTTGAAAAAATTAAAACAAGCAAAACTAAACAGACTCCTATATTAAAATATAAATCCAAAATAACTTAGTAAACTAGACATATCTACAGGATTTGGAAGAATTTCATGCAAGAGAAATCATTTTTAAAACACACATAAATTTGAGTGGTCAAAATTTCTATTTTGAAAGTGCACATAGAGATGGCACCCTGTACAGAGAAAGTGTAAGTGCTAAGACGATGCCCAAATACCAAATTACAGGGTCTTTCTGCTTCTCTAAAACCTGGGTGAAAACCCCAAGCCAAGTAAAACTTCTGTCTCTACCTTACTCAGTCTATGTTACTGTGATATTGGAAACATATGAAAGAGTGAGACATCCTAGAAACAGCTGTGTAAAGAGGTCAATGCCCTGGAAAATACCCTGCAGGCCACATATTGAGAAAACTCGGGGGAACCAGGTCCCTGTGGGGAGGGAAGGAGGAACCGACAGCGCCTGTCCTGCATGAACCGCATACACACAGCCCACATTCTCCCTAGAGACCACCCAGTCCCCACTGCACAATCGGGGGAGACGTGGAGCTACTGCCACACAGCTGGCCTGCTAGGACTCTGGGCTGAGAAGTCTCACCCAAGCAGGGAAGGGGCAGGACCTCGGGGGTCCTGGGTGCCGGTAAAGCCCCCAACCCACAGGTCTGAGGGGACCGAGGGGAAGCCCTGTGCCAGCGCCAATATGGAGCCCACAGATGCCGGAGGCCTGTGTCCTCCTGGCCTTCGGCTCCGTTTTCCCCTCTCGGTACAGCCAGGTCCACACACTCACCATGTCGCGGTTGTCAGCTTCCGAGGTGCCCAGCGTCCCCGGTGAGTGAAGATGGAGAGCTGCAGAGGTGGACTTCGCTTGGGAGCCTCCTGGCGGCGGAGCTGTCTCCCAGGAGTTCACTCTGCAGGCAAAACTCTGAGGAGATTGTGACGTCCAGGCCCCGCGTGCTGATGCACTGTGGACGTCACCTTGCCTGATTGGACAGTTTGCCAGCCTTGAGTGCACGGAACGTCACAAAGCACGGAGCCAATCAGCGTCCCCCATAGCAAGGACCCCTAACTTCAAGTTGTCCTGGATGGGAACAGCGAGAGACAGACCTGGGTTCAGGTCTGAAATGGCCGCCCCTGGGCTCTGCCTCCCCGCGGCTGGAGGGCTCTCACCTCCGAGCTCCTGCTACCCACTGGCCTCACCCTGGGTCCCCGTCCTTCTCCCTGCGGATGCTGCCTGGAGCTGGCGGTAACCTGTTGCAGTGAGTTACAGTTCTGTTTATCCACTTCCGGCGCTTTCGTTTTCCTTGTATTTCTGCTCATTCTGTTGGGTCGTTTGTATTACTTATTGATTTGAATAACACTTAGATGTAACATAATTTACTCTTTTTTTTTCTTTGCTTCTGTTTTCTACTCTGCGTATTGATCTTTTATATTTTCTAGTTATTTCTTGCTGGCACTTGGTAAGCTAATGGATTTTTAAAACATTGATCTTTCCCACAACATTAAATTCATTTATCAGTTTATTTGTTTTTAGATTTTATGGATTCTCCCTAAATAAATATCTCCAATATATTGGCAATTTATTTTTAAGAAATTGATCTTTACATCTTATTTTATTTCTTTTTGCTCTCCCCCTCGCCCCCAACTACTCCTCCAATAAGAAGTTGGCACTAGTGGAGACTTCCTGGTCTAGGTTTACTTCCAGGGTAAAAGCTGTCAATGATTCTGTATTAATCATGGTTTTTGTTGTAGGATCCTTTTAAAAATTTTTGATCTGAATAAGAAAGCCATTGCTCTTTTTTACTATACTGCAAGCAGTTGTTAAAAATTACATGCTGATTTTTAAATATTTTTGAACATTAAATTGTCATGTGATTTTCTCCTTGAATTTGTCACCTACCTGGAAAATTTACATGACTTGTTAAGAAATGTTAACCACCTCTTGTATTTTTTATTATATGTGACTTGTTATTCATTACATTTTCATATGCGATTTCATTTATTATACAAATACTAAGGATTTATACATCTGTATATGAAAGAGAGTTTATACTTAATTTATATTGAAAGTTCTGGTCAACTTTGCATCATTATCAATGTAATGCTGGCTTTCTAAAAGAAATCTGAAAATATGCTTTGCTTATTTATACTTTGATACATCTGAGAAATATAGGTTTTTTTTATTTCTTAAATGTTTGAAATATTTTGTGTTTCTATAACTGAAGTTTTGTTTCTCTAACTGTTTTATTGGCTGGTGGCCTTCAAACTGGGATTCAACTTGCTTGTTTTAATTTGGAGTTTTTCTATTTTATACTTCTTATATTGGATTTTAGGAATTTATATTTGTGTTTGTGTTTGGGAATTTGATTTTCAAAGTATAGTGGATTTTTATCTCTAGTCAAGTTTTTATCCCAAGAGTTTTGTTTTTTTTTTGACATGCAGAGTTAGATGGTGAGAGAGACAGAGAGAAAGGTCTTCCTTCCATTGGTTGACCCCCCAAATGGCCGCTATGGCCAGAGATACACTGTTCCAAAGCCATGAGCCAGGTGCTTCCTCTTGGTCTCCCATATGGGTGCAGGACCCAGGGACTTGGGCCATCCTCCCCTGCCTTCCTGGGCTACAGCAGAAAGCTGGACTGGAAGAGGAGCAACCAGGACAGAATCCGGTGCCCCAACCAGGGCTAGAACTCTGGGTACTGGTGCTGCAGGCGGAGGATTAGCCTAGTGGGCTGCAGCGCCGGCCTTACCCCTAAGAGTTTTACAATATTTTTTTCTGATCTTGACAAAGCTCTTTTCTCTGTAAACAATTGTTTTAATACATGAAAATGGACACTAGTGTTACTTTTGCCTGTGTTTCCTCAATTACTTTTACTCATAGTTTATTAATTTTGTTAAAATTAAAAAGCATATCCTGGGGCTGATGCTATGGCATAGTTGGTAAAGCCACCACCTGCAGTGCTGGCATCCCATATGGGCCCCAGTTCAAGTCCCAGGTACTCCCCTTCATATCTAGCTTTTTGCTATGGCCTGGGAAAGCAGTAGAAGATGGCCCAAGTCCTTGGGCCCCTGCACCCATGTGAGAGACCTAGAAGAAGCTCCTGAATTCAGATAAGGGCAGCTCTTGCTGTTGCAGCCATCTGGAGAGTGAACCAGTAGATGGAAGACCTTTTTCTCTCTCTGCCTCTGCCTCTCTGTAACTCTGCCTTTCAAATATATAAATAAATCTTAAAAAATATTTCCAGAAATGAATGAAAAATCTGTCCCGGTTGCTCCTCTTCCAGTCTAGCTCTCTGCTATGGCCCAGGAAGGCAGTGGAGGGCGGCCCAAGTGCTTGGACCCTGCACGTGCATGGGAGACCAGGAGGAAGCACCAGGCTCCTGACTTCGAATTGGCTCAGCTTGCCAGCCAAGGGGCCATTTGGGGGTTGAACCAATGGAAGAAAGACCTTTCTCTCTGTCTCTCTCTCTCACTGTCTAACTCTGCCTGTCAAAAAAATAAATCTATGTGTGTGTGTGTGTATATATATACACACATATATACATATATTATTATATTATATATTATATAGTTATATAATATATAACAGTTATATAGTTACATAACATATATAATAATTATATAATTTATTTTTTTTAACTTTTATTTAATGAATATACGTTTCCAAAGTACGAATAATGGATTCCTATGGCTTCCCCCCCATACCGTCCCTCCCACCCACAACCCTCCCCTTTCCCACTCCCTCTCCCCTTCCATTCACATCAAGATTCATTTTCGATTATCTTAATATACAGAAGATCAGCTTAGTATACATTAAGTAAGGATTTCAACAGTTTGCTCCCACACAGAAACATAAAGTGAAAAATAATAGATGATTTTTTAAATGATGATGAAATCAGATCAGACCTATTGTCATGTTTAATCCCAGTGAGAGTCAAGTTGGGAGTTGATAGTTTCTTTTCTTTTCTTTTCTTTTCTTTTTTTTTTTTTACAGAAGATCAGTTTAGGATGCATTAAGTAAAGATTTCAACAGTTTGCACCCCCATAGAAACACAAAGTGAAATATATTATTTGAGTACTCGTTATAGCATTAAATCTCAATGCACAGCACATTAAGGACAGAGATCCTACATGAGGAGTAAGTGCACAGTGACTCCTGTTGTTGACTTTACCAATTGACACTCCTGTCTATGGCATCAGTAATCTCCCTATGCTCCAGTCATGAGTTTCCAAGGCTATGGAAGCCCCTTGAGTTCTCCGACTCTTATCTTGTTTAGACAAGGTCATAGTCAAAGTGGAGGTTCTCTCCTCCCTTCAGAGAAAGGTACCTCCTTCTTTGAAGACCTGTTCTTTCCACTGAGATCTCACTCACAGAGATCTTTTGCCAGAGTGTCTTGGCTTTCCATGCTTGAAATACTTTCTTGGGCTTTTCAGCCAGATCTGAATGCCTTTAGGGCTGATTCTGAGGCCAGAGTGCTATTTAGGGCATCTGCCATTCTATGAGTCTGCTGAGTATCTCACTTCCCATGTTGGATCACTCTCCCCTTTATTTATTCTATCGGTTAGTGTTAGCAGGTACTAGACTTGCTTATGTGCTCCCTTTGACTCTTAGTCCTTTCAATAATTATATAATTTATAATAACATAATTATATATTAGAATATATCACATTAGACTATATATTATATATCTTAACTATAATATAGATAATATAATAACTATGTATAATATATATATAATTATCAGCAAACAGTAAGATGTTTAATTTATTTAAAAATTGAATAAATACAAATTAAAGTATGTGTTTTTCATCAGATTCAAAACAATTATTGCAACTGTTGACATTTTGACATATATGAGGCAATGGCCATTGAATAGAAGGTGAATTTGCAAAAGAAATTGGTGATGTGTACCAAAAGTCTTAGCAATACAGATTATGTTATTATATACTCTTGTCCCAAATAAGCACTTCCTAAAAAAATCTTTCTTTGGAAAAATAGGTTTCAGAAGTGTCTATGGAAACTTTTTCTTAGGGAAACTTGAGGATAGAAAAGTAAATATCTAACAGTACAGTATTCATTAAATAGTATATGATAAATCCATATGAAGAAACATAGTTTAGCTATAAAATATATTTACATTATTAAGCAAAAAAAACTTGCAAAGCAGGATGTATTATATATATATATCCACTATTTTTCAAAAACATGCTTATTTATTTTTTAAATATTGATTTATTTATTTGAAAAAGTTACACAGAGAGAGCAGAGGCAGAAAGAAAGACAGCGAGAGAGAGAGGTCTTCCACCCACTGGTTCACTCCCCCAATTGGCCGCAATGGCCAGAGCTGCGCTGATCCCAAGCCAGGAGCCAGGAGCTTCCCCTGGGTCTCCCACACGGGTGCAGCAGTTGGACCATCTTCCACTGCTTTCCCAGGCCATAGCAGAGAGCTGGGTCGGAAGTGGAGCAGCCAGGTCTTGAACTGCTGGCCATATGGGATGCCAGCGTTTCAGGCCAGGGCGTTAACCTGCTGCACCACAGCACCAGCCCCAAAAACATGCTTATACAGATATATTTCCTCAAGCCTTGTGTTATGTGTACGAAGCCATCTGTTTGACTCACATAAGCATACCTTAAAATGATTGTGGAAATGGAATTAAAAGTTAAATTTATTTTGGTTCAAAACATGTTGAAATTTATATATACATGGGTTATTTAAAAAGTTCATGGAAAACATGTATTATGAGAAATACGTATTTCAAATTTTATGCACCAACATAAACTTATCTTCTACTTCTATTTCCCATGAAATTTTGAAATCCATCAGAAAAACATGGTGTTCCTGGGAAATATCTGGCCATTATTTAATATACTGTAGAGATGCTAAATCTGCCTGAAGTTACTAAGAAAGAATGTGGTCATGATTAGACACCTTTTCATTTAACCTCTCTGCGTTGTGACCGATCATCACATTTAAAGAAACTATTTCCAGGTGTTGTGCAATCTGTGATACCGAAATCAGAGCAGAGTGTCTTCTCACCGGCCGGAGCCCTAGGGCCAGTTGAAGGGGCTGCCCGCCAGCAGCGAGTCCCGGGTGAGCGTCTCGGTGGGCGTCTTGCCCAACAGGCACAGCAAGTGGAGCTGCACAATGAGGGGCGCCTGGAGCGCGCGCAGGGCCAGGCGCACTGGGGCTGGGACAGGTACTGGGCGTGCAATACTCCATGAGAGCCACCTACGCCTGCTCCTGCAACCTCTCAGCGCGCGCAGAGGCCGAGAGGGCCATGACTTTGAGGCACCGGACTCCACCGAGTCGCCCTGCAGGCGGCCCAGCTCCTCCAACTGCTCCTGGTCCAGGAAGGCCACGCGCGCTTGGCCGGCAGTGGCGCCCTGTGCAGGCAGGGGCAGCGCTAAGAGCAGCCGCGCCGCCAGCGTTCTCAACTGGTCCATGCCCAGCGCAGCGCCACCGCCGCCCGCACCTGCCGCGCCCACAGCTGCACCGGGAACAAGCCTCTGTCCGCCTTCTCGCCAGCACCCAGCCAGGAGGGCTGCAGGAGGAGGGGGCCAGCGCTGCTGGGCAGGGATTATGGGATGCGGCCGCGCTGCAGCGCTGCGGGGCGGCAGGAGGGAGAGAGAGAGAGAAGGGCAGGGAGAAGACGGCCAGAGCTAGGCTCTCTCAGAGTCCCCCCACCCCAGCTCCGGGAGAGCCCGGGTGGGGAGGGGGCCTGGGGTCTTCCCCAGGTGGGACTGGGAGCTGGGGCCTAGCCTGCAGCAAGCAGGTGAGGTGGGAGGAGGGAAACCGAGGCAGGGAGAGCTGGCTGCCAGGCAGGGCAAATTAAGGAGCCTTAATGAGCCCGCCCACCTGGCCTGATGGAATCCATGAGCTCCAGCCTTGGGCCGTCCTCATGCAGGGCACATTACCAGCCCTGGAGGGGACTCGGGACTGGAAGTGGGGCTGAGTCCTGCGGGGGTGGGAGTCAGCTGTCCAGTAGGAGTGGCCAAATGGGGCCCAAAAGTGCTGCCCTGGTTATAAGCCCCGCCTGCACCACTCCTCCCCCCCATCCTACCTCAGGGCCTTTGCACCTGCTCACCCCCCCTTCTTCAAACACCCACCCCCAACTCTTCCTCCTCCAGCCCAGGCTGGGGCGTGGGGTTCAAATCCCACCCACAACTCCCTCTTTAACACCACCCCCCGAATTAACAAATCTGCTTTAGAGCAGTATTGGCCATGGAGGAAGGGCTACCCTGGTGGCAACTGAAGCCATGGGCTATTTACTGAGGGCCAACTGTATGCAGGGACCCTGGGGCACAACAGTGCACAAGACAGAGAGTCCCTGGAGAAGTCATTGGGTTCCAAAGCAAAGTAAGGGGTTGTGAGCCGTGAGGGTGGGAAGCCGTGCATGGGGTGGGGGGTGCAGCACGTGGCTGTAGGCGCGCCCACCTGAGGGCCGGACCTGCATGATTTCAGATAAGCCACATGAGAAGAGGGGCACATGTGAACCCCTCCAAACTGAAGGGAGTGGCTTTTCCAAGGGGCTCTGAGCCAACTTTATCAGCTTCCCTCACAGACGCAGTGAGGGGGGAGGACTTTGAAAGCACAAGAGACTGGAGTCAGACGCTGGGAAGAACCGGCAGACAGAAAGCAGGTATGGGGTGCGCATTTATCCTGAGGCTGGAACCCCACCCCCACCCCTACCCCGAGACCACCGCCCCCCTCCCCCTTGTGGAGCCTGGAGAAACTGCAGGGCATTGGAGTTTAGGGCCGCGCTGCTTGGACTCTGTCTGCCCTGGGCCAGGCTGGGGCTTCTGGGGAGGGAACAAGAGTGGGGTCCCCATGGGCTCAGGCTGCCCGGCTCCTGCCTTAAGCAAACAGAGGCAGGGGTGGGAGCAACGGAAACCAAATGTGTGTATGTGCGTGTGTGTTTGTGCGTGTGTGCATGTATGTGTGTGTGTCTGTGTGTGTGTGTGTGTGTGTGTCTGTGTATTTCTTCAGGACGCATTGGCCAGGCTTGGGCAGGGACCGGGCCCTGGCCACAGCTGTAATTGGATTCCTGCACCAGTACAGGGTGCAATGGCCCTGGTCTTGTGGTTAGCAAGTGCAATGCTGGGCCCCATCAGCCAACTGCAGGGAGGAAGGGGGCTGCTCACCCTCCTTCCGCAGGCCTCCCCCCAGGCTGCAGCGGGGCTGGGGGTCACTCACCTTCCTTCTGCACAACCCCCCCGGAAGCACTTCTTGAGCCGGCAGGACTGGCACTGGTCGTGCTGATGTTGGTCCATCTGACAGTCCCAATCGGACCTGCAGGTGTAGCAGTGTTAGGAGCCGATTGTCTAATGAATATACAGGTGTGTGTTTTTAAAGCCTGATAATTTTAGACATAACTTTCTCCACGTTTTATATTTCTATATTTTAGTTTTCGTGTATCCATTTGAAAGGCAGAGAGTAATTCTACTGTGTGCGTGGCAGGAACCCAATTCCTTGAGCCCTCCTGTGCTGCCTCCCAGCCTCTGCATTAGCAGGAAGTAGAACACAGAAATGGAAACAACAGAGGCCCTCATTCCATTGTAGCAAGGTTGTCTCAAGGGGATTCTTAACCACTTGGCCAAATGCTCCCTCCTGCTTACTACTTTTTAAACACCACTCTCTTACATTACATAGGCCCAGGATCACAAAAATTACCAATTCCAATGTTGGCAAAGCCAATGAAAATGGAGCTCTCACAAAGAAAATGAAAGCCGGCCGGTGCCGCAGCTCAATAGGCTAATCCTCCACCTTGCAGCGCCGCCACACCGGGTTCTAGTCCCGGTAGGGACACTGGATTCTGTCCCAGTTGCCCCTCTTCCAAGCCAGCTCTCTGCTGTGGCCCGGGAGTACAGTGGAGGATGGCCCAAGTGCTTGGGCCCTGCACCTGCATGGGAGACCAGGGGAAGCACCTGCTCCTGGCTTCGGATCAGCGCGATGGCCTGCGGCGGCCATTGGAGGGTGAACCAACGGCAAAGGAAGACCTTTCTCTCTCTCTCTCTCTCTCTCACTGTCCACTCTGCCTTTCAAAAAAATAAAAAGAAAAAAGAAAATGAAAGCCAAGCGAATTATTTAATTAGAAGTATTAGCTTGAATAAAATAATAGTTTGAGTTTCATGTTTCATCAGGTTTTATAAGTGAATTTTCAATATCAATATACACGGAAAATAAAAAAAGATGTACAAATATCTTCAAGCATCAATATTACACATTTACAAAAGCAGTGGATGCTTGAATAGTTCTACAAAAATGTGTTCTAAAATCATGTGATTAGTCTTTAAATAAAGGAAATGAATGTTTATCTCAATGAACCATTTCCAAAAGGGCAGAAATACAAAATAAAGCCCCTAACAGGAACTGGATATGACAATAATTATCTTTGTAAATTCATTTTGTTTTAAGAACTGTTTCTGAAAACTGTATTTTTTAAAAAGTAAAGAATATTTTAATGGGGAATTACTAACCATGATATAATAAAATATTTTCTGCAATTCTTGATCACAGTTTGAAGCCAGATTTAATTTAAAAAGTTACCAAAGGTGGGAAATAGGCATACAAGAAAAACTATTTTTAATTTTTAAATGTATCTATATCTTTTTTTAAAAACTTTTATTTAATGAATATAAATTTCCAAAGTACGGCTTATGGATTACAATGGCTTCCCCCCCATAACGTCCTCCCCACCCGCAACCCTCCCCTTTCCCACTCCCTCTCCCCTTCCAATCACATCAAGATTCATTTTCGATTCTCTTTATATACAGAAGATCAGTTTAGCATACATTAAGTAAAGATTTAAACAGCTTGCTCCCACACAGAAACATAAAGTGAAAAATAATAGATGATTTTTTAAATGATGATGAAATCAGATCAGACCTATTGTCATGTTTAATCCCAGTGAGAGTCAAGTTGGGAATTGATAATTTCTTTTTTCTTTTTTTCTTTTTTTTTTTTTTTACAGAAGATCAGTTTAGTATACATTAAGTAAAGATTTCAACAGTTTGCACCCCCATAGAAACACAAAGTGAAATATACTGTTTGAGTACTCATTATAGCATTAAATCTCAATGTACAGCACATTAAGGACAGAGATCCTACATGAGGAGTAAGTTCACAGTGACTCCTGTTGTTGACTTTACAAACTGACACTCCTGTTTATGGCATCAGTAATCTCCCTATGCACCAGTCATGAGTTTCCAAGGCTATGGAAGCCTTTGGAGTTCACTGCCTCTTATCTTGTTTACACAAGGTCATACTCAAAGTGGAGGTTCTCTCCTCCCTCCAGAGAAAGGTACCTCCTTCTTTGAAGACCTGTTCTTTCACTGGCATCTCACTCACAGAGATCTTTCATTTAGTTGTTTTTTTTTTTTTTTTACCAGCTTTCCATGCCTGAAATACTCTCATGGGCTTTTCAGCCAGATCGGAATGCCTTTAGGGCTGGTTCTGAGGCCAGAGTGCTGTTTAGGACATCTGCCATTCTATGAGTCTGCTGAGTATCTCGCTTCCCATGTTGGATCACTCTCCCCTTTATTTTTCTATTGGTTAGTATTAGCAGGTACTAGACTTGTTTATGTGCTCCCTTTGACTCTTAGTCCTTTCATTATGATCAATTGTGAACTGAAATTGATCACTAAGACTAGTGAGATGGCATTGGTATGCCACCTTGATGGGATTGAATTGGAATCCCCTGGTATGTTTCTAACTCTACCATTTGGGGCAAGTCAGCTTGAGCATGTCCCAAATTGTACATCTCTTCCCTCTCTTATTCCCACTCTTATGTTTATCAGGGATCACATTTCAGTTAAATTTCAACACTTTAGAATAACTGTGTGATAATTACAGAATTAAACCAGTCATATTAAGTAGAACAGACAAAAAAACTACTAAGAGGGATAATGTATTAAGTTGTTCATTAACAGTCAGGGCTATGCTGATCAAGTCACCGTTTCTCATAGTGTCCATTTCACTTCAGGAGGTTTCCTTTTTGGTGTTCAGTCAGTTGTCACCGATCAGGGAGAACATATGGTATTTGTCCCTTTGGGACTGGCTTATTTCACTCAGCATGATGTGTTCCAGATTCCTCCATTTTGTTGCAAATGACTGGATTTCGTTGTTTCTTACTGTGGTATAGTATTCTAAAGAGTACATATCCCATAATTTCTTTATCCAGTCTACCGTTGATGGGCATTTAGGTTGGTTCCAGGTCTTGCCTATTGTGAATTGTGCTGCAATAAACATTAGGGTGCAGACCGCTTTTTTGTTTGCCAATTTAAATTCCTTTGGGTAAATTCCAAGGAGTGGGATGGCTTGGTCGAACGGTAGGGTTATCTTCAGGTTTCTGAGGAATCTCCAGACTGATTTCCATAGTGGCTTGACCAGTTTGCATTCCCACCAATAGTGGGTTAGTGTCCCTTTTCCCCCACATCCTCGACAGCATCTGTTGTTGGTAGATTTCTGAATGTGAGCCATTCTAACCGTGGTGAGGTGAAACCTCGTTGTGGTTTTGATTTGCATTTCCCTGATTGCTAGTGATCTTGAACATTTTTTCATGTGTCTGTTGGCCATTTGGATTTCCTCTTTTGAAAAATGTCTATTGTGGTCCTTGGCCCATCTCTTAAATGGGTTGTTTGTTTTGTTTTTGTGGAGTTTCTTGATCTCTTTGTAGATTCTGGTTATTAACCCTTTATCTGTTGCATAGTTTGCAAATATTTTTTCCCATTCTGTCGGTTGTCTCTTCACTCTCCTGACTGTTTCTTTTGCAGTACAGAAACTTCTCAATTTGATGCAATCCCAATAGTAGATTTTGGCTTTGACTGCCTGTGCCTCCCGGGTCTTTTCCAGAAATTCTTTGCCTGTGCCAATATCTTGAAGGGTTTCTCCACTGTTCTCTAATAACTTGATGGTGTCAGGACATAGATTTAGGTCTTTAATCCATGTTGAGTGGATTTTTGTGTAAGGTGAAAGGTAGGGGTCTTGCTTCATGCTTCTGCACGTGGAAATCCAGTTTTCCCAGCACCATTTATTGAATAGACTGTCCTTGCTCCAGGAATTGGTTTTGGATCCTTGATCAAATATAAGTTGGCTGTAGATGTTTGGGTTGATTTCTGGTGTTTCAATTCTGTTCCATTGGTCTATCCATCTGTTTCTGTACCAGTACCATGCTGTTTTGATTACAACTGCCCTTTAGTATATCCTGAAATCTGGTATTGAGATGCCTCTGGTTTTGTTTTTGTTGTACAAGATTGCTTTAGCTCTTCGAGGTCTCTTGTGCCTCCATATGAATTTCAGCATCATTTTTTCCAGATCTGAGAAGAATGTCTTTGGTTTCCTGATTGGAATTACATTGAATCTACAAATTGCTTTTGGGAGAATTGACATTTTGATGATGTTGATTCTTCCAATCCATGAGCATGGAAGGTTTTTCCATTTTTTGGTATCCTCTTCTATTTATTTCTATAAGATTTTGTAATTCTCATCGTAGAGATCTTAAACGTCCTTTGTTAAGTTTATTCCAAGGTATTTGATTGTTTTTGTAGCTATTGTGAATGGTATTGATCATAGCAGTTCTTTCTCAGCCGTGGCATTGCTTGTGTATACAAAGGCTGTTGATTTTTGTGCATTGATTTTGTATCCTGCCACTTTGCCAAACTCCTCTATGAGTTCCAATAGTCTCTTAGTAGAGTTCTTTGGATCCTCGAAGTAAAGAATCATATCATCTGCAAAGAGGGATAGTTTGACTTCTTCCTTCTCAGAATCCGGCACCCTGACCGGTACTAGAACCCCGTGTGCCAGTGCTGCAGGTGGGGGATTAGCCTAGTGAGCCGGGGCACCGGCCTGCATGGTATTATTCTAATTCTTTTAAATTTGCTGAGACTTGCTTTATGGCCTAGTATGTGATCAATCCTAGAGAAGGTTCCATGCACTGCTGAGAAGAATGTGAAGTCTTTAGATGTAGGATTGAAAGTTCTGTAGATATCTGTTAGATCCATTTGGGCAATAGTGTCGATTAAATCTGCTGTTTCCTTGTTGATCTTCTGTCCGGATGATCTGTCTATTTCTGAGAGTGGAGTATTGAAGTCCCCCAGTACTATTGTATTGGAATCTAAATCTCCCTTTAAGTCCCTTAACATATCTTTTAAATAGACCGGTGCCCTGTAATTAGGTGCATATACATTTATAATAGTTACATCTTCCTGTTGAATTGAACCCTTAATCATTATATAGTGCCCCTTTTTTTCTCTCTTAACAGTTTTGTATTAAAGTTTATTTTGTCTGATATTAATATGGCTACACCTGCTTTTTTTGGTTTCTGTTGGCATGGAATATCTTTTTCCAGCCTTTCACTTTCAGTCTGCATGCCTCTTTGTTAGAGAGATGTGTTTCTTGTAGGCAACAAATAGTTGGGTTGTGTTCTTTGAGCCAATCAGCCAATCGGTGTCTTTTAACTGAAGAATTAAGACCATTAATGTTCAATGTGACGATTGATATGTAGTGACTTTGCCCTGCCATTTTCCTGGAGATATTTTCTAATATATGCTTTGAGCTTCCCATGCTCATTTTACTGGTAGGTTTTCTTCCTTTCCCTTCTTTCATATTGATGGCCGTGTTTCTGTGTTTCTGAGTGTAGCACATCTTTAAGTATCTTTTGCAGGGCCGTACAAGTGGCCACAAAGTCTTTCAATTTCTGTTTGCTATGAAAGGTCTTTATTTCACCTTCATTCACAAATGAGAGCTTAGCAGGATATAATATTCTGGGCTGGCAATTTTTCTTTCTTAGCACCTGTGCTATGTCTCGCCATTCCCTCCTAGCCTGCAGTGTTTCTGATGAGAAGTCTGCTGTGAGTCTGATTGGAGATCCTCTGAGAGTAATCTGATGTTTCTCTCTTGCACATTTTAGGATCTTTTCTTTATGTTTCACTGTGGTGAGTTTAATTACCACATGTCGTAGTGAGGATCTCTTTTGGTCATGTTATTGGGGGTTCTATGAGCTTCCTGTACTAGGATGTCTCTGTCCTTCTCCAAACCTGGAAAGTTCTCTGCTAGTATCTCACTAAAAAAGGCCTTCTAATCTTTTCTCTCTCTCCATGCCTTCAGGAACTCCTAGAACTCGAATGTTGGTTTTTTTAATAGTATCCTGTAGATTCCCAACAATATTTTTTAGATTTCTAATTTCCTCTTCTTTTCTTTGGTTTGACTGTATGTTTTCCTGTGCTCTATCTTCTAAGTCCTATATTCTCTCTTCTGCTTCACCCATTCTATTTTTAAGGCTTTCTAATGGGTTTGTCATTTGATCTATTGAGCTCTTCATTTCATTTTGATTTCTCTTCACTATCACACTTTCCTGCTCTACTAGTTTCTGAGTTTCATTTTGATTCCTCCTTAAAATTTCATTTTCATGAGAGAGATTTTCAATCCTGTCCATTAAGGAGGATTTCTGTAGTTCAAGGATTTGCTTTTGAAAACTCGTAAATGTTCTTATCATAAATTTTTTGAAATCCGTATCTTGCATTTCTTCTATCTCATCATCTTCATGATCTTGGCTTGGGGCGTTTTGTTTATTTGGTGGCATCATAGTGTCATCGTTGGTCTTGTTCCCTCGATTTCTGTGTTTGTTGCTTGGCATAGTTAATTCTTCTTTCGTCACTGTGCGTTTTTTTTAATTTTTTTTTATTTTATACTATGTCTGTGTTAAGTGGACTGCCTGCTGTTGGAGGAGCCTTGGAGGCTTGAGATGGGTGTGGCCTGAGAGCTCTGCTTGGTTCTTCTGGGTTATGGGTGTGCAAACGTGACACTCTCATGTTATGCATGGTAAATCTCTCTCTTTTTATTTATTTATTTATTTTATTTATTCAGGGGGTAAGTAATACCGCACCGCACAGCTGTGCAGAATTGATGGTATTTCGCTTCCAGTCTCTGGCTTCTACCCAAAGAGTCTGTGCAGGCTCTGTTTCTCCTCTGGACTCCCACTGAGTTGCCTAGGCTACTGAATTGTAGTGACTCAGTTCCTTAGCTTTCCCCTGTTGTTATGTAAATTGAGAGAGGGGGCCTGCTCTTTGTCTCTTGCAAATTCTTGCAAACTCTTGCAAGCCTTGCAGAGAGAAACCCCCCACATTTTTTACTTTCTCTCGGGCAGTGCTTCTGGTGCACTTTCCCACTCCCCTCTAGATTCTGACTGCCATTTCCCTGCCAATGTCTCAGGTTATTGAGCTCACCTCCCCTTCCAGCACCGATGTGTGGACTCAGAGCCCTGGGCGTCCCAACTCTCCCCGCTGGTGTCTGTGTGACATGCACTCCCCTTTCTGCACTGGCGCGCAGACCCTGCGGCTCCCGCGGCTCGGCTTCTGTGCAGTGGGCGACCTTGTTCTCCCAGTAGGTCCTCCGAGTCACAGCCACTAGATCCAGAAGAGTTTCCTCTGCAATTTTTTCTGGTCCTTTTTCTGAGGCTACCGTAACTCCACTTTTATTAAACTAAATTTTCCCGGACTATCGGTGTGCACCCTCACTATTCCGCCATCTTGGCTCCACCCCGATTCAATTTTTAAATGTATCTATATCTTTAAGCATATCAAATGTCAAAATGAGATTATTGAGAAAACACATGGTAATAGAGAATTATTAGATTTATTTCAAAAATTCTTATTGAAATTTTTATAGGCTCTCAAAACTTGATGTAGCAATCTATTTTTTCTGGGACCACATTTGTTCCTTTGTCCACTCCTGTTAGCATTATTTGGCAAAAGTTGTACATTGAGGTACACGTGAGAGAATTATTACTCAATTTTCCTGGCCAGTTTTAGGTAAGAAATCAGGAAACAACCACAACCACCACAACAAACACCACTTTCTCAAGAGCATTTGCAGATCAGTTCTGCAGACTTCAAACGTTTTCAGGTTTGGAATGTTTAGACTACTGCTCTCATGCTAAATTCTCTGTGGCTTTCTTTTTATTTCTGAATTGCTTTTTACAAACAGAATGCAGCATAAGGGACTGACAGCAAAATACACTGTTCCCCAGATGGTTCAAATAATAACTATGCCAATTGTTTGTATTTATATTGCAAACATCATATTTTCACCTAAGTATCACTTACCTCAAATGTTAACTGAATAGTTTTATAGAATTGTTTTTTAAGATTTATTTTCTTTGAGAGGCAGAGTTATTCTACAAAAAGAAATAGATATCTTCAATACAAGCATAATTTTTATTCCTTCAAGTGATAGAGAAGTATGTTTTGTACCTTCAATTTGAACAGGATCTCCCCAAAATTAAATTAGATAGATTGTTTACCAGTGTGATAAAATGTATTTCACAAAGAGAAAATATGATACAAAAATATAATTTATTTCTTGAATACTCATATATGTCTTGCTCGACTAAAAATAGAATCAATATATTTTTGTCAATCTAATCATTCTGAAACAAAATCAAATAATGAGTAATTTGGAAATGTTTATGAATTATTTTTCTGTTTATTTCTATGGAGGAAGGAGGAATGATGGTAATGTTTCCAAATTCTTCTGGTTAAATGTGGAACAGTTAAAAAATAACATGATATAGCTGTAAGTAGGTCTTAGGCATCCAATGCATGTGCAACCATGCATGACATGAAATGTATTAAGTTAATACAATCCTTGACTTTTTTTTTAACAGGCAGAGTGGACAGTGAGAGAGAGAGAGAGACAGAGAGAAAGGTCTTCCTTTTTCCATTGGTTCACCCCCACAGTAGCCGGGATCCAGGTGCTTCTCCTGGTCTCCTGGGTGGGTGCAGGGCCCAAGCACTTGGACCATCCTCCACTGCCTTCCTGGGCCATAGCAGAGAGTTGAACAGGAAGAGGAGCAACCAGGACAGAGCTGGCACCCTGACTGGGACTAGAACCCTGTGTGCCGGCACTGCAGGTGGAGGATTAGCCTATTGAGCCACAGCGCCGGCCTATAGTCATTGACTTCTGATACCTGTGGTGTCCATTCCAATGAAGATACTGATTGGCTACCTCATGGTAACATCAAGGACTCTGGTTGATGTGACTTTAAAACAACTATTGGATTGATTCACATATGTTAAACATAAATTTTAAAATATATGACTACTTTACTTATTAGTTGTGGCAGTTAGTGTTACCTGTTCCCTTTTATCTTTGCTTTGTAAAACACACAAAAACATTCATTTGCCATATTCTTCAAATTAAGAAAATGGTTTACTGTATGATGATGTTTAGATTCTCTTTGATCACCCAAGGATTGATTTTTTCTTGCCATAATAAATCTACAAATGAAAACCTGTGACTCATTAATGATCTTGATCTGAATTAGTACAGAGCAGATGAGTCTGGGGCACTCTTAGATATGAATATTAAAATCTATAGAAATTAAAGAAATTACAATGGGGAGACCAAAATTATTTATAAAGGATCATTTATTAAACATTTTTCACAAAATACAAAGATGGTTGTTCTGCAAGAATACATCACATATTAAAAAATAATGTGTTTTTACTGAATTTAATTTGAAGACATTCAGAATTGTTTTGTCTATCCCCTTGGGGAGCCCATTTGTCTTTTTTTTTTTTTATCTTTTATTTAATGAATATAAATTTCCAAAGTACGACTCATGTGTTACAATGGCTTCCCCCCCATACCGTCCCTCCCACCCACAACCCTCCCCTTTCCCACTCCCTCTCCCCTTCCATTCACATCAAGATTCATTTTCGATTATCTTAATATACAGAAGATCAGCTTAGTATACCTTAAGTAAGTATTTCAACAGTTTGCTCCCACACAGAAACATAAAGTGAAAAATAATAGATGATTTTTTTTAAGTGATGATGAAATCAGATCAGACCTATTGTCATGTTTAATCCCAGTGAGAGTCAAGTTGGGAATTGATAATTTCTTTCTTTTTTTTTTTTTTTTTTTTTTTTTTACAGAAGATCAGTTTAGTGTACATTAAGTAAAGATTTCAGTCGTTTGCACCCCCATAGAAACACAAACATTTGTCTTTGCTCCTTGTCTGACACCATTTCTAAGAAGGAAGAAACATTTTCTTGTTAATTAAGTCATATTCATAACAGCTTTAATTTTATAGAAATAAAATCACAGTGTCTGCCACAACAAAGCTCCTTCCACAAAGTAACTGATTTGCCTATGATCCTATTTTTTTTCAAGCTACAAGATAGGATAAATCAAGGAGGAGCTAGGTAAGTTGTATAATAACGTATTAGCAGCAGTGATAGTAAATGCAACATAACATTTGTTTTGTCTGTGGTACAAGAATATGTCGTATTAGACTACTGTATTTTTCTCTACTTGTACACAAGTAAGTGCATACGGATTGTCTCAGAATGACACATGCATAAAAAGGCAGGAAGCTGGCCTGGCTGGCATTATCAGTGCCTATTTTCATCAGCTAATATGAATGAATTGCTAAAATTAGTGAAGACAGGAAAATGACTTAAGGATAATATATACAGAGTTAAACTACATCCTTTTTAAAATCTACTTGAATGATCTCAGGCACTTTGGCTGTTCAGGATAAAAGGTTTTATGTTTTATTCTTGATAGCAATTTCTCAGTACAAGCAAAAGCAAATACCTGCCCACTGTCATAAACATGAACTCGTACATCTGAGAGGGTAAAGTAAGTTCATCTTCAACGTTTTCACTCTGGAGGCATCTCGTGTAGAAATGTGTCATAATTTGTTCTTAGTACCCATTTAATTTTTCAGTGCAAGCAAAGGCAAACATACCTGCTCACTGTCATACACACAACCAAACATCTCTGGACTATTCAAAGCAAATTCACCTTATGATTTTCATCATGGAAACATCTTTGATAAGTGGCACTTCCTTCCTCTATAAATCATGCAAAACAGACCCATGATGCCTGAATTTGATAATATTAAAAATCATGGCCATGGCCATCTCTCTGTGTAAACTCTGTTGGGTAAGGCTTGCCATCACGGTGCTTCTTTCCTGAGGATGGAGCTGGTCCTGTCTGTGTGGATCATAAGTGTGCATGCTCAGAGCTGTGGTCGCTGTTGTGGCTGTCTTCATTGTCCAGAGAGTCCCCTGTTTGCTGGAGCGTGGCCACACCAATCCCTGACAGCTCTGAAGGGAGCAGGGTTCCTTTCTTCACATTCACCAGTTCCTTTTCTCAGGCAGCAGTGCCCAGCTGGCCCAATTTTACCCTCTTCCTCTTCATCCGCCTGTTCTGGAACCACACTTTCACCTTGGACAAAGAAAGGAAACACACGAAGCAAAACAGAACATTAAATTCAAGTGCTTTCTCCTTTTGGTCTGCCTAGGAGAACCAGATTCTCAAAGGTTTACACGAAGACACCATGGAAGAGGGTAAATATAAAAATAATCCCACCCTGAGTTTAATCAGGTTGCATGTTTGTGATAATAACTTATAAACATTCAGAAGATGCACACAAATGATTACCTTTCATATTTAACAACAAAGGGAATTCATTGTAGTATTACCTCCCAGTTTTTGCTTTGTGGATTTAAAAATTAAAAATCACAATAATAAAGAGAAGTAGACAAGAAAGGGCTTATCATTCAAGATGTCTCCAAGGTATTTGGTTCTGCTCTTGCATGATAAACCTGTGATGGAACCTATGTGGATACGTAGCCAGGAGCTTCAATAGGTTGAATGTTATGTGAATGTTCATCTTAACACACTAATGTGAAAAAAAAAAATGTTTCCCAAGGTTGTATCAGTTTAGTTTTCTTATTCATTCCAGGGCATAAAGGTTCAAGTTCACCCAAATCTTTTTTTCTTTTTTTTTTCTTTTTGACAGGCAGAGTGGACAGTGAGAGAGAGAGACAGAGAGAAAGGTCTTCCTTTGCCGTTGGTTCACCCTCCAATGGCCGCCGCTGCAGCCGGCGCACCGCGCTGATCCGATGGCAGGAGCCAGGGTCCAGGTGCTTTTCCTGGTCTCCCATGGGGTGCAGGGCCCAAGCACTTGGGCCATCCTCCACTGCACTCCCTGGCCACAGCAGAGAGCTGGCCTGGAAGAGGGGCAACCGGGACAGAATCCGGCACCCAGACCGGGACTAGAACCCGGTGTGCCGGCGCCGCAAGGTGGAGGATTAGCCTATTGAGCCACGGCGCCGGCTCCAAGTTCACCCAAATCTTTGCCGGCATTTGGATTTACCAGGTTCAACTTTTTTTTTTACAACACAATGACAATAAATGTTATTTTACTGTGCTTTTATTTTGCCTTTCCTGTTTTCTAATGGAGTCAAGTATCTTTGAAGAGTTTAGGATCCAGAGTTGGTGCCCATGTCCCATGTTGTAGCACCAGGAGTCCTGGCTGCTCTGTGTCCAATTCACTCCCGTTGCTGTACCTGGAAAGTGCTGCCATTTGGGGAGTGAGCCAGTGTATGGAAGGCCTCTCTCTCTCATTTCTCATAGATAAATTAACGTTCTTTTTTTAAAAAATAATGGCCCACTGTAGTGCTTCTATGAAATACCTCCCTGTATCTGGTATGAATTCTTTTTAAAATTAATCTTGCTCTTTATGGACTTTAAAATGTCTGAGTCCTAATTTAATACCTTCAGTTGTATGGAAGCTACTATCTTCTCTGTTTTGTGCCCTCCCCTTTTCTTGGAGTATTTGTTGATGATCAGAAGCTCTTAATGTATTTATATTTACACACTGTTTCTTTAATGGTTAGAGCTATTGAATGATACTCTCTGCTGAGGCCACAAATGTATTCTACATTTTCAAAGAGTTTAAGGTTTGCATTTCAAATTGAACCTGTCAAACCAGGAAGTATTGATTTTAGTATACAGAGGAAAGCAAATGCTTCCATTTATTCTGTGTGAATAACAAGTTATTCTTTGGGCCAGTGCTGTGGTGCAGTGGGTTAACGCCCTGGCCTGAAGTACCAGCATCCCATATGGTGCCAGTTCGAGACCTGGCTGCTCCACTTCTGATCCAGCTCTCTGCTGTGGCCTGCAAAAGCAGTAGAAGATGCCCAAGTCTTTGGGCCCCTGTACACATGGAGAAGATTGGGAAGAAGCTCCTGGCTCCTGGCTCCTGGATTCGAATCAGTGCAGCTCCAGCCATTGCAGCCAACTGGGAAGTGAACCAGTGGATGGAAGAGCTCTCTCTCTCTCTCTCTCTCTCTCTCTCTGCCTCCCCTCTCTCTGTGTAACTCTTTCAAATAAATAAATAAATATTTAAAAAGAACAAGTTGTTCTAGGTAGCTTTTTACGAAAGTCACCATTTTCTCAGTGATCACTGTTTCAATTCCATCATCAGTAAAGCTTCCATGTAGAAAGTGGCTTCAAAAAGCTCACAGAAAATGGAATTAAATGATAACTTCTTGTGTTCCAAGAGGTTTCTGAGGTTTTTTTTTTTCAAGATTTATTTTATTTATTTGAAAGTTATGCTAATGGAGACAGAGAGAGAAACAGAGAAAGAGAAAAATCTTCCATCTGTTGGTTCACTCCCACAGTCAGATGAGCCCACAACCACGTCTGGGTCTCCCATGTGGGTGGCAGGGAGTAAGTACTCAGGGCATTGTCTGCTGCTCTCCCAGGTGCATTAGAAGGGAGTTGAATCTGAAGCAGAGCAGCCAGAACTCAGACTGGTGCTCCACATGGCATGCTGGTGTTACAAACAGAGGCTCAATGCCCTGAACAACAGCACTGGCCCCATCCATGAGCTTTTCAAGGCCCCTCCTATGCACAGCTTTCTGCTCTACTCTGTTCTGTCCCTGGGTCAGTTTTTACCTGTGAGAACATCATATTTTCATTCTTGCTGTAATTTTATACCAGATCTTTGTATCTGATAGGGACAGGTCTGTTTCACCACCAAATATATTTCATTCTTTACACCAAATATATTTTGAATGTTCTGCATTTTCATATTTGAAATAATCTCAATTTCTGTGAATACACAGTGACAATGGGAATGTGATGAGAAATAACTCAAATTTCCAAAGACATATTTATGTCTGTAACCTTCAAATCACATGATTCATAAAAGTATAAATTCCTTAGACATTTACACAATTAAATACTGAAATTGAGATGATTCTTAACTAGGGATTGTCACTGCTTTCACTGCTGGGTTCAATTAACATCATGTCTCATTTATTACCTATCTATACACTAGTCCATTTGATAAAAATAATACAATATAGTAAAAATTTGATTTAAAGTTCAGTGGTGAGGGGTCAGCACTATGGCATAGCATGTAAAGCTGCCACCTGAAGTGCCAATATCCCAAATGGGTGCCAGTTCAAGTCCTGGTCACTCCACTTACAATTCAGCTCTCTGCTATGGCCTGAGAAAGCAGTGGAAGATGGCCCAAGTTGTTGGGCCCTGCACCCATGTGGGAGACCCAGAAGAAGATCCAGACTCCTGGCTTCAGATTGGCTCAGCTCTGGCCATTGCTGCCATTTGGGGAGTGAAATAGTGGATGGAAGACCTCTCTCTCTCTCTCTCTCTCTCTCTCTCTCCATTTTTCTCTCTCTCTCTGCCTCTGCCTCTCTGTAACTCTCTGCCTTTCAAATAAAGATTTAAAAATATTTGATGAGAACTGACATATTATTACTGCTTACTACTCATAAGGATCACTGCGTGCATCATGTTACAGCATATGTGCTACCTGTGCTTTATTTCTAATACACTTTCCCCTCATGTTGTGAACATTATTTCTATGTTATAAATGAGACAATTGAGGTAAAGTTTACATGAACATGACACAGATGGAAACTCTAACCCCAGTATTTAATCTAACAGCAGGATTTAAACACCTATGTCTTTATCTGGCTCCAGAATTGGGGTTTGGTTTTTTTATTTGAATTCTATCTCAAACTCCTGTTTTTAGAGCATTCAGGATAAGAAGGTAAAGTACAGGATTGTGCAATGCGTGAGCACCATCCATATGGTGACTCCCATTCACGTAATTCCTCTACTTGCTGTGACTGGGTTGGTAAATGGGGCGCTATTTTCCTGCCCTGTACTTTAGGTAATTACACTACTCAGTCTAATCACCATGTGAGCTTGACAGTGCAGGTTGCATTAGATCTGTTGCACATGAGCTGGGTACTACTCTTGGCTTCACTTCTGAGTTTTTGTGTGAATTTGGGAAAACCACACTTTTCTCTGTCTCAATTTTCATATTTGTGATATTGGAATAATGAGGCTTTCAAGATTCTCCATAGGGATATTTTCTCCATTGACGATTCCAGATGGAAACAAAAAACAACATGTAAGTCATCATCATAATCACTGTCACCAAGACTGAAACATTCATGCAAAATAATCTTGACAGGAAACAAAAACCGGGAGGAATAGAGTTATTGAAATCCATGCTGATGTTCTTCTCTAGGAGAGGAGGTACAGTAATTCTGTAATACCAGCATCCATCTGTCATATGCAATTTCACATGAGAAAATTCTAAGAAGAAGGTACGGATTTTAGGAATACGACTTTGTATTTAAAAGAAAGTATGTCCATTGGTTTTCTTTCTCACCATATGACATTTTACCATTTAATTTTTAAAAATTATTTGTTTTTATTCATTTGAAAGGCAGAATGAGAGAGTGAGAATGAAAGAGATTATCTTCCATCTCTTTGTTTACTCCCCATAACCACAGGAGCCAGGAGTGGGCCATACCATAGTCAAGAGCCAAGAACTCCACCTGGGTCTCCCACCTGGGTGGTAGGGACCCAAGTAATTCAGCCATCAACTGATGCCTCCCAGGGTGAGCATTAGCAGGAAGTTGTATAGGAAGTGGAGGTGTTATTGGAATCCAGGCACTTTGCACATTTGCATTTAATGTGTATAATATCTGGTCTCCTAGGCTTTACATTAGAGAAGAAAACAAATTATATATGAATCTATAGTGTCTCATAATTTCCTAAGGTGGCCACAGTGAATTAGGTTAATGGGAAGCTGAATCTATATAATGTCATAATCCATATTTATATTGTACCATAAATGTATGACTTTTGTAGAAACAAACAACCATAACACCAAACATCTGGATGAAATCTGAAAATTTCAGTGACATATCCAGATATCTCTACACATCTGGAATTTTTAGATTTAATGTTCCAACTGCTTCCATTTTTGTCTGGGCACTTGAAACACTGTAGACACTGTCTAACAAATATTTATTCACATCATAAATATGTGAAAACATGGAAAGAATCATTGTACAAATACAATTTTCAGATTTAATCATATTCCAGTGACTAAAGTGGCTCTGGCAGTTAATGTAGACAACCCAATGTCAACAGGCCCTGCAGACTTAACCAAGTAGTTCAGCGGCAAAGTGGGGAGTTGAAGTGAAGAATTCAAACCAAGAATGCTTTAAGGTAAGAATGAAAAAGAAAGAAAAGAAAGCTTCTCCACTTCTCCTGCCTGCAAGGATAGACATATGTCTGCCTGCCAGTGGGGTCCCTCAGCTAGTTCCAAGCCACCAGTGAACTCTGCTCTGCAGATCTGCAGCTGTGCGTTGAGGTTGGTGGTGCTTGATGGAAGGGGTATAGGGATAGAATACATTGCATGACTAACAATTGAAACCCTATTTATTGGGCTGCCTCTTGCCTTTATCATTGATTTTAGCACAAAGCTGGTGATAGATGAATCATTTTTCTATCTCTATAGTTTTCAGTTCTGAAACTTGTTTTTCCCCTTTACAAATCAATCTTGTAAAACAGGCTCTTTGATGTAGTCATACAAGTTTTACTATCCCACTTTTTTTTGCATCTTTATTTATTTCAAACACACACATATGGAGAGGGCAACAAAGAGGGATCTCTCACCCAGTGGATCATTCTCCAAATGCTAGCTACTGCCAAGGCTGGGACAGGTCGAACCAGGAACAAAGAATTCAGTCAGTATATCCCAAATGTGTGGCAGAGACTCAACAACTTGAGATTTCACCTGCTGCCTCCCAGGATGTGCATTAACCAGGAAACTGGAATCAGGAATGGAGGTAGGACTTGAACCCAGTCACTCTAATTTGAGATTGCAGGTGTCCCAAGCAGAGTCTTAATCTCTACACCAAATGCCTCCCCCCACATGTTTTTAAGAAAACTGAATACTCAACAGCTACTGTGAGCCATGGATAAATAACATGTTGAACAATAAATAACTCTTGTTGTGACAAATAAAATTTGATGTAAGAAATGTTAATCTCTTGATATTATTAAAACCAATCTTATGAAATCTCATTCTTCTTTCCAAAAGTGAACCAAAGTAATAATTCATGTGATGAGCAAAGTTGTTAGAAGTTTCATTCCTTTTAACTTGATCTTTTTGAAATGTCACAGCCGTAATAAATGCTAATAATTTCTTCTTACCTGATGAAGTTCAATGAAAATTACTTATTTCATTAACATTTAATTACAATGGAAACACACTACTTCGAATAACCAAATTTCCATATAAGGTGAAAAAATACATACTGCTTTTAGTTATTCAAAGTGAAATATCATTTACTTAGTACATCATATGGGACTTTAGCAAATTGAGTGAAAATATCAAAACTAAGTTACTTGTTTTTTTCCTTTACTTTGCTATAAAATTCCTAGCTGGTATTAACTGAAGATATGAATTTTTTGTATTCAAAGTAATTACTTTATTTCTTTTTCTTTTTTTAACTTTAACATAATAAATATAAATTTCCAAAGTACAGCTTATGGATTACAATGGCTTTTTCCACTCATAACTTCCCTCCCACCTGCATCCCTCCCATCTCCCACTCCCTCTCCCATTCCATTCACATCAAGATTCATTTTCAATTATCTTTATATGCAGAAGATCAATTTAGTATGTATTAAGTTAAGATTTCAACAGTTTGCACCCACACAGAAACACAAAGTAGAAAGTACTGTTTGAGTACTAGTTATAGCATTAATTCACATTTCTGTCTTTTTCAAACTAACAAGACCAACTAGAATGACAGCTTTTTTTTCTCTTATCATCTTGCCTAATCTCTCAATGGTGTTTAAAAACAATTAGAAACATCACTATCAATATACATTATTATAATTAACAACTTCTGCTTTCCCCATCATCTCAGGCATATCTATCAAGTGTATTCAGTTAAAACAGTGAATCTCACCAAATTTATGAGTAAAGAACCATAGGACATTATCAACTTATTATGTCTGAGTCTAAATGAATTAATACTGATATGTTCTGGTTGTTATCAGCATATATGTGAGCTCTCACTGATCATTCATTTACTAATTTAGAGACTACTCCCTTATATCTAAAATCATTATAAGAATTCACAAAGATTATCATTACTATTGTATGAGTACACATTGATTCCTTTCCCCAAAATAGTCAGTAATTTCAATAACTGGAAGAAAGCAAAAAACTAAAAAGTATATATTATGCATAAAAATTGGGAGTGATAAAATGATTTAAAGTATAACATTTACTTTAAATTGAATGTATCTCTGAGTTTTTCATAAGTTATGGGTATATGGAGATCAAATAGCACAGTCTTTTATAGACAAAGACTCCAGAAATAGTTCTCTTTGGCCTGAGTTCATTACCTTTTAGAACAACTCTTGTTGAAATTAAAGATGTCAACACAAAACTTTCACTGGCTTTTCAAACTTTCTAGAATTTTCTCATGAAATAAAAAAATGCATGCAAGGCTAGTGTGAAAAGAAGTGCAGGAAGTGTCCTCTCACAGCCAAATCTCCTTCCGTAGCATCACACATAAACCATGACATTTGGCTGTGATCCGCAATAGCCATCAGAATGTAACTGCTGACTTGTTGATTAAGTGCAAATTAATGTTTTAACTGCTTATTGAAGAAATTCAGGAGCCAAGTATGAAAAATTCTTAGACAATGCTGTCTTCGATGATGTTGTCCTTTCATTGTACTAAGTTGATGAATGCTCATGATAGCAAAAAGTACAACAAATTTCAATTGTTTAAAAATCATTTTTATGTATATGTACACATATATATGAACACATATACACAGATATGTAGGTCTGTGTGTGTGCTCAGAAATATTTCTTCAACTTTATAGCTGTGGGTCTATCATCTATCTACCTCTCTATTATCTATGCAGGGAAAGAATAGCACTTTTAAAGAAAAAAAGACCATTCTCAAGGGCAGTAGTTAGGATATGACCTTATTTTTCAGAGTTTTTGTCTTTGTCATTTCAACTTTGAATATTATGGTTATGAACCAGTTACTTATTTCTCAGTCTTCTACTTCATATAGGCAATATTTTTGAAAATCAGTGTATGGAAGGTTTGAAATATTGGTCACTGTATAGATCTGTCTTTTTTTTTAACAGGCAGAGTGGACAGTGAGAGAGAGACAGAGAGAAAGGTCTTCCTTTTGCCTTTGGTTCACCCTCCAATGGCCGCCATGGCCAGCGTACCGTGCTGATCCGAAGGCAGGAGCCAGGTGCTACTCCTGGTCTCCCATGGGGTGCAGGGCCCAAGCACTTGGGCCATCCTCCACTGCCCTCCCAGGCCACAGCAGAGAGCTGGCTTGGAAGAGAGGCAACCGGGACAGAATCTGGCGCCCCGATCGGGACTAGAACCCGGTGTGCTGGCGCCGCTAGGTGGAGGATTAGCCTATTGAGCCATGGCGCCAGCCAGATCTGTCTTTAATGTTACTATTTCTTAAATGATTTTTTTACTTACCATAAGCTTTTTGTGTATGTGGAACCTACACAAAAGAAGCAACTGACTTTTACTCCAGGTAAGTGTTAAATACTGATCCAAAGAAAGAAGCACTATCATAAAATCATTGGTAAGAAAGGCCATCTCAGAACAGTTGAACAGACAATATGGTGGCTCACAGAAACAAAATCGATTAAACTAAGTGTTTTCATAGTAATTTACATAAATAAATCTAGAATGGGAAAAATTCTGTTAAAAATGTGCAAAAGACAAACCCACTGTTTATGTGGTGTACAAAATTATTTCCTTTTTTATACTCATCCAAAAAAAAGTGGATGGCTATGTTGAAAATACTTGGCATTGAGCCACTGAATGATTTACGAGTAGCAAACAAAACATAATCCTTCTTATTACTGCTAATGGAATATAATCCAACAAGGTGGGGATTTTCCATTTATCTTGGCAGAGGTATTGAGTTCTCAGTATGTTTATTCCACTCATTTTAGCTGCTTTAAAAATCCACAATATTGCACCTTTGATTAGCACTGTGGAAAAGATTTTGTGAAGTGGCAGGATCTCCCACTACTTCTACATTTGGCAGCCTTCACTCTGTAAAAATGTCCTTTTTACCACTCCCTGTTAAATTCCCATGCAGCTGTTTTCTCTTTCTTCCCCCTGTCAGATACCAGATATCTGGCAGGAGACTTCTCCAAGCTTATCTGGATGAAGAAAAAAAAAGCCAGAATAAACTCATCAGACTTGAAAATACCTTGGCACAGGAGGATCTTTAGACAGACTGGCTCTTCAAAATATTCTAAGTGGCCCTGCCAATTGAAGATTATTAGCCGTGGCTCTTGGGGATGTGAGAGGATAGGTCATAAGCTGGAAGCTTTGAGTTAGAAGCTGGAGAGTGACTGCAGTGATAACTGCTCAACAACACAGCTTTAGAATTAAAAGACTTGAACCTCATCTTTGCTCTAAGGTTAGCATTTTTAGTGGAGCTGGTTTTCAATATGAGCCTCTTGTTTTCTTCCTGGTTGACCAGGTGGATTAGGGAAGAAGACACCATTTAAGAGTCTGCCTTCTTTGAGAAATTTCACAACCACTCTTACAGATGGAATTCTGAAAATTTGAGAGATATTTAGGGATTTAATGCATCTTAGGTTTTTTCTAAAATGAGAACCAAGGATTGCAAGCCTTCAGGATGACATGCATAAGGCTTATTATGAAATGCATTCAATAAATGAGGTAGAGGTAGCTAAAAATGACATCAGTTATAGAAACGCATGTTTCATAGGTAATCACAATAAATTTACATATGAAAACATGTCAAAGACTAGTTTTGATTTTTAAGTCAGTTGTCATTTAAGAGAAAATTATTTCTCTTAAACAATCCTACCATGGAGCTAGATGAGTTAACACTTATTGTTTTTCCCATTTGCAGGATAGAATTTCTTTGTACTTACATCTTGAAAAGCTTTGGACAAGTCAAGACAGGCATTTGTTAGATTTAGAGATTTAAAGGCAGAGAGAGAGAGAGAGAGCAGAAAGAGAGAGAAGTAGAGAGAGATAGGGTGATCTTCCATCTGCTGGTTCACTCTCCAAATGGTCACAACTACCTCAGGTTGGTCCAGACAGGCATTTGTTAGATTTAGAGGATCCTATTTAAGTGAAGGAAAACACTGATCAGTATGAGGTTTGATAAAACATTCCTTTGTGAGTATGTGTAAGTTCCTGTACTAAATCACAGTATTTCAAAGTGTGCATTGAAGAATGCAAGTGAAAAGAATGCATATATGTAGTTAGATTTTTTAAAGATTTGTTAATTTATTTGAAACTCAGAGTTATGGAGAAGGCAAGAGAGAGAGATCTTGCACCCTTTAGTTAGAGCATTTAATATGTGGAAATCCTGCAAAACAGTATCACTCAAGACCAAGATGAGGATTACATGATAAGCATGCATGGCATTAGTGAAAAATTAAAGTAATTGAATAGCTATACTGTAGTTTGAACATTTGTACCTTCCAAACTCCAAATGTTAGAATCCTGTCTGTGAAAGTGACCACATTAAAAGTGAGGTCTGAGACCCACACACTGGTGCAGTGGGCTAAGCATCTGCCTGCAACACTGTCATCCCATATGAGCTCAAGTTCAAATCCCAGCTGCTCTACTTCCAATTCAGCTCCCTACTGAAGGGCCTGGGAAAGCAGCAGAAGATGGCCCAAGTTCTTGGGCTCTGCCACCCACCCACACAGGAGACCTAAATGGAGTCCTGGACTCCTCGCTTCAGTCTGGACCAGCCTGAGGCAGTTGTGACCATTTGGAGAGTGAACCAGCAGATGGAAGATCACCCTATCTCTCTCTACTTCTCTCTCTCTCTCCTCTCTCTCTCTCTGCCTTTCAAAAAATTATTTTTGAAAAAATAAGGACTTTTGAGAGTGATTAGTTCATGTGGGCAGAGCGCTTGTGATTGGGCTGGGTGCCTCGTAGAACAGGCCCCAGAGAGCTCAGCCAAACGTCTCACCCATGTGAGACGGTTGCTGTCCAGGAAGAAGCAGGCCCTCATCAGACAGGAACTCTGCTGGTGTCTTAACCTTGATCCCAGTCTTCAGCTGTGAGCAACTAGTTCATGCTGTCTGTAAACCATCCAGTCTATGGGATTTTGCTCTGGCAACCCCAATGGACTAGGACAGGCAGCTTCCCAATTTAAGAAGGTAGAATTCTGTATATAACTCTATGTCTATAACTTTAAGAGCTCAATCTTCAGAAAATAAATTGAAAATATTTTACTGGATGAAAGCCCTGGCATTTTGGAGAAATACGTCTTTGGGTCACTAATAATAGAAAAATTGATGGTTGAAATCTACAATAATTCTTCTGATAAGTTCAGCACAGTAAAATTCAGCCCAGAGAATAAAAATAAAGCCTTTAGAATCTTAAGATGCTGTACAGGTGCAGAAGGCTAAGAATAAATTTACATTTGATGAAACCAGGAACATATTCGTATATGATCCTGTCATTCTTCTCTTGTGACATTCAATGCTGACCACAGTGTTGTTACTAGTTCAGTTTTTGCCTCTTCTGTGTGTTCAGGAAGTTACTTTTCTAGCTTAATGTAACAATATTTTACATCTAACACCTGGCTCAATGTATATTTGTATTATAAAATAATTAGTTGACATGTATATCAAAGATTTTCCTCCTGTGGTTGATGGTTAGGTTTTTGTACTTTATGCTAAGAACTCTTTCATATGCATTATAATATAGAATTCTAAGGAAAAGAAAGAGCATGCAATTTTAATCTCCATGTTGTGTCTTGAAAAGATTGTTACTTACCTAACAAAGCACAATTCTGAATGGCAAATCTCAGAATTCTAATCAGTGTTTTGCATAACAATTGAATTCTTTCTGAGGAACCCTGAGGACTTACTTTTAATTGGGAATTTACATTCCACCCACATTCATCTCCTTTTCATATTATCTTGCAAAACTGCACCTAAATATTTGTGGAATAAATATAATCTGCATAATATCAACTGTTCAGTTCTTTGAAAACACAATTATTACTCAAGTGTTTTGCTGTTTGTTTGTTTTTTCCACCAAGGCCATGCTTAGATTATTCTAGGAATGTCTGGCAATGACATAATCTCCTTCTCCTGTCCACACTGAGTTTGATTGTATGACTTTCTCTGGACAATGAAACTAAATTAGCAAATATGATCCAAGCAAAGACTTGAGAAACCTTGCATGTTGCAGCTTTCCCTCTCAGAGCTCCTGGAAATGCTTCTACAACCACCTGAAGATTGGGATTCCAGCCTATCCTGGTAGAAGATGGAAACACACGCAACAGAAATGCATTGTTTTAGTGGAGGCCCAGTCAGCTCATAGTCAACCCATCAGCCAAGTGCAGATTCATGAGGAAGGCAGGTACTGCTGGCAATAAAACTGGCCAAGTAATTCCAGTCCAAATCTGATGCACAAGATTGTGAGTGAATTACAGCTCAGTATCCATTAAGATCCAGCAATGTGTAGAGTGGTTTATTATACAGCATTGGCTTAAGATCATGGCATTGAAAAGGGACTTCAAAGAAGTGAATAAAGTTGTGTGTGCATGTATGTGTACATATGTAGATATATCATATTTACATATCATTATTTTTCAATAGTGTTAAGTCATTTAAGAAAAAAAAGAAAAAATATCCAAATACCTTCAAAACCTCTCAAACTAGGCTTATAGAATTACTTTTCAAAAGGAATTACACTCATACAAAAGTGAAACCTGTTGAATGCCTAGATAGCTGGGGAAAACCAAGATCCCCAGGTTAGTAAACACAGAGTTTCTACTTTGTTCTTCACTGAAGGCTCAGTATTACAGCCATCATTACGAACACTGGAAGCAAACTCCAATTTCCATCTTCCTTCATGTATTATATAAAACACAGTTAGCTTTCCTGGAGTTCACTGTCTCTCTATAATGACAGAAATTTGTGGTTCCCCCTGCCTATTGTCCTGTTCCCAGTTAAAAAATAATTAAACAAGAGAAAAACACAGGATAGGTTTTGGTCTAGCAGTTATGATGTTGGTTGGTTGCATTCCATGCTGGGTTCAGCTCAGCTCCTGGCTCCAGCTTCCTGCTAACATAGATCCTGGGATGCCACTGTGGTAGCCTCAGTCAACGAGTTCCTTACTACTCACAAGGGAGACCTGGATTGGATTCTTGGCTCCCAGCTTCAGCCCCGAGCCGAGGATCATCATGTGCACTTGGGGTATGAGCAAGCAATAGTTGTATCCCCTCTCTCTCTCACTCTCTGCTCTCAAATAAGTAAATAAATAATAATTTTTTAGAAATTAAAAAACAATAAAACAAATGCCCCCTCTCTTTCTCTCTGCCTCTCAAATAAGTATATAAATTTTTAAGTAAACAATTTTTTAGAAATTAAAACATAGTGAAACTATTGTCTGATGATATAGATTTTGGAACAGGCTTTCTTGCATGCCATAAGCTGTACACTTATAGATGGAACTTTGTGAAGTTCAAGGGAAGGAAATGTTATGCTCCATAAGTTAGTACTAGTCATGATTAATAAAACACAAACTGGCAATGTATAAAAACACATGAAAGTGTTCCTTATGCATTTTCCCCACCCAGAAGTAACCTAACAGGGTTGAGATGTAAAATTAACAGAGGAAAGAAGATGATTTAAGAAATTAGATGAACAGTTTGCTCGCCTAAGATATACATTCGTATGTCTGCACCCTGTTGATATTTCCTTGGTTCCAGTGGGATCCCGGAGGAGGTGTGTACAGTGAAAGAGGAAATGAGACTCCAGCCCTCCAAGTGCCAATAATAACTGCACTGTCCATAAAGATCTTTGCATTTGACTTTCAGGAATGTTTATCTGAAGCTGAACAACTGGTAACCGTAAGTCGGCTAGATTCTCCCAGGGCAAGTCACAGCCCTTACAAAGAGTGTGCTGGGAGCATCATAAGAGGAGACCATTTGTCATCCAAATAAAATTCAAGAAGGGGATCTAGGAAGTAATTAATACAAAATTAATGTAATAGTACTCTTTAGGTCTTACTATTTGAGATCCGCAAATTTTTAATAATTCCAAAGTGTTCTCTGAGTTAGTAGCAGAATTTTGCATTACCAAGACCAGCACAATTTCAAAAATATTTGGAGTAATGGGACAAAAATATTCATGAGTGGTCTACGTGCCCTTGTATTCCATCATTTCCTTTACGTTGCACCATTTGACGATTTCTGAACCTGAAACATTAATGCGGGTCATGGCCATGCAAGCATTCAAGGGCCAGTGCATGAACTCGCAATGACTTCTCACCTTCCACGGTTCCCAGTGACATTGTGTGTGGAGATGCCAGAGAGCCACCATGCTGGGAGTTTTTATTTGGAAGCTGGACTTAGGAGACTCAGTATGGAGAGTGAGCAAATGAGCATTTTTGTATCATGCCATTGAGGCTTGGAAGCTAATGTGTTAGCGCAACATAACATACCCTTTTCTGACCAATACAGGAAACTACTCAGGGGTTGTCAACTTTCTAACATGCCAAATAGGAGATTTTGAAAGGATACAAAATTCCTCACCACATTCCATCATTATGTCAAATAAATATTTTCACACACACCTCCTCACCACCAACAAATACAGAAAGAACGTTATTGCAGAACACAGAATTCTTCTTTAAACTCAATAAATGTAGGGTTTTTTCCCCCATAAAATCACTCACTGATTTTTGATTTTTTCATTTTGCTGGGTAAAAATACTTAATCATTAAATAGCACACCTTTCTTCCTTTTGATAATTAAGAACAATGAGTCCAGATATTTAAAAAATGGTACAAGAGGGTTATTGAACCAAAGCAATGAAAACAATCCCTGGCAATGCCCAGCTTTACCTGTCTTTTGGTGAGATCCAGATTCTCTGCTATCTTGTATCTCCTCAGTCTAGTCACATAGTTGTGATGGGCAAATTCTGCTTCTAGTCCTTGGATTTGCTCTTGGTAAATGCTGTCCTTTCCTTCCAGGGTTTGCTGTTGACTTCAGACTTGTAATTTCCTTCTTGGGATCTGAAAAAAATTAGTACCAACTCATTCATTCAAATATATGTAATCATGTGATTTACTGTATTCATCATGGCTGAGTTACTGCTTTCCCAAGTGCTGTGCTAGTCTTGGGACAAATGGAGAGCAGAAGCAGTAAAATACTCTCACCTCCATCATGGGCAACACATTCCTTGGTTTTCCAATCTGCCTTCAAACAACTGATGACCTAATTGGAGATGTGTCAAATTTTCTCCTTACAAAACATGAACTGTATATAACCACTCATCATACGATATTATAATAAGATGGACAAAATCCTCTCTAGAAAACAATTTTAGATATGAAATTTAGTAAGTTCTTAACACACAGGCTTGAGGTCTAAGTATGAACAGAATGATTCTCCATTTTTAAGCATTATTTATTTATTTAAAAGGCAGAGCAAGTGATAGAGAAGGAGAGACAGAGAGAGAGATCCTCCACCCACTGGTTCACTCCCCAAATGACCACAAAGGTCTTGGGCTGGGTCAACCAAAGCCAAGAGTCAAGAACTCCATCTGCATTCTTCTGCTTTCCCAATAGAATTAGCAGGGAGCTTGTTGGAAAGCAGTAGAGCCAAGAACTTGGGTCCCTGCCGCCATGTGGGAGACCCAGATGGAGATCAGGCTTCTTAATTCAGCCTGGCTCAGCCCTGGCCATTGTGGCCATTCAAGGATTAAACCTGTGGATGGAAGACCCTTTTTCTAGTTTCTCTCCCTCTCTATATAGCTCTGCCTTTCAAATAAATAAATAAATCTTTGAAATTAAAAATAGAAGAATTAGAAAATACCTCTATTTAATTATGATACTAAGTATTTTTATGATAACTTAAGTATTGCTATGATAACTAAGACACACAAGCAGACTCTTGGTTACCCAAGAAGCCACATTCATCTGATGTTAAGAGCACAACCTCTGCCACTCACCTGCTTATTCAACCCTACTTCCTTCGTTTCCTGACCTTTAACCCAGAATTCATGTGAAGATGGTTAAATTAAGTAAATAATTTAGATAAATGCCCGCATATTGTAGGATTCAATAATTAATTGTAAACTCTAACCTTTAAGAGAGGACTGTAGCCTAAGGCCTTAGTATTTGGAAATAATACATTTAATACAATGAAGAATTAGAAAATATTTTTAAAAAATAGGAAAAATTTGTTCTTAAAATGGAGCTCAGTCTAAAATGTAAGAAGTTTAGAATTCACACAATGGGGCCGGCGCCGCGGCTCACTAGGCTAATCCTCCACCTTGCGGGGCCAGCATACCGGGTTCTAGTCCCGATCAGGGTTCCAGATTCTGTCCCAGTTGCCCCTCTTCCAGGCCAGCTCTCTGCTGTGGCCTGGGAGTGCAGTGGAGGATGGCCCAAGTCCTTGGGCCCTGCACCCCATGGGAGACCAGGAGAAATACCTGGCTCCTGCCATCGGATCAGCATGGTGCACCAGCTGCAGCATGCCAGCCATGGGGGCCATTGGAGGGTGAACCAACAGCAAAGGAAGACCTTTCTCTCTGTCTCTCTCTCTCTCACTGTCCACTCTGCCTGTCAAAAAAAAAAAAGAATTCACACAATGGATAAGTGTGTTCTAATTCACAGTGAAAAATAGCTGAGCTCCTACAAGGAGCTGTATGTTATTTTCTGCCAGCCCACAATGAAACAGAAGGTGTAGCTATGATTTCCAAGGCCCAGTGGCATCCAGAGATGAATTTTTTCCCTCTGAAAGGTTTTTTTGGAAAGTTTGATGAAATATAACTAATCCTAGTCTGCCCAATTAACTAATATCAGATAGTATAATTGTGTGTGAGTGACTAAGTATGAGTGAGTGTGTGTATGGGTGAGTGTGTGTATGAGTGAGTGTGTATGTGTGACTGTGAGAGTATGCGTGTGATATGTGTGTGACTGTGTAAGTATGGGTGAGCATGTATATGAGTGTGTGTGTGAGGGTGTGTGTGTAAGTGTGTAAGTATGGGTGACTGTGTATATGAATGTGTATGAGTGTGAGAGTATGTATGTCAGGATGTGTGTGTGTGTTTCTCTCCTTTAAAGAGTCCCAGTAAACAGATACATGGATTTACTAAGAAGAATCACATCATGCCTAAATGTTAGAACATACAAAATACTATAACTTGTACTCTTAAATGATTTTAATCAAGACAAAATTTACTAAAAACATTCCTTAGCCCATTCTTTAAAATATTATGCCTTTATTATTTACTAGGATGTATAATTTTCTTCATTTGGAGGGTTTGAGAAACAAATAGCTCAGGTATTTCTTTTTTATTTCTGGATGATTAAAAGTCAATAATCTACCTATTTATTTGACTTGCCTTCACAGTAGAAACTGTAAATTATAAAAATAAACAATACATAAAAGTAATGATATAAAAATAATCTTAAAATCTGAGACAACCTGAGTTTCCAGCTCATGTATTATACAGCAGTTTGCTTGCATCTGCTGCTGGAAAGAAATGCCTTGTGATCATTCCCTATTGCAGTCGCACTGGCAAGAAAGATCATAGTCTTTGGGTGAATCTTCTGCAACACATTTCTGATTGCTTTTCTAAAAGGACTTCCCCAATATGAGAAGTCAAAAATCATAGAAGTTCCATTTGTAGGACACTGCTTAAATACCCTTCACAGATAGAATCCTGTTCACATTGAGTAAGTAGTACTTGCTTTCCAAAAAAGTAAAATCAGCCAAAGAGAAAATCAGTGCTCTCTAATAAAGTCAATTTGTTGTGCAACATAATGATTTCCTCAAATAACAGGGAAGCTCTGATGTAAACATGTTTGAGAAAAATAACATGCAAATGACAAAGAAAGGCTTCCTCTTCCCAAACTGTGTAAATCATATCTCCATTGTCTTCTTCATCATTCTTACTATTACTTTATGTAGGGAGAGGCTGTGTGCAGGAGGGAGGAGAGAGAGAGAGAAGAAAACATTAAGTGACATTTACTTAGAAAACATACTGAGGCCAGCGCTGTGGCTCACTAGGCTAATCCTCTGCCTGGGGTGCCAGCACCCCAGGTTCTAGTCCCAGTTGGGGTGCTGGATTCTGTCCTGGTTGCTCCTCTTCCAGTCCAGCTCTCTGCTGTGGCCTGGGAAGGCAGTGGAGGATGGCCCAAGTCCTTGGGCCCTGGACCTACATGGGAGACTAGGAGGAAGTACCTTGCTCCTGGCTTTAGACAGGTGCAGCGTGCCGGCCATAGCAGCCATCTAGGGGGTGAACCAATGGAAAGAAGACCATTCTCTCTCTCTCTCTCTCTCTCTAACTCTGCTTATCAAAAAAAAAAACATACTGAATGTGAGATCCTATGAGAGGAATGAAATTATCATCAACAAATTTCTGAGTGTAAAATGTGAAGAATTGCTGGCCTAGCCTGTGTAGAGTACACAAGCAAAGAAGGTTGGTAACAAGACTGGTGAAGGCAGAATGGATACAGTAGCAATGATTATGAATAACAGCAGAAGAGGCTTTCATGTGGTGCATAAATGCCTTTCTAGAAGAGGAAGGAGAAGGTGAGGTCAGAGGCACTGATCCTAGTGCATTTCTTGAACAAAAGAGGCTATGAAAGGCAGTGAGTATAGGATTGGCTTATGTGTGTGGAAAAGTGGGAATGGGGAATTGACTATCTTGCTGAAATAGGAAACTCAAAAATAAAGTATCTTTTAAATACCATTTGATACTATAGTCCCTTTTAGAAATGTGTACACATAGCATGTACCCTATGGTGAAAGTGTGATATGTGACGTATGTGACATGTGACAATCACGAGTAGTTTGCTGTACAATGTACTATAAAATACACAGATAAATATGATATACTACCTACCTAGAAGTACCTTACAATCAAGTTTTGGATACAAGTCACCTAAAATTAACCATAAATAATTATAAATAGTAGTCCTTGGGGTACTATCAAGCTATCATGCGTTAAGGGTTAATACTTTGGGATACATAACCTTTTTCTTTGCTAAATCAATTTATGGGAAATAGCAATGATAATACCATGAAGTGGGTATTTTGTTAAGCAGTTAAGAAGCTGCTTGGGACACCCACATTGCATATTGGAGGGCTTGAGTTCAAGACCTGGCGCTGCCTCCAATTTCAGCTTCTTCTGACTCCTATGCTGGGAGGCAGTCCCATGTGCTTGGGGCCCTGTCTCCTACATGGGAGATGGAGTTTAAATTCCTAACTTGAGAATTTGGTTTGATCCAGCCATGGCTACTGTAGGCATTTGTAAGTGTATCAACAAATGGTAAGTCTCTTTCTCTTTACCTTTCAAATAAACAAATAAATAAAAATTTTAAACAGGAATTTTAATTCTGTTATTATGTATGCATTTCAGAGACTAAACTGAATATTATGGTAAACAAATTTTCTAGGACAGTAGCTTTAACTGAAATCTGATATATTTTTAAAAGCCAAATTTTAGATTAGATACAAAAAAATTTCTACACCTACTTCTAATTTCTCCCAAATGGCATATGAGTAAGTTTATGTGAATGTAAGTAAGTTTATGTGAATCTGAAGATTTCACCTTGCAGATAATCCAAGGGTACTGATTGTGTATTGGATCAAGGCACTCCATCCAAACCTATACTTTGATTTTTTCATATGTCATATATCATGGCTCATAACTTTTGAAATATTTGATAAGTTTTTAGAATTATATACTAGATAGAAGATAGCATTTCATTACACTGAGGGGGGAAATGAACTGGGATTGTATATTTTTCTTGTACTTAACATGTAAGCTGGCACTCTCAAAAAGGGACATGATTTGTTCCTAAATGTTATTTACCAGCATCCCTACCCTTGCATACACACAGCACACAGAAACACGAGTGAAGCACATCATTTGTTTCATATGGCAATAACTGTCAGAGTAGAAAATAAATCTTAGTAGCCGCACATGCTTTTAAAGTTTTGCACTGATTAACCAGAACTCTGGTTAAAATCAGTTTGTAATGGGCATATTTTTGCTTAAAACATTTACAGATTCAGAAAAGAAGAATGACTTGGGGAAAATTGCAGAAGGTTTGACACCTGAAGACTTGAGTTGAAAATCATTGCAATTTGCCGCTTCCATGGTCTTCTAAGCCAATTCTCTTTTCAAGTTCAGATTCCTAATCTATAGAATCCATGCATGATTGTTGCAAGCAGAAAATTGAGAGAATTTAAAGTACAGATGTGGGAGAGAGAAAATAAGTTTAGTAATAACACTTACTATTGACAATATCAAATAAAATGTACCATGAGTGAGATTTAATTAACTGAAAACAATTTTTAAGGATTTACCTTAGTTTTTTTGAAAGGTAGAGTGACATAGAGAGAGGGAAAGATAAGGAAAAAGACATCTTCCATCTGCTGATTCACTCAGGAAATGGTTCACTCCCCTCAATGGTTGGGCCAGACCAAAGCTAAGAGCCTGGAACTCCATCCAAGCTTCCCATGTGGGGAGCAGGCAGGACCCAAGGACTTGGGCTGTCTTTTGCTATTTTCTAAGGCACATTAGCAGGGAGCTGGACTGGAAGAAGAGCAGCCATGACTCAAACTGGGCTTCAAATGGAATGCAGGCTTTGCAGGTGGCAGCCTAACCTATCGCACCAAAATGCTGGCCCCTCAACTGAAATTTTTACTGACACATTTACTGGTATTTTAATTCCACTTAAATCACTTCACTGTCACTTGACATGTAGCATTTAGTAAAATGCATCTTTCTTTTCTTAAAAAATAAAATTCATTTTATAAATGAGGTGATGCTCTTTCTACTAATACATATTTTTAAAAACTTGGCTGTGCTCACAATTCCTTTGGCCCATCAGTTAGGGTTAAGTATGCTTGCTTTTTAAGAAATAAAAGTGTTTTAGCAGGTCTGAGTGCTTTTATTTCTCTCATAATATCTTTTTATAGCTCTGTTACTAAAAACGCCTCAAACTGAAGCATGTCAGTTTTTAAATATAATTTAATGACATTGTCATCTACTTTCAAAGTAAGTCAAACTAAAAAATGTTTATATATATTTTATGTATGTGTGCAAATAATTCAGGGAGAATGAAATTAAAAGATAAGTTTGTGGGGTTGTGACACAGTCTCCTTCTGCAGCACCAGCATCCCAAAACACCAGTTCATATCCCAGCTGCTCCACTTCCAATCAAGCTCTCTGTGGCCTGGGAAGGCAGCAGAAGATGGCCCAAGTGCTTGGGCCTCTGCACTTGCATGGGAGACCTGGAAGAAGCTCCTGGCTTCGGATCTGCCCATCTCCAGCCATTACAGGCATTTGGGGAGTGAACCAGCAATGGAAGACCTCTCTCTCTGTAACTCTGCTTCTCAAGTAAATGTATAAATCTTTAAAAAAAAAGTAAAAGTATAATCTGAAAAAGTACTCTTTCTTTGTAATTTATGTTCAGTAGCATTTATTTTAAATGCATGATAACTTCCTAATCTGAAGAAAGTAAGCCTACATTTGAAACTCACTATATTTAAAATATCTTTCTGAGCAGCCTTAGCTATAGAGAAATATGAAAAGAAATTTTGTTGTTAATCATTGTATACAAAATAAACTTGAATGTTTGTCATTGCTACCTAGTGTAATTTAAATATATTGATATAAACACCTCTACCTCTCAAATAAATGTTTTTTAAAAAGATAAGTTTATGTCAGTGTGAAGAACTTTTAAAACTATATACACTTTTGGCCGGCGCCGCGGCTCAGTAGGCTAATCCTCCGCCTTGCGGCGCCGGCACACCGGGTTCTAGTCCCAGTCAGGGCGCCGGATTCTGTTCCAGTTGCCCCTCTTCCAGGCCAGCTTTCTGCTGTGTCCAGGGAGTGCAGTGGAGGATGGCCCAAGTACTTGGGCCCTGCACCCCATGGGAGACCAGAAGTACCTGGCTCCTGCCATCGGATCAGTGCAGTGCACCGGCCACAGCGTGCCAGCCACGGTGGCCATTGGAGGGTGAATCAACGGCAAAAGAAAGACCTTTCTCTCTGTCTCTCTCTCTCACTGTCCACTCTGCCTGTCAAAATAAATAAATAAATAAATAAAATAAAAACTATATACACTTTTTAAATAATATGCAATTTTCATGAACTTTAAAGATTTCCAACATGCATAGCTCCAAATCTTTTGTACCCCAAAATAAAATTACACTTTAATTCCATTTTCCATGAACCCTTTGAAATCCTCTCAGATTTATAGTTTAAATATTTTAAATGTTTTAAATTGAATCATCATTTGTCACAGATGAATGTAGTCAAATGTATGCAAGTTTTTTGGTACATACATAAAAACACTTCTAGAATTTTGATCATCACTCACTAAAGAAATTTCAGAATCCTCTTTATTTAAAACTAATTTGTGTGGTGCAGAATGGGGAAATTGCTCTGACTTGTACAATTGGCCACGTTCCATGAAACATGTTCCCTGCACACAGGGAATTTCAAAGCTGAAAGCTAAGATGACATCAAACAGCTCTTGAACTTCCAGAAAATTTAACAACTGGCTACCTGAAGCCCCTATTAACCTGTTCCAGCACACTCAAGACTGCAACACTTTACTGTTTCAAAAAAAATGAAATCCTGGTGTTCAAAAGCTGTCATACAATGTTGGATAGTGAGAACACGTTAAGAGAGAAGTTTGATGAGTCTAAGAGGATAGGGTTACTTCTTTCACAAGTGATGTTAATGATCAGACACTAGTATTTAGAGTGGTATTCTATTTTTTTTTACATTTTAAGCTTTTATTTAGTGTGAAAGATGCATAGGAGAGTGAGGGCTTTATTTCTAGGAGAGAGATAGATCTGCATTCACACCAAGTACCAGGAACCAGCCACGTGGAAGAGCATCCAGGCCAGGAAGCATAGGGCAGCTTGGCCCGAAGGCCATGTGCCCTGTGAAGAGTTAAAATTGTATATGTGCGGGTGTAAAAAGTTAAGCTTAAGCTTACAGGTTTAAACCTTCCTGGTGCAGCTGTGAAAATAAAACAGAGTGAAGTAGTACCTTGACAGTAGGGACTCCATTTTGGAGCACTTGACACTCCATTCTGGGAAAGCACCCCCCCACACACCGTGAGACTGGTCTGAAACTATGATCTCAAATAGTCAGACAATAGCAGTGCACTACATCACCCTTGGCAACGCACAAAAACCCCCTAGCATGATTGCTCAAGCTTAAAAATAAAAAGGTTGCACCTGGGTTACCTGAGCTAATAATGAAGATGTGATTTGTCTATGTCTTAAGATCATAATTGCTGATTGTAAGATATTAGCAACCGCTTAGCAACCGTGTATTCTCTCCCCCCTCCCGATTTTGCGGTTTTTGCCTTTATAAACCCTATGCTGTAGTTCCTCGGGGCTCCTCTGTCCTTGTATGTTCAGAGAGCCCCAACATGTTGGATCAATAAATCTTTAACCCTTTGCTGGTTGCATGAGAGAAAAGTCTCTTGGAGTCGTTCCTCGGGCAGTGGGCTTTTTCTGACCCTAACACCCTGAAGGCACAGGGCTACAGCCAGCCCCCCACTGGCAAGAGGCCACGGTGACAAAAAGGAATAAAAGGGGGGATAGACACACTATGTCACAGATTTTTAATCCATTATCAAAGGAGAGTGGCTAATTAACCTGATTGGCCAGTGGGTGCTCAGATGTGGCCAGGTAGGGGCATGAGGTCACACAGGGGTGTGGCAAAGGCATGGTCTTCCAGCTCACAAGCCTAATCAATTTTAACCTGTATGCCTGTCTACTTCATTTCCCCCTCAGAGACTTCATCCCTTAATCCTAAGGGAAGTTGATAGGTGTAGAATTATCTCTTCTGTAAATGCTTCCTGCTTATGGGGGCATAGTGCAGGCTCTGCCTATGGGTCTGGAATTCTCCGCATAGCCTATCTAACAAATTCGTTTTGTGAGTGGGAGCAGTCTTGGTCATTGCCAATGTCTGTGTCCCCTGCATGGTCAGTTACTCCCAGAAGTTGAGTTCTGAAACATAAAAGTTTGCTGACTAGCATAAACAAAACTGGAACAAAAATTATAAGTGGGGTGCCCCTTAAGATGAAAACAACATATTTTTCAGATTCCCAGAGAGTGGGTATTGATAAGTTACCCTTATGTAGATTATAACCCATTTAGCTTGAGTATAGAGAATTATAATAGAATAACTCATTAGGTAGCTTTATTCTCAATAACAGTTCCCAGAGATAATGAAGAAATGCAGGTACAGCATTTTTGCCTTAAGGTACAGGAGTCTTGATGTGACAAAGGCAAAACTTTACTTATCTTATTGCTTTGAAGAGGTACTAAGGTCTCTGATTGGCTTACAGGAATAATCAGGCATGTCTTTCGCATTCACCTGTGAATATGTAAGAGGCAGAAGTTTAATCCTAATTTAATGGAGGTAGTCATGCTCAATATCACCTGGTAAGATCCCTTTCATTTAAGCTGAAACTGATCTGAAGAGAATCTTCTTATGAATGGTTTGCTCAGGAATTGTTAATGTTGGAGTTTTTGTTAAAAACGCCTTGATTCCTTGGAACAGCTTTTGTAGCTCCCATGCCCAGCACATTGTGTCTATGTCAGAGGCTTTTTAAGCAAACACAAGGCTTAGAATCCAAATCCTGGAATCCATAACAACTTTTGTAGCTACACTTTTCAGTACAGAGTCTGCATCAGGGCCTCTTTAAAGCTGTATACAAAAGCTTGGAATTCAAATCTTGGAATCCAAATTCCACAGAATTTTGTCATTCTCAGAAATCTCCTCAGCTGCCTTTAAATAGCTGACCCTATGTTAAAACATATGAGACAGAAATTTCACAGAAAGACATGTATCCAAGATTTTACATTTGAGGCACTTAATAAACTTTAAATAAATACCTAAGAATACAGGCATTGGAGCTTGACACTTAGCCACAACTAGAACTTATGATGCATAATATCACACAATAGCACAAAGTAAATTTTTGGAGTTAAGTTTTACCATTAATGTTAATACTGTAGCTCTTTTGAGAACAGAGGTCCTACATGGGAAGTTAGTACACAGTGATTCCTGTTGTTAATTTAACAATTAACACTCTTATGTGTGACATCAGTGATCACCCGAGGCTCTTGACATAAGCTGCCTAGGCCATGGAAGCCTTTTGAGTTTCACAAACTCCATCAGTATTCAGACAAGGCCATAAGCAAAGTGGAAGTCCTCTCCTCCCTCGGGAGAAAAGTACATTCTACTTTGATGACCACTCCTTTCCACTGGGTTCTCACCCAGAGAGGTTCTCCACATAGGGACACTTTTTCCACGAGTGCCCTGGATTTCCATGCCTGAAATGCTCTTGTGGGCTTTCTAGCCAGACCAGAATGCCTTCAGGGGTGATTCTGAGGTCACTGAGTGTTACTTAAGGAGATTGCCACTCTATGAGTCTGCTGTAAGGACTCCCTCCCATATTGGAGCATTCACTCCTCTTTAATTTTATTTACTATTAGAAGTTAATACTTAATCCTATAGACAGGATCACTTTAAAACTTAAGATGTTAGCATTACCATCTAGCCCGAGGGGATTTGCGATCCCATATCAAGTTTTAAACTGTACCCTTAGAAGTAAGTCTGTAGGAATGTATGCAGAGCTATACAGCTTTACAGTCTCTGTAGGACCTGAGAAAATAAAAACAGACACAGGTCTTCATGAGCTTAATTATTTTATTCTTAAGCATATTACATGGATACATTGTATTAGCTATAATTTCTTAATCCTTCTAGTCGAAGGGCCTCCCAATTATTAAGTGTAGATCTGTCATGGAGTCTCCAAAGGAGCAGATGTAGAACTATCCATAGCTAAATCACCTTGTGGGGCCAGCGCTGTGGTGCACTAGGCTAATCCTTTGCCTGCGGAGCCAGCATCCCATATGGACACCAGGTCTAGTCCTGGTTGCTCCTCTTCCAGTCCAGCTCTCTGCTGTGGCCCAGAAAAAGCAATGGAGGATGGCCCAGGTGCTTGGGCCCTTGCACTGCATGGGAGACCAGGAGGAGGCACCTGACTCCTGGCTTTGGATCAGTGTAGCTCCAGCTGTTGTGGCCATTTGGGAGGTGAACCATTGGATGGAAGACCATTCTGTCTGACTCTCTCACTGTTTGTAACTCTACCTGTCAAATAAATAAATAAATTCTTTTAAAATCACCTTGTAACCTGGGGAGACAGGAGGTAAATACGGCTAAGCTTTGGCCCAGTTATATCTCTGATCATCTACCTTAACACTTAATGTGACATCTCAGTACTATACCTATTATAGAGCTTAATGTATAAAATCACACTCAGAGAGAAAAATAAGGAAATAACATTGTAAAATCTCATTCAGAGGTGAAAACAACAAACTAACATAATAAAATCCAGCTCAGAGGTGAAAGTAGCAAGCTAATATAATAAAATATGATTTAATATACATTGCTCTATTAATCAGCCATGTAGTATGTGGTTGGTCATGGGGGCCACCACCTTGGGGTGGAGTCTGTTGCCCATCTTACTATGAGGGTGGAAGTTCCCATGGTGGGTCTCCATCTTGGGGCATAAGTCCCACCCTCCACATAGAGTGGTATTCTAAAGTTCAACTGTAATGCTCAGAACATTTTTCTGATTCATTATTTATATTTCTTGCTGTGTTGATCTGACAAAGAACCCATTGAAATATATAAATTGCTCTGCTGAAGCCATGGTATACAAAGAAAATCCTCAGCACTGTTGTACATAGTGAAATATATTTCTTTTCAATCATATGTAACACAAGTGTACATGCATTAACAATTGCTACTCATAGATTATTGGGATATCCAGCAATGATCACCACATCCAAATGTTTTGTTCTTTAAATTAAATAATAGATATGTCCATCCCAAAGCATAGAAAAAATTATAGCACAAAGAACTTCCCTTTGAGATCTCAATATTAGAATGTAAAAGTAGAGAAATGGTTTCACACCAGTGGGAAGAAACTACACATTTCTCCTGATTGTAAGAACATGTTTCTTTCAGGATAGATATTGGAATCATTTATAATAATTCTACACTGGTGTTACTTAAGGGATTGGCAACTCAGCTTTGGAAGTAATAGAGAATCCAAATTGGCAAGACTCAACTCAAAAGAAGCCTTGCTCAAATCTCACTTGACCACACTTTGAAGCACTGTACAATGTAGCTGAAGCGTACAAGTACCTGCTCTCTAGAAAAGAGCTGTCTTACATGGGGTGAACAGAAGGGAAGTTGCCACAGGAATACACAAACACATCTTGTCTTCTGGGTAGTGTGCATGGGTATTTTTGAGTAGTCAAGTTTTGTGTGTTTCTACGCATGTACTGTGGCATTCCTAAAGATAAGTTTTCCTACTTTATACCTAATATTAATTACAATATCAAGGGGAATCTTCCCTACTGCAAAACACTAAACATGAATAAGAATGTTTTTATGATTAAACTCCCTGTTAGTAGCCACACAGCATAATTAATCTGCCCTGCAGCTCTATTGTGTGGTGATAGCTATGGGAATGAAAATGGCAACAGCCTTGTCATTTTGTTTGCTACCTAACAGTTGTAATCCCTCTATTTTCTATATATTGCCAGCTTCATAGATTCCTTAAATGGCCAAATGTGATAATATCCAGGCAATCACTTTACAAGCTGTCCCATAAATAAATATGGAATGTCATCTGAGAAGTGTCTATGGCATATTGAAAACATATTTTCACAACACGGTTGTACTTTATTCCAACTCTTATATTAGATTAAGTGACATCCGTTCTCTATTCGCATCTCTCTCATATACTTACACAACCAACTCCTTCTACTCTGGAATATACTATCCCTCAATTGAGGGAGAGGCTCCTCTACAACACAGAAGACTTAAGTGTGAGGAGGTATGTCAAACTTGGTAAAGTTCATGGCAGTGAAGGCCTGGAGTGTTAGAGATACTGTTCCTTACTTGATTATATTTTAATGCCTTTATTTTGAAAGAGCTCTGTTATATACTTAGCTATAAAACAATGTCACATGAAAAAAGAGTACTGCATGGAACATGATAAGGTTTTATAATGAAGAGTTGTATAATTCAAAATTATATCTAATAACAAATTTGGCAAGGTTGCCAGGATTTTTCACTTAAAAAAATCACACTGACATACAACTAAAGTCCAGAATATGAAAAAATGATGAACGAGTTAGCCAATCTGTGTCCATCCTTCCTTTTGAAGGTAGTAATTTATTTCAATGGTGTTTTCTCTTTATATTCCATTATTCTCAATTACTATATTCACTGTGTTCAAGTGCTTACTTCAAAATGTATTTGCCACATTAAATGAAATTCTTATATAGTATTATCCACATATCCACTGGGTTTAAATGCATATGCATTGAAAAATAAATATAGCATATGTATTTATCACAATAAATAAATCATAGGTAAAGCTTACACTTTAATATTCACAAATAAAATTCAATATTTCAGGGGAAAGCCTTAATATAGGTATTTAATTTGTTCTAAGAAAAAAGTTTTTTTTCCAAATTAGGAGAAACACAGATTTCTGTTCAGAAAAATGAATAATCATGCAATTCTCATAAATCTTTAACACTCAAACATACACAGAGTGGGTGTTGGAAGAACATTCTCAATGATAATATTTACCTATAATGTAAGTTTGCCTCATGAGCTCATCAGGACAGTGTCTCAAAGACATCCTGTACTTTAAAGATTAATGGTAAGGCTGGCACCATGGCTCACTAGGCTAATCCTCCTCCTGTGGTGCCGGCACCCCAGGTTCTAGTCCCAGTTGGGGCACCGCTTTCTAGTCCTCTTCCAGTCCAGCTCTCTGCTGTGGCCCGGGAAGGCAGTGGAGGATGGCCCAAGTGCTTGGACCCTGCACCTGCATAGGAGACCAGGAGGAGGCACCTGGCTCCTGGCTTTGGATCAGCACAGTGTGCCAGCCGGAACAGCCATTTGGGGGGATGAACCAACGGAAGTTAGACCTTTCTCTCTGTCTCTCTCTCTCTCTCTCACTTTCTAACTCTGCCTGTCAAAAATTAAAAAAAAAAAATTAAATGGTAAGATAGTCCAGACATGCAGGCCATAAACAGATTTTAGTAAATTCTACAGCTAAGCTCAAAAGGCAAGGGTCTACTTTGATGGTACTATTGTTTTGTCTTCTCATGTTACACTATTTCCTTTCCTTAGCAATCTTACATATTCATGAAAATCCTCAAGGATCATATTCTAGGTTCCAAAAGGTAAAGAGAGGAAGCTCAATTTTATGGAACAGGAAACTAAAGCTTCTGTGAACAGTCCTTACATATTAGCGGAACTTTCTAACTGTAGGAGCCAACAACAAGTTATGAAAAATTTCATTACTTTCCCAAAATGTCTAGAATGTAAATTTCTCAATTTAAGAGATAACCATTTAATACAACATAAGACTTTTAAATTTTAATCAACTTCAAGAAAATAATCAATTTTCCTAGGATTACCATGAGTGCATTAGCTCATCTTATAAAGAAATGACTTCAGAATTCTTTTATTTTTGAACTTATCATTTTACAAACTGTTTTGAAGGGCTCATAAGACAAACTCAACTAATGGAAGCAGAATAATATCAGAAGAATGTCTTTTACTCACTTGTTGAAGTAAGGGAATCTAGTCTTCAAAATTATGACTATTACTTTGTTGATTGCATCAGGCTAGAGATACTCCTGTGGCATTCAAATCCTTCCTTAATGATGTCCACTATTTATTTTAAAAATTAATATTAATTATGTCATAATAGCATTATATTTATATATCAATATGATTGTAATATTTAAGAAGCCATTAGGACTTAGTGTAATACTTGCTTCTCTGAATTATTATTAACTGCATAACTAATGAGTATTCATATTAAAAACAGCTACTTTGAAAAGAAAGCTTTATTAGCATTCTTTAGTTGAATAAAAAGACAAGTTTGAGCCATGCACTCCAGATGTGGGGATCGCTTTGTTTAAAATGGAGCCAGCTACACAGGGACAATAATTGGAGAAAGAAGGAGAAATCACATCACCAGCCTTTGCAGGAGGGATTGTGCCCCTTTTTTTTGGAAGCTGCATCATCCTTACTGGGACAGAGGCAGGCAGGTCAGGCCAGAGAACTGATCTGGGTCCTTCATTGTCACTCTCAAAGTCTTACATAAAATTGTCTCCACATTCCATAGAAATGCCATGGTTTTTCAGGAAAAATACAGACCTGAGACAATAGTTTATTTTGCCTGGAACTACAGTTCCCAAACTGAAAAATTACTGCCAGAAATAGAAATGAGTTTGGAAAAAAGTTTCTCTGAACTGAGATGCAGGAAAGTGCTCCTGCATTAATTCCCTGGTACTCTGGGACCCCAATCAAGGGTCCTTTGTTAAGAACCTCTCAAAGTGATGAGTCACTCACGGGAAGTGGGAAGCTTTGGGTCTGCAGTCTACTTACCAAGGGAATTCCCTTTTCCTCGGGCACCCCCTTGCCAGCAGAGGTATAAAAAGGCAGCAGCAAGGCCTAGCTGGTGATGAGGCATTGCCCAAGTGTGGGCAGCCAGGTCATTCACTCACTAAGGCACAACCGCCCTGGGCTCTGGGCAGGGCTCTCACAACTCCTCGAGTCCCCCAAGCATCCGCTGCTCCTGGGCTTCCCCATCTTTGTTTCCTTGTACTCTTTCCTTAAGCATGGCAACTGCTCCCTGGGCTGATCTCCTCTAGGATTCATCCCCATGTCTTCCACAATTCGCCATTGTCAACATGTTACTTACCATGTGACTTCCACTCAACCCGTGTTTATTGAATATTTGCAGTGGGAGGTATTCTGTTCCTCACTAGGAAACTGATGAGTAAATAATATACCATGTGACTTAATTAAGTAGCTTATGGAAGTAGTGGGCTTGTGTTGGGTGGAAGGTGGGGTGTTGGGGGTATGGGAAGCGGGGGTGGTACAGGAGGGCAAATCATGAACAAGAATAAAAATAAGTTCATAAATATCTAGTAACATCAAAGTACTGATTTGTGACTGAAGAGAGATGCAAACATCCATTGGTCATCAAAGAAGAAAAGGGCACATACAACTGGGGAATCATGAAAAGCTTTCATGAGCAGATCAGGTGTACCACAGCTCTTAAAGAAAGGACAGAGCCTCTACAGTGGCAGAAAAGGGCTTTCCAGGTGACAAGAAAAATAAAAGCAAAAAACATGAGCAGGAGGCATAAAACAGTATCTGGAGTACAAAATACAGAAGGGAGCGATGAAAAACAGATTCCAGAATGATAGGTTAAGGCCTCGCGGGACCTTGAATGAATGACAAGCTGAGAGAGGCAGTTGTTTGTGGGCTGAAAAAGTGTTGTCACAACAGAGAGGAAGGGGGATGGCAAAAGTACAGGCATCCGATCTAGGGGACCATGGGCCCTGAAGACTAGACAGGGAATGGTGATGCTGACAAGCCATCATGAAGTCAGGAATGAGCTGAAGTCCAGCAGAGAGTCCAACATTCCGGGAAGAGTAGGTGTCGCTCCCCCTCTTCATGGAGGAACGACACAGGACCCTGCGCTGTTCTTTCGTCTGCTCGGCCCTCCCCGGGTTTGCTGCTGGTTCTTCCCGGGTTGGCTACTATCCCTTCCACCTCCGTGGAAGGGCAGTTCCCCCTGGCCACATTCCCCACTTCCACAGGGGAGCGGCACACCGCCGGCCGGCTCTCTCGGGGGCTGCACAGGCATTCCCTCAGATGTTCCCCTTACATGTTCCTCCGTGCATGCCATCTCTCTCCTCCTTTATAGTCCTCCTCTGCCAATCCCAACTCGGCTGCCCACACGCCGAGTACGCTGCTCTCCAATCAGGAGCAAGTCCTACAGTTTATTGGTTGAACTGGAGGCAGCTGTGCGGAAGCTGTTTACTTCTCTCGCAGCGCCATATTGTGGGAGAGCAGATGCATAGAATAAGTCTTAATTCCAGTAACTCAGTCCAGTCCGGGCTGCTCCCCACAGTAGGAATAAATTTCACTCACCTAAAAAGACTAAAATGTTTTCCTGCCCCTTTTTTCTACACAGCCAATAAAACTTTACTGCAAATTATATTTGGTTTGGATTTTTTTCTGTTCCAAAACCTCTAACAAATAATGAGTTGCCTATACACTTAATTGTTTGGTTTAGTGCTGTACCATATATACATACTTCTTTCCTGGGCTTCTAAAATATCCTGAATCTAATCATTTACATTTTTCTACATTTCCATACTTTTAATAAGCAATCTCAACTCATATATTCTAACATAATTGCACCCAGGGATATCTTTGCTAATGTTCAATAGTAATAATGCCTTTTCCACCACACAAGGCTTACAGAGCAATCTCAATTAATTCCCAACTAACCTTTATTTAAAAAAATTCACAAGTGAATAGTCCTCCTGCTTCCCACATCTTCATGCCCTTTGTTGGGGCAGTTTCATTGCACAATGTATGGCTGGAAACCCCGCAGGCCCAGATGTTTTCATGGGAGAGATGCTGCACCCCCTCAAAATTCTCTACGTTGACTCTCCGCAAATCCAAGATGAACGCTTTATCCCCACTGTCCTGCTAAAAGTGCTTCAAATCTCCTTTAGGAACTCCTTCTGCTTGTCAGCTACCTGACTGGCAATTCTGGAATTCAGACTAGAAATACCACTTGTTCTCCTTGATAGGTGACAACTAACTGAGCACCAAAAAGGAAACCTGTTAAAGTGAAATGAACACTATGAGAAACGGTGACTTGATCAGCCCTCACCCTGACTGTTGATGAGCAACTTGATATGTTATCCCTCTTAGTATTTTTGTTTGTTTGTTCTACTTAATACTTTTGGTTGAATACTGTAATCAATACACAATTCTTCTTAAGTGCTGAAACTTAACTGAAAAGTGATCACTGTTAAATATAAGAGTGGGAATAAGAAAGGGAAGAGATGTGCAATTCGGGACATGCTCAAGCTGACTTACCTCAAACGGTAGAGCTAGAAACATATGCAGGTGCTTGGTATAATTGGAGCTACTTTATTTATTACTTTACCTGGACACAAAGACAAATAAAACTATAGGTAAAATTCAATTTCACAAAATTGCCTTAAAATAAAAAAAAATTTGAAGAGGAAATAGATTCTTCAATTCATCAGTGGTTATCCAAAATATTATTCTATTTATGGAAACTATCTCTAACTTATAATAGATCCCATGTGTACATGACCAGATATGACACATTAAAAGGCTATGAGGTGTCAAAAATATTCAGGCACTTTGTTAGCAGGAGCTACATCACTGGAATGTTCAAAATCTGAAGCTAAGAAAATGTATCAATGTTTATATTCATAAAACAAGGATGAAAAATGACTTAGGTAATCATAAAACCTGATTCAGAGAATGGTATCTTACACCCAAGTAAAGCGTTTTGTCAAATTTCATTGTGTTCACTCAATGGCAGTAGCCAACATTTTAAATGATGCTGAGATTTATTTTTATTGGGAAGGCTAAAACTTAAGGTTTCAATAGGGGCACCGGTTTGAGTCCTGGCTGCTCCACTTCCAATCCAGCTCTCTGCTATGGCCTAGGAAAGCAGTAGAAGACAGCTCAAGTCCTTGGGCCCCTGCACCCACGTGGGAGACCTGGAGGAGGCTCCTGGCTCCTGGCTTCGATATACTTCCAGTGTTGTGATAAAAGCCAATGTTTTCAAGCACAGAGGGAAAAGGGGTAATGAACAAAACATGTTTTTTTTTTTCAGTTTGAGAGTAGAAATCAGCTTACAGGGTGTCAACATAATGGCCTCCATTCATAGTTACTATTAAATAAAGATTAAATGTTAAATATTTAGCATCAAATTTCTAATCTGAAGGAAAACATATTGTCATATCTTGCACTTAATGGTTTTCCTTTTCAAATATTTTAGAGATTTACACAGAACTGGAAAATATTCCCCTTTTTTATTTACATTCTTCCTTTCATTTATTGATGGCTTTCAACAATAAAGCATCTTCATTTCGAAGCGTTCTTACCCCAAAATTAATCTACTACTCCAAGAAATAGATTCTATAGTTTTGAGACTTTTAAATTGTTCAAGATTATCCTTAATCTTTGAGATTCAACAGAGTATTTTTTTCTACTCTAAAGAAAATACTAAAATAGACAACTCAGTAACAGAGAAATGAATAGTAACACACAATGATGGAATATCTAGGAAAAATTACAATATGATGCACAATCAGTTTGAGTAAGATGTAACTTAGAGTTTAACTTTCAATTTGTTAAGTGCACTGTGTACCTGTCATTCTACAATGCCAGGCATATAGACAAACACTGTTCCACAACAAATGTTTTATGAGTTGGTAGCTATAAATAAAATATTTGCCATTCTACAAAAATCTAATATAATGCAACATCTAATAAAATTCATGTCCCCAAATCATGTCCTGTTTTGGATTAAGTTCTGATTTTTAGGAAATACATACTTATATTCACTAATTTGAGAGAACATACTTAAAATATATATTGTATATCCCCCACAAAAAAAAACTAGCATTACACCGATTAATCAATTTTAGTTATTTTAACTGAAAGTGGGCAGTTTATACCCTGTTCCCACACTGCTTGGAGAACAATCAAATGTAATGGAAGCCAAGCAATTGACACTATTTATAGACATTCTCAGAACCACCTACTTTGTATTGATTGTTTTAAGCACCACTGTAAACTTTTGATTTTTAAGAGTCCCTTTGAAGATGTAGCAGACGTTGGCTTGCTAATCATGCTGGAAAGCATAGTGGGTTCAAAGTTACAAAAATGTCAACACATATAAATTAGTATTAAACTTGGTTATTTTCAATTGTCAATAAACTATAATGAAGGCCTAAAGTCCATAAATATTTGTTTCTGAACCCCTAAGCTTCTATGATTTGTATGTGTGTGCATTCATGTGTGTTTGTGAAACGGAAATGCATATAAACGCGTACTGGGAAATGTTACACATTGTACTTTTAGCATCATTACTGTGAATACAGATGCGAGGTTTATAAATATTTGGGTGCTTTTCAATATTTCTAGTGATTCAAATGCTGTTAGAATTTAGCATGGTCATTAACACTACATGTACAGTTCGGTGTTAGATTCAGGCGTTCAGACTTTACCATAGTTGTATGCATCATGTTCACTCTCCACTATAACTAGACAGTGATTATAAACTTTATGACCAAATGCACATGATCTCCCCAATGCATGATCTGCATTTTACTTAACACAATTTCAATTTTCCAGAGTTCAGAAATCAACTTCATTGTAGGTTTTAGAAATATTAGAGGGAGCAGGGGCAGGCCCTGGAGGGCATGGAGGGAAGTGGGGTCCCGCACTGAAGGGAGGCTAGGGGAGCAGGGTCAGGCCCTGGAGGGCGAGGATGGGAGAAGGGCCCAGGCCCTGGAGGGCAAGTGTGGGAGTGGGGCCGGATCCTGGAGGGCGAGGAGGGAAGTGGGGTTCCACACTGGAGGGCAACAAGGGGAGCAGGGTCCAGCCTGAGAGGGCGAGGAGGGGAGCAGGGCCTGGCCCTGGAGGGTGAGGAGGGGAGCAGAGAAGGACCATGGAGAGTGAGGAGGGGAGCAGGGCCTGGCCCTGAAGGCAAGGAGGTGAGCTGGGCCTGGACCTGGATGGCAAGGAGGGCACCGGGGCCTGGCCCTGGATGGCGAGGAGGGCACCGGGGCCTGGCCCTGGATGGCGAGGAGGGCACTGGGGCCTGGCCCTGGATGGTGAGGAGGGCACTGGGGCCTGGCCCTGGAGGGCATGGAAGGGAGCTGGGCCCAGGCCATGGAGGGCATGGAGGTGAGCAGGGCCTGGCCCTGGAGGGCAAGGAGGGGAGCAGGGCCTGGCCCTGGAAGGTGGCAGGGGGAGCAGGGCCTGGCCCTGGGTGGTGGCAAGAGATGCAGGGCCTGGCCCTGGAAGGAGAGGAGGGGAGCAGGGCTCAGCCCTGGAGAACAAAGAGGGGACCAGGGTCCTACACTGGAAGGCAGCTGGGGCAGAAGGGCCAGGCACTGGAGGGCAAGGAGGGGAGTGGGGCCCGGCCCTGGAAGGCAGCGAGAGGTGGGGGGCCTGGACCTGGAGGTTGAGGAAGGGAGCGGGGTCAAGCACGGGAGGGCAACAGGAACAGGGCCAGACCCTGGAAGGTAGTGAGGAGATCAGGGCCCTGGCCATGGAGGACATAAAGGTGAGCAAGGCCAGGCCTTGGAGGGTGAGGAGGGGAGTGGGGTCAGGCCCTGGTTGGTGGCAAGGGGATCCAGGCAAGGAAATGGAAGGCAGTGAGTGGAGCAGTGTAAGGCCCTGGAGGGCATGGAGGAAAGCAGGGTCAGGCCCAGTAGGGCAGCGAGCGGAGCGGGGCAAGGCCATGCAGGGCGAGGAGGTGAGCAAAGCCCAGCCCTGGGGGGTGAGGAAGGCAGCAGGGTCAGGCTCTGGAGGGTGCAGAGGGGAGTGGGGCAGGGCCATGGAGGTTGAGGAGGGAAGGAAGGTCTGCCCATGGAGGTCTGTAGGGGAGTGGGGCCCAGCCCTGGAGGCAAGGAGGTGAGCTGGGCCTGGACCTGGATGGTGAGGAGGGCACCAAGGCCTGGCCCTGGAGGGCATGGAAGGGAGCTGGGCCCAGGCCATGGAGGGCGAGGAGGGGATCAGGGTCAATCCCTGGAGGGCGAGGAGGGGAGCAGGGCCCAGGCCCTGGAAGGCGAGGAGGTGAGCAGGGCCTGTCCCTGGAGGGAAAGGAGGGGAGCAGAGTAGGCCCTGGACAGCGGCAGGAGGAGCAGGGCCTGGCCCTGTAAGGCAGCAAGAGATGCGAGGCGTGGTCCTGGAAGGAGAGAGGGGAACGGGGCCCATGCCCTGGAGGACAGCAATGCCTGTTCAAGAGGGGCATGGGGCCTGGCCCTTCAGAGCAAGGAGGGTAGCAGGGCTCGGCCCTAGAGGGTGAGTAGGGGACCACGGTCCTGCATGGGAAGGCAGCTGGGGGAGAAGGGCCCGGCACTGGAGGGCAAGGAGGGCAGCAGGACCCGGCCCTGGAGGGTGGCAGGGGGAACAGGGCCTGGCCCTGGATGACAGCAAGAGGTGCAGGGCCTGGACCTGGAAGGCAAGGAAGGGAGGGGGGGTCCATGCCCTGGAAGGCGAGGAGGGGAGCAGGGCCTGGCACTGGAGGGTGAGGAGGAGAGAAGGGTCCAATCCCTAGAGGGTGAGGAGGGGAATAGGGCCTGGCCCTGGAGGGCAAGGAGTTGAGGAGGGCCCAGCCCTGGAGGGCAAGGAGGGGAGAGGGGCCAGGCCCTAGAGTGTGGCAAGGGGAACGGGGCCAGGCCCTGGAAGGCAGTGAGGGGAGCGGGGTAAGGCCCTGGAGGGCGTGGAGTGGAGCGGGGTCAGGCCCTGGAGGGCAAGGAAAGGAGTGGGGCCAGGCCCTGCAGGATGAGGAGGGGAGCAGGGCCAGGCCGTGGAGGGTGAGCAGGGCTGTGGGGCTCAGGCCCTGGAGGGTGAGGAGGGCCATGGGGCTCAGGCCCTGGAGGGTGAGGAGGGCCATGGGGCTCAGGCCCTGGAGGGTGAGGAGGGCCGTGGGGCTCAGGCCCTGGAGGGTGAGGAGGGGAGCAGGACCTGGCCCTGGAGGGTGAGGAGGGCCTTGGGGCTCAGGCCCTGGATGGTAAGGAGAGAATGGGGCACAGGCCCTGATGGACTAGGAGGGAGGCAGGGCCCATGCCCGGGAGGCAGTGATGGCAGTGCCCAAGAGGAGTGGGGCCTGACCCTGGAGGGTGAGGAGGGGAGGGGGACCTAGCCCAGGATTGTAAGGAGGGCTGCAGGGCCCTGGAGGGCAAAGAGGGGAGCAGGGCTGGGCCCTGAAGCGTGAGTAGGGGATCAAGGCCCGACCCTGGTGGGCATCAAGGTGAGCAGGCCCAGGCCCTGGAGGGCAAGGAGGGGAGCAGGGCCTGGCCCTGGACGGTGAGGCGGGGAGCGTGGTCCTGCCCTGGAGGGTGGCAGGTTGAGCAGGGGCCGGCCCTGGAGGGCGGCAAGAGGAGCAAGGCCTGGCCCTAGAGGGCAACATGGGGAGAGGGTCCATGCCCTGATTGGCAGCGATGCCTGTTTATGAGGCCTGGGCTCTGTTCCCCTCTTCACCCTCCAGGGCCAGGCCCTTCTCTCCTCAGGAACAGCCATCACTGCCCTCCAGGGCATGGGCCCTGCTCCCCTCCTCACCTCCAGGGCCTGACCCCACTCCCCTCCTCTTTCTCCAGGGCTGGACCTTCCTCCCCTCCTCGCCCTCCAGGGCCTGGGGCCTTGTGCCCTCCTCACCCTCTAGGGCCAGGCCCTGTTCCCCTCAGGCATGGCCATCGGGCCCTGCAGGGCATGGGCCCCGCTCCCCACTTCACCCTCCAGGTCCAGGCCCGCTCTTCATGCCGCCCTCCAAGGCTGGACTCTGCTCCCATTCTCACCCTCAGGGCCAGGCCCTGCCCCTTTCAGACATGGCCATCACTGCCCTCCAAGGCTTGGGCCCCACTCCCCTCCTCACCCTCCAGGGCCAGGCCCGCTCATCTTGCTGCCCTCCAGGGCAGGGCCCTGCTCCCCCGCTGCCCTCAAGTGCAGGACCCCACTCCCCTCCTTGCCCAAGAAGGCCGGGCCCCACTTCCCTCCTCGCCCTCCAGGGCCAGGCCCTGCTCCACTCTCCTCCCTCCATGGCTGGCTGGGCCCCGCTCCCTTTGCCGCCCACCAGGGCCAGGTCCTGCTCCCCTCCTAGCCCTCCATGGCCCTGCCCTGCATACCTCCATGCCCTCTAGGGCAAGGCCCCACTCCCCTCTCTCATGGCCCTCACTTCTGTCCTGGGCATGGGCCATGCTCCCCTCACTGCCTTCCAGGGTCTGACCCTGCTCTCCTCCTTGCACTCCAGGGCCAACCCTGCTGCCTTCCTCACCCTCCAGGGCTAGGCCCCACTCACATGTACACCCTCCAGGACCTGGGCCCACTCCCCATGATGCCCACCAGGGTCGGGCCTCGCTCTGCTACTCAGGCTCCAGGGCCCAGCCCTGCTCCCCTCCTCACCCTCCAGGGCCAGCTCTGCATCCCTTCTACCATCCCAGGCTAGGCCCCCCTCCCCTCCTCGCCCTCCAGGGTCAGGCCCCACTCCCCTCTGGCACGGCCATCACTGCCCTCCAGGGCATGGGCTCTGCTCCCCTCCTCGCCCTCCAGGGCCTGAGCTCCGCTGCCCTCCTCACTCTCCTTGCCATCCATGCTTGCTCCCCTGCTTGCCATCCATGGTGCTGTCCCCTCCATTCGTTGCCCATCAGAGCTTGACCCCACTCCCATCCACACTCTCCAGGGCCTGACCCCGCTCCCCTCACTGCCTTCCAGGGCCTCACCCAGAAATCCTCGCCACCAACCAGGGCCTGACCCTGCTTCCCTATTCACCCTCCAAGGCCTGGCCCTACTCACCTCCATGCCCTCCATGGACTAGGACCCACTCACCTCACTGCCTTCCAGGGACTGGCCCTATTCTCCTCGCCACCCTCTAGGGCCTGACCCCGCTCCCTCCCTCGTTCCCCAGGGCTGGACCATGCTCCTCTCCTTGCCCTCCAAGGCCTAGGGTCCGATGCCCGCCTCACCCTCCAGAGCCTGGGGCCTGGTGCCCTCCTCACCCTCCAGGGCCAGGCCATGTTACCCTCAGGCATGGCCATCACTGCCATCCAGGACATGGTCCCTGCTCCCCACTTTGCCCTCCAAGGCCGGGCCGCTCCTCTTGCCTGCCTCCAGGGCAGAGCCCTGCTCCCCCACTACCCTATAGTGCAGGACCCCACTCCCTTCCTTGTCCTCCAGGGCTGCGCCTTGCTCCCCAACTCACCCTCTAGGGCCTAGACCCAGCTCCCCGCCTTGCCCTCCAGGGTCACACCCTGCTCACCTCCTGGCCCTCTAGGGCCTGGAACCTGCTCCCCTCTTAACCCTCCATAGCCCTGCCCTGCATTACTCCATGCCCTCTAGGGTAAGGCCCCATTCCCCTCAGTCGTGGCCATCACTACCCTCCTGGACATGGGCCCTGCTCACCTCACTGCCTTCTAGGGCCTGACCCTGCTCCCCGCCTCGCCCTCCAGGGCCTTTCCTGCTGCCTTCCTTGCCCTCCAGGGCCAGGCCCGGCACCCCTCCTTACCATCCGGGCTAGGCCCCCCTACCCTCCTCACCCTCCAGGGTCAGGCCCCACTCCCCTCAGGCATGGCCATCACTGCCCTCTAGAGCATAGGCCCTAGTCCCCTCCTCGCCCTACAGGGCCTGTGCCCCATTCCCTCCTTACTCTCCAGGGCCTGAGCCCCACTGCCCTCCTTACCCTCCGGGGCCAGGCCCCGCTCCTCTTGCTGCCAAAAAGGGCCGGGCCCTGCTCCCCCTGCCACCCTCCAGTGCAAAACCCTGGTCCCTACCTTGCCCTCCAGAGCCAGGGCCTCTCCCCTCCTCAACCTAAAAGGCCAGTCCCTGCTCCCCTCCTCACCTTCCAGGGCCAGGCCCGACTCCCTCCTTGCCCTCTTGGGCTTGGCCACACTCCCCTCAGGAAGGGCAACACTGCCCTTCAGGGCATAGGCCCTGTTCCCCACCTCACGCTCCAGGGCCAGGCCCCACTCCCCTTGCAGCCCACCAAGGCTGGTCCCTGCTCCCCTCCTAGTCGTCCAGTGCCTGGCCCCTGCTCCTATTGCCCATGACCAGGGCCGGACCCTGCTTCCCTCCTCGCCCTCCAGGGCCTGGGACCGCTCCCCTTGATGCCCACCAGGGTCGGGCCTCACTCCGCTACTCAGGCTCCAGGGCCTTTCCTGCTGCCTTCCTTGCCCTCCAGGGCCAGGCCCGGCACCCCTCCTTACCATCCGGGCTAGGCCCCCCTCCATTCCTTGCCCTCCAGGGTCAGGCCCCACTCCCCTCAGGCACTGCCATCACTGCCCTCCAGGGCATGGGCCCCGCCCCCCTCCTCATCCTCCTGGGCCTGTGCCCCATTTCCCTCCTTGCACTCCAGGGCCTGGCTCTGCTCAACTCCATGCCCTCAAGGTCCTGCCCCACTCCAGCTCCACTCGCTGCCCTGCGTGGCCTGACCCAGTTCCCTTCCATGCCCTCCAGGGCCTGACCCCGCTCCCCTCCACTCCCTCCAGGGCCTGGCCCAGATCCCCTCGCCATCAACCAGGGCCTCACCCTGCTCCCCTATTCACCCTCCAAGGCCTGACCCTGCTGCCTTCCTTGCCCTCCAGGGTCAGCCTCCGCTCACCTGCATGCCCTCCAGGGTCCATTACAGGACCCTGCTCCCTTCCTTGCCCATGAGGGCCGGGCCCCACTTCCCTCCTCAACCTCCACGGCCAGGCCCTGCTCCACTCTCCTTACTCCATGGCTGGCTGGGACCAGCTCCCCTTGCCACCCACTGGGCCCTGCAACACCCGCCTCCCTCCAGTGAAGGACCCCACTACCCTCCTTGCCCTCCAGGGCCACGCCCTGCTACCCTCCTGGCCCTCTAGGAACTGGACCCTGCTGCCCTCCTAGCCCTCCATGGCCTTGCCCTGCATACCTCTACGCCCTCTAGGGCAAGACCCTATTACCCTCAGTCATGACCATCACTTCCCTCCTGGACATGGGTCCCGCTCCCCTCACTGCTTTCCAGGGCCTGACCCTGCCGCCTTCCTTGCCCTCCAGGGCCTGGGCCTTCTCCCGTTGATGCCCATCAGGGTCAGGCCTCGCTATGCTACTCAGGCTCCAGGGCCCAGCCCTGCTCCCCTCCTCACCCTCCAGGGTCAGGACCCACTCCCCTCAGGCATGGTTATCACTGCCCTACAGGGCATGGGCCCCACTCCCCTCCTTGCCCTCCAGGGCCTGGGCCTCATTCCCTCCGCACGCTCCAGGTCCTGACCCCGCTTCCCTCCTTGCACTGCATGGCCCTGCCCTGATCCACTCGCTGCCCTCCAGGGCCTGATCCCATTCCCCTCCATGCCCTCCAGGGCCTGACCCCGCTGCCCTCCCTGCCTTCCAGGGCCTGGCCCAGATCCCCTCGCCACCAACTAGGGCCGGCCCCGCTCCCCTACTCGCGCTCCAAGGCCTGGCACTGCTCACATCCATGCCCTCCATGGCCTGGGCCCCAACCCCCTCACTTCCTTCCAGGGCGTGGCCCTGTTCCCCTCTACACCCTCCATGGACTGACCCCGCTGCCCTGCTGGCCCTCCATGACCTGACCCGCTCCCCTCCTCGTTCCAGCGCCCGGCCCTGCTCACATCCATGCCCTTCATGGCCTGGGCCCTGTTCCTTCCTAGCTCTCCAAAGCCTGGGCCCAGTTCCCTCCTCACCCTCCTGGAACAGACCCTGCTCCCCTCCTCACCTCCAGGGCCAGTCCCTTCTCTCCTCAGCCATCACTGCCCTCCAGGGCATGGGCCCCACTCCCCTCCTCACCTCCAGGGGCAGGCCTGCTCCTCTTGCCAACCTCCAGGGCAGGACCCTACACCACCCCCGCCTCTCTCCTGTGCAGGACGCCACTCCTCTCCTTTCCCCAGAGGGCCGGGCACTGCTCCCCTCCTCGCCCTCTAGAGCCTGGACCCTGCTACCCTCCTTACTTTCCAGGGAAGGGCCTTGCTCCCCTCCTAGCCCTCCAGTGCTGGGCCCTGCTCCCTTCCACGCCTTCAGGGCCTGGGCCCCACTCCCCTTACTGCCCACCAGGGCCTGACCCCGCTCCCCTCCTTGACCCACAAGGCCTGGCCATGCTCACCTACATACCCTCCATGGACTGGGCCCCGATCCCCTCACTGCCTTCCAGGGCCTGACCCTGCTCGCCTCTTTGCTCTCCAGGACGTGGCCCTTCTCACATCCATGCCCTCCATGGCCTGAGCCCCGTTCCTTCCTAGCTCTCCAGAGCCTGGTCTCAGTTCCCTCCTCACCCTCCAGGACTGGACCCTACTCCTCTCCTCACCTCCAGGGCCTGGGTCCCGTTCCCCTCCCTTACCTTCCAGGGCCTGGCCCGGATCCCCTCGGCACCAACCAGGGCCTGAGCCTGCTCCCCTCCTCACCCTCAAGGACCTGGCAATGACACATCCATGCCCTCTATGGCCTGGCCCTGATCCTCTTGCCACCCTCCAGGGCCAGGCCCTGCCCCCTCCTTGCACTCCAGGGCTGGGCCCTCTCTGCTAATTGCACCCAAGGACCAGGCACTGCTCCCATCCTCACCATCCTAGGCAAGGCCCCACTCCTCTTCTTGCCTTCATGGCTAGGCAGTTTCCCCTCCTTGCCCTCCAGGGCTTGGCCCCCATCCCCTCTCACCCTAAAGGCAGGGCCACACTCCCCTCATCAACCTCCAGGGCCTGACCCCAGCTCCCTTCTATACCCTCCAGGACCAGGCCTCACTCCCCTCCTCACCCTCAACAGCCTGTACCTAGCTCCGCCCCTCGCCCTTCAGGGCTGGGCTCTGCTCCCCTCCTCACAGTCCAGGGCCGGGCCCCACTCACCTCAGGAACATCACTGCCCTCCAGGATATTGGTCCCGCTCCTCTCCTCACCCTCTATGGCCAGTCCCCGCACCTACTGCCACCCTCCAGGGCCAGGCCCAGCTGCCCTTGCTGCCCACCAGGGTCAGGCCCTGCTCCCCTCCTAGGCCTCCAGGGCCTGGCCATGCTCCCCTCCTCACCCTCCAGGGCCTGGGTCCACTCACCTTGATGCCCACAAGAGTCAGACCTGGCTCCCCTACTTATGCTCCAGGGCCCAGCCCTGCTCCCCTCTTCACCCTCCAGGGCCAGGCACTGCACCCCTCCTTAAAATCCTGGGCTAGGCCCCCCTACTCTCCTCGCCCTCCAGGGTCAGGACCCACTGCCCTCAGGCATGGCCATCACTGGCCTCCAGGGAATGCGCTCTGCTCTCCTCGCCCTCCAGGGCCTGGGCCTCATTCCCTCCTCGCCCTCCATGGCCCTGCCCTACTCCACTCACTGCCCTCCAAGGCCTGACCACACTCCCCTCTTTGCCCTTCAGGGCCTGAACCCGCCCCCCTACTACCTTTCAGGGCCTGGCCTGGCTCCCCTCCTTGCCCTCCATGGCCTCACCCCTCTCTCCTGCCTAGACCTGCTCACCTCCATGCCCTTCATCGCCTGGGCCCCAATCCCCTCACTGCTTTCTAGGGCCTGGCCCCATTCCCCTCACCACCCTCCAGTGCTGGATACCACTCCCCTCCTAGCCTTCTAGGACCAGGCCCTGCTCCCCACCTCACCCTCCAGGGCCTTGGCTATGCTCCCCTCGTCGCCCTCCAGGGCAAGGCCCAGTTCCCCTCCTCATCCTACAGCATCAGGCCATTCTGCACTCATTCTCACCCTCCAGGGTCTGAGTCCTGCTCCCCTCCTTTCCTCCAGGGCTGGACCTCGCTCCCCTTGTTGCCCTCCAGGGCGGGACCCTGCTTCCCTCTATGCCTTCCATGGCCCTGCCCTGCACCCCTCGCCGCGCTCCAGGGGCTTACCCTGCCCACTTCCTTGCCCACCATGGCCTGGGCCGTGCTACCCTTGCTGCCCACCTGGGCCATGCCCCGCTCCCCTCCTCCCCCTCCAGGGCCAGGCCCTACTCCCCTCCTCACCATCCTGGGCCAGGCCCCACTCCCCTCCTCCTCCAGGGCCTGGGAGCTGATCCCCTCGCTGCCCTCTAGGGCCAGGCCCTGCCCTCTCCTTGTCCTCCAGGACCGGCCCCCCCTCCCCTATCGCCCTCATGGACCAGGCCCTGCTCCCCTCCTTGCCTTCCAGGGCCTGGGCACTGCTGCCTTCCTCACCCTCCAAGGCAAGGAATGGAGCAGGTCTCATATACTGGAGGGCATGATGGCCATGCCTGAAGGGAGTAGTTCTTGACCTTGGAGGGTGAGGAGGGGAGCAGGGACAGACCTTGGAGGGCAAGAAGGGGAGCGGAGTCAGGCCCTGCTTGGTGGCAAGTGGAACGGTCCATGAACTGGAAGTGGAGAGAGAATGAGGCCAGGCCCTGGAGGGCGAGGAGGGGAGCAGAGCCCATGCCCTGGAGGGCAGTGATGGCCGTGCCTGAGGGGAGTGGGGCCTGACCCTGGAGGGTGAGGTGGGGAGGGGGGCCTAGCCCAGGATTTTAAGGAGGGGTGCAGTGCCTGGCCCTGCAGGGCAAAGAGGGGAGCAGGGCTGGGCCATGGAATATGAAAGGGGAGTGAGGCCAGACTCTGTGGGCATCAAGGTGAGCAGGCATAGACCCTGGAGAGTGAGCAGGGCAGCATGGCCTGGCCCTGGAGGGTGAGGAGGGTGCTGGGCCCAATCCTAGAGGGAGTTCAGGGGAGTGTGGCCCAGCCCCTTAGGGCAAGGAGGGAATGGGGCCCAGGCCCTGGAGGGTGAGGAGGGCCTGGGCCCTCCAGGGTTGGCTGTTCCTGAGGGGAGAAGGTTCCGGTCCTGGAGGACGAGGAGGGAACTGGGCCCAGGCTCTGGAGAGCTAGGAAGAAACGGGGCCCAGGCCATGGAGGGCATGGATGTGAGCAGGGCCAGGCCCTGGAAGGCGAGGAAGGAACGGGGTCAGGCCCTCTAGGGCAAGGATGGGAGTGGGGACAGGTCCTGGAGGCTACAGAGGGGAACAGGGCCAGGTCCTGGAAAGCAGTGGGGGGATTGGGGTCCAAGCCGATGATGGCTGGATGTGAGCAGGGCCAGGTCCTGGAAGGTGAGGTGGGGAGCGGGGCCTATGCTCTGGAGGGCAGTGATGCCCTTCCTGAGGGGAGTGGGCCCTAGCCTGGAAGGCAGTGAGGGGAGTGAGACCCAGGCCCTGGAGGGTGAGGAGGGGAGAAGGGCCCCGGCCCAAGAGGGCAAGGAGGGGGAGCAGGTCCCAGGCCCTAGAGGGCAAGGATGGGAGCAAGGCCTGACCCTGTAGGGTGATGAGGGGAGCTGGCCCAGCCCAGGAGGTCAAGGAAGGGAGCTGGGCCTGGACCTGAAGGGTGAGTTGGGGAGCGGGACCCAGGTCCTGGAGGGCAAGGAGGGGAGCGGGGTCAGGCCCTGGAGGGTGGCGAGGGGAACAGAGCCAGGCCCTGGAAGGCAGTGAGGGGATCAGGGCCCAGTCCAATGAGGGCATGGAGGTGAGCAGGGCCAGCCCTGGAGGGCGAGGAAGGGAGTGGGGTCAGGTCCTGGAGGGTGAGGAGGGAAGCGGGGTCCCAGGTCCTGGAGGCCCAGGAGGGGAGCAGGTTCAGGTCCTGGAGGGTGAGGAGAGGAGAGGGGTCAGGCCCTGGAGGGTGGCGAGGGGAACAGGGCCAGGCCCTGGAAGGCAGTGAGGGGAGCGGGACCCAGATCCTGGAGGGCAAGGAGTAGAGCAGTGTCCTATACTTGAGGGCAGCATGGGGAGCAGGGTCCGGCACTTCAAAGTGGCAAAAGGAGTGTAGCCTGCCCCTGGAGGGTGAGGTGGGGAGCAGGGCCCACGCCCTTAAGGTCAGTGACGCCCTTCCTGAGGGGAGTGGGCCCTAGCCTGGAAGGCAGTGCAGGGAGTGAGACCCAGGCCCTGGAGGGTGAGGAGGGAAGCAGGGCCCGGTCCCAAGAGGGCAAGGAGGGGAGCGGGTCCCAGGCCCTGGAGGGCAAGGATGGGAGAAAGGCCTGACCCTGTAGGGTGATGAGTTCACCCGGCTCTGGAGGTCAAGGAAGAGATCGGGGCCTAGCCCTGGAGTTTGAGGAGGGGAGTGGGGCCCATGACCTGGAGGGCGGTGATGGCCGTTCCTGAGGGGAGAAGGGCCTGGCCCTGGAGGGTGAGGAGGGCAGCAGGGCCTAGGCCTGGAGGTGAGGAGGGGAGCAGGGTCAGGTCCTGAAGGGCGAGGAGGGGAGTGTTGTCAGGAACTGGAGGGTGAGGAGGGGTGAGGGGGCAGGCCCTGGAGGCTGGCGAAGGGAACGGGGCCAGGCCCTGGAAGGCAGTGAGGGGAGCAGGACCCAGGTCCTGGAGGGCAAGGAGGGAAGCAGGGTCCTGCACTGGAGGGCAGCGAGGGAAGCAGGTCCGGCTCTGGAGGGTGGTGGGGGAAGCAGGGTCCGGCTCTGGAGGGCAAGGTGGGGAGCGGGGCTCATGCCCTGGAGGGCAGTGATGCTCTTCCTGAGGGGAGTGGACCCTAGCCCTGGAAGGCAGTGAGGGGAGTGAGACCCAGGCCCTGGAGGGCGAGGATGGGAGCAAGGCCTGACCTGGAGGGTGAGGAGGGGAGTGGGGCCCATGACCTGGAGGGCAGTGATGGCCGTTCCTGAGGGACATGGGGCCTGGTGCTGGACTGTGAGGAGGGGAGCAGGGCCCAGTCCTGAAGGCCTAGGAGGGGAGATGGGCCCAGGCCATGGAGGGAGAGGAGGGGAGCGGGGCCTGGTTTGGAGGGCATGGAGGGGACCTGGGTTAGGGCCTGGAGGGTGAGGAGGGGAGCAGGGCCCAACCTTGCAGAGCGAGGAGGGAACTTGGCCCAGGAAAGAATGGGGGCCAGGCCATGGAGGGCGCAGATGTGGAGGGCGAGGAGGGGAGCGGAGACAGTTCCTGGAGGGTGAGGAGGGGAGCGGAGACAGTTCCTGGAGGGCGAGGAGGGGAATGGAGCCAGGCCCTGGACGTTGGCGAGGGGAACGGTTCTAGGCCCTGGAAGGCAGTGAAGGTATCGGGGCCCAGACCATGGAATGCATGGAGGTGAGCAGTGTCAGGCCTTGGAGGGCAATGCGGGTGGTGTGCCTAGGCCCTGGAGGGCAAGGATGGGAGCAAGGCCTGACCCTGTGGGCTGAGGAGTGGTGCTGGGCCCAGCCCTTGAGGGCGTTGAGGGGAGCATGACCTGGCTTTTTAGGGCAAGGTGGGGATGGGGACCAGGCCCTGGAGGGTGACAAAGGGAACTCAGTGGCCCGTGAGGGCAAGGAGAGGATGGGGGCCTGGCCCAGGACTGTGAGGAGGGGAGCTGGGCCTGGTCCTTGAGGGTGATTGGGGAGGGGGGGCCGGGCCTGGAGGGCAAAGAGGGGGCAGGGCCTGGCCCTGGAGCACTGGGAGGGGATCAGGTCCTAGGCCCTGTAGGCGGAGGTGGGGAGGAGGGCCTGGCCCACGATGGTGAGGAGAGCAATAGGGCATAGTCCTGGAGGGCGAGGAGGGGAGCGGGGCATGGCCCTGGTGGGCAGCAAAACAGCCCAGGCCCTGGTGGGCAAGGAAGTGAGAAAGGTAAGCCCCTGGAACTCCGCGAGGGGAGCAGGGCAGGGCAATGGAAGGCATAGAGGGAAGCAGGGTCCTGCACTGGAGGGCAGCAAGGGGAGTGGGTCCGGCCCTGGAGGAAAGGAGGGGAACAGGGCCCAGGCCCTGGAGGGCAAGGAGGGGAGCGGGGTCCTGCCCTGGAGGGCAAGGAGGGGAGCGGGGTCCTGCCCTGGAGGGCAAGGAGGGGAGCGGGGTCCTGCCCTGGAGGGCAAGGAGGGGAGCGGGGTCCTGCCCTGGAGGGCAAGGAGGGGAGCGGGGTCCTGCCCTGGAGGGCAAGGAGGGGAGCGGGGTCCTGCCCTGGAGGGCAAGGAGGGGAGCGGGGTCCTGCCCTGGAGGGCAAGGAGGGGAGCGGGGTCCTGCCATGGAGTGCAGCGTGGGGAACAGGGCCCAGGTCCTGGAAGGCAACAGGTGAGCTAGGCCCGGCCCTGGAGGTGAGAGATCTGAGCCTGGATCATGGTTCACCTATTTTAGACTGGGCCTCCATCTTGTTATTTGGGCCTGATAGCTCCCCTCCTCACTCACCAGGGCCTGGGCCCTGCTCCCCTCAGCTCCTTCCAGGGCCAAACCCAGCTCCCCTCCTTGCCCTAAAGGGCCTTGGCCTGCTCCTCTGCTTGCCCTCCAGGGACTGGGCCCCGCTCCCCTCCTTGCCTTCCAGGGCCAGAAAATGCTCTCCTAAGGTGCAGGCCTCCTCGCCCTCCAGGGCCCGGCCCAGCTCAGCTTGCTGCCTTCCAGGGCTGGAGGATGCTCCCCTCACAGCCCTCCAGGTCTGGAACCCGCTCCCCTCCTCACACTCCAGGGCCTGGGCCTTGCTCCTCTGCTCGCTCTCAAGGGGCTTGGCCCTGCTCCCCTTCTTGCCATCCAGGGAATGGGCCCCGCTCATGTCATCATCCTCCAGGGCTGGACCCGCTCCTTTCCTCGCTATCCAGAGCCTGGGCCCCACTCCCCTCCTCACTCTCCAGGGCCTGTGCTGTGCTCCCCTCACTGCCCTCCAGGGCTGGGCCCTGCTCCCCTCTTTGCCCTCCAGGGAGTGGGCCCCACTTCCTTTCTAGCCCTCCAGGGCCTGTGCCATGGTCCTTTGCTCGCCCTCCAGGCACTGGGTCCTGCTCCCCTCCTTGCCCTCTAGAGCCCAGCCGGGATCCCCTCCTCACCCTCCAGGGCCTGGGCCCTGTTCCCTCCTCACCCTCCAGGGCCATACCCTGCTGCCGCACCGGACCGGACGCTTGTTGTTCCCCTTTTTTTACAAGTCTTTTCTATAGTAAAGTAAGAATAAGCAAACAGCGAACTCCCAAAGCAAGAATGAGTAGAGAGAAATGAGAAAGAATGAAGCAACAAACTTCCCCGCGAACTCTCCAACGCACTCTCCAACCAACCCACACCACCTTGCCATCTCTCTCCTCCTTTATAGTCCTCTCCACCAATCCATGCTCTGCTACCCACACGCCGAGCACACTGCTCTCCTCCAATCAGGAGCAGGATCAGCTCCTGCAGTTTGTCAAGTTGGTGAGAGGCAGCTGCTTAGAAGTTTACTCCTCCCCAGCGCCATATTGTGGGAGAGCAGATGCATAGAATAAGTCTTAATTCCAGTAACTTAGCCTAGTCTCAGTTGCTCCCCACACCCTGCTCCCCTCCTCACCCTCCAGGGCCATACCCTGCTCCCCTTCTCACCCTCCAGGAAATGGGCCCCACTCCCTTCATCGCCCTCCAGGGACTGGACCCTGCTCCCCTCCTCACCCTCCAGGGCCAAACTCTGCTCCTCTTCTAGCCTTCCAGGGACTGGGCCCCGCTCCCCTTGCCACCCTCCAGTGCCAGACCCTGCTCCCCTCCTCGCTCTCCAGGGATGGGTGCCACTCCCCACCTCGCACTCCAGGGCCTGTGCCCTGCTCCCCTAGCCACCCTCCAGGGCTATACCAGGCGCCACTCCATCCTCGCCCTGCAGGGCCTGGGCCCTGCCCCACTTCTCTCCCTTCTGGGAGAAACCCCAATCCCCTCCTGGCCCTCAAGGGCCTGGTCCCTGCTCCCCCATCACCCTCCTGGGAGTGGGCCCTGCTCCCCTTGCAGCCCTCCAGGATCACACCCTGCTCCCCTCCTAACTCTCCAGGGCCTGGGCCCTGCTCCGCTCCTCGCCCCCTTGCCAAGCTCTGCTGCACTACTCGCCCTTCAGGGCCTGGCCCCGCTCCCCTCCTCACCCTTCAGGGTCTGGGTCCAGCTCCCTTCATCACCTTCCAGGGCCAGACCCCACTGCCCTCCTTGCCCTCCAGGCACTGGGCCCAGCTCCCATCCTCCCCCTCCAGAGCCAGACTCAGCTCTGCTCCTCATTCTCCGGGCAAAACCCCGCTCCCCTCTGGCCCTCTAGAGCCTGGGCCCACTCCCCTCCTTGCCCTCCAGGGACTGGCCCTGCTCCCCTCTGGCCCTCTAGAGCCTGGGCCCACTCCCCTCCTTGCCCTCCAGGGACTGGCCCTGCTCCCCTCTGGCCCTCTAGAGCCTGGGCCCACTCCCCTCCTTGGCCTCCAGGGACTGGCCCTGCTCCCCTCTGGCCCTCCAGGGCCTGGGCCCCACTCCCCTCCTTGCAATCCAGGGACAGACTCTGCTCCCCTCCTCAGTCTCCAGGGCCTGGGCCCTGCTCTACTCATGACCTCCATGTCCGAAGCCCGCTCCCCTCCTCGCCCTCCAAGTCCTGGGCCTTGCTCCCCTCCTTGCCCTTTTTCATTTTACCTGCTCTGACTCCCCATACTGAAGGCCTCAATGAACGCCCATGCAAATACAGCCTGTTCAGGCTGCACTGCTTCACTCCGCAATCTGTTCATCAGGAACTCCATGCAGTCACTGCCACAATTCTCCTGCTTCTTAAAGCTGTTCTGACCCACAGCTGATTTTAATTTCCTCCCACTCTACCTCGTTAATGAGCTCTACCCTCTTCCCCCCAGCCCTCCAGCCCACTACTCTCCTAAGATAGAGAATCTGCAACAATCTTGCCTCACTGCCAGCCATTCACATCCTGTCTTCCTACCAGGTGTGAGAAGAGCAATTTTCAACTAGAAAAAATTATATCCCTCTTAAAACTTATCACTATTCACCAAATCTATCAATTCAGATGCAAGCAATTATTTTATTTCGCTCTCAACCATTCAGAGAACATACAGATGTATGCACATATGACATTCCTGATGGATGTACCTAAAAATAAATTTCTTTTTTTTTACTTTTATTTAATGAATATAAATTTCCAAAGTACGACTTATGGATTACAATGGCTTCCCCCCCATACCGTCCCTCCCACCCACTACCCTCCCCTTTCCCACTCCCTCTCCCCTTCCATTCACATCGATTCATTTTCGATTATCTTAATATACAGAAGATCAGCTTAGTATACATTAAGTAAGGATTTCAACAGTTTGCTCCCACACTGAAACATAAAGTGAAAAATAATAGATGATTTTTTTTAATGATGATGAAATCAGATCAGACCTATTGTCATGTTTAATCCCAGTGAGAGTCAAGTTGGGAATTGATAATTTCTTTTTTTCTTTTTTTTTTTTTTTACAGAAGATCAGTTTAGTATACATTAAGTAAAGATTTCAACAGTTTGCACCCCCATAGAAACACAAAGTGAAATATACTGTTTGAGTACTCATTATAGCATTAAATCTCAATGTACAGCACATTAAGGACAGAGATCCTACATGAGGAGTAAGTGCACAGTGACTCCTGTTGTTGACTTTACAAATTGACACTCCTGTCTATGGCATCAGTAATCTCCCTATGCTCCAATCATGAGTTTCCAAGGCTATGGAAGCCCTCTGAGTTCTCCGACTCTTATCTTGTTTAGACAAGGTCATAGTCAAAGTGGAGGTTCTCTCCTCCCTTCAGAGAAAGGTACCTCCTTCTTTGAAGAATTGTTCTTTCCACTGGGATCTCACTCACAGAGATCTTTTTGCCAGAGTGTCTTGGCTTTCCATGCCTGAAATACTCTCATGGGCTTTTCAGCCAGATCCAAATGGCTTTAGGGCTGATTCTGAGGCCAGAGTGCTATAAAAATAAATTTCTATTTAATATTAACCTATGAAAACAGATCATAACAATATGCTCCTGAATTATTTGGAAACAGATTCACTAAGTAGTTTCTATACAAGTGTTACCTATTAAATCTCCTTTTTATAATTTCTTTCAGTGCTAGTTGCTTATAGCATTCATAAAAGTATATAATCTTGTGGCCAGCACTGTGATGTAGCAGGTAAACACATCACCTGCAGTACTGGCATCCCATACGGGTGCTGGTTTGAGTCCTGGGTGTTCCACTTCTGATCCAGCTCTCTGCTATGGCCTGGGAAAGAAGTAGAAGATGGCCCAAGTCCTTGGGCTCCTGAACTCCCATGGGAGACACAGAAGAAGCTCCTGGTTTCTGGCTTTGGATCAGCACAGCTCCAGCTATTGTGTTCACCTGGGGAGTGAACCAGAAGATGGAAGACCTCTCTTTCTCTTTCTCTTTCTCTTTCTCTTTCTCTTTCTCTTTCTCTTTCTCTTTCTCTTTCTCTTTCTCTTTCTCTGCCGCTGCCTCTGCTTCTGCCTCTCTGTAACTCTGACTTTTAAATAAATAAATAAATCTTGAAAATATAAATCATCTAATATGGTTTCCTCCTCCTATCATGAATCTGAATAAAATGTGAATGTGAATGTGAATAAAACATAAGCTGGACAGTGGCCATGGGGTAGGGGATGGAGGGAGAGTTGACGAGGTCAAGGTGGGAAGGCTAGGTTAACACTGTGACTCGCAGGGTTTTATAGTAACAGATTGCTGGTTTACTCACTGTACAGGTCCATCATTTGTGGCAGGGGACTCTGCTCACAGAAGTCATACTTATCTTTGTTACCCAGGCGTGCCAAGCAAGAATAGTAGAATCCTGTCCCATGATAGCACAAGGAAAAGGGAACATGGTAACACAAAACCTATCCCTTTCAACTTCTTCCTCACATGGCTCTCATTAGTCAACACAAGTTAGTCAAGCCTAACCTACACCTGGGAGGGGAAGTGGCTGCTGATCAAGTGTATCTTTTTAAAATCGAATTTATTTCTTTGTATTGCAGATCAAAAGCAACATTGAGAGAAAAAGGGAGACAGAGATTTTCCAACTGCTGGTTCACACTCCAAATACCTGCAACAGCTGGGACTAGGCTAGGCCAAAGTCAGGATCCAGGAACTCACTCCACAAGGGTGGCAGGAACCCAAAGACTTGGACCATTTTCTGTGTCTCCTGGGCACATTCATAAAAGCTGGAAAAGAAGAGTAGCAGGGACCCAAACTAAGCATTTGATATGGGACATGGGCACTGTAAGTGTTGACTTAACCTACTGTGCCACTACGCTCACCCTAATAAAGTTTATTTGATGAAAGATTCTGTGTGCAGCAAAACTCATGTTCAATTCATATGAATATGAATTATGAGCATGTTCTTAATTTTCTTTGTTGTTTTCACCTGAATCTTTACTGTTTCTGAAGATAAGTTCTTTCTCTCACTAAATAAAAAGCTTAAAATTTTAAGAAAAAAAAGGACAAGTGCTAAAACTCTTCCCATATTAACCTACATAAGAATTTAGAATTCTATATCTTCGCACTGAATTGATAACTATATCATTATGAAATCTCTCTGAATATATCTAGTAATAGTTCCTGCATGAAAGTCTGTCTTGTCAGATCTCAGGAGAGTCTTCTATTCAAAATGTGCAGGTATATTTTCAACATTTTTACTCTTAAACATTTAAGGGTTGTATCCTAAATAGCAAATAATTAACTGTTTTTCCATTAAATAAGAAAATTTTGATTTCTAGCTGGGTCACTTAGTTAATTTACATTTAAAATTTTGTGATATGTTTTACCTGAATTTAGCATCTTACTTTGTTTCCTGTTTTAGTGGTTTCCTTCTTCTCCCTCATTTTGAATCTATATAGTTTGTTACTTAATTTCCTCTCCATTGGTTTGTTGGTTATGTATTCCTTAATTATTTTTGTGGTTACCCTAGCAATTGTCAGATTTACTGCTGACTTATTATCAGTATTTCAAATTTACTTTTCACAACACTAGAATCATATTTACTGTAATTGTTTCACTTTCATCTTTTTTCCATTATCAGAATTTAAATTATACACATTTTGAACAAGTAAGGTATCCATGTGATTGCTTTCTAAAGTCAATAACTTAGATTTACCCCTACATTTAATCCTTCTGTTGTTTATCATTCCTGTTTATATTGCTTTGCTTTTATCTTAGATTGTTCTTCTTCTGCCAAAAGCAAAACTCTTTTAAGAATCATTTTCATACAAATTTCTTGCCAATGTATTTTTTTAAGATTCATTTATTGTCTGAGAGTAAGCAAGACAATGAAACAGATATAGATTTGATAGATAGATAGATATGTAGATAGATATATAGATAGATGGCAGATCATCCAATAGAGATAGAGAGAGAGAGAAAGAGAGAGAGCTCCCAATCTGGTAAGCACTTTAAATGACTACAGTGATTGGGGTTGTGCCAAGCCAAAGCCGGGATCTGAAAGCCTAGTCCAAGTCCCCATATGTGTTGCAGGAACTCAATTACTTGAACCATAACCTGTGCCTCACAGGGTCTGCATTACTAGGAAGCAAGAATCAAAAGCTGTGGGTGGGTATTGAATCCACGTACTCTGGTGTGGAATGTGGGCATCTTTACTGGCCTGTTTAACTGGGAGACCCAACACCTTGCCCCACTGCACTTTATTTGGTATATAAACCTATGTACAAGAGAGGTCTTCAAAAATTGATGGAAAACGCATATTTTGAAAAAGGTACATGAATTCCAAAGCTACAGCAAAATAACTATTTTTATTACCAGTTCTACACAAAATTTTTGAAGTTCACTGCTGTTTTGCCTTCCTTTGTAAAGTTTACTCTTGCTTGTACACTTCTAGGTTTCTCTAGTGCTTTCTTCACCTTCAGGCTGTTGCTCCATGGTTTTTTTTGTCTCTGAAAAGCTGACTCTCAGTCTCACTGCTGTACTTCAGAAAGCAACATGAGTTGAGCTTTTCGCTGGTATTAAGAGGATCTCTTACATTTCAGTTATCAATACTTGTTGTAGCTCATAATGAGATGTGGTTTTCATTGAATATATCCTGTTTACAGTTCACAATAGTTAGTAACAAGCCCTGAGGAGGGCTGACCCTTAGCCTGGTATTACAGAGGAGCTGATGAGCCTGGGGCTGCCCAGCAGGGGCACAGGAGACCTGGGAGAAGCTCACACCCCTCTCCCTAGACCCCAGGGCTGAGCCAGAGGCAGCTTGGGACCCTGTCTCGACTCCAGGGCTGGCCAGAGGCAGCTCAGGCCTGTCTCCCTAGACTCATGGGCTGGCAAGTGGGGGACGTAGGCCTGTCTCCTGACCCCAGGGCTGGCCAGGGGAAGCTCGGGCCTGTCTCCCTCTTCTCCAGGGCTGGGGCAGGGAAGCAGCCCAGGCCTGTCTCCCTAGACCCCAGGACCGGCCAGGGGCAGCTCGGTCCAAAATCCCTACACTCCAGGGCTGCACGCTGGGGGGCTTAGGTTTGTCTCCTGACCCCAGGGCTGGCCGGGGGCAGCTCGGGCCCGACTCCCTAGACCCCAGAGCTGGCCAGGGAGCCTGGGCTTGTCTCCCTCTTCTCCAACCCCTGCGGGGGTTGGCCCGGGCCCATCTCCCTAGACCCCTGGGCTGGCCTGTGGGGGGCTTAGGCCTTTCTCCTGACCCCAGGGCCAGCCAGGCAGCTTGGGGCTGTCTCCCTCTACTCCAGGGCAGGGGGGGGGTGGCTCAGGCCCGACTCTATAGACCCAAGGGCTGGCTGGGGGCAGTTCAGGCCCATATCCCTAGACCCCAGGGACGGCCAGGGGCAGCTTGAGCCCGGGTCTCGACTCCAGGGCTGGTTGGGGACTGCTTGGGCCAGTCTCCCTAGAGCCCAGCACCTGCTAGGGGCAGGTTGGGCCTGTCTCCCTCTTCTCCAGGGCCAGGGGGTTTGCCCAGACCCGGCTCCCTAGACCGCAAAGCTGGCCAGGGGCAGCTCGTGCTCATCTCCCTAGACCCCAGGGCTGGCCGGGGGCAACTCATGTCTGTCACGACCCCAGGGCTAGCAGTGTGGGGGGCAGCCTGGGCCCATTTCCCTCGACCCCAGGGCCAGCCGGGGGCAGCATTGGCCTTTCTCCTCTTCTCCAGGGCCGGGGGAGGGGGTGGCCCGGGCCCCTCTCCCTAGACCCCAGGGCTGTCCGAGGCAGCTCGGACCAGTCTCCCTAGACCCCAGGGCCAGCCAGAGGCAGCTTGGGCCTTTCGCCCTCTTCTCCAGGGCTGGGGGGTGGGCAGCTGGGGCCCATCTCCCTAGACCCCAGGGCTGGCCGGGGGCAGCTCAGGCCAGTCTCCCTAGACCCCAAGGCCAGCCAGGGGCAGCTTGGGCCTGTCACCCTCTTCTCCAGGGCCAGGGGGTGGGCGGCCCTGACCCATCTCCCTAGACCCCAGGGCTGGCCAGGGGCAGCTTGGGCCCGTCTCCCTAGACCCCAGGGGCAGCTCAGACCTGTGTCTTGAACCCAGGGATGGCCGGGAGTGGCACAGGTCCGTATCCTGACTCCAGGGCAGGCCAGGGGTAGCTCGGACCTGTGTCTTGACCCCAGGGCTGGCTGGGGGCAGCTCAGGCCCGTCTCCCTAGACCCTAGGGTTGGCCAGGGGTGTGGCTCAGGCTTGTCTCCTTCGATCCCAGGGGCTGGCCAGGGGCAGCTCAGGCTCATGTCTCATCCCCAGGTCTGGCCAGGGGTAGCTTGGGCCAGTCTCCCTAGACCCCAGGGCCAGCAGGGGGTAGCTTGGGACTGTCTCCCTCTTCTCCAGGGCTGGGGTGGGGGACAGCCTGGGCCATCTCCCTAGACCGCAGGGCTGGCAGGGGGCAGCTCAGGCCCGTGTCTCAACTCCAGGGCCGGCCAGGGGCAGCTTGGGCCTGTCTCCCTCTTCTCCAGGGCTGGGGGGGCAGCCCAGACCTGTCTCCCTAGACCCCAGGGCTGGCTGGGGGCAGCTTGGGCCCATTTTCCTAGAGCCCAGGGCCAGCCAGGGGCAGCTCCGGCCCGTGTCTTAATTCCAGAGCCGGTGAGGCAGCAGCTCTGGCCCATGTCTCGACTCCAGGGCTGGCTGGAGGGCAGCTCAGGCCAGTCTCTCTAGACCCCAGGGCCAGCCGGGTGGACCTCGGGCCTGTGTCTCGACCCCAGGGCTGGCTTGGGGCAGCTCAGGCCTGTCTCCCTCTTCTCCAGGGCTGCCTGGGGGCAGCTTGGGCCCATGTCTTGACCCCAGGGCTGGCCAGGGGCAGCTCAGGCCTGTCTCCCTAGACCCCAGGGCCAGCCAGGGGTAGCTCAGGCCAGTCTCCCTCTTCTCCAGGGCCGGGGGGTGGGGGCAGCCCGGGCCCGTCTCCCTGGATCACAAGGCTGGCTGGGGGCAGCTCAGGCCCATCTCCCTAGACCCCATGGCCGGCCAGAGGCTGCTCGGTCCTGTCTCCCTCTTCTCCAGGGCCAGGGGTGGGGGTGGCCCGGTCCCATGTCCCTAGACCCCAGGGCTGGCTAGGGGCAGCTCAGTCCCATCTCCCTAGACCCCAGGGCCAGCCGGGGGGCAGTTAGGGGCTGTGTCTTGTCTGCAGGGCTGGCTGGGGGCAGCTCAGGCCCATGTCTCGCCTCCAGGGCTGTCTGGGGGCAGCTCAGGCCTGTCTCCCTAGACCCCAGGGCCGGCCAGGGGCAGCTCGGGCCTGTTTCCTGTCTCCAAGGCTGTCTGGGGGCAGCTCAGGCCTGTATCCCTAGACCCCAGGGCTGGCCAGAGGCAGCTCAGGCCCAAGTCTCAACCATAGGGCTGGCCAGGTGCAGCTCAGGCCTGTCTTCCTAGACCCAAGAGCTGGCCAGGGGCAGATTGGGCCTGTCTCCCTCTTCTCCAGGGCTGGGGGGGGGGGGGACGGCCCGGGCTCATCTCTCTAGATCCCAGGGCTGGCCAGGGGTGGCTCGGGCCCTTCTCCTGACTCTAGGACAGCCGGGGGCAGCCCAGGCCTTCTCCCTACACTCCAGGGCCGGCCAGGTGGCAACTCAGGCCAGTGTTGGACTCCCAGGCTAGCTGGGGGCAGCTTGGGCCTGTCTCCCTCTTCTCCAGGGCTGGGGTGCGGGCGGTCCGAGCCCGACTCTCTAGATCCCAGGGCTGCTTGGGGGCAGCTTGGGCCCATCACTTTAGATCCCAGGGCTGGCTGGGGGCAACCTGGGCCCATGTCTCGACTCCAGGGCCGGCTGGGGGCAGTCCGGGCCCATCTCCCTAGACTCCAGGGTTGGCCAGTGGGGTCTTAGGCCTGTCTCTCTCTCTCTCTCTCTCTCTTTTTTTTTTTTTATTTTTTTGACAGGCAGAGTGGACAGTGAAAGACAGAGAGAAAGGTCTTCCTTTTTCTGTTGGTTCACCTCCCAGTGGCCACTGTGGCCAGCACACTGCTGCCGGCACACCATGCTGATCCGTAGCCAGGAGCCAGGTGTTTCTCCTGGTCTCCCTTGCAGGTGCAGGGCCCAAGGACTTGGGCCATCCTCCACTGCACTCCCGGGCCACAGCAGGGAGCTGGACTGGAAGAGGAGCAACCGGGACAGAATCCAGCACCCCGACCGGGACTAGAACCCGGGGTGCAGGCACCGCAGGCAGAAGATCAGCCCATTGAGCCATGGTGCCATAGGCCTGTCTCTTGACCCCAGGGCTGTCCGACAGCAGCTCGGGCCTGTCTCCCTAGACCCCAGGGCCGGCCATGGAGTTTGGGCCTGTCTCCTTCTTCTCCAGGGCTGGGGCAGGGGCAGGTGGCTGGGGCCCATCTCCCTAGACCCCAGGGCTTGCAGGTGTTTGCTCGGGCCTGTCTCCTGACTCCAGGGCCGGCTGGGGGCATTTCAGGTCCCTCTCCCTAGACCCCAGGTCTGCCAGAGGGCTTCGGCTGTCACCCACCCAGTCACTTATCACTGGTGTCCCCGGGAACCAGCAATGCAGCAGCCACTGGGCCATCCCAAGGAAGTGGCACCTGAGCTCGCAGCTGCCCACCTCCAGCCATGTTCAAGTTAATCTTGGCCATTACCTCATGTCTGGTTTCCGTTGGCAACCAGACAGACTCTGGGTGTGACCCTCTCCAGTGGACAGCCTCTGCCTCCTGTGGCCTGGCCGCGGCTGCCCACGTGGCTTCTGGTATGTGACCCTGGCCTGCCTTGGGCGCTCCCGGGGCCAGCGGGCAGCTGGGGGCTGGGGTGCCCAGGTGAGCCCAGCTCAGAGGGCTAGGCACATGCTGAGGGTGGGGGTGGAGATCAATGGGTATTGATTGGGGGAGGGGCTGCAGAGGAAGGAGGCTTGGGGGCGGGCAGGGGGCTGAGTGGCACACCACCAATGGGGACAGAGCCGGAATCCGCCCTGAGGTGGCCCAGAGCTGGGCTCTGGCTTCCTGCCCCCTCCCCAGCTGCAGGGAGCAGGCAGCACCTGCCCTCACACCCCCCTCCCAACAGTCACAATCTGTTGCAGTGCCCTGACCCACTGTGGACCCCCCTCCCCTCCCTGTACCCCGGCCCCCCACTCCATCCTTGCAGGGGCCTTGCTTGGCTTGGTTTCCCTCTGCTCTCAGGCATGTGGTGGAGGAAGAGTTAGGGCCAGGCCTGAGCCCTATTAGCTTTGGTTTCTGAATCAATTAGGAGCTCAAAGCCCCTACTGGAGGGGGTCTGGGCCCAGAGGGGTGCAGCAGGGTCCAGCCACGGCCTTGGGGACCTCCCCCACATGACCTGGAGCTTCTGGACTGGCTTCTCTGTGCATCTGAGACCCCTTCCCCAACAACATGGCCAGGGGCAGGGGCTCTGGGGCCCCCTCCTACTGTCTCAGGCCCAGGATCCCCGAAGGTGGGCAGGTTGGGGGACACGTGGGCCCTGGGGTCACTCACCTCCCTGCTCTGAGCCCCTCCCCGGAGCAGGGTCTCCCCCCAGGCCTTGGGTCTGGGGCACAGGGTGGGGGTGAGGCAAGTTCCAGCCGACAGCTGTGTGACCCTGGGCAGGTCCCCGGCCTCTCTGGGCCTCTCCCCATCTGGACAGATGTTGGGCAGGAGGCAGGAGGGGGAGCCCAGGAGAAGCCAGCCCGGGCTCGCTCGAGGCCCCCGGAGCCCGGGCTGTGGCCAGCGGTGGGGGCGGGCGGGCTTGCCTCTCCTCTCCCTGTGCCCCCCAGGCTGGCCCCTCTGCCTGGCTCCCTGCCCCCCTCCGGCCAGCCTCTCGGCCCCTACCTGTGCCTGAAAGCTGCCCACAGGATCCCTTGGTCCTAATCCCACAAAGGAAGGCTTTACAGGGAACGTGTTGGGTGCAGAGTAGGCTGCAGGGAGGAGAGAGACCAAGAGCCTGTTAGTGAGGGGCCGGCCAGGCCCAGAGAGGGTGTCCACTGCCTGGGGTCACACAGACAGCCCTCTGCACACACTCCCGTGGCACCCTGCGCCCTGCGGTCCTGGGGCCGCCTGTCACCGATGGCATTTGGTAACTTCCAAACTGCTGCGTGGAGCAAGGCAGGGCAGCCGCAGGTCTGCAGGCCTCACTCCCTCACTCTAATCATGCCCAGGGCACTTGGTCAGGGGCTACAGAGGGGGAGGGGAACAGGGGCCTGGCCAGGCCTGGGGGTGGGAGCCCGGGTTTGTGGTCATAGGCTTCCAGGGAGGGGATCTATGTGCTGTCCACATCTATTAAATGCCTACTGCATGCCAGGCCCTGGGCACGGCCCCGTTCACCCCCAGGGGAGTCTTCACAGGACACAGTTGCCCTCCCCCACCTCACAGGTGAGTGGGCAGGGAAAGCCAGGGCCTTCACGCCAGCTGAGGCAGGATTTGAATCTGGGGCCGGCTTCCTGGCAGTTCAAGGGAAGCTGGTTCCTGGCCTGGGTCTGAGAGGGGGTGGGGCAGGGCAGGCAGAGGCCACCAAGCTGTGATCCGGGTTCCCAGCTGGAAAAGTATAGAAGGGGGGTTGGGGGCTTCCAGGGCCAGGCAGGACCCTCGCAAGGCGAGATGTGGCCCATGGCGGGCTGTGCACAATGCCAGCACCCATGGAGCGCCGGTTCGAGTCCCCGCCGCTCCACTTCCCATCCGGATCCCCGGCTGAAGGCCCAGGTGCCCAGGCCCCTGCACCTTTGTGGGAGCCATGGATGGAGCTCCTGGCTCTGGCCTGGCCCTGCCCCAGCCATTCCGGGAGTGACCCAGTGGACGAAACACCTCTACCTCTCTCTCTCTCTCTCTCTCTCTCTCTCTCTCTCTCGCCTCTCTTTCCACCCCCCACTCTGCCTTTCAGATAAATTATAAATGTATCCTAAAAACACCCAGAATGGCGCAGGCCGGCCCAGGGCTCCGTCCCCCTGAGCCCCCAGCGCTGTGAAGTCCGGATCCTTGTTCCCGCTGCCCGCCGACGCCTGGGGCCTGAGACCCCTGCGCCCCCGGTGCTGTCCCCCCCTCGGCCCCTCTGGCCCTGACCACGTGGCCCTGGGCTCTCTGGAGGGCAAACCGCGGGTCCCGCAGGGGCAGGGGAGCCCCGATTCCCACCGGCTTCCTGGGAGGCGGCTCCCCCTAGCAGGTGGGGGGGAGACGGGGAAGGCGCCCAGTACGTGCTGGGGGAGGAGGAGGGAGGAGTGGACACGCGCGCTGCCCCTTCTGCTGGACTAGGGCCAGAGCCTGCGGGGAAGGGAGGAGCACTGCGTGCCCCAGCTGAGCGGGGGTGGGGGGCGGCCTCGGAGGGACCAAGACGCCGGCAGGGCTATGGGGGTTGGGCAGGCCCGAGACTGGCTGGAGGTCCAGGGGGCTGGGACCCCTGCACCCCGCCTCCCTGTCTGTTCACAGGGTGCCACCTCGCCCGCCACTCCCAAATGCGAAGCTCCCAAACGCGAAACCCCAAGGGCAGGACGCGCATCGCTGCGGGGGCCTGGCAGGAGCCAAGGAGGTGGAATCTGTGGCTGCCCGCGGAACCCTGTCCGCGGACCCCTGCCCTAGGCACCGCGCCCCTCCGCCGCCCCGACCCCTGCCCGCGGCGCTACGCCCCCTCCGCCGCCCGTCGGCCACCCCGCACTCACCGATCCAGGCTGCCGGCTGGCCGGGTCGCAGGCCAGCGACATGAGATCTTTGAGCGGGTCCTGAGGGTTGAGATGCGGCGGGTAGCGGATGGCCGTGTGCGGGAAGTAGGTGGACGCCATCTGCTGCAGGATGGACGTGGTGGGGAAGTGCAGGGCGGAGGACGGGTTCGGACTCCGGATGATGCCTATGCGGCGGGGCGGTGAGCGCGGGGCTTAGGCCCAGCGCTCGGCCCTGGCCCCGGTCCCGCCCCGCGCCTGTGTGTGCGCTCTGCCCCAAACCCCTGGCCCCGGCCCCCGCCTGTGTGTGCGCGCTCTGCCCCTGGCCCCCGCCCAGCCCCGCGCTCACCGCTGTGCACCGCGATCACGGGCCAGTGGTGCTGCGTGAAGCTGCACAGGCGCAGCGAGTCCTGCGGCGAGGGGCTGTTGAATGGCCACTTGTCCATCCCCGTCTTATTCACGGGCGACGAGATGCCTGCGCGGGGCGGGGACGCCGCTGAGCCGCGAGGAGCCCCAGGCCCCCGCCCGCGTGAACGCACCCTCGGCGCATCTGCTGCTCACTCCCCAGCCGCCGGCCTCAGCTGGGAGCTCCTCCCCACGCGGGTCTCCCCGAGGGCGAGGCGACCCCAGCAAGAAGCCGCCCCGGGCCCGCCCTGTGGGGCCCCAGGGTCTGTGCCCCAAGCCCGCCCTGCATGGTCCCTTCTGTCCTTGGCTGCCTCCCCCTCCCCAGGCTGCACGCCGCCCCCCACACCGCCCTCCGCTGGGAGGGGCGTCACTGGGACGTCCCCAGGGCCCAGACCAGCGAGACTAAGGGCTGAGCCACTCCCGGGGATCCCATGGCCCACCTGGTGCCACCGCCCTAGGGTCTGGGGTTCCCTGGGGGGGGGACCCCTAGGGGAGAGGAAGCTGGGCTGGCCCTGCAGACTGCGCGTGTGCACCCGTGTGTGCGTGCGTGTACCTGTGTGCACCCGTGTGCATCCGTGTGTGTTCACCCATGTATGCATGTGCACCTGTGCGTGTGTGTGTACCCGTGTGCGTGCATGTATGTGTGCGGACGCTCGCTCACAGGATCTCCCAGCAGAGTTCCCCCGAGTGGAAGCAACGCCAGGAACCCACGGGGCCGGACCGGGGCTGGGGGAGCTGGGTGGAAGGGGGGGGCGAGGAGGGTGGGGCGGGGACAGGGTGGGAGGGGAGGCGGGGGCGGGAGCGATCCTGCGGTCCTGAGTTGACCAACGGGAGTGGCAGGAAATGGCTCCTCTAAACATTCCTGGAACTGCTGGGGGGGCGAGGCTAGGGTCCTGGAGGCCTGGGTGGGATGGCCAGGGGGCCGGGACCAAGGCCCCCTCCCTCGTGCGTTTCTCCCTCGAGCTTCCTGCGCCTTTATTCCCAGTTCCCCCTTCCCCAGTGACCAGGACGCCGGCTAGAATTCTCCTCTCAGGGAGGGCTTCGCCTGTGTCCTGGCTCTGCTCGCCTGGGCCCTGTGCCCTCGTGGGAGACCCTGATGGAGCTCCTGGCTCTTGGGTGCAGCCTGGCCCCGCCCTGGCCATGGTGGCCACCTGGGGAGTGACCCAGCGGGTAGAGGACCCCTCTCTCTCTCCCTCCCTCCCTCTACCCTTATCTCATTAAATAGATAAATAAACCTTAAAAAAAGGTGTATATTTGTCATAATCACCAATATCTTTGGACAAGTTTTTAAGTATTGGGAAGCTGTCAAGATTATAATGATGGATAGGGGCTGGCTCCTTGGCTCACTTGGTTAATCCTCCATCCGCGGTGCCCGCATCCCATATGGGCACCAGGTTCTAGTCCCCGTTGTTCCTCTTCCAGTCCAGCTCTCTGCTGTGGCCCAGGAGGGCAGTGGAGTGCTTGGACCCTGCACTGGCATGGGAGACCAGGAGGAAGCACCTGGCTCCTGGCTTCAGATCCGTGCAGTGCTGGCTGTAGCAGCCATTTGGGGAGTGAACCAACAGAGGGAAGACCTTTCTCTCTGTCTCTCACTGTCTTTAACTCTACCAGTCAAATAAATTAAAAAAAAAAAAAAAAGATGGATAAAAATTCTCCAAAAACTCAAACTTTAGCTTTAAAGCTCAAATTTAATCAGTTACAGAATATATTTTCAGTTATTTTATTACATTTTAAAAATTTATCTGAGGGTCAAAGGGTCAGAGAGATTTGGAGAGAGAGAGAAAGAAAGAAAGAGAGAGCAGGCTGAAGCTAGACTGGTCCAAAGCCACAAGCCAGGAATTCAGATCTGAGTCCCTCATGTGGATAGCAGGAAGCTAATCATTTCAGTCACCTCCGCTGTCTTTCAGGGTCCTCACTAGCAGGAAGCTGGAGTCAGGAGCCAGAACTGGGTATAGAACTCAGGTACTCTGACACAGCATATGGGTATCTTAACTGGCATCTTAACCACTGGGCCAAAAGTCAACCCCTTGGTTATTTTTCTTGATGTTTTATAACACACTTCATTTATTTCCCAGAAATTGTCTTGAGATATCCAAACCCAAATACCAGTGTTCATCAGTTTTTCTTACAATTGACAATGTTTCATAAAAAAGAAATACCTATCTCTTGCCACTCACAGAATCTGTTGTTCTTGGTAGCTTTGGGAGCCACAAGGAGGGAAGGCCTACACTTCTGGAGAAGAAAAGTCCTTGTCAAGGTCCCCGCAGGTGCCTAAAGGTCAACCAATGAGGATCAGACCCGCCTCAACCTTTAACCCCCATGCCCCAAATCTATAAAAGGAGCACTCCCAATCTCTGACGCGAGACTTTCCGGGCCCCCGCTCTGTTGCTCTGTGTGGGGCCATGGAACTTCGCCCGGGAGTGGAACCCCAATAAAAGCATGTGAATTAATTGAGTCATCTGCCTGGGAAGATTTGTTATGCACCAGACACCTTGCAGTTCTCAAGACAACCAACATGTCTATGTACAACATAAGTGCTTTATGAGGGCTTGTTCTACATTTTTTTCTGTTGTTATTGTGAATGTGTGCGGGAAATAGCATTATGAGCAATAATACAATTTTGTGGCACTGCTGAGCTGAAGATCAGCAGGTGTCTTTATCCACCATTGCTTTTGAACCATCACTGTAAATGTTATCACAGTGGGAAAGGCAAATTACACCTTGGTATTGTTAAAAAAAAAAAAGAGCATTTTTACCTCCTGAGCCCTGTCAAAAAGTCTCAGGGATTCTCAGGGGCTCAGGGACCATATTTTGAGAACTTTTGCTCTAGTCTTTTTTTTTTTTTTTTTTTTTTTACTTGAGACGTAGAGTTACAGAGAAAGGGAATGACAAAGAGAAAGGTCTTCCATCCGCTGGTTCACTCCCCAAGTGGCTGTAATGGCTGGAGCTGGGCAGATCTGATGCCAGGAGCCAGGAGCTTCTTCAGAGTCTCCTATATGGGTACAGTGGCCCAAGAACTCAGGCCATCTTCTACTGTTTTCCCGGGCCATAGCAGAGAGCTGGATTGGAAGTGGAGCAGCTGGGACTTGAACCAGCACCCATGTGGGATGCTGGTGCCACAGGTCACAGCTTTACCTACTCTGGCACAGTGCTGGCTCCTCAACCAGCTCCTCTTAACTGCAAGGCCAAAAGGTCCGAGTTACCAAGAGAAAGGGAGAGATAGAGATATTCTGTCTGCTGCTCCACTCCCCAGATGATCACATAGGCAGGGGCTGGGATGCTGGCATTGCAGGTGGCGGCTTTTCCTGCTATGCCACAATGCTGGTCTCCTGCAATTCATTTATAATTGGGTTTTGAAATACACACCAACCAATGTCTGGTTTTCAAACTAGACTTGGACAGATGTGCCAAAATATACAGAAACAGATACTCTTGAATTTGTAGTAACTTACATTCTTAGTGAATAAGAAGTTAGGGAGCAACCTTTTCCCAGTAATTTAAATGTTTATTACCAGTTGTAATTCAATGACTAGAAGTTACTGTGATGCCCAACATCAGCAAATATAGTGTCTTTGTATAGTCTATGCTAGAGTAAACCATGCCATAGAACAGAATGTTATCTATAGAAGAGAACCCATCTAATGTTCGGGAAAATGAGAGAACTTACATATTCTAAAGGGTAGCCAATTTTCAGAGTAGATCCAGGGAAGAGACCACCACACAGAGCCGTTTTTTGGTTTAGTTAATTTTTCTTTTTTATGTTACCCATATATATTTCCTCTTAAAATAAGCCTCCTAGTCTTCATATCTTTGTGCTATTGTTCTCAAAAGTAGGGCAGCAGGGCCATCGCAGGCGGTCCTGCTGGGAAATCAGCACACAGGACTCCCTTGTATCCACCCCCCCTTTTTTGCAACTGTTGCAAACACAGGAAATGGTGATTTGGTCCACAAGTGTGGCCAGTAGGAAGAACACCAGCTTTGGGACCAGTTCAGACCTGCTGGACCTCTGGGCAAGTAAGTTCCTTTGGCTTTCTGTGTCTTTTTTCCTCCTGGCAGATGGCAATGAAAATCTGTCCACCTCAGCGCTCCTAACAGCACTAAATGAGGTAAAGCACAAGGCTCCAGGCACAATGCTGGATGCATAGTAGGTGCTTTGTGAGAATTATCATTGTGTTAGTTCAGTGTCCAAGGGACTCCTTTATATTCTATAAGCTCTGTCTTTCTAATTCTCCTTCAGTTGTTGTACTCTAATGCCCAGACTCCCCTGGTAAGCTGTTCTGGAAAGATAAGCAATTATGCAGGATTCTTGGTTGGTTTAGCATGGATTAAAACAAAAGTCTAGTTTCTCATGACTGTAGAGTCCTTTAATGAAGAGTGAGTGCTCTTTGTCCTCTTGATTTCAAAAAGGAAGTTACCTTTCCTAGAATGCTTTTGTGTTATGGTTACATGCATTACCACGTATCTTGAATGTATATTATTTATTGTGTAGAAGCCTCTGTAGCAAGACAGCTGCAACTCAAAACAGGTCTGTGGTGTTATAAAGCAGGAATGTAACCTTTGTAAGAACATTTTTAAAGACTTTATTTCTTCATTTTCAGTTCTTTCTGCCTGACATGGTAGAAAAAACAACATGTATGCCTACAAAGAAACCTAATGATGAAGAAACAGTTAAGTATATCTTCCCAATAGAACTCTCTGGGCTTCAGTAAGATTGGAAACTATTGACTGAGTACACTGGTGTAGACCCAGATGTCAAAGGCTTGCTTTTTGTGGTTGCATATGAATTAACTTTTCTTAACTTTTATATTCCTTGCAGTTAAATATCAATGACAGTTTAAATCATGATTACATTTTTGAGTCTCCTGATATTGTTAGTAATTCAGAAGACTATTCCTATTTAACAGCAAAGGAAAACATATTAAAATTCCAGAACTTATCAATAGGTGAGAAGAAAATGCTATCTTGAGGAGTATATTTGTACAGTTTATGTACCAAAAATGAATACCTTTTATTTTTAAAGTTTTATTTTATTTATCTGAAAGAATGGCAGAAAGAGAAAAAAAGGAAATGAGAGAAAAAAGAGGGAGAGATTTTGCTCATAGCTGGTTCACTCCCCAAATGACCACAACAGCCAGACCTGGGCCAGGCCAAAATCAGGAGCCAGGAATTCCATCTCCCCACTTGGGTGGCAGGGACCCAGGGACTTAAGCTACTACTTGATGCCTTACCAGGTGCATTAGCAGGAAGCTGGATCTGAAAAAGTGCTGTAAGGAGTCGGGGAGGGGGAGGAGAGAGGTTACCTGGTTGAGTGGAGAGATTACACCTGGGCAGGCAGGCCAGGTGGGCGGCTCAGCAGAGAGGCAGAGGGCTGAGCACACCCCATCCAGTTGAGGTGGGGGTGGCGTGGTTTAAGGAGATGGGTCTTTGTCTTCACACATCTCTTCCTGAAACAAAGGATTTTATGGATGTAAATATTAAGAAACTCCTGTCTGAGTTTTCCCCTGAAGGTATCAGACAGGAGGAAGCCTAGCTGGTGCTGTCCTGAGTTTAGAGGAAAGGTGAGCAAGACCCCCTGGAGAATCAGGATCCAGAGCAGGGTATTTGAAATGCAGATACTGGGCTGCATCTGGAAGGTTATCAGGCAGAAGGGGTGGGGACCCCCACCTGGCAGGTTATAGGGTAGGAGGGAGCAGGGCAAGATGCAGATACTGGGCTGCCCCTGAAACATTATCAGGATGACTTTGAGATGCAGATGCATATCCTGGACATAGACATCTTCTCTTTAGGCCTTTGTCACACACACATAAGCTCATATCTGACTTCCTACCTAACAGTTATCCCACATGAAGTGCCTACATTTGATTCTCAGTTTTGGCTCCCAGCTACAGCTTCCTGGAATCCAGACCCTAGAAGTCAGCTCTGATGGTTCAAATGATTGGGCTCCTGCCACTCAGCTGGAAGACTTGGATTATATCCCTGGATCCTAGCTCCAGTCCTGGCCACTGCAGGCATTTGGAGAATGAACCAGCAGATAGAGTGCTCTCCCCCTCCCACTTTCTCCTTCTCAAATGAATAAAAAAAATTCTTAAATTTGCAAATTAAGTGTGTCCACTTAAGCCTTAAATTCACATAGGAAAGGAATGAAAAACAGGCATTGTCACTAATGATGAGAGTGTATCTTGGCATAGTATCGACAATGATTACACAATTTTATACATTTTCTTACCCAACAATTCCATTTATAAGAAAATAGCACAAAATATACATGAAAAGATAGGTATTTTCAGTGCTGCAGCATTATAAGAAATAGGGAAAATATCATCTTACAACTACCCAGAGGGGACTGGCTACTGAAGAACAAGACATCTATGCACTGAGAAAGTACAGAAGTGTTAAAAGGAATAGGTTGACTTGTATTTGCTGATACAAAAAGGAATCCAAAGATTAGTCATTGCTGGAAAAAGCTGAGTTAAAAAGATGTTTTCTCCCTCCTATTTTTTAAAATTCTTTAGTAATGTGAGAATGGTATTTTTTAATACTTAAGACTAAGTTGTCCAGTTGTAAAAGCATTCAATAAACAGTTGGAAGATTACTCGCTGCTGTGGTCCAAAATGTTGAGTTCCCCCCAAAATTTGTGTGCTGAATGGCAATTACCAAAGCAGTAGTGTCAAGGAGTAAGCCACTGGGAGGGGATTAGGCTATGAGAGTTCTGCCCTCATGAAAAAAGCTTAATGGAAGCTGTTCCTTCTGCTGTGTGAGAATGGGCCATCTTTGAAGCAGGGAGCGAGCCCTCTCCAGGCACCCAATCTTCTGGTGCCTTGATCTTGCACATCTTAGCCTCCAGGCCCATGGCCAATGTTTCTTCTGCAGATACTGTACATCTAAGGTATTTTGATAGCACAGCCCTAGGGGCCTAAGACAGAAATTAGGACCAAGAACTCAGAGAGGTGGCTTTTGGAACTGGGTAATGAGTAGAGGTGGAAGATTTTTGAAGTGATGGCTAGAACAAGCCCATATGGCCATGACAAGAGCATTAAGCTGATTCTGGTGAGGGTTCAGAAGAAGTAGGCTATAAAGTGGGGCCTCAGTGATCTTAGACAATACCTAAGTGGAATAATCGGAATGTAGAGATATATCCATGTCATATGAACAAGGAGTGTGCACCTGTCTGGAGAGGTGCCCATCTGTTCTTACAGATGTCCTTTTCCCTAATAAACTTTGTTACTTTACTTTCCACTACTCTGTCTCATGCCTGAATTCTTTCTTGTGTGAAGACAAGAACACTGCCATTCACCGGTAACATAACCAACCACTAGGCTAAATGCTCATTCTTCCACCACTATTCAATTACTGAATGACTTTATGATAAAGTCCCTTTCATATGTTATAGAAAATTAGTTCTTTGGAACTTGCTCTCCTTTTGCCATTCTTTTGGGCATCCCACAATAAATGTAATATCTTTTCCATATGATGATCTTTATGCATTTTCAGGCTTTATTCCTCTAAAATGCTTGTTTTACTCACTCTCCAAGTCTTGAGTTTGGATATACAAAGTTCTGTTATGCAGCTAAGCACTCCACTTTGGGTTCTTTCCATCATTTTCCCTGTCCCTCCTCCCTCTTCCTCTTCTTCTTTTCCTTTCTTCCTCCCTTGCAACCTTTCTTCTTGGTTATTTAATAAACAACACTGTATCAGGAACTATGCAAAATATGGGATGACAGCATTGTTCCAGTGTGCCCCTTAGAGTTGAACATGAATTTCCTAAAATTTTGACCAGCAGAGACAAGTTCAGCTGGCTGCATCCTTTTAGCTTGTTACATGGGCTATCATAGTTTTTTGAAATTGTTATATATATATATATATATATTTACAGGCAGAGTCGACAGTGGGAAAGAGAGACAGAGAGAAAGGTCTTCCTTTTGCCATTGGTTCACCCTCCAATGGCCACCGTGGCCAGCGTGCTGTGGCCAGCGCACCACGCTGATCCAATGGCAGGAGCCAGGTACTTCTCCTGGTCTCCCATGGGGAGCAGGGCCCAAGGACTTGGGCCATCCTCCACTGCACTCCCTGGCCACAGCAGAGAGCTGGCCTGGAAGAGGGGCAACCAGGACAGAATCCAGTGCCCTGACCGGGACTAGAACCCTGTGTGCTGGCGCCACAAGGCGGAGGATTAGCCTAGTGAGCCGCGGCGCTGGTGAGGAGTTTTTCATCAGAGATATTGGCTTTTTAGTTTCTTGTGATTTCTTTCATTTATTAGTGTAGTTAGAAAATGAATTGGGGAGTGTGCCAGGTTATATCTATTGGAAAGGTTTGTGAGGAATTGACATTTCCCTCTTTAAAAATTTTGTTGAATTTAGTGGGGAAACTGCTCATCTCTTTGTGTATGATTTTTTAAAATTCTAACTCACTCCTTCACTTGTTACAGTTTATTATCTGTGTTTTTTGACTCAGTTTGGTAGTCCTTATCTTCTAAACTTTTTTCATTACTTCTATGCTGTATAATTTTTTGAAGTAAGATTTTTGAGCATATTCCTGTATAATCCCTTTTATTCATGTAAAGTTGATAATGATATCTGTTTCATTTAAATTCTACTAAATTGTGAATTCTCTTTTTATCCTATCAGTTTTATTGATTTTTGAAGGCTTTGAAAAAGAGTCTGATATTCCAGTGTTTGTATATATTCTATAGTTCATTACCTTCTACTTAAATCTTTATTATTCCCTTCCTACTATTTTCAGATTTGGTTTGATTTTCTTTTTGTAGTATCTTAAAGTGAATGGTTAGATTACTTACTTGAGATCTTGTTTCTTCTTTATACAAGCATTTTTAGCTATAAATTTTCCCCTAAGCATTGCTTTGTACATATACTTTAAGTTTTTGTGTCTTTTGCCTTTATTTCTATTAATCTTGGTGTATTTATGTTCTCCGTTCTGTTTTTTGGGGTTCAGATATTTAGACTGTTGTTTAATTTTCACATATTTGTGAGTTTGGACAGGGCACGGGTGGCCGTCTTGCGGACCAGGGACTTCTTGGCGAGGGGCGCCAGGCCTCCCTTGTTGCTGGCCACCAGCCCCTTCCTCTTGGCGACAGCCACGGGTCCGGCCTTGGGAGCGGCCATGCGGGAGGCAGGCCGGGTCCTTGGGTCCTTGCGCGCGGGGGCCACGTCCTCCGGTGGCCAGGCCAACTTGGGCCAGGGGGATGGGGTGACCTCCTTGGCTGGCACTGCAGTGCCCGTGCCCCCAACCCTGGCCCAGGATGCCCCTGGGAGAGTGGACACGTCCCAGCCCAGCCCCCGGATGCGTGGGTATGGGGAGCCACAGCGCCCACCCTGCGACCCCCTCGCGGACACCATCGGCAGTTCTGGCCCCTCTCTGACACTGCCCAATGGAGGCTGCCTGTCAGCCATGGGGTTGCCACCAGGACCAGGCCTGGAAGCCCTGGAAAAGGCCCTGGTCATCCAGGAGTCAGAGAGGAGGAAGAAGCTCCGGTTCCACCCCTGGCAGCTGTACCTGCTGGTGAAGCAGGGGGAGCTGCAGAAGGTGATCCTGATGCTGCTGGACAGCCTGGACCCCAACATCCAGAGTGACAGCAGAGCGAGCGCACGCCACTGCACACAGCCGCCCAGAAGGGCTCCGTGGAGATATGCCACGTGCTGCTGCAGGCAGGAGCCAACAGCAACGTGGTGGATATTATTATGTCTCATAAGTTATGTCTAAGAGCTCACAAAAGAGGTATCATCCTTAGGGTCTTCTTTAAAGACAATTAAGTTTTGAAAAGGAAAGGAGGGAGAGGAAGGAAGGGAAAAGAGAAAGGGGGAAAAAAGTGCAAACACCTTAGAGAAGCAATAACATAGAACAGCCCTTGTCTAGACTACTGAGGAAGAGTTCTGTTAGTTTTTTATTCGATTTTTTTCTTTCTCTTTTCTTTCTTTTTCTTTCTCACACAAAACAGGAGAGGGAGGAGGAGTAGGTGGGAGGACAGGTACAGAAGAATTACTGTATTCCTAATGTTATATTTATGAGATGCATACAAATCAAATAAAGAAAATTCAATTAACTTCAACTGAACACAGAAATAACTTTATTCTCTGATAGACAGAAGTAATTTCAACTATCAAACATGTCTTTCAACTGAAATGTAAACCACATGAAATTAAAAATGTGATAGAAGACATCAACTGCAGAAGAGATGAAACATAAGAAAGAATCGGCTACATTGATGATAGGTTATGAGAATACACAGTAAGAGAAGGGAAAAATAAAAATTAGCCCAAAGGAATGAGGAAAGTTCCTGAGAACCTTGTGACAGTGTGGAAAGAGCAATGGTTTCAGTGATTTGTCTTCAAGAAGGGCTTGAAAATGCAAAGGGGTGGAAAGTGTATTTGATAATACACTTTGTCTACAATTTGTAATACAGGGAGATAGACTCCACTAAATAATATTAGGGGACTTAACAGTCCACTTTCATAAATGGGCAGTTCATCCAGACAGAAAATAAGCAAAGAAACAGCAAAGTTTATTGCAACCTGGATCAGCTGGATCTACGAGGCATCTGTAGAACATTCCATTTAGCTGCAGAGTGCACATTCGTCTAAACACATGGAAATTCTCCTGGATGGAGCACATGATAGGTCACAAAACAGTTGTCAGCAAAGGTTTTAAAACTGGAATCCATATCAAGTATCTTTGCTAAAAACACTGTAATAAAAGTAGACAAAATAACAAAACACTTTGGAAACTTAATAAAATTTCAGAAATTAAATAATGTATTCATGAACAAACAATTGATCAAGGAAGAAATTAAGAAGGAAGTTAAAAATTTCTTGAAATGAATTAAAATATTGGGGCCGGTGCCGTGGCTCAGTTGGTTAATCCTCTGCCTGTGGCACCGGCATCCCATGTGGGTACCAGTTCTAGTCCCGGCTGCTCCTCTTCCAGTCCGGCTCTCTGCTGTGGACTGGGAAGGCAGTGGAGGATGGCCTGGGTGCTTGGACCCCTGCACCTGTATGGGAAACCGGGAGGAAGCACTAGGCTACTGGCTTCGGATTGGCGCAGTTCTAGCCATAGCGGCCATTTGGGGGGGGGGGTGAACCAATGGAAGGAAGACCTTTCTCTCTGTTTCTCTCTCTCACTCTCTATAACTCTACCTGTCAAATAATAATAAAAAATAAATTAAAATATAACATGCCACGACCTGTGTAATACAGGTATAGCAGTGCTGATAAGGACATTTAGAGCAATTAGTGTGGCATAACAAACAGAAATATCTTAAGTAAACAAGTTACCACCTCACTTTACAGAACTAGAAAAACAAGAAAAAAAATCAAACCCAAAAGTAGTAGAAGAAAAGATGTAATAAAACTTATAGCAGAAATAAGGCCAATAGAGGCTAAGAAAACATAGCAAAAAGTTAACAACTGTATCTTTGTTTCTTTTTAAGGATTTATTTTATTTATTTGAAAGACAGAGTTACAAAGAGACAGAAGGAGAGGCAAAGAGAGAGAGAGGTCTTCCATCCACTCATCCACTGGTCCACTCCCCAGTTGGCTGCAACAGCCAGAGCTGTGCCGATCTGAAACCAGGAGCCAAGAGCTTCCTCCGGGTTTTCCCATGAGGGTGCAGGGGCCCAAGGACAGCAGAGAGCTGGACTGGAAGTGGAGCAGCTGGTCTCAAACCAGCGTCCATATGGGATGCCGCCAGCACTGCAGGCAGCGATTTACCCACGACATCACAGCACTGGCCCAAAAGCTGTCTCTTTGAAAAGTTAGAACTTCAAAAGCTTTTATATAAGCTAAGTAAGAAAAAAGGCATTTCAAATAAATAAAAATCAGATATTAAAAGAGACACATTGCCTCTGTATTACATAATACAAAAAATTAATGGAGATAATTGTGAACAATTAAACAGCAAAATATGATAATCCAGAAGAAATTGGCAAATTCTTAGAAGCACATGCCTTACTAAGATTGATTCATGATGAAATAGAATGCCTAAGAGACCAATAAGGACTAGGGAGACTGAATTGGCAGAGTTAAGTTAGCTTGTCGGCAAGATTTTGCCTTTTTCTCTCTAACTCTACCTGTAGGAGCTCAATTATAGGGAATACTTACAAGGAATAGTTTTTTATCATGACCAATTATTTGACTAAGAAATGTTAATTATTCAACATTGCCATAGTACTTGATAATTTTGCATTTAGACATTTCCTTTATAACAGCTTCTATTCAGGTGGACAAATACACATAAGTTCCTATTGATCTTGAGCATATTTTAAATATTCCTTTACATCTTGTCCAAAACGTACTTTTACCTTCTATTTTCTTTTTCACTTTGACCATCATCTTCTCAAATATCCCTTTGATTAGCACTTTTGAGACATCCCCAGCCTGGAGAACCTCTCTGTCATGAGCCATAGAGACCCCATTTTGCTCTAAATTGCAGTTCGAATTTCCACTAACATCCAGAACCATACAACTATATCCACAGTCAATATAGTTCTTGAAGGTTTAGCCAGAGACATTAGAGAAGAAAAAGAAATCAAGGGAATACAAAATGGAAAGAGGAATTCAAATTATCACATGATCCTATGTGTAGGGGAACCAAAATTCTCTACTATTCAATATAAAAAGTCCACTAATAAAAAGAGAGCTTGGTAATGTTGCATGATATAAAATTGACACACAAAAATCAATCACATATATATATATATATATATATATATATATGGTAATATATATATATATATATATATATTTATACAAACAATGCCATGACTGAGAAAGAACTTGTAAAATGAGTCCCAGTCACAATAACTACAAAAATTCAAATACCTTGGTATAAATGAAACCAAGGATGTAAAAAAATATCCACAATGAAAAATTAAAAAAAAATTAACAAAAGAAATAACAGACAAAACTAAAGCAAAAATATGCCCTATGTTCATGGATTGGGAGAATTAATATCATGAAAATATTCATAGTACTCACTATGATCACAATCAAAATGCCAGTGACATTCTTCTCTGACTTAGGAAAAATGTTTCTAGAATTCATATGAAACAGAGAAGACTCCAAATAGCTGAAACAATTTTTCAAAAGATTTTATTTAATTTATTTGAGCAGTAGAGTTACAGACAGACAGAGAGAGACAAAGAGAAAGGTCTTCCTTCATTGGTTCACACCAAAATGGCCGCAACAGCCGGAGCTGTGCTGAACTGAAGCCAGGAGCCAGGTGATTCTTCCTGGTCTCCCATGTGGTTGCAGGGGCCCTAGGAGTTGAGCCATCTTCTACTGTTTCCCCAGGCCACAGCAGAGAACTGGATTGGAAGAGGAGCAGCCAGGACTAGAACCGGCACCCATATGGGATGCCAGCACCGCAAGTGGAAGATTAACCTAAAGCGCCACAGTGCCAACCCCTGAAGCAATCCTAAACAGCAAAAACAAACCCAGAGACATCACAATATCAGAGGATTTCAAGTCATACTACAGGACAGTTATAATCAAAACAGCCTGGTACTGGCACAAAAATAGACATAGAGATCAATGGAACAGAACAGAGACCCCAGAAATCAATCCATGCATCTATAACCAATCTTTGATAAGGGAGTTAAAATCAATCTCTGGAGAAAATATATAATATATTCTCTTCAACAAATGGTGCCAGGAAAATTGGATCTCAACATGAAGAAGCATGAAACAAGACTCCTGACATACATCTTATGCAAAATCAATGAAAATGGATCAAGGATCCAAATCAATGACCCAATACCTTCAAATTACTAAAGGAAAGCATTGGGAAAACTACAAGACAATGGTACAGGCAAATCATTATTGTAAAAGACTCTAGAAGCCCAGGCAATAAACGTAAATATAGAGAAAATGGGATTGCATCAATCTAAGAATCTTCTGAATTTCAAAGATAACACTCAAGAAAATGAAGAGACAATCCACAGAATGTGAGAAAGTATTTGCAAGCTATACAAGTGATAAAGGAATAATATCCAGGCTATATATTTTTCAAAGATTTATTTTATTTATTTGAAATACAGAGTTACATACAGTAGTAGAGCTGGGATAGGGAGGTCGGTCTTCAATCCACTGGGTCACTCCCCAAATGACCACAATGGCCAGAGCTGAGCTGTTCTGAAGCCAGGAGCCAAGAGTTTCTTCCAGGTCTCCCATGTGGGTACAGGGGCCCAAGGACCTGGGCCATCTTCCACTGCTTTCCCAGGCCACAGTGGAGAGCTGAATCAGAAGTGGAGCAGCCGGGACTTGAACTGGTGCCCATATGGGATGCCGGTGCTGCAGGCTGGGCTCTAGCCCACTGTGCCACAGCACTGGCTTCAATGTCCAGGATATATTAAGAGCTCAAGAAACTCAACAACCACAAAAGAGTCAAACAATCCAGTTAATAACTGGATTGGGCAAAGGACATGAACATGAATTTTTCAAATGATGAAATTCAAGTGGCCAACAGACACATGAAAAGAATCCCAGGGTAATTTTCCATCTTAGGAATGTAAATAAAAGCACAAAGAGATATCACCTTGTAATGGTTATCATACAGAAATAAAAAAAATAAATTCTGGAGAGGATGTGGCCAAAAATGTACCATGATTGACGGTTTCAGGGAATGCCAATTAGTTCAACCATTATGGAACAGAGTATGTTGATTCCTCAGGAATGTGAAAATAAATCATCCATATGACCCAGCCATCCCACTCCTTGGAATTTACTCTAACAAAATTTGTATCTCCATGTTTATGACAGGTCAGCTAACAATAGTTAAGACATGGAATCAATTCAACTGATGAATGGAAAAATAAAATATGATACACACATGTTATGAAATGCTACTCAGCCATAGAAACAATGAAATCCTGGCTTTTATAACAAAATGGATGCAGATGCAACTGGAAACCATTGTGTTTAGGGAAATTAGCAATCCCAAAAGGACAAATATCATATTTTTCCTGATCTTTGCAACTAAGATAGAATACAAAAAAGTATGTAGGAATGAGATGGACACTTTGTGATATAATTGCCATTTTTAGTACTTGTTCATACTATTAATGTCCTTAGTCTTCTCACTTTTTATTGTTGAATATTATGGCTAGCCATAAATGAAGCCTGTGAATATAGAATGGTTTAAAATTATGTCTTTGCAAAAGCTGATGTAAGAAGACAGGGGAAGGAGGGAGGAGTTTGATGGAAAACAAGGGAGGGCAGTGTGGTATTCTACTTTAACTTTACTTGAACATGGTAAATGCATGACATCTGTTTTGTTAATATCCAGAGGAAACACCATTGAATTGTCACAAGGCTTCAATTTTGATGTCATAAACCAATCATTATCTGTTCATAATCACTTGGGATATCCCCAGACACCATTGGTGGCATAATACTTTGTGGTGTCAATCAATTGTCATGTCATAAAAAATATTATGATGTCATAAACCAACACTTATATATCATGAGCCTACCCTTTTGTTGCATTTTGAGAACATTTGTGTTTTCCTAAACAATTTTTAAATCAACAATCTATTGGAATGTTCTTCATTTGTGTTGTAATGATCAATAGCAACATTATAAACCACCACTTTGGTGCCATCAATCGTGGTGTTATTAAACTGTTGTGATTTTGTAACCAATTTTGATGTCATAAATATATATTTAGATGTCATAAACAAACATTGTGATGTCATGAAATATCTCTGTGGTGTCATAATCAATTATGATGCCATAAACCTTTGTTGTGGTGTCATGTTCAACTGTGATGTCATAGACCACATTGCAATGACAATAAATCGTGATAACAAAAAACATTGTGTTGTCATTAACCACCATTGTGATCTCATAAGACAACCATTAAGGTGTCATAACCAAAACATTTTATTATTAAAAGTAGCTATTAAGTCATAAATCCACATCCTGTTACTATAAATCAAATAGTGCTGACATTGTCAATTGTGATGATATTAACTACCATTATTATACTAACATTTTATCACTGTGATGTCAGAAACTGACTTCTGTGTTGTCATAGTCAATTATGATGTCCTAAACCACCATTGTATCATTATCATGTCAATTGTGACATCCTAAACCTAATGTGATATTATTGACCACCATTATGATGTTGTAAAGCTACTGTCATGTTATCTCAATCAACTGTGATGTCCTGCTCAAGCTGTCTTACCTCAAACGGTAGAGTTAGAAACATACCAGGGGATTCCAATTCAATCCCATCAAAGTGGCATGTACCAATGCCATCTCACTAGTCCCAGTGATCACTTTCTGTTCACAATTGATCATAATGATAGGACTAAGAACCAAAGGGATCACACAAACAAGAATAGTGTCTGCAAATACCAGCTGATAGAATAAAAAAGGGAGAGAATGATCCAACATGGGAAGTGACATACACAGCAGACCCATAGAATGGCAGATGTCCTAAACAGCACTCTGGCCTCAGAATCAGCCCTTAAGGCATGCGGATCTGGCTGAAAAACCCATGAGAGTATTTCAGGCATGGAAAGCTAAGACACTCTGGGGAAAAAAAAAAAAACCTAAATGAAAGATCTCCGCGAGTGAGATCCCAGTGGAAAGAACGGGTCATCAAAGAAGGAGGTACCTTTCTCTGAAGGGAGGAGAGAACTTCCACTTTGACCATGGCCTTGTCTAAATATGATCAGAGTCGGTGAACTCAGGGGGCTTCCATAGCCTTGGCAGCTCATGACAAAAGCCTAGGATGATTACTGAGGCCATAAACAAGAGTGTCAATTTGTTAAGTCAACAACAGGAGTCACTGTGCACTTACTCTTCATGTAGGATCTCTGTCCTTAATGTGCTGTACATTGTGATTTAATGCTATAACTAGTACTCAAACAGTATTTTTCACTTTATGTTTCAGTGTGGGAGCAAACTGTTGAAATCTTTACTTAACGTATGCTAAACTGATCTTCTGTATATTAAGATAATCGAAAATGAATCTTGATGTGAATGGAAGGGGAGAGGGAGTGGGAAAGGGGAGGGTTGTGGGTGGGAGGGACCTTATGGGGGGGAAGCCATTGTAATCCATAAATCGTACTTTGGAAATTTATATTCATTAAATAAAAGTTAAAAAAACCTGTGATGTCCAAAACATCCATTGTGATATCATAATGAATTATGATTCCTTAAAAGCAATTGTGATATCATATTCAATGTGAGTGATAAAATCCATTGTGATGTCAAAGTTTATCATTGTTATATTCTAAATCTGGCATGGTTTTGACTTAATCAATTGTGCTGACATAAAACATCATTATGATAATGTAACTGTCATGAATCTTCCATCATTATGACATGAAAACAATTATGATGTCACAATTGTGATATCTGGATAACCACTGTGATGTCTTAATTCTACCGTTTAATTGGCAAAATCAATTGTGAAGTTATGAAATCCATTGTAATATTTATAAAGCCAGCATTCTGATATTATGATCTAGTGTTTAACTGGCATCATGTCATAATAAGTGATTGTGATGCTGTAAACCAATATTGTGATGCCATAAACCTACGTTGTGATTTCATACACCAACCATTGTGTTCTCACAATAAATTGTGAATATAAACAATGACTGAGATGCCATAAACCACCATAGTTACAATTAGTTACAATTAGTGTGATGTCATATACAACCCTGTTGTTTCTCATAATAAATGTTGATGTACTAAGACATGGTTTTGATGGCATCAACCTACATTGTACATGACAATAAATTATTATGTAGGGAACCACCGTTGTGCTGTCATAATCTGAAATAGTGATGTCATAGTCACTTGTGATATTAATAAGGCCATTTTAGTATTACAAACAGAAATTTTGAGATCACAAATCTAGAAATGTGATGTCAACATCAATTGTGAAGTCATAAAATGAACTGTGATGACATGAAGTAACCATTGTTGGGACAGAATCAGTTGTGCAGACATATAATTCACTGTGATCTCTTAAATCTACCATAGTTATGTCACAATCATTTGGAATGTCATAAACAACTATTGTGGTTTCATAATTAATTATGATGCCATAAAACTTTTTGATGTCATACATAGACCATTGCAATGTGATAAAACAATCTTTGTTTTCATAATTAATTGTGGTGTCATATACTACAATTGTGATATTTAAGCAATTGTGAAACCTTAAAAATATTATGTCAAACCTTTTGTCATGTCAGTGAGCAATGATATGTTATAATCACTTGTGATGTCACAAAAGATTACAATGCCAAAATCTATTGTGATGCCATAAACTAACACTGTGGTGTCATAATCAATTGTGAATTCAAAAATATCCATTGTGATGGCATAAGCAATGTGAACTCATGAAATGTTGTGTCATGGGGCTGGCGCTGTGGCTCACTTGGTTAATCCTCTGCCTCCGGTGCCAGCATCCCATATGGACACCGGGTTCTAGTCCTAGTTGCTCCTCTTCCAGTCCAGCTCTCTGCTGTGGCCCGGGAAGGCAGTGGAGGATGGCCCCAGTGCTTGGGCGTCTGCACCCATGTGGGAGCCCAGGAAGAAGCACCTGGTTCCTGGCTTCAGATCGGTGTAGCTCTGGCCATAGCGGCCATTTGGGGAGTGAACCAATGGAAGGAAGACCTTTCTCTCTGTCTCTCTAAATGTCTAACTCTGTCAAATAAATAAATTAAAAAAATAAGCAATGCGAAGTCATAAAATGTTATGTCATAAACCTAATATTGTTATATATCCACCCTTATTTTGTCATATTCAATTTTGATGCCATTAACAAAATTGTGATATTATAAACTACCATTGTGATAACAAAACTTAATTTTTAGCTCCAAAATCCATTGTGATGTCATAAACAATTTGTTTATAACATGTCACCATTGTGAAAACAAAAACCTATCTCTGTCATGTCATAACCAATTCTGAGGTTATTGGTCTGCATTTGTGACTTCATGATCAATAATAATCACATAAAACAGCATCATGATGTCATAATCATGTGTCATGTCATGAAACATTTCTATGACATAAATCTACCATTTGATGTCATAAATCAATCATTTTGTCATCAATTGGCTTTTCATAACTAATATTATGATGTCAGAAGCCACTATTGTGTTATAATAAATCATGATGTCCTAAAATCACTGGGATATTTTCATGCATTGTCATGTAAAATAAAACATACTGTTGTCATAAACATCAATTATGTGGTCACAAAAACAATTTTGATGCCCGTATCAATTGTAACATCATGATAAGCCAGTGTGATATAAAGCTAATATTGTGGTGTCAAAATCTATTTTAATTTCATAAAAATGTTTGATGTCATTATCAATTTGGATGTGATAAACAACCATTGTGATATTATAAATGTACCAAGTGATATACTCACTACTGATGTCATAAAGCATTATTGTGATGTCATAATCAATTGTGATAACATTCTGATAATCATCCCATTGTAATGTAATGAAATGGTGTTATAAACCAATTTTATGCCCTAAACCTTCCATCATGATGTGAAGATCAATTGTGATGAATACAAAATTCACTCTGATATCAAAATCAATGATGTCATGAAAGCACTATGATATGATAATCAATTGAGAATGCAAAAATCTGTGTGACATAATATACTATCTTTGTGATGACATAATCAATAGGGTGTCAGGAAAAACCATTATGATGTCATAAACAACAACATTGAGTAGACATAAACCTAAAAGTCCAATATAATAAACACCATGGCGTTTCCATAATCAATTTTGATTTATGAAAACATTGTTATGTCATATACTAATAAGTGATCACATAAACCTATCACTGTGATATAATAAGCAAACCATGGTCATGATATATTTTTCTGTTGTAAATGTTTAGATGTCATCAAACCATTCTGATGTCATAAAACATCACTGTAATGTCACATCCAAGTGTATATAATAAACCACTATTGTGATATCATCATAAATTTTGAGGTCATAAGTCACTATTATGATGTAATAATCAACTTTGATGCCATATACTATCATTGTTATGCCATAAAACCACACCACAATTATGATGTTGTAAATCAACCATTATGTCAACATAAAGAATTTTGATATCATAAACCACCTTTGTGTGGTCATAAAACAATATGATCATTTCACCACTCTGATATCAAATAGCTACCATCCTGATATACTCCTCTGTGATGTAATAAACTAATCATTATATCATCATTAGGAATGGTAACGTCATACACCAACCATTGTATTGTCACAAAAACATAATGATGTCATAAACCTTGCTCATATTGTAAATATAACTTTATTGTGTCAGTATCCCTCTGAGGTCATGAATCAAGCAATTTGCCATCAAAATCAATTTTGATGTCATATCATTATTTTATTTTTATAAGATCATTGTATTGTAGTATTGATTTTTGATAGTATTTGTGATAGTATTGATTTGTGATAAACCATCATCACCATACATTTGTGATAAATATATCATACTAAGAGGGGGCCATCAAAGAAGGAGGTACCTTTCTCTGGAGTGAGGAGAGAACTTCCACTTTGATTATGGCCCTGTCTAAATAATGTCATTTTGTGGAATCTAAAGGCTTCCATTGCCTTAGCAGATCATGACAAAAGCCTCGGGTGATCACTGATGTCATAAATAAGTGTGTCAATTGTTAAATCAACAACAGGAATCACTGTGCACTTGTTCCCCATATAAGACCTCTGTCCTTAGTGAGTTGTACTATGAAAATCAATGGTAAAACTAGTTTTCAAATAGTACTTTATACTTTCTGTGTCTGTGTGGGTGCAAACTGTTGAAATGTTTACTAAGAGCTGATCTTCTGTATATAAAGGTAATTAAAGGGGCCAGCACGGTGGCATAGTGGGTAAAGCTGCCACCTGCAATGCCAGCATCCCACATGGGCACCAGTTCAAGTCCCAGCTGCTCTACTTCCAATCCAGCTCTCTGATGTAGCCTTGTCATGAGTTGCCAAGGCTATGGAAACATTTTGAATTTGCCAACTCTGATCTTATTTAGGCAAAGTCATAGTCAAAATGGAAGTTCTCTCCTCCCTTCAGAGAAAGGAACTTCCTTCTTTGATGGCCCGTTCTTTCCACTGGGATATCACTCACAGAGATCTTTCATTTAGGTTTTGCTTTTTTTTTTTGCCAGAGTGTCTTGGCTTTCCATGCCTAAAATACTCTCATGGGCTCTTCAGCCAGATCTGAATGCCTTAAGGGCTAATTCTGAGGCCAGAGTCTGTTTAGGGCATCTGCCATTCTATGAGTCTGCTGTGTATCCGCTTCCCATGTTGGATCTAAACTCCCTTTCTGATTTAAGCTTACCATTGTGCTGTCATAATCAATTGTGATATCATACATCAAAATGTGCTATCATAATCAAAGTTATATTGTCATAATACAACATTGTACTGCCATAATTACATAGTGATGACATTTTGGTATCACAAACCTACTATTGTGATATCATAGTCAAGTGTGTTGTCAAAAACCATCTATTATGCCATCCTAACCAATTGTCCTGTCATAGACCACCATAAAATATTTCAGAAGTGTGATGTCCTAATCAATATATGATATGCCACTATTGTGATCTAATAAACTTACTGGTGTGCCATCACAAATAGTTATGATGACATAAAACTACTGTGTGCCATCATAATCAATTTTGATGTCATAAACTGACATTTAATATCATAACATTGAGATATCATAATCTATTTTCTGATAAACCACATTTTTATATCATAAACATACCATTGTGATGTCATTATCAATTGTGATGTCATACATAAACTATGTCATCATAACCAATTTTGATAAACATACATAACCATTGTATTGTGATAAAAAACATAATATAATCCATGTTCTGTGATAAACTGCCATTCTGATACTATAATGCTATAACTGTGATGTCAAAACTAATTCTGATGTAATATACCAATTGTTAAGATGCCATCATAGGGGCTGGCAATGTGGCATAGCAGGTAAAGCTGCTGCCTGCAGTGCCAGCATCCCATATGGGCACTGGTTCAAGTCCTAGCTGCTCCACTTCCCATCCAGCTCTCTGCTATGGCCTTGGAAAGCAGTGGAAGTTGCCCCAAGTCCTCAGGTTTCTGCACCCATGTGTGAGACCTGGAAAAATCTCCTAGCTCCTGGCTTCAGATCAGTGCTGCTCAGGCCATTGCGGCCAATTGGGAAGTGAACCAGAGGATGGAAGACCTCTCTCTTTCTCTCTCCCTCTCTGCCTCTCCTTCTTTCTTTGTGTAACTATGACTTTCAAATAAATCTATAAATAAATAAATAAACAACCAAACAAACAAATCTTTAAAAAGAGATGTCATCATAAATGTTGGTGTTATAAGTCATCCAATGTGATATCATAGTCAATTGTGATGTCAAAAATTAACTGTTTTGTCATAAAAATTGTGATATCATAATCAATTGGTATCTAACAGCCATTCTGTAATTATAAATCTACCAATGTGATACCCTAGAGTTTGTGATGTCATAAACTAAACAATGTCCCATCATAATCAATTTTAATAAAATAAAACATCATTATATTGACCTAGAAATCTGTTGTAAAAAGCATTTTGTGGGGCTGTCACTGTGTCATAGTGGGTAAAGTTGCCTCTTGAAGTGTTGGCATTCTGTATGGGTGCCAGTTTGAGTCCTGGTTGCTCCACTTCTGATCCAGCTCTCTGTTATGGCCTGGGAAAGCACTAAAACATGACCCAAGTCCTTGGGCCCTTGCACCTGCATCAGAGACCTGGAAGAAGCTCTTTGTTCCTGCTTTGAATTGGCCCAGCTCTGGCTGTTGCAGCCATTTGGAGAGTGAACCAGTGGATGGAAGATCCCCTCCGGTAACTCTGCCTTTCAAATAATAAATTAATCTTATTTTAAAAAAATCAATTGATCAGCCCTTGTCCTGATTGTCGAGGAATAACTTAATACTTTATTCTTTTTAGTATTTTTTTTGTTTTACTTAATGTCATTGGTTGAACTCTTTAATTAACACAAAATTATTCTTAGGTATCTAACTTTAACTGAAAAGTGATTCCTGTTAAATATAAGAGTGGAAGCCGGCGCCACAGCTCACTAGGCTAATCCTCCGTTTTGTGGCCCTGGCACACCAGGTTCTAGTCCCAGTCGGGGTGCTAGATTCTGTCCCAGTTGCCCCTCTTCCAGCTGTGGCTGGGAGTGCAGTGGAGGATGGCCCAAGTACTTAGGCCCTGCACCCCATGGGAGACCAGGATAAGCACCTGGCTCCTGCCATCGGATCAACGTGGTGCACTGGCTGCAGCATGCCAGCCATGGCGGCCATTGGAGGGTGAACCAACGGCAAAGGAAGACCTTTCTCTCTGTCTCACTCTCTCACTGTCCACTCTGCCTGTCAAAAAAATATATAAGAGTGGGAATAAGAGGAGGAGATGTACAGTTCAGCACATGCTAAATCGGACTTGCCCCTAATGGTAGAGTTAGAAACGTGCAAGGGATTCCATTTCAATCCTATCAAGGTGGCATGTACCAATGACATGTCACTAGTCAAAATGATCAGTTTCAGTTCATAATTGATCACAATAATAGGATTAAAAGTCAAAGGGACCACATAAACAAGACTAGTGTCTGCTAAAACTGATAGAATTAAAAAGGAGAGAACAATCCAACATGGGATGCGGGATACACAGCAGACTCATAGAATGGCAGATGTCCTAAACAGCACTCTGGCCTCAGAATTAGCCCTTAAGGCATTGAGAGCTAGCTAAAAAGCTAATGAGAGTATTTCAGACATGGAAAGCCAAGGCACTATGGCAAAAGAAATGACCTAAATGAAAGATCTCTGTGAGTGAGATCCCAGAGGAAAGAACGGGCCATCAAAAAAGGAGGTACTTTTCTCTGAAGGGAGGAGAGAACTTCCACTTTGACTATGACCTTGTCTAAATAAATCGGAGTTGCTGAACTCAAGAGGCTTTCCTAGCCTTGGCAACTCATGACAAGAGCCTCGGGCGATTACTGACATCATAAATGTGTCAATTGTTAAATCAACAATAGGAGTCACTGTGCACTTACTCCTCATGTAGGATCTCTGTCCTTAATGTGTTGTTCTATGTGAATTAACGGTATAACTAGTGCTCAAGCAGCACTTTATACTTTGTGTTTCTGTGTGGGTGAAAATTGTTGAAATCTTTACTTAGTATATACTAAGTTGATCTTCTGTATATAAAGATAATTAAAAATGAATCTTGAGGAAGAATGGGATGGGAGAGGGAGTCAGAGATGGGATGGTTTGTGGGTGGGAGGGTGGTTATGGGGGGGGGAAGCAGCTATAATCCAAAAGTTCACTTTGAAAATTTATATTCATTAAATAAAACTTAATAAACCCATCATCATACTGTCATAAAACACACTATGATATCATAATAAATTTTCAAATATGAACCACCATTCTGATAACATAAGAATTCCCTTTTGCCAATATAATCAATTCTGATGTAAAAGCCTGCTGTTGCTGTAATAAAGTACCATGATGCAATCAGCCAGAGCATTATGACATCAGAATTAATTTTGATGCTGTTAATCACAATTGTTATCATAAGAAATTTTGATGTTATAATCAATTGCTATGTGGTAAACCATGATTCTGATATAAAATACCATTGTGATGTCAATTGCTATGTCATTAACCTACCATTGTGCCATCATAAAAATTGTGATGTTATAAACCAATCATCTTGCTACATCTACCAATTTTGATGTCATAAACCACTGTTGTATTTTCATTTAACACATTGGAAGATTATAATGTTTGTTATGTTAAACCTCATTTCTGTTATCATGATCCTGTCATTGATATCATAATCAATTGTGTTATCATAATGAAAACAATATGCCATCATAAGAAATTGTGATGTCATAGATCAACATTATATTTTCATAATAACATTGTAGTATAATCAAATGGTCTGAGTAAACAACCATTCTGATATCATAAACCTACATTTGTGATATCATCAAAAGTGATATAATCTTTTCTGCCTTCATACCAATTTTGCTGTCATGTACCACCTTTATTGTCATAAAACATCATGAGCCGGCGCTGCGGCTCACTAGGCTAATCCTCCGCCTAGCGGCGCCGGCACACCGGGTTCTAGTCCCGGTCGGGGCGCCGGATTCTGTCCCGGTTGCCCTTCTTCCAAGCCAGCCCTCTGCTGTGGCCAGGGAGTGCAGTGGAGGATGGCCCAGGTGCTTGGGCCCTGCACCCCATGGGAGACCAGGAAAAGCACCTGGCTCCTGGCTCCTGCCATCGGATCAGCGCAGTGCGCCGACCGCAGCGCGCCGGCCGCGGCGGCCATTGGAGGGTGAACCAACGGCAAAGGAAGACCTTTCTCTCTGTCTCTCTCTCTCACTGTCCACTCTGCCTGTCAAAAATAAAAAAAAAAAAATCATGATATAATCTATTGGTTTGTGATAAGCTATCATTCTGATACCATAATTTTACATTTGTGATTGTGATGTCAACAAATCTGTTGTCATATCTCATATATTGTGATGTCATAATTAATGAATTCATAAATCTACTACTGTGATATGATTCTGATATGGTTGTGATGTCATAATAAATTTTGATATTATAAACTTACCATTTTGGTGTCCTAAATGATTGGGATTCGATAATCCACATTGTGAAATCATAGTTAATTTTGATGTTATAATTGATTGGTTTCTGATAAACATTCATTCTGATATCATAAACCTTCCATTGTGAAGTCCTAATCATTTGTGATGTCATAATCCAAATTTTATGACATCATAATGAGTTTTGAAATCATAAATTGCCATTGTATTATCAAAAACATCATGCTAAACTGATCTTCTGTATATAAAGAGAATCAAAAATGAATCTTGATGTGATTGGAAGGGGAGAGGGAGTGGGAAAGGGGAGGGTTGCAGGTGGGAGGCACCTTATGGGTGGGGAAGCCATTGTAACATTTTAATCCATAAGCTGTACTTTGGAAATTTATATTCATTAAATAAAAGTTAAAAAAAATGTTTCTGATGCCATAATTAGTTGTGATGTCATAAACATTATACCATATAATCAATTTGGATGTAATAAACCCCTTTATATTGCCATAATAATATAGTATCATACATTCTGGTATCAAAAACATACCCTTAATATGTCATTGTCATAACATCATGTTGTCATAATCAATTTTGATGTAATAAAGCTACCATTTTTCTTTCATAAATTTTGTTAAATCATCACACATTGTGTCATAATAAAATTTGATGTCACAAATACCCTTGCTTTGTCAAAAAAATGTAATGTTGAAATAAAATGTTAAGTGATAAAACACCATTCTGGGGGCCGGCGCTATGACACAGTATGTTAATCATATTCCTGTGGTGCCAGCATCCCATATGGGTGCCCATTGGAATCCTGGCTGCTCCTCTTCCAATCCAGCTCTCTGCTATGGCTTGCGAAGGCAGTGGAAGATGGCTCAAGTCCTTGGGCCCCTGCACCCACATGGGAGACTGGAAGAAGCTCCTGGCTTCTGGCTTCAGATCGGCTGGAGTTGCAGTCATTTGGGGAGTGAACCAGTGGATGGAAGACCTTTCTCTCTGTCTCTCCCTCTCACTGTCTGTAACTCTACCTCTCAAATATTTAAAATCTTAAAAAAAAACCACCATTCTATCATAAAACTGTCTTTGTGAATCAGTTGTGATTTTATAAACAGTGTTCCATAATAACTAATTTTGATGGCATATACTTTCTTTGCATTATCATAGAAAAAATTGTGGAGGCAGGCATTGTAGCATAATGGATTAAATTGCCATGTGCCAAAACAACATTTCATATGGGCACTGGTTCAAATCCTGGCTGCCCCAGTTCCAATCTGTCTCCCTGCTAATGAGCTTGGGAAGGCAGCAGAGGACAGTCCAAGTCCTCGGTCCCTGTTCCCATGTGAGAGACCTGGATAAATCTCCTGGCTCCTGTCTTTGAACTGGTACAGCTTTGGCCTTTTTAGCCACTTGGGGGAATGAATATCCTTCTCTACTTCTGCCTTTCAAAAAATTAAATAAATATTTTTTAAAATTGTGATATCAGTCTATTAGTTTGGATAAGCCACCCTTCTAATACCACAAACCTACCTTTTTTGTTGCCATATTCAAATTGTGATGACATAAAACTACCTCATGCCATCATAATCAATTTTGATGTCATAAATGACCATTATAATGTCATAAAACACTGTAATATGATTCTTACAACCTTATCATCCCTCACACCCACATTCCCACACTTCCTCCTCTCTCTCCTATCCTTATTTTTTACAAAGATCTATTTTCAATTAGCTTTGTGTTTTAAAAATTTTATTTATTTGAGAGATAGAGTTACAAACAGTTTGTGGGAGAAACAGAGAGAAAGGTCTTCTGTCCACTGGTTCACTCCCCAAATGGCTGTAATGATCAGAGCTGGACCAATCCGAAGCCCCAGGCCATAGCCATAGCAGAGACACTGGATTGGAAAAAGGAGCAGCTGGGACTAGAACTGGTGCCCATAGGGGATGTTGGTGCTGCAGGTGGAGGATTAGCATACTGCACCACAGCACCAGCTCCTCAACTTTATACTCATAAGATTAACCCTACAATATATAAGAGTTCTACAAATAGTATGAAAAAATTATCCCTTAACAATTGTGACAAGAGCTGTTTAAAACCATTGCATCTAAAAGTGGCAACTTCACTTCTATAGATTACTTTTTAGGTACTCTATTAGTTTCCACAGATCAGGGAGAAAATATGGTATTTGTCCTCTTGTGGCTGGCTTATTTCATTAAGTATAATGGTTTCCAGTTTCATCCATTTTGTTGCATTTTATTTTAAATCACTGTGTAGTATTCCATAGTGTATATAAAAATAATTTATCTAGTCTTTAGTTGATGGACACCTGTGTTGATTCTATATCTTAGCTATTATGAACTGAGCTACAATGACCAAACACTGCCATCACAATCAATGTGGTTGTCATAAACCATTGATAGTCTGTGTAGCCATAATCAATTGTTATGTGATAAAACAACATTATAATATCATAAACCATTGTGCCATCTTTGTCAATTGTGCTGCCATAAAGATAATATCATGCCCTATTTTGCCATCACAATATGTTGTGATGTCATAAACCAAGGAACCATTGTGAAATCATCAATATTGATGTCATTAAACACCATTGTATTATAATAAAAATTTTGATGTGAAAATCATTTTGTGATAAACCACCATTCTGATGACATAAAACTACCTCTGTGATGTCATAATGTATTGTGTTGTCATAAAAACCATTTTGGCATCATAATCAATTTTGATACCATAACCATCATTGCAATATCAAAGTCAATTGTGGTGCCATAATACCATTGTGATGTCGTATTCAATTGTGATGTCATAGTACATTGTTGTCATAAACTAATGTTGAGATGCCACAAATTATCATTGTCATAAACCAACCATTGTAATATCATAATCAAATTTGAAGTAAAAAATGTTAATATAATCCAATTTTGATGTATTAACCATCATTGTGATATTTTAGCCAATTGTGATGATAGAAAACCATTGTGACACCATAATCAATGGGAAGTCATAAACATTTTTGATGTCATAAACTAATATTTAGATGCAATATACAAAACTTTGTCATATAATAAACCATTTATTGTGAACACACAAAAGAACTGACATCATAAACTTATCATTGACATAAACTGAGCACTGTGATGACCTAAACCTTAAACGACACTACAGCCCAAATGGATCTAACAGATATCTACGGAACTTTTCATCCTACACTTAAAGAATTTACATTTTTCTCAGCAGTACATGGAACCTTCTCTAGGATTCACCATATACTAGGCCATAAAGCAAGTCTCAGCAAATTCAAAAGAATTAGAATCATACCATGCAGCTTCTCAGACCATAAAGGAATGAAGTTGGAAATTAGCAACTCAGGAATCCCTAGAGCATACACAAACACATGGAGATTGAACAACATGCTCCTGAATGAACAATGGGTCATAAAAGAAATCAAAAGAGAAATCAAAAACCTTTTGGAAGTAAATGAGGATAACAGCACAACATACCAAAACTTATGGGATACAGCAAAAGCAGTGTTAAGAGGAAAGTTTATATCAATAGGTTCCTACATCAAGAAATTGGAAAGGCACCAATTAGATGAGCTTTCAATGCATCTCAAGGATCTAGAAAAACTGCAGCAAACCAGACCCAAATCTAGTAGGAGAAGAGAAATAATTAAAATCAGAGAAGAAATCAACAGGATTGAATCAAGAAAAACATTACAAAAAATCAGCCAAACAAGGAGCTGGTTTTTTGAAAAAATAAACAAAATTGACACCCCATTGGCCCAACTAACTAAAAAAGAAAAGACCCAAATCAATAAAATCAGAGATGAAAAAGGAAATGTACCAACAGACACCACAGAAATAAAAAGAATCATCAGAAATTACTACAAGGAATTGTATGCCAGCAAACAGGGAAACCTATCAGAAATGGATAGATTCCTGGACACATGCAACCTACCTAAATTGAACCAGGAAGACATCGAAAACCTAAACAGACCCATAACTGAGACAGAAATTGAAACAGTAATAGAGGCCCTCCCAACAAAGAAAAGCCCAGGACCAGATGGATTCACTGCTGAATTCTACCAGACATTTAAAGAAGAACTGACTCCAATTCTTCTCAAACTATTCAGAACAATTGAAAAAGAGGGAATCCTTTCAAATTCTATGAAGCCAGCATCTCCTTAATTCCTAAGCTGGAAAAAGATGCAGCATTGAAAGAGAATTACAGACCAATATCCCTGATGAACACAGATGCAAAAATCCTCAATAAAATTCTGGCCAATAGAATGCAACAACACATCAGAAAGATCATCCAACCAGACCAAGTGGGATTTATCCCTGGTATGCAGGGATCGTTCAATGTTCACATTAACAGACTGAAGAAGAAAAACCATATGATTATCTCAATAGACGCCAAGAAAGCATTTCATAAAATACAACACCCGTTCATGATGAAAACTCTAAGCAAACTGGGTTTGGAAGGAACATTACTCAATACAATCAAAGCAATCTATGAAAAACCCACAGCCAACATCCTATTGAATGGGGAAAAGTTGTAAGCATTTCCACTGAGATCTGGAACCAGACAGGGATGCCCACTCTCACCACTGCTATTCAATATAGTTCTAGAAGTTCTAGCCAGAGCTATTAGGCAAGAAAAAGAAATTAAAGGGATACAAATTGGTAAGGAATAACTCAATCTATCCCTCTTTGCAGATGATATGATTATTTAGGGAATCCAAAGAACTCTACTAAGAGACTATTGGAACTCATAGAAGAGTTTGGCAAAGTAGCAGGATATAAACTCAATGCACAAAAATCAACAGCCTTTGTATACAAAGGAAATGCCATGACTGAGAAAGAACAGCAAATATCAATCCCATTCACAATAGCTACAAAAACAATCAAATACCTTGGAATAAACTTAACCAAGGACGTTACTGATCTCTATGATGAAAATTATAAAACCTTAAAGAAAGAAATAGAAGAGTATACCAAGAAATGGAAAAATCTTCCATGTTCATGAATTGGAAGAATCAATATCATCAAAATGTCCATTCTCCCAAAAGCAATTTATAGATTCAATGTGATACCAATCAAAATACCAAAGACATTCTTCTCAGATTTAGAAAAAATGGTGCTGAAATTCATATGGAGTCACAGGAGACCTAGAATAGTTAAATCATTCTTGTACAACAAACACAAAGCCAGAGGCATCACAATACCAGATTTCAGGACATACTACAGGGCAGTTGTTATAAAAACAGCATGGTACTAGGGGAGGCAAGATGGCGGAATAGGAAGGGAGCACACTGAAGTCCGGGGAGAGACAGTTTAATAAAAGTGGAGATACTGCAGGTTCAAGAAAGAGTAGGGGAGGAAACAGCAGAAGAAACTCTTCCAGAACGCGTGATTCACAGTGGACCTGCGTGGAGAGCATGGGAGCCCACAGTTCAGAACACCAGCGGCAGACTCAACACACCAGCGCTGGAATGCGAGGTGAGCCGAACCTCAATAGCCTGAGACACTGGCAGGCAAGTGGAGAGAGGAGACTAGAGGGAATGACCCCCGGGGGGGGGGGAAGTTCACCAGGCTAACTGGAAGAGAGAGAGAGAGGAAAAAAAAGGTGACTGGTACGGACACGGGTTTCTCTCTCTCTGCTCACCTCTCAAGGGTGAGCAAGACAAAGAGCAGGCACCATCTTGGACATACGTCATAAGCAGAGCGACCTCAGTTCTGCACCGGCCCTGAGCCTAGCAGAAAAACCTGACTCTGGGCGGGGCAAATTAACAGGAGATTAGGACCTAGTAAATTTGTGGTGCTACTGAACTGAGACTGTGAAAAAAGAGACGGTGGGGGAGAGAACTCACAGAATTCATGTGAGTACTCTCCAGAGACGCTACAATTCCGTAACTTTGGCAACCCAGTGGGAGACTGAAGGAGAATTTGAGCCCACTCTGAGGGCGTAACAGATTCCCTGTGTGGTCCTTGGGAAAGAGCTTCCGATCTCTGGCTCCTGTGGGTATATCATTTGCCAATATCCCTGATGAACACAGATGCAAAAATCCTCAATAAAATTCTGGCCAATAGAATGCAACAACACATCAGAAAGATCATCCACCCAGACCTAGTGGGATTTATCCCTGGTATGCAGGGATGGTTTAATGTGTGCAAAACAATCAATGTGATACACCACATTAACAGACTGAAGAAGAAAAACCATATTATTATCTCAATAGACGCCAGGAAAGCATTCGATAAAATACAACACCAGTTCATGATGAAAACTCTAAGCAAACTGGGTTTGGAAGGAACATTACTCAATACAATCAAAGCAATCTATGAAAAACCCACAGCCAACATCCTATTGAATGGGGAAAAGTTGTAAGCATTTCCACTGAGATCTGGTACCAGACAAGGAAGCCCACTCTCACCACTACTATTCAATATAGTTCTGGAAGTTCTAGCCAGAGCTATTAGGCAAGAAAAAGAAATTAAAGGGATACAAATAGGGAAGGAAGAACTCAAACTATCCCTCTTTGCAGATGATATGATTCTTTATTTAGGGGACCCAAAGAACCCTACTAAGAGACTATTGGAACTCATAGAATATTTTGGCAAAGTAGCAGGATATAAACTCAATGCACAAAAATCAACAGCTTTTGTATACACAAGCAATGCCATGACTGAGAAAGAACAGCAAATATCAATCCCATTCACAATAGCTACAAAAACAATCAAATACCTTGGAATAAACTTAACCAAGGACGTTAATGATCTCTATGATGAGAATTACAAAATCTTAAAGAAAGTAATAGAAGAGGATACCAAGAAATGGGAAAATCTTCCATGCTCATGGATTGGAAGAATCAATATCATCAAAATGTCCATTCTCCCAAAAGCAATTTATAGATTCAATGCAATAACAATCAAGATACCGAAGACCTTCTTCTCAGATCTGGAACAAATGGTGCTGAAATTCATATGGAGGCACAAGAGACCTCGAATAGCTAAAGCAATCTTGTACAACAAAAACAAAGCCGGAGGCATCACAATACCAGATTTCAGGACATACTACAGGGCAGTTGTAATCAAAACAGCATGGTACTGGTACAGAAACAGATGGACAGACCAATGGAACAGAATTGAAACACCAGAAATCAAACAAACATCTTCAGCCAACTTATATTTGATCAAGGATCTAAAACCAATTCCTGGAGCAAGGACAGTCTATTCAATAAATGGTGCTGGGAAAACTGGATTTCCACATGCAGAACCATGAAGCAAGACCCTTACCTTTCACCTTACACAAATATTCACTCAACATGGATTAAAGACTTAAATCTATGACTCTCACTGGGATTAAACATGACAATAGGTCTGATCTGATTTCATCATCATTTAAAAAAATCATCTATTATTTTTCACTTTATGTTTCTGTGTGGGAGCAAACTGTTGAAATCCTTACTTAAGGTATAGTAAGCTGATCTTCTGTATATTAAGATAATCAAAAATGAATCTTGATGTGAATGGAAGGGGAGAGGGAGTGGGAAAGGGGAGGGTTGTGGGTGGGAGGGACGGTATGGGGGGGGAAGCCATTGTAACCCATGAGTCGTACTTTGGAAATTTATATTCATTAAATAAAAGATAAAAAAAAATCTATGACCTGACACCATCAAATTATTAGAGAGCATTGGAGAAACTCTGCAAGATATAGGTACTGGCAAAGACTTCTTGGAAAATACCCCAGAAGCACAGGCAGTCAAAGCCAAAATTAACATTTGGGATTGCATCAAATTGAGAAGTTTCTGTACTGCAAAAGAAACAGTCAGGAGAGTGAAGAGACAACCGACAGAATGGGAAAAAATATTTGCAAACTATGCAACAGATAAAGGGTTAATAACCAGAATCTACAAAGAAATCAAGAAACTCCACAAAAACAAAACCAACAACCCACTTAAGAGATGGGCCAAGGACCACAATAGACATTTTTCAAAAGAGGAAATCCAAATGACCAACAGGCACATGAAAAAATGTTCAAGATCACTAGCAATCAGGGAAATGCAAATCAAAACCACAATGAGGTTTCACCTCACCCCGGTTAGAATGGCTCACATTCAGTAATCTACCAACAATAGATGCTGGAGAGGATGTGGGGAAAAAGGGAGATTAACCCACTGTTGGTGGGAATGCAAACTGGTAAAGCCACTATGGAAGTCAGTCTGGAAATTCCTCAGAAACCTGAATATAACCCTACCATTCAACCCAGCCATAAAACTTCTTGGAATTTACCCAAAGGAAATGAGATTGGCAAACAAAAAAGCTGTCTGCACATTAATATTTAATGCAGCTCAATTCACAATAGCTAAGACCTGGAATCAACCCAAATGCCCATCAACAGTAGACTGGATAAAGAAATTATGGGACATGTACCCTATAGAATACTATACCGCAGTCTAAAACAATGAAACCCAGTCATTTGCAACAAGATGGAGGAATCTGGAAAACATTATGCTGAGTGAATTAAGCCAGTCCCAAAGGGACAAATATCACATATTCTCCCTGATCAGCGACATCTAAGTGAGCACCAAAGGGGAAACCTGTTGAAGTGAAATGGACACTATGAGAAAAAATGACTTGATCAGCTCTTGTCCTGACTGTTGATGTATAATGTAATACCATATCCATTTCAGTATTTTCTCTTTGATTTGTTCTAGTACTGTTGGTTGAACTCAGTAATTAACACACAATTATTGTTAGGTGTTTAAATTTTAACTGAAAAGTGATCCCTGTTAAATGTAAGAGTGGGAATAAGAGAGGGAGGAGATGTACAATTTGGGACATGCTCAATCGGACTTGCCCCAAAGAGTGGAGTTAGAATCATGTCAGGGGATTCCAACACAATCCCATCAAGGTGGCATGTACCAATGCCATCTCACTAGTCCAAGTGATCAATTTCAGTTCCCTATTGATCACACTGATAGGTCTAAGAGTCAAAGGGATCACACAAACAAGTCTAGTGTTTGCTAATACTAGCTGATAGAATCAAAAAGGGAGAGAAAGATCCATCATGCGAAGTGGGATACACAGTAGACTCATAGAATGGCAGATGTCCTAAATAGCACTCTGGCCTCAGAATCAGCACTTAAGGCATGCGGATCTGGCTGAAGAGCCCATGAGAGTATTTTAGGCATGGAAAGCTAAGACACTCTGGGGAAAAAAAAAAAAAGAAGACCTAAATGGAAGATCTCTGCGAGTGAGATCTCAGTGGAAAGAACAGGGACATCAAAGAAGTAGGTACCTTTCTCTGAAGGGAGGAGAGAACTTCCACTTTGACTATGACCCTGTCAGAATAAGATCGAAGTCGGCAAACTCAAAAGGCTTCCATAGCCTTGACAACTCATGACTAGAGCCTAGGGATGTTACTGATGCCGTAAACAAGAGTGTCAAATTGTTAAGTCAACAACAGGAGTCACTGTGTACTTACTTCTCATGTGGGATCTGTCCTTAGTGTGTTGTCCAATGTGAAGAAATGCTATGACTAGTACTGAAACAGTATTTTACACTTTGTGTTTCTGTGTGGGTGCAAACTGATGAAATATTTCCTTAATATATACTGAATTGATCTTCTGTATATAAAGAGAATTGAAAATGAATCTTGATGTGAATGGAATGGGAGAAGAAGTGGGAGATGGGAGGGGTGTGAGTGAGAGGAAAATTATCGGGGGGGGAAGCCATTGTAATCCATTAACTGTACTTTGAAAATTTATATTTACTAAATAAAAAAGAAAAAAAAACAAAAAATATATACTGAATTGATCTTCTGTATATAAATATAATTGAAAATGAATCTTGATGTGAATGGAATGGGAGAGGGAGTGGGAGATGGGAGGGGTGTGAGTGGGAGGGAAATTATAGGGGGGAAAGCCATTGTAATCCATTAACTGTACTTTGAAAATTTATATTTACTAAATAAAAAAATAAAAAGAGGGTAAAAAAAGACTCCAGAAAACAGTTATGTTCCACTTCAAAAAATGAATAAGAGTTATTACTGGAAGAAAGGGGTGTAAGTGTGTTCTTCTAAAGGAAACAGAATGGGCAAAAGCTCTGAGGTAGAAGAATGCATGGCAAATCCATGGCATCATCCTATCAGATATTGCCAGCCAGACTCTAGAGGTTGTTAGGATTCAAATTCTACCTCTACTGGCTGATGCTGTGGCTCAATTGGCTAATCGTCTGCCTGCGGTGCTGGCACCCCAGGTTCTAGTCCCAGTTGTGGTGCCAGATACTAGCCCCAGTTGCTCCTCTTCCAGTCCAGCTCTCTGCTGTGGCCTGGGAGGGTATTGGAGGATGGCCCAAGTGCTTGGGTCCCTGCACCTGCATGAGACTGGGAGGAAGCATCCAGCTCCTGGCTTTGGATCAGCACAGGACCAGCCATAGTGGCCATTATGGGAGTGTACCAATGGAAGGAAGACCTTTCTCTCTGTCTCTCTCTCTCACTGTCTAACACTGCCTGTCAAAAAAAAATCAAATTGTACCTCTACCAACTACAATTTGTGTTACTTTAGGCAAAATATAAAACCATGATAAGTGCCCTTCTAATGTAAAATGAAGACAATTATTTTACTTCATAGGCAGGTTGGATCAAGCAAATTAACATATAGACAGCACATATCTAGTAGTAGTGTTAGTATTATTATCAGATATTATTTATATGTATTATATTATTTGATTTGATTTTTTTCACACGTGAAGATTTTTATTAACACAGATAGCACTAAACAGTTTTCAGTTCCTTGACATATAAGCATCCTAAGTATGATTTTAATAATATTTTAAAATAAGAATAAACTTTCACTACAACCGGCCAAAGAGAGATGTTAGATATGCTTCCACTTCTAGCAGAACATCTAAAACACTTAGGTAACAAGGATTAGGCTAATAAAATGTAAGGATTAGTCAGTAGTATATAAGTTGAATATCAGGTTTTATTAGTTGTTTTAGAGAAGAATGGAAGGGTTTATATTAGACAAAGGAAAAAGTCATTGAAGATTTTAGTGTTAAACATTGTTAAATTGATTTCTTCTAGATTAGAGACTTTTGAAGAGACTGGTTTTATCTGTGTGTTTGCTGCCTAGTATGCACTCAGAAAATATTTATGTAATTATCAAAATAATAATGATCTTTCAAAAAAGTTTAGTAGCTTTTTATAGGATTAGCCTTGAAAACATCTTGTTTGAGCAATAAAATGAATTATTTTAAGATATATTTAATATTCTTAGATGTTCCTAAATATTTAAAGCAGAATATAAATGATTTGATATTTTATACTACTTGTCTAGATAGAATCAAAACATTGATTATTCTTTCTTCTGTTAAAGGTAAAAAGACTGTGCATACATTTGTTTTAATTTTTAGATTGAAATTAAAGTTTGTGTATATCACATACATAAAATAATCATACATTCTAACAATACTTCAACGACTTTTGGTAAATGTATACCGGTGGGAAACCATCACCACAATCCAGCTTTAGGGAAGTCCCATCACTCCAAAAGTTCTTACAAGCATTTTTGAAGTCTTTCTCCAATTATACCAATTTTACTCGGCAGACCCATGTAAGTCATAAACTGCTATCTCTCCATATATATTTGCCTCTTCTGTATAAATGGAATTATAGACTATGCAAAAAAAGACTTTGGTAGAATGAGCTGTGTGGTTGAAGAAGGCTTGGAAGGGCAGTGGTTTTATGCTGTGCAGTGCTCCAATGAAGAGCAAAATCAGTAGAATTTCAACTTATTCTTTCCTCCATTTTGGAATCTCCCAAACCCACAGTCAATAAAACCATGAGATTGCAACCATTCTATTATTTTCACAGCAACATGTTGTAAGCAATGACCAGAATCACAAAACCATCTTTGAGAATTATGGTATTTACTTTGAAATATGAAAGGAAAATATTCCATAATGCAGTTCCAAGGATACAAAATAACAGCTAATGTCAATTAACTGACATGAAAGACCTAGAACATATTTTAAGTACAAAAGCCATCATACATTTTAAATAGAAATCTATCATATATATTATATATATTATATATATTATATATTATGTATATATATCCTTGCTTCATTCAGTAATCCTATAAACTCCTAAAGTACAGGACTGAATTCATAGACTACACTTGTTACACTACAGGCATGGACAGACACACATATTTTCAATAAATTCCTTCTGAGTTTATGAGTGAACTTTACCAAGAAGCTAAGAAAACACAGTTTTCTGATTATATCAAGCATTGAGAAATCTGATTGGGATGATTTGCGTGATGCACCTGGCCTTACATGACAGTATTACTCTTTCTTGAGAGGTATAGAAATTTTCCATAGCAGCTCTCTAATGAAAATTGCAAGTGAGGTGGAATCCAGTGTTAATTCTAAGAAACAGTAAAACAGCTTTGTAGGATCAACATTAGAATGGAGTCCTATTGCCACAACATGTGTGTCACATTATATTGTGAATGTCAAGAAAAACATAGAGAGTATATTCATTCTAAAACTAGTAAGAAAACATGTAAATGAGCTATTTAGCCAGCATACTTTCCAATAATTCATTTTGCAAAAGTTTCTCCATTCCTTCTGGTTCCCCTCTGCCTCTGGGTTTATGTTGCCCCATATTCAGTCCATCCCTATCTTGCTTTACATGTGAAAATAGAATGAGGATCTTTCTAATGTAATTGGACCTAGATATTTACATATTAAAATATATTATTCATTAAACACTTACTGTTTACCTATTTTAAATCACCATTTGAGATGTGTAGGATAGATGAATAAAACTGATACAAATCAGTGAATTTGTAAACCTTACATTGTATGAGAACCACAGTTTGTCAGACACTGAACCATTCTTTTTTTTATTTAAAACGCAAAGTAAAAGATAAAGAAGGAGGTAAAGAGAGATGGGGGAGAGTGTGATGAGGGAGAATAGAGGGAGAAAGCATCCAACCACTGGATCAATCATCAAGTGCCCATCTTTAAGACTGAATCAGTCCAAAGTCAAGAGCCAGGAACTCCATCCAAACCTCCCAGAGGTGTGGCAGGACTCAAGCCCTTGCACCATCCTCTACTGCTTTCCCAAGTACATCAATAGCTAGCTGAATGGTGGTTGCTAGCATTCAAAGCATCAGCCCAATATGAGATGTGAGCATTCCAAGCTGTAGCTTAACCTGCTGAGATGCAATGCCTACCACACACTTATTTTACACAAGTTACATATCCCTCACAACAAGGAGGCAGGCGCCTTTTTCATCCACACTTTATAAGAAGTTGTAATAAATGTTTAAATGCATGGCTACATGTCCAGTTTTACATACACAGGAATGATTCCAATCCATGCATCTAACTCCAGAGCATACAGACTTTTTTTTGTTTAATTCTTTTTTTTAACTTTTATTTAATGAATATAAATTTCCAAAGTACGGCTTATGGATTACAATGGCTTCCCCCCCATAACGTCCCTCCCACCCGCAACCCTCCCCTTTCCCACTCCCTCTCCCCTTCCATTCACATCAAGATTCATTTTTGATTCTCTTTATATACAGAAGATCAGTTTAGCATACATTAAGTAAAGATTTCAACAGTTTGCTCCCACACAGAAACATAAAGTGAAAAATAATAGATGATTTTTTAGATGATGATGAAATCAGATCTGACCTATTGTCATGTTTAATCCCAGTGAGAGTCAAGTTGGGAATTGATAATTTCTTTTTTTTTTTTTTACAGAGGATCAGTTTAGTATACATTAAGTAAAGATTTCAACAGTTTGCACCCCCATAGAAACACAAAGTGAAATATACTGTTTGAGTACCTTTCTCTGAAGGGAGGAGATAACCTCCAATTTGACTATGACCTTGTCTAAACAAGATAAGAGTTGGAGAACTCAAAAGGCTTCCATAGCCTTGGAAACTCATGACTGGAGCATGGGGAGATTACTGATGCCATAAACAGGAGTGTCAATTTGTAAAGTCAACAACAGGAGTCACTGTGCACTTACTCCTCATGTAGGATCTCTGTCCTTGATGTGCTGTACATTGAGATTTAATGCTATAACGAGTACTCAGAGCATACAGACTTAATCATGACAAAACCCCACACTTTATGAAATGCTGGTAGCACACAAATATGTAGAAAGAGAGGCATACTATACAATTATTCCCTAGCATGCTAATTTGTAATTGTCCTAATTATGTTTACTTCCCACAAGATAGCATGTTTTATGAGCCAAGCAGGCCTTAGAATACAGGAGTTAAGGGCACACCTTCCTGTTTATTGTCCAGCTGCTTGGCCTCTTTTGGTCTCAGTTTCCTTATGGATAAAAAACCCACAATGTCCAACTCACAGAGTAGCAGAGAGAATGAAAAACAAATGTGTGCAGAATGCTTGGCTCACAGGAAGCACAATAAATTGCTGCTGCTATCAGTATTCCTAGACACAGCACTGGCTCCCACAGCATGAAGCCAAAGCTGGGTATACAGTAAATCACTGAAAAAATATAGGTTTTGGGGTTTTTCTCATATCTTCCAGGTTCCTTGGATATTTCTACCCATTCAACAAACATTTGAGCAGTTTCTATTCCATGTCAGGCTGTTCAAAGGGTTAATCAAACAGGAAAGTTGTCTACTACTCACTACATAATGCTATGGTTGTCACCCCTAACTTGCCTTCCTTTCTAATACAAAATTATAAGGCAGGCACTCTCTCTAGGCAAATTTACCAACATATTAAACATCTAACCCTAATATCACTAGAATTATTTTATCACATTCTTGCAAATCAATGCAGTCTGAAAATGATTTGTTTAACTTGTAAAAATAGGCTGGTTGGAATTATGGTTGTGAGGCAGGATGTTAAGCTTCCACCTGCAATAAGTTACAAATACAAATTTCAAACCACATGCTGCCATTATGTGGTGATTAACTGAGGCAAATTCTACTACGGCCTTGCTTGAGTGTTGATGGTGCAGAGGTAATTGAGGAAATGCACAGGCTCTTCATCAGCATACCCCATCTGTACAAAGCATTAGGCATGGTGGAGAAGAGATATTCCAGACTGTCCACGCCAACCAAGGATGAGAAATGGTAAATGAGAAGTGGGGAGAAACAATACCAGGGTTCATGGTAAAAGGAAGAGTCCCGCCTTAATATGTTGACCATGCAGGTATACTAAGGTCTTGTCCTCCTTTTTGCCAATGACCCAGCAGGCTGGTTCACCACACTGATGAAGTAATACCTGATTCAGTGCCCACAGGTCACAATTATCTAGGCTATGAGCCCAGTAAACAGATGAGTGTCACCCACAGAGGTGCCTGTGGGGTTCATGAACTACTGTGCCAAGGGACCTGCTATGGAGACTATCTGGGGGGATGAGCCACATCAGTGCTGAGGAGTGTCTGAAGCAACACATGAAGTTTATCTGAAATGAGACAACTTGGGATCCCCCTTCAACACAGCATCTAATAGTGACCACTTTGATGTGGATGGCCAGATGTGGTATCAGCTTGTGGAAAGTGGATGAAGAGCTGTCAGGCAGAACAGCACCTGATGGCACACCTTTAGCTTCATAGTTCTGAGTGACAAGCACAGCAGGAAGCTGCTGCTGTGAACACTCCATTGCGTGGATGTACTTGGGTATTTTCTAGAGTGTTGAGGGTCTGCACAGCTTAACTTCAGGTGCTATGACCATCAGGGCCAGGAGAGTTGGTTTGGACTATTGTAGGACTCCTCTTAAAATAACAGAGGGGTGAGCCTTGGGGAACAGCATGTAAGATGGCTCTTTCGAGACCCACATCCTATATTAGAGTGTGTAGGTTTGAGTCTCACTCCACTTCCAATCCAGCTTCCTACTAAAGTGCACCCTAGGAGGCAGCATATAATAGCTCAGATACTTGAGTCTGTGCCATCCACACTGAGTTCTGGGATTTTCACTTCATAAAACCTGATGTTTTCACATCACAACCTGGCTGAATTCCAGCTATTGTGAATATCTGGAGAGAACAGTGGATGAGAGATCGCTGTGCCTTTAATGTGAATAAAATTAATTTTCAAAATTTAAATAAACCTCCTACATCCATGTGGTCAGACTGGGACTATCCCAGTTGGGCCCCTTCCCTCTTGGGATGGCAGCTGCATAGACTAATTGAAAAAATGCCTGAATACCTCAGTGGCCTCCTTTTCTCAGTTGTGCATCATTGTTTGACATACAAAGTTCATGATGGAGTGTTATTTTCCAGATCACCAACACACATTGCAGCAAAGGAACACCTTATGTTCATCCACTCTGCATGGAGGACCCCATCAGCTCTGCTTCCCAGATTATATGAGTCTCTCATGTGGGTTACAGGGACCCACATACTTCAGCCATCACTCCCTCCAAAAGTGCATATTAGCATAAAGCTGGAATTGAGAGTTGTGACTGTAACCTAGGCATGCCAATATAGGATGTGGACATACTAAGCAGGGTTGTAACACATGCCAAATGTCAATCCCTCAGGGAATTTTTGAAGTGCCTCTGTATATCCAAGGCTTTCAGAGAAAGGAGACAGAGCCTTCTGGGCCCTGCCCCTTTACTACATAGTTTCTGCTTCTCCCCAACATTGCACACTGCTTCATGTGTCTCTCTCTGTGCATGCTCACTTCTGAGGTCTCTTCAGGCAGACAGGGAAGAGCAGCAGAGCACAGAAGAGTGGGTCTGGGAGACAAGGCAGATTAGGGAAAAACTGGACTGTGACAGTTTCTGCCTGGATCCTGCCACTTAGTGTTTAGTGACCACATCTGAAGCAGAGGAAAATTGGACATCTGCATGCCAAAAACTGAAATATAATATCTTTATATTACCCAGGCATGAAAGTCAAATCAAAATGAATTGAAGGCTTACATAAAAGGTCTGAGAATATAAAACCCCTTACAAATGGAAGCAAATTCATTGATATTAGTCTCAACAATGATTGTTTGATATGACACTAAACGCATAGGTGACAAAAGCAAAGACTGAAAAAAATCTAAGAAATATTCTGCATGTGATAGGAAAAACAGAACAGATAAAGCAAGAAATGAAGAAAACATTGGACAACCTGAGTTTGAACACAAACAAAAACAAATATTGTAATAAAAATTGCACAAAGGATTGATCAGTTTTCCATTGAATATATACAAGTAGCCAACAGGTAACTTAAAAGGGATTCAGAAACAGCTAATTAAGACTACAATGCTAATTAAGACCACAGTGATTATCATTTCATATATGTTAAAATAATTATGCAAAAGTAAAATGATAACATTGTCCCAGGGTGGAAAAAAGGAATATAAAAATTGTTGCTGAGAAAGTAAATTGGTACATCCAATATAGAAAACATTATGTAGGTCTTCAATCAAAATTAAACATAGAACATATGACAAAGCAATCTCACAACTGCGTGTATATCCAAAGGAAACCAAATCAATATCTCAACTAGATACCTTTATCTCCACATTACTGGCAGCATTATCTACAAGAACAAGATATGGAGACAACCCCACTGTCAACATATGAATAAAGAAAATGTGATAAACACACATACACAGGAATCGCAGACAACCTTAATAAGGAAATTCTTCCATTTTGTCAGGATGTGGATCCAAAAATATGAATGTGGACATTAGGCTATTTGAAATAAGGCACAGAAAGATAAATGCCACACAATATCACTCATATGTGTAAGCTAAGAAAGTCGCACTTAATCACAGAATAGAATGGTGGTTGTCATGGGCTGAGAGTGAAGGACATGGGAAAATGTTAGCTGAACACACATTTGCAGCTATGAGATAAATTAACAAAATTAACACCTCAAGACCTTAATATTCAACACAGTAAATAGTTGATTATGATATCACATACTCACAACTTGCTAATATCTTACATATTCTTTAATAACATAGGGATGTAATGTGATGGATATATTAGATTGTCTTAATCATTTCACAATGTATATGTACAAGAGGATTCCAGAAAGTTTATGAAAAAATGTAATCAAAAGATAATGTGAATTGTCCATAACTTTTTAACATCCCTCACATAGCAAAACATCAGTTTTCATACCTTGATGATACACAAATTGTGTCAGTCATACTCTGACAATCTTGAAAAAATTAAAACAAGCAAAACTAAACAGGCACCTATATTAAAATATAAATCCAAAATAACTTAGTAAACTAGACATATCTACAGGATTTGGAAGACTTTCATGCAAGAAAAATCATTTTTAAAACACACATAAATTTGAGTGGTCAAAATTTCTATTTCGAAAGTGCAAATAGAGATGGCACCCTGTACAGAGGAAGTGTAAGTGCTAAGACGATGCCCAAATACCAAAGTACAGGGTCTTTCTGCTTCTCTAAAACCTGGGTGAAAACCCCAAGCCAAATAAAACTTCTGTCTCTACCTTACTCAGTCTATGTTACTGTGATATTGGAAACATATGAAGGAGTGAGACATCCTAGAAACAGCTGTGTAAAGAGGTCAATGCCCTGGAAAGTACCCTGCAGGCCACATATTGAGAAAACTCGGGGGAACCAGGTCCCTGTGGGGAGGGAAGGAGGAACCGACAGCGCCTGTCCTGCATGAACCGCATACACAGCGCCCACATTCTCCCTAGAGACCACCCAGTCCCCACTGCACAATCGGGGGAGACGTGCAGCTACTGCCACACAGCTGGCCTGCTATGGCTCTGGGCTAAGTCTCACCCAAGCAGGGAAGGGGCAGGACCTCGGGGGTCCTGGGTGCCGGTAAAGCCCCCAACCCACGGGTCTGAGGGGACCGAGGGGAAGCCCTGTGCCAGCGCCAATATGGAGCCCACAGATGCCGGAGGCCTGTGTCCTCCTGGCCTTCGGCTCCGTTTTCCCCTCTCGGTACAGCCAGGTCCACACACTCACCATGTCGTGGTTGTCAGCTTCCGAGGTGCCCAGCGTCCCTGGAGAGTGAAGGTGGAGAGCTGCAGAGGTCGACCTCGCTTGGGAGCCTCCTGGCGGCGGAGCTGTCTCCCAGGAGTTCACTCTGCAGGCAAACTCGGAGAAGATTGTGACGTCCAGGCCCCGCGTGCTGATGCACTGTGGACGTCACCTTGCCTGATTGGACAGTTTGCCAGCCTTGAGTGCACGGAACGTCACAAAGCACGGAGCCAATCAGCGTCCCCCATAGCAAGGACCCCTAACTTCAAGTTGTCCTGGATGGGAACAGCGAGAGACAGACCTGGGTTCAGGTCTGAAATGGCCGCCCCTGGGCTCTGCCTCCCCGCGGCTGGAGGACTCTCACCTCCGAGCTCCTGCTACCCACTGGCCTCGCCCTGGGTCCCCGTCCTTCTCCCTGCGGATGCTGCCTGGAGCTGGCGGTAACCTGTTTCAGTGAGTTACAGTTCTGTTTATCCACTTCCGGCGCTTTCGTTTTCCTTGTATTTCTGCTCATTCTGTTGGGTCGTTTGTATTATTGATTTGAATAACACTTAGATGTAACATAATTTACTCTTTTTTTTCTTTTCTTCTGTTTTCTACTCTGCCTATAGATCTTTTATATTTTCTAGTTATTTCTTGCTGGCACTTGGTAATCTAATGGATTTTTAAACATTGATCTTTCCCACAACATTAAATTCATTTATCAGTTTATTTGTTTTTAGATTTTATGGATTCTCCCTAAATAAATATCTCCAATATATTGGAAATTTATTGTTAAGAAATTGATCTTTACATCTTATTTTATTTCTTTTTGCTCTCCCCCTCGCCCCCAACTACTCCTCCAATAAGATGTTGGCACTAGTGGAGACTTCCTGGTCTAGGTTTACTTCCAGGGTAAAAGCTCTCAATGATTCTGTATTAATTGTGGTTTTCGTTGTAGGATCCTTTTAAAAAATTTTGATCTGAATAAGAAAGCCATTGCTCTTTTTTACTATACTGCAAGCAGTTTTTAAAAATTACATGCTGATTTTTAAATGTTTTTGAACATTAAATTGTCATGTGATTTTCTCCTTGAATTTTTCACCTACCTGGAAAATTTACATGACTTGTTAAGAAATGTTAACCACCTCTTGTATTTTTTATTATATGTGACTTGTTATTCATTATATTTTCATATGCGATGTCATTTATTATAAAAATACTAAGGATTTATACATCTGTATATGAAAGAGAGTTTATACTTAATTTATATTGAAAGTTCTAGTCAACCTTGCATCATTATCAATATAATGCTGGCTTTCTAAAAGAAATCTGAAAATATGCTTTGCTTATTTATACTTTGATACATCTGAGAAATATAGGTTTTTTTTATTTCTTAAATGTTTGAAATATTTTGTGTTTCTATAACTGAAGTTTTGTTTCTCTAACTGTTTTATTGGCTGGTGGCCTTCAAACTGGGATTCAACTTGCTTGTTTTAATTTGGAGTTTTCCTATTTTATACTTCTTATATTGGATTTTAGGAATTTATATTTGTGTTTGGGAATTTGATTTTCAAAGTATAGTGGATTTTTATCTCTAGTCAAGTTTTTATCCCAAGAGGGTTTTTTTTTTTTTTTTTTGACATGCAGAGTTAGATGGTGAGAGAGACAGAGAGAAAGGTCTTCCTTCCATTGGTTCACCCCCCAAAATGGCCGCTACGGCCAGAGATACACCGTTCCAAAGCCAGGAGCCAGGTGCTTCCTCTTGGTCTCCCATATGGGTGCAGGACCCAAGGACTTGGGCCATCCTCCCCTGCCTTCCTGGGCTACAGCAGAAAGCTGGACTGGAAGAGGAGCAACCAGGACAGAATCCGGTGCCCCAACCAGGGCTAGAACTCTGGGTACCAGCGCTGCAGGTGGAGGATTAGCCTAGTGGGTTGTGGCACCAGCCTTACCCCTAAGAGTTTTACAATATTTTTTTCTGATCTTGACAAGGCTCTTTTTTCTGTAAACAATTGTTTTAATACATGAAAATGGACACTAGTGTTACTTTTCCCTGTGTTTCCTCAATTATTTTTACTCATAGTTTATTAATTTTGTTAAAATTAAAAAGCATATCCTGGGGCTGATGCTATGGCATAGTGGGTAAAGCCACCACCTGCAGTGCTGGCATCCCATATGGGCCCCAGTTCAAGTCCCAGGTACTCCCCTTCATATCTAGCTCTTTGCTATGGCCTGGGAAAGCAGTAGAAGATGGCCCAAGTCCTTGGGCCCCTGCACCCATGTGAGAGACCTAGAAGAAGCTCCTGAATTCAGATAAGGGCAGCTCTTGCTGTTGCAGCCATCTGGAGAGTGAACCAGTAGATGGAAGACCTTTTTTCTCTCTCTGCCTCTGCCTCTCTGTAACTCTGCCTTTCAAATATATAAATAAATCTTAAAAAATATTTCCAGAAATGAATGATAAGATCCTCTAGGCACACCAGGGTTAGAACAAAGCATGTGTGAAGCCTTCCAGATTGCAGAGATGCATACAAATTGAACTTGGTGAGTCATAACATCGATTGCATTCACCTTTGAATAAAGACATCTGTGAATGAAGGTTCACTACAACAATCATACCCAAGACCAAACATTCTCAGCTTTGGTGACTATTAGAATCATCTAGGCAGCTTTTAAAACACATTGATCTCCAGGGTAAACCTGGGACCAATCTAATCATAGTCCCTGGAGGTGGGAAACTAGGCATAGTATTTTTAAAATCTGTCCTGTGTGATTCCAATATGTAGTCAGGGTTGAGAGCAGCTGCTGAGGACAGTCACACTGCCTCCTTTCCAGATGCATTTTAGATTTCCTATTATGCACATTCCAGATTTCCAAGATGATATACATTCTCAGATTTAAATCCCTGTGAAGGTCTCACATGTATCAGTTGAATATTGCTGCTTAAGAGAAATGACAATTCCTTATTCATTTGGTCAGAGTTGGGGGAGAGATGAGGGAGAACAGAAGAGATTGAACAATGAGAAGCAGAACTGAAATGCATTTTTGGCAGCGCATGGTTTGCCACCCTGAGGTTGAGCAGCTTTCCTGCCACCCTCACTGATGCCCAGGAGAATGTGGTGCAAGGAACTGAATTTCTGTATTTCCAGAGCTGCACATTTCTCTCACCTGCAGATGGCTTGATTGTGCTCTATATTTGAGGGAAAGAGTGAATTACAGAAAATTCAATTGAAACAAGGACTTTTAATTCTTGCAAATCTGAAGTCAGGTTGTAAGAACTTGGCCACACAGTTACAGAGCTCAGTAAATAGGCCCATTCAGAGCCAATGTTGGGTGGTAAAATGGAACATGTACTCAACCAGCTGGGATTTCATTCTGTATCTGTCAGTTTTTTATTCCTTAGCCAGATTATTTAATGAATCCCAGTTTTATTCTGTGAAAAATGAGAGTAACAAAAGCTGTGATTCTTCAGATTTATGTGAGAAATAAAGAAGTTAATCTTTCTAAAGTGCTTAAAAAGAGGCTAGCATGCACTAAGTTCTCATTAAGATTTAGGAACACATTTAATTCACCTTATGTGGAACATATTATTGAACATATATATTGAACTACCGCCATTAGTGTTGAAATGGAGTGAGGGATGCTGCAAGATAAGAAAGGGTGCAAATGGCTTCTTCTCAAACATAACTGGAAGTTATTTGGGGGAAGTCAATGCTTAAAAAATAACCAACACTGCTAGTAGATAAGTGGCATTTTAAGGAATGACAGTTTTAACATTTTTTGAAAAACCCTCTCTACATTGGGTTTTTAAAATAATTTTTAAATTTATTAAATGTAAATAAATTTCATGTATTTATATATATTTAGATTTAGTTGTATCCTCATAGTACCCACACTACCTTTCCTCATCATTCCTTACTTATTCTTTTAATTTTTACAATGATGTATACTTCAGTTTATTTTATAATCATAAACTTAACCCTCCACTAAGAAAACAATTCAACGAGTAATAATTAAGGGAAAAAAAAACAAAAACACTGTTCTTCAACAGCAAAGACTTGTGTTGTAAACAATAATCAAATCACAAAATGTCAATTTCACTCATACATTTAAATTTTGGTACTCTATTAGTTATTACAAATCAGGGAAATATTTTTCTTACTGGAACTTGTTTATTTCACTAGGTATAATGCTTTCCAATTTTATCCATTTTGCTGCAAATGGCAGAATTTCATTGTTTTTTTATAGCTGAATAGTATTCCATAGTGTGTATATACCACATTTTTTAAACCATTGGTCGATGGACATTTGCCTGGATTTCATATCTTAGCTACAGTGAATTGAACTGGAGTTAACATAGAGGTACCAATAAATCTTCCATATGCTGATTTCATTTTGTTTGAGTATATTCCAAGAAGTAGGATGACTGGGTCATATGGTAGACATATTTCCAGATTTCTGAGCTATCTTCCACAGTTGCTGGACCAGTTTACATTTCAAGCAACAGTGGATTGGGGAACCTTTTCCCTCACAACCTCACCAACATTTATTGTTTTTTTTTTTATATCTTATGAAAGCTATTCTAATTGGGGTGAGGTGAAACCTCACTGTGCTTGTTGTTTGCGTTTACTTGATGGGTAGTTATCTTGAGAATTTTTTCATGTGTCTGTTGGTTATTTAGATTTCATCATTTGAAAAATGCCTCATCAAGTCCTTTACTCATTTCTTAACTGGGTTGTTTGTTTTCTTGTTGTTGAGTTCCTTGAGCTCTTTATAGATTCTGGATATTAATCCCTTTTAAGTTGCATAGTTTGCAAATAATTTCTCCCATTCTCTCAGTTGCTTCTTCACTTTGCTGAGTATTCCCTTTGCAGTACAGAAGATTCTTAGCTTAAGGTAATCCCATGTTTCTATTTTTGCTTTTATTGCTTGTGATTCTGGGGTCTTTTTCAAGAAGTCTTTGCCTATGCCAATGTGTTGCAGTTTCCCCATTTTCCCCTAGAAATTTGATTACATCAGTTTGTATATTTAGATCCATGATCCATTTTGAGCTGATTTTTGTATAAGTTGTTATATAGCCATCTTGTTTCATGATTCTGCATTTGGAGATACAATAATCTTACAACCCTTTGTTGAAGAGACTGTCCTTTCTCCAAAGATTAATGTTAGCTCCTTTGTCAAATATTAGTTGGTTTTAGAAGTGTGGATTTATTTCTTGGGTTTTTATTCTGTTCCCTTCATCTTCATGTGTAGTTTTGTGCCTGTAGAGGTAGTTTGATTGTAACTGCCCTGTAGGATGTTTCCAAATCTGGTATTGTGCTGGAACTAGCTTTTATTTTCTTGTGTAAAATTGCTGTAGTTATTCAGGGTCTCTTGTCTTCCCTAATAATTTTAGCATTGTTTCTTATTACTTGCATCATTTTGAATATGTAAATTGCTATGTATAGTATGAATACTATGATTAAATTAATTCTTCCTATCCATGAAAATGGAAGATTTTTTTTGTGTCTTCTTTGATTTCTTGCTTTAATATGTTGTAATTTTCATTGCAAAGCTTTTTGACATCCTTGGTTAAATCTATTCCAAGGTACTTAAATATTTTGCTGCTATTGTGAATGGTACTGACCTTACAAGTCCTTACTTAGCCATGGCATTTTCTGTGAATACAAAGGTATTGATTTTTGCATGACGATTTTATATCTCAGTATAGAAATAAAGAGCTAAGTTCAAGAGTGCAAAGCCAAAGTGAGTTTATTGTGTAGAAAGCTGTACAGAGTCCTACAAGACAGGAGAGGCCCAGAGTTTGGAGTCCATTATCAATGAGGTGAACCTGTCATTTGTGTCTTCAGTTTGTCTTTAATATTCTCCCATGGGACATGTTTTGTTGGGACATGTAGAGGTTCCTGTTTTAGAATGATTCTTGGAAAATCTCTATACCTTCCTCTTAATTTTAATAGGAACTTAAGATATCTCTAAAAATAAAAAGATCCATACAAAATTTTGATGGCATAATCCAAAAATGTAGTGAAGCAATAAGTGAGTTCAGTAAAGTTAGAAAATACAAAATCTCAAAAGTACATTCATGGGGGAGCCAGAGCAGAAGGGGGTAGTCTTTGCCTCTGCCTATGGTGCTGCCATCCCATATGGGCACCAGTTTCTGTCTTGCTTCTCTTCCTATGCGAATCTCTGTTATGGTCTGGGAAAGCAGTAGAAGATGGCCCAAGTGCTTATGCCCCTGCACTCATGTGGGAGACCCAAAAGAAGATCCTGACCTCTGGTTTCGGATTAGCCCAGATGAGGCTGTTGCTGCCATTTGGGGAGTGAACCAACTGATGGAAGATCTTTCTCCTGTATCTCCCTTTGTGACTCTGCCTTTCAAAAAATAAAATATTAACAAAAAGTACATTCAGGTACCCCTAAGTGATGCACAACAACCCATTAGGTTGTGGAGAGAATTAAATAGAATTTGTGATTTTTTTTTACCTTTAAAGGTACAAGTATAACCTGCTATATATGCTTTTAAGTTAAATGTGTCTGTCTTTTATGTAAGTATGAGAATACTATACACATCTATAGAGCTTTGCATGGCAGAGCAAGGCCTTATTGACAAGGGTGTTTAATCTTCACCTGGTATTGGGGCAACATCCTCAACCCTGATAATATCCTGGCCTATTTAGCCCTAACATGGTTTGCCTTTATTAATTTTTAAAAATATTTTTATTAATTTGTTAGAGCAGGAGAGAGGAAGGAAGGAAGGAAGCCAGCAAGGGAATTGGGAGACAAAGAGAAAAGAAAGAGAGTGCTCCCACCCATTGGTTCACTTTCAAAATGCCTGCAACAGCCGGGAATGGACCAGGACAAAGCTAGGAGCCTGGAATTCCTTCTGGTTCTCTCAAAATCTCAATTTGATGGGAGAAGTCTTCATTCATGTCATTCATGGATTTCTTTAATTTTTGAACTTTTTTTCTTATTGTTTCTGAATAATCCTTTAATTAATATTTTGAGTTCCATTTCAGACATTTTATAAATCTCTTCATCTTCAAAGTCTAATATTGGAATGTTTTTGTATTCCTTTGGGGAACTCATGTTGTCTTCCTTATTCTTGTTTCTTGAACTTCTGAGTTTATTTTTAGGCATTTGTGGAGACACTTGTTGGATCTTTCCTCTGATGGCTTTTATTTTTCAGCTATGCCTGTGTGGCTTCTGCTCTATTAGTGAATACCCAGATGCTTGAGCTGGCTGTGGCCTGAGGGCTCTAGTCTGTGCTCCAGAGTGGGGTGAGTATCCAGGGTGACACCCATGTTGGATGTAGTATGTTTTCCTTATTGTCAGCAATGGGGAGTGGGTGATCACCTATATGGCATCATCACACACCTCCCCCTCTTCTAAGGTGATCAGTGCCTGAGTATTAGGCCTCAGTGGATGCATCCTTCCACCCTGCTGATTCATGAGCTGCACAAAGGATCTGTGCAGTCCTCAGGATGAGCACGGATCCTCTGGGATATCCCACCCCAATCAGGGAGCTCAGAATGTGTGGATCTGTAAACAATGATTGCCCAGAAACCCAGAAACACCTTGCACCCACTCAGTCACAGAGTTCACACAGTGTCAGCCCATGGGGCAGGCATAGTCATGTTGTGCAGAGGATCCACTCTGCCCCACTAGCCTGGTCCTATTCATGGAGAGGTAGAGATGTTCCCAGAGCCAACTGCATGTGAATATTCTGCCTAGGCAATTTGAGCTTCAGAGCCAGTGATGTGTTGAGAGGCTAGGGGCACCTTGCACTCGTACATGGGATCCTAGCCCCCTGTCAATCATCCCAACAGACTCAAAGTCTATTGAGAACATGTATTTTTCCCTCTGGTAAAATACTGGATCCCAAACATGCACAATGCATGCTGGACACAGCCTTACTTGTTTCAAAATGATGACTTCTGCCCACCAGTTGTTGGGCACATGCAAGAGATTCTGCATCCAGTACTGATGTCAGAATGTCACTGTATCTGCACCCATTGCTGGGAGCTGGCAAAATGACATCTGTCCTTGCCAGTTGCTGGGCAAGTGCAGACGAGCTGCTGTAGCTGATATGTACTTATGTACAAAATGACACCCACCCTCTTTCACCTGGTTGCCAGGCGCTGTTTTGGGGAGGAAGTAGAGATGAATAGAAAGAATAATGCCCCCTTTTTTTCCTGGGTGGGTGTGCATCCTGTTCCCCTCAGGGCTCCAGGCCAGACACAAAGTGTAGGCCTCTAGGCTCTCACTCTGGCTTTATCACCAGTAGCATGGGGTGCTGCAGTCTGATCTAACCTCACTCTCCAAAGCTGATTCTTTCTCCAGCTCTCAGCTTCTGGGGTTGTGTGTTATGTCTGTGATCATTGCTGCACATCTGCACCTTCCACACACAGATCCACAATATCTCCTCCTTCTGCAGAATCTCCACTGCAGTTTTCCCTCCAACTACCCCTGACAAGGCACATTCTCCACTTTTTTATTATTTTCTTCTTGCTTAGAGTAGTCTGCCCTTTCTCTATTCTGCCACCTTGGAATCCTTGTCAAAGTAAATTTTGATTTGAGGTGTAAAACTGTTTTAGCTGTTTGTCATGACTATTTTTTGAAATAAAATTTAAAACTTAAAAAATTAAATTCTTGCAAATAGATGTTGGTACATATTCTTCCAGTATGAGAAAAAGTAAAATCATGAAATGTAGTTGTTGGAGAACAGAATAAAAACATATAATAAAGCTCTTTTTGTAAGAAAAAAAGGTGTTGATCAAGATATGCAGCATAATGTTAATAATGAAAAGGTGAATCATGACATGGATATGGTATTATATGCTTCTACAAAATCAAATTTGAAAATCAATTCTCAGAGTTATTAACATTATTTCAGTGTGTATTCCATATTTCAGACTAAAATGCTAATGTGTGTTTGATCACTACGGGTATTCAAAACACTTTCCTTCAATGCACTATATATGTATCCAATTAGAACAAACATTCAGCAGCTTTTATTTGATAATGGTGGCAACCCTAATTGCTTGAAATGACAGCACTTTGGTGCCATAAAATTTTTAAAAAACATATTTTAGATGTGAATTTTGATACTGGAGATCTGGTGGACAGTGCTGCTGATCTATGCCAGCCTTGCCTAATCTTGCCTGATCTTCTGCAACATCTCAGTCTACTATTACAGGATGGCCTCATGTTTGTATGTCTAGTTGCTCACCATTGAGTAGGTATTTGGAATGCATGTTAAGTCACCACTTGGTGTTGCTTCACCTCATACATGAATGCCTGGGTTTACATCCTGATTCTGCTTCTGATTTCTGCTGTTGTACACTCTGGGATGCAACAATATTGAATTATTCAAGTGATTGGATGCCTGCTTCTTTCGTGAGATGCACTGATTGAGTTCTTCTCTTGTGACTTTGATCTGACTTAGCATTTGTTGTGAATATTTGGAGAAATGAACCAGAGGATGGAATATTTTTCTGTATCTGTCTGTGCCTTTCAAGCAAATACAAGTTTAAAACAAATGAATTCAAGTTTCTTTGATATTTGTGTATTTGAGGCAATTTGATCATGCTGCCCACTGTGAGGCTTGAGAACAAATGGGAAAAATTACTTCAGATTGGAAATTAGCACAAGTTTATTAGCATTTTATTGAATTCATAACAGGTTCTATGTTTAATGGAATCATTAGTTCAAGTGATAAAAACTTACATACGTAAAGTCATGTCAACACATCTAGTCATTAAACTAGAAAGACTCATAGGTTATTGTGCATCTTATATCTACTAAAATATAGCTTTTCTTTTTTTATGATCTTTGAACCATCACTTGTCAATCACATGCACCATAATTGCTAGGATTTAGCTCCTGATGATGGTTACCTCCGCTCTATCTTAGTTTCCCAGCAATCTTTCTGATTCTTTTCTTTCCTCATTTACAATATTGAGTGGGGACACAGAATCTTAAGACATTGCAAACTTAATGCTCACAGTTTCCCCCATGAGTATACAGTTGTCCTTCAAACTGTCCTAGATGGTTTTAAGGGTTACCACAGTTTGTCCCAAGTAGGAAGTTGCACTGCTCTCCCAGTCAGCTAAACAACTGTAGTTGACCTTTTAACTTCCCACAAAACACCTCAAAGCAGGCCTTACAATTACCAACAGCGTACTGAAGGTTTCAGGATAAGTAGGAACAAGAAACCTAACACAGGCACACACCCATGTACATCCATCAGGAAAACAACCTAAAGCTGCCCCATAAGCCTACATCAAATTAGAAGACACCTCCATCTTATATTGTAATGATTCCATCATACTACACCAGGAAAACACCAGACTTTGGAAACCTGCATAATTTGACTGTAGTCTCAGATAGGAAGAACAGTTACATGTTTGTTTCTTAAGCACAGTTTCAAGGCCTGCTCTGAAATTCTTGTTCTCTGGATCATATTTTTTCCAAGATGGTGACTCCCGTTGGACCCTTCCTTAAGAGACCTAGCCTTACCCCTGAGACTCAGGGACCAACTGGACCCCTTCTGACCACTGGCCATGATTAAGAAATAGATGCCATTAACCCTGTGACACACCCTCTATAGTGGTGCTGAAAAAGGCAGGCTATATCAGACACAGGTGAGACCCTCAGAATGACCACCCCCACTTGCCGAAGAGGCCTCAGCACTGCATAAACCACAAATACCTCACATCTGGCTCCACCCCTGCAAGTCATTGTGGGTCACTCACTGGGTCAGTCAGATCTAATCTAATGTACACCAGGATGAGCACTGTGATGGCAGCCAGAAGGAGGGTCACAACCTTGTGGAGACCTGTCTTATCTCAAGGCACGTGTTTCTAAACATAGTCTCACAACTTAGATGAGATGCAACTTGGATGGGACTTGCTCACTGCAGGAACCCTAACCTGTCTATGACTAGGCGGCTGCTCACATCCTTCTCCTCCCTAGGCTCCACCTGCTTCCCTCCTTTGCAGTGCTGCAACCAATAAGGGGAATCAGGTGAATGACCAGGGGCACTTGGAGTCTTGGGGAAGCAGGGTGGCCTGTCTGTCCTGAGGGATCCCAGAGCCCTGTGATCATGGGCACAGTACAATGTTGGGTTCTCCCTCCTTCAGGCAGAATACAGTTCTGTAATTGCTCATCCTTGGCTATGATGTCTGCTCACCCCTTTGCCTACCATACCTTTAGGGCCCACATCTGCTAAAAGCTGAAAGACAGAAATATGTGCATAAAACAGTACTGGATAACTGCAGGGAACTATTCCTCACAGAGCTCTTGTACATTTCATCAAAGGAAGATTCAGATCCACAGACAGGTGTATGGCACCTGGAATCTAGTTCCCAGAAAAGTGACTTCTTCAAAGGACAGAGACAGAGGGAGTATCAGAGTCCTTGTCCAACTTCCTTGATACACAAGAAGACCACTCCTCACACAGATTGGGATTCTGAGTATCCTCCAGCGGCTACAATTTTCCACTGTGAAGGGTCATCCCCATTCCATTATAGTTCATGAAGCCTGTGAGTCTGGTGCACCCACAGCACTGAGATCAGTGCTGACTGTAATGCCTCCCTAGGGACTCATGTACCTCCACAGGCCCATATAAAAGGGAAATTTGCACCCACCCCATAGAGTCAGAAACCACTGTATTCATACTCAGCATACAATGTGCATCACTGAGGGTACAGCAAATAATACCTTCCACAGCAACCAAGAAAAATCAGGGCCACCCACCTTGGATTGACTGTCCCCAACTCAGCAGGAAATGAAGAAAGAGGGTCCTAATCACAGGGGTCCTGAAATTATCCTTCTGTGCTGAATGAACTTCCTAACAAAAAAATAAGCCCCAAATTGGTAATTCATCTACAAACCAGTCTCCTCTAACTGCAGGAGAACATAGAGGGGGCACTGGACAACAGTGACATCATGGAACCAGTCCTGTCACAATGGTACACTCCATGGATACTAGGGCCTATGTCAGTCTCCTCAACCCACTCAATAAGCAAAAGCTCTGCCTCTCTGCTTCTGTCTCTCTGTAAATATGCCTTTCAAATAAATAAATACACCTTTAAAAAAGAAAAGATATGTTTGAAGAGTTAGATTTGTTTTCCCTGATTTGAATGTTATGCAATGTATGCATGTCTCAAAATAGCACATGGTATCCCATAAATAGAAATATAATTTTAGTTTTATTCATAAAAATTATACTTTTTATCACAGTTAAAATTTAAAAATATATAATTTTAAAAACTGGAAAATAACACCATATTAAGCACAACCAAATTCATAGAGAACACAACAGGATATAAATAAAATGTAAAACAGCTTACAATAGAAAAAATTAAAATTTGAAAAATAAGGACACATTATCAGAATTTAAATGTTATTTTTTCTCAAAAGATTTTAGGATCACAATAAGAATATTTGGAAAATATCAAATAAATTTAATGTATTAGCAAAAACCTCAGGAAGGAAGGTGAGCATGCAAAATTCAACGAAATTTGTTATAGGAACAAATTCAATGAAATAAAACTATTTACAAAAGCTATGGCCTGGGGAGGCAGTACAAGATGGCCCAACTCCTTGGGCCCCTGCACCCATGTGGGAGACCCAGGAGAAGTTCCTGGCTCCTGGCTTTGGATCAGCGCAGCTCCAGCCATTGCAGCCAATTGGGGAATGAACCAACGGATGGAAGACCTCTTTCTCGATCTTTCTTTCTCTGCCTTTCCTTCTCTCTTTGTGTAACTCTTTCAAATAAATAAATAAATCTTTTAAAAAAGCATTAAAATATAAAATACTTGGGAAAAATAACAAATGTTTTGTGATACCCCATATTATGAAAAACAAAATATTACTGGTTGTATGTAAAGAAGATTCAAGTGAAGTGGAAAGTTGGAATATGTGTATTGACTATAAAACTCAATGTTGGGGTGGTCATTGTCATGCAGTGGGTTAAGTTGCCATTTGGGGTGCTAATGTCCCATGTTAGACTACTTGGGATCAAATCCCACCTCCACATCTGATGTAGCTCTCTACTTATTTGTCTAGGGGGCAGAGATTATACACTGAAAGCTTGGGGTCCTGCCACTCATGTGGGAAAGCTAGATGAATTTGTGTGTGTGTATGTGTGTGTGTGTGTGTGTGTGTGTGTGCCTTTGTGAAAAATCACCTAATTGAAAAATGCACTTTAAAATGGAAAGGACATAAAATAGTCAAGCTTATTTTAAGAAAGATCAAATATTGTGATTTTCAACTACCTGATACCAAGAGTTAAAAAGGGGGTATGGCATTTTGGCATAGAGCATAAAGCTGCTGCCTGTGATGCTGACATCCCATAAAGGTGCTGGTTCATGTTCTGGCTGCTTCACTTCCATCCAGCTCACTGCTAATGCACTTAGGAAAGCAGTGGAATGTGACCCAAGTGCTTGGGCCTCCACATCCATATGGGAGACCCAGAAGAAGCTCCTGACCCCTGGCTTTAGCCTGGTTCAGCCCTGGCTGTTGCGGTTATTTGGGGAGTGAATCAGCATGTGGAAGATCTCATTCTCTCTCTCTCTCTCTTTCTCTGTGTGTGTGTGTGTGTGCCCTTCTCTCTCTGGAACTCTGCTTTTTCAAATATATAATTAAGAGTCAAGAAACAAACCTGAACATTTCAGTTGACGATATTCAACTAATGAACCTCATGTAATCAAAGGGTTAAAGGTTAGACTTTTCTATAAATGGTCTCTGTGGAATGAAATTTACCTTGATCCCTGCATGGAAACACACATATACACATTTAGAAAACTATAGACTTCCTGGCAAAAACAAACACAACAAAATTTCAAAAAACAAATTATAGAAGAAAACCATGCTGGCTATAATTGAACAGTATTTCTTAGATATCAAATAAGCACACACATCACAATGGAAAATTGTTCTAAAATAAACTTTTAATATTTAATTCCTCAAAAAAAAAAACACGACATTCTGTCATTTACTTAATAAAAATGTTCAGTGATTGATGGACCCCATAGAACCCCAGTCATCACATCAGATTATATTGACTAGTAATGGTGTCCATCCTAGCTTGTGTGGTTATATTTTGTGATGTCCATCAGTGACAAACTTGCCTAATGATGCATTTCCCAAAATGTAGTCTCATTGTGATATAATACATGAACATTTTATGGAAGCCATTTACTTGGGGAATAAATTCACCAAAATTTGAATTATGTATTTATATTCATTTGATTTGAAAGGCAGAGAGAGAGAGAGATACAGAAAGATACAAGGAGAAAAACAGAAGGGCCATCGCTGTGGTGTAGTAGGTAAAGCCACCACCTGCAGTGCTGGCATCACATACAGGCACTGGTTTGTGACCTGGCTGCTTCATTTCCAATCCAGCTCTCTGCTAAGGCCTGGGAAATCAGTGGAAGATAGTCCCAGTCCTTGGGCCCCTGCCCCCTATTGGGAGACCCAGAAGAATCTCCTGGCTCCTGGCTTCAGATCATCCCAGTTCTGGCCATTGAGACCATTTGGGGAGTGAACCAAAAGATGGAAGATTCTCTCTCTCTCTCTCTCTCTCTCTCTCTCTCTCTCTCTCTTTCTCTGCATCTCTGTAACTCTGCCTTCCAAATAAATAAAGAAATTTTGTGACCGTTCACACTAGCAAAAGTCTTCAAACTTGGAAAATGTTTTTATGGGGAGTAAGTTCCCTCCCTGATTGCTGTGTGGAACTCAAATTGTCACAGCTTCTGTGGATGTGGATATGAGGATGTTTAGCAAAGTGTATGTTCTTTTATGCTTTGATGCCATGATTCCACATACAGAAAATCTGCCCCATAATTATGTAAATTGACCAAAAAAAGGATGATTTCACTCTCTCTCCATCTCTCCTTCTGTGTCACACTATCCTTCAAGTAAATAAATAAACTAATAAAATTAAAAAAATAAAATGGAAAGGGAATGTAGCAAAATTGCACATCATGTGTTAATGTGAAATATATAAATTTATAAGAAATTAACAGTCACATGAAGAAGAGAATACATATATGGACAAAAACAGATAAAAGCATTATTTTTTTTCTATGTCAAAGTCCTATGGCTACTTTTTGTATGTCAAATTCCTAACGAACTTAATATCTTTTGCATTTCCAAAGATTTTAAATTAATTATGAGAGAGAGAGAGAATAAATATTCCATCTGCTATTCCACTTAAATGCTCACAACACTTGGGGTGAGATGGACCGAAGCCATGGTTCTAGAATTGAATTTAGTTTTCCCATGTGGGTGCAGGGACCGCATACCTGCTGCCTCCCAGGGTATGCATTGGTAGAAAGCAGAATTGGAAACAGAGCCTGGACTCAAGCCCAGATTCTATGATATGGGATGTGGTCAACCCAAGCAGTTGTGGGATGTAACATAGCGGCAGAAGTGACAGGGTTGGTGGCGGAATGTCAAATGTGGCAAAGGCAGGTGGTGGGGAAGGCTGTGACAGGATTTCAGATGCCAGCACAGACATCTTAAATGCCAAAGAGAGAGATTTGCACAGAATATAGCTAATTCAAACTCCACATACTGTATTCAGGGACGGTCCATGGTCTGGCCTTCTGGTTTGGTGTTGCTCTTACTGGCTCCATAATGATCATGTGGCTGTGCATGGCCATGACAAGTCCCAGCCACAATGCTACCAGATGCTGTGCCTGCTCCAGGCACCACAGTTTGCCAAGGCTAGGGGAATGCTTTCAGGAACATAACTGCCTTGTGAACTTGGTACTTCCTATACTATATGGACAGCTGTTGCTGCTCATGTTCTGGAGCTCACCACATATCATTGTCATATCTTATATAAGATATATAAGATCACATCAGGAAAGCCATCATTACCAACCCCCATGCTGCCCTCTGCAACCTGACCTTGATTTGACATCTGCTGTCCCAGGCCTTTTGGGCTTGACAACTGTACCTGGGTGGGGTGAGAGGAGAGGAATGGCTGCTAATGGGCCCAGCTGGCTGGAAACCCCATTTCAGCTACCAGGCCTTTATCACCACAGTTTGGCAAGATGCTTTTTAGTAAATTATTTATTTTTGGAAAGGAACCAGTGTCAGTTGACAGACCCTCTAAGAAATCCAGCCAGGTGGGCTCAGCCAGCAACCCCTTCTCCCCTCAGACTCAGAGGCTCAGTGGTGAGGGGTGGCCCTGATGAGTATTGAGGGAAGATTGAGGGCAAGCCTGGGGGACCCCTCTCAACCAGACATTCCCTCACATTTGAGTGTACAACCCACCCCATCTGTCTGACAGCCTCCATCCTCAGGCCCTGCTTTTGCTGCTTTGCTGTCTCTGAGTCCTGCAGATCCCTCTCTCACTCCACACCAAGAGCTGGAACAGGGGCCTGGAGGGAAGGACACTATGGGACACTTGGGGTAGACATAGAAGCATCAACATCTGTCATAGAAAGGCCTCATCCTCTTTTTTTTTCGCCATTTATGTATTTATTTGAAAGGCAGAGTTACATCAAGGCAGAGGCAGAGAGGTCTTCCATCCACTGGTTCACTCCTCAAAGGGCCTCAACCACTGGAGCTGGGCCAATCTGAAGCCAGGAGCCAGGATCTTCTTCCAGGCCTCCCACATGGGCACAGGGGCCCAAAGACTTGGGCCATCTTCCACTGCTTTTCCAGGCCATAGCAGAGAGCTGGATCGCAAGTGGAGCAGCATGGAATCCAACCTGTGCCCATATGGGATGCTGGCACTGCAGGTGGCATCTTCACCTGCTACACTGCAGCACCAGCCCCATCCCATCCACTTTACTCACAGCTAATGTTAGGCCCATGTTTCCCTCTGTACACATGGCTGCTACAGTCTCTACTGCCATGATGGCATTTTGTTCCCTACCATCCTTGGAAGAGACCAGGCAGAGACCCCATCCTCCAAGTCCAGGAAAAATAGATAAAATGAGGGGAGAACGGCAGAAAGCAGCTGTCCCTTTACACTACTTTGCTCTAGCAGCCATCTTAACAATCGCAAGTGCGGCGGACATCAAGCAGGAGAATGGGATTGAAAGCGCCTCAGAAGGGCAGGAGGCACACTGAGAAGCGGCGGAGGTGGGGGGTGCGGAGGTGGGGGGTGCGGCGGCGGGGCTCCCACACCCCCCAACGCGGGCTCCAGCCCCTTTCCCTCTGGAGCCAGGGGACGTTGCGCCCGCTGCCACCAAGGTGAGCAGAGAGGAAGGGGCAGTGGTGGCGGAAGCGACGTGGCGATGAGCATAGCGGTGCCCAATTAGGTACAACTCCACTTGGAACTTCTGGGCCAACACCAAGCCCCTGCCACTGTCTTCGCCACTGCTGCGGGCGCGGAGACCTCTCTCGCCTTCTCGCTAGACCATGTTCCCTACGTGTGTGAGGCGCTGCAGCAGGGGGCAACCTGGACCACCTGGCCAGGTTCCTGTGGCCACTGCCCCAGAGCGACCTGCTACATGGCAACGAGAGCCTGCTGAAGGGGCGGGTGCTCCTGGCCTTCCACTAGGGCATCTTCCCAGATGCCTGGATGAGAAACAGCATCCTGGAGAGCCACAGCTTCAAGTCAGCCAACCACCTGCTGCTGCAGCAGCTCTGGTACAAGGTACGCTACACCAGGAAGGTGCACCAAGAAGGCGGCCTAGGCCGAGGGACCCTGCGGCTGTGTGCCATAGACAACTACCAGCTGCACGGGACATTGCCCCTGCTCTGCACCATCTGGGACTGGGAGGAGATGGTGTATTGTTTCAAGGAAAAGTTGCACAACATGCTCAAGGAGCTCTACAAGCAGAATCGCTACCCCTCGCCCTCCAAGAAGCTGCACCTGGCCAAGATCACCATCCTCTCCCTCACCCAGGTCAGCAACTGATTGAAGAACCAACAGCACCATGCCTGGAACCCGTTGGAGAGCCAGTCTAAAAGTGAGTCAGATGGCAATTCCAGCAATGAAGGTGAGTCCAGCAAAGGACAGGAGGATCTGTCTCCTTACCCTCTCCAGAGTTCCTCTTATGGTGTCACCAACCTCAGCTTGTCCAGTCACATGGAGCCCACGGATTGGAAATAATGAGATACCCTTAAGTGGCTGGTGCTGTGGGCTCAGCAGATTAACGCCCTTGCCTGAAGTGCTGGTATCCCATATGGGCCCCAGTTCAAGACCTGGCTGCTCCACTTTGGATCCATCTCTCTGCTATGGCCTGGGAAAGGAGTAGAAGACAGCCCAAGTCCTTGGGCCCCTGCACCCACGTGGGAGACCCAGAAGAAGCTCCTGGCTTCGGATTGGTGCAGCTCCAGCTGTTTTGGCCAATTGGGGAGTGAACCAACCATTGGATAGAAGACCTCTCTCTCTCTGTGTCTCTGTCTCTATCTCTATTCCTGTCTCTATCTATCTCTCTGCCTCTCCTCTCTCTGTGTAACTCTGACTTGCAATAAAGAAATAAATCTTTTTAAAAAAAGATATCCTTAAGCTATTCTGGAGTTTTGTTGAATGGAAGCTTAGTACCTGCAATTACTTGCCTGTTTTCCTTAATGGTAACTATTTCATTCAGGGACCCAGTGGAGTCATCCTAAATGGATTAAATGTGAGAAATACACAGTGTCCTTAGCCCACCAAAAATGTCAACCAACATTGTGAACAATGGTATCTCCATGATGGACATCCTGGGGCCTACCTCCCGGGATGTGAAGGAATTCAATGTGCTGCAGTGTTCTGCAGCCAACTCGGCATCCACCACCTCCTACAGCCCCAGTGTCCAAGTGTCATTCGCAGGGCTGATCCCCAGTGCTGAGATGAAAAGAGAAGACATTCAAACAGTGGCTTCCCTGGAGGGAAGCTCTGTGGGGACTTTCACTACCCCAGTGCAAATCAACCAGTACGGCATTGTCCAGATCCCCAATTCCAGAGCCAAGAGCCAGTTTCTTAATTGGAGCATTGAATTCTCTCCACTTCAGATGCTGCCTGTCTCAGTGGCAGCTTCACCAAGTAACAGTTCCATAAATTCAAGCACTTCAGACTGGAGCACATTCACCAGCGAGTCCACCCCAGTGCAGCAAGTCAAGGTTTTCTTGAGCTGTCTCACTCCAAGTGCAGTGGTATACACTGTTGGCATTTCTGGGAAGACTTTGGGATCTGTGAAACAGGAAGGCTTGGAAAGGAGCCTGGTGTTTTCTCAGTTGATGGCCATCAATCAGAATGCTCAGGAAATACAAACCTGCCATCTGAAAATCCCTCAAGGAGTGGCCTTCACCCTCTGGCCTCTTTGTTGGTGAATGTGTCCCTAACTCAGTTTTTCCCTGACTCCACCTGCGCTGCTAACTTCCACTGAGCTCAACCCTGACATCACTGATAACCAGCCAATGCCTGCACCTGTGGCAGGCAAATCCGCAGGGGTGGCGGTCAGCAGTGCTAACTATGCAACTCTTCAGAACTGCTCACTCATTACTGGCCAGGACCTGTTGTCCATGCCTCTGACTCAGACTTTCCCCTGGGGTAAATTGTTCCTACCTCTGAAGACCAGGTGGGCCATGCCTCCATAGCAGTGCACCAGAATTTTGTCAGAGAACACCATTTGGTTCTGCAATCAGTAGCTAACCTAAAAGAGAACCTCTTATCAGATTCTGAGAACAAAGCAACAAGCAGCCTAATTGTGCTGGACACCAAATCTAAATATGTCCTAGATGGCATGATTGAGACTGTGTGCGAAGACCTGGAAACAGACAAAATAGAGCTTGCTATGCTCCAAACTGTCCAGCTGGATGAAGATATACAAGGCTTATAACCTTCGTGTGCCCCTCCTCTCCCTTTTTGGAATCAGAGGCAGATGTTGTCCTGAAGCCCTGAGAACACAAAGAATTTCCCCATTCAAAGGAAAACTCTGCTTTTACAAGCATATGCATTCAAGAGACTTTAGATCTGCACAAAGATCATAGTTAATTATATAGAGTAGAACTGCATTACTGCAGCCTTTTCGTTCACATACAATGATCTCTTTTAAATTGATAGAGACAAAAGAATCAGATGAAATGTCTCAAGGCAAAGTTTTACCCTTTATTGACAATATCATTCTAAAGTGAAAATGGAACTTAATAATTTTTTAAATTAAAAATGTTTACATGTAACACAGAAAACTAAATACAGCTGCAGACCATTAGAAACAATGCAATTATTTTTGTTTACCTTTATACCATGGCCATTGATAAAGTTAAGCATAAATTGTACTCCAAACTGTTCTAAGGGTGTCTTTTTAAAGTTCAGTGGCTTAATTATATATTTGTGTGTAGGTAGAGAGAGACACACTTCTCTTTTTCAGCATTTTTGGCTTAGGTCTCTGCACATTTGCAAATGTGATTGCTTATAGCTCAGTGTAGCTGAGCAAGTTGGAAACTCCAAGAAAAACTCTGAAAAAACTTCACTGTGAATGTAAATATATGAGTTCTACATGCAGGCTTTGAGTAATTGCAGTGAATTTTATTTATATTATATATTTTCCTCTTACACTTCAGGCACTATGAAATGAAAAGAGAAATGTTTTCTTACTGTTTATTTTTATTGTTTGAACAGGAAGTGAACATAGTTGCTTCCAACAAAGTTTTACTTTTTATAGGATTTTAAAAGCAATGACTTTTTTATCAGGAGTCTCTTTAGGTCAATATTAATAACATTGAAATCAGAAATCTAACACCTAATGTTGGAATTTTTGTAATTTTTTCAAATCTTTGTTCTTTAGTTAGCAACTCTGATTCATTTAAATATGTTTTCTATAGAATTCTGTGTTCCTTGTTACTTTGTGGCCTTTTAATTAGTAGTAACATATGGAACTGTCCATGGAAGCACTGATGGTTCTTTTCTACTGTCTAACAGGGTTAATTTCATCACAGAATTTTTCACTAAATTTTAAGTATAAAGTTTATAATGCAAATTGATGAACAGCTAATTATTGTTGCTACTTTCTGTTCCATTTAAAATAAGAACAGCATTATAGATACCACATAAAAGCAATTCTTCAGGCTATGAAAACACCATTATAGAGTTAAGAAAGAATTTGTAAATTCTCTTGAGCAAAATCCTGTTAAAACTTCATTCTAAATGTTTTTGAAACAGTTGTTAAGCAAGGATACATGACTCTTGTTTGCACTATATTATCATGTCTTCTTTAAAAGTAAATATTTTTTGTTTCTGTAAAAAATGAATAGAGGAAATCTGTGTTTCAAACAATAAATATGGTATATAAAATGTAAAATCATGTGACATTTAAACAGGTACAAAAGCACTTTATAGAATTATAATCTCTCTCTCTATATATATATATCAATTGGATACAGTAACAAAATGGAGACAAGTAACTATTATTCTGTTGTTGGTTCTGAAACAATGAAGTATAAACTCATTTATTTGATGTGTGGAATATCTCTGAAAGAGTGGAGATTGAAGTGTTATGCACTGCCTTTAAGGGTGAAGACATACATAATTGAACAGCAAGGAATACTGTTTTTCTTTTCTTTTCTTTTTTTTTGAGAGAGAGAGTGAGAGAGAGAGAGACAGAGAGAAAGGTCTTCCTTCTGTTGGTTCACCTCCCAAATGACCACTACAGCTGGCACTGCGCTGATCTGAAGCCAGGAACCAGGTGCTTCCTCCTGGTCTCCCTCATGGGTGCAGGGGCCCAAGCACTTGGGCCATCCTCCACTACCTTCCCTGGCCACAGCAGAGAACTGGACTGGAAAAGGAGCAGCTGGGACTAGAACTTGGTGCTCATATGGGATGCCTGTGCCACAGGTGGAGGATTAACCAAGTGAGCCACGGCACCAGCCCCAGGAATACTGTTTTTCATTATGTTGATATCTTACAAAATAAATAAAAATATTTAAATCATTAAAGTTAGAGCATCTTATCAACACCATCACACCACACTCCTTATCAATCTCCCAAATTCATCATCTGTATATAGGAAAATGATTTTTACCTAAAATCATGCACACTATAGGTAATCTTCTTTATTTTCAACATCTATTTTGATCTTCTGCTTTGTTTCATGTTGTCTGTTTTCAAATACACTTATTTTTCATTTAGAGTCATATTTTTGGCCCTATGCTTTAATATTAATTTTCCATGTTATACCTTAAATGTATTAATATTTATTATTTTCAATTCATTTTTGACTTTTTAATTTTATTTTTAAAAAGAGAACACAGTGAACTTTGAACATTTTGCTATATTTTTTCATGTGTATAACGTGACATGTAAGATCTGTTAGCATATCTTGCTTAATAACTGTGGGGAGCAATTCGGACTATACTGTTACTGGAATTAAGACTTATTCTATGCATCTGCTCTCCCACAATATGGCGCTGGGAGAGGAGTAATCAGCTTCTACCCAGCTGCCTCTCACCAACTTGACAAGCTGCAGGAGCTGCTCCTGATTGGAGGAGAGCGGCGTGCTCGGCGTGTGGGCAGCCGAGTTGGGATTGGTGGAGGAGGACTATATAGGAGGAGAGAGACGGCATGGTGGTGTGGGTTGGTTGGAGAGTGCGTTGGAGAGTTCGCGGGGAAGTTCGTTACTTCGTTCTTTCTCATTTCTCTCTACTCATTCTTGCTTTGGGAGTTTGCTGTTTACTTATTCTTACTTTACTATAGAAAGGACTTGTAAAAAAAGGTAACAACAAGCGCCCGGTCCGGTGCGGCTCCTCTGCGTGCGGAGGAGCGGCAAGTGGTGCCGTGACTCGGATAGGAAACTTAGGACGGATAGGAAACTTAGGAGGGAAGAAACGGGAAGAAATGGGAAAATAAAGGAGGAGAGAGACGGCATGCACCAGGAACATCTAAGGGGAACACTGAGGAACATCTGAGCAGCCCCCGAGAGAGCCGGCCGGCGGTGTGCTGCTCCCCTGCGGAAGTGGGGAAAGTGGCAGGGGGAACCGCCCTTCCACGGAGGTGGAAGGGACAGTAGCCAACCCGGGAAGAACCAGCAGCAAACCCGGGGAGGGCCGAGCAGACGAAAGAACAGCGCAGGGTCTTGTGTCGTTCCTCCACAAAGAGGGGGAGCGACAATAACTCTTACAATTCATATGCAAAAATAGCTATTGTGATGTATTCTCTTGAAAAATTAGATGAAATAATTGAGATAATTTTGTTGGAATGCTTATTATAAAGGAAAAACCTTTGGCTGCAAAATCATTTTCCTTATTCCTTCCTGAAACACAGTATGTTAGTCATACAGCAGCTATTATGTAGCCATGAGGTAAGATTATGGATAATATAAGCCACATTGTCAGGATCATGTCAATGTTACATTCTAAGACTACTATATTAGTCCCAAATCATATAATTTGGGGAGCTTGTTACACAGAAAAATAAAATGATTTAGATAAGCCTATGACTTCAATTATCTATTATGTTCAATCAAGTTTATTATTATTATTTTTTTTTGACAGGCAGAGTGGACAGTGAGAGAGAGAGACAGAGAGAAAGGTCTTCCTTTGCCGTTGGTTCACCCTCCAATGGCCACCACGGCTGGTGCGCTGCAGCCGGCACACCGCGCTGATCTGATGGCAGGAGCCAGGTGCTTCTCCTGGTCTCCCATAGGGTGCAGGGCCCAAGCACTTGGGCCATCCTCCACTGCACTCCCTGGCCACAGCAGAGAGCTGGCCTGGAAGAGGGGCAACCGGGACAGAATCCAGCACCCCAACCAGGACTAGAACCCGGTGTGCCGGCACTGCAAGGCGGAGGATTAGCCTAGTGAGCCGTGACCCCGGGCAAGTTTATTCTTAACTGAATGGAAACAGTATTATTTTATTTTATTTATTATTTAATTATAATTATTATAAATCATCCTCCTTATCTCTTACCCAGGTTGTCCTTTATGATACTTTAGTCTCCAACAAATGAAGCATTAAGTCCCTCTGGTATTGAGGAAAAGATTTCCCAGTGGCTGTCCCCTCTCAGTTTCAACATAATCCTAGCATTACTTCAGGAGTAAAACTTTGAGAAAGATCTACAGTCATATAGATATCTTGCAGATTATAATATCTTTTTAAAATCTAAAATGACACTGGTTCCTCTTATCTGTTCTATTAAAAGACACTATTGGTTATAATTAATCTAAACCAAAAACAGCAGTATTATTTTTACTTCAGTATCAGTTCACTTATGTGCTTTTTTCTTTTTCTACAATAAAGAAAAGTATAGAGAAAGCAATTTTCAAGACAGTTCTTACAATTTTCCCTTTAGATTAATAAACAGATGGCAGTGAGAGAGCAGGAGAAATTAAGAAAAGATATTATAATTTAAATAAGTATCTATGAAGGGGCATGCTAACACTTGCCTATTAGTTACACATGTTCAATTCCTGCTAGTAATGCCTAGCTCATTTTTATCACTTATTTATCCACAAAATAATTGTTATCTTAGGGTAACTGCTGTAGCACATCAGGTTAGGCTGACACTTAGAATGTACACGTCAATCCACCTTCCTGATATTTATTTGTGAGGAAGCAGATATTGGCTCAACTAGATGGGTTCCTGCCACAGATATAGGAAACCTGGGTGGAGTTTATGCCTCCTGGCTTTGACCTGGCCCAGCTGAAGCTACTGAGGGAATTTGGGGAGTAGAACTGAAAATAAGATTCATTCTCAATCTCATTCTCATTCTCATTCCCATTCATTTCTCTCTCTCTCTTTCTCTCTCCCCCCCATCTCTACCATTCTGCTCTTCCAAAAAATAAATGCATTTTTTAAAGATTTGTTTATTTTCTTTGAAAGGCAGAGTTACAGAGAGGCAGAGGCAGAGAGAGAAAAGTCTTCCATCTGCTGGTTCACTCTGCAAATGTCTGCAAGGGCTGGAGCTGGGCTGATCTAAAGCCAGTAGCAAGGAGCTCCTTCCAGGTCCCCTATGTGGCTGCAGAGGCCCATGGACTTGGATCATCTTCCACTCCTTTCCCAGGCCAGAGCAGAGAGCTGGGCTGTAAGTGGAGCATCCTGGACTCAAACTGGTGCCCATATGGAATGTGGGCACTGCAGGCCACAGCTTTATCCACTATGCCACAGAGCCAGCCCCAATGAATACATTTTTAAAAGGCAGCGGTGTGTGGTGGTAGTGGCAGCCAGCTGCCAGGGTCTCAGGAGCCTGGCCCTGCACATTGCTGCTGTGGGCTGGACCGACAGCCATGCCACAGGTCTTTTGGAACAAATCATGGGATGCAGCTTCATTCAGATGTGGTAGAATATGCCAAGGAAAAATTTGAGCGCTTGATAAAAATAGTGATAGCTTTGATAAATTTGAGTTCTGTGAACCTTCATTGGTGATTGGTAATTGCCTCCAGAGATCATCTGACAGACATCAGTATGATCAGATTTATTGTGATTCTAGAGTCCAGAAAAAACTACATGAACATTTTACTGAATGTGGGAGGCATACTAGTCATGCTTACAGAAAATCAGTTAACACAGATTATGCTAACTGGAGAAGCCACTTGGGAAAGTAAAAATAGCCTTGCTATTTCATTTGCTCCACTTGTGCACAAAAGTGAGAATGATTATGGCAAGCTTGCCATTGTTGGACTGCCTCCCTGACCTGTCAGAAAACTGCAGGACTTGTCCAGTATTTACATTTGCTGCAAACTTAGAACTTTCATAAATGATAAGATGCAGGCCAAAGGGATTTCCCAAAAGGAAAAGAAAGAGAGTGAAACAGAATTAATAGGCAAGTCATTGTAGGTAATAAGCTTATTCCTCAACCTCTAGACAGTGAGGAGGATGAGAAAATAGAAGATTAGATAAAAGAGAAAGACCACCGTGAAGCCATAAAGCCAGAAAAGCCTCCTCAGAATTCACTGAGACAGCAAACATGAAGCTGCCCCTCATTGAGTCTTTAAAAATTTACTTGACATATTTTAGAAATAAATTACAGATTGATAAGAAAGAATGACTCCTGATAATTCCTGTAGTCTCAAACCTGTAGCATTTGCTAGAAGTTAAGAAAATTATTTCTTTCATAAGAGTGAATTATAGTGGGGCAAAAAGTATAACCTGTTTCTCTCAGTAGCAAAAATGATGTATTCAGTCATTAAAAAGAATCTCTTTTATAAAATCTATTTTATTAATCTTGGAAAAATGCTATTTATCTCAGACTGATTTGAAAGTGGAATACAACCATAGTCAAGACCCTGTGACCTATAAATCCTTTTTCTGACTCCTTATGGATTCATAATAGTGAAGCTTAGATGTAATTTTATGTAAGGTTTAAATCATTGTTAAGCATATAGATCTGGTTTGAACAGTAGTTATTTTATTTCCTCTACAAAAACTTTCTTATAAGGAAAACAAATGCTTTATAGACCTATTTGCCTTACTTTGTTGCATCATTATTTCTGTGTTGCTGTAGATATATTCCAAGCAATATATGTGTGCACCAATAATGCAACATCACACTAGGACCACAAGGAGTCATAACTTTATGTAATTTTTAGAACTTTCACATGAGTAACATACCTGTATAGACACAATTAAAATTAGGCAACCTGTGCAAACCCAGCAATGCATTCTACACAATCCAAACAACCTAAATAACTATTGCATCTCCAAGATGAGGCTTATGTCCTTTGACAGCTCCAGGAATCCAACTGGAAACATCAAAGTCAAAAGAATTAATTTACAACTCTGAATCTAAAAACAAGTCTATCAAAGATGTCAGAGGTTTAAAACATTTGGTCAAAATAGGAACTCAGACCATTCTGAAAAATAACAATCATCTATCCAGACAAGGTGTTTCAGCCAGAGCTATATATAAACTAGATTTAATCAGTCACAAAGTGATCAATCAAATATTTCAGAATAAGACTCAGGTATTTTAATTTTAGATTATTTGTTTTTATTGTCACACAATAGTTGTACATTTTATAGGGTACAATGTAACATTTTGATATATGCAAACATTGTATTGATCAAATTAGAATAATTAGCATCTATTGCTTCATATATTCAAGATTTCTTTGAAGTAACAATATTCAAATGTCTTTCTTCTAGCTATTTAGAAATATACAATATGTTATTGTTAACTATTTTTACCCTACTCTGTGCAAGAGAACACCAAGATTTTTTTTACAATAAGAAAAAATAACTTTAATTCAATAAATTACATCTGAGGTGTTTTTTTTTTTACTTTTTTTGAGAAACTTAACTTACTTTAAAGGAGAACCCAAGAATAATACATCTGTTGCGAGTACTTAGATATAACTATAGTTTATGAGACATAAGAATAAATTCCACTTAATACACTTAAAAAAAGTAAATCTTTGAGAACAAGTTTTACTACTAACTCTCATAATACAACTCTCGGAGGACAGAAGTCCTCCATGGGAAGTTAGTGCACAGTGACACTTGTTAATTTAACTATTAACACTCTTATATATGATGTCAGTGATAACATGAGGCCCTTGACATGGTCTGCCTAGGCTATGGGAGCCCTTCAAATCCACAAACTACTGCAGTATTAGACAAGGCTATAAGCAAAGTGGAAGTTCTCTCCTTCCATCAGAGAAAAGCACATCCTTCTTTGGCGGCCATGTTTTTCCATTGGGATCTCACCCACAGAAGTCCTTCATGTAGGACAGTTTTTGCCAAAGTATCTTGGCTTTCCATGACTAAAATGCTCTCATGGGCTTTTCAGCCACACCAGAAAGCCATAAGGGCTTATTCTGAGAACAGAGTGCTACTTCAAGCAATTGTCATTCTATTAGTAAGACTTAGGTATTTTCAAGCAATGAGAGCTTAACAACAATAGCAGAAAATCCAAGACTCAATACACATGAAATCCTCATTTCCTAGCTCAGTTACTAAAACAGCAAAGAAGAAAACCCTTGAATAGGAGAATTAGCACACATAATCACCCTACTACTTGAAGCAGTTTAAATGTATCGAGAAAAGTAAAGGTCAAGAATCAAATCTCTAAACTTTTTGGGGGGGGTTTTTTTTTCATTTTTTTTAAACTTTGATTTAGTAAATATAAATTTTCAAAGTACAGTTTATAGATTACAATGGCTTCCCCCCCCATAACTTCCCTGCCATCCACAACCCTCCTATCTCCTGCTCCCTCTCCCATTCCATTCACATCAAGATTCATTTTCAATTATCTTTATATGCGGAAGATTGATTTAGTATATATTAAGTAAAGATTTCATCAGTTTGCATCCACACAGAACATAAAGTGTAAAATACTGTTTGAGTACTAGTTATAGCATTAATTCACATTGGACAACACATTAAGGACAGAGATCCCACATGAGGAGTAAGTACACAGTGACTCCTGTTGTTGACTTAACAATTTGACACTCTTGTTTGTGGTGTCAGTAATCTCCCTAGGCTCTAGTCACGAGTTTCCAAGGCTATGGAAGCCTTGTGAGTTCACTGACTTCAATCTTATTTAGACAAGGTCATAGTCAAAGTGGAAGTTCTCTCCTCCCTTCAGAGAAAGGTACCTCCTTCATTGAAAAACTGAGGAAATCTCCAACTAAATGCAAACTGTAAAAATAGAAAAGTTGAAACAAGGAAAATTACAATCAAAGATGGGTTAAGAATGTCAAAGATCAGATTTCAAAATTCAAAGATAAAAATTTCTTGTGAGTATTTTCCTATCAGAAAACCTGGTTGTTTTGATATTAACATTTAACATTAACAAATTCTAACTTCATAACAATATGCCTTTGACATTAATACTTAATTTATAGAAACTCATATGGCCAATTCCATGGTAACATCAGCCAATGTTATTTCACACAGGATCCATCTTTCACAAAACTAGAACATTTTATATTTCTCTCAGCTCATTGTCCTGTTCTGTTACTTTTTCCTTGCCAACACCATTTTACTTTAGGACAAATATTACTCACTTTTCCCCTTAATCAAAACACATCATTTATATTCCATAACTTCATGCATGTCTGTCTTTGACAAAGAGATTTTTAAACTTTTCTCTTAATATTGAGTTTCATATATTTGTTAGAATTATTCCTTAATCTTAGTTACTCAATATCTAGTGAAAGATTAGTAAACAATGTTAAATTGACGTATTTTAATAATTTATGATAGCAGCTACTTATCAGCCCAGTGCTTTTTATAGAATTTAAGATGTCAACTTTACATTTAGAAATATTTTCCTTCTTCATATTTACCTAAGTTTTAACAATTATACTTAGATTTAAGAAACCAAACTATTAGACAAGCATGGTTGGGCCATTTTCTTGACAAAAAAAAAACTCTAAAAACTGAATTTTACTTCATATATATGAAGCAGTGCACACTGTTTGGTTTTAGGTCAAAATTATACCTTTATTATTTTAAATGTCTACCAAAAATAAGTAACATTTGCTTGACTAGCATACCTAGGCACAGACATATGTTAATAACTCTGAAAACATTTTTATTTTGTTTTTACAAAAAATTTATTTGAAAGGCAGAGTTATGGGGTGGTGTGAAAGAAAAGAGTACAAGGATGGGCCAGGGCTGGGCCACACAAAAGCTAGTAGCCGGAAAATCTTGGTCTCCCACTTGGTTGGCACCCAACTAGTTGGGACATACCCATTGCCTTCTCAGGCCCATTAGCAAGAACCCAGATCAGTAGTACATAGTTGCTGGGAATTCATCTGGCACTCAAATATGGCTGCAGACATTGCAAGTGATGGCTTTATCCATCACACTATGCCTACTCCTTTACCAACAAATTTCAGACAACCTAGTGTACCACAGATTTATTTAAGGCATGGGCCCCAAGAGTACTTAGATTAGTTTCTTTATGTGAGTACACATTTGTCCATGTGCCAAATGATCAGAAATAGTAAGGGGATTTTACATTACAGACACAACTAGTACCATGTACAAAGTGTAACACACATCACAGTTCTCACCCTACAAAATCACATACACAACATGGACAATCACTTACAATGAATCAATTGATGTGGCCCATGGGACACACATTCCCCTCCTCTGCTGTAGATGGGTTCCTCTAGGTGCTGGTGCAGCTTCTCAATTTCACCAAGATGCTCTTCCCACAGGTCAGCCCCTGCAACCATCCCACCAGGACAGAGAAGTGGGAGAGAGAAAATGCTGGTTACTACTTTGCCAGAAGAATGGACTTTGCCAGCAGCCCCTCAGCAAGATCACCATCCTTCTGCCAATCCCTTTGTCTCCTCATACAGGCACCCAGAGGACACTGGTTAACTTTGGCCCAAGAGTAAATGAGCTTTCAAAACCAGAGAGCCTCCTACTAAGAAAATCCTATGGACCTCCTCTCACACAGTTGTCTGCTATGTGAGAGTTTCATGTTTTAGAAAAATAACAGGATTCAAGATAGGACCTACCTAGCATCTGGAAAGCTATGGCCACCTCCTGTATGTGACTTTAAGGATAACAGAGACAGCCTCACTTGACCTGTCTTCTAATATTACCTTTCATTTTACTGATACACAACTGAACATATTTAGAAAGGACAAATCCTTTTGTACAACCCTTAGAGAGAAGGCTTAATGTAAAAGCACATTATCTTCAACACATCCTACATGGTTAGTTGCTGATAATGGATGCATCAGACAGCCAGCATTAGTCCATGGGTCTGCAGGTGGGTTACAGGAGGAAGGAGAACCTCCAAGGAAAGAAAAGGATTCAGAAAAACAGGAGGAAGGCTAATGAAAGGTTACATTACCTGCACATTTCTTTTCTGAAAACTACAATTCTCTTTCTTTTGGAACTGAGCTGCATCACAGTATTTGCCTGCCTAGAGATACCTGCCCACTTGGTATGACTGCCTTTCATGCATTAGGTATATGTGCAGGATGGGGAACTGCTTGCCTCTCTATAACAACATCTTGCAGCTAGAAGCCAGTACTTGTTAGTGCTTGTGCCTAGAAAACTGTAAGAGTGGCCATGGGGACAAGAGATCCTTAATTTTCCCCTTCCCTTGCAGAGCACTGAGGCCTCAGGCATGGAGAATTAAAGGATGTACTTAGAAAGTACCAAGTGTGTGTGCAGCCCTTTCACTTCATACCCACTCTGTGAGAAGGCACCAGAAAGGGAATGGAAAACAAAGCCTGCCCAGAAAGGAAAATAAGTCAAGTCTTTGGTATTCTTCAATTTCTCTTCTTACTTTCACTTAGTTTAGAGATTCTCCCCCTTTAGTTATGTATATATTTTATCCACTACTTCATTTTTAAAAGAGGTTAGAAGGTATTTGTATAGTTCAAAGATGCATTTGGCAGCAAGTAGTAGAAAATGCTATTATGGCAGCTTGAAATGAGGGACATTTTTCTTTCTGACTTCATAAGGAGTCCACAACTGGGTGGCTGCTGGCTTTGGTTCAGTCTCAGACAATTATTGCCAATTTTTCTATGCTTCTATTAGATTTTTATGACACAAGTCTCATGTTAATGTGATATTAATACAAAAATGAAGACGTATTCCATGTAGTTCATAGATACAATTTGGATGTAGCTTTTATTGAAAATACTTCTAATGTGGTTGGCCACAACTGACAAAATAAAATTATACTTCTATTATTAGCCTTGTGTAAGATTTATATATTCTGTGTAGTTTGGAGTTTGGGAGTCACAACTAAAGAAAGACTTTCTACAGTAATATTTTATGGCTTTTACTCTTTTTAGCCCTCCTAATGATCTTGGAACCATCTTGGAAATAGTACAAAGAAGACAAAACTGAAGCTACACCAAAGTCAAATTTAAGGTGGCTTTAAACCTCACTAAAAAGAAGAGAATGTGTTGTGTCATAATTTTGCTCAAATAAATGGATAGACATAATGGATTTCTCCTATTATTTTTTCACACTTGATGTTATAGTTAGTTCTAAGTCCATTTCTAAGTAATTTAGCCTTTATTTGTTAAGTATAAGTTAACTATTCAGTTGAGATGATAAAGCAGATTTTGTGGAATATAGTATTACATGACAGAAACTTATATCTAAAATGACTATTATAGGCTATTTCTGAAGGAAAGTCAAATTTACACCTTGTGGTGCAATCCCCCTAGAAAAGTAATATACATAGGAGAGCTCATATCAAGCTATTACTTTAGCCCTGATAGTATAAACCCATATTATCACTCATGAAACTTGTGACCATTTTGTTTCAATGATAGCAAAATCACACCAAATAAAAAAGCATTATTTTTTTGAAATTTTATAGAAGTTACACAAATTTCATGCATTTCATATGTACAGATTTAGGAACATAGTGATAACGTCCCATGCAAACCTCCTAATACCCAAGACCAACCCTTCTTCTTCCTCCCTCTTCCATCCCCATTCTTAATTTTTACAAACATCTACTTTCAGTTTACTTAGTTATCATAAGTTGTAGCCTTCATTAAGTAGAAATTAATGATAATCAGTTTAATTTCTAATAAGTTTGTATCTTTTAACTGCACAGTTGAGGTCATTTACATTCAAGGTGAGTGATGATAAATAATGACTTGCCCTTCCATTTTTTGATAAATATTCCTATTGTTAAATTTGGATTTCTTTTGTACTTCTACTAGGGGATTTTCTGCCATCTCATTCTTTCACAATTATGGATATCATTCTGTGTTTCTGTGTGTAGCATATCCTGAAGCATCTTTTGAAAGGCTAGATGAGTGGCAACAACGTCTTTCAATTTCTGTTTGTTGTAGAAAGTCTTTATTTCACCTTCATTCATAAGTGAGAGTTTTGCAAGGATACAGTATTCAGAATTGAAATCTTTTTTTTCTTTAAAGACTTGGACTATATCTCTCCCTTCCCTCCTAGCCTGTAGGGTTTCTGATGAGAAGTCAGCTGTGAGTCCAATTGGAGATCCTCTAAAAGTAATCTGGCATTTCTTTCTTGAATATTTGAGTATCTTTCCTTTATGTTTTATTGTGAAAAGTTAGACTACAATGTGTCATAGTGAAATTTTTTCTGGTCATGTTGTTAGGGGCTCAGTGTGCTTCCTGTACTTGGACATCCCTCTCTTTCCCCAAATTGGTGAAGGTTTTTGTAAACATTTTACTAAATAAGCCATCTAGTCCATTCTCTCTTTACACACCTTCAGGAAATCCTAAGACCTGGATGTTGGGTCCTTTGATAATATCCCATAGGTCTCCAAAGCTATTTTTACATTTTCTATTTTTATCTTGTTTTGCTTTTATTTTTGTTTTTTGGTCTAACTGTAATATTTCCAAATATTTCTCTTCTAGTTTGGAAATTCTTTCTTCTTCCTCACCATGTCTGCTGTTATGGCTGTCCATTACATTTTTATTTGATCTGTTGAATTCTTCATTCCTAATATTTCATTGCAATTTCTCTTCTTCCTCCTCCCTCCCCCATTCCCATTCTTACTTTTACAAAGATCTATTTTCAGTTAATTTTATACTAATGGGTTTAACCCTACACTAAGTAGAGAGTCCACTGACTAGCATGAGAAAAAAAGAACATAAACAAATAAACAAAAACATTGTTCTTCAGCAGTCAAGACAAGGGCTGTTCAAAATCTCAGCATATCAAGAAGTGTTCCACTCCTATAGATTAACTTTTAGGTATCCCTTTAGTAACCACAGATCAGAGAGACTATATAGTATTTGTCATTTTGTGACTGGCTTATTTCAGTAAGTATAATGGTTTCAAGTTGCATCAATTTTGTTGCAAATGACAGGATATCATTTTATCACTGTGTACTATTCCATAGTGTATATATACCATAGTTTCACATCCAATCTTCTGTTAATGGATGTCTAGGTTGATTAAATATCTTTATTTTTTTTCAAGTTTGGTATTAACTTTATTCTATTTTCTGTATAACTTTAAGTACATAAAGGTTTATTTCCACAGGCCTCAGGAAATGGGTAGAAGTCACAGGACAATCTCTCTTCCCACCAAAAAAAGTTGCATATTTTGGTAAGTGTTTGTTCTAGAGGAAAAAACTGAAATTTACATTAGCATTGCTGTGGGAGATCCTTACATCCATCAAGACCCAAAACCAGCCTGCAGGGGAGGTTTTAGTCCTCTGCAGTGCCTGGACGGGAGCCAAGTGCCACTGATGGTGGGCAAAGGAGGCAATGAAGACGACAGGCATCTAGCAGGGAGGAAGAATGCCAGATTCCTTGGGATGGTGTGAGGATATTTTTTTAAAAAGTAATTTCTGTAGGAAGGTTCTGGGCAGGGATCCCTAAGAAAGGGCCCACTGCCCTCAGTGATGGGCACTGCTACAGCAGCTGATCCCAGAGAACCTGCTGTCCCAAGGCTGAGGCAGACTTACAATGGAATGCAGAAGGAAAGGAATGCTTATGGGGAAACTGTTTTGCTTGGAATGCTAGATGGCTAAGTCTCAGCCTTTGAACCAGTGCAACCCTTGCCTCACTTGTCAACAGTGAAAGATCATTTGGTTAGAACAACCACCTGGAATCACACAGCTTCTGCTACCTATCTGCTCACTGTTAGGAAAAGATCGCCTAGTGTGAACGTTCTGATCCGTTCATCCTGGGACTGTTTTATTATTCTCAAAGGACTGTAATTGGTCAAGTAACCCCAAAGCTGAGAGCTAAAATGCACCAGTCCTGGCCTGCCGTTCCTGAAGAATGCATTGGCGGTGTGGCTGCACTGATATAAGGAAGCTGCACCTTCCTGCAGAAGATCAACTGACCTGCTACCCCGCCCCAAATCTCAGCCTGAGGTATATTTCAGTGAAGGCAGGTAGCTGTGCTTCTCAGAGCAGAGAAGCCATTAAGAGCAGAAAGGTAGAGGAAACCTAGAAAAGAACCGTCTTGATAACAGAGTCATCCCGTGTGTGGAGGGAGAGGGCACAGAACCCAGTGGCACTTCACTTAACTGGTGATTTCTGTCACTGTGGTGACCAACTTATGCCCGTTTCATACAGTCTTGAACTGTTCTGGGACTGGGAACTTGTTGAAGTCCCCGCCTTCTGTGGGAATGAGGATGTTCGTCTCAGACGACTTGGCACTATCTCACAGTGCAGGGAATTCTTGCTCAAGTAAGTGTAGCAGCCATCTGTTTTGTTAATGGAAATGGTTGCACTTTACCCATTACCTGAACTTTGACATCCCTATTATTAATTATCTCCACAATGCCCACCACGTCATCGAATACCAGCCTGAGTTTCTTACAGTTATCTACTGTGATGGAGTTAATCTAGCCCTTGATTTGCAATGTCGTGTTGACACACTTGTATAGGTAAGCCACCTGCTTCAGCTCTGTATCCTCAGTTACCAGGTTGGAAGCATTCTCTTGATTTTCCACTCTCCATTTCTTGCCCTCCAGTTCAAGTACAGCTGGCTCCTTCTTTGTGGCTGGTTTGGGGGATGGGCTGGTTTGGGGTTTAGGAGCAGAGAATGGTTTGGGGCCACTGCGTACTCTGAGCCTTCAGGGCAGGGTTCTTGTGAGTCTTCATATCATCAGACACGTGTTTCAGGGCATGTGTGATGCTCTCTCCCTGATTAATCTGCACAAACAGTGCTGAGCGGGAGGCAGAGTCATCGGAGACTGAACTGGTAGGGACTGGCGGGGGAGGAGGGCCAGGTGGCGGGGGAGGAGGACCTGATCCAGCCAAGGGTCCAGACGGCAATCCACTCAGTTCTTTTGCCACAGGCCCCGTTTTGCTCCAGCCAGTCCGGTGGTATGGAACTCCTTAATGTAAGCCTGCAGCTCTGTCCATATACTCAAGTAAGCTTTCACCCAGTCCACATGCTTCTTACCCACATCTTTATATTCCTTGAGGACTTGGTTTGTGTAAAACATGGCAGCATCATTCATTTCTTTCACATAGGGGCCGGGCTTGGGAGCCACAGCCACCCAGCCCAGGGTCTGGATGCTTTCACTGACAGCTGACAGGTGATTGAACAACTTGCTGCCTCGGTTTTTCTCCCGAAATGTTATCACTTCTTGGATCTGCTCGGAGATGGGTACCAGCAAATCAGAGAGCTTATTACCTGCTGGCTGCTGGCACTGAGAGGCTGTAACCAAGAGCGCTCGCTCCAGCTTCAGGCCTGTATGCAACATCTCTGCGTGTTTCTGCACATCTCCCCCAATCTCTTTACTGTTCTTCAAGTACTCTGCCACAGGACCGGCAAGCAGTGAGTCAAATGCCTGCACATAGAGAGCTGCCCCTGCTTTTGAAGGGCTGTCTCCATATCCTCGGTGCATGTCAGAGGTATGGGATACCGCCTCCAGATGGCCCACTGCTCTCTCCAAACTTTCTACCAGATTTTGCATGTCAGCCATAATGGACCACCTCGGTACTGCGATCAGCCGGTCTCCTAAATATCTTTATTTTTAAAGATTTTTTTTATTTATTTGAGAGGTAGAGTTACAGACAGAGAGAGACAGAGACAGAGACAAAGGTCTTCCATCCACTGACTCACTCCCCACAATGGCTGGAACAGAGCCAATCTGAAGCCAGGAGCCAAGAGTTTCTTCCAGGTCTCTCACACAGGTGCAGGGGCCCAAATACCTGGGCAATCTCCTGCTTCTTTCCCAGAACATAAGCAGAGAGCTGAATTGGAAGAGGAACAGTTAGGACATGAACTGGCACCCATACAGAATGTGGGCATCACAGGCAAAGGCTTATCCCACTATAGCACAATGCTGGCACCCCCATATCTTAGCTATTGTAAATTGAGCTGAAATGAACATGGGGGTACATATTACTCTTTCATATGCAAATTTCATTTCCTTTGGAAAAATTCCAAAGTGGGATGTCTAGATCATATGGCAGATCTATATTCAGATTTCTGAAGTATCTCCACACTGTCTCCCACAGTTGCTGTATCAGTTAACCTTCTCACTAAGAGTGCAAGAGGGTTCACTTTTCCCCACACCCTTACCAGCATTACTTGTTTGTTGATTTCTATGGCAAAGACATTCAAAAAGGTGTAAGGTAAAACTTCATTGTGGTTTTGATTTGCACTTCCCTGATGGCTATACATTCTGAGCATTTTTTCATGTAGTCTGTTGGTCATTCGAATTTCTGCTCATCAAAAATATCTGTTCCTTTGCCCAATTTTTAACTGGGTTTTGTGTTTTGTAATTGTTGAGTTTCTAGAACTCTTTATACATTCTGTAAATTAACCCTTTATCAGTTGTATAGTTTGCAACTACTTGTATGTGCATACAAAGCTAATTGATTTTTTTTGTGCTGATGTTATATCCTGATACTTTACAAAACTCTTATGAGTTCCAATATTCTCTTTGTGGAATAGTTTGGGTCCCTTATGTATAGAATCATACCACCTGAAAATAGGAATAATTTAGTTACCTCCTTCTCAGTTTATATCCCTTTAATTTCTTTTCCTTCCTAATGGCTCTTTCTAAATCTTCCAGGACTATATGAAGCAGCAAGGGTGAGAGTGGGCATCCTTGTTTGGTTCTTCATCTGAATGGGAATACCTCCGATATTTTCCTATTTAGTAGGATGCTGGTTGTGTGTTTGTGTGTTTGTCATAAATTGCCTTGATAATGTTGAGAAATGTTCCTTATATACCCAATTTGCTTAATATTTTCAACATAAAAAGGTATTGAATTTAATCAAATGCTTTTTCTGCATCTATTGAGACAATCATATGATTTAGTTCTTCAGTTAATGTGATGTATCACATTTATTGATTTTGGGGTGTTGAAAAATCACTGCATACAAATAGATTGCATACAAATCCCACCTGGTTCAGGTGAATGATATTTCTGATGTACTGTTGGATTAGAATGGCTAGTATTTTGTTGATGATTTCTGCATCTATGTTCATCTGGGAAATTTGTCTCCAATTCTCTTTTTCTGCTGTTTCTTTTCTGATTTAGGAATTAAGGTAATGCTGGTCCCATGGAAGGAGTTTTGGAGGATACTCTACCTTTCAGTTGTTTTGAAAAGCTTTATAAGAATTGGAACTATTTCTTCTTTAAGTGTCTGCTAGAATTCAGCAGTGAAACCACCTGGACATGGGATTTTCTTTGTTGGGAGGGTCTTTATTACTGATTCAAATTCCATCTTGGTTATTGGTCTGTTTAGATGTTTAATGTCTTCATGACTCAATTTTGGTAGATTGTCTGAGTCCAGGAATCTATCCATTTCTTCTGGGATTCCCAATTTGTTGGCATACAGATCTTTGTAGTAATTCCTGATGATTATTTTTATTTCTGTGGTATCTTTTGTTACGTTTCTTTTTTATCTCTGATTTTATTGATTTGGGTCTTCACTCTCTTTTTTGGTTAGTTGGGCAAATGCTGTATCAATTTTGTTTATTTGTTCAAAAAATCAGCTCTTTCATTTCACTGAATATTTTTTATTTTTTCTTGGTTTCTATTTTGTTTACTTCGCTAGTATTTCCTCTACTAATTTGAGGCTTGGTTTTCTGTAGTTTTTCTAGTTCCTTGAGATGCATTCAAATCTCACTTATTTTGGCCTTTCCAATATCTTTATGCAGGCACCAATTGTTATAAACTCCCCTCTTAATATTGATTTTGCTGTATCCCATTAAACTTATATGTTGTAATTTATTCTTAATTTAATTCTAGAGTTTTTACTTCTCTTTTGAATTCTTCTGAGATCCACTGTTCATTTACAAGCATGTTGTACTGTCTCAATGTGTTTGCATATGTTCTAGAGATTCCTTAGCTGTTAATTTTTATGTTAAGGTCTATTTTGTCTGATATTAGGATGGTTACACTTACTTTTTTGCCTTCAGTTAGCATGGAATATCTATTTCCATTCTTTCATTTTCAAACTATGTGTATATTTGTTGGTGAAGTGTTTCTTGGAGACAGCAAATAGGCAGATCTTATTTTTTAATTCCTTCAGCCAATCTATATCTTTGAATTGGAGATGATTTTAGGCCATTTAAATTAAGGTTACTATTAATAAGTGACAATGTGGCCCTGCAATTATTTTCATAAATATTCCTATTGTTTACTTTCTATATTTTGACCTTTTACTAGCAGAATTTTTGCCTTCACATTGCATCATAATGATGCATATCATGTTGTGTTTCTGTGTGTAGCACATCCTTAATCATGTTTTGTAAGGTTGGATGAGTGTTAACAAATTTCTTCAAGTTCTATTTGTTATGGAAGGTTGTCATTTCACCTTCAATCATACATGAGAGCTTTGCAATGTACAGCTTTCTGGGTTGACAGTTTATCTTAAGACTTGTACTATGTCTCTCTAATCTCTTATATCCTATAGAATCTGATGAGAATTCATCTGTGTGTCTAATTAGAGATCCTCTAAAACTAATCCGTTTTTCTCTCATTCACATTTTTTGTATCTCTCCTTATGTTTTACTGTGGAAATTTTGACTACAATGTGTTCTGGTGAAGATTTTTCCTAGCCATGTGTATTAAGAGTTCTATGTTATTTCTGAACTTGGGCATGTATTTCTTTCTCCAAATTATGAAATTTTCTTTAGTTATTTCAGTAAAAAGGCCTTATAATCTGTTCTCTCTTTCTACAGACTCAGGAAATACTAAGACCTGTGTATTGGGTCATTTAATAGTAATCCATAAATCTCTAACACTGCTTATAATTTTTCTAATTTCCTCTTTCACTTGTGTGTGTGTGTGTGTGACTGAAACATTTCCAAAGTTTTGTCTTTTAGATAATATTTTTCTACCTCACAAAGTCTGTTCTTAAGGCTTTCCACTGTATTTTTTAATTGACATATTGAATTCTTCATTTGTTGTATTTCATTTGAATTCTAAATCTGAATTTCATGGGCAAATTTTTCATTCATGTCATTTACAGATTTCTTTAATTTGTGAATTTGCTTCTCATTGCTTCTGAGTAATCCTATGATTGTATTCTGTTTCAGGCATTTCATCAATCTCTTCACCTTCACATTCTAATATTGAAGTTCCATGTTTCTTTTAGGGAAGTCATTTTGTCTTCCTTATTTTTTTTAAAGATTTTTATTTATTTGAGATATACAGCTACAAATATAGAGGGAAAAGACATATTGAAAGGTTTTTGCCGGTGCCGCGGCTCACTAGGCTAATCCTCCTCCTTGCGGCGCCAGCACACCGGGTTCTATTCCCGGTCGGGGCACCAGATTCTGTCCCAGTTGCCCCTCTTCCAGGCCAGCTCTCTGCTGTGGCAGGGGAGTGCAGTGGAGGATGGCCCAAGTGCTTGGGCCCTGCACCCCATGGGAGACCAGGATAAGTACCTGGCTCCTGCCATCTGATCAGCACGGTGCGCTGGCCATGGTGTGCTGGCTGCAGCTCGCCGGCTGCGGCGGCCATTGGAGGGTGAACCAACGGCAAAGGAAGACCTTTCTCTCTGTCTCTCTCTGTCCACTCTGCCTGTCAAAAAAAAAAAAGAAAGAAAAAAAAGAAAGGTTTTCATCGATTGGTTCACTACCCAAATGGAAATGTCGGCCAGTACTGAGCTGATTCAAAGCCAGGAGCCAGGTTCCTTGTCCAGGCTTCCCATGCAGGTACAGGGGTCCTAGCTATTGGGCCATCTTACATTGGTTTTCCAGGCCACAAGCAGAGAGTTGAATCAGAAGAGGAACAACTGGGAAACAAACTGGTGCCCATATGGGATGCCAGGTCACTGGCAGAGCATTAGTCTACTATGCCAAAACACTGCCTCCAACTTCCTTATTCTTGGTTCTTGAATTTCTGTACTTATTTTTATGCATTTGTGGAGATACTTGTTGATTTTTTTCCCCTCTTACTGTTCTTACCTTTGAACTAGGCCTCTGTGGTTTAATAGGGTGTCTGCTGTTTCAATGAATACCTAGAGGTGTGTTCTGGGTGTTTCCAGGGAGCTCTGATCAGTGCTAAAGGGTAGGCCAAGTATCCAGGTGACTACCAATTTGGGCATGGTAGATCTCTTGTTAACAGAAAGGGAGGTATTGTCATCTCTCTAACCACACCCTCACTTCCTCTCTAAAAATGTGATCAATGCTTAGGTATTAGCCATCAGTGAATGTGATACTCATCTGAGATTCCACATGAACAAGGAATCTGTGCAGTTCTGAATGTGAGCATGGTTCCCACTCCAGTGACCCACCACAGGTAATCAGGGAGCTCTGAGGGTGTGAAGCTGCACACAGTGATTTCCTTAAGATCCAGCTACACTTCACACCCTCTTATGCAGTCACAAAGTTCCTTCTGTCTCAGCACACAAGGCTCCAACATTCATGAGAGGTGCACAAAAGAGCTATGACAGCTGCTACCTACTTTTGTCTAAAATGGTGCCCTCCCTTTCTCATCTGGTTTCTGGGCAGCATTGTAGGGGATAGGGAAAGAGAAAAGTGTCCCTTTCTTGATTGAGTGAGCAGGCATCCTGATCCTCTCACGGCTCTTGGCTAGACTCAAAGACAGGGTAGTCTTCTAGGATCTCCCTCAGGCTAAATCTCCAGTGTCATGGGCAACTACAGTCTGATCTCACCTTCCTCTCCAAGCTGGTGCTTTTTTGGCCCTGTGCTGTTGAGGTTTTGTGCTGTGTCTGTGCTCACTGCTGCACATTTGCACCTTCCACACAGTTCCATGATGTCTCTCCTCCTGCTGCAGAATCTCCAATGGAGATTTTCCTCTAACCCTCTCCTGAGAATGCACTTTCTCCACTTTTTTGAAAACTATTTTCCCCTAGCCTATAGCAGCCCATCCTTTCCCTATTCTACTATCTTGCAACCCAGAATTTCTTGTAAGGCTAATTTGGTAATGGTGAAGTCTTTTTTTCTTTTTTGCTTATCTTGGAGATACTTTATTTCACATTTAGTTTTTAAAGATAGCATCACTGCTTATAATATTATTGGCTGGAAGATATTTTTTCAGACCTTGAATACAACCTCTCACTCTCTTCTGGCCTATAGAGTTTCTAATAAAAAGTTTTCTGTTAAGCTGTTTTTTCTTTTTATGTAATTTGACACTTTTATTATCTTTAACATTCTCTACTTGTTTTTATTTTTTTTGACAACTTTTCTACAATATACCTTGGAGAAGTTTTTTTTTGGCTGAGTCTTATTGGGGTATTTTGTGCTCCTTGTATCCTGATGTCCCTGTCTTTTTCAAGACCAGGGAAATTTATGACTACTATTTCATTTAATAGCTTTTCAATATATTTTACTCGTCTTCTTATTCAGAAATCAATATCATATGAATATTTGTCCATTTAAATCATTAAACCCATATTTCACATAAACTTTGTCCATTCTTTTAAATAACTTTCTATTTTTTTCCTACTTATTTCTTTTTTCTTTTTTAAAGATTTATTTATTTATTTGAAAGTCAGAGTTACAGAGAGGCAAAAGCAGAGACAAAGAGAGAGAGGTCTTCCAACTACTTTTTCACTCCCCAGATGGCCACATCAGCTAGAGCTGCACTGATTCAAAGCCAGGAGCCAGGAGCCAGGAGCTTCTTCCAGGTCTTCCATATGGGTGTGGGGGCCCAAGGTCTTGGGCCACCTTCCACTGATTTTCCCAGACCAGAGCAGGAGAGGTGCTGTGATCAGAAGTGGAGCAGCAAGGACTCAAACCATTGCCCATATGGGATGCTGGCACTGCAGGCAATGGCTCTAACCACTACATCACAGCACTGGGTGGTTGGGCTATTTCAAAAGTTTTGTACAGATAAAAAATCCTTTCTTCCATTTGATGTATTCTGCTTTTGAAACTATTAGTTATATTTTTACTGCACTAACTGAAGTTTTCACTTCCAGTATTTCTACTTTGTTATTCTTAATGATTTGTATCTCTCTAGTGAAATTTTCATTCATTTCAACATCACTCTCTCCATTTCTCTTGTATCTCATTAAGTTTCCTCACAATCATTATTTTGAATTCTAGTTCTGCAATTTCATTGATTTTGTTTAGATGATGATCTAATTATGGAGAAATCCTGTGTGCTTTTGGTGGTGTCTTGCTACATTGCTTCAGTTTTACTTGGTCACCGTGTTGATGTCTTTGCATCTGGTGTACTAATCCCTTCTCTATGGAGCAAGTTTTATTAGAAAAGATTTTATGGTTTAGATGGAATGTAGAGTATCATTTGACTTGTTGCTTTGTCTTTGATTCTAGGTGAGCCCACAAGGGTAGCCTTTGAGTGATTTCTTTTTATTCAGTGTCAGATGTGTCTATAAGTGACACAGTGGTCTATTCTGATGTAGTTCATAGGATAGAAGTGTGACTTGGAAGTGAATGTGGACTTTCAAGTTGTGTATATTCAGTCCCCAGAGAGTTTGGTGCATTACACTAGGGATTGTGATTGCCAGGGTCTAATATTTGTTCATATTGACAAAAAGCTGACTGTCCCATTGTCTCACCAGAGAGCTTGGGAGATTTGGGGGGCATTTGGCACCAGTATCTGTGGATCTATCACTGTATGGTGTGACTGGTTCCTTCAGGCCTTGCTGAGAAAGTGGCAATGGTGCTCAGGCTGGTAACACCAACATTCCTAGTTCCTGGACTGAGAGATGTGAACTGAACCATGTCCAGTCCTACAGAATGAGTATAAGGTATACAGAATATTTTGCAGTGGCAGATATGGGTTCAGAATAGAATGCAGACAGATCTTCCTTGGGGTCCACAGGGCCAATTTTAGTTGAGTGGAGCAAATTAGTACTGATTTTTACAGTGTAGAGTAGCCAGGAACCATGGAATCATTATTTAGATCTTTCAGAGTATTAGTCAGGTTTGGGGGATAGTGATAGCCACCTATCTGAAGCAAAGTGATGTACATAGAGCACTCCAGATATCTCATGTACAAATCACTCCAAAGTTTATAATATAAATGTCAACAGTCCCAGTTCTGCAAGGCAAAGAAACTGCCCCCAGTTCTCACAAGACATACATGGATTTTTTTTTTTTTTTGCTTTGTGGCCATGGCTCCTAGCACTATGGTCTAGGAAGTAATGTGGGAACTTCCTCATGTCAGATCCAGATATTTTGGGGGCTACTGTTCTTGCTATTCCCAAGTAGCAGAAGAGAACTCCCCTGAATCATATAGTCAATGGATACAGCTTTTGGGATTATGCCCAAAACTTCTACTGTTGCAAGACATCTGTTCTATATGGTGTAAGTTGCTCTGACTCTGGTTCTTGTCACTTCTAATAGCGGCAGTACAGATATCAGCTGCATGACCCTGGAAAGTTGAGTCTGGTGTTCTGCAGATGTAGGGGAGGGGAGGGAAGCTAGGTGGCTTCATTTTTCAGAGCCAAATTGTTGCTCAGACACAGTAGACTCCCAGTTAGCATGAGTTAGGGACTGTAAGATTCTCCCTCAGGCTGGCACCATGGCTCACTTGGCTAATCCTCTGCCTGTGGCACCAGCACCCCAGGTTCTAGTCCTGGTTAGGGTGCCAGATTCTGTCCCAGTTGCTCCTCTTCCAGTCCAGCTCTCTGCTGTGGCCCAGGATGGCAGTGGAGGATGGCCCAGGTCCTTGGGCCCTGCACCTGCATGGGAGACCAGGAGAAGCACCTGGCTCCTGGCTTCAGATCAGCCCGGTGCCCTGGCCGCAACAGCCATTTAGGTGGTGAACCAATGGAAAAAGGAAGACCTTTCCCTCAAGTGAAACTGCCACCAATGGGGCACAAAAAACAACTTTTTACAGTGGGAAGATGGTAATTCCCAGCTGGCAGCTGGCTGTGCCACACAGCTGGCTGCGGACATCTCTCTGTCCTCAATCCTTATGATGTTCGATGGAATCTCTTTTATGTTTTATCATTTCTTCACTGGTGATATATGTCACAGATGTGTCTACACAGCTTCATGAGGAGCTATACTAGTGGAACTTCCTTATAGTGACTATGGTGCTGGGATGGGCACCCTGATTAAACCATCTTTTGAAATCTGGGTGGAAGTCTCTGTCTTCATGGATTTGTTGGTCTTCACTAAATAGGTGTACTCTGAGGCTGCATGCTAATATTGTTGTCCAGACTACAGTGACACTTGTTGTAGATTTCCTCAGCATATGTTTCACCTTGCTGGCACGTATGCTGTTTTGTAAATTCATCTGGAATTCAATTCTTACAGCTTCACTTTATATTTCTCCATAGAGGTCTTCCTGCCATTAAGTACAACTCAACCTGGCCTTGCATGCTCCCGTTTGATGTCACAGAGACATCAAAGACTGTAAGATTATCTTATCTCTTCAGTGCTATATGCCTCCAAAACCAGTGCTACATGGAAAATGTCAAGCTCTGACATCAACAGATGACATACCTGCAATTTCTTAAAAAAATTACTGTTTCTTGGAAGATTTTTGAAACATTTCTTCACTTCTGTGAATTTGATGTGGCAGTGATTGAAAGAGGCAACTTCAAATACCTCTATGATGCCTTCTGGATCTTTCTCCATTGTCTTGCTTATTAACACATGATTGTCTTTTGTCTGAATTGACATTTTTAGCAAGACTTTTGTCATTGGCATCTGCCTGTCCCAAACATAAGAGTTCTTCTTCTTTCATTCTCTGGCCAACCTAGGAATTTTCCAGGTATTTTTGCCCTGTTCCCTTTGGCTTCTGATTATCACTGTAAAATGTATGATTAACACCCATGCCACTTTTTGAATATATTATGGCTTTGAAGTCCCCTCTGCCAAAATAAAATCAATACACAGTCTTTAAACTCAGCATCACACACTCTCAAGACAAGGATGAAAAACACTGAAGTTATTTGCCACCATGTAACATACATAGTTTTCAGTTCAGTTCCCCATAGGATTCTCATTTCCATCTGAAATCTCATCAGTATGGCCTTTACTGTCCACATTTCTACCAGCATTCTAGTCTTCTGAGCCCTTATCATAGATCTATGATTTCTCTAGCCTTCTCTAATTTCTTACAACCTTTCACATCAAAGCAATTTCAAAGGTTCCTCCACAACCCCATGTACAATTAATTACATAACTCAACTTCTTGGCACCAATTTTCTGAATTACCCCACTATTTGTTCTTTTACTAAACTACCTGAGAGAAGTTTCTTTAAAAAAAGTTTATTTCATCAAGATGCAGTGGCTTCATAGTTATATGAGATTAGGTATCATAATTGCTAACCAGGTTCTTGCAGGCCCACAGATATAATTCTAAACAGAAGCATAGTATGGTAGATAATGAAAACAGGATTTACATAATAAATCAACCATTGTTTTGACTTACTCAATTGTGATGTCATAAGCCACCACTGTGATGTGCTAAAAATTGTGATGTCATAATAAATCATGATATCCTAAAAACCATTGTAATTTCATAATCAATTGAGAGGTCATAAAACCACTGTGATGCCAGAAATAATTGGGAGGTCATAAACCAACAATTATGATGTCTTAAATCAATCATTTTTGTCATAATCTACTGTAATGTCATAAACCTCCATTGTGATATCTTAAATAATTGTGATGTCCTAAAAGCTATTGTAATGTCATAATGAAATGTATTTTCAAAAACTATTGTGATACCATAAAAACACTGTGATGTTATAAGCTAAGATTGTGATGATGATTTTGTCATCATCAATTGTGATGTAATAAACCATGATGATATCATAAAAATACAATGTGTTGTCATAATCAATTGTGAAATAAAAATAATTGTTATGGGGCCACTGCTGTGGTGTAGTGGGCTACACCTGTAGTGCTTGCATCCTATATGGGTGATGGTTTGTTTCTCAGCTGCTCGCCTTACAAATCCAACTCTCTAACTATGGCCTGGGAAAACAGTGGAAGATGGCCCAAGTGCTTGGACCTCTGCACTTGTATGAAAGACCCAGAAAAAAGCTCCTGGTCCCTGGCTTCATATCTGTTCAGCTCCACCCATTGTGGCAATTTGGGCACTGAACCAATGGCTAGAAGACCTCTCTCTGTCTCTGTGTCTGTCTGTCTGTCTCTCTCTCTCTGTAACTCTACCTCTCAAATTAATAAACAAAATCTTTTTAAAAATAAAAGAATCATTGTTATCACAAATTTACCATTGTGATGTCATAATAGATCGTGAGATTATGAAAATAATTTTATCATAAAAATCATTTTGTTCAAAATCAATTCTGATGTTCTAAACTGCAATTGTAATGTCATAAATATTCAATTTGGATGTAATAAACCTATATTGTGATGTCATAGAAAACCTGATGTCATATCATAATGAATTGGGATTGATAATTCTAAGAGTATGACATCATAATCAGTGATGTCATAAATCGATGTTTTGGTATCATAATCTGTTGTGACATCATTAACCATTGTGATGCTATTAACCAATAGTGTGATACCATAAATCTACCATTGTGATATCTTTTTTTTAAAGATTTTTTTTGGAAAGTCAGTTACACAGAGCAGGGAGAGGCAGAGAGAGAGAGAGAGAGAGAGAGGTTTTCCATCTGATGGTTCACTCCCAAATTCACTGAAATGACTGGAGCTGTGCTGATCTGAAGCCAGGAGCGAGGAGCTTCTTCCAGGTCTCCAATGTGGGTTCAAGTACCCAAGGACTTGGGTCATCTTCTAATGCTTTCCAAGGCAATAGAAGAGAGCTGTATCAGAAGTTGAGGAGCCGGGACTCGAAGTCATGCCCATATGGGATGCTGGCACTTCAGGCCAGGGCGTTAACCTGCTGTGCTACAGTGCCGTCCACCCATTGTGATATCTTAAGGCAACCATTGTGCTATCATAATTAAGCATGACTTCATAAAAACTAGTGCAACATCACAAATCAGATCATCATAATTAATTGTGGTGTCATAAACCACCACCATTTTGATGCCATAAGTCAAGTGTGATGTCATAAATCATCATTATGATATTGAGATTGATTGTGATATCATTAAAACCATTTAATGTCATACACCAATAATGGTATGTCATAATTCAAACATTGCAATATAATAAACCATGGCATTGTCATAATCAATGAGAAGATATAAAATGTGACATCATAAGCCTACCATTGCAACATCAAAATTAATTGTGCTGTCCTAAAACATTAATCATTTAAAACATTTATCATAAAACATATATCATTTAATTTTGGTTTCACAAATATAGCTATGCCATAAAACATTTATGTGGTGTCATAAATAGACCATTGCTTTGTTAAAACCATTTGTGATGTCAAAAACCCATTGTTAGTCCAGTATGGTGCCACAGTAGATTAATCCACTTCCTGTGTCACCAACATCCCATGTGGATGCCAATCCAATTATCAGCTGCTTCTCTTCTTTTCTAGCTAACTGCTCATGAAGCTGGGAAAGCAGCAAAGATGGCCCAAATAATTGAGACCCTGTGCTCATGTGGGAGATCCAGTTGAATATCTTGGCTATGGTCATTGTTTCAAAATGAACAATTGTGACATCAACTGAGATGCCATAATCAATTCTCATGTCATAAATCATGATTGTTGGGGCTGGCACCATGGCTCACTTGGTTAATCCTCTGCCTGTGGAGCTGGCATCCCCTATGGGCACCAGGTTCTAGTCCCAGTTTCTCCTCTTCCAGTCCAGCTCTCCGCTGTGGCCCAAGAGGGCAGTGGAGAATGGCCCAAGTTCTTAGGCAACCAAGTGCACTGCAACAGCATGGGAGACCAGAAAGAAGCACCTGGCTCCTGGCTTCAGATCAGTGCAGCACTGGCCGTAGTGGCCATTTGGGGAGTGAACCAACAGAAGGAAGACCTTTCTCTCTGTCTCTCTCTCTCTCACTGTCTATAACTCTACCTGTCAAATAAATTTTAAAAAATCACCATTGTTATGCTATAAACCTACCATTATGATGTTATGAATCAATTATTGCTTAGTTATAAATCATGACTGTGACATAAGCCAAAATTATGCTATAAGTTGTGATGTCCTAAAAACCATTGTGATGTCATAATTTGGCATAAAACAAACATGATATAATAAACAGTTGTTATGCCATAAATATAGTATTGTGATGTCATTAAGACACTGTGATGTCAATATCAATTATAATGTCCTTAAAGCCATTTTGATATAATAAATATGTATTGTGACATCATACTCAATTGTGATGTCATAAAATCCACTGTGATATCTTGAATCTACTATTATGAATTCATTATCAATTGTGATAACATAAACCAACATTAAATCATAATCAATTGGGGCCAGCACTGTGGTGCAGTGGATTAAAGCCCTGGTCTGAAGCACCGGCATCCCATATGGGCACCAGGTCTAGTTCTGGCTGCTCCTCTATCAATCCAGCTCTCTGCTATGGCTTGGGAAAGCAGTAGAAGTTGGCCCCTGTCCTTGGGCCCCTGCACCCACATGGGAGACCTGGAAGAAGCTCCTGGCTTTGGATCGGTGCAGCTTTGACTGTTGTGGCCATCTGGGGAGTGAACCAGTGGATGGAAGACCTCTCTCTCTATCCCTACCTCTCTCTGTAACTCTGTCTTTCAAATAAATAATGTAAATCTTTAAAAAAAATCATAATCAATTGTGCTGTCATGAAAACCATTGATATCAAAAGCAATATTATCATGCCATAAAACAACTCTTGTGATGTTCTAAAACACTGTATTGTCTTAATCAATTATTGTGTCATAAAACTTCACTGTGATATTGTAAATGTATTATTGTGCAATATATTGTAATGTCATAAAAACATTGTAAGTCATCCAGAGTCATGCTGTGCATTCATATTTAGAAGCATTGCTGTGCTACTATTGTCCTGAACTTAGAGTTTCGAACATATTCCTGTTTTCACTTTGTGAGGATACCTTTTGGCACATCTACAGCACTATCACTGGGCTCCAGAGGTAGAAAAAATCCAGCAAGGAAGTGCCTGATGACACATGTTTTATGTGCATCTAGAAAAGCATGATTTCTTTAGAAATTCACCACATAATAGGGACAATAAAGAAGAAAGACATCTTAGGAATATTTCAAAATGGCAGAATATGGAATGAATAGAATTGTACGAGGCTAGGGAAAAATAGTCAAAAAAAAAAAAAAAGGAAGTACACTCTCAGGGAAAAATTGGAGAGAAAACCACACTAGAAATTCTACAAAGAAAGGGTAATACTGTATACATATGTAGAAAGTGCCAATTCTGGCCGGTGCCATGGCTCACTAGGCTAATTCTCTGCTTTGCGGCACTGGCACACCGGGTTCTAGTCCTGGTTGGGGTGCCGGATTCTGTCCCATTTGCCCCTCTACCAGGACAGCTCTCTGCTGTGGCCAGGGAGTGCAGTGGAGGATGGCCCAAGTGCTTGGGCCCTGCACCCCATGGGAGACCAGGAGAAGCACCTGGCTCCTGGCTTCAGATCAGCATGGTGTGCTGGCTGCGGCAGCCATTGGAGGGTGAACCAATGGCAAAGGAAGATCTTTCTCTCTGTCTCTCTCTCACTGTCCACTCTGGCTGTCAAAAAATAAAAAATAAATAAATAAATAAAAAATAAAAAAAGAAAGTGCAAATTCACAGCACAAACACAGACACAACACATGACTGCAGCAGCTGAGAGAAGCAAGCAGAGGCTTGGAGACAGAGGTGAGAGCAGATTGCAGTATTTTGTGGTGATATAGCCAGAGGGAGAGCATTGCATGAGTTAGCCTGGAGTCTAGAAGCAGGAGATTATCAGTGGCAGACCCAATGGAAGTAAAAGAGCCACATTTATCTCACCTTATTCTGCCCGCAACAGCACCTGCTTCCTGTTGAGAAAGTGAGAACACCATTTTGGGCTTCAGTGGTAGCTGCATAGCCTTTTTATATGCAGAGCAACTGGCTGAGATAAGATGTCATCTTCTCAGCAGTACTGGTGGCAGTGGCAGGGGGAGGGCAACATTTGGCGAGTGGCTCTTGTATATGAATGTGATCCAGAGATTCTAGCAGAGGGAAAAATCCACAGTCTCCATAGACTTTGAGCCTGGCTGGGAGGATTGACTGGTGGAGGTGAACCCACTCTGTGCTCCCAGCCCTCCAACATACCATAGGCTCCAGGGCTCAAGCCACCTAGACAGAGGTGGCTCAGGAAACATCTGCCTCTCTTTGGACTTAGAGAGGCTGGCAAAGAAGAGCCAAACCTCTGCACCCAATGACTGAGGGAGCCTTGTGAGCTGATACTGTGGGGACTTGGTGTCTACATGAGAGGGTACAGGGTATAGCTGTGTCTCTGGGCATCACTGGGAGTGACCCCAAATGATCAGTGCTCCACATGATCAGTGGTTGCCTAGAGTGGGTCATGGCTGTGGGAACCATACTCAGGGTGAGAACTGTGCAGATAATTTCTGTGGTTCATACAGCAGTGCAGATAAGTGTTGAACACACTGGTAACTAACAAGTGGGCATCACTCAGCTTGGAGGAGAAGAGGTGAAGGGGTGATCGCATCAACAGAGGTGAAAAATTCCCTCTTCTTTTAAAAAGAATGGATATTCTAAGCCCAACTTGGGTCTTACCCTAGATAATTGCCCCAGCCTATAGTACAGACCAGAACTCCTGGGCCATGCCCAGCACACACTTCTTGGTATTCCCTGAAAGTGCAGACATTCTACTAAGCCATAGATGAATAGCTCAGAGATAAAAGGCATCAAAGAAAAAAAACCAAGACACCACAAATGCCTAAAAATAAATGCAGCAATTCAAGAAACAAGAGAAAGGAAGACACCTTGATCCCCACAAAGGAACACAACAATATGTCAACATTAGAATGTGAAGATGAAGAGATTAATGAAATACAGGAAATGAATTCCAAAGATTAAACCTAGGATTAATCAAAAGCAATCTGAAACAAATCCACGAACAAAAGAAAAACGTACATGAAATGAATCAATTTCTCCCATGAAATTGAGATTTCAAATATAAATCAAAATGAAATATTAAATGAAGAACTCAATAGATCAAATATAAAATGATCAAGTATAAATATATAAATAAATATAAATATAAAATCGATCAACTATAAATTGGAAAAGCAGTGGAAAGCCTTAACAAAAATTCAGTGAGCCAGTGGTATTGCCTGAACTAGAAGACAAGTCTTTTGAAATCTTTCAGTCAGATAAAAGAAAACACAAAGAAGAAAATAGAAAACTTAAGAACAGTGTTAGAGATTTATAAGATACTATTAAGCAATCAACATACAATTCTTAGGAGTTCCAAAAGCCCTGGATATAGAGAATGGACTAGAAGGCCTATTTAGTGAAATAACTACAGAAAACAACCCCAATTTAGAGAACCAAAGGGACATCTAATAACAGGAAACACAGACAACTCCTAATAGACATGACCAGACATGACTTCACCATGACACACTGTAGTCAAACTTTCAAGAGAAAAACAAAGAAAAGGGTTTAAAATGTGCAGAAGAGAAATGTCAGACTACTATCAGAGGATCTAAAATTATAATCACAGCTAACTTCTCATCAGAAACCATAGAAAAGAATGGGGAGATATAGTCCAAGTCTTAAGAGAAGAAAACTTCAACCCAGAATGCTGTACCCTGCAAAGCTCTCATTTATGAATGAAAGTGAAATAAACACCTTCCATAACAAACAGAAATTAAAATAATGTGTCAATAATTCATCCAGCTTTACAAAACATGCTTAAGGATTTTACACCCAGAAGCACAGAAAGATAACCATGATTATGAAAGAATATGAAGGCAGAAAACACTCAATGAAAGTACAAAAGTAGGCCAGCGCCATGGCTCAATAAGCTAATCCTCTGCCTTGTGGCGCTGGCACACCGGGTTCTAGTCCTGGTTGGGGTGCTGGATTCTGTCCAGGTTGCCCCTCTTCCAGTCCAGCTCTCTGCTGTGGCCCGGGAAGGCAGTGGAGGATGGCCCAAGTCCTTGGGTCCTGCACCCACATGGGAGACCAGGAGAGGCACCTGGCTCCTGGTTTTGGATCAGCGTGATGCACCGGCCGCAGTGTGCTGGCCGCGGCAGCCATTGGAGGGTGAACCAACGGCAAAAGGAAGACCTTTCTCTCTCTGTCTCTCTCTCTCATTGTCCACTCTGCCTTTCAAAAAAAAAATAATTTTTTTTAAAAAAAGTACAAAAGTAATCCAAAGTAAACAATATAAATATTTATGAAAAAATGGCAGGGTCAAATCGTTATTTGTCAATAGTCACATTGAATGTAAATGGCCTCAACTCTCCAGATAAAAGATACAGACTGGCTCACTGTATTAAAAAAAAAAAAAACATAATCTATTGTTTGTGTAAATGTAAGCTGGTAAAGCCACCATGGAAGACAGTATGGAGATACCTCAGAAATTTGAGCATAGACCTAGCATATGACCCAGCCATCCCACTCCTGGGAATTTATCCAAGGGAAATGAAATCAGCAAATGAAAGAGTGATCTGTACCCCCATGTTTATTGCAGCTCAATTCACAATAGGTAAGATATGGAATCAACCCAAATACCCATCAGTTCAAGACTGGATAAAGAAATTATGGGATATACACAGTGAAATACTACACAGCAGTAATAAAAAAACTAAATTCAGTCATTTGCAACAGAATGGATGGAACTGGAAAACATCATACTTAGTGAAATAAGCCAGTGACAAAAAGACAAATATCATATGTTCTCCCTGAACTATGACAACTACTAGAGCACCTAAAATGTAATCTATAGAAGTGAAATTGACTCTTTGAGAAGCAATTACTTTCAACACCCCTTGTCTTGACTACAGAAGAATAGTTTCTTTTCCATACAATTTGTTGAACACTTTACTTCTCAGAGAGTTAATCATATGTGTATAAAGTTAACTGAAAATAGATCTTGGTAAAAAACAAGAATGGAAATAGAAGAGGGAGGAGGAAGTGGGTAGATTATATGGTGGGAAGGATCATCATGTTCCTAAAGATGTAATTATGAAATATATGCAATTTGTATTCCTTAAATAAAAGGAATATATAGGGGAGAAAAAGAAAGGATCTTTAAGGGCCAATGAATGGAACAGCAGATTATCCTGCAGCCTGGAGTGAGGGCATCCCATAAAACTCACAGTACAATTGCAACCACTCTCTATGCAGTCATCCATTCTTTTAAGTTGGACACATGCTACAATTTTGAATTGATACTTTTGTTACTATACTCCATAGAGTGCTAAGATTAAAAATCATTTGAAGTATCTGTTTCCTTTTATAGTTATCAATTTGAATATATAGCACTGCTTCTTTTAATGCTTTAAAAAGTACATGGAATAATAGAAAAACTCTAATATCAATGAACCTTTTCACATAAGAAATATAACTAGAAGTCATTTTGAATATTAAATTCCCTACTCATTTTTATATAAAATATTGATATATGCTCATAAGATATATACATATAAAGGAAAAATCATAAGAAAAACTCTGTATGTGTATACATATGTGTATCAGCAATTACTCTTAATGCTACCACTCATTTAATTATTTTGTACTGTTTCTTTCAAGCTTTGTCTGAAGTATGCATCTATGCATATTTAAACTCTTATAGTCCATACAACTTGGATCCATGAGATTTTAATTATCTTCATGTTGAATGATACTACTTATGTCCAGAGAAACATATCTATTTATCACATATCTCAATAAAGAGAACACTAAGAGCACTTATGAATTACTATATACTTATATTTTATGTTTACTACACTTGTGTTTATTCTTAGACAACTTTGTACAAACGTGTCATCCAGAATAGATTTGTCTGCACTTGTTTCTTTTAATCTGGCATTAAATATATAAGCTTCATAAATGTAGTTGCTGTAGTTTGGTAATTAGCAATTCTGTATAGTATACAAGAATATGAATAAGCCATATGTAAATTAGCCATTTCCTATTAATGAACATTCACATAGTTTACCTTTGTTCTTGTTAATAATGGTATTACTGTATAAACATCTCTATTCACTTCTCCAGGTGTACATAAGCAATATAGTTTCTGTGATATCATGTCCTAAAATTAAATGCTGATTGTAGGGTATGTACTTCATTTTCCTGGATAATGCAAACTATTTTGGAAAAGAGCTGTACTAATTACCCCTCAACCAGTAGAAGTCACTGTTGCTCTGTAATTTGTCAATGCTGGTATTGTCAGATATAAATAATTTAAATTCTGATGAGAATTAAATGCTATTTATTTTTATTACAATTTAAGTTTCTCGGCTGGCGCTGTGGCTCAATAGGCTAATCCTCTGCCTGTGGCGCCAGCACACTGGGTTCTAGTCCCGGTCGGGGCACCGGATACTGTCTGGGTTGCCCCTCTTCCAGTCCAGCTCTCTGCTGTGGTCCTGGAAGGCAGTGGAGGATGGCCCAAGTGCTTGGGCCCTGCACCCGCATGGGAGACCAGGAGAGGTACCTGGCTCCTGGCTTCGGATCAGCATGGTGCGCTGGCCACAGCGCACTGGCCGCAGTGGCCATTGGAGGGTGAACCAACGGTTAAGGAAGACCTTTCTCTCTGTCTCTCTCTCTCACTGTCCACTCTGCCTGTCCAAAAAAAAAAAAAACAAAACAAACAAAAAAAAACAATTTAAGTTTCTCTCTACAAGGGGGGATTTTTTTTAATATTTATTTATCTGAAAATCTGAATGTAAGAGTTACAAATAAAGAATGAAAGAGACAGCAAGAGAGATCTTCTATCACTGGTTCATACCCCAGATGCAACAATGACCAAGGCTACGCCGGGCAGAAAGTAGCAGCTAGGAGGTCTCCCACATGGGTAATAGGTCTCCCTCTTGGGTACCTTCCACTGCTTTTTCCAGGCCATCATCAGGAAGCTTGATCAGAAGTAGAGCAGCTGGGACATAAACTGGCATCCATATGGAATGCTGGATTTCCAGGTGGCATCATTACCCACACCGCAACGCAGGTTCTCTGAATGTTTTTCTATGGTTGGTGATTGTTCTAGTTTCTTAGTCTATAAAGTGTGTATTCATGTCTTTTGTATATTCTTCTATGGTTATCTTTTTTTCTTTTTCTTGCAGCATTAGCAGTTCTTTATATATTACAGGTATTAATCTCATTAGTAAACATAAGAATCTTGTCTTTCAGGATTGCATTTTCATTCTTTTTATGGTAATTTCAGCAGGACACACATTCCTAATATTACTAAAGTGGTATTTGTCATTTTTTCTTAAATTCTTTACATATCTTTTTTCTATTTTTATTTTTAATTTATTTAAGGAATACAAATTTCATGCATTTCATATACACAAACTTAGCAACATAGTGATTCTTCACACATTATCTTCATCCCTGTCCATATTGCCATACTTCTTCCTACTCCCTCTCTGATTCCCATTCTTATTTTTTACAAAGATCTATTTTCATTCAACTTTATACTCAGAAGATTAACCCTACACTAAGAGTTCAACAAATAATATGAAGAAAAACAAAACAAAACAAAACAAAAAACATTGCTTCTCAACAGTGAGATACAGGCTGTTCAAAATCATCACATCTCTAAGTGTCAATTCTACTCCTATAGACTGCCTTTTAGATGTCTTTTTGATATGCTGGCCTGACTTTAATATAAAGCATAAATAGTAATTCTGAGTTTCTGAAGACTTAGTAACTCCATACATAACAATGTTAAGAATACTAATCTGTGCTTGCTAGATTTGTTAGGTCATACACAAGAGTGTAGCTATGATTCATTAACAAGGTTGGATGCACAAATATTTCATGATAAATTGGATAATCTTGACTAAACAAACTATTATTTATTGAATAATATTTTGCATTTTGCTTGGGCCAAATATATCGTTATGCTATGCCACCCTCACATGTTTTACTTAATGTTTCTAATATTGTTTTGTCATTATTTTCTAATGGATAAACTAATTTTCCTGAGTAAGATTATGAAAAAGTTGCTCTGTCTATCAATTGTATAAAAACAAAAAATCAGCACCCTGGTAGACATTTTTTAACATAGCAATGCCGTTTCAGACATAATGACTGCTGTTCATTCATTCATTGCGACTGGCCAATGGAATGAACCAAAACATGGAAACTTTCTCTCTTTTTCTGTGTTTCTCTTTCCTACTCAAGAAATACATTTCTAAAAATCAATTAAAAGGTTAAGTACCTCAAATGTTAGTAAATAGTGGTATTTAGTGAGTTTAAATATAATCTTGAGTTATAAAATCATATCTATACATGTACTATAGATATACCATGTTCATTCTCCCACCAATTGTACACTATTCTTAAGCACTTTCATAAAACAAGATTCATCATTCTTTTATATTAAAAACAGGGAGGTGGTGATCTTTTTGCTAATATGTCTTTGCTGTGATTTAAATACTTTTGTAGGATAAATATCTAAAGGATTATTTTTCCCAAGAATTTTTGTCTTCATTGTTGTTTAAACTTGTGGGAAATATTTAGATGTATATATTTGTTTAGTAAAACAAAGTACAGAATAATAATATGTACAAGAAACTTTGACTAGTAAACAACCTAGTATATTATATATGGTGTGACAATTGAAATAGTATATTTTCTACCTTTCTACTGCAGTTGAAAAGTTCAATAAAATAAATATAATTCAAAAAGTGTGATAGTTTAAACACTTAAAATTTTTGTCTGTGCAAAAAAGATATAGCTGTGTTTTGTTAGCAGTTTTCATGTGAGAGAATGATGGCAGAGATTTTGTTTATGAATTTTCAGTAAATAATAGCAATTAACATAACAGTGTACATTTAATCTCTCACACTGTAATATTTATTAGAAATCATGTAGAATGTATATAAATACAGTCTACAAGACACCCTACTCTTACGTGTCCCTCAGTAATTATCCAGATTCCCTCTTGGTTATAGACTTACCAAGACCGGCTGCAAGTAAAGCCTGAGGAAGAGAACACGATCCAAACTGTGGATACTGTAGTGACACATCCCACATCTCATCTCACGGATTGGGCCATTTTCAGAAACATCTCCCTTGAGAAAGCACTTCTCCCCAAATGAAAGTACAATATTGACCATGGTCAGTATCAGCCAGAATCGCATGACCCAAAAATCAGCTCAGTGCCGACAGGGACAGCAGTAGATATGGGGCAGGCACTTGTACACTCAGAACTGAGGCCTTCGCTTCTGCATTTGGGGAGGGTGCAGTCTGAGGCCCCTGCAACTTTCCTGGTGTTGTGCTTTGGTCAGCAGCATTCCAAAGTGACCACAGGCTTAGTGTCACAAGTGCCCAGCAGGTCACTAATATTCAGGACTAAGTTAAAGGCCTCTTGAAAAATATCTTAAGTATCTGCCAGGGATGTGAGCTCAGGACCTAAGAAACTACCAAGTGACTCATTCATTTTGAACCATGGCACAGCAGGTTTGCAACCAACTGTGACCAGCCCTAGATCAGTACTGGAGAATTAGACCCTGGTGTGCAGTAACAAGGTCTTTAGTTTGTTCTCACAGTTCTACCTAGACGGGAGGGAAAGGCAGGGACTGGGAAGGTGGCCATAGAGCACCAGATATGGCAGTGGTTTGGGGAATTTTCTGAATGTATCTTACCAAAACTACTTGAAATAAGGATGAAGCAAGTGTTATGAACAAGGAAGTGGGCTTGGGATCAGGATTTATTGGCTGACTGCACACAGGAAAAGGAGGGGCCAGTGTGACTAGGGTGACCATCACTTCCTCTGGGCCTGACAGGTGTTAGATGGGGGAATCAGGTGTTGCATGCAGTCAGTGAATAGGAGAGACAGATAGACAAGTGGACACCTTCTTAGGGTTGTGGCAATGCCACTCTTGATGGCACCAAATGCACGATCCCAACAATAACCAATTCTTAGGTCATAACTGCACATCCGTCAGTTCCTGTGGATGGTTACTGTGGGTAAGCAGCTCACCCAACCATGGGCAGTCCATCTGCTCTCATGAGAAGCCTCTCTCAGTTCCTAAAACAATAATGTATTCTGCCTGGAAAGGACAGCCTGAAATCAAAGCCAGTATCCCCCACGGACTCCAAGGAACCTTGCCTAGCCTTGTGTTCTCTGTGTTCCCTGCCCATACTGGATGACCCTTAAGGGCCACCTTGTCCCTTTCCTCCTCAGTCTCCTGGCTGAATCATGGGGCCTGATGGGAACAATGCTGCTACTTCTGTGATCCTCCACAGGAGATGGATGGCACATACCTCTTTTTGCCTTGCTTTACAGTTAGAAGAAGCTGCAATATGACAAGGTTATGTGGACTGTGGGCAATCTCAGCAGTTAGCTGAGCCCAGGCACATTTCTCCCCACCCCTGCCTTCTGCCAATCAGGTAAACTATTGGGTCTGGCCAGGCACATTACACCCACCTGGGAAGCCAATTGACCTTCAAGCTGATTCAATAGGTATATTGGTGCCAGTGTCCATTCTGTCCAATGGTTAGTGTTCCTCAGAGTTGGTTACACCCCTTTCACCTGCCCTTTATAATGTATGTGCCTGTGAATAAACACAGACATGTTCACAGAAGTCTGTCCCCTGTGTCTTTGTGGAGGAAAAAGGTACCACCACCCTGCTCATCCACGAGTGTGGCTTAGCAGGATGAAGCAGCATCTGGCAATCAAACATGGACCTCAATGCATAAGGTAGATGAAGAGCAAAGACATCTCCTGCCAGGTGGAGAGGCATATCTCATTGCCTTGGTGCCCGATACCACCTCCACTAGATGAAGAGAAAACTCCTGTATGTCTCATTATAGATACCTCTTGCCTCACAGGCTTCTGGGCCTCTCTGTCAAGAGAGAGGAAATCGCATCTGGTCATAGAGGCTACTCCCATGACTGGCCCCACAAAGACTTCCGTCTGCCACTGCCACAAGCTTCTCATGTGGGAAAGCAACTCAGCAACATGGTGAAAAATAGCCACCCACATCTTTAAGCTCTGCTTCTCCTCCTACACTCATCCGACTCCACACCCCCTGCCCAGACCGCAGATGGGGGAGGGGGAAAATGGAGATTGGGTGTGCTTGCAATATACAGCGTGCTCTTGCAGATCTGTCCCAGACTTGTATTGGCTTCCCACCAGTGGGCAAATTCTACAGGGGGAGGGAACCTCACTCATGGCCACGGTGGCATCCACAGGTGCCATAGCAACCTGCATTCTGGCAGCTCAAACATGTGCCCCAGCCCCAGGACACCATGAGGGATGAGGGCAGTACTCACTCCAGCAAGCCCAACCTGGGCTCCCATGGCTCTGCAGCTCCTATGCCAACCTGCTGCTGACACAGGTGAGAAAGATCTTTCAATTAACCCTATAATTACCATCACAGGTTTTCCCCACCTTGTAACTGAATACCAAGAAGAAATTTCTCTCTTTGAATCCAGGTGAATTGCTGCCTTCAAAAATATTGCTTTGGGCATGTGCTGTGGCTCACTTGGCTAATCTTTTGCCTGCAGTACTGGCACCCCAGGTTCTAGTCCCAGTTGGGGTGCTGGATTCTGTCCCAGTTGCTCCTCTTCCAGTCCAGCTCTCTGCTGTGGCCCAGGAAGGCAGTGGAGGATGGCCCAAGTGCTTGGGCCCTGCACTCACATGGGAGACCAGGAGGAAGCACCTGGCTCCTGGCTTCAGATTGGCACAGCACACTGGCCATAGTGGCCATCTGGGTGCTGAACCAACGGAAAGAAAGACCTGTCTCTCTGTCTCTCTCTCACTGTTTAGCTATGTCTGTCAAAAAATTGCTTAGTAACTCACTGAATTTACTTTGCAATCTATATTTTAACAGGTTTCCAATGCTATAGCAACATGTAATCAATCAGTGCTCAATGAAAACAGCAATGAGTAATCAATGCTAATTATAGATAAATGGAATTTTAATTTTGAGTAAGTTCAGATACCGATATAATATCAGAATCTCTCTTTGCCTCTCCTTCTCTCAGTGTAGCTCTGACTTTCAAATAAATAAATAAATCTTTTTAAAAAAAGATCATTACCATTCACAGTATTTACAAAAATATTTAAATGCCTTGGATTAAATTTAACCAAGGAGATTAGCAATTCTATCATGAAAAAATTTAAAAAATAGAAAAAATACAAGACACAAAGAAATGGAAGTATCTTCCATGTTCATGGATTGGAAGAATCAATATCATCAGAATGTCCATTCTACCAAAAGCAATTTACAGATTCAGTGTGATCCCAATGAAAATACCAAGGACATTCTTCTCTGATCTAGAAAAAATAATGCTAAAATCATATGGAACACTACAGACCCTGAATAGCTAAAGCAATCTTATAAATAAAACCAAAGCTGGAGGCATCATGAAATCAGATTTCAAGACATACTACAGGATGGTTATAATCAAAACAACCTGGTACTGGCAAAAATATATATATGTGTGTAGACCAATGGAACAAGATAGAAACTCCAGATTAATCTATGCATCTACAACCTACTTATTTTTGACAAAGGAGCTAAAATCAATCCTTGAAACAAGGACAGTCTTCATCAAATGGTGCTAGTAAAACTAGATCTCCACATGCATAAGAATGAAACTAGGTATATTAAGATAATCGAAAATGAATCTTGATGTGAATGGAAGGGGAGAGGGAGTGGGAAAGGGGAGGGTTGTGGGTGGGAGGGACGGTATGGGGGGGAAGCCATAGTAATCCATTATTCGTACTTTGGAAACGTATATTCATTAAATAAAAGTTAAAAAAAAAAAAAGAATGAAACTAGGACCCTATCTTATACCTTACACAAAAATCCACTCAAAATGGATCAAAGACATAAATCTATGACCCAATACCATCAAATTATTATAGAAAAAATTTGGATAAACTTTGCAAGACATTAACATAGGCAAAGACTTTTTGGAAAAGACCCCGGAAGCACAGGCAAACAAAAGCAAAATTGAAAATGGGATTACTTCAAGCTGAGAAGCTTCACATTGCAAAAGTAACACTCAGCAATGTGAAGAGGCAACTGACAGAATTGGAGAAAATATTTGATAACTATGCAACTGATAAGGGAAAGTGTTAATACCTAGGCTCTGTAAAGAGTGTAAGAAATTCAACAACAACAAAACAAAGAATCCAGTTAAGAAATAGGCAAAAGACTTGAGCAAGCATTTTTCAAGAGAGAAAATTCAAATGGCCAACAGACACTTGAAAACATGCTCAGGATTATTAGCCATTAGGGAAATGCAAATCAAAACCACAAAGAGGTTTCACATCACACCAGTTAGAATGGCTGTCATACAGAAATCAACAAATGACAAATGCTGGTGAGGATGTGGAGAAAAAGGTACCCTGGTCCACTGTTGGTGAGAATGTAAATTGGTAAATCCATTATGGAAGACAGTATGGAGATATCTCAGAAATCTGAATATAGACCTACTATATGACCCAGACAGCCCACTTCTAGGAATTTACCCAACCAAAAGAAACCAGAATATGAAAGAGTTATCTGTACCCCCATGTTCATTGCAGCTCAGTTTACAATAGCTAAGATATGGAATCAAATCAAATGTCCATTAACTGTTGACTGGATAAAGAAATAATTATATGTATACACTATGGAATACTATGCAGCTATTTATGAAATCAAATTCTGTCTTTTGCAACAAAATGGATGCAACTAGAAAATCATTATACTTAATGAAACAAGCCAATCCCCAAAAGAGAGACACCATATGTTTTCCCTGATCTGAGGTAACTAATAGAGTACTTAAAATGTAATGTATTGAAGTCAAGTGGACATTGTAAGATATGATGATTGTTTACATCCCTTATTTCTTCCTTTGAGGAATTTTTTTTTTTGGTTTCCATACCATTTGTCAAATTCTTTTACTTAGTGTTAACTTTATGATCATTAAACTAAAGTAGATCTTTGTAAAAGATAATAGTGGGAATGGGAGAGGGAGGAAGAAGAAGGTTTGGAGCATGGCTGGGAGTGAGGGTGGTGTAGCAAGTATTACTATATTCCTAAACCTGTATATATGAATTCCATGAAACTTGTATAAGTTAAATAAAATTTAAAAATATATAAAAAATTAAAGAAAACCCAAAATATATAAATCTTTAATATATATTATATACTATGCAATATTTTACATATTTTGTTTTTCATTCAGTTTAATATTTATATGGGTTAGTTATTTTGCTGTATATATGTGGACAAATATTTAGCAAAATTGTATCGACTCTAACTCCTACTAGGCATCTTTGACACTTCTTTTTCCCTTAACCTTAAGCAAGTCTAATAGTTATGCCTCATAAATATTCCTCAAATACACTATTTATTTCTGTTTCTACCCACTACTACTAGCCAAAAATTATCTTTCCCTATAAATATTAGAAAAATCCAAACTTATTTCTGGTGATGTGAAAAATTACTTTTCTAGCAAGTAGACTAAAGGGGAGGGGGACTTAGAATTGAATGTAAATCACAATTTATAAGACATTGCTATGTATCACAAAAGATAAATTTTTCTATGACATGAAAGGAACACTAGCATAAACTCTTTTTAAATGCCCATATATCAATATCAATACATCTGTTAAATCAATCTAACAGTAATTTGGCATTGGGTCATATGTTCTAAAGATAAAAGAAAACCTGACTACTTCAGGAAATTGCTTACTTCACTAATGATGATCTGACCCTGACAAAATTGTAGACTATGTCCCCCAAAGCCTCCAAGTTTATTTTCCTGACATGTTGCTTCTGAAATGTTCTTGGTTCTTCAGGCTGCTTTCAACATTGTAAGAGTGGAAAGCCAAGCTTTGCTGTCAATGTGACTGTTATCTTTCTTCCATGGTTTTTAACATATTTAGGGAGGTACCTCCACAATTCAGCAACACCTTTAATACTAGGGACCAGGGCTCTTCACTTAGTAATTCTGATTAATTTTATGAGTAAGGGATGCTCAGGGATGTGGTAAAACATTATTTCCAGGTGTATATGAGGGTATTTCCAGAAGTGACTAACATTTGTACCAATATGAGTGAAGATTCACTGTCAGCATTGTTGGCCAATGTTGTCCAAACCACAGAGGGTCCACACAGAACAAATTGGTGTAGGTAAAGCCAATTCTATCTCATTATTCTTGTGCTGAGACATCCCTCTTCTGTCCACTGACACCAGAGCTCCTGGTCCTTGGGCCTTGGTAACTAGAATCCATTTCAATAGAGGATTTCATCCAGGATCTCAGGCCTTCACCTGGAACTGGGAGTTATATCATTGGTTTCCTGGTTCTCATCTTGCAATAACCATTTTTTTTTGCCACAATAATCACTTGAGCCAATTTCTACAGTAAATTTCTGCAAAACATATACTTATATACTGATATATTCTATTGGCTGTTTCTCTGGGTAACTGGCAAATACAGTAATAGTTTGTACATTTAAGAATACTTTAATTTTTATCCCTCAAGGCCACTATGCCTGTGATTATGAGGAATTACTATAATTAACTGTGAATATGAATTATGGTAATAAAAATAATGATTAATAATTTTTGAACACTTAATGAAGGGCAAATTTTGTTCTAGGGACTTGGCAGGTATACTACCATTAAATTTTTTCAGTGACCCTGTAAGGTAGAAACTATAACTTTTTTATGTTTTGAAAAAATAAACTGAGGCTCAGTGAATTTAAGTAGCACGTGAAGGTCACAAATGCTTTTCTTTTATTCTACAAAGAGAAACTGTTCTGCATAATGCATTTGAGCATGGGGTTAAGGGACTTACAGATTTGGGATTATGCCTTATCCCTCTAAGTGCAGCCACAGTCATTTGTCATTGGTTTTCCATAAATGGTGGAGAAATACAAACTTAAAGAAGTATATTGCTCTTTTTAATCTACTCTGAAAACGTTTTGACTTACTGGAAGTTTAGGTAGCAATTAATGGATAGATATTGACACATGGGTGAGTGGATGAAGACCTCTAGGTTTGTTATTTTCTGCCACTGCATAACAGAAAAAATGCCTAAACAAGTTGAAAGACTCCTTTCTTGGAGTCAAAAAACATATGCAATAGTAAATAGTCACTAGACTTTAATCCTAAGCACTGAAGATTACAAGGGGATTCTACACTTTATAAACATGATGCAAGGACTACTTTGCTTTCTTATTGTTTTGTCTTTTTCTATGCATTCAATATAATTTTTAAAAATTACCTTCATTGTTTTAAAATATTTTCTCAGTTCTTTTTAATTTTCATTAATATAAAGAACAGATTAAATATATTTCAGAGGTATGATTCTAGTGAGATAACCGTACTTCACTCCCTCCCTTTCCTCCATCAACCAATGCTCTTCTTTCCCTTCTTTTTTCCTTTAATCTCTGCAAAAACGCAATTTCAATCCATTGTATAATCACAGATTTAATGCACCACTAGAAATAATAAGTTAAAGGTAGAAAGACCACAGTTTCACAGAAGTATAAACAAGGGCTAAAAACATCAAATCACAAGATGCCCATTTCATTCCTATACATTTTATTGTTTTATAATATCTATTACATATCAGAGAAAACATATAGCATTTGTCTTTGGGATACTGGCTGATTTCACTAAGCATAATTGTTTCCAGTTGCATCCATTTATTTGCAAGACAGGGTTTCATTATTTTTTAAGGCTGAGTAGTAGTCAATCATGTATATATACTAAAAATTCTTTTTTGAAGATTTATTCATTTGAAAGTTAGAATTATAGAGAATGAGGGAAGGAGAGAGAGAGAGAGAGAGAGAGAGAGAGAGAGAGAGAGAGAGAAAATCTTCCTTCTGCCTTCTGTCAGTTCACTCCTCAAATGGCCACAGCAGCCAGGGCTGGGCCAGACTGGAGCTGGGAGCTTCTTCCCAAGTCTGCCACATGGGTTCTGGAGCCCAAGAACACAAGGCATTTTCCACTGTTTTCCCACGTGCATTAACAAAGAGCTGGATTAGAAGTGGAGCATCCAGACCTTGAACAGGTGCCCACATGGGATGCCAGCACTGCAGATCTGGCTTAACTTGCTACAGTGCGGCTCTGGCCTCCACATTTTCTTCATTGAGTCATCAATTGATGGACATTTGGGTTGATTCCATGTGTTAGCTATTTGTGGATTGATGTGAAATGAACATGAGGGTTCATTCATATGATGGTTTAATTTTATTTGGGTAAATTCCCAGGAGATTGATGACTGGGTCATATGGTAGATCTATTTTCAGATTTCTGAAGAATCTCCCTATTGTCTTCCATAATGATTTTGCTCATTTACATTACCACCAACAGTGTTTAAGGTAACATTTTCACTACATCCTCACCAGAATTTATTATTTTTCTGATTTTTGGAATGATTACCATTGGAACTGGGTGAGGAAAAGCCTAATGTGGTTTTTATTTAAATTTCCCTGATGACTACTGATCCTGAGCATTGTTTCATTTGATCTTATATATAAAGGAACCAAAAGATTCCACTGAAGAAAACTGGAATTCATAAGAGAATTTGGTGAAGTTACAGGATATAAAAGCAACACAAAAAATCAGTAGTCATTATATACTCACACAATGCCATGGCTGAGAAACAACTTGTAAATTCAGTACAACTCACAATAACTACAAAAATCTAAATACTTTGGAATAAATTTAATCAAGTGTTTGAAATATCTCTACAATCAAAATTACAAAACATTAAAGAAAGAAATAAGAGAAAGCACAGAAATATTTTTAAAAATCCATGTTTGTGGATTGGAAGAATTAATATACTCAAAATGTCCATACTACCCAAGGCAATTTACAGATTTCAATGCAATCCTAATAAAAATGCCAATGATATTCTCATACCTAGAAAAAAATGATACCAAAATTCACATGGAAACACAAAACACCTGGAAAGACTAATGCATTCTTGAACAACAAAAACAAAGCCAGAGGCATCACAATACCTGATTTCAAGACATACTACGAGACAGTTACAATCAAGTAGCTTGGTGCTGGCAAAAAAAAAAAAAAAAAAAAAGAACCATGAAGACCAATGGAACAGAATAGAAACCCAGAAATTCATCCATGCATGTACACCCAATTTTGACAAAGGAGCTAAATCTTTGACAATGGAGATAAAATCAATCCCTAGAGAAAGGACAGTCTCTTCAACAAATGGTTCTGGGAAAATTGGATCTCCACATGCAGAAGTATGAAATATGACACTTACCCAAAAGTCAACTCAAAGTGGATCAAAGATCTACATCTATGACCTGATATAATCAAATTAGTAGAGGAAAACAATGGGGAAACTCTGCAAGACACTGACGTAGGCAAAGAACTCTTGGAAAAGACCCCATAAGTATAGTCAATCAAAGTCCAAATAGACAAATGGGATCACATCAAGCTAAGAAGCTTTTTCACTGTAAAATACTCAACACACTGAAGAAGCAACTGACAGAAAGAGAGAAAATATTTTTGAACTATGAAACTGATAAATAATTAATATCCAGAACCTATAATGAGCTCAAGAATCTCATAAACAATAAAACAAAATAATCTAGTTAAGAAATGGGTAAAGGACATGAACAGACATTTTTTCAAAGGATGAAATACAAATGCCAAAAAGAATTTAAACACATAGAAAAATGTTTTTGCAGAATTTTTTTTTTAGGTACTGGGTCTTTATTTACCAAAAAAAAAAAGTGTTCTTACCAGGCTTAATGAGTTTTTTTTTTTACCCTACTTTGTTTTTAGGAGTGTTATTAATGTTGTAAATATATCCTAAGCACTGAAGGGGAAAGGTAATTTGTAATCACAGCAAAAGTAAGATGGAATAATTATGATAAGATGCTAAAGCTACAAAGAGATATTTACTGCTAATAACTTTCCCAGAACCACAGTTCTTAGTGTTATTGCTGTTAACATGGAGAGGAATTTCATTACATCACAAGTACATAAAGTTCTGCAGCAGCAGCCTCTGCAGTCCCCAAGGGTCAAGTTTTTCTAATTACCCAGCTGTTCTTTGATAGCATTAATATTTTAGGGAGTGATTTGTTGGCGCTTACCTCCCATTAATTATATTCTTCCTGCCACAGTGGGATTCTTTTCCTTGAGACAACAGCAATAATTAATTCCCCCATTCAAAGCCCCTGTCTATTTGACTTACTCAAAGGGCATTTTACCCGAATTCAGTTAAATGATATTTACTAGTGGAAAATATCAAACCTCCAAATTACTTGATACTCCATATATCTGACCTCCTTTTCATTAGTGTATACTGGAACCAGTGGATAGAAGTTCTCTCTGTCTCTCCCTCCCTCCCTCTCTCTGTATATATGTCTCTGTCTCTGACACATTGCCTTTCAAATGCACAAATCTTTTAAAATAATAAATAAAAATAAAACAGGCGTGGAGTAGGGTGAGAGAATAATCCCCACCTTGACAGATTGCCATAAGGCTTCAAAATCAAACACGCAACAAGTCTGGCACATAGTGGGAGCTTCATAACCTTCATCCCTCCACCAGCTGATGTGAATCCATATCAATTATGGCAGGGAACCTGTTAACCGGAACAGACCAATTCCCTGATTAAGTGGAGATTATGTATACTTCCTCAGTGTTCATTCCCTGATTTATCCAGTGAAGCCATTCAGAACCACTGGTAATTGAATATTGATTATTTGTTTTTAGAGTTGCTCCCAGGAGACAGGCCTAAAGCTAGGAGAAGAGGAGCACAAGGGTGTGTGTCAGATGATCACAGGGTAGGCACAGGCCCTACTGGACAGATCTTATTTCAACTGGATTTCTGCAAGGTATAGCCCCAAGCACAGGTGGGCATTTAATAAGTATATGATTAGTTTATGATTCCATATGATGTCAGTAGAGATGTAATTTATTAACCTGGGCTCCTGGCATCCTTCCAGTGCATGTATAATGGAATGACATTTTTCATGCAGAAATATAAATTAAATTAATTGGCATCCACATTTAATTGATACTTCCTGACAGTAGATGGATTCTCCCCCAACACCACCGCCTTCTCAGCAAGGGACATTTCCTTCTGAGTGTGTGCAGACTGAAGAGGGGCCAGCCCCTACAGCTGGGGCTCCCCAAGGAGCTGGCTTTCAGCAGAGTTTAGAGCAGCAGGACAAGTGAACTGACCCTGGAAAAATGGTAAGCTGCTGCTCAGCAGCCATGTGTTCCTTTGATGAAGGAAAGGCTTTTAGAAGAGGAAGAAAGCAGAGGGCTCTTGTCTTATTTCTATCTTCTTACTACCCTCTCACCTTTACCAGCCATAAGAGAATGTTTTGAAAAACTGCCTTTAAAGATTGTAAATCATATGGAATTCTTTCAAAAGCTGCTATATAATTGCTGTCAAAGGTATCTATTATTTAAATTTTTTTCCTTCTCAAATGGTCTGCATTGAGTTAGCTCTGCAGGTACTGTAAGGGACCAATGAGGCAAAGATCTTGATTTCTACCCCTGTGGGTTAACTAAGTTTCCACTGTCTCAGAAATACAGAATCCATACTTGACCTTGGTTTAAGAACACCTGCTGAGTTATTTGAAGGCATCAGCTGAAAAGCTTGGATGTAAGACACAATCAACTATGCAGCATGGGAAATGGACTCAACGCTATTCAGTCCTACAGGAAATGGTCATTAGTATTATATTTATCAATGGCTATAATAGCACTTAATACCTGGTACTCACATGCCCTTCGTCCTATCAGAGCTGTGCGTTGGGGATTATATTTCTTTAACATACTTTTTGTAACCAAAGACAAAAAGAAAAGTTGTCCTTAGCATCTTTCGCAGGTTCTTTGCTTGATTCTGCCTTGAAGGAGCAAGCACTGTTGAAGCTACCTGCAATGTTATTCCAATTTAGCATATCAAAAATCAGGATTCACTATTTCTTTTTTTTTTTTTTTTTGACAGAGTGGACAGTGAGAGAGAGAGACAGAGAGAAAGGTCTTCCTTTGCCGTTGGTTCACCCTCCAATGGCTGCCGTGGCCGGCGCGCTGCGGCCGGCGCGCTGCGGCCGGCGCACTGCGCTAATCCGATGGCAGGAGCCAGGAGCCAGGTGCTTTTCCTGGTCTCCCATGGGGTGCAGGGCCCAAGCACTTGGGCCATCCTCCACTGCACTCCCTGGCCACAGCAGAGAGCTGGCCTGGAAGAGGGGCAACCGGGACAGAATCCGGCGCCCTGACCGGGACTAGAACCCGGTGTGCCGGCGCCGCTAGGTGGAGGATTAGCCTAGTGAGCCACGGCGCCGGCTTAAGGATTCACTATTTCTTTAGTTTATCTGCCACTTTTCTCCCCTTGTCTTCTTAAAAGGGCACAGAATGTCACAAAGTCTGCTACTAAATTGACTTGATTGATAAGAGAGTTACTTATACTTCCACACAAGACCTATCTTTCTATAAGTACCACTATTAATTTGTCTACCTATCTATCTTCCTTGATTTTTCTACTGGTCTGAGCAAAATGCCCCCTCCCTTATTTTAATAACTATCTCACTTTTCCCCTTCCATGTGGGCCTGGAGGTACTGTCAATCTGCTGTTGCACTCCAGGTCAAGGGCTGAACATGAGATCATAATGAAGCAATCAGAGTTCCTTTATATATCTGGACTTTGTGATGGGTTCAAGGGGGAGTACATGGCTAAAGCATGGCCAATCAGAATGCTTCCATGAGATTTCATCTGGACAGTGAGGGGGAGCAGCACTTTTCATCTTTTTACATTGTGAACTGTGGGGATTCTTGTTTGGGACAAGACATGATCCCTACCTAGTAGAGTAGATCTCAATGAAAATAAGACAACTTAGAGAGGTGAGAGAAGAAATAAAAATATCTTAGTCCCTGTATACAGCTATGCTTGAAGTTAACGTTGTCATGGTTCTCCTGTTACATGAGATCATACTTATCACTTTAAGTTTGGATTGGGTTTTGATAAAATATAACTGAAAGCATCTTGACTTCTACAATAAATGTTATGGAGATAGCCTTAATAATTGATTGCTTCCTGCAACTGTGGGGTCAGTAGAGCTATCAAAACAGAACGATGTGAAAGCACAGCATCTGGAGCTATACCATGAAGGGACAAAGGTTTTATTCACCTCATTAGGCCTTTAGGGAAGTATATTTCAAGTTATCAGTCACAGAATATCACCTGGGTCATGAAATAAATTTAGTTGTATGTGAGTGACTTTTTTTAAAGCACAGAAAATACAGAGTACATCATACAGAGTAAAGATAAATTTTATCTCCTGACTTGTAAAGGATGTTTATGTATTTATTTGTTTACACACACACACACACACAGACAGACAGACAGACGGAGAGGGATATCTGCCACCCACAGGTTCACTCTCCAAATGCCCAAAGCAGCTGGGCCAGGTCTAAAGCCACCAGGAACTTAGTAGAGGTTTCCCACATGGTTGACAGAAACTCAATTACTTGAGCCATCATTTGATGCTGTGGCAGGAAGCTGGAGCCAGAAGCAGACTTGGGACTGAAACCTAGATACTTGGGATGAGCACATCTTAATCACTCAGCCAAATACCCTGCCCATTTTGTGACATCTTATTTCAAGCACATGCATAACTAGAAATATTCTTGATAATGCTGTAAAATATATTTTTATTCAGGGGTATGATCAAAACATTTTGAAGTCACTGCTTAAGAGAAAACAGATGATTGAATATAGAAGAGAAGTAAAAAACGGCACATTACTCTTCATATATTCTAAGAAAAGGACTATATTTTCTTAACTGATTTTTGTCCCTACGTAGCTAGGCATGCCTGTGTAGGAGAGATGAGTAGAAAGAGTGCTTAGAATTTAAGTGGTTAATTAAGAGACTCAGACTCTTCTTGTTTAAAACTTCTTTGTTGGAGTTATTCATTCAGCTGGTTCAAAGTTCGTTTATCAGAACTGTTTGTCCCTGATCTTCCCTTGGGAATAAGGACTAGGGAGAGAAACAGCTTGCCCCACTCTGGGAGAGAAGACCTCACATTCCAGGGGCATCAGAAATGATTTACTTAAGAAATTTAGAAAATTCTTAAAAGTTTCCAGACCATTGTGTTTGAATGAATTTAAACAAACAAACAAAAAACACCCCATATTGGTAGGCAAAACCTAGGGATCAGCCCTTTCCTTCTCTTTCTCCTATTTCAACAAATCTGAATAACTTGAGGTAAATGAATGCTCTTGGTTGACTGGGGGAAGGTTAAAACCTTGATCTGCATTGTGAAAATTATGACATAATCATACAAATATTATCCTTTTCAAACAATATTTTGTGTTTGTAATTATTACATGTGGGATCAGCTTGAAACATGCTTTTCTAAAAAATACTTGCTGCCAGGTGGAGGGCCTTTATCCTAGGAGTAAGGCCCCTGTTAAGATGCCCATACTCCACATCACAGTACTGAGGTTTGATTCCTGACTCCAACTTCCTCCCAGTTAAGACTCTGGGAGACAGTACTGATAGTTCAAGCAGTTGGGTTCCTGCCACCCATGTGAGAGACCTGGATTGAATACCTGCCTCTTGGCCCAGTCCTAGCAATTGTGGACATTTAGAGAGTGAACCAGGTCATGAGAGCTCTCGCTCTGTGTTTGCATGTGTATGTCTGCCTCTCTGTCCCTCTACCTTTAAAATAAATAAATGATATTTAACTGCCTGACCACATATACATGCACAGACATGGCTGTGTTCCAAAGAAGCTGTATTTATGTGTATTTAAATACTGAGATCCAGTTCTCTGATTCCTAAGTATCTAGGCCATAGAGGCATACATCATGAGTCATTCAGAAAAGTTCCATATATGATCCATTTAAGAAAAAAACTAGATATATGATGCAATTAGATAATGTTCCAATCATAGATGGGATCATTCAAATATTCTACAGGATACAGTAGGATAACTATGATTGGCAATTGTATATTTTTTTAAAATATTTATTTATTTGAAAGTCAGGGTTACAGAGAGACAAGGAGAGACAGAGAGAGATTTTCCATCTGCTGGTTCACTCCCCAGATGGCTGCAGCAGCCAGGCCTGGGCCAGGTCAAAGCAGGAGCCAGGAGGTTCTTCTAGGTCTCCCACATGGGTGGCAGGGCAAAGCACGTGGGCCATCTTCTGCTGCTTTTCCCAGACAGGGAGCTGGATTGGAAATGGAGCAACGAGGACTCAAACTGGTGCCCATACTTGATACCAACATTGCAGGCGGTGGCTTTACCTGCTGCACCACAATTCCTGCCCTAACAACTGTATATTTCAAAATAGCTAGTAGAAAGGATTCTGAATGTTCCCAACACAAAGAAATAATAAATATTTAATCATTTACCCTGACCTTACCATTCACATTGTATTGTAGACATGTATTAAAATCTCACATTGTACCCTATAAATATATGCAATTACTGAATCTAAAAATCTGGAGGGCTGGCACTGGTATAGGGGGTTGGGCTGCCTCCTGTGGCAGCATCCCATATGGGTGCTGGTTTGAGTCCCAGCTGCTCCACTTCAGATCTAGTTCCCTGCTAATGCTCCTAGGAAAGCAACAGAAGATGGTCCAGGTCCTTGGGCCTCTGCACCCATGTAGGAGACCTGGAAGAAGCTCCTGACTCCTCGCTTTGACCTGTCCCAGACCCAACTATTGTGGTCTTTAGGGAGTGAACCAGCAAATGGAAGATCTTTCTCTATCCCTCCTTCTCTCTTTGGGATCTGCCTTTCAAATAAATAAATTAATATAATAATAATAATAAATCTGGGACATGCATTTGGCATAGCAGTTAAGATGTCATTTGGGAAGCCCATATCTCATATTAGCATGCCTTGGTTCAAGTCCTAGCTCCACTCCTGATTCCAGAGTCTTGCTGAGGTGTGCATTGGGAGGCAGCAGGCAATGATGGCTCAAGTAGCTGGGTTACTGGCACTCATATGGGAGACTCAGACTGAGTTCCCAGCTCCTGGCTTTGGCCTGTTCCATCCACAATTGCTGCAGGCATTTGGGGAGTGAGTCAGTGATTGGAAGGTCTCTCTCTGTTTCTTTGTTGCTATAACTCTTTCCCTGTCTTCCAAATATCAATTAAAAAGTTTTAATTAAAAACTTATTGAAGTTGAAAAAACATTCCAATACAAGTCATTGAAATATTCATTATTTTGCTATTTTAAAACAGCTATCTGGAACCTACACAACAACTCATTCCCAGTGAATCTGGAATAGTCAAGCTTTCCTGTAAAGTTGCCTTCTGCAGGGCTTGTCACTGTCACGCAGTGTATAGGATTTGCAAGAGTCATTCATGGCAGTATGTGTGAGGTTAAATACCACAAACTTCTATATAACACCATTTTTATTACCCAAACAAATTCTAACTAAATAAACAATGTGTAAAATATAAATCCTCACCAGAATTACACCGTCCCTGACTCCTGGCCATCATTCATTTTCACATTACATAATTTAAATTAATTGAATGAAAATAGTCCAATATTTTGAAGGTATAGATAGACTTTAGAGGTTTCATTATAAGAAAGAAAAATAAATTATTCACACAAGAAACCTCCTTTAAGAGAACTTCATATAAAATGTTTACAATTAGTGAACATTGGAGTTATTGATTCACTAAAGGTAATTTTATGACCACATTTTTATTTGCTTCTATTCAAGTTGTTTCTACAGGTTAAGAAAAATGATTTCTCTGTATATAAAAGTCATAAAATGGCAGTTAATTTTATATTATACTCTTGAGTGTGGAAGGTCTTTAAGAATAAGTACAATGGTAGATGTTTGCCGTATGTTCACTTGTTTAATCATCACATCAACCATGTGAGAAACTTAGAACACAAGTAGGGTTATCCGAGATCATTGGCCCAAGACTGCTGAGTTGTACTGATGTTCTCATCCACTACAGGGTCTCAATGCATCCCCAAATTGTCTATTCATTAAGGCTGCAGCACAAGGCTAACAACAGGAAAATAGTCAATCAATCAGTGGATTGTCTTATTGATGTGGTAACAAAAACTTCAGCTGATAGATTTTTCTTAATAAATTATCTTTCTTGGTTTTGTCCAATTAACTCAACATGGTTTCAAATTTAATATACTGATTACCTTCTACATGGGGAACTCAGGCCTTCATGCAGTTTTTATGTCACTAGACAGATATGCAGTCAGGCTAAAGAATTAGGCATTGCAAACAACCTCCTCGCACCAAGCACAACTCACACCTTAGCCTGGCTGACAGTGTAGATGTGTTACTGCTGGAGGAAGTGTCATCCCATGAAACCTTTTTTTATTATTGACAAAGCTCAGATTTCAAAGATTATAACCTAATTATGATTTCATCCTTGGATAGTTCTTTCTGCAATTAACTTATTTTCAGGAGTAGATTGGTTATACAGTATATTAAAATTGACTTTGGGGATTTCTTCTTTAATTCCCACTTCTGTAATATTTGGCTCTCACTAAATATTGTAGGTTAAAAATAATTGGCCTCTGCAGCAGATTCATTACTTAGGAAAAAAATGAACAGACTTCTGAGCAAAACAATACAATAACTTAACAGCTAGTGAGAAATTATTTTGTCCTGGAAGAGGACAGAAAACACACTGACAAGGCCATGAAGTTGGTGATACTGGAGCAAGGAGTGCATTGGGACACCTGGGAAGCGAGAGGGAAAGTGATGGAGACCTGCAGAGCCTGCTAAGGACTTGTCATAATGTTTTTCAGGAAAATGGCATGTTGAGGCCAGCCTAGTGTTTTGTAGAGGCTACATTAGAAGATACGAAGTCTGAGAAATGGAACTGATGGGCAATTTTGAGTAATTTAAGACAAACCCCTCACACAAAACCTAGAAAGACAGGAGGATGTGTTTGCAAGTGTTTTAGGATAGCATCCATGTCTATTTAGTGGCCTTCCCTGGGAAAGAAAATGCAAGCTCATGTCCTATGTAGAGTACTAAATTCTCCACAAAGTTCTCCACTACACACAAGCAAAAAATACACAAATATAAACTTTTCCATCATTACTGGGATCTCCGGCTGAAGGGCAATGCTCAAAAAAGAAATAAAATTTTAGCAGTAAACACATGTAAAACTTACCCAGAAGTCCTGACACTCTCACAACAGGGCAGAAAAAAAATGGGGAAGGGCTAAATTGTTACAGGTACTTTAGACCCCTGGCAACTGAAAAAGGCAAATATGTATCTTCTTACAAATCAAGTTTTCAAACAAAAATGAACTCACAATCAAAGATAAACAAATGCTTTTTTTCCCTCCTCTTAAAATTTTATTTAATTTATACAGATTTCATGTATTTCATGTATACAGATTTAGGAACATAGGGATACTTCCCACTTCACCCTCCCATCCACACTCCCACCCTTCTTCTTCCTCCCTCTCCTAATCCCACACTTAATTTTTACAATGACCTACTATTCTTTTTTAAAAGATTTATTTATTTTATTTGAAAGTCAGAGTACACACAGAAAGAAGGAGAGGCAGAGAGAGAGAGGTCTTCCATCTGCTGGTTCACTCCCCAGATGGCCACAATGGTCAGAGCTGTGCCGATCCAAAGCCAGGAGCATAGAGCTTCCTCTGGGTTTCCCACTTGGGTGCAGGGGCCCAAGGTCTTGGGCCATCTTCTACTACTTTCCCAGGCCACAGCAGAGAGCTGGATTGGAAGTGGAGTAGCCAGGACTCAAACCGGTGCCCATATGGGATGGCAGCACTGCAGGCAGTGGCTTTACCTGCTATGCCACAGTTTACTTTATAAGCATAAGATTAAACCCACACTAAGTAAAGAGTTCAACAAATAGCAAGAAGGAAGGAAAAAAGCTACTTTTTAGGGCTGTAAACAATTACCAAAGCTCAAAATGTCAATTTCACTCCCATACATTACATTTTAGGTGCTCAATTAGTTACAACAGATCAAGGAAAATATATGGTACTTGTCTTTTTGGGATTGACTTATTTCAATAAGTATAATGGTTTCCAGTTGCATCAATTTTGTTGTAAAAGACAGGGTTTTATTTGTTTTATAGCTGAATACTATTCTATAGTGTATATATACCAAAATTTCTTTATCCAGTCATCAGTTGTTGGACATCAGGGTGGATTCCATACCTTAGCTATTGCAAATTGAGCTGCAGTAAACATAGGAGTACATATAACTCTTTCATCTGCTGACTGCATTCCCCTTGGGTAAATTCCCAGGAGTAAGATGGCTGGGTCATCTTAGTAGATCTATTTTCAGCTTTCTGAAGTATCTCCACACTGTTTTCCACAATAGCTGCAACAGTTTACATTCCCACAAACATTCCCCACCAACATTTATTGTTGGTTGATTTCTGTATGAGAGCCATTATAACTGGGGTGAGGTGAAACCTCATTGTGGTTTTGCTTGCATTTTCCTGATGGCTAGTGATTCTGAGCATTTTTTCATGTGTCCGTTGGCCATTTGAATTTTCTCTTGAAAAATGCCTGTCCAAATCCTTTGCACATTTTTTAACCACATTGTTTTTTGTCCAGTTTCTTGAGCTCCTCATAGATTCTGGATATTAATTCTTTATCAGTTTCATAGTTTGCAAATATTTTCTCCCATTCTGTTGGTTGTCTCTTTGTTGAGTGTTTCTTTTGCAGGGCACAAGTTTCTCAGCTTGCTGTAATCTCTTTTGTCTATTTTAGCCTTTGATTGCCTGTGTTTCTGAGGTCTTTTCTAAGAAGTCTTTGCCTATGCCAATGTGCTACAGAGCTTCCCCAATGTTCCTCTCTGGTAATTTGGTGGAATCAAGTCCTAGTTCAGATCCTTGAATTTATTTTTGTATAAGATATAGTAAGGTAGGGTTCTTGTTTTATACTTCTGCATACATAGATTCAATTTTTCCCACACCATTTGTTAAAGAGACTGTCCTTTCTGCAAGGATTGATTATAGCTACATTGTCAAAGATAAGTTTGGTTTTAGATGTGTGGGTTGATTTATGGGGTTTTTATCCTGTTCTGTTTGTCCGTATGTCTATTTTTGTGCCAGTACCAGGCAGTTTTGATTATAACTGCCCTGTATTATGTCTTGAAATCTGGTATTGTGATACTTCAAGCTTTTAAACAAATACATTGAGGAAGGATGACATAAGTGAGACAGTGGGCACAACAAAATATAAATTTAATCTCCCAAGACTTTGGAATTTGGAATTATCTGATTCAGAATATTAAAAAATTACATATTTTGGGCTCAAAAAAAGGGTGTGTAAGAAGAGCAAAGCATGTTAATAATTATGACATAGGGGCCTGTGCTGTGGTGCAGCAGGTTAACACCCTGGCCTGAGGCGCAGGCATCCCATATGGGCACGATTGAGTCCCAGCTGCTCCACTTCTTTTCCAGCTGTCTGCTATGGCCTGGGAAGGCAGTAGAGGATGGCCCAAGTCCTTGGGCCCCTGAACCTGTGTGGGAGACCCGGAGGAGGCTCCTGGCTCCTGGCTTCAGATCAGCAGAGCTCCAGCCATTGCAGCCAATTGGGGAGTGAACCATCAGATGGAAGACCTCTCTCTCTCTCTACCTCTCCTCTCTCTGTGTAACTCTTTCAAATAAATAAATAATTACCATGTAAATGTAATAATCAAATATAACTGCCTAAAGCTAAGATTATAATTGTTGAAATACAAAATATATAAGATATGTTACTTACATAGTGGATTAAACACAGGCAAAGAGAGACCTTGGAAGAAAGAAAATGGAAGACGCATTTTAAAACCTTTTTCAGGAGGCTGGCATTATGGCATAGTAGGCTAAGCCTCCACCTGCACTGCTGGCATCCCATATGGATCCAGTATGTGTTCCAGCTGCTCCTCTTCCAATCCAGCTCTCCACTATGGCCCATGAAAGCAGTGGAAGATAGTCCAAGTGCTTGGGCCCCTGCACCCACGTGGGAGACCTGAAAGAAGCTCCTGGCCTCAGATCAGCCCAGCTCTGGAAGTTGTGGCCACTTGGGGATTGAACCAGTGGATGGAAGACCTTTCTCTCTCTCTGTCTTTCCTTCTCTCTTTCCATAACTCTACCTCTCAAATAAATAAATAAAACTTAAAAAAACTTTTTCAGAATAATAACATGAACAAAATATATAGAGATATTGAAGATAGAATGAGAGATCTTACACAGCCCATTTTGAGTTGCAGAAAGAAAAACTAGAAATAATGAACAGGAAACACTGAAGTATATAAAAGATGAGAATTTCAAAGTTCACATGAATGGAAAATACAACATGTAGCAAGCAGAATAAATAAACAGAAATTCATTGTAATACATGCAGGAATAGTGCTGTAGAACATAAAATAAAAACAGATGAGCTGAAAAGTAGGCAGAGACTAAAACAGAGAACCTGAAAGGAAATTCACAACTGACTTAGAGCCAGTTTCTCAATGGCAATGACGAAAGACAAAGTACTGAAAAGTAAAATCTCAATGATATGGAGAGAGATCCATAATTCTGTAGTCAGCAAAAACTGTATTTCAAAAGTAGGGGCTGCTTGATGTGGTTTAAGGACTGTGACATACTAACGTAAGGTATTAACAATAGAGAAAGCTGCATGTAGGCTAGATTAGAACTCATCCTACACAACTTTTATTTTGTAAATTTAAAGCCTTTCTGGGAAAAAGTTAAGAAATAAAAATAAAATATGGAAAAATCAAGATATCGTTAGAAAAGGAAATATTAAGTAACTGGAATGAAACTGTCCTAAACTTATTTTAGTGTTCAAGAAAGGAGTTAAGACACGCATTTTGTCCATATTACTAATACTTGCTAAATTCAAATAATAATATTTCAACATACTGACTAAAGAATAGCAACAGAGTTCATTTAAAAAAGACTGAAGATTTAGCAAAGAAAAAATTTTAGGACTGGTAAGTAACACTTCAGAAAAACTGCAGGGTATAAGGGGCCATCACTGTGTCACAGAGGTTAAAGTCCCAGCCTGCAATGCCAGCATCACACATGGACACTGGTTCAAGTCCTGGCTGCTCCACTACTGATCCAGTTCTCTGCTATGGCCTGGGAAAGAAGTAGAAGATGGCCCAAGTCCTTGAGTCCCTGCACCTGCATGGGAGACCTGGAAGAAGCTCCTGGCTTCTGGCTTCAGATCAGCTCAGCTCCAGACATTGCAATCATTTGGGGAGTGAAACAGCTGATGGAAGACTGACTCTGGCTTTACCTGTCTTTGTAACTCTTTCAAATAAATAAAATAAATCTTTTTTTAAAAAAAGTTGCAGGGTATAAAACCAGGATACCAAACTTAGTTGGCTTTCCATACACCAATAATCAATTGCAAGAAAAAGAAGAAAACAAGGCAATCCCCAAAATACCTCGGAATATGCTTTCTGATATTTATTTATTTTGAAGTGTGTAGGGGAGAAAGAGAGGGAGAGGGAGAGAGAAAGAAAGCACCCATTTACTGGTTCACTCCTGAAATACCAAAACAGCTAGGGCCAGGCCTAAGCTAGAAGCTGGGTACTCAATCTTGATCCCCCACACCAGTAGCTGGAACCCAGTTACCTGAGCCATCACCTGTTGCCTCCTAGCGTCTGCATTGGCAGGAGTCAGAAGCCACCAGAAGTCCAGGCACTCCAACATGGCACATGATCTTAATCAGCATCTTAACTACTAGGCGAAATAACTTACCATGGGCTACTATTTGACTCTGTAATTTACCTTAGAGCCCAAAATTCTACCCTGGATATAAAAAGAAACTCATGAACATTAATATTACATTCACATTCAACATATTTTAAAATTTATATAAATCTAAACAATTATTCATAATCCAAGAACACAATAAGTCCTTGAGAAGATGCGTGAAGTGAAAGTATTGAGGGTGGAACCAAGATGGTGGAATAGTGAGGGCACACACCAATAGTCTGGGAAAGATAGTTTAATAAAAGTGGAGTTATGGTAGCCTCAGGAAAAGGATCAGGAAAAAATTGCAGAGGAAACTCTTCTGGATCTAGTGGCTGTGACTCGGAGGACCTACAGGGAGAACAAGGTCACCCACCATGTGGAAGCCGAGCCACGCAAGCCACCGGACCTGCTGGAGCCACCTGACCCGCCGGACCCGCAGGACCCGCCGGACCCACCGGACCTGCTGGAGCTGCCGAGTCTGTGCACCAGTGCTGGAAGGGGAGGTGACACAAAAACCTCTCTCAGTAACCCGAGACATTGGTGGGGAAAGGCAGAAAGAGCCTGCAGAGAATGAGGCCTGAAACTCCATTGGGGAAAGTTCACCTGGCTGGCTGGAGGAGATAAAAAAATCAAATAAATAAGGAGAACCGGCACAGATATTCAGCCTCTCTCTCCACTCACCTTACAAAGCAAGACAAAGGGCAGGCAACATTTTATGTAAGTAAAGCGGTGTGCCATTTTGCATATGTAAAGCGGGTGCCCCTCATTAGCCAAGCAGAAAAACCTGACTCTGGTAAGCAAGCAAATACCCACAGGGGGCAGATTTCATACATCAACTACTCTCAATTCCACTCAGCAGTGTGGAATTACTTCCCAACTGAGTCAAAAAAAAAAAAAAGAAAGAAAGAAAGAAAGAAAAGAGAGAGAGAGAGAGCAAACAAGAGAACAATCAGGGTGAATCACCTCTGGCACACCCTTAACCCTGTAGAACCAGAGCTCTCTGGCCACACCCATCACAGCCTCTAAGGATCCATCAAAAGCAGTCAGTCCTCTTAATCTAGAGTCACAGTATAATGAGAAAAAAACAAAGAATATCTCCAATATGCCAAACAAACACAAAAGCCGAGGTAACAAGAACAAGGAAGACACTATGATGCCCCCAAATGAAATAGACATCCCATTCAAGATTATGAAGATGATGAGATAGAAGGAATGCAAGAAGCAGATCTCAAAAAATTGATAAGAACATTAAGAAGTTCTCAAAAACAAATTCTCGAACTACAGAAATCCTTAATGGACAAGATAGAAAATCTCTCTCGTGAAAATGAAATATTAAGGAGGAATCAAAATGAAATGAAACAACTAGTAGAAAATGAAACTGTGATAGTGATGAGAAATCATAATGAAATGAAGAATTCAATAGATCAAATGACAAACACATTAGAGAGCCTTAAAAACAGAATGGGTGAGGCAGAAGAGAGAATATCGGACTTAGAAGACAGAGAACAGAAAAATATACAATCAAACCAAAGAAAAGAAGAGGAAATTAGAAATCTAAAAAATATCGTTGGGAATCTTCAGGATACTATTAAAAAAAACCAACATTCGCGTTCTAGGAGTTCCTGAAGGCATGGAGAGGGAGAAAGGATTAGAAGGCCTTTTTAGTGAGATATTAGCAGAAAATTTCCCAGGTTTGGAGAAGGACAGAGACATCCTAGTACAGGAAGCTCATAGAACCCCTAATAAACGTGACCAAAAGAGATCCTCACCACAACATGTTGTAATTAAACTCACCACAGTGAAACATAAAGAAAAGATCCTAAAATGTGCAAGAGAGAAACATCAGATTACTCTCAGAGGATCTCCAATTAGACTCACAGCTGACTTCTCATCAGAAACCCTACAAGCTAAGAGGGAATGGCGAGAGATAGCCCATGTGCTAAGAGAGAAAAACTGCCAGCCCAGAATATTATATCCTGCTAAGCTCTCATTTGTGAATGAAGGAGAAATAAAGACCTTTCACAACAAACAGAAATTGAAAGAATTTGTCGCCACTCGTCCATCCCTGCAAAAGATGCTTAAAGATGTGTTACACACAGAAACACAGAAACATGGTCATCTATATGAAAGAAGGTAAATGAAGGAAATCTCACAGCAAAAGATCACAGAAAGTTCAAAACATATATCAGAAAATATCTTTGGCAAATAGCAGGGCAAAGCTACTACTTATCAATAGTCACATTGAACGTTAATGGCCTGAATTGTCCAAAGACAAGATTGGCTGATTGGGTTAAGGAACAAAACCCATCTATTTGCTGCTTGCAAGAAACACATCTGCCCAACAAAGATCCATAGAGACTGAAAGCGAAAGGCTGGAAAAAGATATACCATGCCAAAAGAAATGAAAAAAAGTGTGGGTGTAGCCATCTTAATATTGGACAACATAAACTTTACCACAAAAACTGTTAGGAGAGACAAAGAGCAGCACTATATAATGATTAATGGATCAATTCAACAGGAAGATATAACGATTATCAATGTATATGCACCTAATTACAGAGCACCGGTTTATTTAAAAGATTTGTTAAGGGACTTAAAGGGAGACTTAGATCCCAATACAATAGTACTGGGGGACTTCAATACCCCACTCTCAGAAATAGACAGATCAACAGGACAGAACATCAACAAGGAGACAGTAGATTTAAATGACACTATAGCCCAAATGGATCTAACAGATATCTACAGAACTTTTCATCCTACACAGAAAGCATTTACATTCTTCTCAGCAGTACATGGAACCTTCTCTAGGATTGACCACATACTAGGCCATAAAGCAAGTCTCAGCAAATTCAAAAGAACTAGAATCGTACCATGCAGCTTCTCAGACCATAAAGGAATGAAGTTGGAAATTAGCAACTCAGGAATCCCTAGAGAGTATGCAAACACGTGGAGATTGAACAACATGCTCCTGAATGAACAATGGGTCATAGAAAAAATTAAAAGAGAAATCAAAAATTTTTGGAAGTAAATGAGGATAACAGCACAACATACCAAAACTTATGGGATACAGCAAAAACAGTGTGAAGAGGAAAGTTTATATCAATAGGTTCCTACATCAAGAAATTGGAAAGGCACCAAATAGATGAGCTTTCACTGCATCTCAAGGATCTAGAAAATCTACAGCAAACCAGACCCAAATCTAGTAGGAGAAGAGAAATAATTAAAATCAGAGAAGAAAGCAACAGGATTGAATCAAAAAAAATTACAAAAATGAAGCCAAACAAGAAGCTGGTGTTTTGAAAAAATAAACAAAATTGACACCCCATTGGCCCAACTAACTAAAAAAAGAAAAGACCCAAATCAATAAAATCAGAGATGAACAAGGAAATGTAACAAGAGACACCGCAGAAATAAAAAGAATCATCAGAAATTACTACAAGGACCTGTATGCCAGCAAACAGGGAAACCTGTCAGAAATGGATACATTCCTGGACACATGCAACCTACCTAAATTGAACCAGGAAGACATAGAAAACCTAAATAGACCCACAACTGAGACAGAAATTGAAACAGTAATAAAGGCCCTCCCAACAAAGAAAAGCCCAGGACCAGATGGATTCACTGCTGAATTCTACCAGACGTTTAAAGAAGAACTAACTCCAATTCTTCTCAAACTATTCAGAACAATCAAAAAAGAGGGAATCCTCCAAAATTCTTTCTATGAAGTCAGCATCACCTCAATCCCTAAGCCTGAAAAAGACATAGCAGTGAAAGAGAATTACAGATCAATTTACCTGAAAAACACATGCAAAAATGCTCAATAAAATTCTGTCCAATAGAATGCAACAACACATCAGAAAGATCATCCATACAGACCAAGTGGGATTTATCCCTGGTATGCAGGGATGGTTCAATGTTCGCAAATCAATCAATGTGATACACCACATTAACAAACTGCAGAAGAAAAATCATATGATTATGTCAATAGATGCAGAGAAAGTATTCGATAAAATACAACACCCTCTCATGATGAAAACTGTAACCAAATTGGGTATAGAAGGAACATTCTTCTACCTGCTGCCAGCATCCTATTGAATGGGGAAAAGTTGGAAGCATTTCCACTGAGATCTGGTACCAGACAGGGATGCCCACTCTCACCACTGCCATTCAATATAGTACTAGAAGTTTTAGCCAGAGCCATTGGTCAAGAAAAAGAAATTAAAGGGATACAAATTGGGAAGAAAGAACTCAAACTATCCTTCTTTGCAGATGATATGATTCTTTTTTTAGGGGAGCCAAAGAACTCTACTAAGAGACTATTAGAACTCATAGAAGATTTTGGCAAAGTACCAGGGTATAAAATCAATGCACAAAAATCAACAGCCTTTGTATACACAGGCAATGCCATGGCTGAGAAAGAACTTCTAAGATCAATCCCATTCACAATAGCTACAAAAACAAATACCTTGGAATACACTTAACCAAGGGATGTTAAAGATCTCTATGATGAGAATTACAAAATCTTACAGAAAGACATAGAAGAGGATACCAAAAAAATGGAAAAATCTTCCATGCTCAGGATTGGAAGAATCAATATCATCAAAATGTCCATTCTCCCAAAAGCAATTTATAGATTCAATGTGATACCAATCAAAATACCGAAGACATTCTTCTCAGAAAAAAAGGATGCTGAAATTCATATGGGGACACAGGAGACCTCAAATAGCTAAAGCAATCTTGTACAACAAAAACAAAGATGGAGGCATCACAATGCCAGATTTCAGGACATACTACAGGGCAGTTGTAATCAAAACAGCATGGTACTGGTACAGAAACAGATGGATAGACCAAAGGAACAGAATAGAAACACCAGAAATCAATCCAAACATCTACAGCCAACTTATATTTGATCAAAGATCTAAAATCAATTCCTGGAGCAAGGACAGTCTATTCAACACATTGTGCTGGGAAAACTGGATTTCCACGTGCAGAAGCATGAAGCAAGACCCCTACCTTACACCTTACACCAAAATCCACTCAACATGGATTAAAGAGCTAAATCTATGACTGACACCATAAAATTATTAGAGAACATTGGAGAAAGCCTACAAGATATAGGCACAGGCAAAGACTTCTTGGAAAATACCCCAGAGGCACAGGCAGTCAAAGCCAAAATTAACATTTGGGATTACATCAACCTGAAAAGTTTCTGTACTGCAAAAGAAACAGTCAGGAAAGTGAAGAGGCAACAACAGAATGGGAAAAATATTTGCAAACTATGCAACAGATAAAGGATTAATAACCAGAATCTACAAAGAGATCAAGAAACTCTACAACAACAGAACAAACAACCCACTTAAGAAATAGGCCAAGGACCTCAATGGACATTTTTCAAAAGAGGAAATCCAAATGGCCAACAGACACATGAAAAAATTTTCAGGGTCACTAGTAATCAGGGAAATGCAAATCAAAACCACAATGAGGTTTCACCACACCCTGCTTAGAATGTCTCACATGAAGAAATCTACCAACAACAGAGGCTGTCAAGGAAGTGGGGAAAAAGGGACACTAACCCACTGATGGTGGGAATGCAAACTGGTAAAGCCACTATGGAAGTCAGTTTGGAGATTCCTCAGAAACCTGAATAGAACCCTACCATACAACCCAGCCAGCCCACTCCTTGGAATTTACCCAAAGGAAATTAAATTGGCAAATAAAAGAGTTGTCTGTACCTCAATGTTTATTGCAGCTCAATTCACAATAGCTAAGACCTGGAATCAGCATAAATGCCCATCAACAGTAGACTAGATAAAGAAATTATGGGATATGTACTCTACAGAATACTATACAGCAGTAAAGAAAATGAAATCCAGCCATTTGCAACAAAATGGAGGAATCTGGAAAACATCATGCTAAGTGAATTAAGCCAGTCCCAAAAGGACAAATATAATGTGTTCTCCATGATCGGTGACAAGTAACCCAGCACCTAAAATGAAACCTGTTGAAGTGAAATGGACACTATGAGAAACAATGACTTGATCAGTCCTTTTCCTGTCTCTTATGTTACAATCTACTACTTTATTACTTTTAGTATGTTTGTTCTATTTAACACTATTGGTTGAACTCTTTAATTAACACACCATTATGCTTATGTGTTTAAATTTAACTGAAAAGTGATCCCTGTTAAATATAAGAGTTGGAATAATAGAGGGAGGAGATGTACAGTTCAGCACATGCTCTATTGGACTTACTTCTAATGGTAGAGTTAGAAACGGACCAGGGGATTGCAATTCATTCCCATCAAGGTGGCATGTACCAATACCACTAGTCAAAGTGATCAGTTCCAGTACATACTTGATCATAATGATAGGATTGAGAGTCAAAGGGATCACATAAACAAGACTGGTGTCTGTTAATACTAACTGATAGAATTTAAAAGGAGAGAATGATCCAACACCGGATGTGGGATACACAGCAGACTCATAGAATGGCAGATGTCCTAAATGGCATTCTGGCCTCAGAATCAGCCCTTAAAGCATTCGGATCTGGCTAAAAAGCCCATGAGAGTATTTCAGGCATGGAAAGCCAAGACACTCTGGCAAAAAGTAAAAAAGTGACCTAAAGTGAAAGATCCCTGTGAGTGATATCCCAGCAGAAAGAACGGGCTATCAAAGAAGGCGGTACCTTTCTCTGAAGGGAGGAGCGAACTTCTACTTTGACTATGACCTTGTCTAAATAAGATAGGATTTATCGAAATCAAGAGGCTTCCATAGCCTTGGCAACTCATGACAAGAGCCTAAGGTGATTACTGACGCCATAAATAAGAGTGCCAATTGTTAAAGCAACAACAGGAGTCACTGTGCACTTACTCCCCATGTAGGATCTCTGTCCTTAATGTGTTGTGCTATGTGAATTAGTGGTATAACTAGTACTCAAACATTATTTTATACTTTGTGTTTCTGTGTGGGTGCAAACTGTTGAAATTTTTACTTAACATATACTAAATTGATCTTCTGTATATAAAGATAATTGAAAATGGATCTTGATGTGAATGGGATGGAGAGGGAGTGGGAGATGGGATGGTTGCAGGTGGGAGGGAGGTTATGGGGCAGGGGGGAAGCCACTATAACCCAAAAGTTGTACTTTGGAAATTTATATTTATTAAATAAAAGTTTAAAAATGATAAAAGGGAGCATTAAACCTTTTTGCTGTAGTAATAGATTGATACTTTCTCAGAACCTATCTTCCCTATTTGTCATATAATCATAATTTTAAACAGAATAACATTAATTCAAACTTTGTAAGATCAAGGGGCGGGCACCGTGGCACAGGGGTTAAAAAAGCCCTGGCCTGAAGCACAGGCATTCCATATGGGCACGACTTCTAGTCCCAGCTGCCCTTCTTCCAGTTCAGCTCTCTGCTATGGCCTGGGAAAGCAGTGAAAGATGGCCCAAGTTATTTGATACCTGCACCCACATGGGAGACCCGAAGAAGCTCCTGGCTCCTGGCTTTGGATCGGCTCAGTTGTGGCCATCTGGTGAGTGAACCAGTGGATGGAAGACCTCTCTCTCTGTGTCTCTACCTCTCTCTGTAACTTTATCTTTCAAATAAATAAAACAAATCTTAAAAAAAGTTTACAAAATCATTAGGACAACGCTCCTCATGTAAACTGGCCTGTATTCCTGTAAAGAATAGTTTTTTTAAAAAAAATAGATTTTTAAAATAGATTTATTGATTTACTTGAAAGTCAGAGCTCCAAAGAGAATGAAGAGGCAGAGAGAGAGAGAAAGAGAGTGAGGGAGGTCTTCCATCTGCTGGTTCTCTCCCCATTTGGCTGCAACAGCCAGAGCCACACTGATCTGAAGCCAGAAGCCAAGAGCTTCTTCTGGGTCTTCCCATGTGGGTGCGGGGGTCCAAGGACTTGGGCCATCCTCCACTGCTTTCCCAGGCCATAGCGGAAAGCTGGATCAAAAGTGGAGCAGCCAGGACTTGAATTGGCACCCATATGGGATACCAGCGCCACAGGTGGTGGCTTCAGCCACCATGCCATAGCACCAGCCCCAGTTTTAGTTTTGTTTCTTGTACTTTGGTGCTTGTTTTTTGGTAACTATGAATGATGGGATCATATATACTCTTATATAACTGCCTGTGTTGTTATTTTCCTATTTCTTTTCCATTTCAATATTTTCTAACATTCCATTGTATGGGTTACTATGTTGATTTTACCTGAATACAACATTTAGAAATTTTTATTTTGTGTATGTATACACAGGAATTTGTGTTTATATATATATATATGTGTGTGTGTGTGTGTGTGTGTGTGTGTGTGTGCATTTGAGAGACAGCATAGAAAATAATATTATGAGGAACCCTAACCCTTATTTCAAACACTAAGCCCTCTTCAGACCTGGCTTTCTTTGAGGCAGAGCCCTGGGACCCTCTCACTGTAATGGGTGGAACTGATTCTCCCAAAAGTTACTATCTTGCAACCCTAACCCCCAATGTGATTATTTTTAGAGACAGGACCTTTTAAGATGTAACAGAAGAAAAATGATATCAAGTGTGAGGCCCTAATCCAGACTCACAGCTGTCCTTATAAGGAGAGCCATTAGGGATTCACATGGACAGAGGAAATACCATGTGAGCACCCAGCAAATTGGTGGCTGACTGTAAACCAGGGAGCGAGGTCACAGAAGTAACCATGCCTGAAAACACCTTGATCTTGAATTTCCAATGTGAAGGACTGTGTGAAACAACTTCTGGTGAATTAATCCATCCCATTTGTTGTAATATGTCATGGTGACTTTGGGAAAGTCATATATCCAATCTCTACCTGCTTTACCTGCATTCACCCAGAAGCTCCACAAAAAATTTTTTTCAAAGAAATATAGAAATTAAAAACTGTGGTTTTAGATGCCTAAATGCCTAAATGAGAAAATGAGAGAAATAACATAAATGAAAAATAAAACACTCAAAATATTTCCATTAAAATCTAGATATCAGAGAAAGGGAAAGAAAATACAAAATGAATAAATTATTCTTGTGGTTTTTTTTAAAAAGTCCATACTTTGATCCAACTAGAAATTAAAATATTTAATGATATAATAAACAGATTTAAAAGGATACTGGTGGACTTTGGTGTTTCCATGGCATGGTGTCTAAATTAACTTTTGAGACCAGCATTGTCGCTTAATGGGTTAAATCAGTGCCTATGATGCCATCATCCCATGTGGATGCTGGTTCAACCCCTGGCTGCACCACTTCCCATCCAGCTCCCTGCTAATGTGCCTGGAAAACCATTAGAGGATGGCTCAAGAGCTTGGGCCCCTGCATTCATCTGGGGGACCCAGATGAAGCTCCTGGCTCCTGGCTTCAGATTGGCACAGCTCTGCCTGTTGCAGCCAATTGTGGAGTGAACCATCAGATGGAAGACCTCTCTCTCTCTCTCTCTCTCTCTCTCTCTCTCTCTCTCTCTCCCCACCCTCTAACTCTGCCTTTCAAATAAATAAAATAAATCTTTATTAAAATTAACTTTCACAGCTTCTAATATGCACCTATTTTCAAAACTTCATGGGTGAAATCAATAGTGTGGCCCAAATTACAATTTTACCAAGGGATAGCTCTAAATTTAAACAAAATACATCATATGATCTTAGGAAAATTACAAAAATAAAAACAGAATAAAAATAATGTATTCACTTATTATACTTCATTTTAATTATAACAATGCTTTAATTTTCTTTTTTGTTAAAACCATTGCATCATTTCATCTTTTTTTAAGATTTATTATTTTATTTATTTGAAAGACAGAGTTACAGAGAGAGGTAGAGGCAGAGAGAGAGAGGTCTTCCATCTGCTGGTTCACTCCCCAGATGACCGCAATGGCCGGAACTGCACCGATCCGAAGCCAGGAGCCTGGACCTTCTTCTAGGTCTCCCACGTAGGTGCAGAGGCCTAAGGACTTGGGCCATCTTCCACTGCTTTCCCAGGCTATGGCAGATAGCTGGATTGGAAGAGGAGCAGCCAGGACTAGAACTGGTGCCCATATGGGATGCCGGCACTTCAGGCCAGGGCTTTAACCCACTGCACCACAGCACTGGCCCACTTCAATTTTCCATGGTCAAATGAACCCAATTATTCCAAAGGAGGCAGAGTGACTCTAACAGCATCAATAACAAATTAAAAGTAAACTAAGTTTTTGGAGTTAGAATTTGGCTAGATAAAGTGGAAATCCACAGACAAAATTAAAATGAGTAAGATGGTCAAATATTAGGAAATTCAAAGGATTCAAGTATTGCAATTTATGATAGAAGACACAATTAATAAAGGGGTGATTATTCCCACTGCTTTCCCATGCATCCAATTTTGCCCTGTTCTTAAAACTGGAAAGAAAAATGGCACTCACTGGGTGGTGGCTTAACCAACTTAACCACAAAGCCAGGCCCCTTGAATATCTTTTGTTATTTGATATTGGAGAGTTACCTTATCTTGTTCCCTGACTTGTAGCTTCAGACAGCAAACACTGGAGGCCACCCTTTCTGGCAGTGGTCACCCCCAGTATGAAATGACAAAAACAATTCAAGGGGCCTGGCATTTTGGCTCAGCTAGTTAAATCAATGAATGCAGCACTGGCATTCCATGAGTTCAGGTCCTAGACCTGGCCACTCCATTTCAGGTCCAGCTCTCTGCTGATGTGCCTGAGTGGGCAGCAGGGGATGGCCCAAGTGCTTGGGCCTGTGCCACCCATATGAGAGACCTGAAAGTATTCCCAGGCTCACAGCTTTGGCCTGGTCCAACAGTGACCATTGCATCCATTTGAGGAGGGAAACCTCCCTCCATCTTTTGCTGTGACTCTGCCTTTCAAATAAATAATATAATAAATCATAGGAAAAAACTATCCAAATATATCCTTACACCATCCTTTTGACTGTTGGTTATATTACTGTTGGTCTGGATGCATGCATCAGTTTGCAATCCAGAGACCCAAACTTTGTTTTTCCCAAAGAAACCTTTTATTTAATGAGTGCAAATTTCATAAGTACAACTTTAAGAATATAGTGATTCTTCCCACCATACCCACCCTCCCAGCCCTACTCCATGCCACCTCCTCCTCCCTCTCCCATTGCAGGTCCCATTCTCCATTAAGATCTATTTCAATTAATTGTATACACAGAAGACCAACTCTGTACTAAGTAAAGATTTTAACAATTTGCACACACACACACACAAAACTGTTTGAGAACAAGTTTTACAGTTAATTTTCATAATACAACTCATTGAGGACATAAGTCCTACATGGGAAGAAAGTGCACAGTGACTCCTGTTGTTAACTTAACAATTAACACTCTTATATATGACATCAATGATCATCCGAGGCTCTTGACATGAGCTGCCAAGGCCATGGAAGCCTTTTGGATCCACAATTTCTGTCAGCAGCAACCCAAACTTTAAAAGAAAGCACTTATATGAACCAAAGGTGACAAATGGTGTGGCTCACATACCACCAATTTTGGCATACAATCATCATAATCCAAAGATTTTGTGACAAAATATAATAACCATGGCAAAGAGACATAATAATTGACCTAATTGTCAGTTCAGCTTATAAGTTAATGCTGGAGATCTAATGTCACTCACAACTATTTTCACTGACAAACAATTGGTCACTGTATTAATGAATGATCAAATTTGGCAATACGTTTTAAAGCCTATTTACAACAGAACTCCTCTCATCACATCTCTGGACCAAAATTGTGCTAGATGGATTCTAGAGCTTTGAGCTGCATTGACAGTCCCACAGACACCAATATCACCCTTCTGTCCTTGCATGCTCCTAAGCACAAGGCTTAAAGGAAACTGTAAATCAATCTCCAAGATCCTATGTTGTCCTCATATTGAAATAATTGGGATAGTCTTTGAACTCTCCCTAAATACACATACTATGCCTCCAGGCCTAAAATGGAAATCTAGTAGAGGTTGCTACTATCTGTGCCATTCTGACAATTGGTGAAGATTATTTCTATCACCAGGAGTCAGCTGTCTCATATCTGTAAATTTCTCCATTCTCTGAGAATATAAAACTTTTTTTGGTTCCTCTCCTCCTGTCTTGGTCTAGCTTTCCATCATTTTTTAAAAGATTTATTTATTTGAAAGTCAAAGTTACACAGAGAGAGGAGAGGCAGAGAGAGAGAGAGAGAGAGAGAGAGGTCTTACATCCAATGGTTCACTCAATTGGCTGCAACAGCTGGAGCTGTGCCAATCTGAAGCCAGGAGCCAGGAGCTTCCTCCAGGTCTCCCACACCAGTGCAGGGACCCGAGGGCTTGGGCCATCTTCCACTGCTTTCACAGGCCATAGCAGAGAGCTGGATCAGAAGTGGAGCAGCTGGGTCTCGAACCGGCACCCATATGGGATGCTGGCACTTCAGGCCAGGACTTTAACCTGCTGCATCACAGTGCTGGTACCCTAACATCAAGCCTTAGCCTCCAACCATGATCACTACAAATGCACCTTTCTGGTATGTTATGGACTTAAAGTTTATGTCTTCCACACTTCAATACATTTGTGGAAAATGAAACAAAGGATATGCTTACTATGCTGCACAATTTTTAAAAATTCATTCATATAAGGTTTTAATAACTCTATGGAAATGTATATTATAGAAAACTGTGTAGTTTTAAATTTCTTTGTACCAAAATGAACATGTATTTTATTTTTCTACCATTTTGTAGGTTATTTTCATACATATGTTGAAGTCATTTACATTTTGAGATCAGTTCTTTGGAACATACTATTATATGTGGCAATAAGGGTGTGGCCATCCTCTTGTGATTAGTGGATTCTTAGGTATAGGAAAAGAGCACACTGCCCTCCTCCACTGCATGCACATACTGAAGGAAAAAAATCTCAGACAATGGTGAGATGAAATCAATCCACAAGAGAGAGCTCAAACAAGACCCAAATCAGCCAACACCTTGATATTGAACTGTCCAAGTTTCATAACTGTGAAAAATAATTTTATTTGTTTAACAAACATAGGCAGTAGTATTTTACTATGGCAGTCCAAGAAGGTTAAGACATATGGTGAGACTAATATTGGGGTACTTTTCTAACAAATACTTATGCATGTAAAAACAGATTTGGAGCTGGATAAGAGGGTACAGTATGGAATAGTTTTAATATACACACTAGAAATATGGATCATGTGGGTGATTCTGGCATGGTTTCAAAGGGGAATGAAAAATATGCTATAAGAACCTGGAGGAAAGGCAATTCAATCTATAGAGACTTGGTTCTGGACTTTTGTTAAAGGTCAAACTTGTGAGAAATAAAATTATATATTTAAAAGAGGAGATGTTTATTTTAAAAAATCAGTTTTAGATATTTGAAATACAGAATTACAGAGAGGAGACAGAGAGAGTGAAAGATATTCTAACTTATGGTTCATTCCCCAAATGGATGCAATGTATAGGGTTGGGACAGGCCAACACCAGAAGACTGGAACTCCATCCTAAGTTTCCTGCATGTTTAGCAGGGGCCCAAGAACTTGGACTATGTTCTGTGTTATAAGGCATATTAGCAGGAAATTGAATCGGCAGTAGAGCAACCATGATTTGAATCAGTGCTTCAATACAATATGTTGGCATTGCAGGTGGTAGCTCAACCTGCTGTGCCATGTCACCAGCTCTGAGATTCCTGAATAAAATATTTAAATAATGCTTTGGTTCCTCCTGAATGCTTATAGAAAAATGGAAAAAGCAATATACTGAAGGAGGAACTAATAGCAAAGCAGAATAAAAATATAAAGCTTTGGGAAATCTTTAGCCTGTCTATATTCCAAAACATGAAAATGCATGTACATAACAGAACATCATACACATACACACACACACACACACACACACATACATATATATATATATATATATATATATATATATATAGTTTATTTCTGTGACTAGAGACTTGTGGGGAGCATGCCCTCTGCATCCTGCCACTGTGGGAGTTTGGGCCATAAGCCCCAGAGCTATGCCATTCACTCTATAAGATCCAAGAGGGTTCCCCTTGTTTTATTGGGAGTATTGCAAGTAGCAGCCCTAACCTTACCTGAGGAATTTCCCTCTGCATCCCTTAGCTCATGGTGCTGCAGCCCAAGGCATCAACCCCAACAAGACCCTTGTATACCTTCTGAGAACTGGGTCCAATTTCATCTGTGCCTTGTGGAACTAAGGTTGTTAATGTTGAGTATTATAATCTTTGGAGTAATTTCCACTCACTTATGGCATTTGGAATGCTCTATTTGTATCACTGTGTTTCAGATACACACCACTATACTCAATACTTGCCTCACACCATAGGAAACCTGGGTAATGGCTCCACTGTACCTTGCAATACCAGGGCTGTAATGATCAGTACTAATTTCTTTAAGCTGACTAGATTCTACCTTGTGGTACTTCCGGAGGAATCTGCATGCATTCTACCTCTCCAGATCCATACCTACCCATACAAAATTCTTTATACCTGTAGTTACCCTACAGGATTGCAGCAGGGTTTAGTTCACATCCTCCAGTCCTGGGATGGGGCGGGTTTGGTGGTAAAAACCCCTAGTTGCACTCTCCTAGGAAGACCTGGGACAGGGCCTGTTCATATCACACAGTCAGAGCCAAAACTATTGGTGCCACAAACCCCAGAATCACTCAGGCTTGCTAATGTAACAAGGACTGTCCCCTTTGTGTCCCTCAACAACAAGAACAAGGCTCTGGTGGTCACATTTCCAAACAGAAACTGACAAAAAACTCTTTGTGAACTGAAAATACACACCCTAGGAAGTCTACACTCACCTCAAAGTCACATTTCCTTTTTTTAAAGATTTTTTTATTTATTTGGAAGTCAGAGTTACAAAGAGAGAGAAGGAGAGGTGGGGGTTGTCTTCCATCCACTGGTTTACTCCCCACTTGGCTGTGGGGAGCAACTCGGACTAGACTAAGTTACTGGAATTAAGACTTATTCTATGCATCTGCTCTCCCACAATATGGCGCTGGGAGAGGAGGAAACAGCTTCTACGCAGCTGCCTCTTGCCAACTTGAGTGATGACCTCCAGGAGCTGATCCTGCTCCTGATTGGAGGAGAGCAGCGTACTCGGCGTGTGGGCAGCCGAGTTGGGATTGGCGGAAGAGGACTATAAAGGAGGAGAGAGACAACATGCACCAGGAACATCTAAGGGGAACATCTAAGGGGAACACCTGTGCAGCCCCCGAGAGAGCCAGCCGGCAGTGTGCCGCTCCCCTGTGGAAGTGAGGAAAGTGGCCAGGGGGAACCGCCCTTCCACGGAGGTGGAAGGGACAGTAGCCAACCCGGGAAGAACCAGCAGCAAACCCGGGAAGGGCCGAGCAGACAAAAGAACAGCGCAGGGTCCTGTGTCGTTCCTCCACGAAGAGGGGGAGCGACACTTGGCCACAATGGCTGGAGCTGTGCCAATCCAAAGCCAGGCACCAGGAGCTTCCTCCAGGTCCCCAACATGGGTATAGGGACCCAAGGACTTGGGCCATCCTCCATTGCTTTCACAGGTCATAGCAAAGAGCTCTGTCAGAAGTGAAGCAGCCAGGACTCAAACCTGCACCCATATGGGATGCTGGCACTGCAGGCAACAGCTTTATCCACTATGCCATAGCATGGGCCCCAAATTCGCATGTCTACCTCTATGAATTACAGCACATACTCCACAAAAAAGAAAATTATAAAATATTTTAAAGCATTGATGAAAGAAATAATCAAAGACACAAAAAATGGAAAGATATTCCTTGTTCATGGATCTGAAGAATCAAATCATTAAATGTCTATACCACCTAAAACAATCTACAGATTCAATGCTATTCCTATCAAAACACCAATGACATTCTTTACAGAATTAGTGAAGATAACCACCAAATTGATATGGAATCACTACATGCAGAATGGCTGGAGACACATGCAGGTTGGCATGGTCTCCAGCATAATAGATTTGACTAGAGATGTGCTGTACACAAAAGGGATGAGGACACTTGCAGCTGGTACATGCTGCAGACACAAGGAATAGAAGCTTTAAATAGCTGGCTTGGATGACATTTTTAAAATGACAAAAATATCAAAATGAACAAAGGTCCCAGATAAAAGAGATATTGAAATTCCAAATAATATATGGGTTTCAGGAACAGGATTAGAGATATGCAAAGTGAGCAGGCACATGGAACTGAAGACATTAGGAGGCAGACAGGGCATATTATTACAGGATTTGGAAACACAGCAAGCAAGCAAGACCTGCTTAGAGAAAAACTAGAGCCCCAAGTGACTGAGAACCACTCATTGTGGCTTCCTTTTTTTTTTTTTACATGATTTATTTTTTTATTTGAGAAAGAGAGATAGAGAAAGGGAGGGAGAATCTTCCATCCATTGGTTCGCTCCCCAAATGGTTGCAATGGCCAGAGCTGGGCCAGTTGAAAGCCAGGAGCCAAGAGCCAGGAGCTTCCTCTGGATTCCCCATGTGGGTGCAGGAGCCAAGTACTTGGGCAATCTCTTGCTGCTTTTTCCAGGCCATTAGCAGGGATCTGAACTGCAAGTGGAGCAGTCCGGACTCAAACTGGCACCAATATATAATGCTGGGGTTGCAGGTAGCAGCTATACCCACTATGCCACAATGCCATCCCTCTGTGATTTCTTTCTTAAGAACTAAAATTAACTATAGAATGGGATATACAATAGAGACAAGTAAAAACAGAGGCAGGCATTAATGAAATACCTGTAGAAAGATGCACAACAGAAATAAGAAAAAAAGGGGTTTTAAAACATATTAACAAAATTAATAAAAACTAGTATAAATCATTAAGGAAGTGAAAGAGAAATACCATACAAATACCAATTAAGGAATCAAACAGCATCATCTTCAAAAATTTTCTTTTTTTTCTTTTAAAGATTTATTTATTTATTTGAAAGTCAGAGTTATGGGGGAGGCAGTGGAGTAAAAAAAAAAAAAGAAAAAGAAAAAGAGTTACCCAGAGAGAGAGAGAGAGAGAGAGAGAAAGAGATCTTCCATCTCCTGGGTCACTCCCCAAATGGCTACAGTAGATGGGGAAGCAAAAGCCAAGAGTGAGGAGCTCGGAGCTTCATCTGGGTCTCTTGTGTGGGTTGCAGGGGTTCAAACACTTGGGCCATCTTCAGCTACTTTCCCAGGCCATTTATCAGGGCACATCAGTATTTAAATTGGCGCCTTTATGGGATGCTGGCATCCCAGGCCCAGCTTCACTTGTTACACCACAAAGCCCCCCAGCCACCTCCCTCCATTTATATACCTTAACAAGATAATAAAGATTTTGAGAAATAGTTAGGAGTAAAAATTTTTTAGAGAGATACAAAAAGTCACCATATTTTAAAAACCAATATACCATAACCCAGATATTGTATAAAGTAGAAACTTCTATATAAGTTAAATAAGTTGAATCAATATTTGAAAAATCCAATCAGCCAATGAACAAATTCCACAAACAAAATTTCAGACTCAGACTTATAGAAAATTCTACACATACAAGGAAGATTGTTCCTCATTTTCCCAGATTCATCCAAAGTAGCAATAAACAGGGAATATATTTTAATTTCTTTTGAATTCAGTATTACATTGGTGACACAGTCAGATCAGGTGAAAATAACCTAACATGCACTTTTAAAAAGAGGCACAAATATTTTAAGCAAAAATATTATTCTTAAACTAAATATGAAAACAGAAGTGATGATAACAAGTATGAAATACTAGAAGATGCAAAGGTGATTAACATTCCAAAATAAATCAAGTAAATAATTCATGTGTAAGAAAAATATAAGTACATCACATGATCATTGATTTTAAATGTTGGAAAACTTTTAATAAAATTCAGCTTTTAACCATAAAAAGAATCTGTTAACAGAAGTAAAAAAATAGTAATTCCCTTACTATAATTAAGATGGCTACAATGAAGTAATAATAAAGAGCATAATTAACACAGAACACTGAATGATTTTTCCCTGGGGGGTAAACTTGGACAAGGCTTTCTCCTCTCACTTTCTCTCTTCAACATTGTCCAGGATGCATAATTAGGGAAATAAAGCAAACAAAAGGAAATTTTATCCAAAGGGTCAGATTTTAAGCAACAGAACTGTTAACATGTTAATGATACTAGTATAGATAGAGATAATCTAATACTATCCAAAACTAAATACGAGCTGATAGGTGAAGTAAGCAAAATTATTGGGTATAGGATCAACACAAACAAGAGGGTTACTAGGTACTCATAAAAAAGCAAATAGAAAATGGTAACAGACAAAGTACAATCTAGAAAATGAATATCTGTATAAGAAATAACTCTTCAAATCCGTATTTAATAAAATCAAATGACCTAACAGAAAAATATGCCAAAAATACAAAGAAAAAAAGGCCCAGAATCCAATAGTCAGTAAACTGTAACTTGCGTGAAGATTATCACAAGCTCGCAGTTTCAAGAAGTGAACAGGATCTTGGACAGGGAAGCAGAGGTCTCAGGAGAGGAATCCTGAGGGCCTGGCAGCGGCCCCTGCAGTCCTGAGGGCCCAGCTGCCAAGGACGCAGCTTCAGACCTGAGGCCAAGCCCCGCCTCTCACTTCCCCAACCCGGCGCAACCCCAAGGGCCCACCCTCAGGCTAGGAACAATTCTGATTGGATACGTCCTCTGTGACGTCATGCGGCCTCTGTGTTCGGATGAACTGCTGAATCAAGCCCGCCAGGGCAACACTGCAGTCCCTCGGGGATCTTTCAGTTGCTGCCTTATTCAGCTTCCTGGTTCTGCTCCTGAGAGAGCCCCGGCCGGCTCAGACGCTTCTACTCTGAAGTTCCCTCACCGCAGGGCCCTGAGGAGGACGCAGGAAAGCGGTGAGTGTGTGAGGTTTCCTGGCCCACAGGAGGTGAGGTGGGCCGGCAGCTGGGACCCTGGTGTGCTGCCCTGCCTCGGTGTGCAGTGACTCTGCCTGAACCCTGGGCCTCTCCTTTCCAGATTGTGTGTGAGAAGGGAGAATCTGAACTTCACGCATGACCTAATTTCCTTGAGTTGGCCAACGGGGTCTCAAGTCATAGCTCAGTTTTCCCTAGGGGTCTGAGTCAGTTTCCTTGTTGCTAGTAACAGAACAGCAGGCTGGGTATGGTAGAAAGGAATGGTATATTTACCGCACACTTTTGGTCCAGGGATGAGGGGCAGTGTGTGGTGATGGTCTTTTTGCTGGTGGAGGCTTAGGATGGCACTGACACCACGTGGACAGATGGAGTGTGGGAGAGGCCTATCCCAGGTGGCTTCATAGCAGACCGCGGGAGAGAGGCCATTAATCACATGAGGGATTTATCCTAATGACTTTTTACACCTGTTCTCACTGCTTAATTTCTCAGTCAGGATTACCTCAGTCCTCACGAGTTTCAGAGGGGATCAACAATGTTTAATAGAGAGGACTAGATCTTTAATCTCCAGATCTTTTCCCACATTACCAAATGCCAACTTCAACTCTGCAGTTGTTTTTCCCCATGTTTTTTTTTGTTTGTTTGTTTTCCCCAGTGTTTTTCCCCATGAAAAATTTCATTCAGATTCAGTATTTTGTCTTTTTTTCCCCCAGAAAACAATCAGTAGCTCTTTAAAAGGCTGTTTTCTGTCTGTGAATATTATACATTACAGAAAACTAGACAATGCCTACATTACATTGTGCTATAAGAAATCATTGTCCTGGAGTGGGCACGTTAGCAGTGGTGAAAGTGACACTTGGATCCCACATACCTCTCAGAGTGCTGAGTTTAAGTCCTGGTTCTGTTTCTGACCTAGTTTGCAGTTAGGGCACATCCTAGGAGGCAGCAGGCAGTGGCTTGGGTTCTGGCCACCAATATCAGAAACCCAGATTTAGTTCCTGTCTCATGGCTTAAGCCTGGCCCATTGCTGGCTGTTGCTGGCATGTAGGGTAAGCATGGTAGATGAAAGATATCTGTCTGTCTTCATTTATTTGCATATCAAGTAAATATAAATGAAGTTAAAAAAATTTTTGCAGTCTCCTTTTACTGATATTAAGTGCAGAGATTTTTTTTTCAGAATGTCATCATCAGTGTGAGATTCTTAGTAGAAACTTTACAGAGTAGTGTCTTCTCAATATACCTTGCTCTCTCTCTCTCTCTTTTCTTTTGAGATTTACTTTATTTATTTGAAGCACAGAGTTGCAAAGAGAGGTAGAGACTGAGAGAGAGGGAGAGATCGTCCATCTGTTGGTTCACTCCTCAAATGGCTGGAATGACTGGAGCTGAACTGATCCAAAGCCTGGAGCTGGGAGCTTCCCCCCTGCATCTCCCAAGTGGGTGCAGGGACCCAAGGACTTGGTCCATCTTCCATTGCTTCCCCAGGCACATTAGCAGGGAGCTGATTTGGAAGTAGAACAGCTGGGACTTGAACTGGTGCCCACATGGGATGCTGGTGCTGCAGGCTGGGACTTTAGCCTGCTGCACCACACCACTGGTCCCTACACCCTTCTCTTCCTTTTCCTGGGTTTCAGAACTCTTTGTGAGTGATGGTCTCTGTAGGAATGCAGAGTGAATGTTATCCTTGATAGGTTTTAGGATTTTAGGGTTCAAAACAGACAAGGAGGCCCATTTAAGTAGATAAGACTTTGCTTTAATTGGGGGATGAACCCAAAGTGGGGGATAAAGAGAGTGGGGGTTAAGCCTGCCCACACAGAGGGCAAGGGTTTTGTAGCCAGGCTTCATTCCATTTGTGCAGCAGCAGTGTCCCTTCTCAAGCGGCCTGTTGGGGGAGGTGCAGAGTACCACATTGACCCTGATAAGATGGGTGGGGGACATGCAGAAAGGCTCCTTTGTGAAATTTACAGTGCATTGTCTAGCAGTTTGGAATATCCCAGGTGCAGGGCTTTCCCAAGCAATAAATATTTCACCAACCTTTAAATGATCTATCTGTGCCCACTTTCATCGGGCCTGAAGGTGTGGTGCAGGCCCAGTGGCCTAACAGGGCCTCAGTGCCCCAACAGAGTCTAACAAATCCCCTTCCTCATCTTCCTGAAGAACAACAGTAAATTGAGGGAGAGTCCAGGGTGGTAATTGGTGCCCTAAAACTAGGGAATCTATTATATACCTGTGGGGAGCAACTCGGACTAGACTAAGTTACTGAAATTAAGACTTATTCTATGCATCTGCTCTCCCACAATATGGCGCTGGGAGAGGAGTAAACAACTTTTACACAGCTGCCTCCAGTTCGACCAATAACCTGCAGGAGCTGATCCTGCTCCTGATTGGAGGAGAGCAGCGTACTCGGCGTGTGGGTAGCAGAGTTGGGATTGGTGGAAGAGGACTATAAAGGAGGAGAGAGACAACATGCACAGGGAACATCTAAGGGGAACATCCGGATAACATCTGAGCAGCCCCCGAGAGAGCCGGCCGGCGGTGTGCCGCTCCCCCGCGGAAGTGGGGAAAGTGGCAGGGGGAGCCGCCCTTCCATGGAGGTGGAAGGATCGGCAGCCAACCCAGGAAGGACCAGCAGCAAACCTGGGAAGGGCTGAGCAGGCAAAAGAACAGCGCAGGGTCCTGAGTCGTTCCTCCGCGAAGAGGGGAAGCGACATATACCCTCCATCAAGATAGCTCACTCTTTGGGACATTAAGATTTTTTCTCAACCACAGTTCTCATTCCTTGGAGACATATTAATATCAGCTAACTAGATGCTGGTATTGAAGGGACAAGACAAAAATGATTGATGCACACTGTATTCTCTCAATCTTGTGTAGGGAGTAGAACCTTTGTAAATGCCAAGGGAAATGCATCTTAGTTAACTGGTGTGAGACCTGAAAAGCAAATGCACTTTGGGCACACAGCAGCTTTATTTTGTGTCATGGAGTTGGTTTAGTCAGACGATGGTTTGTATGAAATCAGAATATCTGTGAAGATCAAATTTTGCTGGGTGAGAACAGGTTTATGAATTTGAGAATTTATTTATGATTTGTATAATAAAAATATATTTTCTTTTCTCCTCAATCTCTGGCCCATGTGTATTTAAGACCCCTGCAGTTTCCTGATTGGAGTGGCTCTGATTCTTCATAACCACCCTTTCCTATAATAGCTAAGCTTATGCTAATGAAAACTCTGAGTGAGATCCACAGAAAACTTGAGGAAAGAGATGGAGACCAGAAAGAGAAGACACATGTCTTGCACTGGCTTCTGCCTGGAGGTGCCTGGTGGGAGTGAGCCCTGAATCTGAAGCCTCTGCTAATTCTAGATAAAAATAATAATTTAAACACTCATGGAATGACTACCCATTCAAATAAATGGGCCTTGGTCAGTTCAAGGGTTGTCTTTTTAAATTTTTTTTTGATTTATTTATTTATTTGAAAGGCAGAGGTAGAGGGGGGGTGGATCGATTTCCATCCATTGGTTCAATTCCCAGATGGCCAGCTAGGAGCTGGGAGCTTCTTTCTGGTCTCACATGGGCATGCAGGGGCCCCAGGACTTGGATCATCTTCTGCTGATTTCCTAGGCCATAGCAGAGAGCTGGATTGGAAGTGGAGCAGCCCAAACAGGAACAGGCACCCATTTGGGATGGCTGCTCTGCAAGCAGCAGCTTTATCTGCTCTGCCACGATGTTGGCCCCCAGAGGTCTTCTTGATCTCTTCAACCTCTGCCCTCACTGGTGAATGAGTCTAGGTTCTTTTTAATGTTTGCTGTAGCTTAGAATATATTATGCTCAACAGTGAGTTTTTCTTGGTTTATTTTTTGATATTTATGATAATATTTTTCTTAATTTATTTCCTCATGTTAATTCATGGTAGTTTTTTTAAAATAATGGGAAATGTTAGGTTATAGATTGTGAATAAATTCTAATTCTGTATGAAGTGTTAGTGGAGTAGAAGGATTAAGTATCTAACTTTTCATGCATATGCTCTCATTTACTTTTTGATTTCCCAGCACTTGGAGTGACCTTATTTATTTATTTACTCCACCTAGTGTTAACTGACATTTCTGAATGGTAACATATTGCTAATTAGTAGTGACCACTGGTTGAATATTTACACTGTTCATTTATGTACTGATTACAAATGGTGGATTTATATTTTTTATTTAGTTCTTTTTTAAATTTTTTTATTTTTATTTTTTGACAGGCAGAGTGGACAGTGAGAGAGAGAGAGACAGAGAGAAAGGTCTTCCTTTGCCATTGGTTCACCCTCCAATGGCCACCGTGGCCAGCGTGCTGCAGCCAGCGCACCACACTGATCTGATAGCAGGAGCCAGGTACTTATCCTGGTCTCCCATGGGGTGCAGGGCCCAAGCACTTGGGCCATCCTCCACTGTACTCCCTGGCCACAGCAGAGAGCTGGCCTGGAAGAGGGGCAACTGGGACAGAATCCAGCACCCTGACCGGGACTAGAACCCGGTGTGCCAGCACCACAAGGCAGAGGATTAGCCTAGTGAGCCGTGGCGCCAGCCAGTATTTAGTTCTATAACTTTTTTCTTATTGTCCTATTTAGGAAAACTGGTAGGAAGCATTGTAATTTCTAGTAGAACTGCCTGTTGTCTCACTGTATAACCAATGTAGTGTTTTGACCTAAATCCTGATTAGTCAGAAATGAATGTTTTGTTTTCTAGGTTTCATTGGACTGGTATTGTAATGACTGTATTTCTGCATATTTTTAAAAGATTTATTTATTAATTTGAAAGGCAGATTTACACAGAGAGAAGGAGAGTCAGAGAGAGAGAGAGGTCTTCCATCTGCTGGTTGACTTCCCAGTTGGCAGCAATAGCTGTGCCAATTCGAAGACAGGAGCCAGGAACTTCTTCTGGGTCACATGAATGCAGAGCCCCAAGGACTTGGGCCATCTTCTACTGCTTTCCCAGGCCATAGCAGAGAGCTGGATTAGAAGTGGAGCAACTGAGTCTCAAACCAGCAACCATATTTAATGCTGGCACTGCAGGTGGTGGCTTTACCCACTATGCCACAGCTCCAGGAGCATATTTTTACTTTTATTCTTATTTTCTTTAAAGAGTTATTTATTTACTTGAAAGTCAGAGTTACACAGAGAGAGGAGAGAGAGAGAGAGAGAGAGAGAGAGAGAGAGAGAGAGAGGTCTTCCATCTGCTAGTTCACTCCCCAGATGGCTGCAATGGCTGGAGTTGTGCCAATCTGAAGCCAGGAGCCAGGAGCTTCTTCCAAGTCTCCCATGTGGGTGCAGGGACCCAAAAACTTGGGCCATCTTCTACTGCTTTCCCAGGCCATAGCAGAGAGCTGGATGGGAAGTGGAGCAGCCGAGTCTCCAACTGGTGCCCATATAGGATGCTGGCTCTTTAGGCTAGGGCATTAACCCACTGTGCCACAGCATTGGCCCCTATTTTTATTTTTAATCAGTTGTGTCTTTTATTTATTTATTTGACAGATAGAGCTATAGACAGTGAGAGGGAGACAGAGAGAAAGGTCTTCCTTCCATTGGCTCACTCCCCAATGGCCACCACAGCCGACACTGTGCAGATCCGAATCCAGGAGCCAGGTGCTTCTTCCTGGTCTCCCATGCAGGTGCAGGGGCCCAAGCACCTGGGCCATACTCTACTGCCTTCCTGGGCCACAGCACAGAGCTGGACTGGAAGAAGAGCAACTGGGACTAGAACCCAGTGCCCATATGGGATGCCGGCACTGCAGGCACACTATTAACCAAGTAAGCCATGGCACTGGCCCCTATATGTGTCTTAAGCTGATAAGAATGAAATGTCTTTAGCACATAGTCATGTTTGGAAATATTTATATAATTTTAATGAACAAATTAAGGCAATTATCATATCCATTATATACCTATTTTTCATGATGAGAATACTTAAGTCTAAACTGTTATTTTCTATAGTAGAACACATTGTTATTAACTATTCTCACCATTTTGTACAACATACATCTTGAATGTATTCCTACTATGCAAAGGAAATGTGTTCGACCGAAATGACTTCCAATACCCTCCATGTGTCTGTATATTTAAATGGTTTTCCTATAGACAGCATGAAGTTGGATCTTGGTTTGATTTTCCCCATATCAATCTCTATCCTTGATGTGTTTAGATAATGCACATTTAAAGTGATTATTGATGTTAAGTGGGTTAGTATGTAACATAATTGCAATTGTTTTCTCTGTCATCCTTTTTTAAATGGTCTTATTTATTGATTTTTTAATTGAAAGGCAGAGAGACAGAGGGAGGGAGATCTTCCATCAGCTGTTTCGCCCCCTCCAAAAACAAAAACAAACAAAACCCTACAGCAGCTGCAACTCAACCAGGTTGAACACAGGAGCCAGGAAGTCCATCCTGGCCTCCCACATGTGTGGCAAGGACCCAAAAACTTGAACCACTACCTACTGCCTCTCAGGGGGTGCATTCACAGGAAGTTGAATCACAAGTTGGGTGTTGAACTTAAAGCTGGCACTCTGACATGGGACATGGTATCAAAATTGGTGTGTTTAGCTACTGCACCAAATGCTCATGCTAATACTTGTTTTTAAACATTTTCTGTGACCTTATTTTGTATTTTAAATTTTTAAATTCATTTCTTTAATTCATTAAAGGCAGAGATACAGAGTTACCTACCTTGTGCTGATTCACTCCTTAAATTTTGGCAAGATGGGGCTGTCACTGCGGCGTAGCCAGTAAAGCTGCCGCTGGCAGTGCCTGCATTCTGTATTGGTACTACTTTGAGTCCTGGATGCTCCACTTCTGATACTGCTCTCTGCTATTGCCTGGGAAAGTGGTAGAGGTTGGCTCAAGTCCTTGAGCCCCTGCACCAATGTGGGAGCCCCAGAAGAAGCTCCTGGATCCTGGCTTTGGATCAGCGCAGCTCCGACATCTGGGGATTGAAGCAGTGGATGGAAGACCTCTTTCTCTCTCTCTCTACTTCTGCCTCTCTGTAACTCTAGCTTTCAAATAAATACATAAATCTTAAAAAAAATTTCTGCAAGAACGGGACTAGGCTTAGCCAAGGACAGGATCCAAGAGCTCAATCTGTGTCCAGTTGGCAGGGACTCAAGTACTTGAATAATCTGCTTCCTTCTATGGTATGCATTAGCAGGAAGCTGGAATTGGGAGTGACGACAGAATACAGATACAGGCTCTCCAACATAAAATGAATGTAGCCTCTTAACCACTATGCCAAACGCTTATTGCCTCTTTTATTTTAAGAAAGAATGATGTTAGTTTTTTTTTTAACTTGATAAAATTTAGTAGTGAAACCATCTGGTGCTGACCTTTTATTTGGAGATCTTTTTATTCCTAATTCGATGTTGTTACTCATTTTTGGTTTATTCAGGTTTTCTATTTATTCCAGGTTCAGTTTTGGTAGGTTGTATTTATCCATAAATTAACCTTTTCTTCAAATTTGTTGATTTATTAGTTGCTGTTAACAGCCCTAGTGATCTTTCTGTGATATGAATTGTAATATCTCTTTTTTAAGATTTTATTTATTTATTTGAGAGGCAGTTACAGAGAGAAAGGGAGAGAGAGAGAGAGAGAGAGAGATGTCTTCCTTCCACTGGTTCATTCCCTAAATGGCCACAAAGGCTGGAATGTGGTCTGATCCAAACCAGGAGCCAGGAGTTCCTCCAGGTCTCCCACGTGGGTGCAGGAGCCCAAGGACTTGAGCCATCTTCCACTGCTTTCCCGGGCCATAAACAGAGATATGGATTGGAAGTGGAGCAGCCAGGACACAAACCAGTTTCCACATGAAATGCTAGTGCTGCAGGAGGCTTAGCCTGCTATCCCACAGTGCTGGCCCCCAGCATGGTTTTTAATTTCTGTAACGTTGGTTGTAGATCCATGAATTTATTTCTGGAGTTTCTGTTCTGCCCCATTTGTCTACATGTGTGCCAGAGCCAGGCTATTTCAATTATAACTGCCCTGTATTATGTCTTGAAATCAAGTATTGTGATGACTCTAGCTTTCTTTTTCTTATATAAGATTGCTTTAGCTATTCAAAGTCTCTTGTGTTTCCATATGAATTTTAGCATCATTTTTCTATATCTGTGAAGAATCTTATTGGTATTTTCTTTGGGATCATTTTGAATCTGTAAATTGCTTTTGGTAGTATGGACATTTTGATGATGTTGATTCTCCTAATCCCTGAACATGGAAGATTTTTTTTCACTTTTTATTACATTTTTAATGTAATACTTTAATGTAACACTTTAGTGATTTGTGATTTTTTTAAAATTTTATTTAATAAATATAAATTTCCAAAGTACAGCTTTTGGATTACAGTGGCTTTTTCCCCCCATAACCTGCCGCCCACCTGCAACCATCCCATCTCCCACTCCCTCTCCCATCCCATTCACATCAAGATTCACTTTCAATTATCTTTATATGCAGAAGAGCAATTTAGTATATACTAAGTAAAGATTTCAACAGTTTGCACCCACACAGAAACACAAAGTATAAAGTACTGTTTGAGTACTAGTTATACCGTTAATTCACCTAGTACAACACATTAAGGACAGAGATCCTACATGAGGAGTAAGTGCACAGTGACTCCTGTTGATTTAACAATTGACACTCTTATTTATGGTGTCAGTAATCACCCTAGGCTCTTGTCATGAGTTGCCAAGACTATGGAAGCCTTTTGAGCTCACCAACACCAATCTTATTTAGACAAGATCACAGTCAAAGTGAAAGTTCTCTCAGAGGAGGTGGTTTTAAAAGAAGACTTCAGAGTCAAGAGTAAAATAAAATTAAAAACAGCAAAAATATTTTTTCACTCAAATTTACTAACAGGCTACTGTTAAAGGTTATTCCAGGTTACTGATCAGAAAATAATGTTGTATTCTGTCTTAGAGATTATGTTGAGATATATATATATATATATATATATATATATATATGTGCTTTCACACTATACTTTTAGTATTTGCTTTTCATTTGAAATTTTATCTCTATTTTACAGGCACTCAAATTTTAATAAATAAATATGCACTCAAATTTAATAAAATCAGTTTGCCCATTTAAGCCACTACTACTAAAGATTGAAATTATAAATGTTAATGTATGAAATAATTTTGTCTGGTCTTTGTTGTAAATATTAAGGACAAGTTTGCTTTTTAAAGATTTATTTATTTGGCCGGCGCCACGGCTCACTAGGCTAATCCTCCACCTTGCGGCGCTGGCACACCGGGTTCTAGTCCTGGTTGGGGTGCTGGATTCTGTCTCGGTTGCCCCTCTTCCAGGCCAGCTCTCTGCTGTGGCCAGGGAGTGCAGTGGAGGATGGCCCAAGTGCTTGGGCCCTGCACCCCATGGGAGACCAGGATAAGTACCTGGCTCCTGCCTTCGGATCAGCGTCATGCGCTGGCCACAGCACGCCGGCCATGGCAGCCATTGGAGGGTGAACCAATGGCAAAGGGAAGACCTTTCTCTCTGTCTCTCTCTCTCTCACTGTCCACTCTGCCTGTCAAAAACAAAAACAAAAAAAAAAAAACACACAAAAAGTTATTTATTTATTTATTTGAAATGTGGAGTTACAGAGAGGCAGAGGCAGAGAGACAGAGAGAGAAGTCTTCCATCTGCTGGTTCACTCCCCAAATGACTACAACTGCAGAAGTTGCGCCAATCTGAAGACAGGAGCCAGGATCTTCTTCTGGGTCTCCCATGTAGGGTGCAGGGGCCCAAGGACAACTTCTACTGCTTTCCCAGGCCATAGCAGAAAGCTGGGTCAAAATTAGAGCCTCTGGGACTCAAACCAGTGCCCACATGGGATGCCAGCACTGCAGGCAGTGGCTTTACCTGCTACACCATAGTGCTGGGCCCTGAGGACATACTTTTTTAAACAGGGAAATAACCTGAAGGTTAGTTTGTTTACAGAAAAGCAGATACACTGTATCTTTCAATCTGGATTATGTGATTACACTGTAAACTGTTATAGCCATTATATAAGACAGTATAGTGATCTCTCACAAATCTGAAAATAATCTACCATATGACCTTGCTGTCCCACTTTTGGGAATGTACCCAAATGAAATTAAATCAGCATAGGAAAAAGTTATCTGTACCCTCCATATTTGTAGCAACTCAATTCAGAATAGATAAGATATGGAATCAACCCAGATGTCATCAACTCATGATTGGATAAAGAATATGTGCTTGGGCCCCTGCCATCCACATGGGAGACCTGGATGAAGTTTCTGGCTCCTGGCTTCTTCCTGACCTAGTCCTGGCCATCCTGGTCATCTGGGGAATGAACCAGTGGATGGAATATCTCTGTTTCTCTGTCTGCTTCTTTCTTTCAAATACATAAATAAGTCTTTAAAAAAGAAGACACTTGGCTTGCTATATGTGCCCAAGCAGATTTGCACCTTATCAGGGAGCTGAATCAGAAGTGGTGCAGCTGGGAGATGAACAAATACTCATATGGGATTTTGGTGTCACAAGCCACGGCTTAACCTATTATGCTACAAGGCTGACCCCTCCAACTGATTTTATGCAATTAGGAAAAATGTGTACAATAAAACAGGACTTTAAGGTTTCCACACAAGAGGAGTTCCTTCACTATTCTTCTGGAAACCAATCCACCAAAATCAGAGGAAAGGACACAAGGTGAAATTTGTATTCCTTAAAAAAAATTAATTAATTAAGAAAACTACTAAAAAAAAGAAAATGTCAACATTTTTAGGCTAAAGATTTTTACCTACTAAAGAAAAAGTATAATGTCTAGGATATCTACCATGAAGGCTGTACAGAGTGTTGGGCCTGTCATCATGTACTTATTTGTGGGAAAGTTGAATAAAATTTGACACCTAAATTTTTCATTTCTATTGGCATCCTAAATGAAAAAAAGGGCTGGCCATTGTGGCACAGTAAGCTAAGCTGCCTCCTCCAATGCCAGCACCTCATATTGGAGTGTTAGTTGTACTCCTAGCTGCTTGGCTTCTGATTCAGTTCTCTGCCAATGTACCTGGGAATGCAGTGGAACATGACCCAAGTACTTGGGCCCTTGTCACCCACTTGGGAGTTTCAGGTTCATGGCTTTGGCCTGGACCAGCCCCAGGCACTGCAGACATTAGTGGAGTGAATCAGTAAATTGAAGATCTGTCTCTCTCTTTCTCTCTTTGTCAATTTGTTTTTCAAGTAAATAAAATATTTCAAAATAAATAAGCAAAAAATATAGGCAGCTATGGTATATATAATAATGTCATTACAAAATATTTAACGAATTTCACAATAATCTCAGAACTATTGAGCATTAATTTTAACATAAAAATATGTAAATTAACTATTAAATTCAACTTAGTTTCCATTGTTTTACTCATAAGACATATGCTAAGCTTTATCTGTGCCAAGATTTAAAATAAATAACCTCTGCTATAACTATCATAATTTATTTTAAGATGTTATATTTTTCTTTGCTTTACATCTAATTAAATTATTTTAAATAAAGGGCTATTATAAGTAATAACAAATACAGCTAGAAATACCAAAGTGTCATCTACTTGATTCAAATTATTTCTTGCAATCCTCTGTCACATCTCTAGGGTTCTAAAGATCAGTTTAAGTTTTCCTTTTTACTTCATCTTTCTTTTCTCTTTAATTCTTTCCCAGTTTTTCACACAATATATCAGCATTTCTTCTCTTTTTCTTTCTTTAAATCTGCAGTTAAATATGGTTATCTTACAAATCATCTTGTTAGAAAAGTGTGATTCTATTCCTAAATTGTTATATTTCCTTAATTTAATTTCTATGTTCTCAAATATTTTCCTTTCTAATTTGCACATTTTGCAATTCTTATTTTACTTTCTTCCAAAGGGCAGATATTCTTGAAAATTAGTAATTTCACTAACTGATCAGTTTCTTTTAATAGTATCTGCAGTACATATTAAAAAATAATTTTAGAGTTATCTGTATCCCCATGGTTTTTGCAGCTCAATTCACAATAGCTAAAATAATAGAATCAACCCAGATGTCCGTCAACTCATGACTGGCTAAAAAAATTATGGAACATGAAATACTACTCAGCAATAAAAAAGAATGAAATTCTGTCTTTTTGCAACAAAATGGAAGTGACTGAAAAACATTGTATAAGGCAGTACCAAAAGGACAAATACCATATGTTTTCCTTGATCTGTGGTAAGTAATAGAGTATCAAAAACATATTGTATAGAAATGAAATTGACATTTTGAAATTTGATGATTGTTTACAGCCCTTAACTCCACTGTTGAGGAATATCTTTTTTGTTATTCTTACTAGTTGTTGAACCCTTTACTAGTACGGAGTTAATCTTGTGAGTATAAGGTAAACTGAAAGTAGATCATTATAAAAATTGAGAGGGAATAAAAGAGGAAGAAGGAAGAAGTGTGGGATTATGCATGGGAGGGAGGGTAGGGTAGGACGTATCACTGTGTTCTTAAATCTTATATATAAAATAAAGGAAATTTGTTGACCTTGAATGAAATGAAAAATATAAATAAAAATAATTTTAAAGTATTCAGCAGTTACAAATTACATTTCTGAAAAATTCATTATTAATGCTTAATTAAGAAATAATTTAAAGGTAGCAAATTCTAATAAGTTACTACTATGACTGTCATATTTATTAAAAATAACATTCCATCTTCATGAACTATTTCAATATTTTTTGAAAATTAATCACAATATAGGACATCACCATCCAATATCTTTTATACAGCATACATCTGCAAAGTACTATAATCCATGGATAAAGAATATTGTATTTGATACCATACACATAAACATTTTAAGTTTCTTTCTTGGTAATACTTGTTTTATTATCTCACTGGGGTGGGGAGGGAGATGGACAGGGAGAGAGAGAAAGAGAAATCTTCCATCTGCTAGTTCACCCCCAACATGGCCAGGCCAAAGCCTGGAGGCAGGAGGTTCTTCTGGGTATCCCACATGGGTGCAGGAGCCCAAGGGCTTGAGCTATCCTCCACTACTTTCCCAGGAGAATTAGCATGGAGCTAGATTAGAAATGGAGCAGTTGGGACTCGAATCAGAATCCATATGGTATCCTGGCATTGCAAGCAGCAGCTTTACCCACTGTGGAACCATACTGGCCCCTATAAACAGTTTTAAAATTCTTGTTGGAGCAAGACATTGTCTAATTTCATTAAAGAAGAGTAATAAGCCATTTAAGTGTAGAACTTTGAATAATTTTAACTGTGCGAAAAGATTTCATTTTATATTTATTCCAATTAATAATAAAACAATAATTTTAAAAAGCATTTTGGATTTAGAAAATGGTCATTTTAAACTTAATTACTGGAGTTGTAAATGAATACAGACTTGCTTGAAAATTTAAGAACATTAAAGACTTTTCAGTAAGTTTCAATATCATAAACTAATACTTAAATATTGAAGAATTTACACAAGATTATTAGAAATCTAAAAGATTTATATATAAGATGTTCCTTGTGGCATTAATTATATTAACATAAAATGAAAGCAATAAAAATTCAGTTGTTAAAAATAATGAAAATTTCGCCGGCGCCGCGGCTCACTAGGCTAATCCTCCGCCTAGCGGCGCCGGCACACCGGGTTCTAGTCCCGGTTGGGGCGCCGGATTCTGTCCCGGTTGCCCCTCTTCCAGGCCAGCTCTCTGCTGTGGCCCGGGAGTGCAGTGGAGGGTGGCCCAGGTGCTTGGGCCCTGCACCCCATGGGAGACCAGGAAAAGCACCTGGCTCCTGGCTCCTGGCTCCTGCCATCGGATCAGCGCGGTGCGCCGGCCACAGCGCGCCGGCCGCGGCGGCCATTGGAGGGTGAACCAACGGCAAAGGAAGACCTTTCTCTCTGTCTCTCTCTCTCACTGTCCACTCTGCCTGTCAAAAAAAAAAATAATGAAAATTTCATATGTGGACTTCTATACTGCCATTAAAATTATGATTTTGAAAAATAAGTATTGAATTTTCAGAATTATTCAGTTATGAAATTAAAATATTATTTTCCAAGAATTTCTTATCCCACAAGACTAAGAAGGTTTTCCTCCAGTAAAAACCTCTGAAAGTGTGCCAGCACCCCAAATTTTCCTATTCATTGTCAGTGTAAATTGAATAGCTCAGAGATGAGCATTTGATCCAGCAGTTATGATGCCTGTGCCCCATACTGAATTACCTGCATGCAATTCTTGGCTCTGGTTTCTGCTTCTGGCTTCCTGCCAGAGCAGATTCTGGAAGACAATGCCTATGGATCAAGTAAATGGGGTTCTTACCACTCAGGTGCAAGACTCAGCTTCTAGCACTGGTGCTTGTCCTGCCCAGGACATTTCAGGCTTTTGATGAGTTTACTAGCCAATGCAATCTCTCACTCTTGCTCAAATTAATATTTTTAGAAAAATATATAGTTTAAACATTTCCTTAAAAGTAGGATGTCATTCCTCAAACTTCAGCATCCCTATTCCCATTCTACTGTTTGATGCTCCAGTTATGATTTCATTTTTTACTACCAAGAGCTTTTTTGTACTATACTAATCTTACTTTCCACATATCTAATTTTTCCTATCAGCAGCCAAAATAATTTTTTTGATTCCATTAATCTGTCATAGAAAAGTATTTCATCCTGCATTTTTAGTAAATTTACAGAATCTGTTATAAGGGAGAAAAGAAGAGGTATAAATTATGGAATTTTTGCATATAATGTTCAATTAATTTTCTTTTTTTATTTTTTTTATTTTTTTATTTATTTATTTTTTTTGACAGGCAGAGTGGACAGTGAGAGAGAGAGACAGAGAGAAAGGTCTTCCTTTTCCGTTGGTTCACCCTCCAATGGCCGCCGCGGCCGGCGCGCTGCGGCCGGCGCACCGCGCTGATCCGATGGCAGGAGCCAGGAGTCAGGTGCTTTTCCTGGTCTCCCATGGGGTGCAGGGCCCAAGCACCTGGGCCATCCTCCACTGCACTCCCTGGCCACAGCAGAGGGCTGGCCTGGAAGAGGGGCAACCGGGACAGAATCCGGTGCCCCGACCAGGACTAGAACCTGGTGTGCCGGCGCCGCTAGGCGGAGGATTAGCCTAGTGAGCCGCGGCGCCGGCCCTCAATTAATTTTCACATACATACATTCATATGTTCTTAATGTTAAATATCATACTAAGCTCTTCAGATAAGATAGATAAGATCCTTATTCTTACTTAGCTTAAAGTCTAATGGAGAAGAAAAAATAAAATTACAACTCTAAATTAAGATATGCTGTAAGAAGACAGAATTCTATAACCACATAATACAATTTGATCTACACTGATCCCAAGGAAGAGTTCCCTGAGGAATGGAATGGTACACTGAGAAATGAAAAATCAAGAGAGAGCTGCTAAGCAAAGGGAGAAGAAGACAATCCAGCCAGAACACAGTATATGCAGGCATTCAGCTGTGGTTTGCCACTGATCAAAATGGTTTACCTTCTTACGTGAAACAGTAAAAACCAAAATAGGCAAATAACATTAAGTAACACTTTTCATAGAATAAAGCAATAATCCATAAAAAGATAAAAAGTGAACAAATCAAGACTCAGAAATATCCCAGCTCCCAACATGAAGGAATTCTAGGACACGAAAAAGGGAGATGGATCTGAGGCAGACATCATGAACCTGAGAGTCTGGTAACACCGAGGCAGTTGGATATCACAGGATACCAGCAAGGAAAGAACAGTACTGGGAAGGAACTCTGGAGGTCTGCAGAGGTCCCACTTGGGTATTGAGCAGAGCCATGAGCAGTGCTTGACCATCAGAAAACTACCTAAAACCAAGGGTATATACTGGAAAATGTTACAGGAAATCCTTCCTGGTGCACCTAGAATTCCATGGCAAGGCATCCACTCCCATCAGCCAGGCTGACAAACTTCTAAGTCATGTAATGATTAATGAATTCATGAGAATGATTTTGCATTAGGAGTGGGGAATTGACCTTATGCTGAAAATTGTTCTTACCCATCCATCGCAGCATAAAAACAAGACTTGAAAGGAGCTAGCTGTTTATAAATAATTTAATTATATAATAAAATAAAGCTCAAGAAATAAGTAGATGCATAGAAAGTATTTTATTAAAACAAAATTAGAGTTGTAGAGATTGAAGTTGTATTGTCATTGATTGTCATGATACCAGATGGAAACAAACACAAATTACATAGTAAATGAAAATATAACATCTCTGAGGCATTGTGAACTGTGAGAAAACTTCAAATGTCTAATATAAACCCGAAAAGAAAGAGAAAAGCAGAAAAAATCTGAAGGAGAAATGGAAAAAAATATTTTCTCAACTTAATAAAAACTATAATCCCACAGACCCAAGAAGGATGAAGGTGGCAGAAAAGAAAATGAAAGTAGAATATTACTATTTTTTAGACTATTACTATCATATGATGTTGTGTAGGGTTACTTGATGGAAAACAATGGTAATCTTATACTATAAGTGCTAAAGCAATTATTAAAGTTGCAAAACCAAGTATTATAGCTAATAATCCTCCCCAAAGAAGAAGGAAGACAAAATCATAAAAAGTGCTTGATTAATCTAAAAAGAAACAAACAAAAAGGAAGAAACAAATAAAAGCTGGAAGATAAACAACATAAAGTCAGAAAGACCTAACTGTACCTAATAAGAGCATCAATTTGTCTTATGAATAATGTTATATTATTATAGACTCTATACATATTAAAAGAATAACAGTGTGATGATGTGAAATTTATGTGAATAAGCATCACAACTGATATAAAATAAGTAAATTCCTTGTAAGACAGAGACTACCACATCTCAGTCAAGAAGGAATAGATAACTGAATTGCTCTGTATGTCTAAATGTAAATAATGCCATAGTTACAAACCTTTCCACTAAGAAAATGTCAGATTCACCAGATCTACACTGGTGAATACCCTCAAAATTTTAAAAATCGGGAGACTATATAAAACCATTTCCAAAAGAAGAGAGGATCGAATTTGACCTCATTCTATAATATAAGCATTACCCTGAACCAAAATTAGAGGTAGCTAATTCAAGAAACAGAACTTCTTCATAAGAATATACAAATTCAACTATTTTTCAAACAGACAAGATAACCCCCAAAAGGTGAATGAATGAGTAAACCACATCATATCATAAACAGAATAGTATTTAATGCTAAAAAGAAATGAGCTAGCAAACCATGAAAAGACATGGAGGAACTGTGAGGCATATCATCAAGTAAAGGAAACCAATCTGAAAAGGTATAAACTATATGATTCTAAGTATGTGACATTCTCAATGAGGCAAAAGTCATGCAGACAATATAAAGATCAGTTGTTGACAGGGTTTGATGGGGGAGGAAGGGATGAACCGTCAGAGAGGATTTTTAGGGCAGTGAAAATACTCTGTAAAATAGTATAATGGGAATAGTATAAATTGTAAAATAGTATAAATGGAAGATCCCCCCTTCTCCCCTTCCCCAACTTTGTAATTCTCTCTTTTTCCTCTCTGTAATTCTGCCTTTGAAATAAATAAATAAAATTTGCATTAAACTTAACAGTAAATAAAATTGAACAGTACATGGAAAATAAGTAATGTTCAAATGAATGAGGGTTTATACTTGACCGTTATTAATGTTATTCATATCAATGTTATTTACAACATCAAAAAACAAATAGAAGAACTGTGTGATCACTATAGTGGGTAGTGGCATTTGACACACTCTTAACATTCGTTAGTGACTAAAGATCTCAGGAAACTAAGCATACAAGGAAACTTTTTCAACATGATAAACAGCATCTATTATAAACCTACAGCTAATATATGTAATAATGAAAACTGAATACTTTGCCTGTAATATCAGAAACAAGACCATTTATGTTTTCACTACTTTATTGAAGATTTAAAAGGCATTCAAGTCCTATTCACAAGCCTTATCAAAAATCATGGTAGGAAAACCGCAACCTCAAACTCTAACTTGAAGGACAGTGTCTTATTTTAGTAATAAAGTTTTATTGTTTTATTGGAGCTGATTTACAGATTAACTATGGCTTCTGTCACATTAGAATTGCAGACAAGTTGTTACAAAATCCCACAAATGCAGGGGCCAGTGCCATGGCTCACTTGGTTAATCCTCCGCCTGTAGCACTGGCATCCCATATGGACACCAGGTTCTAGTCCTGGTTGCTCCTCTTCCAGTCCAGCTCTCTGCTGGGAGGGCAGTGGAGGATGGCCCAAGTGCTTGGGCCTCTGAACCCACATGGGAGACCAGGAAGAGGCACCTGGCTACTGGCTTTGGATCGGTGCAGTGCCAGCCATTGCGGCCATTTGGGGAGTGAGCCAACAGAAGGAAGACCTTTCTCTCTGTCTCTCTTTCTCACTGTCTATATCTCTACCTGTTAAATAAAAAATCCCACAAATGTGAAATATGGACTGTCTTTAGTAAGATATTAATTGGAGAAATAGAATAATTGATACTCCACATTAAAAATCTGATGGAATGTGCCAAAAAACTCATAGAATGAGTAGATAATTTTAGCAAGATTGGAGAATGCATACTCAAGATTAAAAAAATCATCTGCATTACTGCATACCAGAAAAAAACAAATCAGAATTTTACTATTATCTCAACTTTATTGAGAAATATGAAATATAGATCTATGCAATAACAGTTGCAAAGATTATTGCCTAAATATTCTCTATAAATGAAGAGAACTTTGCTCATTACTATTCTCAGAATTATTTGTTTATTTATTTTTGTGTATTTACATATTTATTATAAAAGGCAGAGTGATACAGAAAGAAGGAGACAAAGTGAGAGAGAGAGACTCCATTTGCTGGGTCAGTCACAAAAGGAGCCAAGGACTCAATCCTGATATTCCAAATGGGTGGCAGGGGTCCCAGTATTTGAGGCATCCTCTGCTACTCTCCTAGGTGCATTAGGAAAAAAAATGGATTATAAGTGGAGCAGCTGGGACTCAAACCAGCAGTCCAATACAAGATGCCAGTGTCACAAGCAGCAACATTACATAAAGTGTCACAACATGAGACCCAAGATTCACTATTATTAAATCATTCCTCTCCCCACCTTAACCTTTAGAATCAATCAATTTCTAATTCAAAGCAGGCCAATAGGTTTTTTGTTAACTGACAAATTAATTTTGAATTCATATGGAAGTGCAAAGGATTTAGGTGAGCCAAATAATTCTGAAAAAAGAATAGAATCAGACTGATTTCAAAAATTATTATATATATACTAATTGTAAGAAAAAACAAAATATAAAAAAATAAAAATATAATAATTCTAATAGAGTGGTAATGATATAAAGAACATGACATATGTCAATGGAACACAATAGAGAATTCAGAAATAGATGCACACATGAACAAGCAGTTATTTTTGACTAATGCACAATAACAATGCAGTGAAGACATGCAGTATTAAAATGCATGTATTGACATGCATGTAATTAAAATACAGTATTAATATGCAGTAATAAAATGATTACATATTTATATTGAAACAATGAAATTGCATTCATACATAACATCTTTTACAACAGTGAATGCCAAATGTATAATAAATCCAAATTTTTAGCTGAAAACAATAATAAAACCGCTAGAACAAAGCATGGAATAAGATGTTTTGACTTCCCTCTAGGAAAGATCCATTAGATATGACAGAAAAATAAAAAGCTATAATTGAACAGATACAAATGAAGCACAATGAAAATTTAAAACCTGATCAAAATATATTATTTTTCAATTAATTTTCATTTAAGTTTCTTTATTTTCTCTTTGTTGCTTTGTTTTGCTTAAACATAGAAATATTTTATGTAAGATGTACAAACTTCATGAATTTCATATACACAAGTTTAGTAACAGTGATTTTTCCCACACTCTAACCCTTCTTTCTCCAAGTCAAGTTAAAATATCCTTGCAAAAATGCTTGATATCTATCTATCTATCTATCTATCTATCTATCTATCTATGGGTATCTATAATATAAAGAACTCTTCAAGCACAACGCATTAGAAGCAATCTAATTCTAAAATTATAAAACATTTTTAAAAAATGGTTCACCACACAGAAGATGTACAAATGACAAGTAAGCACATGGGAAGGTGCTCAAAATCACTAGTTATTTTGGAAATGAATATTAACCACATAATATTATTTCTAACATAATGCCTAGCAGAATGGGCTAATGTTTTTAAAATAGACAATACTTTGTATTTGTGAAGATACTTAGAAAGTGAAATTCTCATATGATGTTGGTGAGAATTGGTAATGGCTCCAGTATTTTGGAAAACTATTGGCAGTTTCTTGATTAGCGAATATGAGGACGTACAAGGACACTTTTTCTGGGTGATGGATATGTTAAGTAACTTGTTCATGATGATGGTTTCACATGTGTAGACATATAAAAGGTACCAAATTGTGCATTTTGTAAATATGACTTTTATTACATAGAAATCATACTTACATAAAGACAAGGGGGAAAACTATGATGTGGCAACAAACATCTAAGATTGTGGCTGGAATATAGAAAGAAGGATATAAAATGGTATAAGAGAAAGGCTAAAGGATCAAGATTCTTAACTTTATTGATGTGACAAGTGACAGCTGAGTTTCAAAAAAGAAGACAACATAACCAGATCAAAGTTTTTGAATGGATGTAATTATTTAAAACATTGATTTATATGGAATCCACTGACAAAGCAATTCATTTATTAATTAAAAAACATTTAGGATGTACTAACCATATATAAGGAAATGCACATGAGGATTTCAATAATTTGTGGGAAATTGGCGTTAGGAATGTATCTGTTACAAAACACATTTGACCCCCATGCATGATATTTCACAATATTAATTTCCTTGAAGGTTCCACGTATATACTCTCCTTCAGAAATATGTAAATATACAATTTTGATACTATGTGATATATGAGTTGATATTGGGATGAGTGTTTTCCATAGTGGTTAAGATTTCAGTTAATATGCTCCCATATCATACTGGGATCCCCAATTTTAGTTCTCAGCTTGGACTGCCAATCTAGCTTCATGCTAGTGCAGAACTCAGAGGCAGCAGGAGATGGATTATGTAGTTTGATTGGTGCCACTAATGCAGCAGTCCTGGATTGACTTTGTGACTTCCAGGTTTTCCCTATACAATCCTGGCCATTGTGGACACTTGAGATAAACAAGAGGATAAAAGTGCTCCCTCTCTCTTTCTCTTTCTTGTTCTCATTCTCTTTCTCATTCTCTCTCTCTATCTCTCTCTCTCCATCTATCTCTATCTCCATCTATCTCTATCTCTCTCCCTGTCTCTTTATCAGTGCCACATGAAAATATTTATAAAAAATTATAACCAACCACAAGGAAAATTTTGAAATGGAGATAATATATAAAAAAAAGAAATGAATTGAAGAAAATAATTTTACTTATGTTACAAATGTGAGCACACATACTAGGCACATTACATCTGCTTGTTTCCAGCAAAGTTGAAAAGAAAAGTATAAAATACACAAAAACAAATTATGAAATGAAAGATACAATAACTGTGAATGCTACATTAAATTGCTGGCACTCACTGATTAAAACACTGACTTAGAAATGGGAGTAATAACTATATAAGCATTTTGTTTTTAGTTTTTAAATAGTAATGTTTGATTGAAACAAAGTTTTTAAAATAAATTGAGGCATGTGTGACAAGAAAGAAGCAACTAAGAAATATGTTGGGGGGGTCCATTACTCAAAATATCCACATATCTTTATATATAGGCTGCAGATGAGAATATTCAGTTCTTAATTATTTTGACTGAAAATCAAATAATTAACATTTTTATAATAATTTATCCTAGTATCCAATTCTAGCATAAAACCTGTATTTACCAACAGGAAATTATAGTTAAATTTTTATGAAGTGAACACATGCAGAAGACTACCACTGTCATCTACCTACATAAATTTTTAAAAACTGAAATTTTAAGAGTTTATTGTGTTGGGAGTTGATCATGAGCCCCCAAAAGTACTGAGAATAAAAACAATGTTAATGATTAATTACAAAATATGGAGATAACTCTTCTAGTTTGGACTAAACATCTAAAAAAGGAGCTATTGTGGAAAGCCATTATTAAACAACTAGTCTTGACTTGGCCTTCCAAAATAGATCTACAATTTTAAAATTTTGGATAATGGAAGGCAAATTTTTATTTTTGAGATGCAGAGATAGAAAGAGAAAGAGATGCTGAGACAGAAGGAGACAGGATGAGAAAAGGGAGCTCCCTTTTGCTGATTCACTCCCAAATAGCCCCAACACTCAGGCTGGGCTAGGACTGCTTGCAATGAAGCCTGGTGCCATACCAAAGTCTCAATCAATGTCTTTCACACAGTGTCAGAAGCCCAGTTACTTCAGATGTCTCTGCTGCCTCCCAGGCATTAGAATTAAGATGGAATTGGGAACCTGGGCTGGTCATGATCTTAGGTAATCTGGTGTGAGAATCAAGTATATTAACCAGCATTTTAACTGATAATCAAAATGCCCACCCAAAGAGGCAACTCTTAAACAGAAAACAACTGATTAATGTTGCCTCAAACTTACGAAAGAACTGACCTGTAGCCATGATAAGAAGTAGGCTTCCAGAACCAGATTTAAATGTATTCAATCAGTGACTTTGGGCTTCTCTCATCAACCAATGTCAGTCTCTTGTTTCTGAATGACACCCCATCAGACACTATCTCATACCATAAATACAACTTGAGTGCCAACCGATTAAAAACAGTCTCACTTTAATAAGCAGGCTTCTATGATAGACAATTGCAAAACTTTTATGACTTTGAAAGTCTACCAATTGTTAAATTCCACTCTTTTCCAAAGACTACATATGACCCATAGCTTATCTGTTAAGGAAGACTATGCCTAAACAGCATAGGTCTCTATTACGATACAAGGTAGTAAACCACAGTATTATCTTTTTATTTGAAATATTGATGATTTATCACACCTTAGTGATAATTTTCTAAGTCCATTATATCTACTACCCATTCTTTTTGACAGGCAGAGTTAGACAGTGAGAGAGACACACAGAGAAACGTCTTCCTTCCATTGGTTCACCCCCCAAATAGCCGCTATGGCTGGTGCGCTGTGCTGATTTGAAGCCAGGAGCCAGGTGCCTCCTCCTGGTCTCCCATGTGGGTGCAGGGCCCAAGCACTTGGGCCACCCTCCACTGCCTTCCCAGGCCACAGCAAAGAGCTGAACTGGAAGAGGAGCAACCAGGACAGAATCTGGTGCCCCGACTGGGACTAGAACCTGGGGTGCTGGCACCACAGGCAGAGGATTAGCTTAGTGGGCCATGGTGCCAGCCTACTACCCATTTTTAAAAAACTTTTTTAGTAAAATACAAATGGGAGAACATGGCTGAAAATAGGATCTGCATCCATCTCAGCCAGGAAAAGTTTCAGAACAATGAGAGAAAAAACACATTTCCCAAGATTGTCTCAGGAAAAGCATTGGTAAAGAAGTGATGAGAACTACAAATTGCACAGAGACTGGAAAAAAAAAAAACAGCAGAGAGGAAGAAACAGAGCGTGCTTCCACTCCTGCCCAGGGCACTGGCCAGGGAACACCATATCTCTGGGAAAAGACTTCTAACTATACAATGTTAGAACTAATAAGACTGACTAAAGGAACACTTCACTAAATAAGTGATGAGAACTGAAAATGGAAGACTCCAAAAACCAGCAGGGAAACAAAGCCCAGCAGTACTGCTGCTGCTTCCTGCATCTACTGCCCTACACTCCTACCAAAGCCATTTAACTGGTGAATATCAGCTTTCTGGGAAATGATTCTGAATATCAGAAATGAGGAGACAGCTAAGGAAAAAACTTCAGTAAGGAAATGGCAAGATCTGAAAACAGTATGAAGACTCTGAAGGCAAACCATGGGAGGGATGGAGGGAGAGAGAGAAAGAGAGAGGGAAATAACAGCTGCTGTTACCACCCAGGGCTCCATAGCTTCCCTTTTAGGGCACAAAATATTGTCAGAACATGCAAGCAGAAAACATCATAACCCCCATCAACACCCCTGTTGCAGAGTGGGGGGGTTACACAGCCTCACTGATTTTTTTACAGTCTTGAGGGCTGAGTTGTGTCCACAAGAATACTTTGCTCAACCTGCCTTAGGAGGATCAAGAAACCCCTCTGTACCAGAAGACCCCAGAGACAGCAGGGCAATTTACAGAAAAGAGAATAGGCCCCTGTGAATCCTGCACTCCTGGGAGTTCTGGATCAAAGCCCTAGAGCTAAACCTGCTCATTCTGTCTCATCCAGGAAGTTCCCTGTGATTTTTTGGAACTAATTGTCAGGAGCAGCTGGGATTCATCCAAGAGGACCAAATCTGAGAAAACACATCCCAGAGTTATTACCATAGGGTGATAGGGGGCCAGAGGAAAACTCAAGCATAACTTCTGCATGTCCTGTGGGAACTGAACCCATCCGCTGGTACCCTGAAACTCTGGGACTGTTGCTGCTGGTGCTACAACTCCTTGAGTAGCTTGTCTTACACTTTCATCAAAGAGAAATAGCAAATTTCAGAGATGAAAACTTCAATAAAAATAATCAACTGGTGTCAATTTGTTAAGTCAACAACAGGAGTCACGTGCACTTACTCCTCATGTAGGATCTTTGTCCTTAGTGTGCTGTACATTCAGATTTAATGCTATAACTAGTACTCAAACAGTATTTTCCACTTTATGTTTCTGTGTGGAAGCAAACTGTTGAAATCTTTACTTAATATATGCTAAACTGATCTGTATATAAAGAGAATCAAAAATGAATCGATGTGAATGGAAGGGGAGAGAGAGTGGGAAAGGGGAGGGTAGCGGGTGGGAGGGACATTATGGGGGGGAAGCCATTGTAATCCATATGCTGTACTTTGGAAATTTATATTCATTAAATAAAAGTTAAAAAAAATAATCAACTGGGAGCTTGAAAAACAGAAAAGATCAAATAGAGGAAATAATTTCTAATCTGGAAATACTTTAAAATAATCCAGTCAGATGAAAATAAAGAGAAAAGATGAAAAAATAATAAAGGAAGACTGCATGACATGTATGAAACCATTAAATAAATAATCATATTATAAGGACACCTGAAGTAGAGGAAAAGAAAAAAAAAGTGTTGAGAACATACTCTTTGAAATAATCAAATAAATGATCTAATAATGTAATTCAAGGACTTATGAAAACAAGAACAAACCAAATCAAAAATTAGCAGGATGTAAGAAATGAATTAGAGTAAAAGTAAATGAAATTAAAACTAAAACAAATATAGTATTCAAAAAGCTATTTATTAATATGAACAAAATAAACCTTTAGCCAGACTAACAAAGAAAAGCAAGAGTGGAAAATCATAAGAAACTACTGTAAACAGCTATTGGCTAACCAATTGGACAACCTAAAAGAAACAGACAAATGCTTGAATACATATAATCTATCATGTTTAGATAAACAATCTAGGGCCTGGTTATTGTATGGTAGTTTAAACTGTCTTCTGTGATGCGGGCATCCCTTATGGGCACTGTTCCCAAATCCTGGCTTTTCAAATGTTCTCAAGTCCTGGCTTCTGATGCAACTCCCTGCTAATGCTCCTGGGAAAGCAGGATAAGATGGCTAACATCCTTGCGTGCCTACTACCCATGAGGAGACCCAATTCCTGGCTCCTGGCTTTGACGTGGCCCAGCCCCAGCTGTTGAGGATATTTGGGGAATGAAACAGCAGATGGATAATACTTTTCTCTGTCTCCCCCTCTCTCTGTAGCTCTACCTTTCAAATAAACACATAAATGCTTTAAAAAGAAAAAAGTTATCTTTCTATCAGCTATCCATTGACACTCTATGACTAAGTTGCTTGCACAATCCTATCCATACCCTTACACACACATCACATGTACATCAGAACATCAGAAAACTGAGAAAAGAGGGAGAGGTGAGGGTTCACCTGCCCTACACCAGCATTCACTGTAGCTCAGCAACCTCCAGTCCCTGAGTAATCAAGAGGTGCTTTATCACCTAATACAAATTGGGGGTGAAAGTACAAGATATCACTTTATCATATGCTCCACAGACTTCTCTCAATGGTTCAAAATGCTTGAACACCCTTTAACAGAAACTTTGAAGTTTGTTAGTTCCTCCAAAAAAAAGAATATATTTTCCAAATTCCATTGAATATATTACCATTTAAAATGTAGTTATTTTAAAGGCAGAGTAGCAACACAAACACACACTCATGCACACACACACATACACACACACAGAGTGATGGGAGAGAGACAGACAGAGAGAGAGACAGAGACAGAGAGTGAGAAAGCTATTCCATCTGCTCACTCAGTCCCCCAAATAACTGCAATAGCCAGGGCTGACCCACACTAAAGCCAGGAACCATGAATTATATCTGGATCTCCATGTGGGTGGCAGAGACTCAAATACTTGAACTGCTGCTCCCTAGATACATTGGCAGGGATATGCATTGGAACCAGAGTAGTCAGGACTCAAACCAACACTGATATGGAATGTGATTATCCTTAGCAGCATCTTGATCAGCCACACTATATCATTCCTGCCCCTGGAATTTTTACCTAAATAATATACCTATCTAGAAAATTCCCCAAATCCTGTATCTTTTGTTCTTCTCATTAACCTTTATCAAAATTGTCAGAAAACCCCAATTCTTATTATTTGTCAAAACCCTTATTCCTAACCATACCAGTATTATTCTTCTGAAAACCTGGTTCTCATTTCTTATTCTTAGATCTATTCTTATCTTTCTCCACTGTACATTCTCTCCTTCTTATCTTTGTACTGAGTACTCTAGACCTGCATCCTCTCAAAAAAAGAAAAAAAAAACTCACATACACAATGACAAATAATATGGAGTCCTGGGATTGAAATTAAGAAACTTGAGTTCACATCTCATTCCTGCTAATTACTATATCAAAATAAATCACTATAGACCCTGAATTCTAAGGTTCCCAACCATCTAAAAAATTGTGTGAATTGGATGTTAAATGCAGGATGGAGTAATACATGTGTTTCATTAGTCCCCAAGATTCATTAAAATCCTGAAATTTTCTATGTGCTTTTAATTCTGTCTACAGAAAAGTGGTAAATATTCAGTTGAAAGAAAAAAATAGAACAAAAGAAACAAGAAAATCAGAAAGAAAGTGAAAAATCAAGAAAAGATAATGAAGAAAATCAAGTAAGATAATTAGCATTAGAAAAAGAGATAAAAGACACTTCAGAGGAGTAAGCCAGGGGTATCTTTATTACCAAATTAGAAAGTCAGGAAGTAGACAAATCATGAAGAAATGTTATATAACTATATGCTATTTAAAAAGAACTTAGTGTACATGTAAATATTCCTTAAATTATTTCCTCTCTAAGGTTTATGATCTATGGCCCTACAGTTATAAATAAGTGAGATCTATCCCAGAGGTTTCATGGTGAAAAGATAGTGGTTGCCACTGAAGAAGTCAAATATATAGACAAACACTTGGACTACCTTGGCTAATTAGGACATTTCTAAAGCAAAATTAACACATAACTGGCTTTTAGAATTTATCTGACATGGATCTCTTATTTTAAGATTTATTTATTCCTTTAAAAGTCAGAGCTACACAGAGAGGAGAGGCAGAGTGTGTGTGTGTGTGTGTGTGTGTGTGTGTGTGTGAGAGAGAGAGAGAGAGAGAGAGAGAGAGAGAGAGAGAGAGAAGAGAGAGAGGTCGTCCATCCCCTGGTTCACTTCCAAATTGGCCGCAATGGCTAGAGCTGAGCTGCTCCAAGTCAGGAGCCGGGAGCCTCCTCCAGGTCTCCCACACAGGTACAGGGGCCCAATGACTTAGGCCATCTCCTACTGCTTTCGCAGGCCACATCAGGAGCTGGATCAGAAGTGGAGCAGCCGGGACTTGAACCGGCACCCATATGGATGCTGGCATTGTAGGCGGCGGCTTTACCTGCTGTGCTACAGCACCGGCCCCAGATCTGTTTCTTATCTCTGTGCTGCACATGTCAATAGAAATTAGGCTAAGGAGCAAGAAAATGGATTTGGGATCCAGGCAAGGTGAAAACAAAATCATGGGTCAGATACTTTTAACTACAGAATCATGGACTAATAATCCATATTTCTGAACCACAGTTGCCTAATAATAAAAAGTAATTACAATAACATCCTTTTCAAAACAGTTGTGATGACCATGAGAAATTACAAGTTACAAATGTTAAACACATAATAAGTTGTCTGAAACTATAACAATCAGCAAATACTAGTTTCTTATCTCTGCTTTCTCTTATAAGGTAGAATACAAAAATATTCTGAAAACTTGAGGTGGTGATTGCTCACAACTTGGAAGAATTTGTTACTGAAAACAGATTATGGGAGCACATTGTGGTGTCACTTTGGAAAAGAGTGGCATGGGACATTTCACCATCTAAGAAATGGTGCTAATACAAGATATAAAGGGGTCTTTGGGTACACATCTGGTATCAGAGAAGGAAAACTGGTTTCTCCTCACAACATTATTTGAACTCCTCTGACAGTTTAGAATGTGCCTTAATAATATTTCCCAGCAGAAAAAAACAAGAACCTCAAATGATATCATTCAGGTCCAGGCTAAGGTGTGGACTCCACATGGGATTTGTTTTATTTATGTTTTTTCATTTTATTGAAAGGGAAAGGAGTGATCTTCCATCTGTGGGTTCATTCCCCAAGTGCCTCCAACAGCCGAGGCTCATCCAGGTCAATGTCAGGAGCATAGATCCCAGTCTGGATCTCCCTCATATATGCTCCATCTCAGCTCACAAGCACTATTGCCAAGGCACAACATTAATGCATGCAACCTCCTGCGCCTCTCACGGTCCATGCTCTGCACATGCATGCCAAATCCCAGTGACCAGGAATGGTAAGCACCTATTGGCAGGGCCCTCCAGCTCTGATTGATTGGTTTACTTTCAAAGGGCAGTGGGTATTGGCTGACTGTTGTGAACGGACCTTCAGGAGGCTCCCTGCACCTGAGATAGAGGAACAGTGCCCAGGCCGCCTCTCTGAGTAGTGACGGGGGGAGGAACAGCTGTTTCTAAATCCCCATATAGAGTACATGGCTGACAAAATGATTTAACTAACAAAATTCTGTCTGTACCATGGCTTATTTTTAATGTACACATCCTACTGGGTATACTGTGTACATGATAAAAAAATGGATCTGTAACAAAATATTTTCCATACTTTATCATCTTGTGGGACCCCATCATTCTTTTGATAATATCCAACACCTGACTCCTGTAAGTTCAGAATCTTGTATACAAATCCATTAATGGGGCTGACACTGGGGCGTAGAAGGTAAAGCCGCTGCCTGTGGTGCTGGCATCCCACATGGGTGCCAATTCAAGACTCGGTTGCTTCACTTCCAATCCAGCTCTCTGTTATGGCCTGGGAAAGCAGTAGAAGATGGCCCAAGGCTTCAGGCCCCTGCACCCACGTGGGAGACCTGGAGGAAACTCCTGGCTCCTGGCTTTGGATCAGCATAGCTCCAGCCATTGCGGACATCTGGGGAGTGAACCAACAGATGAAAGACCTCTCTCCCACTCTCCCTGCCTCTCCTTCTCTCTGTGTAACTCTGACTTTCAAATAAAATAAATAAATCTTTAAAAAAACCCAATCCATTAATGGGGGGGGGGCTCAGATGGGAAAGTGAAGCTGGTTCTGGTCAGCTCCATGGGAGACCCAGGTTACAATCTAGCCTTTCAGTGCCTCCCTGGCCCAGCTCTGGCTGGATCAGATCTTTTGGGAATGAACCATAAAAGGGGAAATCTTTCTGCACCTTTCAAGGAAGCAAATCAATATCTTCAAAACCTGGATAATATTATACTAGATGAAGTAGTTTCATGTAGAATATATGGTTTTCAACTTATCCAATGTGTATCTCATGATATCCATTTGCATATATTGTATTTTGTTACAAATGGGATTTATATAATTTTAGTATCTTCAATTCTTTTAGCTATATATTGTTATATATTAAAACTGATTTGCAAGCCAACACATACCAGTTGCTGACATGACCAAGATAAGAGAGTTCCTGTCATTGTGAAATTTAGTTTATAGAAGCGCAGTTAGTGAAACAACATAGGAGACAGTAAGTCCAGAATGGTGCATAAGTTGGAAGCATTTGTTTGAATAGAGGATAATTATGATTTGTATCTTTGACACTTTATTAGTCACCTGACAGTTTTTAAAAGCAACAGTGTTAGTAGTAGCAATATTTACATCATTCTGTTGCAGATAGAATTGTATTAGGTATCTATAAAATATTATGTTCCACAGATATGTTATAGGCAGCAATGTGAAAGCATGATTTACCTAAAACTTTAGCCTTTTTACAGTATAATTTTTGTTTGTTAATAATGTAAAATATTCATCAACTATGTGATAATAGTTTTAACTCCAGCATTATATGTATATGTATGTTATATAACATGTAAACATTATTGTATATGTATATGGATTTGAAGCAGAGTTTCCAGGACATGAGCTGTCATTTGAATGTGTGTTTGTAGTGTTACAAGTGGTAGGTGGTAAGCCGGTGTCGCGGCTCACTAGGCTAATCTTCCACCTTGCGGCGCCGGCACACCGGGTTCTAGTCCCGGTCGGGGCGCCGGATTCTGTCCCGGTTGCCCCTCTTCCAGGCCAGCTCTCTGCTGTGGCCAGGGAGTGCAGTGGAGGATGGCCCAAGTGCTTGGACCCTGCACCCTGTGGGAGACCAGGATAAGCACCTGGCTCCTGCCTTCGGATCAGCGCGGTGCACCGGCCACAGCTCACCTGCCACGGCGGCCATTGGAGGGTGAACCAACGGCAAAGGAAGACCTTTCTCTCTGTCTCTCTCTCACTGTCCACTCTGCCTGTCCAAAAAAAAAAAAAAAAAAGTTGTAGGTGGTACCCTAACTCACTGTGCCACAAGGCTGGCCCTAAGTTAATTACTTCTGTGGAACTCCACTAAGCATCTCTTGTGGAGCTCATGTAGTCGGGATACATTCTGTTAGTTTTTGTTTGTGTGGTAAACAATTATTTCTCTGTCATTTCTAGAGGATCAGTTTGGTTGGTATTTTATCCCTGTTTATTGGTTTTTATTGTTTCTTTTCATCTTTGTCTTCAATTTTTTAAATACATGACTCAATGCTTTTCTGGCCTGTAAGTTTTATGGGAGTAAATCTGCTGTTACCTTAATGGGTTTTCTGCAGGCTGTTCTATCACTGTTTTTAGGATTCTCCACAAGATTCCAGATTTTGAGAGTTTGTTTATAATATGCTTTGGAGACTGCTGTTTTGGGGTTGAGTCTGGTTGGATCCCACTGAGCTTCCTGTGAGGATATGCACATAAGGATTTAGGTAGAGAGATTTCTAAATGAATTTCTAGCAAAAGAGTAGTAAATGGTAACTATCCTAGCTGGGATTATAAAAGGATATATATATACCTTTTATATATATAAATATAAAATATATATATTTTTATATATATATTTTATATATATTTATATATAATATATATATTTTAATATATATTTTATATATATTATATATTATATATATTTAATATATATATATATATTTTAAAGATTTATTTATTTTACTTGAAAGAGTTACAGAGGAGAGAGAGAGAGAGAGAGAGAGAGAGAGGTGTCTTCCATCTGCTGGTTTAATTCCCAATTGGCCACAATGGCCGGAGCTGCACTGATCCGAAGTCAGGAGTCAGGAACTTCTTCTGGGTCTCTCATGGGGTGTAGGGTCCCAAGGACTTGGGCCATCTTCCACTGCTTTCCCTGGCCATAGCAGAGAGCTGGATTAGAAGCAGAGCAGCTGGGACTCAAACCAGCATCCATATGGGATGCCAACACTGCAGGCAGTGGCTTTTACCCACTATGCCACAGCGCCAGCCCCAAAAGGTATATATATTTAAGTCTCAGAAAATACTGAAGTTTATTGTCAGAAAATTTGACTAATATACATTTTAATTTGAGGGCACACAATATATAACTAGAAAAGTCTACCTCTAAGTGGTTTTAGATGTGAAGTTTCATTGTAACCACTGCCTGTGTCATTCCCCCTTTTTGTTTAAAAGTGTCACTTATCCAGCATCTAAATGACTCTTTTAAATAGTATATATTTGTATGCTTGGGACTCAGGGTTATGTAAAAATTTCAGAGAAGATACATGTAGCCATTGGGAAAGTACAGTGGCAATAACATGCGATCTAAACTTGTGGATTTATTTTGGTTCTTTTAGGGGCTCTGCAGCTTCCATAAGCACGATTTTGAACAAGTTGTTAACTAGTGTATATGTTTATTTACACACTTATGAAACAAAATTAATAAAGTCAAACTCATGTTTTTCTAAACAAAAGCAAGATAGTAAAATGTATGTCTTAAAACAAATGCTTGTTAACATACTTCTCCCCTCTATCTACAGATTTATATTATAGTGCAGTCTGAACCTAAAAAATAGATAGGTATTCAAATAATAATTTATGCTTACCATCAAAGATGTGGAAATGCTAAGTCATGCTGAGACAATAAATATTAGAAATTCTCTGAAAAGAATCAAATAATAACTTACATGAACTCAGATAGAGCAAGTACACATAGTTCCCTTTGTACTATTTCCAAGTCTTCTATAATATTGTTATGTTACTGTAATACAAAAATATTAATAAGTGACATGCTGTGAGCCCATTAACAGCACTCAGGTATATCCAAACAGTGTGTCCCAATCACACAAGCATGCTGCTAGGATTGACAGACCTGCAGAAATAGAGGATTATCAAGTGGGAAGTATCAGAATCTGTCTTTGAAGTACACACACATTCCTGTGAGCTTCTAGATCTCTGTATTCCTCTCTTGCTTGCTTCATCCTAGAGTTTGAGACCCAATTACAGACCGAGTGGATCTAAACCACAACTACATCTCCAATGGTACACTAGACCTCAGTGATGGCACATATCCTGCCATGGATTCTGGCCAGAAACCCCAAGGAAGAGTGCTTACCAGTTTGGCATTGGTGTGGTTTAGTGTGGTAGTTTGGCATTTCTTGGCATGACTTGGGCAGATATCAGTGTCTACCTCCATAAGGCTGTGGCAGGTTGCCACTTCAGGGGAGTGTGACATATTTAAAGGCCCCAGAACAGGTAGGATTGATTAATGGCACACATCCTCCTGAACTGAAAACCAGGGCCTGAGGTCACCCTGTAGCTACACAGTGGGCACTGGGACAGAGAGCAGGAAAGACCACCACCACACAATTGTAGTGTCATTCACCATTTTGATGTCAAAAATCAATCACTGTAGTATGATCTATTGTGATGTTATAATCCAACTATTGTGATGTTGAATAATTATGATATCCACAATTCTAATGTGATAATCCAATGCTTGTGATGTCATCAGTTGTGATGTCACTGTGATGCCATAAACCATTGTGATGTCATAAAGAGTCGTGACATAATTTACCATGACCACATCATAACCACACAATAATGATGCCGTAAACTAATCACTGCATCGTGAAAATTGTGATGTGATTCATCATTGTGATGTCATAAATTAATCATTGTGATACCATGAACAATGAGAAACTGGCAGAAGGGACCTCTGAATAATAAAGATAAAAGGAGCTGAGTCTCTGATCAAAATGCATGTTGCCACCTGTACTCTTAAGAACAGTTAACAATGAATGCCACGCGTCTGCTTCTTTAATGTTTCTGAGTCCATCCTTTGATAAGTATTGGTCTCAGATGGGCTAATTTCTCAATCAAACATTGTAATGTCATAAAAACTGTGATATCATTCATATTGTGATGTTATAAATCAATAATTGATGCCTTTAACAATTGTGTTGTCATTAACAGCACTCTGGCCTTGGAATCAACCCTTAAGGCATTTGGATCTAGCTGAAGAGCCCATGAGAGTATTTTAGGCATGGAAAGCGAAGACACTCCGGCAAAAAAAAAAAAAAAAAAAAAAAAAAAAAAAAAAAAAAAAAAAAAAAAAAAAAAAAAAAAAACACCTAAATGAAAGATCTCTAGATCTCTGCAAGTGAGATCCCAGTGGAAAGAATGGGACATCAAAGAAGGAGGTACCCTTCTCTGAAGGGAGGAGAGAACTTCCACTTTGACTATGGCCTTGTTGAAATAAGATCAAAGTCGGCGAGTTCAGGGGCCTTCCATGGCCTTGGCAATCATGACTAGAGACTGGGGAGATTGCTGACACCTTAAACAAGAGTGTCAATTTGTTAAGGCAACAACAGGAGTCACTGTGCACCTATTCCTCATGTAGGATCTCTGTCCTTAATGTGTAGTTCAATGTGAATTAATGATATGACTAGTGCTCAAACAGTATTTTGCACTTTGTGTTCTGTGTGGGGGCAAACTGATGAAATCTTTACTTAATATATACTAAATTGATCTTCTGTATATAAAGATAATTGAAAATGAATCTTGATGTGAATGGAATGGGAGAGGGAGTGGGAGATGGGAGGGTTGCAGGTGGGAGGGAAATTATGGGGGGGGGGGAAGCCATTGTAATCCATAAGCTGTACTTTGGAAATGTATATCTACTAAATAAAAGTTAAAAAAAAAAAGAGATTAAAAAAAAAATTGTGTTGTCATTCACCGCCGTGACATCACAAACCAATATTATATCATGAAATGTTTTTTGATGTCATTAACCATTGTAATATCATAAAAACCATTGTGATGTAAAAAAAACAAAGTACTGTATTATTGTATACAATTATGATCTCATTCACTATTGTGATGTGAAAATCCAACCGTTGTGATGTCATAAAAACCACTGTAATGCAATTGCATCATAATGGACCATAGTGTAGTTTTTTCATTCTTTTACTTGTGTTTAACATTTTAAAAAATCTGTTGGTTTGTAGATTTTTACCAACCTCAGACATTTTTCATTAATTATATGTTCAATCATTTTATATACATAACTTTCCGTCCTGTTCAGTTACTTGAATTACACATGTATTAGGGCAATTCTTCTTGGTTCTTCAATTCTTTTTTAAGAAAACTTTTATTTCATGAATACAAATTGCATAGATACAGTGTTAGGAATATAATGGTTCTTCCCCCCATACCCACCTTCCCACCCCAACTCCTGTCCCACTTCCTACTCCCTCTCCCATCCCATTCTTCATTAAGATTTGATTTTAATTGATAAACAGAAGACCATTTCTATACTAAGTACAGATTTCAACAGTTTGCACACCCCAACACACAAAGTATAAAGTAACTGTTTGAAAATAAGTTTTACAGTTAATTCTCATAGTACAACTCAACTCATTAAGGAAAGAAGTCCTACATGGGGAATTATCACAGTGTCTCCTGTTGTTGATTTAACAATTAACACTCTTATTTATGATGTCAGTGATCATCCGAGGCTCTTGACATGAGCTGCCAAGGCTATGGAAGCCTTTTGAATCTACAAACTCTGTCAGTATTTAGACAGGGCCACAAGCAAAGTGGAAGATCACTCCTCCCTTCAGAGAAAAATAGATCTTTCACTGATAGCCCTTCTTTCCACTGGGGTCTCTCTCACAGAGATCCTTCATGTAAAACATTTTTTGCTACAATGCCTTGGCTTTCCATACCTGAAATGCTCTCATGGGATTTTCAGCCACATCCGAATGCCTTAAGGGCTGATTCTGAGGTCAGAGTGCTGTTCAGGACATTTTTCATTCTATGAATCTGCTGTGTGGACTGCTTCCCATGTTGGAACATTTCCTCTTTTTAATTCTATCTATTGTTATTATCAGACACTTGGTCTTATTTATGTGATCCCTTTGACATTTAATCCTATCTATATGATCAATTCCACATTTAATATGGTCATTTTAACAAGTAAGATGGCATTGGTACCACCTACCTGAATGGGATTTGGAGTCCAATGGCAAGTTTTTAGCTATACCCTTAGGAGTAAGTCTGTGGGAATGTGTGTTGAAATGTATAGCTCATCCATTTCTTATTCCTACTCTTATTTTTTACTGGGATCTATTTTCAATTGGCTTTATACACCTATGACTAATTCTATGTTAAGTAAAGAGTTCAACCAAAGGTATTAAGCAGAAAATAAAAATCAATTTGTTTTTGACTTTCATTTTAGAAAATTTCTATTGTTTTCAAGTTGACATATTTTTTTCTGCAGGAACTAATCTGTACTGCTATAGAGTGTATATTTCATTTCAGACCTTACAGTCTTCAGCTCTAGGAAATTATATGTGCTCCTTGTTTTCTTGTGTATCTGCTAACGTGTATAATGTTTTTTATATCTCCTTGAATAGTTGGAGTAAGTTATTAGAACTGTTTCGGCCAGCGCCGTGGCTCAATAGGATAATCTTCCACCTGTGGCACCAGCACACTGGGTTCTAGTCCCGGTTGGGGCACCGGATTCTGTCCCAGTTGCCCGTCTTCCAGTCCAGCTCTCTGCTGTGGCCCAGGAGGGCAGTGGAGGATGGCCCAAGTGCTTGGGCTCTGCACCCACATGGGAGACCAGGAGGAAGCACCTGGCTCCTGGCTTCGGGTCAGCGCAGTGTGCCAGCCATAGCAGCCATTTGGGGGGTGAACCAATGGAAGGAAGACCTTTCTCTCTGTCTCTCTCTCACTGTCTAACACTGCCTTTCAAAAACAAAATAAGGGAATTAATCTTATTCATGAGGGTTGTACTTACATGATTTCATCATTTCCCAAAGTTTCCATTACTAGGAACATCTCCTTGGAGTTTGGGGTTGTAATATGGGACCATAGCAGTTGGCTAAATCCTGAGTCCTGCTAGGTGCCCAGCATTGTGCTCAGTGCCGGCCAAATACAGATAAGAGATGGCTCTTTTCTTCAACACTTGTAGTCTACCAAGGAGATGGTCATATACAGTGAAAATAGGACACCCTAATTTCTGCCAAAAATGATAAAAAATAAAACAAGATGATTAAGTAGTGTAAGAATAATTCAACTGATGGCATAAATTTTATAAAAAAATAAAACTTTAAGGAAGTGCAGTTTTATTGTGATAGACAAAAGGAAGCTAGGGTACAAAGTTTAAAACAAAAAGCCCAAGCAAATGCAACAGAGATGGAGGTTTTTGTCAGCCTGGAGTGGAGGTTAAAATGAGACAGAAAATCAGATAACAGATAAGAGCTAAACATGGCAGCAAGAGAAAAGGGTGATCCCCTAAATAGAACATCCTGGATATTCTCCCACATCATTACTGGACTATTACTACAAAATAACATCTTGTATATAGTGTTATCACCAGGTATCAAAGAAGCAAGTTCCTTACCTACTCAGCATCATGCACACATCTATCACTCTCCCTTTAGCTCTCTGATTTACAGAAATGGCTGAAAAAGAAGCCTCATTGTTTTTAAAAGATTTATTTAAAACTCAGAGTTAGAGAGAGGAAGTGAGGGAGGGATGGAGGGAGGGGGAAAGAGAGAATCCCCCACCTGCTCTTTCACTCACCAAATGGTTGCAATGACCAGGGCTGGGCCAGGTTGAAGCCAGAAGCCAGGAGCTTCCTCCAGGTCTCCCACATTGGTGACAGGGGCCCAAGTATTTGCACCATTTTATGCTGCTTTTCTGAGGCCATTATCAGGGAGCTGGATTGGAAAAGGGGTAGCCATGCCATGAACTGGTGCCCATATGGGATGCTGGTATCTCAGGTGCCAATTTTACCACTATACCACAATGCCAATGTCAATGATGTCATTATTAAAGGAACCAACTAAATGTCTATGGGGTAAACATCTATATTTTTACTAGAAACTAGTTGCCTTCATGTTAGTATCTGATTTTGCAACTATACTTGATAATCCCGTAGAGATTCCTAAATGAAGTGTTTGACCATTGGTCCAAGAGAGTGTTAGGGCATGGACCTGCCTGCCTAGGAGCACTATGGCATCTTGTCCTCATCTGTTCTTTAGTGACCCCATTGGGAGGGAAAACTCATTTATCAAGAATTTTTCCATCCATATCTATTACATACAGATAGTATGAGAGTAAATGTGACAAAATTCAAAAGATTTGAAACCAAATGATTGCAATTATTTTTATTAATGAAGATTGCAATGAACTAATGATGAGAAACAAAATAATTAGCAAAATAATGAATTTTGGTAGAATTTAGTCTATTTTTTATTTTTTTCCACAAAGATTATCTTGATTAGGACCATGAGGTGATATCAAAATTACAACTTTTAGGGACTGACTCTATGGCTCAGTGGGTTGAGCTGTTGCCTGCCATGCTGCCATACCGTATGGGCACTGGTTCAAGTCCTGGTTGCTCACTTGCGATCCAGCTCTCTCCTATGGCCTGGGAAAGTAGTAGAGGATGTCCCAAGTGCTTGGGCCCCATGAGGATATCTGAAAGAAGCTTCTGGCTCTTGGCTTCAGATCGGCCCAGCTCCAAATACTGCAGCTATTTGGGGAGAGAACCAGCAGATGGAAGACCTCTAATTCTCTGCCTCTGCCTCTGTAATACTCTTCCTTTCAAATAAATAAACAAATCCTAAAAAATATATATCTTTTAAAGATTTTCTATTACAAATCCAGGATTTCACTACATTTTAAACTAATTCTAATAAGGGCCTAAAATGACATTTTTTTTGAAAAATAAAACTTTTAATTATTTTAAAGGCAGAATGAGAGAAAAGAAGAAAGAGATCTTGCATATGATTTTTTTACTCACCGCATGCCCACCATAACTGCAGTTGGGGGAGGCCCATCGAAAGAGTCAGAAAATTCTTCAGGTCTTCCACATGGGTGGCAGAAACTTGGGCCATCAGCTGATACTTTCCAGATATGTTAGCAGAAAGCTGGATCAAAAGCAATGCAACCAGGACTCCATCCTGTTCACTCTGATGTTGGGTGTGGATATTCTAAGTTATGGCTTAAACCATTTGACCACAACTGCCACCACAGATCTAAAATAAGTTTTCATTTCATTTAATCAATGATAAGCTATAAAAGAGACAAATACCAACTAACATGTATATTTTCTTCTCTATTAATACAACCTTCTCTTGAACTCTTGTTGTGAGCTCTTTATAGCAAATCTTCTTGTCAGAGTTATTCGTGTTGTTTCTGGTTTCTCCACACAGACTCTTAAACCCATTTCAATTGGACTTCAGCCCCACCATTCCATCTTCACTGCAAGATTGCCAATGACCTTCATGCTGCTAATGCCTCTCTTTAGATCTGTTTTCAGAGACCACTTGTCTGAGCAACACTCAATAACATTTCTATCTGCAATTACCCTAGTATTTCAAATGCAAGAAACTTACAGCTGAAATTGACACTCATCCTGTCAACCCTTTAACTGTTTTTAGTTCTCCTGCCTGCCTATCTAAATGATTACTCTTTCCTTTTAACTTCTTTGTGTAAAATCTTCTAAGTATACTATTCTCTATTCCCATTACCCCTTCTATAATTCACACCCTCCACTCCTTTTGTTGTATAATTTCCATATTAACCCCTTGTCTCTTTTCCCTGGTGTAATCTGTCGATTGTTGCCAGGTTAATCATCCCGAGACAAAGCTCCTTGTCTGCTCATCACTCATCCAAAAGCTTTTATGTCACAGGGTAAGGAGGATCCCTTGCACCTTTTCATGATTTTCACATAGGAGCGTCCCTCATATAAAATATTTAGAGTGGTTCTTTACCCACCCCCACACTTTCAAAGATTATTTTTCTTATTTCTTAGAGAACACGGTTTTCCAAGTTTTATTTTGTTCTTTACATAGATTTTTAAGGATTTATTTATTTCAGTTTTTTCTCTTTGCATCAGAGGTCTTCAAATTTCTCTTGACTTTTGCTGCCCATTAATTTTTTGATTTCTTTGATTTGTTACCTCAGTTATGTTCTTGGAAGCTTTATACCTTCCAAAATGTTTCTCTCATGATCATTCTCATACACCCTCAGATTTACACCCATTTAAAACTGGCCCTTTCTTACTATTTTAGTGGGGCTAGTGATAAAATGGAAATAAATGCAATTGGTTTAATCTGTCATGCCTATAAATAAGTTCCAATAATTTTCAAATTCCCACATTAATAAATTATTCACTGAAACCATATTGTGTTTTTATTGCTTTGTGCCTTTGCCCATGTCCTTTTTTAAAAATTTATTTGACAGGTAGAATTATAGACAGTGAGAGAGAGAGAGACAGAGAGAAAGTTCTTCCTTCCTTTGGTTCATTCCCCAAATGGTTGCTATGGCTGGAGTGTGACAATCTGAAGCCAGGAGCCAGGTGCTTTTTCCTGGTCTCCTATGTGGGTGCAGAGGCCCAAGCACTTGGGCCATCCTCCACTGCCCTCCTGGGCCACAGCAGAGAGCTGGACTGGAAGAGGAGCAACCGGCACTAGAACCCGGCACCCATATGGGATGCTGGTGCTGCAGGTGGAGGATTAACCAAGTGAGCCACAGCACCAGCCCCACCCATGTCCTTTTAACCTTCTTTCTGTCCTTGTATTAAACACAAAATAGCCTATAAAAGCCTTCCACAAGTTCCTTTCATGATCAACACACACAAATGATTTTTCTCCCACTCACCACTGCTCCCCAGCAGTTTATTGTGCCCTGAAGTACATACAAGCTACTGCATCTTTCTGCAAGACTCCTTCTAGGAGAGAAGGAGCTGTCTCTACCCCCACCTAAGACAGTATCTTTTGCACAGTAACAATCATCAAATGTTTAATTAATGAAATCATGAATACATTTTTCTTGCTGCTAACATATTCCTGCTATTTATCACTAAGGTAATTTCTCTTAACATATGTGAATCTTTTACTTACTTTATCTTGCAACCTATCAGCAACTATGAGTACACATTATGTGTTTCTCTTTTTCTAGATTGTACACTTTGATATTAATGATTAATCTTAACATAATTTGAGAAAGATGTGCACAAAGAATACAAAAGAAATCTGATCTACTTGGGATTGATCTAAAACACCATATACTCCATAATAGATGTTGGAGTCAAAGACTACAGAAGACATCACCAAGTCTGGTTTCTACTTCTATTGTCACACAAACATGAAAACAGTGAAAACAACAGACACTTTAATTTTTCTTAAAATCATGAAAAATGAACTATAATACTGCAAGAGTAATGGTAGGTTTCTGAAGCAGATATTTAATTGACACAACTCATCATTCTTTACATATAAAGGTCATAAACATTTCTGTCAAGGAATACTTGCATGGATAGTTAATTTTTAACTTGGAGCACTATTCAAGCACATTGTACCAAATAATTCAAGATATAAGTAAACGAAGTAACTAAAATGAGAGTAAGCATGCTATTTCACAAGGAGAGTATATTTCTAACGTACTTTCAGAGTTTATTAAAATGAAAGTAATGAATTTTACTTTTATTTTGAGTAATTGGAAACAGTGCCCCAATTACTAACTTCTTAGGGGTAAAGATTTTCTTACAGAGTGAAACATACCCCTTATATAAAATTATAAGTGAAAAACTCTATATGTATAAAATTAACCCTATAAAATTTAATCAACATAAAACTATGTAGTACTCAAATACTTACATTATCAATGGGATTCTTCAAACATAATGCTGCTTACTAGGTCACAAAATAGTTGTTGTATTTATGTTTGTTTTTACACTGCTCTGATTTTTTTTTCTCAGAGGAAAGCTTTATTGACTGTGTGATAAAGGTAGGTGCTGTGGAAGGGGTATCCAGGAGAAGCAAGGTGGGGGGGGACTCGGGGAGGTGGGGGTGGAGCAGTGAGGAAGGAAGGAAGGAAGGAAGGAAGGAAGGAAGGAAGGAAGGAGGAGGTGGTGGGGTGGGGGTGGAAAGGGGTTGAAGCAGGGAAGACACGCCTTCCTCCAACACCGTACATGGCCAAAGGACTCAAATGGCAGCTTCCTCCGGTGTGGTGTGGTGTGGTGTGGTGGCATGTGGTGCCGCGGTCCCTCCCGCCTGCGGTGTCCTTGGAGCTTGCCCGGAGCATCGTTCTGACACGCGAGGACAGAAGGTGCGGCCTGGGGGGCGACTGGTGAGGTCATTCGGGGAGCTGGAGAGAACCCTACACTGCTCTGATTTTAAAAATTATTATATCAGGTAAGCAACAAATAATGAATACTCAAGGTCCTACTTATTAAAGGGTTACACCTGCAGTGGAAACACAGGCGAATATAACAAAAAGGAAGTGACAAGAAACGATGATTAATACATCCTCTGAAATGTGCTCCTGCAATTGAGTAGGAAGTGCAAAAGATGAGAAAATGCAATCGATAAAATGAAAAAAAAATATTGTATGGAGCTCAGGAAACAGAATCAGGTTTCCTTGTTCATTAGCTGAAAATGAGCTTAAGAGAAAGCTACCATATTGTTGAAGAAGTTAGCAGTTAAGAATTGCAAGAAATGCAGTTGTTCCAAGTTCTATCACAAGACGTATGTATGACACAGTCAGACTGACACACTAGAGCAATCTGCCTGTGAATCTATGAGGTTGTACCAAGGAGTACTAAAGTGTAATTGTGAAAATACTTGAGAGATTTTTCAATTGAAATTAAAAGAATACCCATGGAATATAGAATGTGAGAAGAATAGATTTTTTAATGTTTGAAAGGACTGCAGTCCCTTTACCAGCAGTGCTCTAGAATTTCTTTACAGTAAACACAGAGGAAAACTGGGTGGGGTGCAGCATTAGTTGATTTCATAGAGATTTTACTTACTTAGAGTAACACTGGAATAGCTGATAGAACTTATATGGCCTATCTGTTTATCATGTTGAAAATCTGGGAATCCTGAAAAATATGGAACAAAAACATCTGAAAATTCCAAATGACCAAATAAACACTATAAGTAATCAACAAGGAGCAGGAATCAACAGCAGTGATATCGCTATCTAAAATTTCACTAACTTATGAAGTATATGACACATAATGTCCTTTTACCTTTAAAGACAATTGGTCTATTAACATTTTTATAAATTAATGTTCTTTTTTTATTCATTGATTTATACTTTATTTGCTTATTCATGAAGTCATGCCTCACATGAATCCAGGCCTAATTAGCTGTTTTTTCAATGTGATAGAATGATATGGTTTAGCTTTTTTGTTTTTTCTTCTTATTGAAAAACAGTAGATGATGAAAGTAATAGGTATATGAAGGGCCAATTGTTTTGTTTACAAGCTGGATATCTATAATAAAGTATGTTCAATTCATGTTTAGCTTGACATTCTCTGATTTAGACACAGGAATAGATAATTACTCCACAGTAACTAATGAACCCTCAAGTAACTGAAGCTCCCATCGTTTGCACTTCATCTTCATTCTAACTGCCTTGTTGGTGGCTTTCAACCATCAAGAAAGATAAGAACAATGTGGACATCAACCGAACTTCAGATATAAGCTATTCAGGAGCATCTTCTTGGCTTCTGTTCAATGGAGTCAAGTCTCACAAAGTTTTTGGTTCATGGATTCAGAAAATCATAGGCTATAATGTGCAGTTTAGAAGGAAGCTGTTTAGATATAGATTATGAAACCTTGTAAAATCTGAATAAATGTGTCATATTGAGGAAAGCATCATATTTTTGGGTTTTTATCCTGTATTTACATCAAAGAATATTGCCCATATTGGAAAGAAGGGTTAGACGATGAAAGAAGGGTAGACAAAAAGGAAGTGAGATACAAACTCACAGCCAGAACAAGTTTATTCAAAGCAATAACCTTGAGAGGGGCCCAATACCAACATATATACAGGACGATGATGTGACAGAGAGCTTGGATGCTTTCACAGGCTAGGCTGATAGAACATATGGCAGCTGAGGCATTAGGTATGGCTGAGCTGGCTTGCTCAGGAGTTTATGCAGGCTAAATGAATGAGGCAGGTTTGAATGGTTTGAGAAAGAATCCAAGGGGCTAGAAAGTCCCTTGTGGGGGATGCACTTTCAGACATTTAGGCAAGGAGGTAAGACTCAAATGCTTATGTCCTGGCTCCATCATTTGTGACTACTGCTATTTTTTCATACATTTTATTTATATATATGAGCAAGTTTCATGTATTTTCATATATACAGATTTAATACCATGGTGATACTTCCTACCCTATCCTCCCTCCCATCCACACTCTCAGTCTGCCTCCTCTTTGCTTTTCTAATCTTTATTTTAATTTTTACAATGAAATATTTTAAGTTAATTTTATAAGCATAAGCTTAACCCTTCATTAAGTAAAAAATTCAATAAACAGTAAAAAGGAAAAAAACACTCTTCCTCAACAATAGAGACAAGACTGTAAACAATCACAATATATTAAAATGTCAATCTTGGTCATATTCATTATATTTTTTATACTATATCAGTTACTACAGATCAGGAAAAACATAGTATTTGTCTTTTTGGGACTTGTTATTTCACTTCACTAACTATAATGGTTTCAAGTTGCATCTATCTAGTTGCCGCATTTCATTCCTTTTTTTTTTTTACATCTGAGTAGTATTCCGCAGTATTAGTGCTTGTGTGTGTATATAACTATATAACTATATGTATATATAAATTTGTTCATCTTATATAAAAATGTGTAAAAAAGTAGTAGTCACACATGATGGAGCAAGGACATAAGCATTAGTCTTAGCTCCTTATCTAAATGACTGAAAGCACATATAACTATATATATAACTATATATATAAAATAATATAACTACATAACATTTTTATTTATTTGACAGGTAGATTTACAGACAATGTGAGAGAGAGACAGAAAGAAAGGTCTTCCTTCCATTGGTTCACTCCCCAAATGGCTGCTACAGCCAATGCTGCGCTGATCCAAAGCCAGGAGCCAGGTGCTTCTTCCTAGTCTCCCATGTGGGTACAGGGGCTCGAGCACCTGGGCCATCCTCCACTGCCCTCCCAGGCCACAGCAGAGAGCTGGACTGGAAAAGGAGCAACTGGGATGAGAACCAGTGCCCATATAGGATGCCAGCGCTGCAGGCAGAGGATTAAACTAGTGTATCACAATGCCGGCCCAATAACATTTTCTTTATCCAGTCATTGGTTCATGGACTGCTCAGCTGGTTCCATAGTTTAGTGCTTGTGAATTGAGCTGCAATAAACATGGGAGTACAGATTAACTCTTTCTAAGAAAATATTTTTTATTTGAAAGGCAGAGTTACAGAGAGGCAGAAAGAGAGAGAGAGAGAGGTCTTCCATCTGATGCTTTACACCCCAGATGGCTGCAATGGCCAGAGCTGTGCCAATCTGAAGCCAGGAGCCAGGAGCTTCTTCTGGGTCTCCCATAAGGATGGAGGGGCCCAAGGACTTGGACCATCTTCTACTGCTTTCCCAGGCCCTATCAGAAAGCTCAATCAGAAGTAGAGCAGACTGAACTCAAACCAGCGCCCATATGGGATGCTGGCATCGCAAATTCTGGCTTCACTTGCTATGACACAGCACCAATCCCACAAATAACTCTTCCATATATCCAAAAGAAATGCAATCTGTCATTAACTAAGATATGTTTAGGTTCATACATGTCTATTAGCTGAATAATTCCAAGTAAAATTCAGATAGAGCAAAGGTAAACATTGCTATTTATAATTTTCTAATATTTAATTCATATACATACATACACACATATATATATGTTTATATATATATGTTTATATAAATGTTACACCAACATTTATCTATGTAGGTGCTCTCTACTTATCAATGCCTTGTCAATATCTTCTCTATCCTCAGGGCATCTCTTTTGGAGTAGAAATATTAATCCCAATGAAGAGGTACTAAAACTATAGTTTGAAAATTAGATTTAAGGGGCCAGTGTCGTGGCTCACTAGGTTAGTCCTCTGCCTGCGGCGCTGGCATCCCATATGGGTGCCAGTTCTCGACCTGGTTGCTCCTCTTCCAGCCCAGCTCTTTGCTGTGGCCCGGGAAGGCAGTAGAGGATGGCTCAAGTGCTTGGGCCCTGCACCCGCATGGGAGACCAGGAGGAACCACCGGGCTCCTGGCTTTAGATCGGCATAGCTCCAGCTGTACTGACCATTTGGGGGGGGTGAACCCACGGAAGGAAGACCTTTCTCTCTGTCCCTCTATCACTGTCTAGCTCTGTCAAATAAAAAATAATATTAGATTTAAAGAGAAGACAACCATGCAGAAAAATATGTAGCCATTGCAAAATGCACAGAAGCCTTGAAGAAGGTATTTAACCTAATAGTGTAGTCTCACTTGTTAATTAGGAAGAATCTCTGTCCCTAACAAGAATAGGATAATTTAGGTGTCAGAACAATAAAATGACCTCAGAACTCCCAGTGGCTGAGTAACATAAAAGATTCTTCTAGGACAAAAAGCAGTTACATTCAAATAATATTTTCTAACAACATTCTTCCTTGAAGGAGTTTAATCTACTGAGAATTTAAATAAAATATATGCAGACCCTAATTGTAGTTTTCTCTTGCCTCTAGGGAGACCCTCTCCACATAATGACTTGAAATTTGTGATTTGACCTTAAGACCTCTCCAGGAAACTGGCTGCACATTTGCCATAGCATGAAGAGAGCTCTGAGCTAGCAGTTCAGTGTTGGATTAAGAGGAAAATAGGCCATTGCAGGAAGTGTGACAACTTACCTGACTTAAAAACATACTACCAAGATATAGTGCTCAAATCACCATGGCGGGCTGGTGCTGCGGCTCACTAGGCTAATCCTCCACCTTGCAGCACCGGCACACCGGGTTCGAGTCCCGGTAGGGGTGCCAGATTCTGTCCCGGTTGCCCTTCTTCCAGGCCAGCTCTCTGCTGTGGCCAGGGAGTGCAGTGGAGGATGGCCCAAGTGCTTGGGCCCTGCACCCCATGGGAGACCAGGATAAGCACCTGGCTCCTACCATCGGATCAGCGCGGTGCACCGGCCACAGCGTGCCAGCCACAGCGGCCATAGGAGAGTGAACCAATGGCAAAGGAAGACCTTTCTCTGTCTCTCTCTCTCCCTGTCCACTCTTTCAAAAAAAAAATCACCATGGCATTGGCATAAATACACACACACACACATACACAAACACACATACATTGTCTTTCAATTAAGCAAATACATAAATCTTTTGTAAAAATCTCATATATGTTTGGTTTACATTGAGAAATGTCAATCAACTATATGCATTTAGGTTATAGTTAGGAAACTGCTTTAAGAAACTAAGAATAGTTCATAGGCATTTTACTGAGAGTGTCCTTCTCATACTGATGTTTAAGAATTCAGTGAAAAATCCTTAACAACTTTGATCATATTCTTTGTCTTAGTCTTTCTAGGCTGAAGAGAGAATCATTGACATAGAAAATTTGAGCATAGCTTAAGAAATGATGTTGTAATATTTAAAAGTTAAGAGATAGGAAATACAGAATGAAAAAAAAATGAGAAAATCTGACTGACATCTAAGCCCAGAAGAATGTTGGAGACACATTATTTGAAAATATAACTGTGGTTTTCCAAATCCCCCAGTGCAAGAAACAATGTTTCCAAAGTATGGGTGTGCTAAGCACAATAAGTGACAAGAAATCTACACCTACAGATCAAAGCATAACTTCTTAATAGAAAATAGTCAAATAAAATTATAAAACATTCATAGGGATAAGATGATTGAAGAATGAATAACTCGACTTACAGAAAACATTTCAGTATGTGAAACCAGAGGCAATTGAGTAACATCCTTGAAGTACTGAATGCAGTCACTATAATCCTACACATATCTGGACAAATTAGCTTTCAGGATTGACAAAAAAATGAAAACATTCACATGGACATAAACGAAGAGTTGAATTAAGAGATCTTCATCAAATGTGAGGTAAACCATGTCCCTCAAGAGGAAAGGACGTAATTTCAGAAGAGTTAGATGCAAAAAAGAATAGTGAGAAATACAATGTGAATTACACATGTTTATCTAATCATCTATTTAAGATAATAAACATGATGTCTAATGTGTGGAGCTGCAACAAGAAAGGACTCCAGTTCTGAGTAAAAACAGCTGTAAGTCAGGAGAGAAGCGATTATAGTTTCATTATAACACTCCCTACAATCTTGAAGAAAGAGGTAAAAACTTAAACTTATAATTTATTAAGAAAAAAGTCTGAGAAATGTGTAAAGATAATGTCTAGGATAATAAAAACTGTATGCTCAAATCTCCAAAAGGGAGGGGATGAAAACTCCATAAAATAAAATTCTGAATTACTAAGGTGAAAATAAACATAGATGTGTTAATGATAGCAATAAACATAGCTAAATAAATTCTCTGAAAATTACCAGAATTTGTGCTGCCATTGCAGTGGAGCAGGTAAAGTTGTCGCTGTAACAATAGCACCCTATATGGGCACTGTTTCATGTTGTGGATGCTCCACTTCCAAGCCAGCTCCATGTTAGTGACCTGGGAAAAGCAGCAGAGGATGACCTGAGTACTGGGGGCCCTACCATACAAGTGAGAGACCTGGATGAAGCTCTTGGCTCTGGGTTTGAACTGACTCGATTTCAGCTGCTGTGGCCATTTGGGAAGAAGTGAGCCAACAGATGGAAGATCTCTCTCACTCTTGCTCTCCCTCTCTGTCTCCCTCTCTCTTTGCTGTTCTGTAATTATGGCTTTCAAATATATCAATAAATATTTTAAAAAATTATCAGGAAGGGTATGATAAACAAACTCAGCTTATTTGCAGTTTTTAAGAGATACACCAAAATACAAAACAAAACAAAAGCCAAGGTTATGAAATGTTAAAGTAAAAGATGGAACACATTATTTCAGCAAAACACTAAAAAAAGAAACTCACAATCACTGAATCTGACAAAACAGACCTTAAGGAATAAAAAATATTTTTAGGGAAAAATTATCAATTAACAAAAATATGCTGATCTGAGCCTTATGTACCAAGTCACCTGAAGATATATAAATCAAAAAGTATAACTGAAAAAGTAAATAAAGCTAAAATCATAGCAAGGCTCTTTACTGATAAGCAGTTAAAGATAAAAACTCACAATGAAATTAAAAAATCAAATAAACAAATTCAAATATACCTACATGTAAAATATAGAGAACTTGTACAATTCAATAACATTCTCATTCTGCTGCACCACTCCTCAAATCTGCAAAAGTCTGCGAAAATCTACATGCTACTGCTACACCTTAAAGAAGTCTTCAACAATATCAAGACACCCTGTGATTTTGCCCATGTTGTAATTAGGTAAAAAAATAGGTTTTAGAGCTATTAAATATTGCAAAATAGCATGGATCAAAATAACACATGGTACCTCAATCAAGCTTTTTTAAATAGAGTAAAATCACAATAGTTGTTGATTGAAAATAAATCATTAATATGTTTTTAAGATATAAAATAGATAAATATGGTAGAACTTGAAGGTATGTGGCCCTAAGCAGAAGGAGGATGATAGAAACTGATGATGCTGTGTTAGCCATCCTCTGAAACTTTACCTATCATTTCTGGGCATGTATTCCATTGATATGTTAAAAGCAATTTTTGATGTGAACATATTTTTAAATTGACAATGGGAGAGTTTATTTTGCTTTTTTACTAGAAGCAAATAAATTCTGAAATTCTCTAATATTTTAGTAAGTTTCAGCAGATTCACATCAATTCACATTGATTACTTGCAAGCTTCAGTTAATTGTGGATAACTGACTAGAATTGCAAAACCATAGAGTAAAATTTCTAGGCTGAGTTGATTGGTTTATAGAACAATAAAATGTAACATGACTAAAACTGCAAATATCAGATGACAGACATAATTTTTTATCCTACCTAGCATCTACATTCCAGAACATTCTCCGCCTTTTCCAGAATGTGTATTAGTAGCCTAAGGCACTCCAAACAGAAGAGTGAGGGTTTTAAACATCTTCTTTGATGAAGATCATTCTCAGTTTTCACCCAGGCGCCTGCCTCCTTTTGCTAATTATCTCTGGGTGGATACTGGTTTTCGTTGGATACTGGATTCTTCATACCTATAAAGTCATATATGCTTGTATGATTTTTTAAGACAGTAAAGTGAAAATTGGTATTTAAGTTTTCAATAAATTAGATTTAAATACTTGCATTTTTTCTTTAAGTTATTTTATTAAGTAGTAATCATTTTTTTCAATTTATGTACTTAAAATTTTTTTAGTATTTTGTAAATGAAATTTTAGTGATGTTCTTAAAAATACTCCCTTTATGTACTTGGAACTCTATCACTTTTCCAGGTAAATTTCCCAGTGCTTTTCACAGCAATCAAAATATAATGTGTAGCATTACACTTGAATCTTTTTGTATTTTAGTTGGTGATTGAGTTTATTCTGTGTATTGCATCAATAACTTGTCCTATGCCATTTCTAGCACAGGGAACCTGGCTCCACTCTGGCTTGTGCTTTCCTTTTAAAGTTATCAACTACTCATTTATTCTGAAAGTTGTCCCAGCAACTTTCCCATCCATCACTTTTCAGAAGCCACTAGGCCTTATTGTCATAATGCTCATCTCTAGATAATATAATATATATTATATTATATTATATATTATAGACATATTACATATATAGTGTGTATGTTTTCATGATTCTCATGGAATTAAAATATTTTCTTGGCTTTTTAAAGTTTTTCAATTACAATTCTCTCTACCAGTATTTTCTCACTCAAACACTGATCCTATAATACAACTCTGTTGTTCAGGGGATTTTACATTGCTGGCCATGTGCAACAGATTTCTTTTTTTTTTCATTGCTCTCAACTTTGTATATCATCAATATCCATGTGGAAGACAATTTTAGCATACAAACATGTTCTTTTTTTTGACATTCACAGTGTAATGTCATGAAGCCACTCAAAATTGTTCTTTTAGCAACCTCTATTTTTCTAGTCTATCAAAAATGTCAGGACATTATACACACATTACTGAGGATACTTTTTAAAAACAGTTTCTTGTTAGGGACTCAAAATTCATTCACATTAAAATTTCTATGCATTAGATTGAGACAGTATTGTATAAGCTTTATGATACTGAATTAAACTGAATAAGATTTTCTTGTGTTAAATGCCTGATAATTTTCTATATTTTAAAATATAATTTTGGAACTATTTTTATCTCTATTACATCTTGTGATGTTATTTCTGCATTTCCCAAATTTCCCATTGGTACACCCAACAGTAAAAAAAAAAAAACAATGTATATGGAAATATACACATTTTTCTATTTTTAATGCTATATTTAAGTTTATTATAACCATCATAAAATCAATAACCTAATTTATGCCAATTCTAGCACAGGAAACTTCAGGATAATTTGGTTTTCTTTATCATTGTTTGACCATCAATGTTCTAATTTTCTGGAACTTCTCCAAACAAATTTTAGTTCACAGTATCTGAGCACAATCTTGGGCCAAGCCCATCACTTGCATTAGCAGGGGATTATTTTAGACTTTATGGACTTTTATGGAACTTGATATTAAGTTTTATTTTAGAAATTTAGTTTAATTTTTTGTTTCATATTTGAATAGAGCTCACTTTTTTCATTAACAATCTATTGTAGATAAAACCCAGCTCTATGAACTGGTGGCCATGATGATTTAAATTTTCATTGTGAGATCATCATCACCCCCAACATTCTATGGGTGTCCTGGAAACCTTCATGTACATAGTGTCTTTGAGCTATCCTAGTGAAGGTTGATCATTCTCTCTTCTCAAGGTAATACACAGATTTATATGTAAAAATAATATGTGTAAATATATATGTGCATTTCTGGATTTTTTATAGAACTCTGAGCAATCATTTATTAAATTTTGTTGATTATTCAAGTTTTCCACTGTGGTTCTAGATACTGTGCACATCCTGGCAATTATATGAGGAAGTGGCTGGATCATGAAATGATTTTTGGCCCTAAAATTTTATATATATTTTTTTTCTTTATTTAATTTCAGAAATTAGTAGACAAGGGGACAACAGAGGGACAGGGAGAGTGAGTTAAAATCTGGTACTTCACTCCCCAATTCCATATTGATCAGGAACTGGATTATTAGGGAACTCTGAGCTATCATTCCTTGATGATAAAAAAATGTATATAAATATATTAATAATTTATACATTAGTATATGTTTGTGCATATATAAATTTTGAAGGTATAGTTCTAGATACAAATATCTGTTTCATTAGTTATGCCTGATCTTTATTTCTATTCCTTAATTTTTTTCTTATTTTCTCTTTTTAATGTAGAAGTAATGGACTTTTTTTTTTGACAGGCAGAGTGGACAGTGAGAGAGAGAGAGACAGAGAGAAAGGTCTTCCTTTTTGCCTTTGGTTCACCCTCCAGTGGTCACCGTGGCCAGCACATTGCACTGATCTGAAGGCAGGAGCCAGGTGCTTCTCCTGGTCTCCCATGTGGGTGCAGGGCCCAAGCACTTGGGCCACCCTCCACTGCACTCCCGGGCCATAGCAGAGAGCTGGCCTGGAAGAGGGGCAACTGGGACAGAATCCGGCGCCCCGACCGGGACTAGAACCCGGTGTGCCAGCGCCTCAAGGCAGAGGATTAGCCTATTGAGCCATGGCGCTGGCCTTAATGTAGAAGTAATGGACTATTTATCACAAAAATCACTTAGATGTGCTTGTCACATTATTTTTGTTATCAAGTAATTGAATTCCATACACAGTAACGAAAATGTAATTTCTATTGTAACGAGTACACCTCATTTCAAATTTTGGTTTGGATTTCAGTTTATTCTTTTTTCTTTTTTCTTTGAAAGACAGAGTTACAGAGAAAGAGGGACAAAGATCAAGATCTTCCAACTGCTGGGTCACTGCTCAAATGGCCACAATAGCTGGGGCTGGGGTAGGCCAAAGCCAGGAGCCCGGTGCATCTTCAGGGTCCCCCACATGGGTGGCAAGGGCACAACTACTTGGGACATATTTCAACTGCTTTCCCAGGCTATTAGTAGGGAGCTGGATTGGAACCCGAGCAGCTGGGCCATGACCCAGCACCCCGTATGGGATGCCGGGTGTCACAGGAGGCAGCTTAACCCACTATGACACAATGCCATCCCCTCTTTGGATTTATTCTTATCACCCCTGTATATGATCAGTAACTTAATGAAAGGCCATCTTATGCCTAAAGCTATCAGTGTGTTGGCCTGACTTTATGTTGGAAGGTCTTCAACATACTCAAAACTGTGATACTTTTGTTGGCCACTTTTATGTATGCAGTTCCATCAAAAGCACTTTTGGACCATAATATAACTTTCCCTTCCCATATGATATAGTTTTAAGTTTTGTGGGATATGAATGTAAATAAACTTTTGATAATGGATATTTTTAAATATCTTTAGAACTGAATAGCTTTCATTTAAGGTTTTTCTGGGAAAGGGCTTGATATTTTCTTTACTTATCATTTTTGATCTTCTCTTTCACTTATATTTAATGCACACTTAATACACATTGGTTCACACAATTTTCTGTATATCTTTGTCACGCTGTTGTTTTCCCTATATTACTGCTTACTGCTACTTATGGTAATCAGAATATGTTATATACTGACATATGCAGTTGTTTTAATTTTTTATTCTATATACACATAAAATCATGTATACATTTATACATAATGATGTTGTAGTGCAAGCCAATCCTAGTACAAAAAACCATAGCCCATCATGGTTAACTTTTTCACTGTGGCTTCATCAATTTATGAAAATTAAGTTTTCAACTTTCCTTGATTTACTATTTTGACTTTAAAAGTTTTCTGATAGTAAAATAATGTACTGGACTATTGTGCACCAAATTCCTTTATGTCTGTTAATCATTGTATTATTTATACTCTTCCTTCTACTAATTATTAAAATTTATGTTCTAAAACATATATTATTTTAGTTAATTATGACTTTTAATTCAACTGTAGGACCTATTTATGTTATCAATCTCCGATTGGGCAGCGCCATGGCTCACTTGGCTAATCCTCCACCTGTGGCACCAGCACACCAGGTCCTAGTCCCAGTCAGGGTGCTGGATTCTGTCCCGGTTGCTCCTCTTCCAGTCCAGCTCTCTGCTGTGGCCTGGGAGTGCAGCGGAGGATCGCCCAGGTCCTTGGGCCCTGCACCCATGTGGGAGACCAGGAGGAAGTGCCTGGCTCCTGGCTTCGGATCGGCCCAGTGCACCGGCCGCAGCGCACCGGCCGCAGCGGCCATTTGGTGGGTGAACCAACGGAAAAGGAAGACCTTTATCTCTGTCTCTCTCTCTCTCACTAACTCTGCCTGTCAAAAAAAATCTCCTATTATAAGTTAATCCTACTACTATTAAATTTAAGCCTTCTTGGGTGGCTTTTTTTGTGATATCAACTTAATGGAAACTATATAAAATCTCTTTGTAACTCTTTTATGCCCCTAAACTCTCAGAGCTATGTTTTTTCTAAGATTTATTTATTTATTTGAAAGGCAGAGTTTCAGAGAGGCAGAGACAGAGAGAGAAAGAGAGAGAGAGAGTGAGAGAGAGAGAGAGGTCTTCCATTTGCTGGTTCACATCCCAGATGGCTGAAATATCCAGAGCTGCACGTATCCAAAGCCAGGAGCCTGAGCTGTTTTCATGTCTCCCATGGGAGTTTAGGGGTGCAAGGACTTGGGCCATCTTCTGCTTTCCCAGACCAGAGCAGAGAGATGGATAGGATGTGGAGCAGCTGGGATAGGATGGGACATGAACTGGTGCCCATATTGGATGCTGCCATAGGAGATGGCAGTTTTACCTGCTATGCTACATTGCCAGTCCCTCTCAGAGCTATCTTGACCCATTCAGTCATTCTCAATTCTGTTTTTATGCTATTTGAGCTTAACTGGAATTCTAGAGGACTATACAGTTCACTTTAATTTTGAATTTCCAGATTGTAACTATAGATACAAGTTTCTTTTTCTCAAGTTTTTTTGGTAATTACCAAGATCTTTGCTTTGATCTCATTATTTTTCATTTATTTTCCATTCTAATTGCAAGTTAACATACTTTTTTCAAAAAATGCCTTATATATGTTTATCATTTTATTATTTATTTTTGTCTTCTTAAAAATGATCTATTTATTCATTTATTTGAAAGTCAGGGTAGCACAGCATGTGCACATGAGAGAAAGAGAGAGAGAGAGAGAAAGAGAAATCTTCCATCAGCTGGCTTATTTCCCAAATGGCTGCAATGGCTGAGGCTGGGCCATACCGAAGCCAGGGATCAGGAGCTTCCTGGAGATCTCCCATGAGAGCAGCAGGGGCATGAACATTTATGCCACACTCCACTGTTGTTGCAGGCACATTAGCAGGCAGCTGGATTGGATGAAGACTGGACGGGATTCTCCTCAGTGCCTGTATAGGATGCTAGTACTGAAGGTGATGGTTTAGCCCACTACAGTACAATGGTGGTCCCTGTCCTTGTCATTTAATTATTGCTCCTTAAGGTAACAGTTCTACTCATAGTAATCACAATTTAATATATACCCTAGTATGATAAAAATGTAATCTTTACTTTATACTTGAATATATGAATATTGCCTGATTATGTCATCAAATAGTAGTGTATACCAGTGTTAGCATTGTGACAGGTGGTCATGTTTGTTGGATTTTCATTATGCTGTCAATTCACGAAAGTTTTTTAAGAAAGTCAAGAAATTTTTATCTATGAAACTTATTGGATCATTTAGTGCCATGTTGCCCTTTTACTCTTACACGGATTTCTTTTATCTTTTTGATATTGTTATGGGACTGTGTTTCCCCTTGATGTTGAACTTTTCAATAGTATATTTCTAAATGCTGGTGTTGTTCAACTAATATCATTTTTTTACAGCCAGAGTGGACAGTGAGAGAGAGAAAGACAGAGAGAAAGGTCTTCCTTTGCCATTGGTTCACCTCCCAATGGTTGCTGCGGCAGAAATGCTGCAGCTGGCGCAATGCTCTGATCCGAAGCCAGGAGCCAGGTGCTTCTCCTGGTCTCCCATGCGGGTGCAGGGCCCAAACACTTGGGCCATCCTCCACTGCACTCCCAGGCCAAAGCAGAGAGCTGGACAGGAAGAGGACTGTGCCGGTGCCGCAGGTGGAGGATTAGCCTATTGAGCCGTGGGGCTGGCCACATAATTTCATCCTAACATTTATGTCCTTTTTTCTTTTCACTTTGAATTCAATGCTGTTACCTATATATAATTTTAGTTTCTTATATTATCTTGGTCCTAGATCATGAGTCTGTATATTTTGATTTTTGTTTCATTATAAGTTTAGTAGCACAAGCTGTCTTGGAATCTTTCCTGTAAACAATATCTGGACAGTCTAATAGTAATATGTTTTTTCAAGCTATTGAATCATACACTTTCTGCAAACTTGGAATTTTTAGGGCACTCCAAATTTATCACTAGTTTTGAAATTTTCCATTGTTTCATTCTAAATGAAGGAGATCTTCCATGAACATTCTTCTCTTTTTTACCAGGCAGAGTTAGACAGTGAGACACACACACACACACACACACACACACACACAGAGTTACAGACTGTGAGAAAGAGAGACAGAGAGAAAGGTCTTCCTTCCATTGGTTCACCCCCCAAATGGCTGCTATAGCTGGCACACTGCACTGATCCAAACCCAGGAGCCAGGTGGTTCCTCCTGATCTCCCATGCGGGTACAGGGCCCAAGCACTTGGGCCATCCTCCACTGCCTTCCCAGGCCACAGCAGAGAGCTGGACTGGAAGAGGAGCAACCAGGACAGAATCCGGTGCCCCAACCGGGACTAGAACCCGGGGTGCCAGCGCCGCAGGCGGAGGATTAGCCTAGTGAGGTGCGGTGCCAGCCATTCTTATTCGTTTTTAACTTTTATTTAATAAATATAAATTTCCAAAGTATAACTTTTGGATTATAGCGGCTTCCCTCCCACCCCATAACCTCCCTCTCACCTGCAACCATCCCATCTCCCACTCCCTCTCCCATCCCATTCACATCAAGATTCATTTCCAATTACCTTTATATACAGAAGATCAATTTAGTATATACTAAGTAACAATTTCAAAAGTTTGCACCCACACTGACAAAGTATAAAGTACTGTTTGAGTACTAGTTATGCCACTAATTCTCATAGTACCACACATTAAAGACAGAGATCCTACATGGGGAGTAAGTGCACAGTGACTCCTGTTGTTAATTTAACAATTGACACTTTTATTTATGGTAATAAATAATCCCTCGAGGCTCTTGCAATGAGTTGCCAAGGGTATGGAAGCCTCTTGAATTCACCAACTCCAATCTTATTTAGACAAGGCCATAGTCAAAGTGGAAGTTCTGTCCTCCCTTCAGAGAAAGATACCTCCTTCTTTGATGGCCCATTCTTTCCGCTGGGATCTCACTCGAAGATATCTTTCACTTTAGGTCACTTTTTTACTTTTTGCCAGTGTCTTGGCTTTCCATGCCTGAAATACTCTCATGGGCTTTTTAGCCAGATCCAAATGCCTTAAGGGCTGATTCTGAGGCCAGAGTGCTGTTTAAGACATCGCCATTCTATGAGTCTGCTGTGTATCCCGCTTCCCATGTTGGATTGTTCTCTCCTTTTTAATTCTATCAGTTAGTATTAACAGACACCAGTCTTGTCTATGTGATCCCTTTGACTCTTAATCCTATCATTATGATCAATTATAACTGAAAGGGATCACTTTGACTAGTGAGATGGCATTGGTACATGCCACGTTGATGGGACTGTATTGGAATCCCCTGGCACATTTCTAACTCTACCATTAGGGGTAAGTCCGATTGAGCATGCCCCAAACTACATCTCCTCCCTCTCTTATTCCCAATCTTGTATTTAACATGGATCACTTTTCAGTTAAATTTAAACACCTAAGCATAATTGTGTGTTAATTAAAGACTTCAACCAATGGTATTAAGTAGAATAAAAAGATACTAAAAGAAATAAAGTAGTAATTTGTTCTTTGACAGTCAGGACCAGGGCTGACCAAGTCATTGTTTCTCATGGTGCCCATTTCACTTCTACCGGTTTCCTTTTAGGTGCTCAATTAGTTGTCACCAATCAGGGAGAACATATATTTGTCCCTTTGGGACTGGCTTAATTCACTCTGCGTGATTTTTCCAGATTCCTCCATTTTGTTGCAAATTACTGGATTTCATGTTTTTACTGCTGTATAGTATTCAGTAGAGTACATATTCCATAATTTCTTTCTCCAAGCTTCTGTTGATGGGCATTTAGGTTGATTCCAGGTCTTAGCTATTGTGAATTGAGCTGCAATAAACATTGAGGTGCAGATAGCTCTTTTATTTGCCAATTTAATTACCTTTGGGTAAATTCCAAGGAGTGGGATGGCTGGGTTGTATGGTAGGGTTATATTCAGGTTTCTGAGGAATCTCCAAACTGACTTCCATAGTGGCTTTACCAGTTTGCATTCCCACCAGCAGTGGATTAGTGTTCCTTTTTCCCCACATCCTCTCCAGCATCTGTTGTTGGTAGATTTCTCTATGTGGGCCATTCTAACCGGGGTGAGGTTTTCGAAACTGCATTAGGGTTTTAATTTGCATTTCCCTGATTGCTAGTGATCCTGAAAATTTTTTCATGTGTCTGCTGGCCTTTTGATTTCCTCTTTTGAAAAATGTCTGTTGAGGTCCTTGGCCCATCTCTTAAGTGGGTTGTTTGTTTTGTTGTTTGGAGTTTCTTGGTCTCTTTGTAGATTCTGGTGATTAACCATTTATCTGTTGCATAGTTTTCAAATATTTTTTCCCATTCTGTTGGTTGCCTCTTCACTTTCCTGACTGACTCTTTTGCAGTACAGAAACTTCTCAGTTTGATGTAATCCCAATTGTTAATTTTGGCTTTGACTGCCTGTGCCTCTGGGGTGTTTTTCGAGATGTCTCTGCCTGTGCCTATATCTTATAGGGTCTCTCCAATGTTCTCTAATAATTTTATGGTGTCGGTTTTTAGATTTAGATCTTTAATCCACGTTGAGTGGATTTTTGTGTAAGGTGTAAGGTGTGGGTGTTGCTTCATGCTTCTGCATGTGGAGATCCAGTTTTCCCAGCACCATTTGTTGAATAGATTGTCCTTGCTCCAGGAATTGGTTTAGGTCTTTGATCAAATATGAGTTGGCTGTAGATGTTTGGATTGATTTCTGGTGTTTCTATTCTGCTCCATTGGCCTATCCATCTATTTCTGTACCAGTACATGCTGTTTTGATTATACCTGCCCTGTAGTATTTCCTGAAATCTGGTATTGTGATGCCTCCGGCTTTCTTTTTGTTGTACAAGATTGCTTTAACTATTGGAGGTCTCCTATGCCTCCATTTAATTTCAGCATCATTTTTTCAAGATCTGAGAACGTCTTTGGTATTTTGATTGGTATCACATTGAATATATAGATTGCTTTTGGGAGAATGGACATTTTGATGATATAGATTCTTCCAATCCATGAGCATGGAAGATTTTTCCATTTTTTGATATCCTCTTCTATTTCTTTCTTTTTTTAAGATTTTGTAATTCTCATCGTAGAGATCTTTGACATCCTTGGTTAAGTTTTTTCCAAAGTATTTGATTGTTTTGTAGCTATTGTGAATGAGACTGATCTTAGCACTCCTTTCTCAGCCATGGCATTGCCTGCGTATACAAAGGCTTTTGATTTTTGTGCATTGATTTTATATCCCGCTACTTTGCCAAACTCTTCTATGAGTTCCAATAGTCTCTTAGTAGAGATCTTTGGATCCCCTAAAAAAAGAATCATATCATCTGCAAAAAGGGATTGTTTGACTTCTTCCTTCCGAATTTGTATCCCTTTAATTTCTTTTTCTTGCCCGATGGCTCTGGCAAAAACTTCCAGTACTCTGTTGAATAGCAATGGTGAGAGTGGGCATCCCTGTCTGCTACCAGATCTCAGTGGAAATGCTTCCAACTTTTCCTTATTCAATAGGATGCTGGCGATGGGTTTTTCATTAATTCATTAGCATTCTTCTATAAAGTGCCATTTCCTTTCCTTGATTTAAATTCCTATTATATATACTGGTTCTTTTTTGGCTTTTAGAAATAATTTCAAGACTTTTTTCTCTGAATTCCTTTACATTTGCTTCGTAATTTGTAATTATTCCTACCAAACTACTCAGCTCCACAAAAAGTAATCACAATTTACAGTAATATGAACATCACTTATTAATTTTCCTTTGATTTTATTGCTATATTAGTATATGTCATCAGTATCCTATTGTAAACAAATAGATGCATTGTTGGTTACCATTTGTATTAAGAGTTTATCAACTCAATGAAAGCATGTAGATTTTTTGGGCCATTTCAAGGGCACAGTCTTTCAGTACTATTGATGTACAGCGTATTCTTTCATCAACTGAAGTTGAATTTCTTTTACTGCATTTTGCTAAGACTCAATTTAATGATGCTTTTGCAATATTCCACAGTGTCATTATAAACAATGTCATCTTTGCAATATTATTTTCTATTAACTTAAGGAATGATATTTGCTTGATTTCTAATTCCAGAGTGTTATAACATTCATTATTTTAATTTTAAAATATATATACAGGTAACAAATTTATTTAATTCACAGTTTTAAGAACATAATGATACTTGCCACCCTACCTTCACTCACTCACCCTCACCTTCCCTCCTCTTCCTTTATTATATTTTGTTTAATTTTTCTAATGACATATTTTCAATTGACTTTATCAATTGATAAGCTTAACGCACCACTAAATGAAGAATACAAAAAGTAATAAGTAGACAAGCCACTTTTTTCAGGTGTATAGACAAAATCTATAAACAATAATCAAATCTCAAAATGTCAGTTTCACACATATACATCATATGTTTTGCATTCTGTGTATTAGTCACCAATATCAGGGAAAATATATTTGTCTTTTGGGGGCTGGCTTATTTCGTTAAGAATAATGGTCTCTGGTTGCATCCATTTTGTGGCAAAAGACAGGATTTTTAAATTCTGTTTATAGCCAAGTAATATTCTATCATGTATATATGTCACAATTTCTTTATCCAGTCATTAGTTTATGGATGTCTGGGTGATTCCATATATCAGTTATTGTGAGTTGACCTGCTGTAACCATGAGGATACAGGTAACTATTTCATATGCTTATTTAATATCTTTTCCCAAGAATGGAATGGATGAGTCATATGATAGAACTATTTTTCAAATTTCTGAAGAATCTCCATATTGTCTTCCATAAAGCTTGTTTGAGTTTATAAACCCACCAATAGTGTATCTGGGTAGCTTTTCCCTCATATCCTCAGTATAATTTATTTATTGTTTTTTAATTTTTGGATGATAACCATCCTGTGATGACATTAAACCAGCTCATTTTGGCTTTTTTTTTTTTGACAGGCAGAGTTAGACAGTGAGAGAGAGAGACAGAGAGAAAGGTCCCCCTGAAATGGTCACTGCAGTCGGCATGCAGCGCCGACCCGAAGCCAGGAGCCAGGGGCTTCCTTCAGGTCTCCCATGTGGGTTCAGAGCCCAAGCACTTGGACCATCCTCCACTGCCTTCCCAGGCTACAGCAGAGAGCTAGACTGGAAGAGGAGCAACTGGGACAGAATCTGGGGTGCCGGTGCCACAGGTGGAGGATTAGCCTAGTGAGCCACCGCGCTGGCTCATTTTGGCATTTATCTGCATTTCCCTGCCTAGTGATCCTGAGAAACTTTTCATGTAAATGTTGGCCATTTGTATTTTACCCTTTGAAAAATGTCTGTTCGTATCCTTAGCCCATTTCTTAAATGAATTTTCTTGTTATTGAGTTTATTGTGTATTACATTATTGGATATTAATAGTTTACAAATATTTTCTCCCATTGTGTTGGTTGGTTCTTCACTTTTGAGTATTTCCTTTGCTGTGGAGATGCCTCTTAACTTGATGTATTCCCTTGTGTCTGTTCATTTTTTTTGAATTTATTTATTTGCAAGTCAGAGTTACCAGAGAGAGGAGAGGCAGAGAGAGAGAGAGAGAGAGAGAGAGAGAGGTCTTCCATGTGATGGTTCATTCCCCGAATTGGCCACAATGGCCAGAGCTGTGCTGATCCCAAGCAAGGAGACAGGAGCTTCTTCCAGGTCTCCCACATGGGTGCAGAGGCCCAAGGATTTGGGAAAATTTCTACTGCTTTCCCAGGCCTACACAGAGAGCTGGATTGGAAACAGAGTAGCCAGGATTAGAACCAGCATGTATATAGGATACTGGCACTTTAGTCCAGGGTGTTAACCTACTGTGTCACAGCGCCAGCCCCCGATGTGTCTATTCTTACCTGTATTACCTATGCTTCAATGTCTTTCAATGATTCCCTATAATAATGCGATGATTTCATGTCTTAGATTTAGATCCCTGATCCACTCTGATTTAACTTTTGTGTAGAGTGTAAGTAGGGATATTGTTTCATACTTTTTTAATTAAAGATTTAATTTCCCCAACACCAGTTGTTGAAGAGAATTTCCTTTCTCCAGGGAGCAATTTTAGCTTACTTGTCAAAAATTAGTTGGTTGTAGATATGTGGATTATTTCTGGGGTCTATACCTGGTCCATTGGATCACATGTCTATTTTTGTGCCAACACCAGGCTGCTCTGTAATATGTCTTTAATTCTGGTAATGTGATGACTCCAGCTTTATTTTTATTCTTTAGGATTATTTTAGTTATTCAGGATTTATTATGATTTTATATGTATTTTATGGTCTTTTTTTCAAAGATCAGAGATGAATATATTTGGTATTTTCATTGGGATCACATTGAATCTCTAAATTGCTTTTGATAGGTTGGGCATCTTTATAATATTAATTACTCCAACCCATATACATGGGAATTTTTTTCCTTTTTTGTGTCTTCTATTTTCTTAATAATGTTCTGTAATTTTCATTGTAAAGATTTTTCACATCCTTTAAATTTATCTCATTATTTACATTTGATAGTTATTGTTAATGAGATTGATCTTACAAGTCCTGTCTCAGCCTGGCATTGATTGTGTATGCAAATGCAATTGTTTATTTTGTGTTGATTTTATATCCTTCAAGTTTGCCAAACTTTTTTATGACTTCCACCAATCTCTAAGTGGAGTCTTACTGTTCCCTAATGGATAGGATCATATTGAACAGTAAGGGTGATATTAAGCATCCTTGTCTGGTTTCAAAACAGTAGAAATGCTTCCAATTGGAAGTAGAAATGATTCCAATTGGAAGTAGTTCTTAAAGAGTTTGATAGAATTTAGCAGTGAAGCTATCTGGTCCTGGTTTTCTTTCTTGAGAGAAGAAAGCTTCATGAAGCTTCATGACAGCTTCAATCTCCATGTTGGTCATTGGTCTATTCGGTTTTCTGTATTTTTATGCTTCAATTTTATATGTTTTTTGTGTTTTGTGCTTCAATTTTGTATTTTTCAAGAAATCTATCCCTTTCTTCTAGATTTTCCACTCTGTTGGCATACAGCTGTTTGAAGTAATTCCTGGTTTTTCTTACTCTTTCCGTTATATACCTCATAACATCACTTTCTTCCTCTCTGATTTAATTCAGATATTCTCCCTTTTTTAGTTAGTTGGTCTAGTGAATTACAATTTTATTTTTTCCAAAAAAACCAGCTCTTCAGTTCACTGATATTTTGTTAAATTTTTTTTATTTCAATTTTGTTTATTTGTTCTCATTTACTTTCTTTCCTTCTAGTATTTGTATGATTGGTTTCTGCTTTTCTGAGATGGAAATGCATTGTTAGAGCATTTATTTGATACCTAGACTCAATTAAATGTGATTTTTTTTTGACAGGCAGAGTGGACAGTGAGAGAGAGAGAGAGAGAAAGGTCTTCCTTTGCCGTTGGTTCACCCTCCAATGGCCGCCACGGCCAGCACGCTGTGGCTGGCGCACTGCACTGATCTGATGGCAGGAGCCAGGTACTTCTCCTGGTCTCCATGGGGTGCAGGGCCCAAGCACTTGGGCCATCCTCCACTGCACTCCCTGGCCACAGCAGAGAGCTGGCCTGGAAGAGGGGCAACCAGGACAGAATCCGGTGCCCCAACTGGGACTAGAACCCGGTGTGCCAGTGCTGCAAGGTGGAGGATTAGCCTAGTGAGCTGCGGCACTGCCCTTAAATGTGATTTTACATAGACATTCTTATTAAGAGACTCAGGCAAATATAATCAGTCATCTCTACTGACAATATACATGATAACAATAATAGTAATGATAAAGTGGAAATAAAATTTCTTAAAAGAAATATTTCTGGATATCTGCAGGAAAGACTAAAAAATGGTATATTGTTGACCAAAGACTTATGAAAATTATATAAAGAGCATAAGGAAAAGAGTACATATGAAAAGGCCATGTTGGAGCTGATGGCTCCCACCCTTCTGCTGGCCTATATTCAAGCTTGGGGCATTTTAAAGGAACTAGGATAATGCCTAAACCCTGGTGCCAGTACAAATCAAATCACTAAAAAGTCTATCGACCACAGATTAATTTGAGTGCATACTGGAAAAATGGGTCAACCACAATAGCTAGAGCCTTAGTTGATACTGGGGGTGGAGGACTTCTTAATTTATGGAAACACTAATAGCTTCAAAAAGGGGGTGCTAATTATTATTACTGGGATTTGAGGAAATGAGATAACAGCTTAAAAAGTAAAATTAACAATGAAAGCAGGAAAATTACCTTGGTATTCTGTAGTATTTGTACCTATTGCAGAATGTATAATGGAATATATATACTTCAAGGTATGACCTTAAACTTCCTTGAAGAAAAGCATCAATTTGTTGTAACAAACAGATATTAAAACAGTTTTAGGGGCCAGTATTGTGATGCAGTAGGTTAGTTCTCCACCAGCAGTACTGGCATCCCATATGGGTCCCCGTTATAGTCCTGGCTGTTCCTCCTCCAATCAAGCTCTCCGTTATGGCTTGAGAAAGCAGTAGAAGATGGCCCAGGAACTTGGGCCCCTGCACCCGCATGGGAGACCTGGCAGAATCTCTTGGCTCTTGGCTTTGGATCACTGCAGCTCTGGCTGTTGTGGCCATTAGGGGAGTGTACCCGAAGATGGAAGAACTTTCTCTCTTTCTCTCCCTCTCACTGTCTGTAACTCTACCTCTCAAATAAATAAATAAAATCTTTAAAAAACAGTTTTAGTAGGTAAAGCCACTATACCACTGATGATATTACCACAACCAAGATGGTTTCTTTAAAAACAATATTGCATTCCTGGAGGAAATTGCTGATATTATTAATAAATACCTACAGACAGGAACATTGACCCATACTATCTATATACTGCTACTAGATATCTACTGTGCTATTTACATAGTTCCACTATATGCCATAGAACAATGGGAGAACATTTAGATGAAAGTAGCATAACTGGAATGTGAATAGCCCATTTTATCTAAGGCATAATTCAGGGAATGACTTTAGAAAAAGTATAAGAAACATTACATGACTTATTACACACATGAAAAGCAAAAAGGTGGGAAATTAATCCAGATAAAATTCCAAATCCTCTCAAAATGTTAAACTTTTAGAAAAACATTGGAATTCGCTGGCGCCATGGTTCACTGGCCTAATCCTCCACCTGTGGTGCTGGCACCCTGGATTCTAGTCCTGGTTGGGGCACTAGATTCTGTCCCAGATGCTCCTCTTCCATTCCAGCTCTCTGCTGTGGCCTGGGAAGGCAGTGGAGGATGGTCCAAGTGCTTGGGCCCTGTACCCGCATGGGAGACCAGGAGGAAGCACCTGGCCCTTGGCTTCAGATCTGTGCAGCACGCCGGCTATAGCAGCCATTTGGGGAGTGAAACAATGGAAGGAAGACCTTTCTCTCTGTCTCTCTCTCTCTCACTGTCTAACTCTGCCTGTCAAAAAAAGAAATAAATACATTGGAATCAATGACATCAGAAATATTCTCCATAGAGTCCATCAAAAAGTTAATCTTTTTTTTTTTTGACAGGCAGAGTGGACAGTGAGAGAGACAGAGAGAAATGTCTTCCTTTTTGCCATTGGTTCACCCTCCAATGGCCGCCGCAGCTGGTGCGCTGCGGCCAGCACACCGCACTGATCTGATGGCAGGAGCCAGGTACTTCTCCTGGTCTCCCATGGGGTGCAGGGCCCAAGCACTTGGGCCATCCTCCACTGCACTCCCTGGCCACAGCAGAGAGCTGGCCTGGAAGAGGGGCAACCGGGACAGAATCTGGTGCCCCGACTGGGACTAGAACCCAGTGTGCCAGTGCCGCAAGGCAGAGCATTAGCCTAGTGAGCTGCGGCGCCGGCCAAAAAGTTAATCTTATAGACCCTATCAATGAAAAGGAAACCCAAAGATTTATAGGAAACCTCACTTATTGGAGGATTCCCATTCTTCATTTGAGACAATTTTTATAACCCCTGTATAAATTTACAAAGAAAAAAGTAATTGGGGACAGAAAAAAAAGACTAAGGCATTTGAAAAGGTCAAAGCTGGTATAAAAACTGTCTGGTCTTTGAAAGAGAGACCAATGTAAATTCAGGTTTCTGTGTAACATGGTTATGCTGATTGGAGTTTATGGCAAAAGCAAGGGAGAATTTTTACCTTGGGATTTGTGTCTCTATATGAAATGGAGCTAAACTAGATAAACACGGAGTTGCACAATTATATGAAAAAATAGGTAATGAAAGATCCTCTCTAAAAAGTAAATCAATTCCTGCCTTGCAAAAAACATCTCTCCTGTTTGTTGAAATGCAAGATACAATAAGTTAACTGAGGAGAAGAAACAACATACTTGGTTCACTAATGAGATGGCAAAATGCATAGAATAAATGTGTTGCTGGATGGTGATTGTATGTAACTTTTGCACAAAAGTGATTTTAGAAACCACTGGTAAACAGTGAAGCAGTCAATTACCTGAACTAACATTAAGCCCTTGTTAATGAAAGGAGAGGAGAATGTCACATTTTCAATGACTCATGGGCAATTGCAGATATAATAGCTACATGGATGCCTATTTGGAAGGGTAAAAATGGAAATTCATGAATGGGACTTATGGGGTAAGCAATTGTGGTAAGACATCTTGAACATTTCACAAAATACTGACATCTCAGTTTTCCGTATAGATGCCTTTGCCACTTTGAATACATTTGAACATGAGTATAATGATCAAGGGGAACAACTAGCTAAAATTGTATCTAATAAAAAATCAAAAGAAAAGGACTATTCCCTGTCAAAATGGGTACACCATCATTCAGGCTACCTGGAAGCACAAGCTATGCACAGGTGGGCATTAGCCAAGGGAATATCATTTATCCATTTTAAGCAAATAATAAGAAATTTTTTAAAATAAAACACCAAGAATGGGGAGTACTACTAACAATTACAGGATGATTGGATTAAAGAACTTCACCAGCTCAAATCTGGCAAATAGATTATATAAGGCCTTTACTTACTAATAGAGGGTGTCAATATATTTGTACTTGTGTTGATACATATTCTGAAGTATTAGGAACTTGTCCTTATCAATGAGTTACTCTGAAGAATACTTGCTGTACATTGGATATACTCACTCTATATTTTGGGCCCCTTTACATTGTCAGAGTGACAATGGCTCCCATTTTAAAGGAAATTCAGTAATATTGCAGGGAACACAATTTAGAACGGATATATATTCTTTACCATCCTTAAGCAGCACACCTTACTGAGAGAATTGATGGTCTTTTTAAAGTAAAGTTTAAGAAAACAGATTATTCTTGTACAAATTGACAAGATAATTTATTTTTAGGATTAAAACCAATAAAATGGACCCACAAGGAGAGACTACTCCTATAGTCTTAATGATGGTTTCAAATTTACAAATTCAAGTTCAATTCAAAGCCAGAGTAACCATTAAGTGATGTATTCAGGATTTTTGAACTCAAGCTCCATACCAGGGGACTTTGCAGTCATCAGGTAGTGATGTAAGTGCTGTATTAGAAGAGTGGGTTGATATAGAATTAATTAAAGGAATACCAACTGGATCAGGCATTCAAATTCCTTACAGGGTATTTTGGACATTTACTACCTCAATCTACCTTGGCAAAACAAACAAAATCACAAATTGCAGAAGGCAAAATAGTCACCATGTAGGAAAAGTTCAAGTTTGGATTCACAACACTGGGAAGGAGCCTTTGCATATCCTTCCCAAGGATTATACTGTCTAGCTAATCATAATTCCTTATAAAATGGGTGCTTTGGGAAGATTGTCACAGGCCCCAGATGTCACCACACACGAGGGAGGATTTCACTCCACAAATATTAAAATTGGATCTAAGTTTTGAGTAAAGAGACATGATAAAGATAAACCTAAGGTAATTGAGGTAATTCCTGAAGGAAAATATACTATAGTAGTGACTTATTCAGGACAAGATGAATTAAAAATAATGCCTACTAAGAAATCATTCTTGTATGAATAGAAGTTTTTTTACAGGACTGCTGATCTTAAGTTGAGTCTTAATTTATGGGCACAGACACTGAGATCCCTCCTCAGGTTGAAATTTCAATTAGGTTAGATTTAAGCACTGCTATATTTGCTTGATCATAGTTTTACTAAATAGCATGACATGATTTTATTTCATATTCCTGCACATTTTCTGTCTTAAAAAATTTTATGAACTTTTCCCAAACATATCTCCTTTATCGCCTAGAATTTCAGGACTTCTGCAAGAAAAGTTTTCTTTGCTACTCAGAGCAATCAAAATAGAATGGGGATTGCCACAGCGGCTTTATTTTACATGTTTACGTTGTCTTTTAATTGATTGTTTTCATGTCTGTATGTCATGAATACTGAGATGTATGTCAATTGTAGCACAATGAAACGATCCTCCTTTTTCTTGTTCATTCCAGAGGTTGTTTTAGCAACTTTCATTTTCATATTTTTTTCAGAATCAACCAGGCCACAGTTCCTTCATGCTCACTTGCAGGGAACATAGTTTTGTACTTTTTTGTCATTCTCTTGGTGTATGGATTTTTTCCTGTTTTTGAATTTCCCCAGTATGTGAATCTATAAACAGGTATACTCTGTTTAAGTCTAATCTATGATTCTTGGTATTTTCTTAATGAAAATTACTGCAATTTCACCTCCTGCCTCGTTCTTATGTTTAAAGAATTGATATTGTCCTAGCTTTCCCTGATTTGTGTTTGTGACTTCAGTATAGCTCCTTCCAAATCACTGAGTTTCAACCACAGGAACGTGTGCATAGATGTCTTCTTACACTATGCATCATTTTCTCATTTTTCTCTTCCATTGTATTGTGTTCATGTGTGCTCTTCATGTACTTCTCTGCCAAAGCCACACTTAGTGTTTCCTCAATGTGGTCTTGCTGAAATGAAATGAAATGGCCATTCACTTGTGTGGTCAGCACTTGCAGGCAAAGTCTCTAAATCATCTCACAATTTGGATGTATCATTTCCTCCTAGCCATCTTGTGAGAAGGCATCCTTTCCCATTACAATTTACATATGCATAAGAAAATTACATGCTCTCAATTAAATTTGCATACCTGTGGAACTGCAGACTTTCTACTTTTTACTTGTTGAATAAAAAAGAAAGAAAGAAAAAGAATGCTATACTTGGGCCGGTGCTGTGGCATAGCTGGTAAAGCCACTGCCTTCAGTGCCGGCATCCCATACAGACATTGGTTCAAGGCCTGGCTGTGTCACTTTAAATCCAGCTTTCTGCTATGGCCTAAGAAATCCTTGGGCCACTTTACCTATGTGGGACACCTGGAAGAAGTTCCTGGCTCTTGGCTTCAGATCCACTCTGCTCTGGTCATCTGGCCATTGCAGGCATTTGGGAGTGAACCAGCAGATGGAAGATCGATCTCTCGCGCTCGCTCTCTGAGCTTTTGTGTCTCTACCTTTCAAATAAATCTCTTAAAAAGAATTCTGTATTACTATAGTTTTCATAACAACATTATTTAAAAATTTATTGATGGAAATGACTGTCATTCCATTTGATATTTGTTTATAGCCCTTGCCTATATTCTCACTGAAGTAGGGTCTTTTATTTTGTATTTGTTGATCTCTTCATTTAGTGGAACATTAAGTCCTTGACTACAAAGTTAATTAAAATCTATTATCTTTAAAAACAAAAATTAATTCCTTTGACCAATTTATTTTTTAAAGATTTATTTATTTATTTGTAAGTCAGAGTTACACAGAGAGAGGAGAGGCAGAGAGAGAGAGAGAGAGAGAGAGAGAGAGAGAGAGAGAGGTCTTCTATCCAATGATTCACTCCCCATTTGGCCACAATGGCCGGAGCTGTGCCAAATCAAAGCCAGGAGCCAGGAGCTTCTTCTGGGCCTCCCACGCAGGTGCAGGGGCTCAAGGACTTGGGCCATCTTCCACTGCTTTCCCAGGCCATAGCAGAGATCTGGATTGGAAATGGAGCAGCTGGTTTTGAACTGGCACCCACATGGGATGCCAGCACTTCAGGCCAGGGTGTTAAACCACTGTGCCACAGCACCGAACCAACCAATTTATTTTTGATGACCCCAGTTACCCACTCTGGTCTTTCTCCTAGCAAACTATGGGGTTACAATATTGCTGTGGTAATTTGATCTCCCTGTCAAATTTCAATTGTATTTCTTTAAGTTTCCATTTGATTTAATACATCTACATCTAAAATAAATGTCTCAAAAAGCCCAAACATTGACTTTCCTAAAGGCTGTCATCTTGGATGCCAGTTTCATTATCATCATGTCCATAAAAGTTATTACATCAACTGTGTGACTTTCATGTACACACTTTCTAAGGACCACATTGGAATAGGGAAACTTATACATTGTGAGATCCATCTATTCTTTGACCATGTATTGGTCCTTTGGAACACCACACTGAAAAAAGCTTTTGAAATTTCCATTGGGGCTGGCCCATGGCTCACTTGGTTAATCCTCTGCCTGTGGCACCAGCATCCCATATGGGTGCTGGGTTCTAGTCCTGGTTGCTCCTCTTCCAGTCCAGCTCTCTGCTGTGGCCCAGGAAGGCAGTGGAGGATGGCCCAAGTGCTTGGGCCCCTGCACCCACATGGGAGACTGGGAGGAAGTACCCGGCTCCTGGCTTTGGATTGGCATAGCTCTGGCCTTAGCAGCCATTTGGGGGATGAACCCGCAGAAGGAAGACTTTTCTCTCTTTCTCTTTCTCTCACTGTCTAACTCTATCTGTCAAATTAAAAAAAAAAGAAATTTGCATTATGTTACATTATGTTACAGTGAGCCACTGCTAATATTTTCTTAACCATGGTTTAGCTAAATAGCAAGAATTGACATGGATTTATATTCCGGCGTATTTTTATAAACTTTAGGACCTTTTACCAAAAATAACATTTTTATCCCCTAGAATTTCAGGATTTCTGCAAGTAAACTTCTTGTTGCCACTCATGGCAGTCCAATGTTGAAATATCAGAATTGGAGCACCCAGGACTTGAACTGGTGCACATGTAGGATGCTGGCACTTCAGATAGTAGCTTTACCAGCTACACCACAGTACTGGCCCCTGTTTGTTAATTTCTTATGTGAACCATTCTAACAGTGGTCTGGTGAAACCTCATTGTGGTTTTGATTTGAATTTTTAATGGCTACTGATTCTAAGCATTTTTTCCTGTGTCTGTTGGCCATTTGAATTTCCTCTCAAGAAATGCCTGTTCAAGTCCTTTGCCCATTTCTTAACTGTATCTTCTGTTTTATTGTTGTTGAGTTCCTACGCTCTTTATAGTTTCTGAATATCAGTCCTTTATTAGTATCATGGCTTGAAAATATTTATTCCATTTTGTTGGTTGCCTCTTCACTTTGTAGACTTTTTTTCAGTATAGAAAGTTCTCAGCTTGATGCAATCCCATTTTCCAAATTTAGCTTTGATTGCCTATTTTTTGTTTGTTTTTTACCAAGACATCTTTGCTTATGCCAATGTCTTGCAGAGTTCCTCCAATATTGCCTAGTAATTTGATGGTATTGGGTCATAAATTTAGGTCTTTAACACATTTTGAGTGGATTTTTTTAAAGTGTAAGGAACGGGTCTTGCTTCAAACTTCAGAATGCAGAGACCCAGTTTTGCCAGCACTGTTTATTAAAAAGAGACTGTCCTTGCTCCAGGGATTGATTTTAGCTGCTTTGTCAAAGATAAGTTGGTTGTAGATGCATGAATTGATTTCTGCAGTTTCTAATCTGTCCCATTGGTCTACACATCTATTTTTGGGCAGGTCTTTATTTCACCTTGAATGATGGATGAGATCTTCCCTAGGTATTCTGGGTTGGGTGTGAATCCAATTGCAAGAAATTGTTTTCATTTTTAAAAGGTTTGTTCATGATTGGTTCACTAGTTTTGTTCCTCCCTCATTCATCATAGAATACTCCAGCCTCAGATACTCCCTACTTTGAGTTGCCTCCTGGCTCTAAGAAAAACTGATGTAGATCAGCTTGCGTTCTCCATGTTGGGGATTCACGTGATGCTAGTTACTTAATTCTGACCACTACTTCTCCCTCCATGATGTATTTTGATTTTGGCACAGGCAACTATGGAACAGATTTCACACTGAGATAAAATATGCTGGCAGATTCAGATTCTCCTCAGAAAACTCTCTAAATTATTTGGCATTTGCCATAATGCTAGTGTCCTATTATCTGTACATAACAGAAAAGGCCACAAAATACACAAAGAAATATGCGGCAAAGTTATTGATGAAATAACATCTGAAACCCTGTTCAATATTAATCACTATGGGCAGTTGTATCCTGCAATCTTAGTGTTTGTGTAGTGTTTGTTCACTAAAGTTGTACCTAATACACTATTACTAATTAAATATGCTGCATTGATAAATGATGTTTCTGTGTAATAAAAAAGAGCAAAATAATTTAACCCTTTGATACTGAGATGCCTAATAGGAAAAAGGTACACAAAAATCTGCATCAATTGAGAGTATGTTATAAAGTCTTGCATACTGAACCATCAAGAATCATGGAGAACCATGAATGTTTGGTGCAGCAGTTAACATGCTGCCTCTTGGGATTTCTGTATCCCATATTGGAATGTCTGGGTTCTCATATTGGCTCTGATTCTGATTCCAGCCTCCTGCTAACATGAGCCCTGGAAAACAGCAGGTGTTGATTCCACTACTTTGATTCCTGCCACTCATGTGGGAGATCTGGGTAGAGGTCAAGGCTCCTGGCTTCAGCTTGGCCCAGCCTTTGCCATTATGGCCATTTGAGGAGTGACCAGTGAACGGAAGACCTCTGTCTATTTCCACCTTTCAAATACATTCTTTAAAATCTGGAATTGAACAGAAGTGAGAGTTAAGAGAGTGATGATAAGCCAGTTCGTCAAGTCTTCCAAACATGAGAGGGTAGTAAATGATGTAATGTGATGCCATCAACTTCAAGAATTTCAAATATCTTTATTGTTTCATCAGTGAATTTTAATAGTGTTCATCATTGAAAAGAAAATTTTAAGATATTTATTTATTGAAAAGGCAGAGTGGCAGAGGAAAATACAGAAACTTAAAAAAATCACAGTGCATAAAATATCCAGCACCTAGTAGAATCACATACATAATACATGTCTGTTGAAAATAGATCTTTGTAAATAATAGAATAGGAGTGGGAGAAGAAAGAAGATGGGTGGGAGTATGGGCGGGAAGGAGGCAGGGTGGGAAGAATCACTATATTCCTAAATTAGTATATATGAAATGCTGAAGTCTGTATTCCTTAAATAAAATTTTAATAAATAAATAGATGAATAAACAAATAAGTAATAGTTTGTTGAATGCCCGTCTATTGACAAAAAGCAAACACAACTGAAGAGACCAAAAATTTAATCTAGATCATTTCAAACAATATTAAAATATCTGTTTAATGGATCATCACACAGTCATCAAAATTAAGCCTTTGAAAACTATCACCTTGTGACACAGAGTGATGTTTGGTGCAGTGGTTGGGATGCCTGCATCCTGTATCATCCCATACCAGAGTGCTTTGGTTCAATACTCATCTCAAGCTTCCTGTTAATGCAGATCCTGGGAACCAATAGGTAATAACTCAAATAATTAGATCCCTGCCACCCACATGAGACCCGAATTGAGATCTGGCTCCTGGATTTTGTGCAGCCTGGTCATTGTAGGCATTTGGGGAAGTGAACCCATGAGTGAGAGTGCCCCTTCAAATAACTAAACTTAAAAAAATAATAAGAACTAGATAAACATTGTAGGTACCTTATGATTATTCCCATGTAAAAATATCTGGATAAGTAAAGTGGCAAAATTACAATAATTATGGTTTTATCAAGCTAGTAGAACCTGGGATGATTTAAAAAAAATTACTCTTTTTGAAAAGGTGTTTATTTGGATAAAAGGGAAATACTAAAAATTCCATCATCCAGGAAATCCACCACCATTGCGTAGTAGGTTCTGCTTTATTTCTGGTGTTTCCACCTCTTAGTCTATTCTTTGGGCAACTTTTGACAGTCACATATTGTTGAAATACCATAATCTATTTGCCTACAGTAATATTTGCCATGACAGCTTGGTTGCAACATTTTCATTGGGAAAAGAAATGATGGAGCCATGTAATTACCCAAATGCTCTCTTATGTGTTGAGGCTAAAATTTTTAAAATAATAACAAAAGGGCCGGCGCCGCGGCTCACTAGGCTAATCCTCCACCTAGCGGCGCTGGCACACCGGGTTCTAGTCCCGGTCTGGGCGCCGGATTCTGTCCCGGTTGCCCCTCTTCCAGGCCAGCTCTCTGCTGTGGCCCGGGAGTGCAGTGGAGGATGGCCCAGGTGCTTGGGCCCTGCACCCCAGTGGAGACCAGGAAAAGCACCTGGCTCCTGGCTCCTGCCATCGGATCAGCGCGGTGCGCCGGCCGCAGCGCGCTGGCCGCAGCAGCCATTGCAGGGTGAACCAACGGCAAAGGAAGACCTTTCTCTCTGTCTCTTTCTCTCACTGTCCACTCTGCCTGTCAAAAAAGAAAAATAAATAAATAAATAAATAAAATAATAACAAAAGAAGAAACCCCTGTGTGTATCAGTATTGTTGCATTCATTTTGTCAAAATACTTATATTTTTGTCAAAACAATGTTTAAAATGTTATAATACATTTATAAATTTATTCATCTGTGATTATTTAAAAATTTACTGTACATGGGTGAAATAGTCATCTTTCCATTTTATTATTATTTATAGCCCTTACCTATATCACCACTGAACTAGGGCCTTTTTACTTGCTTATCTATTTAGTGGAAAATTTACCCTGTTGACTGTAGTGTTACTTAAAAGTGTTATCTCAAATACTGAAAAAAAGAACAAAGAAGGAAATAAGGAAGGAAGAGGAAAGTCAAGGGGAGGGAAGGGAGAGTGAAGGGAGGGGGGTTGCTAGGGAGGAAGAGAAGTGTCATATTTTAGAATTGTATCTATAAACTACATTTAACCTGCCCTCTTTGTCTTAATATTACATTGCATAAAAGAATAAAATATTTCAGAAGAAAATAATATGTTTTATGCAATATCATATAGTCATCTATAATTGTTTTTGAGAGCTATCAATAAATTATATGGTGTGACATTTGGCCTAGTTATTAGCATGCATCCATCTCATATCACAGTGCTTGGATTGCTTACCTCCAGCTTCCTGCTAATGCAGACCCAGAGATGTAGCAGATGATGGAGCAAGTAATTGGGTCTATGCCACTCATGTGAGAAACCTGGATAAGTTCCTGGCTTCTGGCTTCCACCCAGACTACCCCTTGTCATTTCAAGCATTTGGGAAGTGAACCAGTGTGTGAAAGTGATCTCTTTCCTTGGTATTTCTGCTCTGTACTCTCTCTCAAATAAATAAATAATTCATTAAAATACAGGAAAAACACTGTAGGTACATTATTCTAATACATGTCTAAAAATATTTGAAAAAGGCTCAAAGTCATAATACTATGATTTTATCAAATTAGCAAAATGATAATTTAATTTTTTTACTTTAGTCAAAAAATCATTTTTTAAAAAAGAGAAATGATCAAAAGGATCGATAAGAAAAAACAAATCTGAATTCCATAAACCTAGAAAGGCACTGCCAATGAGGGAGTAAGTTCTGCTTTGTTTATGGCCCTTCCCCATTTAACGTATTCTTTTCGTGACTTTTAAAAATCACATGGTATTGCCACAAGATAATATGCTTGCATAATATTTGACATTATAGTCTGTATGCAATCTTTCACTGGAAAATAATGACAGATCCACGTCATTACTCAGCGAGGTGACCAGAGTTGAAAGTAAGATGTCTGGAAAGTGGGCAGGGGTGCACACCCCAGGGAGACTGCAGGGCACAGGAGCATAAGGGCTCCTCAGGGGCTCTAAGATGTGAAATCTCCACTGTGGCACTTAAAACATGGCGAGATCTGTACCAGGAGGGTCAGAGATGGGTGGCAAAGTTCCTGACCTCTACGCTCTAATCCTGAGCAAATGAACTTTGTCTGACGCAGTGGATTTGCATAGGTGTCTGGGCCCTAAACTGGAGGTGTGATGAGACCTAGCAGGGTGCATTCCCTTTTGTAATTCTCCAAAGACACGACCTCGCCCCGCCTGCCCAGGGCCCCAGTCACTGTGGCAAAGCGAGGGCTCTGCCCCTGGCACCCTAGGCGCGACCCTGCCCCTTGCCCGGCTCCACAGCTTCGGCTGGCAGGGCGAGGCACCCACCCTGGGCACCCCAGATGCAACCCGGCTCCCCCGCGCCTGGGGCCCCAGGCCTCGAGAGCCCTCTGAGTGCCCTGCAATGGCAACCACAGTTGGACCCCGCCACCTGCCCGGGTCCCCAGCCTGGCAGGCACAGCAAGGGACGCTCAGGCACTAGGGCCCCGCCCTTGGCACCTCACATGCGACCATGTCCCCCGCCCGGATCCCCCACCCCTACAGGCAAGGCAAAACCCGTCCTGAGCACCCCAGACTCGACCACCACTCACCTGGGTCCCAAGTCCCTGCAGGAATGGCGAGAGCCCAGCCCTGGCCACCCCTGAAGGGACCCCGCCTCCTACCTGGGTCCCCACACCTGCAGGCAGGGCGAAGGCCCCGCCGTGGGCACCCAGACGCAACCCCGCCCCCTGACCAGGACCCCAGCCCCTACAGGTATGGCAAGGACCCTCAGGCACAGCGAGGGCCCTCCCCGGGCACCCCAGACGCGACCACGCCCCCCGCCCAGATCCCAGCCACTGTAGGCAGGGCGAGAGCTCCGCCCTGGGCACCCCAGGAGCAACACACCCCCGCCTGAGTCCCAAGTCCCTGCAGGAATGGCGAGAGCCCCGCCCTGGCAACCCCTGAAGGGACCCCGCCTCCTACCTGGGTCCCCACACCTGCAGGCAGGGCGAAGGCCCCACTCTGGGTACCCAGACGCAACCCCGCCCCCTGACCAGGACCCCAGCCCCTACAGGTATGGTGAGGACCCTCAGGCACTGCTTGAGCCCCGCCCTGGGCAGCCCAGATGCTACCTCCCCCCGCCCGGATCAGCCCCTGCAGGAATGACGACAACCCCGCCCCGGACACTCCAGATGGGACCCCGCCTCCTACCCAGTTCCGACCCCTACAGGCAGGGTGAAGGCCCAACACTGGGCACCCCAGGGGCGACCCCTCCCCCTGCCCAGGACCCCAGCCCCTACAGGCATGGCTAGGACCCTCAGGCAAAGTGAAGGCACTCCCCAGGCACGCCAGATGTGACCACGCCCCCCGCCCAGATCGGCCCCTGCAGGCATGGGGAGAGCTCCGCCCTGGGCACCCCAGGAGCAACACACCCCTGCCTGGGTCCCAAGCCCCTGCAGACAAGGCGAGAGCCCCGCCCGGCCACCCAAGACGCGACCCCGCCCGGGTCCCAGTCCCTGCAGGCACAGCGAGACTCCTGCCCTGGGCACCAAAGACGGGACCCCTCCCTGTCTGCCCGGGTCCCCAGCCCCTGCGGCACAGCGAGAGCCCTACCATGGGCACCCAAGTCGCCTCCTCCCCCCGCCCGGGTCCCCAGCCCCTGCAGCCACAGTGAGAGCCCTCCCTGGGCACCCCAGACGGGACCCCGCCCCCAGCCTGAGTTCCCAGCACTGCAGGCTCGGCAAGGGCCCTGTCCTGGGCACCCCAAACGCGACCCCACCCCGCCTAGGTCCAGAGCCCCTGCAGGAACTCTAAGGGCCCCGCGGGTACAGGGAGGGCAGGCGTGGCAATAGCCCCGCCCTGGGCATCCCAGGCACTACACCGCCCTCCCCCATCCGGGGCCCCAGGACCTGCAGGCACCCCAGAGGCGACCCACCCCTGCCCAGGGCCCAAACCCCTGCAGGCATGGAAAGAGCCCCACCCTGGACACGCTAAACTCGGCCCCAGCACGGGACCCCGCCCCACCCGCCCGGGTCCCCAGCCCCTGCAGGCATAGTGAGAGCCCTCCCTGGGCACCCCAGACGGGACCCCGCCCTGTCTGCCCAGGTCCCCAGTTCCTGCGGCACAGCCAGGGCCCTGCCCTGGGCACCTGAGCCGCGACCACGCCCACCGCCCAGATCCCAGCCCCTGCAGGCACTGTGAGAGCCCCGCCTTGGGCACCCTATCCTCGGCCCCAGCACCCACCTGGGTCCCAAGCCCCAGCATGCTGGCCCGAGAGGCCTGCCCTGGGCACCCGAGACGTGACCCCGCGCCCTGCTCGGCCTCCACTACTGCAGGCAGGGCGAGGGCCCCGCAGGCAAAGCAAGGGCGGGCGCAGCAGGGTCCAGCCCTGGGCACCCAAGACCCGACCCCAGCTCGGCCGCCAAGGTCCCCAGCCCCTGCGGCACAGCGAGAGCCCCACTCTGGGCACCCCAGACGCCTCCTCCCCCCACCCGGTCCCAAGCCTCTGCAGGCACTGCGAGAGCCCCTCCCTGGACACCCCAGACACTACCGCCCCACCGCCCGGATCCCCAGCCCCTGCAGGCACAGCGAGAGCCCCGCCCTGGGCAACCCAGATGTGGCCTCGACCCCCACCCCCCCGCCCAGTTCCCACGCCCCTGCAGGAATGGCGAGAGTCCCACCCTGGGCACCCCAGAGGCGACCCCGCCCCCTTCCCAGGACCCCAGCCCCAACAGGCATGGTGAGGACCCTCAGGCACAGTGAGAGCCCTCCCTGGGCACCCCAGACGGGACCCCGCCCTGTCTGCCCGGGTTCCCAGCCCCTGGGGCACAGCCAGGGCCCCGCCCTCGGCACCTTAGACGTGACCACGCCCACCGCCCGGATCCCCAGCCCCTGAAGGCACTGCGAGAGTCCCGCCCTGGGCACCCTACCCTCGGCCCCAGCACCCACCTGGGTCCCAAGCCCCAGCATGCTGGCCCAGAGGCCTGCCCTGGGCTACCCAGACGTGACCCCGCCCCCTGCTTGGGCCCCCACTGCTGTAGGCTGGGCGAGGGCCCCGCAGGCACAGCGAGGGCGGGTACAGCGGGATCCTGGCCCTGGGCGCCCAAATCATGACCCCGCCCGGGTCCCCCGCCCCTGTGGCACAGGCAGGGCCCCGCCCTGGCCACCTCAGATGGGACCAACCCACCGCCCGGATCCCCAGCCCCTGAAGGCACTGCGAGAGCCCTGCCCTGGGCACCCTACAATCGGCCCCAGCACCCACCTGGGTCCCAAGCCCCAGCATGCTGGCCCGAGAGGCCTGCCCTGGGCACCCCAGACGTGACCCCGCCCCGTCCACCCAGGTCCCTAGCCCCTAAGGCACAGTGAGGGCCCCACCTTGGGAATCCAAAATGTGACTCTGCCCCGCCTGTCCGGGGCCCCAGTCGCTGAGGCAAAGCGAGGGCCCTGCCCCGCGCACCCTAGACGCGACCCTGACCCTTGCCCGGGTCCCCAGCTTCGGCAGGCAGGGCGAGGGCCCCGCCTGGGCATCCCAGATGAAACCCGGTCCCCCGCGCCTGGGGCTCCAGGCTTTGCAAGCACTGTAAGAGCCCTGCAGTGGGCACCACAGTTGGGACCCCGCCACCTGCCTGGTTCCCAAGCCCCTGCTGGCACCCCAGTCGCGGCCATGTCCCCCTCCCGGAGCTACAGCCCTTGAAGCACCGGAGGGCCTGCAGGCATAGCGCGGGTCCTGTCCTGAGCAACCCAGATGCGACCAGATGCGACCAGGCCCCCTACCCGCATCCCTGCCCCTGCAGGCACAGCGTAATTCCTGCTCTGGGCACCCCAGTGGGGACCCACACCCTACCCCTTTCTCCATCCCTGCAGGCAGTGGGAGGGCTTCGCAGGCACAATGAGGGCAATTGCAGCAAGGGCTCCACCCTGAGCACCCCAGACCCGACCCCGCCCCTGATCCAATTCCATCCCCTACAAGTACAGGGAGAGCCCCGCCCTGGGCACCCCAGAGGGGACCCTGCCGCCTGCCCGGGCCACCGCTGCAGGAGGCAGGGCGAGGGCCCCACTGGTAAAGCAAGGGCGGAAGCAGCTGGGTCCCTGCCCTGGGCACCCAAGACGCGACCACGCACCCCCCCCCAGGGTCCCAGCCCCTATAGGCACAGCAAGGGATGCTCAGGCACTGTGAGAGCCCCGCCCTGGACACCTCACACGCAACCACATCCCCCGTCCGGATCCCCCACCCTGCAGGCAAGGCAAAACCCGTCCCGAGTACCCCAGACTCGACCACCACTCGCCTGGGTCCCAAGTCCCTGCAGGAATGCAGAGACCCCACCCTGGCCACCTCTGATGGGACCCCACCTCCTACCCGGGTTCCCACATCTGCAGGCAGGGCGAAGGCCCCACCGTGGGCACCCAGACGCAACCCCGCCCCGTTCCCAGGACCCCAGCCCCTACAGGCTTGGCCAGAACTCTCAGGTACAGCGAGGGCCCCACCCTGGGCATTCCAGACACTACTTCCCCCCCGCCTGGATCTCCAGCCCCTGCAGGCATGCAAGAGCCCCTCCCTGGGCCCCCCAGACACTCGCTACCTCCCCCGCCCGAGTGCCAGGCCCCTGCAGGAATGGCGACAGCCCCACCTTGGCTACAACAGATGGGACCCCACCTCCTATCCGGGTCCTGACCCCTACAGGCAGGCTGAAAGCCCAATACTGGTCACCCCAGACACTACCTCCCCACCACCCGGGTCCCAAGCCCCTGAAACAATGGCGAGAACACCGCCCTGGCCACCCTAGATGGGACTCCACTTCCTACCCAGGTCCCCAGGCCCTACAGGCATGGTGAGGGACCCTCAGGCACAGCGAGGGATGCGCCCTGGGCATTCCAGACATGACCACGCCCCCCACCCGGATCCCCAGCCCATGCAGGCACAGCAAGAGCCCTCCTTGGGCACCCCAGATGGGACCCCGCCTGGCCCACCCAGGTCCCTAGCCCCTAAGGCACAGCTTGGGCCCCGCACCCCACACGCGACCCAGCCGGGATCCACAGCCCCTGCAGGCACTGTGAGAGCCCTCCCTGGGCACCCCATATGGAACCTGGCCCGTGCCCAGGTCCCAGCACCTACAAGAGTGGCGAGGAACTCCAGGCATAACGAGGGATCCGCCCTGGGCACCCCAGGCCTGACCCAGCCCCTGCCTGGGTCCCCAGCCCCTGCAGTCATGGCGAGGGCCCCGTCCTGAGCACCCCAGACATGACCCACCCGAGGTCCAAGGTCCCGCAGACATGGCTAGTGCCCTGCCCTGTGCACCCCAAATGTGATCTAACCCCCCACCCTGATACCAAGCCCCTGTAGGCATGGCAAGGGCCCCGCCCTGGGCAACCAAAATGCAACCCTTTCCCACCAACCCATGTTCCCAGCCACTGCAGGAACAGGGAGGGCCCCACAGGCCCGGCAAGGGTCCCACCCTGGGAACCCAAGATGTGACCCTGCCCCATCTGCCCATTTCCCCAGGCCCTGTAGGCACAGCGAGGGACCCACCCTGGGCACCCCAGATGGACCCCACACCCTGCTCGGGTCCCCAGCCCCTGGCGTCCTGGGCACCTCAGATGTGACCGCTGCCCCCTACTCCCGGGGCCCCATGCCCTGAAGGCACTGCGAGGGCCCTGCCCTGGGCACCCCCAGATGCTACCTTGTCCCCCACCCTGGTCCCAAGCCCCTGCAGGCTCGATGAGACCCCACCCTGGGCACCCCTGATGCAACCCCGCCCCTGCCTAGGTCCCCAGTCCTGGCAGGAATTGCGAGGGCCCCGCAGGCACAGCAAGGGCAGGCACGGCCAGAACCCTGCTCTGGGCACCCCAGACGCGACCCCTTCCCCTGGCTTGTCTGGGTCCCCAGCCCCTGCAGGCACAGCAAGGGCCCCGCATGCACATCGAGGGCAGGTGTGTCAAGAGCCCCGCCCTGGGTACCCCAGGTGCAACCCCTCCGCTCTTCACCCTGGGCCCCAGGCCCCGCAGTTGCGGTGAGGACCCCGCTCTGGGCACCCCAGGCACCGCCCCCCGCCCGGGTCCCAAGCCCCTGCAGGCATGGCAAGGGCAGTGCCCTGGGCAACCAAGACACGACACCGTGCCCCTCCAGGCTCCCAAGCCCCTTTAGGCCCTGTAAGGGCCCCATCCTGGGCACCTAAGATGCGACCCTGCCCCACCCACCCATTTCCCCAGCCACTGCAGGCACAGCGAGGGACCCACCTGGGCACACCAGACGCTACCCAGCCCCCTGCCTGGGTCACCAGCCCCTGCAGGCATGCTGTGGCCCTGTCTTGGGCACCGCAGAGGTGACCCTACCCAGGGCCCAAGGCCCCGCAGACATGGCTAGGGCCCCACGCTGTGTACCCCAGACACAATCCTGCCCCCTGCTCTGATCCCAAACCCCTGCAGGCATGGCAAGGGCCGCGCCCTGGGCACTCCAGATGCGACCCCACACCCTGCCCAGCTCCCCAGCCCCTGCATGCCCAGCAAGGGCCCCTCCATGGGCACCCAAGACGTGTCCCTGCCCTGCCCACCCGTGTCCCCAGCCACTGCAGGCACAGTGAGTGCCCTGCAGGCCCAGCAAGGGCCCTGCCCTGGGAACCCAAGATACAAACCTGCCCCGCCTGGGTCCCAGCCCCTGAAGGCATGGTGAGGGCCCTGTTCTGGGCACCCCAGATGCAACCCCACCACCTGCCCGGGCCCAGCCCCACAGACCCGGTGAGGGCCCCGCCCTGGGCACCCAAAACGCGACCCTGCCCCGCCCACCCATTTCCCCAGCCCCTGCAGGCACAGCGAGGGACCCACCCTGGGCACCCCAGATGCGGCCCCACACCCTGCCCGGGTCCCCAGCCCCTGCAGGCTTGGCGAGGGCATCATCCTGGGCACCCCAGACGTGATTGCTGCCCCCCTCGCGGGGCCCCATGCCCTGCAGGCACTGTGAGGGTCCCGTCCTGGGCACCAGATGTGACCCTGCCCCCTGCCCAGGTCCCAAGCCCCTGCAGGCACAGCAAGGGCTTGGCCCCGGGCACCCCAAATGCAACCCCTGCCCGCCAGCCCAGGTCCCCAGCACGGGGACGGCCCAGCCCTGGGCACCGCAGATGCGACCCCTCCCCCCACCTGGTTCTCCAAACCCTGCAAGAATTGCGAGGGCCCCTCAAGCACAGCGAGGGCAGGCCTGGCAAGAGCCCTGCACTGGGCACACCAGGCGCTCCCCCGCCCCCTCCCCCGCCTGGGTCCAAAGCCTCTGCAGGCATGGGAAGGAACCCACCCTGGGCACCCCAGACATGATCCCGCCCCCCACCTAGGTCCCCAGCCCCTGCAGTTACTGCGAGGGCCCCGCAGACACAGAGAAGGCATTCTAAGCAAGAGCCCTGCCCTGGGCATCTCAGGCACTACAAGGCCCTTCCTTCACCTGGGTCCCCAGCCTTTGCAGTCATGGCGAGGGCCCCGCCCTAGGCACTCCAGATGCGCCCCCCACCAGCCGGATTCTCAGCCCCTGCAGGCATGGCGATGGCCCTGTCCTGGGCACTCAAGATGTGACCCTGCCCCCTGCCCAGGCCCCGGCAGGCACAGCGATGGCCATGCAGGCACAGCCAGGGCCCTGCCCTGGGCACCCCAGACATGACTCCCCTGGCCAGGTTCTCTGCCCCTGCAGGGTTCCTAAACCCTGCAGGCACAGTGAGGGCACTGTCCTGGGCACCTCAGATGCGACCTCGCCCACAGCCCTTGTCCCCAGTCCCTGCAAGCACAGGGAGGGCCCTGCCCTGAGCACCCCGGATGTGACAATGCCCATCACCCGGATCCCCAGCCCCTGAAGGCATGGTGATGGCCCTGACCTGGGCACCCCAGACACAACTCCCCCCTCCCTGGGTCCCAAGCCCCTGCAGGCACAGCAAGAGCCCCGCCCTGGGCACCCCAGACATGACCCCGCCCCCTACCTGGGTCCCCAGCCCCTGCAGGCACAGCAAGAGCCCCGCCCTGGGCACCCTAGATGCAACTCCGCTCCCCCATGCCCGGGGCCCCAGGCCCCACAGGGCCTGTGAGTGCCCTGCACTGGGCAACCCAGACGCGACCCCACTCCCTGCCCGGGGCCCCAGCACTGCAGGCAAAGCGAGGGCCCTGCAGGCACAGCGAGGCCCCTGCCCTCGGCACCCCAGACCCGACCCGGCCCCCAGCACCCCAGACACAACCTGGCCCCCTGCCCGGGTCCCCAGCCCCTGCATGCAGGGTGAAGGCCCTGTCCTGTGTACCTCAGACATGACCCCAGCATCCCATATGGGCACCGGGTTCTAGCACCGTTTGCTCCTCTTCCAGTCCAGCTCTCTGCTGTGACCTGGGAGGGCAGTGGAGGATGGCCCAAGTGCTTGGGCCCCTGCACTCACCCGTGTGAAAGACCAGGAAGAAGCACCTGGCTCCTGGCTTCAGATCAGTGCAGCGCCGGTCATGGCGGCCATTTGGGGAGTGAATCAGCGGAAGGAAGACCTTTCTCTCTGTCTCTCTCTCTCTCACTTTCTATAACTCTACCTGTCAAATAAATAAAAAAAAAAACAGTAAAGTAAATCTTTAAAAAATAAAAGAAGAATGTGGAAAGAATTGAACTCAGGTAAGAAATCATACCATCACTAGCTTAGTGTTTTTTAAAAAAGAAATGTCCATGTGTAGTAATTATTCTCTGCACTGAGTGCTATCATTTCAAAGATATGAGCAAATATAGAATGAGATTCAACTAATAATAAATAAGTACTTTCTATAAATTATGTTAAAATATAGAATATTACAGTGTTTCAAATGAAGAAATTTTTTTACAAAAATTCTCATGTATGTGTCAAAAATACCATGTAACATATTTTATTCACATGTGCAGTGCAGATATTTGTGCTTTTTAGGCAAAATATTATCAATTTAAAAAAATTTAATATAGAAAGGCTTAATGCAGGAAAATAACAAAAATTCTTAAAATGGCAAATCAGCTTGGAAGGAACAAGTTAGAACTTCCAAGATATGAGAGTGAATCCAGAAAATGAGCCAGCAAAGCAGTCAACCAAGAAGCCAGTGCCCCATCCAGATAAGGGTGACAAAAAGATATCAAACCCATGTGCCTTGTACAACACTGCCACAGGTAAGTGAAATAAACAATAGAAATGAAGCGACTGAAAATCTCAGTTCTGACATACCCATGCATCAGAAACATATATATATATATATATATATATATATATATATATATATATATATTAGTTTTCATTCAGAAAATAAGGTACTAGAATTTGGGCCTTAAAAGTTTCCTTTCACATAACTCTACATATAGGAGTTATCCTTAAAATATTTAAGTCAATACAGTGAGAAAATAGGAAACCAAAATAATGTGGAAAGAACAAGTTGCAAGATTGTAAGCTATGTATAGAAAAGTATTGATGAGAAAGTGAAGAGTGAAAATATTATGAATAAAGTAAATATAAAACATGGGTGAGAACTGCACAGGGATGGTAAGAGGGCTGGTGAGCAAGCATATTGAGAACAATGAATCCGGTTAAATACAGTGCTGGGATACAAAGCCATACCAAATAAGTGCACAGTTACAAAAACATGAAGGTTAGCAAGAAGAGGATTGAAATATCCAATTGTTTCCATAGAATATTAGAAAAACACACAAAGGCAATTATCAAACCAGGATGATTTAAAAGACTCTATGCTTACAAACTCTTGAGTTACAAATGCAGTGTGTCAAAAAGACACAAAAGTATACACAATCACACTTCATAACATCAGGGGAGAAAAAAATTAGAAACAGTAAGAGAAAAACAGATCATTCACAGAGGTGACTAAAATAGTCCTTTTAACAACTTGTATGGTGCTGTAAAACAGACATAAAATTAATCATGCCCAAAGCAATTATCTGAGCTAGAGTTGGATCCTTAGGTAAAATCTAGTTAATGGACCAAGATGAATAAAACACAATAAAAAATAAACAGAGATTTGATTACCAACAGAAGCTTTCTAAACCTACATGTCAAGAATAAATGTTTTTCTACAGTAAAGAAAATGAAATAAGATGATAAATGATATGCATCAAACTATGATTTACAATGAAGTAAAGAATTATCAAATAATTGCACTTTATTTTAATCTGATAAAGTATCATTTTGCTCTTAAAACTGTATATATGGGCCGGCGCCGCGGCTCACTAGGCTAATCCTCCGCCTAGCGGCGCCGGCACACCAGGTTCTAGTCCCGGTTGGGGCGCCGGATTCTGTCCCAGTTGCCCCTCTTCCAGGCCAGCTCTCTGCTGTGGCCAGGGAGTGCAGTGGAGGATGGCCCAACTACCTGGGCCCTGCACCCCATGGGAGACCAGGATAAGTACCTGGCTCCTGGCTCCTGCCATTGGATCAGCGCAGTGCGCCGGCCGCAGCGTGCCGGCCGCGGCGGCCACTGGAGGGTGAACCAACGGCAAAGGAAGACCTTTCTCTCTGTCTCTCTCTCTCACTGTCCACTCTGCCTGTCAAAAAAAAAAAACTGTATATATGAAAAAATGAAATGTTCCTCTTACAGAAATTAAAAAAATTTTATGCTACTGAATAATTTAACTGCATTAAAATATATTTTCAAGAAAAATATCCCATCACAATATTTTTTTTTTTTATTTTTGACAGGCAGAGTGGACAGTGAGAGAGAGAGACAGAGAGAAAGGTCTTCCTTTTGCCGTTGGTTCACCCTCCAATGGCCGCCGCTGCAGCCGGCGCACCGCGCTGATCCGATGGCAGGAGCCAGGATCCAGGTGCTTTTCCTGGTCTCCCATGGGGTGCAGGGCCCAAACACCTGGGCCATCCTCCACTGCACTCCCTGGCCATAGCAGAGAGCTGGCCTGGAAGAGGGGCAACCGGGACAGAATCCGGCGCCCCAACCGGGACTAGAACCCGGTGTGCCGGCGCCGCAAGGTGGAGGATTAGCCTATTGAGCCACGGCGCCGGCCTATCCCATCACAATATTAGTAAACATTAATGGCTCTTCAATTTTGTGCTTTTCAGAATACTGATTATTCTTTTATCAGAACTGAGCAGCACCACAGGACTAACGGTAGCATAAGCATTAAATACTAAGTTCCAGATACTCAGACTTTGTTGTATGTCCACCACACATGGACTGAGATGGACAGGATGATGAGGTTAAGGTGGTAGGTGACCACAAAGGCACTCACCAGCATTCATTCTCCCCCCTTCCTCTCTCCTCCAGCCTCCTCTTGACACCCACTCTTCTCCACCTTCTATCTCAGCTACCCCTCACACACATGCTCCCCACTCACTGTCCCCTGGGCCCCTCCTACCCAGTGACAGGAAGGCCACCACGCCAAACTCTCCACAGAAAGAGCCTTTCTGTTCCTCTGACACAGGAATCCAGACCTGAGGTGTAGTCTTTCAGAGGGGCCAAAGAAGAGGACTGTGCCTAGAAAGTTCCAGAAGCACAAGATAACTGAGTGGCTACCTCACCACAGTTTCACCTAATCCTGGCTTGACCCTGGGGGGGGTGGGGGAGAGGCACTGTATCTCCTCAGGCTCAGCCACCAGCATCGAAATCAGCAACTCAGGGCTTGCACAAGCTCTGAGCTGGGGCAGACATGACGCTGACTCCCACCGGAGCACCGTGCAGAAGAAACAGATGCACCTGCAGGTGCACTTCCGGGTCACAGTGCTGGGCTCAGGCACACTCCTCACCGGTGACCAACAGGGCACCAAGGGATGCAGCTATGCCCTGATGCCCCAGGACCACTTCCATTCCTGCCTCATCAGGCTGTGACCCAGGGAGGCAGCCACTGACGGCCCAGGCACTCTGGACCCAGCCACCCTGTCTAGTGGGAGTCCTGAATGGAGCTCCTGCCTCCTGGTTTCTGCCTGGACCAGCGCTGGCCCTTGCTGCTGCTTGGGGAGAGCAGCAGTGCAAGCAGCATCATGAGCACTCTTTCTCACTCTGAGTGATCATCCATCTGGGGGGTTACCCCCCAGGTGGCTAAAAAGGCCAGGGCTTGGCCAGGCCAAAGCAGAAGCCAGGAACTTTATCCGGTGCCCAATTCTGGGTTCAGGGTCCTAAGACCTTGGGCCTTCTCCCTCTGCTTTCCCAGCAATGTTTGCAGACAGCAGCATTCCATGGGCAATGGCTTCCGGAGGATCTGGCATTGTGGGGTAGTGGCTATAGCCACCACCCACATCGCACATCCCATCTAGGCACCAGTTCGAGTCCTGGGTGCTGCACTTCTGATGTGGCTCTCTGCTGTGGTTTGGGAAGGCAGTAGAAGATGGCCCAACTCCTTGTGCCCTTGTACCCATGAAGGAGATCATGGGGAGGTTCCGGGCTCCTGCTTTTAGATCTCCTCTGCTCTGGCCATTGCAGCCGAATAGGAAGTGGAACAGGAAGATGGAAAACCTATGTATCTGTCTCTCTCTTTCTCTCTCTCACTCTCTCTGCCTCCCATCCTCTCTGTGTATATGTCTGAATTTCAAATAAATAAATATTTAAGAAAAAGTAAAAATTAAAAAAGGAAGACATAGCTGTAAATAAAATACAGGCCAACTACTAGAGTTTATTTACAAACTGATACTATAGGTATTGCATACCAAATAGACACAGAATTTGAAAAACAATTTAAATCAGTCTTAGAAAAGATTCTAGTACCAATTCATTCTCTTCTTCCTTACAAACATTCTGTGTGGCATTATCTCTGACTTAAGCATGAGGAAATCTTTGTAATTTATTTATTCAGACACTTATGTACCCACTCACACAAGGACTTGAAACATCTGTGATCTACAGAGTTCTCCATGGAACACAGGTCTACTTCCCAGACACTACCCTGCACAGTCTAGCCCTGCATTTAAAGTACGGATCATGTTGGAAACAGGCCAAATCACATGTCCCACAAAGCAAGAGAGAATACAGAAAGGTAGCATCTGAGGTCACTATTCACATTTTCTACATGCACACGATCATGTTGGTACTTCTTCTCTAATTTCTCATTGTACATACAAATTGGGAGGGAGGAAGTCCAACTATCCGTATTTGCAGATGACACAATTCTATATATAGGAGATCCAAAAGACTCCACTAAGAGACTATTGAAATTCAGAGTAGAGTTAGGTAATGAGCCAGGATAAGAAATCAAGTCTTTGTATACACAGACAATGTCATGGCTGAGAAAGGAATTCTAAGATCAAGCCCGTTCACATAGCTACAAAGAAAATAAAAAGCTTGGAATAATTTAACCAAGGATGTTCAACATCTGGGAATCACAAAAGATTAAAGAGAGAGATACAAGAGGACACCAAAAAAAAAAATGGAGAAGCTTCTGCCCTGCAAAAGAAAACACTCAGCCAAGTAAGGAGGCAACTAACGGAATGGGAGAAATTATATGCAAAGTATGCAACTAATAAAGGATAAACTAAACCACAAGAAACTTTCAAAAAACTCAACTACAGCAAAACAAACCACCCACTCAGGAAATGGGCAAGGGGCTTCCACAGGCATATTTCAAGAAAGGAAATCTAGGAGAAACAGTGACTTGATCAGCTCTTGTCCTGACTGTTGACGTACAATGTAATACTTTATCCATTTTAGTATTTTTTTTGTTTTGTTCTAGTACTATTGGTTGAACTCTGTAATTAACACACAATTATTCTTAGGGGTTTAAATTTTAACTGAAAAGTGAACCCTGTTAAATATAAGAGTGGGAATAAGAGAGGGAGGAGATGTACAATTTGGGACATGCTCAAGCTGACTTGCCCCAAATGCTGGAGTTAGAAAAGTGCCAGGGGATTCCAATTCAATCCCAACAAGGTGGCATGTACCACTGCCATCTCACTAGTCCAAGTGATCAATTTCACTTCACAACTGATCACACTGATAGGTCTAAAAGTCAAAGGGATCACACAAACAAGATTAGTGTCTGCTAATACTAACTGACAGAATCAAAAAGGGAGAGAATGATCCATCATGGGAAGCGGGATACACAGCAGACTCATAGAATGGCAGATGTTCTAAACAGCACCCTGGCCTCAGAATAAGCCCTTAAGACATTCGGATATGGCTGAAGAGCCCATGAGAGTATTTTAGGCATGGAAAGCCAAGACACTCTGGAAAAAAAAAAAGAAGACCTAAATGAAAGATCTCTGCAAGTGACCCCAGTGGAAAGAATGGGGCCATCAAAGAAGGACGTACCTTTCACTGAAGGGAGGAGAAAACTTCCACTTTGACTATGACCCTGTCGGAATAAGATCGAAGTCGGCAAACTCAAAAGGCTTCCAGAGCCTTGGCAACTCATGACTAGAGCCTAGGGAGATTACTGACACCATAAACAAGAGCGTCAAATTGTTAAGTCAACAACAGGAGTCACTGTGTCCTTACTTCTCATGTGGCATCTGTCCTTAATGTGTTGTCCAATGTGAATTAATGCTATAAGTAGTACTCAAACAGTATTTTACACTTGTGTTTCTGTGTGGGTGCAAACTGATAAAATCTTTATTTAATATATACTGAATCAATCTTCTGTATATAAAGATAATTGAAAATGAATCTTGATGTGAATGGAATGGGAGAGGGAGTGGGAGATGGGAGGGGTGGAAGTGGAAGGGAAATTATGTGTGTGGGGGGAGCCATTGTAATCCATAAACTGTACTTTGGAAATTTATATTTACTAAATAAAAAAAAGAAAAGGAAAAAAGAAAAAAAGAAAGGAAATCTAAATGTCTAACAAACATATGTAGAAATGCTAAGTATCACTACCCATCAGGGAAATGCAAATCGATATTACAATTACCTTGAAGATGTGAGGGAAAAGGCATCCTAATCCACTGCTGGTGGGAATGTAAACTGGTATCACCACTGTGGAAGACAGTATGGAGATAAGTCAGAAATCTGAATACAGACATAGCATATGAGCCAGCCACACCAGCTCTGGGAATGCACCCAAGGGGAATGAAATCAGCATAAAAAAGAGTTCTCTCTGCCCCCACATTTACAACAGCTCAATTCACAAGAGCAAACATATGCCATAAGCCAAAATGCTGATCACCTCAAGACTGAATAAAGACATTACGGGCTATGGACACCATACATGCGTCTGCAGACTGCACAGCCTGGCTATTGTGCATCCTACTGCAATAAGCAGAGGCCTGTGAAAGCCTCTCTGTCTACACAATGATTTCATTTCCTTCAATATGTTCCCAGTAGTGGGTACATCCATATAGTTTTCCATGTTGACAGGACCAATTTCACATGAGAAACTGTATTGCTCTACAGGTATATATTACAGAATACAGACATCGGATCCATAAACCCATTTTTACCTTCAAACACTAGAACAGCAAAGTAAATCTTAAGAAACTGGAAGCAGGAAAATGATTCAAACGGAAATAAAGTCAACGGCATAGAAAATATCACAAAAGACATTCACTGAGACCAAAATACAGTTCTTGAAAACTCAGTGAAACTGACACTACATTTATACACATGAAACAAGCAAAAAAGAGAACAGACTCAAATGACTTAACAAGAGAAATGACAGAGAGGACATTACTAACAACCTTACTAAAATAATAATCAAAAACACTATGGGAAAACGAAGGCACAAGAATTTGGTCAATGTAGATACAGTGGATTGATTCTCAGAAAGAAATAAACCCCAAAACTGATTGTAGTCGAACTGGAAACTGTGAATATACTTTTAAATTGAAATGAGACTCGGCCCAGGCCAAGATGGCGGAATAGCGAGGGCGCGCACCGATAGTCCGGGAAAATTTAGTTTAATAAAAGGGGAGTTACGGTAGCCTCAGAAAAAAGAACCAGGAAAATATTGCAGAGGAAACTCTTCTGGATCCAGTGGCCGTGAATCGGAGGACCTACTGGGAGAACAAAGTCGCCCACCGCGCGGAAGCCGAGCCGCGGGACTGAGCCGCGGAAGCCGAGCCGCGGGACCGAGCTGCGCAAGCTGCAGGGTCTGTGCGCCAGTGCTCGAAGGGGAGTGGGTGCCACACAGACAACAGTGGGGAGACTTGGGATGTCCAGGGCTCCGAGTCCACACATCGGCGCTGGAAGGGGAGCGGACCTGCGTGGAGAGCATGGGAGCCCACAGTTCGGGACAACAGCGGCAGACTCAACACACCAGCGCTGGAACGCGAGGTGAGCCAAACCTCAATAGCCCAAGACACCGGCAGGCAAGCGGAGAGAGGAGACTAGAGGGAACAACCCCCGGGGGGGGGGGTGGGAACTTCACCAGGCTAACTGGAAGAGAGAGAGAGGGAAAAAAAAAAGGTGACTGGTAAGGACACGGGTTTCTCTCTCTCCGATCACCTCTCAAGGGCGAGCAAGACAAAGAGCAGGCGCCATCTTGGACATACATCATAAGCAGAGCGACCTCAGGTCTGCACCAGCCCTGAGCCTAGCAGAAAAACCTGACTCTGGGCGGGGCGAATTAACATGAGATTAGAACCTAGTAAATTTGTGGTGCTACTGAACTGAGACTGTGAAAAAAGAGATGGTGGGGGAGAGAACTCACGGAATTCACGTGAGCACTCTCCAGAGACGCTACAATTCTGTAACTTTGGCAACCCATTGGGAGACTGAAGGAGAATTTGAGCCCACTCTGACGGCCGAACAGATTCCCTGTGTGGTCCTTGGGAAAGAGCTTCCGATCTCTGGCTCCTGCGGGTATATCATTTGCCTGCTAACTACCTCCAACTTCGTTCAGCTGTGCAGAATAACTTCCCTTTTGAATCAAAAAAAAAAGAAAGAGAGAGAGAGAGAGAGGTTTACCATGCCTAACCTGGGAGTGTCACCTTTGGCACACCAAACAGAGCTCTCAGGCCACACCCATTTCAAGCCCTAAGGCTCCATCAAAAACAGATAGTCCACTTAATCTACAGTCATAGTATAACAAGAAAAAGCACCACAGTGAAGAAACCAAATATCTCCAATATGCCAAATAACAAACGCAAAAACCAAGGTAATAAAAACAAGGAAGTCACCATGAAGCCCTCAAATGAAAAAGACACCCCAATTCAAGATTATGAGGATGATGACATAGAAGAAATGCAAGAAGCAGATCTCAAAAAATTGATAAGAACATTAAGAAGTTCTCAAAAACAAATTCTTGAACTACAGAAATCCTTAATGGACAAGATAGAAAATCTCTCTCGTGAAAATGAAATATTAAGGAGGAATCAAAATGAAACGAAACAACTAGTACAACAGGAAACTGGGATAGTGACTGAAGTGAAGAATTCAATAGATCAAATGAAAAACACAATAGAGAGCCTTACAAACAGAATGGGTGAAGCAGAAGAGAGAATATCGGACTTAGAAGACAGAGAACAGGAAAGGATACAGTCAGACCAAAGAAAAGAAGAGGAAATTAGAAATCTAAAACATATTGTCGGGAATCTTCAGGATACTATTAAAAAACCCAACATTCGGGTTCTAGGAGTTCCTGAAGGCATGGAGAGGGAGAAAGGATTAGAAGGCCTTTTTAGTGAGATATTAGCAGAAAATTTCCCAGGTTTGGAGAAGGACAGAGAAATCCTAGTACAGGAAGCTCACAGAACCCCTAATAAACACGACCAAAAGAGATCCTCACCACGACACGTTGTAATTAAACTCTCCACAGTGAAACATAAAGAAAAGATCCTAAAATGTGCAAGAGAGAAACGTCAGATTACTCTCAGAGGATCTCCAATCAGACTCACAGCTGACTTCTCATCAGAAACTCTACAAGCTAGGAGGGAATGGCGAGATATAGCCCAGGTACTAAGAGAGAACAACTGCCAGCCCAGAATATTATATCCTGCAAAGCTATCATTTGTGAATGAAGATGAAATAAGGACTTTTCATAAGAAACAGAAATTGAAAGAATTTGTTGCCACTCATCCAGCCCTGCAAAAGATGCTTAAAGATGTGTTACACACAGAAACAAAGAAAAATGGTTATCAATATGAAAGAAGGTAAAGGAAGGAAACCAAGGAAGGAAAGCTCACAGCAAAAGATCACAGGGAATTCAAAGCATATATTAGAACTTATCTTTGGCAAATGGCAGGGCAAAGTTACCACTTATCAACAGTCACATTGAACGTGAATGGCCTGAACTGTCCAGTTAAAAGACACCGATTGGCTGACTGGGTTAAGGAACAAAACCCATCTATTTGCTGCTTACAAGAAACACATCTTTCCAACAAAGATCCATACAGACTGAAAGTGAAAGGCTGGAAAAAGATATACCATGCCAACAGAAATGAAAAAAGAGCGGGCGTAGCCATCTTAATATCAGACACCATAAACTTTACCACAAAAACTGTAAAGAGAGACAAAGAGGGACACTACATAATGATTAAGGGATCAATTCAACAGGAAGATATAACAATTATCAATGTATATGCACCTAACTACAGGGCACCGGTTTATCTAAAAGATTTGTTAATGGACTTAAAGGGAGACTTAGACCCCAATACAATAGTACTAGGGGACTTCAATACTCCACTCTCAGAAATAGACAGATCAATAGGACAGAAGATCAACAAGGATACAGTAGATTTAAACGACACTATAGCCCAAATGGATCTAACAGATATATACAGAACTTTCAATCCTACAGCTAAAGATTTTACATTCTTCTCAGCAGTACATGGAACCTTCTCTAGGATTGACCACATACTAGGCCATAAAGCAAGTCTCAGCAAATTCAAAAGAATTAGAATCATACCATGCAGCTTCTCAGACCACAGTGGAATCAAGGTGGAAATTAGCAACTCAGGAATCCCTAGAGCATACGCAAACACATGGAGATTGAACAACATGCTCCTGAATGAACAATGGGTCATAGAAGAAATCAAAAGAGAAATCAAAAACTTTCTGGAAGTAAATGAGGATAACAGCACAACATACCAAAACTTATGGGATACAGCAAAAACAGTGTGAAGAGGAAAGTTTTTATCAATAGGTGCCTACATCAAGAAATTGGAAAGGCACCAAATAGATGAGCTTTCAATTCACCTCAAGGATCTAGAAAACCTACAGCAAACCAGACCCAAATCTAGTAGGAGAAGAGAAATAATTAAAATCAGAGAAGAAATCAACAGGATTGAATCAAGAAAAACATTCCAAAAAATCAGCCAAACGAGGAGCTGGTTTTTTGAAAAAAAAAAAATTGACACCCCATTGGCCCAACTAACTAAAAAAAGAAGAGAAAAGACCCAAATCAATAAAATCAGAGATGAAAAAGGAAACGTAACAACAGACACCACAGAAATAAAAAGAATCATCAGAAATTACTACAAGGACTTGTATGCCAGCAAACAGGGAAACCTATCAGAAATGGATACATTCCTGGACACATGCAACCTACCTAAATTGAACCAGGAAGACACTGAAAACCTAAACAGACCCATAACTGAGACAGAAATTGAAACAGTAATAAAGGCCCTCCCAACAAAGAAAAGCCCAGGACCAGATGGATTCACTGCTGAATTCTACCAGACATTTAAAGAAGAACTAACTCCAATTCTTCTCAAACTATTCAGAACAATCGAAAAAGAGGGAGTCCTCCCAAATTCTTTCTATGAATCCAGCATCACCTTAATTCCTAAGCCGGAAAAAGATGCAGCATTGAAAGAAAATTACAGACCAAAATCCCTGATGAACATAGATGCAAAAATCCTCAATAAAATTCTGGCCAATACAATGCAACAACACATCAGAAAGATCATCCACTCAGACCAAGTGGGATTTATCCCTGGTATGCAGGGATGGGTTAATGTGCGCAAATCAATCAATGTGATACACCACATTAACAGACTGCAGAAGAAAATCCATATGATTATCTCAATAGATGCCGAGAAAACATTTGATAAAATACAACACCCGTTCATGATGAAAACTCTAAGCAAACTGGGGTTGGAAGGAACATTCCTCAATACAATCAAAGCAATCTATGAAAAACCCACAGCCAACATCCTATTGAATGGGGAAAAGCTGGAAGCATTTCCACTGAGATCTGGTACCAGACAGGGATGCCCACTCTCACCACTGCTATTCAATATAGTTCTGGAGGTTCTAGCCAGAGCTGTTAGGGAAGAAAAAGAAATTAAAGGGATACAAATTGGGAAGGAAGAACTCAAACTATCCCTCTTTGCAGATGACATGATTCTTTATTTAGGGGACCCAAAGAACTCTACTAAGAGACTATTGGAACTCATAGAAGAGTTTGGCAAAGTAGCAGGGTATAAAATCAATGCACAAAAATCAACAGCCTTTGTATACACAGACAATGCCATGGCTGAGGAAGAACTTCTAAGATCAATCCCATTCACAATAGCTACAAAAACAATCAAATACCTTGGAATAAACTTAACCAAGGACGTTAAAGATCTCTACGATGAAAATTACAAAACCTTAAAGAAAGAAATAGAAGAGGATACCAAGAAATGGAAAAATCTTCCATGCTCATGGATTGGAAGAATCAATATCATCAAAATGTCCATTCTCCCAAAAGCAATTTATTAATTCAATGCAATACCAATCAAGATACCGAAGACCTTCTTCTCAGATCTGGAAAAATTGGTGCTGAAATTTATATGGAGACACAAGAGACCTCGAATAGCTAAAGCAATCTTGTACAACAAAAACAAAGCCGGAGGCATCACAATTCCAGATTTCAGGACATACTACAGGGCAGTTGTAATCAAAACAGCATCGTACTGGTACAGAAACAGATGGATAGACCAATGGAACAGAATTGAAACACCAGAAATCAATCCAAACATCTACAGCCAACTTATATTTGATCAAGGATCTAAAACTAATTCCTGGAGCAAGGACAGTCTATTCAATAAATGGTGCTGGGAAAATTGGATTTCCACGTGCAGAATCATGAAGCAAGACCCCTACCTTACACCTTACACAAAAATCCACTCAACATGGATTAAAGACCTAAATCTATGACCTGACACCATCAAGTTACTAGAGAACATTGGAGAAACCCTTCAAGATATTGGCACAGGCAGAGTTTCTGGAAAAGACCCGGGAGGCACAGGCAGTCAAAGCCAAAATTAACTATTGGGATTGCATCAAATTGAGAAGTTTCTGTACTGCAAAAGAAACAGTCAGGAGAGTGAAGAGACAACTGACAGAATGGGAAAAAATATTTGCAAACTATGCAACAGATAAAGGGTTAATAACCAGAATCTACAAAGAGATCAAGAAACTCCACAAAAACAAAACCAACAACCCAATTAAGAGATGGGCCAAGGACCTCAATAGACATTTTTCAAAAGAGGAAACCCAAATGGCCAACAGGCCCATGAAAAAATGTTCAAGGTCATTAGCAATCAGGGAAATGCAAATCAAAACCACAATGAGGTTTCACCTCACCCCGGTTAGAACGGCTCACATTCAGAAATCTACAACAACAGATGCTGGCGAGGATTTGGGGAAAAAGTGACACTAACCCACTGTTGGTGGGGATGCAAACTGGTCAAGCCACTATGGAAGTCAGTCTGGAGATTCCTCAGAAAACTGAAGATAACCCTATCGTTCGACCTAGCCATCCCACTCCTTGGAATTTACCCAAAGGAATTTAAATTGGCAAACAAAAAAGTGGTCTGCAGCCTAATGTTTATTGCAGCTCAATTCACAATAGCTAAGACCTGGAATCAACCTAAATGCCCATCAATGGTAGACTGGATAAAGAAATTATGGGATATGTACTCTTTAGAATACTATACCGCAGTAAGAAACAACAAAATCCAGTCATTTGCAAGAAAATGGAGGAATCTGGAACACATCATGCTGAGTGAAATAAGCCAGTCCCAAAGGGACAAATACCATATGTTCTCCCTGATCGGTGACAACTGACTGAACACCAAAAAGGAAACCTCCTGAAGTGAAATGGGCACTATGGGAAATGGTGACTTGATCAGCATAGCCCTGACTGTTAATGAACAACTTAATACATTATCCCTCTTGGTATTTTTTTTGTCTGTTCTACTTAATATGACAGGTTTAATTCTGTAATTCATACACAGTTATTCTTAAGTGTTAAAAATTAACTGAAATGTGATCCCTGTTAAACATAAGAGTGGGAATAAGAGAGGGAAGAGATGTATAATTTGGGACATGCTCAAGCTGACTTGCCCCAAATGGTAGAGTTAAAAACATACCAGGGGATTCCAATTCAATCCCATCAAGTTGGCATGTACCAATGCCATCTCACTAGTCCAAGTGATCAATTTCAGTTCACAATTGATCATAATGAAAGGACTAAGAGTCAAAGGGAGCACATAAACAAGTCTACTACCTGCTAACACTAAGCGATGGAATAAATAAAGGGGAGAGTGATCCAACATGGGAAGTGAGATACTCAGCAGACTCATAGAATGGCAGATGTCCTAAATAGCACTCTGGCCTCAGAATCAGCCCTAAAGGCATTCGGATCTGGCTGAAAAGCCCATGAGAGTATTTCAGGCATGGAAAGCCAAGACACTCTGGCAAAAGATCTCTGCGAGTGAGATTTCAGTGGAAAGAACAGGTCTTCAAAGAAGGAGGTACCTTTCTCTGAAGGGAGGAGAGAACCTCCACTTTGACTATGAGCTTGTCTAAACAAGATAAGAATCAGAGAACTCAGTGGGCTTCCATAGCCTTGGAAACTCATGACTGGAGCATAGGGAGATTACTGATGCCATAGACAGGAGTGTCAATTGGTAAAGTCAACAACAGGAGTCACTGTGCACTTACTCCTCATGTAGGATCTCTGTCCTTAATGTGCTGTGCATTGAGATTTAATGCTATAACGAGTACTCAAACAATATATTTCACTTTGTGTTTCTATGGGGGTGCAAACTGTTGAAATCTTTACTTAATGTATACTAAACTGATCCTCTGTAAAAAAAAAAAAAAGAAATTATCAACTCCCAACTTGACTCTCACTGGGATTAAACATGACAATAGGTCTGATCTGATTTCATCATCATTTTAAAAAAATCATCTATTATTTTTCACTTTATTTTTCTGTGTGGGAGCAAACTGTTGAAATCCTTACTTAATGTATACTAAGCTGATCTTCTGTATATTAAGATAATCGAAAATGAATCTTGATGTGAATGGAAGGGGAGAGGGAGTGGGAAAGGGGAGGGTAGTGGGTGGGAGGGACGGTATGTGGGGGAAGCCATTGTAATCCATAAATCGTACTTTGGAAATTTATATTCATTAAATAAAAGTTTAAAAAAAAAGAAATGAGACTCTATTAGCAGGGAAACCAAAAACCAAACACAAAAAATGAATATAATTCCAGGACCACAAGGCTTCACCAGTGAGAACTCCCAGTTACAGGGTAATTAAAATCCATGATTCACAAATCCTTCCAAAAAGGAGATTAAGAGGGAAAACATCCAATTTTCTTCCATCAGACCAGCATTATCCCAAAATAGAAAACAAACACATAATAAAGAAAGTGGCATATAAATATCTGTCATGGCCGGCGCCGCGGCTCACTAGGCTAATCCTCTGCCTAGTGGCGCCGGCACACCGGGATCTAGTCCCGGTCAGGGCGCCGGATTCTGTCCCGGTTGCCCCTCTTCCAGGCCAACTCTCTGCTGTGGCCAGGGAGTGCAGTGGAGGATGGCCCAGGTGCTTGGGCCCTGCACCACATGGGAGACCAGGAAAAGCACCTGGCTCCTGGCTCCTGCCATCGGATCAGCGTAGTGCGCCGGCCGCAGCGCGCCGGCCACGGCGGCCATTGGAGGGTGAACCAACGGCAAAGGAAGACCTTTCTCTCTGTCTCTCTCTCTCACTGTCCACTCTGCCTGTCAAAAAATAAATAAATAAATAAATAAAATATCTGTCATGAATCTGACATAATCCTGAACAAATTGCCAAATGCGATCCAGAAGCACAACCAAAGCTTAGCTCACAGTGCGCAACTGAGAGTTACTCTAGGAATTCAAGGATGGCTACCATACAAAATCAATATATCCCAGAACAGAATCAACAAGAGAAAAGGCCACACATTATCCCTACAGACACAGAAAAACTATTTCACAAAAACTTCCATTACTTTCTCTGATATTAAAAAAAAAATCATCAAATTAGGAACGGAAGGTACACCTCGGCCTGACAAGGCTCTTTCATGAAAAACCCACAGAGCGCTAACATCACACCCAATGCCAGGAACCCGAAACTGTCCTGACCAGGACACAGACATGCATTTTTGCTCTCGTTCCATCAACAGTCTCAGAGGTCTAGAGCAGGGAAGTTGGGCCCTCAAAAAGCAAACAGAAGGAAATGCATGGCCCTTCAGGGAGGAGACCGAGCCACCTCTGCTCTCACACAGCTGCTCGCACACTGGGGACCCTTCCAGACTGTCCACACAGCAAAACCGACCACGACTATACCCGCGCCTTCTGGACACACGAGCAACAGGCACGCCTGCAGCCAAGACCCCCTCGGGAAACCGCAACAGCCACGCGTCACTCACCTCCAAGGGGGCCTGGTCTGCTGGCGGGACAGCCATTGCTTCCAGAAGGGGCTGAAGAAGAAAAATACCACATTTCTGTTGGCTGCAGACCAGTGCAGGGAGCTGCCCCACCGGGCTGTGCCCTCTACATTCCCTCCTTCTCACCATTAAACAGCCCAGCGAGGCAGGCTGGGAAAATTGTAGGACACCTGGTGCCACTTAGTATATCCACTAATGCCATCAGGTGACCTTGACAGACAACAAATTACAAGGACTTCTTGGCTCCACATGGGGGGCCTCTGCATCCAGGCAGAGCCTTGTAGCAAGAGCACTTTGGGAACACATGTGCAATGCACACAGAGGAACATGGGAGGGTACGGTAGGAATGAATGAATAAGGGCCTCTGGCTTCTTGCTTCCATGAGTCAGTGTGGCCCTGTGGTGACAGATAAAGAAAGAATGGCTGTGGTTCCCTGGCAGTAAGTATCTCAGCAAGGGGACCACCCGTGTTCAAGGCCAGTATCTCCCTCCAGACCCTCCCCTTGCCCACCACCTTAACACAAGTCAAGCTGCATGGCTGGAAGAAATCCTAAGCAAAGACGTGAGCCAACACTCTGGCCTGTCTGTCCTGGTGGACGCTCAGTCAGGAAAGAGTTATCCTTTCCCTAAATCCTGCCCTTCACAGCTCAAGCTGCAGATCCTCTCTGTTAAAGTCTGTCCCCCTAGAGTCAACCAAACCACACTCAGACCTGACCAGAGTAGCTACAGATCCCAGGGGGGCTCATGCTCAGGGCAGCTGAGGACATGAAGACCACCACACAGACCACAGATCCCACCAAAGGCGGGCTGCAAGTCTGAACCACAGGGGGTGTGAGCAGTGCGATGACAGTGCAAGCCACTGCTCAGAGGGAACCAATTCAAGACCCAGCCCTGGCACAGCCACCAGATGCCAGTGACACGGCTGTCATAACAGCTCATCTTCTCTCCTAGGCCAAGCAAGGATGCACCCCAGAGCTTCTCACCCCTGCCACAGCAGGAGCCCTGCTCTTCCTGGTGTGAAACAGCACGCAGGGACTGCACTGGTCTGCAGCCAACAGAAATGTGGTATGCATCACTCCTCTCCTGGATGCCATTCCCAGCCTTGGGACCACGGTTCAACTGTGGCCAGACACACGGTGGTAGTGGCAACAGGGAGCACACACTTTATCGGCACCTGTCACTGCATGGGCAGCCCTATCCTCCTCTGGCCAGGCAACTGCTTGGGAGCTGGAGCCAAGGGACTGCAGCAGGAGTGACAGCTGCTCTGAATAGGCCTTGTCATTCCCTCCCTAGCATGTCACCCACTAAGAATATTTTTACTGTTAGGCCTCAGCTAAGGGATATTATCAGAACAAGTAAGTGAAGGCATAGAAAGACAGTTGACAAGAAGGCCCTTTTACTGAAGTAATTACAGACAACTTTTTTAATTTGAGGAAAGGAACGGTGGAGCACAGGAAGCACATGGAAGTCCTAATACACACGACCTGAAAGATCTTCACTGTGACCTACCGCAGTCAAATTCTTCACACTCCAACATGAAGACAAGATTCTAAAATCATACAAGAGAAACACCAGACCCTTTTTAGAAGATCTCTGATTAGAATCACATCTGACTTCTCATCAGACACCCTATACGGGCTAGGAGAAAGTGGGGAGATGTATGCCAAGTCTTAAAAAAAAAAAAAGAGCTGTTAACCAAAAATAAAGTACTCTGCAAATCTCTCACTTATGAAACAAGATGAAATAAAAAATTAGAGCCTGGTGAGGACATATCGTCTGGCCTCTTGACACCCACTTATTCTGCTCCACAATAAACTTTCCACTTCAGCTTCCTGTGACTTTCTGAAGTATCCACCTGTATCTACTCAAGATATTGAATCCAGTTATAAATCCTCCAACAACGAAAATGATAAGCCCTCATATCCAATACCACTTCACTAGGCCATAAAGCAAGTCTCAGCAAATTCAAAAGAATTAGAATCATACCATGAGCTTCTCAGACCACAGTGGAATCAAGGTGGAAATTAGCAACTCAGGAATCCCTAGAGCATACGCAAACACATGGAGATTGAACAACATGCTCCTGAATGAACACTGGGTCATTCAAGAAATCAAAAGAGAAATCAAAAACTCTCTGGAAGTAAATGATGATAAAGACACAACATATCAAAAATTATAGAATATGTCAAAAGCAGTGTTGAGAGGGAAGTTTATAGCAATAGGTGCTTACATCAAGAAATTGGAAAGGCACCAAATAAATGAGCTTTCTATTCATCTCAAGGATCTAGAAAAACTGCAGAAAACCAGACCCAAATCTAGTAGGAGAAGAGAAATAATTAAAATCAGAGAAGAAATCAATAGGATTGACTCCAAAAAATTTACAAAAAAATCAGCCAAACGAGGAGCTGGTTTTTAGAAAAAATAAACAAAATTGTCACCCCATTGGCACAACTAACTAAAAAAAGAAAAGACTCAAATCAATAAAATCAGAGACGAAAAAGGAAAAATAACAACAGACACCACAGAAATAAAAAGAATCATCAGAAAGTACTACAAGGACGTGTATGCCAGCAAACAGGGAAATCTACCAGAAATAAACAGTAATAAAGGCCCTCCCAACAAAGAAAAGCCCAGGACCAGATGGATTCCCTGCTGAATTCTACCAGACATTTAAAGAACTAACTCTAATTCTTCTCAAACTATTCAGAACAATCGAAAAAGGGGGAATCCTCCCAAATTCTTTCTATGAATCCAGCATCACCTTAATTCCTAAGCCGGAAAAAGATGCAGCATTGAAAGAAAATTACAGACCAAAATCCCTGATGAACATAGATGCAAAAATCCTCAATAAAATTCTGGCCAATACAATGCAACAACACATCAGAAAGATCATCCACTCAGACCAAGTGGGATTTATCCCTGGTATGCAGGGATGGGTCAATGTGCGCAAATCAATCAATGTGATACACCACATTAACAGACTGCAGAAGAAAATCCATATGATTATCTCAATAGATGCCGAGAAAGCATTTGATAAAACACGACACCCATTCATGATGAAAACCCTAAGCAAACTGTGTATAGAAGAAACATTCCTCAATACAATCAAAGCAATTTATGAAAAACCCACGGCCAGCATCCTATTGAATGGGGAAAGTTGGAAGTATTTCCACTGAGATCTGGTACCAGACAGGGATGTCCACTCTCACCACTGCTATTCAACATAGTTCTGGAGGTTTTAGCCAGAGCTGTTAGGGAAGAAAAAGAAATTAAAGGGATACAAATTGGGAAGGAAGAACTCAAATTATCCCTCTTTGCAGATGATATGATTCTTCATTTAGGGGACCCAAAGAACTCTACTAAGAGACTATTGGAACTCATAGAAGAGTTTGGCAGAGTAGCAGGATATAAAATCAATGCACAAAAATCAACAGCCTTTGTATACACAAGCAATGCCACAGCTGAGGAAGAACTTCTAAGATCAATCCCATTCACAATAGCTACAAAAACAAACAAATACCTTGGAATAAACTTAACCAAGGATGTTAAAGATCTCTATGATGAGAATTGCAAAACCTTAAAGAAAGAAATAGAAGAGGATAAAAAAAATGGAAAAATCTTCCATGCTCATGGATTGAAAGAATCAGTATCATCAAAATGTCCATTCTCCCAAAAGCAATTTATAAATTCAGTGCAATACCAATCAAAACACCAAACACATTCTTCTCAGATCTGGAAAAAATGATGCTGAAATTCATATGGAGGCAAAAAAGACCTCGAATAGCTAAAGCAATCTTGTACAACAAAAACAAAGCCGGAGGCATCACAATTCCAGATTTCAGGACATACTACAGGGCAGTTGTAATCAAAACAGCATGGTACTGGTACAGAAACAGATGGATAGACCAATGGAACAGAATTGAAACACCAGAAATCAATCCAAACATCTACAGCCAACTTATATTTGATCAAGGATCTAAAACCAATCCCTGGAGTAAGGACAGTCTATTCAATAAATGGTGCTGGGAAAATTGGATTTCCACATGCAGAAGCATGAAGCAAGACCCCTACCTTTCACCATAAACAAAAATCCACTCAACATGGATTAAAGACCTAAATCTATGACCCGACACCATAAAATTATTAGAGAGCATTGGAGAAACTCTGCAAGATATAGGCACAGGCAAAGACTTCTTGGAAAAGATCCCAGAAGCACAGGCAGCCAAAATCAAAGTTAACATTTGGGATTGCATCAAATTGAGAAGTTTCTGTACTGCAAGGCAAACAGTCAGGAAAGTGAAGAGGCAACCGACAGAATGGGAAAAAATATTTGCAAACTAAGCAACTGATGAAGGGTTAATAACCAGAATCTACAAAGAGATCAAGAAACTCCAAACAACAAAACAAACAACCCACTTAAGAGATGGGCCAAGGACCTCAATAGATATTTTTCAAAAGAGGAAATCCAAATGGCCATCAGGCACATAAAAAAATGTTCACGATCACTAGCAATCAGGGAAATGCAAATCGAAACCACAATGAGGTTTCACCTCACCTTGGTGAGAATGGCTCACTTTCAGAAATCTACCAACAACAGATCCTGGCAAGGATGTGGGGAAAAAGGGACACTAACCCACTGTTCGTGGGAATGCAAACTGGTTAAGCCACTATGGAAGTCAGTCTGGAGATTTCTCAGAAACCTGAATAGAACCCTACCATACAACCCAGCCATCCCACTCCTTGGAATTTACCCAAAGGAAATTAAATTGGCAAACAAAAAGGCTGTCTGCACCTTAATGTTTATTGCAGCTCAATTCACAATAGCTAAGACCTGGAATCAACCTAAATGCCCATCAATGGTAGACTGGATAAAGAAATTATGGGACATGCACTCTATAGAACACTATACAGCAGTCAAAAACAATAAAATCCGGTCATTTGCAACAAAATGGTGGAATGTAGAACACATCATGCTGAGTGAAGCAAGCAAGTCCTAAAGGGAGAAATATCATATGTTCTCCCTGATTGGTGACAACTAACCGAGCACCAAAAAGGAAACCTGGTGAAGTGAAATGGAAACTACGAGAAACAGTGACTTGATCAGCCCTTGTCCGGACTGTTGATGTACAATTTCATACTTTACCCCTCTTAGCATTTTTTTGTTCTACTTAATACTATTGGTTGAACTCTGTAATTAACACACAATTATTCTTAGGGGTTTAAAGTTAACTGAAAAGTGATCCCTGTTAAATATAAGAGTGGGAATAAGAGAGGGAGGAGATGTACAATTTGGGACATGCTCAAGCTGACTTGCCCCAAATGCTGGAGTTAGAAATGTGCCAGGGCATTCTAACACAATCCCATCAAGTTGGCATGTACCAATGCCATCTAACTAGTCCAAGTGAACAATTTCAGGTCACAATAGATCATAATGATAAGTCTAAGAGTCAAAGGGATCACACAAACAAGGCTAGTGTCTGATAATACTAACTGATAGAATCAAAAAGGGAGAGAACGATCCAACATGGGAAGCGGGATACACAGCAGACTCATAGAATGGCAGATGTCCTAAACAGCACTCTGGCCTCTGAATTAGCCCTTAAGGCATTTGGATCTGGCTGAAGAGCCCATGAGAGTATTTTAGGCATGGAAAGCCAAGACACTCAGGCTAAAAAAAAAAAAAAGAAAGAAAAAGAAAAAGAAAAAGAAAAAAAAAACAACCTAAAGGAAAGATCTCTGTGAGTGAGATCCCAGTAGAAAGAACCGGCCATCAAAGAAGGAGGTCCCTTTCTCTGAAGAGAGGACAGAACTTGCACTTTGACTATGACCTTGTCGAAATAAGATTGAAGTCAGCGAACTCAAAAGGCTTCCATAGCCTTGGCAACTCATGACTAGAGCCTAGGGAGATTACTGACACCTTAAACAAGAGTGTCAATTTGTTAAGTCAACAACAGGAGTCACTGTGCACTTATTCCTCATGTAGGATCTCTGTCCTTAATGTGTTGTTCAATGTGAATTAATGCTATTAGTTTAACTCAAACAGTATTTTACACTTTATGTTCTGTGTGGGTGAAACTGATGAAATCTTTACTTAATATATACTAAATTGATCTTCTGTATATAAAGATAATTGAAAATGAATCTTGATGTGAATGGAATGGGAGAGGGAGCAGGAGATGGGAGGGTTGTGGGTGGGAAGGAAGTTAAGGGGGAAAGCCATTGTAATCCATAAACTGTACTTGGAAATTTATATTTACTAAATAAAAGTTAAAAAAAATCAATTGTATAGTACCATCATCAACAGGTAGAGACTGATTTGAAATTTAAAATAGCCTACTGAAATGAAAACTCTATCAATAAAATACACAGCATGTTGGCTGAAGATTAAAATGCTGATGAAGGAAACTAAAGAAGATCTAAGTAAATATGCTGTGCATTGGACTGGAAGACTGAATATTATTAATATAACATTTCTTCTAAAATGGTTCTAGGTTCAACATCATTTAAATAAAAAAACAAAACAAAACAAAAAAACAACCAACGGAAAAAAACCTCCAGCAAGAGGTTTTTGAGAAAAAAAACAAACATGAATGTAGTTAGGAAAACTCAAGACAATTGACTATCAACTTCACCATGAAAAACAAGGAACTGGGTGAAATGACAACTGTCTTTGCAGACTTTCAATAAACCTACAATAACCAAGACCTTGCTTTGGGATTCCTGAAACAACAGAAGAAACACGTTTCAACAGAGTAGGATAGTGAATCCAAAAGTAAACCTCAGCCCAAAATACATAAGCGACCATTGTTAAAACTACAAAGAGAAATAAACAAAGGCACTATTACACTCACAGACGTCAAGACATCTCTTTCGTTACCAGATCAGCAGTCAGACCATCAGTAAGGATGTAGCTGAACAGAACAGCACCTGAATCAACCAAGTGTTGAACGGATCCTTCGAGGATGCTCTGTCCACAGCACCGCAACACAACACTCTTCTCAGACCCACATGGCACATCCACTCTGTGGAGCTGCTGGGACTCGAACCAACGCCCATGTGGGATGCTGGTACATGCAGGGGCGGCTTCATCCACTATGCCACGGCTGCTCCCACCCCACCCCCCACCCCCCATCAACCCAGGCTATTCCAACTTGAGATCCAGCTGCCTGCTCAAATGCCTAGGAAAGCAGAGGAAGCACCCCAAGGACTTGGGCCACCTTAACTCGCACTGCAGTACTGGATAAAGTACCTGGCCTGTGCTCCCGCCTGGCCCAGCGCCGGCCATTGTAGCCACCTGGGGTGTGAATCCATACCCTGAAGATCTCTCCTGCACCGCCTCATCTAGAACTCTGCCTTGCAAACCAATTATTCCATAGGAAAAAAAAATACTTAGTACTTACTGTGAGGTGTCAGAATTTTGGACAGGCTGGAACAGAGCACAGGGGGATTCTTGGCGTTTCTCTAAGCTTCTGCTTTCTCCTCCATGTGTGCAGTCAGAAAATTCACCGGATTACATTCCAATTAATTTGAGCACCCCGTGCCCCCGTGTTCCTGCACACACAACCTTACACTGCTGAACAACCTGGAGCAGAGAGGCCGTGAGTCAAGGCCTCTTCTACGGACGCCAAGGCTACATCTGGCCAGGCACAGAAAACCCCCCAAACCGACCCAGCTCCCAACCCCCCTCCCACACACCCCCCGGGGCTCCCGTCACTCTCTCCCTCCTTTCCTCTCCCCCACACGCCTTTCTTCCCCTCCCTTCCTCGCCTCCCCACCTTCATTCTCTCCACTTCCTCTCTTCTCCCGCCTCCCCTTTGTCCTCCCTCTCCTCCACCTTCTACCCAGTGACACCCCTCACACACCCCCTCCCCGCACTCTGCACCTCGAGCCACGCCTACCCCGTGACGGGAAGTCCACCGTGCCGAATCCCCTCACAAAGAGCATTTCTGTTCCTCAGGAACAGGAACCGAGTCCTGAGGTGTAGTCTTCGGGAAGGGGCCGAAGCAGAGGACCGCGCCTGGAAGTTTCCAGAAGCCCAAGGAACTGATGCGGCTGCCTCGGGCCGCAGCCTCACCTGATCCTGGCCTGAGCCTGGGAGGCCCTGGACTCCTCAGGTTTGGCCACCAGCGTCAAAGACGGCTCCTCAAGGCTCGCTCAAGCCGTGGGCAGGAGTGGGCACGGCCCTGACTCGCACCCATGCACTGAGGGCAGAAGCGGCCACGCCTGTGGGTGCACTTCCGGGTCAAGGCGCCGGGCGCAGGCGCACTCCTCACTGGCCATCGCCATGGCGCCACGGGACGCATCTGTGCGCTGCCGCATCCAGCACCCGAAACCACAGGCCCGCTTCAGTCAGCTGCTCTTGCTCCAGGTTGTGATCCAGGGAGGCAGCCGCTGAGGCCTGGGTACTCTGGACCCTGGCTCACTGCCTCCCTGCCTCCCTGCCTCCCTGCCTCCCTCCCTCCCTCCCTCGTGGGAGTCCTGAATGGAGCTCCTGCCTCCTGACTTCTGCCTGTTCCAGTGCTGGCCGTCAAAGCCGTTTGGGGAGAGAAGCAGTGCAGGGGGCATCGCCAGCACTCTTTCTCTCTCTCTCTCAGTGATCGCCCATCTGCGGGTTCACCCCTCAGGTGGCTACAAAGGCCAGGGCTGGGACAGGCCAAAGAAGAAGCCAAGGACTTTTTTCTGGTGCTCCATTCTGGGTTCAGGGGCTTAAGTCCTTGGGCCGTCTCTGCTTTCCCAGGCATGTTAGCAGACAGCTGGATCCCAGGGGGAACAGCTTCTGGGAGGGGCCGGCGCTGGGGGATAGCGGGTCAAGCCACTGCCTGCAGTGCCAGCATCCCATATGACGCCGGTTCGAGTCCCAGCTGGTCCACTTCTGATGCAGTTCTCTGCTATGGTCTGGGAAGGCAGTCGAAGATGGCCCAAGTCCTGGGGACCTGTCCCCATGCAGGAGACCCCAGGGAGGCTCCTTGCTCCTAGCTCCTTACCCTGAATCCTCTCAGCGCCAGCCATTGCAGCCAACTGTGGAGTGGACCAGCAGATGGATAACCTCTCCCTCTCTCTCTCTCTGCCACTCTGCCTCTGCCTCTCATCCTCTCTGTGTGTAACTCTGAATTTCAAATAAATAAATAAGACTTTTTTAAAAAGTAAAACCTAGCTCATTGTAAATAAAATACTACATCAAGGCCAACTACTTGAGTTTATCTAGAATTTGATACTATATGCATTACATACCCCATTAACACAGAATTTGAAAAAGAATTTAACTCAGTCTTAGAAAAGATTCTGGTACCCATTCATTCTCTTCTTCCTTACAAACATTCTGTGTGGCATTATCTCTAACTTGCACATGAGGAAATCTTTGTAATTTATTTATTCAGACACTTATGTACCCATTCACACAAGGAGTAGAAATACCTGTGATCTGCAGAGTTCTTCACCGAACACAGGTCTGCTTCCCAATCTCTGCCCTCCACAGTCTAGCCCTGCCTTTGAAATAGGACAAATCGTGTCTTCCACAAAGCAAAACAGAATACAGAAAGGTAGCCTCTGAGGTCACTGTTGACATTTTCTATTCTCCTGTACATAGGAGATCCAAAAGACTCCACTAAAAGAATATCAAAACTCAGAGTAGAAGGCTGGCGCCGCGGCTCAATAGGCTAATCCTCCGCCTTGCGGCGCCGGCACACCGGGTTCTAGTCCCGGTCGGGGCGCCAGATTCTGTCCCGGTTGCCCCTCTTCCAGGCCAGCTCTCTGCTGTGGCCAGGGAGTGCAGTGGAGGATGGCCCAGGTGCTTGGGCCCTGCACCCCATGGGAGACCAGGAGAAGCACCTGGCTCCTGGCTCCTGCCATCGGATCAGCGCGGTGCGCCGGCCGTAGCGCGCCAGCCGCGGCGGCCATTGGAGGGTGAACCAACGGCAAAGGAAGACCTTTCTCTCTGTCTCTCTCTCTCACTGTCCACTCTGCCTGTCAAAAAAAAAAAAAAAAACTCAGAGTAGAGTTTGGTACAGCGGCAGGATAGAAAATCAACAGCTTTTGTATACACAGACAAGGTCATGATTGAGAAAGGATTTCGAAGACCAATCCCATTCACATATCTACAAAGAAAATAAAATAGGTTGGAATAAATTTAACCAAGGATGTCCAATATCTGAGAACTATAAAAGATTAATGAAGAGGACACCAAAAAAAAAAAAACACTCCACAAAGTGAAGCAGCAACTAACAGAATGGTAGAACTTAATCTGCAGTGTATGCAGCTGATGAAGGGTTTACTACCAGATATTTTCAAGAAACTCAACAACAGCAAAACAAACCACCCACTCAAGAAATGGGCAAATGGCTTCAACAGGCATATTTCAATCAACCAAAATGCTGATCAACTGAAAAGTGAATTAAGAAGTTCTGGTCTATGTATACCTTACATACATATACACACTGCACAGCCTGGCTATTGTGCATCTTGCTGCAATAAGCATAGGCTTGTGCATCCCTCTGTTACATAATGATTTAATTTCCTTCAATATGTTCCCAGCAGTGGGTACATCCTTAGAGTTTTCCATGTTGACAGGCCTAATTTCACATGAGGAATTTTATTGCTATACAGGTATATATTAAGGAATACAGATATCAGATCAGAAAACCAAATTTTACCTTAAAACACTAGAACAGCAAAGTAAATCTTAAGATGACCATTAGTGTGAACCAGGACACAGGACCTATGTTAACAAATCACAGCATGAGGCCATAGAGTTAGTATGAAGTGTCCTTAGTGACACAGGACAAGTCCTTGTGGTGATGCACCCAACGAAGCTAAGCCCAAAGAAAAGGACCACCGGTTTTCACCAGCTACCCCTCTCTCATACCCCACGTCTCTAACTGCTAGAACCTAGGGTTCCAACCCCAGGAGGAACATGGCTCTGGGGCAAACAGAACAGGTTTTGAACTGGGGCTTTATTGTTCTTGATATATGGCCTAGTGCAGGTTCCCACCTCATACAGTTTCGTATTTAAAAGGGGATGAGCAGTGCCTTCCTCACAGAGCTTTGAAGAGGATTAGACAGTACAATGTGGTGAAATTAAATAAAACTCTAGCTTTCCCTCTTTGTGTTCTTATTTAGAAATGAGACATGGTACATTAAGAAGCCTGACTACTTAAAGTGCTAAAAGGAAACCTGTTGAAGTGAAACCGACACTATGAAAAACAATGACTTGATCAGTCCTTGCCTGACTGTCAAGGAACAACTTACTATTTTATTACTTTTAGTATTTTTTTGTCCTACTTAATATCATTGGTTGAACTCTTTAATTAACACACAATTATTCTTAGGCATTTAAAATTAACTCAAAAGTGATCCCTGTTAAATATAAGACTGGGAATAAGAGAAGGAGATGTACAGTTCGGCACCTGCTCACTCGGACTTACCCCTAATGGTAGAGCTATAAACATGCTGGGGGATTCCAATTCAATCCCATCAAGGTGTCATGAACCAATACCATCTCACTAGTCAACATGATCAGTTTCAGTTCATAATTGATCATAATTATAGGATTAAATGTCAAAGGGATCACATAAACAAGACTAGTGTCTGCTAACAATAACTGATAGACTTAAAAAGGAGGAGAATGCTCCAACATGGGAAGCGGGATACACAGCAGACTCATAGAATGTCAGATGTCCTGAACAGCACTCTGGCCTCAGAATCAGTCCTTAAGGCATTCGGATATGGCTAAAAAGCCTATGAGAGTGATTTAGGCATGGAAAGCCAAGACACTCTGGAAAAAAAAAAAGAGGAACTAAATAAAAGATCTCTGTGAATGAGATCCCAGCAGAATGAACAGGCCATCAAAGAAGGACGTACCTTTCTCTGAAGGGAGGAGAGAACTTCCACTTTGACTATGGCCTTGTCTAAATAAGATCGGATCCGGTGAACTCAAGAAGCTTCCATAGCTTTGGCAGCTCAAGACAAGTGCCTCGCGTGATTACTGACATCATAAATAAGAGTGTCAATTGTTAAATCAACAACGGGAGTTACTGTGCACCTACTCCCCATGTAGGATCTCTCTGTCCTTAATGTGTTGTACTATGTGAATTAACGGTAAAACTACTACTCAAACAATACTCTACACTTTGTGTGTCTGTGTGGGTGCAGTCTATTGAAATCTTTACTTAGTATATACTGAGTTGATATTCTGTATATAAATATAATTGAAAATGAATCTTGATGAAAAATGGGATGGGAGAGGGAGTGGGAGATAGGATGGTTGGGGTGAGAGGGAGGTTATGGAGGGAAGAACTGCTATAATCCAAAAGTTGTACTTTGGAAATTTATATTTATTTATTTATTATAGACTTTATTTATTCAATTATTTGAGAGGTAGAGTTACAGACAGTGAGAGAGAGAAACAGAGAGAAAGGTCTTCCTTCCATTGGTTCACCCCCCAAACGGCCACTACAGCTGGTGCACTGCACCAGTCTGAAGCCAGGTGCCAGGTGCTTCCTCCTGGTCTCCCACGCGGGTGCAGGCGCCCAAGCATCTGGGCAATCCTCCACTGCACTCCTGGGCCCAGCAGAGAGCCAGACTGGAAGAGGAGCAGCCAGGACTAGAACCCGGTGCCCATATGAGATGCTGGCGCCGCAGGTGGAGGATTAGCCAAGTGAGCCACAGCACCAGCCCCCGAAAATTTATAATTATTAAATAAAAGTTGGAAAAAAAGAAAGGGTTTCATGAATGCCACTCTGTTACAATCTCCTTCCTTGTCCCTCTTACCTCTGTTCTTGTGACCAGACCCTTCATTAACCATCACTTCCTGTCCCAAGGCCCACCAGTGAGTGTGTTGTTAGTTCTGCATATCTGAACACCAGCTGTGTACCAGGGACTACAGGAATGAAAGCAGAGAGACAAAGTCTTGTCCTGGACAAGCTCACAGTCTTATACGAGATATGGGTATTTAGCAAAAAAAAAGGTGATAAAATGGGTTAAGTACGTTATGTATATAGGTAGTGTGTTACAGAAGCTCTGGATACTTAGCTCTGCCTGGGGGAATGAGAGAAAAGTATCAAAGAGAAGGAAGACCTTTGAGTTGGATATCTTGAAACATGGCTAGGAGTTTCTCAAGCTGAAAACATTGAGGAACATCAAGTAGTGACTGCCTATATGCAGAACCATGACAAGTCTGGCATGACAGAAGCAGGGGCTGTTTGGGAGGAGGGCGGCTTGGAATAGAAGTTGTGAACAGACCTGAGAATGAGGCCTTGGAATCCCCTCTAAGGGAATAGGGCTTTGGCAAGTATGCAAGAGATGAGAAAAGATCAGGCAGAGTCACCTGTGCTTTCTAGGAATATGCAGGTGGTGTGCAGGCCTGAAGCAGAAAAAGCCTGGAAGAAAGAATCCAGACAGAAGTAATGGTTATCAGCAGATGTTCAGCTTTGGTATGAGTGCTTGTGTAGGTCCTGAGACACCACTGGCATGGATTTGGTGACTACTAGGAGACAGATGGTTGGAAAGAGGGTGCTGCCAAGCTTTCCAACTTGGAAGGCAAGTCGGATGGAGCCACCACTGCAGAGATCCAGTCCAGTGCAATGTGTGGTGCAGGTTTAAAGGGAAGAGGAAGTTTGTGGTACCCACAGGACACTCAAGTGTGTGTCTCTAACAGGCAGGTGGCAATGGAGATTTGGATCTCATGGTGAAGGCTGATGATGGAGACACTACTTTGGAAGGTAGTCTCATAGAAACATTGGTTGAAGCCACAGGAGTAAGATCACCTCAAGAGAAATGGGGCACCCAAAAGGAGCAAAGCATTTCAGATGTGGTCTGAAATGATAGGTAATGCACAAGTAAGAGAGAAGGAAGAGGAGTACAAAGAATCCATCAAGGATAGCACAAAGTAGGCAGCCACACACAAGGAGTCAAGTCACGGGGTTATATTTGTAGAATAAACCAGTGGATGGAGAATCTCCCTCTCTACCTATCCCCTCTTCCCTCCTCCCTCCCCTTTTCCCTCTCCCTACTTCCCTCTCCCCTCCCCTCTGTCCTCTGTCCTCCGTCCTCTCTCCTCTCTCCCTCCTATCCATTCCCAACCAGCTCCCTCCCTTTCAAACAATTTTAAAAATACATTTGTACAGAAAGATTTCTTTGGATGCTGAGTGGAAAACATATTACAGAGGAAAAGATTACTGATAGAAGAAATCAGCTCGGAGGTCACTGAATTCAGTCAAGAGAATTATGGTGGGCTGGGCTACGGTTGGGGTTATAACCAGGCATTTGGGGCATCCAGGGTACAGAATTTATGTAGGCACCTGCTCTATGAGCCATGCAAGAACAGAGTTCAGCTTTGCCTTGGCATAGAGTGGTGGCAGATATAGGCAGGTTGAAGATACATTTTGGTGGTGAAATCAAATTTATTGTGTGGATTCTTGGGTTCCTAAGTAACAGTTTTGAAAAACTATTAATGTTGGACGGCGCCGCATCACTTGGATAATCCTCCACCTGCGGCACCGGCAATCTAGTCCTAGTTGGGGCAGCAGATTCTGTCCCAGTTGCTCCTCTTCCAGAACAGCTCTCTGCTGTGGCCCGGGAAGGCAGTGGAGGATGGCCCAAGTACTTGGGCCCTGCACCCACATGAGAGACCAGGAGGAAGTACCTGGCTGCTGGTTTCGCATCAGCGCAGTGCGCCAGCCATAGCAGCCATTTGTGGGGTGAACCAATGTAAAGGAAGACTTTTCTCTCTGTCTCTTTCTCTCACTGTCTAACTCTGCCTGTCAAAAAAAGTCTATTAATGCAACATATTATGGAGGATCTTAAATATCAAAGGTCTGATGTTTCACTTCCTCCCATAGCCTATCTAAATCAATACTCAAATGATATAAAATAAATAAGAAATACTCTCTTGGACTACTCCCAGATCATTTTCAATGTTTTACAAAATGTTCACATAGCAAATATGAAAAGCTTCAACACATTCTTCTTTTGTAATTTCTGCTGCAATAAATACATGAACAACATATAGATTTCTTCTGTACCCATCTTAAAAGTGGAGTCACTGAAGTATATACTAATTTATGTTACTCATACATATTTTACTCTTATTTTTAATGAGATCATTGCCAGTACACACATTGTTTGCTTAACTTTATTTTTACATTAAGCCAATGTCTGTCATGCAGCAATCAAAAAACTGACAGTAAATTATACGGGTTTGTAGTCCAATTTAGACTCTAGCTTCTTAGAATAACCCACTTTTTTTGACAGGCAGAGTGGACAGTGAGAGAGAGAGAGACAGAGAAAAAGGTCTTCCTGTTTCCTTTTGTTCACCCCCCAATGGCCGCTGCGGCCTCAGACACCACGTTGATCCAAAGGCAGGAGCCAGGTGCTTCTCCTGGTCTCCCATGTGGGCGCAGGGCCCAAGGACTTGGGCCATCTTCCACTGCACTCCTGGGCCACAGCAGAGAGCTGGACTGGAAAAGGAGCAACCGGGCCAGAATCCGGTGCCCCAACTGGGACTAGAACCCGGAGTGCCGGTGCTGCAGGCGGAGGATTAGCCTAATGAACCATGGTGCCAACCAGAATAACCCACTTTTCTGATGGCTTTCATGAAATCTTCCTGTACTACAAAATTATGATCAGCACGAATTGCAAACATACCAGCTTCAGTACAAACACTTCAGGTTTGCTCCAATAAAGCCATCTAAAAGGTTCATGCTTGCTTCATAATCTACTTCATAATGTTTTGTAATGGGAGCTGTGTGGATTTTCAATATATCTAACCTGGCTTTTTCATGTGGTAAATCAATATGTATTTTTCTGTCCAATCTTCCCAGACGTAGCAAAACAGGGTCCAGTGTATCTGGTCTGTTTGTAGCCATGGTCATTTTAACTCTATGCAGAGTATCAAAGCCATCCATTTGATTTAGCAACTCTATTAAAGTTCTGTTAATCTGTCAGCTGATGTACCCTCAGGAAACCAATGACCACCAATCACATCTATTTCATCCATAAAAATGATGCATGTTTGATGGTCGGTCTCTGGCATAATAAAACATTTCTCTGATCAAGCAGGCACTTTCACCAATCTATTTGTCTACAATAGAACTTGATACAACCTTTAAGAAGTTACAATCCAGCTGAGTAGCAACAGTTCTCACCAAAAGCATTCTTCCTGTGCCTGGAGTTCCATATAACAAACAGCCTTTTGGAGGTATTACTCCTACATGCTTGGATAATTCTAGGTTTTTAAGAGGTAATTCTATTCCCTGGGTTCCCATGAGGCATATTGTAAACCAGTGAATCCATCACTCCTGGCAAATCTCTCATGATACTTAGTGTAGTCATATCCAAAGAAGCTCTTGTTCCTGGATTCAGCTTACTTTTGTCAAGTTGTCTATGACAGCTGACGATGTATCTTGGGGGGGGGGGTGAGGAGTGAGAAGAAAGTTCTGGAATCAGATGCCAGTGCTGGCTGCACAACTTTGCACACGTGCTGCTAGTGAATGTTCACCTTAAAATGGTATAAAGGAACTAAGGTATACGCCAAAGAGAACTGCTAATGAGTAATGTGAGTTAGCATTCATTCTGATCTAGTTCTCATGACTCCCCTTGCCCCAGCCCAAAGAAATAAGAGGTTGGGCTTAAGTTATGGGGATTACTGCTCCTCCGCAGGAAGCTGGAAACCCAACGAGCACAGCCAGCCTTGCATGCGTGCACATGGGACTTTGAGACTGTGTCACTCAGTGGCTGCCTGGCTACAGTGCTGTGTGTGCATTTGTTCCTCTGTGCATGTGGTTTTTTGAAAACTGACAGTTAACATGCTGTCATGTTTCAAATAGGTTTTGATGGACATACATAAAAAACTGTCATGGGGCTGGTATTGTGTCCCAACAGGTTAAGCCTCTGCCTGCGGCATCCCATTTGGGTGCTGGTTTGAGACCCACTGGCTAATTCACTTTCAAATCCAGATCTCTGCTAATGCACCTGGGAAAGCAGCAGAGGATGGCCCCAGTGCTTGGGCCCCAGCATCCACATGGGAGACCCAGAGGAAGCTCCTGGCTTTATCATGGCCCAATCTCGGCGATTGGGGTCATCTGGGGAGTGAACCAGCAGTTGGATGATCTCTGTGTGTCTCTCCTCCTCTCTCTGTTAACTCTGCCATTCAAAGAAATAAGAAAACTTTTAAAAAAAGGATGGTCATATCTTTTAATATTTTCACCTTTCTTCATTCATTGAAGACACAAACAGACCTGTTCTATCAAACAGCTTATAAAACAGACCCTTAAACTGCATCTGATTTCAGAGAGAGTCTGTATGCATTTTGTCAGACTTAGAAATAAGGTAAGCATCATTTGAAACTAAAGCAAAGCTCCAAACTTTTGAGTTCTAAAGATAACAAATGAATAAATAAGAAAAGTTTGCTAAAATGATCAATTTCATTAGTTGTTGAGATGGTTGGATGCCAGATGGTTGGATGCCAATGTCCTCAGATGACACGAGGTCCAAACATCTTAAAACACCAGAGCCAAGAGAACCTAATCTCACGTACACAACCCTCACTGGGAGGGTCTTCATGCTGGACTTTTTAGAAAGGCTAGTTTGTTTAAAAATGCTTGGTGTGAACAGAGCCAAGCCTGTATGCTTCTAACTGTATCACTCCTTATTAAGAAAGAGGGAAACGTCATTAACCAGGCACACACAACCACCCCAATCAGTTCCATGGTCTCAGAGGAAGTAGGGTTCACAAACACTGATACACAGTATTCACTGGATAAACGCCAACAAGCCTCCTTCAGCAAGACAAAATGTTCATGCGCTCATGAAGTACCATGCATGGAACCGCCCAACTGGTAAAGAAGGGATTGCCTGTGACATTCACCAAGGTGGAACCCAGAGAGGTAGACATGCTCTTTATTTCCAAAGTGAATTCCAAGATGACCATGTCATGGGGAGGTGGGGGGAGGCGATTCACAAAGAGGAGTAACAAACCGGAGGAAACAGTGAGCAAAAATTAGTGAAAAATTGACCTACAAATGCTTTTCAGGGACTTTTAATGATTACCTTAGTAAGACCAAACTGTTTCCTAGATTCACAGCCACTCCTCTAATTACATGCTTGAGAAAATTCTAAGCCATTCGGGGTAGCTGTAACTCAGGGACAGAAAGCAATAAAGTAACACAGCGATGAACAAAGAGCACTTCTGCCTGAAGGTGCTGTGGGGGTTGGCCGGGGACTCCTCACTAACCCAGCACAGCCACCAGCCTGAGGCTAGTTAACAATCACTATTTTCTCCTATCTTTAGATGCCTATGCATAGTTCCCACTGATCCCTCAGGGGCATGCCATCATACCACACTTGGAACTGGGAAGCTGAGAAATGCCATTTCCCTGGGGTCTGCAAAGAACCCACTTTACTAATCACTGCAACCGCCACAAGATCAAGTGTGGCAGAGGCACCTGTGCTAGCAAGCACAGCCCAGGCCCCCACTGCACCTGCCTGTGAGGCAGGGACTCACAGGGCCCTCAGCCTCATCTTAGCTACTTTTTTGCTCAGAGAAGGAAGGCAGGAACTGGCAAGACCCACCACACTCCTGCCCTCAGAATCTCAACTCCAGACAGCCCAAGCTGAAATCCAGGCAACCCTGAAAGGTCAAGGCTTTTGGCCCCGCAGAGACACTCCCAGCAGGCAAGTCGCACCACACCTCCAGGACCCTCCTTGCACTCCTCACACACTCACCTCTCACATTAGCCCACACCCTGCAGCCCAGGAGGGGCAAGCACAGCAGGATTTAAACTGGAACTTCACTGATATCTATATATGGCCTAGGGCTGGTTCCCACTTCCTTTAACTCACATTTAAAAGGGTATCAGTGGTGCCTTTCTCACAGAGTTTTGAAGAGGATTAGACAGGACAATGTTGTATAATTAAATAAAACTCTTGCTTCCCCTCCTTGTGTTGTTATTTAGAAATGAGACAATGGTACATTAAGAAGCCTGACCACTGAAAGTGCTTCATTAATGCTGATTCTCTTAAACATCCCTTCTTGTCCCTCCTACCTTTATTCCTGTAAACAGACCTTTCTATAACCAACAGTTCCTGTCCCAAGATCCAACAGTGAGTGCATTGTTAATTCTGCATAAGCTGAATTCCAACTGTGTACCAGGGACTACAGGAATGAAAGCAGAGACAAAGTCCTGCCCTGGACAAGCTCACAGTCTTATACGTGATATCGGTATTTAGCAAATAAATGGTGATGAAAGGGGTAAGCACTTTACATATACAGGTAGTGTGTTACACAAACTCAAGTTTCCCGAGGACGTCGGTTCCTGAACCCACACTGGAGTACTAGATAAAGTACATGGCTTTAGCTTCGGCATGGCCCACCACCAGCCATTGTAGCCACCTGCAGTGTGAACCCATACCCTGAAGATCTCTCCCGCCCCGCCTCATCTAGAACTCTGCTTTGCAAACCATTCTTTAAATAGAATAAAATATCTAGTACTTACTGTGAGGTGTCAGAATCTTGGGGCAGGCTGGAACAGGGCACTGAGGGATTCTTGGCATTTCTCTAAGCTTCTGCTTTCTCCTCTGTGTGTGCAGTCTGTGAAAATTCACCGGATTACGTGCCAATTAATTCGAGCGCCCCGTGTCCCCGTGTTCCTGCACACATCCCTTATGCTGCCGAACAACCCGGAGCAGAGAGGCTGTCAGTCAAGGCCTCTTCGACAGACGCAGCTAGCCAAGGCTACTTCTGGCCAGGCACAGAAAACCCCCCAAATGGACCCAGAGCCCTGGGGAAAGTTCTTCTTCTCCCAATCCCCCTCCCACACACAAGCCCTGGGACTCCTGTCACTCTCCCCCTCCTTTCCTCTCCCCCACATGTGTTTCTCCCCCTCCCTCCCTCGCCTCTCCACTTTCATTCTCCCCACTTCCTCTCTCCTCCTGCTTCCCCTTTGACCCTCTCCTCTCCTCCACCTTCTATCCCAGCTACACCCTACACACACCCCTCCCCGTGCTCTGCACCCCAGGCCACGACTACCCCATCACAGGAAGGCCACCGCGCCAAACTCCCCAAAGAGCATTTCTGTTCCTCAGGAACAGGAACTGAGTCCCGAAGTGTAGTCTTCAGGTAGGGGTTGAAGCAGAGGACCGCGTCTGGAAGTTTCCAGAAGCCCAAGGAAACTGATGCGGCCGCCTCAGGCCGTAGCCTCACCTGATCCCGGCCTGAGCCTGGGGGGGCCCTGGGTCTCCTCAGGTTCAGCCAAAAGCATTGAAGGCGGCTCCTCAAGGCTCTGGGAAGGAGCAGACATGGCGTTGACTCCCACCAGTGCATCAAGGGCAGAAGTGGTGGCGCCTGCAGGTGCACTTCTGGGTCAAAGCGCCAGGCACAGGCACACTCCTCACTGGCAACAGGACACACATTGGCATGGAGCTGGATGAGAGATGGAGTAGACAGGACTTGAACTGACTCCCCTGTGGGATACCACAGCACCGGCACACCTGTTCTTACTTCTTAAACTTCTTATTAGCCTTATTACTGTAATATAAATTTAAAATATATTATCTGAAACTGGAAGGAAGGAAAAAGAAGGAAATGAGGCAAGAAAGGAGGGAGGGATGGAAGGGGACTCTGGGAGAGACAGTGTTAGAAGGAAAGCAGAGAAAAGGGAATGTGGTTTATTTTTAAATTAGTTTATAAATTATATTGAAGAATTTTTTGACCCTAAACATATACACGCATCCACTGGACACAATATCAATGTTTAATGGAAACTTATAGAAAAAAAAATACTCACACTACAGAGAAAACGAAAGACACAACCTGCACATTAGTAACATTGTGTATGTGGAAAATTCTAGGACTTTATGAAAATATAAGTATGAAAATGTTTCTATAGAAATAATCTAAAAGTAAGAGTAAGCTACAGAGGCCGGCGCAGCAGGTTAAAGTCATGGCTAACGCACTGGCATTCCATATGTGCACTGCTTCTAGTCCCAGCTGCTCCTCTTCCAATCCAGCTCTCTGCTATGGCCTGGGAAAGCAGTAGAAGATGGCCCAACTCCTTGGGCCCCTGCATGCATGTGGGAGATCTGGAAGAAGCTCCCGGCTCCTGGCTTCAGATTGGCCCAGCTCCGGCCGTTGCAGCCATCTGTGGAGTGAACCAGCAGATGCAAGACCTCTCTCTGTCTCTACCTCTCTCTGTAATTCTGTCTTTCAAATAAATAAAATAAATCATTAAAAAAAGAGTAAGCTATATAATTCTGAACATATATTACTCAAAAATACCAAATAACACTGCATTGTAAAGAATGACACATCATTTAAGTAACACTTAAGGAAGAATGCGCCTTCCTAATAAATGTCACAGTCTGACACAGAGACACAGTTTAGGGACTCTAAAAGCAACTGGAAATATCTGAGTTGGCAAAAAAAAAGCAGTTGTAGAATAGGAAGTATCACGAAGTTTGAATTCCAACAAATTGGGAAGCTATTCCAAGAGCTCATACCGTATTCTTTCTGTTTAAATCCTTTAGGACTCAAGCCATCCCTAGCACCCCAAAATAATAAGAACAAAAACATCATGAAAGCAGCAGCTTTCACGCAGAGCTGCCTAGAAGGATATGAAAAACACCCATCACGACAATCACCCTCTTTCCACAAACTTTCTCAAGGATGTTCAAGAAGCATTCAGTATTAGATAAATAACAAGAACGAATGTGAGCGAATAACAGACACATTCAAAAGCCAAGAAGCACACGTTTATCAAGAGAGTCCTCTTCCGAATTCTGACGTCTACAAGTAGACTACAAGCCACAAAAATCATTCCCAGCCTAAGAAAGGGTCTCCATGTTTCCAAGCCCCTTATCAACCCAGTTTTCTTTCAGATAACATCTTCTCCATCTCGCAGTGTTCTGCAGATGCTATCTGAATTCCCTGATTAACTCAGCATCCATTCCCCATCCCTTCTGAAAGTTTCCTCTACCAGTCCACCCATTTCCCTTCCCTCACTTTTCCTAAGGTTGCTCCCCAGACCCTCTCCCGGGTCTAACACTCTGATACTCCACTAGTTCTTATAAGTTGACCTAACCCTCCTTCATGTTACAATTCTGCTGAAAGTCACCTGACTTCCTCTATATAATCCTTCCATTTCCCCTATCTATCAAAAGATGATGACATAAAGAAATTACCTCATTTCAGCTCCCAACTCCCAAGTGCCTTGCATGTCCCAAGTTCTTCTGTGGCATTTACCCTTATCAGCCCCCCCCAGCAGAGATTCCTTGCAATCTTGTCATCCTTCACCATGAATTCTAAAACCCAAACTTTTATTTCCATATCCCTCAAAAACAGACTTTTGGTGTTTTGTACTCTGAGGCAACAGCACACACTTCTCCTCCCAGGTCTCCCTCTCATTGCCTGGATGCCCCAATATTCCTCCTCTTACCACATTCTTTGACACCTGATTCACTGCAAAACTAGGGGGAACTCATTCCCCAACATCCAAGTGCCCTCATCTTCATTGCACCTAACTCTCCTCTACCCCGTTGGCCCCCACATTTCTTTTACCCCAACCTCTGGGGCTACTCCATTTGATCCTCCCTGTCACGGGATGAAAGTCAACTTCACTGTCCACATGACCCGCCCAACCACAGGGAACATGGTGTCCCTTCCCTACTCTATCCCTTGGGCCCCAAGGCTGCCGCGTACATGAGGTGGTCGCATCTGCTCACCAGTTGCTCCTCTCCAGGAAGAAGCCCCAGCTGTGTTTAGCAGGAAGTTGAGCAGTCTCTAGAAATGGAAGATGACCCAGCAGATGAACTTCAACTGCATCCAGTTTCATGTCCATGAAAATGTCTACAATGAAAATTAATAAACATTAAAGAAATGGAAGAAGACACACAATACTCATAAAATCTTTCATGGTCATTCATTGGCACAATCGACATAATGAAAATTTCCATTCTACTATAAGTAATTTACAGACACAATGGGATCCCAATCTAAGGTCAAATAACATTTTGCCCAGATGGAGAGAAAACAATGCTAAAATTCTTATGAAAACACGGAACATCTGAATAGTGAAAGCAATCTTATACAACATAAACAAAACTCGAAGCATCTCAAAAACAGACTGCAAAACACAGAACAGGGCAGTTACAATCAAAACAACTGGTTTAGTAAAAAAAAATTGACATATAGAACAATGGAACAGAAAAGGAACTCCAGAAATCAATCCACACATGTACAATCAATTTATCTTAGAAGAAGGCGCTAAAGATTAATGCCAGGTGCAAAGGACAGTTTCTTCAAAAACGTTCCTGAATAAACTGGACCTCCATATGCAGAACTATGAAAGAAGACCCATGCCTTACACCTTATAGAAAAACCAACTGAAAATAGTTCAAGGAACAAAATCTAAAACCCAATCTCATCAAATTACTCGAGAACACTGGGGAAACCTGAAAGACACTGGCATAGGCAAAGATTTCTGGGAAAAGACAGCAGAAGCATAAGCAATAGCAGCAGAAACAGAAACAGAGAAACGTGATTCCATCAAACTGAGAAGCTTCTGCGCTGCAAAAGAAACACTCAGCAAAGTGAGGAGACAACAGAATGAATGGGAGATAATTGTCTGCAAACTATAAAACTGATAAAAGATTAATATCCAGAATATACTAAGAGCTCAACAACAAAACAAAAAATCCAGTTAAGAAATGGGCATAGAACTTGAACAGGCACGTTTCAAGAAAGGAAATCCATATGGCCAACAGACACATGAAAAAATGCTCAGGATATTGAGCCATCAAGGAAATGCAAATCAAAATGGCAATGAGGTTTCACCGCACCACAGTCACAATGGCTCTCATACAGAAATCAACAACGATAAATGCTGCTGAGGAAGTGGGGAAATATATCACCCTGATCCACTCACTTTTGGTGGGAATGTAGACTGGTAAAGCCATTTCAGAAGATAGTATGGAGATACCTCTGAAAGCTGAAAATAAATCTACCGTTTACTATGAAATTTTTCAGCAATCCCTCTCCCATTGATTTACCCCTAGGAAATGATATCAGCAGATCTGAAAGGGTTATCTGTACCTTCACGATCACTACAGCTCAGTGCACAATAGCTGGGTTGTGGAATTAAACCAGATGTCCATGAACTGATGACTGGATAAGGAAATTATGGCATATATACACTATGGATTACCACCCATTGGGAAACACAGAAATGCTGTCTTTAGCAACAAAATGGATGTAACTTGAACCCAGTATATTCAGTGTAATAAGCCAGTCCCAAAAGGACAAATAACGTATTTTTTCCCTGATTTGTGATAACTAATAAAGTACCTAAATGTAATGTGTAGGAGAGAAAATGACATTCTGAGATAAAATTGTTTCTTATAGTTCTAGTCTCACTTTCAAGAACAGTGTTTTGTTCTTCATACTCCGTGTTGAACACTGTTACTTAATCATATGAATATATAGTTAACTGAAAACAGATAATTCGAAGAATTAAGAGTGGGAACAAGAGAAGGTGGAAGAAGAAGGCTGGTGTGTAGGCTTGAGAGATGCTAGCATGGGAAGAAGTATCAGTATGTTTTGAATCTATATATAAGAAATACATAATATTTACATACCTGATATAAAATGTTAAAAAGTAGATAATTTTCTAACCAGACTAACAAAAAAGATAAAAAAGCCAGTAAATAAAATTACAGACAAAAAAGCAGACATTACAAACAACATCACTGAAACTCAAGGATTCAAAGAAATTGCTATTCAGTACTGTATATTAATAAACTGGAAAACTAGGAGGAAATGGAGAAATCCCTGGATAACAAATACACATAACCTACTAAGATTAATTCCAGAAGACACAGCCATCCTAAAAAGACTCATAAAAATCAATGAAAACTGAAACACCCACCAGAAACACTGCTAGAACTGACTAAATAACTAAGTCACAGGTTACAAATAAACCTACCTTGTAACCCGCAGTCCTGTCCTCCAGCGCGAGCCCAGCCACCCGCTTCTCCGCTTCCCACAGCCGAGCCGCCACCCGCCCCCACGGCCGCTCAGCCTGTGGACCTGAGTGTCTACATTGCTCCGAGGGGCCACAACCCTCCCACCTCCCGAGGTCCCAGGCCTCTCACTGTTGTTTAAGAAAAACTCACCTTCGCTCCCGCACTCTCCAGGCCAGTACCGCTGCTGAAAACGCCGCTGGAAGCCAACAACTCTAGCAGCCAACAACAGGCCGCCACCGCCGGCTCCGTATCCACCAGACTGACTGCACAAGCGCCATCCATCTAGGACCCGCCTCTTCCTCCCAGTAAGCATAGCGGCACCGGAAGTTGCCAGGCAGTGTCAAGAATGCGTGACAGCTGTCTTGGCTCCATGCTTGGATAGAGGGCCAGTGTTGATCTCCCATATGCTGCAGGTAAGAAAACTTTTCCTATATAAAAAAAAAAAAGACTGGATGCAATTGTAAAATCTTACATTTTGTGAAATAAGGCTTTCCAAACAGACAAATACAGTATATTCTCCCTGATCTGTGGTAACAGAGTACCTAAAAGGTGATCCTTATAAGTTATATTGACACTCTGACATATAATGATTTTAAACAACTCTTGCAGATATAATAATGATTTTAAACAAACCATGTCTTGTCTCTTCAGGAACGGATTTTTTTTTTAATTCTTTCAAACTGTTGAATTCTTTACTTAGTGTAGGCTTTATATTATGAGTATAAAATAATTGAAAATAGATTTTTGCATAAAGTAAGAATGGGAAGAGTGGATGGAGATTAAAGAGGGATGGGAGCTGTGGCGCAGCGGGATAACACCCTGGCCTGGAACACCGGCATCCCATATGGGCGCCAGTTCGAGACTCGGCTTTTCCTCTTGTAATCCAGCTCTCTGCTATGGCCTGGGAAAGCAGTGGAAGATGTCCCATGTCCACGTTTTTCATGAACTTTTTTAAGATTTATTTTATGTATTTGAAAGGTGAATTTACAGACAGAGAGAGATAGAGTCCCATCTGCCGGTACACTCCCCAAATGGCTGCAATGGCCAGGGCTGGGCCAGACTGAAGTCAGGAGCCAGGAGCTTCTTCCAGGTCTCCCATGGAGATTCAGGGACCCAAGCACTTGGCCAGCTTCTGTTGCTTTCCCATTAGCAGGGGGCTGGATCAGAAGTGGAACAGCTGGGATCTGAACCAGCAGCCATATGGGATGTTGGTGTCACAGGCACAAGCTTCACCCATGATGCCACAATGCTGGCCCCTTCATGAACTTTGTAAAGCCTCCTCAGCTGAAAAAAATCTTTCAAAAAACAGCACAAAGCATAGTAATGTGAATCTCCAAATATTAGCCACCAAAATTTAATAGTTACCAAGATTTTTTGCACATTTACTTCATCTGTTGCTTTTTTTTGTTTGAGTTATTTAAAAGAAAATCCTGGCCACATTATGTCATTTCACATCTTCATACTTTAGTATGCCTCTAAAAAATGGGCATGCTCTTATATTACCACAATGTTAATATCATAGTTAAAAGTTAATGTTTAGGGATTGGCACTGTGGTGCAATGGGTTAAGCCGATGCCTCTGGCATCGGCATTCCAAATGGGTGCTGAACATAAGTCTTTTAAAAAAATTAGATTTTGGTTGCATTTATAACCAATGCATAATGAAATATTCCAGATTATCCTTGAGTTAGTCTATCATGTTTCAAAGGGGATAATAATGCCTCTCCCCCCCTTTTTGTTTCAATAATAATTGAAGATTTTTTTAAAAGATTGATTTATTTGAAAGACAAAATTCCCAAGAGAGAGGTGGAGACAGAGAGATCTTCCATCCGCTGGTAAACTCCCCAAATGGTTGCAGTGGCCAGGGGTAGAGCAGGCTGAAGCCAGGAGTCAGGAGCTTCATCCAGTTCCCCATGTGGATGCAGGGGCCAAGCACTTGGGCCGCCTTCCAGTGTGCTCCCAGGCTATTAGCAGGGAGCTGGATCAGAAGTGGAGCAGCCAGGACTTGAACCAGCACCCATATGAGATGCCTGCACTGCCGTGGAGGCTTCACCTTCTGTGCCACAGCACTGGACCCCCTCTTCACCCCTTCTTTTATAGAAATTTAGAGGGAAAGTATCATGTACCTATTTTGAATAAAAAGTATTGAAGTTCTGTAAATATATCAAGATCTCTTGCCTTCAAGGTTTTTTTTTTTTTTAAAAAAAAAGATTTGTTTTTATTTATTTGAAAGGCAGAATAACAGAGAAAGAGGGAGAGACAGAGAGAGATCTTCTATCCACTGGTTTACTCCCCAAATACCTTTAATGACCAGTGCTAGGCCAGGCTGCAGCCTGGAGCTCCATCTGGGTCTTCCATGTTGCTACAGAGGCCCACAAACTTGGGCTAGCCTCTGCTGCATTCTCAGGCACATTAGCAGGGAGCTGAATTGGAAATGGAGCAGCTGGGACTCAAACCGGTACCCAAATGGGATACTGGCATTGCTAGTGATGGGTTTACCCACTATGCCACAATGCTGGCCCCTCCTTCCAGATTTTGTAGTCTGAAGAACACAGCATGGTACTTGGCCTGCATGAGTGCTCAGAAAATTCAAGTATGGGTAATGGCAAAGTTGTCTTCCCTTTAAGGAGTTTGTGTCCCAAAAGCTGTATCTTTACTTCTCAACCTTTAAAAAAAAGATCACAGTAAAAATCATGTATGCTGTGACCACATCCACCATTTTCTGAGTTGATCTGTGTGTAGGTCAAGGGAGATAGTGAGATGCCCTGGTCTCCAGATTCCATTCTTGAAATGCTGCTTCCCACGGAAAGATCTCAGGGCTCCATGGAGAAGGGATTCAGTTCTATGTCTGGGGCTGGGGATGAGCCAGAGGAATGGAGGCTGTCAATGAGAAATGGGCACAAGGACCACCCCAGAGAGACTCTTGCTGGCCAAGTGTTGTACCACTTGAGCAGCAAAGAGGTGGCAGCCAGTCAGATCATCACCAGCACCCGTCTGCTCATCATGGTGCCAGTGCGCACACAGCTCAGCATCCTCACTGGAATTGATGGACTCCAGCTCCATGCTCAGTAAATAAAGCATCATCTGCACCATGTGTTGGCCCTCCTATCAGTGTCCTGTGTTTCAGGATCACCAAACACTTGATGGGGAAACCATCCTCCCCCGTGGACAAATTCTGGGTTATAAGCGCTGCACACAGCATCGGCCCCTCTCTGTCCATTTTCTGACATTTCCTTTGGTGTAGCAGGATGCTGATGGTGATTATAGTTGTCATTGGTTAAATTTATTCAGTGCTGGTTTCTATGGATCACTGTTGTTTGGCGTATTATCTCATTTTATCATTAGTGATTCCTTAGCTCCTCACTGCAGCAAAACAGGTCTCAGCAGGATTGAGTGATGTCCCTTAAAGAATTGCGTGAGGAATGAGGAAGGACCAAGCCATTTCTTCAGATGTGGGTCTGACTGCACTGCCCCAGGCCCCTCCCCATGCAGACACCTCTACTGCTCTGGTCCTCAGGATCTGTGCCTTTCCCTTCCACGGTGACTTTGACCTTTGAGGCCAGAGGCCTTGCCCTCCTCAGCCCCACTCACCCTCAGCTCCTTCCTTAATCCTCTAGGGAGACTGCCGCACATGCATTTAATTGCACTTGGTCTCCATTTTCTTCATTTGGAAAAGGGGGCCGATAATGCTCCTGTCCTGAGTCAGTAGCCGGTCAGTTGCTTCTGGCAGTGGGTGACGGGAGTCTGAATATCCATGTGCAGCCTGCCCCAGACAGCAGGCTCACGGGCATAGTGGTGCCACTTCCCTCCCTCCCTCCCTCCCTCCCTCCCTGCTAATGAGAGGGATGGGGTGAGGTGCAGGACAGTGCTCTTTATCTTAGAAATCTCTGCATTCACTCAGAAATGCTGATTTATAATTATTACTTGCTTAAACATCTGTACATGTTTAAGATGTTTAAGTCTGTCTACAGAACAAACTGTAGACTCCTTGGGGACGAGTCCAGTGTCCAGCCTGGCCTCTTTGTGACAGCTGGGAAAGTAATGTTTGGTTGTAGGCACACTCCTCCCCCCGTCCTGCCTGCTGGCTGCCTTGGAACTTGGTGCAGACACGTTTCCTGGGCCAATGGAAACCTCATCGAGGAGAGTGCCTTGATGTTGCCTCCATCCTTAGGCCCTCACGTGGAGCAGCTGCTGCTGAATGTCTGGATCCACTGAGGGACGCCCTGCACAGCCCTCGCCTCCATGGTCCGTACCAGCCTCGGAGTGCTCAGGAAATACCGCAGCTGCCCGTTCTGTTTAATGAGCCTTTATCTTGTGTTTGTGTTCTCTTCAGAGAAGAAGGATGTGACTCAGAGCCTGGAGAACTACACCTCCAAGTGTCCTGGGACCATGGAGCTCATCACTCTCCCAGATGGCCTCACCCTGACCCTGTGCCCTTCTCCAAGCTCCCCATTGTCAGGTAAGGTGGGCGGGGCTTCTCCTACCCCATGTGTAGAGATATTGAGAAGAACTTCCATGTTTTCCTGGATGACCACCAACCTGGGATATGTGGACACAAGAGCCCGGACCTGTGCTGTCCCACAGTAGCCCCAGGCACTTGCCTGTTCAATGGCAAAGCCACATCCAGACAGGTCTGCCTGTGCTGTGACTGAGACTAGTCTGACCTTGTCACTCTCCTACTTACAAGGTTCCAGTCAGCTCCTTTTTCTCGGGCCACATGGCCCAGCAGCACAGGAATGGGAGAAACTTCTGGAACACACCAGGAGCTTTCCGGCCTCAGTGCCTTTGCACGTGCTCTGCCTATTCCTGGCATTCATTGTCCTCTCCCTGACTTTGGTGTTAACCCATTCCTTTATTCATTTATTTTAGAGAGATTTTTTCTTTCTTTCCCTTTTTTAATTAGGTAGAGTTACAGACAGTGAGAGAGAGAGAAAGAGAGAAAGGTCTTCCTTGTGTTGGTTCATCCCCCCCCCAAATGGCCACCACAGCCAGTGTTGCACTGATCTGAAGCCAGGAGCCAGGTGCTCCTTCCTGGTCTCCCATGCAGGTGCAGGGGCCCAAGCACTTGGACCATCCTCCACTGCCTTCCTGGACCAAAGCAGAGAGCTGGACTGGAAGAGGAGCAACCTGGTCTAGAAACCAGTGCCCATTTGGGATGCCGGTGCTGCAGGTGGAGGATTAGCCAAGTGAGCCATGGTGCTGGCTGAGATTTTTCTTTCTATAATTAATTTGAGGGGCATAGAAATAGACAGAGATAGACAGATAGATAGATAGGTAGATAGATATGGATTCTGTCCTCTAGTTCACTTTCCAAATGACCGCAATGGTCTAGCTCAGTCCTGAAGCACAGAGCCAGGAACTCAGTACAGGTCTCCAACAGGGGTGTCAGGAACCCCATCACCTGAGCTATCACCACTGCTTCCTGGGGTCTGCGTTAGCAGGAAGCCAGAGTCAGCTCGGTATTGAACCTAGGCACTCAAATGTGGGAACCAGATATCTTAGGTGGGGGTTAGGGTTAGTGTCTTGACCACTAGGCCAAATGCCTACCTCCCTTCCCCCACACTGTTTCTGTAGACTCACAGCAAGCTCAGTTGCCTTCTGGGTGCAAAGCCAGTCCTCTGGTTTCCATGGTACATTGGTCACCTCCATCATGACATTTGCCACCATGTGTGGTCCAGGAATTGCCTTCCTGGACAGGTGACCATCTATCCTGCTGGGTCTAGACTTGAGACAGTGGAGGCCTGTGACTCCTACAGAGTAGGCACCTGTAGAAATGGATGAACTGACCTCAAGTGATTTCCGTGTCCCTGACCCATCTGAAGACTGAAAAGAAGCTTGAGACGTGGCTTTGCCGCTGATGGGGGTGCTGTGACCCCAGGTGTCTGTGGAACCAGTCCCCACAGGGTTGGGCTGCTGGTCCCTGCCCTGCCCCCCACATTGAGAACAGCCCCAGGGCATTAGGTTTCCAAGAGCATCTTGTGCAGCAGGAGTGCGTGGCATGGGGCTGCTCAGTGTCTCTCTCCTCACAGCTCATTGAAGGCAGGTGTGGTATAGCCAGAGCTGTGTGACCCCCCCCCAGAGCTGGGTGGGCAGGGCCACCTGGCACACATATTCCTGGCAGGTGTCTGAAGGGCACTCTTGAGGCAGCTGCTCAGCTGGAGGTGGCCAGGGCAGTGCCCACAGCCTGGGCTGCAGCCTGAGGGCTTGCTCTGGCTGCCAAGGGCTCTGTCTCGGGAGGGATGTGCAGCAGTGAGGCATGGGTGAGCCTGAGGAGGCCGCAGCTGCTCTGCTGTGCCCCCTGCCTGCTGGGAAGGGAGGGCTTCCTTGTGGGCTTCGCTCTAACTAAGGCTTCTAGTGGAATGTGTTTGATTTGGGATAAAGGGCACGATTCATTTTTTTAAAATAAAAGACTAGAAAAGCCTTTCTTAATAATTTTTATCTGCATCGTGGCTTGGATCATTTTTAAATTTAGAAAACCTTGTATAATAAGGCACTCTGCAGTTCATGGAACGTTCTGGGCCGTGTGCGGATCTCTGAGCAAGCAGGCCTCTCATCAGTGAAGCTGGAAAGGGTTGTTCCTCACAGGGCATGGCCACCAAGAAGGGACTTGATCTCCCAGAGACACTGGAGGGGAGGGAGGCTGAGCCATCCAGGCAGCCCTGGAACTGAGATTTGAGGCCTTGGGTTTGTTCTCCACTAACCTGGGGCCTTGGACAAGGACATAGCCTCTCTGAGCTTTGTTCTCAGGTTTCCCACAGGCTTAGAAATGCCCCTTCATGGGCTGTTTGGTTTTATTTCACCATGGCTCCTACGTACAGCAACACCAGCATAGTTCCTGGCCCATAGGAAACACGAAATGAATCTCCGTTGTCTTTTTTCCTTTTTTTTTAAAGGTTTTTGAATTTGTTTATTTGAGAGCTAGAGTTACTGACAGAGAGAAAGGTATTCCATTCACTGGTTCATTCTCCACATGGCTGCAGTGGCCAGAGCTAGGCTCATCTGAAGCTGGGAGCCTCCTCAGGGTCTCCCACGCAGATGCTGGGGCACACACATTTGGGCCTCTTCCACTGCCTTCCCAGGCCATTAACAGAGACCTGGATCGAAAGAGGGGCAGCCAGGACTTGAACTGACGCCTATGTTGGATGCTGGCCCTGTAGGCAGAGCTTAGCTCACTATGCCACAGCACCAGCCCTTTGTTTTTCTTTCTAAAAGATTTATTTGTTTGAAAGGCAGACTTAGAGAAAGAGAGGTCTTCCATCTGCTGGTTCATTACGCAAATGGCCACAACAGGCTGGGCCAAGCTGAAGCCAGGAGCCGGGAACTGCATTCAGGTCTCTCACATGGGTGACAGCTGCCCAAATACCTGGGCCATCTTCCACTGGTTTCCCAGGTGCTCCCAGCAGGGAGCTGGATCAGAGGTGAAGCAGTCGGGACTTGAACCAGCGCCCAAATAGGATGCAGGCCTTGAAGGCTGCTGCTTAACCCACTGAGCTACAACACTGGCCAAGTTTCCTTCTTGGAGACATTTTTATACCCACACTTCCCAACAGTGCATGGGTCACATAGGCCTGGTGTTGTATCAGAGTGACAGCAGCAGCTCCCTGCCTCGCATTCTCATCACTCCGTGTTCAGGACAAGAGAGAAGGAAAGGTAGGGTCCATCCTCTCAGGGGCCTTTACAAGTGTCCCTATGCTTTCCACTGTCCCAGGTCCACACCCCTGAACTATATGACAGAGGTGAAGCCTCAGGACTGTTGGCCAATGGGGCGGAGTGGGGGAGTGGACGTTAGGAGTCAGCCCTCAGTCCAGGCCCCATGTCGTGCGTTGTAACCCACTCAGCCTGCCATGCTGCCCCAGGCACAGAGGCCAGTTTTCATGTCCAGACTGCCATGCTGTGGGGCAAGACAGCACACTGGTGGGAGCTGCCCTTCCCTCCTCTGAGAGGGAGGCCTTGGACAGGAAGCTCCGCCACAGAATGGGGGTGTGCTGTTTTATGAGCTGTGTTGCCTCTTCCTGAACTCGTGACATGTTCTGCCTAGGAGGGCTGGGTCTGGGGGCCTGTTTTTTTATCCAAGACTAATTTTCATGCACAGATACACATTCGCTTACTTTAATGTGCTTGCCAGCTTTTGCTTTTGTGCTGTTCTCCTAAGTTTTCCCTGCTTGGAAAGATAAGGAATTAGGACAAACGTGATGTCCTTGCTCTGTAATTCTTCAGCCTCGAATGTTTTTCTTCTCCTTGTCCAAGTAAGATCTTTCTTCTCCAGAGATATGCCCCAGGTCATGCTTCTGGAACAGGCCGTGTGGGCTTCCTCCTCTGAATCCCTCTCCGTCACAGGCCTCTGATGCGTAAGCACTTCCCTGGGCTTCAGGAAGGAGGAACTGTAGCTAACAGTTATTGATGTAACTTCTTAAGGCCAAACATTAATAACTTCCCTTAATGTAAAATTGGAAAAACCATAGGATTCTGCCCAGTAGACTTGTATCCAAACTCTGTTTTCTGTAATTAATCGTGTGGTTTTAAAGAACCATTTAGCTTTTCCTTGCCTTCATCTCCTCCCAAAGTGAGGCCGCTGGTGCTGAGCTCCTGTGAGGACTGAGTGAGACGCTGGGGAAGTGCAGTGTAAGCAGCAGAGGTCTCTGCAGGTCTGTGTTCTCCTGGAAGCTCCAGGGAGCTCTTGCACTGATTAAAGTGACTTTACCGTTTCCTGCCAGTTAATGCTTTTGCCTATACATACAAGTATTAAGTTATGTTAGCTGAATTAAATCCATTGTTCCCTATGAAATGAAATGTGACTTTATTTACTCTTGAAAATTCATGTTACTTAGAGCTAGAACTAGGAAATGAGGAGTGGTTATGTTGGTCCACGTGTCTCTCATCTGATTGTCTATCCTCTCTCTCTGTCCCTGTCACTCTCACGCTCTCATCTGTCCATCCATCCATTTATCCATCTTCTTGTCTTTCTCTCCCCGTTTGTCTTTATCTAATCTATCCATCCACCCATCTTTCTGTTTGCCCATCTGTCTATATATCTGTCGATTACCAATCTATCTGACCATCTTTCTATCCATCTTTCTATCTACCCACTGTCTGTCCATCCACCCATCTATCCATCTGCCTACTTTGCTATATGTATACTTATGGTGTCCTGTAATGTATTATTATATGATAAACTCCATCCTATTGTTATTGTGATGCTTACATCATTCCTGATTTGGGCAGTGGGGGCCCCCTTCAAGAAGTCTGCTGTGTCCTTTGTCACATGCGTAGGGTTCATCTTATCTAACACTTCCCCTGCTCCAGCCCTGCAGTCAGTTGCAGCCCAGCCTAGCAGGCTGTGTTCCAGGTGTCTCACATCTACAGCCCCTTCTCTGGTCGTGAGGACCCTGCCCTCCACGCTCGTGAACAGCTACTTCTCTGTTTTCTTGTCTGTCACCTGTTGTTGTCCTATGTGTCTCCCTGTGTAGCTCTGCCTGCCTCTGCTGGGGTGCTGCTGGACCCAGCCCATGGGCCCTTCCTGCTCTGCCTGAGCCTCGTCACCCGTGCTGGGCCGGTGCAGGCACCCACCTGGCTCTGTCCTGTCTGGTGGCATCAGGACTGACTTATTAGGGGCGGGAAGGGAAGGGGGTGGGTGCTGTTGGATGCATTTGGATCAATGAAGACACTCGGCCTTAGACTCTTAGTCTAGCATGCTTGGCTCGCCTAGAAATGGTTCAAGTGGTTATTGTGCGGGTACTATTCTGCCTTATTTCCTTAGTGTTTGCAGCAGCACACATAAATATACATTAAAAATAGTCCTGCCAGAGTGATGGGAAAGCAAGGGCGCGATGGGAAAATAAAAGGACAAGTTCTGTTAGTACCTGGAAATCTTAAGGTACCATGTGAGGGCTGGAAGGGGCAAAGCATGACCTGGCTGTGGCCAACAAGAAGTCAGCCTGCTGGATGCTGAGGTCCTCTGTCTCATGAGCAGACAGCTCCAGTCCCACTGGGGAGACACGTCTTCGTGGTGACAAGGCTCATGGGGTCTCAGTGAGACGACCTTGGGGTGCAGGGGATGGCTTCCTGCACAACATCACTGCAGAGGTCTCCTCCAATCCCAGCAGTCGGCTGTGCACAAGCAGGGTGTGATGCCCCAGTGTGCTCACTGATGACCAGCGGTGTGCCTGGCTGGCTGCTGTCTGGCTTGCTCCGGCACCACCACTGAGAATGTCCAGAATGACGGATGGACTGCTGACACATCAGCTTTGCCTGGTGAATGTGATTTCTCCTAAGTGAGCTTTTGGCAGGAGTCAGGCAGCACCTCGCAGAGTTATGTTCTTAGGCATCAGAAAGAAGTGGCTGGGGGTGGGGGTGCTGACAGAGGGCGGCAACTGCCTGTCACAGGTGCTTGGTTCCCGGCAGTCCTCCAGCGAGCTGGTGTGGGATGCTTAACTAGAGGCACTGCATACAGGTGGTCTGCTCTTCCTCAGTCTTGCTTCTCATCCTCACAGTTGAAACATGATGTTAGTCCTGAACTCATGCGGGGCTTTAAACCCCAGAGTCCTGCACTGATGGGACTGTGAGGGTGGAAGCCTCACGCAGTCCCACGGCCCAAGAGTGCCTACTGGGAGATCCCCAGGTCTTTGGTGGGTGTTGCCCAGAAAAGATAGCTCTCTTGTGATTGTGGATGCCTGAGTCAGGCCCAGCTGTTGTGTCCCCTTCCTGGCTGGCCAGGGGGTCCTTCTTCTGTGTGTGCTCCACCCAGCCATCTGCCACCCTCACAGATGCACAACAGGTGCCGCGACCAACCTTGGAGTTGAACCTCCAAAAACAGTGATCTGCATAAACCCATCTTTCTTCATGGGTATTTGTCCAAGGTATTTTGCTGACCAGTCCTATACAGCAGCTCTGTGGACTGGGCCATAGTCTTCCTCAGAAATCAAGTCTGCGGCTATTTTAATGTAGTAGCCGATGATTTCAGAGTCCTATGCCCAGGAGTGCTTAATTTAAAAAAATATTCACATCACATGTTGCACGGCCCCCTGCTAGCTCCAGGCAGCCTCAGCAGAGGTGCATTTGGAGACTGAAGCACCTTGTTAGTGCTAGGCAGTCAGCTGCTTGGAAGATACCTACACTGGTGAGTGAATGATCACACCTGCTGTATAGGGCTATCAGACGCACCTGAGGAGAGTCTTGTCCTTGTGATTCTGGTGCCAGAACAGATGATTGAAGCCATTTTCTTTTCTGTTGAGGTCTCTTAGTTTTTGACGGTAAAGCTGTTTTAGCAATTTATAGGAAAATACTTACCTCTTCTCTGGAGCAGGGGAACCTGAACTAACCTCACCCCTAAATGGTTTCAAGTAATTATGATGCAAATTAATAATAAAAAAGGAGACAAAGTGCATTTCTATTTTAATTCTATTGCAGAAGTCAATTAATCTAATATGTATTGAGTGCCCAAGATGGGTCTGGCCCTGTGCTAACTGCCATGGTCAAGGATGACTGCCAGGAGGGCTGCCAAACCCTCCGTGGGCACTGCTGCCCGGAGGTCCTGCCGAGGACAGCCAGCTCAGATTACAAGCCTTCCGCTTGATTCTCCACAGGATTGCCTACAGAGGGGGATGACCAGTAGTTATAGCACCAGCCACAAATAACCATGCAGACCAAAAGCACATCTTATTAAAGAAGAAATAGGTGCCATTTCCCACTCCCCAGTGAGCCTCCGAGTTGGGGTGGTGATGTGGGCAGTGAGTCTGCTTTTTTAGGAGCTATTGCTGAGCTCCTTGCACCTGGCAAAGAGCCCTAGAGTTACTGAAGGTATTGAAATTTCTAAGAATCTAAGGATCAAAATCCCCCAATTAGAGTTCTTAGTGCCTTTGGTGCTTTTGCAACTTAAAGTTTAGGTTTAATTACGCAGCTTGAGGGGGAATCATACACATTTAATCACAAAGATGCTGAGAGGCCCAGCACTGAGGCAAGCTGTCAGCCTCACAGGTGCCCCAGGGTGGGGGCCCTGTGCTCTCAGCAGTTGTAAGCCCTGGTCCTGCATTTTCTCCCCTACTTGGTATCCTCCCGGAAGTAGTTCTCAAACCAGGGCTGTTGGAGCCAGTGAGGAATGTCTGTAGCATTCCGGAGTCAGAGCGGGAATGTCTTGTCCTCCTCTGCAGTGTGGTCAGTGCAGGACCTGGAGTGTGGGCGACTTCCCTGCTGCTCCACCTGCGGCCCGGTGAGGCTTCTCACAGCCATCGCCCTTCTGTTACCTGCTCTCCAGTGCTGTCTTCCATGCTTCCCTAGAAGGCAGGCTGAGGAACTAAGAGGGCAGGAGAAAAAGGAGTGCTCTTTGTCCTGTCTCTTCCCTCCTGCCCACTTGATTTTCTGTCAGTTTGCTAATTAGCATCCCACGGTTGCTTTGCTTGATTCCAGTTAGCCACAGTGTGCTGAGCAGAGCCAGGCTTTCCAGATAGAATCTGGAAGAACATTCCTTCTCTGGGACTCCTCACCCCAGGGATCCTGCTCCGCCATCGGCAGTGTCACAGGCCGAACGCGTGAGTTCTGTGGTGATCTGTGCCAAATTATGTTGCATTTAGGGCGGGAGCCTTGGACATTTTCTGTGGTAGTGGTGGGGGGCATATTTTATAAAATGACATAGATGCAAAAACTTGAGCTATGACCACTAAGCAAGGGTACTTTTCTGGCTGACCTTGCCCTCAGATCCTCCCCCCCAAAGAACATTGTTGAAGGCTGGTGCCATGGCTCACTTGGCTCATGTGGCTAATCCTCCTCCTGTGGTGCCGGCACTCCAGGTTCTAGTCCTGGTTGGGGTGCCGGATTCTGTCCCGGTTGCCCCTCTTCCAGTCCAGCTCTCTGCTGTGGCCCAGGAAGGCAGTGAAAGATGGCCCAGGTCCTTGGGCCCTGCACCCTCATGGGAGACCAGGAGGAAGCACCTGGCTCCTGGCCTCAGATCAGCGCAGTGCGCCAGCCATAGCGGCCATTTGGGGAGTGAACCAGTGGAAGGGAGACCTTTCTCTCTATCTCTCTCTAACTCTGCCTTTCAAAAATAAATAAATAAAGATAAAAGACACAATATAATATGTACAGTTTCACATTTATTAAAAAACAATGTTGTTGAAAAACAGTATACATACCAAGAAGTACACACATGTGTACAGGTAAATGAGTTTTTTGTCCTCTGATCTGACGCATAACCAACACTCAAGAATGAAGAATGACTGTTGCCTCAAGAGCCCTTGGAATGCTTTTACATATTTAAAAAAATTTTAAATTTATTTTCATTTTATTTGAAAGGCAGGGAGACAGAGAATGAGAGAGTGAGAGCGAGAATAAGAATGAGAGAGAGAGGGAGGGAGATATCTTCCATCTGCTGGTTCACTCTCCAAAATGGCTGCCACAGCCAGTATTATGGGTAAAAAAACAGGAGCCAGGTGCTTCTTCCTGGTCTCCCATGCGGGTGCAGCAGCCCAAGCATTCGCACTACCTTCCTGGGCCAGAGCAGAGAGCTGGACTGGAAGCCGAGCAACCAGAACAAGAACCCGGCGTCCATATGGGATGCCAGTCCCACAGGCGGAGGATTAACCAAGTGTGCCACGGCGCCAGCCTGTACCTTGTGTCTTGTAATGACCCATTCTCCAGCTAGACGGTAAGGTCTAGAAGGTGTCATTTTTCTTTCTTTTATACTCAGCTCTTCGTGTAGTCCCTCGTGTGCAGGAATGAGAGTCAGGCTCAAGCAGAAGCTAAATGTCATATTAGTTAATGTATAATCAAGGCTACACCCAGGCCCCCAAGTTCTCACTCATGGGTCCTGTCTAGGCCCCACCCGCTGATTTGGCCAGAAGCCACCTGGAAAGCAACACCTCGAAGAACACGACTGCCTGCTGGGAGCAGCTGTTCCGCCCAGGTCCAGGGGAGAATCTTGTGGTTGTACTGGAAGCATCAGGATGCATCCATTTTACAGGCTGCTAGGAAGCAGGAAGAGGAGGGCCTTAGAGATGCCCCTTTCCACCCACTCCCAGCCTGCCCAGGAAGGAGCCACAGGAAGGCCACAGTATGGCCATGTAAGTGCGGCAACTCCAAAGTGGGCAGTCAGGATGAAAGCCAGGAGAATGGGAGGCACCACTTGGAGGACCCACGTGGTGCTGCGAACCAGGCCCCTCCGTAGACACCACTGCCTGCCTCCTGACTCAGCCCTTGGATGAGGATGAACGGTCGCTGAAGATACTTCCAGAGAATTTTGTGGCTGAGAACTGAAACTGCTCTTTTGACCTGACAACAGAGGAACAACCCGATACCCAAGGGAAGGAGACTGGACAATGAGGGACACTCGCGGAGAGGGTGGCAGCACACATGGTGCTGAGAGTCTCTGGCCCCAAACCCCTGGATCAGCTGACACTTTCTTGTTGAGAAAAATAAAGCAGAGGAAAAGAGATAATATTGCGGGGAACTGAACTTTTTATTCTATAACAGGGTTAGTTCCAGAAAGGTCTCTGGACCTTGGACAATCTCTGCTTTGATTTTGAAACATTGCTCATGGCTCGGTAAGGTCTGAACAGTGAGGATGTGAGCAAAAGTGGCCTTTGTCCTTTGTCCTATACACTGTGTCCTGTAGCCCGTGTCCTATGTCCTGTATCCTGCGTCCTGTAGTCTGTGTCCTATGTCCAGCAGCTGTGGCCTTTGTCCTGTGGACGGTGTGCTGTATGCTGTGTCGACTTCCTGTGTCCTGTAGCCAGTGTCCTCGTCCTTTAACCTGTTCATATAGCATGTAGCCTGTGTCCTTTACCCTTGTCCTGTGTCCTGTAGCTTGTGTCATATGTTGTTTAGCCTTTGTCCTGTCTCCTGTGGCCTGTGGACTATATCCTGTAGCCTGTAACCTGTGCCCCGTAGCCTGTGTCCTGTGTTTGGTATTCTGTGTCCTATGTCCTGTGTCCTGTATCATCTGGGCTATGTCCTGTGTCCTGTAGCCTGTGGCCTCTGTGCTGTAGTCTGTGTCCTGTGGCCTATGTACTGTGTCTCGAGTCCTGTAGCCTGTGTCTTATGGCCTGTGTTCTGGGTCCTGTAGCCTGTGTATTGTGCCTGGTAGTCTATGACATAAGTCACAGGACACATGTTACAAGACAGAGGCCACAGGCTACAGGACACAGGACAAGGACGCAGGCTGAAGGACACAGGACAAGGGCTACAGGACTCAGGACATAGCCCAGACGACACAGGACACAGGCTATTGGACACAAAATATGGAACCCAGGACACAGCCTAAAGATAACAGGCTACGGGACACAGGTTGCAGGACACAGGACAAAGGCTACAGGGGACAGGACACAGGCTCCACAATCTAGGACACAGTCTACAGACCACAGGACAGTGGCTACAGGACACAGGCTACATGACACTCTATCCTATAGCCAGTGTCCGCTGTCTTCTTCCCTCTTTCGTTCAGCCTGTGTCATGTAGCCTGTGTTCTGTGTCGTGTATCCTGCAGCCTGTATCCTTTGTTCTGTAGCTCTGTCCTGTGTCCCGAGTCCTATGTTGTGTAGCCTGTGTCCTGTGTCTTGTACCCTGTGGCCTATGTACACATCCTGAGTCTTGTGTGCTCTGTCCTCTAGCTGGTGTCCTGTGTCCCCTAGCCTGTGTCCTGTGTCCTGAGCCTGTGGCCTTTAGTCTTTGTCCTAGGGCTGGATTCCCCTTTGCTGTAGTCTGTGTTCTGTGTCCTGAAGCTGGTTTCTTGTAGCCTGTGGACAATGTCTTGTAGTGTGTGTCCTGTGTCCTGTAGCCTGTTCTCTGAGCTTTGGGGCCTAAGTCCTGTGGTCTGCGGCCTGTGTCCTATGTCATGTAGCCTGTGTCCTTTACCCTGCAGCCTTTGTCCTGTGGCCTCTGTCCTATAGCCGGTGGCCTGTGTCCTGTTCCCCTTTTCCTTCAGTCTGTATCGTGTAGCCTGTGTTGTGTCCTGTGTCATGTATCCTGTGTCATGCATCCTGTGTCCTGTAGCCTGTGTCCTGTATTCTGTATCCTTTAACCAGTGTCCTTTAATCTGTGTCCTCTGTTGTGTATCCTGTGTCCTGTATTCAGTCTCCTGTAGCTTGTGGCCTATGCCATCAGCCTTCGTCCTGTACCTGTGGCCTCTGTCCTCTAGCCTGTGTCCTGTATCATTTTTCCTGTGTCCTTCAGCCTGTGTCATGTAACCTGCATCCTCTGTCTTGTAGCCTGTGGCCTATGTATGCATTGAGTATCCTGTGTCCTGTGTCCTGTGTCCTATGTCTTGTATCTTGTGTTCTATATCCTGTGTCCTATGGTGTGTAACCTATGTCCCGTAGCCTGTGTTCTAGCCTGTGTCCTGGGTTCCATGTTCTGTGTCCAGTATCCTGTGTCATATATCCTCTGGCCTATGCCCTGAATGCTGTAGCTTGTGTTCTATCTTGTGTAGCTTGTGTCCTGTAGCCTGTGTGCTGTAGCCTGTGTTCATGTCCTCTACCCTGTGTTCTGTGTTCAGTAGTCTGTGTCCTATATCCTGCAGCTGTGGCCTTTGTCCTGTGGACGGAGTGCTGTACACTGTGGCCTCTTTGCTGTGCCCTGTAGCCAGTGTCCTCGGACTTTAGCCTGTGTCTTGTGTCCTGTATCCTGAGTGCTGTAGCCTGTCCTTGTGTCCTGTTTCCTATGTTGTTTAGCCTTTGTCCTATTTCCTGTAGCCTATAACCTGTGTCCTGTAGCCTATGTACTATATCCTGTAGCCTGTAACCTGTGTCTTATAGCCTGTGTGCTATATTCTTTATTCTGTGTCCTATATTCTTGTCCTGTGTCATCTGGGCTATGTTCTGTGTCCTGTAGCATGTGGCCTCTGTGCTGTAGCCTGTGTCCTGTGGCCTATGTCCGGTGTCTTGGGTCCTGTAGCCTGTGTCTTATGCCCTGTGTTCTGGGTCCTGTAGCCTGTGTATTGTTTGTGTCTGGTAGTCTGTGACATAAGTCACAGGACAGAGGCTACAGCACAGAGGCCACAGGACACAGGACATAGCCCAGATGACACAGGACACATGATATAGGACACAGAATATGGAACCCATGACACAGCCTAGAGAACACAGGCTACGGGACACAGGTTGCAGGACACAGGACATAGGCGACAAGCTACAGGGCACAGGACACAGGCTCCAGGAGACAGGACACAGGCTCCACAATCTAGGACACAGTCTACAGACCAAAGGACAGTGGCTACAGGACACAGGTTACAGGACACTCTATCCTATAGCCAGTGTCCACTGTCTTGTTCCCTTTTTCGTTCAGCCTGTGTAGTGTAGCCTATGTCCTGTGTCGTATAGCCTGCAGCCTGTATCCTTTGTTCTGTAGCTCTGTCCTGTGTCCCACAGCCTCGTTCCTGGATCCTCTGTCCTGTGACCTGTGTCCTATGTTGTGTAGCCTGTGACCTGTGTCTTGTACCTTGTGGCCTATGTACGCATCCTGAATCCTGTGGCCTCTGTCCTCTAGCTGGTGTCCTGTGTCCCCTAGCCTGTGTCCTGTGTCCTGAGCCTGTGGCCTTTAATCTTTGTCCTAGGGCTGGATTCCCCTTTGCTGTAGTCTGTGTTCTGTGTCCTGAAGCTGGTTTCTTGTAGCCTGTGGACAGTGTCCTATAGTGTGTGCCCTGTGTCCTGTAGCCTGTTCTCTGAGCTCTGGGGCCTAGGTCCTGTGGCCTGTGGCATTTGTCCTATGTAGTGCAGCCTGTGTCCTATAGTCTGTGGCCTCTGTCCTGTGGTCTATATCCTATAGCATGTGTCCTATGTTCTGAACTTTGTCCTGGTTCTTGTAGCCTGTTGCTTTTGCCCTGCAGCCATTATACTGTGTCCTGTGGCCTCTGTACTATAGCTGGTGGCCTGTGTCTTGTTTCCCCTTTCCTTTTATGTGTGACATGTATCCTGTGTCCTGTATCCTGTGTCATGCATCCTCTGTCATGTAGCCTGTGTCCTGTGTCCTGTAGTCTGTATCCTTTAACCAGTGTCCTTTAATCTTGCCCTGTGTTTATGTTGTGTATCCTGTGTCCTGTAGCCAGTCTCCTGCAGCATGAGGACTATGCTTTACAGTCTTTGTCCTGTGTCCTGTGTTGTGTGTCCTCTGTCCTATAGCCTGTGTCCTGTGTCTTGTTTCCTGTGTCCTGCAGCCTGTATCATGTAGACTGCGTCCTCTGTCTTGTAGCCTGTGGCCTATGTATGCATTGAGTATCCTGTGTCCTGTGTCCAGTAGCCTCTGTCCTGCATGCTTTGTCCATTGTCCTATGTCTTGTATCCTGTGTTCTATATCCTGTGGCCTATAGCGTGTAACCTATGTCCCGTAGCTGTGTTTTAGCCTGTGTCCTGGGTTCTGTGTTCTGTGTCTTGTATCCTGTGTCCTGTATCCTCTGGCCTATGCCCTGAATGCTGTAGCTTGTGTTATATCTTGTGTAGCCTGTGTCCTGTAGCCTGTGTGCTGCAGGTGTGTTCATGTCCTCTACCCTGTGTTCTGTGCTCTGTAGTCTGTGTCCTATATTCTGTAGCTGTTGCATCTGGCGCCCCAACTGGGACTAGAAACCAGGGTGCTGCAGCTGCAGGCGGAGGATTAGCATAGTGAATCGTGGCGCCAGCCCACGATAAATTTTAAAAGAAAAAGGAAACAGACCAGGAGTCTCTCCAGTGCCAGAAGACTTCCTGCAGGCAGCAGGAGAGGGCGTAACAGATGAGTGCATGGGGCTGTGGTGAGCTCGGGGCTCGGGGTCCGTGCTGTCGTGAGAGCACAGCACAAGGGACAGTGTGTCCCGAGAGCACAGTGCTGGGGGCCATGGTAAGCTGTGGGCCATGGAGGAGCACAGTGCAGGGGAGGTGGTGAGCTGGGGGCCATGGAGGAGCACAGTGCAAGGGCAGTTGTGAGCTCGGGCCTGTGGTGTCCTAAGAGCGCAGTGCAGGGGACAGCTCACCACGGCCGCGGAGCTCACTGCCACCCTCTGCACTGAGCTCCCGGGGGCCAGACCCCAGGCAGGGGTAGAAAACCTCTGGAGAACCTGACTAGCCCTAAGAGAAGACTGGACAGTGACCGTGGGGCCTTCCTTAAGGCCTGGGCAGATGACCGACCGAAGGCAGATCCACACGCACCTCCCGGGCAGCCAGCTCAGAGCGGGGTGGAAGGCGATGTTTGCTGAGTCACAGCAGGGCCCGAGGCGGGGGCTCAAGTCCTCATGTCCCTGCCTCCCACCCCAGACCAGGTGGAGCTCCCGGCTCCCAGCTGTTGTGGGTGTTTGGGAGTGAGCCAGTGAATGGAGCTATCTCTTTCACTCTCCAATAAATAAAAATGAAGCTAAAAAATGAAACCAACCCCCTGCGATCACACACACACAGGACACTCCGTGTGGCATCAGGGTTCCACGTGGTACCTGCTGGGGTCGCTCTCAGGAAACCGGCCATCCCCCCCCTCCCCAGGGAACCAGGGGTGCAGCCCTGCACCTGCTCCCGACTCTTCCCAGGGTGGCATCTGCAGTCCCCGTTCATGGGCTCACCCACCACCACGTCTGCTTCTGCCCCTGCTCACCGGGACGGGGTTGTGACACAGCGGGCTCACCAGGACCCAGGCATCCTGGACCTCATCTGGGAGCCTGGGCCACACTCCCCTCCTCCCCTTCCAGGGCATGGGCACCCCTCCCATCCCAGCCCTTCAGGGCCAGGCCCCACTACCCTCAGTGCCCTATAGGGCCAGACCCTGCTCCACTCCTCGTCCTCCTGGGCCTAGCCCTGCTCCCCTTTTTGCCCTCCAGGGCCGGGCCCTGCTCTTCTCAAAGCCCTCCAGAGCTGGATGCCGATCTCCTTCTCACCCTCCAGGGTCTGCGCCTCACTCCCTCCTCGCCCTCCAGGGCCTGGGCCCCTCCCATCGCATCCTGCCAGGGACGGGCCCCTTCCCATCGCATACCTCCAGGGAAGGGCCCCACTGCCATCAAAACCCTAGAGGGCCAGACCCTGATCCACTCCTAGGCCTCCAGGGCCTGGGCTCCACTCCAACGCTCGCCCTCCAGGCCTAGGTCGCACACCCCTCCTCACCCTCCAGGGCCTGGGCCCCACCCCCCTCACCCTCCAGGATATGGGCCCCACTCCATTTCTCTCCCTCCAGGGCTGGGCCATGCTCCCAAGCTCGCATCCAAGGTCAGACTCTGCTCCCCTCCTCACCCTTCAGGACCTGGGCCCTGCCCCCCACACTGCTCTCCAGGGCTGGGCCCCACTCCCCTCAAGGCCCCCCAGGGCCAGACGCTGCCCCCTCCTCACCCTGCAGGGCCTGGGCACGCTCTGCTTGCTGCCCTCCAGGGCTGGACCCTGTTTCTCCTCCTTGCCTTCCAGGGCCGGACCCCACTGCCCTCAAGGCCCTCCAGGGCTGGACCTGCTCCACTCCTAGACTTCCAGGGATTGGGCTCCACTCCCCACGCTGCCATCCATGGCCCAGCCCCACTCCCCTCAACACCCTCCAGGGCCGGACCCCACACCCCTCCTCACCCTCCAGGGCCTTGGCCCCATTCCTCTCCTTGCCCTCCAAGGCCAGTGCCTGCTCTCCTCCTCACACTCCAGGGTTGACCTGACACTTTCTTGTTGAGAAAATAAAGCGGAGGAAAACAGACAATATTGCAGGGAACCAAACCTTTTATTCTGTAACAGGGTTAGATCCAGAAAGGTCTCTGGACCTTGGACAATCTCTGCTTTGATTTTGAAACATTGCTCATGGCTCGGTGAGGTCTCAACAGTGAGGCTGTGAGCATGAAGTGGCCTTTGTCCTTTGTCCTATAGACTGTGTCCTTTCGCGTATGTCCTATGTCTTGTGTCCTGTAGGTCCAAGGTCTAGAGACCTTTCTGCAGCTAACCCTGTTACAGAATAAAAGGTTCGGTTCCCCGCAATATTATCTCTTTTCCTCTGCTTTATTTTTCTCAACAAGAAAGTGTCAGCTCAACCAGTGGTGGGAGAGGAGGAGATCAGGCACTGGCCTTTGTCCTTTGTGACATAAGTCACAGGACACATGCTACAGGACAGAAGCCACAGGCTACAGGACATAGGCTAAAGGCTACAGGACACAGCCTACAGGCTACGGGAGACAGGACAGAGGACACAGGACACAGGCTACAGGACACAGGACATAGCCCAGATGACACAGGACACAGGATATAGGACACAGAATATGGAACCTAGGACACAGCCTAGAGGACACAGCCTACGGGACACAGATTGCAGGACACAGGACATAGGCGACAAGCTACAGGACACAGGACAGAGGCCACCGGACACAGGACACAGGCTCCACAATCTAGGACACAGGACAGAGGCCACAGGACAGTGGCTACAGGACACAGGCTACAGGACACTCTATCCTATAGCCAGTGTCCGTTGTCTTGTTCCCTCTTTCCTTCACCCTGTGTCGTGTAGGCTGTGTTCTGTGTCGTGTATCCTGCAGCCTGTATCCTGTGTTCTGTAGCTCTGTCCTGTGTCCCATAGCCTCTGTCCTGGAGCCTCTGTCCTGTGTCCCGAGTCCTATGTTGTGTAGCCTGTGTCCTGTGTCTTGTACCCTGTGGCCTATGTACACATCCTGAATCTTGTGGCCTCTGTCCTCTAGCTGGTGTCCTGGGACCCTAGCCTGTGTCCTGTGTCCTGAGCCTGTGGCGTGTAGGTTTTGTCCTAGTGCTGGTGTCCTCTTTGCTGTAGTCTGTGTCCTGTGTCCTGAAGCCCGTTTCTTATAGCCTGTGGACAATGTCCTGTAGTGTTGTCCTGTGTCCTGTAGCCTGTTCTCTGAGCTCTGGGGCCTAGGTCCTGTAGCCTGTATCCTGTGACATATGTCCTATGTTGTGTAGCCTGTGTCCTGTAATCTATGGCCTATGTCCTGTGGCCTATAGCCTGTAGCCTGTGGCCTTTACCCTGCAGCCTTTGTCCTGTGGCCTGTGGCCTCTGTCCTATAGCTGGTGTCCTGTGTCTTGTTACCTCTTTCCTTCAGCCTGTGTCGTGTAGCCTGTGTCCTGTGTCAAGTATGCTGTGTCCTGTAGCCTGTGTCCTGTAGCCTGTAGTCTGTATCCTTTAACCAGTGTCCTGTAATCTGTTGCCTGTGTCCTATGTTGTGTATCCTGTGTCCTGTAGCCCAGCTTCTGTTACCTGTGGCCTATGCCGTGCAGCCTTTGTCCTGTGTCCTGTGGCCTCTGTCCTATGTCCTGTGTCTTGTTTCCTGTGTCCTTCAGCCTGTGTCATGTAGCCTGCATCCTCTGTCTTGTAGCCTGTGGCCTATGGATGCATTGAGTATCCTGTGTCCTGCGTCCTGTAGCCTCTGTCCTTCGTCCTGTGTTCTGTGTCCTATGATTTGTATCCTGTGACCTATATCCTGTGCCATCTAGCGTGTAACCTATGTCCCGTAGCCTGTGTTCTAGTCTGTGTCCTGGGTTCTGTGTTCTGTGTCCTGTATCCTCTGGCCTATGCCCTGAATGCTGTAGCTTGTGTTCTATCTTGTGTAGCCTGTTTCCTGTAGCCTGTGTCCATGTCCTCTACCCTGTGTCCTGTGTTCTGTAGTCTGTGTCTATATCCTGTAGCTGTGCCCTTTGTCCTGTGGCCAGTGTGCTGTACACTGTGGCCTCTGTGCTTTGTCCTATAGCCAGTGTCCTCGTCCTTTATCCTGCTCATGTAGCCTGTGTCCTGTGTCCTGAGTCCTGTAGCCTGTCCCTGTGTCTTGTAGCCTGTGTCCTGTGTCCTATAGTGTTTAGCCTTTGTCCTGTCTCTTGTAGCCTGTAACCTGTGTCCTGTAGCCTGTGGACTATATCCTGGAGCCTGTAACCTGTGTCCCGTAGCCTGTGTCCTCTGTTCGCTATTCTGTGTCCTATATCATCTGCCCTATGTCATCTGGGCTATGTCCTGTGTCCTGTAGCATGTGGCCTCTGTGCTGTAGCTTGTGTCCTGTGGCCTATGTCCTGTGTCTTGAGTCCTATAGACTGTGTCTTATGTCCTGTGTTCTGGGTCCTGTAGCCTGTGTATTGTGCCCGGTAGTCTGTGACATAAGTTTCAGGACACAGGCTACATGACAGAGGCCACAGGCTACAGGACACATGACACAGGCTACAGGACAGAGGCCACAGGCTACAGGACACAGGACATAGCCCAGACGACACAGGACACAGGATATACGACACAGAATATGGAACCCAGGACACAGCCTAGAGGACACAGGCTACGGGACACAGGTTGCAGGACACAGGACATAGGCGACAAGCTACAGGACACAGGACAGTGGCTACAGGAGACAGGGCACAGGCTACACAATCTAGGACACAGGCCAGAGGCCACAGGACAGTGGCTACAGGACACAGGCTACAGGACATAGCCTTTGTCCTGGAGCCTCTGTTTGTGTCCTGTGTCCTATGTTGTATAGCCTGTGTCCTGTGTCTTGTATGTACACATCCTGAGTCCTGAGGCTTCTGTCCTCTATGGTGTTCTAGGACCCCTTGCCTGTGTCCTGTGTCCTGAACCTGTGGCCTGTAGTTTTTGTCCTAGTGCTGGTGTCCTCTTTGCTCTAGTCTGTGGCCTGTGTCCTGAAGCCCATTTCTTGTAGCCTGTGGACAATGTCCTGTAGTCTGTGTGCTGTGTCCTGTAGCCTGTTCTCTGAGCTCTGGGGCCTAGGTCCTGTGGCCGCTGGCCTGTGACCTTGGCCTTTGTTCTATGTCATGCAGCCTGTGTCCTTTAGTCTGTGACCTATGTCCTGTGGCCTATACCCTGTAGCATGTGTCCTTTGTCCTCAATTCTTTGTCCTATGTCCTGTATCCAGTGGCCATGGCCTGCAGTCTTTGTCCTGTGTCCTGTGGCCTCTGTCCTATACCCAGTGGGCTGTGTCTTGCTCCCTCTTTCCTTCAGTCTGTGTCCTGTAGCCTGTGTCCTGTTGTGTATTCTGTGTCGTGTATCCTGTGTCTTGTAGCCTGTGTCCTATACGCTGTGTCCTGTGTCCTGCAGCCTGTGTCCTATGTCCTGTAGTCTGTATCCTTTAACCAGTGTCCTGTAATCTGTGCCCTGTGTCCTATGTTGTGTATCCTGGGTCCTGTAGCCCGTCTCCTGTAGCCTGTAGCCTATGCCCTGCAGCCTTTTTCCTGTGTCTGTGGCCCCTGTCCTATAGCCTGTGTCCTGTGTCTTGTTTTCTGTGTCCTGCAGCCTGTGTCATGTAGCCTGCATCCTCTGTCTTGTAGCCTGTGGCCTATGTATGCATTGAGTATCATATGTCCTGTGTCCTGTAGCCTCTGTCGTGCGTCCTGTGTCCTGTGTCCTATGTCTTGTATCCTGTGTTCTAAATCCTGTGGCGTCTAGCATGTAACCTATGTCCCGTAGCCTGTGTTCTAGCCTATGTCCTGGGTTCTGTGTTCTGTGTCCTGTATCCTGTGTCCTGTATCCTCTGGCCAATGCCCTGAATGCTGTAGCTTGTGTTCTATCTTGTGTAGCCTATTTCCTGTAGCCTGTGTGCTGCAGGTGTGTTCATGTTCTCTACCCTGTGTCCTGTGTACTGCAATCTGTGTCCTATATCCTGTAGCTGTGCCCTTTGTCCTGTGGCCAGTGTGCTGTACACTGCAGCTGTGTCCTGTGACCTGTAGCCAGTGTCTTCGTCCTTTAGCGTTTGTCCTGAGTCCTGTAGCCTGGGTCCCATGTCCTTATCCTGAGTCCTCAAGTTGTCCCTGTGTCCTGTAGCCTGTGTCCTGTGTTGTTTAGCCTTTGTCCTGTCTCCTGTAGCCTGTAACCTGTGTCCTGTGGCCTATATCCTGTAGCTTGTAACCTGTGTCCTGTGTTCAGTATTCTATGTTTTATGTCCTGTGTCCTGTGTCGTCTGGGCTATGTCCTGTGTCCTGTGGCCTCTGTCCTGTGTCTTGGGTCCTGTAGCCTGTGTCTTATGTCCTGTGTTCTGTGTCCTAAAGCCTGTGTACTGTGTCTGGTTGTCTGTGACATAAGTCACAGGACAGAGGCCACAGGCTACCGGACAGAGGCCACAAGCTACAGGACACAGGACATAGCCCAGACGACACAGGACACAGGATATATGACAGAGAATATGGAACCCAGGACACAGCCTAGAGAACACAGGCTACGGGACAAGGGTTGCAGGACAAAGGACATAGGCGACAAGCTACAGGACACAGGACAGAGGCTACAAGAGACAGGACACAGGCTACACAATCCAGGACACAGGCCAGAGGCCATAGGACAGTGGCTACAGGACACAGGCTACAGGACACTCTATCCTATAGCCAGTGTCTGGTGTCTTGTTCCCACTTTCCTTCAGCCTGTGTCGTGTAGGATGTGTCCTGTGTCGTGTAGCCTGCGGCCTGTAACCTTTGTTCTATAGCTCTGTCCTGTGTCCCATAGCCTCTGTCCTGAGCCTCTGTCCTGTGACCTGTGTCCTATGTTGTACAGCCTGTGTCCTGTGTCCTGTAGCCTGTCCCTGTAGCCTGTGTCCTGTGTCCTATGTTTCTTATCCTTTGTCCTGTCTCCTGTAGCCTGTAACCTGTAGCCTGTAACCTGTGTCCCATAGCCTGTGTCCTTTGTTCGGTATTCTGTGTCCTATATCCTGTGTCTCGTGTCATCTGGACTATGTCCTGTGTCCTGTAGCCAGTGCCCTCTGTGCTGTAGCCTGTGTCCTGTGGTCTATGTCCTGTGTTCTGGGTCCTGTAGCCTGTGTATTGTGTCTGGTAGTCTATTTCCTTTGTCCTCTTTCCTATAGCCTATGTCCTGTATCCTGTGTGATGTTGCTGTGTCCTTGTCCTTTAGCCTCTGTCCTGTGTATGTGTCCTGTGTCCTATGTCTTGTATCCTGTGTTCCATATCCTGTTCCTTGTCCATAGCCTGTGTTCTAGCCTGTGTCCTGAGTGGTTGCCTCACACTGTGTGGTCTAGCCTGTGTCCTGTGTCATGTAGTCTGTGGCCTCTGTTCTGTGGCGTTTATCTTTGTCTTGTAGTCTGTGGCCTATGTCCTTTTGTCTATGTCCTGTATCCTGTATCCTGTGTTCTATGGTGTGTAGCCTGTGTCCACTGTCTTGTAGCCTCAGGCCTATGTATGCATCCTGTGTTCTGTGGCCTCTGTCCTATAGCTGGTGTCCTGTGTTCTGAGCCAGTGTCCTGTGTCCTGAGCTTGTGGCCTATAGTCTTTGTCCTAGGGCTGACTTCCTCTCTGCTGTGGCCTGTGTACTGTATACTGAAGCCAGTGTCTTGTACCTGTGGACAATGTCCTGTAGTATGTGTCCTGTGTCCTATGTCCAGTTGCCTGTGTCCTATGTCCTGTGTCCTGTGTCTTGTGTCCCATAGCCTGTATCTTATGTCCTGTGTTCTGTGTCCTATAGCCTATGTCCTGTAGCCTCTCTTCTTTGCCCTGCAGCCTGGGTCCTATGTCCTGTATCCTGTGTCCTGTAGCCTGTGTCCTTTGTCTTGGATCCTGTGTTCTGTAGCGTCAACCTATATCCCATAGCCTGTGTTCTAGCCTGTGTCCTGGGTTCTGTATTCTGTGTCCTCTATCCTGTGTCCTGTGTCCTCTGACTATGCCCTGAATCCTGTCACCTGTGGCCTTTGGTTTGTGGCCTCTGTCCTGTGTCCTGTAAGCTGTGTTCTGTAGCCGTGTCCAATATCCTGCACCACAGCATACAGCACACCGGCCACAGGACAAAGGCCACAGCTACAGGACATAGGCCATGGACTACAGGACACAGGCTACATGACACAAGACAGAGGCCACAGGCCACAAGATAGGATGCAGGGCACAGGCTACAGGCTACAGGCTACAAACTACAGGACATTGTCCACAGGCTACAAGAAACCGGCTTCAGTATACAGGACACAGGCTACTACAAAGAGAAACCAGCTCTAGGACAAAGACTACAGGCCACAGGCTATAGGACACAGGCCACAGGCTCAGGACACAGGACACAGGATCAATGCACAGGCCACAGGCTAGGGGACATAGGACACCAGCTAGAGGACAGAGGCCACAGGACACAGGTTGCATACATAGGCCACAGGCTACAAGACAGTGGACACAGGCTACACAACATAGAACACAGGCTAGGGCCGGCGCCGTGGCTCACTAGGCTAATCCTCCGCCTTGCGGCGCCGGCACACCGGGTTCTAGTCCCGGTCGGGGCGCCGGATTCTGTCCCGGTTGCCCCTCTTCCAGGCCAGCTCTCTGCTGTGGCCCGGGAGTGCAGTGGAGGATGGCCCAGGTGCTTGGGCCCTGCACCCCATGGGAGACCAGGAAAAGCACCTGGCTCCTGGCTCCTGCCATCGGATCAGCGCGGTGCGCCGGCCACAGCGCGCTGGCCGCGGCAGCCATTGGAGGGTGAACCAACGGCAAGGGAGGACCTTTCTCTCTGTCTCTCTCTCTCACTGTCCACTCTGCCTGTCAAAAAATAAAAAAAAAAAAAAAAAAAAAGAACACAGGCTAAAGGACTTAGGCTACAGGACTCAGGACAGATTTCAGGACACAGGTCACAGGCAACAGGACATAGGCTCCAGAGCACAGGCAGGGCCCTGGCCATGCTCCAGTGACATGCCCCTCCCTCCTCCTTGCCCTCCAGGGCCATGATCCCCTCAGGCAGGGCCCTGGCCACCCTCTAGGGCTGGGCTCCTTCTCTTCTCCATGCCCTACAGAGCCAGGCCCTGCTCCCCTCAGGTGTGGCACTAGACACCCAGCAGGGCTGCCCCACTCTCCTTGTCCTCCAGGGCCTGGGCCCCACTCCCCTAGTTGCCCACCAGGGCCTGAGCCCAGCTCCCGTTGCTGTCCTTCAGGGCCAGGCCCTGCTCCCCTCACCACATTCCAGGGCTGGGCCCCGCTCCCCTCCTCACCCTGCAGGGTTGGACCCTTTGCCTCTCAGGCCCAGCCCTGTCCACCCTCCAGGGCTGGTCCGCTCCTCCTCTCGTGCCCTACAGAGCTGGGCCCTGCTCCCCTCAGGCACGGCACTAGCCAGCCACCAGGCCTGGCCCAACTCCTCTCCATGTCCTCCAGGGCTGGGCCCCACTAACCTCAACACCCTCCAAGTCCAGACCCTGCTCCCCTCCTCCCCTACAGAGCCACGCCCTGCTCCCCTCAGGTCCATCCCTGGCCTCACTCCAGGGCCAGACCCTGTTCCCCTCCTCACCTCCAGGGCCAGTGTTCCCCTCCTTATACTCCAGTGCTGGCACCGAAAGCCTCCTCACACCCTTGGTCTGGGCCTGCTCCCCTCCTCCCCCTCCAGAGCCAGGCCTTTCTCCCCACAGGCCCATCCCTAGCCTCCCTCCAGGGCCAGACCCCGCTTCCCTCCTCACCTTCAGGGCCAGGCCCTATTCTCCTGGCCTTCCAGGGCCTGGGTCCCGCAACTCTCCTTGCCCTGCAGAACCTGGGCCCCACTCCAACCTTCACACTCCAGGGCCTGGGCCCCACTTCAGGGCTTCCCTCCAGGGCCAGGCCCCACTACCCTCCTCACCTCCCGGGCAGGCCCTGCTCTGCTCCTCGCATTCGAGGGCCTGGGCCCACTCTGCTCGTCACCTTCCAGGCCTGGATCCTGCTCCCCACCTTGAAACCAGAGCCTGGGCCCAGCTCAACTTGCTGCCCTCCACGGCTGGACCCTGTTCCCCTCCTCACCCACCAGGGCCAGACCCTACTCTCCTCCTCAATCTCCAGGGCCAGGCCCTGCTCTCCTCTTCCCCATCCAGGAGCAGCATTGGGCACCCCACACAGTTCCCCAGCACCTACCACTTCATGGCCTGCCTTGGCTGCCTCCTGCTTCCTCAGGCACACCCAGTGAAGCCACGTCTTTGTGCCCCAGTGCAGCCACCAGGAGCCACCCATCATGGGGCCCCCAGCACGGTCCCCAGCAGCCTCCCTATGATTGCGTGAGGATTCTTCCTACTTCTTCTTGGGCTCCCCTGTGGTTATCTGAGCCCTCTGTGCAGCCCCCAGGCCCCACCACACGGTCCCCAGGCCCCACCAGCTCCTTCCCTGGGCACTCCCACTGCCACTGCATCACTAGGTCACCACGTGGACCCTAGCAGCTGCCTCCTCCTTCCTCGCCCCCCCCCAGCATCCGAGTTTTAGGACCCCCCATTCTCCCAGAAGTCACTGAGTCTTTGGGGTTCTCGCAGTCCCTAGCAGTCATTGCCTCAGTCCTCTGTCACTCCTGCTGTCCCTGTATCATGTCTGAACTTGGAAATGAGGCTCTACAAAGGGGGTCTCAACTAACTCTCTTGTTGCCCAAGTGTGGAGGGTGGGCAAGTGGTCCTTGCTGCAGGACTGTTGAATGTGCAGAGGGGGAACATGGGTGTGGCATGACGATAGAAATTTCCCCTGTGAGTCACCTTTAAGAGCATGGCTCTGGGCAGGAATGACTTCCAACATGTTGTTTGCCAAAGAAAACCCTGGGCAGGAAAACGGAAAGCATGGGCACGAGTTAAGGTGCCAGGTGACTTCTTCCCAGACATGTGGGTCCTGAGTTCTTTGGGGCACACAGGAAGACAGCTCAATGGGAGAGGCCACCTCAGTCTGCAATGCAGGCTCCTCAGATCAGATCTAGGAGCTCTAAGTGTCGCAGGAGTTTCTCATCCAGGGACCTGGGAACTTGGGCTTGGAGAAAGAAACTCAGGGTGAGAAGAATTCCCAGGGTAGAGAGCCACCTGAGCACAGAATGCAGGCAATAATCAAAGGCAGAATAATGTGGCAGGAGGACAAAGAGTGTCATCCAACGTGGGCCCTGTATCTTACAGCCAGCATCCCACACCAATCGCTTTGAACTGGCTCAGAGACCTGGGGAATCTAAAAGATAAATGAGTATGTAGAAGATCAGGGGTTTTCCAAACACCAGAGAAGCAGTCTGCCTTACTCACCTTTCCCATGGAGCTGAGTCCATCCACGTCACGGCACCAACGATGCTGCAGGAAGTTCAAGTCCATTCTCTCTCTCACATAATCCCAACACGGATCATGAGGGTGGGGGAGAAAAAGCAAAAGTAGGTTTTTGTGAGAAAATGACACCCCTGCCAGCCAGAAGGGGGACTAAGGGAGGGGCCCAATAAGGGCTGGGTACAGGAAGTTTAACTAGGGAGTGATGTTCATGGATCAATTCTAAACAAAATGGAACACCATGTTCTTCTATCTTAGGAAAAGGTCATGACCCCTAACCATGCAAACATGTTTCCTTATGGCCATCTGAAAAATGCAACAATATCTTCCCTCTCTGCCTGCAGTTTCTCTTACTGCCTCCTCACCTGCGCTCCTCCCAGTCAGGAGTCCATGACTACCCTTCATTGCTTCACTCCTCTGGGAAGGGCCCCACCTCTGGGGCATTTCCCAAGAGGCTACTAAGAGGCCACTTTCCTCTCTGCACTCAAGGGCTTTCCTCTGGGGCTGGCAGGACACAACACATCCAGCTGAAGCATTGGATGACCCTCCTGCCAATCCCCAGGCGCCCCTTGCCCTTTCTGGCTTGCGTGTCTGAGGTCCCTGTCTCCTTCTCCTGCTGCTGCATTCCTGGGATGCTCTGTTCCTCTGAGGCACCCTGGGAGCCGCTCCTGACTTCCATATCAGCCTCACTGCTGCTGGTGCTCAGTGTGGTGGAGAGAGAGGACAGAGCATCCTGGCTGAGGACTGCACAGGCAGCGGGGCTCCTTGTCCACACGGCCCGTTGGGACCTGTCTGTCCTGCAGGACTCACTGCTGCTCACACTGGGAGTCCCATGGCAAGGAGTCTGCCCCGACTGGCCTTCTGCAAGCACCAGTGGTTGGGAGCTGAGAGCAGCACACTCACGGGCTCTGCTGTTGCAGCCTGAGTGTCCCTGGAGGCACTGGAGAATGGGACAGCTCTGAGCACCGGGGATGGCCTGAGGCATGGGCTTCCCTTTGCTGTGATCCTGCTGAAGTCCTGGGCACAAGGCACTGGCTTGGAGCCTGGGTGGCAGGGAGCCTGCTTGATGGCCCAGCTGGAATCCCAGGTCCTCAAGGGAGCTTAGAGCTTCAGGACCCTGAGGAGGTACTGCAGGCTCCACTTGGCTCTGCCCATGTATTTCTGGGATGCTGAAGCCCTGCTGTTGGGAGATCCCCCAGCATGGCACAGGGGGCAAGGGGTCATCCCATTCATGAAGCCACAGTGGAGGGCAGAGGCCCCATGGGAATTCCCATCCTTCCTGCTCCTGTGGAAGAAACAGAAACTCGTCACTGGTTCCAGCTGCTCCATGTCCTGCATGGAGCCATGGGTGGCCCATGATGTCTGCCACTGTGGGCCTGGCCTCAGGGTCCCGGGTCAGTAAGCTGTCCACCAGGTTACACAGCTCTGGGTTTCCATAGTGGGGGATTCTGTAGTATCCAGACAGGATGGCTGCCCGCAGCTCCACAAAATCCTCTCCAACAAAAGGCAGTGAGCCTGCCACCATGGCGTACAGGATCACGCCCACACTCCAGGCATCAGCCTTGTACCCGCAGAACTCCTCACCTAAGAATTCCTCGGGTGCACAGTATGCAAAGGTCCCGCACAGATTCTTCAGGCGCTCTCCACCAGCCAGTTTGCAGCTGAGACCGAAATCGCTCAACTTAATGTTTAGGTGGGCGTCGAGAAGCAGGTTTTCTAACTTTAAATCCCTGTGCACCATGTGCTGCGAATGGCAGTAATGCACAGCAGATAGAATTTGTTTAAATAGCTGACGAATCTCTCCATCCAGTAGGTACCCTCGTTCTACCATGTAACATCTAAGGTCCCCCCTGACTGCGCACTCCATGAAAATGTAGCCCCTCTCTGTGGTGTGCCTGACCTGCAGTAGTTGAATGATGTGAGGGTGATGCAGCCCCTTCATTATTTCTGCTTCTGTGCACAACTGCTGGAAGCTGCAGGAGTGCTGGCCACCATTCTCCACAACCTTCACAGCCACCTGGGTCCTGCTTTCCCAATGATAGGCCAGGATCACCAGCCCAAAACCGCCCTGGCCGAGGACCCTGAGGACCTGGTACCCATCCAGGACCTCCTCCTCACTGGTGAAGGCGGTGAGGCCTTCCATGGTGGGATCCCCACCCCACCCCCACCCTGCACTCTGACACTGGGAACACTTACAAGTCACCTAAAGTAGTAACAAAAACTGGGAAACAAACAGAAATCAAACAAGCTAAATGGTAACCAAAATTAACAACTCAATATGCTAATATTTCTACTAGAGAATGCTAACTCTATGAACTATGGTATACTAATCACTAACACTGTATCAAAATTAAGAATTAAAAGTTATAAAACACACAGAATACTAAAAATGGTGAAGGAAAGCAACACCAACTATGGTAACTATGGTAACAATGCTAATCAATAAGTCTTATAACAGTCTTATCTAAATCACAGGATTAAAAAATGAGAAAATAGACAACGGAGGAAACACAAGAAGGACAAATGAACACAGCATCAAGTACATTTAGCCTGTGAAAGAAAAAACAAAAAATTAATAAATAAATATTTAAAGAAAATACACAAGCACACAATGTAAAAATGGGAGGGGGAGAGAAATTGAAAAAATAGCAAAAAAAGAAAACTAAATAGAAGAAATACTAAAAGAACCACTACGGTAAAGAGAACTAATAGACCAGACAAGACAACACCACAAATGACAGGACAAGGGAAAACCAGTGATGTCGTCCAATCCTTCAGGCAGTCTCCACAGAGCTTCCTGGGCCAACTGACCAGAACCGAGCCCAAGCAGGGAACTGTTAAGGCAGTTGGAATGACATCACAATGGCCCCCCCGAGGGCAGAGCAGGCTCTAGACCAATCACAGCTGGGGACACAGCAGGCTGGTTTTCTCAAGAAACTTTCTACTTGGTTAAAGAGAAAGGACCCCAAAAGCTTTTGGCTTAAGTTGGTGGTAGAGATTGGTATTTAGGATTTGATAAATTAGCACAGTCCTCTTCAGGCGTTTTCTATTGTTTCAATACACGTATAGAAGCACTGATCCTCCCAGTCTCTATTTCCACCCCCATTCCCACCCCCTTTTTCATTTCCTCTTGGTTCCTGTCCATTAAAGACGTCCAGTAAGAGGAGTCAACTGCTCCTCTTAGCCCAGGCAGGCTCAGCTCACTGTCCCAAAAGATTTCCAAGCTCTGCCATGGCTTGAACAGATTGTGGCTCCCTCACTCATGTATACGTTCACTCACACACATATGTACTTGTATGTTCAAAAACAAAACTAGAGGCATAAGGTGTCCCTTTAGAGGAATTGAGCATTTGCAAACTGAGTTCTGGTGACGCTGCCCACCATCAGCCTGCTGCTCTGTTTGTCTGCTGAAGGTGAAACACTCAGAGCACACATGGAGAGAATAGAAACAATGTTACTGGAGATGCTGCACAAGCGAGCCAGGCTTCCTTCCCCATAGAACAGCAGGTTACAGCCTCAGCCTCACTCAGCTCCTGTCTTCCTCCTGAGGGAGGATTCCTGGGGATGGTAACGGACCTATTGTCGCTCCTCCAGGCTCCTGAGTTCTTGCAATGCAGACTGTGAAACGTATTTATGATATCTTCAAAATTAAAGTGGTGTTGTTCCCACTCTTGCTCTCTCCATCCCATTCTCTCCCCTTCCCTCCGTTTCTCCCTGCTGAAAGTATGTCTTTCAGATAGACTAATTACATTTTTAAGCTTTTGTTAATATTTAATTATTTATTTATTTTTAAAGATTTTATTTATTTGAGAGGTAGCGTTACAGTGAGAGGGAAAGACAGACAGAGAGGCCTTCCATCCACTGGTTCACCCCCAAATGGCTGCAATGGCCAGAACCATGCTGATCAGGAGCCAGGGGCTCCCTCCCGGTCCCCCACGCGGGTGCTTCCACTGCCCTCTGGGCCACAGCAGAGAGCCGGATCGGAAATGGAGCAATGAGAACTCGAACTCTCGTCCACATGGGATGCCTGTACCACAGGCAGAGGCCCAGCCCAGTGTGTCTGCTCCAATATTTTATTTATTTAAAATTGAGAGACAGAGTTAGAGACACACACACAGAGATCTTCCATCCACTGCTTCACTCCCCAGACCGCCACCGTGGCCAGAACTGGGTGGATCCGGAGCCAGGAGCCAGGCGCTTCCTCACTGCTCCCAGGCTGGAATGGGGAGGAGCAGCCAGGACTCCAGGCAGAGGCTCCGCCCACTCCACCACGGCCTGACTTCTTTCCAGGTCCTTCTGCGGTACCACGGATATCAACCGAGAAAGCCACCCAAACAGGTCAGTCCCATACAGCGGTTGGCAGGAAGGGATCCGGGCAGGCACCGCGGCACAGCAGGTGAGGCTGCCTCTCGGACGCCCTCACCCACGTACCCAGCCTGAGTCCCGGCTGCTCGGCTCTGAGGCAGCTTCCTGCTAATGCACCTGGGGTGCTCCCAGGCATGGTCACGCAGGAGACTCAGACGAGCCCCTGGCTCCAGCCTGGCCCAGCTCCACACACATCCGGGGAGGGCACCAGCGGGCGGAAGGTCCGTTGCTCTGCTTCTGTGCTGTGGCATCAGCGGGCAGGTGGAGCAGGGAGGTGCTACGGGGTCAACAGAACAGGGAGCCCCCCCGCAGAGCAGTGCAGTGAGCCTGGGGAGGTCAGCAGGGAGCCCCCCAGAGCAGTGCAGGGTACAGGGAGCATGAGGGGGCTGGCAGGATGCAGGGAGCTCCCCAGAGCTATGCAGGGTGCAGGGAGCCCCCCACAGCAGTGCAGGGTGCAGGGAACCCGAGGGGGCTCTCAGGGCGCAGGGAGCCCCCCAGAGCTATGTAGGGTGCAGGGAGCACAAGGGGGGCTGGAAGGGCACAGGGAGCCCCCCAGAGCAGTGCAGGTCACAGGAAGCCCAAGTGGGGCTGGCAGGATGCAGGGAGCCCCCTAGAGCAGTGGAGGGCCCAGCACCGCAGAGGGTTCAAGGGCAGCAGAGCCCTTCCTCAAGGCTGCCTGTCCCAAGAATGTAACTCATCACCCAGAATCTACTATCTATTTCAGGCTACTTTAGATCAAACATAGCTACTTCCACTGTTCAAATACATGAGATGGGACTACTCTTTTATCAGAGCTCAAAGTGTCCTATTATTTTTTATTATTATTTTTCACAGGCAGAGTGGACAGTGAGAGAGAGAGACAGAGAGAGAAAGGTCTTCCTTTTGCCGTTGGTTCACCCTCCAATGGCCGCCGCTGCAGCCGGCGCACCGCGCTGATCCGATGGCAGGAGCCAGGATCCAGGTGCTTTTCCTGGTCTCCCATGGGGTGCAGGGCCCAAGCACCTGGGCCATCCTCCACTGCACTCCCTGGCCATAGCAGAGAGCTGGCCTGGAAGAGGGGCAACCAGGACAGAATCCGGCGCCCCAACCGGGACTAGAACCCGGTGTGCCGGCGCCGCAAGGTGGAGGATTAACCTATTGAGCCACGGCTCAGCTGATTTTCAACCACTCTCTGACAGGCTGAGACTACGGAACACACTAAATACTACTTAAGAAAACACATTCACTATGACTTTACTCCACCATTCTCCTATAGGTTTTTCAGTTCTGCTCTATTAGATGGCTTGTTTCCTTAAATTATTCCAAATAGATATAATGAGATCTCTCCACTGGTTATCTCAAAAGTAGGGTAATGATCGACTGGATGAAGGCATAATCCAATAAAATTCAAATTTAATGATTCAAATTTGATGATACCTGTTTTCCAGATTTTTGTTCGTTTCAATTACAGGCATGGTGATCAATGAATGGGAAATGAATGACTACAAAGAGGATTCCCTGGTCTTTGGAAGGCATTAAAAAATTTCTACAACAGAACGCTAGTGATGGTTGCACAATTATATGAATCTACTAACACCAAGGAGTGGTAGATCTGTTAATTGGTAATTTTTCTTTTAAGTAATTTCAAAGGAAATTTCAAATTTCTGCTCCAAAATGTAAATAACGGAATAGTCACTTGTAAAGACAAGAAAATAGTACAACATACTTAACACCAATTCTCTTCTTAGATTAGCCCAAGAATTGAGGTCATAAGGAAAACAGCGTCCCTGAACATGAGAAATATACGCCACTACAAGAAATACCAGCTTACCAGGAAGAGAGAAGCTGCTGAATGCAGCAAATGGTAAGGACACTTCGATGGTAACTGTCCAACTGCTGGAGGCTGGAGGTGACCTGCCTTGACAGTTAAAAACATTTTTGTGTATGGGCATTTTGCCTTGTAGTTGGAAAACCCATTGAGACACCCACAATGCAGTGCCTCAGTTTGAATCCAGCTTTCTGCCAATGAAGACCTGGGAGTCAGCAGATGACGACTCACAGAGATCTATTACTGCCATGCAAGTGGGAGACCTGGATTTAGCTCCCAGCTTCCATTTCTGGCAAAGTTAGAATCACCCAGTGGATCATAGTTCAGTGGAAGTGAACAGTTATTAGTCATTCTCTGTAAGTCTCTCGGCTTCTTAAATTGGGGTCAAGGTGGAGTTTTGGAAACAGTTGTGGAATTTTACCACAAGAAACATAAACAGGTTCTCTTTAAGAGTAGAAAAATCATCAGCGCCCAGCACCAGCACTACTCCTGTCACTTCTGCCCCTCTGGAGGTCCTGTGGCCTGCAAATCCCAGCCTCAAATACAATACAGCAGCTCCAGCCCCACCCTCTGGCAGTGACTAGGGGTCTGCTTGCCGCATCTAATGGGCTTCACTGCTACTCCTGGGGCTCTGGCCCATCAGGCAATGGCTCAGGCCACATAACCAGGCTGTCCCAGCATCAGCTTGGCCTGCTCCCAGAACCAGTGATCTCTAGCATTTCTTGTATCACATTTGGGTGATGGGTGGTGAGCCATCACTGGGCCCATTCACAGAGCCAGCCAGGTGTGCTTCCAGAAACAATGTCATTTCTGCATCTCTATTCCCTTACTCTAGTGGTGGCTGAGGGACTCCATACCACGGGGCCAAGCAACTCCAATGGACCCCAGAAATACCCACACCCTTGATGCTACTGGAGTGAACTACAGCAAAAATAAGCTATAGGGAGAGGCCATTATCATTTTTAACTTGAAACAGAGACAAAACATGCTACAAAGTCAACACCTAAAGACAGACATTCAGGAAAAATCTTTCAATCCTTGAAAACCATCCCTTAAAAATGATACAAAAAAACTGATCTACCAGATGTGTAACAATCAACATAGGGACAGAAGAGTGAAAATTAAACAATATGCTACCAAAAAGAATATAACAACACTATAATGGCTGACCACAAAGAAGGTGGTGCATAAAATGCCAGATAAAGAATTCAAAAGACGGGCTTCATGAGGATACTCAGAGAGACACAAGAGAATATGGACAGTTACCTGAACGTTATGCAAGTGATGAATGATATCAATGAATGAAAACTTCAACAGAGACAGAGACCTTGAACAAGAACTGAAGAAAAATCTTACAAAACATGAAGTGATTAAGTGAAAAAAGTTACTGATATCGACAACAGACTATACTGAGCAAAACAAAGAATACCTGAACTCAAAGAAGAGCCTTTTTAAATATACCAGTCAGACAAAAGGAACCAAAAAGATGGCCTCCTGAGACCAGGGGAACACAACATAACCAAGTATTCAAATTTCCACAGTCGCTGAGGGAGAGAAGAAGAACCAGGACAGGGAGGTAATAGCTGAAAACTTCCCCATGCTGGAGAAATATACGGACACTGATGTATAGAAGGCCCCAAAAGTGTATGAGAAGTTACCAGAGAAATTTCTGTCACCTTATATTTGTACTCAAAAGAACAACACAAAGAAAGAAACAGAATTGAATCAGAAAAGCAAGTGGTCCCTTTTAAGGGAAACCCCGATTAGATTATTAGCACATTTTCCCCACAAAGCTTTCAGGATTCATAAAATATAAAATCCAGTCATGATTAAAATCATGAACACATGCATATGGAAAAAAATTTCTCAACTTAATAAACCCATACATGACAAACCCACAGCCAATATCATATGAAATGGGGAATTCAAAAACATTCCTCTAACATCTTTGACCAGATAAAGATAACAGTGGGCAGAGAGTACTCTCACTGGTCTGATTCAATATGAAACTAGATGTCTTGGATGGTGCTGTGGCTGACTTGACTAATCTGCCTGCAGTGCCGGCACCCCGGGTTCTAGTCCTGGTTGGGGTGCCGGGTACTAGTCCTGCTTGCTCCTCTTCCAGTCCAGCTCTCTGCTGCGGCCTGGGAAGGCAGTGGAGGATGGCCCAAGTACTTGGGCCCTGCACCCACATGGGGGGGTCTGGGAGGAAGCACCCGGCTCCCGGCTTCAGATCACTGCGGCGCCAGCCATAGCGGCCATTAGGGGAGTGAACCAACGGAAGGAAGACCTTTCTCTCTTTCTTTCTCACTGTCTATAACTCTACCTGTCAAATAAAAAAAAAGAAACTTGAGGTCTTAGCCAGAGCGATTAGGCAAGGCAAGGAAATCAAAAACATGCCATTGGAAAAGAGAAAATAAAAATATCCTTGTTTGCAGTTGGCATGATTCCATGGGTGTGAAACAGATTCCACCAAAAGATCTTAAATAAAACACTATTTTTAATACAATAACATGTATATCACATCTGCTCCATTTCTGCTCCAGTTCACTGCTAATGCACCTGAGAAAGCAGCAGAAGATGGTCCAAGTTCTCAGGCCTCTGGCACCCATGTGGGAAACCCAGATGAAGATCCAGGTTCCCAGTTTTGGCTTGCCCCAGCCCTAGCCATTGTGGCCATTTGGAGTGTACTAGTGGATGGAAAATACCTCCCACTCCCCCCGCTTCTGTCTGCCTATAACTCTGCCTTTCAAATAAATAAATCTTTAAAAACGCAAAAATATGGTTCCCAACCTATGGAAAGTTGCCAAGCTGGTCAGGAAAGTGAGATTCCTATTTGTGTAAGAGCAGCCTGAGAACACCTGACCCCATAAACTCAAGTGTAATGGGTAGATAAGAAGTGATATTGGCAACACAGAAAAGAGAATATGAATTATAGCAGCAAGAGAGGAGAGTCTTAGAGGACAGGAGTCAATAGAAAAATAAATCAAGGGGTCATTAAAAAATAGATCCAGCTTTATTGGAGTAGAAGGCTTATATTACATAGAAGACTGGAGAAAGACAGTAAGAACCACAAGTGCTAACATTTACAGCATTCTGAACACAAGGCGCGATGCTAAGCCCTTCACATGGTTGGCTATATTTCATCCTCATTACCATCAACAGTAGATCTCATTATCATGCGGATGTAACAGATGAGGGGGAAACAGGCCTAGTGGGTTAAACAACTTGCCCAAGGTCATGAAGTTTAATAAGCAGTGAAACTGGACAATTTTTAACTCCAAACACAATTTTTAAATTAGTGCATTATGTAACAGAAAAGTGTTATGATGGGAATAGTGCTTTGATGAATTTAAATTTTGAAGAGACTAGAGGAAGATAGTGTAATCAGGACCAAACAAGGGTACTTCAAGAAGATAATAGAGGCGTGGGTGCTTGGCCTAACAGTTAAGGGTATACTGGCGTCCCCTAGTGCCAGGGTTCAATACCCAACTCCAACCTCTTGCTAAGGCGCACTCTGGGAGCAGCAGTGGTGGCTCAAGTAACTGGGTTCCCACCACCTATGTGGGAGACCTGGATGGAGTTTCCAACTCATGGGCATTTGGGGAGTGAACCAGCACAGAGGCACTTGACTCTCTTTCTCTGCCTCTCAAATAAGTAAACACTAAACAATAAAAATAATTTTAAAAACTTGCAGGAAGTGGAATAAAAAATAATTTATTTTGGCACAAAAATATTTCAAATATCTGCATTTTTTTCATATTACCTATTTTCCAAGAAATTTTTTCTAAGTTAAAAATGTTCACTTTATCTTATACAGACACATAGCAAAATCTTCCATCTGCTAGTTCACTCTCCAAATGCTTACAACAGCCATGCTGAAGCCATGCTGAAAGCCAGGAGACAGGAATTAGGCCTCTCATGTGAGAGGAGTGAGAGATCCAAGTACCTGAGCCATTACTGGCTGCCTCTGGGATGCACAATAGGTGATGTTGGTTGGGAAGCAGATTAGGCACTCAGGAAGGGTGGACATTCCAGCAGCAACTTAACTGCTGTGCCCAATGTTGCCCTTTCTATGAACTTTGAAATATATATATATATATATATATATATATATATATATATAAATAAAATCTGAGTTGGTTTTTCTGCATTGAAGTAATGCCATTTTTTGTGACCTTTCTGAGACTCCCTTGCATTAAACTGTTATATAATTCAGATGTGAATGAGAAAAACCTGGGGCCAAAGTGATAACAAATGGAAAGCACAAAACAAAATGTGGACCCAACCTCCTAGGGCATTCAGAGTGTAAGATGCTCCTATGTCACCTGCCAGCCTGAGGACAAGCGAACTGGATTGGTCCATAGAGGATGAGGGTGGGGGCTCGCCAAACAACTGAGTCATGCTGTGGCAGAAAAGCATATAATACAAAATAAATATTACTAATATAGTACTGTAACAATCAGAGTGGCATTTGTACATCCGCAGTGTCACACAACTTTCACATCTGATCCTGGGACTTCTCCACCTCTCCAAAAGGAAACCCCATACCACTAACCAACATACCTGGGGCCGGCACTGCAGTTTAGTGGGTAAAGCCACTGCCTGCAGTGCTGGCATCCCATATGGGTGCCGGTTAGAGTCCCGGCTGCTCCACTTCCCATCCTGCTCTCTGCTATGGTCTGGGAAAGCAGCAGGAGATGGTCCAAGTCCTTGGGCCCCTACATCCATGTGGGAGAACTGGAAGAAGCTCCTGGGTTCAAACTGACAAGATCCAGCTGTTGTGGCCAATTTGGGAGTGAACCAGCAGGTGGCAGACCTCTCTCTCTCTCCTCTCTCTGTGTAATTCTTACTTTCAAGTAAATAAATAAATCTTTTAAAAAACATGCCTTTGTTCAGGATTTTTTTCAGAATTCTGAATACAGGATATTTATGAGATCATCAGCATTCCTGGCTAATGCTAATGTACTCAGTAACAAGCAATAAACACTCTCAAGCATTGTATTGGTGGCATGCAAAACATCCTCAAGTATATTTTAATTATTTTACTGAGATGAAGTATGCTATTTTGCATGCATAATATTATCAATATTACATTAAATCTCTTCATTCATTATCACTAATGCTACTTAGAACAGCTGTTAATAAAATAATTCATTCTCATAGCATAACCTGGATCAGGAGTACATGATGGCTCCTATCTATTATGCTGAGCTAAGAGAGGGCTTCTGCTATAATATCAATTTATATTCTAAAAATGGCTCTGTGAACAAGTGCTTTCATGTGCTAGAGTTCCATCTCAATCACAGTATTTGAAGACAAGTGGGGATGGCAGATAACTGTTAAACAACCCCTTTGTGCTAATGCCCGTGACCTCATCCAAACACACCATTATCTGTGCAAATGCAGTACACATTTACATGCTGCGTATTAAAATTTTCATGAGATTTAAAGTGTTAGCTAAATACCATAACATACATCGACCACAAGGCCTTCTTCATAACTAGGTGATGAGGACACAGCCTGCAACTCCCTGTTAGAAGTCTGCTGTCTGGGGCGGGCATTTGGTGCAGCAGTTAGGACACCACACAGGACACCAGCATCCCTCATCCCAGTGTCTGGGTGTGAGTCCTCACTCCACCCCTGAAGCTTCCTGCTCATGCACATCCTGGGAGGCAGTGGTGATGGCTCCAGTACTTGGGTCCCTGACACGCACGTGGGAGGAGATCCAGATTGGACTGTAAGCTCCTGGCTCAGCCCCAGCTGTTGTAGGCAACTGGGAAATCAATCAGCTGATGAGAAATTCTCTTTCTCTCTCTCCTCCCCACCACTACTAGACTCTCTGTCCCTCAAATACAAAAATAAGTAAAGAATTGAATAAAATGTAAAAAGAAAGCAGAAGTGTGTTGTCTTTGGCTATATGTAGTCTTTTTTAAAATATTTTTTAAATTTATTTGACAGTTAAAGTTACACAAAGAGAGAAGGAGAGGCAGAGAGAGAAAGAGGTCTTCCATCCGCTGGTTCACTCACCAGATGGTCCCAATGGCTGCTCCATTTCTGATTCAGCTCCCTGCTGATGGTCTGGGAAAAGAGTAGATGATGGCCCAAATGCTTGGGCCCCGAGACCAATGTAGGAGACCTGGAAGAAGCTCCTGGCTCCTGGCTTCAGATCAGATCAGCGCAGCTTCAGCCACTGCAGCCATTTTGGGGGAGTGAACCAGCGGATGGAAGACCTCTCTGTCTCTCACTCCTTCTGTCTGTAACTCCATCTCTGAAATAAATAAAATCTTAAAAAAAATAAGATTCTCTCTTGGTCTCTCTCTCTGTAACTCTGACATAAATAAATAAATAGGGCTGGCGCTATGGCACAGTGGGTTAAAGCCCTGGGCTGAAGTGCCAGCATCCCGTATGGACATTGGTTCTAATCCCAGATGCTCCTCTTCCAATCCAGCTCTCTGCTATGGCCTGGGAAAGCAGTAGAAGATGGCCCAAGTCCTTGGGCCCCGGCACCCACATGGGAGACCCAGAAGAAACTCCTGGCTCCAGATCAGCACACCTCTGACCATTATAGCCATCTGAGAAGTGAACAAGCGGGTGGAAGATCTTCTCTCTGTCTCTACCATTCTCTGTAACTCTGTCTTTCAAAGAAATAAAACAAATCTTACAAATAAATAAATCTTTTCTAAAAAAGAATTGTACCTATGAAATACATGAAATCTGTTATCTTTATATTAATAAAAAATTTTTTTTAAATGCCCTGCTTTTTGGATTTTCCACCTGCAAAAAGACTCAGAAAACATCAGAGTAGTTATATTTGCAAGGTGACTGTTGCAATAAGCAGCCCCCTTTGCAGATATTACAAGCTTAAATCAAGCCAAAGACCTCTGGATGCTTTCAAAATCCAACACAATTCTGAGGTACCAGGTGTTAGGATTTTTAACATACCCATTTTAGTATTTTTATTTTTCTAAAATTTTAATTAATTATTTTATTTGAAAGGCAAATAGAAGAGAGAACTTTCATCTAATGTGTAACTCTCCAAATGCCCACAGAGCTGAGTGTGCGGGCCTGCCGCACCAGTCATACGGAACCTGAAGGAGGGAGTGGGACTGAAAAGAGGGACAAGGGCACAGAGAATGGAGCCAAGACAACAAGGCTAATCAAGGCTCGTTTATTCTAAAGTCTCAGCGGTATTTATACTTATCCAGCTGCAGAACAAAGAAGCACAAAGGATAATAACATACATAAGCAACTTATCGGGGCCTCTGGTAGCACAGATAATTTTAACAGGATGTTCTTGATTATCATCCTCCTTCAGGATGGGAGTATGTGACTTTCTTATCCTAGGAATTCCACAAGCCAAGATTGGCCCTGATTTGTCCAAAGGCTGCCTACATCTCCCCCTTTTTTATTTTATTGAGAATGGCCTCTGTCTTAGGTTGCCCTCAGCCATCTCTGCCCTTACCCGTCATTGGTAACTCTGGCAGCTTGGCCTAGAGCCCTGTCTTAGGTTGGTACAGGATGCTGAGTGTCTTACCCGTCTCTGAGGACCATTCCCACATGTCTGTCAAATGATGACCAGATTAAAAAAATCATGGGGGCAGGCACCATGGCAAAGTGGGATAAGTCTCAGTCTGTTGCACCAGCATCCCATAGTGGTGCCGGTTTTAAGCCTGGATGTTCCCTGATGATGGCCTAGGAAAACAGTGGAAGATGGCCCAAGACCTTGGGAGACCCAAGAAGAAGCTCCTGGCCCCTGGCTTCGGAACAGCACAGTTCTTTTTTTGTTTTGTTTTGGCAGGCAGAGTTAGACAGTGAGAGAGAGAGACCGAGAGAAAGGTCTTCCTTCCGTTGGTTCACTCCCCAAATGGCTGCTATGGCTGGCACACTTCGCCGATCCGAAGCCAGGAGTCAGGTGCTTCCTCCTGGTCTTCCACATGGGTGCAGGGCTCAATCACTTGAGCTATCCTCCACTGCCTTCCTTGGCCAAAGCAGAGAGCTGGACTGGAAGAGGAGCCACCAGGACAGAACTGGCGCCCCAATCGGGACTAGAAACCGGAGTGTGGTCGCCACAGGCAGAGGATTAGCCTAGTGAGCCGCAGCACCAGCCACAACAGCCCAGTTCTAGCCATTGCAGATATTTAGGGAGTAACCAGATGGAAGACCTCTCATTCTAAGATAGAAGACCTCTCATTCTGTCTCTCCCTCTCTCTTACTCTGCCTCTGAAATAAATAACTCTTGAAAAAAAGTAATTGTGGTATATATACATCATGGAATACTATTTACCAGGAAAAAATGGAATACTGTCTTTTGCAACAAAATGGATGCAACTGGAAACCACTATACTTAGTGAAATAACCTAGTCTCAAAAAGAAAAATACTATATGCTGTCCCTGATCTGTGTTAACTAACAGAGTACTTAACACGTAATAATGTGTAGGAGTGAAATGGGCATTTTGAGATATGATGCTTTTTTACAAGCCTTGTCTCACTTTGAGGAACAATTTATTTTCTTCAGACTATTTGTTGAACTTTTTACTTAGTGTATAGTTAATACTATGAGTATAAAGTTAACTGAAAAGAGATATCTGTAAGAATTAACAGTGGAAATGGGAGAGGGAAGAGGAAGAAGTATGGAAGCACAGGATACAGGAAATGTTGGGTGCGAAGAATCAATGTTCCTGAATATGTATATGGCAAGTACATGAAATCTGTTTAACTTACATAAGATTTTTAAAAAACAGATAATCTGCTAACAAGACTGACAAAGAAAAAAAGAGAGAAAAACCCTCAAAACTTCAAATAAATAAGATTAGATGAAAAAACAGACATTATAACCAACACTACTGAAATACAAGGCTTCAAAACATTGCTATTCAATACTATATGCTAATAAACTGGAACACCTCGGAGAAATGGAGAAGTTTGTAAATACAAATAACTTACTAAATTAAATCCAGATGATAAAGACAATCTAGCAGACTCATAAAAATTAATGGGATTGTAGCAGTAATCAAAATTCTTCCATCAATGAAAAGCCCAGGACTTGGTGGTTTTACTATCAAATTCCACAAAACATTTAAAGACAAACTCCAACACTTTTCAAAGTATTTGAAAACACTGAACAGGATGGAACGCTGCCAAACTCTTTTTAGGAGGCCAACATCACTTGGACACCAAAAACAAAGACACAAAAGGGAAAGAAGACTACAGGCCTATATCCTTGTAGAACACAGATGCAAAGATTCTCGACAAAGTGCTAGACAAACAATTCAAAACATCAAAAAAAACTCATACATAACTATCAACTGGAATTTATCCCAGAAAAGCCATTGTGGTTCCATATTTGCAAAACAACAAGCATCATAAATTAATCAACATAATGGAAGAATAAAAACCATACTCTCATTAGATACAGAGAAAGCATTGGGTATGATTTATTACCCTTTGATGGTACAAAAAAAATGCCTCCAGGGCCGGCGCCGCGGCTCACTAGGCTAATCCTCCGCCTAGCGGCGCCGGCACACCGGGTTCTAGTCCCGGTCGGGGCGCCGGATTCTGTCCCGGTTGCCCCTCTTCCAGGCCAGCCCTCTGCTGTGGCCAGGGAGTGCAGTGGAGGATGGCCCAGGTGCTTGGGCCCTGAACCCCATGGGAGACCAGGAAAAGCACCTGGCTCCTGGCTCCTGCCATCGGATCAGCGCGGTGCGCCGGCTGCAGCGCGCCGGCCGCGGCGGCCATTGGAGGGTGAACCAACGGCAAAAGAAAGACCTTTCTCTCTGTCTCTCTCTCTCTCACTGTCCACTCTGCCTGTCAAAAAAAATAAAAAAAAAATAAAATAAAATGCCTCCACAAATTAGATATAGAAGGAATATGCCTGGGGGCCAGTGCCGTGGTTCACCTGATTAATCCGCCACCTCCGGCACCAACATCCCATATGGGTGCCAGGTTCTAGTCCCGGTTGCTCCTTTTCCAGACCAGCTCTCTGCTGTTGCCCAGGAGGGCAGTGGGGGATGGCCCAAGTGCTTGGGCCCCTGCACCCACGTGGGACACCAGGGGGAGGCACCTGGCTCTTGGCTTTAGCTTTGCACAGTGCAGGCCGTGTTGGCCATTTGGGGAATGAACCGATGGAAGGAAGACCTTTCTCTCTCTCTCTCTCTCTCACTGTCTGTAACTCTACCTGTCAAATGAATAGAGAAAAGAAGGATTACTCCTGAAAATCATAAAGGTTATATTTGACAAACCAACAGCCAATATCATACTGAATGAGGAAATGATGAAAGCATTCTGTCAAAATCTGTAAAAACACAAAGATGTCCACTTTCACCACTCTAACTGAATACAGTACCGTAAATTTTCAGAAGAGCAATTAGAGAGAAGAACAAAATAAAAGGCATTAACATTAGAAAAGAACAAGTCAAATAATTAATGTTTCAGATGACATGTTGTTCCTGGAAGAACACAAACATTCCACCAAAATGCTACTTGAACTGATGAACCAATTCAGTAAAGTTTACATACAAATAAATAGACAAAAATAGCTGCCTTTTTACATATTAATGATGGATTCACAGAGAAATTAAAAAATCACATTTACAATAACCAAAAAATTAGCATTAATAGGAATAAATTTAATCATTGGTTCACCCCCAATCGCCACCGTGGCCGGCGCATGCGGCCGGCGCACGGCGTTGATCCGATGGCAGGAGCCAGGTACTTATCCTGGTCTCCCATGGAGTGCAGGGCCCAAGAACTTGGGCCATCCTCCACTGCACTCCCTGGCCACAGCAGAGAGCTGGCCTGGAAGAGGGGCAACCCGGACAGAATCCGGTGCCCTGACCGGGACTAGAACCCAGTGTGCTGGCGCTGAAAGGCGGAGGATTAACCTAGTGAGGCGCGGCACTGGCCAAACAAGATACTTCTTTTTTTTTTTTTTTTTGACAGGCAGAGTGGACAGTGAGAGGGAGAGACAGAGAGAAAGGTCTTCCTTTGCCATTGGTTCACTCTCCAATGGCCGCCACGGCCGGTGCGCTGCGGCCGGCGCACCGCGCTGATCCGATGGCAGGAGCCAGGAGCCAGGTGCTTTTCCTGGTCTCCCATGGGGTGCAGGGCCCAAGCACCTGGGCCATCCTCCACTGCACTCCCTGGCCACAGCAGAGGGCTGGCCTGGAAGAGGGGCAACCGGGACAGAATCCGGCGCCCCGACCGGGACTAGAACCCGGTGTGCCGGCGCCGCTAGGCGGAGGATTAGCCTAGTGAGCCGCGGCGCCGGCCCCAAACAAGATACTTTTATAATCATGTTTTTAGACTCTGTAGGGAAACCAGTAATCTTTCATATGTAATAAGATACTTACTGTACTTCCTTAGTTAGTATAATCATTTTTCTTTTCCTTTATTTATGGTTCCTATGGTTTATCTGGGAACTTTCCTCGTGTATTTTTTCTGAATTAATTCTCTTGGTCTGGATACCTTTGAATAGCTCTTTGTTTGAGGCTCTCTAGCCACATTTTTCTACTTATCTGCCTTTCAGAGAATTGTTACAATAATTGTGCAGAGGAAAAAAAGCTGTAACAGTATTCACCCAGCCATGGGACAAACAGAGCTCAATTATATTGTTTTGGCTCCAGCGTATTTTTCCCACTAGTGTTGTAGACAATGAAACTGAATGGGCGGTTACATGGATGTATGAAATACATTTGCTTGAAACAGACTGAAGCCTAGTATTTCTGCTGTAAATTGAATCTGGTCTTAATGCCTGTCTACTTCAGGTATTTCTATTTAAGAAACATGATCTACTGATAAACTTGAAGAAACAAAAATATATGGAAGTAAAACAAAATAAGAGGAATGTAAATTGGAAAATTCCCTTGACAGAAGTCATATAGTCTGATAACTATGTATCTCCCTCTAAAATACATTAAATGCATGAAGTGGAGGTTTTGAACATACAATTAATTTCTGTAAAACTCCTATATTCTTTACCAAAGTTATATTGCCTTTAGCAATGATAAAGTAACATCACAAGGGATTTTGTTATGGATGCGTTTCCTACCATGTTGATGAAAATTACGTACAGCACTAAAGCCAATTTTTATGAAAGAGCAAAGTAGAATGATCTTGTATATACATTTCTTTGATGCATTCATCAAGCCACTTTCCTCTAAAAAAGTGCTGATGAGCATTAACTGATCAAGGGAAAGAATCTATTTAATTCATAAACAAAAATGATAGGTCAGAGACCGAAATTTAAGAACTGAGACTATGAAGCTTTTGGAAGCAACTGCAGAAGAAATGCTCCAAGGCACTGGAGAGGGGATGACTTCTTAGACAAGACCCTCAAGGCACAGGCAACAAAATCAACACTAAACAAATGGCATTATATGCAAGTCAAAAGCTTCTGCACAGCAAAGGAAACCACAACAGAATGAAGAGACATCCAACAGAATGAGGAAAAGTATTTGTGATAAAGAATTAATAATCAGAGTACACCAGCAACTTAAAAAAGAGAACAAAAATAACAAAAAGACAAACAGCCAGTTAAGAAACGGCCAAAGGAACTCAACAAACAGTTCTCTAAGGAAATACAAATGTCCAACAAATCTTGGAAAAAATGCTCTACATCACTAGCCAACAGGGAAATACATAGCAAAACTGCAATGAGAAATCACCACCTTTTCTTAATTGTTAAAATCAAGATATAGAATAACAAATTAGAGGATGTGAAAAAAGGGGAACTCTGGTACACCATCTGTGGGAATGTAATTCGTTCAAAGACTGTGGAAAATAGTATGGAGATTTCTTAAGAAACCAGAAGGAAATTTGTCATATGATCCTGCAATCCCACTGGGTTTATACATATAAGGTATTAGCATCATGTATCAAAGTGATACCTCCACCACCGTGTTTACTGCAGCACTGTTCACAACAGACACAGCAAGATAATGGATAAGGAAAATATGTATATATCTATAATGGAATTTTTATTCAGGTATAAAAAATAGCAACACTTGGCCGGTGCCAAGGTTCACTTGGCTAATCCTCCACCTGTGGCGCCGGCACCCCATGTTCTAGTCCTGGCTGGGGTGCTGGGTACTAGGCCTGGTTGCTCCTCTTCCAGTCCAGCTCTCTGCTGTGGCCCGGGAGTGCAGTGGAGGATGGCCCAAGTGCTTGGGTCCCTGCACTTGCATGGAAGACAGGGAGGAAGCATGCCAGTTCCTGGCTTCGGATCAGCCCAGCCCTGGCTGAGGTGGCCATTAGGGGAGTGAACCAATGGAAGAAGACCTTTCTCACTGTCACTCTCTCTCACTGTCTGTAACTCTCTCTCTGTCCCTCTCTCTCACTGTCTGACTCTGCCTGTCAAAAAATTAAAAAAAAAACAACAACACTGGATGCAACTTAGGACATCAGTTAGTGAAATCAGCCAGAGAAATACACTTATCACATGTATTCCCTTATATGTGGAAGCTAACATTTTTAAAATCAAAACACAAAAACATAAAGGATGTTTGTGTCTATCACTATTGCTTAAAATGTAAATCCACAAAACTTTGTTTTATAACCTTGTCAAACCTATGGTTAAGAAAATTATACTACTCTTGTGGAATTGTGGTCTTCCTACCTTTCCTTGTTGAATACTATGTTTAGTGGTGAATTAAGACTGCGAATAATAAAGTGGATTAAAACTATACCTCGTAAAAATAATGAAAAGAAGAGAGACATGGGAGGGAGGGGAAGAGGGAGAGAAGAATGCGGCTGGCTTCCTGGAACAGTACTGATGAAATACATGAAAAATTATTTCAAAAATAATGCAAAAATAAAGAAGAATATTACACTAGTATAGTTTTAATGATCTGTGATTACTTTAAAATTTATGGTATATGGGTAAAATGGTCATTTTCCATTCAGCTGTTTATACCTGTTGCTTATTTCCCACTAAACTAGGGAACTAGAGTTTCTGGTTTTTCTTTTTACCTTTTTTTTAAAAAAAATGATTTACTTTATTTACTTTACTTACTTGAAAGGCACAGTTAAATACAGAGAGAGGGAGAGATAGAGAGAAAGAGATCTTCCATCTGCTCACTTCACTCCACAAATGGCCACAACAGCCAGGGTTCAGTCAGGATGAAGCCAGGAGCCAAGAGCTTCTTCCATGTCACCCACAAGGTGCAGAGGCCCAAGCACATGGGCCATCCTCTGCTACTATCCCAGATACCTTAGCAGAGAGATGGATCAGAGGTAGAACAGCCAGGATTTGAACCAGAGCTTGTATGTGATACCAGAGTGCCAGCCCCATGTTTTACTCCCTAAATTCTTACTTGATGAAGCATTTACCAAAGTCATGTCATCAATGATGTTTTTCATAAGGTTTATGTATTCATTTGACAGGAAGAATGACAGAGACACAAAGAGAGATCTTCTACCTGCTGACTTACTCCTCAAATGCCCCCAACAGCCAGGACTGGGCCAGGCAGAAGCCAGAAGCCAGGAACTACATCTCTGTCTCCAAGAAGGTGGCAGGAACCATCCACTTGGGCCATTGTTTGTTGCCTCCCAGGGGAATTACCAGGAAACTGAATTGGACATGCGGGAGCTAGGACTCACAACAGGCAGGTTGATGTAGGATGCTGAAAACCCAAATGTCAGATTAACCTGCTGTGCCTCAATACCACCCATTTCTAAACTTTTATGATTATTTACTCCATCTTAGTCCATTTGGGATGCTGTAAGAAAACACATTACACTGGGAAGTTTATAAACAACAGGGATTTATTACTCACTGTTTTGGAGGCTGGTAAGTCTAAGATTAAAGTGTTAGGGGGACTCAGTGTCTGGGGAAGCTTTGCTCACTAATGTCTGTGTGCCCTCATGTGGCAGAATCGCAAAAGGGTAAACAAGCTGCTCCATCACGCCATTCTTAAAAGGGTGCTGTGGTGTAGTGGGTAAAGCCACCTTCAGGCCTGGCATCCCATATTGTCACGGGTTTCAGTACCAGCTGCTCCACTTCTGATCCAACTCTCTGCTACAGCCTGGGAAAGCAGTGGAAGATGCCCCTAGTCCTAGGGCCCCTGCATGCATGTGGGACACCTGGAATAAACTCCTGGCTCCTGGCTTCACATAGGCTCAGCTCTGGCCATTGTGGCCATTTGGCGAGTGAACCAGCTGATGGAAGACCTTTCTCTCTGTTTCTCTCTCTGTTTGTAACTCTGCCTCTCAAATAAGTAAATAAAACCTTTTTTAAAACATAAGGGCAGTGATAGCATTCTCAGATCTGCCCTCATGATCCAGTCAGCTCTGAGCACCCTTGCTCCTAAATAACAAGACACTGAGTATTACAGTTCAGCACATGCATATTGAGGGACACAATCATTTAGCAACAGCACCCGAAATCATCTGATTATGAACTCTCAATGAGTATTTAATTATAAAAACATGTTATAAAACATGTAAAACATGCCATAAAATACTACAGATGAAATGATTCTGTAAACATAATTTATATTACTATTATATTTTACCTGGAAACCCAAAAATAATCTGAAACTATATAGATACTAATGGGAGAATCCTAAGATTGGCCATATGCATGGTGCAATAAGACTACTGTTTTAGTCCTGTTCACTAGTCATGTGAATGATTTTGGTGAAAATTTACCACTGTTTCCATTGATGATATTTTTTCAGTTCACAATATATTGTTGAGAATCAGTTCAGGGGCCAGCGCTATGGCATAGGGGATGAGGACGCCACCTGCAGTGCTGACATCCCATAAGGGGTACTGGTTCGAGTCCCAGCTGCACAGGGATAAATAAGAACACAACCTTTAACCGGAAAGGATATGAGAAATAATATATGTCAGAGCATGAATAAATGAAAGAAAAAAGATCAACAAATCAAAAATTGGTTTTTTGAGAAGATAAACAAAACAGATAATTCTCAGAGGGGATTCCATATGGAGGAATAGGGAAAAGGAGGACTGCTATAGGCTAGGATAAAATAGGAAAAACAGACAGAGATTCCCAGGGGAGAGTGGAGATTCTGGAAGAGGAGGAGAGATGCTGTGGATCTGTGTGGAAGCTGCAACAAGCACTGATACAACACAAGACCCAGCAGGTGAGAGCTGGAGAAAGTGCCGGCTCTGAAGAACAAGGTGAGATCACACTGCAGTGGCCCATGCCAATGCTGAAATAGCTGCAGAGACAGCCTAGCAGACTGTCTTGGATGTGTCATGGACCCTGTGAGTAACAGGGTATCCTCTACCCCAGCAGAAAAGAGAGCAATTCTCCCCATCCCCTCACAACAGCCCCCGACAACCAGCTCAGAGAGGGCAGGCACCATTTTGGATACGCTAGTAGCTGCAGCAGCTCTTGTGCAGGCTCCCAGCAACAGTCAGGGAAAAGGCGCCATCTTCTCTCAAGTAGCAACAGCCCAGGGGCACACACCCAGCAACAGGCAGGGAGAAGGAGCCATTCTGACATCATCACTAGCTGCAGGGACTCTTCTAAGTGTCCATAAACTGGCGGGAAGAAGGCATGATTGTGAAACAAGCAGTGCTGTGGCCAGTAGCTCTTGTGGACATGTATGACCAGGGATTTCACCACAGGGAAAAATCTGTGTTCCCCACCGACTTTCAGTCTGGGTGGAAAGACTGACAGGGCGCTGCAAATGCACCTATGATTATCATGAGCCCTTAGCCTCTCAACATAATGCAGGCTCTGGAGCTCAAACTGCCTAAGTGGAGCACCCATAGGCAACTGGCTCTCCAAAGTTCTCAGCTTCTCCATGGACAGAACAGGTTAGTGGGTTGGTGTGGATCTTCTGCACCCTGTGTCTGTGGGAGCCCTGGTACTGAGACTGTGGGAACACATGAATGAAGGATAGGCTGCCTGGTATAGCTGCGTTTCTGGGAGATTACTGTGTGTAGCTCCACAAGCTCAGCACCCTGGCTGCCTGGGGTGGGTCACTGCAGCAGGATCTGTGCTCACACTGAAGACTGCACAGATCCTTTGTGCCATTCATGCAGAACCACAGAACCACAGATCAGAATAGTACCCACTGAGGGCTAACACCTGGGTTATTCTCACCTTGGAAAAGAGGAGTGAGGGTGTGATTATGCCAACAGCAGTGACCATATCCTCTTTTCTATTAGTAAGAAGAGATCTAACTTGCTCCATTTGGGTGTCACCCTGGACACTGGCCCCACCCTGGAGCAGTGACCAGAGCTCCCTAATCACAAGTAGCACACACTTCTGGGTATTCATTGAAACAGAAGACACTCCACTAATCCACAGAGACACAGTCCAATGATAAAAGCCATCAGGGAAAAAAATAAGTATCTCCACAAATATATTTATCTCCAAAAATATAAAGGTCTTCCTTTTTCTGAGGTTCATCCCCCAATAGCCACTGCGGCTGGCACACTGTGGCTGGCACAGTGTGCTGATACGAAGCCAGGAGCCAGGTGCTTCCCCTGGTCTCTCATGCGGGTGCAGGGCCCAGGGACTTGGGCCATCCTCCACTGCACTCCTGGGTCACAGCAGAGAGCTGGACTGGAAGAGGGGCAACCGGGACTAGAACCCAGGCTGCCGGTGCCACAGGCAGAGGATTAGCCTATTGAGCCATGGCACCGGCCATACAGCACTCTTAATATACATGACCAGAAAAGACCTTCCCCACAACATATTGTAGTCAAATGCTCCACAGTAAAACATAAAGATTCGAAAATGTGCAAAAGAGAAATGTCAGATTACTCTCAGAGTATCTCCAATTACACTCACAGCTGACTTCTCATCAGGAATTACTACAAAGAGCTATAGCCCAACAAATCAGGAAATCTAGAAGAAAAAGATTCCTGGACACTTAAAACCCACCAAAATTGACCCAGGAACACCCAGAAAAACCAAACATACCAATAAACAAAACAGAAATTGTATCAGTAATAAAGACACTCCCAACAAAGAAAAACCTAGGATTGGACAGCTTCACTGCTGAATTCTATTAGACATTCAAAGAACTACTAACTCCAATTCTTGTCAAGCTATTCAAAACAACTGAAAGAGAGGGAAGCTTTCCAAACTCCTTCTGTGAAGACAGTATCACCTTAATTCCTAAATCAGAAAAAGATACAACAGAGAAAGTACACACAAATGTCCCTGATAAACACACACACAAATCATCCTCAAAATACTAGCCAATTGAATTCAACAATATATAAGAAATGATCATTCATCCTGGCTGGCGCCGTGGCTCACTAGGCTAATCCTCCACCATGCAGCGCTAGCACACCGGGTTCTAGCCCTATTTGCAGATGCCATGATTATGTATATAGAGGATCCAAAAGACTCCACTCAGAGACTAACAGAACTCATAGGCGGTTCCAGTATGGTGGAGTAGGGTGGGAGCTTACTGCTCTAGCCCAGGAGATGACAGTTTAGAAAATGTAGAGAGGGGCTGGCACTGCAGCTCCATAGGCTAATCCTCCACCTAGTGGTGCTGGCACACCGGGCTCTAGTCCTGGTCAGGGCTCCAGATTCTGTCCCGGTTGCCCCTCTTCCAGGCCAGCTCTCTGCTGTGGCCAGGGAGTGCAGTGGAGGATGGCCCAAGTGCTTGGGCCCTGCACCGGTGCAGGGGAGACCAGGAGAAGCACCTGATTCCTGGCTTCGGATCAGCGCGGTGCGCTGGCCACAGTGCGCTGGCTGCGGCGGCCATTAGAGGGTGAACCAATGGCAAAAGGAAGACCTTTCTCTCTGTCTCTCTCTCTCACTATCCACTCTGCCTGTCAATAAATAAATAAGTGGAGAGGGTAATCTCAGGGAACAGTCAAGTGAGAAAACAGCAGAGGGAACTCTACCAAAATTAGAGAAGACAGGGTGGACTTATGTGACAGGCATGGACACCAGGGTGTGACTTTGGATATACATCACAGGTGCGCCAACCTGTGTCTCTACCCAGCAATCAGCCAAGTGGAGACTCTTGATTCTGCTGGGGAGAACTAACAGCGGGCTGGGAGCTTGTGACTGTGTGAGGCTTCTGTACTTGGATAGGGAAAAAAAACTGAGGGTGTGTGGGAGGACTCACAGTGTGGCTAGGACTTTGAGCAATTACAGAGGGAAACTCCATATGCTCAGGGTTCCCTGGTTACCTGTTAGAGATACTGTTAGGGAAACTGATCTTACACTGAGGAATGCACAGATCCCTTGTGTGACCCTTGGGACAGAGCGAATAAATGTAACAAACTTGGGCTAGCAATCAGGCACTGGTCTCCAGTGAGTAGAGGAGCTCAGCTGCATGGAATAAATTCCCTTCTGATGAGAGAGAGAGAGAGAGAGAGAGAGAGAGAGAGAGAGAGATATTTGCCGCAACAAAGCTGGGTGTGTCACCTTGGGAATGCCCTTATCCCTGGAGAAGTGAGCAGAGCTCTCTGGCCACACCCACTGCAAGCCTCTAGATATTCACTGAAAAGTAGACTTTCCACTTATCAACACAGTCATAGTCCAAAGATAAAAGAGAAAGAGAAAACCAAAAAAATATCTCCACAAATGCCAAACAACATATACACCAATTCAAGAAACAAGAATAGGAAGACAACATGATGTCACCAAAAGAACAGGGCACTTCAGGGCCAGAACTGTGACATAGTGGGTAAAAGCTGCATTTGCAGTGCCGATGTCCCATATGGGCACTGGTTCGAGTCCTGGCTGTGCTGCTTCCAATCCAGCTCTCTGCTCTGGCCTGGAAAAGCAGTGCAATATGGTCAAAGTCCTTGGTCCCCTGCAACCACATGGGAGACCCCCAGAAGAAGCTCCTGGCTCCTGGCTGCAGATCGGCGTAGCTCCAGCCATTGCAGACAACATGGTAGTGATCAGCGGATAGAAGACCTCTCTCTCTCTGCCTCTCCTCTCTCTCTCTGTAATGCTTTCAAATAAATAATAATCAAACCTTAAAACAAAGAACATGACACTTCAATATTAGATTGTGAAGATGATGAGATAGAAGAAAGATGAAGAAATGGAATTCAAAAAATTGATAAGATTACAAAGAAGTAGGCCAGCACCGTGGCTCACTTGGCTAATCCTCTGCCTGCAGCACTGGCACCCCGGGTTCTAGTCCCAGTTGGGGCGCCGGGTAGTAGTCCCAGTTGCTCCTCTTCCAGTCCTGGTTGCTCCTCTTCCAGTCCAGCTCTCTGCTGTGGCCGGGGAGGGCAGTGGAGGCTGGCCCAAGTGATTGGGAGACCGGGAGAAAAAACCCAGCTCCTGGTTTCGGTTTGGCGAAGTGCCTGCCACAGATGACAATAGGGGAGTGAACCAATGGAAGGAAGACCTTTCTTTCTGTCTCTCTCTCACTGTCTATAACTCTACCTGTCAAAAAAAAATAAGATGCCATAGAAGTTATCAAAGAAATGCACAAACTACTGAAATCCATACAGGACATGAAAAAAAATTTCTCCCATGAAATGGAGATCATAAAGAGAAATCTCAATGAAATGAAAAATTCAATAGAACAAATAAAAATGCAGTGGAGACCCTTAACAACAGAATTGATGAAGCAGAAGAAAGATGTCGGCATAGAAGGCCAAGCACCAGAAACTATACAGTTCAAAAGAGGGAATTAGAAAACAAAAATGCCTGTTGGGAATCTACAGGATACTATAAAAAGACCCAATATACGGGTCCTAGGAGTTCCTGAAGGTATGGAAAAAGAGAAAGGACAAGAAGGCCTTTTTAGTGAAAAAAATCACAGAAATTGTCCCTAGTTTGGAAAACCAACGGGACATCCAACTACAGGAAGCACACAGAACTCCTAATAGATGTGACCAGGAAAGATCCTTGCCATGACACACTGTAATCAAACTCAGCACAGGAAAACATAAAGAGAAGATTCTAAAATGGGCCAGATTACTTTCAGAGGATCTCAAATTATAGACTCACAGTGGACTTCTCATCAGAAAGCTTGTAGGCTAGGAGAGAATGGTAAGATACAGTCCAAGTCTCAAGAGAAAAAACTGTCATACCAGAATATTATGCCTTACAAAGCTCTCATTTATCAATGAAGGTGAAATAAAGACCTTCTATGACAAACAGAAATTGTAAGAGTTTATCACCACCCATGCTGCCCTACAAAGGATGCTTAAGGGTGTGTTGCACACACACACACAGAAACATGGCCATCACTATGAAGAAAGTAAAGGAAGCAAAGCTTCCAGTAAAAGTTCAAAGGAAACACAAAGTAAAAAAAAAAAAATAGGAATATTTTTGGAAAAATGGCAGGGCAAAGTCATCACTTATCAATACTCACCTTGCATGTAAATGGGCTAAACTCCCCAGTGAAAAGACACAGACTGGCTGAATGGATTAAAAAACAAAACCCAGGGCCGAAGCCATGGCTCACTTGATTAATCCTCTGCCTGCGGCACTGGCATCCCATATGGGTGCCGGCTTTTAATCCCGGTTGCTCTTCTTCCAGTCCAGCTCTCTACTGTGGCCTGGGAAGGCAGTGGAGGATGGCCAAAGTGCTTGGGCACCTGCGCTCGCGTGGGAGACCAGGAAGAAGAAATTGGCTCCTGGCTTCGGATCAGCGTAGCTCTGGCCATAGCGTCAATTAGGGGGTGAACCAACGGAAGAAAGACCTTTCTCTCTGTCTCTCTCTCTAACTATATCTGTCAAATAAAAAAAACCACATCTATTTGCTGCCTACAAGAAACACATCTCAGCAACAAAGAAAATGTAGACTGAAAGTGAAAGGATGGAAAAAGATATTCCATGCCAACAAAATAGTCCATGCCAACAAAAAAAAAAAAAAAAAAAAAAAAAAAAAAAAAAAAAAAGCTGGTGTAGCCATCATAATATCAGAAAAAAACAGAGTTTAACACAATAACTATTAAAATAAACAAAGAAGGGCACTACATAATGATTAAGGGATCAATTCAACAGAAAGATATAACTATTATAAACATGTATGCACCTAATTACAGGGTATATGGCTATTTAAATGTTATGTTAAGAGATTTAAAAGGAGACTTAGCCTCCAATACAATAGTAATGAGGGACTTCAACACCCCACTTTCAGTAATGGACAGATCAACCAGACAGATAATCAACAAGGAAACCTTAGATTTAATCGACACTACAGACCAAGTGGATCTAACATATATCTAGAGAACTTTTCATCCTACTCTTCTCAACAGTACATTGAACTTCATCTAGGATTGAACACATACTTGGCCATAAAACAAGTCTCAGTAAATTAAAAAAATTGAAATCATATCATGCATCTTTTCAGGCCACAATGAATGAAGCTGGAAATCAGCAACTCAGGAATCTCTAGAGCATATGCAAACAAAAGGAGAATGAACAATATGCTCCTGAATGAAAGATTGGTCATAGTAGAAATCAAATCAAATAAAAACTTTTCTGGAAACAAGTGAAGACAAAAACACAATATGTCAAATCTTATGGGATACAGCAAAATTAGTATTAAGAAGAAAGTTTATAGCAATAACGGTCTACATCAGGAAATTGGAAAAACACCAAATAAATGAGCTATCGATGGATCTCAAGGATCTAGAAAAACAATGGCAAACCAAACCCAAAACTAGCAGGGAAAAAGAAATAATTGAAATCAGAGAAGCAATCAACAAAACTGAACCCAAATGAAAAACAATACAAAAGATCAGCAGAACGAAGAATTGTTTTTTTGAAAAAATAAACAAAATTGTCACACCACTGGTCCAACTAAAAGGAGGAGAGAGAAGACCCAAATCAATACAATTAGACAAGAAAAAGTAAATACAACAATAGATATCACAGAAATAAAATAGAATCATCAGAAATTACTACACAGAGCTGTATGCCAACAAATTAGGAAACACAGAAGAAATGGATAGGTTCCTGGACATATATACCACCTACCTAAATTGAACCATGAAGACACAGAAAACATAAACAGACCCATAACAAAGATGGATATTGAATCAGTAATAAAGGCCCTCCTAACAAAGAACACAGGACCAGAGGGCTTCATTGCTGAATTCTACCAGACATTTAAGAGAACAAACTCAGGTTCTTCTAAAGTTACTCAAAACAACTGAAAGAGAGAGAATCCTCCCAAATTCTTTCTAGGAAGCCAGCATCACCTGAATTCCTAAATCTGAGAAGGATGCAACAGAGAAAGAGAATTACAGACCAACTTTCCTGATGAACATAGACGCAAAATCCTAAATAAAATTCTAGCCAACCAAATCCAACAACACATCACAAAGATCATGCATTCAGACCAAGTGGGATTTATCCATGGTATGCAGGGATGAGTCAACATTTGCAAATCAATCAATGTGATACACTCCTTTAACAAACTGCTGAACAAAATCATATGATTATCTCAATAGATGCAGAGAAAGCATTTGATAAAACACAACACTCTTCAATGATAAAATTCTAAGCAAACTGCGTAGAGAAGGAACATTCATTAACACAATCAAGGTAATTTATGACAAACCCACCGCCAGCACCGTATTAAATGGGGAAAAGTTGGAAGCTTTCCCTCTGTGATCCGGTACCAGATAGGGAGGCACACTCTCATCATTGCTATTAAACATAGTCCTGGAAGTTTTTGCCAGAGCCATGAGGCAAGAAAAAGAAATCAATGGAAGTGACACAGAGTTGGGGGGGGCATCTTCCATCGGCTGGGTCACTCCCCAAATGACCACAGAAGCTGGTAATGAACAAGGCCGGGGTCAGGGGTTGGAACCCCATGCAGGCCTCCCTGTCTGCTGAAGGGGCCTGATTGCTTGCACCACCTTCTGCTGCTTTCCCAGGTGCATAAGCAGCAAGTGGGATCGGATGTGGAGCAGCCAGGATGTAAACCAATGACCAGATGAAATGCTAGCTTTTTAGACTGAGATTTCATTCACTGCACCACAACGCTGGTCCATAAATGAAGTCTTCTTGACCTCAAACTAACTTTAGGATTTTCCACAGGGTCCTTGGAAGAATCTCAAAAAGAAACAGTTTTCTCACTTTATAAAAAATATTAAACTAATACAGTTAACTTGATATGCTAAAATGAATGGAAAGCACCTTAAAATAAAAGTGATGATTAACCTTATGCTATATTTGTATGGACATATGTAGAATTCTTAATGCTCCAGAAAATGTCAAATTCCAAGAACTCTGATATCTCCTGGTATAGTGTTATCAATCAGTTATCAGTAAAATTTAATATGTCATAAATCTTTAAAAAATTCTTTCAAAAAGGAAATGCAAAAATGGTTATTCACATATCTAAACATATTTACTAATATTTTCTGAGCTCTGTAGAGGGAAGAAAAGAAACAAGCAAGAGAAAGGGAAAAATAAAATGTGAATAATTTCATACTAATTAAAAAATAAATATTCAAATAAAGTTATCTTAGCAAAAAATTAGTATGAGAATAGTAGAGGAAGGAGGAAGAGGTGTGAGAATGTTGGTGGGATCCTGGGTACCATGGGAAGAATCACCAAGTTCCTAAAGTTGCAATTATGGAATGTATAAAGTTTATATTCCTTAAATAAAAGGTTTCTGGGGGAAAACAATCAGGTAATTTGCAGTTTAGAGATAAAATTATCTTTCTGGTAGGCAGGGAAAGAAGAAGAGTGAGAGTGAGAGAGAGAGAGATGGATCTTCCATCTGCTGTTTCACTCCCTTTATAGCCAGACTGGCCAGGCTGAAGACAGGACCCTGGAGCTCCATCTGAGTGACAGGGGTCCTGGTCCTTGATCCATTCTCTGCTCTTTCTTAGCTGCATTAGCAGGGAATTCAATGAGAGGCAGAGCATCTGGGACTGTCTGAAACAGCACTCTGATAGCAATGCCAGTGTTACCCAGTGGCACAACACCAGCCCCCATCAGTGCCAACTTCTGTTTGTGACCTTGCTTTATCATCAGACATAGCAGCCAGAAGCTTATTATTAGTCTTTTGTTCTGCACTTTACTAAAATATGTCCTTTATATTCTATATTATAAAACGATGGGGGCAATTGTGGTATTTGGCCTCACAGCTAACACACTGGTTAGGAAGCCCATGCCCATAATGGAGTGCCTTGGTTTCCTTCCTGGCTTCTGCTTTGACTGATTCCAGTTTCCAGGTAGTGCAAATCCTGGGAGGCAGGGGTGATGGTTCCGAGTAACTGGGCTCCTGAAACCTACGTGGGAGACTGGGATTGAGTTCTCAGCTCCATACTTGGCCCCAGTGCAGCCTTGGCTATTTCAGGCATCTCAGAATTCAATCAGTGGATGAGAAATTCTTTCTCTAATTCCCATCCTCTCAAATAAATAAAAAATTTCAAAAATTTCAAATTTTCAAAAAATGTTGACTTTATCCCCTAGCCCATACTTTGCTTTGCCTAAGTGTTGATGGCACGTATAAATATAAAGCTTTACTATTTCAAGTTACACTGGAAGAAGACACTACAGAAAAGGAAAGGAGGGGCTGGCACTGTGGATAGCAGGCTAAGCCTTCACCTGCAGCGCCAGCACCCCATATGTTCATCGGTTCAAGTCTCAACTGCCCCGCTTCCACTTCAGCTCCCTGCTGATGTCCTGCGCAAAGGAGTGGAGGATGGTCCAAGAGCTTGGACCTCTGCATACCCATGCAGAACCTTGGGTGCAGGAAGCAGGGACTCCTGCCTCCCAGGTTTGGCCTGATGCAGTTTGGGCCACTGCAGCCATTTCAGGTGTGAACCAGCTGACGAAGGACCTTTCTATCTGCCACTCCCTCTCTCTGTCTGTAACTCTGCCTCTCTAATAAACAGATCTTTAAAAAAACAGAAACAAACCTGCCATATGCTTCAGCAATCCCACTACTGGGTATACACCCAAAAGAAATGAACATTATTGTATCAAAGAGATAGCTCCACCACCATGCTGATCGCAATATGGTTCACAGCAATCACAAGGAATAAACAAGGATTTATTTACAAAGATTAAACAAAGATTTCTATCATCATAAGAATAAGAAAACATGGTACAGATCTACAATGAAATGTTATTCAGGACTTAAAAATAATGAAATTTTTTCAAGTGCATCAACATGGAGTAACTGGAGGACTTCACGTTAGAGAAATAAGCCAGAGGGCTGGTGCAACGCCGGCCATAGCACCATTTGGGGAATGAACCAACAGAAGGAACACCTTTCTCTCTGTCTCTGACTCTCATTGTCTATAACTCTACCTGTCAAAATTTTTAAAGAAAAAAGAAAAATGAAATAAGCCAGAAAAAGAAAAATACCACATGTAAGTTAAGTTTGTTGAAAAATCAAAACACAAAAGCAAAAAAAAAGTAAATGCCAATGTGTAGCACTACTGCTAAAAATATACTCCTAGAAAACACTGTTTCATAACCTGGACAAACCAATTGTTAAGAACAGAGTACTGGGGCCGGAATGGTGGCATAGTATGTTAAGCATCCACTGTGGTGCCGGCATCTGATATGGACACCAGTTCAAGTCCAGCTGCTCCACTTCCAATCCACTTCCCTGCTGATGGCCTGAGAAAGCAGTGGAAATGGCCCAGGGGCTTGGGCCCCTGCAACCTACTGGGAAAGATGGAAGAAGCTCTTGGTTCCTCGCTATGGAATGGCCCACCTGCAGACACTGTGGCCATTCGTGCATTGAACCCATATGGATGGAAGACCTCTAACTATGTCTACCTCTCTCTGTAAAAGTGCCTCTCAAGAAAATAATTTTTAAATAAAAAAATTATACTGCTCCGGTGGAACTTTATTCTTTCTACCTTTTACCCAATGAATAGTAAGGTTACCCTGAATATAACATGGATTAAAATCATATTTTGAAAAAATGATGAAAAGAAGAGGCCATGAAGGGAGGGGAAAGGGGAAGAGAGGAAGGTCTGGGTTTATTCTTGGAACTGTACCTAAAGAATGCATGAAATATGTTCTCTTTTCATTCATTTTAAAAATAATTGAAGGGGCAGGTGCTGTGTGGCAGTGTGTGAAAGCCCAGGCTTGAAAGGTGGGCACCCCACATGGGCACAGGTTCTAGTTCACGCTGCTCCTCTTCTGATCTAGCTCTCTGCTATGGACTGGGAAAGCGGTAGAAGATGGCCCAAGTCCTAGGACCCTGCACCTACGTGGGAGACTGGGATAAGCTCCTCGTTCATAACTTTGGATCGGCTAACTTCAAGCCATTGTGGCCATTTGGGGATGAACCAGCAGAGGGAAGATCTCTCTCTCTCTCTCTCTCTCTCTCTCTCTCTCTCTCTATATATATATATATATATATATATATTTATATATCTTTACCTTTTTCAGAAATTCTATCTTTCAAATAAATAAATCTTTAAAAAATGAAAAAGAGGCCGGCGCTGCAGCGCCATAGGCTAATCCTCTGCATGCAGCGCCGGCACACCGGGTTCTAGTCCCGGTTGCTGTTTGTTCTACTCCCGCTGCTCCACAGTGGCCATTGGAGGGTGAAACAATGGTAAAAGAAGACCTTTCTCTCTTTCTCTCTCTCTCTCACTGTCCACTCTGCCTGTCCAAAAAAGTAAAAGAAAAAGAAGCAAGAATGTTACTTTAGTATAGTTGTGACAATCTGTGATTACTTTAAATTTAGAGTGTATTGAATAAATGGTTATTTTTCCTTTCAACCAATTATATTTGTTGCTTATATTCACACTAAACTAGTGTTTCTGTTTTTTTTCCTTATTGTTAGAAGATTTATTTTGTTTACCACAAAAACACTGTTACATACAGAGAGAGAGAAAGAGGAAGAGATCTTCCATCTGTTGCTTGACTTCTCAAATGGCCAAAACAGCCAGCACTGGACCAAGATGAAGACAGGAACCAAGAGCCTTTTCCAGGTGTCCCACATGGGTGCAAAGTCACAAGCACTTGGGTTGTCCTTTGCTGCTTTGATGCACTAGCATAAAGCAGGATCAGAAATGGACTAGGGACTAGAGCTGTGGCATTCTGAGTAAAGGTGCCTCCTGCAGTGTCGGCATCCCATATGGGTGCTGGGTCAAGTCCAGCTGGACGACTTCTGTAAGCTGACCTCAAGCCACAAATTACATTCCAGGCTTCATCAGGTTCTTGTGTTCCTAAGCACAACACCTATCCAGTTTTCTTCCACATAAGCCTCTCTCCATCCCTGGTATTCCAAGACCTTTGTAGAAGTTTCCTAATTAACCGTGCACCCATACCACAGTCCCTAAGAAAGACCACACCACACCCATCACCGTTTCTTTACCCTCATTTTCCCAAGGTTGTTGCCCAGGCCCTGTCCCAGGTCTAACACTTGGAGACTCCACCAGTTCTTCTAGTAGACCTACCAGCTCCTCCCTATTACAACTCTACTGAGGTCACCTGACCCCTCCATTAAATCCTTCCATTTCCCTATCTATATCACAGGATAGTGATAGACAGAAATTACCTGATTGCAGCTCCCAACACCCTGCATGCCATAGGTTCTTCCATGACATCTAACCCTCCACTCCCACCACACAATTTACTTCCAATCCCATCATTCTTAGCCCCAAAATCTCAAACCCAAACTTTTATTAACACATCTCCAAACCAGACCTCTTGGGTTTTGTATTCTGACTCAACAGCACACACTTTTCCTCCAGGTCTCCCTCCCATTTCCCAGATACCCAAGTCTTCCCCTCTTACCATCTTCTTTGGCCCCTAATTCTCTGCAGAGCCCGGGGACTCATTCCCCTACTTCCTATCCAACCCGGTCTCCATGGTCTCCAACTCTACTGAAGCCCACCAGGCCCCTACATTTCTCTCCATGCCTGTGGGGCTACCCACATGACCCTCCCTGTTACAAGATGGAAGTCCACATCACTGCTTGCCTGAGCTGCCCAACCCCAGGGAACGGGCTGTCCCTTCCCTTTCCCTTGGGCACCCAGGCCACAGCCACCACTGGGGTGGCCACATCTGCTCACCAGTTGCTCCTCTCCAGGATGAAGGCCCAGCTGGGGTTGAGCAGAAGCCATGCAGTCTCCGGAACTGGAAGATTATCCAGCAGCTGAGCTTCAGCGTCCACCCTGCATTAGTTTCACATCTGTGTCCTCTGCGGGGGAGGAGGGGAAACAGACATCTGCTTCTTGGCTTCCTCATGGCTGAGCTGCTGCCCACCCGTGCTGCCTCTGAACCTGCGGATTTGGGGGAGAACGCCATGGGAAGATGCCCTGGATATCTCTGTACCGTAAATTTAAGTGCAGCTAATCCCTCCCGCACTCTCCAAGCCTACCATAACACTACTGCCAATAACACCACCAGTCGACAATGACGCCACTGCAGCAGACGTCGCCTACTTCTCCCTGAGGCCTACTGCGCAAGCGCCATCCAACTAACACCCGCCCCTTCCTCCCAGGATACACAGCGTCAGCGGAAGAAGCCGCGCTGCCTTGATGAACCAGGGACAACCACCTTAGTAGCCACAGCCTGGCATGGCCGCCCTGTGCTCACCATGATCAGCAGTGCTCCAGGGACATCGGGGATCGCCATCCAGTGCACCAGAAGCTCCGGGGCAGTATGCAGCTCTCTAGACCTCCGGGCTGACACCCAGCCACTCCCATTGGTGCAGCGCTCTGCCAAACTGCCCGTGGTCAGGGTACAGAACGGCGGATGCCTGCCTAGCATCCCTGGCCTGGTCGGAGCCAGGGCTGCTGCCCGGAGTCAGACAAGCAGGGCTGGTGCTGTGTTACACCGCGTTAAAGCCACGGCATGCAGTGCTGTCTTTCCATGTGGGTGCCAGTGTGCGTTCTGGCAACACCACTTCCAATCCAGCTCCCTCCTAACATGCCTGGGGAAGCGGTGGAGGATGTCCAAATTCCTTGGGACCCTGCAGCCACATGGGAGACCCAGAAGGTGGTCCTGGATCCTGACTTCATATTGGCTCAGTCTGGCCATCACGGTATTTTGGGGAGTGTACTGGCAAATGGAAGACCTTCCCCCTCTCTCACTCTCATCCTCTCTCTCTCTCACGTGCTCTTGCTGTTTTTCTCTCTGTTTTTCTTGCAAATGAATGCATGAAAACTTTTTTTAAAAAACCACATTATCATCTCATTACATACAGAGAAATAATCAGAAGAGATTCACTCTCATTCATGCTAAAAAAAAAACACAGAGTGGGTATAGAAGGAATAGGCATCAAAATCATAAAGGCTATGTATGACAAATCAACAGCCAATGCCATGCTGGATGGGCAAAAAGTGAAAGCATTTTTGTCAAACATGTAACACAAGGATGGCCCCTTTTTCCACTCTGAATGCAGTACTGTAAATTTTGAAAGAGAAAGAAAGAAAGAAAAAAACTGCACCATATTTTAAGAGAGGAAGTGAAATTCTAAATGCTTTCAGGTGACATGATATGGTACCAGAAAAAAACTAAAACAATCCACCAAAAACACTGCTAGACCTGGTGAAACAATTCTTGAAGTCACTGGTTACAAATAAACATAGTGTGTAAGCAGCAGTGCTTATACATTAATGATGAACTCACTGACAGAGCAATCAACAATAATCCCAAGGACAATAAGCACAGAAATCAAATGTTTAAGACTAAATTTAACCAAAGAAGCCAAAGAGCTCTATCATGAAAATCACCATACACTGATATAAGAAATCACCAACGACTCAAAAAATGGAAAGATATCCCTTTTGGTGGATTTGAAGAATCAGTCTAATTAAAATTTCTACCTTACCTAACACTACCTAAAGATTCAACCAAAATTATATCAAAACGGCAATGACGTTCTTTACAGAATTACATAAAACAACCTAAAATTCATACAAAATCACAGAAGATGCAGAATAGCTAAGGTGTTACTGGGCAAAAAACGAAGCAAGGCCGGCACCGCAGCTCACTTGGCTAATACTCTGCCTGTGGCAGCAGCACCCCGGGTTCTAGTACCAGTTGGGGTGCTGGATTCAAAACTAAATAAACGGGATTAAATGAAATTAAAATCTTTGCACAGCAAAGGAAATCATCATAGACTGAAGAGACATCCAACAGGATGAGAAAAAGATATCTGTCAGCTACCTATCTGACAAAGGATTAATATCAAGAATGCATCTGCAACTTTAAAAAAACAACAGCAAAAAAAAAAAAACAACCACCAACCAATCCAATTATGAAATGGCCAAAGGAACTCAACAGACAGTTCCCCATAGATATACAGATGCCCAATAAATATAGGGAAAAATAGCAACATCACAAGCTATCAGGGAAACGCAAATCCAAACCACAATGAGATATCAGCTCACACGTACATATTGGCTAAAACCCAAAGGACAGAGAGTCTCAATGAGGAGGAGGACGTGGGAAAAGGGGAACAATTACACACTGGTGGTGGGAATGTAAATTAGTGCAGTCACTGTGGAAAACAGTATGGAGATTTCTTAAGAAACCAGAAACAAACTTGTGATATGATATGAAGCCAGCCCTCTACTGGCTAGAACCCAAAATACATAAACGTATTGTTATCAGGGAGATACGTCCACCACAATATTTCTTGCAGTATGGCTCACAGCAGCGACAACAAGAAAATGTTAAAGACTTCAAACATCATCAGATGAATGGATAAGAATAATTCTCTCTATATATACACAAAAACACACACACACACAATGAAACAAACTTACAAATCCCTCTTTCCACAGACTTTTTCATGGACCCTCATGATACTCTCTGCAGTACCTTAAATAACTAGAACAAATGTGGGCACATAGCAGACACTCCTTTGAAAGCCAAGAAAAATATATTTACCAAGAGAAACTCCTCTGCCCAGATTCTGACTTCTACAAGCCACAAACTTCATTCATAGGCTAAATCAGGATCTCCATGTTCCCAAGCCACTTATCAACCCTTTTTCTTTCAAATAACCTCTTATCCATCTCTTGGTAGTCTGCACACTTTGGTCAAATTTCCTGATTAACTCAGCTCCCATTCCACAATCCCTCCTGAAACTTCCCTCTGCCCACCTCCTGATATCCTATCCCTCAGTTTAACTAAGGTTTCTCCACTCGGCCTGTCCCGGATCTCACACTCTGATGCTCCACTAGTTCTTACAAGCAGACCTATTACAGCTCCTCCCTATTACAACTCTCCTCAAAGTCGCCTGCCTTCCTCCTCACAGTCCTTCCATTTTGCTTTTCTATCATAGGATGGTGACATACAGACACACACTGCTTTCAGCTCCCAAAACCTTGCATGACCCAGGTTCTTCCATGCATTTAACCCTCCACTCCTGCCGCATGAAGTACTTGCAATCCCATTGTCCTTAGCCTGAAAATCTAAAACCCAAACAACTATTACCACGTCTCTCCAAACCAGACTCATGTTTTGTTCTCTGAGTCAACACATGGCAGTTTTCCTCCCAGTTTCCCCTCCCACTGCCTGGACAACAAATTTTCCCTTCTTAGGATGTTCTTTGGGCCTTAATTCTCAGCAGAGCCCCAGGGAATTCATTCCCCAATCTTATTCACCTCTGTCTCTGTGGTTCCTCTATTCTAGGAATGCTAGGTCCCCAAATTTCTGTCTCCACATGTATAGGGCTCCCACCACTTGACCCTGCATCCCAAAGGTTGGAAGTCCACCTTGCTCTCAGCCTGGACGCCCAACCCCAGGGCACACGGTTCCCTTCCCTTCCCTTCTCTCCTCCTTGGGCCCAAGGGCTGCCATCAACAGGACACAACCACATCTACTAACCAGTTACTCCTGTCCAGGATGAAGGCCCAGCTGGGTTTTACAAGGAAGCAGAGCAGTCCCCAGAAATGGAAGATTACCCAGCAGCTGAACTTCAGCGTCAACTCGGTGTCCAGTTTCATATCCATGAAAATGTCTACAAATAACGTTACAAAATATTAAGAAATGGAAGAAGACACACAAAAACGGAAAAATCTTCCATGTTGACTCATTGGCAAAATCAACAAAATGCAAATATCCATTCTACCATAAGCAATTTACAGACAAAATGGGATCACGAGCAAAGGTCAAATAGCATTTTGCCCAGATGGAGAGAAAGCAATGCTAAAATTCATATGAAAACACAGAACATCTGAATAGAGAAAGCAACCTTATACAACATAAAAAACTCATAGCATTGCAATAACACATTGCAGACACAGCACAGGACAGTTACAATCAAAACACTTTGCTAGAGGCAAAAAAAATGACATATAGACAAAGTAACAGAAAAGAAACACCTGAAATAACACAAACATCTACAACTACTCTGTCTTTCAAGAAGGAGCTAAAGATCAATCCCAGGTTCAAAGGACCGTTTCTTCAAAACAAGGTCCTGAGAAAACTGGACCTCCACATGCACTTCTATGAAAGAAGACCCATACTTTGCACCTTATACATAAAGCAACTAAAACACGTCAAGGAACAAAATCTAAAACTCAATATCATCATATTATTAGAGAACATTGGGGAATACTGAATTACATTGACTTAGGGAAAGATTTCTCGGAAAAAAATGCCAGTAGCACAATAAAAGCTGAAACAAACGAATGTGATTCCATCAAGCTGAGAAGCTTCTGCACTAGAAAAGGAACACTCAGTAAAGTAAAGAGGCAACCAAAAGGATGGGAGAAACGATTTGCTAACTATGAAACTGAAAAAAGATTAATATCCAGGCCAGCGCCGCTGCTCAATAGGCTAATCCTCCACCTGCAGCACTAGCACTCCGGGTTCTAGTCCCAGTCAGGGCGCCAGATTCTGTCCCTGTTGTTCCACACTATACCCCTCACCATTTTCTTACCCTCACTTTTCCTAAGGTTATTGCCCAGGCCCTGTCCCAGGTCTAACACTTGGAGACTCCACCAGTTCTACTAGTAGACCTACAAGCTCCTCCCTATTACAACTCTACTGAAAGTCACCTGACCTCCTCCATACACTCCTTCCATTTCCCTGTCTATATCACAGAGTGGCAATATAAAGAAATTACCTGATTTCTACACCCAACACCTTGCATGCCATAGGTTCTTCCATGACATCTAACCCTCCACTCCCACCACACAATTTACTTCCAATCCCATCATTCTTAGCCCCGAAATCTAAAACCCAAACTTTTATTAACACATCTCTCCAATCCAGACCTCTTGGGTTTTGTATTCTGACTCAACAGCACACACTTGTCCTCCAGGTCTCCCTCCCATTTCCTGGAAACCGAAGTATTCCCCTATTACCATGTTCTTTGGCCCCTAATGCTCTGCAGAGCCCCGGGGAACTCATTCTCCAACATAATACCCACCCTGTTTCCATGCTCTCATACTCTACTGAAGCCCACCAGGCCCCTACATTTCTCCCCATGTCTGTGGGACTACCCACATGACCCTCCCTGCCACAGGGCGGAAGTCCACATCACTATTTGCCTGGGCCCCCAATCCCAGGGAACGCGCTGTCCCTTCCCTTCCCCTTGGGCACCCAGGACATGGACACAGCTGAGGGGGCCACATCTGCTCACCAGTTGCTCTTCTCCAGGAAGAAGGTCCAGCTGGCATTGAGCAGGACACCATGCAGTCTCTGGAACTGGAAGAACACCCGGCAGTTGCGCTTCACCGTCCACTCTGGGTTAGTTTCACATCCGTGCCCTGTATGAGGGAGCAGGGGAGGCAGACATCCACTTCTTGGCTTCCTCCCAATAGATCTGCTGCCCACCCCCACGGCCTCCAAGCCTGCAGATTTGGGGGGAGAATGTCGCTGGGTAGATGCCCTGGGCATCTCTGTCCCATAAGTTAAATGCAGTAAATATCTCCTGCACTCTTCAAGCCTACCATACTGCTGCAGCCTATAACACCTCTTTCTCTCTCTCACTCTCATCTTCTCTCTCTCTCGCTCACCTGTTCTCACTATGTTTCTCTCTCTGTAATTCTCGCAAAAAATGCAATAAATATTTTTTTTTAAAAAAAAGCACATTATCATCTCATTAGATACAGAGAAACAACCTGAAAAGATTCAATCCCATTCATTATTAAAAAAAAAAAAACCTCCACAAAGTAGGTATAAAAGGAATAGGCGGGCCGGCGCCACAGCTCACTAGGCTAATCCTCTGCCTTGAGGCGCCAGCACACTGGGTACTAGTCCTGGTCGGGGCGCTGGATTCTGTCCCGGCTGCCCCTCTTCCAGGCCAGCTCTCTGCTGTGGCCAGGGAGTGCAGTGGAGGATGGCACAGTGCTTGGGCCCTGCACCCCATGGGAGACCAGGATAAGTACCTGGCTCCTGCCATCGGATCAGCACGGTGCGCCTGCCACAGGGCGCCAGCCGCGGCGGCCATTGGAGGGTGAACCAACGGCAAAAGGAAGACCTTTATCTCTGTCTCTGTCTCTCTCTCTCTCACTGTCCACTCTGTCAAAAAAAAAGGATTAGGCATCAAAATCGTAAAGGCCATGTATTACAATTCAAAGCCAATGGCATGCTGGATGGGCAAAAAGTGAAAGCATTTTTGTCAAACATGTAACACAAGGATGTCCCTTTTTACCACTCTGACAGAATGCAGTACTATAAATTTTCACAACTGAAAGGAGAATAAAGAAAGAAATAAACAGCACCTAGATTATAAAAGACAAATTGAAATTCTAAATGCTTTCAGGTGACATGATATGGTACCAGAAAAAACTAAAACAATCCACCAAAAACGCTGCTAACTGGTGAAACAATTAAGTGAAGTCACAGGTTACAAATAAGCATACTGTGTAAGCAGCAGTGTTTATACATTAATGAGGAACTCACTGACACAGCAATCAAAAAAATCCCAAAGATAATAATGACAGAAATAAAATGTTTAAGACTAAATGTCACTAGCGCCACAGCTCACTAGGCTAATCTTCTGCCTTGCAGTGCTGGCACACTGGGTTCTAGTCCCGGTTGCCCCTCTTCCAGGCCAGCTCTCTGCTGTGGCCAGGGAGTGCAGTGGAAGATGGCCCAAGTGCTTGGGCCCTGCACCCTATGGGAGACCAGGAGAAGCACCTGGCTCCTGCCATCGGATCAGCAATGTGCACCGGCCACAGTGCTCTGGCCGCAGCAGCCATTGGAGGGTGAACCAACGGCAAAAGGAAGACCTTTCTCTCTGTCTCTCTCTCTCTCTTACTGTCCACTCTGCCTGCCAAAAAAAAAAGATTAATGTAAGCAAAGAAGCCAAAGAGCTCTATCATGAAAATCACCATACTGATGAAAGAACTCACCAAGGACACAAAAAATGGAAAGATATCCCTTTTGGTGGATTTGAAGAATCAGTATAATAAAAATCTCTACCCCACCTAAAGCTACCTAAATATTCAATTAAATTTGTATCCAAACACCAATGACATTCTTTATAGAATTACATATAACAAACTGAAAATTTATAAAAATCACACAAGATCCAGAATAGATAAGGTGTTCCTGAGAAAAAAGACAAAACAAAATTAGCCTAGATGCCTCACAACATCTGATTCAAAGTATTCTACAAATCTACCCTAAACAAAATATCAAAGCACTTGCATAAAAAGTGACACACAGACCAGTGGAAGAAAACAAGGCGAGCTCCAATATTAATCCAAATATGTACAACACCAGATTTTTAGGATTCAGACCTATCCATCGGAGTAAGGAAAAACTCTTCAACAAATGCCGTTGGCAAAAAATGGATGTATTTGTGTAGAACATTGAAATTAGATTCATAATTCCCATAAAATAGGAAAATCAACTCAAAACAGATCAGAGACCTAAATCTATAACCTGAGACTACGAAGCTTTTTGAAGGTAATACAAAGAAAAGCTCCAAGACACTGGAATAGGTGATGACCCTTGGAAAAGACCCTCAAAGACCAGCAGCAAAATCAAAACTAAACAGATGGGATTAAATGAAATTAAAAGCTTTGCACAGCAAAGGAAGTCATCACAGATAGAAGAGACATACAACAGAATGAGCAAAAGATATCTGTCAGCTACCTATCTGACAAAGGATTAATATCAAGAATACATCTGCAACTTAGAAAAAAATAGCAGCAAAAAAAACACAACCAATCCAGATATGAAATGGCCAAAGGAACTCAACAGAAAGTTCCCCATAGATATACAGATGGCCAACAAATACAGGAAGAAATGCTCAACATCATAACCTATGAGGGAAATGCAAATCCAAACCACAATGGGATATCAGCTCACACGTACATACTGGCTAAAACCCAAAGGACGGAGAGTCACAATGATGAGGAAGATGTGGGACAAGAAGAACACTTACACACTGTGGTGGGAATGTAAATTGGTGAAGCTGCTGTGGAAAACGGTATGGAGATTTTTAAGAAACCAGAAATAGACTTGCCATATGATGGAGCAACCCATCTATTGGATATAACCCAAAACACATGAACATATTCTATTAGAGAGATACGTCCACCACAATATTTATTGCAGTATGCTTCACGGCAGTGAAAACAAGACATTTTCATCAGTTAAATGCGTAAGCATAATACTATACATACATACGTACACACACACACACACTCTCACACACACAATGAAACAACCTTACAAATCCCTCTTTCCACAAACTTTTTCAAAAACCCTCATGATACTCTCTGCATTACCTTAAGTAATTAGAACAAATGTGGGCACATAGCAGACACTCCTTTGAAAGCCAAGAAAAACACGTTTACCAAGAGAAAGTCCTCTGCTATAATTCTGACTTCTACAAACTGACTATAAGCCACAAACTTCATTCCCAGCCAAAGACAGGGTCTCCAGGTTCCCAAGCCCCTATCAACCCTTATTTTATTTCAGATAAGATCCTCTCCATCTCTTGGTACTCTGTAGACTTTGCTCAAATTTCCTGATTAACTCAGCACCCATTCCCCAGTCCCTCCTGGAAGTTCCCTCTGCCCGCCTCCTGATATCCTTTCCCTCACCTTTCCTAAGGTTTCTCCCCAGGCCCTGTCCCGGATATCACACTATGATGTTCCACTGGTTCTTACATGTAGACCTACCAGCTCCTCCCTATTACAACTCTCCTCAAAGTCACCTGCCTTCCTATCCACAATCCTTCCATTTTACCTATCATAGGATAGTGACATACAGAAATAACCTGTTTTCAGCTCCCCAAACCTTGCATGACCCAGGTTCTTCCATAGCATCTAACTCTCTACTGCCGCTGCATGAAGTACTTGCAATCCAATTATCCTTAGCTTGAAATTCTAAAACCCAAAAACTATTACCAGGTCTCCTAAAACGAGACATCTTATGTTTTGTACTCTGAGTCAACACATGAAGTTTTCCTTCCAGGTCTCCCTCCCACTGCCTGGAAACCCAGTCTTCCCTGCTTAGCATGTTCTATGGGCCTTAATAAACTACAAAGAACCAGGGAACTCATTCACCAACATCTTATTCACTTCTGTCTCTGTGGCCCCCACTCAATTCTAGGAATGCTAGGCCCCCACATTCTGTCTCCACATGTATATAGGGCTCCCCGAGTTGACCCTCCATCCCAAAGGTTGGAAGTCCACCTTGTTCTCAGCCTGGCCAGCCCAACTGCAGGGAACAGGGTTCCCTTCCCTTCCCTCCGTTCCCCTTTGGGCCCAAGGGTTGCCATCAACAGGGCGCAGCCACATGTACTAACCAGTTGCTCCTGTCCAGGGTGAAGGCACAGCTGGGTTTTACCAGGAAGCCAAGGAGGTTCCAGAAATGGAAGATTACCCAGCAGCTGAACTGCAGCGTCAACTCGGTGTCCAGTTTCATATCCATGAAAATGTCTGCAAAAAAGTTACAAAATATTAAAGAAATGGAAGAAAACACACAAAAATGGAAAAATCTTCCACGCTGACTCATTCACAAAATCAACATAATGCAAATATCCACACTACCATAAGCAATTTACAGACACAATGGGATCCCGAGCAAAGGTCAAATAGCATTTTGCCCAGATGGAGAGAAAACAATGCTAAAATTCTTATGAAAGCACAGAACATCTGAATAGAGAAAGCAACCTTATACAACATTGACAAAACTCGAAGCATCACAATAACAAATTGCCAAACACAGCACAGGACAGTTACAATCAAAACAGCTTGGTATAGTAAAAAACTGACATATAGAACAAAGGAACAGAAAAGAATCACCTGAAATAACCCACACATCAACAACTAATCTATCTTTGAAGAAGGAGCTGAAGATCAATCCCAGGTGCAAGGGACAGTTTCTTCAAAAAATGGTCCTGAAAACTGCACAGTCATGCAGAACTCTGAAAGAAGACCCATACCTTACATCTATAAAAAAAGCAACTAAATGGCTGGCACTGTGCCTCAATAGGCTAATCCTCCACCTGTGGTGCAGCACACCGGTTTCTAGTCCCGGTTGGTGCACCAGATTCTGTCCCGGTTGCCCCTCTTCCAATCCAGCTCTCTGCTGTGGCCCAGGAGTGCAGTGGAGGATGGCCCAGGTCCTTGGGCCCTGCACTCACATGGGAGACCAGGAGAAGCACCTGGCTCCTGGTTTCAGATGAGCGCAGTGCACTGGCCGCAATGCACCAGCCACAGTGGACATTGGAGGGTGAACCAACGGAAAAGGAAGACCTTTCTATCTCTCTCTCTCATTATCCACCACTCTGCCTGTCAAAAAAAAAGCTACTAAAAACACTTCAAGGAACAAAATCTAAAACTCAGTATCATCAAATTACAGGAGAACACTAGTCTACTCTGGGTTAATTTCACATCCGTGTCCTCTGGGAGGCAGGAGGGGTAGCAGGCATCTGCTTCTCGGTTTCCTCATGGCTGAGCCACCCCCCGCCCCCACTGCCTCCGAACTTGCGGATTTGGGGGGAGAATGCCGCTGGGAAGCCCCGGATCCCACATCCTTTGAGGCAGGCCCTGGGCATCTCAATGTCTGTAAGCTTAAACGCAGCAAACCCCTCATGCACTCTCCAAGCCTACCGTAACACTACCGCCAATGCCACTGCCAGCTGGCCTCAACCTCAACACCACTCCCACAGACATCACCTACTTCTCCCCGAGGCCTACTATGCAAGCACCATCCAACTAACACCTGCCCCTTTCTCCAAGGATACACAGTGTCAGTGGAAGAGGCCGCACTACCTTGAAGAACCACGGGCTGCTGCCTGAGCCCCAGCCTGACATGCCTTTCCTGTGCTCACCATCATCAGGAGCACTCCAAGGGCATCGTTGCTCCAAATCCAGCCCACCAGAAGCTCAGGGCAGTGTGGAGCTCTCTAGACCTCTGGGCTGACACCCAGCCACTCCCACATGGTGCACAGCTCTGCCAAACTGCCCGTGATCAGGGCTACTGAACTGCAGATACCCATCCAGCATCCTGGCCTGGTCAGTTCTGGGGCTGCTGCCCGGAGTCAGACAACCAAGTGCACAATGTGTTGTGCCACAGACAGGGAGGGAGGGTCGGTACTATCACTGTGTACCTAAATTGCATTTATGAAATGCATGGAATTTGGATCTCTTAACTAAAAAACAGTATCTTAAAAGAACACCTGAACTGTTTCCTAAGCCCTCCATTATGTCACAATTGTAGATGACTCAGTAGCTCATCACTGTGTCCCGGGGAACAGGCTGCCTTGTTGGAAGTCCTAACTCAGAACTTTTCATCTCCCACTTGCAGAATACACATTCTTCTCATCAATCCCTGGAACATTCACTAGAACACAACATATGATAGGCCATAAGCAAGCCTAGTAAACTGAATAACTGAAATCATTTCATGCATGTTCTATGACCAAAATGCAAGGAAATGGGAAATAACAACTCAAGAAACTCCAGAACATATGCAAACACATGGAGACCGAGCAACATGCTCCTGAATGAATGGTGGGTCATAGGAGAACTCAAAATGGAAATCAAGAAATTTCTGGAAATGATTGAAGATAACAGTACAACATAACAAAACTATGGGACACAGCAAATGCAATGTTAAGAGGGAAGAAAAATCAGTATACTTAAGAATAAATTTAATCAAATAAGTGAAAGAGCTTTACAATAAAAATTATCAAACACTGACCAAGAACCATCAAGGACACCCAAAAAAATGGAAAGAGTTTCCTTGCTTGTGGATTGGAAGAATCTGTATCATTAAAATATCTATCTCACGGGAAAGAAATCTACAGAATACCAATGATATTCTGTACAGAATTAGAAAAAAACAACCCTTCAAATTCATACAGAACCACAAAAGATCCAGAACCGCTAAGGTGATCTTGAGAAAATAAAAATCAAGCTGGAGACATCACAATACCTGACTTCACAGCATACTAAAAAACTATACTAATTAAAACATCATGTGACTGACAATAAGAAAACTGAGAAATAGACCAATGGAGAGAAACAGAGAAAGCCTAAGTTAATCTAAATACATATGGCCACCTGATTTTTGACAAAAGGGTTCAGATCATTCATTGGTGTAAGTATAATCTCTTCAACAAACGGTGCTGGCAAAGCTTGATGTATTCATGTAGAAGAATGGAATTAGATCCATATCTCTCATCATTTATAAATATCAACTGAGATGGGTCAGCGTGCACTTCTCCGAAGACTGTTCTTACGAGTATGGTCACAAACAGTGAGGCCAGATACCAGTGCTGTGGTGTAGTGGGTAGGGCCACCAGTGGCACAGGCATCCATTGATCAGACAAATTCCTGCCCTGGCTGCTCCACTTCTGATCCAGCTCCCTTTTAGAGACCTGGGGAACGGCTCCTGAGGATGGGTCAATTGTTTGGGCCTCTGTCACCCTTGTGGGGAGACAAAGTGCTGCCCCTGGCTCCTGGCTTCTTATAGCCAGTGGATGAAAGATCTCTGTCTCTCCCTCCCTGTCTGTAACTCTGACTTTCAAATATACAAATAAATCCCCCAAACAAATCAAAAAGTCTGTAGTGGTTTCTCATTAAGGGCTTGAAGCCTCGTGGGGGAAAGTTCATCAGGCTAACTAGAGGAGAGAGGAATAAAAAGGGGGGGACCAGTACAGACACAAGTCTTTCTCTCCGCTCACCTCTCAAAGGCAAGCAAGACAAAGAGCAGGCGCAATTTTGGACATACTTAAAGCAGTGCCTGCCATCAGCAAAGCAGAAAAACCTGACTCTGGGGGGTGTGTGTGAAATAAGAGGAGGTTAGGACCTAGTGAATGCATGGAGCTAATGAACTGAGACTGTGAAAAAAGAGACATTGGGTGAGAGAACTCACAGAGTTCATGTGAGTACTCACCAGAGACGCTACAGTTCAGTAACCTTGGCAACCTGGTGGGAGACTGCAAGGGAATTTGAGCCCACACTGGGGGCACCACAGATTCTTGGTGTCATCCTTGGGAAAGAGCAGACAAATGTTAAACCCACAGGAGCCAGAGACTGGAAGCTGACTACCTAATATTCCGCTCAGCTGTGCGGAATTTCTTCCCTTCTGAATCAAAAAAAAAAAAAAAAGAGAGAGAGAGAGAGAGATCGAGAGAGCGAGAGAGACAGAGAGAGAGAGAGAGAGAGAGAGAGAGAGATGTACAATGCCTAACTTGGGTGTGTCACCTTTGGCAGACCCTTAACCCTGAAGCACCAAACAGAGCACTCTGGCCACACCCATCTCAAGCCTCTAAGGCTCCATCAAAAGCAGACAGTCCACTTAATACAGTCATAGTATAACAAGAAAAAATACCATAGCGAGGGAAGAAGAATCCAAAGAATATCTCCACAATGCCAAGCAACAAACGCAGAAACCGAGGAAACAAGAACAAGGAAGACATTATGATGCCCCCAAATGAACAAGACCCCCAAGCCAAGATTATGAAGATGACGAGATAAAAGAAATGCAGGATACGGATTTCAAAAAAATTTATGATAAAAGCATTTAGAATTTTTCAAAAACAAATTCTTTAACTACAGAAATCCTTACTAGATAAACTGGAAAATCTCTCTCATGAAAATGAAATCTTAAGGAGGAATCAAAATGAAATGCAGAAATTAGTTGAACAGGAAAGTGTGATAGTAAAGAGAAATCTAATCTCAATTTGACTCACAGCACCTACAGGCTAGGAGGGAATGGTGAGACATTGCCCAGATACTAAGAGAGAAAAACTGCCAGCCAAGAATATTATATCCTGCAACGCTCTCATTTGTGGATCAAGGTGAAGTAAAGACCTTTCAGAGCAAACAGAATTTGAAAGAATTTGTCACCACTCATCCAGCCCTGCAAACGATGCTTAAAGATGTGTTACACACAGAAACACAGAAACACGGTCATCAATATGAAAGAAGGTAAAGGAAGGAAACCTCACAGCAAAAGATCAGAGGAAGTTCAAAGCATATATTAGAAAATATCTTTGGGAAAATGGCAGGGCAAAGTTACTACTTATCAATAGTCACATTGAACATTAATGGCCTCAACTCTAGAGTTAAAAGACACAGATATCTATTTGCTACTTGCAAGAAACACATCTTTCCAACAAAGATGCATGCAGACGAAGTGAAAGGCTGGAAAAAGATATACCATGCTAACAGAGATGCAAAAAGAGTGGGCGTAGCCATCTTGATATCAGACAACATAAACTTTAACACAAAAACTGTGAAGAGAGACAAAGAGGGACACTATATAATGATTAAGGGATCAATTCAACAGGAAGATATAATGATTATCAATGTATATGCACCTAAATACAGGGCACTGGTTTATTTAAAAGATATGTTAAGGGACTTAAAGGGAGAGTTAGATTCCAATACAGTAGTACTGGGTGACTTCAATACTCTTTCTCAGAAATAGATCAACCAGACAGAAGATCAACAAGTAAACAGCAGATTTAAATGACACTGTAGCCCAAATAGATCTAACAGATATCTACAGAGCTTTTCATTCTACATTTAAATAATTTACATTCTTCTCAGCAGTGCATGGAACCTTCTCTAGGACTGACCACATACTAGGCCATAAAGCAAGTCTTAGCAAATTCAAAAGAACTAGAATCATACCATGCAGCTTCTCAGACCATAGGGGAATGAAGTTGGAAATTAGCAACTCAGGAATCCCTAGAGCATATGCAAACACATGGAGATTGATCAACATGCTCCTGAATGAACACTGGGTCACAGAAGAAATCAAAAGAGAAATCAAAAACTTTCTGGAAGTAAATGAAGATAACAACACAACATATCAAAACTTATGGGACACAGCAAAAGCAGTGTTAGGAGGCAAGTTTATAGCAATAGGTGCCTACATCAAGAAATTGGAAAGGCACCAAATAAATAAGCTTTCAATGTATCTCAAGGACCTAGAAAAGCTGCAGCAACCAGACCCAAATCTAGTAGGAGAAGAGAAATAAAATAAAATCAGAGAAAAAATCAATACGTTTGAATCCAAAACAACATTACAAAAAATCAGCCAAACAAGGAGCTGGTTTTTTGAAAAAATAAACAAAATTGACACCCCATTGGCCCAACTAACTAAAAAAGAAAAGACCCAAATCAATAAAAATCAGAGATGAAAAAGGAAATGTAACAAGAGACACCACAGAAATAAAAAGAATCATCAGAAATTACTACAAGGACTTGTATGCCAGGAAACAGGGAAGTCTATCAGAAATGCATAGATTCTTGGAAACATGCAAGCTACCTAAATTGAACCAGGAAGACATACAAAACCTAAAAAGACCAATAACTGAGACAGAAATTGGAACAATAATAAAGGAACTCCCAACAAGAAAAGTCCAGGACCAGATGGATTCACTGCTGAATACCATCAGACGTTTAAAGAAGAACTAACTCCACTCTCCTCAAACTATTCAGAACAATCAAAAAAAAAGGAATCCTCCCAAATTCTTTCTATGAAGCCAGCATCACCTGAATTCCTAAGCCGGAAAATGATGCAGCATTGAAAGAAAATTACAGACCAATATCCCTGATGAACACAGATGCAAAAATCCTCAATAAAATTCTCGCCAATAGAATGCAACAACACATCAGAAAGATCATCCACGCAAACCAAGTGGGATTTATCCCTGGTATGCAGGGATGGTTCAATATCCGCAAAACAATCAATGTGATACACCACATTAACAGACTGTAGAAGAAAAACCATATGATTATCTCAATTGATGCAGAGAAAGCATTTGATAAAATACAACACCCCTTCATGATGAAAACTCTAAGCAAACTGGGTATGGAAGGAACATTCCTCAATACAATCAAAGCAATTTATCAAAAACCCACAGCCAGCATCCTATTGAATGGGGAAAAGTTGGAAGCATTTCCACTGAGATCTGGTACCAGACAGGGATGCCCACTCTCACCACTGCTATTCAATATAGCTCTGGAAGTTTTAGCCAGAGCTATTGGGCAAGAAAAAGAAATTAAAGGGATACGAATGGGGAAGGAAGAAGTCAAACTATCCCTCTTTGCAGATCATATGATTCTTTATTTAGGGGATCCAAAGAACTCTACTAAGAGACTATTGGGACTCATAGAAGAGTTTGGCAAAGTAGCAGGATATAAAATCAATGCACAAAAATCAACAGCCTTTGTATACACAGGCAATGCCACAGCTGAGAAAGAACTGCTAAGATCAATCCCGTTCACAATAGCTACAAAAACAATCAAATACCTTGGAATAAACTTAACCAAGGACGTTAAGGATCTCTACAATGAAAATTACAAAACCTTAAAGAAAGAAATAGAAGAGGATACCAAAAAATGGAAAAATCTTCCATGATCATGGATGGGAGGCATCAATATCATCAAAATGTCCATTCTCCCAAAAGCAATTTATAAATTCAGTGCAATACCAATCAAAATACCAATGACATTCTTCTCAGATTTGGAAAAAAATGATGCTGAAATTCATATGGAGACACAGGAGACCTTGAATAGCTAAAGGCATCTTGTACAACAAAAACAAAGTCGGAAGCAACACAATACCAGATTTCAGGACATACTACAGGGCAGTTGTAATCAAAACAGCATGGTACTGGTACAGAAACAGATGGATAGACCAATGGAACAGAATTGAAACACCAGAAATCAACCCAAACATCTACAGCCAACTTATATTTGATCAAGGATCCAAAACCAATCCATGAAGTAAGGACAGTCTATTCAATAGATGGTGCTGGGAAAACTGGATTTCCACATGCAGAAGCATGAAGCAAGACCCCTACCTTTCACCTTACCCAAAAATCCACTCAACATGGATTAAAGACTTAAATCTACGACCCAACACCATCAAATTCTTAGAGAACATTGGAGAAACCTGCAAGATATAGGTACCAGCAAAGACTTCTTGGAAAAGACCCCGGAAGCATAGGCAGTCAAAGCCAAAATTACCATATGGGATTGCATCAAGTTGAGAAGTTTCTGTACAGCAAAAGAAACTGTCAGGAAAGTGAAGAGGCAACGGACAGAATGGGAAAATATTTGCAAACTATGCAACAGATAAAGGGTTAATAACCAGACTCTACAAAGAGATCAAGAAACTCCACAACATCAAAACAAACAACCCACTTAAGAGATGGGCCAAGGACCTCAACAGACATTTTTCAAAAGAGGAAATCCAAATGGCCAACAGACACATGAAAAAATGTTCAAAATCACAAGCAGTTTCACCTAACCCCAGTTAGAATGGCTCACATTCAGAAATCTACCAACAACAGATGCTGGTGAGGATGCAGGGAAAAAGGGACACTAACCCACTGTTGGTGGGAATGCAAACTGGTTAAGCCACTATGGAAGTCAGTCTGGAGATTCAACAGAAACCTGAACATAACCCTACCATACAACCCAGCCATCCCACTCCTTGGAATTTACCCAAAGGATATGAAATTGGCAAACAAAAAAGCTGTCTGCACATTAATGTTTATTTCAGCTCAATTCACAATAGCTAAGACCTGGAATCACCCAAATGCCCATCAACAGTAAGCTGGATAAAGAAATTATGGGAAATGCACTCTATAGAATACTGTACAGCAGTCAAAAACAATGAAATCAGGTCATTTGCAACAAAATGGAGGAATCTGGAAAACACCATGCTGAGTGAATTAATCCAGTCCCAAAGGGACAAATATCATATGTTCTCCCTGATCAGTGACACCTGAGCACCAAAGGGGAAACCTGTTGAAGTGAAATGGACACTATGAGAAACAGTGACTTGATCAGCCCTTGTCATCACTGTCGATGTACAATTTAATGCTTTATCCCGTTTAGTACTTTTTGTTCTAGTACTATTGGGTTGAACTCTGTAATTAACACACAATTATTCTTAGGTGTTTAAATTTTAACTGAAAAGTGATCCCTGTTAAATATAAGAGTGGGAATAAGAGAGGGAAGAGATGTACAATTTGAAACATGCTCATTTGAACTTGCCCCAAATGGTGGAGTTAGAAACCTGCCAGAGGATTCCAATTCAATCCCATCAAGATTGCATGTACCAATGCCATCTCACTAGTCCAAGTGATCAATGTCAGTTCACAACTGATCACACTGATAGGTCTAAGAGTCAAAGGGATCACACAAACAAGATTAGTGTCTGCTAATACTGACAGAATAAAAATGGGACAGAACGATCCAACATGGGAAGCGGGATACACAGCAGACTCATAAAATGGCAGATGTCCTAAATAGCACTGTGGTGTCAGAATCAGCCCTTAAGGCAGTCAGATCTGGCTGAAGACCCCATGAGAGTATTTTAGGCATGGAAAGTCAAGACACTCTGGCCGAAATAAAAAGAAGACCTAAATGGAAGACCTCTGCAAGTGAGATCCCAGTGGAAGGAACGGGGCCATCAAAGAAGGAGGTACCTTTCTCTGAAGGGGGGAGAGAACTTCCACTTTGACTATGACCCTGTCGGAATAAGATCGAAGTCGGCGAACTCAAAAGGCTTCCATAGCCTCGGCAACTCATGACTAGAGCCTAGGCAGATTATTGATGCCATAAACAAGAGTGTCAAATTGTTAAGTCAACAACAGGAGTCACTTTGTACTTACTCCTCATGTGGGATCTGTCCTTAAGGTGTTGTCCTATGTGAAGTAATGCTATAACTAGTACTGAAACAGTATTTTACACTTTGTGTTTCTGTGCGGGTGCAAACTGATGAAATATTTACTCAATATATAATGAATTGATCTTCTGTATATAAAGATAATTGAAAATGAATCTTGATGTGAATGGAATGGGAGAGGGAGCTGGAGATGGGAGAGGTGCGAGTGGGAGTGAAGTTATGGGGGGGAAAGCCATTGTAATCCATAAACTGTACTTTCGAAATTTATATTTAATAAATAAAAGTTAAAAAAATAGAAAGAAAGAAAAGAATATATTTGCAACTTAAAAAAAAGCAAAAACACCACCAATCAGGTTATGAAATGGCCAAAGGAACTCAACAGAGAGTTATACAGATGCCCAACAAATTTAGGAAAAAATGTTCAACATCACAAGCTACCAGGTAAATGCAAGTGCAAACCACAATGAGATATCAGCTCACACGTATATACTGGCTAAAACCGAAAGGACAGAGAGTCACAATGAGGAGGAGGATGTGGGAAAAGGGGAACAATTACACACTGGTGGTAAAAATTTAAATTAGTGCAACTACTGTGGAAAACGATATAGAGATTTTTTAAGAAAATAAAAACAGACTTGTCATATGATGGAACAATTCTCTACTGATACAACCCAAAATACATGAACATATTGTATCAGAGAGATACGTTCACCACAGTATTTATTGCAGTATGCTTCACGGCAGGGAAACAAGAAATTGCCAAGGACTTCAAACATCATCAGTTGAATGGAGAAGAATAATTCTCTATCTCTCTCTCTGTACACACACACACACACACACACACACAATGAAACAACCTTACAAATCCCTCTTTCCACAGACTTTTTCATGGACCCTCATGATGCTCTCTGTAGTACCTTAAATAACTAGAGCAAATGTGGGCACATCACAGACACTCCTTTGAAAGCCAAGAAAAATATATTTACCAAGAGAAACTCCTCTGCCCATATTCTGACTTCTACAAGCCACAAACTTCATTCATAGGCTAAGTCAGGTTCTCCCTGTTCCCACGCCCCCTATGAACCCATTTTCTTTCAAATAACTTCTTCTCCATCTCTTGGTAGTCTGCACACTTTGGTCAAATTTCCTGATTAACTCAGCTCCCATTCCCCAGTCTCTCCTGAATGTTCCCTCTGCCTGCCTCCTGATATCCCTTCCCTCACTCTTCCTTTCTCCCCAGGGCCTGTCCCAGATCTCACACTCTGATATTCTACTAGTTCTTACAAGCAGACCTATTACAGCTCCTCCCTATTACAACTCTCCTCAAAGTCGCCTGCTTTCCTCCTCACAATCCTTCCATTTTGCTTTTCTATCATAGGATGGTGACATACAGACACACACTGCTTTCAGCTCCCAAAATCTTGCATTACCCAGGTTCTTCCATGGCATCTAACCCTACACTCCCACTGCATGAAGTACTTGCAATCCCATTGTCCTTAGCCTGAAAATCTAAAACCCAAACAACTATTACCACATCTCTCCAAACCAGACTCATGTTTTGTTCTCTGAGTCAACACATGGCAGTTTTCCTCCCAGTTTCCCCTCCCACAGCCTGGACAACCAGTATTCCCTTCTTAAAATGTTCTTTGGGCCTTAATTCTTGGCAATGCCCCAGGGAATTCATTCCCCAATATCTTATTCAACTCTCTCTCTGTGGTTCCTCTATTCTATGAACGCTCTGTCCCCACATTTCTGCCTCCTCATGTATATAGGGCTCCCACCACTTGACCTTCCTTCACAAAGTCTGGAAGTCCACTTCGCTGTCAGCCTGGCAGCCCAACCCCAGGGCATAGGGTTGGCTCGCCTCACCTCGCCTAGCCTTGCCTCACCTCGCCTCGCCTCCCCTCCCCTTCCCTTCCCTTCCCTCCTCCTTGGGCCCAAGGGTTGCCATCAATAAGACGCAGCCACATGTACTAACCAGATGCTCCTGTCCAGGGTGAAGGCACAGCTGGGTTTTACAAGGAAGCTGAGCAAGCTCCAGAAATGGAAGATTACCCAGCAGCTGAACTTCAGCGTCAACTCGGTGTCCAGTTTCATATCCATGAAAATGTCTACAAATAAAGTTACAAAACCTTAAGAAATGGAAGATGACACTCAAAAATGGAAAGATCTTCTACGTTGACTCATTAGTAAAATCAACATAATGCAAATATCCATTCTACCATAAGCAAATTACAGACACAATGGGATCCCGAGCAAAGGTCAAATAGCATTTTGCCCAGATGGAGAGAAAACAATGCTAAAATTCATATGAAAACGCAGAACATCTGAATAGAGAAGGCAACCTTATACAACATTGACAAAACTTGAAGCATCGCAATAACAGACTGCAAGACACAGCACAGGACAGTTACAATCAAAACAGATTGCTACAGGCAAAAAAATTACATATAGAACAAAGGAACAGAAAGGAAACACCTGAAATAACACACACATCTACAACTAATCTGTCTTTCAAGAAGGAGCTAAAGATCAATCCCAGGTTCAAAGGACCGTTTCTTCAAAACAAGGTCCTGAGAAAACTGGACCTCCACATGCAGAAGTATGAAAGAAGACCCATACTTTACACCTTATACAAAAAGCAACTAAAACACGTCAAGGAACAAAATCTAAAACTCAATATCATCAAATTATTAGAGAACATTGGGGAATACTGGAAGACATTGGCTTAGAGAAAGATTTCTGGCAAAAAAATGCCAGTAGCACAATAAAAGCTGAAACAAACAAATGAGATTCCATCAAGCTGAGAAGCTTCTGCACTACAAAAGGAACACTCAGAAAAGTAAAGAGGCAACCAAAAGGATGGGAGAAACTATTTGCTAACTATGAAACTGATAAAAGATTAATATCCAGGCCAGCGCCACTGCTCAATAGGCTAATGCTCCACCTGCAGCACTAGCACTCTGGGTTCTAGTCCCAGTCAGGGCGCCAGATTCTGTCCCTGTTGCTCCTCTCCCAGTCCAGCCCTCTGCTGCGGCCAGGAGTGCAACGGAGGATGGCCCAAGTCCTTGAGTCCTGCACCCGCATGGGAGACCAGGAGAAGCACCTGGCTCCTGGCTTTGGAGCAGCGCAATGTGCCAGCCGCAGCAGCCAATCGGGGGTGAACCAATGGAAAAAGGAAGACCTTTTTCTCTGTTTCCCTCTCTCTCACTGTCTAACTCTGCCTGTCAAAAAATAAGATTATTATCCAGAATCTAAAAAGAGCAAAGTCAAGAGGCAACCAAATGAATAAGAGAAAATAATCTGCCAACTATGAAACTTATAAAAGATTAACATCCACAATCTACAAAGAGTTCAAGGAACTCAACAGCAACAAAACAAAAATTCCATTTAAAAATAGGCAAAGGACTTGAACAGGCATGTTTCAAGAGAGGAACTTCATATGGCCAACAGACACATGAAAAAAGGCTCAGGATCGCTAGCCATCAGGTTTCACTACACCACAGTCAGAATGGCTCTCATACTAAAATCAACAAACAATAAATGCTGCTGAGGATCTGGCACTATGCTACCCTAATACACTGTTGGTAGAAATGTAACCTGGGGAAGCCACTGCCTAAGACAGTATGGAGATACCTCAGAAAGCTGAAAATAAATCTACCGTATGACTCAGCAATCCTTCTCCTGGTGATTTACTCCTAGGAAATGAAATCAGCAGATTTGAAAGGGTTATCTGTACCTCCAGGTTTACTGCAGCTCAGTTCACAATAGCTGAGATACGGAATAAAACCTGATGTCCATGAACTGATGACAGGAAGTCGAGAGTCTCCAGAAGAGCAAGATTGCCTGGCAGCTGAGGGTCAGTGTCCACTCTGCATTAGTTTCACTTCCCAGTCCTTCTTGGGGGGGAGGCGAGGCAGACAGCTGCATCATGGCTTCCTCACACCTGAGCCCCTGCCCAGCCCCCGCTGCCTCTGAACCAGTGGATTTGCAGGGAAAACACTGCTGGGAAGCACCGGGATCCCACATCCTTTGAGGCAGGCCCTGGGCATCTCTCTGTCCAAAAACTTAAACACAACAAGTCCATCCTGCACTCTACAAGCCTACTGAACCACTACTGGCAATGCCAGCCAACAACGACACTGCCTTGGATATAGCCTACTTCTCCCCTAGGCCTACTGCGCAAGTACCATCCAACTAACACCCATCCCTTCCTCCCAGAAACACAGCGTCAGCAGAACAGGCCGCACTGCCTTGAAGAACCAGGGGCTGCAGCCTGAGCCCCAGTCTGACATGCCTTTCCTGTGCTCACCATCATCAGGAGCACTCCAAGGGCATCGTTGCTCCCAATCCAGCCCACCAGAAGCTCAGGGCAGTGTGGAGCTCTCTACACCTCCCGGGCTAACACCCAGCCACTCCCACATGGTGCACAGCTCTGCCAAACTGCCCATGGTCACGGCTACTGAACAGCAGGTACCTGCCAAGCATCCTTGGCCTGGTCGGTGCCAGGGTTGCTGCCCAGAGTCAGACAACCAAGTGCACGACGTGTTGTGCTCCTGACAGGGAGGTAGGGTCGGGACTATCACTGTGTACCTAAATTGCATTTATGAAATGCATGGAATTTGGATCTCTTAACTAAAAAACAGTATCTTACAAGAACACCTGAACTGTCTTCTCTTGGTCGTTTCCTAGCCCCTCCCCTATGTCAAAACTGTAGGTGACTCAGTCCCTCATCGCTTTGTCCCTGGCAACAGACTGCCTTGCTGGAAGTCCTAACTCAGAACATTTCATCCCACAACTTGCAGAATACACATTCTTCTCATCAGTCCCTGGAACTTTCTCTAGGACACAACATATGATAGGCCATAAAGCAAGCCTAGAAAACTCAATAACTGAAATCAGTTCATGCATCTTCTATGATCAAAATGGAAGGAAACGGGAAATCAACAACTTAGGAAACTCCAGAACATATGCAAACACGTGGATTCCGAGCAACATGCTCCAGAATGAATGGCTGGTCTTAGGAGAAATCAAAATGAAAATCCAGAAATTTCTGGAAATGATTGAAGATAACAGTACAACACTGCAAATTGTATGGGACACAGCAAATGCAATGTTAACAGGAAACTTTGTAACAACTTGTGCCAACAAGATATTGGAAAGGAATCAAATGAATGAGCTTTTCAATGCATCACAAAATCTAGAAAAACAACTTATCAAAGTCCAAATTAGTAGGATGACAGAAATCATGGAAATTTGAGAAGAAATGAACAAAGCTGAAGAAAAACATTATAATAAGATCATTGAGGTCAGCGCCATGGCTCAATAGGCTAATCCTCCACTTGCGGCGCCGGCACATTGGGTTCTAGTCGCGGTTGGGGTGCCAGATTCTGTCCCGGTTGCACCTCTTCTTGTCCAGCTCCTTCCTGTGGCCCGGGAGTGTAGTGTAGGATGGCCCAAGTGCTTGGGCCCTACACCCGCATGGGTGATCTGGAGAAAGCACCTGGCTCCTGGCTTTAGATCGGCACAGTGCACCAGCCATAGTGGCTATTTGGAGAGTGAACCAATGAAAAGGAAGACCTTTCTTTCTCTCTTTCTGTCTAAATCTGCCTGTCCAAAAAAAGATCACTGATATGAAAATCTGGTTAAAAATATTTTTTAGAATATTGCTGAAAAATCTCCAAAACAACAACAACAACAACAAAACAGGAATAAGACCCCAATCGGCCGGCGCCACGGATCACTAGGCTAATCTTCCACCTGCGGTGCCAGCACTCCGGGTTCTAGTTCCGGTCGGGGCACCAGATTCTGTCCAGTTGCCCCTCTTCCAGGCCAGCTCTCTGCTGTGGCCCGGGAGTGCAGTGGAAGATGGCCCCAGTACTTGGGCCCTGCACCCCATGGGAGACCAGGAGAAGCACCTGACTCCTGCCATCGGATCAGCGCGGTGCGCTGGCTGCAGCGTGGCAGCCGCGGCGGCCATTGGAGGGTGAACCAACAGCAAAAAGGAAGACCTTTCTCTCTGTCTCTCTCTCTCTCACTCTCCACTCTGCCTGTCAAAAAATTAAAAAAAAAAAAGACCCCAATCAGTAAAATCAGAAAGGAAAAACAAACTGTAATAATAGCAACCCAATAAATAAAAACAATCATCTGGAATTGCTACAATGTACTGTTTGCCAATGAATTGGAAATTCTTGGAAAATCTCTCTCCCTCACTCCACAAATCTGCCTTTCAATTAAATACCTATTTAAAAACATAATTATTTCAATAGATGAAAACAGCTGAAAAATATGCAAAAACCTTTCAGAAAGAAAACCTCAGGGAAACTGACAACAGAAAGAACATTCCTCTACACAATCATGGCAATTTATGTCAAACCGACTGATAGCATCTTATGAATGGGGACATGTTGGAAGCATTCCCAACTATGATCTGGAATCAGACAAGGATGTACCCTCATTATTGCTATTCAATATAGATCTGGAAGTTTTGGAGCCATTAGGCAAGAAAAAGAAATCAAATGGATACAAATTGGGAAAGAGGAAGTCAAACTATCCCTCTTTCAAAAGGACATGATTTTATAAATGGGGAAACCAAGAGACTCCACCATGAGACCATTAGAACTAATAATAGAGTTTGGAAAAGTGGCAGGATAGAAAATCCACACACAAAAATCAATAGAATTTGTATAAACACAATATCAGGGCTGAGAAACAACTTCGAAGATCCATTCCATTCATAATAGCTACTAAAATTTAAATACCTTTGAATAAAGGTATCCAAGGAGCTTGAAGATTTAAAAAGCAACTCCAATACTTTTCCAACTATTTCAAAATAATAAACTCTAACAAACACTTTTTGAGAGGCTGGCATTACTTTAACCACAAAAGATAACAAAACACAAAATACAAAGAAAACTGAAGGCCTATATCCATAATGAAAAAGATGCAAAGATTCTCAACAAAATTCTAGCCTAACAAAACCAAAACCACATGCTGAAGCTTACGCAAAACCTTCAACTGGAATTTATCTCAGAAATGCCATGATCTTCCACAATCGCAAATTAATACACATGATGAATTTTATCAAATTAATGGAAGAATAAAACCACATTGTCTGGGCTGACGTTGTGTTACAGGGGGTTAAAACCACAACACACAATGCCGGGATCTCTTATGGGTGCCATTTAGCATCCAGGCTGCTCCACTTTCAATCCTGCTCCCTCCTAACATGCCTGGGAAAATGTCGGAGGATGTCCCAATTAGCTGGGGCCATGCAGCCACATGGGAGACTTGGAAGAAGGTTCTGGATCCTGATGGCTCAGTTTGGCCATCAAGGTCTTTTGGGGAATGAACTAGCAAACAGAAGACCTCTCTCCCTCCCTCCCTCTCTTTTGCTCTTGCTCTACCTCTATCTCTCTGTATAAATCTTGCAAACAAATGAAATAAATCTTTTGAAAACCACATCATCTAATTAGATACAGATATCAGTAGAATAAAAAATGATTAAAAAACTACACAAAATATACACAGAAGGAATACATATCAAAATCATAAAGGCTATGTATGACAAACCAACAGCCAATGTCATGCTGGGTGGGGAGAATGTGAAATCATTTTGTCAAACATATAACAACACAAGGATTCCCTTTTACCACTCTTACTGAATGCAGTCTCCATATGGGAGACCTGGAAGAAGCTCCTGACTCCTAGCTTTGGATCAGCCCAGCAATGGGCCCTGTGCCCATTTCAGGAGCAAACCAGCAGATGGAAGACCTCTATCTCTGTGTTTCCCTATCTCTGGATCTCTGCCACTTAAGAATATATATTTTTTTGAAAAAAGATCACTACACAGCTCACGTGGAACTTGCCCACCCTACCTTTAACTGATGAAGAATTAAGAGTGGGAACAAGAGAAGGAGGAAGAAGAAGGCTGGGAGTGTAGGTTTCAGAGATGGTAGCATGGGAAGAAGTATCAGTATGTTTGAATCTGTATATAAGAAATACATGAAATTTGCATACCTGATATAAAATTTTAAAAAGTACATAATCTTCTATCCAGACTAACAAAAATGATAAAAACTCCAGTAAATAAAATTACAGAAAAAAGCAGAGATTATAATCAACATCACTGAAACACAAGGTTTCAGAGAAATTGCTATTCAGTACTATCTGCTAATAAACTGGAAAACTAGAAGAAATGGAGAAATCCCTGGATAACAAATACACGTAACCTACTAAGATTAAATCCAGAAGATATAGACAACCTAAAAAGACATAAAAATCAATGAAAACTAAAACACCCACCAAAAACACTGCTAAGACTGATGAAATAAGTAAGTTAGAGGTTACAAATAAACATACCTTGTAACCCGCAGTCCTGTCCTCCAGCGCAAGCCCAGCCAACCCGCTTCTCTGCTTCCCACAGCTGAGCCGCCGCCCGCCCCCACGGCCGCCCAGCCTGCGGACATGAGTGTCTACACTGCTCCGAGGAGCCACGACCCCCGCCCCCTCCGCGACGAGGTCCCAGGCCTCTCATTGTTTCACAAGAAAAACTCACCTTCACTCCCGCACTCTCTGGGCCAGTACCGCTGCCGAAAACGCCGCCATCAGCCGACAATTCCAGCAGCCGATGACATGCCGCCACCACCAGATAATACCATCTTGCTCTCCACCAGGCCGACTGCGCAAGCGCCAGCCATCTAGAACCCGCCTCTTCCTCCCAGTAAGCACAACGGCACCGGAAGCGGCCAGGCAGTGTCAACAACGTGGGTGACAGCTGTCTTGGCTCCAGGCTAGGATAGCGGGGCTGTGTTGATCTCCGGTGTGCTCCAGGTAAGAAACCTTTTCCAGTACAAAAAAAGAAAGAAACCCTGTCATTTGCAAAAAGAAAAAAAAGGATGCAACTGTAAAACCTTACACTTTGTAAAATAAGCCTTTCCAAAAAAAGACAAATACCGTATATTCTCCCTGATCTGTGGTAATGTGGTAACAGAGTACCTAAAAGGTGATCTATATTAGTGATATTGATACTTTGACATACAATGATTTAGACAACTCTTGTCTTGCAGATAGAATGATTTTAAACAAACCATGTCTTGCCTCTTCAGGAAAGGATGTTTTTAATTCTTTCAAACTGTTGAATTCTTTACATAGTGCAGGCTTTATATTATGAGTATAAAATAATTAAAAATAGATTTTTGTATAAAATAAGAATGGGAATAGTGGATGGAGGATGAAGAGGGATGGGAAATAGGGCCGGTGCTGTGGCAAAGCAGGTTAACAACCTGGCCTGGAGCACCAGCATTAAATATGGGCGACAGTTTGAGATCCAGCTTCTCCTCTTGCGATCCAGTGCTCTGCTATGGCCTGGGAAAGCAGTGGAGGATGGCCCAGGTCCTTGGGCCCCTGCACCCTTTGGGACATACAGAAGAAGCTCCTGGCTTCAGACAGCACAGCTCTGACCATTGTGGCCAATTGAGAAATGAACCATCGGATGGAAGATCTGTCTATGCCTTTCCTCTCTCTGTGTAACTCTGACTTTCAAATAAATAAATAAATGTTTAAAAAAATGAAGAGGGATGGGAGCATGTTCGGGTGGGTGGGTAGCAGTGAGTGAGGGTAGAGTGGGAATAATTAATGTTTCTAAATTTGTATATATGAAATACATCAAGTTTGAATATTTGAAATCAAGTTTCCAGGTAAAAAAGAGAGGTAAAATTTTGAATTATTCATTATGAGATAGAGAGAGCTAGAGATAGCTCTCATCTACTGAGTCACTCCCCAAATGCCCACAAGATGGGACTAAAGCTGAGAAGTGGGATCTTCATCCACGTCTCCCACATGGTTGACAGGAACTAAGGCCTTGAGCCACCCTCCAGGATATACAATAAGGTAGGCCATAAGTCTCAGCTAATTCAAAAAATATGCAAATCATACCATGCATCTTCCACGACCACATGGAATGAAGGGGCGAATGACCACACCAAGAACATCAAGAACATATACAACCACATGGAGACTGAACATGCTCCTGAATGAGTCATGGAAAAAATAAAAAAAAGATGAAAATGAATAAAGATGACAGTATAATATATCAAAACTTATCAGATACTGGAAAGTTTAGAGAAACTGGTGCCTATACCAAGAAATTGGAAAAGAATCAAATAAGTGAGCCACCAATGTAGCACCCTTGAAAAACAAATGAAATCAAACGCAAAATTAGCAAGAGGAAAGAGATAATTAAAATTAGAGAAGAAATAAACAAAATTGAAATAAAAAAAAAGAATATAAAACTGAGTGAAATGAAGAACTTGCTTAAAAAATTTATACACTCTTGGCCCAACTATCCTTAAAAAAAGACCCCAATCAGTAAAGTCAGAGATGAAAAATGAAAGGTAATAACAGATACCACAGATGATAAAAAGATTTATCTATCAAGAGTAAATACAAAGGACTGTATGCCAACCAATTAAAAAGTCTGTCTCTCCTACTCTGTCTCTAATTCTGCCTCACAAATAAATAAATAAAACTTTCAAATAAACCATAGGCTTATTTCAATAGATGCAGAGCAAGCATTTGACAAAATACAACATCCTTTCATAATGAAAACCTTAAGGAAACTGAGTATAGTAAGAACATTGCTCAACATAATCAAGGCAATTTATGACAAACCTATAGACAGCATCTTATGAATGGGGAAATGTTGGAAGCATTCCCATGAAGAGCTGGAATCAGCAAGGATGACAACTTGTGCCCTTGCTATTCAATATAGACCTGGAAGTTTTAGCCAGACCTATTAGGCAAGAAAAAGAAATCCAAGGATACAAACTGGGAAGGAGGGAGTCAAATTACCCCTACTTGCGGGTGACAGGATTCTATATATAGGGGAAATAAAAGTCTCCACTAAGAGATACTGGAATTCATAAAAAGAGTCTGGGGGAGTGCCAGGATACAAAATTAACACAAAAAATCAGTAGTCTATGTATAAAAAGCTATGGCTGGGAAAGAACTTCTAAGATCAATCCCATTCACAATTGCTACAAAAAAATTAAATACCGTGGAATAAATTTAATCAAGAATGCCAAAGATGTCTACTATGAAAATTAGCAAACTTAGTGAAAGAAACAGAATACACAGAAAATGGAAAAAGCTTTAATATTCAAGGACTAAAATAATCAATATAATCAAAATATCCATAGTACCAAAAGCAATTTACAAATTCATGTGATCCCAATTAAAATGCCAATTACATTCTTTTCAGATCTAGGAAAAAAAGATGCTAAAATTCAAATGGAAACACAAGAGACCCAGAATAGCTAATGGAATCTTATATGTGAAAAACAAAGCCAGAAGCATCACAATACCAGAATTCAAGACATACTTCAGGACAGTTACAAACAAAACAGCCTGATACTGGCAAAGAATAGACATGTGAACCAATGGAGCACAATAGAAACTCCAAAACTCAATCCACACATCTACAAATAATTTATCTTGGACAAAGGATCTAAAATCCAACCATGTGACAAGGTCAGCCTCTTCAAAAAATGGTGCATAAAAGGTGGATCTCCCATGCAGAAGTATGAAAATAAAAACCTACCTCATTCTTACAAAAAAACCAACTCAAAAAAGGATCAAAGACCTAAATGTACAACCTAATACCATCAAATTCTTAGAGAACATTGTGGAAATGATGCAAGACATTGCCATGTGCAGACTTCTTGGAACACAGACGTACAGGCAAAAAAAGCAAAAACACGCAAATGGGATTACATCAAGCTGAGAAGCTGAAAACTCAGCAAAGTGAAGGGCAACTGACAGAATGAGAGAAAATATATGCAAACTATGACCTGATAAATTGTTAATATCCAGAATGTATAAAGTGCTCAGGAAACTCAACAACAACAAAACAAACAATGCAGTTAAGAATGGGCAACAGACTTGAACAGACATTCCGCAAGGAAGGAAATGCAAATGACCAACAGACACATGAAAAAATGCTCAGGATCACTAGCCATTAGGGAAATGCAAAACGAAACCACAATGAAGTTTCACCTCACCACAGTTAGAATGGTTTGCATACAGAAATCAACAAACAACAAATGTTGGAAAGCATGTGGCAAAACAGTACACTAGTGGCCAGTGCCATGGTGCACGAGGTGAATCCTCATCCTGCAGTGCTGGCATCCCATATGGGCACCAGGTCTAATCCCAGTTGCTCCTCTTCCAATCCAGTTCTCTGCTGTGGCCCGGGAGTGCAGTGGAGGCTGGCCCAAGTCCTTGGGACCTGCAACCACATAGGAGACCAGGAGGAAGCACCTGGCTCCTGGCTTTGGATTGGCACAGCACGCTGGCCACAATTCACAGGCTGTAGCGGACACTTTGGTGGTGAACCAATGGAAAAGGAAGACCTTACTCCCTGTCTCTCTCTGTCTCTCTCTCTCTCTCACTGTGTAACTCTGCCTGTCAAAAAAAAAAAAAAAAAAAAGATGGCCCAGGTCCTTGGGCCCCTGCAACTACGTGGAAGACCTAGAAGAAGGGAAGATCATCATGGTTCAGAACTTTGGATCAGCCCAGCTCTATCCATTTTGGCCATTTGAGGAATGAACAAGCACAGGGAAGACCTCTCTCTATCTCTATACCTCTTTCCATAATTCTGTCTTTCAAATAAGTAAAAGTAAACCTTAAAAAATTAAAGGAAACAATAATATTGCGTTAGTCTAGTTTTAATGATCTGTGATTACTTTTATTTAGGGTGTATGGGTAAAATGGTCATTTTTCCACTCAACTGATTATATTTGCTGCTTATATTACCACTAACCTATAGTTTCTGCTTTTTCATTATTTTTAGATTTACTTTGTTCATTAGAAAGACACTGTTACATACAGAGAGAAAGAGGGAGAGATCTTCCATCTGCTGGTTCACTTCTCAAATGGCCAAGACAGCCAGGACTGGGCCAAAAGGAAGCCAGGAGCCAGGAGCATTTCCCAGGTCTCCCACTGGGGTGCAAAGTCACAGGCACTTGGGCTGTCCTCTGCTTCTTTCCCAGGTGCATTAGCATGGAGCTGGATCAGAAATGGAGTAGGGACCGGCGCTGTGGCATAACAAGTAAGGGTGCTTCTGATCCAGCTCTCTGCTATGGCCTGGGAAAGCAGTGGAACATGGCCCAAGTCCTTGGGTACCTACCCCTACATGGGAAGACCCTGAGAAAGCTCCTGGCTCTTGGCTTCAGATCAGTGAACCCCCAGCCATTGTGCAGTTCTGGGAGTGAACCCATGGATGGAAGACGTCTCTCTCACTCTCTCTGCCTCTGCTTCTCTATACCACTGTCTTTCAAATAAATGAATACATCTTGGAAAAAAAAGAAGTGGAGTAAATGGGACTTGAACCAGCGCCCGTATGGGATGCCAAACATTGCCCCCACCTCATTTTCTAGTTCTTAAATTTCTTATTTGATAAAGCATTTAGCCTTTTTCCTCTAAAGCAAATTTAAAAACTATCCAAAAACGATGAAAGTAAGGAAGTAAGGAAGAGAGGGACAAAAGGAGAAAGAAAGCAAGAGGTACACTGGGAGAGATAGTGTTGGAAGGAGAGCAGAAAGAAGGGAATGTCGCTTTATTCTCAGTATTGTTCTATAAAATATATTGAAGAAATTTTTAGCCAAAAAAACAAATACATCCACTGGAGACAATATCAATGTTTGATGGAAATTTACATAAAATAGGTAAGCACTCACATTAGAGGAAAATTTAATATATTAAATGTGTATGTTCATAAAATTCTGTACTTGGAAAATCCTATATGACTTTTATCAAATTGTAAACTCGAAAATCTTTCTGCAGAAATAACCTAAAAAGTAAGAGTATAAAAGCTATATAATTCAGAATAAGTATGACACAAAAATAACACTGCATTGTAAAGAATGACACATCCTATAAAGTAAAACCTAAGAAAGAATTTGCATTCCTAATAAATGTGACAGTGTGAAACAAAAACACATGTTTTAATGGATCACAAAAGCAAATGGAGGCCGGCGCTGCGGCTCACTAGGCTAATGCTCTGCCTTGTGGCGCCGGCACACTGGGTTCTAGTCCCGGTCGCCCCTCTTCCAGGCCAGCTCTCTGCTGTGGCTCAGGAAAGCAGTGGAGGATAGCCCAAGTGCTTGGGCCCTGCACCCCATGGGAGACCAGGAGAAGCACCTGGCTCCTGCCATCAGATCAGCAGGGTGCACCGGCTGCAGCACACTGGCCGCGGTGGCCATTGGAGGGTGAACCAATGGCAAAGGAAGACCTTTCTCTCTGTCTCTCTCTCTCCCTGTCCACTCTGCCTGTAAAAAATAAAAATAAAAAAAGCAAATGGAAATATCAGAGACGGAAAAATCAAATGAGGAATAGGAAGTACTACAAAATATACATTGCAACATAAGGGGAAGATATTTCAAGAACTCCTACCTGGTAAAGTGCTGCAGGACTAAGTCATCCCCAGCCCCCAAACAGCAATCAGAACAAAAACTCCATGAAAGCAGAAGCTTTCACACAGAGCTGCCTAGAAGGATATGGAAAACATGCACCACGACAAAGCTGTGTGCAGTTCATCAAAATGTCTTGAAAGACAACAAACTCACAACTGCTTCTTTCCACAAACTTTTCAAAGTACCTCACGTTGGCCCCTGCATTACATTAAATAACTAGAACAAATGCTGGCACATAACAGAAACATCTTTGAAAGACAAGAAATACACCTTTACCAAGACAGAGTCCTCTGCCCAAATTCAGACTTCTGTAAGCTGCCCTCAAGCCTCAAATTTCAATCCAGGCTTGATCAGGTTCTTGTCTTCCTAAGCACAACACCAATCCAGTTTTCTCCCAGATAAGCCTCTCCCATCCCTGGTATTCCAGAAACCTTTGTCGAAGTTTCCTGATTGATCGTGCACCCATACCACAGTCCCTAAGAAAGACCACACCACACCCATCACCATTTTCTTACCCTCATTTTCCTAGGGTTTTTGCCCATATGCTGTCCCAGGTCTAACACTCGGAAACTCCACCAGTTCTACTAGTAGACCTACCAGCTCCACCCTATTACAACTCTACTGAAAGTCAACTGACCTCCTCCATACACTCCTTCCATTTCCCTGTCTATATCACAGAGTGGCAATATACAGAAATTACCTGATTTCAGCTCCCAACTCCTTGCATGCCCCAGGTTCTTCCATGAAATCTAACCCTCCACTCACACCACACTAAATACCTCCATCCCGTCATTCTTAGGCCTGCAATCTCAAACCCAAACTTTTATTAACACGTCTCTCCAAACCAGACTTCTTGGGTTTTGTACTCTGACTCAACAGCACACACTTGTCCTCCAGGTCTCCCTCCCATTTCCTGGATACCCAAGTATTCCCCTATTACCATGTTCTTTGGCCCCTAATGCTCTGCAGTGCCTGGGGGAACTCATTCCCCAACATCCTACCCACCCCTGTTTCCATGCTCTCACACTCTATTGAAGCCCACCAGGCCCCTGCATTTCTCCCCATGCCTGTGGGGCTACCCCACATGACCCTCCCTGCCATGGGAATGACGTCCACATCTCTCTGCATTGGCCACCCAACTCCAGGGAACAGGCTGTCCCTTCTCTTCCCCTCGGGCACCCAGGCTATAGCCACCACTGGGGCGGCCACATCTGCTCACCAGTTGCTCCTCTCCAGGAAGAAGGCCCAGCTGGCGTTGAGCAGGAAACTGTGCAGTCTCTCCGGGAATGGGAGATTACTTGGCAGCTGAGCTGCAGCATCCACTCTGGGTTAGTTTCACATCCAGGTCCTCTGGGAGGGAGGAGGGGAGGCAGACATCTGCTTCTCGGCTTCTTCATGGCTGAGACGCTGCCCACCCCAGCTGCCTCCGAACCTGTGGATTTCTGGGGAGAACGCTGCTGGGAAGTCATGGGATCCCGTCTCCTTTGAGGCTTCCCCTGGGCATCTCTGACCTGTAAGCTAAATGAGCAAGTGCCATCCCACTAACACCTCCCCCTTCCTCCCAGGAAACACAGTGTCAGTGGAGGAGGCCGAGCTACCTTGATGAACCAGGGGAAGTGTCCTTAGGTCTAAAATGGCACTGTGTCCCTGTGCTCATAATGATCAGGAAAGCTCCAGGGACATCATCGATCCAGATCCAGCCGATCAGAAGCTCAGGGCAGTGGGGAGCTCTGTAGACCTCCGAGATAACACAGAGCCACTCCTGTTGGTGCAGCACTCTGCCAAACTACCCGTGCTCAGGGTACTGAATGGAGGATACCTGCCCAGCATCTTTGGCCTAGTCGGAGGCTGGGGCTGCTGCCCGGAGTCAGACAAGCAGGGCTGGTGCTGTGTTACACCACGTTAAAGCCACGGCATTCAGTGTTGTCTTTCCATGTCGGTGCCAGTGTGTGTTCTGGCTGCCCCACTTCCAATCCAGCTCCCTCCTAACGTGCCTGGGGAAGCGGCGAGGATGTCCCAATTCCTTGCGCCCCTGCAGCCACATGGGAGACCCAGAAGAAGGTCCTGGATCCTGACTTCATATTGGCTCAGTTTGGCCATCACGGTCATTCCAGGAGTGTACTGGCAAATGGAAGACCTCTCTTACTCTCATACTCTCCCACTCTCTCAATCTCATTCACCTGCACTTGTTCTGTTTCTCTCTAATTCTTTTTTTTTATTTTATTGATTTTTTTTGACAGGCAGAGTTAGACAGTGAGAGGGAGAGACAGAGACAAAGGTTTTCCTTCTGTTGGTTCACGTTCCAAATGGCCACTATGACCAGCGCTACACCAGTCCAAAGGCAGGAGCCAGCTGCCACCTCCTGTTCTCCCACGCGGCTGCAGGTGACCAAGCACTTGAGCCATCCTTCAATGCCCTCCTGGGCCACAGCAGAGAGCTGGACTGGAAGAGGAGCAGCTGGGAATAGAACCTGGTGCCCATATGGGATGCCGGCATTACAGGCGGAGGATTAGCCAAGTGAAACACATTGCTGGCCTTCTCTCTAATTCTTAGAAATAAATGAAATAAATGTTTTTATTAAAAAACCTGACATTATTATCTCATTAGATAGAGAAATAACCTGAAGGATCCAATCCCATTCATGATAAAAAAAAAACTTCCACAAAGTAGGTATAAAAGGAATAGGCATCAAAATCTTAAAGGCTATGTATCACAACTCAACAGCCAATGTCATGCTGGATGGGCAAAAAGTGAAAGCATTTTGGTCAAACATGTAACAACACAAGGATATCCCCTTTTAAAATTCTTACTGAATGCAGTACTGTAAATTTTCACAAGAGAAAGAAAGGAGAAGAAAGAAATAAACAGCACCAATGTTATAAAAGAGAAAGTGAAATTCTAAAAGCTTACAGATGGCATGATACGGTACCAGAAAAAAACTAAAACAATCCACCGAAAAACACTGCTAGAACTGGTGAAACAATTAAGTGAAGTTTCAGGTTATGAATAAACATAGTGTGTAAGCAGCAGTGTTTATACATTAATGATGAACTCACTGACAGAGCAATCAACAAATATCCCAAGGACAATAACCACATAAATAAAAAGTTTAGGAAAAAATTTAACCAAAGAAGTCAAAGAGCTCTAAATGAAAATCACCATACACTGATGAAAGAAATCACCAAGGACACAAAAGTGGAAAGATGTCTCTTTTGGTGGATTTGAAGAATCAGTATAATTAAAATCTCTACCTTGCCTAATGCTACCTAAAGATTCAATTAAATTTTCATCAAAACACCAATGACGTTTTTTACAGAATTATATACCACAAACCTATAATTCAAATAAAATCACAGAAGATGCAGAATAGATAAGGTGTTTCTGAGCAAAAAGTGAAACAAAGTTAGCCTGGATACCTCACAACACCTGATTCAAAGTATTCTACAAATGACACTAAACAAAATATCATAGCACTTGCATAAAAAGTGACACACAGACCGATGGAAGAGAACAAGGCGAGCTCCAATATTAATCAAAATATGTTCAATACCATATTTTTACAAAAGGTCTCAGACCATCCATTGGAGTTCTTCAACAAGTGGTGTTGCCAAAAATGGATGTATTTGTGTAGAAGATTGAAATTAGATTCATAACTCCAATAAAATATAAAAATCAACTCAAAATGGATCAGAGACCTAAATCTAAGACCCAGGACTTGAAGCTTTTTGAAGGAAATACAAAGAAAGCTCCAAGACACTGGAACAGGGGATGACTCTTAGACAAGACCCTCAAAGCCCAGGCAGCTAAAGCAAAACCAAACAAATGGGATCAAATGAAATGAAAAGCTTTGCACAGCAAAGGAAATCATCATAGAGTGAAGAGACATTCACAAGAATGACCAAAGGATACTTGTCAGCAACCTATATGAAAAGGGTTAATATCAGGAATACATCTGCAACTTTAAAAAAAAAAACACCAATAAAAAACCCAACCAATCCAGTTATGAAGTAGCCAAAGGAGCTCAACAGACAGTTCCCCATCGATACACAGATGGCCAAGAAATACAGGAAAAATGCGCAACATCACAAGCTATCAGGGAAATGCAAATCCAACCCACAATGAGATATCAGCTCACACGTACATACTGGCTAAAACCCAAAGGACGGAGAGTCACAATGAGGAGGAAGATGTGGGAAAAGGGAAAAACTTACCCACTGGTGGTAAAAATGTAAATTAGTGCAACTACTGTGGAAAACGGTATGGAGATTTCTTAAAAAACCAGACAGACTTGCCATACGAAATGGAGCAATCCCTCTACTGGCTATAACCCAAAACACATGAACATATTGTATCAGAGAGATACGTCCACCACAATATTTATTGCAGTATGCTTCACGGCAGTGAAAACAAGAAATTGACGAAGTCTTCTAACATCATCGTTGAATGGGTAAGAATAATACTATACACACACACACACACACACACACACAGAGTGAAACAACCTTACAAATCCCTCTTTCCACAAACTTTTTCAAGGACCCACATGATGCTCTCTGCATTACCTTAAGTAACTAGAACAAATGTGGGCACATCACAGACACTTCTTTGAAACCCAAGAAAAACACGTTTACCAAGAGAAAGTCCTCTGCTATAATTCTGACTTCTACAAACTGAATACAAGCCACAAACTTCATTCCCAGGCTATGTCAGGTTCTCCATGTACCTAAGCCCCCTATCAACACTTATCTTATTTCAACTAAGATCTTCTCCATCTCTTGGTAGTCGGGACACTTTGGTCAAATTTCCTGATTAACTCAGCACCCATTCCCCAGTACCTTCTGAAAGGTCCCTCTGACCACCTCCTGATATCCTTTCCCTCACTTTAACTAAGGTTTCTCCCCAGGCCCTGTCCCGGATCTAACACTCTGATGCTCCACTAGTTCTTACAAGTAGACCTACCAGCTCCTCCCTATTACAACTCTCCTCAAAGTCACCTGCCTTCCTCCATGCAATCCTTCTATTTTTCCCTTTCTATCACTGGATGGTGACATACAGAAATAACTTGTTTCCAGCTCCCCAAACCTTGCATGAACCAGGTTCTTCCATGGCATCTAACCCTCCACTCCCGCTGCATGAAGTACTTGCAATCCCATCGTCCTTAGCCTGAAAATCTAAAACATAACAACTATTACCACGTCTCTCCAAAGCAGACTTCTTATCTTTTGTACTCTGAGTCAACACATGCAGTTTTCCTCCCAGGTCTCCCTCCCACTGCCTGGAGACCCAGTCTTCCCTTCTTAGCATGTTCTTTGGCCCCTAATTCTCTGCAGTGCCCGAGGGAACGCATTCACCAACATCTTATTCACCTCTGTCTCTGTGGCCAACACTCTATTCTAGGAATGCTAGGCCCCCACATTTCTGTCTCCACATGTCTACAGGGCTCCCCACTTGACCCTCCTTCCCAAAGCTTGGAAGTCCACCTTGCTCTCAGCCTCGCCAGCCCAACTCCAGGGAACAGAGGTCCCTTCCCTTCCCTTCTCTCCCCCTTGGCCCAAAGGCTGCCATCTACAGGACGCAGCCACGTCTACTAACCAGTTGCTCCTGTCCAGGGTGAAGGCCTAGCCGGGTTTTACAAGGAAGCTGAGCAGGCTCCAGAAATGGAAGATTACCCAGCAGCTGAACTTCAGCGTCAACTCGGTGTCCAGTTTCATATCCATGAAAATGTCTACAATGAAAATTAGTAAACATTAAAGAAATGGAAGAAGACACACAAAAATGGAAAAATCTGCCATGTTCATTGGTAAAATCGACAAAATGAAAATTTCCATTCTACCATAAGCAATTTAGAGACACAATGGGATCCCAACCAAAGGACAAATAACATTTTACCCAGATGGAAAGAAAACAATGCTGAAATTCATATGAAAACACAGAACATCCAAATACTGAAAGTAACCTTACACAACATTGACAAAACTCAAAGCGTCGCAATAACAGATTGTAAGACACAGAACAGGGCAGTTATGATCAAAACAGCTTGGTACAGGCAAAAAAAAAAAAAAGACATATAGAACAATGGAACAGAAAAGAAACACCTGAAATAACGCACACATCTACAATTACTCTGTCTTTAAAAAGTGCTAAAGATCAATCCCAGGTGCAAAGGACAGTTTCTTCAAAAAATAGTCCTGAGAAAACTGGACCTCCACATGCAGAGCTCTGAAAGAAGCCCGATACCTTACACCTTATACAAAAAGCAACGAAAAACACTTCAAGGAACAAAATCTAAAACTGAGTATCATCAAATTACTAGAGAACACTAGTCCACTATGGGTACAGGTTCACATCCGTGTCCTCCGTAGGGGGAGGGGAGGCAGACAGCAGTGTCTCGGCTTCCTCACAGTTGAGCTCCCAGCCACCCCCACTGCCTCCAAACCTGTGGATTTGGTGGGAGAACACCGCTGGGAAGCCCCGGATCCCGCATCCTTTGAGGCAGGACCTGGGCATTTCACTGTCCATAATCTCAAAAGCAGCAAATCCCTCTCGCACTCTCCAAGCCTCCCGTGCCGCTGCCGCCAATAACACCGCCAGCCTACCATGATGCCACTCCCGCAGACATCTCCTACTTCTCCCAGAGGCCTACTGCGCAAGCCCCCTTCCTCCCAGAATACACAGCGTCAGTGGAAGAGGCCACACTGCCTTGATTAACCAGGGGCAGTGACCTGAGCCCCAGCCTGGCATGACCGCCCTGTGCTCACCATGACCAAATGCGCTCCAAGGGCATCGTTGCTCCTAATCCAGCCCATCAGAAGCTCAGGGCAGTGTGGAGCTCTCTAGACCTCCAGGCTGACACCCAGCCACCCCTGCATGGTGCAGCGCTTTGCCAAACTGCCCCTGGTCAGGGTACTTAACAGCAGATACACGCCCAGCACCCTTGCCCTTGTCTGTCCTGGGGCTGCTGCCAGGAGTCAACCAAGTGCATGATGTGTTGCGCTCTGGACAGAGAGGTAGGGTGGTGACAATCACTGTGTACCTAAATTGCACTTATGAAATGCATGGAATTTGGATCTCTTAAATAAAAAACATATCTTATTAGAACACCTGCACTGTCATCTCTTGGTCATTTCCTCGCCCCTCCCCTTATGTCACAACTGTAGGTGACTCAGTCGCTCATCACTTTCTCCCTGGGAACAGACTGCCTTGCTGGAAGTCCTAACTCAGAACTTTTCATCCCACACTTGCAGAATACACATTCTTCTCATCAGCCCCTGGAACTTTCTCTAGGACACAACATATGATAGGCCATAAAACAAGCTTAGTAAACTCAGTAACTGAGATCATTTCATGCATCTTCTATGACCAAAATTCAAGGAAATGGGAAATCAACAACTCAAGAAACTCCAGAACATATGCAAACACATGGAGACCAAACAACATGCTCCTGAATGAATGGTGGGTCGTAGGAGAAATCAAAATGGAAATCAAGAAATTTCTGGAAATGACTGAAGATAACAACAGCACAACACAGCAAAACGTATGGGACACAGCAAATGCAACGTTAAGAGGACACTTGATAACAACTTGTGCCTACCACAAGATATTGGAAAGGCATCAAATAAATGAGCTTTTCAATGCATCACAAAACCTGGAAAACCAACAATATCAAACTCCAAATTACTAGGATGACAGAAATCATGGAAATTTGAGAATAAACAAAGTTGAAGCAAAAACATTACAAAAGATCACTGAAATGAAAAGCTGATTAAAAAATTTTTTTTACAAAATTGCTGAAAATCTCCAAAACAAACAAACAAACAAAAAAACAGGAATAAGACCCCAATCAGTAAAATCATAAACAAAAAACAAACTGTAATAACAGAAACCCAATAAATAAAAAAAAAATCGGGAATTACTACAATGTACTACAATGTACAATGTACTACAATGTAACCCAAAACACTGCTAGGACTGGTGAAACAATTAAGTGAAGTTACAGGTTACAAATAAACATACTGTAGAAACAGCAGTGTTTAATACATTAAAGATGTATTAAAGCTCTATAATCAAAATTACCATATCTTGATAAAAGAAATCACCAAGAACAGAAATAATGAAATGATTTTTTTTTGATGGATTCGAAGAATGAGCATCATTAAAATGTCTACCTTGGCCGGCACCACAGCTCAATTGGCTAATCCTCCACCTGCGGAGCCGGCACACCAGGTTCTAGTCCCGGTCGGAGCGCCAGATTCTGTGGCAGTAGCTCCTCTTCCTGTCCAGCTCTCTGCTGTGGCCCAGGAGTACAGTGGAGGATGGCCCAAGTCCTTGGGCCCTGCACCCGCATGGAGACCAGAAGAAGCACCTGGCTCCTGGCTTCGGATCAGCATGGTGCACCGGTCACAGCATGCCGGCCGCAGCGGCCATTGGGGGGTGAACCAAAGGTAAAAGGAAGACCTTTCTCTCTCTGTCTCTCACTGTCCACTCTGCCTGTCAAAAACAATGTCGACCTTACCTAATGCAATATAAAAATTCAATTAAATTGTTATCAAAATATCAATGACATTCTTTGTGGAAAAACCAAAAAAAATGCCTAAAATTCATACAAATCACAGAAGATCCAGAACAGCTCGGGGGTTCCGTACCAAAAAACAAAACAAAACAAAAGTTCCTGGATGCCTCACAACACCTGATTCAAAGCATACTACAAATCAACACTAGTTAAAACATCACAGCAGTGGCATAAAATGTGACACATTGACCAATGGAAAAAAAACAATGCAAGTCCCAAAATTAATACCAATATGTAGAGACATCTGATTTTTGATAAAAGGTCTCAGATACTCACTGCTGTAAGGAAAATCTCCTCAAAAACTGGTGTTGGCAAAACTGCATTTATGTACGAGATTGAAATTAGATCCATTACTCACAGAAAAGAAGAAAATCAACTCAAAATGGATCAAGGACTTAAATGTAAGACCAGGGACTATGAAGCTTTTGGAAACAAATGTAGAGTAAGTACTAGAAGACACTTAAGTACAGATTGACTCTTAGAAAAGACCTTCAGGGCAAAGCAACAAATCAAAACTAATCAAATGGGATTATATGAAAGTCAACAGCTTATGGACAGCAAAGGAAATCATCAATAAAGAGTCCTCCAACAGAATGAGCAAAAATATCTGTGAGCTACCTATCTGAAAAAGGATTAATGTCCAGAATACATCCGCAACTTAAAAAAAATAAAATGAAACAATGAATCCAGATATGAAATGGCCAAAGGAGCTGAACAGAGTTCTCCAGAGAAATACAAATGGCCGCTGGTGCCGCGGCTCACTAGGCTAATCCTCCACCTGCAGCACCAGACACCAGTTCTAGTCCTGGTCAGGGTGCCAGATTCTGTGGCGGTTGCTCCTCTTCCAGTCCAGCTCTCTGCTTTGGCCCGGGAGTGCAGTCTCGGAGGACGGCCCATGTCCTTGGGCCCTGCACCCCATGGGAGACCAGGAGAAGCACTTGGCTCCTGGCATTGGATCAGCTCGGTGTGCCAACCACCGTGCACCGGCCACAGCAGCCATTGAGGGTGAACCAATGGCAAAGGAAGACCTTTCTCTCTGTCTCTCTCTCTGTCCACTCTCTCAAAAAAAATTAAAAAAAAATACAAATGGCCAACAATTCTATGAAAAAAATGCTCAATATCATATCACAAGCCATCATGGAAATGCCATCCAAACCACAATGATATGAGCTAACCCTTTCAAAATGGTTAAGCTCCAAAGGACAGAGTCACAATGATAAGGTGGAAGTGGGAAAAGGGGAACACCTACACACTGCTGTTAAATATGTAAATTAGTGCAGCTGCTATGGAAAACTGTAGGAAGACGACGCCCTGGGGGCAGGAGGAACCTGAGAGAATGGCCTTTGGGGCCGGTGCGCCTGAGGCACCTGAAGCACCTGTGGAAGGGGCAGGTGGAGAGGGGAGGGAAGAAAGGTGGGGGACAGGGGAGGGTAGCATGGTGTGTGCAGGCTGGGCTGCAGACTCCCAGTGGAAGGCAGGGCCTGGGGGAGGTCCTGGTCTCAATCTAGGTCCATGAGGACCCCAGGTCTTCATTTATAAACCTGTCAGCCATGCCTAACTCCACCACTCAGCCTGCACCTCTGTCTCTACAGCTCCCTTCTGGGTCCTGCTCAGAAGAGGGGCACCCTAACCCATCTCCCACAGAGCTGCAAGTGACAGGGTGGGTGGCAGATGCCGCCATGGGGGCCAGAACTCCCTTCCCACATCCCCCAACAGGCAATCCCTGGAGACCACTAGGAGGTGGCTGGTCAGGTGCCCACCAGTGGGAGCTGCCACCCTGAAAACTAGAGCTAGACACAAAGCAGGCCTGGCTCGACACCTCCTCCTGTCAGTGGCCACCTGACCAGAGAGGCCCACACTGTTGCCCTCTCCTGTCCACTGAGCTGAACACAGGTTGGGAAGGTGAGGTGAGGGATCAGTGCTGGCTGTGGTGGGTGGAGTGGCATCATCATAGGCACTTGTTCTAGTCCTGGCTGCCCCGTGAACACACCTGGGAAGGCAGGGGTCAGAGGATGCAAAAGCCCCACCCCTAAACCACTCTTCAGGGAGTGTGGCCATGGCTGAGCCATGGTGGCCACAAAAGCAACAGACAGCAGCCATGTGGAAGCCAACGGTAAGAGCAGCTTCAGACCCCACGTTAAGGACCCAGAATCACCTGAGAGGCCCTAGAGATGCCAGGGACCAAGGACACAGCATTACTGGTGCTGACGAGGTGCGAGGGGGAGGTCCAGACGTGGACAGACCTGGGGCAGCCAGGAATCCCAAGTACCTGCACCACTCCACAGCCTCTCTCCCGGCTCACAAGCACCCAAGACAGGAGCTGGGAATAGCTGGGACTCAAGCTGGCACCTGAAGGCCATGCCAGTGTTGGCTGTAGGCCCAGCTGTGCCACCTCGCTGTCCCTGATTCCACCAAACATCAAGTGCCTGAGCTCCTAGAGCTCTGAAGGCGTCCCCAGTGCTGAAAATGGTAGGGTTTTAGGGTTTTAAGATTTTTTTTTATTTAAGATGCAGATTTGCAGAGAGAGAGAGAGAGATCTTCCACCTGCTGGTTCATTCCCCAAATGGCTACAGCAACAAGAGCTGGGCCAGGATGAAGCCATTAACTATGTGCACACCACACACTTGCACAGTACACATACACATGTGAACCTACATGCACACAGAACACACACATACACACACACTAACATCACCGTCACGGTCCACACAGGTGATCTTACTCCAGGAAGGGGGTGGCCTGCCTGCTGTGGTCCACAGGGAAAACAGAAGCAGTAACCGCACCCAGGAGCCACCAGGGTGGGCATAACTCTGACGCTGGGGCTCTGAGCAGAGTCCAGGGGCAGCAATGTGCTCTGCCCCTCCCCGCCTTCAGGACATGGAGTCCTGGGGCCCTAAGGGGCAGCTGCGAGGACTGGGTTTCACATTGGTTTTTGTAGGAATGTGTGGAACCCCTTGGCACTGAGAACGTTCCTGGTCCCAGGTGGGTCTGGGCCAGGAGGAAGACTCCCTGACCAGGCCAGCTCTGACTCTTGCTCAGGACCTGCATGGCTGCTTCTCCTCCAGTGCAAGACACAAACACATCCAGAGAGAGGGAACAAGAGGCCCAGGGCCAGCGCACTGAGGACAGGCCTCTGCCTGGGACCATGGCCTGGCCCTTCAGGGTCTCCGACACTCACCAGGATGAAAGCAGCCATGGGGTGTGGGTGGAGACTTAGGGTCCTGGGTTCTCCAGTGCCGGTACCAGCATGGCCCTGCGTCCTCTCCAAGGTGAGCATCACAAGGAGATTGGCGGGGGGAGGCAGCCCCTTAACCTGGGCCCTTTTGGATATCTGCAGTCACCTGTGTCCACGACAGGTGCTGGTGTCCTTTGCGCTTTGCTGGGTCCCTTCTCAGGGTGCATTTCTGAGTGGAGACCATGGACCCCCGAGCCCACTGCCCCCTCCTCAGCACCCCTCCACTAGGGCCAGCGACCCGCCTGCTGCTCAGGCTCACTGAGGGGGTCTGTCCCACACACCCCCCAGCCCATGCCAGTTGAAGCATGTGCAGGAAGGGCCTGTGGGCTGAAGTATGCATCCGGGCACAGCCCATTCAGAGTTCACTTCTGGACTGAGTGTGTGTGCGCTGCATATGTGTGACTGCAGAGCTCAGAGCCAGGCTACAACTGGCTGCATGTAAAACAAACTCAGGAGCTCCAGAGGGGACAGTGTTCCAGAAGCCGCATTCAAAACTCCATAGGGAATAGGAGGGACCTGGGCTCCTCTTCCTTTAAGTGTACTTCAGGGCACCCACGCTCAGCAGCTGCCCCCAGTGTCCACCAGCTCCTGAGGCCATCGCCTGTCCTCTGGCAGCTCCCAGCCTCTAGCGCCCAGCAGGTTCCTAAGGGTGGGGCCCACATGCTTGCAGGGTACATACCTATCAGCAAAGGAGCCCGTGATCTGAGGCCACAAATGCCAAACCAACCGTGAAACACTGTGGGCGAGGACAGGTTAGGGAGGCCCATGGCTACCTTAGCTGGCTCCTGGACACCAGTGACCACCTCTCTCCCTGCAGGGTTCTCACCCCCAACTCCACACCCCTGGACCCCCTCAGCCAAGGCTTCGACCAGCGTTCTTCATAGAAATGGTCCAGGCGGCTGTAGACACTTCACTGACCTTGCTGAGGATGGCCCACAGAAGTGCAAGTCCTGGGACGCAGGGTGGTTTCTTCCCACTTGAAAAGCTGGAAATGCGGCCAGGGGTATGGCGGCCCATGGTCTACAGGAGGCCGGGGTCAGCAGGATCGTCGGGCCACACAGAGCCTGGCTCTGAGTCCCACAGCTTCGTCGAGGATGAGGCCCCGCCATGAAAAAACTCCCCCAGCAGAGAACGGGAACAAACATTCCTGGGGAGAAACCAGGTTTTGCAGGGGCCAGCCAGGCCAGGGCAGGTGGGACAGGGATACAGAGGCTACAGGGGTTGGGGCACAGTGTCAGCTTCTGTGGCTTCTGTCTCCCTCTAACTGTGCCCCTTCCCCCACTGTGGTTGTGGAAGCTCCCCAGGAGGGCCTGGCCTTGCTGACAGATGCACCAGGGACCCCAGCAGCCCAGATCCTGGAAGGCAACTTCCCACACAACACAGTCCCAGTTGCTGACTCTGGAGGTTTCAACGGGTGGGTGTGGGTGGCAGAACCTGCTGTCCCTCTTGGCACTGGGTCCGTGTATATGAGCCCCTCCCCCAAAGTCACTGAGGGGCAGAGACCTGGGTGGGACCCCTTGGGGTGGGGAGGGAGAAATGGTTCCAAGAGGGTGGGTGGGGTGTGGCCTGGCAGCTGGAGGTACTCTAGTGGCCAGGCACGGTGACTCTTGGGTAGGTGCCTGTCCATGGGCAGTTTGCTCCACTGCCCACTGCTCCAATTGTTCTAGGCCCTTCCCTTGGCACTGGGCCAGTGTGGAGCCAAGGCCAGCGTTGATGTTCAATCTGCCTAGATTCTATAATTTGAAGATTTCATTTTCTAAGAATTTTTTCTTTATTTATTTAAGAAGGAGGGAGCGAGAGCGCACGCTCCTCCTAGGTGTCTGAAGTTGCTGGAGCCCCAGGATGAAGCTGGAAACCAGAGTGGAGCCTGGATGGAAACCCCAGGTCTCATCCTGGTGCTCTCACTGCTGGGCCCAAAGATTGCCCAAGCAGTTTACACACACTGCATCATGGGTCTAATTAAATGCATCATGGGTCTACTCATGTGTATGAAAATAGGGAAGTAGAGTTTTGAATACCTTGGCAACTGAAACATCATTCTGTCCTTAGCTAAGATCTTAGATAACATAAAAGATTTGGGCAAGGTTCATCTGCCAGTGTCCTTGTCCCACTGTGGTATGTTCAATTTGTCATCGCTTTCTGGTGACTGTCAATTGAGGGTAAAGCCCACAGCACTGCCCTCTTACCCAGCCTGAGGAAGACCTGCGAGCAGAGAAGGGGCAGCTCTGTTGTGATTGATTTGAAGGAATGCTGTACACTTACTCATCCCTGCTCTGGGGTTAGTTTAAAACTAGGTTCCATTGGTCATGAGCCCTATAAGAGCCCGTCTACACCTGCCACCCCATAATGGGCTGGGAAGTGGACCAATGTGGAGAGAGTGGCCAGTGCACAAGAGCCAGTGTGCTCCACATGTGGCTCACAGTCCCACTGAGGGCAATGACCTCACCTGCACAGAATGTTGGCACAGGCCAGACTTCTGTGATGTCATCCTCCGTGGCAGTTATTAGGCCTTGCTGCCAGCACAGTGGCACAGGGACAGGCGCCGAGGGCAGGGACAGAGCAGGGAGAGCAGGTCTGTGGGGAGAGGGCCTGGGGAGCAAGGGAGTGGTGGACATGGGTGAGGGAAGGGAGAAGGCAGGATGGGGGTATGGGCACGGGCAGAATAATGGAGGATGGGGACAAAGAGAGTGGTTCAGGGGTGGGCCAGGGTGGGCTGAGGGAGGGCGAGGGAGGGCGAGGGTGGGTGAGGGTGGGCCGAGGGAGGGCGAGGGTGGGTGAGGGTGGGCCGAGGGAGGGTGAAGGTGGGCGAGGGAGGGCGAGGGAGGGCGAGGGTGGGCCGAGGGAGGGCGAGGGTGGGCGAGGGTGGGCGAGGGAGGGCGAGGGTGGGCGAGGGTGGGCGAGGGTGGGCCGAGGGAGGGCGAGGGAGGGCCGAGGGAGGGCCGAGGGTGGGCCGAGGGTGGGCCGAGGGTGGGCCGAGGGAGGGCGAGGGAGGGCGAGGGTGGGCGAGGGTGGGCCGAGGGAGGGCGAGGGTGGGCGAGGGTGGGCCGAGGGAGGGCGAGGGAGGGCGAGGGAGGGCGAGGGTGGGCCGAGGGAGGGCGAGGGAGGGCGAGGGTGGGCCGAGGGAGGGCGAGGGTGGGCCGAGGGTGGGCCGAGGGTGGGCTGAGGGAGGGCGAGGGTGGGCCGAGGGAGGGCGAGGGTGGGCGAGGGAGGGCGAGGGAGGGCAAGGGAGGGCGAGGGTGGGCGAGGGTGGGCCGAGGGAGGGCGAGGGAGGGCGAGGGTGGGCCGAGGGAGGGCGAGGGTGGGCGAGGGTGGACCGAGGGAGGGCCGAGGGTGGGCCGAGGGAGGGCGAGGGAGGGCGAGGGTGGGCGAGGGTGGGCCGAGGGTGGACCAAGGGTGGGCCGAGGGAGGGCGAGGGTGGGCTGAGGGTGGGCCGAGGGAGGGCGAGGGTGGGCCGAGCGTGGGCTGAGGGAGGCTGAGCATGGGCTTCTTGTGGAATTGGGAGGGAGAAGGGGAACACGGGGTGATGGTGGTGGCAGGCATGGAATGGGGCACTGGATCCAGGACAATGGGGAGAGCAGTGGAAGAGGAGACTGGGGGGGCAATGCGGGGCTCTCTGTAGCATTCATGCTGCACCATGGGTACGTGGGGAGAGTATTGGGTATTCCTCAACCCAACCTGGCCTTCCCTCCCTTGTGAAATGGCAAGGGTTTGAATCCCTGGAACCAGATCCAACTCATTGCCTGTGTTTATAAATAAAGGTTCCACATTGATCTGAAAACTACCATGTGGTGTGTAATTTTTCACAAAGATTTATGCATTGGAAACAGAAATGAGCAAAAGAGGTGGTGACAGAGAGGTCTTCCTTCCTCTGGTTCACTTCCCACAGGACCCCAACAGTCAGGTAGGGGCCAGGATGGAGCCTGGAGCAGGGAACTCCTACTACTCTCCTAAATGGGTGGTAGGGCCAAAGTACTTGGGCCTGGATCTGCTGTATTCCTAGGCACACAAGCAGAAGACCGGATGGGAAGTGGAGCAGCTGAGACTTGAAATAGTGCTCCAACGTGGGAGCTTAGCTGAGCAGAAGCTCCAAAAAGGTTGGCTCCCTTGTGAAGTGTCAGGTCAGTGAGTGTAAGAGTTTGCACACCCTAGGGATGAAAGGTGGTGTTCCATCTGCTAGTTCACGTGCACACCACGCTGGGTACTACTGCCTCAGACAGTGTTGGGACCCCCACAGGCATACATAAAATCTTTGGCACCTCCCCTTGCCAGCTGAGGGAGGCCTGGTTTTGAGTGGAGAGCTTCACTGAAGAGGGCCGACTCACCTCGTGGGACTAGAGATGGGAGGGGAGGTCCTGAGCCCAGCAGGATCCTAGGCTGTGTCCGGTGCTGAAGGAGGCTCATGTCTGGCTTTCCCCAGCAATGTGTCCGACAGCTATGAAACAAGACAAAACCAACAACTTTTAAGGCCTCTGGGAATCCACCAAAAAAACCCCAAACCAATCAACCACAAAACAGACAGCACTGATTGATGGAGAATTGCTGACTGCCCAGGAAAGAAGAGTGGGAGAAGGTGGTGTGCTGGCCTGGAGCTGTGTCCCTTTCCTCCCCACCCTGAGCTTGTGGTGCTACCAGGGTGGGTAAAGGTGTCTGTCAAAACCAGCAGCTTGGTTTCCTGGACATGGTGCTGAGGGGAGAGCAAGGAACCCGTGCTCAAGTCCTCGTCAGTAAAAAGAGCAAACTTCACAAGACAGAATGCAGGAAAGCGGCAGTCCTGCTGGCCTGAGGTTGGACGCCCTTTGGGACAGGGGAAGACCAGTGTGCCAAACAAATGTTTTTATTTTTTTATGATTAGGTATTTATTTGAAAGCCCAAGATACAGAGACTGTGACATAGAGAGATCTTCCATCCAACTGGTTTACTCCCCAGGTGGTTGCATCAACCACTATGGGACCAGGCCAAAGCCGGGAGTCAGGAGTCAGGAGTCGAGACTTCCCGGTCTCCCGTGAGGGTGGCAGGGCCCCAAGCACTTGTTCCATCTGCCACTGCTTTCCCCAGGATATTCAGGAGAATCCTGATCAGAAGTGGAACAGCCTGGATACAAACCAGTGCCCATATGGGATGCTGGCATTACAAAAGGTGAGTGAACCTACTATGCTACAACACTGGCCCCCAATTTTTTTATTGATTGGAAAGGCAGGGACACACAAAGAGAAAGGGCCAGATGGGGAGAACGTCCATCCTTGTTTAGCCCTCCAAGTATACACAACATCCATGGCTGGGCCAGGCAGAAGCCAGGACCCAGGCATTCAACCTGGGTCCATGTGAGTGGCAAGGACCCAACAACTTGAGCCACTACCTGTTGTCTCCCAGGGTGGGTATTACAGGAAACTGGAACTGCAAGGAGAGCTGGGACTTGAACTCAGGCCCTCTGGTATGGGATGGGAGCATCCCAACAGGTGGTGTCATCCCTGTGCCACACACCCTCCCCCAAAGAGAAGTTTACCAGGAGAATCCTGGATGCCATGGTTGGGCTAGACTGAACTCAGCAACCAGGAGCTTCATTCACATCTCCCACGTGGGAAAGCAGAGAAGATGGCCCATGTCTTTGGGCCTCTGGATCCAACTGGGATACCTGGGGGAACCTCTCTGAGCCATGGCGTGCAGAAGATCTGCTCCACCCATCCATGGAGAGAGAGCCATGTTCCCAGAACCAGCTCTCTGTGGCTGCTCCACCTTGGGTTTTGAGCCCCTGAGCCTCTGATATGTTGAGTGCCTGGGAGTACCTCACAGTTTTACCTGGGCACACAGCCCCCATCAATCCTCCCAGCCAGACTCAAGGTCAGTGGGGAACAGGGACTTTGCTCTCTGGCAATATCCCTGGATCCCACACGTGCACCAGGAGTCACTCGCCACAGCCCCTCCTTGTTTCACAATGGCACCTTCTCCCCAACATCCTCCAGCTGAACTGCCAGCTGCTGGGCACATGCCCGAGACCTGCTCAGCTGCTTCTTACATCCATAATTCCACCTGCCATCTCTCAGCCACCTGTTTGTGGGGAAACGGGGAGAGGGAAATGTGCCCCTTTGTCCCACTGGGTAAGTGGGTGCCCTGTCGCACTCAGGACTCTAGGCCGCATTCACAGACAGCGCAGTCAACCAGGCTCTCCCTCCAGCTAGATCACCAGTGTCACAGGTTTCTGCACTCTGATCTCACTCACTCTCCAAAGCTGATGCAGCTCCTGGGGTCATGTGCTGTGTCTGTGCTTGCTGCTTTGCGTCCACGTGGGCCTTCCACCATGATCCACGGTGTCCTTCTTCCTTCCTCAGCACTTCCTGTAGTTTGCTCTCCAAGTCTCCCCTAAGAATATACTTCATCCACTTTTTTTTTTTGCTGTTTTCCCCTAGCCTAAAGCAGTACACCCCTTCCCCATTCTGCTCTTTTGGAATCTCCAAGATGCTTTACTTTAAAATGGCTATGCCTCATGAACGGGCATAGCAACACAGCAGAACACAGTTTATTGTTTAGAGGTCTGGCATAAGCAAATTCAGTTCAGAATACTAATGTTAGATTTCGTGGCATTTATTCTCACTAGTTAATTTTCAGAGGTCTTACTAACAGTAAGGAATTCCTTTGGGAAATTTAGCAGTTTCCTTGCTGAAAACCACTGGGTTACATTGTTTTGGGAGTGGAACATTGTGCCCTCCTTAGAACATTAGTCAAGGCCTTGATAGTCACTCTTTGGCAAACAACTCTGCTGCTGAAAATACAAAGGGAGAGACAGGAGTGACATTTGCATTTTGATTTAGATAGTACTTTGTTCTCAACTATTTATGGTCTCCTTTCCTCTTCAGAATGCACTTGTACACGCACACACACACACATTCCTCTGATATAAAGTATTCTGTACAGAGAATCGAGCCAATTAACTGAGACATGAGCAATGTAGAGAGTAGAGTGTAAGGAGAGAAAAATTCACTGCTCTACAATTATATCAAACACGATGAAGATTCACTGCCGGTCTGATGTCTGTTTTAGGGGATCATATGATAACAGCTTTTCCCCTTCTGGTTTTTCATTTAGCTGTGCTTTCAGATTTTTTTTTCATGTTTTTGGTAATCTTCCTTTAAATATCTGTACAAGAGTTAACATTGCAATGTGGCATTGCTACCAGTACTCTGCTATGTGATACTTATTTTAACACCTTTGATAGTCTGAGAAAATTTGATGGGTTAGTTTTTTCTGGAGCAATTCCTTTACTTCACTTATTTTAACCCACTGCTTTTGGTAATGCTGTTTATGAGGAGTTGCCTTCACTTCTTGCTCCTGGAATCACGACTATCATGAATATTCTGCTTTCTGACTCCTGGCAGCTCAGGTGAGATGACTCAGCCTTTTGAAAGCCTTACTCAGCAGTTGCACTCCCTAGAATATTTTCTGACTTCTTTCAAAATATTTTAACCAAAAAAGATTTTGAAGGCAAAATGAGAAAAGGTTGAAATTAAGTTATATACATATATTGCATATCTTATCTTTGTTTTTCAAATTTATCTCTGTAGTGGAATATAAGCACTCTAAGGGCTAAGCCATGCATATACTACAATAAACATTTATGGAATGTGGTATTTATTTTCAAAAGCCTCAACAAAAAGCAGCAGTAAAGCTGAAATATCATATGTTTGAGAATAATATAATAATACCAATATCCAAAATGTTAGAATGATGCAATTATTTGTTTCTGACTACAGATTTCCTGATATGATCACGGTATATAGTTTAGCATTAGACCAAGATTTATTGCCTCATAAAAACAACATTAAAATAATTTATTTTGTGTGAATTAGAATTCTAAGACATAAAAAATGAGAATTAAACCTTGATTCAAGAAATTTTTGAAAAGTCCATTGAAGGATCATAGGCAGCATACAAAAGAACCCCTGAAGAAGATAGTGAACCACAACCAGGAGCAAGACACAAATAGAGTCCTCTGTGTGGCAGAGATTCTAAACTACAACTTGTCCACAGATCTTGATCTTTCCGATTTGCTTACCGAAGGCTCCCACTGTCACTGATGCAGGCTTTTGGTGTCACTATCGTACCAGTGCAGGCACTGCTGCCTGTGAAAGCTCAGTGACCTTACAACTGCTGAAGTCACTGCCAGAAATGACAACTTAGCAGCTTCTTTCCAGCTGAGGGTGTGGGGAGCAACCCAGACTAGACTGTTACTGGAATTAAGACTTATTCTATGCATCTGCTCTCCCACAATATGGCGCTGGGAGAGAAGAAAACAGCTTCTGCACAGCTGCCTCCAGTTCAGCCAATAAACTGTAGGACTTGCTCCTGATTGGAGGAGAGCAGCGTACTCGGCGTGTGGGCAGCCGAGTTGGGATTGGCAGAGGAGGACTATAAAGGAGGAGAGAGATGGCATACACCGGGGAACATCTAAGGGGAACATCTGTGCAGCCCCCGAGAGAGCCGGCAGGTGGAGTGCCGCTCCCCTGCGGAAGTGGGGAATGTGGCCAGGGGGAACTGCCCTTCCACGGAGGTGGAAGGGACAGTAGCCAACCCGGGAAGAACCAGCAGCAAACCCGGGGAGGGCCGAGCAGACGAAAGAACAGCGCAGGGTCCTGTGTCGTTCCTCCACGAAGACGAGGAGCGACATAATGGTGCCGTGACTCGGATATGAAGCCTAGGCAGGGTTTTGTGTCGTTCCTCCACGAAGAGGGGGAGCGACAGAGGGCAGCTGTCTGTGTTTGGCTACATTGACAGCATATGTCTACCCTAGGGGTAATACACACCAGGAAATCATGTATTTGGCATATTTTACTTCTTCTTGGCAACAATTCCAAAACTGGAAAACAACGTTTTCCAATATAAAAGATGTTACACCCTCTGCACATTCACCCAGCATTCTGTAATATCATTTGTAAAAGTCTTTATTTTTTTGAAAGGCAGACAAAGAGTGAAGGGGGGGGGGTCCCCTATCCACTGGTTCACTCCCCAGATGGCTGCAATGGCAGGAGCTGCGCTGATCTGAAGCCAAGAACCAGGAGATTCCTCCAGGTCTCCCACGCTGGGGCAGAGGCTCAAGCACTTTGGCCATCTTCTACTGCCTTCCCAGGCCATAGCAGAGGGCTGGATCAGAAGTGGAGCAGCCAGGACTCAAACCTGTGCCCATATGGGATGCTGGTACTCCAGGTGGCAGCTATACCTGTACATCACAGCGCCTGCCCCCAAAATCTTCTGAACTCTAGTTGGCCCCATAATATATTCTTGACCAGTAAGGTGCACCTGGAAAATGAGATGAACATGGTCCAAATACTTAAGTGCTACCACTCACATTATAAACTTGGATGGAGTTCCAGGCTCCTGACTCCATCAGGGATTACAGCCATTCTGTTAGTGAACCAGAGAAAGATCTCTTTTCCCACTATGTCTCTTTGTCTCCCCCTCTTTCTCTGTCACTCTGCCTTTTAAATAATAATAATAAAATGGCCAACAAACACTTGAAAAAATACTTAGGATCACTAATCATTAGGGAAATGAAAATCAAAACCACAATGAGGTTTCATGTCACTCCACATAGAATGGCACTCACACAGAAATCAACAAATAACAGAGGCTGGTGAGTGTGTGGTGAAAAAGGTACTCTGGTCCACTGTTGGTGGGAATGTAAACAGGGGCAGCCACTGTGGAAGACAGTATGGAGATACCTCTATAGACCTACCCTATGATCCAGCCACCCCACTGCTGCAAATTGTCTTCAAACAGTACTTTATACGTTTTGTGTCTGTGTGGGTGCTTTGTGTCTGTATGGGTGCAAACTGTTGAAATCTTTACTTAGTATAGACTTGGTATTTTGTATAAAAATAATTAAAAATGAATCCTAATGAAGAATGGGATGGGAGGAGTATGAGGTGGGACGGGAGTTGGGGTGGGAGGGTGGCTCTGGGGGGGAAGAACCACTATATTCCTAAAGCTGTACCTATGAAATTTGTATTAATTAAATAAAAGCTAAAAAATTAAGAGTGGGAATGGAATAGGAAGAAGGGTTAGAGCATGGGTGGGAGGGAGGATAGGGTAGCAAGTATCACTGTGTTCCTAAATCTGTATATATGAAATACATGAAACTTGTATAACTTAAATAAAATTAAAAAATAAGTGATTCCAAGATCTGCAAAAAGAAAAATTAAACAAATACAAGAAAGCAGAACACATTATAATCTTAGTGTCCCATTAACAGACAGTGTCAACTACCAGTCTTCTGAGTGAGCCCAAACACCAGTAGTCTCAACTGACATCATCATAACCCCCTGAAGGGTCACAGACAGGAACTGATCAACGGAGTCCAGAAAGCTCACTAAATCCACTGAGACATGAGAGTGCAAAACAAACTATTCCTGGAGACAACATTATGGCATTTCAGGTAAAGCTACCACCTGCAGGGCTGGCATCCCATACAAGTATCAGTTCAAGTCCCAGCTGCTCCTGCTAATGTGCCTGGGAGAGCAGCAGATGAGCCAAGTCCTTGGGACCTTGCTACCTATGGTAAAGATCAGGATGCAGTTACAGGCTCCTGGTTTCAGAGTGGCCCAGCTCGAGCTCTTGTGACCATTTGGGGTATAAACCAGAGGGTATAAAATGTCTCTCTGGGGTCCAGTGCTGTGGGGTAGTGGGTAAAGCCACCACCTGCAGTGCAAGTGCCCATGGTGCCAGTTTGTACCCTGGCTACCCCACTTCCAATCCGGCTTTCTGCTGTGGCCTGGGAAAGCAGTAGAAAAATGGCCCAGGTACTTCTACCCCTGCACCCGTGTGTAAGAACCAGAAGAACATCTTGGCTCCTGGCTTCAGATATGCCCAGTTCTGACCATTGAGGCCATTTGAGGAGTGAACCAGCAGCCAGAAGACCTTTCTCCACCCCTCCCCTCTCCCTCTCTGCTTCTCTGTAACTGTCAAATAAATCAAAAGAAAGAAAAGTGGCCCTGATGAGGGATGCAAACATTTCTTAAAAAAATAAAGAAAATGTCTATCTTTCCCTCTCTCTGCAGCTTTGCCTTTCAAATAAATAACCCTTTTAAAAGAATATTATTCAGGACGGTGCTGTGGCACAGCAGGTTAAGGCCCTACCCTGAAGTGCCAGCATCCCATATGGGCGCCAGTTCTAGCTCCACTTCCAATCCAGCTCTCTGCTATGGTCTGGGAAAGCAGAAGATGGCCCAAGTCTTTGAGCCCCTTGCACTCACATGGGAGACCCAGAAGAGGCTCCTAGCTCCTGATTTTGCATCAGCCCAGCTCTGGCTGTTGTAGCCATTTGGGGAGTGAACCAACGGATGGAAGGCCTCTCTCTCTGTCTCTACCTCTCTCATCCAAATAAATAAAGATAAATCTGTAAGAAAATAATATATTATTAAGTCATCACATTTTGAAATAATGTTACATTAGATATAAGAAAAGAAAGTAATTTTGCAAATGCAGAAGTAGTGTGCCTATCTCCACAGAAAGGAGGTAGAGGAGGAGGAGGAGAAGAAGAAAAAGGAACCAAAATAAAAGATACAGAGTAACTACAGATTTAGGAATCAGAGGTAGACATCTGGCCTAGAGGTTAAATTGTTGGTTGGGTTGCCCATGTCCCATACCTGAGTACTTGGTCTCAACTTCCATCTTTGCCCTAGATTCCAGTTTCCTGCCAACGCAGAACCTAGGAAGCAGTGGTAATGACTCAAATAATTTGGTCCTTGACATGCACTTTGGACAAAGAATAAACAGAAACAATTCTGCAAATTATAACTGGCCCTGTTTCCTTCAAACCACCAAAAGCAGACAAGATAGTAACTGAAAAATAGTACCATTTCTTGAGTGATAGGGACTCTGCTAGATGCCTCCTGTAAGAGTCTTTATTTTTCTTTACTGTTAATAAATCATTGATCACAATTTTAAGATATGCCACTTCTTGTTATAAGGTTAAAAAAAAAACACAAGCTCAGAGAGGATAAGTAATTTTCCCATCATTACACAGCTTAGGGCTGCCACAGACCGATTGTGGAGGTAAGTCTTTCTAAACCCAAAGGCAAATTTTAACTGGCAACACTTGGCAGTTTTTTTTTTCCTGTTATTCAATAGCCTGAAGCTGGCTCGGCAGAAGCTGCGTGCTTATTTCAAAGGGAAAGATACAACATCAATCAGTTCAAAGCTGAGTGTTTAGAATCACCAGGTGATTTTGAGAAGACAATACTAACTCCTGGTGAGGTGTATTTCCACCTGTGTGTCTAGATTCATGAGCAACGCTAGAGCTGGAGCTCTCTACACCAAATTACTACCATTGTAATACAATTGACTCCTATCAATATATGCCTTCAGAACCATTCTGAAGACTTACAAACTACCCATTTGTCCATAGGGTATGTCTAACCACTCAAAGATAAAGGATAGCAGTTATTGGTGGAATAAATGTAGCAATGGGTAAAATTGCTCAAAAATCACTATTTATTTATAAAAAACAGAAGTAGTGTATGATCGTGGGGTCACCCACTGAGATTCTTACTAAACTAAGTTGGCTTTGTAATGAATACTTGCCTTGGCATCACTGCTAGCCAGTTGTAACAGGCAGCTGTAACAATGAATATATTCTGTGAAAGGATGATTGCAGATTGTGGGCTCAATGTGCAATGTCTACCAAGGCAAAAATTTTCTCTCCTTGTTGATTCGAAATTATGTAGTGCTGCTCTCAGTCAGTTCATCTCAAGGATATTATTACCTCTATTCTACCACCTTGTATGGCACTCCCAATGAAACCAATTCTATTGGAAGGCCCCTGGAGGCAGAGCTGTTTTTTCAACTTGGTGAAATGCATTCAGGTCCTCCTAGTTCTGTAAGACCAATGAAATCAAGTAGTTCTTTTTCCTATTTGGCATGGACAACCATCACAACAGGAGGGGCCTCCGTTGCTGAATGCTGAGATATCTTGCACTGAATTAAACTTCATTCCATCTATGTGCAGTATTATGTAAAATTTCACTTTCTGAGCAGACCCCCAGTGATTTCTTTTTAAGTCATGCGCTACCCAGGCAGTACAACTGTTTACTTGTCTATCCCCATACTACAGGGGGCACTCAAGTACTGTGCAGGAGAATCTTTAGACCTTTCTGGTCCTCAATTTTTGGGAGGATGAGCGGCATCCATGACAGACAACAGCATTCATTACCATCTTCCTGTTATGCGACAAGAGCCTATGCATTTTTACTACTGGTATTCTCACCCACAGATAACCCAGGCTAAACTAGAGAAAGGGACACTAAGATATTTTTGACAGGACTGCTCTGTGATACCCCTATCTCCCCATAGCCCCATTAACTGGCACCATGTGTGACCCTCAGTTTGCTCAGGAAATACCTGAGATGGGCCTGATTCATTTAGAATTCAGGTTTTTTCAATAGGCAGTGAGGGACAGGTTACAGAACTGGATTGGAAAAGCAGATAAACAACACAGAGGTCATTTCTTTTCTTTCTAAGCATAAAAACCATGATGGAATGACCTTCAACCCCAGATTCTGCTACATGGACCTATCAACTTTGGAGTTACTTTACTTCTACTTACATAAATTATAATTTGATGATAAAATACTGAATTATAAAATTTTCATAAGATGGCTGATATACACTTATTTTTTTATATTGAGAGAGAATCTTGAGGGCTGGATTCTACTTAACTTATAAAGGAGAGAACAAATCCTATTTCATCAGTATGAAAAAGATGTCCTTTGATTTTTTTATATTATCTTCATATTTCCCTGGCTGGCCAGGACATAATAGTTACAATTAACATTAGTTTCCTGGGCAATCTTGGCAGCATAAATTTCTGTGTGTCAACATAGAGTCAAAGTGATGGCAATACCCTGAGAGACTGACTCCTGCCCTAAGGCCCTGTCAAGTGTACAGTGCTCTCAGCACAGAGGCAGAAAACCCACTTCATTAAGGAGGACCCTGCACCATCCAAGGAAGGACAGTGAAATAGAATGTCACAGGGGCTGGCGCCTTGGCTGACTTGGTTAATCCTCTGCCTGCGGTGCCGGCATCCCATATGGGTGTGACGTTCTAGTCACGGTTGCTCCTCTTCCAGTCCAGCTCTCTGCTGTGGCCTGGGAAAACAGTGGAGGATGGCTCAAGTGCTTGGGCCCCTGCACCCACATGGGAGACCAGCAGGAAACACGTGGCTCCTGGCTTTGGACCAGAATAGCTCGGGCCGTGGCAGCCATTTGTGAGGTGAACCAACGAAAGGAAGACCTTTCTCTCTCTCTCTCCCTCCTCTCACTGTCTAACTCTGTCAAATAAAAAAATAGAATGGCACAGAGGTTTCCTCTCCTCATCTTACTATCATGACCGCCAACATGCTTGTCTTACCCTGCCAGGCTCCAGTGTATCAGAAACATCACATTGTTAGCAAAACAACCTGTGATCTACCATTCACGGTCTTGAGTTTCTGCAGCGACACATTGATAGCTGAATCCCAAATACTTGTCACAGCTAAAAAGTACTGTGTGTAAAGTCTTTCTCAACTCAAAGCCCGGAAGAATATCCTTAGTACCAACACTTCAGAGGAAGGGTCCCATTACCCTGATATACCTGACTTTAGGGAAGAACTATTTAACGTAAGAACAGACATACCCATCCCTTCCTCAAGTTCCACCTGCTCTCTCTAAGTCAACTCTCCTTAGAGGGCATCACCTGCAAGGACAGCCCCAGAACTGAGGCTCCTGTGTCTGGTCAGAGCCTCAGGCTCACAGCCTCATCCTCCAGGAGGCAGTGCATCCACTCCCTGTAAACCTAATCTGGGTCCATCAGAGCAGCTCCCTGGACAGGTACACATGTCACTGTGGAGTAAGTTCCTCTCCCAGTCCTTACTGCTCAACTCAGGATGCCCCTGGAGGAGTTGGATAGTGGACCAGGCATATGTGAGAGTCCCCTGAAGTTTCTGGCTCGGCTTATCCCTATCCACACCCTCTTTGGGTCCACTTGCTCTAATGTCACCTGGTGTTGCTTGGGCTAACTCCTGTCCCCCAAACATGCTTTCTCTGATGCACTCCCTCAGCTCTTGAGCTCAGAATGTAGACTAAGCCCAGGCTGCTGCAGGAGACACAGAGTAATGACAAACATCAGGTCTCATCTTCAGTTCCCCAGGCATGTTTTACGCACATCCCTGGTCCCCAGGAACTCAGAGAAATCTCGGAAGAAGGGACCCCAGAGAGGTACAAAGATCTTATCCTATTTCTTGACAAACTGAGGAAAATGATTGCCGTGAGAATTTTGCAAATTCCTGTGGCAACTGATTGGCAGCAGAATTTACACACAAGCCTTGCCCTCAAGGCTCCCTGTCCCAAGAATGTAACTCATCACCCAGAAACCACTATCTGTATTTCAGCTTACTTTATTTAGATCAAACATAGCTACTTCCACTGTTCAAATATATGAGATGGGACTACTCTTTTATCAGAGCTCAGAAAGTCCTATTATTAATACTCAGCTGATTTTCAACCACTCTCTGACAGGCTGAGACTAAGGAACACACTAAATACTACTTAAGAAAACACATTCACTATGACTTTACTCCACCATTCTCCTTTAGGTTTTTCAGTTCTGCTCTATTAGATGGCTTGTTTCCTTAAATTATTCCCAATAGATATAATGAGATCTCTCCTCTGTTTATCTCAAAAGCAGGAAAAAGATCGATTGGATGAAGGCATAATCTAATAAAATTCAAATTTAATGATTCAAATTTGATGATACCTGTTTTCTAGATTTTTGATCTTTTCAATTGCAGTCATGGTGATCAATGAATGGGAAATGAATGACTACAAAGAGGATTCCCTGGTCTTTGGAAGGCATTAAAAATTTTCACAACAGAATGCTAGTGATGGTTGCACAATTACATGAATCTACTAACACCAAGGTGTTATACATCTGTAATTGGTGATTTTTCTTTTAAGTAATTTCAAAGGAAATTTTAAATTTCTGCTCCAAAATGTAAATAACGGAATAGTCACTTGTAAAGACAAGAAAATAGTACAACATACTTAACACCAATTCTCTTCTTAGATTAGCCCAAGAATTGAGGTCATAAGGAAAACAGCGTCCCTGAACATGAGAAATATACGCCACTACAAGAAATACCAGCTTACCAGGAAGAGAGAAGCTGCTGAATGCAGCAAATGGTAAGGACACTTCCATGGTAACTGTCCAACTGCTGGAGGCTGGAGGTGACCTGCCTTGACAGTTAAAAACATTTTTGTGTGTGGGCATTTTGCCTTGTAGTTGGAACACCCATTGAGACACCCATAATGCAGTGCCTCAGTTTGAATCCAGCTTTCTGCCAACGAAGACCCTGGGAGTCAGCAGATGATGACTCACAGAAATCTATCACTGCCATGCAAGTGGGAGACCTGGATTTAGTTCCTAGCTTCCATTTCTGGCATAGTTGGAATCACCCAGTGGATCACAGTTCAGTGGAAGTGAACAGTTATTAATCATTCTCTGTGAGTCTGCTTCTTAAATTGGGGTCAAGGTGGAGTTTTGGAAATAGTTTTGGAAATTTTACCACAAGAAACACAAACAGGTTCTCTTTAAGAGTAGAAAAATTGGCCGGCGCCACGGCTCAATAGGCTTATCCTCCACCTGCAGTGCTGGCACACTGGGTTCTAGTCCCGGTCAGGGCACCAGATTCTGTCCTGGTTGCCCCTCTTCCAGGCCAGCTCTCTGCTATGGCCCGGGAAGTGCAGTGGAGGATGGCCCAAGTGCTTGGGCCCTGCACCCGTATGGGAGACCAGGAGAAGCACCTGACTCCTGGCTTCGGATCAGCGCGATGCACCGGCCACAGCGTGCTGGCCGCGGCGGCCATTGGAGGGTGAACCAACTGCAAAAGGAAGACCTTTCTCTCTCTCTCTCTCTCACTGTCCACTCTGCCTGTAAATAAATAAATAAATAAAAGAGTAGAAAAATCATCAGTGCCCAGCGCCAGCACTACTCCTGTCACTTCTGCCCCTCTGGAGGTCCTGTGGCCTGCAAATCTCAGCCCCAAATACAATACAGCAGCTCCAGCCCCACCCTCTGGCAGTGACTAGGGGTCTGCTTGCCCCGTCTAATGGGCTTCACTGTGACTCCTGGGGCTCTGGCCCATCAGGCAATGGTCTCTAGCACTTCTTGTATCACATTTGGGTGATGGGTGGTGAGCCGTCACTGGGCCCACTCACAGAGCCAGCCACATGTGCTTCCAGAAAGAATGTCATTTCTGCAACTCTGTTCCCTCACTCTAGTGGTGGCTGAGAGATTCCATACCATGGGGCCAAGCAACTCCAATGGACCCCACACCCTTGATGCTGCTGTACTGAACTACAGCAAAATAAGCTATACGGAGAGGCCGCTATGGTATTTAACTTGAAATGGAGACAAAAACATGCTACATAGTCAACACCTAAAGACAGACATTCAGGAAAAATCCTTTAATCCTGGAAAACCATCCCTTAAAAATGATACAAAAAAACTGATCTATCAGATGTACAACAATCAACATAGGGACAGAAGAGTGAAAAGTAAAACAATATGCTACCCAAAAAGAATATAACCACACTACAGTACAAGAACACAAAGAAAAGGTGTTGAGTAAAATGCCAGATAAAGAATTCAAAAGACAGGCTATAAGGATCTTCAGAGAGACACAAGAGAATATGGACAGTTAGCTGAATGTTATGCAAGTGATGCATGATATCAATGAATGAAAACTTCAACAGAGACAGAGACCTTGAAAAAGAACTAAAGTGAAATCTTAGAAAGCATGAAGTGATTCAGTCAAAAAAGTGAATCTCAAACACATCTCAACAACAGAGACTAGACTGAGCAAAAGAAAGAATACCTGAACTCAAAGATGAGTCTTTTTAAATATACCAGTCAGACAAAAGGAACAAAAGAGAAGATGGCCTCCTGAGACCAGCGGAACACAACATAAACAAGTATTCAAATTTCCGCAGTCACTAGGGAGAGAAGAAGAACCAGTGCAGTGAGGTAACAGCTGAAAACTTCCCCAGGCTGGAGAAATATATGGACAGTGATGTACAGGAGGCTTCAAAAGTCCTTGAGAGAAGTGACCAGGAAAAGTTCTGTCACCTTATGCTTGTACTCAAAAGAACACCACAAAAAAAGAAACAGAATTGAATCAGAAATGCACATGGTCCCTTTTAAGGGAAACCCCAATTAGATTATTAGCACATTTTCCCCACAAAGCTTAAAGGATTCATAAAATAGAAAATCCATTCATGATTAAAATCATGAACACATGCATATGGAAAAAAAATTCTCAACTTAATAAACCCATACATAACAAACCCACAGCCAATATCATATGAAATGGGGAATTCAAAAACATTCCTCTAACATCTTTGACAAGATAAGAGTAACAGTGGGCAGAGAGTACTCTTACTGGTCTGATTCAATATGAAACTAGATAGCTTGGCCGGTGCTGTGGCTCACTTGACTAATCCTCCACCTGTGGCGCCAGCACCCTGGGTTCTAGTCCTGGTTGGGGCGCAAGCTACTAGTCCTGCTTGCTCTTCTTCCAGTCCAGCTCTCTGTTGTGTCCCAGGATGGCAGCAGAGGATGGCCCAAGTGCTTGGGTCCCTGCACACGCATGGGGGGGGGGGGATCTGGGAAGAAGCATCCGGCTCCTGGCTTCAGATTGCTGCAGCGCCAGCCATAGCAGCCGTTATATATATATATAAAATCTGAGATGGTTTTTCTGCATTGAAGTAATGCCATTTTCTGTGACCTTTCTGAGACTCCCTTGCATTAAATTGTTATAGAATTCAGATGTGAATGAGAAAAACCTGGGGCCAAAGTGATAACAAATGGAAAGCACAAAACAAAATGTGGACCCAACCTCCTAGGGCATTCAGAGTGTAAGATGCTCCTATGTCACCTGCCAGCCTGAGGACAAGCAAACTGGATTGGTCCATAGAGGATGAGGGTGGGGTCTCGCCAAACAACTGAGTTGTGCTGTGGCAGAAAAGCATATAATGCATAATAAATATTACTAATATAGCATTGTAAAAATCAGAGTGGCATTTAGTACATCCACAGTGTCACACAACTGTCATATCTGATCCTGGGACTTCTCCACCTCTACCAAAGGAAACCCCATACCACTAACCAACATGCCTGGGGCTGGCGCTGTGGTTTAGTGGGTAAAGCCACTGCCTGCAGTGCTGGCATCCCATATGGGCACTGGTTCGAGTCCCGGCTGCTCCACTCCCCATCCTGCTCTCTGCTATGGTCTAGGAAAGCAGTAGAAGATGGCCCAAGTCCTTGGGCCCCTACATCCGTGTGGGAGAACTGGAAGAAGCTCCTGGGTTCAGATTGACACAGCTCCAGCTGTTGGGACCAATTTGGGAATGAACCAGCAGGTGGAAGTCCTCTCTCTCTCTCTCCTCTCTGTGTAACTCTTACTTTCAAGTAAATAAATAAATCTTAAAAAATGCCTTTGTTCAGAATTTTTTTCAGAATTCTGAATACAGGATGTTTATGAGATCATTGGCATTCCTGGCTAATGCTGATGTACTCAGTAACAAGCAATAAACACTCTCAAGTGCGGGTGGCATGTAAAACATCCTCAAGTATATTTTAATTATTTTACTGAGATGAAGTATGCTATTTTGCATGCATAATATTATCAATATTACATTAAATCTCTTCATTAATTAGCACTAATGCTACTTAGAAGAGCTGTCAATAAAATAATTCATTCTCATAACATAACCTGGATCAGGAGTACATGCTGGCTCCTATCTATTATGCTGAGCTAAGAGAGGGCTTCTGTTATAATATCAATTTATATTCTAAAAATGGCTCTGTGAACAAGTGCTTTCATGTGCTAGAGTTCCATCTCAATCACAGTATTTGAAGACAAGTGGGGATGGTAGATAACTGTTAAACAACCCCTTTGTGCTAATGCCCGTGACCTCATCCAAACACACCATTATCTGTGCAAATGCAGTACACATTTACATGCTGTGTATTAAATTTTTCATGAGATTTAAAGTGTTAGCTAAATACTATAACATACATTGACCACAAGGCCTTCTTCATAACTAGGTGATGAGGACACAGCCTGCAACTCCCTGTTAGAAGTCTGCTGTCTGGGGCGGGCATTTGGTGCAGCAGTTAGGACACCACGTAGGACACCAGCATCCCTCATCCCAGTGTCTGGGTGTGAGTCCCCACTCCACTCCTGAAGCTTCCTGCTCATGCACATCCTGGGAGGCAGTGGTGATGGCTCCAGTACTTGGGTCCCTGACACGCATGTGGGAGGAGATCCAGATTGGACTGTAAGCTCCTGGCTCAGCCCCAGCTGTTGTAGGCAATTGGGAAATCAATCAGCTGGTGAGAAATTCTCTCTTTCTCTCTCTCCTCCCCACCACTACTAGACTCTCTGTCCTTCAAATACAAAAATAATTAAGTAAAGAATTGAATAAAATATAAAAAGAAAGCAAAAGTGTGTTGTCTTTGGCTATATGTAGTTTTTTCTTTTAAAGATTTTTTAATTTATTTGACCATTAAAGTTACACAAAGAGAGAAGGAGAGGCAGAGAGAGAGAGAGGTCTTCCATCTGTTGGTTCATTCCCCAGATGGTCCCAATGGCTGCTCCATTTCTGATTCAGCTCCCTGCTGATGGTCTTGGAAAACAGTAGATGATGGCCCAAATGCTTGGGCCCCTGGACCGGTCTAGGAGACCTGGAAGAAGCTCCTGGTATCAGCTCAGCTCCAGCCATTGCAGCCATTTTGGGGTGAGTGAACCAGCGGATGGAAGACCTCTCTCTCTGTCTCTCTCTCCATCTGTCTATAACTCCATCTCTGAAATAAATAAAATCTTAAATAAATAAGATTTTCTCTTGGTCATAATCTCTGTAACTCTGACATAAATAAATAAATAAATAAATAAGGCCGGCGCTATGGCACAGTGGGTTAAAGCCCTGGGCTGAAGCACCAGCATCCTGTATGGGTGCCAGTTCTAATCCCAGATGCTCCTCTTATGATCCAGCTCTCTGCTATGGCCTGGGAAAGCAGTAGAAGATGGCCAAAGTCCTTGGGGCCCTGCACCCACATGGGAGACCTGGAAGAAGCTGGAAGGCTGATCAAGGCTCGTTTATTCTAAAGTCTCAGCAGCATTTATACATATCCAGCTGCAGAACAAAGAATCACAAAGAACCACAAAAAATAATAACATACGTAAGCAAGTTTTTGGGGCCTGTGGCAGCAAAGATAATTTTAACAGGTGTTCTTTTTTTTAATTTTTATTTATTTATTTTTTATTTTTTTATTTTTTGACAGGCAGAGTGGACAGTGAGAGAGAGAGACAGAGAGAAAGGTCTTCCTTTGCCGTTGGTTCACCCTCCAATGGCCGCCGTGGCCAGCGCGCTGCAACCGGCGCACCGCGCTGATCCGATGGCAGGAGCCAGGAGCCAGGTGCTTTTCCTGGTCTCCCATGGGGTGCAGGGCCCAAGCACCTGGGCCATCCTCCACTGCACTCCCTGGCCACAGCAGAGAGCTGGCCTGGAAGAGGGGCAACCGGGACAGAATCCGGCACCCCGACCGGGACTAGAACCTGGTGTGCCGGCGCCGCTAGGCGGAGGATTAGCCTAGTGAGCCGTGGCATTTATCCATATCCAGCTGCAGAACAAAGAATCACAAAAAATAGTAACATACGTAAGCAAGTTATTGGGGCATCCGGCAGCAAAGATAATTTTAACAGGATGTTCTTGATTATCATCCTCCTTCAGGATGGGAGTATGTGACTTTCTTATCCTAGGAATTCCACAAGCCAAGATTGGCCCTGATATGTCCAAAGGCTGCCTACATCTCCCCCTTTTTTATTTTATTGAGAATGGCCTCTGTCTTAGGTTGCCCTCAGCCATCTCTGCCCTTACCCGTCATTGGTAACTCTGGCAGCTTGGCCTAGAGCTCTGTCTTAGATTGGTACAGGATGCTGAGTGTCTTACCCATCTCTGAGGACCATTCCCACATCTCTGTCAAATGATGACTAGGTAAAGAAATTATGGGGGCAGGCACCATGGCAAAGTGGGATAAGTCTCAGTCTACTGCACCAGCACCCCATAGTGGCGCCGGTTTTAAGCCTGAATGTTCCCTGATGATGGCCTAGGAAAACAGTGGAAGATGGCCCAAGTCCTTGCACCCATGTGGGAGACCCAGAAGAAGCTCCTGGCCCCTGGCTTCGGAACAGCCTAGTTCTTTTTTTTTTGTTTTGTTTTTTTCTTTTGTTTTGGCAGGCAGAGTTAGGCAGTGAGAGAGAGAGAGAGACAGAGAAAGGTCTTCCTTCCATTGGTTCACCCCAAAATGGCCGCTATGGCTGGTGCACTGTGCTGATCCGAAGCCAGGAGCCAAGTGCTTCTTCCTGGCCTCCCACATGGGTGCAGGGCCCAAGCACTTGGGCCATCCTCCACTGCACTCCTGGGCCACAGCAGAGAGCTGGACTGGAAGAGGAGCCACAGGGACACAGCCAGCACCCCAACCAAGACTAGAACCTGGAGTGCCATTGCCAAAAGATAGAGGATTAGCACGGTGAGCCGAAGGGCCGGCCACAACAGCCCAGTTCTAGCCATTGCAGCCATTTAGGGAGTAACCAGATGGAAGACCTCTCATTCTCAGATAGAAGACCTCTCATTCTCTGTCTCTCCCCCTCTCTTACTCTGCCTCTAAAATAAATAACTCTTGAAAAGAAGTAATTGTGGTATACACACAATATGGGATACTATTTAGCAGGAAAAATGCAGTGCTGTCTCTTGCAACAAAATGGATGCAACTGGAAACCATTATACTTAGTGAAATAACCTAGTCTAAAAAGAAAAATACCATATGTTGTCCCTGATCTGTGGTAACTAACAGAGTACTTAACACGTGTGTAGGAGTGAAATGGGCATTTTGAGATATGGTGCTTTTTTACAAGCCTTGTCTCACTTTGAGGAACAATTTATTTTCTTCAGACTATTTGTTGAACTTTTACTTAGTGTATAGTTAATATTATGAGTATAAAGTTAACTGAAAAATAGATTTCTGTAAGAATTAACAGTGCAAATTGGAGAGGGATGAGGAAGAAGTATGGAAGCATGGGATATAGGAAATATTGGATGCGAAGAATCAATATGTTCCTGAATATGTATATAGCAAGTACATGAAATTTGTTTACTTTACATAACATTTTTAAAAAATAGATAATCTGCTAACAAGACTGACAAAGAAAAAAAGAGGAAAAACCCTCAAAACTTCAAGTAAATAAGATTAGATGAAAAAGTAGACATTATAACAAACACTACTGAAATACAAGGCTTCAAAAGGCATTTCCATTCAATACTATATGCTAATAAACTGGAAAACCTTGGAGAAGTGGAGAAGTTTGTAAATACAAATAACTTACCAAATTAAATCCAGAAGATAAACACAATCTGACAGACTCATAAAAAGTAATGGGATTGTAGCAGTAATCAAAATTCTTCCATCAATGAAAAGCGCAAGACTTGGTGGTTTTACTATCAAATTCCACAAAACATTTAAAGACAAACTCCAACACTTTTCAAAGTATTTGAAAACACTGAACAGGATGAAACGCTGCCAAACTCCTTTTAGGAGGCCAACATCACTTAGACACTAAAAACAAAGACACAAAAGGGAAAGAAGACTACAGGCCTATATCCTTGAAGGACATAGATGCAAAGATTCTCAACAAAGTGCTAGCCAAAAAATTCAAAACATCAAAAAGCTCATACATAACTATCAACTGGAATTTATCCAGAAAAAGCCACGGTGGTTCCACATTTGCAAACCAATCAACATCATAAATTAATCAACATATTGGGAAGAATGAAAACCATACTCTCATTAGATGCAGAGAAAGCACTGGGTATGATTCATTACCCTTTGATGGTAGATATAGAAGGAATATGCCTCGGGGCCAGCGCCGTGGCTCACCTGATTAATCCGCCACCTCCGGCGCCGACATCCCATATGGTTGTTGGGTTCTAGTCCCGGTTGCTCCTCTTCCAGACCAGCTCTCTGCTGTGGCCTGGGAGGGTGGTGGGGGATGGCCCAAGTGCTTGGGCCCCTACAACCACGAGGTAAACCTGGGGGAGGCTCCTAGCTCCTGGCTTTGGCTTGCACAGTTCAGGCCATGTCGGCCATTCGGGGAATGAACCGATGGAAGGAAGACCTTTCTCTCTCTCTCTCTTCCTCTCTCTCTCTCTCTCTCTCTCTCTCTGTCTGTAACTCTGCCTGTCAAATGAATAAAGAAAAGAAGGATTACTCCTGAAAATCATAAAGGTTATATTTGACAAACCAACAGCCAATTTTATGCTGAATGAGGAAAAGATGAAAGCATTTCATCAAAATCTGTAAAAACACATGGGTGTCCACTTTCACCACTCTGACTGAATATAGTACTGTAAATTTTGACAAGAGCAATTGGAGAGCAGAACAAAATAACACGCACTAAAATTAGAAAAGAACAAGTCAAATAATCAATGTTTGCAGAAAACATGATGTTAGGCCGGCGCCGCGGCTCACTAGGCTAATCTTCCGCCTAGCGGTGCCGGCACACCGGGTTCTAGTCCCAGTCGGGGTGCCGGATTCTGTCCCGGTTGCCCCTCTTCCAAGCCAGCTCTCTGCTGTGGCCAGGGAGTGCAGTGGAGGATGGCCCAGGTGCTTGGGCCCTGCACCCCATGGGAGACCAGGAAAAGCACCTGGCTCCTGGCTCCTGCTGTCGGATCAGCGCGGTGCGCCGGTCGCAGCGCACTGGCCACGGCGGCCATTGGAGGGTGAACCAACGGCAAAGGAAGACCTTTCTCTCTGTCTCTCTCTCTCACTGTCCACTCTGCCTGTCAAAAAAAAAAAAAAACAAAAAAAACAACAACAAAAAAAAAAACCATGATGTTGTTCCTGGAAGAACACAAACATTCCACCAAAATGCTGCTTCAACTGATAATCCAATTCAGTAAAGGTTACATACAAATAAATAGACAAAAATAGCTGCCTTTTTACATATTAACGATGGCCTCACTGACAAAGAGAGCAACAAAAATCCAATTCACAATAACCACAAAAATCAGCATATTTAGGAATAAATTTAATCAAATGAATGAAAGATCTTTATAATGAAAATTATAAAACACTGACCAAAGAACCATCAAGGACACAAAACTGGAAAGGTATTCCTTTTTTTGTGGATTGGAAGAATCTAAATCATTAAAATGTCTATCTCATAAAGAAATCTACAGAATACCAATGACATTCTTTACAGAATTAGAAAAAAAAAAACTCAAATTCATACAGAACCACAGAAGATCCAGAACCGCTAAGGTGATCCTGAGTAAATAAAAATCAAGCTGGAGACATCACAATACCTGACTTCACAGCATACTAAAAAGCTACACTAATTAAAACATCATGTGACTGGCAATAAAAAAACTGAGACATACCAATGGAGCAAAACAGAGAATCCCAAAGTTAATGTAAATACATATAGCCACCTGATTTTTGACAAAAGGGTTCAGACCATTCATTGGTGTAAGGATAATCTCTTCAACAAACGGTGCTGGCAAAGCTCGATGTATTTGTGTAGAAGAATGGAATTAGATCCATCTCTCTCATCATTTATAAAAATCAACTGAGATGGGGCAGCCGTGCACTTCTCAGAAGACTGTTCTTACAAGTATGGTCAAAAACAGTGAGGCCAGATACCAGTGCTGTGGTGTAGTGGGTAGGGCCACCAGTGGCGCAGGCATCCATTGATCAGACCAATTCCTGCCCTGGCTGCTCCACTTCTGATCCAGCACCCTTTTAGAGGCCTGGGGAACAGCTGTTGAGGATGGGTCGATTGTTTGGGCCTCTGTCACCCTTGTGGGGAGACAACATGGGGCCCCTGGCTCCTGGCTTCTTATAACCAGTGGATGAAAGATCTCTGTCTCTTAATGCTATAATGAGTACTCAAACAGTATATTTCGCTTTGTGTTTCTATGGGGGTGCAAACTGTTGAAATCTTTACTTAATGTATACTAAACTGATCTTCTGTAAAAAAAAAAAAAAAGAAGAAGAAATTATCAATTCCCAACTTGACTCTCACTGGGATTAAACATGACAATAGGTCTGATCTGATTTCATCATCATTTAAAAAATCATCTATTATTTTTCACTTTATGTTTGTGTGGGAGCAAACTGTTGAAATCTTTACTTAATGTATGCTAAACTGATCTTCTGTATATAAAGAGAATCGAAAATGAATCCTCATGTGAATGGAAGGGAAGAGGGAGTGGGAAAGGGGAGGGATGCGGGTGGGAGAGACGATATGGGGGGGAAGGCATTGTAATCCATAAGCAGTACTTTGGAAATTTATATTCATTAAATAAAAGTGAAAAAAAAATCTCTGTCTCTCCCTCCCTCTCTGTAACTCTGACTTTCAAATAAACGAACAAATCCCCCAAACAAACCAAAAACTCTGTAGTGGTTTCTCATTAAGGGCAGTCCACCTGAGGCAGACAAACCATTCAATCAGATCTGTGTGAGATTCCCCATTCCGCAGAGTGTGAGACTCCTCGTTCCCCAGTCTGCAATGAACATTTTCTCTTGGACTGCTGCTGAGCTGCCTTAGGTTTGCCAGGGCAAGGCAGGCAGACTATTTCCTTGGGAAGTCTGCAGTGTTGTTACCTTGTTATCTTTCCTCCTAGCTTGGTCATTTTCTGAGGGAATTCACATCTAATTTTTTGCCTGGAGAGCGGAAGTCTGACATTCAAATTCTTAAAATCTCAAATATATTATTTTGGCTGCAGCGTATTTTAGCCACTAGTGTTGTAGACAATGAAACTGAATGGGTGGTTACATGGATGTATGAAATATATTTGCTTGAAAGAGACTGAAATCTAACATTTCTGCTATAAATTGAATCTGGTCTTAATGCCTGTCTATTTCAGGTATTTCTATTTAGGAAACATGATCTACTAATAAAATTTAAGAAACAAAATATTTGGAAGTTCAACTAGTAAAACAAAATAAGAGGAATGTAAATTGGAAAGTTCTCTTGGCAGAAGTCATGTACTCTGATAACTATGTGTCTTCCTCTAAAATACATTAAATGCATGAAGTAGAGATTTTGAACATGCAATGAATTTTTGTAAAACTCCGTTATTCTTTACCAAAGTCACATTGCCTTTAGCAATGATAAAGTAACATCACAAGGGATTTTGTTATGGATGCATTTCCTACATGGTTGATGAAAATTATGTACAGCAATAAAACCAATTTTTATGAAATAGCAAAGTAAATGATCTTGTATATATTTATTTGATGCATTCATCAAGCCACTTTCCTCTAAAAAATGTGCTGACGAGCATTAATTGATCAAGGGAAAGAATCTATTTATTTAATAAACAGAACAAAGATAGGTCAGAGACCAAAATTTAAGAACTGAGACTATGAAGCTTTTGGAAGCAACTGCAGAAGAAATGCTCCAAGACACTGGAGAGGGGATGACTTCTTAGACAAGACCCTCAAAGCACAGGCAACAAAATCAAAACTAAACAAATGGCATTATATGCAAGTCAAAAGCTTCTGCACAGCAAAGGAAATCATCAACAGAATGAGGAAAAATATTTGTAAGCTAACTATCTGATAAAGAATTAATCATCAGAGTACATCAGCAACTTAAAAAAGAGAACAAGAACAACAGAAAACCAACAACCAGTTAAAAAGTGGCCAAAGGAACTCAACAAAGAGTTCTCTAAGGAAATACAAATGTCTAACAAATCTTGGAAAAAATGCTCTACACCGCTAGCCAACAGGGAAATACAAATCAAAACTGCAATGATAAATAACCACCTTTTCTTAATTGTTAAAATCCACGATATAGAATAACAAATGATGAGAGGATATGAAAAAAGGGGAACTCTGGTACACCATCTGTGGGAATGTAATTCGTTCAAAGACCATGGAAAATAGTATGGAGATTTCTTAAGAAACCAGAAGGAATTTGTCATATGATCCTGAAATCCCACTGGGTTTATACATATAAGGTATTAGCATCATGTATCAAAGAGATACCTCCACCACCATGTTTTTTGCAGCACTGTTCACAACAGACACAGCAAGATAATGCATAAGAAAAATATGGTATATATCTATAATGGAAGTTTTATTCAGGTATAAAACATAGCAACACTTGGTCGGTGCCAAGGCTCACTTGGCTAATCCTCCACCTGTGGCGCCGGCACCCCATGTTCTAGTCCCAGCTGGGGCACCGGGTACTAGTGCCGGTTTCTTCTCTTCCATTCCAGCTCTCTGCTGAGGCCCAGGAGGGCAGCGGAGGATGGCCTAAGTGCTTGGGTCCCTGCACCCTCATGGAAGACAGGGAGGAAGCACACAGGTTCCTGGCTTCAGATCGGCACAGCGCCGGCCGTAGCGGCCCTTAGGGGAGTGAACCAATGGAAGGAAGACCTTTCTCTCTCTCGCTCTCACTGTCTATAACTCTTTCTCTGTCTCTCTCTCTGTCTGACTCTGCCTGTCAAAAAAAAAAATAACAACACTGGATGCAACTGAGGACATCAGTTAGTGAAATCAGCCAGAGAAATACAAATATCACATGTCTTCTCTTATATGTGGAAGCTAACATTTTTAAAATCAAAACACAAAATCATAAAGAATGCTTTTGTATATCACTATTGCTCAAAACTTTGTTTTATAACCTTGTCAAACCTATGGTTAAGACAATTATACTACTCTTGTGGAACTGTAGTCTTCCTACCTTTCCTTGTTGAATACTACAGATAGTGGTGAATTAAGACTGTGAATAATAAAGTGGATTAAAACTATACCTCATAAAAATAATGAAAAGAAGAGAGACAAGGGAGGGAGAGGACGGGGGAGAGAAGAATGTGGCTGTCTTCCTGGAACAGCACCTATGAAATTCATGAAAATTTATTTTAAAAATAATTTAAAAATAAAGAACATTATACTAGTATAGTTTTAATGATCTGTGATTACTTTAAAATTTATGCTATATGGGTAAATGGTCATTTTCCATTGAACTGTTCATACCTGTTGCTTATTTCCCACTAAACTAGGGCTTCTGTTTCTTTTACCCTTTTTTTTTTAAAAAAAAAAAGATTTACTTTATTTACTGTATTTACTTGAAAGGAACAGTTACATACAGAGAGGGAGAGACAGGAAAAGAGATCTTCCATCTGCTCACTTCACTCCACAAATGGCCACAACAGCCAGGGTTCAGCCAAGGTTCAGCCAGGATGAAGCCAGGATGAGGCCAGGAGCCCCTTGCCCCTTGCCCCTTGCCCCTTCCCCCTCTCCCTCTCCCTTTCCCAAGCACTTGAGCTATCCTCTGCTACTATCCCAGGTGCATTAGCAGGGAGATGGATCAGAGGTAGAACAGCCAGGATTTGAACCAGAGCTTGTACGTGATACCACAGTGCCAGCCCCATGTTTTACTTTTTAAACTTCTTACTTCAAAAAGCATTTACCAAAGTCATATCATCAACGATGTTTTTCATAAGGTTTATGGGTTCATTTGCCAGGCAGAGTGACAGAGACACAAAGAGAGAGCCTCCACCTCATGACTGACTTACTCCACAAATGCCCCCAAAAGCCAGGACTGAGCCAGGCAGAAGCCAGGACCCAGGAACTACATCTCTGTCTCCAATGTCGGTGGCAGGAACTATGCACTTGGGCCATTGTTTGTTGCCTCCCGAGGAATTACCAAGAAACTGAATTGGAAATGGAGGAGCTGGGACTCACAACAGGCAGGTTGATGCAGGATGCTGACAACCCAAATGCCAGTTTAACCTGCTGTGCCTCAATGCCCACGCATTTCTAAACTTTTCAGATTATTACTCCATCTTAGTCCATTTTGGATGCTGTAAGAAAACACATTACACTGGGAAGTTTATAAACAACAGGGACTTATTACTCACTCTTTTGGAGGCTGGTCACTCCAAGGTCACAGTGTTAGGGGACGCGGTGTCTGGTGAAGCTTCGGTGGCTAATGTCCGTGCACCGTCATATGGCAGAACTGCAAAGGTATAAACAAGCTGCTCCATCAAGCCATTCTTAAAAGGGTGCTGTGGCATAGTGGGTAAAGCCACCTTCAGGCCTGGCATCCCACATTGGCACGGGTTTGAGTACCAGCTGCTCCACTTCTGATCCAACTCTCTTCTCTGGCCTAGGAAACCAGTCGAAGTTGACCCAAGTCCTTGGGCCCCTGCACCCACCTGGGAGACCTGGAATAAACTCCTGGCTCCTGGCTTCAGATTGATTCAGCTCTGGCCATTGTGGCCATTTGGGGAGTGAACCAGCAGAAGGAACACTTTCTCTCTGTTTCTCCCTCTCTCTGTCTGTAACTCTGCCTCTCAAATAAGGAAATAAAACCTTTTTTAAAAAATAAGGGCAGTGACAGCATTCTCAGATTTGCCCTCATGATCTAGTCAGCTCCCAGCATCTCTGCTCCTAAATAACAACACACAGAGTATTACATTTCAACACATGCTCAAAAATTTTGAGAAGATTAAAAAAAAACAAGATAATTCTCAGAGGGGATTCCATACAGAGGAATAGGGAAAAGGAGGACTGCTATAAGCTAGGATAAAATAGGAAAAAAGGCAGAGAAAGTGCATTCCCAGGGGAGAGTGGAGATTCTGGAAGAGGAGGAGAGATGCTGTGGATCTGTGTGGAAGCTGCAACAAGCACTGATACAACACAAGACCCAGCAGGTGAGAGCTGGAGAAAGTGCCGGCTCTGAAGAACAAGGTGAGATCACACTGCAGTGGCCCATGCCAATGCTGAAATAGCTGCAGAGACAGCCTAGCAGACTGTCTTGGATGTGTCATGGACCCTGTGAGTAACAGGGTATCCTCTACCCCAGCAGAAAAGAGAGCAATTCTCCCCATCCCCTCACAACAGACCCTGACTAGCAGCTCAGAGAGGGCAGGCACCATTTTGGATATGCTAGTAGCTGCAACAGCTCTCATGCAGGCTCCCAGGAACAGTCAGGGAAAAGGCGCCATCTTGTCTCAAGTAGCAACAGCCCAGGGGCACACACCCAGCAACAGGCAGGGAGAAGGAGCCATTCCGACATCATCACTAGCTCCAGAGACTCTTCTAAGTGTCCATAAACTGGCGGGGAGAAGCATGATTGTGAAACAAGCAGTGCTGTGGCCAGTAGCTCTTGTGGACATGTATGACCAGGGATTTCACCACAGGGAAAAATCTGTCTTCCCCACCAACTTTCAGTCTGGGTGGAAAGACTGACAGGGGGCTGCAAATGCACCTATGACTATCACGAGCCCTTAGCCTCTCAACATAATGCAGGCTCTGGAGCTCAAACTGCCTAAGTGGAGCACCCCTAGGCAACTGGTTCTCAGCCTCTCCATGGACAGAGCAGGTTAGTGGGGTGGGGTGGATCTTCTGCACCCTGTGTCTGTGGGAGCCCTGGTACTGAGACTGTGGGAACACATGAATGAAGGAGAGGCTGCCTGGTGTAGCTGTGTTTCTGGGAGATTACTGTGTGTAGCTCCACAAGCTCAGCACCCTGGCTGCCTGGGGTGGGTCACTGCAGCAGGATCTGTGCTCACACTGAAGACTGCACAGACCCTTTGTGCCATTCATGCAGAACCACAGAACAGAATAGTACCCACTGAGGGCTAACACCTGGGTTAGTCTCACCTTGGAAAAGAGGAGTGAGGGTGTGATTATACCAACAGCAGTGACCATATCCTCTTTTCTATTAACAAGAGGAGATCTAACATGCCCAATATGGGTGTCACCCTGGACACTGGTCCCACCCTGGAGCAGTGACCAGAGCTGCCTAGTCACAAGCAGCACACACCTCTGGGTATTCATTGAAACAGCAGACACTCCACTAATTCACAGAGACACAGTCCAATAATAAAAGCCATCAGAGGGAAAAAAAATTAAGTATCTCCACAAATGCATAAATATAAAATGCAGAAATTCAAGAAACAAGAATAAAGAAAATAACATGATGCCCCCGAAAAAAAAACACAACACTGCAATATTGGAAGGTGAAGAAATTCATAAAATTCAGGGAATATATTTCAAAAAAGTAACTGTAGGCTTACTCAGAAGTAATCAGAAGCAAAACCACAAATTAAATAAATCCGTAACTGATATGCATGAAAATTTTCCCATGAAATTGAGATTTGAAAGAAAAATCAAAATTAAATATTAGAAATGAAGAGTACAATAGATCAAATTTAAAAAATGCGATGGAAAGCCTTAACAACAGACTCCATAAGGCAAATCTCTGTAAAATTAAGAGTAAAACAAAAAGAAGAAATTAGAAAAATGTAAAATAGGGTTGGAGATTTATGGGATACTATCAAATGACCAATATATAGAGTCTTAGGGGTTACTGAAGGCATGGAGAGGGAGATTGGATTAGAAGGCCTTTTAGTGAAATAATTACAGAAAACTTCCCAAATTTGGAGAAAGAAAGTGATGTCCAAGTACAGGAAACACACAGCACTCTTTTTTTTTTTTTTTGTCAGGCAGAGTGGACAGTGAGAGAGAGAGAGAGACAGAGAGATAGGTCTTCCTTCTTCCATTGGTTCACCCAATAATGGCCACTGCAGCCAGCGCACTGCAGATGAGGCACCATGCTTATCTGAAGCCAGGAGCCAGTTCCTTCCCCTGGTCTCCCATGCGGGTGCAGGGCCCAAGCACTTGGGCCACCCTCCACTGCACTCCCGGGCCACAGCAGAGAGCTGGACTGGAAGAAGAGCAAATGGCACAGAATCCGGAGCACTGACCAGGACTAGAACACAGGGTGCCGGTGCCACAATGGGAGGATTAGCCTACTGAGCCATGGCGCCAGCCATACAGCACTCCTAATACACATGACCAGAAAAGACCTTCTCTACAACATATTGTGGTCAAATGCTCCACAGTAAAACATAAAGAAGACTCCAAAATGTGCTAAAGAAAAATATCAGATTACTATCAGAGTATCTCCAATTAGACTCACAGCTGACTTCTCATCAGGAATTACTACAAAGAGCTATAGCTCAACAAATCAGGAAACCTAGAAGAAAAACATTCCTGGACACACACAACCCACCAAAATTGACCCAGGAACACACAAAAAAGCAAACATACCAATAAACAAAAAAGAAATTGAATCAGTAATGAAGATACTCCCAACAAAGAAAAACCTAGGATTGGACAGTTCCACTGCTGAATTCTATTAGACATTCAAACAAGAACTAAAACCAATTCTTCTCAAGCTATTCAAAACAACTGAAAGAGAGGGAAGCCTTCCAAACTCCTTCCATGAAGACAGCATCACCTTAATTCCTAAATCAGAAAAGGATACAACAGAGAAATTACACACAAATGTCCCTGATAAGCACACACAAAAATCATCATCAAAATACTAGCCAATTGAATACAACAACATATAAGAAATGATCATTCATCTGGACAAAGGGGGTATTATCCCTGGTACAGCGATTATCAACATTCCCAAATCAATGTGATACACCACATTAACAAACTGAAGAACAAAAAACATATGATTATCTCATCATTAGCATGGAAAGCATTTGATAAAATACAACACCCTTTCATGATGAAAACCTGAAGCAAATCAGGTATAGAACGAGCTTTCCTCAACACAAGCAAGACAGTTTATAACAAACCAATGGCCAGCATCTTACTGAATGGGAAAAGTCGTAACCATTCCCACTAAGATCTGGAACCAGAAAACGGTTGCTTCCCTCTCACATCACTGCTATTCAATACAGTCCTGTATGTCTGAGCAAGCGTCATTATGCAATAAAAGAAATCAAAGGGGTAGAAATCAGGAAGAAGGAAGTCAAACTATCCCTATTTGCAGATGCCATGATTATGTATATAGAGGATCCAAAGACTCCACTCAGAGACTATTAGAACCCATAGGCGGTCCCAATACGGCAGAGCAGGGAGGAGCTTACTGCTGTAGCCCAGGAGATTATAGTTTAAAAATGTGGAGAGGGTAGTCTCAGGGAAGAGTTAGGGAGAAAACGGCAGAGGAAAGTCTACCAAAATTAGAGAGACAGGGTGGACCTACGTGGCAGGCATGGACGCCCATGGCTCAGGACTCCAGCCTACACAGCCAAGAGCCTATGGACCAGCACTGGAAAGTGAAGTGAGACCAGACCACAGCAGACCAGCCACTGATGAAAAAGCTGCAGGAAGAGTCTAGAGGGAACCAGGCTTGGAGCCCCATGGGAGATACTGTACTAGACAAACTACAGGAAAAAAAGAAAAAGAATGGGATGGACACGTTTCTCTCTCCCCAATAACTTTACAACAGCATCCTGTAACATGTCAGTAGAGGTGTGTGATTTTGGATATACATCACAGGTGAGCCAGCTCGTGTCTCTACCCATCAATCAGCCAAGTGGAGACTCTTGATTCTGCTGGGGAGAACTAACAGGGGGCCGACAGCTTGTGACTGTGTGAGGCTTCTGTACTTGGACAGGGAAAAAAACAGAGGGTGTGTGGGAGGACTCACAGTGTGGCTAGGACTTTGAGCAGTTACAATGGGAGACTCCATATGCTCAGGGTTTCCTGGTTACCTGTTAGAGATACTGTTAGGGAAACTGATCTTACACTGAGGAATGCACAGATCCTTTGTGTGACCCTTGGGACAGAGCGAATAAATGTAACACAAACTTGCGCATGCCCTTATCCCTGGAGAACTGAACAGAGCTCTTTGGCCAAACCCACTATAAGCCTCTAGATTTTCACTGAAAAGTAGACTTTCCACTATCTTAACAGTCATAGTCCAAAGATAAAAGTTGCCACACACCCCCCAAAAAAAGAGAAAGTGGAAACCAACAAGTATCTCCACAAATGCCAAACAATAAATGCACCAATTCTAGAAACAAGAATAGGAAGACAACATAATGTCACCAAAAGAATGTGATACTTTGGGGCCAGCACTGTGATACAGTGGGTAAAGCTGCATTTGCAGTGCCAACATCCCATATGGATACTGGTTCGAGTTCTGACTGTGCTGCTTCCAATCCAGCTCTCTGCTCTGGCCTGGAAAAGCAGTGCAATAAGGTCAAAGTCCTTGGGCCCCTGCAGCCACATGGGAGATCCCCAGAAGAAGCTCCTGGCTCCTGGCTCCTGGCTCCTGGCTGCAGATCGGTGTAGCTCCGGCCACTGCAGACAACATGGTAGTGAGCAGCTGATAGAAGAACTCTCTCTCTCTCTGCCTCTCCTTCTCTCTTAGTAGTGCTGACTTTCAAATAAATAATAATCAAACCTTAAAACAAAGAACATGACACTTCAATACTAGATTGTGAAGATGATGGGATAGAAGAATTGAAAGAAATGGAATTCAAAAAATTGATCATAACATTACAAAGAAGTAGTCTGGCACCGTGGCTCACTTGGCTAATCCTCCACCTGCAGCGCCGGCACCCTGGGTTCTAGTCCCAGTTGGGGTGCCGGGTACTAGTCCCGGTTGCTCCTCTTCCAGTCCAGCTCTCTACTGTGGCCCGAGAGGGCAGTGGAGGATGGCCCAAGTGCTTGGGAGACCAGGAGAAAAAAAACAGCTCCTGGGCCCAGTGCAGCCTTGGCTATTTCAGGTATCTCAGAATTCAATCAGTAGATGAGATTCTTTCTCTAATTCTCATCCTCTCAAATAAATGAATAAAAAATTTCAAAAATTAAAATGTTGACTTTATCCCCAGCCCATACTTTGCTTTGCCTAAGTGTTGATGGCACGTATAAATATAAAGCTTTACTATTTCACTTTACACTGGAAGAAGACACTACACAAAAGGAAAGGAGGGGCTGGCACTGTGGATAGCAGCCTAAACCTTCACCTGCAGCACAAGCACCCCATATATTCATCGGTTCAAGTCTCAACTGCCCCACTTCCAATTCAGCTCCCTGCTGATGGCCTGCATAAAGGAGTGGAGGATGGTCCAAGAGCTTGGACATCTGCATGCCCATGCAGAACCAAGTGATCAATTTCAGTTCACAATTGATCATAATGAAAGGACTAAGAGTCAAAGGGAGCACATAAACAAGTCTAGTATCTGCTAACACCAACCGATAGAATAAATAAAGGGGAGAGTGATCCAACATGGGAAGTGAGATACTCAGCAGACTCATAGAATGGTGGATGTCCTAAATAGCACTCTGGCCTCAGAATCAGCCCTAAAGGCACTCGGATCTGGCTGAAAAGCCCATGAGAGTATTTCAGGCATGGAAAGCCAAGACACTCTGGCAAAAAGATCTCTGTGAGTGAGATCCCAGTGGAAAGAACAGGTCTTCAAAGAGGGAGGTGCCTTTCTCTGAAGGGAGGAGAGAACCTCCACTTTGACTATGACCGTGTCTAAACAAGATAAGAGTTGGAGAACTCAAGGGGCTTCCATAGCCTTGGAAACTCATAACTGGTGCATAGGGAGATTACTGATGCCATAAACAGGAGTGTCAATTGGTAAAGTCAACAACAGGAGTCACTGTGCACTTACTCCTCATGTAGGATCTCTGTCCTTAACGTGCTGTACACTGAGGCTTAATGCTATAACGAGTACTCAAACAGTATATTTCACTTTGTGTTTCTATGGGGGTGCAAACGACTGAAATCTTTACTTAATGTACGCTAAACTGATCTTCTGTAAAAAAAAAAAAAAGAAAGAAATAAATTATCAATTCCCAACTTGACTCTCACTGGGATTAAACATGACAATAGGTCTGATCTGATTTCATCATCATTTAAAAAAAATCATCTATTATTTTTCACTTTATGTTTCTGTGTGGGAGCAAACTGTTGAAATCCTTACTAAGGTATACTAAGCTGATCTTCTGTATATTAAGATAATCGAAAATGAATCTTGATGTGAATGGAAGGGGAGAGGGAGTGGGAAAGGGGAGGGTTGTGGGTGGGAGGGACGGTATGGGGGGGGAAGCCATTGTAACACATGAGTCGTACTTTGGAAATTTATATTCATTAAATAAAAGATAAAAAAAATGTATTTCAGGATTTAAAAATAATGAAATTTTATCAAGTGCATCAAAATGGAGCTACTGGAGGACTTCATCTTAGAGAAATCAGCCAGAAAAAAAAATACCCACATGTATTACCTTACATGTGAAAGTTAACTTTTTGAGAAAAATCAATACACAAAAAAAGAAATATAAATGTGAATGTGTATCACTACTGCCGCAAATATACTCCTATCAAACTTTGTTTGAAAACTGGACAAAACAATGGTTAAGAACAGAATACTGGGGCTGGAATTATGGCATAGTAGGTTAAGCATCCATTGTAGTGCCGGCATCCCATATGGGCACCAGTTCAAGTCCAGCTGTTCCACTTCCAATACACTTCCTTGCTGATGACCTGAGAAAACAGTGGAAGATGGCCCAAAGGCTTGGGCCCCTGCAACATAGTCGGAAAGATGCAAAAAACTCTTGGTTGCTGCCTTTGGACTGGCCCACCTCCAGACATTGTGGCCATTTGTAGAATGAGCACATATGGATGGAAGACCTCTAACTCTATGTCTTCCTCTCTCTGTAACAATGCCTCTCAAGAAAACTAATGTGTTTTTTTTTTTAAATTTAATGTCCTAAAATAAAAGATCATACTGCTCCAGTAGAACTTTATTCTTTGTACCTTTTTCCTATGAATATTACTGTTACCCTGAATATTACATGGATTATAATCATATCATGAAAAATAGATGAAAAGAGCAAAGGAAGGAGGGGAAAGGGGAAGAGAGGAAATTCTGGGTTTATTCTTAGAACTGTACCTACACAATTCATGAAATATGTTCTCTTTTCATTCACTTTAAAAACAATTGAAGGGGTAGGGGCTGTGTGGCAGTGTGTTAAATCCCAGGCTTGAAAGGTGAGCATCCCACATGGGCACAGGTTCTAGACCCCAATGCTCCTCTTCTGATCTAGCTCTCTGTTATGGCCTGGGAAAGCAGAAGAAGATGGCCCAAGTCCTAGGGCCCTGAACCCACGTGGGAGACCTGGAAGAAGCTCCTGGTTCATAACTTTGGATTGCCTCATTTATAGCCATTGTGGCCATTTGGGGAATGAACCAGCAGAGGGAAGACCACTCTCTCTACCTCTACACCTCTTTCAGTAATTCTGTCTTTTAAGTAAGTAAAAGTAAATCTTAAAAAAATTTTGAAAAGAAAAAAGAATGTAGCATTAGTATAGTTGTAATGATCTGTGATTACTTTAAATTTAGGGTGTATGGGAAAAATGGTCATTTTTCCATTCAACTGATTATACTTGTTGCTTATATTCCCTATAAACTAGGGTTTCTGTTCTTCCCTTAATTTTATGAGATTTACTTTGTTTATTACAAAGACACTGTTACATACAGAGAGAGAGAAAGAGGGAGAGATCTTCCATCTGCTGGTTCACTTCTCAAATGGCCAAGACAGCCAGGACTGCACCAAGATGATGACAGAGCCAGGAGCTTTTTCCAGGTGTCCCACATGGCTCCTAAGTCACAAGCACTTGGGCTGTCCTCTGATGCTTTGGTGCTTTAGCATGGAGCTGGATCAGAAATGGAGAAGAGACCCGTGCTGTGGCATAATGAGTAAGGCCACCTCCTGCAGTGCCGGCATCCCATATGGGTGCCAGTTCAAGTCCAAGCTTTTCAACTTCTGATCCATCTCTCTGCTATAGCCTGGGAAAACAGTAGAAGATGGCCCAAGTCCTTGGGCCCCTACAACTGTGTAGGAAGACCCTGAGCAAGCTCCTGGCCCCTGACTTTGGATCAGTGCACCTCCGCTAGCTGTGGCCTTCCAGGGAGTGACCCAGTGGATGGAAGACCTCTTACTCGCTCTCTCTACCTCTGCCTCTCTATAACACTGTCTTTGAAATAAATAAATAGATCTTGAAAAAAAAAGAAGTGGAGTAAATGAGATTTGAACCAGCACCTGTATGGGATGCCAAATATTGCCTCACCCCTACTTTTTGGTTACTGAACTTCTTATTTGGTAAAGCACTTAGCCTTTTACTAAAATGCAAATATAAAAACCATCCAAAAAATGGATGAAAGAAAGGAAGTAAGGAAGGGAGGAACAAAGGGAGAAAGAAAGGAAGAGGTACACTGGGAAAGACAGTGTTGAAAGGAGAGCAGAAAAGGGAATGTCAGCCGGCGTCGTGGTTCAACAGGCTAATCCTCTGCCTAGGGGCACCCGCACACTGGGTTCTAGTCCTGGTTGGGGTGCTAGATTCTGTCCCAGTTGCCCCTCTTCCAGGCCAGCTCTCTGCTATGGCCCAGGAGGGCAGTGGAGGATGGCCCAAGTGCTTGGACCTTGCAACCCATGGGAGACCAGGAGAAGCACCTGGCTCCTACCTTCGGATCAGCGCAATGCGCCAGCCGCAGTGCACTGGCTGCGGCGGCCATTGGAGGGTGAACCAGGCAAAGGAAGATCTTTCTCTCTCTCTCTCTCACTGTCCACTCTGTCAAAAAAAAAAAAAAAAAGGAATGTCGTTTATTCTTAGAATTGTTCTATAAAATATACCCAAGAATTATTTTAGCCTAAAAAACAAATACAAGCCGGCGCCGTGATTCAATCAGCTAATCCTCCACCTTGAGGTGCCGGCACACCGGGTTCTTGTACCGGTTGGGTCGCCAGATTCTGTCCCAGTTGCCCCTGTTCCAGGCCAGTTCTCTGCTATGGCCCAGGAGTGAGTGGAGGATGGCCCAAGTCCTTGGACCCTGCACCCCATGGGAGACCAGGAGAAGCACCTGGCTCCTGCCTTCAGAGCAGCGTGATGCGCCGGTTGCAGCACGCCAGCTGCAGCGGCCATTGGAGGGTGAACCAACAGCAAAAGAAAGACCTTTCTCTCTGTCTCTTTCACTGTCCACTCTGCCTGTCAAAAATAAAAAAATAAAAAAACAAATACATCCACTGGAGACAACATCAATCTTTAATTAAATTTATATAAAATGGGTAAGCACTCACATTTCAGGAAAATTAAATATATAAAATTTGCACATTCATAAAATTCTGTACATGGAAAATCCTGACTTTCATAAAAATGTAAGCTTGCAAATCTTTCTGTAGAAATAACCTAAAAAGTAAGAGTATAAAGGCTATATAATTCAGAATAAGTGTGACTCAAAAACAACACTGCATTGTAAAGAATGACACATCCTATAAAGTAAAACCTAAGGAAGAATTTGCATTCCTAATAAAAGTGACAGTGTGAAACAAAAACACATGGTTCAATGGATCATAAAAGCAAAGGAAATATCAGAGATGGAAAAAATCAAATGAGGAATAGGAAGTACTACAAAGTATACATTCCAACATAAGGGGAAGATATTTCAAGAACTCCTACCTGGTAAAGTCCTGCAGGACTAAGTCATCCCCAGCCCCCAAACAGCAATCGGAACAAAAACTCCATGAAAGCAGAAGCTTTCACACAGAGCTGCCTAGAAGGATATGGAAAACATGCACCACGACAAAGCTGTATGCAGTTCATCAAAATGTCTTGAAAGCAAACTCACAACCACTTCTTTCCACAAACTTTACAAAGTATCTCATGTTGGCCCCTGCATTACATTAAATAACTAGAACAAATGCTGGCACATAACAGAAACATCTTTGAAAGACAAAGAAACACACCTTTACCAAGAGAGAGTCCTGTGCCCAAATTCAGATTCTATAAGCTGACCTCAAGCCACAAATTTCAATCCAGGCTAGATTAGGTTCTTGTCTTCCTAAGCACACACCAATCCAGTTTTCTCCCACATAAGCCTCTCTCCATCCATGGTACTCTGGAGACTTTTGTTGAAGTTTCCTAATTAACCGTGCACCCATACCACAGTCCCTAAGAAAGACCACACTATACCCCTCACCATTTTCTTACCCTCACTTTTCCTAAGGTCTGTCCCAGATCTAACACTTGGAGACTCCACCAGTCCTACCAGTAGACCTACAAGGTCCTCCCTATTACAACTCTACTGAAAGTCACCTGACCTCCTCCATACAATCCTTCCATTTCCCTGTCTATATCCAGGATGGTGATATACAGAAATTACCTGATTTCAGCTCCCAACACCTTGCTTTGCCCCAGGTTCTTCCATGGCATCTAACAATCCAATCACACCACACAATTTACTTCCAATCCCATCATTCTTAGCCCCGAAATCTAAAACCCAAACTTTTATTAACACATCTCTCCAAACCAGACTTCCTGGGTTTTGTACTCTGACTCAACAGCACACACTTGTCCTCCAGGTCTCCCTCCCATTTCCCGCATACCCAAGTATTCCCCTATTACCATGTTCTTTGGCCCCTAATGCTCTGCAGAGCCCCGGGGAACTCATTCTCCAACATACTACCCACTCCTGTTTCCATGCTCTCACACTCTGCTGAAGCCCACCAGGCCCCTGCATTTCTCCCCCTGCCTGTGGGGCTACCCCACATGACCCTCCCTGCCACAGGGTGGAAGTCCACATTGTGTCAGCCTGGGCTGCCCAACCCCTGGGAACGGGCTGTCCTTTCCCTTCCCCTTGTGCACTCAGGACATGGATACAACTGAGGGTGCCACATCTGCTCACCAGTTGCTTCTCTCTAGGAAGAAGGTCCAGCTGGCATTGAGCAGGAAGCTGTGCAGTCTCCAGAACTGGAAGAACACCCGGCAGTTGCGCTTCACCGTCCACTCTGGGTTAGTTTCACATCAGTGCCCTGTGGGAGGGAGCAGGGGAGGCAGACATCCACTTCTTGGCTTCCTCACAATAGATCTGCTGCCCACCCCGTGCCTCCAAACCTGCAGATTTGGGGGGAGAATGCCGCTGGGTAGATGCCCTGGGCATCTCTGTCCCATAAGCTTAAATGCAGCAAATTCCTCCCGCACTCTCCAAGCCTACCATACCGCTGCAGCCTATAACACCTCTCTCTCTCTCACTCTCATCTTCTCTCACTCTCTCTCTTGCTCACCTGTTCTCATTATGTTTCTCTGTAATTCTTGCAAAAAGTGCAATAAAGCTTTTTTTAAAAAAAACACATTATCATCTCATTAGATACAGAAAAATAACCTGAAAAGATTCAATCCCATTCATTATTAAAAAAAAAACCTCCACAAAGTAGGTACAAAAGGAATAGGTATCAAAATCATAAAGGCTATGTATGACAATTCAAAGCCAATGGCATGCTGGATGGGCAAAAAGTGAAAGCATTTTTGTCAAACATGTAACACAAGGATGTCCCCTTTTACCACTCTGACAGAATGCAGTCCTGTAAATTTTCACAAGAGAAAGAAAGCAGAAGAAAGAAAGAAATAGCACCTAGATTATAAAAGAGAAATTGAAATTCTAAATGCTTGCATATGACATGCTATGGTACGAGAAAAAACGAAAACAATCCACCAAAAATGCTGCTAGAACTGGTGAAACAATTAAGTGAAGTCACAGGTTACAAATAAGCATATTGTGTAAGCAGCAGTGTTTATACATTAATGATGAACTCACTGACACAGCAATCAAAAAAATCCCAAAGATAATAACGACAGAAATAAAATGTTTAAGACTAAATGTAACCAAAGAAGCCAAAGAGCTCTATCATGAAAATTGCCATACACTGATGTAAGAAATCACCAAGGACACAAAAAATGGAAAGATATCCCTTTTGGTGGATTTGAAGAATAGTATAATTAAAATCTCTACCCCACCTAAAGCTACCTAAAGATTCAATTAAATTTGTATCCAAACACCGATGACATTCTTTACAGAATTACATAAAACAAACCGAAAATTCATACAAAATCACACAAGATCCAGAATAGATAAGGTGTTCCTGAGAAAAAAGACAAAACAAAATTAGCCTAGATGCCTCACAACACCTGATTCAAAGTATTCTACAAATCTACACTAAACCAAATATCAAAGCACTTGCAGAAAAAGTGACACACAGACCAATGGAAGAAAACAAGGTGAGCTCCAATATTAATCCAAATATGTACAACACCAGATTTTTAGGATTCAGATCTATCCATTGGAGAAAGGAAAAACTCTTCAACAAATGCTGTTGGCAAAAATGGATGTATTTGTGTAGAACATCGAAATTAGATTCATAACTCCCATAAAATAGGAAAATCAACTCAAAACGGATCACAGACCTAAATCTATAACCTGAGACTATGAAGCTTTTTGAAGGTAATACAAAGAAAAGCTCCAAGACACTGGAATAGGCGATGACCCTTGGAAAAGACCCTCAAAGCCCAGCAGCAAAATCAAAACTAAACAAATGGGATTAAATGAAATTAAAAGCTTTGCACAGCAAAGGAAGTCATCACAGATAGAAGAGACATACAACAGAATGAGCAGAAGATAACTGTCAGCTACCTATCTGACAAAGGATTAATATCAAGAATACATCTGCAACTTAGAAAAAAATAGCAGCAAGAAAAAACACAACCAATCCAGATATGAAATGGCCAAAGGAACTCAACAGAAAGTTCCCCATAGATATACAGATGGCCAAGAAATACAGGAAGAAATGCTCAACATCATAACCTATGAGGGAAATGCAAATCCAAACCACAATGGGATATCAGCTCACACGTACATACTGGCTAAAACCCAAAGGACGGAGAGTCACAATGATGAGGAGTATGTGGGACAAGAAGAACACTTACACACTGGTGGTGGAAATGTAAATTGGTGCAGCTGCTGTGGAAAACGGTATGGAGATTCTTAAGAAACCAGAAATAGACTTGCCATATGATAGAGCAACCCACCTATTGGCTATAACCCAAAGCACATGGACATACTGTATCAGAGAGATAAGTACACCACAATATTTATGCTTCACGGCAGCGACAACAAGAAATTTTCATCAGCTGAATGCGTAAGCATAGTACTATACATACATACACACACACACTCACACACACACAATGAAACAACCTTACAAATCCCTCTTTCCACAAACTTTTTCGAAAACCCTCATGATGCTCTCTGTATTATCTTAAATAACTAGAACTGATGTGGGTACATCATAGACACTCCTTTGAAAGCCAAAAAAAAAAAAAAACCACAACATTTACCAAGAAAAAGTCCTCTGCTATAATTCTGACTTCTATAAGCTGACTACAAGCCACAAACTTCATTCCCAGGCTAAATCAGATTCTCCATGTACCCAAGCCCCCTATTAACCCTTATTTTATTTCAGATAAGATCCTCTCCATCTCTTGGTACTCTATAGACTTTGGTCGAATTTCCTGATTAAATCAACACACATTCCCCAGTCCCTCCTGCAAGTTCCCTCGGCCTGCCTCCTGATACCCTTTCCCTCACTTTTCCTAAGGTTGCTCCCCAGGCCCTGTCCCGGGTCTAACACTCTGATGCTCCACTAGTTCTTTTTTTTTCTTTTTTTTGACAGGCAGAGTGGAAAGTGAGAGAGAGACAGAGAGAAATGTCTTCCTTTTGCCATTGGTTCACCCTCCAATGGCCACCGTGGCTGGCGTGCTGCGGCCGGCGCACCACGCTGATCTGAAGGCAGGAGCCAGGTGCTTCTCCTGGTCTCCCATGAGGTGCAGGGCCCAAGCACTTGGGCCATCCTCCACTGCACTCCCAGGCCACAGCAGAGAGCTGGCCTGGAAGAGGGGCAACCTGGACAGAATCCGGCACCCCGACCAGGACTAGAACCCAGTGTGCCGGCGCCACAAGGCAGGGGATTAGCCTAGTGAGCCTCGGCGCTGGCTTCCACTAGTACTTACATGTAGACCTACCAGCTCCTCCCTATTACAATTCTCCTCAAAGTCGCCTGCCTTTCTCCATACAATCCTTCCATATTCCATATCTTAGGATAGTGACATACAGAAATAACCTGTTTTCAGCTCCCAAAACCTTGCATGCCCTAGGTTCTTCCATTGAATCTAACCCTCTACTGCCACTGCATGAAGTACTTACAATCCCATCGTCCTTAGCTTGAAACTCTAAAACCCAAACAACTACTACCATGTCTCCCAAAACCATACATCTTATGTTTTGTACTCTGAGTCAACACAAGCAGTTCTCCTTCCAGGTCTCCCTCCCACTGGCTGGACAACCAGTCTTCCCTTCTTAGCATGTTCTATGGCCCTTAATAAACTACAAAGAACCAGGGAACTCATTCACCAACATCTTATTCACCTCTGTCTCTGTGGCCCCCACTCAATTCTAGGAATGCTAGGCCCCCACATTTCTGTCTTCACATGTATGTAGGGCTCCCCGACTTGACCCTCCATCCCAAAGGTTGGAAGTCCAACTTGTTCTCAACCTGGCCAGCCCAACTGTAGGGAACAGGGTTCCCTTCCCTTCCCTCCACTCCCCTTTGGGTCCAAGGGCTGCCATCAACAGGACACAGCCACATGTACTAACCAGTTGCTCCTGTCCAGGGTGAAGGCACAGCTGGGTTTTACCAGGAAGCCAAGGAGGTTCCAGAAATGGAAGATTACCCAGCAGCTGAACTTCCTTGTCAACTCAGTGTCCAATTTCATATCCATGAAAACGTCTACAAAAAAGTTATAAAACATTAAAGAAATGGAAGAAGACACCCAAAAATGGAAAAATCTTCCATGCTGACTCACTGGCAAAATCAACATAATGCAAATATCCATTCTACCATAAGCAATTTACAGACACAATGGGATCCTTAGCAAAGGTCAAATAGCATTTTGCCCAGATGGAGAGAAAACAATGCTAAAATTCATATGAAAACACAGAACATCTGAATAGAGAAAGCAACCTTATACAACATTGACAAAACTTGAAGCATCGCAATAACAGATTGCAAGACACAGCACAGGACAGTTACAATCAAAACAGCTTGGTATAGTAAAAAAACTGACATACAGAACAAAGGAACAGAAAAGAAACATCTGAAATAACACACACATATCTACAACTAATCTATCTTTCAAGAAGGAGCTGAAGATCAATCCCAAGTGCAAGGGACAGTTTCTTCAAAAAATGGTCCTGAGAAAACTGCACAGATATGCAGAACTCTGAAAGAAGACCCATACCTTTTACACCTACAAAAAGCAACTAAATGGCTGGCGCTGTGGCTCAATAGGCTAATCTTCCACCTGCAGCACAGCACACCAGTTTCTAGTCCCGGTCGGGGCACCGGATTCTGTCCTGGTTGCCCCTCTTACAGTCCAACTCTCTGCTGTAGCCCAGGAGTGCAGTTGAGGATGGCCCAGGTCCTTGGGCCCTGCACTCACATAGGAGACCAGGAGAAGCACCTGGCTCCTGGCTCCTGGTTTCAGATCAGTGCGGTGCGCTGGCCACAACGCGCCAGCCGCAGTGGCCATTGGAGCATGAACCAACGGAAAAGGAAGACCTTTCTATCTCTTTCTCATTGTCCACTCTGCCTATCAAAAATAAAAAAGCAACTAAAAACACTTTAAGGTCGAAATCTAAAACTCAGTATCATCAAATTACAGGAGAACACTAGTCTACTCTGGGTTAATTTCACATCCGTGTCCTCTGGGAGGCAGGAGGGGAGGCAGGCATCTGCTTCTCAGTTTCCTTACAGCTGAGCCACCGCCCACCCCCACTGCCTCCGAACCTGCAGATTTGGGGGGAGAATGCCGCTGGGAAGCCCCGTATCCCACATCCTTTGAGGCAGGCCCTGGGCATCTCTCTGTCCGTAAGCTTAAACGCAGCAAATGCCCTCATGCACTCTCCAAGCCTACCGTAATACTACCGCCAATGCCACTGCCAGCTGGCCTCAACCTCGACACCACTCCCACAGACATTGCCTACTTCTCCCCGAGGCCTACTATGCAAGCACCATCCAACTAACACCTGCCCCTTCCTCCAAGCATACACAGTGTCAGCGAAAGAGGCCACACTACCTTGAAGAAACACGGGCTGCAGCCTGAGCCCCAGCCTGTCATGCCTTTCCTGTGCTCACCATCATCAGGAGCACTCCAAGGGCATCGTTGCTCCCAATCCAACCCACCAGAAGCTCAGGGCAGTGTGGAGCTCTCTAGATCCCTGGGTTGACACCCAGCCACTCCCATATGGTGCACAGCTCTGCCAAACTGCCCATGGTCACGGCTACTGAACGGCAGATACCCACCCAGCATCCTGGCCTGGTCAGTTCCGGGGCTGCTGCCTGGAGTCAGACAACCAAGTGCACAATGTGTTGTGCCACAGACAGGAGGGAGGGTTGGGACTATCACTGTGTACCTAAATTGCATTTATGAAATGCATGGAATTTGGATCTCTTAACTAAAAAACGGTATCTTACAAGAACACCTGAACTGTCTTCTCTTGGTCGTTTCCTAGCCCTTTCATTATGTCACAATTATAGATGACGCAATCGCTCATCACTGTGTCCTGGGGAACAGGCTGCCTTGTTTGAAGTCCTAACTCAGAACTTTTCATCTCACACTAGCAGAATACACATTCTTCTCATCAGTCCCTGGAACATTCACTAGGACACAACATATGATAGGCCAGAAGCAAGCCTAGTAAACTCAATAACTGAAATCATTTCATCCATCTTCTATGACCAAAATGCAAGGAAACGGGAAATCAACAACTCAAGAAACTCCAGAACATATGCAAACACATGGAAACCGAGCAACATGCTCCTGAATGAATGGTGGGTCGTAGGAGAAATCAAAATGGAAATCAAGAAATTTCTGGAAATGATTGAAGATAACAGTACAACATACCAAAACGTATGGGACACAGCAAATGCAATGTTAAGAGGGAACAAAAATCAGTATATTTAGGAATAATTTTAATCAAATAAGTGAAAGAGCTCTACAATAAAAATTATCAAACACTGACCAAAGAATAATCAAGGACACACAAAAAAACGGAAAGATATTCCTTGCTAGTGGATTGGAAGAATCTGTATCATTAAAATATCTATTTCATGGAAAGAAATCTACAGAATACCAATGACATTCTTTACAGAATTAGAAAAAACAACCCTCCAATTCATACAGAACCACAGAAGATCCAGAAATGCTAAGGTGATCCTGATGAAATAAAAATCAAGCTGGAGACATCATAATACCTGACTTCACAGCATACTAAAAAACTATACTAATTAAAACACCATGTGACTGGCAATAAAAAAACTGAGACATACCAATGGAGCGAAACAGAGAATCCCTAAGTTAGTCTAAATACATATGGCCACCTGATTTTTGACAAAAGGGTTCAGACCATTCATTGGTGTAAGGATAATCTCTTCAACAAACGGTGCTGCAAAGCTCGATGTATTCGTGTAGAAGAATGGAATCAGATCCATATCTCTCATCATTTATAAAAAATCAACTGAGATGGGCAGCCGTGCACTTCTCAGAAGACTGTTCTTACAAGTATGGTCAAAAACAGTGAGGCCAGGTGCCAGTGCTGTGGTGTAGTGGGTAGGGCCACCAGCGGTGCTGGAATCCATTGTGGGGAACAGTGCCTGCCCTGGCTGCTCCACTTCTGATCCAGCACACTTTTAGAGGCCTGAGGAATGGCTGTTGAGGGTGGGTCGATTGTTTGGGCCTCTGTCACCCATGTGGGGAGACAACGTGTTGCCCCTGGCTCCTGGCTTCTTATAGCCAGTGGATGAAACATCTCTGTCTCTCCCTCCCTCTCTGTAACTCTGACTTTCAAATAAACAAATAAATCCCCCAAACAAACCAAAAAATCTGTAGTGGTTTCTCATTAAGGGCTTGAAGCCTTGTGCAGGAAAGCTCATTAGGCTAACTAGAGGAGAGAGGAAAAAAAAGGGGGGACCAGTATGGACACAAGTCTCTCTCTCTCCGCTCACCTCTAAAAACCGAACAAGACAAAGAGCAGGCATCATTTTGGACATACTTAAAGCAGTGCCCGCCATCAGCCAACCAGAAAAACCTGACTCTAGCGGGGTGAAATAACAGGAGGTTAGGACCTATTGAATGCATGGAGCTAATGAACTGAGATTGTGAAAAAAGAGATGGTGGGTGAGAGAACTCACAGAGTTCATGTGAGTACTCGCCAGAGACGCTACAATTCGGTAACCTTGGCAACCTGGTGGGAGACTGGAAGGGAATTTGAGCCCACAGTCGGGGCACCACAGAGTCTTGGTGTCATCCTTGGGAAAGAGCAGACGAATGTTAAACCCACAGGAGCCAGAGATTGGAAGCTGACTGCCTAATATTCCGCTCAGCTGTGCGGAATTTCTTCCCTTCTGAATCAAAAAAAAAAAAAAAAGAAAGAAAGAAAGAAAGAGAGAGAGAGACAGAGAGAGAGAGAGAGAGATGTACAATGCCTAACCTGGGTGTGTCACCTTTGGAAGACCCTTAACCCTGCAGAACCAAACAGAGCATTCTGGCCACAACCATCTCAAGCCTCTAAGGCTCCATCAAAAGCAGACAGTCCACTTAATACAGTTATAGTGTATAACAAGAAAAAACACCACAGCGAGGGAAGAAGAATCCAAAGAATATCTCCACAATGCCAAGCAACAAACGCAGAAACTGAGGAAACAAGAACAAGGAAGACATTATGATGCCCCCAAATGAACAAGACACCCCAAGCCAAGATTATGAAGATGATGAGATAGAAGAAATGCAGGATACGGATTTCAAAAAAATTTATGATAAAAACATTTAGAATTTTTCAAAAACAAATTCTTGAACTACAGAAATCCTTACTGGACAGGATAGAAAATCTCTCTCATGAAAATGAAATCTTAAGGAGGAATCAAAATGAAATGCAGAAATTAGTTGAACAGGAAAGTGTGATAGTGAAGAGAAATCTAATCTCCAATTAGACTCACAGCACCTACAGGCTAGGAGGGAATGGGGAGACATTGCCCAGATACTAAGAGAGAAAAACTGCCAGCCCAGAATATTATATCCTGCAAAGCTCTCATTTGTGGATCAAGGTGAAGTAAAGACCTTTCAGAGCAAACAGAAATTGAAAGAATATGTCGCCACTCATCCAGCCCTGCAAAAGATGCTTAAAGATGTGTTAAACACAAAGATATAAGCAGGGGCATCAATATGAAAGAAGGTAAAGTAAGGAAACCTCACAGCAAAAGATCAGAGGAAGTTCAAAGCACATATTAGAAAGTATCTTTGAGAAAATGGCAGGGCAAAGTTACTACTTATCAATAGTCACATTGAACGTTAATGGCCTCAACTCTACAGTTAAAAGACACAGATTGGCTGACTGGGTTAAGGAACAAAACCCATCTATTTGCTGCTTACAAGAAACACATCTTTCCAACAAAGACGCATGCAGACAAAGTGAAAGGCTGGAAAAAGATATACCATGCCAACAGAAATGAAAAAAGAGTGGGTGTAGCCATCTTAATATCAGACAACATAAACTTTAACACAAAAACTGTTAAGAGAGACAAAGAGGGCCACTATATGATGATTAAGGGATCAATTCAACAGGAAGATGTAAAGATTATCAATGTATATGCACCTAAATACAGGGCACTGGTTCATTTAAAAGATATGTTAAGGGACTTAAAGGGAGAGTTAGATTCCAATACAATAGTACTGGGGGACATCAATACACCATCTCAGAAATAGATCAACTGGACAGAAGATCAACAAGGAAACAGTAGATTTAAACGAAACTATAGCCCAAATGGATCTAACAGATATATACAGAACTTTTCCTTCTACATTTAAATAATTTACATTCTTCTCAGAAGTGCATGGAACCTACTCCAGGACTGACGATATACTAGGTCATAAAGCAAGTCTTAGCAAATTCAAAAGAACTAGAATCATACCATGCAGCTTCTCAGACCATAAAGGAATGAAGTTGGAATTTAGCAACTCAGGAGTCCCTAAAGCATACGCAAACACATGGAGATTGAACAACATGCTCCTGAATGAACAATGGGTCACAGAAGAAATCACAGAGAAATCAAAAACTTTCTGGAAGTAAATGAGGATAACAGCACAACATATCAAAGCTTACGGGACACAGCAAAAGCAGTGTTAAGAGGAAAGTTTATATTAATAGGTGCCTACATCAAGAAATTGGAAAGACACCAAATAGATGAGCTTTCAATGTATCTCAAGGATCTAGAAAAACTGCAGCAAACCAGACCCAAATCTCGTAGGAGAAGAGAAATAAAATAAAATCAGAGAAGAAATCAATAGGATTGAATCCAAAACAACATTACAAAAAATCAGCCAAACAAGGAACTGGTTTTTTGAAAAAATAAACAAAATTGACACCCCATTGACCCAACTAACTAAAAAAGATGACCCAAATCAATACAATCAGAGATGAAAAAGGAAATGTAACAACAGACACCGCAGAAATAAAAAGAATCATCAGAAATTACTACAAGGACTTGTATGCCAGCAAACAGGGATCTATCAGAAATGCATAGATTCCTGGACACATGCAACCTACCTAAATTGAACCAGTAAGACATACAAAACCTAAAAAGACCAATAACTGAGACAGAAATTGGAACAATAATAAAGGCCCTCCCAACAAGAAAAGCCCAGGACCAGATGGATTCACTGCTGAATTCTACCAGACATTTAAAGAAGAACTAACTCCAATTCTTCACAAACTATTCAGAACAATCAAAAAAGAGGGAATCCTCCCAAATTCTTTCTATGAAGCCAGCATCACCTTAATTCCTAAGCCAGAAAATGATGCAGCATTGAAAGAAAATTACAGACCAATATCCCTGATGAACATAGACACAAAAATCCTCAATAAAATTCTCGCCAATAGAATGCAATAACACATCAGAAAGATCATCCACCCACACCAAGTGGGATTTATCCCTGGTATGCAGGGATAGTTCAATGTCCGCAAAACAATCAATGTGATAAACCACATTAACAGACTGCAGAAGAAAAACCATATGATTATCTCAATAGATGCAGAGAAAGTGTTGATAAAATACAACACCCCTTCATGATGAAAACTGTAAGCAAACCGGCTGTAGAAGGAACATTCCTCAATACAATGAAAGCAATTTATGAAAAACCCACAGCCAACATCCTATTGAATGGAGAAAAGCTGGAAGACTTCCACTGAGATCCAGTACCAGACAGGGATGCCCACTCTCACCACTGCTATTCAATATAGTTCTGGAAGTTCTATCCAGATCTATTGGGCAAGAAAAAGAAATTAAAGGGATACAAATTGGGAAGGAAGAAGTCAAACTATCCATCTTTGCAGATGATAGGATTCTTTATTAAGGGGATCCAAAGAACTCTACTAAGAGACTATTGGTTCTCATAGAAGAGTTTGGCAAAGTAGCAGGATATAAAATCAATGCACAAAAATCAACAGCCAGGCTGGCGCCACGGCTCATTAGGCTAATCCTCCGCCTTGCGGCGCCAGCACACCAGGTTCTAGTCCCGCTCAGGGCACCGGATTCTGTCCCGGTTGCCCCTCTTCCAGGCCAGCTCTCTGCTGTGGCCAGGGAGTGCAGTGGAGGATGGCCCAAGTACTTGGGCCCTGCACCCAATGGGAGACCAGGAGAAATACCTGGCTCCTGCCATTGGATCAGCGTGCTGCGCTGGCCTCAGCACGCCAGCCGTGTCGGCCATTGGAGGGTGAACCAATGGCAAATGGAAGACCTTTCTCTCTGTCTCTCTCTCTCACTGTCCACTCTGCCTGTCAAAAAAATAAAAAAATCAACAGCCTTTGTATACAAAGGCAATGCCACAGGTGAGAAAGAACTGCTAAGATCAATCCCATTCACAATAGCCACAAAAACAATCAAATACCTTGGAATAAACTTAACCAAGGATGTTAAAGATCTCTACAATGAGAATTACAAAACCTTAAAGAAAGAAATAGAAGAGGATACCAAGAAATGGAAAAATCTTCCATGCTCATGGATGGGAAGCATCAATATCATCAAAATGTCCATTCTCCCAAAAGCAATTTATAGATTCAATGCGATACCAATCAAAATACCAATGACATTCTTCTCAGATCTGGAAAAAAATGATGCTGAAATTCATATGAAGACAAAGGAGACCTTGAATAGCTAAAGCAACCTTGTACAACAAAAACAAAGTCGGAAGCATCACAATACCAGATTTCAGGACCTACTACAGGGCAGTTGTTATCAAAACAGCATGGTACAAGGACAGAAATCGATGGATAGACCAATGGAATAGAACAGAAACACCAGAAATCAACCCAAACATCTACAGCCAACTTATATTTGATGAAGGCTCCAAAACCAATCCCTGGAGTAAGGACAGTCTATTCAATAAATGGTGCTGGGAAAACTGGATTTCCACGTGCAGAAGCATGAAGCAATACCGCTACCTTTCACCTTAAAGAAAATTTCACTCAACATAGATTAAAGACTTAAATCTACGACCCGACACCATCACACACTTAGAGAACATTGGAGAAATCCTGCAAGATATAGGTACCAGCAAAGACTTCTTGGAAAAGACCCGAGAAGCACAGGCAGTCAAAGCCAAAATTAACATTTTGGATTGCATCAAATTGAGAAGTTTCTGTACAGCAAAAGAAACAGTCAGGAAAGTGAAGATGCAACGGACAGTATGGGAAAATATTTGCAAACTATGCAACAGATAAAGGGTTAATAACCAGACTCTACAAAGTGATCAAGAAACTCCACAACATCAAAACAAACAACCCACTTAAGAGATGGGCCAAGGACCTCAACAGACATTTTTCAAAAAAGAGGAAATCCAAATGGCCAACAGGCACATGAAAAAATATTCAAGATCACAAGCAGTTTCACCTCACCCCTGTTAGAATGGCTCACATTCAGAAATCTACCAACAATAGACGCTGGTGAGGATGTGGGGAAAAGGGACACTAACCCACTGTTGGTGAGAATGTAGACTGGTAAAGCCACTATGGAAGTCAGTCTGGAGATTCAACAGAAACCTGAACATAACACTACCATTCAATCCAGCCATCGCACTCCTTAGAATTTACCCAAAGGAAATGAAATTGGTAAACAAACAAGCTGTCTGCACATTAATGTTTATTGCAGCTCAATTCACAATAGCTAAGACCTGAAATCACCCAAATGCCCATCAACAGTAGACTGGATAAAGAAATTATGGGAAATGCACTCTATAGAATACTATACAGCAGTCAAAAATAATGAAATCAGGTCATTTGCCACAAAATGGAGGAATCTGGAAAACACCATGCTGAGTGAATTAATCCAGTCCCAAAGGGACAAATATCGTATGTTCTCCCTGATCAGTGACAACTAACTGAGCACCAAAGGGGAAACTTGTTGAAGTGAAATGGACACTATGAGAAACAGTGACTTGATCAGCACTTGTCATCACTGTTGATGTACAATGTAATATTTTATCCCTTTTAGTACTTTTTGTTCTAGTACTATTGGGTTGAACTCTGTAATTAACACACAATTATTCTTAGGTGTTTAAATTTTAACTGAAAAGTGATCCCTGTTAAATGTAAGAGTGGGAATAAGAGAGGGAGGAGATGTACATTTTGAAACATGCTCATTTGAACTTGCCCCAAATGGTGGAGTTAGACACGTGCCAGGGGATTCCAATTCAATCCCATCAAGATTGCATGTACCAATGCCATCTCACTAGTCCAACTGATCAATTTCAGTTCACAACTGATCACACTGATAGGTCCAAGAATCACAGGGATCACAAAAACAAGATTAGTGTCTGCTAATACTAACTGATAGAATCAAAAAGGGAGAGAATGATCCAACATGGGAAGCGGGATACACAGCAGACTCATAAAATGGCAGATGTCCTAAATGGCACTCTGGCGTCAGAATCAGCCCTTAAGGCAGTCAGATCTGGCTGAAGAGCCCATGAGAGTATTTTAGGCATGGAAAGCCAAGACACTCTGGGGAAAGAAAAAAAAGAAGACCTAAGTGGAAAATCTCTGCGAGTGAGATCCCAGTGGAAGGAACAGGACCATCAAAGAAGGAGGTACCTTTCTCTGAAGGGAGGAGAGAACTTCCACTTTGACTATGACCCTGTCGGAATAAGATCAAAGTTGGCGAACTCAAAAGGCTTCCATAGCCTCGGCAACTCATGACTAGAGCCTAGGCAGATCATTGATGCCATAAACAAGAGTGCCAAATTGTTAAGCCAACAACAGGAGTCACTGTGTCCTTACTCCTCATGTGGGATCTGTCCTTAAGGTGTTGTCCTATGTGAAGTAATGCTATAACTAGTACTGAAACAGTATTTTACACTTTGTGTTTCTGTGCAGGTGCAAACTGATGAAATATTTACTCAATATATACTAAATTGATCTTCTGTATATAAAGATAATTGAAAATGAATCTTGATGTGAATGGAATGGGAGAGGGAGCTGGAGATGGAGAGGTGCGAGTGGGAGGGAAGTTATGGGGGGGAAGCCATTGTAATCCATAAACTGTACTTTGGAAATTTATATTTACTAAATAAAAGTTAAAAAAATAGAAAGAAAAAAATATATTTGCAACTTAAAAAAAACAGCAAAAAAACCACCAATCAGGTTATGAAATTGCCAAAGGAATGCAACAGACAGTTCCCCATAGATACACAGGTGGCCAACAAATATAGGAAAAAATACTCAACATCACAAGCTATCAGTGAAATGCAAGTCCAAACCACAATGAGATATCAGCTCACACGTATATACTGGCTAAAACCGAAAGGACAGAGAGTCACAATGAGGAGGAGGATGTGGGAAAAGGGGAACACTTACACACTGGTGGTAAAAATTTAAATTAGTGCAACTACTGTGGAAAACGATATAAAGATTTCTTAAGAAAATAAAAACAGACTTGTCATATGATGGAACAATTCCTCTACTGATATAACCCAAAATACATGAACGTATTGTATCAGAGATACGTTCACCACAATATTTATTGCAGTATGCTTCACGGCAGGGAAAACAAGAAATTCTCAAGGACTTCAAACATCATCAGTTGAATTGATAAGAATAATTCTCTCTCTCTCTGTACACACACACACACACACACACACACACACAAGGAAACAAACTTACAAATTCCTCTTTCCACAGACTTTTTCATGAACCCTCATGATGCTCTCTGCAGTACCTTAAATAACTAGAGCAAATGTGGGCACATAGCAGACACTCCTTTGAAAGCCAAGAAAAATATATTTACCAAGAGAAACTCCTCTGTCCATATTCTGACTTCCACAAGCCACAAACTTCATTCATAGGCTAAAACAGGTTCTCCCTGTTCCCAAGACCCCTATTAACCCAGTTTTCTTTCAGATAACATCTTCTCCATCTCTTGGTAGTCTGCAAACTCTGGTCAAATTTCCTGATTAACTCAGCACCCATTCCCCAGTCCCTCCTGAAAGTTCCCTCTGCCCGCCACCTGATACCCTTCCCTCACTTTTCGTAAGGTTTCTCCCCAGGACCTATCCTGGATTTCACACTCTGATACTCCACTAGTTCTTACAAGCAGACCTATTACAGCTCCTCCCTATTACAACTCTCCTCAAAGTTGCCTGCCTTCCTCCCCACAATCCTTCCATTTTCCTTTTCTATCATAGGATGGTGACATACAGACACAAACTGTTTTCAGCTCCCAAAACCTTGCATTACCCAGGTTCTTCCATGGCATCTAACCCTCCACTCCCACTGCATGAAGTACTTGCAATCCCATTGTCCTTAGCCTGAAAATCTAAAACCCAAACAACTATTACCACATCTCTCCAAACCAGACTCTTATGTTTTTACTCTGATTAAACATTTGACAGTATTCCTCCCAGATTCCCCTCCCACTGCCTGGACAACCATTCTTCCCTTCTTAGCATGTTCTTTGCCCCTCAATTCTCGGCAAAGCCTCAGGGAAATCATTCCCCAATATCTTATTCAACTCTGTCTCTGTGATTCCTCTATTCTAGGAACACTAGGTCCCCACATTTCTATCTCCACATGTATATAGGGCTCCCACCACTTGACCTTCCTTCACAAAGGTTGGAAGTCCACTTTGCTGTCAGCCTGGCAGCCCAACCCCAGGGCACAGGGTTCCCTTCCCTTCCCGTCCCTTCTCTCCTCCTTGGGCCCAAGGGCTGCCATCAACAGGACACAGCCACATGTACTACTAACCAGTTGCTCCTGTCCAGGGTGAAGGCACAGCTGGGTTTTACCAGGAAGCCAAGGAGGTTCCAGAAATGGAAGATTACCCAGCAGCTGAACTTCCTTGTCAACTCAGTGTCCAATTTCATATCGATGAAAATGTCTACAAATAAAGTTACAAAACATTAAGAAATGGAAGACGACACACAAAAATGGAAAAAATCTTCCACGTTGACTCATTGGCAAAATCAACATAATGCAAATATCCATTCTACCATAAGCAATTTACAGACACAATGGGATCCTTAGCAAAGGTCAAATAGCATTTTGCCCAGATGGAGAGAAAACAATGCTAAAATTCATATGAAAACACAGAACATCTGAATAGAGAAGGCAACCTTATACAACATTGACAAAACTTGAAGCATCACAATAACAGATTGCAAGACACAGCACAGGACAGTTACAATCAAAACAGCTTGCTATAGGCAAAAAAAAAATGACAACAATGGAACAGAAAAGAATGGAACAGAAAATATAACAATGGGACAGAAAAGAAACACCTGAAATAACACACACATCTACAACTAATCTATCTTTCAAGAAGGAGCTAAAGATCAATCCCAGGTTCAAAGGACCATTTCTTTATAAAAAGGTCCTGAGAAAACTGGACCTCCACATGCAGAAGTATGAAAGAAGACCCATACTTTACACCTTATATAAAAAGCAACTAAAACACGTCAAGGAACAAAATCTAAAACTCAATATCATCATATTATTAGAGAACATTGGGGAATACTGGAAAACATTGGCTTAAAGAAAGATTTCTGGGAAAAAATGCCAGTAGCATAATAAAAGCTGAAACAAACAAATGAGATTCCATCAAGCTGAGAAACTTCTGCACTACAAAAGGAACACTCAGCACAGTAAAGAGGCAACCAAAAGGATGGGAGAAACTATTTGCTAACTACGAAACTGATAAAAGATTAATATCCAGGCCAGCGCTGCAGCCCAATAGGCTAATTCTCCACCTGCAGCGCTAGCACTCTGGGTTCTAGTCCCGGTCAGGGTGCCAGATTCTGTCCCTGTTGCTCCTCTTCCAGTTCAGGCTCTGCTGTGGCCAGGAGTGCAACGGAGGATGGCCCAAGTCCTTGAGTCCTGCACCTGCATGGGAGACCGGGAGAAGCACCTGGCTCCTGGCTTTGGAGCAGCGTGGTATGCCAGCCGCAGCAGCCAATTGGGGGTGAACCAATGGAAAAAGGAAGACCTTTCTCTCTGTTTCCCTCTCTCTCACTGTCTAACTCTGCCTGTCAAAAAACAAAGATTAATATCCAGCATCTAAAAAGAGCAAAGTGAAGAGGCAACCAAATGAATAAGAGAAAATAATCTGCCAACTATGAAACTTATAAAAGATTAATATCCACAATCTACAAAGAGTTCAAGGAACTCAACAACAACAAAACAAAAATTCCATTTAAAAATAGGCAAAGGACTTGAACAGGCATGTTTCAAGAGAGGAACTTCATATGGCCAACAGACACATGAAAAACGGCTCAGGATCGCTAGCCATCAGGATTCACCACACCACAGTCAGAATGCCTCTCATACTAAAATCAACAAACGATAAATGCTGCTGAGGATCTGGCACTATGCTACCCTAATACACTGTTGGTAGAAATGTAACCTGGGGAAGCCACTGCCTAACACAGTATGGAGATACCTCAGAAAGCTGAAAATAAATCTACCATATGACTCAGCAATCCTTCTCCTGGTGATTTACCCCTAGGAAATGAAATCAGCAGATTTTAAAGGGTTATCTGTACCTCCAGGTTTACTGCAGCTCAGTTCACAATAGCTGAGATATGGAATAAAACCTGATGTCCATGAACTGATGACAGGAAGTGGAGAGTCTCCAGAAGAGCAAGATTACCCGGCAGCTGAGGGTCAGTGTCCACTCTGCGTTAGTTTCACATCCGAGTCCTTCTTGGGGGGGGAGGCGAGGCAGACAGCTGCATCATGGCTTCTTCACACCTGAGCCCCTGCCCAGCCCCCGCTGCCTCTGAACCAGTGGATTTGCAGGGAAAACACTGCTGGGAAGCACCGGGATCCCCCATCCTTTGAGGCAGGCCCTGGGCATCTCTCTGTCCATAAACTTAAATGCAACAAGTCCATCCTGCACTCTACAAGCCTACTGAACCGCTACTGCCAATGCCAGTCAACAACGACACTGCCTTGGATATAGCCTACTTCTCCCCTAGGCCTACTGCGCAAGTACCACCCAACTAACACCCATCCCTTCCTCCCAGAAACAAAGCATCAGCAGAACAGGCTGCACTACCTTGAAGAACCAGGGGCTGCAGCCTGAGCCCCAGCCTGACATGCCTTTCCTGTGCTCACCATCATCAGGAGCACTCCAAGGGCATCGTTGCTCCCAATCCAGCCCACCAGAAGCTCAGGGCAGTGTGGAGCTCTCTACACCTCCCGGGCTAACACCCAGCCTCTCCCACATGGCGCACAGCTCTGCCAAACTGCCCATGGTCACGGCTACTGAACGGCAGATACCCACCCAGCATCCTTGGCCTGGTCGGTGCCAGGGTTGCTGCCCGGAGTCAGACAAACAAGTGCACAATGTGTTATGCCACAGACAGGGAGGTAGGGTAGGGACTATCACTGTGTACCTAAATTGTATTTATGAAATGCATGGAATTTGGATCTCTTAACTAAAAAACAGTATCTTACAAGAACACCTGAACTGTCTTCTCTTGGTCGTTTCCTAGCCCCTCCCCTATGTCAAAATTGTAGGTGACACAGTTGCTCATCACTTTGTCCCTGAGAACAGGCTGCCTTGTTTGAAATCCTAACTCAGAACATTTCATCCCACAACTTGCAGAATACATATTCTTCTCATCAGTCCCTGGAATTTTGTCTAGGACACAACATATGATAGGATATAAAGCAAGCCTAGAAAACTCAATAACTGAAATCAGTTCATGCATCTTCTATGATCAAAATGAAAGGAAACAGGAAATCAACAACTCAAGAAACTCCAGAACATATGCAAACACATGGAAACCGAGCAACATGCTCCTGAATGAATGGTGGGTCTTAGGAGAAATCAAAATGAAAATCCAGAAATTTCTGGAAATGATTAAAGATAACAGTACAACATAGCAAAACGTATGGGACACAGCAAATGCAATGTTAACAGGAAACTTTATAACAACTTGTGCCTACAACAAGATATTGGAAAGGCATCAAATAAATGAGCTTTTCAATGCATCACAAAATCTAGAAAAACAACGTATCAAACTCCAAATTAGTAGGATGACAGAAATCATGGAAATTTGAGAAGAAATGAACAAAGCTGAAGAAAAACATTATAAAAGATCATTGAGGCCAGCGCCGTGGCTCAATAGTCTAATCCTCCACTTGCGGCGCTGCCACACCGGATTCTAGTTCTGGTCTGGGTGCCAGATTCTGTCCCGGTTGCACCTCTTCCTGTCCAGCTCTTTCCTGTGGCCCGGGAGTGCAGTGTAGGATGGCCCAAGTGCTTGGGCCCTACATCCGCGTGGGTGATCTGGAGGAAGCACCTGGCTCCTGGCTTCAAATCGGCGCAGTGCACCAGCCAGAGTGGCCATTTGGAGAATGAAGCAACGAAAAGGAAGACCTTTCTGTCTTTCTCTCTGTCTAAATCTGCCTGTCCAAAAAAAAAATAAAAAGATCACTGATATGAAAATCTGGTTAAAAATATTTTTTAGAAAATTGCTGAAAATCTCCAAAACAACAACAACAACAACAAACAGGAATAAGACCCCAATCAGTAAAATCAGAAATGAAAAACAAACTGTAATAATAGAAACCCAATAATAAAAACAACTATCTGGAATTCCTACAATGTACTGTTTGCCAATGAATTGGAAATTCTTGGAAAATCTCCCTCACTCCATAAATCTGCCTTTCAATTAAATAAATATTTAAAAAACATAATTATTTCAATAGATGAAAACAGCTGGAAAATATGCAAAAACCTTTCAGAAAGAAAACCTCAGGGAATCTGACAACAGAAAGAACATTCCTCTACACAATCAAGGCAATTTATGTCAAACCGACTGATAGCATCTTATGAATGGGGACAAGTTGGAAGCATTCCCAACTACGATCTGGAATCAGACAAGGATGCACTCTCATTATTGCTATTCAATATAGATCTGGAAGTTTTAGAGCCATTAGGCAAGAAAAAGAAATCAAATGGATACAAATTGGGAAGGAGGAAGTCAAACTATCCCTCCTTCAAAAGGACATGATTTTATAAATGGGGGAACCAAGAAACTCCACCACGAGACCATTAGAACTCTTAACAGAGTTTGGAAAAGTGGCAGGATATAAAATCAACACACAAAAATCAATAGAATTTGTATACACACAATATCAGGGCTGAGAAACCACTTCAAAGATCCATTCCATTCACAATAGCTACTAAAATTTAAATAACTTTGAATAAAGGTATCCAAGGAGCTTGAAGATTTAAAAAGCAACTCCAATACTTTTCCAACTATTTCAAAATAATAAACTGGAAGGAGTAGGATTCAACTCTAACAAACACTTTTTGAGAGGCCGGCATTACTTTAACTACAAAAGATAACAAAACACGAAATACAAAGAAAACTGAAGGCCTATATGCATAATGAAAAAGATGCAAAGATTCTTCACAAAATTCTAGCCTAACAAAACCAAAACCACATGCTGAAGCTCACATAAAACCTTCAATTGGAATTTATATCAGAAATGCCATGATGTTCCACATTTGCAAATTAACACACATGATGAATTTTATCAAAATAATGGAAGAATAAAACCACATTGTCTGGGCTGGCGCTGTGTTACAGAGGGTTAAAACCAAAACACATAATGCCGGCATCTCATATGGGTGCCATTTAGCATCCAGGCTGCTCCACTTTCAATCCTGCTCCCTCCTAACATGCCTGGGAAAATGTCGGAGGATGTCCCAATTAGTTGGGGCCATGCAGCCACATGGGAGACTTGGAAGAAGGTTCTGGATCCTGATGGCTCAGTTTGGCCATCAAGGTCTTTTGGGGAATGAACTAGCAAACAGAAGACCTCTCTCCCTCCCTCCTTCTCTTTTGCTCTTGCTCTACCTATATCTCTCTGTATAAATCTTGCAAACAAATGAAATAAATCTTTTGAAAACCACATCATCTAATTAGATACAGATATCAATAGAATAAAAAATGATTAAAAACTACACAAAATATACAAAAAAGGAATACATATCACAATCATAAAGGCTATGTATGACAAACCAACAGCCAATGTCATGCTGGATGGGGAGAATGTGAAATCATTTTGTCAAACATATAAGAACACAAAGATGTCCCTTTTACCACTCTTACTGAATGCAGTCTCCATATGGGAGACCTGGAAGAAACTCCTGACTCCTAGCTTTGGATCAGCCCAGCAATGGGCCCTGTGGCCATTTCGGGAGCAAACCAGCAGATGGAAGACCTCTATCTCTGTGTTTCCCTATCTCTGGATCTCTGCCACTTAAGAAAATATATTTTTTTGAAAATAGATCACTATGCAGCTCACGTGGAACTTGCCCACCCTACCTTTAACTGATGAAGAATTAAGAGTGGGAACAAGAGAAGGAGGAAGAAGAAGGCTGGGAGTGCAGGCTTGAGAGATGCTAGCATGGGAAGTAGTATCAGTATGTTTGAATCTGTATATAAGAAATACATGAAATTTACATACCTGATATAAAATTTTAAAAAGTACATAATCTTCTAACCAGACTAACAAAAATGATAAAAACTCCAGTAAATAAAATTACAGAAAAAAAGCAGAGATTATAATCAACATCACTGAAACACAAGGTTTCAGAGAAATTGCTATTCAGTACTATATGCTAATAAACTGGAAAACTAGAAGAAACAGAGGAATCCCTGGATAACAAATACACGTAACCTACTAAGATTAAATCCAGAAGATATAGACAACCTAAAAAGACTCATAAAAATCAATGAAAACTAAAACACCCACCAAAAACACTGCTAGAACTGACTAAGTAAATAAGTTAGAGGTTACAAATAAACATACCTTGTAACCCGCAGTCCTGTCCTCCAGCGCAAGCACAGCCACCCGCTTCTCCGCTTCCCACAGCTGAGCCGCCGCCCGCCCCCACGGCCGCCAGCCTGCGGACATGAGTGTCTACACTGCTCCGAGGAGCCACGACCCCCCACTCCCCACCCCGCGACGAGGTCCCAGGCCTCTCATTGTTTCATAAGAAAAACTCACCTTCACTCCCGCACTCTCTGGGCCAGTACAGCTGCCGAAAACGCCGCCATCAGCGGAGAATTCCGGCAGCCAACGACATGCCGCCACCAGCAGATAATACCGTCTTGCTCTCCACCAGGCCGACTGCGCAAGCGCCAGCCATCTAGGACCCGCCTCTTCCTCCCAGTAAGCACAGCAGCACCGGAAGCGGCCAGGCAGCGTCAAAAACGTGGGTGACAGCAGTCTTGGCTCCGGGCTAAGACTGTGTTGATCTCCAATGTGCTCCAGGTAAGAAACGTTTTCTGGTAAAAAAAAAAAAAAAAAAAAAAAAAAAAAAAAAAAAAAAAGAAAAAAGAAAAACCTGTCATTTGCAAAAAGAAAAAAAATGGATGCATCTGTAAAACCTTACACTTTAAAATAACCCTTTCCAAAAAAAGACAAACACTGTATATTCTCCCTGATCTGTGGTAACAGAGTACCTAAAAGGTGAGCTATATTAGTGATATTGATACTTTGACGTGTCGCTCCCCCTCTTCGTGGAGGAGCAACACAGGACCCTGCGCTGTTCTTTCATCTGCTCGGCCCTCCCCGGGTTTGCTGCTGGTTCTTCCCGGGTTGGCTACTATCCCTTCCACCTCCGTGGAAGGGCAGCTCCCCCTGGCCACATTCCCCACTTCCGCAGGGGAGCGGCACACCGCCGGCCGGCTCTCTGGGGGCTGCACGGGTTCCCTTAGATGTTCCCCATAGATGTTCCTGGTGCATGCCGTTTCTCTCCTCCTTTATAGTCCTCCTCCGCCAATCCCAACTCGGCTGCCCACACGCCGAGTACGCTGCTCTCCAATCAGGAGCAAGTCCTACAGTTAATTGGTTGAACTGGAGGCAGCTGTGCGGAAGCTGTTTACTTCTCTCCCAGCGCCATATTGTGGGAGAGCAGATGCATAGAATAAGTCTTAATTCCAGTAACAGTCTAGTCCGGTTTGCTCCCCACATTGACGTACAATGATTTAGACAACTCTTGTCTTGCAGATAGAATGATTTTAAACAAACCATGTCTTGCCTCTTCAGGAACAGATTTTTTTTTGATTCTTTCAAACTGTTGAATTCTTTACATATTGCAGGCTTTATATTATGAGTATAAAATAATTGAAAATAGATTTTTGTATAAAATAAGAATGGGAATCGTGGATAGAGGATGAAGAGGGATGGGAAATAGGGCCGGTGCTGTGGCCAAGCAGGTTAACACCCTGGCCTGGAGCACCAGCATTAAATATGGGCGCCAGTTTGAGACTGGCTTCTGCACTTGCGATCCAGCTCTCTGCTATGGCCTGGGAAAGCAGTGGAGGATGGCCCAGGTCCTTGGGCCCCTGACCCATTGGGAGACGCAGAAGAAGCTCCTGGCTCCTGGCTTCAGATCAGCACAGCTCTGACCATTGTGGCCAACTGAGGAGTGAACCATCAGATGGAAGACCTCTCTATGCCTTTCCTCTCTCTCTGTAACTCTGACTTTCAAATAAATAAATAAATAAATCTTTAAAAAAATGAAGAGGGATGGGAGCATGTTCGGGTCGGTGGGTAGGAGTGAGCGAGGGTAGAGTGGGAATAATTAATGTTTCTAAATTTGTATATATGAAATACATCAAGTTTGAATACTTTAAATCAAGTTTCCAGGTAAAAAAGGGAGGTAAAATTTTGAATGATTCATTATGAGAGAGAGAGCTAGAGATAGCTCTCATCTACTGAGTCACTCCCCAAATGCCCTCAAGATGGGACTAAAGCTGAGAAGTGGGATATTCATCCACGTCTCCCACATGGTTGACAGGAACTAAGGCCTTGAGCCACCCTCCAGGATACACAATAAGGTAGGCCATAAGTCTCAGCTAATTCAACAAATATCAAAATCATACCATGCATCTTCCACAACTACATGGAATGAAGGGGCGAATGACCACACCAAGAACCTCAAGAACATATACAACCACATGGAGACTGAACATGCTCCTGAATGAACTGTGAGTCAGAAAAAATTAAAAAAAGATGAAAACGAATAAAGATGACAGTATAACATATCAAAACTTATCAGATACTGGAAAGTTTAGAGAAATTGGTGCCTATACCAAGAAATTGGAAAAGAATCAAATAAGTGAGCCACCAATGTAGCACCCTTGAAAAAAAAAATGAAATCAAATGCAAAATTATCAAGAGGAAAGAGATATATAAATTAGAGGAGAAATAAACAAAATTGAAAGCAAAAAAGAATATAAATATCAGTGAAATGAAGAACTTGCTTAAAAAATTTATACACTCTTGGTCCAACTATCCTTAAAAAAAAGAAGACCCCAATCAGTAAAATCAGAGATGAAAAATGAAAGGTAACAACAGATACCACAGATGATTAAAAGACTTACCCATCAGGAGCTAATACAAAGGACTGTATTCCAACCAATCAAAAAGTCTGTCTCTCCTACTCCATCTATAATTCTGCCTCACAAATAAATAAATAAAACTTTCAAATAAACCATAGGCTTATTTCAATAGATGCAGAGCAAGCATTTGACAAAATACAACATCCTTTCATAATGAAAACCTTAAGGAAACTGAGTATAGTAAGAACATTGCTCAACATAATCAAGGCAATTTATGACAAACCTATAGACAGCATCTTATGAATGGGGAAATGTTGGAAGCATTCCCATGAAAAGCTGGAATCAGACAAGGATGACAACTTGCGCCCTTGCTATTCAATATAGACCTGGAAGTTTTAGCCAGACCTATTAGGCAAGAAAAAGAAATCAAAGGATACAAACTGGGAAGGAGGGAATCAAATTACCCCTACTTGCGGGTGACAGGATTCTATATATAGGGGAAATAAAAGTCTCCACTAAGAGATTACTGGAATTCATAAAAAGAATCTGGGGGAGTGCCAGGATACAAAATTAACACAAAAATCAATAGTCTATGTATAAAATGCCATGGCTGGGAAAGAACTTCTAAGATCAATCCCATTCACAATTGCTACAAAAAAATTAAACACCATGGGATAAAATTAATCAAGGATGCCAAAGTATCTAATATGAAAATTAGCAAACATTAGTGAAAGAAACAGAAGACACAGAAAATGGAAAAATCTTTAATATTCAAGGACTAAAATAATCAATATAATCAAAATGTCCATAGTACCAAAAGCAATTTACAAATTCATGTGATCCCAATTAAAATGCCAATTACATTCTTTTCAGATCTAGGGAAAAAAGATGCTAAAATTCAAATGGAAACACAAGAGACCCAGAATAGCTAATGGAATCTTATATGTGAAAAACAAAGCCAGAAGCATCACAATACCAGAATTCAAGACATACTTCAGGACAGTTACAAACAAAACAGCCTGATACTGGCAAAGAATAGACATGTGGACCAATGGAGCACAATAGAAACTCCAAAAACTCAATCTATACATGTACAAATAATTTATCTTTGACAATGGATCTAAAATCCAACCATGTGACAAGGTCAGTCTCTTCAAAAAATGATGCATAAAAGGTGGATCTCCCATGCAGAAGTATGAAAATAAAAACCTACCTCATTCTTACAAAAAAACAAACTCAAAAAAGGATCAAAGACCTAAATGTACAACCTAATACCATCAAATTCTTAGAGAACATTGTGGAAATGATGCAAGACATTGCCAGATGCAGACTTCTTAGAACACAGACGTACAGGCACTAAAAGCAAAAACACACAAATGGGATTACATCAAGCTGAGCAGCTTTTGCACTGTAAATGAAAACTCAGCAAAGTGAAGGGCAACTGACAGAATGAGAGAAAATATATGCAAACTATGACCTGATAAATTGTTAATATCCAGAATGTATAAAGTGCTCAAGAAACTCAACAGCAACAAAACAAACAATGCAGTTAAGAATGGGCAACAGACTTGAACAGACATTCTTCAAGGAAGGAAATGCAAATGACCAACAGACACATGAAAAATGCTCAGGATCACTAGCCATTAGGGAAATGCAAAATGAAACCACAATGAAGTTTCACCTCACCACAGCTAGAATGGTTTGCATACAGAAATCAACAAACAACAAATGCTGGAAAGGATGTGGCAAAACAGTACACAAGTGGCCAGTGCCGTGGTGCACGAGGTGAATCCTCCTCCTGCGGTCCTGGCATCCCATATGGGCACCGGGTTCTAAACCCAGCTTCCCCTCTTCCAGTCCAGCTCTCTGCTGTGGCCTGGAAAAGCAATGAAGGATGGCCCAAGTGCTTGGGCCTCTGCACCCGTATGGGAGACCAGGAAGAGGCACCTGGCTCCTGGATTTGGATCGGTGCAGCTCTGGCAATTGTGGCCATTTGGGGGGTGAACCATTGGATGGAACACTTTTCTCTCTGACTCTCACTCTCACTGTCTGTAACTCTTCCTCTCAATTATTAATATAATTATAATAATATATTAATATTATTAATATAAATAACATAATAATAATAATGCAGTACCCTAATCCACTGGGAATGTAATCTGGTGAAGCCATTGTGGAAGACAGTATGGAGACACCTCAAAAGGCTGAAAATAGATGAATCATATGAACCAGCAATGCCACTCATGGGAATTTACCTAAACAAATTGAAATCAGCAGATGAAAGAGTTATCTGTACCCACGTTTATGGCTGCTCAATTCACAACAGCTAAGATATGGAATCAATCCAGATGTCTATCAAATGATGATTAGATAAAGAAATTATGGAGGCCAGCACAAAGTGGGTTAAGCCTCCTACTTGCTGCACCAGCATCCCATAGGTGTTCCTGTTCGAAGCCTGGATCCTCCCTGATGAAGGCCTAGGAAAACAGTGGAAGATGGCCCAAGTCCTTGGGCGCTTGCACCTGCGTGGGAGACCCAAAAGAAGTTCCTGGTTCCTGGCTTTGCATCAGCCCAGTTCTAGCCATTGCATCCATTTAGAGAGTGAACCAGAAGGAAGACCTCTCATTCTCAGATGGAAGATCTCTCGTTCTCTGTCTCTCCCTCTCTCAACTCTGCCTCTCAGAAAAATGAATCTTGAAAAAAAGTAACTATGGTATATATACACTATGGAATACTACTCAGCAGGAAAAAATGCAATGAAGTCTTTTGCAACAAAATGGATATAACTAGAAAACATTATACTTAGTGAAATAAGCTAGTCCCCAAAAGACAAATCCCACATGTTGTCCCTGATCTGCGGTGACTAAGAGAGTATTTAACAGGTAATAATGTGTAGGAATAAAATGAGTATTTTGAGATATGATGCTTTTTTTTACAAGCCTTGTCTCACTTTGAGGAACAATTTATTTTCTTCATACTATTTGTTGAACTTTTTACTTAGTGAATAGTGACTATTATGAGTATAAAGTTACCTGAAAATATTTTTCTATTAGAATTAACAGTGGAAACAGGAGAGGGAAGAGGAAGAAGTATGGAAGCATGGGCTAGAGGAAGCGTTGGGTGTGAAGAATCAATACGTTCCTGAATATGTATATGGCAAGTACATGAAATTTGTTTACCTCACATAAAATTTTTAAAAACTAAATCAGTCTCTAACAAGACTGACAAAGAAAAAAAGAGAAAAAAACCTCAAAACCTCAAATAAATAAGATTAGATGAAAAAGCAGACAGTATAATCAACACTACTGAAATACAAGGCTTCAAAAGAAACTGCCATTCAATACTATATGCTAATAAACTGGAAAAAGCAGAAAAATGGAGAAGTTTTTCAATACATGTAACTTACCAAATTTAATCCAGAAGATAAAGACAATGTAACAGACTCACAAAAAGTAATGGCATTGTAGCAGTAAGCAAAATTCTTCCATCAATAAAAAACCCATGACTTGATGGCTTTCCTATCCAATTCTACAAAACATTTAAAGATAAACTCCAACAATCTTCAGACTATTTGGAAACACTGAACAGGATGGAACACTGTCAAACACTTTTTAGGAGGCCAACATCCCTTTGGTGCCAAAAACAAACCAAGACACAAAATGGAAAGAATACTACAGGCGTATATTCTTGAAGAACATAGTTAAAAAGATTCTCAACAGAGTACTAAATAAACAATTGAAAACATCAAAAAACTCATACATAACTATCAATCGGAATTGATCCCAGAAATGCCATGGTGGCTCCATATTTGCAAAACAATAAATATCATAAATTAATCAACATAATGAAAGAATAGAAACCATACTCTCATTAGATGCAGAGAAAGCATTTGATATGATGCATTGTGTTTCATGGCACAAAAAAAAAAACCTCCACAAATTAGGCATAGAAGGAACATGCCTCAAAAACATAAATGTGATATTTGACAAAGAATCAGCCAATATTATACTGAATGAGGAGAAGATGAACGCATTTTGTCAAAATCTGTAACAACACAAGGACGTCCACTCTCACCACTCTAACTGAATACAGTACTATACATTTTCACAAAAGCAATTACAGAGGAGAACAAAATAACAGGCACTAAAACTGGAAAAGAACAAGTCAAATAATTAATGTTTGCAGATGACATGATGTTGCTCCTGGAAGAACACAAACATTCCAGCAAAATGCTGCTTCAACTGATAATCCAATTCAGAAAACTTTAGAAGTACAAGTAAACATTTGAAAAAGCTGCTTTTTACATATTAATGATGGCCTCACTGACAAAGAAAGCAACAAAAATCCAATTTACAATAACCACAAAAATTAGACTATTGAGGAATAAATTTAATCAAATAAGTGAAAGATCTCTATAATGAAAATCATCAAACGCTGACCAAAGAAACCGTCAAGAACACAAAACTTGAAAGGTAATCCTTTTTTTGTGGATTGGAAGAATTTGTATCATTAAAATGTCTATCTCATGGAAAGAAATCTACAGAATACCAATGACATTCTGTACAGAATTTAAAAAAACAACCCTCAAATTCATACAGAACCACAGAAGATCCAGAAACGCTAAGGTGAACCTGAGGAAATAAAAATCAAGCTGGAGACATCACAATACCTGACTTCACAGCATACTAAAAAACTGTATTAACATCACATCACACTGATACTAAAAAAAAAAAAAAAAACTGAGACATAGACCCATGGAGCGAAACAGAGAATCCCAAAGTTAATGTAAATACATATAGCCACCTGATTTTTGACAAAAGGGGTCAGACCTTTCATTGGTGTAAAGATAATCTCTTCAACAAATGGTGCTGGCAAAGCTCGATGTATTCGTGTAGAAGAATGGATTTAGATCCATATCTCTCATCATTTATAAATATCAACTGAGATGGGGCAGCCGTGCACTTCTCAGAAGACTGTTCTTACAAGTATGGTCAAAAACAGTGAAGCCAGGTGCCAGTGCTGTGGTGTAGTGGGTAGGGCCACCAGTGGCGCAGGCATCCATTGATCAGACCAATTCCTGCCCTGGCTGCTCCACTTCTGATCCAGCACCCTTTTAGAGGCCTGGGGAACAGCTGTTGAGGATGGGTCGATTGTTTGGGCCTCTGTCACCCTTATGGGGAGACAAGGTGGGATGAACCAACAGTAAAAGGATGACCTTTTTCTCTGCCTCTATCTCTCACTGTCCACTCTGCCTGCCAAAAAAAAATAATTATTAAAAAAAAGGACAATTATACTGCTCTTGTGGAATTGTGGTCTTCCTACTTTTCCTTGTTGAATACTATGGTTAGTGGTGAATTAAGATTATGAATAATAAAGTGAATTAAAATTATATCTTGCAAAAAATAATGAAAAGAAGAGAGACAAGGGAGGGAGAGGAAGAGCAAAAGAGGAATGTGGTTGTCTTCCTGGAACAGCACCTATGAAATTCATGAAAAATTATTTCAAACATAATTTAAAAATAATGAAGAACATTACACTAGCATAGTTTTAATGATCTGTGATTACATTAAAATTTATGCTATTGGGTAAAATGGTCATTTTCCATTCAGCTGTTTATGCCTGTTTGCTTATTTCCCACTAAATTAGGGTTTCTCTTTTTTTTTTCTTTTTTACTTCTTTTTTTTTTTTGACAGGCAGAATGGACAGTGAGAGAGAGAGAGAGAGAGACAGAAAGGTCTTCCTTTTTTGCCGTTGGTTTACCCTCCAATGGCCGCTGCAGCCGGAGCGCTGCACCCAGGGCACCGCGCTGACCCGATGGCAGGAGCCAGGTACTTATCCTGGTCTCCCATGGGGTGCAGGGCCCAAGGACTTAGGCCATCCTCCACTGCATTCCCGGGCCACAGCAGAGAGCTGGCCTGGAAGAGGGGCAACTGGGACAGAATCTGGCGCCCTGACCAGGACTAGAACCCGGTGTGCCGGCGCCACAAGGCGGAGGATTAGCCTATTGAGCTGCGGCGCCAGCCTTTTACTTTTTTTTTAAAGATTTACTTTATTTTCTTGGAAGGCACAGTTACTTACAGAGAGAAGGAGAGAGAGAGGAAAAGAGATTTTCCATCTACTCAGTTCACTCCACAAATGGCCAGAACAGCCAGGGTTCATCCACAATGAAACCAGGAGCCAAGAGCTTATTCTAGGTCACCCACAAGGGTGCAGAGGCCCAAGCACTTGGGCTATCCTCTGCTACTATCCTAGAGGCATTAGCAGGGAGCTGTATCAGAGGTAGAACAGACAGGATTTGAACCAGAGCTCGTACAGTGCCATTCCCATGTTCTTAAACTTCTTACTTGATGAAGCATTTACCAAAGTCATGTCATCAATGTTTTTCATAAGGCTTATGTATTCATTTGCCAGGCAGAGTGACAGAGACACAAAGAGAGATCTTCTACCTGCTGACTTACTCCTCAAATGCCCCCAACAGCCAGGATTGGGCCAGGCAGAAGCCAGGAGCCAGGAACTACATCTCAGTCTCCAATGTAGGTGGCAGGAACTACGCACTTGGGCCATTGTTTGTTGCCTCCCAGGGGAATTACCAGGAAACTGAACTGGACATGGGGGAGCTAGGACTCACAACAGGCAGCTTATGCAGGATGCTGACAACCCAAATGTCACATTAACCTGCTGTGCATCATGCCCACCCATTTCTAAACTTTTCTGATTAGTTACTGCATCTTAGTCTATTTGGGTTACTGTAAGTAAACACATTACACTGGGAAATTTATAAACAGCAGGAATATATTACTCTCTTTTGGAGGGTGGTAAGTCCAAGATCACAGTGTTAGGGGCTCAGTGTCTAGTGAAGCTTTGCTGGCTAATGTCTGTGTGCCTTCATGTGGCAGAATAGCAAAGGGGTAAACAAGCTGCTCCATCAAGCCATTCTTAAAAGGGTGCTGTGGCATAGTGGGTAAAGCCGCCTTCAGGCCTGGCATCCCACATTGGCACGGGTTTGAGTACCAGAGGCTCCACTTCTGATCCAACTCTCTGCTGCGGCCTGGGAAACCAGTGCCAGCGGAAGATGGCCCAAGCCCTTGGACCCCTGTTTCCATGTGGGAGACCTGGAATACACCGGTTCCTGGTTTCTGATTGGCTCAGCTCTGGCCATTGTGGCCGACTGGGGAGTGAACCAGAAGATGGAAGTCTTTTCTCTCTGGTCCTTCCTCTCTCTGTCTTTAACTCTGCTTCTCAAATAAGTAAATAAAACTTTTTTTAAAAAAATAAAGGCAGTGATAGCATTCTCAGAAGATCTGCCCTCATGATCCAGTCACCTCCCAGCACCCCTGCTCTTAAATAACAACACATTGAGTATTACGTTTCAACACATGCCTATTGAGGGACACATCAGTTAGCAACAGCTACCCCAAATCATTTATTATGAACCCCCAATGCATATTTAATTATAAAAACTCATTATAAAGCTTGTAAAATATGCATTAAAATACTACAGATGATATGATTCTGTGAAGGTAACTTCTATTACTAATATATTTTTACCTGGCAACCCCAAAAAGAATCTGAAACTACATAGATACTAATGGGAGAATTCTAAGATTGGCCATATGCACTGTGCAATAAGACTACTGTTTTAGTCCTGTTCACTGGTCATGTGAATGATTTTGGTGAAAATTTACCAGTGGTTGCATGGTTGATATTTTTTCAGTTCACAAATTATTGTCAAGAATCAGTTTAGGGGCCAGCGCTGTGGAATAGTGGATGAAGCCACCACCTGCAGTGCCGGCATGTATATGGGGCACAGGTTCGAGTCCCGGCTGCTCCACTTTCAATCCAGCTCTCTGCTACGGACTGGGAAAGCAGAAGATGGTCCAAGGCCTTGGGCCCCTGAACCCAAAAAAGGTGGAAGACCTCTCTCTCTCTCTGCACCCCCACTTCTGCATCTGCCTCTGTCTCTCTGTAACTCAGCCTTTCAAATAAATAAATAAATCTTTTAAAAAAGAATCAGTTTAAACCAAGGGTACATTTTTCAAGGTCTTTAATATAGAAATTGGATATCATCAAAGAAGCATATCATAGTATGCTTTCTATAGAAATTTGTAAAAAGAGATAAAATTGACATTGTATTCTGATAAAACTTTTGATTCCAAAAGAAGACATAGCAATCATAAATATTTATGCACTGAATACAAGACCACCGGTTATATACAGAAAATACTATTAGACCTAAAGAAAGAGAGACACTCCTAGACAATAAAAGTGGGTGACTTCAACAATGCACTCTCATCAATGGACAGATCATCTAGATAGAAAATAAGTAAAGACACATCAGAGTTGAAACATAACATCAAACAAATGACCTAACAGACCAAAAGCTACATTCTATTCACCACATTGAACATTTTTTCAGGGTATACCAAACATTAGGCCACAAATCAACTCTCATTTAATTTGAAAAGACTGAAATCCTATCAAGTAACTAGAAATAAACGAACAAAAAGAGAATACTCAAAAAATATATGGAAATTAAACAAGATGCTCCTGAATGAACAATGGGACACTGAAGAAATTTAAAAGGAAATAAAATATTTCTTGAAATAAATGAAAATGAAAACACAACATATTAACTCCTGTGAGTTACAGCAAAAGCATTATTAAGAGGTAAGTTTATAGCATATAGTGATTATATTAAAAAAGAGAAATGTTTCAAAATTAAAGATCTAATGATGCATCTCAAAAACTTAGAAAAATAAGATCACAACATTTAAGCAGAAGGAGGTGAGAAATAATCTATGTCACAGCATGAATAAATGAAATTAAAAAAAGATCAAGAAATCAAAAATTCATTTTGAGAAGGTAAACAAAATTAATAATCCTCAGAGGGGATTCCAACATGGAGGAATAGGGAAATGGAGGGCTGCTATAGGCTAGCATAAAATAGAAAAAAAGGCAAGAAAGTGCATTCTCAGGGGAGACTGGAGATTCTGTAAGAGGAGAGATGCTGTGGATCTGTGTGGAAGCTGCAGATGCCCAGCAACAAGCACTGATACTACACAAGTGCCAGCAGCCGAGAGCTGGAGAAAGTGCCGGCTCTGAAGACCAAGGTGAGATCAGACTGCAGTGGCCCATGCCAATGCTGAAATAGCTGCAGAGAGAGCCTAGCAGACTACACTGTCTTGGGGTGTGACTTGGACCCTGAGGGTAACGGGTATCCCCTAACCCAGCAGAAAAGAGAGACAATTTCTCCCCATCCTCTCACAACAGCCCCCGACAACCAGCTGAGAGAGGGCAGTCACCATATTGGATATGCTAGTAGCTGCAGCAGCTCTTGTGCAGGCTCCCAGCAACAGTCAGGGAAAAGGCGCCATCTTCTCTCAAGTAGCAACAGCCCAGGTGCTGCCCAGCAACAGGCAGGGAGAAGGAGCCATTCAGACATCATCACTAGCTGCAGGGACTCTTCTAAGTGTCCATAAACTGGCGGGGAGAAGCACGATTGTGAAACAAGCAGTGCTGTGGCCAGCAGCTCTTGTGGACATGTATGACCAGGGATTTCACCACAGGGAAAAATCTGTGTTCCCCACCGACTTTCAGTCTGGGTGTAAAGACTGACAGGGGGCTGCAAATGCACCTATGACTATCATGAGCCCTTAGCCTCTCAACATAACGCAGGCTCTGGAGCTCAAACTGCCTAAGTGGAGAACCCATAGGCAACTGGCTCTCAGAATTTCTCAGCCTCTCCAAGGACAGAACAGGTTAGTGTGGTGGAGTGGGTCTTCTGCACCCTGTGTCTGTGGGAGCTCTGGTACTGAGACTGTGGGAACCCATGCATGCAGGAGAGGGTGCACGGTGTAGCTGGTTTCTGGGAAAATACTTGGGTAGCTCCACAAGCTCAGCACCCTGGCTGCCTGGGGTGGGTCACTGCAGCAGGATCTGTGCTCACACTGAACACTGCACAGACCCTTTGTGGCAATCATTCAGAACCACAGAACCACAGATGAGAACAGCACCCACTGAGGGTTAACAACAGATTTCATGAGGCAGATCTCTGGAAAATTAACAGTCAAACAAAAAAATGAAGAAGAACAAATTAGAAAAGTGAAAAATAGGGTTGGAGATGTATGGGATACTACCAAATGACACAATATAGGGTCTTAGGGGTTACTGAAGGCATGGAAAGAGAGAATGGATTAGAAGGCCTTTTAGTGAAATAATTACAGAAAACTTCCCGAATTTGGAGAAAGTAAGTATGTCCAAGTACTAGAAACACACAGCACTCTTAATATACATGACCAGAAAAGACCTTCACCATGACATATTGTAGTCAAATGCTCCACAGTAAAACATAGAGAAAAGATTCAAAGATATGCATAAAGGGAAATGTCAGATTACTTTCAGAGTATCTTCAATTAGAATTACAGCTGACTTCTCATCAGGAATTACTACAAAGAGCTGTAGCCCAACACATCAGGAAACCTAGAAGAAAAACATTCCTGGACACACACAACCCACCAAAATTGACCCAAGACACAGAAAAACCTAACAGATCAATAAACAAGACACAAATTGATTCAGTAATAAAGACACTCCCAACAAAGAAAAACCTAGGATTGGACAGTTTTACTGCTGAATTCTATCAGACATTTAAAGAAGAACTAACTCCAATCTCAAGCTATTCAAAACAACTGAAAGAGAGGGAAGCCTTCCAAACTCCTTCCATGATGACAGCATCACCTTAATTCCTAAATCAGAAAAGGATACAAGAGAGAAATTACACACAAATGTCCCTGATAAGCACACAAAAAAACCATCATCAAAATACTAGCCAATTGAATACAACAACATATAAGAAATGATCATTCATCCGGACAAAGTGGGTATTATCCCTGGTACACAGCGATTATTAGCATTCACAAATCAATGTGATACACCACATTAACAAAGTGAAGAACAAAAATGATATGATTATCTCATTAATAGCAGGAAAAGCATTTCATAGAATACAACACCCTTTCATGATGAAAACCTGAGTAAAAACTCTATATAAAGGATCCAAAAGACTCTACTCAGAGATTATTAGAACTCATAGGAGGTCCAAATATGGCAGAGTAGGGAGTGAGCTTAACTCTTCGCTTCTAGCCCAGGAGATGATAGTTTAAAAATGTGGAGAGAGTGTAATCTAAGGATAGAATTAGTGAGTCAATGGCAGAGGAAACTCTACCGAAATTAGAGAGACAGGGTGGACCTACGTGGCAGGCATGGATGCACATTGCTCAGGACTCTAGCCTACCCAGCCAACAGCCTATGGACCAGCACTAGAAAGTGAAGTGAGACAAGACCACAGCAGACCCAGAAGTGGCAAAAAAGCTGCAGAAAGAGTCTAGAGCGAACCAGGCTTGGAGCCCCATGGGAGACACTGTACTAGCCAAACTAGATGATAAAAAGAAAAAGAATGGGGTGGACACGTTTCTCTCTCCCAAATCAGTTTACAACAGCATCCTGTAACATGCCAGTAGAAGGGTGCCATTTCAGAGATACATCACAGGTGCACCAGCTCGTATCTCTGCCCAGCAACCAGCCAAGTGGAGACTCCTGATTCTGGTGGGGAGAACTAACAGGGGGCCGATAGCTTGTGACTGTGTGAAGTGTCTGTATTTGGACACGGGAAAAAACTGAGGGTGTGTGGGAAGACTCACAGTGTGGCTAGGACTTTGAGTAGTTACAGTGGGAGACTCCATATGCTCAGGGTTTCCTGGTTACCTGTTAGAGATACTGCTAGGGAAACTGATCTTACACTGAGGAATGCACAGATCCTTTGTGTGGACCTTGGGACAGAGCGGATAAATATAATACAAACTTGGGCTAGCACTCTAGCCTGGGTCTCCATTGAGGAGAGGAGCTCAGCTGCACAGAATAAATTCCCTTTTGATGAGAGAGAGAGAGAGAGAGTGAGTGAGAGAGAGAGAGAGATTTGCCACAACAAACCTGGGTGTGTCACCTGGGGCATTCCCTTATCCCTGGAGAACTGAACACAGCTCTCTGGCCACCCCCACTACAAGCCTCTAGATATTCACTAAGAAAACCTTCCACTTATCTACACAGTCATAGTCCAAAGATAAAAGTTGCCACAGCAAAAAAAAAAAAAAAAAAAAAAAAGAGAGAGAGAGACAAAGAGAAAACCAACAAGTATCTCCACAAATGCCAAACAATAAATACACCAATTCAAGAAACAAGAATAGAAAGACAATATCATGCCCCCAAAAGAACAAGACACTTTGGAGCCTGAACTGTGGCATAGTCGGTAAAGCCGCCATGTGCCGTGCCAACATACCATATGGGTACTACTTCAAGTTCTGGCTGAACGATTTCCAATCCAGCGCTCTGCTCTGGCCTGGAAAAGCAGTGTAATACGGTCAAAGTCCTTGGACCTCAGCACCCACATGGGAGATCTCCATAAGCTCCTGGCTCCTGGCTGCAGATTGGTATACAACGGCCATTGTGGCCAACTGGGTAGTGGCAAGCTGATGGAAGACTTCTCTCTCTCTATCTCTCTCTCTCTTTCTCTGCCTCTTCTTCTCTCTCTGTGTAGTGCTTTCAAATAAATAATAAATAAATCTTAAAAAAAACCATGAAACTTCAATACTAGATTGTGAAGATGATGAGATAGAAGAATTGAAGAAATGGAATTCAAAAAATTGATCGTAAAATACATAGAAGTAATCAGAAGCAAATGCATGAACTACTGAAATCCATATTGGACATGAAAGAAAATTTGTCCCATGAAATTGAGATCTTAAAGAGAAATCTCAATGAAATGAAAAATGCAACAGAACAAACAAAAATGCAGTGGAGACCTTTAACAATAGAATTGATGAAGCATAAGAAGATATCGGCACAGAAGACCAAGCACCAGAAACTATATAATCAAACAAAAGAAAAAAGAGGAATTTAGGAAACAAAACAATTCCTTATTAGAATGCGAACATGAAGAGATTGATGCAATGCTGGATAGGGAATTCGAAAAACTGATTGTAGGTTACTTAGAAATCATCAGAAGTAAATCCACGAATTAAAGAAATCCATAGATGACATGAATGAAAAATTTTTCCATGAAATTGAAATTTTAAATAGAAATGAAATTAAATGTTAGAAATCAAGAACTCAATAGCTCAAATAAAGTACGTGGTGGAATATCTTAGCAACAGACTCAGTGAGTCAGAAGAAAGAGTATCTAACTTAGAAGACAATTTTCTGGAAATTTTACAGTCAAACCAAAAAAAATGAAGAAGAAGAAATCAGAAAACTTAAAAACAGTCTTGGAGATTTATGGGAAAATATCAAATGACCAAACATACAGGTCTTAGGCGTTTCTGAGAAAGACAGAATGGATGAGAAGGCCTTTTTAGTGAAGTAATTACACTAAACTTCCCTAATTTGGAGAATGAAAGGGACATCCAAGTACAGGAAGCACACAGATCTCCTAATAGACATGACCAGAAAAGATCCTCACTACAGCACATTGTAGTCAAAATCTCCACTGTGAAACAAAGATTTTAAAATGTGCATAAGAGAAATGCCAGATAACTCTCAGAGGATCTCCAATTAGACTCACAGCTGACTTCTCATCAGAAACCCTACAGGCTAGTAGAGAATGGCACAATATATATCCCAAGTCTTAAGAGGAAAAAAAAAAAGGTCAACCCAGAATACTGTACCCCACAAAGCACTCATTTATCAATGAAGGGGAAATGAAAACCTTCCACAACAAAGAAATTGAAAGAATTTGACATCATTCATCCAGCCTTACAAAAGGAAGTGCTTACTTAAGGAAGCACTACACACACGAATATACAAACATGGTCAGCACTATGAAAGAAGGTGAAGGCAATTCCCCAATAAAACAACAAAGGAAATCCACAGGAAAAACAGGAATATTTATGGGAAAATGGTAGGGTCAAGTCACTATCAACAGTCACCTGGAATATAAATGGTCTCAACTCTCCAGTTAACACACAGACTAGCTTAATGGGTTGAAAACAAGACCCATCTATTTGTGCCTACAACAAACAAATGTCACCTACAAGGATTTGCACAGACTGAAAGTGAAATGATGGAAAAAATTATTCCACACTAACAGAAACCAAAAAAATAAAAAGCTGGTGTAACCAACCTAATATCAGAAAAAATAGACTTTAACACACAAACTGTTAAAAGAGACAAAGAAGGACACTGTATAACAACTGAGGGATTAATTCAACAGATGTGACTATAGTCAAGATATATGCACCCAATAATTACAGGGCATCTGACTACCTAAAATAAATGGTAATGGACCTAAAGGGAGTAATGCACTCCAACATAATACAAATGGGAACGTTCAATACCCCATGTTCAGCAATGGACAGACCAACCAGATGGAAAATTAGCAAAGAAACAACAGAGTTCATTGACATATAGACCAGATGCGCCTAATAGATATCTACAGAAATTTCCATCCTACAGTTGCAGAATACACATTCTTCTTACCAGGGCATGGAGCTTTCTCTAGAATAGGGCACAGAATAGGCCATAAAGCATGTCTCAGGAAATTCAGAAAAATCAAAATCATACCATGCATCTTCTCTGACCACAATGGGGTGAAACTGGAAATCAAAAACTCAGGAATCTCCAGAACACATATTAACATGTGGAGACTGAACAAAATGCTCTGAGTGAATAGTGGATCATAAAAGAAATCAAAAGATAAATCAAAAAATTTCTGTAAAACGAATGAAATGACAATAGAAAATATCAAAGTTTATGGGATAAAGTAAAAGAAGTGTTAGGAGGAAAGTTTATACCAATTGGTGCCTATATCAAGGTATTGGAAAGGCACCAAATAAGTGAGCTATCAACAGCTCTCAAGGATCTAGAAAAATACAGGAAATGAACCAAAAATTAGTAGGACAACAGAAATAATTAAAATTAGTGAAGATATTAACAAAATTGAAATACAAAACACAATACAAAAGATCAGTAAAAAAAGCTGCTTTTTTTGGAAAAAAAATAATATACCATCAGGCCAACTAAACAAAAAGGGAGAATACCCAATTCAATAAAATTAGAGATGAAAAAGGTAGCAAAACAACATATACCATAGAAATAAAAGGAATCATGAGAAATTATGACAAGAAACTGTATGCCAACAAATTGGAAGACCTAGAAGAAATGGATAAATTCCTGGATACATACAACTTACCTAAATTGAGCCATGATGTAACAGAAAACCTAAACAGACCATTAACCAAGAAGGAAAGTGAATCAGTAAGACCTTCCCAATAAATAAAAGACAAGGACTGGATGACTTCACTGCTGAATTCTATCAGACATTTAAAGGAGAACTAACTCCACAATTCTTCTCAAGCTATTCAAAACAAATTCATTGGTGGGAATCCTCCAAAACTCCTTCTATGAATCCAGCATGATTCAATTCCTAAATCAGAAAAACATACAACAGAGAAAGAGAATTACAGAACAATTTCACTGTTGAATATACACACAAAAATCCTCAGCAAATGCTACCTAATCAAAAACAACAACAGATCAGAAAGATCCTTCACCCAGACCAAGAAGGATTTATCCCTCGAATGCAGGGATGGTTCAACTTTCACAAATCAAACAATGTGATACACCACATTAACAAACTGCAGAATAAAAACTATATGATTATCTCACTCAGTGCAGAGAAACCATTTAACAAAATACAGCACCGTTTCATGATGAAAATTCTAAGCAAACTGGCTACAGAAGGAACATTCCTCACCACAATCAAGGCAATTTGACAAACCCAGGACAAGCATCCTACTGTATGGAAAAGTTAGATGCACTCCCACTAAGATGCAGAACCAGACAAGGATGCACACTTTCATCATTGCTAATCAATACAGTCCTGCGAGTTTTACCAGAGCCAACAGAAAAGAAAAATAAATTCAAAGGATAAAATTAGGAAGGAGGAAGTCAAATTATCCCTACTTGCAGATGACATGATTCTGTATTTAGTGCATCCAAAAGACTCCAATAAGAAACTACTGGAACTCATAAGAGAGTTTGGTAAAGTAACAAAATATTTAAAAAACCAGAAATTAATAGCCTCTGTATACCCAGACAATGCCAAGGCTGAGAAAGAACTTCTAAGCTCAATCCCATTCACAACAGCTACAGAAAAATTAAATACCTTGGAATAAATTTAACCAAGGACAGCAACTAAATCTAACATGAGGATTACAAAACAATAAAGGAAGAAATAAAGAAACAAAAATGGACAAATCGTCCATGTTGGTAGATTGGAAGAATCATTATCATCAAAATGCCCACACTACCAAAAGCAATTAATAGGTTCAATGTGATATCAATCAGAATACAGATCTAGAAAAGAGATGCTTAAATTTATTTGGAAACACAGGAGACCCCAAAATGCTAAAGCAATCTTAACAACAAAAACAAAGCCAGAGGCATCACAATATCTGATTTCAAGGCATACTATAGGACAGTTGTACAGCCTGGTACTGGCACAAACAGATGGATAGACCAATGGAGCAGAACAGAAACTCCAAATATCAACCCATGCTTCTACAACCAACCTGTCTTTGACAAAGGAGCTAAAATAATGCCCAGAGCAAGGAAAGTCTCTTTAACAAATAGCGCTGGGTAAACTGGATCTCCACATGCAGAAGTATGAAGCAAGACCTCTACCTTACAGCTTACACACAAATCCACTCAACATGGATTAAAGATTTAAATCGACAACCCAATACCATCAATTTATTACCCGACATTCAGGAAAACCGGCAAGACACTATCATAGGCAAAAACTTCTTGGAAAAAACACCAGAGCACTGGCAATCAAAGACAGCATTTACAAATAGGATTACATAAAATTGAGAAGAATCTGCACTGTAAAAAACACTCAACAAAGTGAAGAGCCAACCAACAGAATGGAAGAAATTGTTTGCAAGCTATGCAATTGATAAAGGATTAATACTAGATATATAAAGAGCTCAAGAAACTCAACAACAAAACAATCTAGTTAAGAAATAAGTGAAGGAGAAAAACAGACATTTTTCCAAAGAGGAAATCCAACAGACACATGCAAAAATGCTCAGGATCACTAACCTCAGGGAAATGCCACCCAAAACCACAGTTAAGTTCTCACCTCACCTCCATTAGAATGGTTTTCATATAGATATCAACAAACAACTAATTGCTGGTGAGGATGTGTGGAAAAAGGTATCCTAATCCACTGTTGGTGGGAATGTAAACTGATACAACCACTGTGGAAGATGGTATGGACATTCTTCAGAAACCTGAAAATAGATTTGCAATATGATCCAGCCATCTCATTATGGGGAATTTACCCAAGGGTAATGAAATCAGCCTATGAAAGACTGATATGTACCCCCATGTTTACTACAGGTGAATTCACAATGGCTAAGATGTGGAATCAACCCAGATGTGCTTTAACTGAAAAAAGATAATGAAATTTTTCAATATGTACACCACAGAATACTACACAGTCCTAAAGAAGAAAAAGAAATCCTGTCATTTGAAGCAAAGTGGTTACAACCGGAAAACATTATACTTAGCAAAATAAGCCAGTCTCAAAAGGACAAATACAATATGTTCTCCGCAAATTTCTGTTAATAATTAATAGTGTATCTATAATGTAATCCACAGAAGTTAAACTGCCAATTTCCGATGTGATTACTTTGAACAGCCATTATCTCAACTGCTGAGGAACAGGTTTTCTTTTTTCATACTATTCCTTGAACTCTTTACTTACTATAGAGGTAATCATATGTGCATAAAGTTAATTGAAAATAGATCTTATGGGCCGGTGCCATGGCATATCAGGTAAAGCTGCCACCTGCAGTGCCATCATCCCATACTGGGGCCGGTTCAAGTCCTGGCTGTTCCTCTTCTAATCCAGCTCTCTGCTATGGCCTGGGAAAGTTGTAGAAGATGACCTGAGTCCTTGGGTGCCTGCACCTGTTGAGAGACCCAGAAGAAGCTCCTGGTCCTGGCTCCAGATTGGCACAGCTCCAGCAGTTGCAGCAAACTGGAGAGTGAACCAGCGGAGGAAAGACTCTCTACCTCTCCTTCTCTCTCTGCGTAACCCTTTCATATAGACAAATAATAAATATTTAAAAAGAAAAGAAAATAGATCTTCACAAAAAATGAGAATGTGAATAGGAGAGGGAGGAGGAAGAAAGGTGGGAGTACTGATAGGGTAGAAAATAATCACTATGTTCATAAATTTATATTAATGAAATTTATGAAGTGTGGGGCCAGCACAGTGGCTCACTTGGTTAATCCTCTGCCTGGGACACCAGCATCCAATAGGAGCGCCAGGTTCTAATCCTGGTTGCACCTCTTCCAGTTCAGCTCTATGCTGTGGCCCAGGAAGGCAGTGGAGGATGGCCCAAGTGCTTGGGCTCCAGCACCCACATGGGAGACCAGGAAGGAGCACCTGGCTCCTGGCTTTGGATCAGCGCAGCACCTGTCAGTGCGGCCATTTTGGGAGTGAACCAATGGAAGGAAGACCTTTCTCTCTGTCTCTCTCTCTCTCTCTCTCTCTCTTTCTCACTGTCTATAGCTCTACCTTTCAAATAAAAAATTTTTTTTAAAAAGAAATTTATGAAGCTTGTGTACCTTAGATAAAATGTTTTGAGCAAAATATTTATAATAACAGTAAAAAATGGTAATCTATAAAAATAAAAATGACATTGAAATGCTATGGTTTGAACAGCCTTTGTCTCAACTGTTGAGGAGCAGTTTTATTTATTTCATACCATTTGCTGAGCTCTAATAAGTATATGCTTAATCTTATGCATTTAAAGTTAACTAAAAATAAATCTTACTAAACAAATAAGAAAGGGAATAGAGATAGTGGAGGAAGAAGGGTTAGAGTGCGGCTGGGAAAAAATAATATCTCTTTAAATTTTCATTTATGAAATGCACGAAATTTATATAACTTAAATTTTTAAAAAAGTGGAAAAAATCTCAAGAATAAAAGTTTGAACTAAATACAAAAGGCCCCACTATATAATATCTATAAGAAATTCACTTCACAAGGACACACATAGACTGAAAGTGGAGGGCTAGAAAAAGATATTCCACACAAACAGAAAATAAAAACGAGGAGAATTGGCTATCTTGATAACAAATAAAAAACTTGAAATCAAAAATTATAAAAAGAGATAAAAAGGACATTGCATTGATTAAATTTTATTCAGCAGAAGATATAACAATCATTAATATATAAGCAACCAACACAAGACCACCAAGATATACACAGAAAATAGCATTAGACCGAAAGGGAGAGACATTCCTATACAACAATAGGGAGTAAGTTGAACAATGCACTCTCATTAATGGACAGATCATCCAAATACAATATAAATAATGACATGTGTCAAAGCTAAAATATTACATCAAGTCAATGACTTGACAGAAATTTATAGGACATTTAACCTAAAAGCTACATTCTTCTCATCAGCACACTCAACTTTTTTTTGCATATATTATATATGGGTCCACAAATCAATCCTCAGCAAATCTGAAAAGACTGAAATCCTATCAGGTAACTAGGAATAAACTATAAGAATAAAAATTGAACACTCATAAATATTTGGAAATTTAACTAGATGCTACGGAATGATGAGTGATCACTGAAGAAATTAAAAAGCAAATAAAACCTATCTTGAAATAAATGAAAAGTAAAACAAAACATGTGAAACACTGTTGATTAAAGCAAAAACATTAAGTGGGAAGTTTATAGCATACAGCAGTCATATTTAAAATGAGAAATGCCTAAAATTCAAAATCAAGTGATATATCTCAAAAATTTAGATAAACAAGAAAAAACAAAACCCCAAACAAGCATGAGATGAGAAATAAAATGGATCAGAACATAAATAAATGAAATAAAAAATATACTAGATCAGCAAACCAAAACTTACCTTTTTAAGATGATAAAATAGATAATCTTCAGAGAGGATTCCATTTTAACAGAAGAGGAACATGAGGCTTTGAAACTCATCCTTCCACGAACATCTCCCCCAGCTACCAAACTCTCAACCACCGGGAAATGTGGTCTGTTCCTCAGTTTCATGGCAGAAGTTCAAGGACAGAAACAATCAAGAAAGAAAAGCAATGTAAGTGCCCCGAGGTGGAAGAGAACTTGGCACCATCATGGAACTGAGAGGCCAGCATGGATGGGGCAGAAGAGGAAGCTGCATAAGGTCAGATTCAGAGAGGTCCCATGAGGACACTCCTGCTGGTGCCTTGGGACTCATTCTGCCCCCATCAGCCTCACTTCTCTGCTCACAAGGACTCACTCCCTGATTATGCAACACAGGCAGCATCATGCTGTGTCACCAGGGGCAAGTCACTCAGCCTCTCTGAGCCCCAACTTCTGCATGTGAAAATGAGAATAACGTGTATGGAGCAAAAGCCCCACTGTGAAAAAGTGACTGCCTGTGACATTCACCAAGGGGGAACCCAGAGAGGTAGACCTGCCCTTCATTTCCAAAATGAATTCCAAGACGACCATATCATGGAGAGGTGGGAGGGTTCACAAAGACAAATGTCAAATCAGAGAAAACAGTGGCTGTAACTCAGTGAGAGAAAGCAGTGAAGTAACATGGTGATGAACAAAGCACTTCTGCCTCCAGGTGCTGTGTGGGTTGGCCGAGGACTCCTCACTCACCCAGCACAGCCGTGACCCCGTGGCTGGTTAGTTAGCAATCACTATTTTCTCCTGTGCATGGTTCCAACTGTTCCCGCAGGGGCATGCCATCATGAGAAATGTCACCTCCCTGGGGTCTGTAAAGAACCTACTTTCCGGGCCAGCGCCGCGGCTCACTAGGCTAATCCTCCACCTAGCGGCGCCGGCACACCGGGTTCTAGTCCTGGTAGGGACGCCGGATTCTGTCCCTGTTGCCCCTCTTCCAGGCCAGCTCTCTGCTGTGGCCAGGGAGTGCAGTGGAGGATGGCCCAAGTGCTTGGGCCCTGCACCCCATGGGAGACCAGGAAAAGCTCCTGGCTCCTGCCATCGGATCAGTGCAGTGCACTGGCCACAGTGTGCTGGCCGTGGCGGCCATTGGAGGGTGAACCAATGGCAAAAGGAAGACCTTTGTCTCTGTCTCTCTCTCTCACTGTCCACTCTGCCTGTCAAAAAAAAACTCACTTTCCTAATCACCATAACCACCACAAGATCAAGTGCGGCAGAGAGGCACCTGTGCCAGCCAGCACAGCCCAGGTGCCTGTTGCACCTGCCCGCGTGCTGCACTGACACATGGGGCACTCAGCCCGTATCTCTGCTACTTTTTGCTCAGAGAAGGAACTGCAGGAACTGGCAAGAGTTGCCACATTCCTGCCCTCAGAGTCCCAACTCCAGATGGCCCAGTGGTGTTGGTGCCCAAGCAGAAAACAGGGCAAACCCTGAAAGGTGAGGCTTGGGCCTGACAGAGCCACACCTGCCCAGGTGCTCCAGGACCCTCCCCGTGCCCAGCACGCACTCACCGCTCATGTTCACCCACACTGTGTACTCCAGGAGTGGGAGTCTCTGCAGCTGCCATGTGGCCTGGGGTCAAGTGCTACGGGGGACCTCATGCCGAGCTCAGGCCAGTGGACACATCCTCTCCAGCAGCCACAGCAATGTGCCTGGAGCTTGAAGAAAGATTGAAAGAGTCAGGAATGGGGTAGAGGAGCCATGTCCCAGCCTGGCCCCGCACATGCAAAGGTTCCCATGGGGGCACACCCCCCCCAGCCAAGCTGCAGCTCTCTCACAAACACGCTCCCGTGTGGGCTTGTCTCCAAAAAAGTGGCCAACCAAGGACCATGGGCACTTACAGGCCGGACAGCCAGGAGCTGCAGTCCCTTGGTCCCTCCCTCCTCACCTGGGGGCCACTGGGACTTGCACCCTTAGCTCACCACCTGTGAGAGGCCAGCTCCTTGACAGGCTCAGCCCCCATGCTCAATGACTGGAACCCTCCTGAGCTTCCCCAGGATGTCTGCATAGATCCCGCCTGGGGCCCGGCCCTATCCTTTCTAGAGCAATAGTAGACAAAACATGTCAGTTTCCTGAAAGAGGATGCTTGGCCTCCCCAGGTGAACAGTCCTGGCAACACTGTTTTGCAAAGCTGAAATACAAGTCTTACAAAATCCACTTTGGTAAAGAAACAAGTAAAGCAAGGGCCATGAGGGCTTTGTTCTACAAGACTGCAAAGCAAAAGCAAGGCTGCAGAAGCACTCAGAGTTGAGTTTCCCTGGTGAGCTCCCAAGCAGGAAACAAGGAGAGGCAAAAAGCCCTTCTCACTCATGCTGTAAAGCCCTGGAAAACAGCAAATTCCATGTGTCTAACTGTCTTCCTAACCCTTTGCCACTCATTCATTCATTCATTCATTCATCCTTTTGTTGCGTATTCAACATTGATATGGGGGGGGTCGTTTGGCCCAGAAGTAAGATTTGTCTGGGGATGCTCCCAACCTAATGGGGGGTGCTTTGGTTCCAGTCCCAGCTCCCTTGTGGATTCCAGCAGCTTGCTAATGTGCACCCTGGGAGGCAGCAGTGCTTGGGTTCCTGCCATCACATGGGAAACTCCGAGTTCTGGCCTGCTGGGCCTGGCCCTGCTCCTGCTGTTGTGGACATTCTGGCAGTGAAAATACAGATAAGAGTTCTCTCTCTCTCTCTCTCTCTCTCTCTCTCTCTCTCTGTGTGTGTGTGTGTACATGCACGTCGGTGGATGATGCCTTTCAAATAAAATATATTTAAGGCAGTTTTTCAAATACACACATAGTGGTGAGTATTTTGGCTCAGCAGGTTCAGCAGCTGCTTGGGATGTGCATATCCCATAGTGGAGTGCCTAGTTGGTCCTGGCCACTCTACTTCTGATCCAGTTTTTTTGCTAATGCACCTGAGAGATGATATATGATGGCTCCAGTACTTGAGGACCAAGATTCCTAGCTCCAGGCTTCTGGCTTCAGCCTGGCCCATCCGCAGCTCTTGCTGGCCTTTGGGGAGTGAATCAGCAGATGGAGGATCTGAAAATATCTCTTTTTCATCCCCACTCCTCATTTCAAATAAATGTTACAAAACAGGGAAACCACACACACTGATCATGAACCCCTATAAAGCCAGTAGGAATTTGAAGGGCAAAGGTGTGCAGAATAAACTTACTGGGGTCACAGGTGGCCTCCTCAGAGCCAGCCCTTGAGCTGAGACCTGGAGGATGAGGAGGAGTCACCACAATAGCAATCCCAGGGGAAATGAAGCCAGACGAATGACTCTTCAAGGTCAACACTAGTTACTGCTGACCAGTAGGAACAGAGACTTAATTCACCACATTCTATAAGAACCAAAGCACAAAGCACTAAATATTTTGAAAGTTTTTGTTTTGTGAAACAGAGGGACAAAGAGGGATTGCATTTTGTCAACCCAAGTTTTAGAACCAATTATATGGCCACCTTTCTGCATACTGTGCAGAAACAACAGTCCCTGCCCACTCAGAACTAAACATGCTCTAAGAATATCAGAGTTAAAATAATTCCAGCATTTCAACATCTAATCTGGAAGTAAACATAACCTGTACTAAGGTATCCAGGACTTTAGTTTCCTAAGTGCAACAAATATCCTCAGCAATTGATGCTTACTTCTTAAAATTCTAGAGCCATTCTCTGATCTAGTTGCCTCTGTTGAGCCCCACAGTCCCAATTAATGTAATAATATGACTGGGATACATACATTTTTACATTCTGTGTTTCCTCATATAACTGCATTCATAAAGATAATATAACAGAAGACATTCCTCAGGAATTTTCACAAAATTAGGGAAACACTGGGTATCACAGAGGAGAATCAGAGTTCAGTAGGCGATGACACACACACAACTGTCTACTTGGGTTTCCCAGTCAATGCTATCACTGCTGTGCTGGAGAACCTTCAAGGCACACTGAGATAAACCATCTTAGCAAATCAGGAAAAACAGGAGTCAAAGCCTGCGAGCAGAAACTTCCTTTCTGGATGACCAGATCCATTTCTCAGTTCCTATCCACTAAGTACAACTATAAATCCAGAAAATAATAGCAAAAAACCTGGAAATTAACACAGTGGCTGGGTGTCTTCATCGCCCACCTGGTGGTTCACCCATCCTGGCATCAGCATTCAGCCAGGTAGGCTCATTCCTTCTGGAACTATGTGTGATACCTCTGAGCACATATACATTTTAAAGTATACTTATAACAACACACAATTTATGATATGTAACAAAAATAATTTATAATATAAAATACACTATTTAATTTGTAGCATACAATGTAATACACAATTTATTCTTCCTTCCATCTGGCTCCTGAAGGCCTGAGTGTCCCTGACCCATGTTCGGGGCCATCACACGATATGCACAAAGAGTTCAAAAAGACTCACCAGGCGAGGATGGATGAACCTGATTCAGAGGCCCGGTGAATCCACTACCACTCCTCAGACACCAGCGGCCCAGCCTTCCTGCAGGTGTTGCTCATCATGGAGCTCACCTCCTTGTTCCAAGTCCAGCGCTGGGGCTCTACACAGCATCCGAGGAAGAACGCCACAACGCTGGACACCAAGAAACTAAAGGGAAATAGTGGGACTGAGCAACACTTTTATAAAACTGGTATTCAATGGCAAACTTCAGTTCTGATGGGAATACTTTCTGGTGCCAACCAATCAGAAAACAAAGACCTAGCCTGTGTAGGCTGGCACAGGGAGCATGGCTTCAGGCGGCTCCTGAGCTCGAGCTGTCAAAAGTAGGCAGCAAGGTGAGGCGAGCTCAGGGCAGTGGGGCCACAGGTCTTTCGTTTGTTTCACTTTGTTCTTTGAAATTATACTGCGATTCATTTTAAAATTTGACAGAGTATTTTTCATTAGGCACCTCTCTAATAAATAAAAATAAATAACATTATATTTATATACATATAGTATATTTTTTTTTAACATTTGGAAATTGCCAGGAACCACATGAGATACCAAAACACAATGGTGACCAAGACACAAATTTGCCAAGTTCTCTGTCTGTTGTACTCTATTTTACTCTATCCACCCCCAAACCCTTAAGGAGAAAGAGTCTCCAGTTGCTATTTAAAAAATCAGATGAAATTAAACATCAGGAGAAGCCCGCAAATGAGAATACAAAGTGCTGGGGAAAGTATGGTTGAGAGGCCGAGACCACCCTCCTTCAGGAAGCTGTGGAGCAACCTGCAGCACCTTACTCTGCAACAGAGCGCTGGGGCTCAAGGTGCATAAGTGCCCTCTGCTAGACACCTGGCCAGTACACAAGTACAAGCATGGCATATTCTACGAGATGACCCAACCAGAGCATGGGAGAAGTATGTATGTCCCTGCCTCCCTCTCAGTAACTCTGCCTTTCAAATTAAAAAAAAGATACTATGTATTGGTTATGTGGCTGCACAGGAGGGTACTTCAAAAGGTTCATGAGAAATGGAATTAAAATAGCTTGCAGGAGCAGGCATTTGGTTTGGCAGTTAAGATGCCAGTTGGGAAGCACATGTCCCACACCAAAGTGTCTGGGTTCAGCTCCCAGTTCCATCTTCTCAATCCAGCTTCCTGCTATTGTGCACACTATGGTGCAGTGGGTTTTATACTCTCCCTCTCTCTCAAATAAACAAAATATTTAAAAATGCTTCAAGATCCTGCACAATTCCACAAACTTGTTAGAGATCTGCACATGCTGAAACTTTAAGTACAAAACCATGTCCATTAATCTGCATGAACAGCAAATGCCTCCCAGTGTGTTCCCTCCAGGGACCAGGGGAGGAAGTTGGGACTGGGGTCTGAGCAGGACTTCTACATCATCAATAATGTTTTACTGCCTTTAAAATGTTGAAACCAATGTGGCATGTCAGTCTTCTTTCTCCACTTCTCCACGGTGAGTGCTGGGGTGGGCATTTTATCAGATTCTGCACTCCTGTTTTGTTTTGTTGTGTTTTGTTTTGTTTTTGGTCAATATTGAGCAGAAGAATTCTTGTTACTTGACTGTGTCCCTAGACATGCTTTCCCCATCTTCATGTCAGTGTATGGTATCCAAGGACTGAAGTTATTCCCTATCTCCTCTGAACATGCCAGGGGCATGCACCAGGACTGCGCATGCAAGGAGGGAGGGTGGAGGGTGGAAACCCAGAGACCTCTACAAGCTTTGTTCTCGATGGGCTTCTTTGGGCTTGCTCTAGCTATGGCCAAGGACACGTGGCCCACACCCTCCTAGGGTGAGTGTGGGAACACTGGGCTTGTTGGGGTTGAGGGGTTTAACAAAGATTCCTGTGCCCTTTCCCAACCTTACACCCTGTGTAAGTACCCTGGATCCTCCATGGGTGCAGAGATGCCTGGCTAAACTCCAGGCAGTGGATGACAACTTAAACTGCTCTTGATGTGTGTTTCTCTGGGGACTGAAATCACCGTTATAAACTTGCTGCATTTAAAGGCTTAACTTCTGGAAATGGCACAACAGAATTTTACAATGGCAGGATTTTCAAGAATGGAATCCAGGGTGGCCACTGGAAAGGGAACAGAATATTTTGCAAACTCTTCCACCCAAATTTCTTCTTCTTCTTCTTCTTCTTTTTTTTTTTGACAGGCGGAGTGGACAGTGAGAGAAAGACAGAGAGAAAGGTCTTCCTTTGCCGTTGGTTCACCCTCAAATGGCTGCCATGGCTGGCGTGCTGTGGTCGGCGCACTGCGCTGATCCGATGGCAGGAGCCAGGTTCTTATCCTGGTTTCCCATGGGGTGCAGGGCCGAAGCACTTGGGCCATCCTCCACTGCACTCCCTGGCCACAGCAGACAGCTGGCCTGGAAGAGGGGCGACCGGGACAGAATCCTGTGCCCCGACTGGGACTAGAACCCAGTGTGCCGGCACCACAAGGCGGAGGATTAGCCTAGTGAGCCGCGGTACTGGCCCCAAATTTATTCTTCTGTGTATATTTCAACTCCCCTACAATTGAGTTACATTTCCATCAAGATTTCACATTTCTGAGTATTCCACCTGCAGGGCACCCCTCATGAAAGGAAGAACGAATTCATTAGCCCAGCTCTTGTCTCTAGGCTGGCAGCAATCACACTCACTAAGAGGCTCGCGTGTCTCACATGGATTTACCTGAGGTTTATCCTGGCATTTGGAGAATTATTTAAAATGCTAAAAAGGGTGATGTAGAAACAGGATTATTGAGGTGAAGAGGAGAGGAAGGGAAGTTGTCACAGGACCATGACTTCCCAATTGAATAGTTCCTTTCTCAGGTCTGTGTTAATTGTAAAGAAGTATACTGCCTACCACACACACACACACACACACACACACACACACACACCCCTCCAGCCCCAGTGCAGAGAGAAGTATACTGTCTAACACACACACACACACACACCCCTCAAGCCCCAGGACAGAGAGGAACTTGACCTCTATGCTAGAGGTTGATATTTTAGAGCGACCCTGTACTCTCCTGCCATAAACTCACATGATCTGCTGATTGTCATTAATGATGGCCAGAAACTTCATGCATTGCTCAAAAGTTATTGCCTAATTACCGAGGGCAACACAAGCATGGTGCTAAGCAGCATTGTTCATGTGTCACCTCAATTAATACTCACAATAGCTTCTCAAAACAAAATCCCCAGGAAGCAAGGTCAGCATCACCCAGGAAAATGCTAGAATCACAAATGCTTGTACTGCTGCTACTTGAGACATGCCAACATGCAGAGCCCAGTCTCTGATGTAACAAGCTCTCCCCAAAAATCTGATGTGTGCCAAAGTTGGGGAATGATCACTGTGAGAGTAGGGGCTGTTATAATTTCACAATGAACACCTCAGGCCCAGAAAGGTAAATTGATCGTTCAAGGCACAGAGAAAGCAGAAGACACCATATTTGAAACCAGACAGGCTAACTCCAGAGCCCAGTCCCTCAATCACAGTGCTACAATGCTCGTTATCCGAGGAATGAAGTATGGATTGATTCAGTGAGCATCAGACAAAAATATGCCAAATGAGTCTGCAGTGATAACTCTAAATCTCAACAGCTGAGCCAGTGTTGGGCCACAAGAACAATGAGACTTCTCAGAAACATCAAATTGACTCTACATCCACCAAGTTGGTAGCAGTCAAATAAATTAGGAGCTGTCCATTTGATGGAATACAATTCAGCTCTAAGTGTGATGGTTGCCAAGACGTCCCATGGCCCACAAAAATACTTAGTGTATAAGGAGGCAGGAAATACTAAGTCTGAGACCAGAAGCACCAGTACGGGAAGTTTTTCCCCAACAGTCGCAAGTGGCTGAGGACTTGGGAAACTGGGGGATTTAACAACCTATGGGTGTGAATGGAAATTGGCAGTTATTCTGCACCAAAACTGGGTCATAGATATTTAAATTTAAAAACTTGCATGACTTATGACCCCAAACCCCCACTTCTTAGAAGGAATCACATGTGCATAGTCAAGCTGGATCATTATCACTGCAGATCAACACTTCTAAGGGGGAAAATCTCACAAAACGAAACTGCAATCATTACGTGGATTGGATAAATAAATCAGGTTTCTTCTATATTGAAGAATGTGATCTGTACATTATAAGGAACCTAGATATCCCTGAGATACAGAGAGAGAGAGAGAGAGACTCTCTATACCATTTGTAAGTTTCTTGAATACACTGTTAGGAATAAAGCATAAAATTAATTATCTTAAAAGCAAAAGGATTTGAGATAAAGGGAGAGGAAAGCAGAGTGAAATTAAATACAACAGAAATCACAAATGCACACACATCACATTATCTATTTTCAGTGCATATTTTCATCAACAAACATCTAAACAAGCGACCACTAAACTGCGATCTCACTTTAGGAGATAAGCAAAGAGCTCTCTCTTACTGGCAAAGAGTATGCAGTGGGGCCTCTGGCTTCTCGGTCTGCCCGTAGCAGCTAACCTTGTCCTCGAGGATGTAGGAGAACTTCTCCAACATGGAAGACATGGCAGTGGTTAGGATGCTGAGACCGCCCCTCACTCTCACCTCCAGGCTGTAGTCTGAATCACTGGAGGAGACTCAAATGAGTCATGAGGGAAACTCTTTGGAGGTGTGAACTTTGTGCTTATAGCAAATTGCAGCATGGTCCAGCCACACCTCTAGTGCTCAGTGGCCACATCTTATACAGGTACAGGTCTCTACAGTCAAGATGATCTCTCAGCAGCTAGGTCCAATCAGTCTTTTTGGGATTTATAGTTCTGAAGCATTTCTCCTGCTGAGTGTCACCTTCCTTATCCTGGCCATACTCGCTTCCATCACTTTCCAAAACATCTCTGCTTCTTGCCCTTCTCTTACATCCCTGATGACTTCTTATGGAAGCCTCTTCCTTCACTCACCTCCCACACCATTAGCACTCCTCCCGGGTTCTGTGTTACAGCCACTGTTCCTCTCTCAGTTTATCATTTTCTTGGATATTTTAGCCATTTTTAGAGTTAAACTAGAGATGATGATGGCTCCCAAATCCTATATCTAGCCCTAATCATTCCCATATCAAAATAACTGGACATTCATTGTATCTCACCAACCAATTCAACTCAACAAACTCTAAAACTGACCTTACCATTTACCAACTCAAAACTCAGTGAATGATACTTGTCTACCAGCCAGCCAGAATCTACAGGAATGGGCCCCACCAAGCAGAGGCTGGAGAATTTACCTGTCACAACTTGGGGGTGAGGTACAACCAAAACTTAGTCTATAAACACCAGAGAGGATGCTAAAGTCTTTAATGCATAAAACAACTCCCCACGGCTATGAATTACCCAAATGTCAAGAGACCCACTGCTGAAAATCAGCTTTTTTTTTCGTCCTTTCTATTTATTTACTTTTAATATAAATTTTATAAATAAAACCTTAGGAATACAGTGAATCTTCCCACCATACCCATCCTCCCACCTACACTCCCACACCGCTTCTTCCTCCCTCTCCCCTTCCCAGTCCCATTCTCCATTAAAATTCATTTTCAATTAACATTATACACAGAAGACAAATTCTATATTAAGTAAAGATTTCAGCAAGTTGAACACACAAGTGCTCACACACACATACACACACACACACAGTTTGAGAACTAGTTTTTCGGCTGGCGCCGTGACTCACTAGGCTAATCCTCCACCTTGCGGCACTGGCACACCAGGTTCTAGTCCCGGTCGGGGCACCGGATTCTGTCCAGGTTGCCCCTTTTCCAGGCCAGCTGTCTGCTGTGGCCAGGGAGTGCAGTGGAGGATGGCCCAAGTCCTTGGGCCCTGCACACCATGGGAGACCAGGATAAGTACCTGGATCCTGCCTTCGGATCAGCACGGTGCGCCGGCCACAGCACGCTGGCTGCAGTGGCCATTGGAGGGTGAACCAACGGCAAAGGAAGACATTTCTCTCTGTCTCTCTCACTGTCCACTCTGCCTGTCAAAAAAATAAAAATAAAAAAAGAGAACTAGTTTTACAGTTAACTCTCATAATGCAACTCATTGAGGACAGAGATCCTGCACAGGGAGTTAGAACACAGTGACTCCTGTTGTTAATTTAACAATCTCATATATGAGGTCAGTGAAACAGCTTTAAAGCCATAGCTGTACCTGTATGGTGTGGAGCCCAGTGGCTATGCTTATTCCTGTCCCTTTCGCAGACTCTGGAGTGGGGCCCAGAGTCAGCGCTTTAACAAGCTCCCCAGTTGACTTTTAAGTGCACTAAATGGTTAAGAGTCACTGCTATGAGGCAGAGCCAACTTCAACGTCAAAGAGATTCACGCATTCTTCTTCAATGACAAGCACTGGATCACTTGATACACAATAAAAAGCTGAAATTCAAAGTCTGAGTAATCCCCTAACTTCAGCCTTTAGGATCAACACCCTCAGCTTTCATGGGAGTTACTTTATTAGCACAATCCCAGAGAAACTGACCCATAAACTTCACAGTACAAAGTAAAGAGTGTTCACTGCACAATTCGTTTCTTCAGTCCTAAAGCTCACAACTTGTTTCTTACCAAGTTGAAACTTGGAAATACAGAGCCATGTTTGGTGCTCTGCCCACTGGAGAGGCTGCAGCAAAGGCCGCTGCAGGAAAATCTTCAAACCTTTTCATTTTATTAAGCTTAGTATATATTGTGAAACACACGAAAGATACTGCTCTTGAGATACAAGGATAAAAATAGGAGATGGACGCAACAGCCGGAGCTAAGCAGATTTCAAGCCAAGAGCCAGGAGCTTCCTCCAGGACTCCCACACAGGTGCAGCGGCCCAAGGAGTTGGGCCCTCTTCTACTACTTGGCCAGGCCACAGCAGAGCTGGGACGGAAGTGGAACTCCTGAGACTCGAACCAACACCCATATGGGATGTTGGTACTGCAGGCGGCGGCTTCATCCACTATGCCATGGCTCAGCCAACCCGCTGCCCCAAATACCTAGGCTGTTCCCACTTGTAATCCAGCTTTCTGCTCATACCCCTAAGGAAAGCAGAGGAAGCATCCCAAGGGCTTAGGCATCCGAACCCACACTGGAGTACTGGATAAAGTACCTGGCTTCTGGTCTGTCCTGGCCCACCCCCGGGACACTGTAGCCACCTGGGGTAGGGACCCATACATTGAAGATCTCTCCTGCACTGCCTCATCTATAACTCTGCCTTGCAAACCAATCTTTAAAAAGTAAAAAATATCTAGTACTTACTATGAGGTGTCAGAACCTTGGACAGGCTGGAACAGAACACAGAGGGATTCTTGGTGTTTCTCTAAGCTTCTGCTTTCTCCTCCGTGTGTGTAGTCTGTGAAAATTCACTGGATTACATGCCAGTTAATTTGAGTGCCCCGTGCCCCCGTGCCCCTGCACACATACCTTACACTGCTGCACAACCCAGAGCAGAGGCCGTGAGTAAAGGCCTCTTCTCATGGATGTGGCCAAGGCTACATCTGGCCAGGCACAGGAAACCCCCAAAACAGTACCAGGACCGTGGGAAAAGTTCTTCCTCTCCCAACCACCCACCACACCCTCTAGGACTCCTGCCACACTCCCCCTCCCTTTCCTTTCTGCAACACGCCTTTCTTAGCTTCGTTTCACGCCTCCTCACATTCATGCCACCTTTTCATTCTCTCCCATTCCTCTCCGTTCCCACCTCTCCCTTGACACTCTTCCTCTTACTACTATCCCCTTAACCCCCTTGCATGCACACCCCAGCCCCCGCCCACACCATGACAGAAAGGCCAACACACCAAACTCAACACAGAAAGAGCATTTCTGTTCTTCTGGAACAGGAACTCAGTAAGAGGCATACTCTTCTGGAAGGAGCCAAAGAAGAGAACCGAGCCTAGTAATTTCCAGAAGCCCAAGGTAACTGATGTGGCCGCCTCAGGTCCAGCCTCTCCAGATCCAGGCCTAACCCTGGGGCTGCTGGGTCTCCCTCATGCTCCGCCAGCAGGGTCGAGGACGGCTCTTCATTGCTTGAAAAGGCTCTCGGGTTGAGCCAACGCACTGCGGACTCCCACCTGAGCACATCGGGTCAAAAGGGGCCACGCATGTGCAAGCACTTCCAAGGAACAGTGCTGGGCGCAGGCGCAATCCCCATGGGTGGCTGCCATGGCATCAGGGGACACATTGGCATGCTGCCGCATCCAGGGTCGGACGCAGCAGGGCCACTTCCAGTCCCTCTGCTCCAGACTGTGACCCAGGGAGGCTGTGGCTGATGACCCAGGTAGTCTGGACCCTACCGCCAGGCCTTGTGGGAGTCCTGAATGGAGCTCCTGCCTCCTGGATTCTGCCTGGCCTAGCCCTGGCCATCAAAGCCATGTGGGGAGAGAAGCAGTGCAGGGGGCATCGCAAACAATATTTCTCTCTCTTAGTGATCATCCATATAGGGGTTCACTCCACAGATGACTACAAAGGCTGGCACTGGGACAGACCAAAGCAGAAGCCAGGGACATTTTATCTGGTGCTCCATTCTGGGTTCAGGGGCCTAAGTCCTTGGGCCTTCTCCCTCTGCTTTCCCAAGCTGCTTAGCAGACAGCTGGATCCCACAGGGAAGGGCCTCTAGGAGAGGCAGGCACTGCGGGGTCAGGTGAAGCCACTGACCACAGTGCCGGCATCCCATATGGGCACTGGTTTGAGTCCCAGCTGCTCCAGTTCCAATGCAGCTCTCTGCTGTGGTCTGGGAATGCAGTAGAAGTCCTTGTGCCTCTGCACCCATGCAGGAGACCCCAGCGATTCTCCTGGCCCCTGGCTCCTGGCTCTGGATCCCCTCAGCTCTATCCATTGTAGCCAATTAGGGAGTGGACCAGCATATGGAAGACACCTATCTCTCTCTCTCTCTCTAACTCCTAATTTCAAGTAAAAAATACCTTAAAAAAAGCAAAATTCTTTTAAAAAAGGAAAACATAGCTCTAAATAAAATACTACATCAAGGCCAACTAGTAGAGTTTATCTAGAATTTGATACTATATGCACTACATGCCCTACTAACAAAGAATTTGAAAAAGAGTTTAACTGGGTCTTAGAAAAGGTTTTGGTACCCATTCATTCTCTTCTTCCTTACAAACATTCTGTGTGGTATGATTTCTGAATTATACATGAGGAAATCTTTGGAATTTATTTATTCAGACACCTACATACCCATTCGCACAAGGACTTGAAACACCCACGATCTACACGGTTCTCCATGGAACACAGGTCTGCTTCCCAATCTCCAATCTCCATAACTAGCCTTGCATTTAAAGTATTGATCATGTTTGAAATAGGACAAATCCTGTGTTCCACGAAGCAAGATAGAATATAAAGGTAGCATCTGAGGTCACTGTTGACATTTTCTACGTGCATGTTATCCTGTTGGTACTTTTTCTCTCATTTCTCAATGTTAGATACAAATGGGGATGGAGAAAGTTCAACTATCCCTATGTGCAGATGACATGATTCTATATATAGGAGATCCAAAAGATTCCACTAAGAGACTCTCGAAACTCATAGTAGAGTTTGGTAATGTGGCAGGATAGAAAATCAACAGCCTTTGTATACACCAACAATGTCATGGCTGAGAAAGAACCTCTATGACCAAACCTGTTCAAGTAGCTACAAAGAAAATAAAGGACCTTGGAATAAATTTAACCAAGGAGGTCCAATATCTGAGAATCACAAAAGATTAAACAAAAGAATAGAAGAAAACAAAAAAATTGAGATGCTTCTGCACTACAAAAGAAACACTCAGCAAAATGAAAAAGCAAATAACAGAATGGGCAGAATTATCTTCAAAGTATGCAACTTATAATGGATTAAGTACCAGAAACTTTCAAGAAACTCAACAACAGCAAAACAAACCACCCACCAAGAAATAAGCAAGGGACTTCAACAGGCATATTTCAAGAAAGGAAATCTAAATGGCCAACAAACACATGCAAAAATGCTCAGGATCACTAGCCATCAGGGAAATGCAAATCAATACTACAATGGCCTTCAGGATGTGGGGGAAAGACACCCTAATCCACTGCTGGTAGGAATGTAAACTGCTATAGCCACTGTGGAAGACAGTATGGAGATACCTCAGAAATCTGAAGATAGATGTACCATATGAGCCAGCCACTCCAGCCCTGGGAATATACAAAAGGGAAATGAAATCAACATACAAACAGTGATCTCTGCCCTCATATTTACTACAGCTAATTACAAGAGCAAAGATAGGCAAGCAACCAAAATGCACATCACCTGATGACTGAATAATGACATTATGGGCTATGTACACCATACATGCATGTACAGACAGCACAGCCTGGCTATTCTGCATCCTGCTGCAATGAGCATAGGCCTGTGAAAACCTCTGCCTACATAATGATTCGTTTCCTTCAATATGTTACCAGTACTGTGTACATCCATACAGTTTTCCATGTTGACAGGACTTGTTTCACATGACAAACTGTATTGCTATACATGTATATATTAAGGAATACAGATACCAGATCAATAAACCCAATTTTACCTTCAAACACTAGAACAGAAAAGTAAATCTTAAGAAACCGGAAGGAGGAAAAATACACAAACTGAAATAAATCCAACAGAATAGAAAATATCACAACAGAAATTCAGTGAGACGAAAATACTATTCTTGAACACTCAATGACATGGACAAAACGTTTATCCGCAGGAAACAAGGGAGAAAAGGGAACAGACTCAAGTGACTTCACAACAGAAACGACAGAGAGGACACAATTACCTACCTTACCAAAATAATAATCAGAAAACACTATGGAAAAGCCAAGGCACAAGGATTTGGTCAATGTTGCTACAGTGTGGACTGATTGTCAGAAAGACACAAACCACTAAAACTGAATACAGTAAAACAAGAAAACCTAAATACACTTATACTTTGAAAAGAGACTGCAGTAGCAGGGAAACAAAAATAAACAAACAAAAAACATGAAGAAAAGTCCAGGACCAAATGGCTCTACTGGTGAGAACTCCCATTTAAAAGATAATTATAATCTGTTCTTTGCACACCCTTCCAAAAAGGAGATGAAGAGGAAAAACGTTCCTTTTTATTCCATCAGAGCAGCATTATCTCAACATCCAAAACAAGCACACATCATCAAGAAAATGGCACACAAATATCCGTCATGAATGTGTCACATACCTCAACAAAATATTACCAAATGCCATCCGGGAGCACAAACAAAGCTTAGCACACTGTGTGCAACTGAGAGTTACTCCGGGAATGCAAGGAAGGCTACCATACATAAGCAATTTATCCCAGAACAGAACAAACATGGGAAAAACCCACAGAGTATCCCGATAAACACAGAAAACCTATTTCACAAAACCTTCATTACTTTTGCGGTATTAAAAACAAATCATCAAATTAGGAACGCAAGGTACACCTCGGCCTGACAAGGCTCTTTCATGAAAAACCCACAGAGCGCTAACATCACACCCAATGCCAGGAACCCGAAACTGTCCTCCTAGACCAGGACACAGACACGCACTTTCACTCTCCTTCCTTCCGACAACAGTCTCAGACATCTAGAGCAGGGTGGCTGGGCCCTCAAAAAGCAAACAGACAGGAACACGGGGCAGTTCCAGGAGGAGATGGAGCCACCTCTGCTCTCGCACAGCTGCTCGCACCCTGGGGACCCTTCCAGAATGTCCCCACTGCATGACCACGACTCCACCCGCGCCTTCGGGACCAAGAGCAACAGGCACGCTGGCACCCAAGACCCCAGCGGGAATCCGCAACAGCCACGCGTCACTCACCTCCAAGGGGGCCCAGTCTGCAGGCGGGATAGAGGCCTGCCAAAGCCGTTGCTTCCGGAAGGGGCCGAAGAAGAGAAACGCTCCTGGGAAATGGCTCGGCAGCCTCGGACACGCAGCCTTTCCAGATCCCGGCCTGACCCTGGGGCTGCTGGGTCTCCCTCAGGCTTGGCCACCAGCGTCGAGGATGGCTCCTCACCTCATAGCTTGTGCAGTCTCTCGGGCAGCAGCAGACGCAGGCGCTGACTCCTACCTATGCGCCAAGCTCAGAGGCGGCCATGCCAGAGGGTGCACTTCCGGGTCAAAGTGCAGGATGCACGCGCAGGCCCCAGTGGCCGTTGCCATGGCACTACAGAACGCATCTGTGCACTTCAGCATCAAGGGACAGAAGCCCCAGGGCCACTTCAGTCCCGCTGCTCCAGACTTTGACCCAGAGAGGCAGCTGCTGATTGCCCAGGTTCTCTGGATCCTGCCTCCCTGCCGCTCGGAGTCCCGAATGGAGCTCCTGCCTCCTGGCTTCTGCCTGGCCCAGCGCTGGCCATCAAATCCACGTGGGGAGAGAAGCAGTGCAGGCGCCATCGCAAGCACTGTTCTCTCTCTGAGTGATAGTCCATATGGGGGTTTACCCCTCAGGTGTCTACAAAGGCCAGCACTGGGACAGGCTGAAGCAGAAGCCAGGGACTTTTTATCTCGTGCTCCATTGTGGGTTCAGGGGCCTAAGTCCTTGGGCCGTCTCCCTTTGCTTTCCCAGGCGTGTTAGCAGACAGCTGGATCCCAGGGGTAAAGGCTTCCGGGAAGGGCCGGCACTGTGGGGTAGTGGGTCAAGCTACCACCAGCAGTGCCAGCATCCCATGACGCCAGTTCGAGTCCTGGCTGTTCCACTTCCAATGCAGTTCTCTGCTGTGGTCTGGGAAGGCAGTAAAAAATGCCCCAAGTCCTAGTGCCTCTGCACCCATGAAGAGACCCCAGGGAGGCTCCTGGCTCCTGACTTCAGGTACTCTCAGCTCTGCCCACTGCAGCCAATTCGGTAGTAGACCAGCAGATGGAAGACTCCTTCCCTCTCTCTCTCTTTCCTCCCTCCACCTTCAACTTTCAAAATAACTAAAGAAATATACTCAACCATCCAGTGATCTAATACCCAAGGAATGACAAATTAAAATGACAACCTGGAGAAAGAGTGCCTTGGATAACAGGACAGAGTCAGGTCCCCAAAGCACCAGACTACGCATTATTTTTGGTCAGTGTTCATTTAAATATTTTTAAATGAAAGTAAAGTAAGATTATTTCATCTGGAATCCCAGTTTTAGGCTTTTTGCTGCTTTGTGCCTCTGACTTCCAGCAGGGTGAGTCTTCCCCATGGAAGGTACGGGAACAGAAATCCATCTGCCATAAGGGCTGTCCTGTTACTTTCCTCAACACATGCACTTGCCCACAGGTTAAGACAAACTGGCGCTAAAGAGAAAACAGAGTATCGGGCCACAGTTCCCCCCAGCTGCTCCCCACAATCACGCCCTTTCCTGCACACACATCCACATTTTTAATAAGGACAAAGACTACATAAACAGAACGTTGGGTGTACCAGGTACTACCGCAAGTACCTAAACTTATCTATCTTCACAACAAACAGATGAAGAAACCACGATTATCTCCATTTTGAGGAAGAGGCAGAGAAGGATGAAAGATGCCATATAACTCCCCTAGAAACAGGTCAAGCCACGGACTGACCTCAATTCAGACTAACACCAACTCAGGTCCTTTCCATAATGCCACAGGCCCTCTGCTCACTTCTGATCCAAACCAGAAACACGTTAACCAGAGTGATGAGAAAAGTCCTCTAAGTAACCCTTGTCTCCACTGAAAGTGAGGATTAAGGATGTAATATACTGGTCCATTTTACCACTGCATCTCTCTGTCTGTGATGGGGGCTCGGGCAGGGGTTTAGAACTCCCTGAATATGCACTCTCTCTGCCCAATGATCTGAAATAGAAGTTAGAGGAAAACATGTAGAGAGGCATTGCTTCCCTATGCAACTGTGTTCTTAACGCTGCATTTTTTGCTTGTCTCCTTCTCCTAAAGGCCACGTGCAGGAGATATCCTGGCTGGCAGTCTGTAAGGCAGGTTTTGGAAGACAGTTTCCTTGTTCTAACAAGTAATCTGATGTTCCTAAGATGCTACTGTACCTATTAAAAAGAAAATGGGGGAAAAAAAGTAAATGCGTGGCATTTCTTAATGAGCACTATACTTCATGTGTTGTACTATGCGAATTAATGGTAAAACTAGTACTGAAGCAGTACTTTATGTATCTGCGTGGGTGCAAACTGTTGATATCTTTACTTAGTATATATTAAGTTGATCTTCTGTATATAAAACTAATTGGAAATGAGGCCGGCGCCGCGGCTCACTAGGCTAATCCTCCGCCTAGCGGCGCCGGCACACCGGGTTCTAGTCCCGGTCGGGGCGCCGGATTCTGTCCCGGTTGCCCCTCTTCCAGGCCAGCTCTCTGCTGTGGCCAGGGAGTGCAGTGGAGGATGGCCCAGGTGCTTGGGCCCTGCACCCCATGGGAGACCAGGAGAAGCACCTGGCTCCTGGCTCCTGCCATCGGATCAGCGCGGTGCGCCGGCCGCAGCGCACTGGCCATGGCGGCCATTGGAGAGTGAACCAACGGCAAAGGAAGACCTTTCTCTCTGTCTCTCTCTCTCACTGTCCACTCTGCCTGTCAAAAAAAAAAAAAAAAAAAAACTAATTGGAAATGAATCTTGATGAAGAATGGGATGGGAGAGGGGGTGGGAGATGGGATGGCTGTGGGTGGGAGGGAGGTTATGGGGGGGAAAGCCTCTATAATCCAAAAGCTGCACTTTTGAAATTTATATTTGTTAAATACAAATTTAAAACATATACATAAACAAAGCTCAAAGCATCGCAACGACAGACTGCAAGACACAGAACAGGGCAGTTACAATCAAAACAGCATGGTATAAGCAAAAAATTGACATATAGACCAATGGAACAGAAAAGAAACTCCAGAAATCTGTGCACACATCTACAAACAAATGCTATTGGACAAATGGGCTAAAGATCAATCCCAGGTGCAAAGGGCAGTCTCTTCAAAAAATGGTCCTGGGAAAACTGGACCTCCACATGCAGAACTATGAAAGAAGACCCATGCCTTACACCTTATACAAAAAACAATTAAAAATACTTCAAGGAACAAAATCTAAAACTCAATCTCATCAAACTACTAGAGAACATTGGAGAAAACCGAAAGGTATTGGCATAGGCAAAGATTTCTAGGGAAAAAGATCCCAGAAGCACAAGCAATAAAAGCAGAGACAAATATGATTCCATCAAGCCAAGGAGCTTCTGCGCTACAAAAGAAACACTCAGCAAAGTGAAAAGGCAACTGAAAGAATGGGAGAAAATACTTGCAAGCTATGAAACTGATAAAAGATTAATATCCAGAATCCATAAAGAGTTCAAGGAACTCAACAACCACAAAACAAAAAATCCAGTTTAGAAATGGGAAAAGGACTTGAACATGCATTTTTTCAAGTGAGGACATTCATATGGCCAACAGACACTTGAAAAAATGCTCAAGATCACAAACCATCACAGAATTGCAAATCCAAATGACAATGAGGTTTCACTGCACAACAGTTAGAATGGCTCACATACAGAAATCAACAAATAATAAATGCTACTGAGGATGTGACAACTATGGGAACGTAATCCACTGTTGGTGGGAACATAAACCGGTGAAGCCATTGTGGAAGCAAGTAGAGATACCTCAGAAAGCTGGAAATAAATCTACTATATGACTCAGCGATCCATCTCAAGGTGATTTACCCCTAGGAAATGAAATCAGCAGATTTGAAAGGATTATTTGCACCTCCAAGTTTAGCACAGCTCACTTCACAATAGCTAAGACATGGAATCAACCCTGATGTCCATGAACTGATAACTGGATAAAGAAATCATGGCCTATATACACTAGGTAACACAACCCATTGGGGATTACAGAGATGCTGTCTTTAGCAACAAAATGGATATAATTGGAAACCAGTATATTTAGTGAAATAAGCCATTCTGAAAGGACAAATACCATATGTTACCCTGATTTGTGGTAACCAATAGAGACCTAAAGGGTAATGGGTAGGAGGGAAACTGACATTCTGTGATAGATGATTTTCTACAGTGTTTTTTTTTTTAATACTGTTCTCTACTTATTGTATGGCTAAACATATGAGTATATAGTTAATTGAAAATAGATAATTATTAAGAATTAAGAGTGGTAACAAGGCCAGTGCTGTGGCTCAATAGGCTAATCCTCCGCCTTGCGGTGCTGACATGCTGGGTTCTATTCCCAGTCGGGGCACTGGATTCTGTCCCGGTTGCCCCTCTTCCAGGCCAGCTCTCTGCTGTGGCCCAGGAGTGCAGTGGAGGATGGCCCAAGTGCTTGGGCCCTGCACCCGCATGGGAGACCAGGAGAAGCACCTGGCTCCTGCCTTCGGATCAGCGCGGTGCGCTGGCCGCAGTGCGCCAGCTGCGGCGGCCATTGGAGGGTGAACCAACGGCAAAGGAAGACCTTTCTCTCTGTCTCTCTCTCTCACTGTCCATTCTGCTTGTCAAAAATTTTTTTAATAAAAGAGTAGTAACAAAAGAGGAAATGAGCAGAAGGGTTTGAGAGCAGGATGGAGGGATTGTAGCATGGGAAGAAGTATCAGTATGTTTTGACTCTGTATAGAAGAAATGAATGAAATTTGTATACCTGACATAAAATTTGAAAAAAATAGATAATTCTGTAACCAGACTAACATAACAAAAGAGAAAAACTCTACAGTAAGTGAAATTACAGATGAAAAAGCAGACATAATAACCAACATCACTGAAATACAAGGCTTCAAAAGAAATTGCTATTCAATATCATATGCTAAAAAATTGGAAAAAACAGGAAGAAATGGAGAAATTCCTCCATAACAAATACATGTAAACTACTAAGATTAAACCCAGAAGACACAGACATCTGAAAAAGACCCTTTAAAGTCAGTGAGACTGAAGCAGTAATTAAAAGTTTTCCAGCAAACTCCAGGCACTAAACTCCAGCAATGAAAACTGCTTGCATTACAACTGAATTCAATAAAACATTTCAAAAGGCACTTCAACACTTCTCAAACTGCTTCAAAATACTGAATAACACTGAATTTTGGCAAACACTTTTTATGAGGCCAGCATTCCTTTGATGCCAGGAACTACAAAAGACACGAAATGCATAGAAAATTGCCACCCTATATCCTTAATGAAACAGGTGAAAACATTCTCAATAAAATTCTAGCCAAAATAAAAACTCCAAAATCACATGGTAAAGCTCATATATTACCTTCAATTGGAATTTATCCCAGAAATGCCATGGTGGTTCCACATTTGCAAATCAATAAACATAAATAGATCAAAATCAAGAAAGAATAAAACCATACTGTCAGGGACAGTGCTGTGTTCTAGCAGGTTGAAGACACGACACGCAGTGCCAGCATCCCATATGGGTGCCAATTCGAGTCCTGACTGCTCCTCTTCCCATGCAGCTCCCTCCTAATGTGCCTGGGAATGTGGCAGAGGATGCCCAAAGTCACTGGACCACTGAAACCACTTGAGAGACCAGGAAAAAGGTCCTGGATCCTGACTTTGTATTGGCTCAGTTTGGTCATCGCAGCCATCGGGGAGTTAACTAGCAAATAGAAGACCTCTCTCTTTCTTTGCCTTTCTTTTTCTCTCGCTTTGTTTCTAACTCTCTCTGCAACTCTTTGATTAAGCTTCGTAGAACTGCCTTCCCTCTCTTATTTGCTTTCCTCTAAGGTGTGTTCCAATCTTCACAAATTTGAGGTGAATGCATGCATATAGCAGTACCAAGAGGGAGTTAATGCTCTGAAGTGCCTGATTGTCAACAAGACATCCACTAATGGAAATAATGCATGTGAAAGAAAAGTCAACACAACACTTTCCTTGTGAGAGAGAAAAATGAACTGGGCTGGGCTACCTTCCATGGAGTTTTCACTAATCTAGCCGGGGTATCCAACACATGTACATACAGAGCTGAAGAAAAGTTTAAAGGAAGAGAAAATATACAAATCCAAAAAGGGAATATTTTAATGTGAAAACAAACTTACGTTAAAACAGAGTCAAGAGATCTTCCTGCTTTGCAAACTATTTGGCTTAAAGAACAGCCATATTTAAAATGTGATTCCATTAATTTTAAATCAGTGTACATTCTTCAGACTACCATTTTGTTTATAAGAGTACTGGTATAAATAACAGTGCAGTCATCATTATTTTCCCTCTTGCATCTAATAAATAAATTAATGGCATTTATCCCACAGCATGGGATGCAAGATGTGTACATGGATGTTGAATAAAGCTTTATGCACTGATTTAAATTAACTGTGGACAGCCAGGTTTAAGTTTTTAAATATTTTCAAGGCTCTAAGCCATATATTCATTAATTTGCATTCTAGAGTGAAGACTGGTATCTGAATATATGAGAGTAGTTTTCAGCAGAGATTTGTAACAGGATTAATGAGAGCTGTGAACTGGAGTGGTGGTGGGGGAGTGTGAGTTGGGATAATATAAATGCAACATGCTCTGGAACATGCTGATGTGGGCAAATCATGCTAAACAGCTAGGTCTGGTCCAGTCCCATGCTTTCAGCAAACTATAATTTCTTATAGCGAAGCAGGATTCCCTATGATGTTCACCTACCTAGAAAAGCAGCAGGCAAGACAGTGCCATTGCTTCTTGAAACCATGACACTGATCCCTGTCTTCACAAAGGGCACGGAGAATTCCACCACTTCAGAACGCTCCTCATTGATGTTGTCGAGCCCACTGCCAGGACCGCTTTGTGGTAACCACCTGGAGGTAAGGCATAAAAAGAATGGCACCTTTACATGTTCTTCCCAACACTTCTGACCACAGGCCCCTGTCAGAATGGGAGGCCGGGGTGGAAAGGTGACTTACTTCCCCCAATCACTCCAATCCACATATTGTTGACATTTTTGTCATGCTTCCCTTTGGTCACCAGGTAGAAGTCATAGGTAAACTTGACCGTCCAGGAGAGCTTCTTCAGGATACCAATGCAGAACCCCTTGCAGCATTTCTTAAAGTTCATCCCCTTGTTAGCTGAATTGCTGCAAAGAAAATCCCAAGACCATGGGCTGTTAGTACTGGAAGACTTGTCTAGTCATTAGCTATACCCTTCTACTAGCTTTGCGAAGTTGAAGTTCAAGAAGGGAAGTAACTTTTCCATGGACGCACACTGAGCTTATGGCGGCCAGAGGAGCAAGTGTCTTTAATTACAGCGGTTACTAGCACAATAGCTAATGTTTACTGAGAAGTTACTACACTGCAGTTAGGCACTGCACTAAATGCTTTATACCATTTGCTGGATTGAGCTCCATGATGTTTCTCCAAATTAGGTAGCATTTGTACCTCTACTCAACAGGCAAGAGTTACTAACTCTTATTTTTAAACATTTCTAACACATTCAACTTCTTTTTTTATTTGACAGATTGAGGTAGGCAGTGAGAGAGAGACAGATAGAAAGGTCTTCCTTCTGTTGGTTCACCCCGCAATGGCCACTATGGCTGGAGCTATGCAGATCCGAAGCCAGGAGCCAGGTGCTTCCTCCTGGTCTCCCATGTAGGTGCAGGGCCCAAGCACTTGGGCCATCCTCCACTGCCTCCCGGGCCACAGCAGAGAGCTGGACTGGAAGAGGAGCAACCGGAACTAGAACTGGCACCCATATGCGATGCCGCTGCTGCAGGGGAAGGATTAACAAAGTGAGCCACGGCACCGGCCCCCACATACAACTTCATTAAACCAGAGTCTAGCAATCTGATCTAAGTTGAGTCATAAAAATTTATTGGAAAATGGAAGAGAAGAAGGTGTGAAATTCTCAAGTAAAGTAAGGTTTTGCTTCATCCTCTAAGTACGGAGGCCTGAAACCAAAGGTAAGAACTGGAAGTGCCTAGATAACTCCTACGATCATGGGGTTCTACCCCATGCCCGAGTCCACAGAATTAACTTCTCACACTAGGCCCGACTATCCGTGAAGGCTCATTCGTACTATTTTTTCTTCCTAACAACATGGCTTGATGCACAAAAGGTCAAACTTTTCAAGAGTAATATCCAGGACTGGGGGAAAAATTGCCATTAAAACAGAGACCATATGGCCAGTGGAAAGTCTATCTTCTGAGCTGCCAGGGTCAACCTCACTGTTTTCTACCAGGCACCCTGCTATACTCTCCCAACCAGCTCCTAGAAAAGAACACCCACACGAATCAGAAACGTCTTTGGTAAGGAAGGAAATGATGGTCTTCCCCACTGACAGCAGAAAGTCTTAGACAATGCAGGCAGGAAGACCACAGCCTCTTCAGGGAACAAACTTGCTTACACTGGAACATCCCAGAAGCTCTACCTTCTACTTGAATCACACATGCTACAATGTAGGTGCTCCATCTGTAACCTTACATTTTGAGCAAATTCACACACGGGACTATCGTCTAAGCACTAAAATAATGTTTGAAGACACTCAACTTCATAAGTAGGAAAGTACATTTCTATCTATTAGTTTAGAAAAGAGGTTATATAATACTATAAATAATAATCACAGCTCTGTAAAAACTAATGAGTTTATGAAATAACTGGATGAAAAAATAATGAGAAGCACAGCTATTTTTAATGGTAGAAAATGATTTTGCCTTTTCATATTAGGATTTTTCCATCAAATTCTCCAGTTGGCCGGCGCCGCGGCTCACTAGGCTAATCCTCCGCCTAGCGGCGCCGGCACACCGGGTTCTAGTCCCGGTCGGGGCGCCGGATTCTGTCCCGGTTGCCCCTCTTCCAGGCCAGCCCTCTGCTGTGGCCAGGGAGTGCAGTGGAGGATGGCCCAGGTGCTTGGGCCCTGCACCCCATGGGAGACCAGGAAAAGCACCTGGCTCCTGGCTCCTGCCATCGGATCAGCGCGGTGCGCCGGCCGCAGCGCGCCGGCCGCGGCGGCCATTGGAGGGTGAACCAACGGCAAAAGGAAGACCTTTCTCTCTGTCTCTCTCTCTCACTGTCCACTCTGCCTGTCAAAAAATAAAAAAATAAAAAAATAAAAAAAAAATTCTCCAGTTAATATGGACTACATATAGCATATATAATTTGTTACACACACATAATCGAGTCAGAGAGGTTTATTTATAGCTACATCCATGAATGTGGACAGACTTGAAAATATAACTGAGTAGCAGAAGTAGGTTGAAAATGCCACCTTTTCCCTGGAGCTCTCCTTTATTCCAGAATCACCAACCACCTACCTTCCTCACCACCACAGTCATGCTGCCCTTGAGTTTGCCTCAACCACTCTGCTTCTACAGCCATGATCACCATGTAGACTTTGAGCTCTAGCCTCCAGGGAGATGACCCCAGATCTGGGGTACCACCCTTGTATATATTCCATGTGATAACCACTGGATTCAATACCTAAACTGGTTTTGGAGACTAATATGGGCCTCCAAGACCCCAGAATCTCCCAGAGGCTAGAAAGGGCAGGTTTTTCCCTGGAAAAATCAGTACCAAGTAAATACAGTCATGTTGTCCAACAGGAATTCTTTTTGCAACCAATTAGCCTGGCTCAAAATGCTACATTTAGGAAATTTAATTGCTTTAACCTACGTTAATGTTGGGATTCATGGATTCTAATTTTGTATTGCTCCCACGGAAGTCAAAGGCTTTAATTCACCTCTATACATAGTAAACTTCTCATGTTCTCAAGCAGAAAAGGCAAAGTCACAAGCTGCCCCCTCTGTACAGGAACAACAACAACAAAATTTGAGCTTGTACCTGAGACGCTGTTCACAGTGTTCAGTAAAAATATCAATTCTTTCATAGGGAGTCGTTGATTTTTGGCTCATGTACTTCATAGTCAAGCAAACTGGGATGTGGACATCTGCTTGTTTTCAGCTCTAGGCCTTCTGATTTTCAAAGACTGTAAACTCCTGCTATCGACTATGAAGAAGAGACTACACTCATGGGCCATAATGAAGCACACAGGGTGTTGTCCCACAGATGTTATGCTCCTTGCTTTCTTCACGTGGTCAAGCTTGGCTCCCAACACCCACTGAAATCAGAACGGCCCTTGGTAACAAACCTGCAATGTCCCCTCCATCCTCCTCCAGCCCATGACTTCCCTGCACAGTCCCCTCCATCCTCCACCAACCCGTGACTCTCCAGCAGGGATGCAACACTGGCATGCTGTCAGTGGTTCAAACTCCACCTCTACAGCATCAGGAAATCATTCCCAAGCTGTGTCCACCCCCGGTCTGGGAAATACAGAGGAGGGGGGACGTGCCAGGGAGGGAACGGACAGAAAAATGTTTAAAACCAGGATAAGCACCTGGCTCCTGCCTTCGGATCAGAATGGTGCACCGGCTGCAGAGCGCCGGCTGCGGCGGCCATTGGAGGGTGAACCAACGGCAAAGGAAGACCTTTCTCTCTCTCTCTCTCACTGTCCACTATGCCTGTCAAAAAAAAAAAAAAAAGAAATCCTTTAAGGAGACTTTAAGGAGAGACTTTTGAGGATGCTGGGGGATGACTGAGCACCATGGGTAAGAACACAGCTGGAGTCAGCCATACCTCTGGATGGCTTCAGCCGTGTTCTCCAACCTGCCCATAACTCAACTGTATCAACTGTAAATGGCAAACGCCCTCACCTCATATGGCTGTGAGAATTTAACGGATGTAAACTTAGTGCATCTCCAGGCAATCATAAACATAAGCCCATTGCTAACACTACAGCTATCACAACAGTGTGTTCTGTGTTATGTTTTGTAGTACAGATGCTGTTGTGATCAGTGACTTGCATTATGTGACAGGCGTGGGCATGTCCAGACCACAGCCTCCCTGGCACTCACTTGATTTTGATGAACTTCCGACACGGCACCGTGTTCCGCACACAGGCCTCAGTCAGCGGGTTGATGTCTTCCACGATGACGAAGGGGGCCTCCTCCAGGGTGACGATGCTCAGGTGGTTGTGATCCAGCTCACAGTCAGAGAAGGACTTGTACCAGGGCCACACCGTGGGCCTTGGGCTCAGGGTCTGGTTCTCCCACTTGCCCACCTGCACCACAAACACAGAGATACACCAGTGCTGCCTTGTGCCTCTGACTTCTGGCAGGGCAAGTCCTTCCCACGGAAGGCGTGGGAGCAGAAATCCATCTGCCATAAGAGCTGTCCTCTTACTTTCCTAAACATGTGCTCTTGCTCACAGGTTAAGACAAACTGGGCTAATGAGAAAACAGAGTATCGAGTTGCAGTTCCCCCCAGCTCCTCCACAGAGGAACTGCACATGCATGTCTGGGAGTGGCACCAAAGCATGATGTCCTGCCAGAGCTCATTGTCACGGATGTGACGGAAAAAGCGTAGACTTCTGAAAAAATCAGCAAGGTCTATGTCCAGCCCTCCAAAAAGGATGCGGGTGTCCCAGGAAGTGACCTAACTGTTGCACCAAATGCCTGCTACGAAAAAATTGGTTTTGGTATAAAAAATTTTGACATGGATACCTACATGAGAGGTCTTGAAAAAACTTCATGAAAACATCTATTATTAAAAAAAACCTACGTTGTGGAATTCAAACATTTTTGCAACAAAATCAAGTTATCTTTGAATTCCATTTTCTAGGAATTCATTGAAGTACCTTCATTGTAACTGAAATACTCTAGGCACACGCTTCATTACTGACAGTTTCGTTTTCCCAGCTGTAAAATGTACACAATCCCACCTTCTTCCTAAGAACATCATGACAAATAAATAAGGCAGTGCTTAGCGTACATCAGGACCTGTCAAAACAGAATCAATTGTGCTCCCTCTGAGCTGCTTGAGCGTCTTGGTGAAAGTGAATTGAAGCCTGTGGGCTGTATTTTTATTTTGACAGGCAGATTTAGACAGTGAGAGAGAGAGACAGAGAGAGAGGTCATCATTTTCCCTTGGTTCACCCCCAAGTGGCCACTACAGCTGGCGTGCTGTGGCTGGTGCGCTGCGCCGATCTGAAGCTAGGAGCCAGGTGTTTCCTCCTGGTCTCCCATATGGGTGCAGGGCCCAAGGACTTGGGCCATCCTTCACTATGTTACCGGGACACAACAGCGAGCTGGACTAGAAGAGGAGCAACCGGGACAGAACCAGCACCCCAATCAGGACTAGAACCCTGTGTGCCAGCACTGCAGGTAGAGGATTAGCCTAGTGAGCCGTGGTGCCAGCTGGCTGTTTGTTTTAAACCATAATTTTTTTTGACAGCTTATTGGCAATGCTCACACACACCGAGAATAAGCTGCCCTGACCAGTGCTGGCTCCTTCCTCCTCCTGCTCCTGTTCCCACACGTGATCACTTGATACCGCAGGTCAGTGCTGTGTTTGTGACAATAAACTCCAGGGAAGCACCTCGTCTGAAAAGCTAAGTGCCAAGTCCATGCTCAGCTGGGGGGCTGTGACCCCTCCCCACCCCTCCAGTAACATCAGCATCACATGAAATGAATGGTGGACAAGCAGGGCACCAGGAGTCTGAATCTGAAGGTGCTTTCCGATTCTGCAGGGTGCTTCTGTTAACTGAGCTACAGTAACTGTGTCATAGCCACAAAACCCGACCTGCCTGGCACACTAGGCTCCTAAATCCCCAAGGCAACATAAACTAAGGCAAACATAAACTAAGGTTGTGCAACCAGCACAACCTTTGGTGATGTCACTGACCACATTACACAGAAGACTTCACAGCAAAATTCCAGCCAAAGCTGGTCTGCGTCAGATCAGTGCAGCTCCAGCCATTGTAGCCAACTGGGGATTGACCCAGCAGATAGGTGCCCTCTCTCTCTCTCTCTCTCTCTCTCTCTCTCTCTCTCTCTCTCTTTCTCTTTCTCTTTCTCTCTCTGCCTGTCCTTTTCTCTTTGTGTACCTCTGACTTTCAAAAAATAAATAAATAAATAAATTTTTTTTAGGAAAGCTAATATAGAGGGCTGCTATTTGGTGAATTGGTTGCAACATGGCTTGGGACACCCACATCCCATATCAGAATGCTTGGGTTCAATTCCCAGCCCGAGCTCCCAATTCCAGCTTTCTGTCAATGCAGACCTTTGGAGGCAGCAGGTGATGGCTCAAGTACCTGGCAACTGATACCCATGTGGGAGACCTCGATCGAGGTCCCAGATCCTGTATTCACCTAGGTCAAAATCATAGCTCTATGAGGAGTTATCATTGTATATTCATTCAGTAAACATTATTAAGTGTCCACAGTATAACAAGTACTGGCCTACAAAGATATAATGAGTAAGGTCCCTGGAGTTCATCCTCATCCTCATCAACAACATCTTATTATTATCATGATCATTATTATCGATACAGAACCTAGAAAGAAAGAGGACTGGTGTAGTGGACCCAACACATATAATTCTAGAAGAAAGAAAATGTTTTCTCTTATCCTGTCTTTGCTATTAATTGGTGAAAAACTAACCCTGTGTGTTTGGGCTCAAATTCACCATCTATAATACAGCACAGAAAAGAAAATTGCACTTTTGATGTTGTAAGACTACTTAAAATAATGTATTAAAATTCATGTTATTTTTATAAATTTGAGTTGAATTTTCTGAATTAGCTACTTAAAAATATTTCAGACCAGAGTTACTGTCATCAGTCACTTGTATTCTAATATTTACCTGAATAGGAAAAAAAGTTATAATCACTGTTTAATACCCTAGGGACTATGATGATGACACATAAACACTCCTAGTCCTCTTCTGTACAAAAAAGAAAAATCTTTGAAAAATTATTGTCCTAACTGGTCTCTAGCATCTTTTTCTTCTCTGCCATCATGAAATTTAAATCCAAATGACAACACCAATCTGTTAGATGAGAAAGATGACACATGGAACATTTCAGAATTTAACAAGATTTTGGATCTTAATTCCCCAAATCTTGCTTTGGGTACTACTTTGACCATCAGATAAAAACTCTCATGAAGACAAGAAATGTAGCTTGCCTGGGACTATACCCACACCCATGTGGATACAGTGTTCCATTCTTTGTGTCAACAAACACTTCCTCTATGCCCTCACACACATGATCACTGTGTGGCCATCTCCTGACTATCCTGAGAAACAATGACACAGGCAAGCCACACGCCCTATCTCTTAGCTAACTGAGGATGTCATCCCACACCTGAGGGAAAAACAGCTTCCCCAAGAGCCTGGGGTTGCTGGTAGGAGATAACATAAAAAGTTGTCTTTTAGTAATTATTCTTTGACTCACAGGTTATTTAAAAGTGTTGTTTATTGTGTTAACAATGGAAAATTTTCCAGAAATCTTTGTCATTCAATTATAGCTCTCATATATTCCTTGAAGCACTAAGTAAATCCTTTTAAATTTATTAAAACTTCCTTTATGACCTAAAGAATTACATCCATATATATTTTCTGAGTGCTTTCAAAACATGTGTGATCTGTTATTGATTTCAGTGTTCTACATATGTGTATTAAGTCAACTAGTTTGTGATGTCTTTAAGACTGTTTCCATACCAACTTTTATCTGCTTGCTCTACTGATTACTGAGATAAGAATAATGAAATCTCCCATTCCAGTTATGGATTTTTTTCAGATAAACCTTGCAGTTCTATCAACTTTTGCTTCAGCATCTTGAAGCTGTGTTACTAGGTCTATAAATACTTAGATTGATGTCTTACTGATGGATCAAAGCATTTATCATCATGAATTGACTTTCTTTATCATTGAAAATATCCCATGATCCTAAAAGTACTCCATGATCTGCGTTGCTAATGTAGGTAGTCCAGTTTTGTAGATGACTAATGTGTATTTCTTTCTCCATATTTCAATTTTCAAGCTATTATATTCAAACTGAATTTCACTTAGGGAGCCTATACTTGGGTCTTGTTTTTTGATTCAATGTTATAATCTCTCTGCCTTGTAATTGAGTTCCTTATACCATTTACATTTAATGTAATTAATGAAATAGCTAAGCTTAAATTAATCTCCTAGTTAGGTGTTTTCTATCTGTTCTATGTTCTGTTTTTCCTCTTTATCTGCCTACTTTTGGATCAGTTTCTTTTCCATGATTCCATTTTATTTCTTTTACGGGTTAATTATACCCCCATTTATTTACCTTTAGTGACTTTTTTAGGTTTCATTGTATATATTTTAAATTTATCACATTTATCTTCAAGTGATATTGCACCATGCCAAATGGTGTATTTCCATTTCACTCTCCCTACAGTTGTACTACAGTTGCCACACATTTAACTTTAAAAAGCTATAAACTGTATGCTACATGTTTAGTATTTTTGCTGTAAAAAACTCATTTATCTTTTAAAGTGACTAAACAGTTTAAAAATCTGTATACATGGCCAGTGCCGCGGCTCACTAGGCTAATCCTCCACCTAGCGGCGCCGGCACACCGGGTTCTAGTCCCGGTTGGGGCGCCGAATTCTGTCCCGGTTGCCCCTCTTCCAGGCCAGCTCTCTGCTGTGGCCAGGGAGTGCAGTGGAGGATGGCCCAGGTGCTTGGGCCCTGCACCCCAGGGGAGACCAGGAAAAGCACCTGGCTCCTGGCTCCTGCCATCGGATCAGCACGGTGCGCCGGCCACAGCGCGCCGGCCGCGGCGGCCATTGGAGGGTGAACCAATGGCAAAGGAAGACCTTTCTCTCTGTCTCTCTCTCTCACTGTCCACTCTGCCTGTCCAAAAAAAAAATCTGTATACATTTAACCATGTAGCTTTCAATTCTCATGTTTTCATCTTTTGTGTTGATTCAAATACCCACTTAGTAACATTGTCTTTCTCCCTAAAGGACTTTTTCTAATATTTCTGGTAGTGTGGATCTGCTGGTGATGAATTATTTCTGTGATCCTATGTCTAGAATCTTTATTTCACTCTCACACTGGAAACATACGTTCACTGTGCAAAGAATTCTATGCTGACACTCTTTATCTTTCAGTACTTCAAAGAGTTTCTCCGTTCTCTTGTAGCATATGTTGTTTCTAATGATAAAACTACTGTCAATCTTTTCTTTTACAAGATTTATGCATTTCTTTGAAAGGCAGAGTTGCAGAGATATAGAAGCAGAGAGAGAGGGGGGTCTTCGATCCACTAGTACACCTCCCAAAATTGACACAATGGCTGGAGCTGGGGCAATCCAAAGCCAGGAGCCAGTAATTTTTCTGGGTCTCCCAAGGTGGGGATTGTACCTTAAAACGCTAGAACAGAAAAGTAAATCTTAAGAAAGTGGAAGGAGGAAAAATATACAAACTGATATAAATCCAACGGAATAGAAAATATCACAACAGAAATTCAGTGAGACCAAAATATTATTCTTGAACACTCAGTGACATGGACAAAATGTTTATCCGCAGGAAAAAAGGGAAAAAAGGGAACAGACTCAACTGACTTCACAACAGAAACGACAGAGAAGACACTATTACCTACCTTACCAAAATAATAATCAGAAAACACTATGGAAAAGCCAAGGCACAAGGATTTGGTCAATGTCGATACAGTGTGGACTGATTCTCAGAAAGACACAAACCACTAAAACTGAATACAGTAAAACAAGAAACCCTAAATACACTCATAATTTGAAAAGAGACTGCAGTAGTGGGAAACAAACACACATGAAGAAAACTCCAGGAACAGACGGCTCCACTGGTGAAAACTCCCATTTAAAGGATAATTAAAATCCGTTCTTTGCACACCCTTCCAAAAAGGAGATGAAGAGGAAAAACTTTCCTTTTTATTCCATCAGACTAGCGTTATCCCAACATCCAAAACAAGCACACATCATAAAGAAAATGGCACACAAATATCCGTCATGAATGTGTCACATGCCTCAATAAAATATTACCAAATGCCATCCGGGAGCACAAACAAAGCTTAGCACACTGTGTGCAACTGAGAGTTACTCCGGGAATGCAAGGATGGCTACCATACCAAAGCAATATATCCCAGAACAGAATCCACATGGGAAAAGCCACAAAGTATCCCGATAGACACAGAAAACCTATTTCACAAAACCTTCATTACTTTTGCGGTATTAAAAAAATAAAATCATCAAATTAAGAACAGATGGTACACCTGGGCCTGACAACGGTCTTTCATAAAAAACCCACGGAGTACTAACAGCACACCAAACGCGAGTAACCGGAAACTGTCCTCCTAGACCAGGACAGAAACACACATTCTCACTCTCGTTCCTCCCAACAAGACTCTCAGAGGTCTAGAACAGGGCGGCTGGGCCCTCAAAAAGCAAACAGATGGGAACGTGGGGCAGTTCCGGGAGGAGATGGAGCCACCTCTGCTCTCACACAGCTGCTCGTACCCTGGGGACCCTTCCAGACCGTCTGTACAGCACAACTGCGACTCCACCGGAGCCTTCGGGACCAAGAGCAACAGGCACGCCGGCACCCAATACCCCAGCGGGAAGCCGCAACAGCCACGCGTCACTCACCTCCAAGGGGGCCCGGTCTGCTGGCGGCATAGAGGTCTGCCAAGGCCGTTGCTTCCGGAAGGGGCTGAAGAAGACAACCGCGCCTGGGAAATAGTGCTGCAGCCTCAGACATGCAGCCTCTCCTGATCCTGGCCTGACCTTGGGGCCGCTGGGTCTCCCTCAGTCTTGGCCAGCAGCGTCGAGCACGGCTCCTCACAGCTTGTGCAGGCTCTTGGGCAGCAGCGGACGCGGTGCTGACTCCTACAAGAGCGCTGGCGGGCAGTCGGGGTATGCATGCGTGCGTGTGCACTTCCGGGTCAAAGTGCAGGACGCAGGCGCAGTCCCCACTGGCCGTCGCCATGGCGCCACGGGACACATCTGCACCCTGCCGCATCCAGCGTCATTCTGATGCCCCAGTCCCACTTCAGTCAGCTTCTTCTGCTCCGGGTGTGACTCAGCCAAGGCGGTGCTCGGCCAAAGCTAGAAGCCCAAAGCTCAAACCCGGTCTCTGCATGAGTGTCAGCCACCCATGGAGCGCATTCACAGGAAGCTGGGTCAGAAGAAGAGGAGCCTGAACTCAAACCAGAAACTCCAGTGTGGGATGCAGGCATCCCACTGCGCCGGATGGCTGCAATGTCCATCTGTTAACCAACGTCTCCCTCAACACTCACTCATGTATCCATTTCACACACAGATCTACTTCCATCTGAAAAGGAAAGGGGCAGGGAAAAAAGAAAAAAAAAAAAGAACATTTGGCTTTCTCCAACACACGTTCTCTATGAACACATTCTCTACCCTGCCCCAGACGTTATCTCCCAGGATCTCTGTGGACAGGAGGGCCCTGCAGGGACAGCGATCCCAACAAGGAAATCTCCTCCAGCCACCAGAGTCACCTTCCCTGCCTCTAGCCCCTGCTCCTCTAGCAGCCAGGTTCAGCCCGTTGTGGAAAAAGCCCAGCTGTGTGAGTCACTACAGCCATCCCAAGGGGCCTGCACAAAATCCAGAGTACAGCTGGAAACAGCTGTCATGAGATCAACTGCCACTGGGAGGGATGGCAGAAAAAAAGGATGAATTCATCGTTTATTACAACATGAGCCCCTCTGGCCTCAGAAAAGCTGGTTTTCATTTTCTCTCTCCAACAAAAAGAGTCTTTTCCCATCTTACTTAGGATTCTTCTAATGAGCAAAGCAGCACGTGACTCACCATGGAAGACTCCCTCAGACTAGAATCCAATGGGGGACACCACCCCACCCCAGGCATTTCCTGAAACACAGGAGAAATGAAACTCCATCAGGAGAGGAAAGAATTATCAGGAAGAAGCTATAAATGCAGATACCTCTGACTTGAATAAACTCTTAAAGAAAAAAAAAAACAGCACCAGGAAACATGAGGCAGCTGAGATCCAGCAGAGAGGTCCAGGGCAGAGGTTCCTCTCTGGTTCCTACGTGCCCATGACATCAGGAACACTCTGCAATTAAGGAAGACACGTACAGGGTGTTTCTGTGCACAACTAGAAGGCACTCAGCCTCCGGACTTCTAAGTCCTCCTCCCACGGGTCTCCTCACCCATCAACCTGAGAGGTCCTGAAGAAAACAGGGCTGAGGCCTGGTCCAGGTGCGGAACTGACATGAAGAGCAGATGCTTCTCCTCAACAGAAACGTCTGTGTCTGATGGGGATGAGAAGATGGCTCTCCCGGCACTTGGTGCAAAGCAGCCTTGATTTCATGGCTCTGGAAGCAGGAGACACAGGGAAATCGGCGCATTCTCCTCGGCTGCATGACACCCAAATGTCCATCAAGTCCCAGGGTCACACCTCAAATGATGCCATCAACACACCCCCGGGTGCTCAGCCATGGGGTCTTTCAGTCAGCTCCAACATTGACACTGAGGCAGCAGTCCCCCCCCCCCTTCAGCTATCCAGCCAACCACACAAGGGAGAGGAGGAACAGCTGCTCGGGAGAGGTCTAGAGGTATTTGCTACACTCACCCACCGCCAGGGACAGACACCCCGTTCCTCAGGCAGAGCACTGTGATTCCAAAGAGCTCCACACGCTCCCTCCTCCTGAGTGTCGTATTCTCACAGCAGAATTGTGTTTATTTCTCCACAAGTATGAAGCAGTTTCTATGACATCCTGCTGCAAGACCTCGAGGCCGCTGTGGAGCCTGTGTGAGCGGGAAGGAAGTGAGGCAGGCCGGGAGTGGAGAGGAAAGTCTGAGGCAGCTTTGGGGCCAGAGGAGAGCTTCCCTTCACCTCTCAGGTTTAAGATTACACAATTAAAGGGAATTTCATTTAAAAAGAATGCAATCATTATTAAAACTTTTCCAGTTGCCTCAGCTGTCATTATTTCTCATTTCTAAGTGTAAAACAAAAATCTAGAATTTTACAATGTATTCTCTTTTTTCACCAGCAAGATATCAAGGTAATACCTTATACCATATTTTTTTTTTTGACAGGCAGAGTGGACAGTGAGAGAGAGAGAGAGAGAGAGAGAAAGGTCTTCCTTTCCAGTTGGTTCACCCTCCAATGGCCACCGCGGCCGGTGCGCTGCTGCCGGCACACCGTGCTGATCCGATGGCAGGAGCCAGGTGTTTCTCCTGGTCTCCCATGGGGTGCAGGGCCCAAGGACTTGGGTAATCCTCCACTACACTCCTGGGCCATAGCGGAGAGCTGGGACAAAATGCAGCGACCCGACCAGGACTAGAACCCGGTGTGCCGGCGCCGCAAGGCAGAGGATTAACCTAGTGAGCCATGGCGGCAGCCACCTTATGCCATATTTTACACCATCAACATTCAGTTAGTTGGGTTCAACTGCTTTACCAGCTCCCCAACTAAGTCAAAGCCAGGGCCCTGTCCCGGGCACCCTAGGCGTGACCCTGCCCCTTGCCCGGCTCCCCAGCTTCAGCAGGCAGGGCGAGGGCCCCACCCTGGGCACCCCAGATGCAACCCGGCTCCCCCGCGCCTGGGGCCCCAGGCCTTGCAAGCCCTCTAAGTGCCCTGCAATGGCCACCACAGTGGGTACCCCGCCACCTGCCCGGGTAACAAGCCCCTGCTGGCATCCCAGACGAAGCCATGCCCCTGCCGGGGGCCCCAGCCCCTGCAGCACAGTGAAGGCCCGCAGCCACAGCGAGGGCCCCGCCCTGGGCAACCCAGATGCAACCACGCTCCCCACCCGCATCCCAGCCCCTGCAGGCACCGGGAGATTCCCGCTCTGGGCAACCCAGAGGCGACCCGCACCCTACCCGGGTATCCTGGGAGGGCTCCGCAGGCACAGTGAGGGCAGTTGCAGCAAGGGCCCACCTACCTCCCGGGTCAAAAGCCCCTGCAAGCATGGCGAGGGACCCACCCTGGGCACCCCGGACGCGAACCCGCCCCCGGCCCGGCTGGTACAGCAAGGGACGCTCAGGCACTGGGAGGGCCCCGCCCTAGGCACCTCACACGCGACCATGTATCCCGCCCAGATCCCCCACCCCTGCAGGCAAGGCGAAACCCGTCCTGAGCACCCCAGACTCGACCACCACTCACCTGGGTCCCAAGTCCCTGCAGGAATGGCGAGAGCCCCGCCCTGGCCACCCCTGAAGGGACCCCGCCTCCTACCTGCGTCCCCACACCTGCAGGCAGGGCGAAGGCCCCGCTCTAGGCACCCAGACACAACCCCGCCCCCTGCCCAGGACCCTAGCCCCTACAGGCATGGCGAGGACCCTCAGGCACAGCAAGGGCCCTCCCCGGGAACGCCAGACGCGACCACGCCCCCCGCCCAGATCCCAGTCCCTGCAGGCATGGGGAGAGCTCCGCCCTGGGCACCCCAGGAACAACACACCCCCGCCTGGGTTCCAAACCCCTGCAGACCAGGCGAGAGCCCCGCCCTGGCCACCCAAGACGCGACCCCGCCCGGATCCCAAGCCCCTGCAGACACAGCGAGACTCCTGCCCTGGGCACCCCAGACGGGACCCCGCCCCACCCGCCCGGGTCCCCAGCCCCTGCAGGCACAGTGAGAGCCCACCCTGGGCACCCCAGACGGGACCCCGCCCTGTCTGCCCGGGTCCCCAGCCCCTGCGGCACATGGGGACCCAAGTCGCCTCCTCCTCCCGCCTGGATCCCCAACCCCCGCAGGCAGGATGAGAGCCCTCCCTGGGCACCCCAGACGGGACCCCGCCCCCAGCCCGGGTTCCCAGCACTACAGGCTCAGAGAGGGCCCTGTTCTGGGCACCCCAAAGGCGACCCCACCCCGCCTAGGTCCAGAGCCCCTGCAGGAACTCTGAGGACCCCGCGGGTACAGGGAGGGCAGGCGTGCCAATAGCCACGCCCTGGGCATCCCAGGCGCTGCACCGCCCTCCCCCACCCGGGGCCCCAGGACCTGCAGGCACCCCAGAGGCGACCCACCCCCGCCCGAGCACAAACCCCTGCAGGCATGGAAAGAGCCCCGCCCTGGACACGCTAAACTCGGCCCCAGCACCCACCTGGATCCCAAGCCCCAGCATGCTGGCCTAGAGGCCTGCCCTGGGCTACCCAGACGTGACCCCGCCCCCTGCTTGGGCCCCCACTGCTGTAGGCAGGGCGAGGGCCCCGCAGGCACAGTGAGGGCGGGCACAGTGGGGTCCCGGCCCTGGGCACCCAAGACGTGACCCCGCCCTGCCCGCCCGCCCAGGTCCCCAGCCCCTGAGGCACAGCCAGGGCCCCGCCCTGGGCACCTCAGACACGACCACGCCCACCTCCCGGATCCCCAGCCCCTGCAGGCACTGTGAGAGCCCCGCCCTGGGCACCCTACACTCGGCCCCAGCACCCACCTGGGTCCCAAGCCCTAGCACACTGGCCCGAGAGGCCTGCCCTGGGCACCCCAGACGTGACCCCACCCCCTGCCCGGGCCCCCACACCTGCAGGCAGGGCGAGGGCCCCGCAGGCAAAGCAAGGGCAGGCTCAGTAGAGTCCCGGCCCTGGGACCCCAGATGATACCTACCCCCAGTCCGGATCTCCAGCCCCTGCAGGCACAGCGAGAGCACCGCGCTGTTCACCCTACACTCGGCCCCAGCACACACCTGCATCCCAAGCACCAGCATGTTGACTGAGAGGCCTGCCCTGGGCACCCCAGAGGGGACCCCGCCCCGTCCGCCGGGGTCCCCAGGCCCTAAGGCACAGGGAGGGACCCACCTTGGGAATCCAAGACACGACCCCGCCCCAGTCCCTGAGGCAAAGCGAGCTCCCTGCCCCGGGCACCCTAGATGTGACCCTGTCCCTTGCCCTGGTCCCCAGCTGCTGCAGGCAGGGCGAGAACCCCGCCTGGGCACCCCAGATGCAACCCGGCTCCCCCGCGCCTGGGGCTCCAGGCCTCGCAAGCACTGTAAGTGCCCTGCAGTGGGCACCACAGTTGGGACCCCACCACCTGCCTGGTTCACAAGCCCCTGCTGGCACCCCAGACGAGGCCGTGTCCCCCTCCCGGAGCTACAGCCTTTGCAGCACAGGAGGGCCTGCAGCCACAGCGAGGGCCCCGTCCTGAGCAACCCAGATGCAACCAGATGCAACCACGCCCCCTACCCGCATCCGAGCCCCTGCAGGCACAGCGAAATTCCCGCTCTGGGCACCCCAGTAGCGACCCACACCCTACCCCGTTCTCCACCCCTGCAGGCAGTCGGAGGGCTCTGCAGGCACAGTGAGGGCAGTTGTAGCAAGGGCCCTACCCTGAAGCACCCCAGATCCGACCACGTCCCTGATCTAATTCCAGCCAATACAGGTACAGGGAGAGCCCCGCCCTGGGCACCCCGGAGGTGACCCTGCCACCTGCCCGGGCCACCGCTGCAGGAGGCAGGGCGAGGGCCCCACGGGTAAAGCAAGGGCGGGAGCAGCTGGGTCCCCGCCTGGGCACCCAAGATGTGACCACGCACCCCCCCGGGGTCCCAGCCCCTATAGGCACAGCAAGGGATGCTCAGGCACTGTGATAGCCCTGCCCTGGGCACCTCACACGCAACCACGTCCCCCGTACGGATCCCCCACCCTGCAGGCAAGGCAAAACCCGTCCCGAGTACCCCAGACTCGAACACCACTTGCCTGGGTCCCAAGTCCCTGCAGGAATGCAGAGACCCCACCCTAGCCACCCCTGAAGGGACCCCGCCTCCTACCCGGGTCCCCACACCTGCAGGCAGGGCGAAGGCCCCACCGTGGGCACCCAGACGCAACCCCGCCCCGTTCCCAGGACCCCAGTCCCTACAGGCTTGGCCAGGACTCTCAGGTATAGCAAGGGCCCCACCCTGGGCATTCCAGAGGCTATTTCCCCCCCGCCCGGATCTCCAGCCCCTGCAGGCATGCGAGACCCCCTCCCTGGGCACCCCAGACACTCGCTACCTCCTCCGCCCGAGTGCCAAGCCCCTGCAGGAATGGCGACAGCCCTACCTTGGCCACGACAGATGGGACCCCACCTCCTATGCGGGTCCTGACCCCTACAGGCAGGCTGAAGGCCCAGTACTGGTCACCCCAGACACTACCTCCCCACCACCCGGGTGCCAAGCCCCTGAAAGGATGGTGAGAATACTGCCCTGGCCACCCTAGACGGGATCCCGCTTCTTACCCAGGTCCCCAGGCCCTACAGGCATGGTGAGGGACCCTCAGGCACAGCGAGGGATGCGCCCAGGGCATTCCAGACATGACCACGCCTCCCACCCAGATTCCCAGCCTGTGCAGGCACAGAAAGAGCCCTCCTTGGGCACCCCAGATAGGACCCCGCCCCGCCCGCCCAAGTCCCTAGCCCCTAAGTCACAGCTTGGGCCCCACACCCCAGACGCAACCCCGCTGGGATCCACAGCCCCTGCAGGCCCTGTGAGAGCCCTCCCTGGGCACCCCACATGGAACCCGCCCCGTGTCCAGGACCCAGCACCTACAAGCATGGCGAGGAACCCCAGGCATAACGAGGGATCCGCCCTGGGCAGACCTGACCCAGCCCCCTGCCTGGGTCTCCAACCCCTGCAGTCATGGTGAGGGCATGGAAAGCCATGACATGGTGGCAAAAAACAATCTAAATGAAGGATCCTGGTGAACAACACCCCAGCAGAAGGATCAGGCCATCAAGGAGAGAGGCGCCTTTCTCTGAAGGGAGGAAGGAACCTCCACTGTGATATGGCCTTGACTAAACAAATTCAGAGTTGCTGAACTCAAGGGGCTTCCATAGCCTAGACAGCTCATAGCAAGAGTCTCAGGTGATTGCTGACATCATAAATAAGAGTGCCAATTGTTAAATCAACAACGGGAGTCACTGGGTTCATGTTCCCCACACAGGATCTCTGTCCTTAATATGTTTAACTATGAAACTCAAACACAACACTACTAGTCGAACAATACCCTATACCTGGTTCGGTTGTGTGAGTGCAACCTGTTGAAATCCCTGCTTAGTATATACTAAGTTGATCTTCAACATATGAAGGTAATTGAAAATGAAATGTGATGAAGGGCGGGATGGGAGAGGGAGTGGGTGAGGGGAGGGCCACGGGAGGGAGGGAGGTCAGGGGGGAAGCCACAACAATACAAAAGATGCATTTTATATTCTACTTAAAACTATTGGTTGAACTCTGTAATTAATACACAATTACTCTTAGGTGTTTAATTAATGCTATAACTAGTACTCAAATAGTATTTTACACTTTGTGTTTCTGTGTGGGAGCAAAATGTGGAAATCTTTACTTAACATACGCTAAATTGATCTTCTGCATATAAAGATAATTGAAAATTAATCATGATGTGAAGGGGAAGGGGAGAGGGAGTGGGAGAGGGGAGCGTTGTGGGTGGGAGGGAAGATACGGTGGGGAGGAGGCTATTGTGATCCTTAAGCTGTGCTTTGGAGATTTATGCTCATTAAATAAAAAATTTAAAAAAAGAATATTATGTGATAAATATTGAAAAAAAAAAGAAAAACACACAAAGGCAATTATCAAACCTGGATGATTTAAAAGACTCTATGCTTACAAACTCTTGAATTACAAATGCAGTGTGTCAAAAAGACACAAAAGTATACATAATCAGACTTCATAACATCAGGGGAGAAAAAAATTAGAAACAGTAAGAGGAAAACAGAGATCATTCACAGAGGTGACTAAAATAGTCCTTTTAACAACTGGTATGGTGCTGTAAAACAGACATAAAATCAATCATGCCAAAAGCAATTATCTGAGCTAGAGTTGGATCCTTAGGTAAAATCTAGTTAATGGACCAAGATGAATAAAACATAATCAAAAATAAACAGAGATTTGATTACCAACAGGAGCTTTCTAAACCTACATGTCAAGAATAAATGTTTTTCTACAGTAAAGAAAATGAAATAAGATGATACATGATATGCATCAAACTATGATTTACATTCAGGTAAAGAATTATCAAATAATTGCACTTTATTTTAATCTGATAAAGTATCATTTTACTCTTAAAACTGTACATATGAAATAATGAAATGTTCCTCTTACAGAAATAAAAAAATAATCTTATGCTACTGAATAATTTAACTGCATTAGAACATATTTTCAAGAAAAATATCCCATCACAATATTAGTAAACATTAATGGCTCTTACATTGTGTGCTTTTCAGAATACTGATTATTCTTTTATCAGAACTGAGCAGCACCACAGGACTAACTGTAGCACAAGCATTAAATACTAACTTCCAGATACTCAGACTTTGTTGTATGTCCACCACACATGGACTGAGATAGACAGGATGATGAGGTTAAGGTGGTAGGTGACCACAAAGGCACTCACCAGCAGCAGGATGGTCTGGGTGGCCTTTTACTCTGGGAAGGCTGTTGGGCAGAGGAGACTCATGCTGCCCAGGTGCTGGGACCTCCTCTGAAGTCTGCACAAAAGAATCACCATGTGCACACTTGAAAGCAGCATGACTCCTACAAGTAAGACATTCTTGGATGTGGATACTGTCATATTGGAATATAACCTCTTAATCATTTAATATATAATATTAAAGTACAGCTTAATTTCTCTCTATAAGAACAAGCACGCGGCAGCCATTGGAGGGTGAACCAACGGCAAAGGAAGACCTTTCTCTCTGTCTCTCTCTCTCACTGTCCACTCTGCCTGTCAAAAAATAAAAAAAAAAATTTTTAATTATGACCAATTTTGTTGGCATTAAAATTAGAGGCATCTTAAATTTGAATAATGCATATGTACCAAAAACAAGAAATTAAATTTGGTAGAAATAGGGAGAGGAGTTTTTCCAGTAATTATAGATTGGAAGGTAGAAATCAATTTAAATAAAGACAGACTCCATTGTTTACAATGATTGTGCCACAGACTTAATCTTCAGTAGTGCATTGGTAAACTATTCACGTTTAGATTTTCACCTTGAGATCTGACAGCTGCTTCTTGGTAAACTCTCAGTACCTTGGGCAAATAAACTGATCTTCCATGTGCTTTAGCACCCTTAAAATTTTTCCATTATCTATAGAAAATATGTATTATAACATATAATATTATATATGTGCATATATATACACAATGACCTGCCATGTGGGCAGGGCAAAATACATACTTTCATAACAGAACTATAATGTACTTCTCAAGTATGAATAATATATACATAATATATGGTATACAGTATTTACAAAATACAAAATATAATGCAAGCTGTTTATATATAGCTTTTTAAACTCATCTTTTGTACTCTTACACTGCAACAAGGCAGCTTTCCAGATCTGCACCAACTTCCAAGAGTCCAGGGCATTGGGAAAAACTATGTTTTACATATGTATTGAAATCTGAAATCTTCAGTTTGAATTTCAGCAGTGTTTTCAAGTGCACAGCCATCAGCTCCCCATTTTGGTTGGAATTTTCAACAGAGCTTCCCATCCAGTGACTAGGAGGCTCTGGAAGAACAGTAGGAGATGGTGGGTTACTAAATTTCATGCCAGCATAATTCTACTTTTTGGCTCACTTCAGTTAGAAATGCTGATTTCTTCAAATGCATGTTTTTAATATTCTCTGTATTTTTAAAAGGCTTTTTTTCCTGCTTCTGAATTCTATCAGATGAAACAGAGTCCTGCTGTAAGTTACTTTCATTTCTTTTTTTGTAGGAGTGATCTTGGTTACTGGCAACTTAGGTTTGCTTTTCTGTTTATTTTTGGTTGTTCACTCACGTGTATACCATTAACAAGCTGGCAGTGGGAAAGGGTAACTTTCTCTGATTTTCCCATCTTTGATTTTTTTTTTGACAGGCAGAGTGGACAGTGAGAGAGAGAGACAGAGAGAAAGGTCTTCCTTTGCCGTTGGTTCACCCTCCAATGGCTGCCAAGGCCGGCGCGCTGCGGCCGGTGCACTGTGCTGATCCGATGGCAGGAGCCAGGTACTATTCCTGGTCTCCCATGGGGTGCAGGGCCCAAGCACTTGGGCCTTCCTCCACTGCACTCCCTGGGCAGCAGAGAGCTGGCCTGGAAGAGGGGCAACCGGGACAGAATCCGGCACCCCGACAGGGACTAGAACCCAGTGTGCCAGCGCCACAAGGTGGAGGATTAGCCTATTGAGCTGCAGCGCCGGCCCCATCTTTGATTTTAAAACCTCTTTTCTGAGCGGCAGTTGGCCAGGTGCTGTGGGTCACAGTGGCCCAGGGACCAGGTTCAATCTCTCAGTTGGCTTGCTGTCCCAGGAGTCAGGCACAAGACAGTGGCCTGGCCTGGGACCTCCTGTCCCCTGCTCTGTTCTGCCGCCCAGCTGGGCCACCCTCTAGCCTCTGTCGGTGCTGCGATACTGGTGGAAGCGGCCAGACAGCTGACCAGCCAGGCTGACCCATACCTTGTTTCACCACTTCTTCTGCACTGCCTGAAGGGTGCCTCCCCCATCATGGGGTGAAGGTGCCTCCCCCATCGCAGGGCTGCAGTTAGGCAGAGCTACTGGAGCGCGAGGTTTGGGGATCACACAGGAGCTGTCTCTCCCTAGGAAGTGAGGGAGAAAGAGGGTCGGGGACAGCACCCGGGAGTCCGGGATCCAGGGTAAAGGCGGCGGAGCTGTGGTCACCATCAGGAGGGTCCTGGAGTAACCGCTAGCAGAAAAGCCAAGCGGCGCAACCAGGCCACCCGGGATGAAGGGCTCCCGCTGCTGGACAGAGACAAAGGTCAGAGTGCTAGGAAGCAAGTGGCTCAGCAAGAAGAAGAAGAAGAGGGGGAGGAAGTGAAGCCAGTGTGATTCCAGGGCGGCGGTGGTGGCTTCTGCTGCGAAAGCCAGAAAGAAGCGCAGACCATGGGGACGGTGGCAGAGCAGCAACAGTGATTCATGTCTGACCACAAAGGAATAAGATTCTTCTGTTTGGATAATTACACAAAAACATGGCCCGTAACCAACACACTGTGAAATGAACAACAGATCATTGAAGAAATCAGAAGTTAAGTCTAAAACTATCTTGAAACAAACAATAGTGGAGACACAAAATCTCAAATCTTAGGAACACAGCAAAAGCAATAATAACAAATGTATCATAAGAAGCAACTAGATTTTTAAAGGCAAAATTTTCAAATAAACAACCCAAGAAAGCATCTCAAAAATCCTGAAAAGAACAAAACCAAAATTAGTAAAAGAATAGAAATATCCATGATAGAAAAATAACAAATGAAATAGAGTCTAAAAAATACAAATTTCCAGTGAAATGAAGAATTGTTTTCTTGAAAATATCAAGAAACACAACAAACTTGTGGCTGGAATGACCAAGACAAAAAAGGAAGAATGCAGGCTAGTGCGGGTATGGGGTCTCTGGGACTGTGGGCCTGGTGGAGATGAACCCTGCAGCATGGGGTGGGGTCTGGGCCTGCTCGGTGCCAGGCTGCACCCCCGCCTTCCTCACCCACTCTGACACCTTCTCTGAGCCTCATCCAACCCATGAATGGGGCCTGCCAGCGGGAGAGAGAGGACAAGACCCAGGCGAGGGCTCCCCAGCAGGACGGGGAGGAAGCGGCTGGGTATGGGTCCCTTCATTCCTTCATTTGATCATTCGTCCGTCCTTTCCTGGAGCCCCCTGGGGTCAGTCACCAAGGCCATCACAACCCCTGCCTTCACAGGTCAGATGCCAAGTGCTGAGGGGGAGGCCAGGATGGGGGAGGGGGTGGGGGGATGCGACTCCCAGCAGACTGAGGTGGGTATGGAGGAGCTGGGCTGGGAGGGCCGTTCCTGGGGTCTGGTGACCAGGTGAGGGGGCGGCTGTCGAGAGCTGCTAGTTGGGGTGGTGGTGGTGTCTGACACCTGCTTTAGGGAGCTCTTTCTGGATGCTGGAAGTCGAGGTGGAGGCGGGAAGCCATGTGAGTCACAGAGCATGGTGGCTCGTGCTACGGCCAGGTTGGTGGCCAGCATGGCCAGGGTCCAGGGCTGACTCAGTGTAGCTGAGGCTGGGGTGTGTTGAGGAGGGAGCGGCTGCCTCTGCTATGGTCCCCACTCTTTCCAGGCCCTGCCCTGGAGGCGGCGTCCATCACCTGGCCACATGTGGGGCAGGTGCTCGGCTGCCCAGAGGCCTTTGGTCTCAAACCAGGAGGCCAGACAGCTGGCTGGGCATGGCCTCACCCTGGGCCCTGCTGGAGGAAATCAGAGACGAGTGCAGCCCCCACCCCAGCTCCTCTTGGTCAGGGCCCAGGGACAGCAAGGGCAGGGGGCAGGGGAATGAATGCAGCCCTGAGACCTCGGGACTGCTCCCATGGGGCCTGGATGGGGTGAGGGTTTACAGGTCTGGATGGACCCTGAGGAAGCTGTGAAATCAGTGGCCTTGGCAGAGACAGAGGTGGGGAGATGAGGGCCTAGGACATGCCTGGCTGAGCCCAGCCAACCCCTCCTGGAAGGCCCAGGAACTTGGCTACAGCGGGGGAGCAGAGACCTGGCCATCAGGAGACTGAGGAATATTCTTGGCTTCCTCTGGGCCTGTTGCACTGTCTTGTTTTCTGGGAAACAAATGCAGGGTTCCAAGCCCCTTTCCACATACACGGAGGCTGGCACATGTCAGCAGGCCCTCCTCAAGGCCACAGAATCCCCTGTGGCGACCCCAGCCCCTGGGGCCCCCACAGGTACCCTTGACCATGACCTAGGCCTGGCGCTGCCCTGTCTTGTGGCTCCTCCTGCTGCTGGCTCAGGCCTGGTGGGAGGTGGAGGTGGTGGCTGCCACTCCCACGTCCTGGGCTGATGGAGCCCCCGAGTAGCCTCTCAGGAGTTCTTCATGCCCACGGCTGGCCCAAGGATCCTACTCAGGATCCTCTGGGCCTCCTGGTCTGCCACTGTCTCTGCCTTACTTTCCCTGGACTTCTGACCCCTACCCGGCCTTGGGTCTCCCAGCTGGGCTTGAAGCCCCTAGTGACCCCTTAACCCTAGCCCTGCCCTGCCCCCAGCTCAGCTCCAAGCCAGAAGTCCTTCACTCCATGACCATGCCTGCCTCTCCTCTGAAGCGGTCTCTCCTGCCCCGTGGTCCTTGCCCTCCACAGCACAACCTGCCCAGGCCGCTTGGAGCTTCCTTCCAGCCGGGGGCCGCCTCTGTGCCTGCCTGGGGGACAGAGAGCCCAAGTGCTGACGCCACCTCCAGGAACCCCTGGGCCCTCAATGGAGTGGCCAAGCACAGGAGAGCCTGGGGTGAGGGAGGGACAACACAGCACAGCCCGAGACCACCGCCCACTCAGGGCTGACCAGTGGCCAGCTGCTCCTACGGCCACCACAGTGGGAGGGCCTGATCCAGGGTGGCCCTGGAAACCCGGAGCAGGTGAGGCTCCCCTGACCCTCTCCTTGTGACCTGCTCTGCCCTGGAGACCCCAGCTGGGAGTGGGCTGTTGATGCCCAGTCTTCCTAAAGCCTGGGGGTCTCCTGGCCTCCCTGAGTGTTAACAGCTCAGCCCCATGAATGCCTATGGCTCCGGGGGCTTCCGGCTGCCTGCCATCCCCAGAAAGCAGTGACTCTGAGGCCGAGGGGGTGGGGCAGCGGGCCGAGGGCTGAGGGCCAAGTGCGACTGCAGCATGTGATGCCACAGGGTGGCCACGCATGGTTTCTGTCTGGGCCCACAGAACGCCCAGTGCCAGGGCGACCTGTGTGCCCCCGGGACTGCCCCACTGACCAATTCTGGCACAGAGGAGGAAGAGACACAAGGAGTGCTCTTTCTGTTCGGTTTTTCCACAGACCCCCAGACTGTGCTAAAATAAACCCCTTCTCTGAAAATAAAAAGAATGCAAAAAAAATAATATCAGAGATACAAAGGAATCTCGTAAAACTGATACCACAGAAAAACAAAAGATTATTAGGAACTATCATAAATAACTATAAAACACGGAAAACCTAAGATAAATAAATACATTTATTTATATATATTATATATAATATTATATATTATATATACATATATACATATATCATATATATGTGATATATATACATATAATATACATATATCAAAATTGTACCATGAACAAATGGAATACTGGAGTGCACCAATGACTAGTAATAAAATTGAATCAGTAAATGAAATTTCTCAATGAATAAAAACCTAGGACTAGATGGTTTTGCTGCTGAATTCCACTAAAATTTTAGTGAATCGTCTTCTCAAACTTTTCCAAAAAGCAAGAATCCCCCTAAATCCATCTGAAGAGGTAATGTTACCCTAATACCAAAACCAGATAGGGAAACAACCACCAAAAAGAAAACCATAAACCAACGTGTAGAGATCTAAACAAGATGTTAGCACATAGAGTATAACAGCACATTAAATTCTCATCCACCATGATCATGGAAAATTTTTCCAAGTAATGCAAAGATTATTCAACATATTAAATTCAGTAAGTGTAATGCATCACAATAAAAGAATGAAAGATGAAAATCTTTTATAATCATTTCAATGGACGCAGAAAAAGCATCTGATAGTATTCTACCCCATTCATTATCCAAATCTCAAAGAAATTAAGTATGAGAGGATCATAGATCAATATAATAAATGCTAAACAAGTCTTGACATACCACAATAGATATCATGCTAAATTGGAAAACATTGAAGGTATCTTTTTTAACTATCTAGCACAAAAGAAGAATATATACTCTCATTGCTCTTATAAATGTAGTGGAAATCTTAGCCAGAGAAATTAGGAAAAAATAAAAAAAGAGTTAAAAGACTGTATAAGTAGCAAAGAAATAACTCAAAATTTCCCTGTTTGCAGATGGCATGTTTCTGTCTGTAGAAAGACCTAGAAACTCTACAAAGAGACTATAAGACTTGATAAAAAATGTAATAAAGTGGGACTCCAATTTAATCCCATCAAGGTGGCATGTACCAATGCCATCTCACCAGTCCAAGTGATCAATTTCAGTTCACAATTGATCATAATGAAAGGACTAAGAGTCAAAGGGAGCACATAAACACGTCTAGTACCTGCTAATACTAACCGATAGAATAAATAAAGGGGAGTGTGATCCAACATGGGAAGCGAGATACTCAGCAGACTCATAGAATGGCGGATGTCCTAAACAGCACTCTGGCCTAAAGGCATTCCGATCTGGCTGAAAAGCCCATGAGAGTATTTCAGGCATGGAAAGCCAGGACACTCTGGCAAAATAAATAAATAAATAAATAAATAAAAAACAAAACACCTAAATGAAAGATCTCTGTGAGTGAGATCCCAGTGGAAAGAACAGGTCTTCAAAGAAGGAGGTACCTTTCTCTGAAGGGAGGAGAGAACCTCCACTTTGAATATGACCTTGTCTAAACAAGATAAGAGTCGGTGAACTCAAAAGGCTTCCATAGCCTTGGAAACTCATGACTGGTGCATAGGGAGATTACTGATACCATAAACAGGAGTGTCAATTTGTAAAGTCAACAACAGGAGTCACTGTGCACTTACTCCTCATGTAGGATCTCTGTCCTTAATGTACTGTACATTGAGACTTAATGCTATAATGAGTACTCAAACAGTATATTTCGCTTTGTGTTTCTATGGGGGTGCAAACTGTTGAAATCTTTACTTAATGTATACTAAACTGATCTTCTATAAAAAAAAAAGAAGAAATTATCAATTCCCAACTTGACTCTCGCTGGGATTAAACATGACAATAGGTCTGATCTGATTTCATCATCATTTAAAAAATCATCTATTATTTTTCACTTTATGTTTGTGTGGGAGCAAACTGTTGAAATCTTTACTTAATGTATGCTAAACTGATCTTCTGTATATAAAGAGAATCGAAAATGAATCCTCATGTGAATGGAAGGGGAGAGGGAGTGGGAAAGGGGAGGGATGCGGGTGGGAGAGATGTTATGGGGGGGAAGCCATTGTAATCCATAAGCCGTACTTTGGAAATTTATATTCATTAAATAAAAGTTAAAAAAATGTAATAAAGTTACATGACACAAATTCAAGATACAAAAAGTAGTAGCATTTTATATGCCAACAACAAACTTGTTGATAAAGAAATCATAGAAGTAGTATCATCCATAATAGCTGCTATAAAACAAAATGTTTAGTAATCAATTTAACTAAAGTTATGAATAACCTCTATAGGGAAAATTTCAAAATATTGATGAAAAAAATCAAAGAAAAAAGAGATGTCTCTCATGTTCAAGAATTGGAGAGTTTATATTATTAAAAGATTAACACCACCTAGAGTTGACATACACATTCCATCCCATCTCTAGCAAAATAACAATAGACTTCTTTACATAATGAGAAGAAGCATTTCCTAAAATTCATATGTAAACTCACAGGACCCTTAATAGGCAAAGCAATCTTGAGGAAAAAGAAATCCTCTGGCTGCATCCCTAATTTCCTAATACATAACTTCAAAAAATACACACAAACACTTGCATATGTTTCTGCCGAACTATGTTTTTATTACATGTACTCATTATTTAGTAGAGCATTAAGCCTTTGATTATAATACAAATTTAAAATGTTAACTCAACAAATGCACATAGCTATCTTGATGAAAACAGCATGTTTCTGGCATAAAAAGCAAACATATATAACAACGGAATGGGATAGAGATCTGAGAAATAAATACCCAAATCTATAGCCAAGTAATAAATAGCAGGACTCCCATTAGCAAACACATATTAGCATTTATTTGGCACCTACTACAGTCCTAGTGTCTGCATTTTACAGGGCAGAAAACGGAGGCCCATAGAAGGGAGGAAACACTCTCAGAATTGTTTGCCACTCAGCCTGATGACAAAGCTGTCAATCAGGCTCTCTGCCTAGGCCAGCAATGGGGAAAGGAGATAACTAATTGGAAGGGACTCTTGTCCCAGCATTGCCACCTGTGACTTCAGGCACTCTCCCCTGCTCTATCTGAGCATCTGGTTTCTGTTTTTTTCAAAAAGATATATTTAGTTTATTAAGGCAGAGTAACAGAGAGGGGCGGGGGCACAGAGAGATCTTCCATTGGCTGCTTTACTCCCCAGTTGCCTGCAGCAGCTGGGGCTTGGGCAGGCTGAAGCCAGGAGCCTAGAACTCTACTGGATCTTCCATTGGATGCAAACACTTGGGCCATCATCCACTGCTTTCTGAGGTGCATTAGCAGCGAGCTGGACCATAAGTGAAGACACCAGGACCAGAACCAGATGATCCTGTGCTGTCTACACAGGGGGAGCACAGCACTGCTTACCCCTGAGGTCACAGTGAGACTCTGAAGACAATTTAACAGCACAGAGTTCAGTACAAGCAACCACTGCTATCTACTCCACCTGCTATATGCATGCAAAGCCTAACATGACTGGAGCTGTTCCCTCCAAAGGTCTTGTAAGTACTTAGAGCCCTGGAGAAGGAGGACATTGCCAGGGGAGAGGGATGGGGAGGCCGCTTTCACTTGGTGGGAGGTGCCACGGATAGAACAGCAGGGTGAGGAGGGACCCTGGGGCTTCCTGGGAGGCCTCTGACTTCCAGCAGAGAGCAGAGTGAGGGGTGGCAGCCCTTCTTACCAAACATTGGAGAGAGAAATTCTGTCCAGTTCCAGAGATGCCCTGAAAGGGGTCCGAGATGTCCTGAAAGGGTTCATGGCCAAAGAGGCATCACTAGAATAATCCACACATTCATCCCCCCACACATCTATTCATCACCCATCCAACTAACACCTGTGCATCCATTCATCCATCCACCCATCCTTTCATCCACACACCCAGCCTTCTTTTCACCCATCCCTCCATCTATCCATCCATTCACACACATATCCATCTATCCTTCCATCCATATGCTCAACACAGACACTTGTTTGTCCATCTAACAGATTCATTTCCTAGGCCTGTATGTCCCAGCAGTAGGTTGTGAAATCTAGTTAGTGGGTTGATCAGTATTTTTTAACAATATATACTTATGCTTCAGGCACAGTGACAGAGAAAGGCAGAGAGAGAGAAATCTTCCATCCTCTGTTTACCCCTCCAAATGCTCCCAACAGCCTGGGCCAGGTTGAAAACAAGAGCCTGGAACTCCAGCTGGGTCCCCCATAGGCATCCAGGGCACTCCAATGGGTGCAGGAGCCCAAGCACTTAGGGTCATCTTCCATTGCTTCCCAGGCACTTCAGCAGTAAGCGGGAGAAGAAGTGGAGCTGCTGAGACTGGCACTGGCCCTCACATAGGAGATGCCAGAGATGCAAGAAGCAGCTTAAACCCAGGCTGTGCCACAAACGCCAGCTCCAGCAATTTTATTTAAAAATCAAACATACCAGAAGAGAAAACACCAGAAGCCAGCAGACACAGCAGATATGTATTTCTCTAACTTTTGATTCTGTTTTAGAAATAGGCAGTGTGAACAGTACTGTGACACAAACATGCTTCTTCCTAGAGGCCATGGACAGGACCACAGCCAAGGCTGCCGGATCTAAAGGCCAGTGGGAGAACAAGCATTGTGGAGCAAGGAGGGGGACAGTGGAGGATGGTCACAGTGTGAGCACACAATAGTTTTCCAGAAATAGATCATGATTTGAAGAGAATCTATGAAGTACCTGAAAAACAATTCAAAACAGTGATCCTAAGGAAACTCAATGAGATGCAAGAGCACATTGAAAGTTAAAATAAATGAGAAAAACAATGCACACTGTGAATAAGAAAAACAACACAAATGAAGAAATCACTGGGGGCTGGCACTGTGGCGGAGTGAGTAAAGTTGTTGCCTGTAATGCTGGAATCACATATGGGTGCAAGTTTGATTCTCAGCGGCCCTACTTCCTATCCAGAAAACTACTAATTGAGAAAATACTCATGTTACAGTAATACCCGAAGGAAAAATAGGAAAGGGGCACCCATCTGGGTGCCAGCTCGAGTTCTGGCTGCTCCACTTCCAATCCAGCTCTCTGCTATGGCCTGGGAAAGCACTAGAAGATGGACCCCTGCATCCATGGAGGAAGCTCCTGGCTTCTGGGTTGGATGGGCCCAGCCTTGGCTGTTTTTGGAGAGTGAACCAAGAGATTAAAGGTGACACACACCTCTCCCCCCTCCCTTTGCCTCTGCCTCTCTGTAACTCTGCCATTCAAACACATACATAAGGGGCCGGTGCCATGGCTCACTTGGTTAATCCTCCACCTGTGGTGCCAGTATCCCATATGGGCACCAGGTTCTAGTCCCAGTTTCTCCTCTTCCAGTCCAGCTCTCTGCTGTGGCCTGGGAAGGCAGTGGAGGATGGCTCAGGTGCTTGGGCCCCTGAACCCACATGTGAGACCAGGAGGAGGCACCTGGCTCCTGGCTTTGGATCGGCATAGCACCATCCATGGTGGCCATTTGGTGGGTGAACCAACGGAAGGAAGACTTTCTTCTTGTCTCTCACTCTCACTGTCTAACTCTATCTGTCAAATAACTAACTTAACTAACTAAAAACAAATACATACATAAATCTTTAAAAAAAACTGTTGAGAAATATATTATGATGAAATTGTCAACTTAAGGATAAGGAGAGTATCCATAAGCAGAGAAAAGTCTCAAGTTACACACACAAGAAAACCACTGGACAAACAGCAGATGTCTCAGCAGATGTCATACAGACCAGAAGAGAAAAAGATGAAAAAAAAATCAAATACTTGAAAGAAAATATTTCCAACCAAGCCTATTACATCCAGTGAAACAATGCCTTGGAAGTGAAATAGAAACTTTTTCCCAGAGGAGAAAACCCTGAAAAAATTCACCACTGGACCAGTACTACAAGAAATCCTAAATGGACTCCTACATTAGAAATAACCATCATGAAAACATACAAGAGAACTAAATTCACTAATAGATATACAAAATAAGAAAAAGAGGATTCAACCTTATAAAACAAGACTACCAATATGCTAAATAATAAAAATAATAGAGGCAGAGATTGAGAAATAACGCAATCACTAATCAATTGACAAAATGGCAGGACTTTTTTTTTTTTGGACAGGCAGAGTGGACAGTGAGAGAGAGAGAGAGAGAGAGAGAGAGAGAGAAAGGTCTTCCTTTGCCATTGGTTCACCCCCCAGTGGCCGCTGCGGATGGCGCGCTGCAGCCAGTGCACCGCGCTGATCCAAAGCCAGGAGCCAGGTGCCTCTCCTGGTCTCCCATGCGGGTGCAGGGCCCAAGCACCTAGACCATCCTCCACTGCACTCCCTGGCCACAGCAGAAAGCTGGCCTGGAAGAGGGGCAAACAGGACAGAATCCGGCGCCCCGACCGGGACTAGAACCCGGTGTGACGGCGCCGCAGGCAGAGGATTAGCCTATTGAGCTGTGGCACTGGCCAGGACTTACTTTTTATCTATCAATATTTAGCTTGGATATTAATGATTTAAATTCTCCAGTAAAAAGAAAAAGTTTGGTCAAGTAACTTTTTAAAAAGTATGACCCAACTTTATATTTCTACAAGAAACTTACTTCACAGGTAAAGTTACACAAAGACAGAAACTGAGTAATGAGAAAAAGATTTACGATACAAGTAGAAAACACAAACTGTAATAGCTATACTCATATCAGACAAAAGACTTTACATCAGTAACTTTGCCCTGCCATTTGCCAAAGAGAAGTTCTAATATATGCTTTGAATTCCCTGTGATCTTTTGCTGTGAGGTTTCCTTCCTTTACCTTCTTTCATATTGATGACCGTGTTTCTGTGTTTCTGTGTGTAATACATCTTTAAGCATCTTTTGCAGGGCTGGACGAGTGGCGACAAATTCTTTCAATTTCTGTTTGCTATGAAAAGTCTTTATTTCACCTTCATTCACAAATGAGAGCTTTGCAGGATATAATATTCTGGGCTGGCAGTTTTTCTCTCTTAGTACCTGGGCTATATCTTGCCAATCCCTCCTAGCTTGTAGGGTTTCTGATGAGAAGTCAGCTGTGAGTCTGTTTGGAGATCCTCTGAGAGTAATCTGACGTTTCTCTCTTGCACATTTTAGGATCGTTTCTTTATGTTTCACTGTGGAGAGTTTAATTACAACGTGTCGTGGTGAGGATCTCTTTTGGTCGTGTTTATTAGGGGTTCTGTGAGCTTCCTGTACTAGGATTTCTCTGTCCTTCTCCAAACCTGGGAAATTTTCTGCTAATATCTCACTAAAAAGGCCTTCTAATCCTTTCTCCCTCTCCATGCCTTCAGGAACTCCTAGAACCCGAATGTTGGGTTTTTTAATAGTATCCTGAAGATTCCTGACAATATGTTTTAGATTTCTAATTTCCTCTTCTTTTCTTTGGTCTCACTGTATCCTTTCCTGTTCTCTGTCTTCTAAGTCCGATATTCTCTCTTCTGCTTCACCCATTCTGTTTGTAAGGCTCTCTATTGTGTTTTTCATTTGATCTATTGAATTCTTCACTTCATTAAGATTTCTCGTCACTATCACAGTTTCCTGTTGTACTAGTTGTTTCGTTTCATTTTGATTCTTCCTTAATATTTCATTTTCACGAGAGAGATTTTCTATCTTGTCCATTAAGGATTTCTGTAGTTCAAGAATTTGTTTTTGAGAACTTCTTAATGTTCTTTTTTTTTTTTTTTTTTTTGACAGGCAGAGTGGACAGTGAGAGAGAGAGACAGAGAGAAAGGTCTTCCTTTGCCGTTGGTTCACCCTCCAATGGCCGCCACGGCCAGCGCGCTGCGGCCGGCACACCGCGCTGATCCGATGGCAGGAGCCAGGTACTTATCCTGGTCTCCCATGGGGTGCAGGGCCCAAGCACCTGGGCCATCCTCCACTGCACTCCCTGGCCACAGCAGAGGGCTGGCCTGGAAGAGGGGCAACTGGGACAGAATCTGGCGCCCCGACCGGGACTAGAACCCGGTGTGCCAGCGCCGCTAGGCGGAGGATTAGCCTAGTGAGCCGCGTCGCCGGCCCTTCTTAATGTTCTTATCAATTTTTTGAGATCTGCTTCTTGCATTTCTTCTATCTCATCATCTTCATAATCTTGAATTGGGGTATCTTTTTCATTTGGGGGCATCATGGTGACTTCCTTGTTTTTATTACCTCGGTTTTTGCATTTGTTATTTGGCATATTGGAGATATTTGGTTTCTTCACTGTGGTGCTTTTTCTTGTTTTACTATGACTCTAGATTAAGTGGACTGTCTGTTTTTGATGGAGCCTTAGGGCTTGAGATGGGTGTGGCCTGAAGGCTCTGTTTGGTGTGCCAAAGGTGACACTCCCAGGTTAGGCGTGGTAAACCTCTCTCTCTCTCTCTCTTTCTTTTTTTGATTCAAAAGGGAAGTAATTCCACACAGCTGAACGAAGTTGGAGGTTGTTATTAGGCAAATGATATACCCACAGGAGCCAGAGATCAGAAGCTCTTTCCCAAGGACCACACAGGGAATCTGTTATGCCCTCAGAGTGGGCTCAGATTTTCCTTCAGTCTCCCACTGGGTTGCCAAAGTTATGGAATTGTAGCGTCTCTGGAGAGTACTCACGTGAATTCCATGAGTTCTCTCCCCCACCGTCTCTTTTTTCACAGTCTCAGTTCAGTAGCACCACAAATTTACTAGGTCCTAATCTCCTGTTAATTTGCCCTGCCCAGAGTCAGGTTTTTCTGCTAGGCTCAGGGCCAGTGCAGGCCTGAGTTCGCTCTGCTTATGACGTATGTCCAAGATGGTGCCTGCTCTTTGCCTTGCTCACCTTTGAGAGGTGAGCGGAGAGAGAGAAACCCGTATCCGTACCAGTCACTTTTATTTTTCTCTCTCTCTCTCTTCTAGTTAGCCTGGTGAACTCCCCCACCCCCGGGGTCGGTCGTTCCCTCTAGTCTCCTCTTTCCGCTTGCCTGCCGGTGTCTCGGGCTATTGAGGTTCGGCTCACCTCACGTTCCAGCGCTGGTGTGTTGAGTCTGCCGCTGGTGTCCCGAACTGTGGGCTCCCATGCTCTCCACGCAGGTCCACTGTGAAACATGCGTTCCAGAAGAGTTTCTTCTGCTGTTTCTTCCCCTACTCTTCCTTGAACCTGCAGTATCTCCACTTTTATTAAACTGTCTCTCCCCGGACTATCAATGTGCTCCCTTCCTATTCCACCATCTTGCCTCCTCCAAAATTTTTGATTTGTTAAGAATAGTGTACAAATTGAAATGTCTCTGTAGTGATTCTCAAGAACCAATAAAATCTCAAATATGAAAAAGCTTATCTCGTATTCACTGTATTGCTCTGATGCAATACAACTGCATTCAATTGCAATACAACTGCTATTCAATTTCACATACACATGAGAACATACTACCATTTTTCTTAATTAAAGGAAACAATCTAAAATAAATATTCATCACCAACTTAAAACACAGCATAGCAGCCTTTCAACTGAACATGATAAGAAAGAACAGTTCAGTTATTTACAGGTTATGTTTTTGCTCATATTAATTAACCAATTTCAAATACCATAATATTAGTCGTGACATTAATCATTTAAAACCCCTTAACTTTATACACCAAGTAACATGTTGGTATTTTCACTTAAATGTTATCAACAAGAGCTGAACATATTTATGGGCTACTGTGACATTTCAATACTCATATAAAATTTGTACTGAACAAGTCTACATTTATCTTTTGACATTATTTTATGGACAGAACCTAGAGCTCCTTTATTTCATTTTCTAATAACAGATATAATGGATCACTGTGAGCTACACACATCCACCTGTATGATTCTAGAAAATTACTCAGTAATCTACTGCTCCTGGGATAATCATCCGTACCCATTTTTTCCACCTAGTTTTAATATTGCAATTAGTTTCAAAAGCAAAACACAGAGAAACAATGAGGGGGAGGGGAAAAGAGAGAGAAAGCAAGAGAGAGAAAGACACCACCCACCTAGTATTTCATTACCCAAATGCCCACAATACTCAGGGCTGATCTGACCCAGGCTGAAGCTGGGAGATGGTCTTCAATGTGGTAGCAGGAATCCAACTACTTAAGCCATCACCGCTGCCACTGGTATCCTGAGCACTGTCTTTCCCACTATGCCAAATGTCTACCCTTCAAAAAACTTTCTAACATACCCTCATATAGCCCTGGCTTCCAGAGGAGGAGGGCAGTCCCCTGTCTTGACTCCATCACTACATGGCTTCCTACTCCCAAATCACCACACATGCCAAGCTCCTGCTTAACTCCAGCCACAGCATCTGGTTTAATGGATCCAGCTGAAGATACAGGGAACCCTGGCCCACCAGGGTTACCAAACATGCAGTCACTGGACATAAAGGCCCACATCTGAGGCAGAAGCAACCTGGACAACCACATGCCCAAAACTGAAACTGCATCATTCTTACACCACATATTAAAATCAACTCAAAATGAATAAAAGTACACACAGAAGATCTGAACACTTACAACTTATAAAATAGAAAATTCCTTGACATTAGCCTCAAGAGTGGTTGCTTATGTGTTAACAACTAAAGCACAGAGAGCAAAAGCAAATATAAGGAAATGAAACTACAACAAAAAGCAGTAAAGCAAAGATCAATGAAATGAAAAGACAAACCAATGAATAGGAGAAAATATTAGCAAACCAGATGTGTGATCAATGGAATAATACAAGCATACCACTAAGAAACAAAGAATACAATTAAAAAAGGACAAAGGACTGAATCAATGTTTTCCAACAAAGACAGACAATGTACCCAGTGGGTATGTGAAAAAGTTCTGAACATTGCTATCATCAGCAAATGCAAATCAAGATGACAATGGTTTATTCCCTCATATCTTAAAAGGCTACTATTAAAAAGTTAAAAGATTACAAGTATTGGGCACAATGTAGAGAACACAGAGCACACAGTATTGGAGGGAATGTAAATTGTACCATCCATTATGAAAAGCAATATGGAAGTTCCTCAAATGAAATTAAAAAAGGAACAACCTTTATTGGCCATGAATCCAAAAGAAAATCACCATCTCAAAGAACTGTCTGCACCCCCACATTCATTTCAGCATCATTCACAATTCCACAATATGGAAATAACCCAAATGTTTGTTGATGGATGCATAAGGAAAAATGAGATACACACACAGTGGCATCCTCACTAAACCTTAAAAAGAAAGGAAACACTACTACTTGTCACAAGATGGATCCAAAAGTATGGAACTATAGGACATTACAGTGAGTGAAACAAGACACAGAAATAAGAAATACTACATGAGCACACTTACATGTGAAATATGAAAAAGTCAAACTAACACAGTCAGAGAGCAGGATGGTGTTTGTGATGAACTGGGACATGAAAATGAAGACATGTTAGTCAAACGATACAAATATATGGTTATGGTGCTGTATGTGGGGTGTAAAAGCTTGATCCTCCACCTGGACTGCCAGCATCCCATATGGGAACCCAACCGAGTCCCAGCTGCTCCACTTCCCATTAACCTCCCTGCTAATGTGCCTGGAAAAGCACTAGAAGATGACCCCACAACTTGGGCCCCTGTGCCAAAGTGGGAGACCTGGGGCCCAGCCCTGCCACTGAGGACATTTGAGGAGTGAAATAATGCATGAAAAGCCGGCACTGCGGCTCACTAGGCTAATCCTCTGCCTTGCGGTGCCGGCACACTGGGTTCTAGTCCCGGTCGGGGCGCCGGATTCTGTCCCGGTTGCCTCTCTTCCAGGCCAACTCTCTGCTGTGGCCGGGGAGTGCAGTGGAGGATGGCCCAAGTGCTTGGGCCCTGCACCCCATGGGAGACCAGGAGAAGTACCTGGCTCCTGCCATCAGATCAGCGTGGCATGCCAGCCACAGCGCGCCGGCCGTGGTGGCCACTGGAGGGTAAACCAACGGCAAAGGAAGACCTTTCTCTGTCTCTCTCTCTCACTGTCCACTCTGCCTGTCAAAAAAAAAAAGAAATAATGCATGAGATGAGATATCCCTCATCCTCTCTCTCACTCTCTCTGTCTCTGTCTTACTCTCCTTCTTTCTCTCCTGCTTTTCTATTTTTTATTTGACAGGTAGAGTTATAGACAGTGAGAGAGAGACAGAGAGAAAGGTCTTCCTTCCATTGGTTCACTCCCCAAATGGCCCCTATAGCTGGCGATGCACTGACCCGACACCAGGAGCCAGGTGCTTCCTCCTGGTCTCCCATGCCGGTGCAGGGGCCCAAGCTCTTAGACCACTCTCCACTGCCCTCCTGGGCCACAGCAGAGAGCTGGACTGGATGAGGAACAACCGGGACTAGAGCCCAGCACCCATATGGGATGCCGGCGTCCCGGGAAGAGGATTAACCAAGTGAGCCACGGCGCCAGCCCCTACCTTTCAAATAAATCTTAAAAAAAAATCAAATCTACAATTATGAGGTAAGGTTTTGAAAATCTAATATATACTCCGGGTAACCAGTTCACACCATGTTCTGTACTTGTAATTTCCTAGGTCAGTATTCTTAAAAAAAAAAAACACTATAAAATAACAGGAGTATAAGTGAGAGGGTGGGTATGGTAGCAGGAATTACTATGCTGCTAAAGCTGTATTTATAGAATGCATAAAATATATATATCTTAAATAAAAACTTTCTGGGAAAATACATAAATAAAATGAGATACGTTTAAAAACACTATAAGAGTGATAAATTTGTTAAGTAGCTTCATTGTACTAATCCTTTCCTAGTGTTCTGTAAGTACCAGGAGAGTCGAAAGGTTTGTGTGAAAATGCAATAGAAAGATAAGACTCATATACAAACACAGATTGCATGCCTTGAATATGTACTATTTTTGTTTCTCAGTTATACTGTAATAAGGCTGGAAAAATACAACATGCAAAAATAGGTTCCTATACTTAAAATGCAAATAAAAATTAAGGAACTTAGGCTAATATTGTGGGGTTTTGGTAGGCTTCATGGGACAGAAATGATTTTTAAGGCATTCAGGATTTGGGCTGGCACTGTGGTATAGCAGGTGAGGCCACCAAATGCAGTACCAGCATCCCACATGGGGACCGGTTCAAGTCCTGGTTGCTCCGTTTCCGATCCAGCTATCTGCTATTGCTTTGGAAAGCAGTAAAGGATGGCCCAAGTCCTTGGGCCCTTGCACCCACGTGGGAGACCTGGAAGAAGTTCCTGGCTCCTGGCTTCAGATCAGCACAGTTCTGGACATTGCCACCATCTGGGTGTGATCCAGCAGACAGAAGACCTCTTTCTCTCCACTTCTCCTTCTCTCTCTGTATAACTCTGACTTTAAAATAAATAAATCTTAAGAAATTATTCATGAACTTGACTGACTAAATTACAGGCATTTTATATCTTGAAAATAAAGATTCAGGATTTCTATCAAGAGAATACTTAAGACAATATCCAAGTAACATATTACACTGTCATCTCACCTCCCTCAAACTGAAAATTCAGAAATAGAAAATGAAGGGAAGTGTATCTGAAGGAGACCAGGAAAGTGAAAAGAGAAATGAGAATTATAAATTCCTACATGCTGTTCTCCCACCAATCGGTGTACATCCCTATGTGCATGTAACACAGTCACATATTACAGGCAGGTTGAGAATTCGCCCAGTTACACTATGGAACTGAAAATGCAGGGCCTGCTTCATCAGGATGTGACCAGTGACACAGCAACTGGACCCAATTCAAGAGAGTACACTCCCTGCTGTCCAAATTCCTACTGGATTTCACTTGAATTTGTGCTTCATAAATGAAGTCTGATAGGAAGATGGGGCAAGTGCTGGGGCTTGGAGCCAGGGAGCACACGCAGAGTTTGATCTCGCACTGACTCACTGGGACAGGTCTTGGTCACAGTCCTCAGGTTCACTGCCCTAAAAAGCCTTCCAATTCCCATCATTGGTGACCACTATGGCCCTTGGTTCAAAGCAATAGTTGGGTGTGGGCACATTATGTTTAGAGAGCACATGTTTGTGGAGGCACCATGGTGGATTCTCACCTAAACTCAATCTAAATTCCTAGGCTTTCCATATTTAAATGCATGACAATTTTTAAACAAAATCTGCATTTTCAGTTCCTACTAGGAGCTACACATCATGTAGTTACTTCTGTCAAGGTTTAGAATTCACACTTTCTTACAATTTTCACACAATCACATTCTTTCAGTTTATTTTATAATCACAAGATAGGAAGGAGGAAGTAGGGCAGGATGCTGGGGGGAGGAGCGAAAGGTAGGAAGTATCACTACACTCCTCAATCTGTGTATATGAAATACATGATATCTGTTCACCTTTACATAAATACAAATTATTAAAAAAAGAAATTTAGCTGTGAAAACTGCAACATGAAATATACAAACCAAATGGAGATACCATGTGTTTAAGTTGAAGAACAAACCAAAACATGACAATACCAAAATATTAAACCAGGATGCTCACAGCAGTATGGTAGGGCCTTCCCCATGGAGTGAGCTGCAGCACAGGTCTACAGCATCTTAGTCACCAGGGGTGGAGCCTCTGCCAGGGTCAGAGGTGCTCCCTCTGTACTTGCTTCACTGGATCAATAGGTGGCGATGTCTTCACTAATCAGGTTGCTTTAGAACCCATTTTCATAAATGGCAGGGCCCCAGTAGATAGATATCATGAAGTGTTTCTCTGGAAAACTGTGGGTCCCAAAACATTTATCATGGTATCCCTATGTACCTCGAAAATTTAGGGGTCTGCCAAGATTTACTCAAATTCTACCTGCACAGAGCAGAGGGCTATACCCATGAACATTAGTCTACCACAAGAATATTTCTTGGGGACAGCACTGTGGCGTAGCCGGAAAAGCTTCTGCCTGCAGTGCTGGCATCTCATAACAGTGCTGGTTTGAGTCCCCACTGCTCCACTTCCGATCCAGCTCTCTGATATGGCCTAGGAAAGTGGAAGATGGCCCAAGTGCTTGGGCCCCTGCACGCATGTGACAGACCCAAAAGAAGCTCTGGGCTCCTGGCTACGTATCAGCTCAGCTCTGGCCATCGTGGCCCTATGGGGAGTGAACCAGCAGATAGAAGACCTCTCTCTTTCTCTTTCTCTCTCTGCCCCTGACTCTCTGTGTCTCTGCCTTTCAAATAGTTCAATAAATCTTTAAAAAATCTTTCTTTCCCCATTTGACACTCACATGTCATCTTCCACAATAATCATGTGGGAAAATCAAGCAAGGTGATTCATTAGTGTAGAAGGGGTTACCAATCACAAAGAGCTCAGTGTTTGTTGAAACAGCAATTTTAAATGTAACATCATATGTAAAAGAAAATGTTTACAAAGTTTAAATGTCTCTGAAAGAAGCACTCTGAAAACTACACATATACCAATTCATTGAAGGATTTCCTGGACTCCATGCCTGTTCTCTCACCACAGCACTTCAGTACAAAACTCATCAATATTTGCAATATTGAACTGCAAGTCACAGTTTTAGTTTTCCCATTCATAATTATTGAGGCCTACATAACTCACAAACAAAATTTTATAAAGGTGAAACAAAGACATTGTAGTGAATTATCCATCTAGTTTTCCCCCATAGATCTGACTTTAGTTAAACAGAGGGAAAGCATCTTAAGATGTTTGGCATAAACCACTCTAATTTTGGAATCTCCCCAGAAAGTTTCTATATTTGAACTTCTTATTAGTAGTACACTAGAAATTGCTAGCCTAGGATTTTTGTGGGAGATGCTCAAGTTTTATGATGGTCACAGGAGCAGAGGTGTGGAAAATGTGACGGAATTCAGACATAAAAGCAAAAAGCAGAAGAATCACATACTCATGTGGCTTTGAGAAGGGTGTAGGGACCAGCCAGCCTTTGAGATGCCTGGTGATTGTTATCAGAGAACATCTGTGGATTGGGAGCATGAGAAAACAACAGAACAGATTTTTCTTGGCTTGTTGTGTGTGAGGGAAAAGAATTATGGAATCACCAAACCAAGCTCTAAAATAGCCAAAACGAGAAAACCATGGGCAATATAAACAGGTCTAGCTAATGAGGCAAGAAAAATCCAAGACTTTCCTGAAACACGTTATAGAGATAAGGCTGTCTAGGATGGGAAGACCAGTGAGAACAAACACCTGCACTTAACATGGGGTCATTTCAACTTCTGGATGTGAACAATCAGCACTAACAGGAACAGCAAGAGTGGATGACGAGGAAACTGGAACATCCTTGAGGACGTGCACCAAAGGGCTGTTTCTGAGTAGTCACTGGTCAGCATCTCATAAGATGAGGATCAAGGAACGATCCTTGGGTGTCAACACTAGGAACTGCTAACCAGAAGGAAGGGAGACTCGATTCACCACATACTGTAAGAACCAAACCATAAAACACAATACCTACGGATTTTGAAATTTTGTGTTGCTTGAAACACAGGGACAAATAGAAATTTCAATTCATCAACCGATGTTTTAGAAACAATTATATGGCAACCATTGTGGATACTGTGCAGAAACAATGCCCCTGCCCTCTCAGACCTAAAAATGGTCTAAAAATATCATAATCTAAATGATTTCAATATTTCAAAATCTAATTTAGAAGTAAAAAGAACCTGTACTGAATTATTCAGAACATTATAGTTTTGTAACAGAAACAAATATACTTAGGAAGTAATGCTTCCCTCTCAAAATTTCGGTGGCATCCTCGGATCTAGGTGCCTCTGATGATAAACAGAGTCCCCATATGCCTAATTAATGCAATAATATGACTGGACTATGTAAATTTTACATGATATGTCTCCCCTTATAACTGCATTCATTACAATATAACAATATATTCCTCAGGAACTTTTTTTTAAACTTTTATTTAATGAATATAAATTTCCAAAGTACAGCTTATGGATTACAATGGCTTCCCCCCATAATGTCCCTCCAACCCGCAACCCTCCCCTTTCCCACTCCCTCTCCCCTTCAATTCACATCAAGATTCATTTTCGATTCTCTTTATATACAGAAGATCAGTTTAGCATACATTAAGTAAACATTTCAACAGTTTGCTCCCACACAGAAACATAAGGTGAAATATACTGTTTGAGTACTAGTTATAGCATTAAATCTCAATGTACAGCACACTAAGGACAAAGATCCTACATGAGGAGTAAGTGCACAGTGACTCCTGTTGTTGACTTAACAAATTGACACTCCTATTTATGGCATCAGTAATCACCCTAGGCCCTTGTCATGAGCTGCCAAGGCTATGGAAGCCCCCTGAGTTCACTGACTCTGATCATATTTAGACAAGGCCATGGTCATCTCAGGAACTTTTTCATAAAATTAGGGAAACACTGGATATCACAGAGACAGGATTAGAATTCAGTGGGGGAAGAACACCTATTAAGCCATCGTTTTGGGTTTACCAGTCAATGCTATCACTGCTGTGTTGGAGAACCCTCAATGCAACTGAGATAAACAATCTTAACAAATTAGGAAAAACAGGAAGCAAAGCCTGTGAGCAGGAACCTCCTTGCTGGATGACCAGATTCATTTTCTCAGCTCCTATCCACTAAGTAAAACTATAAATCCAGAAAACAAAACAAGAGACCTGGAAATTAACACAGTCGCTAGGCATCTAAATCACTCACCCAAAAGAAGGTGACTCACCTGCTGCTGGTTCACCCACACTGGCATCAGAATTCAGCCAGGTAGGCTCACACCTCCTGGAACTGTATGTGATACCCCCGAGCACATATACATTTCACAATATACAATTTGCAATCTATTTAGAACATATGATATTACATTTATACTATATAAATATATGAATGATACGCACAAGCATTTCAGGAAGACTCACCAGGCGAGGATGGATAAACCTGAGGGTCCTGTTGAATCCACTGCCACTCCTCCGACACCAGCATCCCAGCCCTCCCTGCAGGTATTGCTCCTGGCTGCTCACCTCCTTGTTGTTAGGGCCTGGGCTTAGCACATGTTCCAATGAAGAACTCCACAACGCTGGACACCAAGAAGAGAAAAGGGAAACAGCAGCACTGAGTACCCTTTTTATAAACTCAGTATTCAACGGCATACATCAAGTCTGATTGGATTACCTCCAGGCTCCCACCAATCAGAAAACAAAGACCAAGCCTGTGTAGGCTCGCACAGGGGGTGTGGCTCCAGGCTTCTCCTGAGCTCCTGCTGTCTGTCCCAAGTAGGCAGTGAAGCCAGGGTCCAGTGCAGTGGGGCCACAAGTCAATTGTTTGTTTCACTTTTGTCATGGAATTTATTCCACCATTCAATCTAAAATTTGACAGTTTTTCTCTTTTGGTACAGTACATACTCATCTGCTTTTTCTCCTTAGAGTGTTCAAATAAAGTGAAATTGCTTTTATATGACTCATGTATTGGGAGTGGTGGCTGTTTTTCAACTACTGGATTACAGAAAGAAAACAAGTATGGGATGTTGGCATTACAGGTGGTGGCTTAACCCACTGCACCACAACACTAGCCCCTAACCACAGAATTTTAGAAGCCCAATGAGTCAGAAAATAGATTGTCTCATATGTGGAAGGAATGAAAATGTATATTTTCGGTAAGTCTGAATTATTTTTATTGCAGAAAACAAGAAAACACATAGATATTTCAACTAGGTTGTGAGGTGTCAGATATACCATGGCTGTATCTTTTCCTCTAACAACTGGTTTAGACACTTGCTTTAAATGTGTGGCCAGCCTTGGAAAGCTGGAAATCTTGATGCCAAGCAGCTGTGAGATGAAAATTTAAAACAGAGCCATACAAGCTAGAACCACATCCTAGACCTAATTCTAGTATTTACCTCTTGGAGATAGTTGGAAATCAGAAACTATATAAGTAAGAAAACACCATCTCCACCTCAAGATTCCACATTAAGCACCATGTGCACTGAACAACAATGCTTTACTCCCGCCTCAATAAAAAAAAAAAGAATAATAAAAATAAGTCTATGATTGCTGCACTATGCTTATAAGATACCTCTGCTTAAAGATACATCATTAAATACAAAATGTCAAGGTTGTATAATAATTCTAAGAGGTTTATAACTCAGAGAAAGTTCCAGGAGGCAAGGTTAGGCCTGTCCTTGTCTCAAGTGGGCAACCCCTCAGGGCTGCAATTGTTCCCCCGAGGGGACTCAAAACCATGTGAGTGAGCAATATTGAAAAGTCACAAGTTGAGGGACTGTGTACTAATGGAACCCTACCAACCATCTAAATGAAGAGAGAACCATCATGCAGACATTGTGTGCATACCACACCACCTATTGGTAAGGCTTCCCAGGTGTGCACAGCACTAGCCCTGGAAGTGCCAGTCACAGAGTGTAATGGTGCCCACGGGAGCTGTGCAGTGTGACCACTTTGCCAGTAATAACATCTCTACCCAACAGCTCTCGAGTAGCTCAAGGGTATAACAGGTACATCATGTAAAATCTAGCCGATTGATTTTTACACAGTTTCAAGAATATCAATCAGCTCACTTCACACAAGTCAGTATGTGTCATTTCTGATGAATACTATCAGCAAACTTCAACAAAAATTTCAGTCAAGGTTTTAGGTCAGTTTATACTGTGGGTCTGCAAGATTCTTTTTCTTTCTACTTGAGGCTTTGTTTGAATGGTTAAAGGTTCCTTTTTAAAACATTTCATTTCTTTTAAAGGCAGAGTTACATAAAGAGAGGGAGAGACAGAGAAAGAGAAAGAGAGAGGTCTTCCATACACTAGTTCATTCCCCAAATGGCCACAACGGCCAGGACTGTGCCAGAACAAAGCCAGGAGACAGGAGTGGGGGTGCAGGAGCCCAAGCACTTGGGCTATCTTGTGCTGCCCTCCCAAGTGCATTAGCAGACCGCTGGATGGAAGTGTAGCTGAGACTCTGAATCAGTGTCCATGTGGGATGCTGGTATCATGGGCACGGCTTTACCAGCTAAGTCACAACGGCAGCAACACATGTTCTTATTTTTTACTTTAAAGATTTACAAAACCCCTCAGAAAGCTAGAAATTTTATAACACAGCCAATAACTCTGAAAGGCCTAGAGTTAATAATGGGTGGAATAGGGCATTTGGCACAGTGGTTAAGGAGAAACTACCTGGCCTGGTGACTGGACAGTGCTGTCTGTGACTGTCCACCAACCTACTTTGTTTTCAGTTGTGAGCACCAGAGCTTTGAAAGCACATTTAATAATGTACAACACAAAGAGGCAGAAAGAAGGGCAGTTAGGCACAAGAGTGTACTGCTCTAGTCTTTTCCACAATGAAGGTGCAGAGGTCTGTTCAACTCCTGTGTATATTTTGACAAAGTCATCCTTCTGGTAGTGAAAGAGCTGGCATGCAATGCCACTTCACTATGAAGAATGCTGACAGAGACTTGCTGTCTAGTGGTTAAGATGCTGCATTCTAGTGGTTCAAGGGCTACGGTACATGAACAGCTTCACTCCTTCAAACACACACACATGTGGTTCAAGGTTTCATTCGCCTGAACACAGCATTCAACAAAGAAAGTAAGTAGCTCAATTATCTTCCTCTAGCAAATCAAGTGTCAGTGCAGCTCTGGGGCTTCTTCTGGAACCTGCCTGACTGTGCTTGCTATTGCCAGCTCCAGCAGGATGGGGCCTTCTGCAGATTATCAGTGGGGCTCAGGCTTCACTGCACGTGGGTCTCTATTCACGAGTCCCATCAGCAGAGAACCTTCCAAGACCATCCGAGTGGCATCCTCTCCTGCACCTGGTCTCCCCACACACACCTCCTCCCTTGTCCTTTTCTCTGCTTTATTTTTCATCTGAAGTCTTCACCACACTTGACATTATATTCTGCTGGAAGTGCTCAAGGCTGACCCAGTCTAGAATGCAAGCTCGTGAAGGCAGAGCATTGTCTTGTTTATCATGCTATTCCCAGGGTCCCTGGCCAGTAACAGCCTTCCATAACCATTATCTGCATTAATAAACAGGAATGGAAGCCAAACACCTCTGTTTCTAGCTTAACAGATGCTCACCTCTCTGTTAGCTTTAATGGACTCCTCTACACTGCCTGCCCTTGGTGTGCCAACAGGGAATGATGGAAGGGCAGCTCTTCCCTTCCAAATGTCTTGTGTTGAAGCAGAGATGCTTCACTGAAAGGAATGTGAATTATAAAAACCTGGTGTTGATGGAAAGCACAGGAGATTTACCACACTGGTTGTGGAAGTCTAGATGGATGCAATCATGGAGGATAATTTAGAAGGACCTAGCAACATTTTAAACAGGAATGTACTTGATCTAGTGATTCTCAAATAATGCAGGTCATCAAAACAGTTCCAGGAATGCTCAGGTATGGATATTCCAGGTTTCTCACTCCGGCATTATTTTAATGGTAAAAAATCAGAATTATCACACAAAATAGCAACCACTTGTGTTGGAATAAAATGTAATCTTATACAGTCACTGAAGAGAATTAGATCTGTATGTTTATAATCATACAAAAATTACTCTACTGTCAAGTATAAAAAGGAAGATGGAAAACCATCCTATTAAGAACACAGTTCTGCACAAAGTCATTTCTATGTGCATGTGAGCACAGTACACACACAAATATACCCCCACACCCCCCCACACACACTTTTATTAAGGTGGGGAAAGCACCTGTAAGAGGATACACCAAACTGTCACCAGTGCTTCGGACATCTCCAAACAGAAGTGAGGGCTAACTTCCATTTTCTTTTTTTCAACTTCCACTTTCTAAATCATAAATTTTGTAATGTGCACACTTTAGGGACAAGTGAATCACATTCAGAATAACAAAAAGTAAAGATGCTGAACTTCTTTTAAACTCTGGAGCCAAAAATCTTCAATATTTATGAAACTAAAATTCTGGGCTCTGGTATCAAGTTCCAGATGAACAAATGCAACCACTACTTGAGGCTTTATTTATTCCTGACACATAGAATGAGGCTGGGAACATTTGTCCTATCCCCTGCTCAGGGTTCCCAGGTAGCTAAATTAAAGCCATAGGAAGAATTAAAAGTGAAACTTATGGCCTGGGAAAGCAGAAGATAGCCTAATTCTTGGGCCCCTGAAACCATGCAGGGGACCTCAAAGAAGCTCCTGACTCCAGCTTTTGAATCGGTTCAGCTCTGACCATTGCAACCATTTACGGAGTGAACCAGTGGATGGAAGACCTCTCTCTCTGTCTGTAACTCTACCTCACAAATAAATAAATAAATCTAAAAAATTTGCTCTATCTCCCACTGCTTTTCCGAGAGAAGGTGGATAAAAAGGTGCTGTGGGCTCTAAATCCATTTGACAAAAAGGACTAAGATTACGATCAGGAGCAGTAGTAAGCAGGCTTTCAACCATAAAATGGAATAAAAACTATGTTTCTTATCACACCAAGTGTTGGTCCATTGCTACTCAAAAGCAAAGCATTTCACCCTTGTAATTATGCTCACACAACATGCTTTTATATACCCTAGTGGTTTGGAAAATTTCTTCAGAATACTCAAGATTTATTTTTAAAGAAGAGAAAATGCCAGCTTTGATAAAACGAACATGCTTGCACTTGAAGGGAAAATTAAACCTTTAGAAAAAAGCAGTGAAACCACCAGATTGTGAAAAGGATACTGTATCCACCAGGAAGTTTCTGAAAGGTGTTTTTCTGTCATATACAAACAAGGTGTCCAAACTCAGGACTGAACAACACGTTCTACCAGTGACACACAGCCACAATCATAAATTATGGTTCTTGCCAAGACTTCAAATAGACGGTACATTTCTAATTATGCTGGGTAAGCTCCATCTCCCTCAGTTTTGAGCAAGCAGCAAATTGTAGTCTAATGCTGCAAAGTTCTATCAGGTTCCTAGTTCTATCAAGTTCCAGGTTCAGTAAGTTATCACAAACTTAAGATGGTGAATTTACTGATAACAAAAGATTGCCAATAAGACTTTCCAGATACATTTCCTCAGGTTTTTAAACAAAAGGCATTTTAAAGTTGCTACAACAATATAAAAGGAAAGTAAAGACCGCCACTGTTAAGGTCAGAGATGCTCTGTCTCATCTGCATTCCTTGTAGGTAGAGTCTTATTAGTGAGTCTCAAACACCATTCTGCAGAACTTCATAGAGTTTTTAATTTCACAAGGCTGCAGTGATTGTTTCTGGTGCCCAATACAGACAACTTAGTGCTGTACTGCTCAAAAAATCCCAGCAAACCTTGTGGTCCGTTCAATTCTAGAAGTCTCTTCTGCCTTCTCATTTATTGCTAATTATATTTCTCTGCTTTTTTATGACTTTTCCAGATGGAGAATTCTCTAAAATACCTTCAGGCCAGACTTCAGCCCCCGGATCCTCAAGAGTGCAATAATGTACAGTCTGCAGGGCACTGTAAGAGGTCAGCGAGAAGTCCCCTGGTGTTAACAGCTTGAGTAATACTGTTTTCTCCTTTACACCACATCATTAAATGGCTTTCATTATCCATAAAGTGATCCTTTATTTCACAGCAAATGAGATCTGACACTAATTCAAATAGGCTAATTTCAACCTAACAAAATAATTTATTCCTAGTAACTAAAGAAACAAGACAATGACAAAAAATTTGTAGACTTGTTATGATAAACGAGGGATCTGCAAACATTATATAGAAAATATGTGTTACAAGAAATATGCATGGGTTTAAAAAATTTTACACCAAAATAAAGTTATCTTTTGATTCCATTTTCCATTAACTTTCTGAAGTATTCTCATGAAGAAGAGAAAAAACACGGCTTTAAAGATGGATCCGGGGGCCGGCGCTGTGGCTCACTTGGCTGATTCTTGGCCTGTGGCACCGGCATCCTGTATGGGTGCCGGGCTCTAGTCCCGGCTGCTCCTCTTTGGTTCCAGCTCTCTGCCATGGCCCGGGAAGGCAGTGGAGGATGGCCTAAGTACTTGGGCACCTGCACCCGCGTGGGAGACCTGGAGGAAGCACCTGGCTCCTGGCTTTGGACTGGCATAGCTCCAGCCATGGTGGCCATTTGGGGGGTGAACCAACAGAAGGAAGACCTTTCTCTTTCTCTCCCCCTGTCTAACTCTATCTGTCAAATAAATTTTAAAAATATGGATCCTACCAGAGCAAAGAATGATGCTACATGATAATTTACAAGGCAGAGGCCAGCAGAGAAGAAGCAAGAAGCCTAAAGATTCTCCAAATGCACCAAAATGCTGCCCTTCCTGAATTGCAAGCTGACTTGAAGCAGAGGAATGAAATTTCCTTTCCAAGTTAGAACAAATGCACCCATTAGCATTAAGTTATTTTTTTTAAAGATTTATTTTATTTGAAAAAGTTAGAGAGAGGTAGCGCCAGAGAGAGAGAGAGAGAGAGGTCTTCCAACAGCTGGTTCACTCCCCCATGACTGCAATGGCCAGTGCTGAGCTGATCCAAAGCCATGAGCCAGAATCTTCTTCTGGGTCTCCCAAATGGGTGCAGTACCCCAAGGACTCAGGCCATCTTCTACTGCTTTCCCAGGACTTAGCAGAGAGCTGGCTCAGAAGTTGAGCAGCTGGGACATGAAGTGGCACCCATATGGGATGCCAGTACTGCAGGCCAAGACTTTCACCTGCTGTGCCACAGCGCCGGCCCCAGCATCAATTTCTTATAGGACCATCCCCTTGTCCCTCTGAGACTCTGCTCCATACTAGTGAAAAGACACAGTTTTACCTTCTAAGCTACACACAGCAACTAGTAGAACAGGAAAGTGTGATAGTGAAGAGAAATAAAAATGAAATGAAGAGCTCAATAGATCAAATGACAAACGCATTAGAGAGCCTTAAAAACAGAACCAGTGATGCAGAAGAGAGAATATCGAACTTAGAAGACAGAGCACAGGAAGATATACAGCCAAACCAAAGAAAAGAAGAGGAAATTAGAAATCTAAAAAAAATTACCAGGAATCTACAGGATACTATTTAAAAAACCAACATTCGGGTTCTAGGAGTTCCAGAAGGCATGGAGAGAGAAAAAGGATTAGAAGGCCTTTTTAGTGAGACACTAGCAGAAAACTTCCTGGTTTGGAGAAGGACAGAGACATCCTAGTACAGGAAGCTCACAGAACCCCTAGTAAACATGACCAAAAGAGATCCTCACCATAAAACGTTGTAATCAAGCTCACCACAGTAAAACATAAAGAAAAGATTCTAAAATGTGCAAGAGAGAAACATCAGATTACTCTCAGAGGATCTCCAATTAGACTCAGAGCAGACCTCTCATCAGAAACCCTACCGGCTAGGAGGGAATGGCAAGATATAGCCCAGGGACTAGAGAGAAAAACTGCCAGCCCAGAATATTATATCCTGCAAAGCTATCATTTGTGAATGAAGGTGAAATAAAGACCTTTCATAGCAAACAGAAATTGAAAGAATTTGTCATTACTCGTCCAGCCCTGCAAAAGACGCTTAAAGATGTGAGTAAGTAAGTGAGTAAGTATGTTTGTTACATACAGGCACACGTGAGTACACAAATACACATATACAGACAGAAGACTGCTCTCCTGAAACACCCGGCTGCAGAGTTTAGGGTCACCATCACTTGACCAGAAGGCTCAGGGTTAATCCTGGGCGCCTCCTGAACCCATCAGGAAGGGGCCATCGCCTCAGCTGCACCCTTACATGCTGTACTGAGGAGCACAGGAGTGCACGAAGGTGTGTGGATTCCTGCCCAGCCAGGCCACCCTCACTGCACGTGACCTGTGTGGCCCTAGTATGCAGGGAGCTGCCCCATGGGGCTGTGCCCTCTACATTTCCTCCTTCTCACCATTAAACAGCCCAGCGAGGCAGGCTGGGAATATTGTAGGACACCTGGTGCCACTTAGTATAGCCAGCAATGCCATCAGATGACCTTGACAGACAACAAATTACAAGGACTTCTTGGCTCCATGTGGGGGGCCTCTGCATCCTGGCAGAGCCTTGTAGCAGGAGCACTTTGGGAACACATGTGCAATGCGTACAGAGGAACATGGGAGGGTACGGTGGGAATGAATGAATAAGGGCCTCTGGCTTCTTGCTTCCATGAGTCAGTGTGGCCCTGTGGTGACAGATAAAGAACGGCTGTGGTTCCCTGGCGGTAAGTATCTCAGCAAGGGGACCACCCGTGTTCAAGGCCAGTATCTCCCTCCAGACCTTCCCCTTGCCCACCACCTTAACACAAGTCAAGCTGCATGGCTGGAAGAAATCCCAAGCAAAGACGTGAGCCAACACTCTGGCCTGTCTGTCCTGGTGGACACTCAGTCAGAGAAGAGTTATCATTTCCCTAAATCCTGCCCTTCACAGCTCAAGCTGCAGATCCTCTCTGTTAAAGTCTGTCCCCCTAGAGTCAACCAAACCACACTCAGACCTGACCAGAGTAGCTACAGATCCCAGGGGGGCTCATGCTCAGGGCGGCTGAGGACATGAAGACTACCACACAGGCCACGGATCCCGCCAAAGGTGGGCTGGAAGTCTGAACCACAGGGGGTGTTAGCAGTGCGATGACAGTGCGAGCCACTGCTCAGAGGGAACCAATTCAAGACCCAGCCCTGGCACAGCCACCAGATGCCGGTGACACAGCTGTCATAACAGCTCATCTTCTCTCCTAGGCCAAGCAAGGATGCACCCCAGAACTTCTCGCCGCTGCCACAGCAGGAGCCCTGCTCTTCCTGGTGTGAAACAGCACGCAGGGACTGCACTGGTCTGCAGCCAACAGAAATGTGGTATGCATCACTCCTCTCCTGGATGCCATTCCCAGCCTTGGGTCCACGGTTCAACTGTGGCCAGACACGAAGTGGTAGTGGCAACAGGGAGCACACATTTATCTGCACCTGTCACTGCATGAGCAGCCTTATCCTCCTCTGGCCAAGCCAAGCGCTTGGGAGCTGGAACCGAGGGACTGCAGCAGGAGTGACAGCTGCTCTGAATAGGCCTTGTCATTCTCTCCCTAGCATGTCACCCACTAAGAATATTTTTACTGTTAGGCCTCAGCTAAGGGATATTATCAGAACAAGTAGGCGAAGGCGTAGAAAGACAGTCGACGAGAAGGCCCTTTTACTGAAGTAGTTACAGACAACTTGCTTAATTTGAAGAAAGGAATGGTAGAGCACAGGAAGCACATGGAAGTCCTAATACGCATGACCAGAAAGATCTTCACCATGACCCACCACAGTCAAATTCTGCACACTCCAACATGAAGACAGCACTCTAAAATCATACAAGAGAAACACCAGTCCTTTTTCAGAGGATCTCCAATTAGAATCACACCTGACTTCTCATCAGACATCCTGTATGAGCTAGGAGAAAGTGGTGAGATGTATTCCAAGTCTTAAAAAAAAGAGCTGTTAACCAAAAATAAAGTCCTTTGCAAATCTCTCACTTATGAAAGAAGAAGAAATAAAAAATTAAAGCCGGGGGAGGACATTTCTGCTGGCCTCTTGACACACACTTCTTCTGCTCCACAATAAATTTTCCACTTCAGCTTCCTGTGACTTTCTGAAGTATCCACCTGTATCTACTCAAGACATTGAATCCAGTTATAAATCCTCAAACAAAGAAAATGATAAGCCCTCCTATCCAATACCACTTCACTAGGCCATAAAGTAAGTCTCAGCAAATTCAAAAGAATTAGAATCATACCATACAGCTTCTCAGACCATAGTGGAATGAAGGTGGAAATTAGCAACTCAGGAATCCCTAGAGCATATGCAAACACATGGAGATTGAACAACATGCTCCTGTATGACACTGTGTCTTAGAAGAAATCAAAAGAGAAATCAAAAACTTTTTGGAAGTAAATGAGATAACAGCACAACATACCAAAACTTATGGGATACAGCAAAAGCAGTGTTAAGAGGCAAGTTTATATCAATAGGTGCCTACATCAAGAAATTGGAAAGGCACCAAATAAATGAGCTTTCGATTCATCTCAAGGATCTAGAAAAACTGCAGCAAACCAGACCCAAATCTAGTAAAAGAGAAATAATTAAAATCAGAGAAGAAATCAATAGGATTGAATCCAAAAAAATTACAAAAAATCAGCCAAATGAGGAGCTGGTTTTTTTTTTAAACTTTTATTTAATGCATATAAATTTCCAAAGTACGACTTATGGATTACAATGGCTTTCCCCCCATACCGTCCCTCAAACCCACAACCCTCCCCTTTCCCACTCCCTCTCCCTTTCCATTCACATCAAGATTCATTTTCGATTATCTTAATATACAGAAGATCGGCTTAGTATACATTAAGTATGGATTTCAACAGTTTGCTCCCACACAGAAACATAAAGTGAAAAATAATAGATGATTTTTTTAAATGATGATGAAATGAGAGCAGACCTATTGTCATGTTTAATCCCAGTGAGAGTCAAGTTGGGAATTGATAATTTCTTTTTTTTTTTTTTTTACAGAGGATCAGTTTAGTATGCATTAAGTAAGGATTTCAACAGTTTGCACCCCCATAGAAACACAAAGTGAAATATATTGTTTGAGTACTCATTATAGCATTAAGTCTCAATGTACAGTACATTAAGGACAGAGATCCTACATGAGGAGTAAGTGCACAGTGACTCCTGTTGTTGACTTTACAAATTGACACTCCTGTCTATGGCATCAGTAATCTCCCTATGCTCCAGTCATGAGTTTCCAAGGCTATGGAAGCCCTCTGAGTTCTCCGACTCTTATCTTGTTTAGACAAGGTCATAGTCAAAGTGGAGGTTCTCTCCTCCCTTCAGAGAAAGGTACCTCCTTCTTTGATGACCTGTTCTTTCCACTGGGATCTCACTCGCAGAGATCTTTTGCCAGAGTGTCTTGGCTTTCCATGCCTGAAATACTCTCATGAGCTTTTCAGCCAGCTCCGAATGCCTTTAGGGCTGATTCTGAGGCCAGAGTGCTATTTAGGACATCTGCCATTCTATGAGTCTGCTGAGTATCTCACTTCCCATGTTGGATCACTCTCCCCTTTATTTACTCCATCGGTTAGCATTAGCAGGTACTAGACTTGTCTATGTGCTCCCTTTGACTCCCAGTCCCTTTACCATGACCAACTGTGAACTGAAACTGATCACCTGGAACAGTGAGATGGCATTGGTACATGCCACCTCGATGGGATTGAATTGGAATCCCCTGGTATGCTTCCAACTCCACCACTTGGGGCAAGTCAGCCTGAGCATGTCCCAAATTAAAAAAATAAACAAAATTGACACCTCATTGGCACAACTAACTAAAAAAAGAAAAGACTAATATCAATAAAATCAGAGATGCAAGAAGAAGCATAACAACAGACAACACAGAAATAAAAAGAATCATCAGAAAGTACTTCAAGGACTTGTATGCCAGCAAACAGGGAAATCAATCAGAAATGGATAGATTCCTGGATACATGCAACCTACACAAATTGAACCAGGAAGACACAGAAAACCTAAACAGACCCATAACTGAGTCAGAAATTGAAACAGTAATAAAGGCCCTCCCAACAAAGAAAAGCCCAGGACCAGATGGATTCACTGCTGAATACTATCAGACTTTAAAGAAGAACTAACTCCAATTCTTCTCAAACTATCTAGAACAATTGAAAAAGAGGGAATCCTCCCAAATTCTTTCTATGAAGCCAGTATCACCTTAATTCCTAAGCCAAAAAAAGATGCAGTATTGAAAGAAAATTACAGACCAATATCCCTGATGAACATAGATGCAAAAATCCTCAATAAAATTATGGCCAAGAGAATGCAACAACACATCAGAAAGATCATCCACCAGACCAAGTGGGATTTATCTCTGGTATACAGGGATGGTTCAATGTTCACAAATCAATCAATGTGATATACCACATTAACAGACTGCAAAAGAAAAACCGTATGATTATCTCAATAGATGCAGAGAAAGCATTTGATGAAACACAACACCCTTTCATGATGAAAACCCTAAGCAAACTGGGTATAGAAGAAACATTCCTCAATACAATGAAAGCAATTTATGAAAAACCCACGGCCAGCATTCTATTGAATGGGGAAAGTTGGAAGCATTTCCACTGAGATCTGGTACTAGACTAGATGCCCATTCTCACCACTGCTATTCAATATAGTTCTGGAAGTTTTAGCCAGAGCCATCAGGCAAGAAAAAGAAATTAAAGGGATACAAATCGGGAAGGAAGATCTCAAACTGTCCCTCTTTGCAAATGATATGATTCTTTACTTAGGGGACCCAAAGAACTCTACTAAGAGACTATTGGAACTCATAGAAGAGTTTGTCAAAGTAGCAGGATATAAAATCAATGCACAAAAATCAACAGCCTTTGTATACATAGGAAATGCCACGGCTGAGAAAGAACTGCTAAGATCAATCCCATTCAGGGCGGTGCCAAGATGGCGGAATAGTGAGGGCATGCACAGATAGTCCGGGAAAATTTAGTTTAATAAAAGGGGAGTTACAGTAGCCTCAGAAAAAAGAACCAGGAAAATATTGCAGAGGAAACTCTTCTGAATCGAGTGGCTGTGAATCGGAGGACCTACTGGGAGAACAAGTTCGCCCACCGCGCGGAAGCCGAGCCGCGGGACCGAGCCGTGGAAGCCGCAGGGTCTGCGTGCCAGTGCTCGAAGGGGAGTGCATGCCACACAGACAACAGCGGGGAGACTTGGGACGTCCAAGGCTCCGAGTCCATACATCGGCGCTGGAAGGGGAGGTGAGCTCAATAACCCGAGACATTGGTGGGGAAACGGGGGTCAGAATCTAAAGGGGGGCCGGAAAGTGCAGCAAACTCACTACCGGAAAGAAGGAAAAAAAAGCTTCGGGGTTTCTCTTCCCCCTAACCTTGCAAAGGTTGCAAGGCTGCAAGGCTTGAAGAATTCCCAAGAGACAAAGAGCAGGCCCCCCCTCTGGATTTACATATCAACGGGGGAGAACTAAGGAACTGAGTCACTACAATTCAGTAGCCTAGGCAACCCAGTGGGAGTCCAGAGGAGCCTAAACGGACTCTGGGGGTAGAAGCCAGAGATTGGAAGCTAAATACCATCAATTCTGCACAGCCGTGCCATGCGGTGTTACTTACCCCCTGAATAAATAAAATAAATAAATAAATAAAAAGAGAGAGATTTACCACGCATAACCTGAGGGTGTCACCTTTGCACACCCTTAACCAGGAAGAACCAAGCAGAGCTCTCAGGCCGCACCCATCTCAGGCCTCCAAGGCTCCTCCAACAGCAGGCAGTCCACTTAACACGGACATAGTATAAAATAAAAAAAAAACGCACAGTGACGCAAGAAGAATTAACTATGCCAAGTAACAAACACAGAAATTGAGGGAACAATATCAACTATGACACTATGATGCCTCCAAATAAACAAAACACCCCAAAGCAAGATTATGAAGATGATGAGATAGAAGAAATGCAAGATACGGATTTCAAAAAATTTATGATAAGAACATTTAGTTTTCAAAAGCAAATCCTTGAACTACAGAAATCCTTATTGGACAAGATTGAAAATCTCTCTTGTGAAATTGAAATTTTAAGGAAGAATCAAAATGAAACTCAGAAACTAGTAGAACAGGAAAGTGTGATAGTGAAGAGAAATCAAAATGAAATGAAGAGCTCAATAGATCAAATGACAAACACATTAGAGAGCCTTAAAAACAGAATGGGTGAAGCAGAAGAGAGAATATCGGAATTAGAAGATAGAGCACAGGAAGATATACAGCCAAACCAAAGAAAAGAAGAGGAAATTAGAAATCTAAAAAATATTGTTGGGAATCTACAGGATACTATTAAAAAAACCAACATTCGAGTTCTAGGAGTTCCTGAAGGCATGGAGAGAGAAAAAGGATTAGAAGGCCTTTTTAGTGAGATACTAGCAGAGAACTTTCCAGCTTTGGAGAAGGACAGAGACATCCTAGTACAGGAAACTCATAGAACCCCCAATAAACATGACCAAAAGAGATCCTCACCACGACACGTGGTAATTAAACTTACCACAGTGAAACATAAAGAAAAGATCCTACAATGTGCAAGAGAGAAACGTAAGATTACTCTCAGAGGATCTCCAATCAGACTCACAGCAGACTTCTCATCAGAAACACTACAGGCTAGGAGGGAAAGGTGAGACATAGCACAGGTGCCAAGAGAGAAAAATTGCCAGCCCAGAATATTATATCCTGCCAAGCTCTCATTTGTGAATGAAGGTGAAATAAAGACCTTTCATAGCAAACAGAAATTGAAAGACTTTGTGGCCACTCGTCCAGCTCTGCAAAAGATACTTAAAGATGTGCTACACTCAGAAACACAGAAACACGGCCATCAACATGAAAGAAGGGAAAGGAAGAACAGCTACCAGTAAAAGAGCATGGGAAGCCCAAAGCATATATTAGAACTTATCTTTGGCAAATGGCAGGGCAAAGTCACTATGTATCAATAGTCACATTGAACATTAATGGTCTGAATTCTTCAGTTAAAAGACACCGTTTGGCTGACTGGCTCAAAGAACACAACCCAACTATTTGTTGCCTACAAGAAACACATCTCTCTAACAAAGAGGCATGCAGACTGAAAGTGAAAGGTAGGAAAAAGATATTCCATGCCAACAGAAACCAAAAAAAAAGCGGGTGTAGCCATATTAATATCAGAAAAAATAAACTTTAATACAAAAACTGTTAAGAGAGACAAAGAGGGACACTATATAATGATTAAGGGTTCAATTCAACAGGAAGATGTAACTATTATAAATGTATATGCACCTAATTACAGGGCACCGGTCTATTTAAAAGATATGTTAAGGGACTTAAAGGGAGATTTAGATTCCAATACAATAGTACTGGGGGACTTCAATACTCCACTCTCAGAAATAGATCATCCGGACAGAAGATCAACAAGGAAACAGCAGATTTAATTGACACTATTGCCCAAATGGATCTAACAGATATCTACAGAACTTTCAACCCTACATCTACAGACTTCACATTCTTCTCAGCAGTGCATGGAACCTTCTCTAGGATTGATCACATACTAGGCCATAAAGCAAGTCTCAGCAAATTCAAAAGAATTAGAATCATACCATGCAGCTTTTCAGACCACAGCGGAATGAAGCTGGAAATTAGCAACTCAGGAAACCCCAGAAAGTATGCAAACACATGGAGACTGAACAACATGCTCCTGAATGAACACTGCGTCATTCAAGAAATCAAAAGAGAAATCAAAAACTTTCTGGAAGTAAATGAAGACAACAACACAACATATCAAAACTTATGGGATACAGCAAAAGCAGTATTTAAAGGCAAATTTATAGCAATAGGTGCCTATATCAAGAAATTGGAAAGGTACCAAATAAATGAGCTTTCAGCACATCTCAAGGACCTAGAAAAACTGCAGCAAACCAAACCCAAATCTAGTAGAAGAGAAATAATTAAAATCAGAGAAGAAATTAATAGGATTGAATCCAAAAAAACACTACAAAAAATCAGCCAAGCGAGAAGCTGGTTTTTTGAAAAAATAAACAAAATTGACACCCCATTGGCACAACTAACTAAAAAAAGAAGAGAAAAGACCCAAATCAATAAAATCAGAGATGAAAAAGGAAACGTAACAACAGACACCACAGAAATAAAAAGAATCATCAGAAATTACTACAAGGACCTGTATGCCAGCAAACAGGAAAACCTATCAGAAATGGATAGATTCCTGGACACATGTAATCTACCAAAATTGAACCATGAAGACACAGAAAACCTAAATAGACCCATAACTGAAACAGAAATTGAAACAATAATTAATGCCCTGCCAACAAAGAAAAGCCCAGGACCAGATGGATTCACTGCTGAATTCTACCAGACGTTTAAAGAAGAACTAATCCCATTTCTTCTCAAACTATTCAGAACAATCGAAAAAGAGGGAATCCTCCCAAATTCTTTCTATGAAGCCAGCATCACCTTAATCCCTAAGCCAGAGAAAGATGCAGCACTGAAAGAAAATTACAGACCAATATCCCTGATGAACATAGATGCAAAAATCCTCAATAAAATCCTGGCCAATAGAGTACAACAACACATCAGGAAAATCATCCACCCAGACCAAGTGGGATTTATCCCTGGTATGCAGGGATGGTTCAACATTCGCAAATCAATCAATGTGATTCACCACATTAACAGACTGCAAAAGAAAAACCATATGATTATCTCAATAGATGCAGAGAAAGCATTTGATAAAATTCAACACACTTTCATGATGAAAACTCTAAGCAAATTGGGTATAGAAGGAACATTCCTCAATACAATCAAAGCAATTTATAAAAATCCCACAGCCAGCATCCTATTGAATGGGGAAAAGTTGGAAGCATTTCCACTGAAATCTGGCACCAGGCAGGGATGCCCACTCTCACCACTGCTATTTAACATAGTTCAGGAAGTTTTAGCCAGAGCCATCAGACAAGAAAAAGAAATCAAAGGAATACAAATCGAAAAGGAAGAAGTCAAACTATCCCTCTTTGCAGACGATATGATTCTGTAGTTAGAGGATGCAAAGAACTCTAAGAGACTATTGGAACTCATAGAGGAGTTTGGCAAAGTGGCAAGATATAAAATCAATGCACAAAAATCAACAGCCTTTGTATACACAAGTAATGCCATGACTGAGAAAGAACTGCTAAGATCAATCCCACTCACAATAGCTACAAAAACAATCAAATACCTTGGAATAAACTTAATCAAGGACGTTAAAGATCTCTACGATGAGAATTACAAAACCTTAAAGAAAGAAATAGAAGAGGATACCAAGAAATGGAAAAATCTTCCATGCTCATGGATTGGAAGAATCAACATCATCAAAATGTCCATTCTCCCAAAAGCAATTTATAGATTCAATGCAATCCCAATCAAGATACCAAAGACATTCTTCGCAGATCTAGAAAAAATGATGCTGAAATTCATATGCAGGCACAAGAGACCTCGAATAGCTAAAGCAATCTTGTACAACAAAAACAAAGCCGGAGGCATCACAATACAAGATTTCAGGACATACTACAGGGCAGTTGTAATCAAAACAGCATGGTACTGGTACAGAAACAGATGGATAGACCAATGGAACAGAATAGAAACACCAGAAATCAAACCAAACATCTACAGCCAACTTATATTTGACCAAGGATCTAAAACCAGTTACTGGAGCAAGGACAGTCTATTCAATAAATGGTGCTGGGAAAACTGGATTTCCACGTGCAGAAGCATGAAGCAAGACCCCTACCTTACACCTTACACAAAAATCCACTCAACATGGATAAAGACCTAAATCTACCACCTGACACCATCAAGTTTTTAGAGAACATTAGAGAAACCCTTCAAGATATTGGCACAGGCAAAGAATTTCTGGAAAAGACCCGGGAGGCACAGGCAGTCAAAGCCAAAATCAAATATTGGGATTGCATCAAATGGAGAAGTTTCTGTACTGCAAAAGAAACAGTCAGAAGAGTGAAGAGACAACGACAGAATGGGAAAAGATATTTGCAAACTATGCAACAGATAAAGGGTTAATAACCAGAATCTACAAAGAGATCAAGAAACTCCACAAAAACAAAACAAACAACCCACTTAAGAGATGGGCCAAGGACCTCAATAGACATTTTTCAAAAGAGGAAATCCAAATGGCCAACAGGCACATGAAAAAATGTTCAAGGTCGCTAGCAATCAGGGAAATGCAAATCAAAACCACAATGAGGTTTCACCTCACCCCGGTTAGAATGGCTCACATACAGAAATCTACCAACAACAGATGCTGGCGAGGATGTGGGGAAAAAGGGACACTAACCCACTGTTGGTGGGAATGCAAACTGGTCAAGCCACTATGGAAGTCAGTCTGGAGATTCCTCAGAAACCTGAATATAACCCTACCGTTCGACCCAGCCATCCCACTCCTTGCAATTTACCCAAAGGAGTTTAAATTGACAAACAAAAAAGCGGTCTGCACCCTAATGTTTATTGCAGCACAATTCACAATAGCCAAGACCTGGAACCGACCTAAATGCCCATCAACGGTAGACTGGATAAAGAAATTATGGGATATGTATTCTTTAGAATACTATACTGCAGTAAGAAACAACGAAATCCAGTCATTTGCAACAAAATGGAGGAATCTGGAACACATCATGCTGAGTGAAGTAAGCCAGTCCAAAAGGGACAAATACCATATGTTCTCCCTGATCGGTGACAACTGACTGAACACCAAAAAGGAAACCTCCTGAAGTGAAACGGACACTATGAGAAATGGTTACTTGATCAGCATAGCCCTGACTGTTAATGAACAACTTAATACATTATCCCTCTTAGTATTTTTTTTGTCTGTTCTACTTAATATGACTGGTTTAATTCTGTAATTATCACACAGTTATTCTTAAGTGTTGAAAATTAACTGAAATGTGATCCCTGTTAAACATAAGAGTGGGAATAAGAGAGGGAAGAGATGTATAATTTGGAACATGCTCAAGCTGACTTGCCCCAATTGGTAGAGTTAGAAACATACCAGGGGATTCCAATTCAATCCCATCAAGGTGGCATGTACCAATGCCATCTCACCAGTCCAAGTGATCAATTTCAGTTCACAATTGATCATAATGAAAGGACTAAGAGTCAAAGGGAGCACATAAACAAGTCTAGTACCTGCTAACACTAACCGATAGAATAAATAAAGGGGAGAGTGATCCAACATGGGAAGCGAGATACTCAGCAGACTCATAGAATGGCGGATGTCCTAAACAGCACTCTGGCCTCAGAATCAGCCCTAAAGGCATTCCGATCTGGCTGAAAAGCCCATGAGAGTATTTCAGGCATGGAAAGCCAAGACACTCTGGCAAAAAGATCTCTGTGAGTGAGATCCCAGTGGAAAGAACAGGTCTTCAAAGAAGGAGGTACCTTTCTCTGAAGGGAGGAGAGAACCTCCACTTTGACTATGACCTTGTCTAAACAAGATAAGAGTCGGAGAACTCAAGGGGCTTCCATAGCCTTGGAAACTCATGACTGGTGCATAGGGAGATTACTGATGCCATAGACAGGAGTGTCAATTTGTAAAGTCAACAACAGGAGTCACTGTGCACTTACTCCTCATGTAGGATCTCTGTCCTTAATGTGCTGTACATTGAGGCTTAATGCTATAGCGAGTACTCAAACAGTATATTTCACTTTGTGTTTCTATGGGGGTGCAAACGGTTGAAATCTTTACTTAATGTATACTAAACTGATCTTCTGTAAAAAAAAAAAAAAGAAATTATCAATTCCCAACTTGACTCTCACTGGGATTAAACATGACAATAGGTCTGATCTGATTTCATCATCATTTAAAAAAAATCATCTATTATTTTTCACTTTATGTTTGTGTGGGAGCAAACTGCTGAAATCCTTACTTAAGGTATACTAAGCTGGTCTTCTGTATATTAAGATAATCAAAAATGAATCTTGATGTGAATGGAAGGGGAGAGGGAGTGGGAAAGGGGAGGGTTGTGGGTGGGAGGGACGGTATGGGGGGGAAGCCATTGTAATCCGTATGTCGTACTTTGGAAATTTATATTCATTAAATAAAAGATAAAAAAAAGAAAAAAAAAGATCAATCCCATTCACAATAGCTACAAAAACAATCAAATACCTTGGAATAAACTTAACCAAGGATGATAAAGATCTCTACGATGAGAAATCTTAAAGAAAGAAATAGAAGAGGATACCAAGAAATGGAAAAATCTTCCATGCTCATGGATTGGAAGAATCAATATCATCAAAATATCCAATCTCCCAAAAGCAATTTATAGATTCAATGCGATACCAATCAAAATACCAAAGACATTCTTCTCACATCTGGAAAAAATGATGCTGAAATTCATATGGAGATACAGGAGACTTCAAATAGCTAAAGCAATCTTGTACAACAGAAACAAAGCCAGAGGCATTACAATACCAGATTTCAGGACATACTACAGGGCAGTTGTAATCAAAACAGCATGGTACTGGTACAGAAACAGATGAATGTGAGTTTAACCAACTCATATTAGACAAAGGACCTAAAACCAACCTCTGGAACAAGGACAGCCTCTTCAACAAATGGTGCTGGGAAAACTGGATGTGCACATGTCGAACTATGAAGCAAGACCCCTACCTTAGACCTTATACAAAAATCTACTCAACATGGATCAAAGAACTAGAGATGCACCACGACATCAGGAAACTAATTGACAGCATAGGGGAAACCCTTCAAGATATTGGGACAGGTGAAGAATTCCTGAAGAAGACCCCAGAGGCACGAGTAATGAAAGATAAAATAAACAAATGGGATTACCTCAAATAGAAGAGTTTCTTAACAGCAAAGGAAACAGTCAGGAAAGTGAAGAGGCAACCAACAGAATGGGAGACATTATTCGGAAACTACAAAACAGATAAAGGATTAACAACTAGAATCTATAAAATGATCAAAAAACACCACAAATTCAAAACAAACAACCCAACAAAATGGGCCAAGGACCTTAACAGACATTTTTCAAAAGAGGAAATCCAAGTGGCCAACAGACACATGAAAAAATTCTCAGGATCCCTAGCCATCAGGGAAATGCAGATCAAAAACACAATGAGGTTTCACCTCACTCCGGTTAGATTGGCTTACATAGAGGAATCAACCAACAACAGATCCTGGCAAGGATGTGGGGAAAAAGGGACACTAATCCACTATTGGTGGGAATGCAAACTGGTAAAGCCACTATGGAAGACAGTTTGGAGAATCCTCAGAAACCTGAATATAGCACTACCATAGGACCCAGCCATCCCACTCCTTGGAATTTACCCAAATGGAATTAAAGGGGAGAAAAAAAGAGCCATTTGCACCTCAATATTTGTTGCAGCTCAATTCACAATAGCTAAGACATGGAATCAACCTAAATGTCCATCAACAGATGAATGGACAAAGAAACTATGGGATATGTACTCTATGGAACACTATACAGCAGTAAAAAACAATGAAATCCAGGCATTTACAACAAAATGGAGGAAGCTGAAAAACATCATGCTGAGTGAAATAAGCCAGTCCAAAAGGGACAAATATAATATGTTCTCCCTGATCAATGGCAACTAAACGAGCATCTGAAATGATATCCATTGAAGTGAAATGAACAATACGAGAGACAATGACATGATCAGCCCTTATCTAGACTGTTGAGGAACAACTTACTATTTTATTCCTTTTAGTGTTGTTGTTGTTGTTGTTGTTGCTCTGTTTGTTCTACATAAGATCAGTGGTTGAACTCTGTAATCAATGCACAATCATTCTTAGGCATTTAAAATTAACAGAAAAGTGATCTCTGTTAAACATAGGAGTGGGAATAAGAGAGGGAGGGGATATATAGGTTGGCACATGCTCACTCGGACTTACCTCCAATGGTGGAACTAGAAATGTGCCAGGGGATTTCAACTCAATCTTACCATGGAGGCAGGTACCAATGCCAGCGCACTTGGTAAAGTGATAAGTATAAATACAAAACTGATCAAAAAGATAGGGTATGTGTCGATGAGATTTCACAAATAAGACCAGTGTAAGCAAATAATGAAGGATGGAATTAAAAGGGAGAGAATGATCCTGCGGGGGAACAGGACACATAGAAGACTCATAGAATGGCAGCACTCCTGCCTCATAATCAACCCTTGGGACATTCAGACCTGGCTAAAAGGTCCATGAGAGTCTTACAGGCATGGAAAGCCATGACATGGTGGCAAAAAACAATCTAAATGAAGGATCCTGGTGAACAAGACCCCAGCAGAAGAAACAGGCCATCAAGGAGAGAGGCGCCTTTCTCTGAAGGGAGGAAGGAACCTCCACTGTGATACGGCCTTGACTAAACAAGTTCAGAGTCAGTGAACTCAAGGGGCTTCCATAGCCTAAACAGCTCATAGCAAGAGTCTCAGGTGATTGCTGACGTCATAAATAAGAGTGCCAATTGTTAAATCAACAACGGGAGTCACTGGGTACATGCTCCCCACGTAGGATCTCTGTCCTTAATGTGTTCTACTATGAAACTTAAAAACAACACTACTAGTCAAACAATATCCTATACCTTGTGCGGTTGTGTGAGTGCAGCCTGTTGAAATCCTTGCTTAGTATATACTAAGTTGACCTTCAGTATATGAAGGTAATTGAAAATGAAACTTGATGAAGGGCAGGATGGGAGAGGGAGTGGGAAAGGGGAGGGCCATGGGAGGGAGGAAGGTTGGGGGGGAAGCCACAACAATATAAAAGTTGCACTTTGTAAATTCACATTTATTAAATAAAAAATAACTATATAACAAACAAAAAAAAAGAAAAAGAAAAAAAAGAACTTAATACTTTACACTTTTAGTATTTTTTATGTTCTACTTAAAACTATTGGTTGAACTCTGTAATTAATACACAATTACTCCTAGGTGTTTAATTAATGCTATAACTGGTACTCAAATAGTATTTTACACTTTGTGTTTCTGTGTGGGTGCAAACTGTTGAAATCTTTACTTAATATATGCTAAATTGATCTTCTGTATATAAAGATAATTGAAAATTAATCTTGATGTGAATGGAAGGGGAGAGGGAGCGGGAGAGGGGAGTGTTGTGGGTGAGAGGGAAATTATGGTGGGGGGAAGCTACTGTAGTCCATAAGCTGTACTTTGGAAATTTATGTTCATTAAATAAAATATATAAAAAAAGATATAATACAAAAAAAAGAGAAACAGATGAACAGACCAATGGAACAGAATGAAAACACCAGAAATCAATCCAAACATCTACAGCCAGCTTAAATTTGATCAAGGATCCAAAACCAATCCCTGGAGTAAGGACAGTCTATTCAATAAATGGTGCTAGAAAATTGGATTTCCATGTTCGGAAGCATGAAGCAAGACCCCTACCTTTCACGACACACAAAATCCACTCAACATGGATTAAAGACCTAAATCTATGACCTGACATCATCAAATTATTAGAGAACATTGGAGAAACCCTGCAAGATATTGGCACCGGCAAAGACTTCTTGGAAAAGACCCCAGAAGCACAGCCAGTCAAAATCAAAGTTAACATTCGGGATTGCATCACATTGAGAAGTTTCTGTACTGCAAAGGAAACAGTCAGGAAAGTTGAAGAGGCAGCCGACAGAATGGGAAAAAATATTTGCAAACTGTGCAACAGATAAATGGTTAATAACCAGAATCTACAAACAGATCAAGAAACTCCATGACAACAAAACAACCAACCCACATAAGAGATGGGCCAAGGACCTCAATAGACATTTTTCTTTTTTTTTTTCCCACAGGCAGAGTGGATAGTGAGAGAGAGAGACAGAGAGAAAGGTCTTCCTTTTGCTGTTGGTTCACCCTCCAATGGCCGCCACGGCTGGCGCGCTGCAGCCGGCGCACTGCGCTGATCCGAAAGCAGGAGCCAGGTGCTTCTCCTGGTCTCCCATGGGGTGCAGGGCCCAAGCACTTGGGCCATCCTCCACTGCCTTCCTGGGCCACAGCAGAGAGCTGGCCTGGAAGAGGGGCAATCGGGACAGAATCCTGCACCCTGACCGGGACTAGAACCCAGTGTGCCGGTGCCGCTAGGCAGAGGATTAGTCTAGTGACGCGCTGCGCCGGCCTTAATACGCATTTTTCAAAAGAAGAAATCCAAATGGCCAACAGGCACATGAAAAATTGTTCAAGATCACTATCAATCAGGGAAATGCAAATCAAAACCACAATGACGTTTCACCTCACTCCAGTTAGAATGGCTCTCATTCAGAAATCCACCAACAACAGATGTTGGTGAGGATGTGGGGGAAAAGGGACACTAACCCACTGTTGGTGGGAATGCAAACTGGTCAAGCCACTATGGAAGTCAGTCTGGAGATTCCTCAGAAACCTGAATATAACCCTACCATACAACCCAGCCAGCCCACTCCTTGGAATTTACCCAAAGGAAATTGAATTGGTGAACAAAAAAGTTGTCTGTACATTAATGTTTACTGCAGCTCAATTCACAATAGCTAAGACCTGGAATCCACCCAAATGCCCATCAACAGTAGACTGGGTAAAGAAATTATACGACATGTACTCTATAGAATACTACACAGCAGTCAAAAACAATGAAATCCGGTCATTTGCAACAAAATGGAGGAATCTGGAACACATTATGCTGAGTGAATCAAGCCAAGTCCCAAAGGGAGAAATATCATATGTTCTCCCTGATCGGTGACAACTAACAGAGCACCAAAAAGGAAACCTAGTGAAGTGATATGGACACTATGACAAACAGTGACTTGATCACCCCTTGTCCGGACTGTTGATGTACAATTTAATACTTTATCCCTTTCAGCATTTTTTTGTTCTACTTAATACTATTGGTTGAACTCTGTAATTAACACACAATTATTCTTAGGTGTTTAAAGTTAACTGAAAAGTTATGACTGTAAAATATAAGAGTGGGAATAAGAGAGGGAGGAGATGTTAAATTTAGGACATTCTCAAGCTGACTTGCCCCAAATGGTAGAGTTAGAAATGTGCCAGGGCATTCTAATACAATCCCATCAAGGTGGCATGTACCAATGCCATCTCACTAGTCAAAGTGATCAGTTTCAGTTCATAATTGATCATAATTATAGGATTAAATGTCACAGGAATCACATAAACAAGACTAGTGTCTGCTAATACTAATTGATAGAATCAAAAAGGGAGAGAACGATCGATCATGGGAAGCACCATACACAGCAGACTCATAGAATGGCAATGTCCTAAACAGCACTCTGGCCTCAGAATTAGCCCTTAAGACATTTGGATCTGGCTGAAGAGCCCATGAGAGTATTTTAGGCATGGAAAGTCAAGACACTCTGGCAAAAAAAAAAGAAGACCTAAATGAAAGATCTCTGCAAGTGAGATCCCAGTGGAAAGAACGGGGCCATCAAAGAAGGACATACCTTTCACTGAAGGGAGGAGAAAACTTCCACTTTGACTATGACCCTGTCAGAATAAGATTGAAGTCGGCGAACTCAAAAGGCTTCCAGAGCCTTGGCAACTCATGACTAGAGCCTAGGGAGATTGCTGACGCCATAAACAAGAGTGTCAAATTGTTAAGTCAACAACAGGAGTCACTGTGCAGTTACTCCTCATGTAGGATCTCTGTCCTTAATGTGTTGTCCAATGTGAAATAATGCTATAAATAGTACTGAAACAGTATTTTACACTTTGTGTTTCTGTGTGGGTGCAAACTGATGAAATCTTTACTTAGTATATACTAAATTGATCTTCTGTATATGAAGATAATTGAAAATTAATCTTAATATGAATGGAATGGGAGAGGGAGCGGGAGAAGGGAGGGTTGTGGGTGGGAGGGAAGTTATGGGGGGCAAAGCCACTGTAATCCATAAACTGTACTTTGGAAATTTATATTTACTAAATAAAAGTTTAAAAAAATCAATTGTATACTACCATCATCAACAAGAAGACACTGATTTGAAATTTAAAATAGCCTACTGAAATGAAAACTCGTAAACCCTATCAATTAAATACACAGTATGGGGCTGGCGCCATGGCTCACTAGGCTAATCCTCCGCCTTGCGGTGCCGGCACACCGGGTTCTAGTCCCGGTCAGGGCGCCGGATTCTGTCCCAGTTGCCCCTCTTCCAGGCCAGCTTTCTGCTGTGGCCAGGGAGTGCAGTGGAGGATGGCCCAGGTACTTGGGCCCTGCACCCCATGGGAGACCAGGAAAAGCACCTGGCTCCTGGCTCCTGCCATCGGATCAGCGTGGTGCACCGGCCACGGCGCGCCGGCCGCGGCGGCCATTGGAGGGTGAACCAACGGCAAAGGAAGACCTTTCTCTCTGTCTCTGTCTCTCACTGTCCACTCTGCCTGTCAAAAAATAAAAAATAAAAAAATACACAGTATGTTGGCTGAAGACTAAGATGATGATGAAGGAAACTAAAGAAAATCTAAGTAAATACGCTGTGCATAGGACTGTAAGACTGAATATTATTAACATAACATTTCTTCTAAAATGGTTCTAGGTTTAACACCATCCAAATAAAAAACAAAACAAAACAAAAAACAAACACCAAAAAAACCTCCAGCAAGAGGTTTTGAGAAAAAAATAAACAAACCTGAATGTAGTTAGGAAAACTCAAGACAATTGACTATCAACTCCACCATGAAAAACAAGGAACTCTGTGAAATGACAACTGTCTTTCCAGACTTTCAATAAACCTACAATAACCAAGACCTTGCTTTTGGATTCCTGAAAGAACAGAAGAAACACGTTTCAATGGAGTAGGATAGTGAGTCCAAAAGTAAACCTCATCCCAAAATACATAAGCGACCATTGTTAAAACTACAAAGAGAAATAAACAAAGGCACTATTACACTCACAGACGTCAAGACATCTCTTTCGTTATCAGATCAGCAGTCAGACCATCAGTAAGGATGTAGCTGAACAGAATAGCACCTGAATCAACCAAGCGTTGAACAGATCCTTCGAGGATGCTCTGTCCACAACAACGCAACACGACACTCTTCTCAGACCCACACAGCACATCCACTCTGACCACGTTCGCTGCTGTACAACAGACCTCAACTCCTAAGGAAGAGTCACCACACAATGTAAGGTCTCAGATCACAATGCAACCTCTCTACTGAGAGGTCAGTATGAAAAGGCTGGAAAATCCAGCCGGCGCCGCGGGTCAATAGGCTAATCCTCTGCCTGCAGCGCTGGCACACCGGTCACACTAGTCCTGGTCAGGGCACCAGATTCTGTCCAGGTTGCCCCTCTTCCAGGCCAGCTCTCTGCTATTGGCCCGGGAGTGCAGTGGAGGATGGCCCAAGTGCTTGGGCCCTGCACCCCATGGGAGACCAGGAGAAGCACCTGGCTCCTGCCTTCGGATCAGCGCGGTGTGCCAGCCACGGTGGCCATTGCAGGGTTAACCAAAGGCAAAGGAAGACTTTTCTCTCTGTCTCTCTCTCTCACTGTCCACTCTGCCTGTTAAAAAAAAAGAAAAGGCTGGAAAATCTCAAATATTTGCGAGAAGAACAATCAACCAACCTCAAAATGACACATTTATAAATCTCAAATAAAAAATCATTCAAACTAAATGGAAACTGTATCCTGCCCATTTACAGTAATGGATGCATATTTTAGAAAAGAACCACCAAGATCCATGAGCTGATCTGATCCCAGGAGATCAGAGGAAAAACAGCAACTTAAACACTTAAAGCAAGGTGAGGAAAATCAAATCAATCATGGAGAGATACAAGCACAAGTCGACGGGACTGAAAAAAGCTCAATCACAGAAAAACGTTGACAAAACTAACATCTGGTTCTTTGAACACATCCACAAAATTCGTGAACCTCTTCTCAGCACCAACCAAGAAAAACGGTGCAAGTTAATGAGTTGGTTAATGAAACGGTGCCACCATGACTCCATGGACAAGATAACTGTAAAGGAATAGTATGAACGACTCTGTGACCAAAAATTATATAAGATAAATGAACTGTGTGAATGCCTTGAAACACAGAATATGCTAAAATCCACACAAAGGGAAAGGAAAAACGGGAATGATTCCATAATTACTAAGGAAGTTATAATTTATAATAACTAGAGTAACACATAATTATAAAGTATCAGAAAATGTATTAGATATGAGTTACTGTATTCACATACCCCATTTCTGCTCAGTAAAAAGAAACAGTGGGCAGAAAAGTACTTATGAGACCTGCCTTGTGGCACGGTAGGTTACGACACTGCCTGGAACAATGTCATTCCATCTAGACGCCAACTGGATTCCTGCCTGTTATGCTTTTTTTTTAAAAGCTTTATTCATTTCAAAAGTAGAATTACAGAGAGTCAGAGGGAGAGAGAAAGAGAGAGAGAAGGTCTTCCATCCACGGGTTACTCCTCAGATGGAAGCGACAGCCGGAGCTGAGCAGATTTGAAGCCAGGAACCAGGAGCAGTTCCTCCAGGACTCCCACTCAGATGCAGGGGCCCAAGGACTTGGGCCCTCTTCTATTGCTTTGCCAGGCCACAGCAGAGAGCTGGATCGGAAGTGGAGCTGCTGGGACTCGAACCGATGCCCATGTGGGATGCTGGTACATGCAGGGGCGGCTTCATCCACTATGCCATGGCTGCTCCCACCCCACCCCCCAACCCCCATCAACCCAGGCTGTTCCCACTTGAGATCCAGCTGCCTGCTCAAATGCCTAGGAAAGCAGAGGAAGCACCCCAAGGACCTGGGCCACCTTAACTCACACTGCAGTACTGGATAAAGTACCTGGCCTCAGCTCCCGCCTGGCCCAGCCCCGGCCATTGTAGCCACCTGGGGTGTGAATCCATACCCTGAAGATCTCTCCTGCACCGCCTCATCTAGAACTCTGCCTTGCAAACCAATTGTTCCATAGAAAAAAAAATATCTAGTACTTACTATGAGGTGTCAGAACCTTGGACAGTCTGGAACAGAGCACAGAGGGATTCTTGGCATTTCTCTAAGCTTCTGCTTTCTCCTCCATGTGTGCAGTCTGAAAATTCACCGGATTACATTCCAATTAACTTGAGCACCCCGTGCCCCCGTGTTCCTGCACACACAACCTTACACTGCTGAACAACCTGGAGCAGAGAGGCCGTGAGTCAAGGCTTCTTCTAAGGACGCCAAGGCTATATCTGGCCAGGCACAGAAACCCCCCAAACCGACCCAGCTCCCAACCCCCCTCCCACACACCCCCCCAGGGCTCCCGTCACTCTCTCCCTCCTTTCCTCTCCCCCACACGCCTTTCTCTCCCTCCCTTCCTCGCCTCCCCACCTTCATTCTCTCCACTTCCTCTCTTCTCCCGCCTCCCCTTTGTCCTCCCTCTCCTCCACCTTCTACCCAGTGACACCCCCCACACACCCCCTCCCCGCACTCTGCACCTTGAGCCACGCCTACCCCGTGACAGGAAGTCCACCGTGCCGAATCCCCTCACAAAGAGCATTTCTGTTCCTCAGGAACAGGAACCAAGTCCTGAGGTGTAGTCTTCGGGAAGGGGCCGAAGCAGAGGACCGCGCCTGGAAGTTTCCAGAAGCCCAAGGAACTGATGCGACCGCCTCGGGCCGCAGCCTCACCTGATCCTGGCCTGAGCCCGGGGGGCCCTGGGCTCCTCAGGTTTGGCCACCAGCGTTAAAGATGGCTCCTCAAGGCTCACTCAAGCCGTGGGCAGGAGTGGGCATGGTGCTGACTCCCACCCCTGCACCGAGGGCAGAAGTGGCCGTGCCAGTGGGTGCACTTCCGGGTCAAACCGCGGGGCGCAGGCGCACTCCTCACTGGCCATCGCCATGGCGCCACGGGACGCATCTGTGCGCTGCCGCATCCAGCGCCCGAAACCACAGGCCCGCTTCAGTCAGCTGCTCTTGCTCCAGGTTGTGATCCAGGGAGGCAGCCGCTGAGGCCTGGGTACTCTGGACCCTGGCTCGCTGCCTCCGTCCCTCCCTGCCTCCCTCCCTCCCTCGTGGGAGTCCTGAATGGAGCTCCTGCCTCCTGACTTCTGCCTGATCCAGTGCTGGCCGTCAAAGCCGTTTGGGGAGAGAAGCAGTGCAGGGGGCATCACCAGCACTCTCTCTCTCTCTCTCAGTGATCGTCCATCTGCGGGTTCACCCCTCAGGTGGCTACAAAGGCCAGGGCTGGGACAGGCCAAAGAAGAAGCCAAGGACTTTTTTCTGGTGCTCCATTCTGGGTTCAGGGGCTTAAGTCCTTGGGCTGTCTCCCTCCACTTTCCCAGGCGTGTTAGCAGACAGCTGGATCCCACCGTGAACGGCGTCCGGGAGGGGCCGGCACTTGGGGGTAGCGGGTCAAGCCACCACCTGCAGTGCCAGCATCCCATATGACGCAGGTTCGAGTCCCAGCTGGTCCACTTCTGATGCAGTTCTCTGCTATGGTCTGGGAAGGCAGTCGAAGATGGTCCAAGTCCTGGGGACCTGTTCCCATGAAGGAGACCCCAGGGAGGCTCCTGGCTCCTCACCCTGGATCCTCTCAGCGCCAGCCATTGCAGCCAACTGTAAAGTGGACCAGCAGATGGATAACCTCTCCCTCTCTCTCTCTCTGCCACTCTGCCTCTGCCTCTCATGCTCTCTGTGTATAACTCTGAATTTCAAATAAATAAATAAGACTTTTTAAAAAAGTAAAACCTAGCTCATTGTAAAGAAAATACTACATCAAGGCCAACTACTAGAGTTTATCTAGAATTTGATTCTATATGCATTACATACCCCATTAACACAGAATACAGAAAGGTAGCCTCTGAGGTCACTGTTGACATTTTCTATTCTCCTGTATATAGGAGATCCAAAAGACTCCACTAAAAGAATATCAAAACTCAGAGTAGAGTTTGGTACAGTGGCAGGATAGAAAATCAACAGCTTTTGTATACACAGACAAGGTCATGATTGAGAAAGGATTTCGAAGACTAATCCCATTCACATATCTACAAAGAAAATAAAATAGGTTGGAATAAATTTAACCAAGGATGTCCAATATCTGAGAACTATAAAAGATTAATGAAGAGGACACCAAAAAAAAAAAAAAAAAAAACTCCACAAAGTGAAGCGGCAACTAACAGAATGGTAGAACTTAATCTGCAATGCATGCAGCTGATAAACTGTTTACTACCAGATATTTTCAAGAAATTCAACAACAGCAAAACAAACCACCCACTCAAGAAATGGGCAAATGGCTTCAACAGGCATATTTCAATGAACCAAAATGCTGTGCAACTGTAAAGTGAATTAAGAAGTTATGGTCTATGTATACCATACATACATATACACACTGCATAGCCTGGCTATTGTGCATCTTGCTGCAATAAGCGTAGGCTTGTGCATCCCTCTGTTACATAATGATTTAATTTCCTTCAGTATGTTCCCAGTAGTGGTGACATCCTTAGAGTTTTCCATGTTGACAGGCCTAATTTCACATGAGGAATTTTATTGCTATACAGGTATATATTAAGGAATACAGATATCAGATCAGTAAACTAAATTTTACCTTAAAACACTAGAACAGGCCGGCGCCATGGCTCACTAGGCTAATCCTCCGCCTAGCGGCGCCGGCACACCGGGTTCTAGTCCCGGTCGGGGCGCCGGATTCTGTCCCGGTTGCCCCTCTTCCAGGCCAGCTCTCTGCTGTGGCCAGGGAGTGCAGTGGAGGATGGCACAGGTGCTTGGGCCCTGCACCCCATGGGAGACCAGGAAAAGCACCTGGCTCCTGGCTCCTGCCATCGGATCAGCGCGGTGCGCCGGCCGTAGCGCGCCGGCCGCGACGGCCATTGGAGGGTGAACCAACGGCAAAGGAAGACCTTTCTCTCTCTCTCTCTCTCACTGTCCACTCTGCCTGCCAAAAAAAAAAAAAACACTAGAACAGCAAAGTAAATCTTAAGATGACCATTAGTGTGAACCAGGACACAGGACCTATGTTAACAAATCACAGCATGAGGCCACAGAGTTAGTATGAAATGTCCTTAGTGACACAGGGCAAGTCCTTGTGGTGATGCACCCAACAAAGGTAAGCCCAAAGAAAAGGACCACCGGTTTTCACCAGCTACCACCCCTCTCATTCCCCACGTCTCTAACTGCTAGAACCTAGGGTTCCAACCCCAGGAGGAACATGGCTCTGGGGCAAACAGAGCAGGTTTTGAACTGGGGCTTTATTGTTCTTGATATATGGCCTAGTGCAGGTTCCCACCTCATACAGTTTCGTATTTGAAAGGGGATGCGCAGTGCCTTCCTCACAGAGCTTTGAAGAGGATTAGACAGTACAATGTGGTGTAATTAAATAAAACTCTTGCTTTCCCTCTTTGTGTTCTTATTTAGAAATGAAACATGGTACATTAAGAAGCCTGACTATTGAAAGGGCTAAAAGGAAACCTGTTGAAGTGAAACTGACACTATGAAAAACAATGACTTGATCAGCCCTTGCCTGACTGTCAAGGAACAACTTACTATTTTATTACTTTTAGTATTTTTTTGTCCTACTTAATATCATTAGTTGAACTCTTTAATTAACACACAATTATTCTTAGGCATTTAAAATTAATTCAAAAGTGATCCCTGTTAAATATGAGAGTGGAAATAAGAGAAGGAGGAGATGTACAGTTCGGCACCTGCTCACTCAGACTTACCCCTAATGGTAGAGCTATAAACGTGCTAGGGGATTCCAATTCAATCCCATCAAGGTGTCATGAACCAATGCCATCTCACTAGTCAATGTGATCAGTTTCAGTTCATAATTGATCATAATGATAGGATTAAATGTCAAAGGGATCACATAAACAAGACTAGTGTCTGCTAACAATAACTGATAGACTTAAAAAGGAGGAGAATGCTCCAACATGGGAAGCAGGATACACAGCAGGCTCACAGAATGACAAATACCCTAAACAGCACTCTGGCCTCAGAATCAGTCCTTAAGGCATTCGGATCTGGCTAAAAAGCCCATGAGAGTGATTTAGGCATAGAAAGACAAGACATTCTGGAAAAAAAAAAAAGAGGAACTAAATAAAAGATCTCTGTGAATGAGATCCCAGCAGAATGAACAGGCCATCAAAGAAGGACGTACCTTTCTCTGAAGGGAGGAGAGAACTTCCACTTTGACTATAGCCTTGTCTAAGTAAGATCGGATCCGGTGAACTCAAGAGGCTTCCATAGCCTTGGCAGCTCAAGACAAGTGCCTCACGTGATTACTGACATCATAAATAAGAGTGTCAATTGTTAAATCAACAATGGGAGTTACTGTGCACCTACTCCCCATGTAGGATCTCTCTGTCCTTAATGTGTTGTACTATGTGAATTAACGGTAAAACTACTACTCAAACAATACTCTACACTTTGTGTGTCTGTGTGGGTGCAGTCTATTGAAATCTTTACTTAGTATATATTGAGTTGATATTCCGTATATAAATATAATTGAAAATGAATCTTGATGAAGAATGGGATGGGAGAGGGATTGGGAGATGGGACGGTTGCAGGTGGGAGGGAGGTTACAGAGGGAAGAACTGCTATAATCCAAAAGTTGTACTTTGGAAATTTATATTTATTTATTTTTATAGACTTTATTTATTTACTTATTTGAGAGGTAGAGTTACAGACAGTGAGAGAAATAGAGAGAAAGGTCTTCTTTCCATTGGTTCGCCCCCCAAATGGCCACTACAGCTGGTGCACTGCACCAGTCTGAAGCCAGGTGCCAGGTGCTTCCTCCTGGTCTCCCACGCGGGTGCAGGCGCCCAAGCATCTGGGCCATCCTCCACTGCATTCCTGGGCCCAGCAGAGAGCCAGATTGGAAGCAGAGCACCCAGGACAAAACCCGGTGCCCATATGAGATGCTGGCGCCGCAGGCGGAGGATTAGCCAAGTGAGCCACAGCACCAGCCCCCGAAAATTTATAATTATTAAATAAAAGTTGGAAAAAAAGAAAGGGTTTCATGAATGCCACTCTGTTACAATCTCCTTCCTTGTCCCTCTTACCTTTGTTCTTGTGACCAGACCCTTCATTAACCATCACTTCCTGTCCCAGGGCCCACCAGTGAGTGTGTTGTTAGTTCTGCATATCTGAACACCAGCTGTGTACCAGGGACTACAGGAATGAAAGCAGAGAGACAAAGTCTTGTCCTGGACAAGCTCACAGTCTTATACGAGATATGGGTATTTAGCAAAAAAAATGGTGATAAAATGGGTTAAGTACGTTATGTAGATAGGTAGTGTGTTACAGAAGCTCTGGATACTTAGCTCTGCCTGGGGGAATGAGAGAAAAGTATCAAAGAGAAGGAAGACCTTTGAGTTGGATATCTTGAAACATGGCTAGGAGTTTCTCAAGCTGAAAACATTGAGGAACATCAAGTAGTGACTGCCTATATGCAGAACCATGACAAGTCTGGCATGACAGAAGCAGGGGCTGTTTGGGAGGAGGGCGGCTTGGAATAGGAAGTGTGAACAGACCTGAGAATGAGGCCTTGGAATCCCCTCTAAGGGATTAGGGCTTTTGCAAGTATGCAAGAGATGAGAAAAGATCAGACAGAGTCACCTGTGCTTTCTAGGAAAATGCAGGTGGTGTGCAGGCCTGAAGCAGAAAAAGCCTGGAAGAAAGAATCCAGACAGAAGTAATAGTTATCAGCAGATGTTCAGCTTTGGTATGAGTGCTTGTGTAGGTCCTGAGACACCACTGGCATTGATTTGGTGACTACTAGGAGACAGATGGTTGGAAAGAGGGTGCTGCCAAGCTTTCCAACTTGGAAGGCAAGTCAGATGGAGCCACCACTGCAGAGATCCAGTGCAATGTGTGGAGCAGGTTTAAAGGGAAGAGGAAGTTTGTGGTACCCACAGGACACTCAAGTGTGTGTCTCTAACAGGCAGGTGGCAATGGAGATTTGGATCTCATGGTGAAGGCTTATGATGGAGACACTACTTTGGAAGGTAGTCTCATAGAAACACTGGTTGAAGCCACAAGAGTAAGATCACCTCAAGAGAAATGGGGCGCCCAAAAGGAGCAAAGCATTTCAGATGTGGTCTGAAATGATAGGTAATGCACAAGCAAGAGAGAAGGAAGAGAAGTACAAATAATCCATCAAGGATAGCACAAAGTAGGCAACCACACACAAGGAGTCAAGTCACAGGGTTATATTTGTAGAATAAACCAGTGGATGGAGAATCTCCCTCTCTACCTATCCCCTCTTCCTCCCCCCTCCCCTTTTCCCTCTCCCTACTTCCCTCTCCCCTCCCCTCTGTCCTCTGTCCTCCATCCTCTCTCCTCTCTCCCTCCTATCCATTCCCAACCAGCTCCCTCCCTTTCAAACAATTTTAAAAATACATTTGTACAGAAAGATTTCTTTGGATGCTGAGTGGAAAACATATTACAGAGGAAAAGATTACTGATAGAAGAAATCAGCTCAGAGGTCACTGAATTCAGTCAAGAGAATTATGGTGGGCTGGGCTACGGTTGGGGTTATAACCAGGCATTTGGGGCATCCAGGGTACAGAATTTATGTAGGCACCTGCTCTATGAGCCATGCAAGAACAGAGTTCAGCTTTGCCTTGGCTTAGAGTGGTGGCAGATATAGGCAGGTTGAAGACACATTTTGGTGGTGAAATCAAATTTATTGTGTGGATTCTTGGGTTCCTAAGTAACAGTTTTGAAAAACTATTAATGTTGGACGGCGCCCCAGCTCACTTGGCTAATCCTCCACCTGCTGCACTGGTAATCTATTCCTAGTTGGGGCAGCGGATTCTGTCCCAGTTGCTCCTCTTCCAGAACAGCTCTCTGCTATGGCCCGGGAAGGCAGTGGAGGATGGCCCAAGTGCTTGGGCCCTGCACCCGCATGGGAGACCAGGAGGAAGTACCTGGCTGCTGGTTTCGCATCAGCGCAGTGCGCCGGCCATAGCAGCCATTTACGGGGTGAACCAATGTAAAGGAAAACCTTTCTCTCTGTCTCTTTCTCTCACTAACTCTGCCTGTCAAAAAAAAAGACTATTAATGCAACATATTATGGAGGATCTTAAATATCAAAGGTCTGATGTTTCACTTCCTCCCATAGCCTATCTAAATCAATACTCAAATGATATAAAATAAATCATAAGAAATACTCTCTTGTACTACTCCCAGACCATTTTCAATGTTTTACAAAATGTTCACATAGCAAATATAAAAAGCTTCAACACATTCTTCTTTTTTAATTTCTGCTGCAATAAATACATGAACAACATACAGATTTCTTCTGTACCCATCTTAAAAGTGGAGTCACTGAATTATATACTAATTTATGTTACTCATACATATTTTACTCTTATTTTTAATGAGATCATTGCCAGTACACACATTGTTTGCTTAGCTTTATTTTTACATTAAGCCAATGTCTGTCATGCAGCAATCAAAAAACTGACAGTAAATTATATGGGTTTGTAGTCCAATTTAGACTCTAGCTTCTTAGAATAACCCACTTTTTTTTGACAGGTAGAGTGGACAGTGAGAGAGAGAGAGACAGAGAAAAAGGTCTTCCTTTTTCCTTAGGTTCACCCCCCAATGGCCACTGCGGCCTCGAACACCATGTTGATCCAAAGGCAGGAGCCAGGTGCTTCTCCTGGTCTCCCATGTGGGTGTAGGGCCCAAGGACTTGGGCCATCTTCCACTGCACTCCCGGGCCACAGCAGAGAGCTGGACTGGAAAAGGAGCAACCGGGACAGAATCCAGCACCCCAACCGGGACTAGAATCCGGGGTGCCGGTGCCGCAGGCGGAGGATTAGCCTAATGAACCATGGTGCCAACCAGAATAACCCACTTTTCTGATGGCTTTCATGAAGTCTTCTTGTACTACAAAATTATGATCAGCACGAATTGTAAACATACCAGCTTCAGTACAAACACTTCAAGTTTGCTCCAATAAAGCCATCTAAAAGGTTCATGCTTGCTTCATAATCTATTTCATAATGTTTTGTAATGGGAGCTGTGTGGATTTTCAATATATCTAACCTCGCTTGTTCATGTGGTAAATCAATATGTATTTTTCTGTCCAATCTTCCCAGACGTAGCAAAACCGGGTCCAGTGTATCTGGTCTGTTTGTAGCCATGGTCATTTTAACTCTATGCAGAGTATCAAACCCATCCATTTGATTTAGCAACTCTATTAAAGTTCTCTTAATCTGTCAGCTGATGTACCCTCAGGAAACCGACGACCACCAATCACATCTATTTCATCCATAAAAATGATGCATGTTTGATGGTCGGTCTCTGGCATAATAAAACATTTCTCTGATCTAACAGGCACTTTCACCAATCTATTTGTCTACAATAGAACTTGATACAACCTTTAAGAAGTTACAATCCAGCTGACTAGCAACAGTTCTCACCAAAAGCATTCTTCCTGTGCCTGGAGTTCCATATAATAAACAGCCTTTTGGAGGTATTATTCCTACATGCTGGGATAATTCTAGGTTTTTAAGAGGTAATTCTATTACCTCTCTTAATTTTTGGATCTGTTCTGACAGCCCTCTAATCTCAGAGTAAGAAACATTCCCTGGGTTCCCATGAGGCATGTTGTAAACCAGTGAATCCATCACTCCTGGCAAATCTCTCATGATACTTAGTGTAGTCATATCCAAAGAAGCTCTTGTTCCTGGATTCAGCTTACTTTTGTCAAGTTGTCTATGACAGCTGACGATGTATCTTGGGGGGGGGGGTGAGGAGTGAGAAGAAAGTTCTGGAATCAGATGCCAGTGCTGGCTGCACAACTGTGCACATGTGCTGCTAGTGAATGTTCACCTTAAAATGGTATAAAGGAACTAAGGTATACACCAAAGAGAACTGCTAATGAGTAATATGAGTTAGCATTCATTCTGATCTAGTTCTCATGACTCCCCTTGCCCCAGCCCAAAGAAATAAGAGGTTGGGCTTAAGTTATGGGGATTATGGCCGGCGCCGTGGCTCACTAGGCTAATCCTCCGCCTTGCGGCACCAGCACACCGGGTTCTAGTCCCGGTCAGGGCACCGGATTCTGTCCCGGTTGCCCCTCTTCCAGGCCAGCTCTCTGCTGTGGCCAGGAGTGCAGTGGAGGATGGCCCAAGTGCTTGGGCCCTGCACCCCATGGGAGACCAGGATAAGTACCTGGCTCCTGCCATCAGATCAGTGTGGTGTGCCAGCTTCGGTGGCCATTGGAGAGTGAACCAACGGCAAAGAGAGACCTTTCTCTCTGTCTCTATCTCTCACTGTCCACTCTGCCTGTCAAAAAAAAAAGTTAAGGGGATTACTGCTCCTCCGCAGGAAGCTGGAAAACCCAACGAGCACAGCCAGCCTTGCATGTGTGCACATGGGACTTTGAGACTGTGTCACTCTGTGGCTGCCTGGCTACAGTGCTGTGTGTGCATTTGTTCCTCTGTGCATGTGGTTTTTTGAAAACTGAAAGTGAACATGCTGTCATGTTTCAAATAGATTTTGATGGGCATACATAAAAAACTGTCATGGGGCTGGTATTGTGTCCCAACAGGTTAAGCCTCTGCCTGAGGCATCCCATTTGGGTGCTGGTTTGATACCCACTGGCTAATTCACTTTCAAATCCAGATCTCTGCTAATGCACCTGGGAAAGCAGCAGAGGATGGCCCCAGTGCTTGGGCCCCAGCATCCACATGGGAGACCCAGAAGAAGCTCATGGCTTTATCATGGCCCAATCCCGGAGACTGGGGTCATCTGGGGAGTGAACCAGCAGTTGGATGATCTCTGTGTGTCTCTCCTCCTCTCTCTGTAACTCTGCTGTTCAAAGAAATAAGAAAACTTTTAAAAAAAAAAAGGATGGTCATATCTTTTAATATTTTCACCCTTCTTCATTCATTGAAGACACAAACAGACCTGTTCTATCAAACAGCTTATAAAACAGACCCTTAAACTGCATCTGATTTCAATGAGAGAGTCTGTATGAATTTTGTCAGACTTAGAAATAAGGGAAGCATCATTTGAAACTAAAGCAAAGTTCCAAACTTTTGAGTTCTAAAGATAATGAATAAATAAGAAAAGTTTGCTAAAATGATCAATTTCATTAGTTGTTGAGATGGTTGGATGCCAGATGGTTGGATGCCAATGTCCTCAGATGACATGAGGTCCAAACATCTCAAAACACCAGAGCCAAGAGAACCTCATCTCACGTACACAACCCTCACTGGGAGGGTCTGCATGCTGGACTTTTTAGAAAGGCTAGTTTGTTTAAAAATGCTTGGTGTGAACAGATCCAAGCCTGTATGCTTCTAACTGTATCACTCCTTGTTGAGAAAGAGGGAAATGTCATTAATCAGGCACACACAACCACCCCAATCAGTTCCAAGGTCTCAGAGGAAGCAGGGTTCACAAGCACTGATACACAGTATTCACTGGATAAACGCCAACAAGCCTCCTTCAGCAAGACAAAATGTTCATGCGCTCATGAAGTACCATGCATGGAACCGCCCAACTGGTAAAGAAGGGATTGCCTGTGACATTCACCAAGGTGGAAGCCAGAGAGGTAGACCTGCTCTTCATTTCCAAAGTGAATTCCAAGATGACATGTCATGGGGAGGTGGGGGGAGGCGATTCACAAAGAGGAGTAACAAACCGGAGGAAACAGTGAGCAAAAAATAGTGAAAAATTGACCTACAAATGCTTTTCAGGAACTTTTAATGATTGCCTTAGTAAGACCAAACTGTTTCCTAGATTCACAGCCACTCCTCTAATTACATGCTTGAGAAAATTCTAAGCCATTCCGGGTAGCTGTAACTCAGGGACAGAAAGCAATAAAGTAACACAGCGATGAACAAAGAGCACTTCTGCCTGAAGGTGCTGTGGGGGTTGGCCGGGGACTCCTCACTAACCCAGCACAGCCGCCAGCCTGAGGCTAGTTAGCAATCACTATGTTCTCCTATCTTTAGATGCCTGTGCATGGTTCCCACTGATCCCTCAGGGGCATGCCATCATACCACACGTGGAACTGGGAAGCTGAGAAATGCCACTTCCCTGGGGTCTGCAAAGAACCCACTTTACTAATCACTGCAACTGCCACAAGATCAAGTGTGGCAGAGGCACCTGTGCTAGCAAGCACAGCCCAGGCCCCCACTGCACCTGCCTGTGGGGCAGGGACTCACAGGGCCCTCAGCCTCATCTTAGCTACTTTTTTGCTCAGAGAAGGAAGGCGGGAACTGGCAAGACCCACCACACTCCTGCCCTCAGAATCTCAACTCCAGACAGCCCAAGCTGAAATCCAGGCAACCCTGAAAGGTCAAAGCTTTTGGCCCTGCAGAGACACTCCCAGCAGGCAAGTCGCACCACACCTCCAGGACCCTCCTTGCACTCCTCACACACTCACCTCTCACATTAGCCCACACCCTGCAGCCCAGGAGGGGCAAGCACAGCAGGATTTAAACTGGAACTTCACTGATATCTATATATGGCCTAGGGCTGGTTCCCACTTCCTTTAACTCATATTTAAAAGGGTATCAGTGGTACCTTCCTCACAGAGTTTTGAAGAGGATTAGACAGGACAATGTTGTATAATTAAATAAAACTCTTGCTTCCCCTCCTTGTGTTGTTATTTAGAAATGAGACAATGGTACATTAAGAAGCCTGACCACTGAAAGTGCTTCATTAATGCTGATTCTCTTAAACATCCCTTCTTGGCCCTCCTACCTTTATTGCTGTAAACAGACCTTTCTATAACCAACAGTTCCTGTCCCAAGATCCAACAGTGAGTGCATTGTTAGTTCTGCATAAGCTGAATTCCAACTGTGTACCAGGGACTACAGGAATGAAAGCAGAGACAAAGCCCTGCCCTGGACAAACTCACAGTCTTATACGTGATATTGGTATTTAGCAAATAAATGGTGATAAAAGGGGTAAGCACTTTACATATACAGGTAGTGTGTTACACAAACTCAAGTTGCCCGAGGGCGTCGGTTCCTGAACCCACACTGGAGTACTAGATAAAGTACATGGCTTTAGCTTCGGCATGGCCCACCACCAGCCATTGTAGCCACCTGCAGTGTGAACCCATACCCTCATGGCCCACCACCAGCCATTGTAGCCACCTGCAGTGTGAACCCATACCCTCATGGCCCACCACCAGCCATTGTAGCCACCTGCAGTGTGAACCCATACCCTGAAGATCTCTCCCCCCCGCCTCATCTAGAACTCTGCTTTGCAAACCATTCTTTAAATAGAATAAAATATCAGTACTTACTGTGAGGTGTCAGAATCTTGGGGCAGGCTGGAACAGGGCACTGAGGGATTCTTGGCATTTCTCTAAGCTTCTGCTTTCTCCTCCGTGTGTGCAGTCTGTGAAAATTCACCGGATTACGTGCCAATTAATTCAAGTGCCCCGTGTCCCCGTGTTCCTGCACACATCCCTTATGCTGCCAAACAACCCGGAGCAGAGAGGCTGTCAGTCAAGGCCTCTTCGACAGACACAGCTAGCCAAGGCTACTTCTGGCCAGGCACAGAAAACCCCCCAAATGGACCCAGAGCCCTGGGGAAAGTTCTTCCCCTCCCAATCCCCCTCCCACACACAAGCCCTGGGACTCCTGTCACTCTCCCCTTCCTTTCCTCTCCCCCACATGTGTTTCTCCCCCTCCCTCCCTCACCTCTCCACTTTCATTCTCCCCACTTCCTCTCTCCTCCTGCCTCCCCTTTGACCCTCTCCTCTCCTCCACCTTCTATCCCAGCTACACCCTACACACACCCCTCCCCGTGCTCTGCACCCCAGGCCACGACTACCCCGTCACAGGAAGGCCACCGCGCCAAACTCCCCACACAAAGAGCGTTTCTGTTCCTCAGGAACAGGAACTGAGTCCCGAAGTGTAGTCTTCAGAAAGGGGTCAAAGCAGAGGACCGCGTCTGGAGGTTTCCAGAAGCCCAAGGAAACTGATGCGGCCGCCTCAGGCCATAGCCTCACCTGATCCCGGCCTGAGCCTGGGGAGGGCCCTGGGTCTCCTCAGGTTCAGCCACCAGCGTTGAAGGCGGCTCCTCAAGGCTCTGGGCAGGAGCAGACATGGCTCTGACTCCCACCAGTGCATCGAGGGCAGAAGTGGCAGCGCCTGCGGGTGCACTTCTGGGTCAAAGTGCCAGGCACAGGCGCACTCCTCACTGTCCACAGGACACACATTGGCATGGAGCTGGATGAGAGATGGAGTAAACAGGACTTGAACTGACTCCCCTGTGGGATACCACAGCACTGGCATACCTGTTCTTACTTCTTAAACTTCTTATTAGCCTTATTACTGTAATATAAATTTAAAATATATTATCTGAAACTGGAAGGAAGGAAAAAGAAGGAAATGAGGCAAGAAAGGAGGGAGGGATGGAAGGGGACTCTGGGAGAGACAGTGTTAGAAGGAGAGCAGAGAAAAGGGCATGTGGTTTATTTTTAAATCAGTCTATAAATTATATTGAAGAATTTTTTGACCCTAAACATATACACGCATCCACTGGACACAATATCAATGTTTAATGGAAACTTATAGAAAAAAAAAGTACTCACACTACAGAGAAAACGAAAGACACACTGTGCACATTAGTAACATTGTGTATGTGGAAAATTCTAGGACTTTTATGAAAATATAAGTATGAAAATGTTTCTATAGAAATAATCTAAAAGTAAGAGTAAGATACAGAGGCCGGCGCAGCAGGTTAAAGTCATGGCTAACTCACTGGCATTTCATATGTGCACTGCTTCTAGTCCCAGCTGCTCCTCTTCCAATCCAGCTCTCTGCTATGGCCTGGGAAAGCAGTAGAAGATGGCCCAACTCCTTGGGCCCCTGCATGCATATGGGAGATCTGGAAGAAGCTCCTGGCTCCTGGCTTCAGATTGGCCCAGCTCTGGCCGTTGCAGCCATCTGTGGAGTGAACTAGCAGATGCAAGACCTCTCTCTGTCTCTACCTCTCTCTGTAATTCTTTCAAATAAATAAAATAAATATTTAAAAAAGAGTAAACTATATAATTCTGAACATATATTACTCAAAAATACCAAATAACACTGCATTGTAAAGAATGACACATCATTTAAGTAACACTTAAGGAAGAATGCGCCTTCCTAATAAATGTCACAGTCTGACACAGAGACACAGTTTAGGGACTCTAAAAGCAACTGGAAATATCTGAGCTGGCAAAAAAAAGCAGTTGTAGAATAGGAAGTATCATAAAGTTTGAAATCCAACAAATTGGGAAGCTATTCCAAGAGCTCATACCGTATTCTTTCTGTTTAAATCCTTTAGGACTCAAGCCATCCCTAGCACCCCAAAATAATAAGAACAAAAACATCATGAAAGCAGGAGCTTTCACGCAGAGCTGCCTAGAAGAATATGAAAAACACCCATCATGACAATCACCCTCTTTCCACAAACTTTCTCAAAGATGTTCAAGAAGCATTCAGTATTAGATAAATAACAAGAATGAATGTGAGCGAATTACAGACACATTCAAAAGCCAAAAAGCACACGTTTATCAAGAGAGAGTCCTCTTCTGAATTCTGACGTCTACAAGTAGACTACAAGCCACAAACTTCATTCCCAGCCTAAGACAAGGTCTCCATGTTCCCTAGTCCCTTAACAACCCAGTTTTCTTTCAGATAACATCTTCTCCATCTCTTGGTATTCTGCAGATGCTATCTGAATTCCCTGATTAACTCAGCATCCATTCCCCATCCCTTCTGAAATTCCCTCTACCAGTCCACCCATTTCCCTTCCCTCACTTTTTCTAAGGTTGCTCACCAGACCCTCTCCCAGGTCTAACACTCTTATACTCCACTAGTTCTTATAAGTTGACCTAACCCTCCTTCATGTTACAATTCTGTTGAAAGTCACCTGACTTCCTCTATATAATCCTTCCATTTCCCCTATCTATCAAAAGATGATGACATAAAGAAATTACCTCATTTCAGCTCCCAACTCCCAAGTGCCTTGCATGTCCCAAGTTCTTCTGTGGCATTTACCCTTATCAGCCCCCCCAGCAGAGATTCCTTGCAATCTTGTCATCCTTAACCATGAATTCTAAAACCCAAACTTTTATTTCCATATCCCTCAAAAACAGACTTTTGGTGTTTTGTACTCTGAGGCAACAGCACACACTTCTCCTCCCAGGCCTCCCTCTCATTGCCTGGATGCCCCAATATTCCCCCTCTTACCACATTCTTTGACACCTGATTCACTGCAAAACTTGGGGGAACTCATTCTCCAACATCCAAGTGCCCTCATCTTCATTGCACCTAACTCTCCTCTACCCCATTGGCCCCCACATTTCTTTTACCCCAACCTCTGGGGCTACTCCATTTGACCCTCCCTGTCACGGGATGAAAGTCAACTTCACTGTCCACATGACCCGCCCAACCGCAGGGAATGTGGTGTCCCTTCCCTACTCCTTCCCTTGTGCTTCAAGGCTGCCGCGTACATGAGGTGGTCACATCTGCTCACCAGTTGCTCCTCTCCAGGAAGAAGCCCCAGCTGTGTTTAGCAGGAAGTCCAGCAGTCTCTAGAAATGGAAGATGACCCAGCAGATGAACTTCAACTGCATCCAGTTTCATGTCCATGAAAATGTCTACAATGAAAATTAATAAACATTAAAGAAATGGAAGAAGACACACAATAATCAAAAAATCTTTCATGGTCATTCATTGGCACAATCAACATAATGAAAATTTCCATTCTACTATAAGCAATTTACAGACATAATGGGATCCCAATCAAAGGTCAAATAACATTTTGCCCAGATGGAGAGAAAACAATGCTAAAATTCTTATGAAAACACAGAACATCTGAATAGTGAAAGCAATCTTACACAACATAAACAAAACTCAAAGCATCGCAAAAACAGATTGCAAGACACAGAACAGGGCAGTTACAATCAAAACAACTGGTTTAGTAAAAATATTGACATATAGAACAATGGAACAGAAAAGGAACTCCAGAAATCAATCCACACATCTACAATCAATTTATCTTGGAAGAAGGCGCTAATGATTAATCCCAGGTGCAAAGGACAGTTTCTTCAAAAACGTTCCTGAGTAAACTGGACCTCCATATGCAGAACTATGAAAGAAGACCCATGCCTTACACCTTATAGAAAAACCAACTGAAAATAGTTCAAGGAACAAAATCTAAAACCCAATCTCATCAAATTACTAGAGAACACTGGGGAAACCTGAAAGACACTGGCATAGGCAAAGATTTCTGGGAAAAGACAGCCAGAAGCACAAGCAATAGCAGCAGAAACAGAAACAGACAAATGGGATTCCATCAAGCTGAGAAGCTTCTGCGCTGCAAAAGAAACACTCAGCAAAGTGAGGAGACAACAGAATGAATGGGAGATAACTGTCTGCAAACTATAAAACTGATAAAAGATTAATATCCAGAATATACTAAGAGCTCAACAACAAAACAAAAAATACAGTTAAGAAATGGGCATATAACTTGAACAGGCATGTTTCAAGAAAGGAAATCCATATGGCCTACAGACACATGAAAAAATGCTCAGGATCACTAGCCATCAAGGAAATGCAAATCAAAATGGCAATGAGGTTTCACCGCACCACAGTCAGAATGGCTCTCATACAGAAATCAACAACGAACGATAAATGCTGCTGAGGAAGTGGGGAATACAGTACCCTGATTCACTGACTTTTGGTGGGAATGTAGACTGGTAAAGCCATTGCGGAAGACAGTATGGAGATACCTCAGAAAGCTGAAAATCAATCTACCATTTACTATGAAATTTATCAGCAATCCCTGTCCTGGTGCTTTACCCCTAGGAAATGATATCAGCAGATCTGAAAGGGTTATCTGTACCTTCACAATCACTACAGCTCAGTGCACAATAGCTGGGTTGTGGAATTAAACCTGATGTCCATGAACTGATGACTGGATAAGGAAATTATGGCATATATACACTTGGAATACCACCCATTGGGGAACACAGAAATGCTGTCTTTATCAACAAAATGGATGTACCTTGAGCCCATTATATTTAGTGAAATAAGCCAGTCCCAAAGGACAAATAATGTATTTTTTCCCTGATTTGTGATAACTAATAGAGTACCTAAACGTAATGTGTAGGTGAGAAACTGACATTCTGAGATAAAATTGTTTCTTATAGTTCTAGTTTCACTTTAAAGAACAGTGTTTTGTTCTGCATACTTTTTGTTGAACACTTTTACTTATTGCAAGGTTAATCATATATAGTTAACTGAAAATAGATAATTAGAAGAATTAAGAGTGGGCACAAGAGAGGGAAGAAGAAGAAGGCTGGGAGTATAGGCTTGAGAGATGCTAGTATGGGAAGAAGTATCAGTATGTTTTGAATTAGTATATAAAAATACATGAAATTTTCATACCTGATGTAAAATTTTAAAAAGTAGATAATCTTCTAACCTGACTAACAAAAACGATAAAAACTCCAGTAAATAAAATTACAGACAAAAAAGCAGACATTTTATAATGTTAATACAACATCACTGAAACTCAAGGTTTCAAAGAAATTGCTGTTCACTACTGTATATTAATAAACTGGAAAGCTAGGAAGAAATGGAGAAATCCCTGGATAACAAATACACATAACCTACTAAGATTAATTCCAGAAGACACAGACAACCTAAAAATACTCATAAAAATCAATGAAAACTAAAACACCCACCAGAAACACTGCTAGAACTGACTAAATAAATAAGTTACAGGTTACAAATAAACCTACCTTGTAACCCGCAGTCCTGTCCTCCGGCGTGAGCCCAGCCACCTGCTTCTCCGCTTCCCACAGCTGAGCCGCCGCCCGCCCCCAGGGCTGCTCAGCCTGACCTGACTGTCTACACTGCTCCGAGGCGCCACAACCCCCCCACCTCCCGAGGTGCCAGGCCTCTCACTGTTTCTTAAAAACTCACCTTCACTCCCGCACTCTCAAGGCCAGTACCGCTGCCGAAAACGCCGCCGGAAGCCGACAACTCCGGCTGCCGACAACATGCCGCCACCGCTGGATACATCGTCTCTGTCTCCACTAGGCTGACTGTGCAAGCGCCATCCATCCAGGACCCGCCTCTTCCTCCCAGTAAGCATAGCGGCACCGGAAGCGGCCAGGCACCGTTAAAGAAGTGGGTGACAGCCGGCGCCGCGGCTCACTAGGCTAATCCTCCGCCTAGCGGCGCCGGCACACCAGGTTCTAGTACCGGTCAGGGCGCCGGATTCTGTCCCGGTTGCCCCTCTTCCAGGCCAGCCCTCTGCTGTGGCCAGGGAGTGCAGTGGAGGATGGCCCAGGTGCTTGGGCCCTGCACCCCATGGGAGACCAGGAAAAGCACCTGGCTCCTGGCTCCTGCCATCGGATCAGCGCGGTGCACCGGCTGCAGCGCGCCCGGCTGCGGCGGCCATTGGAGGGTGAACCAACGGCAAAGGAAGACCTTTCTCTCTGTCTCTCTCTCTCACTGTCCACTCTGCCTGTCAAAAAACAAAAAACAAACAAACAAACAAAAAAAAAAGTGGGTGACAGCTGTCTTACTCCAGGATTGGATAGGAGGCCTGTGTTGATCTCTGTTGTGCTCCAGCTAAGTAACTACTTATGTCCTGTCCTCAAGCCCATTAAGCTTCCAGGATGCTTCAAAATGTTCAAGGAAAATTGAATTAAAAGAAAACTTTTTTTCAGTAAAAGACATTTTTGAGATTCATTAATAGATTTTCCATAATACACGTTTTTCATGAACTTTTTTTAGCTTTATTTTATGTATTTGAAAGGTGAATTTACAGACAGAGAGAGATAGAGTCCCATCTGCCGGTACACTCCCCAAATGGCTGCAATGGCCAGAGCTGGGCCAGACTGAAGTCAGGAGCCAGGAGCTTCTTCCAGGTCTCCCATGGAGATTCAGGGACCCAAGCACTTGGCCAGCTTCTGTTGCTTTCCCATTAGCAGGGAGCTGGATCAGAAGTGGAACAGCTGGGATCTGAACCAGCAGCCATATGGGATGTTGGTGTCACAGGCACCAGCTTCACCCATGATGCCACAATGCTGGCCCCTTCATGAACTTTGTAAAGCCTCCTCAGCTGAAAAAAAAAATCTTTCAAAAAACAGCCCAAAGCATAGTAATGTGAATCTCCAAATATTAGCCACCAAAATTTAATAGTTACCAAGATTTTTTGCGCATTTACTTCATCTGTTGCTTTTTTTGTTTGAGTTATTTAAAAGAAAATCCTGGCCACATTATGTCATTTCACATCTTCATATTTTAGTATGCCTCTAAAAAATGGGCATGCTCTTATATTACCACAATGTTAATATCATAGTTAAAAGTTAATGTTTAGGGACTGGCACTGTGGTGCAATGCGTTAAGCCGACGCCTCTGGCATTGGCATTCCAAATGGGTGCTGAACATAAGTCTTTTAAAAAAATTCGATTTTGGTAGCATTTATAACCAGTGCATAATGAAATTTTCCAGATTATCCTTGAGTTAGTCTATCATGTTTCAAAGGGGATAATAATGCCTCCCCCCCCTTTTTGTTTCAATAATAATTGAAGATTTTTTTAAAAGATTGATTTATTTATTTGAAAGACAGAATTACCAAGAGAGAGGTGGAGACAGAGAGATCTTCCATCCGCTGGTAAACTCCCCAAATGGTTGCAGTGGCCAGGGGTAGAGCAGGCTGAAGCCAGGAGTCAGGAGCTTCATCCAGTCCCCCATGTGGATGCAGGGGCCAAGCACTTGGGCCGTCTTCCAGTGTGCTCCCAGTCTATTAGCAGGGTGCTGGATCAGAAGTGGAGCAGCCAGGACTTGAACCAGCACCCATATGAGATGCCGGCACTGCCGGTGGAGGCTTCACCTTCTGTGCCACAGCACTGGACCCCCTCTTAACCCCTTCTTTTATAGAAATTTTGAGGGAAAGTATCATGTACCTATTTTGAATAAAAAGTATTGAAGTTCTGTGAAGTTCTGTAAATATACCAAGATCTCTTGCCTTCAAGGTTTTTTTTTTTTTGAAAAAAAATTTGTTTTTATTTATTTGAAAGGCAGAATAACAGAGAAAGAGGTAGAGACAGAGAGAGAGATCTTCTATTCACTGGTTTACTCCCCAAATACCTTTAATGACCAGTGCTAGTCCAGGCTGCAGCCTGGAGCTCCATCTGGGTCTTCCATGTTGCTACAGAGGCCCACAAACTTGGGCTAGCTTCTGCTGCATTCTCAGGCACATTAGCAGGGAGCTGAATTGGAAATGGAGCAGCTGGGACTCAAACCGGTACCCAAATGGGATACTGGCATTGCTAGTGATGGCTTTACCCACTATGCCACAATGCCAGCCCCTCCTTCCAGATTTTGTAGTCTGAAGAACACAGCATGGTACTTGGCCTGCATGAGTGCTCAGAAAATTCAAGTATGGGTAATGGCAAAGTTGTCTTCCCTTGAAGGAGTTTGTGTCCCAAAAGCTGTTCTAGGTCTGGGGCTGGGGATGAGCCAGAGGAACAGAGGCTGTCACTGAGAAATGGGCACAAGGACCACCCCAGAGAGACTCCTGCCGGCCAAGTGTGGTACCACTTGAGCAGCAAAGAGGTGGCAGCCAGTCAGATCATCACCAGCACCCGTCTGCTCATCATGGTGCCAGTGCGCACACAGCTCAGCATCCTCACTGGAATTGATGGACTCCGGCTCCATCCTCAGTAAATAAAGCATCATCTGCACCATGCATTGGCCCTCCGGTCAGTGTCCTGTGTTTCAGGATCACCAAACGCTTGATGGGGAAACCATCCTCCCCCGTGGACAAATTCTGGGTTATAAGCGCTGCACACAGCATCAGCCCCTCTCTTTCCATTCTCTGACATTTCCTTTGGTGTAGCAGGATGCTGATGGTGATTATAGATGTCATTGGTTAAATTTATTCAGTGCTGGTTTCTATGGATCACTGTTGTTTGGCGTATTATCTCATTTTATCATTAGTGATTCCTTAGCTCCTCACTGCAGCAAAACAGGTCTCAGCAGGGTTGAGTGATGTCCCTTAAAGAATTGCGTGAGGAATGAGGAAGGACCAAGCCATTTCTTCAGATGTGGGTCTGACTGCACTGCCCCAGGCCCCTCCCCACGCAGACACCTCTACTGCTCTGGTCCTCAGGATCTGTGCCTTTCCCTTCCACGGTGACTTTGACCTTTGAGGCCAGAGGCCTTGCCCTCCTCAGCCCCACTCACCCCCAGCTCCTTCCTTAATCCTCTAGGGAGACTGCTGCACATGCATTTAATTGCACCTGGTCTCCATTTTCTTCATTTGGAAAAAGGGGGCCGATAATGCTCCTGTCCTGAGTCAGTAGCCGGTCAGTTGCTTCTGGCAGTGGGTGACGGGAGTCTGAATATCCATGTGCAGCCTGCCCCAGACAGCAGGCTCACTGGCATGGTGGTACCACTTCCCTCCCTCCCTCCCTCCCTCCCTCCCTCCCTCCCTCCCTGCTAATGAGAGGGATGGGGTGAGGTGCAGGACAGTGCTCTTTACCTTAGAAATCTCTGCATTCACTCAGAAATGCTGATTTATAATTATTACTTGCTTAAACATCTGTACATGTTTAAGATGTTTAAGTCTGTCTACAGAACAAACCGTAGACTCCTTGGGGACGAGTCCAGTGTCCAGCCTGGCCTCTTTGTGACAGCTGGGAAAGTGCTGTTTGGTCGCAGGCACACTCCTCCCCCCGTCCTGCCTGCTGGCTGCCTTGGAACTTGGTGCGGACACGTTTCCTGGGCCAATGGTAACCTTGTCAAGGAGAGTGCCTTGATGTTGCCTCCATCCTTAGGCCCTCACGTGGAGCAGCTGCTGCTGAATGTCTGGATCCACTGAGGGACGCCCTGCACAGCCCTCGCCTCCATGGTCTGTACCTGTGTGCCTCGGAGTGCTCAGGAAATATCACAGCTGCCCGTTCTGTTTAATGAGCCTTTATCTTGTGTTTGTGTTTTCTTCAGAGAAGAAGGATGTGACTCAGAGCCTGGAGAACTACACCTCCAAGTGTCCTGGGACCATGGAGCTCATCGCTCTCCCAGATGGCATCACCCTGACCCTGTGCCCTTCTCCAAGCTCCCCATTGTCAGGTAAGGTGGGCGGGGCTTCTCCTACCCCATGTGTAGAGATATTGAGAAGAACTTCCATGTTTTCCTGGATGATCGCCATCCTGGGATATGTGGACATGAGAGCCCAGGCCTGTAATGTCCCACAGTGGCCCCAGGCACTTGCCTGTTCAATGGCAGAGCCACGTCCTGACCCAGGTCTGCCTGGGCTGTGACTGAGACTAGTCTGACCTTGTCACTCTCCTACTTACAAGGTTCCAGTCAGCTCCTTTTTCTTGGGCCACGTGGCCCAGCAGCACAGGAATGGGAGAAACTTCTGGAACACACCAGGAGCTTTCCGGCCTCAGTGCCTTTGTACGTGTTCTGCCTATCCCTGGCATTCATTGTCCTCTCCCTGACTTTGTCTGGTGTTAACCTATCCCTTTATTCATTTATTTTAGAGAGATTTTTCTTTCTTTCCTTTTTTAATTAGACAGGTAGAGTTACAGACAATGAGAGAGAGATAAAGAGAGAAAGGTCTTCCTTCTGTTGGTTCACCCCCACAAATGGCCGCCACGGCCAGTGCTGCGCTGATCTGAAGCCAGGAGCCAGGTGCTCCTTCCTGGCCTCCCATGCAGGTGCAGGGGCCCAAGCACTTGGGCCATCCTCCACTGCCTTCCTGGGCCAAAGCAGAGAGCTGGACGGGAAGAGGAGCAACCTGGTCTAGAAACCAGTGCCCATTTGGGATGCCGATGCTGCAGGTGGAGGATTAGCCAAGTGATCCATGGTGCTGGCTGAGATTTTTCTTTCTATAATTAATTTGAGGGGCATAGAAATAGACAGAGATAGACAGATAGATAGACAGACAGATAGATAGATAGATATGGATTCTGTCCTCTAGTTCACTTTCCAAATGACTGCAATGGTCTAGCTCAGTCCTGAAGCACAGAGCCAGGAACTCAGTACAGGTCTCCAACAGGGGTGTCAGGAACCCCATCACCTGAGCTATCACCACTGCTTCCTGGGGTCTGCGTTAGCAGGAAGCCAGAGTCAGCTCGGTATTGAACCTAGGCACTCAAATGTGGGAACCAGATATCTTAGGTGGGGGTTAGGGTTAGTGTCTTGACCACTAGGCCAAATGCCTACCTCCCTTCCCCACACTGTTTCTATAGACTCACAGCCAGCTCAGTTGCCTTCTGGGTGCAAAGCCAGTCCTCTGGTTTCCATGGTACATTGGTCACCTCCATCATGGCATTCACCACCATGTGTGGTCCAGGAATTGCCTCCTGGACAGGTGACCATCTCTCCTGCTGGGTCTAGACTTAGATGGTGGAGGCCTGTGACTCCTACAGAGTAGGCACCTGTAGAAATGGAGGAACTGACCTCAAGTGATTTCCGTGTCCCTGACCCATCTGAAGACTGAAAAGAAGCTTGAGACGTGGCTTTGCCGCTGATGGGGGTGCTGTGACCCCAGGTGTCTGTGGAACCAGTCCCCACGGGGTTGGGCTGCTGGTCCCTGCCCTGCCCCCCACATTGAGAACAGCCCCAGGGCATTAGGTTTCCAAGAGCATCTTGTGCAGCAGGAGTGCGTGGCATGGGGCTGCTCAGTGTCTCTCTCCTCACAGCTCATTGAAGGCAGGTGTGGTATAGCCAGAGCTGTGTGACCCCCCCCCCAGAGCTGGGCGGGCAGGGCCACCTGGCACACATATTCCTGGCAGGTGTCTGAAGGGCACTCTTGAGGCAGCTGCTCAGCTGGAGGTGGCCACAGCCTGGGCTGCAGCCTGAGGGCTTGCTCTGGCTGCCAAGGGCTCTGTCTCGGGAGGGATGTGCAGCAGTGAGGCACGGGTGGGCCTGAGGAGGCCGCAGCTGCTCTGCCATGCCCCCTGCCTGCTGGGAAGGGAGGGCTTCCTTGTGGGCTTCGCTCTAACTAAGGCTTCGAGTGGAATGTGTTTGATTTGGGATTAAGGGCACGATTCATTTTTTTAAATAAAAGACTAGAAAAGCCTTTCTTAATAATTTTTATCTGCATCGTGGCTTGGATCATTTTTAAATTTAGAAAACCTTGTATAATAGGGCACTCCGCAGTTCATGGAACGTTCTGGGCCGTGTGCGGATCTCTGAGCAAGCAGGCCTCTCATCAGTGAAGCTGGAAAGGGTTGTTCCTCACAGGGCATGGCCACCAAGAAGGGACTTGATCTCCCAGAGACGCTGGAGGGGAGGGAGGCTGAGCCATCCAGGCAGCCCTGGAACTGAGATTTGAGGCCTTGGGTTTGTTCTCCACTAACCTGGGGCCTTGGACAAGGACATAGCCTCTCTGAGCTTTGTTCTCAGGTTTCCCACAGGCTTAGAAATGCCCCTTCATGGGCTGTTTGGTTTTATTTCACCATGGCTCCTACGTACAGCAACACCAGCATAGTTCCTGGCCCATAGGAAACACGAAATGAATCTCCGTTGTCTTTTTTCCTTTTTTTTTTTTTAAGGTTTTTGAATTTGTTTATTTGAGAGCTAGAGTTACTGACAGAGAGAAAGGTATTCCATTCACTGGTTCATTCTCCACATGGCTGCAGCGGCCAGAGCTAGGCTCATCTGAAGCTGGGAGCCTCCTCAGGGTCTCCCATGCAGATGCTGGGGCGCACACATTTAGGCCTCTTTCACTGCCTTCCCAGGCCATTAACAGAGACCTGGATCAAAAGAGGGGCAGCCAGGACTTGAACTGACGCCCATGTTGGATGCTGGCCCTGTGGGCGGAGCTTAGCTCACTATGCCACAGCACCAGCCCTTTGTTTTTCTTTCTAAAAGATTTATTTGTTTGTTTGAAAGGCAGACTTAGAGAAAGAGAGGTCTTCCATCCGCTGGTTCATTACCCGAATGGCCACAACAGGCTGGGCCAAGCTGAAGCCAGGAGCCAGGAATTGCATTCAGGTCTCTCACATGGGTGACAGCTGCCCAAATACCTGGGCCATCTTCCACTGGTTTCCCAGGTGCTCCCAGCAGGGAGCTGGATCAGAGGTGGAGCAGTCAGGACTTGAACCAGCACCCAAATAGGATGCAGGCCTTGAAGGCTGCTGCTTAACCCACTGAGCTACAACGCTGGCCAAGTTTCCTTCTTGGAGACATTTTTATACCCACACTTCCCAACAGTGCATGGATCACATAGGCCTGGTGTTGTATCAGAGTGACAGCAGCAGCTCCCTGCCTCGCATTCTCGTCACTCCGTGTTCAGGAAAAGAGAGAAGGAAAGGTAGGGGCCATCCTCTCAGGGGCCTTTATAAGTGTCCCTATGCTTTCCACCGTCCCAGGTCCATACCCCTGAACTATATGACGGAGGTGAAGCCTCAGGACTGTTGGCCAATGGGGCGGAGTGGGGGAGTGGACGTTAGGAGTCAGCCCTCAGTCCAGGCCCCATGTCGTGCGTTGTAACCCACTCAGCCTGCCATGCTGCCCAGGCACAGAGGCCAGTTTTCGTGTCCAGACTGCCATGCTGTGGGGCAAGACAGCACACTGGTGGGAGCTGCCCTTCCCTCCTCTGAGAGGGAGGCCTTGGACAGGAAGCTCCGCCACAGAGTGGGGGTGTGCTCTGTTTTGTGAGCTGTGTAGCCTCTTCCTGAACTTGTGACATGTTCTGCCTAGGAGGGCTGGGTCTGGGGGCCTGTGTTTTTATCCGAGACTAATTTTCATGCACAGATACACATTCGCTTACTTTAATGTGCTTGCCAGCTTTTGCTTTTGTGCTGTTCTCTTAAGTTTTCCCTGCTTGGAAAGATAAGGAATTAGGACAAACGTGATGTCCTTGCTCTGTAATTCTTCAGCCTCTAATGTTTTTCTTCTCCTTGTCCAAGTAAGATCTTTCTTCTCCAGAGATATACCCCAGGTCATGCTTCTGGAACAGGCCGTGTGAGCTTCCTCCTCTGAATCCCTCTCTGTCACAGGCCTCTGATGCGTAAGCACTTCCCTGGGCTTCAGGAAGGAGGAACTGTAGCTAATAGTTATTGATGTAACTTCTTAAGGCCAAACATTAATAACTTCCCTTAATGTAAAATTGGAAAAACCATAGGATTCTGCCCAGTAGACTTGTATCCAAACTCTGTTTTCTGTAATTAATCGTGTGGTTTTAAAGAACCATTTAGCTTTTCCTTGCCTTCATCTCCTCCCAAAGTGAGGCCGCTGGTGCTGAGCTCCTGTGAGGACTGAGTGAGACGCTGGGGAAGTGCAGTGTAAGCAGCAGAGGTCTCTGCAGGTCTGTGTTCTCCTGGAAGCTCCAGGGAGCTCTTGCACTGATTAAAGTGACTTTACCGTTTCCTGCCAGTTAATGCTTTTGCCTATACATACAAGTATTAAGTTATGTCAGCTGAATTAAATCCATCGCTCCCTATGAAATGAAATGTGACTTTATTTACTCTTGAAAATTCATGTTACTTAGAGCTAGAGCTAGGAAATGAGGAGTGGTTGTGTTGGTCCACGTGTCTCTCATCTGATTGTCTATCCTCTCTCTCTGTCCCTGTCACTCTCACCCTCTCATCTGTCCATCCATCCATTTATCCATCTTCCTGTCTTTCTCTCCCCATCTGTCTTTATCTAATCTATCCATTCACCCACCTACCTTTCTGTTTGCCCGTCTGTCTATATATCTGTTGATTACCAATCTATCTGACCACCTTTCTATCTATCCGTCTTTCTATCTATCCACTGTCTGTCCATCCACCCATCTATCCATCTGCCTACTTTGCTATATGTATACTTATGGTGTCCTGTAATATATTATTATATGATAAACTCCATCCTATTGTTATTGTGATGCTTCCATCATTCCTGATTTGGCCAGTGGGGGCCCCTTCAAGAAGTCTGCTGTGTCCTTTGTCACATGTGTAGGGTTCATCTTATCTAACACTTCCCCTGCTCCAGCCCTGCAGTCAGTTGCAGCCCAGCCCAGTGGGCTGTGTTCCAGGTGTCTCACATCTACAGCCCCTTCTCTGGTCGTGAGGACCCTGCCCTCCACTCTCATGAACAGCTACTTCTCTGTTTTCTCGTCTATCACCTGTTGTTGTCCTATGTGTCTCCCTGTGTAGCTCTGCATGCCTCTGCTGGGGTGCTGCTGGACCCAGCCCATGGGCCCTTCCTGCTCTGCCTGGACCTCGTCATCTGTGCTGGGCCGGTGCAGGCACCCACCTGGCTCTGTCCTGTCTGGTGGCATCAGGACTGACTTGTTAGGGGCGGGAAGGGAAGGGGGTGGGTGCTGTTGGATGCATTTGGATCAATGAAGACACTCGGCCTTAGACTCTTAGTCTAGCACGCTTGGCTCGCCTAGAAATGGTTCAAGTGGTTATTGTGTGGGTACTATTCTGCCTTATTTCCTAGAGTGTTTGCAGCAGCACACATAAATATACATTAAAAATAGTCCTGCCAGAGTGATGGGAAAGCAAGGGCGCGATGGGAAAATAAAGGACAAGTTTTGTTAGTACCTGGAAGTCTTAAGGTACCATGTGAGGGCTGGAAGGGGCAAAGCATAACCTGGCTGTGGCCAACAAGAAGTCAGCCTGCTGGATGCTGAGGTCCTCTGTCTCATGAGCAGACAGGTCCAGTCCCACTGGGGAGACACGTCTTCGTGGTGACAAGGCTCATGGGGTCTCAATGAGGCGACCTTGGGGTGCAGGGGATGGCTTCCTGCACAACATCACTGCAGAGGTCTCCTCCAATCCCAGCAGTCGGCTGTGCACATGCAGGGTGTGATGCCCCAGTGTGCTCACTGATGACCAGCGGTGTGCCTGGCTGGCTGCTGTCTGGCTTGCTCCGGCACCACCACTGAGAATGTCCAGAATGACGGGTGGATTGCTGACACATCAGCTTTGCCTGGTGAATGTGATTTCCTAAGTGAGCTTTTGGCAGGAGTCAGGCAGCACCTCGCAGAGTTATGTTCTCAGGCATCAGAAAGAAGTGGCTGGGGGTGGGGGTGCTGACTGAGGATGGCAGCTGCCTGTCACAGGTGCTTGGTTCCCGGCAGTCCTCCAGCGAGCTGGTGTGGGATGCTTAACTAGAGGCACTGTATACAGGTGGTCTGCTCTTCCTCAGTCTTGCTTCTCATCCTCACAGTTGAAACATGATGTTAGTCCTGAACTCATGCGGGGCTTTAAACCCCAGAGTCCTGTACTGATGGGACTGTGAGGGTGGAAGCCTCACACAGTCCCATGGCCTAAGAGTGCCTACTGGGAGATCCCCAGGTCTTTGGTGGGTGTTGCCCAGAAAAGATAACTCTCATGTGATTGTGGATGCCTGAGTCAGGCCCAGCTGTTGTATCCCCTTCCTGGCTGGCCAGGGGGTCCTTCTTCTGTGTGCGCTCCACCCAGCCATCTGCCACCCTCACAGATGCACAACAGGTGCCGCGACCAACCTTGGAGTTGAACTTCCAAAAACAGTGATCTGCATAAACCCATCTTTCTTCATGGGTATTTGTCCAAGGTATTTTGCTGACCAGTCCTATACAGCAGCTCTGTGGACTGGGCCATAGTCTTCCTCAGAAATCAAGTCTGCGGCTATTTTAACGTAGTAGCCAATGATTTCAAAGTCCTATGCCCAGGAGTGCTTAATTTAAAAAAAAACATTTACATCAGGTGTTGCACGGCCCCCTGCTAGCTCCAGGCAGCCTCAGCGGAGGTGCATTTGGAGACTGAAGCACCTTGTTAGTGCTAGGCAGTCAGCTGCTTGGAGGATACCTGCGCTGGTGAGTGAATGATCACACCTGCTGTATAGGGCTATCAGACGCACCTGAGGAGAGTCTCATCCTTGTAATTCTGGTGCCAGAACAGATGATTGAAGCCATTTTCTTTTCTGTTGAGGTCTCTTAGTTTTTGACGGTAAAGCTGTTTTAGCAATTTATAGGAAACTACTTACCTCTTCTCTGGAGCAGGAGAACCGGAACTAACCTCACCCCTAAATGGTTTCAAGTAATTATGATGCAAATTAATAATAAAAAAGGAGACAAAGTGCATTTCTATTTTAATTCTATTGCAGAAGTCAATTAATCTAATATGTATTGAGTGCCCAAGATGGGTCTGGCTCTGTGCTAACTGCCAGGGACTCAGTCATGGTCAAGGATGACTGCCAGGAGGGCTGCCAAACCCTCCGTGGGCACTGCTGTCTGGAGGTCCTGCCGAGGACAGCCAGCTCAGATTACAAGCCTTCCGCTTGATTCTCCACAGAATTGCCTACAGAGGGGGATGACCAGTAGTTATAGCACCAGCCACAAATAACCATGCAGACCAAAAGCACATCTTATTAAAGAAGAAATAGGTGCCATTTCCCACTCCCCAGTGAGCCTCCGAGTTGGGGTGGTGATGTGGGTAGGGAGTCTGCTTTTTTAGGAGCTATTGCTGAGCTCCTTGCACCTGGCAAAGAGCCCTAGAGTTACTGAAGGTATTGAAATTTTTAAGAATCTAAGGATCTAAATCCCCCAATTAGAGTTCTGAGTGCCTTTGGTGCTTTTGCAACTTAAAGTTTAGGTTTAATTATGCAGCTTGAGGGGGGATCATACACATTTAATCACAAAGAGGCTGAGAGGCCCAGCACTGAGGCAAGCTGTCAGCCTCACAGGTGCCCCAGGGTGGGGGCCCTGTGCTCTCAGCAGTTGTAAGCCCTGGTCCTGCATTTTCTCCCCTACTTGGTATCCTCCTGGAAGTAGTTCTCAAACCAGGGCTGTTGGAGCCAGTGAGGAATGTCTGTAGCATTCGGAAGTCAGAGCGGGGAGGTCTTGTCCTCCTCTGCAGTGTGGTCAGTGCAGGACCTGGAGCATGGGCGGCTTCCCTGTTGCTCCACCTGCGGCCTGGTGAGGCTTCTCACAGCCATCGCCCTTCTGTTACCTGCTCTCCAGTGCTGTCTTCCATGCTTCCCTAGAAGGCAGGCTGAGGAACTAAGAGGGCAGGAGAAAAAGGAGTGCTCTTTGTCCTGTCTCTTCCCTCCTGCCCACTTGATTTTCTGTCAGTTTGCTAATTAGCATCCCACGGTTGCTTTGCTTGATTCCAGTTAGCCACAGTGTGCTGAGCAGAGCCAGGCTTTCCAGATAGAATCTGGAAGAACATTCCTTCTCTGGGACTCCTTACCCCAGGGATCCTGCTCCGCCATAGGCAGTGTCACAGGCCGAACGTGTGAGTTCTGTGGTTATCTGTGCCAAATTATGTTGCGTTTAGGGCAGGAGCCCTGGACATTTTCTGTGGTAGTGGTGGGGGGCATATTTTGTAAAATGACATAGATGAAAAAACTTGAGCTATGACCACTAAGCAAGGGTACTTTTCTGGCTGAACTTGCCCTCAGAGCCCTCCCCCCACAAAGAACATTGTTGAAGGCTGGCGCCATGGCTTACTTGGCTAATCCTCCTCCTGTGGTGCCTGCACTCCGGGTTCTAGTCCTGGTTGGGGTGCCGGATTCTGTCCCGGTTGCTCCTCTTCCAGTCCAGCTCTCTGCTGTGGCCCGGGAAGTCAGTGGAGGATGGCCCAGGTCCTTGGGCCCTGCACCTGCATGGGAGACCAGGAGGAAGCACCTGGCTCCTGGCTTCAGATCAGCGCAGTGCGCCAGGCATAGCGGCCATTTGGGGAGTGAACCAGTGGAAGGGAGACCTTTCTCTCTGTCTCTCTCTAACTCTGCCTGTCAAAAATAAATAAATAAAGATAAAAAAGACACAATATAATATGTAGTTTCACATTTATTAAAAAATAATTTTTTTGAAAAAAGTATACATACCAAGAAGTACACACATGTGTACAGGTAAATGAGTTTTTTGGCCTCTGATCTCATGCATAACCAACACTGAAGAACGAAGAATGACTGTTGCCTCAAGAGCTCTTGGAATGCTTTTACATATTTAAAAAATTTTTAAATTTATTTTCATTTTATTTGAAAGGCAGGGAGACAGAGAATGAGAGAGTGAGAGTGAGAGCGAGAATAAGAATGAGAGAGACAGGGAGGGAGAGATCTTCCATCTGCTGGTTCACTCTCCAAAATGGCTGCCACAGCCAGTATTATGGGTAAAAAAACAGTGAAGAAAGGCATCCTCGGTTCTTTGCCACGAAAGAAGCATTTCCACCTGGACACAGCAGTGAGCAAAGCGAGCTCTATTTAAGTCAGAAACCTGCTGCCACTGCAGCCAGGAGGGTTATCCAAGAGACACAGCCCCAGAAACTGTGTCTGTCCAGTCTCTTAAGTACAACTTCAGGGGTGAAAAACAGAATAGTAGCTAACAGTCCCTTAGGAGGCTGGGGCAAAACGCATCAAAAGGCTGGGTTTGTAATCTTGTCTGTCCTGTCTTGCCTGCTCATGATAAAACAAAAAGGGCCTTCTTTCTGTTTTCACTGTAAACTGAAAACTCAGAGGGTAGAATCACTGCTTCCTTGCTATTCTCATGGGAAAGGAGTGGGATTGGCACTTTTGTCTTGCTCAAGGCAGCTTTTGGGGGGAAGGAAGCCTTCTGGGCCATCTTAAAGAGATTTCCCCTTCTATTGCCTTTTAATTCCCTGCCTCCTCCAGGGCTAGGCCAGGCCAAAGCCAGGAGCCAGGAATTCCCTCCAGGCTCCCACATGGGTGGCAGGGACCCAAGTACCTGAGCCATCATCTGCTGTCTCCCAGGATGTGCACTAGCAGGAAGCTGGATAGGAGGCAGAGTGTCTGGGACTCTAACTGGGCATTCTGACCTGGGCTGCTAGTGTCCCAAGTAACATCTTAACTGCTGTGCCAAATGCCCATCCCTTTTCCATGTTTAAGAACATTTTAGGTGGATCTAGATTTTTCTCTGCTTACAGTGATGATTCCTTGGAAGTACAGCCAAGTTCATGTTTAGGTGGTGACTGTGGTGTGGAATAGGAAGCTGTTTGTGTCCCAAGAGACCTGAATTGTCTTATACATGAGTTAACCCTCAGGTGTAGAGCAACTGTGTCCTAGCCCAGGGGTCAGCAGCAGGGATCCAGAACCTCATGTCTTCACTGCAGTCCAGTGCTGTGATTTTTACACCAGGGACTCTGCTCTGTGTGTGCATAAGTAAATGTTGTTTTAGGAAGGGGCAGAGGAGGGGATTATGTTGACCTACTACCTGTCAGGTGCTAATACAGGTACCTGACATGTGTTTCCAGCTTAGTCTTGGAGTGACTGCTGAGGTACATGGGGATCTTACTATTTTTCAGGGACTTCTCACTTTTCCTACCTTTCCAGTGAAAGAGCCGAGGGCCACGCAGTGCCAGTGGCCTCTGGGATTGGATGCTGGCAACTCCTTGCCCTGTGGTCATGGTCTTTCTCCTACCTGAGAATGTCTCCCAGGCAGATGGTGAGCACTGGCCACAGGCAGGTCCCTAGGTGGCTGGGTGTGGGCCTGAGGCTCAGCCTAGCCTTCAGAGGGGCCTGAGTCCACGGATTGTGCAGCTGGTATTTCCAGAATGTTCACAGGGCTGGGATTTGCAGTAGTCAGGAATGAGCTGCTTAGCCTTGAGCTTAGCTTCTGAAAGATTTGGAAGCTTGGGATTCTATTCAAAGTCCGAGTCCTGGACTGGGTGCCTGGCGGGGACACAGAGAGGGCTCTGGTGCAGCTGTCCTCTGCAAGCTTCCAGCAGAATTGAAGCAGACAAAAGATGCACAGTTCTGACCCTCTCTGGTAAACGGGACACAGGGTGCCCACAGGAGAAGGGGGGCGGACGGGGCATGTTCGACATAACCCGTGGTTTGCAGGATGCTGGTTTGTGAGCTGCAGCTCCTGCCTGCGAATGCCGTGGACACTGGCTGAAAATCACAGCTGTGACCCAGACTCTGCAAAGATGGGGATGGGAAGTTGTCGGGTGTTTTTTCTGGGTACAGTGGGGATGCTGTATGTGAGTGTATGTAGCGGGTAGGGAAGAGGACTGTACAAGGCATCTGGAGACCCCATCCAGCCCGGCAAGGCTGTGGCTTCGTGGGTTTGGTACGGCAGTCCTCATTCTCCAGTAGAGGTTGGGCTACACGGTAGCAGAAATTTCCGTTGCAGTCTCATTGCAGTCTTAGTGCTTTGTTGCAATGAAATCTGATGCCAGCTGGGCCCTTTTCCAGGCCCCTGAGCTCCCTGGGGTTGCTCCATGATCCTGGTTGCTTCACCTTCCCTGTGTCTGGCTTTACAGTTGTGGAAGGAGAAAGTAGGAGGCCCAGGCTTCCTCTGGGAGGGAGCTGCATGGTTCCCACCCCTCACCTGGTGGCCAGAGCTGCTCCCATGGCCTTATCTCTGGGAGGTGGGGGTGGAGGGACATGCAGGTGCATTGCCGGCAGTGTTGCTATCATACCTGTTCTCCCCCATCCAAAGAGGTTTCCTTAGCAATATTCCTGAGCTGATCCACCACCTTGCCAAGACAATCTCCCAGGAGAGACCCCCCTCCCCCGCCCCCGCCATGGTTTCAGAGCCAGCATCTCTTGCTGTCATCCCTGTCCAGCCATGGGATTTTAGGCTGTGCACTTAATCTCTTGTTTGATAACTGGTTATGTGGAGATCATACTAATGGCACCCAAGCTGACGGTGGATGTGATGCATCAGTGAGACCACACAGATGAAGTGTGGGGTTGGTTCTGTGGGTCTGTGAGCTAACCCACTCCGGGGAGGCAGGGTAAGGGTCAGGTGGCACTGACAGGAAAGCAGGGGTGCTGTTGGCCTCTGACCTCCTGAGCCCAGGGCAGCCCAGCCTGCTGGTCGCAGTAGCAGTGGGGGCTCATCCTGGGCCTTGTCTGTGGGGCCAGGGGAAAGTGGCTGTGCCCCCATCCCGGGGTGGGGGTATTCCTGGGCCTTCCTGAGCTCACTGTGTGTGGCATTCGGCTGCCTTGCCCTGCTGCTGACTTTGAGTGCTTTCCCTTCCTTTGGTTCATCTCCCCTGACATATCCACTTTTGTTCCCACACGTCCTGTTTCCCTGAGGCCAGGCCAGCATGTCTGCTGACATCTTTGTGCCATTTGTCACAGGCGTGTGAAGCTGTTGAACCTCCCCGCCAGCCTCCGGCCACAGACAATGAAGAGCTTGCTGGGTCAGAACGTGTCGGCCAAGAGCCCCTTCATCTACTCGCCGGTCATCGCACACGACCTCAGGGAAGAGTGCAACAAGAAGATAGGTAGGCCCCGTGGCCCCAGCTCTGTCCCCCCGCCCTGCCTCCCACTGCCCCTGGCGCCTCTGGATGTCAGCGCAAAGCTCCAGGCTGGCTGCCTGTGTGCCTTTCCTCCCACGGAAGCTTGTCTGGTTTGCTGCCTTTGGCAGGCAGCTGCCCGTGGAGCTGAGTTTTAAAGCTGTATTTCATTGACGGCATTTTCAGGAAATTCCCAGGAACTGAAAAGAGCTGTGTTTATTGAGACTTAACACGGATGATGTCAGAAAGGCAGTGGAGACAAGCGTGATCTCAGATGATCCGTGCTGACTTCCCACCAGCAGAGAAAGCTCTGCTCTGGGGTTGGGCCGTGTCCCTGGTGCCGTTTCCCCGTGAACGTGGGGAGAGGGGGAGCAGAACCCTGGTTCTCTTGAAGACCTCGCCTCTGCCCTTCTGGCTCCAAGCTCCCCGCCCCTTCCCAGGCTGCAACCACTCATGTCTCTCCTGTCACTGACCCAGGGCACAGTGTGCCCCAGGCCCTCCCTGTCCGGTGTTCTGGTGTCCTTTGCAAGGCCTGGCCATGGCTTGAGCTCTCTCCCTCACTGCCCTGGAGACAGACACCAGTGTCCACTTGCATATGGGGTGGGGATTGCCTGTCATGCTGGTTGGCCTGTGCGTCCCCATGACAGATCTACAGGGGCAGGGGCCTGCATTTCCTAGACAAGGAGCCCGAGTTTAGGGAAGGCCGGGCCCTGCCCAGAGGCCAACTGCCCTTGGTCCCCTCCTGGTGTGGAGGCCCAAGGCTGCTGGCAGCTCTCTCGCTCTCGGTTTTTGATCCTCAGCACTTTCTGTGCTGCCTCTTTATTTCTGATTTTGATTGCTGTGCCTCCTTTTAGGGAAAAGGCACCTTCATTCCTTAGGGGCCCTGCCTCGCATACCACCGCAGCTGCCTGCCTGTCCTGACCCCCCCACCTCTCTCACCTCTGCTTCTCAGATCCAGCCACATGACTCCTTTCTGGTCCTTGAACACATGACTTGTCCCAGTCCCACAGCTTTGGTCTCTGCATGGACCTCGTCCCATTGCTGTCGCTGCCTCACTCACAGTCACGCTGCTTGGGTCTCTGTTCAAATATCGTCTTCTCAGAGGGGGAATCTGCTGCTCCCAGCACTCTGGAGGCCACCCTGCCCTCAGCATCCCTAGCTTGCCCCTCGGTAGTGCCTTTCCTTAACTCAATTAGACATTTGCCTCTTTATGGCTTCCCTCCCACAATGTAGCAAGAGGCCTGGAGCTCTGTGCTGCTCCCTGTCCTGTCCCCAATGCCCATAGCACAATGAAAGAGTGAATGGAGTGGACAGGGCTTGTCCAGGACCTCACTGCCAGGAGAAGTGGCCTCGCTGCTCAGTCTGTGCTGTCCGCAGTGCCACGTTGTTCCCTGCAGAAGGGACACCGGAGCGCTGTGTGGAGATCATCATCGTAGTGTTCCTCCTGTAACTCCAGCACCAGCTGGCCTCAGCTCCTAGTAGGGCCTCACGGTAAACATCACCAACAAGTTGCATGTTGTCAGAACTCCCTGAAAACAGTGCGTCTTTGGAAGGAAAGTTGCTTGCTCAGCTACAGGGCAAGACCAAGTTGGGAGTCCTAGACAGACCTGTGCTTTCTGTCCCTGGAGATCACTTCTTCATTCAGATGCTGCTTGAGAAGAGGCTGGCTCGTATTTTTGTGCCTTTAGTTGTCGCATTAATTTTGGAGGAGTTGATTTTTATCTCCTCTTATAGACAGAAAAACACAGACTCAGAGAGATGGTTTCCTACAGGTTACTTAGCTGCTTAGTGGCAAAGCCAAGAGCTGGGCTCACACATCCCTAGACCAAGTGTCCCGCTCCCAGGGGTGCTCTCTGGTTTGCTCTAATGTGCATGCACACCTGGTGTGGGCCCCAGTTAGCTGCAGATTATGCCTGGCTCCTAAGGGCTCAGGTACAGCGTCATGGCTTCATGGTGGTGTGGCAGCCACCTATACACCATTCTGTCCTTTGCTGTCAGTGTTCAGTAAATCATGTGAGCCCAGTTCCTGGCTAGTGTAAGTGTTCCAAGCATGTTGACACTGGGCTGCACTGAGCTAAGCCAGAGGGTTGCAGCCTGCCCCTACCCACCCAGTTCGTGCAGGCTGGACAAGTGCATAGGAAGTCAAACAGGGAGACAGGATGTCGGTGGCAGAGGTGCTCCTGGGTACCTCCCCTTTGAGTCTGAGCAAAGACTGTGCACTGGGGAGGCGGGGCCAGAGAGGCTCTAGAGCAGACTTGTATAGAGGGCTTAGGGGCTGGAGGCCAGGCTCCTCTTCTTGAGGCCACCTGTGTGATCCACAGGGCCCAGCACAGCAGGGGATCAGGGAGCCCCTGGTTACAACATTATTAAGGATTCAAAGACAGCGACATCAGAGCCTTAAACTCAAGGCCTTGGAGCTTGGCTTGGAGTCTCTGCCCTTGTGGCTCGTGCCCAGCATCCAGCCTCATTACTGTTCTTTGTTCTTCAGCAATTGATGAGGCTTCCTTTTGTGAATGAGGCCCAAAGCCGACACCAGGTAGGAGTTCTCATCGTGATGGGATGCTGATGCTGCAGGTGCCTGTTCACGGAGAGGGTGGAGACTGAGGGGTGCACATCACCTGCCCTGAGCCAGCCAGCCAGGTCATGGCCGGGCCCTGTCTCCTTCCCTCGGCTTAGAACTCGGCACTCAGGGACTGCAGTTTGTTTGTTTGCTTTTCATTTTATTTGAAAGGGAGAGACAGAGAGAGAGCAAGGGAGGGAGGGAGACATGGAGAGAGATCTTCCATCCACAAGTTCACTCTTCAAATGCTTACCACAGCCAGGGCTGGGCCAGTTCAAAGATGGGAGCCCAGAACTCAATGATCCAGGTGGCAAGGACCTGAGTACCCAAGCTGTCACCTCCTGCCTCCCAGGGTGTGTGTTAGCAGGAAGCTGGAACTGCACCTCCTGCCTCCCGGGGTGCACGTTAGCAGGAAGCTGGAATTGAGGTGGAGCAGGGACTGAAACCCAGGCATTCTGATACGGGATGCAGGCATCCCAAGTGGTGTCTGAACCACCATGCCTCACGCCCTCCACCCTTATCCTCTGTGATACAGTTTTGCATCATAGTAAGAAGTGCCTGCTCATCTATTCAGTGGATAATGTCAAGCTTTGTGTTTTTTCTGAAATATCTATAACAGAAGGTTCAGCTGAGATGCATATTATTTGTTGAATACTCATGGGTAGGAGAATGTACTTTGTGTTCCATGACTTCTGATATCTTTTGGACAATTTTCTGCCTATAGTGTGAAGACTCGTGTCCCTTTTGCCTGAGATTCTAGTCTCTGTAAGTCCATCTTTAACTGGGCACTGGAGGTGAGGCAGACCCTGAGGGCCAGTGCTGACACCACCTGCCTTCCGCCTGCACTGAATCCTGGCCTGAGTGCCTGTGTGCAGGCTTCGTCTGGGCCCTGCTCTGAGCAGAGATGATGGCAACCAAGGTCCCAGGCAAGGCCTGGAGGGGTGAAGAGATTCCTCCCTCTTGTGAAAGGACCTTGTGGTATCCCAGATTCAGTCTGAGGTCACTGCTGCCAGGCAGGGTGGCCTGGACAGAACGTGGCAGCCTGGGTTGCAGCCTAGCCCTGCAACCCCCACTCCCCACCATGTGACCTTGGACAGCTGACAGGGCCACCTGGGCTGCACGTGTGCCCTCCATGCTGTGGGCACACTGGGAGCTCATGGGAGCATTGTGCTGAGGGTCAGATTAGAGAGTTCCTGATGTCCCTGTAGATGATGTTTGCACTGGCACTCGTGTGCCTGGGGCTCGGTACTGGGATGCAGCAGGCAATCAGGAGCGCTTCCTCCCACAGGCAGAGGCAAACGTGGCCACAGAAGCACCTGTCTGCACAGATGATAATGGGCGCAGGGGATGGGCCGAACCTGAGACAGCGGGTTTCACTGCCGCTGACTCCTGCTCCCTTGCTGTTTCAGGGAGGGACTGTTGAGGCAGGGGCACAGGCAGGGGATTGTCTGTTTCTGACAAAAATCACTTCTCACAGACTCAGTGATTGACTTTAGACTTACCTGTAGTGGACAAAAGCCGTCAAAGTACAAATTACTTTTTTCGGCACCCTGGAAAGAACAATGATCATTTTTTGACCACGAGAGAGAACAAATCTGTGATACCAGACATAAGGACCTGTTTAAGAGACAATGAGTTCCTCATCTTTGGTTGGGGGTGGGCTGGGGTGCCAGTCTCTTGCAGGCCAAGGGAGGCTGCTGAGGGCGGAGGGGTCAGGTGGGATGAGCACAGCTGCCCTGGCTCCTTTGTGGAGAAGCTCCTGCAGCTTATAAGAGGCTGACGTCAGACCCCTGCAGAGAGAGGGCAGCCTCAGTCCCAGGAGCTACCGAGGGGCAGCTTGGTGGAGGGAGAAAGAGCGTGGGTTCCAGAGCTGACAGCCTTGTGTTTTGAGTCTGAGCAATGATTTATCAGGGCCTAAGATGGGCAGGCTGCCCCACCTGTCAGGAGGAGTTTTCCCTCTTCGTAAAATAAGGCAAGTGCTGGTTCTGACCAGGTGGCAGTCGGTCCTGCACTGTGTTACTCTGTGCCATCATCTTGTGAATGGATCCAAGATGCCAGCTCCCGGTCATCATCACAGGTGTGGTGGAGCTGGTCCTGGATCCTGTGCAGGCTGCCCTGGCACAAGGTGTTTGCAGAAGCTGAAGGCTCTGTGAAAGCCAAGGAATTCCGGCCAGCAAATGCTGGAAAAGCCTCTGCTTCCCCTTCTGCCACCACATCTCTGCTAGGCCCCACCCGGAGTTCCCAGGCCTGGGCCAGAGTCCCTGTGGCACAAGATGCTGGCAGTGGTATTCCCAGGCAGGTTTGCTCATCTGCTAAGACCCCAAGTGCCTGCCTTGTGACCCTGGGGTCACTGCTGTTCCCCCGAGGTGATTACAAACAGCAGTGGGGCAGCCGTGTGGAAGGGCTTTACGCCTCACGTGGGGTCTGATTTTCCTTCACTGCCTTCCAGTTTCATAACAGGTGTTCCGGTGAGAGCCAGGCTCTGCCTGCTGGCATATCTTGGACACCCATCATGGGTACTCTGCTGGTGTCTCGTTGCTTTGTAAGAAATCACCAACTTCCCAGTTTAGAGCAATACAGATTGATTTCCTCACTGTCTGTGAAATCAGGGCGTCCAGTGCAGTCCTATGCCCAGGCTGTGTCCACATCTCAGGCTTGTCCAGGGGAGGTTTGTGTCCATACCCCTCATGGTATCCTCAGCCATTTCCCTGGGGTGGCCCCCCTCAGGTCCCCATACCCTGCTGGCCCCCAGCCCCTCCCTCAGGTCCCTGTTCACCCCTGCTGGCCCCCAGCCCCTCCCTCAGGTCCCTGTACCTTGCTGGCCCCCAGCCCCTCCCTCAGGTCCCTGTACCCTGCTGGCCCCCAGCCCCTCCCTCCGGTCCCTGTTCCCCTGCTGGCCCCCAGCCTCTCCCTCAGGTCCCTGTTCACACCTGCTGGCCCCCAGCCCCTCCCTCAGGTCCCCATCCCCTGCTGGCCCCCAGCCCCTCTCTCAGGTCCCTGTGCTGCTGGCTTGAGTTCCTAGGGGCCGCCCCTCCAGGAGGGGTCTCACCCCCTTTATGGGCTCACTTGATCATGTCTATCCCATCTAGAGCAATCTCCCTTTTGATGAACTTGGTCAGCTGGTTGGGGACCTCTATTAAGTCTACAGGAACCATTCACCTGTGTTCTGTCACGTGGCTTGGTCATCATGTTCACACTCAGGTCATCTTGGGGTTGTTTTGGGGTTGCTTGGAGTCTTGGGGTTATTTCAGAGTTCGGTCTCCCCCAGCGGCTGCTGAGTTACAACTGACAAGGAGGTGGGCTGGGTGGAAAAGTCGTGGTCTTGGGGGGCACAGGTGACCCACACTCTGGGCCTCTTGCCAATGACCCCAGCCTTCTTCCTGCATTGACAGCCTGTGGGGCCCTTGGGGTGCTGTGTGCTGTAAGGGGCCACACCAGGTCCAGCTGTAGCTTTGTGAGGTGGCCTTGGGGTGCCAGCAGGAGTGCAGCCTGCAGAGGGCGGGGGAGGCAGCCTGTGTGTAGTGTCAGGACAGTGGCAATACCTTGCTTTGCGTGGTTTCAGAGAAAGCAGGGCACACCAAGCTGTGAACTTCCCACCTCACAATGGGCATGGCGGCCACCACCTTTGTGGGAAGAAAATCGTCAGTGGGCTGATCTGAAACCCCATGAGAAGTTCAAAACTACCTGCTAACCGCAGGGTTCTTTTGTGTGTGTGTCTAGATTTCCAGTGGGTTCAAGGGGATGTATGTGAAGTCCATCTGATGGTGTACAACCCCATGCTGTTTGAGCTTCGAGTGCAGAACATGGTATGTACCACCGCCAGGGGCCTCTGTGACCGAGAACCCCAGCATGTCACTAAAATGCGTCTTTGCTTACTGTTAGAGGCACTAATTCTGGCACACATGTCTGCTTTGCCCAAGATAGTAAGCGTTTGGTGAATGAAGTCCGTGTTTTGTCATTACCGTGTCTCATGCTTGCTGCCGAGTAGACAGCACAGAGCAACCTTGGGCTTGTACACGCACAGAGCTTTGCCCATTGGCTGTGAGATTGGAAGTCAGCACTTTTGAGTTCATAGGGGCTTACTGGAGATTGTTGTGCTGCTGTGAGGTGACACAGGGATTGAGGCGCAGGGGGAGCTGTAGAGAGAGGTGCTGTGTTACTGCACCATGTAGGGTGTGGAAGATTCACGCCCTGGTCCATGCTTGTTTGGGGGACTTGTGCTGCCTTCAGACTACCATGGGATCCGTTCCCAAGGTTCTCTGTACTGCAACCAGTTTCATAACCGGTGTTCCAGGTGAGAACCAGGCTCTTCCTGCTGGTGTCTCACTGAGGGCCATGCCCTGTGCCAGGTACAGGGTGCGTGGGGCCCGGGGGATACAAAGGCCCATAGCCCTTATCCCTGGTGTGAACACAATGAGCTGTGTTGGGGATGCATGGCGCCTGCCTGGGAGAGACGCCCCTGCTGGCTGGGCCAGACTGCCTGGTGGAGCCACAGTTTTCCGCAAGCCAGGACTGTTGGGCAGCCCTGCTGCATGTGACTGCTCCCCAAGCCTGTGTTAAGCCAGCAGTCCTGAGACTGACTGAGGACCAGTGTTCCCCCAACTGTTGCACAAGGGTTCACTGGCCTCAGGACATGGCCATGGTCAGCCTCTGCTGTGGCTGTCTGGCTCTTGGAATCCAAGGGGGGAATTTACCACAAAGTAGTTAAAATGTCAGATGATTGCTGCTGTTTCTTATACATTTTTTTTCATTTTAAAAGTAGCATTTTTACCTGGTTTAAAAGTAATAAATTACATATTTTAACAAATCAGGAAGGGTAGAGACTTAGACAAGAGAAAAACACCACTTGGATATAGCCAGCATACCATGGTGCTGTGTCGAAAGCTGACTCATGGAACACTTCAGACGTGCACAACCCACCCGCATTTCAGGCAGGCAGCGGTGGCCACACCGCCCTGGCTGTTCTATGAAGACAGAGAGGCCAGTGTGTCTGTTAGAGATGAAAGGCATACGATCAGCTTCACTGAGTGTGCCCTGCCCACTGCACCCCCTCCACACGCACACACACAGATCACTTCACGCCTTTGCCTCACATGTGGGCGGCAGGCGTGCTCACTGCCCCCAGAGTGTCTCTGCTGCCGGCGTCTCCTGTGCACAGAGTTAGACACAGTGTATGTGCATTCCACACACCCAGCTGTCTACACCACGCACACATCTGTGCATGCAGGTTTCATACACCCTGAACTCACACCAAGGCCCAGCATCTTGCCTTCCTGCATTCCATGTTTGCGCCCTTCCTCTCAGCACACCTACTTACATGCCTTGTCCTGCCACAGATAAAAGAGGTTTTTTTTTTTTTTAAAGATTATTTATTTATTTATTTATTTGAAAGTTGAGTCACAGAGTCCATTTGCTGGTTCACTCCCCAAGTGTCCGCCCAAGCCAGGGCTGAGCCAGGCTTGAAGACAGGAGTTCTGTCTGGATCTCCCACATGGGTGGCAGAGGCCCAAACACTTGGGCCATCTTCTGCTGTATTCTCAGGCACATGGGCAGGCAGCTGGATCGGAAGTGGAGCAGCCAGGATGCAAACCAGCAGCTATATGGGATGCTGGTGTTGCAGGCAGAGGCTTTACCTGCTACGCCCCAATGCCGGCCCTGGATCTGAGAGTTTGAGGGTTGCCTTGACTGCGAACTGTGGAAAGCGGAACCCCACAAACAGGGCAGGACTCTCTGTGTCTTGAGTTCTTTAATTTATCTCAGCAGGGTTCTGTAACTGTGATGAAATCTTGCACATTATTCGTTAGATTTACTCCAAGATAGTTGGAATTTTTGGTGTCTTGTTCATTTTTTTAAACATTTTATTTTCTAATAGTTGACTGGTGATTGTTGACATCTTTTAGATTGTGGGAGACCACGAGGAAGCTTCTGGATCCTGGCTTTGGACTGGCCCAGCCCCGGCCATTGCAGCCATTAGTGGAGTAAAACAGTAGATCTCTCTGTCTCTGTTTCCCTCTTGTTTTCAAATAAATATAAGTGTTTCAAAAAAAGATAAATAAAAATTTTCCTTTGTGTTCATATTCCCATTTGGTGCAAGAAGAAAGCAAAGCGAACATCAGAAACATGGCAGAGAGGACCAAAATCAAGGGCAGCGGCTGTTGATCTGACTGCCCCGTGCGTCACGTGTGCATGGTCTCTGCAGTTCTCTGTGGGTTCTAAGAAGCCGCAGCCTTCCACTGCCTTGTTCTGGGCTGCCAGGTGTGCGGTGCAGGCTGGTCCTGCTCACGTTGCTCTGTGCCTTGCTGCAGGGGCTGCTGACCAGTGGAGTGGAATTCGAGTCACGCCCCACAGCGCTCTCCCTTCCAGCCGAGTCTGGTCTGTACCTGGTGACGCTCGTAGGGGTCCCACAGATGACTGGAACGATCACCGTGAACGGTAAGGGCTTTTCTGATTGCTGCTGTTGAGGGGCTGCCACACTGCTGTTCCGTACACCAGGGTCCAGAGCCTCTCACCCATCTCGTTAGTCCTCGTCCATCAAGGGATGGGGAAAGACTGCCTTTCCTTGGGATGTGGTGCAAGTTGTTGGAGTGTGATTGGCACCTGCCAGGCTCCTGCTGCGCTGGGCGGGGCCCCTTCCTGTGCTCTGTCTGCCTCCTCCTCCAGACAGTCTTCCAACAGCTTGGTTCCTACCTCTGCATCCTGACCTTTCCTGATGCCACGATGTCCCATGTGCTCTCAGGAAGCCCCTGTCTTCTGCTGGATCTCTTGGGAGGGTTGGCTGTGCACACTGAGTCGCTTCTGCCACCAGTGCCATGTTCCTGCACCCTTCCACGTCCTGAGTTTAACCCTTATCCCTTCACCAGAACACCTGTCTGTGGCATCACTAGTGGCGTTTTTCTGCCTAAACCTGGGACCAGTGGTTTGGTTTGCTTGGAGCTTTAGTGCTCATTTGCCACCCTGCATGTGTGGCGAGCTGTGTCCTCCAGCCTTGGTTACACCACACCCTCCAGATTTTCTGCGGTCTCTTTGGCCCTTCTTCCTCAGTTTTGCTGGTCTCATGCAGGTGTCCCCTTGCAGCCCAGCCCTCTGACAGGTGCCCCTCGCTCTGTGTTTCTTGTCCTCCTCTCTGTCCTCCATAAGTCACCGGTGGTGAGGGTGTCCCCAGCCCCACAGTGTTTTTCTGCCTCACAGCCCCGCAGACTGCTCACCATACCTGGGGTCAGGTGCACTTCCCTGGCCTGTGCCCCAGCACTTCCCAGCTATACCCCTGGTGTCCAGCGGGTGGGACATGCGTGTTCAACACGTCCAACCCAAGTGTACTAGCTCCCCTCCCCAAAGCAGTCTCTTCTCTGAGACCCCTCTCTCTCCTCTAAAAGGCGTCGTGGTCAACCAGTGGGAGTAACTTTCCCTCGTCATCAGGCCAAGTTCCCCAGCCCTGTGTGGTCCATCTCTGTGCTCCTCTGCCGAGCCTTCCTGCTGGGTTACACATTGTTCCTCTACCTTTGCTGTCTTGCAAGTGCCCTATCCTTTTCCACTTCCTCCACTACCTGTGTGGACTTAGTGGTCCCTGAGCTGTGCATCTCTGTACAGAGCAGTTGGCATTGTTCTTTGGTGTGTCTTGTGCACAAAGCTAGACGGGCTGACCCTGTACTGCTGTGCACAGTAATTGTGGACCCCAAGTCTTTGTCATCAGACTATTATGTGACAGCCATTTTCAGCAATGGTAAGGAAAGGCCTGATTCTAATTAGGGATTATAAAATAGTGGTTGCTCAGCAGGCGAAACATATATCAGGTTCCTGTTGAAAGGGAAATGCAAGAGACCCTGGTTCCAGGTATGGATTTGTGGGGAGAATAGTGTTTTGCCCATTGCAGGGGTGTTTTGACAAGCCCACTCTCTGAGGGAGGGTGAGCTGGAATGGTGTTGAGAGCGCAGCTCCCAGCCAGCAGGAACCTCACGAGGACCGAGGAGGCTGCTGGAGCCCCAGGAGCCCTTGAAAGCCATGCTGGCTTCTCCATTGAGCACACCCCAGGCTCACACAAGTGTAGGCAGGTTGTCACCTGAGCCTCGAGCCACTGGGTATGGTTTCATTTTGTTGCACAGTAAATGCTGTTGACAATAATTAGCTAAATTTCAAAAGCCGTTCTACAGCTTTGCTTAAATAGTTTCAAGTGCTTATCTCACCAGTGGGAAATTTGCTCATCTTAAACGGCAGTGCTCACACACACACACACACACACAGCCAGTTCACCCCATCACAAAGCTGCTGCAATAATAATAATTGGCTCTTGAACTTTCGTCTCTCAACAGAAGGTTCTGAAGCATTTTTCAAATACTCATTAAATTACATTATGTCCCGGGAAGGAATATTAACTGCCATCCTCACTGTGGAGATGGATAAATCTGAAAAGCAAGTGAGTCCCAGGCTGAGATGCTGACTACGGGTTGTGCAGAGATTGATGGCTTACAGGAGCTTTCCCAATTGGGCCCAGTCAGCCTGGTGGGATGGGAGTACAGGTGCTGTTGTAATCCCCACCACAAAGGAGGAGCCCGAGGGATGTTGAGGCTGTGGGCAGGGACTGGCAGGTAACGGAGCCAGCACCAGGACCCAGGTCTACTGCAGGGTTGCCCTTGCTGATTGGGGACTTCAGCAGTGGACAGAAAGGTGGACATGGGGCATGGAACTTTGCTGGGAGTTGTGAGGTCTCTACTTTCCTGTGTCCCAGGTTACCACACCACCATCTTTGGTGTTGTCAGTGACTGCCTGCTGGACCACCTCCCGGGAATAAAGACCAGCGGCTCTACTGTGGAAGTCTGGCACCCATATGGGATTGTTTTATTTTTGTTTTAGATTTTCAGCATCACAGGGAAGCATAAAGGAGAAAGGGAAGTGGCTGTCGGGAGGCCTGGAGCCAGTCACTGTGAATGCTTGGAGGTGCTTCCTGCCACTTTAGAAAACACTTTTCTGAACACGGTGTCATAGATGAGTTTTTGTGAAATCACATTAATAAGCTTTTCCTCACACTTTCACAGAGTCTTAAAAAAACGTTTCTAGTTGCGTTTAAAAAGGACAGCCTGAGGATATCTCAGGACTGCATAACCGCCCTTTCCTTGCTGTTGGATTTGGGCCATTCTCAGTTGTTGCCCTCAGGGGTGACACTTCTTGGACATCCTTTGGCTATTTTTAGGATGTCTGAGATTTTCTAAAAGGTTTTAACTGGTTTGTGTGTCTGATACATGCTTGTTGCTTGCTAGGCAGTGGGCCAGGTGCCAGAGCTGAAACCGTGGGCCCAGCATTCTGGGGCCTGGTGCTCAAGGAGGCTGTGTTCAGCGGGAGAGAGGGAGAAGGCAGAACCAGCATGGCCACTGCCCTCCGGTCCCCACTGGTGGCCGTGAGGGGCTGGGAGCAGGAGTTAGCCATGCACAGTGGGCAGCTGGGAGCATTTGTCAGAGGTGGAGAAAGCATCAGGTGATTGGGGAATGCAATGAAATGCAGGAAGCATGAATTCTAAAGCAGATCCCAGACCTGACTGTGAGAGCTCAGAGCACCAGCCTTTGAAAAGAAAGCTGGTGAGAGTTTTCACGACCTTGTATTAGCCAAAGAGTTCTTTGACATGTCACCAAAAGCAAGATCCACAAAGAAAAAAAAACACTGATAAATTGGGCTTCATCAAAATTAAAAACTGCTGTGCTTCCAGAAATACCACTAAGAAAATGAACAGACAACTCACAGGCTGGAAGGAAATATTTGTACATCATGTTTCTGGTAAGGATCTGCTACTTAACACCCAAACTAAGAAGGCAAACAACTAAATTAGAAAGGTTGACAGAAGTATGGGTTAGCTCTCTCCCCCTGAAAGACTTCCCAGGAGCTAACGAGCAACCTGGAAAGGTGTGTGGCATCATCAATCTTTCTGGAGCTGGTACCGTGTGGGGTTCCTGCTCACACCTGCCAGGGTGGCTGTCCTCAGAAGACAGGCGGTAGCCATGTGTGGTGCTGGAGAAGCCTGCACGTTTGCCATGTTTCTACAAATGTTGAACGTAAATTGACCATATGACTCAGAAATTCGGTGTCCACCCAAGGCCGAGGAAAGCACACAGTGACTCAGAAACTTGTATATGAATGTTCACAGCTGCATTTTTTGTAACAGTCCAGAAAGCAGGCAGAACTTGGATGCCCATTGCCTGGCAAGTGGCTGAACAAAATGTGACACATTTGTACCTGGGTTGCCGCTGAGCAAGACAGGCAAGCAGGGCCCTGACACAGGAACCAAATATGGCCCATTTACACCTGGGGTGCAGCTGAGCAGTGGAGACGCACTGACGCATGCTCCCGACACATGCTTCAGCATGGACACCGAAGGCCAGGATGGCTGCCTTTTATCTCTTACTGAAAAATGGTATAATACATTATACCCTATTTCTCTGGGCTGGCCATTGTGGTGTAGTGGGTAAAGCTGCTGCCTGCAACACTGGCATCCCATATGGGTGTTGGTATGTGTCCCAGCTGCTTTCCTTCTGATCTAGCTCCCTGCTATGGCCTGGGAAAACAGCAGCAGATGACCCAAGTGCTTGGGCCCCTGCACCTGCGTGGGAGACCCAGAAGAAGCTCCTGGCTCCGGCTTTGGTCTGGCCCAGCCCTGGCCTTTGCAACCATTTGGGAAGTGAGCCAGTGGATGGAAGTGTGCTTTCTCTCTCTCTGTAATTCTGCCTTTTAAATAAATAAATAAATAAATAAATAAGTATTTTTTTTTCAAGTGACTCTTGATTAATTAGGTGTTGATTGTAACTAATCTGCTATAAAGGCCCCTGTGACTGGTGAAATGCACTCACCAGCATCTGTGAACACCACCTTGTGCTCCAGGACCCTGACCTAGGCCATGACCCTTTAGAAGAGCTCCCTATCGGGGGTATGGGGGCTTTAGGGGGTTGGTGTGATCATTGGGATTTGCTGACTGCTCCTGTAATGTGAACCAGAGGAGGGGACGCTGACCCTGTCTTGTGGGGTTCAGGAAGGCTCCATAGAAAGTGTGGGATTTACAAAGCATGGTCAAACACAGACCGTAAAGAAGGGAGTGAAATACGACTGAGAACAGCAGGATGGGACAGATGCAGAGCCCTGGAGAGGCAGCTCCCCAGAGACAGAGTGAGCTCAGCGCATGGCACAGTGGACACAGGCCTCCCTGTGGGTCAGCCACACAAAAGAGAATAACCCTGTGGGCATTGGGGGGCAACAGAGCCTGGCAGGAGGAATGATGCTAGGCCTGTGGCCTGATGGCTTGTGTGTGGGCACAATGGGGCTGTGCCTTCCTTCCAGTCTCTTTTTTTTTTTAAGATTTATTTATTTTTATTTGAAAGGCAGAGTTACAGAGAAACACACACACACACACACAGACACACACACCTGGAGAAAGAGAGAGAGAGAGAGAGGGAGGGAGAGAGAGAGAGAGAGAGAGAGAGAGAGAGAGAGAGGTCTCATCTGTGGGTTCACTCCCCAAATGGCCACAAAGGCCAGGTTGAAGCCAGGAACCAGGAGCTTCATTTTGGTCTCCTATGTGGGTGGCAGGAGTTCAGATACTTGGACCATCTCCCACTGTTTTTCCAGGTGTATTAGCAGGGAGCTGGATTGGAAGTGGAGCAGCTGGGACTTGAACCGGCACCCATTAAGAGATACTAGTGCTGCATGCAGAGACTTCACCTGCTACACCACCACACCAGCCCCTGCATTCCGCACCTTGAGAGATGCTGCACCAGGCCAGGCACCAAGCAAGCAGCCGCTGAACACACAGTGGTCACTCTGTCCTGGGCTCGGGCAGACACTGATGAGATGCTCTTGTATGCCACACAGGAGGTTCAGAGTTGAGGTGCTTATCAGTCTGTTCAGTGCATTCTTAGTGAGTACCTATTAGACACTAGGTGTATGGCTAGGAGCTGATAGCAAACAGACAGAAACATCGTTCCTGCCTTGGGAAGGCTCTGGGGCCAGCGCAGGACTGAGGAGGACAGTGCTGCTGGTGGGAGCTGGGTCCCAGTGCCATGTCCCGAGTGTGGCTTTGCAGCAGTGCCAGCTGCAGTCTCACTCTGATGCCGTTCCTCGTGGCTCCGGGGCTCCTGCACTGTGGGTGCCTCCTTCCGCCCCTGTCCCCTGCAGCACAGAGGGCCTGGACACCCTGCTGTGCGAGACAGCCAGTGATTAGTCCTGGCTGAGTTTTGTTACCTCCTGAAAGCTTCCCCCAGGAGGGACTGATGTGCAAGCTGCACAGGGGTCATGCAGGGAGGTTGTGCATCGGCTTTCCTTCCCTGACCTAGGAGCGAGGAACGCTGTTACAGATGGCACAGAGGAAATCGCCTCAACCTGTTGTGCTGTTTTTTTTCTCAGGATTTGGTTTGGGAAAAAACATTGCCTTTGATCGGAGCCTGGAGCCGAGGCGCGTCATATGCCTGGCTTACAGAACCTGACTTGTTCTTAGCATGGTTGGCTCCAGAATTTCTCATTCAAGCCAAGATTCTCTAGCTCCTATTTCTGAAATGCCAAAATGTGGTCTTCCTTTTACCTGATGTGAATCAGTTTTTTTTTTTTTAATTTAGTATTTGAAAGGCAGAGAGAGAGAGAAAGAGAGAGAGGGAAAACGAATTGATCTTCCATTTGCTGGTTCACTCCCCAAATGACTGGAGCTGGGACCAAGACAAAGCCAGGAACCAGGAGCTTCTTCTGGGTCTCCCACATGGGTGCAGGGGCCCAAGCACTTGGGTCGTTTTCCCCTGCTTTCCCAGGCACATTAGCAGAGAGCTGGATTGGAAGTGGAGCAGCTGGGATTTGAATTGGCACTCATGGGAGGCTGGTGCTGCAGGCAGCGGCTTTACCCACTACACCACAGCACCGACCCCTGATGTGAATCATTCCTGCACAGCGTTGGTTTCTTCCTTCAGTTTATTCTCCCTGCTTTTGGTTTAGATCGGCACACTCATTGCAGCCTTCCTCTGGTGACGAGATATCTACCAACGTGTCTATGCAGCTGTTCAACGGGGAGACTCATCAACTCATCGTCACATTAGAAAACATTGGCCTGGAACCCCTGGAGACACTGCAGGTCACCTCCAAACTGCTCCCCACCAAGGGTAGGTGTGGTCAGTGCGTCAGACCTGGGAAGTTTGCGTTGTTGCCTTGCACAAGTGATATTTTACATAGCTACTGTTCAGAAAACCTCAAAGCTTGCTTTAGTTTGGTGCAGTCCTGATGGGGGTGGAGATCAAACACCACATGCTACAGGCATGAGGCTGACCCCTTCGTGCCCTTGGTTCCCATTACTGGATCTGAACAGGGGTCAGATCCTCAGCAGACTGGTTACTGAGTGGAAGACTGGGAGACAGGAACAGGCCGATCCCATGGTTCCTGCAGCCCAGGGCCGCCTCCTGATTCAGCACTTGAGGGCTGGGCCAGGCTGAAGCCAGGAGCCAGGAACTCCATCCAGGATTCCCATGTGGATAGCTGGGGCCCAAGCACTTGGGCAAACCTCCGAAGGATGCCAGCATTGCAGGAGGCTGCTTAACCCTCGGCACCACAGTGCCAAGCCCAAGGTGTAGCTTTTCCACCTTTCTGGGCTGCTGTTTCCTTTGCTGTTGCTGTGCCTTTGAACTTTTCTGGAACTCAGTCCCGTGTCAGCCATCCCTTTCTTTCCTGCCTTTTATCAGGACACTATTGATTGCAGACTTGCAGGAATCCTATCTAAACAATTGTGTGCCTGCTGTGTAGCTTCCATACTTAGCATTTTGCTGCATTTGCCTTGTAACACATCTCTCTGGCCTCCTACCTACACCCCTCACCCCGCCCAGTATCTTGTTCCGGATTTCAGAAGCACCTGTGAGTGCTTCTGAGCTCGATGTTTTTGATAAAATGCACATGCGCTGAAATGTGCAGGTCTAACATGTTTCATCCGATGAGTTTCAACAGATGCTGGCCCATGTCATTGTGTAATCTAAGCCCTCATCAAGATATAATACAGAACATTTCCATCACCCCAGAAAGTTCCCCAGCTTTCTTCCCAGCAAGTCCCAGTGCAACCCCGGGAGCAAACACTCTTGTCTGTCGTCTGTGTGCTGGGCAGCCCCACTGGGTGTTTACTGCTGGTGATGCAGGGTGTGGGTGACTTGCATATCAACTGGCAGGTGGCAATTGGCAGACGTGCAGCCCAGTCACCCTCTCTTCCCTACCTTGAGTTTAATTTTCCACTGGGTCTTGCCCACACCTGGTCGGTCTTAAAAATCTTTAAAGACATTTATTTTCAGGCTGGCACTGTGGTGTAGCTGGTTGAGCCACCGCCTGTGGCACTGATATCCCATGTGGGTGTCGGTTTGTGTCCCAGCTGCTCCACTTCTGATCTAGCTCCCTGCTAGTATGCCTGGGAAAGGAATGGAAGGTGGTCCAAGTGCTTGGGTCCCTGTAGGAGACTTGGAGGAAGCTCCTGGCTTTTGGCTTCTGGCTCCGGCCTGGTCCAGCTCTGACAGTTGGAGCCATTTGGGGAGTGAACCAGCAGATGGAAGAGTTCTTTCTGTGTGTCTTTCTCTCTGTAACTCTGCTTTTCAAATAAAATAAATCTTAAATAAATTTACTTTCTTTTCTTTCTTTTTTTTTTTTTTGACATGCAGAGTGGACAGTGAGAGAGAGACAGAGAGAAAGGTCTTGCTTTGCCGTTGGTTCACCCTCCAATGGCCCCTGTGGCTGGTGCGCTGGGGCCAGTGCACTGCGCCGATCCGAAGCCAGGAGCCGGGTGCTTCTCCTGGTCTCCCATGTGGTGCAGGGCCCAAGCACTTGGGCCATCCTCCACTGCACTCCCGGGCCACAGCAGAGAGCTGGACTGGAAGAGGAGCAACTGGGACAGAATCCGGTGCCCTGATCGGGACTAGAACCCGGTGTGCCGGCGCTGCAGGTGGAGGATTGGCCTAGTGAGCCGCGGCACCGGCCAGAAATTTACTTTCGTTTGCCTGAAAGGCAGAAAGACAGACAGAGCGAGAAATATTATCCATAGATTGTTTAACTCCCAAAGGGCCAAAGGCCCTTGTCTCTAGTTAGGCCTAGGATGGCTGGGGTCTATGTTACTCTCCTCCTTTTTATGGACAGGGGAAGTAAAGGCAGAAGAGGTGATTAACTAAGGTCACATAGCAGGTGCACGGGGAACCAGCAGGAGGACCAAAGTCTCCTGATTCTCAGCTTTGGTGTAGTCACCCTTAGGAGGCAGAAGCACCATAATCATGTAACACACTGCCCGGTGTAGCCATCTCAGAGCAACACAGTTACCAGTGAAAAATTAAAGCCATCATTCTTTCTTTAGTTTCCTCCCAAGCTGCCATACATTTACATGTGGAATTAAATTAATGGAAACAAACCATATGCTTCCAGAATATACAAAAGGAATAATTCCTGGTGCTTTTGCTGTACAAGGCAAGGCCCCCAGTGGTGACAGATGACCGCCAGCACTAGAAACTGGGAACGTGCGCAAGGCTCCTGTGTGGGGCCATGGTGACAGCAGCAGGTTTGCCTGTGGATATTAAAGAGCATCTATTTCCATTCTCGCCTCAGTTTCACCTTGGGCCCACTGAGCCTACTGAATGCCTGCTCTGCAGATGGAATGCTTCTCTGGTGCCTGCAACGTTTTCTTTCTTTGTGCCGGTGGTAGAGTTATTTTCTATCTTAAAATTAGGAAGAGCTCTCACCCTGGAGCTCATTTCATGCACCAGGTGTAAGGCACTTGACATTCTTTTTCCATATGAAGTTGTCCCAGTGACCACAGGAGGGCTATCGGGGTGGGTGCTCTGGTAATCTGTTTATTTCACTGTGACATCCCCCGTGCCTGAGAACCCAGAGCAGCGCTTGTCACTTAGCAGGTGCTGCACAAGTGTCAACCCTGGTTCTCCCCTCCTGGGGGCGTCCTGAGGATGCAGGACACAGGGGGACAGTACTAGGCACCGAAGTGCTGGACCCAGCTTGCTTTGGCAGTGGCGGTGCTTGGTGCACCCTCCTCTCTGCAGGACTGCGTTTGTGGTCTCAGTGCCTGATGCCGCTGAACCTGCCGGCACCCTGTGTCCTTTCCTGCTCCTGCCTGACTCCTGGGAGGCACCGAGGGTCTCGGCAGGGCCCGCACAGCCCCTTAACACGTCTGCACTCACCCTGAATAACCCCCCGTTCTTCAGATACCAACCTCAGAGAAAGAAAAGTATCTTGTTCTGTTATCCCCCCTTCCATCTTCCTTGCTTTCCTGACCTATTTTACTACAAAAAAAATTGTTTAATTTTTTTTGAAAGTCAGAGACAGAGAGGTTAAGGCAGACAGAGAAGGAGAGACAGAGAGATCCCATCTGTTTCTTTTGCTTGGAGAAGTATTTTCTTGTATGCAATCTCATATGTCTATTTTTTGCTTTTGCCACCCACGCCTTTGGGGTCACATCCAAGAAATTACTGCTCAGATGAATGCCATGGACCTTTCCCTCTGCTTTCCTCTAGTCGTTTTAGAGTTTTGGGTCTTATGGTTAAGAATTTATTTATTTACTGGGATATGTGTTTATGTATGTGTGAATGTGTACATATATAGATATCAAGTCTCTAGCACAAATCACTATCACAGGCATTTAATTTTAATTTATTTTCATCTTATTTGAAAGGCAAAGGAAGCTGAGAGAGAGAGAAAAAAAAAGAGAGAGAGGAGAGGGATCTCCCATTTTCTAGTTCACTCCCAGAAAACCTTCATAATATGGAAAAGTCTTATGCTACTTCAAAAATCAAAATACAGATTTATAAAATAAATTAAATTTTGTAAAATTTTTTATTATTTTTTTAACAGGCAGAATTAGACAGTGAGAGAGGGAGAGACAGAGAGAAAGGTCTTGCTTCCATTGGTTCACCCCCTAAATGGCTGCTCCAGCTGCTCCGGCAGGAGCCAGATGCTTCCTCCTGGTCTCCCATGCGGGTGCAGGGCCCAAGCACTTGGGCCATCCTCCATTGCCCTCCTGGGCCACAGCAGAGAGCTGGACTGGAAGAGGAGCAACCAGGACAGAATCCGGCGCCCCAAACATGACTAGAACCTGGGGTGCCGGTGCTGCAGGCAGGCAGATTATCCAAGTGAGCTGCGGTGCCAGCCAATAAATTCAATTTTTAAAATCAATCCAATTTTTTAAAAAAATATACAGTACTAAATAAACACATAGAATGTTAAGTGTGCCTGTCTATGCACAGTTAGGATGCAGGATGAGGAATTATTTTTTTACTATCCATTTATATTTTTCAAGATTTCTAAAAGGAACATACATAATTTGTAAGCTAAAATTTATCATTGAAATGCTTTCAACTGTGGCAGGCACTGTGGTGCAGCAGGTTAGGCTGCAGCTTAGGACACCCACATCCCACACTGGAGAGTCTGGTTCAAGTCTTGGTTGCTCCAAGTGACAGATCTAGTTTCCTGCTCATGAGCACCATGGGAGGCAGCAGGTGATGGCTCAAGTGCTTGTGTCCCTGCCACCGACATGGGACACCTGCAAGGAACTCTGGGCTCCTAACTTTGGCCTGGCCCAGCCCTGGCTGTTGTAGGCATTTGGGGAGTGAACCACTGGATAGAAGATTTCTCTCTCTTTTTTGTCACTCAGCCTCTTACATAAATAAACAAACATTTTTTTTAAATGCTTCAACTTGAATTTTCAAAAAGCTTTAACAAAGAAAACTCGGGGCCTGCTACAACCCTCCCTCTGGGTACAGAACCCAGCACCATAAAAGGTCAGAGGTGGACAGAAGCTGCAAGGTGCCTTGGTTTGAATGCAGGGCATTCCTAGACCTGAGATGACCGTGGCAGCAGCGACAGGCATCCAGGACAGTGCAAACTCGGGACACACACAGTCACTGCCATCCCTTCTCCACAGATTAGGAGGCCAAGGCTCAGAGACTCACCCCACGTCGGGGGTCTGCCACTCCTCCCCCACATGCCCAGATTTCACTGCACTCCCCCCAGCATGCAGACACTGCCTAAGCAGCCATCATCCTGTGAGGAAGACCCTCCCTGACACGACTCAGCGAGATTCCATCTCTTGAAGAGAAACATCAGTCCTCTAACTCCTGGCTGTCACTCTGCCTGGGTTACTAAACCTTCAGAAAAGACAATGTGAAGTCGTTCAGCTCCACACAGACTGCCCAACTTACAGGGAAAGAAAGACAGCAGGATCCCTGTCCCCAGGAGTGCACAACACAGGGAGAGATCAGCTAGCTAAGGGACACTAGGAGCCTAACTAAATGATCTCATTGAGATAGCCAGGTAATCAAAAGGAGAGGAGGAAGAATCGCCTGACTTCTTAACAGCAGGGGAGCTGGGGAAAGGAGTAGCACAGAGCTTCTGCTCCGGCAGGAACAGCACCAAACTGCATGATGGGCTCCAAGAACCAAAAATGCCCAGTAAACCAAATACATATTATGTAGATGGGGAAAGTATGAAACCAGGCTAAAAAGATGGCTTGAAGCAAACCGTGAGTTTCCTTGAGATAAAGCCAAGACTTCACAGGGTACACAAGGCCAGCCCACAGGTTCCCGAGCTAAGCAGAAGGCGCAAACTCTCTCTACCCTGTGACAAGTAGGCTGGAAAGAGCCAAGCCAGGGGACGGGGCATGACATTGAGAGGATGCTGCAGCTTGCAGAGCAGGAGGGACCTGAGATCTGCACCAGGGCCATGACAGCGCGAAGGGGAAGAACTGGCCCAGGTGAGATCAGCTCATATGGACATAGGACATGCCAGGCAGCTGGGGCCCAGGTGAGATCAACTCACCTGTGGACAAAGGACACGCCAGGCAGGAGGGGCCAAGGTGAGATCAACTCACATGGACACAGGACACAGCAGGCACATAGAGTTTGCAGAGACTTCCAAGACTAAGAAGATGGTAGCACCCTTGACTCAAAACAGGAAATTCAGGAGGAAATGACAGAGAATTGAACAGAGGAGATAGTGAATTAGGCTCCCATTAAAAGCCAGGGGACCAGCCGGCGCCATGGCTCACTAGGATAATCCTCGGCCTACATCGCCGGCACCCTGGGTTCTACTCCCAGTCTGGGCGCCGGATTTTCACAAAAAGTGAAAAGTTACATCAATTTAATATAAGAGAAAAATGCAACAAAAATATTTAATTTTGTCAGTGTTTATTTGAAATACACTTAATTCATCATGTGTTAAATTGATGACAAATGAATTAGGAAGTTATTTTTGACAGGATAGAGGTTTACTAACAAAACATTTTACATTACTATACCTTCAGTAATGATCCCGTACAGTGCATTTGCATGCATTTTAGAAGGTTACTAACTGCGCCGCAGCTCGCTTGGCTAATCCTAGCCTGTAGTGCTGGCACCCTAGGTTCTAGTCCCAGTTGGGGTGCCGGATTCAGTCCCGGTTGCTGCTCTTCCAGTCCAGCTCTCTGCTGTGGCCCAGGAATGCAGTGGAAGGTGGCCCAAGTCCTAGGGCCCTGCACCCGCATGGGAGACCAGGAGAAGCACCGGGCTCCTGGCTTCAGATCAGCACAGTGAACCAACGGAAAAGGAAGTTCTCTCTATCTCTCTCTCTCTCAGTGTCCACTCTGCCTGTCAAAAAAAAAAATAAATAAATAAAAGCCAGAGGACCTCAAACGCTATCTTTCGGTATTCTATTTTTCTTTGTGAAAGACACGATTTGGTCTATTTCCAACATGTTCCATACTTTAAAGGCAGGGCTAGACTGTGGAGGGCAGTGACTGGGAAGCAGACCTGTGTTCCGTGGAGAACTCTGTAGATCCCAGGTGTTTCAAGTCCTTGTGTGCGTGGGTACGTAAGTGTCTGAATAAGTACATTCCAAAGATTTCCTCATGTGCAAGTCAGAGGTGATGCCACGCAGAATGTTTGTAAGGAAGAAGAGAATGACTGGGTACCAAAATCTTTTCTAAGACCCAGTTAAACTCTTTCAAATTCTAGGTTAATAGGGTAGGTAATGCATATAATACCAATTCTAAAAAAAACTCTAGTAGTTGGCGTTGATGTGGTATTTTATTTATAGCTATGTCTTCCTTTTTTAATTGCTTTACTTTTCTTGAAGATCTTATTTATTTCTTTGACATTGAGAGTAACACACAGAGGAGATGAGAGGGAGGGAGGGAGGCAGAGAAAGAGAGAGCGAGAGTGAGTGAGAGAGAGCGAGAGAGAGAAAGTCTTTCGTCGGCTGGTCCATTAGCCAATTAGCTGCAATGGGCGTAGCTGAGAGTATCTGAAGCCAGGCACCAGGAGCCTCGCCGTGATCTCCGCATGGGTGCAGAGGCACAAGGACTTGGGTGTCTTCTGCTGCCTTCCCAGACCCCAGCAGAGAGCTGCATCGGAAGTGGAGCAGCCGTACTCGAACCGGCGCCCTTATGGGGTGGAGGCACTGTGGCAGTGCTTTACCTGCTCCCTCACAGTGCCGACCCTCCCGGAAGCCGTTTGCCGTGGGATTCAACTGTCTGCTAACAGGCCTGGGAAAGCAGAGGGAGACGGCCCAAGGACTTAGGCCCCTAAAGCCAGAATGGAGCGCCGGGTAAATTCCCTGGCTTCTGCTTCAGCCCCTGGCTTCTGTCCCAGTCCTGGCCTTTGTAGCCATCTCGGGGGTGCACCCCCAGATGGACGATCACTCAGAGAGAGAGAGAGCGCGCGAGCTGGCGATGCCCCCTGCACTGCTTCTCTCCCCAAGCGGCTGCAATGAATGGCCAGCGCTGGGCCAGGCGGGAGGCAGGAGACAGGAGGCAGGAGGCAGGAGGCAGGAGGCAGGAGGCAGGAGGCAGGAGGTCCACTGAGGACTCCCACGAGGCAGGGAGGTGGGGTCCAGAGAACCTGGGCCATCAGCATCTGTTTCCCTGGTAGCAGCCTGGAGAGGCGGGAGTGGAAGCGGCCCTGGGGCTTAGGACGCTGGATGCAGCAGTGTGCAGATGCGTCCTGGGGTGCCATGGTGACAGCCCATGTGGAGTGCGCCTGCGCCTGGTGCTATGACCCGGAAGTGCACCCACACGCTTGGCGCCGACTGCCCCGCGGTGCTCCGCTGGGAGTCAGCGCCGCATCTGCTTCTGCCCGAAGCCTGCAGAAGCCACACGGAGAGGAGCCGTCCTCGACGCGGCTGGCTGAGTTTGAGGGAGACCCAGCGACCCCAGGGCCAGGCCAGCATCAGAGAGGCTGTATGTGGGAGTCTGCCGCACTGTTTCCCAGGTGCATTGCTTTTCTTTGGCCCCTTCGGGAAGCAACGGCCCTCACGGACCTCTGTGCCCCCAGCAGACTGGGCCCCCTTGGAGGTGAGTGATGCGCAGCTGTTGCGGTTTCCTGCTGGGCGTCCTGGCTGCTGGCGTGCCTGTTGCTCGTGGGTCCCGAAGGCGCGGGTGGAGTCGCGGTCGTGCAGTGCGGACGGTCTGGAAGGGTCCCCAGGGTGCGAGCAGCTGTGCAACAGCAGAGGTGGCTGGATCTCCTCCCAGAACGGCCTTGTGATCTTGTCTGTCTGCTTTTGGAGGGCCCAGCCGCCCTGCTCTAGACCTGTGAGTGTTGTCGGGAGGAATGAGAGCGAAATTGCGTGTCTGTGTCCTGGTCTAGGAGGACAGTTTCGGGTTCCTGGCATTGGCTGTGATGTTAGCGCTCTGTGGGTTTTTCATGAAAGAGCCTTGTCAGGCCGAGGTGTACCTTTTGTTTCTAATTTCATGATTCGTTTTTTAGTTTCGCAAAAGTCGTGGACGTTTTTGTGAAATAGGTTTTCTGTGTCTATTGGCATACTTTGTGGGCTTTCCCCATGTGTATTCTGTTCTGGGATTGATTGATTTTGTATGGTAGCCGTCCTTGCATTCCCGGAGTAACTCTTAGTTATGCACAGTGTGCTAAGCTTTGGTTGTGCTTCTGGGTGGCTTCTGGTCATATTTTGTTGAGGCGTATGACACATTCACGACGGATATGTGTGTGCCATTTTCTTGATGATGTGTGCTTGTTTGGGATGTTGGGAAAATGCTGCTCTGATGGAATAATATGGAAGGCTTTTCCTCTTCATCTCCTTGTTGGAAGGGTTTGTGAATCACGGATTTTAATTATCTTTTCCTTGGGAGTTCTCACCAATGGAGCCATCTATCTGGTCCTGGACTTTGTTCATGTCTGTTTGGTTTGTTTGTTTCAGCTTTCCTGCTACTACAGTGTCTTTGGAAATTATAAGTGTATTCAGGGTTTCTTGTTTTACTGTATTCAGTTTTAGTGGCTTGGGTCTTTCTGAGAATCAATCCACTCTATCTAGGTTGACGAAATCCTTGTGCCTTGGTTTTTCCCTAGTGGTTTTGGATTATTATTTTTGCAAGGTTGGTAGCGATGTCCTCTCTGTCATTTCTGTTGTCAAGTCACTTGAGTCTGTTCTCCTTTTTCCTCTGTTTCCTGTGGATAAACGTTTTGTCAAGTTGACTGAGTTTTCAAGCACCCTAGTTTGGTCTCAGTGAATGTCTGTTGTGATATTTTCTATGCTGTTGGGTTGATTTCCATTTGAATCTTTTTCCTCCTTCCAGTTTCCTAAGATGTACTTTGATGTTCTAGTGTTTTAAGGTAGGTAAAATTGGGTTTATGGATCCAATGTCTGTATTCTGTAATATATACCTGTAGAGCAATACAATTTCTCACGTGAGATTAGTCCTGTCAACATGGAAAACTGTATGGGTGTACCCACTACTGGGAACATATTGAAGGAAAGAAGTCATTGTGTAGACAGAGAGGCTTTCACAGGCCTATGCTTATTGCAGTAGGATGCACAATAGGCAGGCTATGCACTCTGTGTATTCGTGGATGGTGTCCATTCCCATAATGGCTTTTTTCAGTCTTCAGGTGATGGGCGTGTTGACTGATTGCATATCTTTGCTCTTGTGGATTGAGCTGTAGTAAATATGGGGGCAGAGAGAACTCTTTTTTTGTATGCTGATTTCATTTCCCTTGTGTTTATACCTTAGGTGGAATGGCTGGCTCATATGCTACGTCTGTATTCAAATTTCTGACTTATCTCCATACTGTCTTCCACAGTGGCCATACCAGTTTATAATCTGACCTGCAGTGGATTAGGGTGCCTCTTCCCCCGCATCCTCAAGGCTGTTGTAGTATCGATTTGCATTTACCTGATGGCTAGTGATCCTGAGCATTTCTGTATGCGTTTATTGGCCGTTGCGATTTCCTTCCTTGAAATATTTACCTGTTGAAGTCTCTTGCCCATTTCTTGATGTTTTGTTTTCCTGGTTTTGAGTTTCTTGAAAGTGTCTGGTAGTTTATTCTTTATCAGTTGTGCTTTGCAACTATTAGTTTGCCTCTTCACTTTGATGAGTGTATCTTTGGCAGTGCAGAAGCTTCTCACTTTTTTTTTTTGGTGTCCTCTTCTATTTCATTCTTTAATCTTTTGTGATTCCCAGATATTGAACATCCTTGGTTAAGTTGATTCCAAGCTCTTTTATTTTCTTTGTAGCTATGTGAGCAGGATTGGTCTTTGAAGTCCTTTCTCAGCCATGACATTGTGTGTGTATACAAATAGGCTCCTGATGTTCTCTCCTGCCACTTTACCACACTCTACTCTGAGTTTCAATACTGTCTTAGTGGAGTCTTTTGTTCCCGCGTGTACACATTCCTTCCAGGAGATGAGCTGTTACACTCCACTGCATTTCAGGACCAGGATTGTCTAGTGATTTAACCCTTTACTTATAATTCACCAGCAACAAGTCATCCTTTGTAGACTTGGGAAGATGTCAATACTCACTCTTGCTTAAATAGTCCCAGATTCAGAAAAGTCTACTGTTTGTTTAAGCTTTCCAACAAATGACCTGTCATCCACGTGTGCGAGGGTGTGCACACAGGCAGACACATGCACATATGTAGCCACACCCGCACACAATCCTGGATGTCTTTTTTCTTCAACAAGAAGTGCTGACTCCATGCCAGCGTGATTGAAGATTAATGCAGGTTTTGACTGGGCCGAGCTTCTTGGGCTGCGTCTTTTCCCATGGATGCTGGAGCTCAGCCCAGGTGCAGGGAGAAGCCAGCAACCACAGGCAGAGCTGAGCGGTCCCTGCCTCATCATCCAGTGCTACTCGGTGTTAAGATGCTGACACCACTTTTTTCAGGGGGAGAATGAGTGACGTGTGCCCCACAGTTGACTTCTGTTTCTCCTTTTTCCTCTGGCCGCACGTCCCTCTGTGGGATTTTGAGAGGCTGCATTCTTCATTCTGTCTGATAGCACAGAAATACAGAGAAGAAACAAACAGGAAGGGCCGCCTGCGAGGCAGGGCCTGGTCTTGAATCTGGTGCCTGAGCTGTGTAGCTTTCTGTGATACTGCAGCCACAGAGACGGCTCACTGGCCCTGCCCACTGCTGCATGCTGTGTCTTAGCCATAAAGGCTTTGGTTGTTTGGCATTAGATGGTCCCTGAGTGTGGCACTGTCTGTGACTTGCACACATCACTTAAGGCACAGTTTCCTACAACATAAGCAGAGTGTTCGGTGTCTGTCTGAGTTTCCTAATGCTGGCCTCCAGGTGTGAGCCCTGGAGCGTCACTGACATTCTGGCCTTGTGCCAGCAGTTTTCACACCTCTTCTCATGCTCTGCTCCTGCCGCACATGTATGGGGGACGGCCCGGTCCCTTACACTCCTCAGATTCCTCAGGGTTTGCTTTCCCTCTCCTGGATGTTGCTGTTGCTGGGTTATCTGCTAGTGACCAGCTGCCTGACTTGGCTTGAGCGATTTGACTGCTGGGGGCTTAATGTGCCTCCTGGATACTCACTGGGATCTAGTCTTCCCCTCATGCAGTAATTCCAGAATGAGTAATTCCCCAGAGTGTCTGAAGAGTGACTGCTGTTTCACCACTCCTGTGAGTGGGGACAAGAGCTGAGGTTTGCTGCCCTGGTCTGCTGGTGCCTGGGAGACATCAGAGATATTCAGGTCAGATTGATCTGTCTGTCTTTCTATCCATCTATCTATCTATCTATCTATCTATCTATCTATCATCTATCTTACAAAGAATTTCATTTATTTACTTTAAAGGCCGAGTTACAAAGAGAGGGGAAAGACAAAGAAAGAGATCATATGCTGGTTCACTCCCCAAATGGCTGTAATGGCCAGGGCTTGGCCAGGTTGAAGCCAGGAACCTGGAACTCCATGCAGGTTTCCAATGTTGTGCAGGGGCCCAAGCATGTAGGCCATCCTCTGCTGCTTTCCCAGGTGCATTAGCAGGGAGCTGGATTGGCAGAGGCGCAGCCAGGACTTGAACTGGTAGTCATATGGGATGCCTGCACTGCAGGCAACAACTTTACCCACTATGCCACAGGGCTGGCCCCGTGAACTCTTTTAAAAAATATTTATTTAATTTTATTTATTTGAAAGGCAGAGTGAGAGAGACTGAGAGACTGAGAGAGAGAGAGAGAGAGAGAGAGAGAAATATTTCATCTGCTGGTTCACTCTCCAGAGGGTCACGACGGCCAGAACTGAACCAAACTGAAGCCAGGAGCCAGCTGCTTCTTCTGGGTCTCCTACATGGATGGCAGGGACCCAAGCACTTGGGCCATCCTTTGCTGCTTTGCCAGGCAGTCAGCAGGGAGCTGAAGCAGAAGTGGAACAGCTGGGACTTGAACGGTTGCCTATATGAGAAACTGACGTCACTGGTGGAGCTTAGGCTGCCATGCCACAGTGTCGGCCCCCACCTTTCTTGAACATTTTTTTTTTATTTTTTATTTTTGACAGGCAGAGTGGACAGTGAGAGAGAGAGACAGAGAGAAAGATCTTCCTTTGCCGTTGGTTCACCCTCCAATGGCCGCCGCGGCCGGCGCGCTGCGGCCGGCGCACCGCGCTGATCCGATGGCAGGAGCCAGGAGCCAGGTGCTTTTCCTGGTCTCCCATGTGGTGCAGGGCCCAAGCACCTGGGCCATCCTCCACTGCACTCCCTGGCCACAGCAGAGGGCTGGCCTGGAAGAGGGGCAACCAGGACAGAATCCGGCGCCCCGACCGGGACTAGAACCCGGTGTGCCGGCGCTGCTAGGCGGAGGATTAGCCTAGTGAGCCGCGGCGCCGGCCTCTTGAACATTTTAAAATCGTTTTCCTCTACTCAGTTTCTTAGCCTACATTCAGAGGCTCCCTGCCCACATTTCTCCCTCTGTTCTCCTCTGGTGACCACTATGCTTCAGGGACTGTGATCTGTGTCTTCATGGGGCTGAGAATGTGGTACCAAAGCTGGACAGGGACAGGTGCAGCATGTCCTGTGCAAGCAGAGGGACAGGATGGGGCTGTCCAGGGAGGGGTTAGGTGCTCCACTCCCCTTCCCCACCATTGCTGCCTCTGCCTGTCCGGGTGTCTGTCCTTTGCCATCAGCTGTTCATCTTTTGCTGGGTGAGCCCACAGTGAGTGCCTCCCACTGCTGGTGATGCCTGTGCCCTGGAGACTGCAGGATGAGTTGGACCCACCTCTGTGCCACTAGGCTCCATGGCCTCTGCACTCACGCTTGCTGGGCTCCACTCATTCCTGGCTGTCCTCTGTGCATGCCCAGTTCTGTCCTCTCTGCAGCCCAGGCCACGTGTCCCCTCCCGAATGCTTAGCTTCCCCATCCAGTGGAATGAATTCCACCTCTGCAGCCTCACATGTTCTGCTTGTCCTCTGTTGCAGAGATGCTCACCTCACTTGGCAACAGTTGAACGTGTGTGCACCACGTTTACATGCCAGTCGCCACACTAGGCATGTGCTTAGCACATAAACACTGCTGGGTCTTGCGGTGGGGTATAGGAGTCAGATCCACTCACCTAATGGAACAGAGCTCTTGTTATACATCCTGTGTTTTCCTGCTCTGCACCACTTGCCACAGTGAGTGGATTTCTGGGTGTGCCTCCCAGAAGGACCTGGAAACTCCTGCGTGACTAAGAGCCCTCCATCCTGCTGGCCCACTGTGTGCCAGATGGCAGTGGCTTTCTTACCAGGGTCATGATGGAGAAGTTTGATCTCAAGAGAAAGTGGAAGGCCTTTAGGCGCACACTGTGGGGCTTGCTAATTTCCGCTGGTTGGGAGTACAGATGGGACCTAAGTGAGCAGGGCAGAAGGGCAAGAGAATGCAGGATGCCTGGCCCTGCAGCTCGGAGACCACTGGCTGCCAGATTCCCAGGCGGTTATCCCGGGATCTCGGTGTACCACACTCGTGTAAAGAATAACACTTCAGGCCGGCGCTGCAGCTCAATAGGCTAATCCTCCACCTGTGGCGCTGGCACACCGGGCTCTAGTCCTGGTTAGGGCGCCAGATTCTGTCCCGGTTGCTCCTCTTCCAGGCCAGCTCTCTGCTGTGGCCCAGGAGTGCAGTGGAGGATGGCCCAAGTCCTTGGGCCCTGCACCCGCATGGGAAATCAGGAGAAGCACCTGGCTCCTGGCTTCGGATCAGTGCAGTACACCTGCTGCAGCGGCCATTGGAGGGTGAACCAACGGTAAAAGGAAGACCTTTCTCTCTCTCTCTCTCTCACTGTCCACTCTGCCTGTCAAAAATAAAATTACACTTGAAAGAATGGTATCATTTCACGGGGTTGTGGTCAGGGTTGGACAGCAGAGTGCCGGATGCCATGTGGACTTGGTGCCCTTCCTAAGATGGGATGGGGAGCAGAGCCCATGCAGAAGTCAGGGAGAAAATATATACACCGATCTTAGCAGGTACCTGCTCAGGGGAACACGCACAGACACCAGCTGCCTGGCTCTTGGTGTTTTGGTGACAGCACGTAGCACTGAGCCCACGTTTGCCCCCTGCTCCTGCACTTCCTTTGGGGTTGTGGTTGGCAGGTGCCTCCTGCAGGTCAGCAACAGTCAGGGTTTATGTTCCTTGCACCTCCCTTCTCCGCCATACACCACCGCCTCTCAGTCCCCCTGCCCCTAGGGCTCTGTGGCCTCAGTCCCAGAGTTCATCTCTCCAGTGAAGCACTTTTGAGGAAGGAAAAGCCCTCTGGACAGGCGAGGAGAGTGCTGTAGCTGCTTGTAACATGTAGCCCTCCGCCCCACTAGTTATGGATTTCTGATAGGCTAGATGGGCAGCTGCCAAGTCTGGGACCCAGCAGTTCAAGCCACTGGGCAATGAGTCTTCCTTTAGTTCTGGGCCCCCAGATGTGGGCAGTGAATTCAGCAGGCAGTTACTGTCCCCATTCTCTATGATGCAGTGGTGGTGATATTTACATATTATTCAGATTCACGGGCGCCTCATCTCCATCTGGTGTATGTTGGCAGCTTCCACTGTGCAGTCAGAGACCTCTCCCCTGACCACTCTCGAGGGCAGGGGTCATATCTTCCTGGTCTCTTTGTCCTCAGAACCTTGCCTCATGCCTGCCATGAGGCTCCTCAGTGGCTGTGCAATGAATGCTCCTTGCACGACTGAAATGGGCAGTGTGGAATGTGAGAAGCAAACCTCACTGGGGCCCGGGCTATCTCATCCATCTTCCCAGCAGTTTCTGGGTGCCGCGTTGCTATGCTAAGTCTTCGCATTGCTTCATGTTACCATCATGCTGACTCTGTTACCACCTCCTCTGAGGACAGGTCATCTTGGCTGACAGAGGACTTGTAGCCCTACCTGTTCCGAGAGCTGCTGAAGGGCAAAGCTGGGCTTCACACTTAGGTGGGCAGATGCCAGAGCTCCCATTCTTGAGTGTTCCGTGTTGTTTTCTGCATGCCCTCCATGAAGTTCCCTTGTACGAAGCCTCCACTTTGGAGTTCACTCCGGCTCTGGTCAGGGCCTCAGAGAGGTGGGAGGAGGCCATTGCCATGCAAGCGCTGACTCCTGGTTCCACGACTTACCAGCTGCTTGGCTTTGGGCAAATTGCTGTAAATCTCTGTGCTGTAATCGGTTCTTTTATGACTTGGGATGGAGCATCTCTGTTGGGAAGCTGCTAACTAGGCAGTTGCTCCAATTCCTGCCCTGCTTGCCTGGGGCTGTTCCTGCTGGATGGTCCCTCCGGATGGTCCCTGCCTTGCCAAGTGAGCACAGTAGTGGCATGGAGAGGCAGAGCTCACCTAATTAGTGTGGGTGGGCTAGTTTTTCCTTAGCCTGACCAAATTCTTTGTAGGCATCTGATTGCCTGCCAATGCACATGGCTGCCACAGAGTTAATCTGCTGCCCTAGGGAAGTTTATTCAGCTGGCTGAGACGAGTCTGGGACTTGGGGACACACAGTCCCTGTGATTTGCTGCCCCTGTCATCAGGAAACATTACTGCCCTGCCACAGCGTGGGGCACCATGAAGGCATGTGCATTGGCTCAGAACCCACCTCTCTGTCAGGTGGGCCACAGGCCTTGGTGTGGTTGGTCTTGCATGTGGATGTTCAGCCAGGACCCACAGGCTTCTCCCTGCATGAAACCAGGTTAAGGGGGCAGGGGCCTAGACTTAGAGAGCTATTAGCGCAGATTTATACAAGTGTGTGTGTGTGTGTGTGTGTGTGTGTGTGTGCAGGCTCAAGGGGACTTCCCAAAGCTCATGGAAGAACAGAACTAAAAGTAATTTATTTGGTGCCAAACGTTTTTGAAATCCATGCATGCTTTATTCATAATGTACATTTCTCATGAATGATTTGAAGGTCCCTCATATGCAAGCATTTTAATCTTTTTTGGCATCAAAATAAACTTACCCTTTAATTCTATTTTCTGTGAACTTCTTGAAGTATCCTTGTGTGTATTTCTTTATAAAAGCATGATAAAAGCTCATTGCAGAAAATTCAAAAAATACAAAACCATTTGAAATTACCCATGATCCCATGACTCCAAGCAAACTAATATTAGTGTATAGATATGTTTTCATTTTTTCTACTTGAGTACTTTTATGCATTTGAAATTACATTGTACGTTCAGTCTGGCATCCTGTTTTTTTTTTTTTCCGTGTAACTTGTTTCCATCTGTTCTAATTATAAACTGAATTATAAACCGAACACTGTGACTTGGCCCACGCTATTGTCACTTGTGTCTGCTTCCCCGTGACAGGTCCTGGAGGGGCAGAAATCTGGTGGCAGCTAGTGCTAGAGTGCGCCTGCTGACTGCTGGGCCGGGGTCCCACACTCTGCAGGGCTAGCTCATCCTCACTCGGCCTTGGGGAGGGACTACTCACTTAGGACAAGGAGAGAGGGGTTTTTGAGGCATGGGAGGAATCATTAACACTGCCCAAGTGCTGTTCTAGTCCATGCTGTGTTCTTTTTTTTTTTTTGACAGGCAGAGTGGACAGTGAGAGAGAGAGACAGAGAGAAAGGTCTTCCTTTGCCATTGGTTCACCCTCCAATGGCCGCTGCGGCCGGCGCACTGCGGCCGGCGCACCATGCTGATCCGATGGCAGGAGCCAGGAGGCAGGTGCTTTTCGTGGTCTCCCATGGGGTGTAGCCCCAACCACCTGGGCCATCCTCCACTGCACTCCCTGGCCACATCAGAGAGCTGGCCTGGAAGAGGGGCAACCGGGACAGAATCCGGTGCCCCAACTGGGACTAGAACCTGGTGTGCCGGCGCCGCTAGGCGGAGGATTAGCCTAGTGAGCCGTGACGCCGGCCCATGCTGTGTTCTAAGCACTTGGCTTCTATTACCTTGTTGACCTGGCACGACAGCCCATCTTACAGATGGCTAAACTGACAGACACGGATGTTTGGTGGCTCACTTAGGACATGCAGCCAGGGCTGGCAGGTGAGGAGAGATGCCCTGTCCTGAAGCTGGTGCTCCTAACCCTCATGGTTCCTGCCTCTCTCCAGGCAGGTGCTGGGTCTCAGTGTTGGGGGCTGGTGCCATCCATTGATTGATTGATTGGTAGGAGAATGAGTCCCTTGGATATAGTATCCTACTTGTCAGGGCATGGAAGGGTTGTGTGTATGTGTGTGGGGGACAAGGCCCACAGGAACGCAGCCCATGAGTGGGGCTGTGGAGGACAAGTGGGACCCCTCTGTGGAGACAGTGGGCCTGGCCCTCTCCACAGAGGCACAGGCTGTGCTGGTGGAGGAGAGTTGGCAACATGTGGGCCAGAGTGCCCTCCTGAGGCCCCTCAGTGTGTGCGCTCCTCCTGCTGCAGGAGCGCTCGCTCAGAGCCTGCCCGTGCTTCCTGCCCATCCCTGGCTGTCTGAACCGGGTAGCTGACATAGTGGCTGCCATTTACACAGACTGTGCTCTAGAAACAGCTTGGAGAGGATGTTGGGAGGTGAGGTTTTGCAAGGCCTTGGTGTCTTGTCTGACATGGGCTGTGCTTAGGAAGGGGGTGGCTGCTGGTGTGGCTCATGCATAGGCCACGGGGGCAGTCAGCTTGCATTTCCTGTGTCCTTGGGGCCTTGGAACTGGCCCTAGTAAGCAGGGTCCACTTGGCTCTCTGTCACCTGGCATCTCTTATCCATTCCATTCCTGAATGGATTGACTGGGCTAAAAAGCAAAAAAGTGGAGTTCATTAAAATCCATGTAATATCTTTATAGACTTCCTGGGTTGCTGGAGGGTCTCGGTCCCATCCGTCGTGCGGGAGGAATGGCATAACTTCCGTCTGGAGCTGCTACAGCACCCAGAGCAGCTGTCCCAGGGTAGTTTGGACCTCAGGGTTGCGGTGCAGACTGGAGAGTAGGAACACACACAAGCTTCAACGATCTTTGTGGGCTAGGGCAGTGCCTTGCCCACTAAGGATGTTTGCTGTGAATGTCTGAAGTCCCCACGTGCTGCGGCTACACAGAAGACAGACCACAAAACCAGTGTGTGAAGGCAGTTTTGAGCGTGACATCTGTTAAGCTGTGCCACATACCAAGATCGTGCTGGACACAGCACAGGACCAGAATCCTCCTCCTACTAACCATCGCTGGCTTGTCTTCCTCCCCTCAAGTCTCTCTGGGAAGATTTCCTAGTGCTGCATACCTGGACCCTAGGCTCTGCAGTGCACTGCCCAGGAGCCATGACTGACCCACCATGCATGTGCTTGGTGTGTCTGTGTCATTCTGCTGGCTGGCCGAACACTGGACCTCACTGCTCAGGGCTGTGCAGCATCTGTGCTTGCCCCTGTGAGCAGGAGGGCAGTGGGGCTGGGAGCTTCTCAGTGGAGCAGAGTTGGAAGCTGACCTTGTGGCACAGCCATTGGAGGTTGTCAGTTTTCCCAGGTGTGCTGGCTGCAGAGAATCCTGGGCCCTGGTTGGATGTCTCACATCTCACTCCCAGTTACTAATGAAGGAGGGATGGCCACTTCCCAGGCCACACTGGGTGTCCCCTGTGTCTCTTCCTGTCCTTCCATAGGGTGCCTTGCTGTGAGTGATGATGACCCCACTCCATTCTCTGCAGAGGTCACCGTGTGCAACCTCTGCACCAGCCCCCGATGCAATGATGATGCCCCCTGCCCTGTTCTCTGCAGAGGTCACCATGCACAGCTTCTTTTTTTTATTTTTTGACAGGCAGAGTGGACAGTGAGAGAGAGAGACAGAGAGAAAGGTCTTCCTTTGCCATTGGTTCACCCTCCAATGGCCGCCGTGGCCAGCATACCACGCTGATCCGATGGCAGGAGCCAGGTGCTTCTGGTCTCCCATGGGGTGCAGGGCCCAAGCACTTGGGCCATCCTCCACTGCACTCCCTGGCCACAGCAGACAGCTGGCCCAGAAGAGGGGCAACCGGGACAGAATCCGGCGCCCCGACTGGGACTAGAACCTGGTGTGCTGGCACTGCAAGGCGGAGGATTAGCCTAGTGAGCCGCGGTGCTGGCCACCGTGCACAGCTTCTGCACCAGCCCCCGATGCAGTGTCTGTCTCCCTCATGCTGTCTGCAGACAAACCGCAGCTCAGGATTTACCATTCTGCATGGTGCTCCAGGCCCAAGGCCGCTTCCTCGCTGGCCCTGCCTGAGGCTCTGCTCTTAGCTGTGTGTTTCTAATTCTGGATTCCTTTCTCTGAGGCAGTGTCCCTGCTTAACATGGGTGTGTTTCCCTCACAGCAGTACAATACAGAAAATGTTCATGGTGGAGAAACTTAGCTTCACTTGCCAGAGCCACAGGCCTTCATTTTGTTTGCAGATCCCGCGGCTCCCCAGGAGGGACGGTAGCCTGGCCTTGGGCCTGTGCCTGGGTGTGATGCATTCTCCCTCCTCTTTGTGCCTCATGGCCTCTTCTGATTCAGGGCTTTTCCTAGGACTTTGCTTTCTGACATCTTGAATGGTTCTCACTTTTGTTTTTGAGTGTGTGCCAGAATTTCCCAGCCGGGTTGGTGTCAGTCTCATTGTGCCTCTGCTCTGCCATCACCATCAACATCACTATTGTTGTTATCATTGCAGATAAACTGTATGGCAACTTCCTGAGCTGGAAGATGGAAGAAACCCTCGCCCAGTTCCCCCTGCAGCCTGGGCAAGCAGCCACCTTCACTGTCACCATCAAAGCGAGCCTGGACTTCTCCTGTGAGGAGGGTCTCCTGCAGGACCTGAGTGATGGTAAGTGGCTCCCTCATTTCTGAGAGCTCACCTGCTCCCAGGTGTGTGTTGTAGTCAGCTCTCTGTGGCACCTGTGGGGAGCAACTCGGACTAATTAAGACATATTCTATGCATCTGCTCTCCCACAATATGGCGCTGAGAAGGGAGAAACAGCTTCTACACAGCTGCCTCCAGTTCAACCAATAAACTGTAGGACCTACTCCTGATTGGAGGAGAGCAGCGTACTCGGCGTGTGGGTAGCAGAGTTGGGATTGGTGGAAGAGGACTATAAAGGAGGAGAGAGACAACATGCACCAGGAACATCTGAGGGGAACATCTAAGAGGAACACCTGTGCAGCCCCCGAGAGAGCCGGCCGGTGGTGTGCCACTCCCCTGCGGAAGTGGGGAAAGTGGCTAGGGGGAATCGCCCTTCCACAGAGGTGGAAGGGTCGGTAGCCAACCCGGGAAGAACCAGCAGCAAACCCGGGAAGGGCCGAGCAGACGAAAGAGCAGTGCAGGGTCCTGTGTCGTTCCTCCACAAAGAGGGGGAGCGACATAATGGTGCCGTGACTCGGATAGGAAACCTAGGAGGGAAGAAACAGGAAGAAGTGGGAAAATACTGGAGAGAGAGACTAGTAAAGAGCCTTGGGAAAAGCCGGACGGAAAAGGTGCCGAAAGAAGCTATCAAAAGCCTAGGCATAGACTCAGATACGGACTACGGGGGGAAGCTGGGAGAAATCTCTAAGGTCGAAAGCGAAAGTGAAAGCTAGAACAAACAGACTTGGATACGGACTGTGGGGAGAAGCCAGGAGAAATGAGGGAGGAATATTGTTGGAAGAAAACTTAGGGAAACATACAGGGTAGAGAAAAATATTAGGGAGGATGAAGCTGCGGGGGCAGGCCAAGGCGGAGACGTAAGCCAGCTTAGAATTCTTTAACTCAGCCCGGGGAGCAGAAGGTGAAAAGTTAAACCAGAGGCGGAAACGTGGGCCAGGTTGGAATCCGTCAGATTATCCCGGGGAGCAAAAGACGGGAAGCCAAACCATAAGGTGGAGACGCGTAAGCTAGGTTGAATTCGCCAGGTTAGCCCGGGGAACTTAGATTGAATACCGGTGGCGGAAACGTAAGCTACGCTGTGTGACTCGCGGAAGCCGCCGCATGCAGAGAGAGCACGCGGGCTGTGAATAGATAGGGAACGTGGGGCTAGTGCGAGGCCATGGTGCGGGCGCGAAGGGGCGCGGAGACCGCGGAGTGCGCGCGCAAAGCTGGGAAGCCACGCAGATGAGAGAAGCGCGGGCTGAAGCGGCTCAGAGCCGGGAAGCCGCCGAGAAGCAGCCTCGGGGCGGGCGCCGGGAAGCCGCAGGGATAAGAGAAACAGAAGTTTTAGAAGTAAAATGAGAGAAATAGGAATGCTGGCAGATAGAAGTAAAATGGGAGAGATAGGAATGCCCGGAGATAGAGAAATAGAGAAAAATAAGGCCTCCCCTCAACATGGCAATGAGAGAGCTTGGATTTGGTCTGCCTGATTAGTAAGATGATAAGCACCTGTGGGTGGCTGCAGGTCACCGAAGACAGGCACGTTATCAACACCAATAAGTCTCCCCACAATACAGCAATGAGAAGGCTTGGATTCGGTTTGCCTGATTGTTAGGGCTTGTAAGCACCTGCAGGCAGTTCTAGCAGAGCAGAGCATGCGCTGCAGGGCACCGAACACAGGCACGCATCAGCGCCTAAAAACCTCCTCACAACATGGCGAAGAGAGGACCCGGATTCGGTTTGCCTGATTGATAGGGCTTGTAAGCACCTGTGGGCAACTCCAGCAAGCAGAGCCGAGTGTGAGCCATGGGGGCACCGAAGGCAGGCGCGTATCAACGCCAAAAATAAAAAGAAAGGGGGATCTGTGGGGAGCAACTCGGACTAGACTAAGTTACTGGAATTAAGACTTATTCTATGCATCTGCTCTCCCACAATATGGCGCTGAGAAGGGAGAAACAGCTTCTACACAGCTGCCTCCAGTTCAACCAATAAACTGTAGGACCTACTCCTGATTGGAGGAGAGCAGCGTACTCGGCGTGTGGGTAGCAGAGTTGGGATTGGTGGAAGAGGACTATAAAGGAGGAGAGAGACAACATGCACCAGGAACATCTGAGGGAACACCTGTGCAGCCCCCGAGAGAGCCGGCCGGCAGTGTGCCGCTCCCCTGCGGAAGTGGGGAAAGTGGCTAGGGGGAACCGCCCTTCCACGGAGGTGGAAGGGACGATAGCCAACCTGGGAAGAACCAGCAGCAAACCCGGGGAGGGCCGAGCAGATAAAAGAACAGCGCAGGGTCCTGTGTCGTTCCTCCGTGAAGAGGGGGAGCGACAGCACCCACCACCGGTCATGTGACTCGCTCAACCGAGACCTTGCCCCTGCACTTGGTTAACAGCGTGGCTTACTGCAGGCACATTATAGAGACAGTTTCTCAATTCCCACTCTTGACCATCTTGTCCTGATGTGCTAGGTGGTTGTCCTAAGGGAGTGGAATGCTGTGATTTTTCCCCCAAGTGTACCTGCTGTGTTGGTGGAATACACAGTGGTGATGATGGAGTTCTCCCATCTGGTGATGCCAGTAAGGAGACAGAGCTGGGGGCAATGGGAATTGTATCTGCTGCAGCACCAGGCCTGGCCGCGTGGGGATGTGAGTTCACGGGTTAGCTGTGTCAGGTTGTCACATGCTCTTATGGAGGCCTTGGGGGTGTGTTAGTCAGCTCAAGCTACTGTAACAAACCCCACACCTGGCCTGGCCTGACCACAGACATTGATTTTCTGACGGTTCTCAGCATTGTAAGTCTGACCCAGGTGCTAGCATGGTTGGGTCCTGGTGAGGGTGGCCATCTTCTTGCTGTGTTCTAATGGGGTGGAGACAGATCAGCTCTCTGGTATTTCTTCCCCTTCCTTTTATTTTTTTAAGATTTATTTATTTACTTGTAGGGCAGTTATGGGTGTGGGATGAGGGAGACACACAGGGACACATGTGCATGCCCACACACACACAAACACACAGGGAGAGAAGAAAGATTTTCCACCTGCTGGTTCGCTCCCCAAGTAGCCACAATGGCTGGGACTGTGCCTGGCAGAAGTCAGGAACCTGGAAAACCATCTAGGTTTCCAGTGTGTGTGTCAGGGGCCCAAGCTTGGGCCATCTCCTGCTCCTTTTCCAGGCATGTTAGCAGAGAACTGGATCAGAAGTGGAGTAGCCAAGACATGAACTGGTGTTCACATGGGGTGCTGGGGACACAGGCGGTGACTTAACCACTTGTGCTGTAACACCAGCCCCAGTAAGAACATTTCAATCCTGTGTTTTAAGGACTTTAGAGTCCTCGTATACAGTGCGTGACTTTCATCTCCATGAACATGCTGTAAATGACAGACCCTCCTGTGGTTGTTTTTGGTCTGGGTATTCCTGGGTGTGTTGCTGCTGCTGTTCCTTGTCCATTCACCTGCCAAGACACATTCATGCATTTCCATTGTCTTGGCTGTGGTGAGCAGTGCTGCAGTGGACATGTAAGTGAAGACATGGCTCTGCCATATACATATATGTATTCTTGTATATATCACATACATATACACATGCATATTACACACACATGTCACACACAGATATCACACACATGTACATACACACATGACATACATGTACATATACACCTTACATGCACGTGTACATAAATTCGGATGTGGGCTGGTGGGGTCGTGGGAGAGCTTGAGTTGTTTTTAGCCTTTAGGGACCCTCTGTGCTTGTTTTCAAAATGCTGTACTGACTGACGTTCCCCTGAGAAGTGTGCTAGGTCCCTCTTTCTGCACCTGTGGCCTGGGTCTTTTGGTAATAGCCAGTCTGGTGGAGTGACATGATGTCTTATATGGTTTTATTTTTATTTATCTATTTTAAAGATTTTTATGTTTATTTGAAAGTTAGAGTTGGAAGAGAGAGGGAGGGACAGAGAGAGGGCTCTTTCATCTGGTGGTTTGCTCCCCAGATGGCCGCAATGGCCAAGCTGTGCCAGGCCAAAGCCAGGAGCCAGGAGCTCCTGGATGCAGGGGCACAAACACGTGGGCTGTCCTACACTGCTTTTCCCAGCTCATTAGCAGAGAGCTGGATCAGAAGGGAAACGAGTGGGACAAAAACCAGTGCCCAGGTGGGATGTAGCGTCTCAGGTGGCAGCTTACCCACAGTGTCACAACACTGGCCTCTCTGTTGTGATTTTAATTTGCATTTCTCTGATAATTGGAGATGGTTACTTGTATGTCTTCTTTCGAGAAGTGTCCATTCAGGGCATGTTTTCTTGTTACTGATTCATTTGAGTTCTTTGTATTAAGATAGTAGCCCCTCACCTGATAAATGATTTCAAATATTCTCTCAGTGTGTGCGTCAGTTCTCTACTCTGTTGCTTGTTTGCTTTGCTTGGAGAAGGATTTTCTTGTATGCAATCTCATATGTCTATTTTTTGCTTTTGCCGCCCATGCCTTTGGGGTCACATCCAAGAAATTACTGCTCAGATCAATGCCATGGACCTTTCCCTCTGCATTCCTCTAGTCGTTTTAGAGTTTTGGGTCTTATGGTTAAGAATTTATTTACTTATTGGGATATGTGTTTATGTATGTGTGAATGTGTACATATATAGATATCAAGTCTCTAGCACAAACCACTATCACAGGCATTTAATTTTAATTTATTTTCATCTTATTTGAAAAGCAAAGGAGGTTGAGAGAGAGAGAAAGAGAGAGAGAGAGAGAGAGAGAGAGAGAGAGAGAGAGATGAGAGGGATCTCCCATTTTCTAGCTCACTCCTACAATGCCCAAAATGGCCCCAGGGCTGAAACTAGGAATTAGGAACTAAATCCTGTAACAGGGAGCTTGTTGGGGTCTCTCCGGCTACTCTGTGTTGGGCAGCTGGGGCTGCTGGAGCAGAGCACCACAGGACGAGTGGCTCAGGCAGCAGAAATTGCTTTCTCACGTCTGGAGACTGGGAAGGCCGAGACCACGTTGCTGGCAGAGTGTGTTTCCCGCTCGCTGTGTCCTCACTTGGAGGAGGCCGAGGGGAACTCTGGTGTTTCTACCTCTTCTTATCAGGGGGAGACCCCACCCTCCTGAGCTTAGCCACCCCGGCCACCTCCCAAAGGCCTCGCCTCCTCATGCCCTCGCCTTGGGGTCCAGGACCTCAGCACCTGGATTTTAGAGGGACAGACGCTTCAGTCCACGGCAGCCTGCATAGAATTTGCTGTCTCTCTGCAGTGTTTGATGAACCATCAGGAAGTTCCTTCGGCTTGTGCTGGTGCTTAAGAAAACAATTTCTTTATGTTGTTCACAAGCAGGCTTAGCACTGGGTGCGTTAGCAATGGAGAAAGTCAAGGGGATGTCTTACCAGGCTTCAAGCATCAGATGCGGTGGATTTTCTCGGTTTGTGCAGTGCTCTGTGCCTCTGCACTGCGTGTTCCTCTCAGTGGGCAGTGGGTAAACAGATCCCGAGTTCTCCCCCAGAAGGGAGTTGGGCATAATGAGTGGTGCCCAGTGCCGGGGTCCTGGGCAGGCTCAGCAGTCAGACTCCCAGTGGGGATTATTTGTGAGCAGCAGGGGGCAGTACCACGTGTAATGTCGTTGCCTAGGAACAGCATACAAGCTTCCAGTGGACATCTGAGCTCTGTGGGTTTTGGTGGCACCTTCAGTGTTCGATACTGACCTGCTTGGTGGTGTCTTTGCCTTGGTGTCTGTCATGGGAGAGGCTCAGGCATTCCCTCTGCCATCCTAAGTGGAGAACGAAGTGGCAGTTTGTGGCTCACATGTGGGAAAACCTTCCTCTGGCTTTTGAAATAAAAGAAAATCAGAACTAGCATCTTGGATACCCTGTGGTTTGTAAATGCAATGAGGGAGCCACACACCTATGTGGGACAGGACATGTGTGTGTGTGTGTGTGTGTGTGTGTGTGTGTGATGCCCCCCTTGCTGATCATGGTTAACAGAAGCGCAATGCTGATGTTTGCACAGAAAAAGGCAGAACAGGCCAGGGTCATGGGAGAGCAAGGTGGACACCCAAGGACCATAGGGGTTTTGGTGCAGGCTGTGAATTATCACTTGCAGTTCCACCTGTGCAGTCACGAGGCCACCGTGAAGCCCTTGTCTAGGGAAAGCTTCAGGCTCGGGGGCAGAGGCTCATCTGTGGCCTCCTGCAAGCAGGAGCTGACCCTGCGGTGGCTCTCAGTCTGCCCCTCTCAGAAGCATTTAACTGGGGAGTTAACTCCATTTAACTGTGGGCCCTGTTTGCTCCTTGGCAAGGACTCACACGAACTAAGGCTTCTGGAATGAGGTGTTGCTGTTTGTTTTGCAGTAGGAAGTTGTGCTGGGCTCTTTCTTCCTGTGATTCCTGTTCACTGTCCCACCAACAAGTACAGCAGAGAGCAGGCTGCTGGATGCTGTGGAGGCATGGGGGGAGTCCCTGGTGCTGGACGTTGTTAAGTGCCCTCTCGCACCAACTCTGTGAGGTAGATACTGGTTTTCAATCACTGCTTGATAGAAACAATTAGAAAGTCTGCTCTTGCTTAAAGATAGAAGAGAAAGAACAATCCAGTGCTATGCACTGTCCTTTTTTAAAAAAAGATTTATCTTATTTATTTGAAAGAGTTACAGAGAAAGGTAGAGACAGAGAGAGAGAGATCATCCATCCACTGGTTCACTCCCCAGATGGCCGCACGGCCAAAGATGCATGCTTTGCAACTGTTAGTTGACCTCTACATTTTGCTGTCTCTTTGGCAGTGCAGAAGATTCTCAATTTGTTGTTGTTGTTGTTGTTGCTGTTGTTGTTTGGTGTCCTCTGATAGGAAACTAGGAGCTTCATCCTGGTATCACAGGTGGGTACAGGGCCCCAAGGACTTCGGCCATCCTCCACTTCTGTTCTGGGAAAGATTGATTTTTTATGGTAGGCATCCTTGCATTTCCAGAGTAACTCTCAGTTGCGCGCAATGTGCTAAGCCTTGGTTGTGCTTCTGGATGGCGTCTAGTCATATTTTGTTGAGGCTTATGACACATTCACTACGGATACATATATATATATATATATATATGCATTTTCTTTATGATGTGCTTGTTTGGGATGTTGGGATAATGCTGGTCTGATGGAATGAAATGGAAGGCTTTTCCTCTTCATCTTCTATTTGGAAGGGTGTGCGAATCACGGATTTTAATTATCTTCTAAATGGGAGTTCTCACCAATGGAGCCATCTGGTCCTGGACTTTCCTTCATGTTCTTCATGTCTTTTTTGTTTGTTTTGGTTTCCCTGCTACTACAGTGTCTTTGGAAATTATAAGTGTATTCAGAGTTTCTTGTTTCACTGTATTCAGTTTTAGTGGTTTGCATCTTTCGGAGAATCAAGCCACTCTATCTAGGTTGACCAAATCCCCGTGCCTTGGTTTTTCCCTAGTATTTTTGGTTTATTATTTTGGCAAGGTTGGTAGTGATGTCCTCTCTGTCATTTCTGTTGTCAAGTCACTTGAGTCTGTTCTCCTTTTTTTCCTCTGTTTCCTGAGGATAAACGTTTTGTCAGTTTCACTAAGTTTTCCAGAACTGTATTTTGGTCTCACTGAATGTCTGTTGTGATATTTTCTATGCCGTTGGGTTGATTTCTGTTTGCATCTTTTCCTCCTTCCAGTTTCTTAAATTTACTTTACTGTTCTAGTGTTTAAGGTAGTTAAAACTGGATTTATAGATCCGATGTCTGTATTCTGTAATATATACCTGCAGAGCAATACAATTTCTCATGTGAAATTGGTCCTGTCAACATGGAAAACTGTATGGGTGTACCCACTACTGGGAACATATTGAAGGAAATGAAATCATTGTGTAGACAGAGAGGCTTTCACAGGCCTATGCTTATTGCAGGAGGATGCACAATAGCCAGGCTGTGCAGTCTGCAGACGCATGTATGGTGTCCGTAGCCCGTAATGTCTTTATTCAGTCTTGAGGGGATCGGCATTTTGGCTGATGGCATAACTTTGCTCTTGTGAGTTGAGCTGTAGTAAATATGGGGGCAGAGCGAACTCTTTTTTTGTATGCTGATTTCATTTCCCTTGGGTGCATTCCCAGAGCTGGAGTGGCTGGCTCATATGCTACGTCTGTATTCAGATTTCTGACTTATCTCCATACTGTCTTCCACAGTGGTGATACCAGTTCACATTCCCACCAGCAGTGGATTAGGGTGCCTTTTCCCTCACATCCTCAAGGCCGTTGTAATATCGATTTGCATTTCCCTGATGGCTAGTGATCCTGAGCATGTTTGCATGTGTTTGTTGGCCATGAAGATTTCCTTTCTTGAAATAGTTTGCTTGTTGAAGTCCCTTGCCCATTTCTGGAGTGGGTGGATTGTTTTGCTGGTGTTGAACTTCTGGAAAGTTTCTGGTAGTTGATTCTTTATCAGCTGCATGCTTTGCAGCTGTTAGTTTGCCTCTTCATTTTGCTGAGTGTCTCTTTGGCAGTGCAGAAGCTTCTCAATATGTTGTTGCTGTTGTTTGGTGTCCTCTTCCATTTCCTTCTTTAATCTTTTGTGTTTCTCAGATATTGAGCACCCTTGGTTCAATTTATTCCAAGCTCTTTTATTTTCTTTGTAGCTATGTGAACAGGGCTGGTCTTTGAAGTCCTTTCTCAGCCATGACATTGTCTGTGTATACAAATAGGCTGCTGATTTTCTCCCCTGCCACTTTACCACACTCTACTCTGAGTTTCAATAGTCTCTTAGTGGAGTCTTTAGGATCTCCTATATAGAGAATCATGTCATCTGCAAATAGGGATAGTTGGACTTCCTCCCTCCCAATTTGTATCTAACATTGAGGAATGAGAGAAAAAGTAGCAACATGATAATGTGCACGTAGCAAATGTCAGCAGTGACCTCCGATGCTACCTTTCTGTATTCTCTCTTGCTTTGTGGGAGACACGATTTGGCCTGTGTCCAACATGATCCATACTTTAAAGGCAGGGCTAGACTGTGGGGGGCGGTGAGTGGAAGCAGACCTGTGTTCCGTGGAGAACTCTGTAGATCCCAGGTGTTTCAAGTGCTTGTGTGCGTGGGTACGTAAGTGTCTGAATAAGTACATTCCAAAGATTTCCTCATGCACAAGTCAGAGATAATGCCACGCAGAATGTTTGTAAGGAAGAAGAGAATGACTGGGTACCAAAATCCCTTCTAAGACCCAGTTAAACTCTTTTTCAAATTCTGGGTTAATAGGGTAGGTAATGTAAATAATACCAATTTCTAAAAACAAAAAGAAACTCTAGGAGTTGGCCTTGATGTGGTTTTTTATTTATAGCTATGGGTTCCTTTTTTAATTTTTTTTTTTTTTACTTTTCTTGAAGATCATATTTATTTACTTGGCATAAGAGTTACACACAGAGGGTGCTTGAGGTAGGGAGGGAGGGAGACAGGGAGGGAGTGAGGGAGGGAGTGTGTGTGTGTGTTTGGAGAGAAGTCTTCCAGCTGCTGGTCCACTACACAATTGGCTGCAATGGGCAGAGCTGAGAATATCTGAAGCCAGGAGCCAGGAGCCTCGCCGGGATCTCCTCATGGGTGCAGAGGCACAAGGACTTGGGTGTCTTCTGCTGCCTTCCCAGACCCCAGCAGAGAGCTGCATCGGAAGTGGAGCAGCCGTACTCGAACCGGCGCCCATATGGGGTGGCGTCACTGTGGGCCTTGGCTTTACCCGCTACCTCACAGTGCCGACCCTCCCGCAAGCCGTTCACCGTGGGATCCAGCTGTCTGCTACAGGCCTGGGAAAGCAGAAGGAGACGGCCCAAGGACTTAGGCCCCTGAACCCAGAATGGAGCAGCGGCTAAAGTCCCTGGCTTCTGCTTCAGCCACTGGCTTCTGTCCCAGTCCTGGCCTTTGTAGCCAGCTCGGGGGTGAACCTCCACATGGAGAGAGAGAGAGAGTGTGTGAGAGTGCTGGTGAGGCCCCCTGTACTGCCTCTCTCCCCAAGTGGCTCCAGTGAATGGCCAGCGCTGGGCCAGGCAGAAGCCAGGAGGCAGGAGGCAGGAGGAAGGAGTCAGGAGGCAGGAGCTGCAATTAGGACTCCCATGAGGCAGGGAGGTGGGGTCCAGAGAACCTGGGCCATCAGCATCTGCGTCCCTGGTAGCAGCCTGGAGAGGCGGGACTGGAAGCGGCCCTGGGGCTTAGGACGCTGGATGCAGCAGTGTGCAGATGCGTCCTGGGGTGCCATGGTGACAGCCCATGTGGAGTGCGCCTGCGCCTGGTGCTATGACCCGGAAGTGCACCGGCACGCTTGGCGCCGACTGCCCAGCGGTGCTCCGCTGGGAGTCAGCGCCGCATCTGCTCCTGCCCGAGAGCCCATGCAAGAGGTGGGGAGAGGAGCCCTACTTGATACTGCTGACAGAGCCTGAGGGAGACCCAGCGGCCCCAGGGTCAGGCCAGCATCAGAGAGGCTGTATGTGCGAGGCTGCTGCACCGTTTCCCAGGTGCATTGCTTTTCTTTGGCCCCTTCGGGAAGCAACGACCCTCACGGACCTCTGTGCCCCCAGCAGACCCTTGGAGGTGAGTGATGCGCAGCTGTTGCGGTTTCCTGCTGGGCGTCCTGGCTGCAGGCGTGCCTGTTGCTCTTGGGTCCCGAAGGCGCGGGTGGAGTCGCGGTCGTTCAGTGCGGATGGTCTGGAAGGGTCCCCAGGGTGCGAGCAGCTGTGCGAGAGCAGAGGTGGCTGGGTCTCCTCCCGGAACGGCCTTGTGTTCTTGTCTGTCTGCTTTTGGAGGGCCCAGTCTCCCTGCTCTAGACCTGTGAGTGTTGTCGGGAGGAAGGAGAGTGAAAGTGCGTGTCTGTGTCCTGGTCTAGGAGGACAGTTGCGGGTTCCTGGCATTGGGTGCGATGTTAGCGCTCTGTGGGTTTTTCATGAAAAGCCTTGTCAGGCCGAGGTGTACCTTTTGTTCCTAATTTCATGATTCGTTTTTTAGTTTCGCAAAAGTCGTGGACGTTTTTGTGAAATAGGTTTTCTGTGTCTATTGGCATACTTTGTGGGCTTTCCCCATGTGTATTCTGTTCTGGGATCGATTGATTTTGTATGGTAGTGGTCCTTGCATTCCCGGAGTAACTCTCAGTTATGCACAGTGTGCTAAGCTTTGGTTGTGCTTCTGGGTGGCTTCTGGTCATATTTTGTTGAGGCATGTGACACATTCACGACGGATATGTGTGTGCCATTTTCTTGATGATGTGTGCTTGTTTGGGATGTTGGGAAAATGCTGCTCTGATGGAATGAAATGGAAGGCTTTTCCTCTTCATCTCCTATTTGGAAGGGTTTGTGAATCAAGGATTTTAATTATCTTTTCCTTGGGAGTTCTCACCAATGGAGCCATCTATCTGGTCCTGGACTTTGTTCATGTCTGTTTGGTTTGTTTGTTTCAGCTTCCCTGCTACTACAGTGTCTTTGGAAATTATAAGTGTATTCAGGGTTTTCCTCTTCATCTCCTATTTCGAAGGGTTTGTGAATCACGGATTTTAATTATCTTCTAAATGGGAGTTCTCACCTGTGGAGCCATCTGGTCCTGGACTTTCCTTCAGTTCTTCATGTTTTTTTGTTTGTTTGTTTCGGTTTCCTTGCTACTACAGTCTCTTTTCAAATTATAAGTGTATTCAGGGTTTCTTGTTTTACTGTATTCAGTTTTAGTGGTTTGCGTCTTTCTGAGAATCAAGCCACTCTATCTAGGTTGACCAAATCCCCGTGCCTGGTTTTTCCCTAGTATTTTTGGTTTATTATTTTGGCAAGGTTGGTAGTGATGTCCTCTCTGTCATTTCTGTTGTCATGTCATTTGAGTCTGTTCTCCTTTTTCCCCCTGTTTCCTCTTTTGTCAGTTTCACTGAGTTTTCAAGAACTGTATTTTGGTCTCAGTGAATGTCTTTTGTGATATTTTCTATGCTGTTGGGTTGATTTCCATTTGAGTCATTTTCCTCCTTCCGGTTTCTTCAGATTTACTTTGCTGTTCTAGTGTTTGAAGGCAAAATTGGGTTTATGGATCCGATGTCTGTATTCTGTAATATATACCTGCAGAGCAATACAATTTCTCATGTGAAATTGGTCCTGTCAACATGGAAAACTATATGGGTGTACCCACTACTGGGAACATATTGAAGGAAACGAAATCATTGTGTAGACAGAGAGGCTTTCGCAGGCCTATGCTTATTGCAGGAGGATGCACAATAGCCAGGCTATGCAGTCTGCAGACACATGTATGGTGTCCGTAGCCCGTAATGTCTTTATTCAGTCTTGAGGTGATTGGCATTTTGGCTGATGGCATATCTTTGCTCTTGTGAGTTGAGCTGTAGTAAATATGGGGGCAGAGCGAACTCTGTTTTTGTATGCTGATTTCATTTCCCTTGGGTACATTCCCAGAGCTGGAGTGGCTGGCTCATATGCTACGTCTGTATTCAGACTTGAGGGAGGAAGGGAGGGAGGGAGGGAGTGTGTTTGGAGAGAAGTCTTCCAGCTGCTGGTCCACTACCCAATTGGCTGCAATGGGCAGAGCTGAGAATATCTGAAGCCAGGAGCCAGGAGCCTCGCCGGGATCTCCTCATGGGTGCAGAGGCACAAGGACTTGGGTGTCTTCTGCTGCCTTCCCAGACCCCAGCAGAGAGCTGCATCGGAAGTGGAGCAGCCGTACTCGAACCGGCGCCCATATGGGGTGGCGTCACTGTGGGCCTTGGCTTTACCCGCTACCTCACAGTGCTGACTATTTTGTTTTGGTATTTTTTTTGTTGCCTGGCAATTTCCAAATACTAAAAAAAAGATACAACATGTATATAAATATAATGTGTTTTCCTTTTATTTATTAGAGAGGTCCCTAATGAAAAATACTCTGTGAAATGTTAAAATGAATGGCACTGTCCACACCGCAGCTCACTAGTCTAATACTTCGCCTGAGGCACCGGAGCATTTGGTTCTATTCCCAGTCGCTCCCCCAAGGCCTGGAACTTAGGGCTGGGCCAGGCTCAAGGCAAGAGCCTGGAATTCCATCTTGGTTTCCCTCTTGAGGGTGAGAACTCAAGTACTTGAATCTTCACGTGCTATTTCCCAGGTGCATTGTTGGGGAGGTGGATAGGAAGTGGAATCGCTGGGTCTCGAGCTGGTGCTCTGATTGGATATGGACTTTCCAAGTGGTGGCTTAACCTGCTGCATCACAACCTGTCCTTTCTGTTCTTTTAATACCTGGAGGAGACATAATTTTATAGAAGAATCAATCCATTCATCTTTGCTTTCTTCCTCCCCTTCTGAAAGTGGAAAAATGGCCAATGTTTTAGGCATATTTGTTTATGATAGTCAAAGTAAACCTTACCTTTTCCTTGCTCATTCATTCTTCTAACAACATTTGAATACAGAGGATTGCTGAACCCTGCAGTTACAGAGTTAGTATTCTTGTGGAGTTTGAGGCTTTTTGGGAAAGATTTGTGGAAAAACTATACATTAGAATGACAAATTAGGGCGGCATTGTGGCATAGCAGGTAAAGCTGCTGCCTGTAACAGTAGCATCCCGTGTAGGGAGCCTGTTTGAGTCCTGGCTGCTGGCTGCTCTGCTTTTGATCCAGCTGCCTGTTATGGCCTGGAAAAACAGTAGAAGGTGGCCCAAGTCCCTGGGCTCCTGTGCCTATGTGGGAGATCTAGAAGAGGCTCCGGGCTTCGGATCAGCCCAGCTCCAGCCATTGCAGCCATTTGGGGAATGAACCAGCAGATAGATGTCTCTCTTTGTCTCTCCTTCTCTTTGTAAACTCTGCCTTTTAAATGAATAAATAAATCTTTAAAAAAGAATGAAAATTGAATAGTGTAGTTTATTGGTAAAAGCCTTAAATAGAAAAGTAGGTTCTCATATTTCTTGTATAAGTGAAAAAATACTGTTCAGCAATATCTGTTAAAATGTGAAATGAACATATTGTTTGACCCAGCAGTTCCATGGCTCAGACTTTATCCTAGAGTTACTGTTGCATATGGGTATAAGAATATGCATTGCATCATCATTTGAACTAATAGAAGGTTGGACAAAGCCAAAATGCTTTCCAGTAGGAAATCACATCAGTAAAATGAAGTACCTACACACGCTGGGTGTTGCGTAGCCATTGAAGTACCTACACACACTGGGTGTCGCGTAGCCATTGAAGTACCTACACACACTGGGTGTCGTGTAGCCATTAAAGAGGAGTGGGGCTGCTCTGGTCTGTATGAGCCGATCAGAGTATTCTCCAAATGTAGTCAGTGCAAATATCTGTATGCAGAAAAGTGTGATTTGCTACGAGTTATGCAATGAAGAGAGAGGCCAGTTTAGTCGTACAGTAGGTAAAGGTACCGCCTGCAATGCCTGGCATCCCATATGGGTGCCCATTCACTTCTTGGCTGCTTCACTTGCATCTCTGCTAATGCTCCTGGGATAGCAGGGGAAGATGGCCCAAGTGCTGGGAGATGCTGGATGAAGCTCTGGGCTCCTGGATCTGGCCTGGCCCAGCCCTGGCTGTTGTGACCATCTGGGGAGTGAACCAGCTTATGGAAGACCTCTCTCTGTCCCTCTCTCTCTGTAACTCTGATTTTCAAATAAATAAACAAATCTTAAAGAAAAAAGGGTATATGTCTGTATGCTAGGCTGTCTGTCAAGAAACTCCCAACTCTAGTAACTCTGATTGCTCTGGCGAGGGGCACTGAGTGGTGGAAGAATAGGTGCATAGACTTCATTTTGATTGTATATCTTTTGAATTTTGTATTACATGTTTATTTTATAAATAAAATAATTAGAATTAGGTAAGGGAGTAGGTGTGTGGTATGCTGGTTAAGATGCTGCTTGGGATGCTTGCATCCCATATTGGAGTGTCTGGGATTGATTCCTGGTTCAGCTCCTGATTCCAGCTTCCTCAAGTAGTTGGGTCCCTGCCACCCATGTGGGAGAGCTACATTGAGTTCTAGCTCTGCCTGTTGAAGGCATCTGGGTAGTGAACCAGCCATAGAGATTTGTGTGTTTGTCTTTTCAATAAGTAAAATAAGTTGTAAAAATAATTACATAGGAATAACTTCAGGGCTTATGATCCTTGAACTTCCTTATTTTCATAGGAATGTATGAATTTCTGTGTTGGACCAAAGGTGTGCCAATTCTGCTTATCAGAGACAAAATATAGTGCTAGTGGTGGCACATGGTCATTTTAATTTTGTCTGTCACATTGTTATTAGTGTAGAGAGGGTTTCTAGGGCTTGCAGTTATTTATAACTCATGTATTTATGTATCTACATGGTATGTATTTGTATACTTATAAACTATGTAATTATATTTATTGTTAACTGAAAATGCTGATAAGGAGTGGATAAATGAAGGGATTGAAAATGGAAAGTAATATTAGAAATGATGAATGTTGAGTTTGTATACAGGATGAATCATTCAGAACAAACACTTTTAAAGGGTCAAGTTCAGATCTTGAAGTGGGTTCAGAAGAAACAAAAGTCAGAGCCATTGCCATAAGCCTCTATGGATTTCTTAAGAAAGGTCCCCTATGGGGTTGCTTCGGTTTTTTCACATTGGAATTTCTTATTTTGATTGTGTTTAAAATTTTCATTTTTAGTTGAAAGGCAGAGAAACACAGGGATAGAGTTAGAGATTTCCACCTGCCAGTTCAGTCCCCGAATACCCACAACAGCTAGGGCTGGACTGATGGAAACCAGGAGCCTGGAACTCAGTCCAGGTCTCCCATGTAGGTGGTAGGATCCCAGGTGATTGAGCCATCATCTGCTGCCTCTCAGGCATTAGCAGGAAGTTGAATCAGAAACAGAATAGTCTGGACTCAAACCAGGATATGGGATGGATATGGGATGTCAGTGTCCCAAGCAACTTAACTGCTGTGCCAGAGACCTGCCCTGAATTTTATAAGCAAATGGGCTGAGGAGCAACCTTTCATTCCAGGAGCTACCCTGATGGTAAACAGAGGCACTGCTGTACCCTGATGGGGTGAGCCCAGTGTTTCTGTGGGTTACAGTGGATGGACGGAGGGATTCTTGGGCAGCATAGATAGGGGGCATGAGGAAGACATGCTGCAGGAGCTGTGTTGAGGATGAGGGCGCGAACTGGGCTTAGATGACAATACTGTATACGGGGCAAAGCTGGAGAGGAACTGTGAGTGGACCAGGGTGGCTGGGGTAGAAGGCGTGAGGGCAGGGGATTTTCCCAGAGTGCCCATGGTGCATAGTTCCCATAGGCAGCTAGGCCCTGGCAGTCATGTGCCATGGTTCACCACGCTGCCCTGTGATGGTGAGTGGTTACCCCACTGGTCCAAGGACATCCTCCTGCTGAGGGGTGAGGCAGTGCACTGGAAGCAGGAGAGAACAGGGACTTCTGCACTAGGGAGGCTGTTTTGTTTGTGCTTGTGTGCACCTGTGCACCCCACCGGAGTCACTTTTCTTCCTTTTCTCAGCTGTCTTCATCGTAGAAGATCCCCTCTCCCTATTTGCACTCACGGTGTGAGGCTGAATGGAAACTCTTATGACATATGTTCTCTCTTATTGTATTTGGATTTGTGTGAAACTCCTTTCCTTCCTTCCTTCCTTCCTGCCTTCCTGCCTTCCTGCCTTCCTGCCTTCCTTCCTGCCTTCCTTCCTGCCTTCCTTCCTTTTTTTAAAATTATTTATTTATTTGAAAGTCAGTAACAGAGAAACAAGGGGGTAGAGAGAAAGACAGAGACAGAGACAGAGAGAGAGATATCTTCATCTGCTGGTTCATTCCCCCAGATGGGTACATTGGCTGGGGCTGGGCCAGCTCAAAGCCAGTAGCCAGGAGCTTCTTCCAGGTCTCCTACCGTGTGTGTGGGTGCCCAAGTACTTGGACCATCATCCACTGCTTTTCCCAGGTGCATTAGATGGGAATTAAATTGTATGTGGAGCAGCCAGGACTCCAGCTGGTGCCCATATAGGATGCTGGCGTCACAGGCAGTAGCTTTTACCAATACACCATAACACCGAACTCTGTGAAACACTTTCTACTGTGCGGGCACATACCCGGCCCTTCATAGCATGGAATGCTCTCAACAACGTTTTGTCTGTCAGAGGTTTTCAAAAAATGCTGTGTGCACTCAGTGCTTTATTTCCATATAGCGGTGGGGAAGGCGGTGTGCAGGCCAGCACCAGCCCTTGCACCTCCCGTGTAGTAGCGTGCTGGGACATTCATACCCCTTAAGGAGAAAGCTTCTCCTTTGCAGCTGAGATCTCCTAATGTTCAGAAACTATCCAGAGGCATGTTACTCTGGAAAGCTTGAACTAAATAAACCTGGTCAGATGCTACTTCTGAGTTAGGAGAGAGGGATGGAAATAAACTTTTTTGGCTAAAGTAATCTTGATCACAATTTACCAAAAATGGCTGACGAGAAATATTTTTAAGATACTTGTCGGCTGGTGCCATGGCTCACTAGGCTAATCCTCCACCTTGCGGAGCCAGCACACCGGGTTCTAGTCCCAGTCGGGGTGCCGCATTCTGTCCCGGTTGCCCCTCTTCCAGGCCAGCTCTCTGCTATGGCCCGGGAGTGCAGTGGAGAATGGCCCAAGTCTTTGGGCCCTGCACCTGCATGGGAGACCAGGAGAAGCCCCTGGCTGCTGGCTTTGGATCGGCGCGATGCGCTGGCCATAGCGCGCCGGCCGCAGCAGCCATTGGAAGGTGAAGCAACAGCAAAAAAGGAAGAACTTTCTGTCTCTCTCTCTCACTGTCCACTCTGCCTGTAAAAAAAAAAAAAAAAAGATACTTGTCTAAGCTACCATACGCTAAAGGTCAAGAAAAAACTTTAGAACACATTTTGAGAAACAAGTGGCTCTGCTTTGTGAAAGCTTTTGCCAAGCTGCTTATTCCATAATTACCCTCTGAGACAAAAGCTCGTGGAAATTGTTGTGCTTGGGTTCGGTAGGGACTTAGTCTTGAAGTGGAACGTAGTACTGCTTCCCTTTCCTTTCTTCCTTCCTTTCTTTCTTTTAGATTTATTCATTTATTTGCAAAGCAGAGTTACAGAGAGGCAGAGGCAGAGAGAGTGGGAGAGGTCATCTGCTGGTTCACTCCCCAAATGGCTGCAACAGCCGGAGCTGCACCGATTCAGAGCCAGGAGCCAGGAGCCAGGAGCCAGGAGCCTCCTCTTGGTCTCCCATGCGGATGCAGGGGCCTGAGGACTTGAGCCATCTTCTGCTGTTTCCCAGCCCACAGCAGAGAGTTGGATGGGAAGTGGAACAGCCAGGACTGGAACCGGTGTCCATATGGGATGCTGGCACTGCAGGTGGTGGCGTCTCCCACTACACCACAGCGCAGGCCCCTGCCTCTGTCTTCTGACCAGAAACTGGAACCCAGGGAAGGCACTAGGGTTAGGTGGAAAGGGGGCACGTGATTCCGAAGCTATTGTACAGCTGCCTTTACTGCTTAAGTTATTTAAGGTCCGCTTCTCCTGCTGCAGAGCAGTTCGGACCCTCAGGAGATGTTGGTGAGCCTGTGCTGCATGCCAGGGTGGGTCCTTAGCCTGTGCAGTTGCCCTGGTGTTCTGTCATGTGGCTGCCATCCTTTTCTGCATCTCATTGACTTGTGGAGTTAAGAATGGCTCACGTTTGTTGGCAGCATTGCAGTTCATTTGTTCAATTAGCATTGCAGTTTTATGCCTTCTTCTAAAATCTCAGTACACTTTAATGGTCATCCTGAGGATCTCTTTGCAACAGTGCTGGTAGCCTTGAGAAACTAGAGAGGATGGTGTTGACTTTCCTTAAGGTTACTTAAAATTGGAGAAAAAAATTCTTGAATAAAAATGAAATTTAGAGCTGTTTTCTCCCTCATCATAAGCTGTGTTGTTTTTTTCTTTCCTAAATTTGACAAATATTTATTAAGCACCTAAGATGTCTTAGGAAAGGACATTGAATAGAGTTTATCTCGGAGGAACTCTTTGGAGAAGAAGGGCAGGTGGCTGAGGTGTTGTTGACTCCTTGAGGAAAGGAGAGACGTTTCAGAAGTAGCTGCAGTTTTAGTACAACCGGAAGTCAACCAGAGTGCAGGGAGTGGATTCCGAGTCTCAGCTGAATGACAGCTTGGGCTGAGGTGGTCCTGGTGTTTTCTCAACTTAGCCAAAGAGTGCTTAGAAGCCCATGGTGGCAGCCAGGTGCACACCACTCAGGGCCAAGAGCCATCAGCTGGATATCCAGGTTGGTTCGGGTGGGAGAATATGAAGGATGGGAGCTTGTGATGTGGGTTTGGGATCTTGACATCAAAAGAATTTGGGTGGTGATGCCCCAGGATCCAAGTTGTAGCCTGTGGTGGAATTAGAGCCCCCTGGAAGTAACCTTTCTCTTGGCTGCTAGGCCAAATCGCATTCCCTGGGGGAAGTTTTTGATTTTCACAGCATTGGAGGTGTTACTGGCCAGCTAGAGGCCAGGCCTGCAGCTTTAACGCCCTAACATGCACAGGAAGGTCTCCCATAGTGAAGTCCAAAATGTCAGTAGTGAGAGGCCCAACATGAACTTTAAAAGCACAGTTGAGTAAAGGCAGTAATCAACTGTTGAGCATGGTTGTTTCTTTTCTCACTATTCTGCTTTGTGAAACTGTGCATCCATCCCTTCTCTCCTTCAGTGACCATTTACAGAGCACCATTTATGTGTCAGGCACCATGCTATGCAGCATTCAGAGTATAGACGTTAGATATTCCCTCTTCTTTTTTTAAAAGATTTATCTAGCAATGGCTGGGGCTGGGCCAGGCCAAAGTCTAGAGCCAGGAGCCAGGAGCTTCATCCACATCTCCCACATGGGTGGCAGGGGCCGGACACTTGGGCATCTTCCACCACTTTTTCCAGGCCATTACAGGGAGCTGGATTGGAAGTGGAGCAGCCAGGACCTAAACTGGTACCCATATGAGATGCCAGTGCCCCAGGTGGTTGCTTTACCCGTTATGCCACAATGCTGGCTCCCATCACCTCTTTATTAATGCTTATTTTAAATTTCATGTAAATATAGAAATATATTCTTACCAATAAATAAGTAAAACCCCCAAAATAAATAAAAATAAAAATAAGACCCCAAAAATGCCAGCATACAAAACTGGTACCTACTTTGACCACCACCTTCAGTCTTTGTTCCTTCCTGTATTTGGTTGGTGTAGCCAGACATGTGATGGTTGCTTCCCTACATCTGATTCTTTCCTGCTTATATGCTATAGAGGCATATGAAATTAAAAAAAATTATTTTAAGAAAGATTTACTTATTTATTTGAGAAGCTGAGTTACAGACAGAGGGAGAGATACAGAGAGAGTTCTTCCATCCGCTGGTTCACTCCCCTGTTGGCTGCAATGGCTAGAGCTGGGACAATCTGAAGCCAGGATCCAGGAACTTCTTCTTCTGGGTCCCCCTCATGGGTGCAGGGGCCCAAGCACTTGGTCTGTCTTTCACTGCTTTCCGAAGCCATAGCAGAGTGCTTGTTAGGAAGAAGAGCAGCTGGGACATGAACTGGCATCCATATGGGATGCCAGCACCACAGATGGAGGTTTAGCCTACTACATCACAGTGCCATCCCCCAGGCATATGAAATTTTGAAAAATTGTCTTAAGCTGCAAATTTCTTAAGACAGGGACCAGGTGTCAGGTTTCTCTTTTTTGACTTAGGATCCTGGTACACAGTTGTCACTCAGTAAATGTTTGCTGAAATAAAGAATGAAATGAATCAGAAAAGAATCAATGGGTAGCACAAAGAATGCCAACTTTGAGTTATGGCCAGCAGACTTTGGAAGGCTAAGGTTTGTTCATGGGAACAGTGAGTTGATATTAGGAATGGAAGAAGTATTAAGCCATGAAGAGAGATTCAGAGCTGCTGGGGTATAGAAAGAGGTCCCAGTTGATGAGTTGGTAGGAGGAAGGATGGGTTCAGAAGGAACAGAGACCTTCATTGTGTAGTGTTCACGAGGTCAAGGGCATTCTTGAGGAAGGCTAAGGCAGGTTCATGGTGGGAGGAGCTTATTAAGGTAAAAGCTTTTCAGAACTAGAAGAGTCTGAAGGTTCGTCCGGAGTTTTGGTGTGATGGACTGTTAGTGGTCCCTCTGTGTTTGGGGGAATTCTGTGTATGCATCTTAGTCCACATATACATCCCCTTTTATATTAAAGAAGATTCAGTATTTTTTCACTAAATGAGTCTTTTTGGGGGACATTTTCTTCAGTTTATGCCTATCAGCCTCATTCTTTTAATGACTGCATGATATTCCATGTGAGGTTTTCTGTTGTTTGGAAAATGATTGTCTAAAGGTTTTCTGTTATTGGACATTTAGGTTGTTTCCAGTCTTGCTGTTATGAACAGCTCAGCTTGTTCCTGTGCATGTGAGGCAAGTATGGGAGGACACAGTCTGAGAGGTGGGATTGGTGGCTTCCTAAGGGGATGCACGTTGAAACTTTTGATAGGCATATGGCCACTCAGCCCCAGAGATTCAGACTCAGGGAACAGTGAATTAGAATGACTTTTCTGTATGTTACTACTTTGACTTTTCAGCAGTCTAGATGAAAATAATGGTAGGTTGGCTTTTAATTTGTATTTCTTTAATTTAAAGGGATTTAAAAAAATCTCTAAAATTCATTTGAATTTCTTTCATCAAGAAATTACATTTGAAAGAAGTTTTCCTTATTCATATGTAAGCACTTTTTATAAATTAAGGAAATTAGCTTTTGTTATTTGTTTTGCAGTTTCCCATTTAATTTGTCATTTGTTTTGAATTTGGTGTGTGTGTGTGTGTGTGTGTGTGAGAGAGAGAGAGAGAGAGAGAGAGAGAGAGAGAGATTTGGGCCAGACAAAAACATTTAACGCAATAAAATATGTAAGGTATTTATTTAAAAACCTTTTTTTTAATTTTTTGACAGGCAGAGTGGACAGTGAGAGAGAGAGACAGAGAGAAAGGTCTTCCTTTGCCGTTGGTTCACCCTCCAATGGCAGCCACAGCCGGTGCGCTGCGGCCGGCGCACTGCGCTGATCTGAAGGCAGGAGCCAGGAGCCAGGTGCTTTTCCTGGTCTCCCATGTGGGTGCAGGGCCCAAGCACCTGGGCCATCCTCCACTGCATTCCCTGGCCACAGCAGAGAGCTGGCCTGGAAGAGGGGCAACCGGGACAGAATCCGGCACCCCAACCGGGACTAGAACCTGGTGTGCCGGCGCCGCTAGGCGGAGGATTAGCCTAGTGAGCCGCGGCGCCGGCGGTATTTAAAAACCTTTACCTCTTGTTTCTGAGAAAGCTCTTCCCCACTTGGGATTTAAAAATAACTTTCTGTGCGTTCCTTAGGTGCTTTAATGGGGATCCTTTGATTTTTATTTTGATTGTGTCATTTGTTAGTTTTGCAACTGTGGGCAAATTATGTATGCAACCTTTCAGAATGTCAGTTTTCCATATAGAAAAGGTTAGATAAGTGATATGTAACATTGTGAAGAACTTTGAGTTCTAGCATTTCTTGCTGGTGCCTTTTGTGTTGTGAGGAGTTGTGGAGCAGAGGCAGGTTGAGGGAAGGAGGAGAAGCAGGAAGAAGGCATGGAAGCAAGGTGGACAAAAAGCTCAAAGGGGGCTGGAGAGAGAAGCCAGCACTGTGAACCCATACTCGCACACACCACACACACTCTCACTCACAGGCGTACTCATGGTGTACACAGGCATGCACACTCACAGGGACACACATGACCACACAGGTATGCACACAGTGTGTACTCACATAGCACATATGTGGACAAACATGACACAGGCACACACATGCACATGGCACATAGAGAGATATGCACTCACATACACTCACACTCACAGGCATATTCATGACACACACAGTCATGCACACTTGCAGGCTCACATAGGCATGCACACAGTGCATGCTCACACAGACACATATGTGGACACACAGGCACACATATGCACATGGCATTTACAGAGGAACACACTGCACACACACTGGCATACATACAGGCACTGACACTTGCATACACATGCATGGTACACAGAGGCACACATGTGTGCACACATAGGCACACACTGGCACATAGGCTCACACACATACACACTCTCTCATGTGTAAGACCCTAGAGGACAGAAGGAAAACTAAGGGAAATGGTGGGCACAGGAAGCTAATTCTGAGGACCCGAGAAGGATGCCTTCATATCAAGGAGATAAAAGCATTTTGGGTACTTTGCTCATTTCCTTCCGTTTTCTCTTTTTTTCCTTTTCTTCCTTCCATCTACTCCAGTTTCCTTCTTTCTTATGTTTAAAATAAAATTAACTATAGTAGAGTAGGTTGTGAATTAGCACAAATGGCAAAATGCAAAAGTTAAGTTTCCAAAGTTTTACTTCTTTTACTGTTAAATTGATTTATTGTGTAGCAGTCCCTTCGAGCTCTAACATTCTTTGTGTAAGGTGTGTATATTTTAGCATTATTATAACAACTATAAATTTTTGGGCGGGCATTTTGACAAAGCAGATAAAGCTGCTGCCTTCTATGCCAGCATCTTATGTTGGTGCCAGTTTGTGCCACAGCTGCTCCATTTCTGATCCAGCTACCTGCTGATGACCTGGGGAAAGCAGCAGAAGATGGCCAAGTGTTTGAGCCCCCGCACCTATGGAGGAAACTCAGAGGAGGCTCCTGGCTCCTGGGTTTGGCGTGGATCAGCCCTGGAGGCTGCAGCCATCTGAGGAATGAACCAATGAATGGAAGATCTCTCTCTCCTTGTCTCTCTCCCTCTCTCTGTCACTCTGGCTTTGAAATAAATGAAATAAACCTTAAGAAAAACAGGACTAATTTTTGCATTTCCTGCTTTTGGAATTTAAGTATATAAAATTAACTATGTATTTCTCTATATTTTATCTCTAACACGAAAGTTCTTTTTGTTTTTGACAGGCAGAGTTGGACAGTGAGAGAGAGAGAGAGAGACAGAGAGAAAGGTCTTCCTTCCATTGGTTCACCCCCCAAATGGCCCTTATGGCTGGCGCGCTGCGCCGATTTGAAGCCAGGAGCCAGGTGCTTCCTCCTGGTCTTCCATGTGAGTGCAGGGCCCAAGCACTTGGGCCATCCTCCACTGCCTTCCCAGGCTACAGCAGAGAGCTTGACTGGAAGAGGAGCAACTGGGCAGAACCGGCACCCCAACCAGGACTAGAACACGGAGTACTGGTGCCACAGGCAGAGGATTAGCTTAGTGAGCCATGGTGCCAGCCAAGAGTTCTTGTAAGTTGTGCCTTTGCAAAACCTAGTTTCTGTCTTTGGCTACCTGTCTTTTGTGTGACCTTGAGTTGGGATATTTGACTTCTAGCAGAAATACCTCCCCAACAATGTGTAGTTAGCCAAATTCTCCTGAGGCAAGTCCTTCTAAAGTATAATTGTCAATTATGTTCATAGCTTTTTTAAAAGATTTATTTATTTATTCAAAAGGCCGAGTTACAAAAAGGCAGAGAAAGAGAAAGAGAGGGCTTCCATCTGCTGGTTCACTACCTCAATGGCTGCAACAGCTGGAACTGGGCCCATCTGAAGTCAGGAACCAGTAGCTTCTTCTGGGTCTCCCACATGGGTGCAGGGGCCCAACCACTTGGGCCATCTTCTATTGCTCTTCCAGTCCATCACAGAGAGCTGGATCAGAAATAGAGTAGCCAGGACTCGAACTGGCACCCTTATGGGATGCAGATGGTGGCTTTACCTGCTAAGCCACAGTGCTGACCACTTCATAACTTATTTTTATAAAGCTATTTGTACTTTGCTCTTAGACCCTAATTATGATTTTTGGTTTTGTTTTGATTAAAACGAAAAAAAAACATTTAAAAATCAATCATGTGGGGGCTGGTGCTGTGGCATAGCTGGTAAAGCTGCCGTAGTGCTGGCATCCCATATGGGTGCCAGTTCGAGTCTCAGATGTTCCACTTCCAATCCAGCTCTCTGCTATGGCCTGGGAAAGCAGCAGCAGATTGTCCAAGTGCTTGGGCCCCTGCACCTGTGTGGAGACCAAATGAAGCTCCTGGCTCCTGGCTTCCGACTGGCCCAGCTCCAGCTGTTGTGACCATTTGGGGAGTGAACCAGGGATGGAAGTCCTCTCTCTCTCTCTCTCTCTCTCTCTCTCTCTCTCTCTCTCCCATTTTCTGTCTGTAACTCTATCTCAAAAAGAAAAAAAAATGGTGTTGTAGTTACTATCATGAGGGCATTGAAGTTGAATACACTTTGACTTTTTAGCCGATAATAATTCCCTGCCACAAACCCCTTCTCACTCAAAAATATTTATTTATTTTATTTGTTTGAAAGAGACATAGCCACAGACAGAGAAAAAGATACACAGACACCAACACTCCTATCCATTGATTTACTCCCCAAGTCCTACAATGATTGGGGAGGCTGAGTTGGGCCATAGTCAGAAACCAGGAAGTCAGTCCTGTGTCCCTGTGAGTGGAAGGGCCCAGCTACATGGGCCACCACCTGCTTCCTCTCACAGGACACGGTATCAGGAAACTGGAATCAGTAGTGGAGCTGGGACTTGAACCCAGGCACTGAGATTTGGATGTAGTTGTTCCAACCAGAGGCTTGACCTCCGTGCCAAGTGCCTGCCCCTAATATTAGTTTTTCAACCTCAGGTTTACCCTGAGATGACCTGGGACAATCTCATCTGTTGGATTCCTCAAGTTGTTCTTGAAAACAAATGACTAGGGCCGGCTCTGTGGTGTAGCGGGTGAAGTTGCTACCTGCAGTGTCGGCATCCCATATAGGCTCCAGTTCTAGTCCCAGCTGCTCCACTTCTGATCCGGCTCTCTGCTATGGCCTGGGAAAGCTGTAGAAGATGGCCCAAGTGCTTGGGCCCCTGCACCTGCACTGGAAGAAGAAGCTCCTGGCTTCTGGCTTCGGGTTGGTGCAGCTTCAGCCATTGAGACCATCTGTGGAGTGAACCAGTGGATGGAAGACCTTTCTCTCTGCCTCTGCCTCTCTGTCACTCTGCCTTTCAAACAAATAAATAAATCTTAAAAAAAAAAAAAAACAGATGACGAGACTGATGAATGTCATTGCTGGTTACCCTGGCCTTGGCTGTCAGAGTGCTAATTGGAAAGGAAGTTATATGGTCATCAGAAGTACATACCAGGGCCAGCACTGTGGCATAGCGGGTAAAGCCACCGCCTGCAGTGCCAGCATCCCATGTGGGTGCTGGTCTGAGACCTGGCTGCTCTACTTCTGACCCAGCTCTCTGCTATGGCCTGGGAAAGCAGTAGAAGATGGCACAAGTCCTTGGGCATATGCACCCGTGTGGGGAACCTGGAAGAAGCTCCTGGCTTCTGGCTTCAGAACAGCCCAGCTCTGACTGTTGTGGCCAACCGGGGAGTGAACCAGAGGATGGAAGACCTCTCCCTCTCTGTCTGTCCTTCTCTTTCTGTGTAACTCTGACTTTTAAATAAGTAAATAGATCTTTTTTTTTTCTTTTTTAAAGAAGTACATACCACAGGAGAAGGGGACAGAGGACTCATGGCTTTGGCTGCTTAGGGGGAGGTGCTGACTGTCCAGCTTTGATGAAAAGCCCCTTCCCTCCCCCCATTTCTGGAGGGTGGCTCACTTTTACTGCTTTCTCATTTTATGTATATTTCTCCCAGTCTCTCCAGGTCATCCCTGCACTTGAAGTGGAATCTGATCGAGATGTGTTGTTGGAGGTTCTGCCCTGTGTGGGGTGGGCAGGAGGTGTAAGTTCCAGGGACATTCTGTCAGGGCATTTGACTTAGTTGGGCAGCTGGTAAAGCAATTGAACCCAACTAACTGAAAGTTGATGGTGTAAAATATGGTATAAGGTGGCTGGCGCCATGGCTCACTAGGCTAATCCTCCACCTTGCGGTGCTGGCACACCGGGTTCTAGTCCCGGTCGGGGCGCCGGATTCTGTCCCGGTTGCCCCTCTTCCAGGCCAGCTGTCTGCTATGGCCCGGGAGTGCAGTGGAGGATGGCCCAGGTGCTTGGGCCCTGCTCCCCATGGGAGACCAGGATAAGCACCTGGCTCCTGGCTCCTGCCATCGGATCAGCGCGGTGCGCCGGCCGCAGCACGCCGGCCATGGCGGCCATTGGAGGGTGAACCAACGGCAAAGGAAGACCTTTCTCTCTGTCTCTCTTTCTCACTGTCCACTCTGCCTGTCAAAAAAAGAAAAAGAAAAAGAAATGGATACATGAGTGAGTGTTGAGGGAGACGTTGGTTAACAGATGGACATTGCAGCCATCCGGCACAGTGGGATGCCTGCATCCCACACTGGAGTTTCTGGTTTGAGTTCAGGCTCCTCTTCTTCTGATCCAGCTTCCTGTGAATGCGCTCCAGGGGTCCCTGCCACTCATGCGGAGACTGGGTTTGAGCTTTGGGCTTCTAGCTTTGGCCGAGCACCGCCTTGGCTGAGTCACACCCGGAGCAGAAGAAGCTGACTGAAGCGGGCCTGGGGCATCAGAAGGACGCTGGATGTGGCAGGGTGCAGATGTGTCCCGTGGCACCATGGCGACGGCCAGTGGGGACTGCGCCTGCGTCCTGCACTTTGACCCGGAAGTGCACACAAACACATGCGTACCCCGACTGCCCCGCCAGCACTCTTGTGGGAGTCAGCACCGCGTCCGTTGCTGCCCGAGAGCCTGCACAAGCTGTGAGGAGCCGTGCTCGACGCTGATGGCCAAGCCTGAGGGAGACCCAGCTGCCCCAGGGTCAGGCCAGGATCAGGAGAGGCTTCGTGTCCGAGGCTACCACACCGTTTCCCAGGTGCGGTTCTCTTCTTCGGCCCCTTCCGGAAGCAACGGCCTTGGCAGACCTCTGTCCCGCTGGCAGACCACCCCCCCACCCCATGGTGAGTGACGTGCGCTGTTGCGGTTTCCCGTTGGGGTTGTGCCTGTTGCTTTTGGGTGCCGAAGTTGCGGTCGTGCTGTGCGGACGGTCTGGAAGGGTCCCCAGGGTGCAAGTAGCTGTGCGAGAGCAGTGGTGGCTCCGTCTCCTCCCGGAACTGTCCCACGTTCCCGTCTGTTTGCTTTTTGAGGGCCCAGCCACCCTGCTCTAGACCTCAGACTGTTGTTGGGAGGAATGAGAGCGAGAATGTGTGTCTGTGTCCTGGTCTAGGAGGACAGTTTCCGGTTACTCGCGTTTGGTGTGCTGTTAGTGCTCTGTGGGTTTTTAATGAAAGACCATTGTCAGGCCCAGGTGTACCATCTGTTCTTAATTCGATGATTTTATTTTTTTAATACTACGAAAGTAAGGAAGGTTTTGTGAAATAGGTTTTCTGTGTCTATCGGGATACTTTGTGGCTTTTCCCATGTTTGTTCTGCTCTGGGATTAATTGCTTATGTATGGTAGCCGTCCTTGCATTCCCGGAGTAACTCTCAGTTGCGCACAGTGTGCTAAGCTTTGGTTGTGCTCCCGGATGGCATTTGGTAATATTTTATTGAGGCATGTGACACATTCATGATGGATATTTGTGTGCTATTTTCTTTATGATGTGTGCTTGTTTTGGATGTTGGGATAACGCTGGTCTGATGGAATAAAAAGGAAAGTTTTTCCTCTTCCTCTCCCTTTTGGAAGGGAAAGAACGGATTTTAATTATCTTTTAAATGGGAGTTCTCACCAGTAGAGCCATCTGGTCCTGGACTTTTCTTCATGTGTATTTGTTTCGAACTACTGCAGTCTCTTTTCAAAGTATAAGTGTATTTAGGGTTTCTTGTTTTACTGTATTCAGTTTTAGTGGTTTGTGTCTTTCTGACAATCAGTCCACACTGTAGCAACATTGACCAAATCCTTGTGCCTTGGCTTTTCCATAGTGTTTTCTGATTATTATTTTGGTAAGGTAGGTAATTGTGTCCTCTCTGTCGTTTCTGTTGTGAAGTCACTTGAGTCTGTTCCCTTTTTTCCCTTGTTTCCTGTGGATAAACGTTTTGTCCATGTCACTGAGTGTTCAAGAATAGTATTTTGGTCTCACTGAATTTCTGTTGTGATATTTTCTATTCTGTTGGATTTATATCAGTTTGTATATTTTTCCTCCTTCCACTTTCTTAAGATTTACTTTGCTGTTCTAGTGTTTTAAGGTAAAATCCCCACTTTGGGAGACCCAGAAAAATTACTGGCTCCTGGCTTTGGATTGCCCCAGCTCCAGCCATTGTGTCAATTTTGGGAGGTGTACTAGTGGATAGAAGACCCCCCCCCGCTTCTGTATCTCTGCAACTCTGCCTTTCAAAGAAATGCATAAATCTTTTAAAAGAACAGATTGACAGTAGTTTTATCATTAGAAACAACATATGCTACAAGAGAACGGAGAAACTCTTTGAAGTACTGAAAGATAAAGAGTGTCAGCATAGAATTCTTTGCACAGTGAATGTATCTTTCCAGTGTGAGAGTGAAATAAAGATTCTAGACATAGAATCACAGAAATAATTCATCACCAGCACATCCACACTACCAGAAATATAGAAAAAGTCCTTTAGGGAGAAAGACAATGTTACTAAGTGGGTATTTGAATCAACACAAAAGATCAAAACATGAGAATTGAAAGCTACATGGTTAAATGTATACAGATTTTTAAACTGTTTAGTCACTTTAAAAGATAAATGACTTTTTTACAGCAAAAATACTAAAAATGTAGCATACAGTTTATAGCTTTTTAAAGTTAAATGTGTGGCAACTGTAGTACAACTGTAGGGAGAGTGAAATGGAAATACACCATTTGACATGGTACAATATCACTTGAAGATAAATGTGATAAATTTAAAATATATATCATGAAACCTAAAGAAGTCACTAAAGGTAAATAAGTAGGGGTATAATTAACCCATAAAAGAAATAAAATGGAATCACGGAAAGGAAACCGATCCAAAAGTAGGTAGATAAAGAGGAAAAACAGAACATAGAACAGATAGAAAACACCTAACTAGGAGATTAATTTAAACTCAGCTATTTCATTAATTACATTAAATGTAAATGGTATAAGGAACTCAGTTACAAGGCAGAGAGATTATAACATTGAATCAAAAAGCAAGACCCAAGTATAGGCTCCCTAAATGAAATTCAGTTTGAATATAATAGCTTGAAAATTGAAATATGGAGAAAGAGATACACATTAGTCATCTACAAAACTGGACTAGCTACATTAGCAACACAGATCATGGAATATTTTTAGGATCATGGGATATTTTCAATGATAAAGAAAGTCAATCCATGATGATAAATGCTTTGATCCATCAGTAAGATATCAATCGAAGTATTTATAGACCTAGTAACACAGCTTCAAGATGCTGACACAAAAGTTGATAGAACTGCAAGGTTTATCTGAAAATCCATAACTAAAATGGGAGATTTCAATATTCTTATCTCAGTAATCAGTAGAGCAAGCAGATAAAAGTTGGTATGGAAACAGTCTTAAAGATATCACAAACCAGTTGACTTAATACACATATGTAGAACACTGAAATCAATAACAGAACACACATGTTTTGAAAGCACTCAGAAAATATATATGGATGTAATTCTTTAGGTCATAAAGGAAGTTTTAATAAATTTAAAAGGATTTACTTAGTGCTTCAAGGAATACATGAGAGCTATAGTTGAATGACAAAGATTTCTGGAAAATTTTCCATTGTTAACACAATAAACAACACTTTTAAATAACCTGTGAGTCAAAGAATAATGACTAAAAGACAACTTTTTATCTTATCTCCTACCAGCAACCCCAGGCTCTTGGGGAAGCTGTTTTTCCCTCAGGCATGGGATGACATCCTCAGTTAGCTAAGAGATAGGGCGTATGGCTGCCTGTGTCGTTGTTTCTCAGGATAGTCAGGAGATGGCCCCACCGTGATCATGTGTGTGAGGGCAAAGAGGAAATGTTTGTTGACACAAAGAATGGAACACTGTATCCACATGGGTGTGGGTATACATCCCAAGCAAGCTACATTTCTTGTTTTCATGAGAGTTTTTATCTGATGGTCAAAGTAGTACCCAAAGCAAGATTTGGGGAATTAAGATAATAATCTTGTTAAATTCTGAAATGTTCCATGTGTCATCTTTCTCATCTAACAGATTGGTGTTGTCATTTGGATTTAAATTTCATGATGGCAGAGAAGAAAAAGATGCTAGAGACCAGTTAGGACAATAATTTTTCAAAGATTTTTCTTTTTTTGTACATAAGAGGACTAGGAGTGTTTATGTGTCATCATCATAGTCCCTAGGGTATTAAACAGTGATTATAACTTTTTTTCCTATTCAGGTAAATATTAGAATACAAGTGACTGATGACAGTAACTCTGTTCTGAAATATTTTTAAGTAGCTAATTCAGAAAATTCAACTCAAATTTATAAAAATAACGTGAATTTTAATACATTATTTTAAGTAGTCTTACAACATCAAAAGTGCAATTTTCTTTTCTGTGCTGTATTATAGATGGTGAATTTGAGCCCAAACACACAGGGTTAGTTTTTCACCAATTAATACAATTAATAGCAAAGACAGGATAAGAGAAAACATTTTCTTTCTTCTAGAATTATATGTGCTGGGTCCGCTACATCAGTCCTCTTTCTATGTTCTGTATCGATAATAATGATCATGATAATAATAAGATGATGTTGATGAGGATGAGGATGAACTCCAGGGACCTTACCCATTATATCTTTGTAGGCCAGTACTTGTTATACTGTGGACACTTAATAATGTTTACTGAATGAATATACAATGATAACTCCTCATAGAGCTATGATTTTGACCTAGGTGAATACAGGATCTGGGACCTCGATCCAGGTCTCCCACATGGGTATCAGGTTCCAGGTACTTGAGCCATCACCTGCTGCCTCCAAAGGTCTGCATTGACAGAAAGCTGGAATTGGGAGCTCGGGCTGGGAATTGAACCCAAGCATTCTGATATGGGATGTGGGTGTCCCAAGCCATGTCGCAACCAATTCACCAAATAGCCGCCCTCCATATTAGCTTTTTTTAGAAAATTATTTATTTATTTATTTATTTATTTATTTATTTATTGAAAGTCAGAGGTATGCAAAGAGAAAAGGACAGGCAGAGAGAGAAAGAAAAAGAGAGAGAGAGAGGGCTCCTATATGCTGAGTCAATCCCCAGTTGGCTACAATGGCTGGAGCTGCACTGATCTGACGCAGACCAGCTTTGGCTGGAATTTTGCTGTGAAGTCCTCTGTGTAATATGGTCAGTGACATCACCAAAGGTTGTGCAGCCAGCAGCACAACCTTAGTTTATGTTTGCCTTAGTTTATGTTGCCTTGGGGATTTATGAGCCTAGTGTGCCAGGCAGGTTGGGTTTTGTGGCTATGACACAGTTACTGTAGCTCAGTTAACAGAAGCACCCTGCAGAATCGGAAAGCACCTTCAGATTCAGACTCCTGGCGCCCTGCTTGTCCACCATTCATTTCATGTAATGCTGATGTTACTGGAGGGGTGGGGAGGGGTCACAGCCCCCCAGCTGAGCATGGACTTGGCACTTAGCTTTTCAGACGAGGTGCTTCCCTGGAGTTTATTGTCACAAACACAGCACTGACCTGCGGTGTCAAGTGATCACGTGTGGGAGCAGGAGCAGGAGGAGGAAGGAGCCAGCACTGGTCAGGACAGCTTATTCTTGGTGTGTGTGAGCAGTGCCAATAAGCTGTCAAAAAAAATTATGGTTTAAAACATACAGCCGGCTGGCACCACGGCTCACTAGGCTAATCCTCTGCCTGCAGTGCTGGCACACAGGGTTCTAGTTCTGATTGGGGCGCTGGTTCTGTCCCGGTTGCTCCTTTTCCAGTCCAGCTCCCTGTTGTGTCCCAGTAACGTAGTGAAGGATGGCCCAAGTCCTTGGGCCCTGCACCCATATGGGAGACCAGGAGGAAACACCTGGCTCCTGGCTTCAGATCTGCGCAGCGTGCCAGCCGCAGCACGCCAGCTGTAGCAGCCACTTGGGGGTGAACCAATGGAAAAGGAAGACCTCTCTCTCTGTCTGTCTCTCTCACTGTCTAAATCTGCCTGTGAAAATAAAAATACAGCCCACAGCCTTCAATTCACTTTCACCAAGACGCTCAAGCAGCTCAGAGGGAGCACAATTGATTCTGTTTTGACAGGTCCTGATGTACGCTAAGCACTACCTTATTTATTTGTCATGATGTTCTTAGGAAGAAGGTGGGATTGTGTACATTTTACAGCTGGGAAAACGAAGCTGTCAGTGATGAAGCGTGTGCCTAGAGTATTTGAGTTAGAACGAAGGTACTTCAATGAATTCCTAGAAAATGGAATTCAAAGATAACTTGATTTTGTTGCAAAAATGTTTGAATTCCACAACGTAGGTTTTTTTTTTAATAATAGATGTTTTCATGAAGTTTTTTCAAGACCTCTCACGTAGGTATCCATGTCAAAATTTTTTATACCAAAACCAATTTTTTCGGAGCAGGCATTTGGTGCAACAGTTAGGTCACTTCCTGGGACACCCACATCCTTTTTGGAGGGCTGGACATAGACCTTGCTGATTTTTTCAGAAGTCTACACTTTTTCCGTCACATCCGTGACAATGAGCTCTGGCAGGACATCATGCTTTGGTGCCACTCCCAGACATGCATGTGCAGTTCCTCTGTGGAGGAGCTGGGGGGAACTGTGACCCAATACTCTGTTTTCTCATTAGCCCCAGTTTGTCTTAACCTGTGAGCAAGAGCACATGTTTAGGAAAGTAAGAGGACAGTTCTTACGGCAGATGGATTTCTGCTCCCACGCCTTCCGTGGGAAGGACTTGACCTGCCAGAAGTCAGAGGCGCAAGGCAGCACTGGTGTATCTCTGTGTTTGTGGTGCAGGTGGGTAAGTGGGAGAACCAGACCCTGAGCCCAAGGCCCACGGTGTGGCCCTGGTACAAGTCCTTCTCTGACTGTGAGCTGGATCACAACCACCTGAGCATCATCACCCTGGAGGAGGCCCCCTTCGTTATGGTGGAAGACATCAACCCGCTGACTGAGGCGTGTGTGAGGAACACGGTGCCGTGTCGGAAGTTCATCAAAATCAAGTGAGTGCCAGGGAGGCTGTGGTCTGGACATGCCCACGCCTGTCACATAGTGCAAGTCACTGATCACAACAGCATCTGTACTACAAAACATAACACAGAATACACTGTTGTGATAGCTATAGTGTTAGCAATGGGCTTATGTTTATGATTGCCTGGAGATGCACTAAGTTTACATCCGTTAAATTCTCACAGCCATATGAGGTGAGGGCGTTTGCCATTTACAGTTGATACAGTTGAGTTATGGGCAGGTTGGAGAACACGGCTGAAGCCATCCAGAGGTATGGCTGACTCCAGCTGTGTTCTTACCCATGGTGCTCAGTCATCCCCCAGCATCCTAAAAAGTCTCTCCTTAAAGGATTTCTTTCTTTCTTTCTTTCTTTTTTTTTTTTTTTGACAGGCATAGTGGACAGTGAGAGAGAGAGAGACAGAGAGAAAGGTCTTCCTTTGCCGTTGGTTCACCCTCCAATGGCTGCCATGGCCGGCACACTGCGGCCAGCACACCGCACTGATCCAAAGCCAGGATCCAGGTGCTTCTCCTGGTCTCCCATGTCGGTGCAGGGCCCAAGTACTTGGGCCATCCTCCACTGCACTCCCGGGCCACAGCAGAGAGCTGGCCTGGAAGAGGGGCAACCGGGACAGAATCCGGCACCCCAACCGGGACTAGAACCCAGTGTGCCAGCACCGCAAGGCGGAGGATTAGCCTATTGAGCCATAGCGCCGGCCTTGTTACCACTCTTAATTATTAATAATTATCTATTTTCAGTTAACTATATACTCATATGTTTAACCATATAATAAGTAGAGAACAGTATGGAGAAAAAAAAAACACTGTAGAAAATCATCTATCACAGAATGTCAGTTTCCCTCCTACCCATTACCCTTTAGGTCTCTATTAGTTACCACAAATCAGGGTAATATATGGTATTTGTCCTTGCAGAATGGCTTATTTCACTAAATATACTGGTTTCCAATTATATCCATTTTGTTGCTAAAGACAGCATCTCTGTAATCCCCAATGGGTTGTGTTACCTAGTGTATATAGGCCATGATTTCTTTATCCAGTCATCAGTTCATGGACATCAGGGTTGATTCCATGTCTTAGCTATTGTGAACTGAGCTGTACTAAACTTGGAGGTGCAAATAATCCTTTCAAATATGCTGATTTCATTTCCTAGGGGTAAATCACCTTGAGATGGATTGCTGAGTCATATAGATTTATTTCCAGCTTTCTGAGGTATCTCTACTTGCTTCCACAATGGCTTCACCAGTTTATGTTCCCACCAGCAGTGGATTACGTCCCCATAGTTGTCACATCCTCAGTAGCATTCATTGTTTGTTGATTTCTGTATGTGAGCCATTCTAACTGTTGTGCAGTGAAACCTCATTGTCATTTGGATTTGCAATTCTGTGATGGTTTGTGATCTTGAGCATTTTTTCAAGTGTCTGTTGGCCATATGAATGTCCTCACTTGAAAAAATGCATGTTCAAGTCCTTTTCCCATTTCTAAACTGGATTTTTGGTTTTGTGGTTGTTGAGTTCCTTGAACTCTTTATAGATTCTGGATATTAATCTTTTATCAGTTTCATAGTTTGCAAGTATTTTCTCCCATTCTTTCAGTTGCCCTTTCACTTTGCTGAGTGTTTCTTTGTAGCGCAGAAGCTCCTCGGCTTGATGGAATCATATTTGTTTCTGCTTTTATTGCTTGTGCTTCTGGGATCTTTTTCCCTAGAAATCTTTGCCTATGCCAATACCTTTCAGTTTTCCCCAATGTTCTCTAGTAGTTTGATGAGATTGGGTTTTAGATTTTGTTCCTTGAAGTATTTTTAATTGTTTTTGTATAAGGTGTAAGGCATGGGTCTTCTTTCATAGTTCTGCATGTGGAGGTCCAGTTTTCCCAGGACCATTTTTTGAAGAGACTGTCCTTTGCACCTGGGATTGATCTTTAGCTCATTTGTCCAATAGCATTTGTTTGTAGATGTGTGCACAGATTTCTGGAGTTTCTTTTCTGTTCCATTGGTCTATATGTCAATTTTTTGCTTATACCATGCTGTTTTGATTGTAACTGCCCTGTTCTGTGTCTTGCAGTCTGTCGTTGCGATGCTTTGAGCTTTGTTTATGTATATGTTTTAAATTTGTATTTAACAAATATAAATTTCAAAAGTGCAACTTTTGGATTATAGAGGCTTTTCCCCCCATAACCTCCCTCCCACCCACAGCCATCCCATCTCCCACCCCCTCTCCCATCCCATTCTTCATCAAGATTCATTTCCAATTAGTTTTATATACAGAAGATCAACTTAATATATACTAAGTAAAGATATCAACAGTTTGCACCCACGCAGATACACAAAGTATAAAGTACTGTTTGAGTACTAGTTTTACCATTAATTCGCATAGTACAACACATGAAGTATAGTGCTCATTAAGAAATGCCACTCATTTACTTTTTTTCCCCCATTTTCTTTTTAATAGGTACAGTAGCATCTTAGGAACATCAGATTACTTGTTAGAACAAGGAAACTGTGTCTTCCAAAACCTGCCTTACAGACTGTCAGCCAGGATATCTCCTGCACGAGGCCTTTATGAGAAGGAGACAGGCAAAAAATGCAGGGTTAAGAACACAGTTGCATAGGGAAGCAATGCCTCTCTACATGTTTTCCTCCAACTTCTATTTCAGATCGTTGGGCAGAGAGAGTGCATATTCAGGGAGTTCTAAACCCCTGCCCGAGCCCCCATCACAGACAGAGAGATGCAGTGGTAAAATGGACCTGTATATTACATCCTCAATCCCCACTTCTGGTTGAGACAAGGGTTACTTAGAGGACTTTTCTCATCACTCTGGTTAATGTGTTTCTGGTTTGGATCAGAAGTGAGCAGAGAGCCTGTGGCATTATGGAAAGGACCTGAGTTGATGTAAGTCTGAATTGAGGTCAGTCCGTGGCTTGACCTGTTTCTAGGGGAGTTATATAGCATCTTTCATCCTTCTCTGCCTCTTCCTCAAAATGGAGATAATCGTGGTTTCATCATCCGTTTGTTGTGAAGATAAATAAGTTCAGGTACTTGCGGTAGTACCTGGCACACCCAACGTTCTCTTTAAGTAGTCTTTGTCCTTATTAAAAATGTGGATGTGTGTGTAGGAAAGGGTGTGATAGTGGGGAGGAGCTGGGGGGAACTGTGGCCTGATACTCTGTTTTCTCTTTAGCGCCAGTTTGTCTTAACCTGTGGGCAAGTGCATGTGTTGAGGAAAGTAACAGGACAGCCCTTATGGCAGATGGATTTCTGCTCCTGTACCTTCCATGGGGAAGACTCACCCTGCTGGAAGTCAGAGGCACAAAGCAGCAAAAAGCCTAAAATTGGAATTCCAGATGAAATAATCTTACTTTAATTTAAAAATATTTAAATGAACACTGACCACAAACAATGCGTAGTCTGGTGCTTTGGGGACCTGACTCTGTTCTGTCATCCAAGGCACTCTTTCTCCAGGTTGTCATTTTAATTTGTCATTCCTTGGGTATTAGATCACTGGATGGTTGAGTATATTTCTTTAGTTATTTTGAAAGTTGAAGGTGGAGGGAGGAAAGAGAGAGAGAGGGAAGGAGTCTTCCATCTGCTGGTCTACTACCAAATTGGCTGCAATGGGCAGAGCTGAGAGTTTCTGAAGCCAGGAGCCAGGAGCCTCCCTGGGGTCTCTTCATGGGTGCAGAGGCACTAGGACTTGGGGCATTTTTTACTGCCTTCCCAGACCACAGCAGAGAACTGCATTGGAAGTGGAACAGCCAGGACTCGAACTGGCGTCATGGGATGCCGGCACTGCTGGTGGTGGCTTGACCCACTACCCCACAGTGCCGACCCTTCCCGGAAGCCGTTCCCCCTGGGATCCAGCTGTCTGCTAACACGCCTGGGAAAGCGGAGGGAGACGGCCCAAAGACTTAGGCCCCTGAACCCAGAATGGAGCACCAGATAAAAAGTCCCTGGCTTCTGCTTCGGCCTGTCCCAGTGCTGGCCTTTGTAGACACCTGAGGGGTGAACCCCCATATGAACTATCACTCAGAGAGAGAACAGTGCTTGCGATGGCCCCTGCACTGCTTCTCTCCCCACGTGGCTTTGATGGCCAGCGCTGGGCCAGGCAGAAGCCAGGAGGCAGGGGCTCCATTCAGGACTCTGAGCGGCAGGGAGGCAGGATCCAGAGAACCTGGGCAATCAGCAGCTGCCTCTCTGGGTCAAAGTCTGGAGCAGCGGGACTGAAGTGGCCCGGGGGCTTCTGTCCCTGGATGCTGCAGTGCGAAGATGCGTCCTGTGGTGCCATGGCAACGGCCAGTGGGGACTGCGCCTGCGTCCTGCACTTTGACCCGGAAGTGCACCCTCTGACATGGCCGCCTCTGAACTTGGCGCATGGGTAGGAGTCAGCGCCTGCGTCTGCTGCTGCCCGAGAGACTGCACAGGCCATGAGGTAAGGAGCTGTCCTCGACGCTGGTGGCCAAACCTAAGCCTGACCCATCAGCCCCAGGGTCATGCCGGCATCAGGAGAGGCTGCACGTCCGAGGCTGCCAAGCCATTTCCCAGGCGCGTTTCTCTTTTTCGGCCCCTTCCGGAAGCAACGGCTTTGGCAGGCCTCAGACCGGGCCCCCTTGGAGGTGAGTGACGCGTGGCTGTTGCGGCTTCCCGCTGGGGTCTTGGGTGCCGGCGTGCCTGTTGCTCTTGGTCCCGAAGGCTCCGGTGGAGTCGCAGTTGTGCTGTGCGGACAGTCTGGAAGGGTCCCCAGGGTGCGAGCAGCTGTGCGAGAGCAGAGGTGGCTCCATCTCCTGGAACTGTCCCATGTTCCTGTCTGTTTGCTTTTTGAGGGCCCAGCCACCCTGCTCTAGACCTCTGAGACTGTTGTCGGGAGGAACGAGAGCGAAAGTGCGTGTCTGTGTCCTGGTCTAGGAGGACAGTTTCGGGTTCCTGGCATTGGGTGTGATGTTAGCGCTCTGTGGGTTTTTCATGAAAGAGCCTTGCCAGGCCGAGGTGTACCTTCTGTCCTAATTTGATGATTTGTTTTTAATACCGCAAAAGTAATGAAGGTTTTGTGAAATAGGTTTTCTGTGTCTATCGGGATACTTTGTGGCTTTTCCCATGTTTGTTCTGCTCTGGGATTAATTGCTTATGTATGGTAGCCGTCCTTGCATTCCCGGAGTAACTCTCAATTGCGCACAGTGTGCTAAGCTTTGTTTGTGCTCCCGGATGGCATTTGGTAATATTTTGTTGAGGTATGTGACACATTCATGATGGATATTTGTGTGCCATTTTCTTTATGATGTGTGCTTGTTTTGGATGTTGGGATAATGCTGGTCTGATGGAATAAAATGGAAGGATTTTCCTCTTCATCTCCTTTTTGGAAGGGTGTGCAAAGAACAGATTATAATTATCTTTTAAATGGGAGTTCTCACCAGTAGAGCCATCTGGTCCTGGACTTTTCTTCATGTTTTTTGTTTGTTTATTTTTGTTTCCCTGCTACTGCAGTCTCTTTTCAAATGATGAGTGTATTTAGGGTTTCTTGTTTTACTGTATTCAGTTTTAGTGGTTTGTGTCTTTCTAACAATCAGTCCATACACTGTATCAACATTGACCAAATCCTTGTGCCTTGGCTTTTCCATAGTGTTTTCTGATTATTATTTTGGTAAGGTAGGTAATCGTGTCCTCTCTGTCATTTCTGTTGTGAAGTCACTTGAGTCTGTTCCCTTTTTTCCCTTGTTTCCTGCGGATAAACGTTTTGTCCATGTCACTGAGTGTTCAAGAATAGTATTCTGGTCTCACTGAATTTCTGTTGTGATATTTTGTATTCCGTTGGATTTATATCAGTTTGTATATTTTTCCTCCTTCCACTTTCTTAAGATTTACTTTGCTGTTCTAGTGTTTGAAGGTAAAATTGGGTTTATTGATCTGGTATCTGTATTCCTTAATATATATATGGCAATACAATTTCTCATGTGAAACAAGTCCTGTCAACATGGAAAACTGTATGGATGTACACAGTACTGGTAACATATTGAAGGAAACGAATCATTATGTAGGCAGAGGTTTTCACAGGCCTATGCTCATTGCAGCAGGATGCACAATAGCCAGGCTGTGCAGTCTGTGTATGTATGTATGGTGTCCGTAGCCCATAATGTCTTTATTGAGTCTTCAGGTGATGTGCATTTTGGTTGCTTACATATCTTTGCTCTTGTAATTAGCTGTAGTAAATATGAGGGCAGAGATAACTGTTTGTATGTTGATTTCATTTCCCTTTTGTATATTCCCAGGGCTGGAGTGGTTGGCTCGTATGGTGCATCTATATTCAGATTTCTGAGGTATCTCCATACTGTCTTCCACAGTGGCTATAGCAGTTTACATTCCTACCAGCAGTGGATTAGGGTGTCTTTCCCCCACATCCTGAAGGCCAATGTAGTATTGATTTGCATTTCCCTGATGGCTAGTGATCCTGAGCATGTTTACATGTGTTTGTTTGCCATTTAGATTTCCTTTCTTGAAATATGCCTGTTGAAGTCCCTTGCATATTTCTTGATGGGTGGTTTGTTTTGCTGTTGTTGAGTTTCTTGAAAGTTTTTGGGACTTAATCCCTTATCAGTTGCATACTTTGAAGATAATTCTGCCTATTCTGTTATTTGCCTTTTCATTTTGCTGAGTGTTTCTTTTGTAGTGCAGAAGCATCTCAATTTTTTTGTTTTCTTCTATTCTTTTGTTTAATCTTTTGTGATTCTCAGATATTGGACCTCCTTGGTTAAATTTATTCCAAGGTCCTTTATTTTCTTTGTAGCTACTTGAGCAGGTTTGGTCATGGAGGTTCTTTCTCAGCCATGACATTGTTGGTGTATACAAAGGCTGTTGATTTTCTATCCTGCCACGTTACCAAACTTTACTATGAGTTTTGAGAGTCTCTTAGTGGAATCTTTTGGATCTCCTATATATAGAATCATGTCATCTGCACATAGGGGTAGTTGAACTTTCTCCATCCCCATTTGTATCTAACATTGAGAAATGAGAGAAAAAGTACCAACAGGATAACATGCACGTAGAAAATGTCAACAGTGACCTCAGATGCTACCTTTATATTCTATCTTGCTTTGTGGAACATAGGATTTGTCCTATTTCAAACATGATCCATACTTTAAATGCAAGGCTAGTTATGGAGATTGGAGATTGGGAAGCAGACCTGTGTTCCGTGGAGAACCGTGTAGATCACGGGTGTTTCAAGTCCTTGTGCAAATGGGTATATAAGTGTCTGAATAAATAAATTCCAAAGATTTCCTCATGTATAATTCAGAAATAATACCTCACAGAATGTTTGTAAGGAAGAAGAGAATGAATGGGTACCAAAACCTTTTCTAAGACTGAGTTAAGGCCGGCGCCGCAGCTCACTAGGCTAATCCTCTGCCTTGCGGCGCCGGCACACCGGGTTCTAGTCCCGGTCAGGGTGCCGGATTCTGTCCCGGTTGCCCCTCTTCCAGGCCAGCTCTCTGCTGTGGCCAGGGAGTGCAGTGGAGGATGGCCCAAGTGCTTGGGCCCTGCACCCCATGGGAGACCAGGAGAAGCACCTGGCTCCTGCCATCGGATCAGCGCGGTGCGTGGGCCGCAGCGCACCGGCTCCAGTGGCCATTGGAGGGTGAACCAACGGCAAAGGAAGACCTTTCTCTCTGCCTCTTTCTCACTGTCCAATCTGCCTGTCAAAAAAAAAAAAAGACTGAGTTAAACTCTTTTTCAAATTCTTTGTTAGTAGGGCTTGTAGTGCATATAGTATCAAATTCTAGATAAACTCTAGTAGTTGGCCTTGACGTAGTATTTTATTTAGAGCTATGTTTTCCTTTTTTAAAAGAATTTTGCCTTTTTAAAGATATTTTTTACTTGAAATTAGGAGTTACACACACACACACAGAGAGAGAGAGAGAGAGAGAGAGAGAGAGAGAGAGAGAGAGTAGGTGTCTTCCATATGCTGGTCCACTTTCTAATTGGCTACAATGGACAGAGCTGAGGGGATCCAGAGCCAGGAGCCAGGGGCCAGGAGAATTGCTGGGGTCTCCTGCATGGGTGCAGAGGTACAAGGACTTCTACTGCATTCCCAGACCACAGCAGAGAGCTGCATTGGAACTGGAGCAGCTGGGACTCAAACCAGTGCCCATATGGGATGCCGGCACTGTGGTCAGTGGCTTCACCTGACCCCACAGTGCCTGCCTCTCCTACAGGTTGTTCCCCGTGGGATCCAGCTGTCTGCTAAGCAGCTTGGGAAAGCAGAGGGAGAAGGCACAAGGACTTAGGCCCCTGAACCCAGAATGGAGCACCAGATAAAATGTCCCTGGCTTCTGCTTTGGCCTGTCCCAGTGTCAGCCTTTATGGCCATCTGTGGAGTGAACCCCCATATGGATGATCACTAAGAGAGAGAAATATTGTTCGCGATGCCCCCTGCACTGCTTCTCTCCCCACATGGCTTTGATGGCCAGGGCTGGGCCAGGCAGAATCCAGGAGGCAGGAGCTCCATTCAGGACTCCCACAAGGCCTGGAGGTAGGGTCCAGACTACCTGGGTCATCAGCCACAGCCCCCCTGGGTCACAGTCTGGAGCAGAGGGACTGGAAGTGGCCCTGCTGTGTCAGACCCTGGATGCGGCAGCGTGCCAGTGCGTCCCCTGGTGCCATGGCAGCTGCCCATGGGGATTGCGCCTGTGCCCAGCACTGTTCCTTGGAAGTGCGTGCACATGTGTAGCCCCTTTTGACCCGATGTGCTCAGGTGGGAGTCCGCAGTGCGTTGGCTCAACCCGAGAGCCTTTTCAAGCAATGAAGAGCCATCCTTGAACCTGCTGGCAGAGCATGAGGGTGACCCAGCAGCCCCAGGGTCAGGCCTGGATCTGGAGAGGCTGGACCCAAGGCAGCCACATCAGTTACCTTGGGCTTCTGGAAATTACTAGGCTCGGTTCTCTTCTTTGGCTCCTTCCAGAAGAGAATGCCTCTTACTGAGTTCCTGTTCCAGAAGAACAGAAATGCTCTTTCTGTGTTGAGTTTGGTGTGTTGGCCTTTCTGTCATGGTGTGGGCGGGGGCTGGGGTGTGCATGCAAGGGGGTTAAGGGGATAGTAGGAGGAGGAAGAGTGTCAAGGGAGAGGCGGTAGCAGAGAGGAATGGGAGAGAATGAAAAGGTGGCATGAATGGGGGGAGGTGTGAAATGAAGCTAAGAAAGGCGTGTTGCAGAAAGGAAAGGGAGGGGGAGTGTGACAGGAGTCCTGGAGGGTGTGGTGGGTGGTTGGGAGAGGAAGAATTTTTCCCATGGTCCTGGTACTGTTTTGGGGGTTTCCTGTGCCTGGCCAGATGTAGCCTTGGCCACGTGCATGAGAAGAGGCCTTGACTCATGACCTCTCTGCTCTGGGTTGTGCAGCAGTGTAAGGTATGTGTGCAGGGGCACGGGGGCACGGGGCACTCGAATTAACTGACATGTAATCCAGTGAATTTTCACAGACTGCACACACGGAGGAGAAGGCAGAAGCTTAGAGAAACACCAAGAATCCCTCTGTGTTCTGTTCCAGCCTGTCCAAGGTTCTGACACCTCATAGTAAGTACTAGATATTTTTTACTTTTTTTTAACTTTTATTTAATGAATATAAATTTCCAAAGTACGATTTATGGATTACAATGGCTTCCCCCACATACTGTCCCTCCCACCCACTACCCTCCCCTTTCCCACTCCCTCTCCCCTTCCATTCACATCAAGATTCATTTTCGATTATCTTAATATACAGAAGATCAGCTTAGTATACATTAAGTAAGGATTTCAACAGTTTGCTCCCACACAGAAACATAAAGTGAAAAATAATAGATGATTTTTTTTAAATGATGATGAAATCAGATCAGACCTATTGTCATGTTTAATCCCAGTGAGAGTCAAGTTGGGAGTTGATAATTTCTTTTTTTTTTTTTACAGAGGATCAGTTTAGTATACATTAAGTAAACATTTCAACAGTTTGCACCCCCATAGAAACACAAAGTGAAATATATTGTTTGAGTACTCGTTATAGCATTAAATCTCAATGCACAGCACATTAAGGACAGAGATCCTACATGAGGAGTAAGTGCACAGTGACTCCTGTTGTTGACTTTACCAATTGACACTCCTGTCTATGGCATCAGTAATCTCCCTATGCTCCAGTCATGAGTTTCCAAGGCTATGAAAGCCCTCTGAGTTCTCCGATTCTTATCTTGTTTAGACACGGTCATAGTCAAAGTGGAGGTTCTCTCCTCCCTTCAGAGAAAGGTACCTCCTTCTTTGAAGACCTGTTCTTTCCACTGGGATCTCACTCGCAGAGATCTTTTGCCAGAGTGTCTTGGCTTTCCATGCCTGAAATACTCTCATGGGCTTTTCAGCCAGATCCGAATGCCTTTAGGGTATTTTTTACTTTTTAAAGATTGGTTTGCAAGGCAGAGTTATAGATGAGGCAGTGTAGGAGAGATCTTCAATGTATGGGTCCCTATCCCAGGTGGCTACAGTGTCCCGAGGGTGGGCCATGACAGACCAGAAGCCAGGTACTTTATCCAGTACTCCAATGTGGGTTTGGATGCCTAAGCCTTTGGGCTGCTTCCTCTGCTTTCCTTAGGGATATGAGCAGAAATCTGGATTACAAGTGGGAACAGCCTAGGTATTTGGGGCTGCGGGTTGGCTGAGCCATGGCATAGTGAATGAAGCCGCCGCCTGCAGTACCAACATCCCATATGGGTGTTGGTTCGAGTCTCAGGAGTTTCACTTCCGTCCCAGCTCTGCTGTGGCCTGGCCAATTAGTAGAAGAGGGCTCAAGTCCCTGGGCCGCTGCACCTGTGTGGGAGTTCTGGAGGAAGCTCCTGGCTCTTGGCTTCAAATCTGCTTAGCTCCGGCTGTTGCATCCATCTTCTATTTTTATCCTTGTATCTCAAGAGCAGTATCTTTCGTGTGTTTCACAATATATACTAAGCTTAATAAAATGAAAAGGTTTGAAGATTTTCCTGCAGTGGCCTTTGCTGCAGCCTCTCCAGTGGGCAGAGCACCAAACATGCCTCTGTATTTCCAAGTTTCAACTTGGCAAGAAACAAGTTGTGAGCTTTAGGACTGAAGAAAAGAATTGTGCAGTGAACACTCTTTACTTTGTACTGTGAAGTTTATGGGTCAGTTTCTCTGGGATTGTGCTAATAAAGTAACTCCCATGAAAGCCAAGGGTGTTGATCCTAAAGACTGAAGTTAGGGGATTACTCAGACTTTGAATTTCAGCTTCTTATTGTGTATCAAGTGATCCAGTGCTTGTCATTGAAGAAGAATGCATGAATCTCTTTGACGCTGAGGTTGGCTCTGCCTCATAGCAGTGACTCTTACCATTTAGTGCACTTACCAGTCAACTGGGGAGCTTGTTAAAGCACTGACTCTGGGCCCCACTCCAGAGTCTGTGAAAGGGACAGGAATAAGCATAGCCACTGGGCTCCACACCATACAGGTACAGCTATGGCTTTAAAGCTGTTTCACTGACCTCATATGTGAGATTGTTAAATTAACAACAGGAGTCACTGTGTTCTAAGTCCCTATGCAGGATCTCTGTCCACAATGAGTTGCATTATGAGAGTTAACTGTAAAACTAGTTCTCTTTTTTTATTTTTTTATTTTTTGACAGAGTGGACAGTGAGAGAGACAGAGAGAAAGGTCTTCCTTTGCTATTGATTATCCCTCCAATGGCCGCCGTGGCCAGTGCGCTGTGGCTGGCGCACCGTGCTGACCCGATGGCAGGAGCCAGGTACTTATCCTGGTCTCCCATGGGGTGCAGGGCCCAAGCACTTGGGCCATCCTCCACTGCTCTCCCGGGCCATAGCAGAGAGCTGGCCTGGAAGAGGGGCAACTGGGACAGAATCCGGCGCCCCGACCAGGACTAGAACCCGGTGTGCCGGCGCCGCAAGGCAGAGGATTAGCCTAGTGAGCCACGGCGCCGGCCGAAAAACTAGTTCTCAAACTGTGTGTGTGTGTATGTGTGTGTAAGTGCGTGTGTGTGCAACTTGCTGAAATCTTTACTGAATATAGAATTTGTCTTCTGTGTATAATATTAATTGAAAATGAATTTTAATGGAGAATGGGACTGGGAAGGGGAGAGGGAGGAAGAAGTGGTGTGGGAGTGTAGGTGGGAGGATGGGTATGGTGGAAAAATTCACTGTATTCCTAAGGTTTTATTTATAAAATTTATATTAAAAATAAATAAATAAAAAGGAAGAAAAAAAAGCTGATTTTCAGCAATGGGTCTCTTGACATTTGGGTATTCGCAGCCGTGGGGAGTAGTTTTATTCATTAAAGACTTTAGCATCCTCTCTGGTGTTTATACACTAAGTGTTGGTTGTACCTCACCCCCAAGTTGTGGCTGGTAAATTCTCCAGCCTCTGCTTGGTGGGACCCATTCCTGTAGATTCTGGCTGGCTGGTAGACAAGTATCATGCACTGCGTTTTGAGTTGGTAAATGGTAAGGTCAGTTTTAGAGTTTGTTGATTTGAATTGGTTGGTGGGGTACAATGAATGTCCAGTTATTTTGATATGGGAATTATTAGGGCTAGATATAGGATTTGGGAGCCATCATCATCTCTAGTTTAACTCTAAAAATGGCTAAAATATCCAAGAAAATGATAAACTGAGAGAGGAACAGTGGCTGTAACACAGAACCTGGGAAGAGTGCTGACGGTGTGGGAGGTGAGTGAAGGAAGAGGCTTCCATAAGAAGTCATCAGGGATGTAAGAGAAGGGCAAGAAGCAGAGATGTTTTGGAAAGTGATGGAAGTGAGTATGGCCAGAATAAGGAAGGTGACACTCAGCAGGAGAAATGCTTCAGAACTACAAATCCTAAAAAGACTGATGGAACCTAGCTGCTGAGAGATCTTCTTGACTGTAGAGACCTGTACTGTATAAGATGTGGCCACTGAGCACTAGAGGTGTGGCTGGACCATGCTGCAATTTGCTATAAGCATAAAGTTCACACCTCCAAAGAGTTTCCCTCATGACTCATTTCAGTCTCCTACAGTGATTCAGACTACAGCCTGGAGGTGAGAGTGACGGGCGGTCTCAGCATCCTAACCACTGCCGTGTCTTCCGTGTTGGAGAAGTTCTCCTACATCCTCGAGGACAAGGTTAGCTGCTACGGGCAGACCGAGAAGCCAGAGGCCCCACTGCATACTCTTTGCCAGTAAGAGAGAGCTCTTTGCTTATCTTCTAAAGTGAAATCGCAGTTTAGTGGTCGCTTGTTTAGATGTTTGTTGATGAAAATATGCACTGAAAATAGATAATGTGATGTGTGTGCATTTGGGATTTCTGTTGTGTTTAATTTCACTCTGCTTTCCTCTCCCTTTATCTCAAATCCTTTTGCTTTTAAGATAATTAATTTTATACTTTATTCCTAACAGTGTATTCAAGAAACTTACAAATGGTATAGAGAGTCTCTCTCTCTCTCTCTCTCTCTCTCTCTCTCTCTCTCTGTATCTCAGGGATATCTAGGTTTCTTATAATGTACAGATCACATTCTTCAATATAGAAGAAACCTGATTTATTTATCCAATCCACGTAATGATTGCAGTTTCGTTTTGTGAGATTTTCCCCCTTAGAAGTGTTGATCTGCAGTGATAATCATCCAGCTTGACTATGCACATGTGATTCCTTCTAAGAAGTGGGGGTTTGGGGTCATAAGTCATGCATATTTTTAAATTTAAATATCTATGACCCAGTTTTGGTGCAGAATAACTGCCAATTTCCATTCACACCCACAGGTTGTTAAATCCCCCAGTTTCCCAAGTCCTCAGCCACTTGTGACTGTTGGGGAAAAACTGCCCATACTGGTGCTTCTGGTCTCAGACTTAGTATTTCCTGCCTCCTTATACACTAAGTATTTTTATGGGCCATTGGATGTCTTGGCAACCATCACATTTAGAGCTGAATTGATTCCATCAAATGGACAGCCTCTAATTTATTTGACTCTTACCAACTTGGTGGATGTAGAGTCAATTTGCTGTTTCTGAGAAGTCTCATTGTTCTGTGGCCCATCACTGGCTCAGCTGTTGAGATTTGGAGTTATCACTGCAGACTCATTTGGCATATTTTTGTCTGATGCTCACTGATTCAATCCGTACTTCATTCCTCGGATGATGAGCATTGTAGCACTGTGATTGAGGGACTGGGCTCTGGAGTTAGCCTGTCTGGTTTCAAATATGGTGTCTTCTGCTTTCTCTGTGCCTTGAATGATCAATTTACCTTTCTGGGCCTGAGGTGTTCATTGTGAAATTATAACAGCCCCCACTCTCTCAGTGATCATTCCCCAACTTTGGCACACATCAGATTTTTGGGGAGAGCTTGTTACATCAGAGACTGGGCTCTGCATGTTGGCATGTCTCAAGTAGCAACAGTACAAGCATTTGTGATTCTAGCATTTTCCTGGGTGATGCTGACCTTGCTTCCTGGGGATTTTGTTTTGAGAAGCTATTGTGAGTATTAATTGAGGTGACGCATGAACAATGCTGCTTAGCACCATGCTTGTGTTGCCCTCAGTAATTAGGTAATAACTTTTGAGCAATGCATGAAGTTTCTGGCCATCGTTAATGACAGTCAGCAGATCATGTGAGTTTATGGCAGGAGAGTACAGGGTCGCTCTAAAATATCAACCTCTAGCATAGAGGTCAAGTTCCTCTCTGTCCTGGGGCTTGAGCGGTGTGTGTGTGTGTGTGTGTGTGTGTGTGTGTGTGTGTGTGTGGTAGGCAGTACACTTCTTTACAATTAACACAGACCTGAGAAAGGAACTATTCAATTGGGAAGTCATGGTCCTGTGACAACTTCCCTTCCTCTCCTCTTCACCTCAATAATCCTGTTTCTACATCACCCTTTTTAGCATTTTAAATAATTGTCCAAATGCCAGGAAAAACCTCAGGTAAATCCATGTGAGACACGCGATCCTCTTAGAGAGTGTGATTGCTGCCAGCCCAGAGACAAGAGCTGGGCTAATGAATTCGTTCTTCCTTTTATGAGGGGTACCCTGCAGGTGGAATACTCAGAAATGTGAAATCTTGATCGAAATGTGACTCAATTGTAGGGCAGTTGAAATATATACAGGAGAAGAAATTTGGGTGGGAGAGTTGGCAAAAAATTCTGTTCCCTTTCCAGTGGCCACCCTGGATCCCATTCTTGAAAATCCTGCCGTTGTAAAATTCTGTTGTGCCATTTCCAGAAGTTAAGCCTTTACATGCAGCAAGTTTGTAACGGTGATTTCAGTCCCCAGAGAAACACACATCAAGGGCAGTTTAAGTTGTCATCCACTGCCTGGAGTTTAGCCAGGCATCTGTGCACCCACGGAGGATCCAGGGTACTCACACAGGGTGTAAGGTTGGGAAAGGGCACAGGAATCTTTGTTAAACCCCTCAACCCCAACAAGCCCAATGTTCACACACTCACCCCAGGAGGGTGTGGGCCACGTGCCCTTGGCCATAGCTAGAGCAAGCCCAAAGAAGCCCATCGAGAACAAAGCTTGTAGAGGTCTCTGGGTTTCCACCCTCCATCATCCCTCCTTGCATGCGCAGTCCTGATGCAAGCCCCTGGCATGTTCAGAGGCGTTAGGGAATAACTTCAGTCCTTGGAGACCATACACTGACATGAAGATGGGGGAAGCATGTCTAGGGACACAGTCAAGTAACAAGAATTCTTCTGCTCAATATTGAGAAAAAAAAAAAAAAACCAAACCAAGAGTGCAGAATCTGATAAAATGCCCACCCCAGCACTCACCGTGGAGAAGTGGAGAAAGAAGACTGACATGCCACATTGGTTTCAACATTTTAAAGGCAGTAAAACATTAATGATAATGTAGAAGTCCTGGTCAGACCCCAGTCCCAACTTCCTCCCCTGGTCCCTGGAGGGAACACACTGGGAGGCATTTGCTGTTCATGCAGATTAATGGACATGTTTTGTACTTAAAGTTGCAGCATGTGCAGATCTCTAACAAGTTTGTGGAGATTGTGCAGGATCTTGAAGCATTTTTAAATATTTTGTTTATTTGAGAGAGAGGGAGATATAAAACCCACTGCACCATAGTGTGCACAATAGCAGGAAGCTGGATTGAGAAGATGGAACTGGGAGCTGAACCCAGACACTTTGGTATGGGACATGTGCTTCCCAACTGTCATCTTAACTGCCAAACCAAATGCCTGCTCCTGCAAGCTATTTTAATTCCATTTCTCATGAACCTTTTGAAGTACCCTCATGTGCAGCCACATACCCAATACATAGTATTTTTTTTAATTTGAAAGGCAGAGTTACTGAGAGGGAGGCAGGGACATACACACTTCTCCCATGCTCTGGTTGGGTCATCTCGTAGAATATGCCATACTTGTACTTGTGTACTGGCCAGGTGTCTAGCAGAGGGCACTTATGCACCTTGAGCCCCAGTGCTCTGTTACAGAGTAAGGTGCTGCAGGTTGCTCCACAGCTTCCTGAAGGAGGGTGGTCTCGGCCTCTCAACCATACTTTCCCCAGCACTTTGTATTCTCATTTGCGGGCTTCTCCTGATGTTTAATTTCATCTGATTTTTTAAATAGCAACTGGAGACTCTTTCTCCTTAAGGGTTTGGGGATGGATAGAGTAAAATAGAGTACAACAGACAGAGAACTTGGCAAATTTGTGTCTTGGTCACCATTGTGTTTTGGTATCTCATGTGGTTCCTGGCAATTTCCAAATGTTAAAAAAAACATATACTATATGTACATAGATATAATGTTATTTCTTTTTATTTATTAGAGAGGTGCCTAATGAAAAATACTCTGTCAAATTTTAAAATGAATCGCAGTATAATTTCAAAGAACAAAGTGAAACAAATGAAAGACCTGTGGCCCCACTACCCTGAGCTCGCCTCACCTTGCTGCCTACTTTTGACAGCTCCAGATCAGGAGCTGCCTGAAGCCATGCTCCCTGTGCCAGCCTACACAGTCTGGGTCTTTGTTTTCTGATTGGTTGGCACCAGAAAGTATTTCCATCAGAACTTAAGTTTGCCATTGAATACCAATTTTATAAAAGTGTTGCTCAGTCCTACTATTTCCCTTTAGCTTCTTGGTGTCCAGCGTTGCAGCATTCTTCCTCGGATGCCGTGTAGAGCCCCGGCGCTGGACTTGGAACAAGGAGGTGAGCTCCATGATGAGCAACACCTGCAGAAAGGCTGGGCCGCTGGTGTCTGAGGAGTGGTAGTGGATTCACCGGGCCTCTGACTCAGGTTCATCCATCCTCGCCTGGTGAGTCTTTTTGAACTCTTTGTGCATATCATGTGATGGCCCCGAACATGGGTCAGGGACACTCAGGCCTTCAGGAGCCAGATGGAAGGAAGAATAAATTGTGTATTACATTGTATGCTACAAATTAAATAGTGTATTTTATATTATAAATTATTTTTGTTACATATCATAAATTGTATGTTGTTATGTTATAACTGTACTTTAAAATGTATATGTGCTCAGAGGTATCACATATAGTTCCAGAAGGAATGAACCTGCCTGGCTGAATGCTGATGCCAGGATGGGTGAACCACCAGGTGGGCGATGAAGACGTCCAGCCACTGTATTAATTTCCAGGATTTTTGGTATTATTTTCTGGATTTATAGTTGTACTTAGTGGATAGGAACTGAGAAATGGATCTGGTCATCCAGAAAGGAAGTTTCTGCTCGCAGGCTTTGACTCCTGTTTTTCCTGACTTGCTAAGATGGTTTATCTCAGTGTGCCTTGAAGGTTCTCCAGCACAGCAGTGATAGCATTGATTGGGAAACCCAAGTAGACAGTTGTGTGTGTGTCATTGCCCACTGAACTCTGATTCTCCTCTGTGATACCCAGTGTTTCCCTAATTTTGTGAAAATTCCTGAGGAATGTATTCTGTTATATTATCTTTATGAATGTAGTTATATGAGGAAACACAGAATGTAAAAATGTATGTATCCCAGTCATATTATTAGATTAATTGGGACTGTGGGACTCAACAGAGGCAACTAGATCAGAGAATGGCTCTAGAATTTTAAGAAGTAAGTATCAATTGCTGAGGATATTTGTTGCACTTAGGAAACTAAGGTCCTGGATACCTCAGTACAGGTTATTTTTACTTCCAGATTAGATGTTGAAATGCTGGAATTATTTTAACTCTGATATTCGTAGAGCATGTTTAGTTCTGAGTGGGCAGGGACTGTTGTTTCTGCACAGTATGCAGAAAGGTGGCCATATAATTGGTTCTAAAACTTGGGTTGACAAAATGCAATCCCTCTTTGTCCCTCTGTTTTACAAAACAAAAACTTTCAAAATATTTAGGTATTGTGCTTTGTGCTTTGGTTCTTACAGAATGTGGTGAATTAAGACTTTGTTCCTACTGGTCAGCAGTAACTAGTGTTGTCCTTGAAGAGTCATCCCTCTGGCTTCATTTCCCCTGGGATTGCTATTGTGGTGACTCCTCCTCATCACTCCTCCTCATCCTCCAGGTCTCAGCTCAAGGGCTGGCTCTGAGGAGGCCACCTGTGACCCCCCAGTAAGTTTATTCTGCACACCTTTGCCCTTCAAATTCCTACTGGCTTTATAGGAGTTATGATCAGTGTGTGTGGTTTCTATGTTTTGCAACATTTATTTGTTTAAAATGAGGAGTGGGGATGAAAAAGAGATATTTTCAGATCCTCCATCTGCTGATTCACTCCCCAAAGGCCAGCAACAGCTGCGGATGGGCCAGGCTGAAGCCAGAAGCCTGGAGCTAGGAACCTTGGTCCTCAAGTACTGGAGCCATCATATATCATCTCTCGGGTGCATTAGCACAAAAACTGGATCAGAAGTAGAGTGGCCAGGACTCAACTAGGCACTCCACTATGGGATATGCACATCCCAAGCAGCTGCTGAACCTGCTGAGCCAAAATACTCACCCCTATGTGTGTATTTGAAAAACTGCATTAAATGTATTTTATTTGAAAGGCATCATGCACAGACGCGCACGCACGCGCACACACACAGAGAGAGAGAGAGAGAGAGAGAGAGAGAACTCTTATCTGTATTTTCACTGCCAAAATGTCCACAACAGCAGGAGCAGGGCCAGGCCCAGCAGGCCAGAACTCAGAGTTTCCCATGTGATGGCAGGAACCCAAGCACTGCTGCCTCTCAGGGTGCACATTAGCAAGCTGCTGGAATCCACAAGGGAGCTGGGACTGGAACCAAAGCACCCCCCATTAGGTTGGGAGCATCCCCAGACAAATCTTACTTCTGGGCCAAACGACCCTCCCATATCAATGTTGAATACGCAACAAAAGGATGAATGAATGAATGAATGAATGAGTGGCAAAGGGTTAGGAAGACAGGCACATGGAATTTGCTGTTTCCCAGGGCTCTGCAGCATGAGTGAGAAGGGCTTTTTGCCTCTCGTTGTTTCCTGCTTGGGAGCTCACCGGGAAACTCAACTCTGAGTGCTTCTGCAGCCTTGCTTTTGCTTTGCAGAGTCTTGTAGAACAAAGCCCTCATGGCCCTTGCTTTACTTGTTTCTTTACCAAAGTGGATTTTGTAAGACTTGTATTTCAGCTTTGCAAAACAGTGTTGCCAAGAATGTTCACCTGGGGAGGCCAAGCAGCCTCTTTCAAGAAACTGACATGTTTTGTCTACTATTGCTCTAGAAAGGATAGGGCCGGGCCCCAGGCGGGATCTATGCAGACATCCTGGGGAAGCTCAGGAGGGTTCCAGTCATTGAGCATGGGGGCTGGGCCTGTGAAGGAGCCGGCCTCCCACAGGTGGTGAGCTAAGGGTGCAAGTCCCAGTGGCCCCCAGGTGAGGAGGGAGGGACCAAGGGACTGCAGCTCCTGGCTGTCAGGCCAGTAAGTGCCCACGGTTCTTGGTTGGCCACTTTTTTGGAGACAAACGCACACAGGAGTGTGTCTGTTAGAGAGCTGCAGCTTGGCTGGGGCTGGGGGTGTGCTCCCATGGGAACCTTTGCATGTGCGGGGCCAGGCTGGGACACAGCTCCTCTACCCCATTCCTGACTCTTACAAACTTTCTTCAAGCTCCAGGCACATCGCTGTGGCTGCTGGAGAGGAGTTGTCCACTGGCCTGAGCTCGGCATGAGGTCCCCCGTAGCACTTGACCCCCAGGCCACGTGGCAGCTGCAGAGACTCCCGCTCCTGGGGTACACAGTGTGGGTGAACATGAGTGGTGAGTGAGTGGTGAGTGCGTGCTGGGCATGGGGAGGGTCCTGGAGCACCTGGGCAGGTGTGGCTCTGTCAGGCCCAAGCCTCACCTTTCAGGGTTGCCCGGTTTTCTGCTTGGGCACCAACACCACTGGGCCATCTGGAGTTGGGACTCTGAGGGCAGGAATGTGGCAACTCTTGCCAGTTCCTGCAGTTCCTTCTCTGAGCAAAAAGTAGCAGAGATACGGGCTGAGTGCCCCATGTGTCGGTGCAGCACGCGGGCAGGTGCAATAGGCACCTGGGCTGTGCTGGCTGGCACAGGTGCTTCTCCGCCGCACTTGATCTTGTGGCGGTTATGGTGATTAGGAAAGTGGGTTCTTTACAGACCCCAGGGAGGTGACGTTTCTCATGATGGCATGCCCCTGCGGGAACAGTTAGAACCATGCACAGGAGAAAATAGTGATTGCTAACTAACCAGCCAGGGGGTCACGGCTGTGCTGGGTGAGTGAGGAGTCCTGGGCCAACCCACACAGCACCTGGAGGCAGAAGTGCTTTGTTCATCACCATGTTACTTCACTGCTTTCTCTCACTGAGTTACAGCCACTGTTTTCTCTGATTTGTCATTTGTCTTTGTGAACCCTCCCACCTCTCCATGATATGGTCGTCTTGGAATTCATTTTGGAAATGAAGGGCAGGTCTACCTCTCTGGGTTCCCCCTTGGTGAATGTCACAGGCAGTCACTTTTTCACAGTGGGGCTTTTGCTCCATACACGTTATTCTCATTTTCACATGCAGAAGTTGGGGCTCAGAGAGGCTGAGTGACTTGCCCCTGGTGACACAGCATGATGCTGCCTGTGTTGCATAATCAGGGAGTGAGTCCTTGTGAGCAGAGAAGTGAGGCTGATGGGGCAGAATGAGTCCCAAGGCACCAGCAGGAGTGTCCTCATGGGACCTCTCTGAATCTGACCTTATGCAGCTTCCTCTTCTGCCCCATCCATGCTGGCCTCTCAGTTCCGTGACGGTGCCAAGTTCTCTTCCACCTCGGGGCACTTACATTGCTTTTCTTTCTTGATTGTTTCTGTCCTTGAACTTGTGCCATGAAACTGAGGAACACACCACATTTCCCGGTGGTTGAGAGTTTGGTAGCTGGGGGAGTTGTTCGTGGAAGGATGAGTTTCCAAGCCTCATGTTCCTCTTCTGTTAAAATGGAATCCTCTCTGAAGATTATCTATTTTATCATCTTAAAAAGGTAAGTTTTGGTTTGCTGATCTAGTATATTTTTTATTTCATTGATTTATGTTCTGATCCATTTTATTTCTCATCTCATGCTTGTTTGGGGTTTTGTTTTTTCTTGTTTATCTAAATTTTTGAGATGTATCACTTGATTTTGAATTTTAGGCATTTCTCATTTTAAATATGACTACTGTATGCTATAAACTTCCCTCTTAATGTTTTTGCTGTAATCAACAGTGTTTCACATGTTTTGTTTTACTTTTCATTTATTTCAAGATAGGTTTTATTTGCTTTTTAATTTCTTCAGTGATCACTCATCATTCAGTAGCATCTAGTTAAATTTCCAAATATTTATGAGCGTTCAGTTTTTATTCTTATACTTTATTCCTAGTTACCTAATAGGATTTCAGTCTTTTCAGATTTGCTGAGAATTGATTTGTGGACCCATATATGATATATCCAAAAAAAAAAATTGAGTGTGCTGATGAGAAGAATGTAGCTTTTAGGTTAAATGTCCTATAAATTTCTGTGAAGTCATTTACTTGATGTAATATTTTAGCTTTGGCATGTGTCATTATTTATATTGTATTTGGATGATCTGTCCATTGATGAGAGTGCATTGTTCAACTTACTCCCTATTGTTGTATAGGGATGTCTCTGCCTTTCGGTCTAATGGTATTTTCTGTGTATATCTGGGTGGTCTTGTGTTGGTTGCTTATATATTAATGATTGTTATGTCTTCTGCTAATCAAATTTAATCAATGCAATGTCCTTTTTATCTCTTTGTATAATTTTTGATTTCAAGTTTTTCATTTGTTATCAAGATAGCCAGTTCTCCTCGTTTTTATTTTCTATTTGTGTGGAATATCTTTTTCTAGCCCTCCACTTTCAGTCTATGTGTGTCCTTGTGAAGTGAGTTTCTTATAGATATTATATAGTAGGGCCTTTTTTATTTAGTTCAAACTTTTATTCTTGAGATTTTTTTGACTTTTTTAAAAATTAAAGTTATATAAATTTCGTGCATTTCATAAATACAAATTTAAAAAGATAGTATTTCTTCCCAGCTGCACTCTAACCCTTCTTCCTCCTCCATCTCTATTCCCTTTCTTATTTGTTTAGTAAGATTTATTTTTAGTTAACCTTAAATGTACAAGATTAAGCATATACTTATTAGAGCTCAGCAAATAGTATGAAATAAATAAAACTGCTCCTCAACAGTTGAGACAAAGGCTGTTCAAACCATAGCATTTCAATGTCATTTTTATTTTTATAGATTACCATTTTTTACTGTTATTATAAATATTTTGCTCAAAATGTTTTATCTAAGGTACACAAACTTCATAAATTTCTTTTTTGAAATTTTTTTTATTTGAAAGGTAGAGCTATAGACAGTGAGAGAGAGAGGGAGGGAGACAGAGAGAAAGGTCTTCCTTCCATTGGTTCACTCCCCAAATGGCCGCATTGGTGCTGCGCCAATCCGAAGCCAGGAGCCAGGTGCTTCTTCCTGGTCTCCCATGTGGGTGCTGGAGCCCAAGCACTTGGGCCATCCTCCACTGCCTTCCTGGGCCACAGCAGAGAGCTGGACTGGAAGAGGTGCAACTGGGACTAGAGCCCGGCGCTCCTATTGGATGCTGGTGCCCCAGGCAGAGGATTAACCAAGTGAGCCACGGTGCCGGCCACAAACTTCATAAATTTCATTAATATAAACTTATGAACATAGTGATTATTTTCTACCCTATCAGTACTCCCACCTTTCTTCCTCCTCCCTCTCCTATTCGCATTCTCATTTTTTGTGAAGATCTATTTTCTTTTCTTTTTAAATATTTATGTATTTGTCTATATGAAAGGGTTACGCAGAGAGAGAAGGAGAGGTAGAGAGTCTTTCCTCCATGGGTTTACTCTCCAGTTTGCTGCAACTGCTGGAGCTGTGCCAATCTGAAGCCAGGACCAGGAGCTTCTTCTGGGTCGCTCAACAAGTGCAGGCACCCAAGGACTCAGGCCATCTTCTACAACTTTCCCAGGCCATAGCAGAGAGCTGGATTAGAAGAGGAACAGCCAGGACTTGAACCGGCCCCAGTATGGGATGATGGCACTGCAGGTGGCAGCTTTACCTGCTATGTCATGGCACCGGCCCATAAGATCTATTTTCAATTAACTTTATGCACATATGATTACCTCTATAGTAAGTAAAGAGTTCAAGGAATAGTATGAAAAAAGAAAACCTGTTCCTCAGCATTTGAGATAATGGCTGTTCAAAGTAATCACATCGGAAATTGGCAGTTTAACTTCTGTGGATTACATTATAGATACACTATTAATTATTAACAGAAATTTGCGGAGAACATATTGTATTTGTCCTTTTGAGACTGGCTTATTTTGCTAAGTATAATGTTTTCCGGTTGTAACCACGTTGCTTCAAATGACAGGATTTCTTTTTTTTCTTTAGGACTGTGTAGTATTCTGTGGTGCACATATTGCAAAATTTCATTATCTTTTTTCAGTTAAAGCACATCTGGGTTGATTCCACATCTTAGCCATTGTGAATTCACCTGTAGTAAACATGGGGGTACATATCAGTCTTTCATAGGCTGATTTCATTACCCTTGGGTAAATTCCCCATAATGAGATGGCTGGGTCATATTGTAAATCTATATTCAGGTTTCTGAAGAATGTCCATACCATCTTCCACAGTGGCTGTATCCGTTTACATTCCCACCAACAGTGGATTAGGGTACCTTTTTCCACACATCCTCACCAGCTATTAGTTGTTTGTTGATATCTATATGAAAACCATTCTAATGGAGGTGAGGTGAGAACTTACCGTGGTTTTGGGTGGCGTTTCCCTGAGGTTAGTGATCCTGAGCATTTTTGCATGTCTCTGTTGGATTTCCTCTTTGGAAAAATGTCTGTTTATCTCCTTCACTTATTTCTTAACTAGATTGTTTTGTTGTTGAGTTTCTTGAGCTCTTTATATATCTGGTATTAATCCTTTATCAATTGCATAGTTTGCAAACAATTTCTTCCATTCTGTTGGTTGGCTGTTCACTTTGTTGAGTGTTTTTTACAGTGCAGAATCTTCTCAATTTTATGTAATCCTATTTGTAAATGCTATCTTTGATTGCCAATACTCTGGTGTTTTTTTCCAATAAGCTTTTGCCTATGATAGTGTCTTGCCGGTTTTCCTGAATGTCCTGTAAGAAATTGATGGTATTGGGTTGTCGATTTAAATCTTTAATCCATGTTAAGTGGATTTGTGTGTAAGCTGTAAGGTAGAGGTCTTGCTTCATACTTCTGCATGTGGAGATCCAGTTTACCCAGCACTATTTGTTAAAGAGACTTTCCTTGCTCTGGGCATTGATTTTAGCTCCTTTGTCAAAGACAGGGTGGTTGTAGAAGCATGGGTTGATATTTGGAGTTTCTGTTCTGCTCCATTGGTCTATCCATCTGTTTGTGCCAGTACCAGGCTGTACAACTGTCCTATAGTATGCCTTGAAATCAGATATTGTGATGCCTCTGGCTTTGTTTTTGTTGTTCATATTGCTTTAGCATTTTGGGGTCTCCTGTGTTTCCAAATAAATTTAAGCATCTCTTTTCTAGATCTGTATTCTGATTGATATCGCATTGAACCTATTAATTGCTTTTGGTAGTGTGGGCATTTTGATGATAATGATTCTTCCAATCTACCAACATGGACGATTTGTCCATTTTTGTTTCTTTATTTCTTCCTTTATTGTTGTGTAATCCTCATATTAGATTTAGTTGCTGTCCTTGGTTAAATTTATTCCAAGGTATTTAATTTTTCTGTAGCTGTTGTGAATGGGATTGAGCTTAGAAGTTCTTTCTCAGCCATGGCATTGTCTGGGTATTACAGAGGCTATTAATTTCTGGTTTGTTAAATATCTTGGTACTTTACCAAACTCTTTTATAAGTTCCAGTAGTTTCTTATTGGAGTGTTTTGGATGCACTACATACAGAATCATGTCATCTGCAAGTAGAGATAATTTGACTTCCTCCTTCCTAATTTTATCCTTTTAATTTATTTTTCTTTTCTGTTGGCTCTGGTAAAACTTCCAGAACTGTGTTGATTAGCAATGATGAAAGTGTGCATCCTTGTCTGGTTCTGCATCTTAGTGGGAGTGCATCTAACTTTTCCATTCAGTAGGATGCTTGCCCTGGGTTTGTCATAAATTGCCTTGATTGTGGTGAGGAATGTTCCTTCTTTACCCAGTTTTCTTAGAGTTTTCCTCATGAAACGGTGTTGTATTTTGTTAAATGGTTTCTCTGCACTGAGTGAGATAATCATATAGTTTTTGTTCCGCAGTTTGTTAATGTGGTGTATCACATTGTTTGATTTGCGAATGTTGAACCATCCCTGCATTCGAGGGATAAATGCTTCTTGGTCTGGGTGAAGGATCTTTCTGATCTGTTGTTGTTTTTGATTAGGTAGCATTTGCTGAGGATTTTTGTGTGTATATTCAACAGTGAAATTGCTCTGTAATTCTCTTTCTCTGTTGTATGTTTTTTTGATTTAGGAATTGAATCATGCCGGATTCATAGAAGGAGTTTGGGAGGATTCCCACCAATGAATTTGTTTTGAATAGCTTGAGAAGAATTGTGGAGTTAGTTCTCCTTTAAATGTCTGATAGAATTGAGCAGTGAAGTCATCCAGTCCTTGGCTTTTATTTATTGGGAAGGTCTTACTGATTCACTTTCCTTCTTGGTTAATGGTCTGTTTAGGTTTTCTGTTTCATCATGGCTCAGTTTAGGTATGTTGTATATGTCCAGGAATCTATCCATTTCTTCTAGGTTTTCCAATTTGTTGGCATACAGTTTCTTGTCATCATTTCTGATGATTCCTTTTATTTCTATGGTATATGTTGTTGTGCTACCTTTTTCATCTCTAATTTTATTGAATTGGGTATTCTCCCATTTTGTTTAGTTGGCCTGATGGTATATTGTTTTTTTCCAAAAAAGCAGCTTTTTTTACTGATCTTTTGTATTATGTTTTGTATTTCAGTTTTGTTAATATCTTCACTAATTTTAATTATTTCTGTTGTCCTACTAATTTTTGGTTCATTTCCTGTGTTTTTCTAGATCCTTGAGAGCTATTGATAGCTCACTTATTTGGTGCCTTTCCAATACCTTGATCTAGGCACCAATTGGTATAAACTTTCCTCCTAACACTTCTTTTACTTTATCCCATAAGCTTTGATATTTTCTATTGCCATTTCATTCGTTTTACAGAAATTTTTTGATTTATCTTTTGATTTCTTTTATGATCCACTGTTCACTCAGGAGCATTTTGTTCGGTCTCCACGTGTTAATATGTGTTCTGGAGTTTCCTGAGTTTTTGATTTCCAGTTTCACCCCATTGTGGTCAGAGAAGATGCATGGTATGATTTTGATTTTTCTGAATTTCCTGAGACATGCTTTATGGCCTATTCTGTGCCCTATTCTAGAGAAAGCTCCATGCCCTGGTAATAAGATTGTGTATTCTGCAACTGTAGAATGAAAATTTCTATAGATATCTATTAGGCGCATCTGTTCTATATGTCAATGAACTCTGTTGTTTCTTTGCTAATTTTCCATTTGGTTGGTCTGTCCATTGCTGAACATGGGGTATTGAACATTCCCATTTGTATTGTGTTGGAGTGCATTACTCCCTTTAGGTCCATTACCATTTATTTTAGGTAGTCAGATGGCCTGTAATTATTGGGCGCATATATCTTGACTATAGTCACATCTGTTAAATTAATCCCTCAGTTGTTATACAGTGTCCTTCTTTGTCTCTTTTAACAGTTTGTGTGTTAAAGTCTATTTTTTCTGATATTAGGTTGGTTACACCAGCTTTTTATTTTTTTGTTTTCTGTTAGTGTGGAATAATTTTTTCCATCATTTCACTTTCAGTCTGTGCAAATCCTTGTAGGTGACATTTGTTTGTTGTAGGCACAAATAGATGGGTCTTTTTTCAACCCATTAAGCTAGTCTGTGTCTTAACTGGTGAGTTAGGACAAACTATAGGTCACAGGCTATAAGAAAAAAGACAGATGCCACAGGACACACACACCAGCCACAAAACAGGACACAGGACACAGGCTGCAGAACATAGGACACAGGATACAGGATGCAGGGCAGAGGCCACAGGACACACGCCTACAACACAACACACAGGCTACAAGATACAGGCTACACAACATAGAACACAGGCGAAAGGACTCAGGCTACAGGACACAGGACAGATTTCAGGCCACAGGTCACAGGCCACAGGACATAGGCTCCAGAGCACAGGCAGGGCCCTGGCCACGCTCCAGTGACATGCCCCTCACTCCTCCTTGCCCTCCAGGGCCATGATCCCCTCAGGCAGGGCCCTGGCCACCCTCTAGGGCTGGGCTCCTTCTCCTCTCCATGCCCTACAGAGCCAGGCCCTGCTCCCTTCAGTTGTGGCACTAGACACCCAGCAGGGCTGCCCCACTTTCCTTGTCCTCCAGGGCCTGGGCCCCACTCCCCTAGTTGCCCACCAGAGCCTGGGCCCAGCTCCCATTGCTGTCCTTCAGGGCCAGGCCCTGCTCCCCTCACCACATTCCAGAGCTGGGCCCCAATCCCCTCCTCAGCCTGCAGGGTCGGGCCCTTCTCCCCTCAGGCCCGGCCCTGGCCTCCCTCCAGGGCCAAACTCTGCTCCCCTCCTCACCTCCAGGGCCAGTGTTCCCCTCCTCATGCTCCAGGGCTGGCACTGTCGCTCCCCGTCTTCATGGAGGAACGACACAGGACCCTGCGCTGTTCTTTTGTCTGCTCGGCCCTCCCCGGGTTTGCTGCTGGTTCTTCCCGGGGTGGCTACCGACCCTTCCACCTCCGTGGAAGGGCGGTTCCCCCTGCCACATTCCCCACTTCCGCGGGGGAGCGGCACACCGCCGGCCGGCTCTCTCGGGGGCTGCACAGGTGTTCCTTCAGATAGATGTTCCCCTTAGATGTTCCTGGTGCATGTTGTCTCTCTCCTCCTTTATAGTCCTCTTCCACCAATCCCAACTCTGCTACCCACATGCCGAGTACGCTGCTCTCCTCCAATCAGGAGCAAGATCAGCTCCTGCAGCTCAGTCAATCAAGTTGGTGAGAGGCAGCTGGGTAGAAGCTGTTTGCTCCTCTCCCAGCGCCATATTGTGGGAGAGCAGATGTATAGAATACGTCTTTATTCCAGTAACAGTATAGTCCGAGTTGCTCCCCACAGGCACCAATCTCCTCCTCGCACTCTTGGTCTGGCTCTGCTCCCCTCCTCCCCATCCACAGCCAGGCTCCCCACAGGCCCATCCCTGTCCTCCCTCCAGAGCCAGACCCCGCTTCCCTCCACACCTTCAGGGCCAGCCCCTGCTCCGCTCCTGGCCTTCCAGGGCCTGGGTCCCGTACCTCTCCTTGCCCTGCAGAACCTGGCACCCACTCCAACCTTCACACTCCAGAGCCTGGGCCCCACTTCAGGGCTTCCCTACAGGGACAGGCCACACTACCCTCAACACCCTCCATGGCCGGGCCCTGCTTGCCTCCTCGCCCTCCAAGGCCTGGGCCCACTCTGCTCGCCACCTTCCAGGGCTGGACCCTGCTCCCCACCTTGAAAACAGAGCCTGGGCCCAGCTCCACTCACTGCCCTCCAAGGCTGGACCCTGTTCCCCTCCTCACCCTCCAGGGCCAGACCCTACTCTCCTCCTCGCCCTCCAGAGCTGGGCACCACTCTCCTCTTCCCCCTCCAGGGCTGGGCCCCTCTCAGCACGCTGCTCTCTTGGGCCAGGCCCCACTAACCTCAACACCATCAGGGCCAAACCCTGCTCCCCTCCTTGTCCTCCACGACCTGGCCCAGCTGCCCTCCTCACCCTCCAGGGCCTTACCCTGCTCACCTCTTACCTTAAGCGGCTGGGCCCGGCTCCCATTGCTGCCAATAAGTCACTGGTGTCACTCGGTGGTCCCTAGCAGCCACTGCCTCCATCTTTGTGCGCCCCTGCTGTCACTGCAGCATTGGGCAGCCCGCATGGTTCCCCAGCACCTGCCACTTCATGGCCTGCCTTGGCTGCCTCCTTCTGCTTCCTCAGGCACACCGAGTGAGGCCACATCTTTATGCCCCAGTGCAGCCACCAGGAGCCACCCGTCATGGGGCCCCAGCACGGTCCCCAGCAGCCTCCCTGTGATTGCCCGAGGATTCTTCCTACTTCTTCTTGGGCTCCCCTGTGGTTATCTGGGCCCTCTTGTAACTCCCAGGCCCCACCACACGGCCCCCAGGCCCCACCAGCTCCTTCCCTGGGCACTCCCACTGCCACTGAATCACTAGGTCACCACGTGGACCCCAGAAGCTGCCTCCTCCTTCCTCGCCCCCCCACAGCAGCTGAGTTTTAGGACCCCCCCATTCTCCCAGAAGTCGCTGAGTCTTTGAGGTTCGCGCTGCCCCTAGCAGTCATTGCCTCTGTCCTCTGGCACTCCTGCTGTCCCTGCATCATGTCTGAACTTGGAAATGAGGCTCTACAAAGGGGGTCTCAACTAACTCTCTTGTGGCCAAAGTTTGAGGGTGGGCAAGTGCAGAACTGTTGAATGTGCAGAGGGGGAACGTGGGTGTGGCCTGAGGATAGAAATTTTCCCTGGGAGTCACCTTCAGGAGCATGGCTCTGGGAAGGAATGACTTCCAACATGTTGTTTGCCAAAGAAAAACCTGGGCAGGAAAATGGAAAGCATGGGCACGAGTTAAGGTGCCAGGTGACTTCTTCCCAGACATGTGGGTCCTGAGTTCTTTGGGGCACACAAGAAGGCAGCTCAATGGGAGAGGCCACCTCGGTCTGCAATGCAGGCTCCTCAGTTCAGATCTAGGAGCTCTAAGTTGTCGCAGGAGTTTCTCATCCAGGGACCTGGGAACTTGGGCTTGGAGAAGGAAACTCAGGGTGAGAAGACTTCCCAGGGCAGAGAGCCACCTGAGCAGAGAGTGCAGGCAATAATCAAAGACAGAATAAAGTGGGAGGAGGACAAAGAGTGTCATCCAACGTGGGCCCTGTATCTTACAACCAGCATCCCACACCAATCGCTTTGAACTGGCTCGGAGACCTGGGGAATCTAAAAGATAAATGACCATGTAGAAGATCAGGGGTTTTCCAAACACCAGAGGAACAGTCTGCCTTACTCACCTTTCCCATGGAGCTGAGTCCATCCACGTCACGGCACCAACGATGCTGCAGGAAGTTCAAGTCCATTCTTTCTCTCACATAATCCCAACACGGATCATGAGGGTGAGGGAGAAAAAGCAAAATAGGTTTTCATGAGAAAATCATACTCTTGCAAGCCAGAAGGGGGACTAAGGGAGGGGCCCAATAAGGTCAGGGTACAGGAAGTTTAACTAGGGAGTGATATTCATGGATCAATTCTAAACAAAATCCAACACCATGTTCCTCTATCTTAGGAAAAGGTCATGACCCCTAACCATGAAAACATGTTTCCTGATGGCCATCTGAAAAATGTAACACTATATATTCCCTCTCTGCCTGCAGTTTCTCTTACTGCCTCCTCACCTGCCCTCCTCCCAGACACGAGTCCCTGACTACCCTTCATTGCTACACTCCTCAGGGAAGGGCCCCTCCTCGGGGGCATTTCCCAAGAGGCTACTGAGAGGCCACTTTCCTCTCTGCACTCAAGGGCTTTCCTCTGGGGCTGGCAGTACACAACACATCCAGCCGAAGCATTGGATGATCCTCCTGCCAATCCCCAGGCGCCCCTTGCCCTTTCTGGCCTGCCTGTCTGAGGTCCCTGCCTCCTCCTCCTGCTGCTGCATTCCTGGGATGCTCTGTTCCTCTGAGGCACCCGGGGAGCCGCTCCTGACTTCTCCATCAGCCCCACTGCTGTTGGTGCTCAGTGTGGTGGAGAGAGAGGTCAGAGCATCCTGGCTGAGGACTGCACAGACAGCGGGGCTCCTTGTCCACACGGCCCGTTGGGGACTGTCTGTCCGGCAGGACTCACTGCTGCTCACACTGGGAGTCCCATGGCGGCAAGGAGTCTGCCCCGACTGGTCTCCTGCAAGCACCAGTGGTTGGGAGCTGAGAGCGGCACACTCACGGGCTCTGCTGTTGCAGCCTGAGTGTTTCTGGAGGCACTGGAGAGCGGGACAGCTCTGAGCACCGGGGATGGCCTGAGGTGTGGGCTTCCCTTTGCTGTGATCCCACTGAAGTCCTGGGCACAAGGCACTGGCTGGGAGCCTGGGTGGCAGGGAGCCTGCTTGATGGCCCAGCTGGAATCCCAGGTCCTCAAGGGAGCTTAGAGCTTCAGGACCCTGAGGAGGTGCTGCAGGCTCCACTTCACTCCGCCCATGTATTTCTGGGATGCTGAAGCCCTGCTGTTGGGAGATCCCCCAGCGTGGCACAGGGGGCCAGGGGTCATCCCATTCATGAAGCCACAGTGGAGGGCAGAGGCCCCATGGGAATTCCCAGACTTCCTGCTCCTGGGGAAGAAACAGAAACTCGTCACTGGTTCCAAGTGCTCCATGTCCTGCATGGAGCCATGGGTGGCCCATGATGTCTGCCACTGTGGGCCTGGCCTCAGGGTCCTGGGTCAGTAAGCTGTCCACCAGGTTACACAGCTCTGGGTTTCCATAGTGGGGGATTCTGTAGTATCCAGACAGGATGGCTGCCCGCAGCTCCACACAATCCTCTCCAACAAAAGGCAGTGAGCCTGCCACCATGGCGTACAGGATCACGCCCACACTCCAGGCATCAGCCTTGTACCCGCAGAACTCCTCACCTAAGAATTCCTCGGGCGCACAGTAGGCAAAGGTCCCGCACAGATTCTTCAGGCGCTCTCCACCAGCCAGTTTGCAGCTGAGACCGAAATCGCTCAACTTAATGTTTAGGTGGGCGTCGAGAAGCAGGTTTTCTAACTTTAAATCCCTGTGCACCACGTGCTGCGAATGGCAGTAATGCACAGCGGATAGAATTTGTTTAAATAGCTGACGAATCTCTCCATCCAGTAGGTACCCTCGTTCTACCATGTAACATCTAAGGTCCCCCCTGACTGCGTATTCCATGAAAATGTAGCCCCTCTCTGTGGTGTGCCTGACCTGCAGTAGTTGAATGATGTGAGGGTGATGCAGCCCCTTCATTATTTCTGCTTCTGTGCACAACTGCTGGAAGCTGCAGGAGTGCTGGCCACCATTCTCCACAACCTTCACAGCCACCTGGGTCCTGCTTTCCCAATGATAGGCCAGCATCACCAGCCCAAAACTGCCCTGGCCGAGGACCCTGAGGACCTGGTACCCATCCAGGACCTCCTCCTCACTGCTGAAGGCGGTGAGGCCTTCCATGGTGGGATCCCCACCCCACCCCCCACCCTGCACTCTGACACTGGGAACACTTACTAGTCACCTAAAGTAACAACAAAAACTGGGAAACAAATAGAAATCAAATAAGCTAAATGGTAACCAAAATTGACAACTCAATATGCTAATATTTCTACTAGAGAATGCTAACTCTATGAACTATGGTATACTAATCACTAACACTATCAAAACTAAGAATTAAAAGTTATAAAATACACAGAATACTAAAAATGGTGAAGGAAAGCAACACCAACTATGGTAACTATGGTAACAATGCTAATCAATAAGTCTTATAACAGTCTTATCTAAGTCAAAGGATTAAAAAAATGAGAAAATAGTCAGAAAACGGAGGAAACACAAGAAGGACAAATGAACACAGCATCAAGTACATTTAGCCTGTGAAAGAAAAAGAAAAAATTAATAAATAAATATTTAAAGAAAATACACAAGCACACAATGTAAAAATGGGAGGGGGAGAGAAATTGAAAAAATAGCAAAAAACAAAAAAAAAACTGAAAGATTCACTACAGTAAAGAGAACTAATAGACGACACAAAACAACACCACAAATGACAGGACAAGGGAAAACCAGTGATGTCGTCCAATCCTTCAGGCAGTCTCCACAGAGCTTCCTGGGCCAACTGACCAGAACCGAGCCCAAGCAGGGAACTGTTAAGGCAGTTGGAATGACATCACAATGGCCCCCCTGAGGGCAGAGGAGGCTCTAGACCAATCACAGCTGGGGACACACCAGGCTGGTTTTCTCAAGAAACTTTCTACTTGGTTAAAGAGAAAGGACCCCAAAAGCTTTTGTCTTAAGTTGGTGGTGGAGATCGGTATTTAGGATTTGATAAATTAGCACAGTCCTCTTCAGGCGTTTTCTATTGTTTCAATACACGTATAGAAGCACTGATCCTCCCGGAAGTCTCTATTTCCACCCCCATCCCCACCCCCTTTTTCATTTCCTCTTGGTTCCTGTCCATTAAAGACGTCCAGTAAGAGGAGTCAACTGCTCATCTTAGCCCAGGCAGGCTCAGCTCACTGTCCCAAAAGATTTCCAAGCTCTGCCATGGCTTGAACAGATTGTGGCTCCCTCACTCATGTATACGTTCACTCACACACATATGTACTTGTATGTTCAAAAACAAAAATAGAGGCATAAAGGTGTCCCTTTAGAGGAATTGAGCATTTGCAAACTGAGTTCTGGTGGTGCTGCCCACCATCAGCCTGCTGCTCTGTTTGTCTTCTGAAGGTGAAACACTCAGAGCACACATGGAGAGAATAGAAACAATGTTACTGGAGATGCTGCACAAACAAGCCAGGCTTCCTGCCCCATAGAACAGCAGGTTACAGCCTCAGCCTCACTCAGCTCCTGTCTTCCTCCTGAGGGAGGATTCCTGGGGAAGGTAACGGACCTATTGTCGCTCCTCCAGGCTCCTGAGTTCTTGCAATGCAGACTGTGAAACTATTTATGATATCTTCAAAATTAAAGTGGTGTTGTTCCCACTCTTGCTCTCTCCATCCCCTTCTCTCCCCTTCTCCCTGCTGAAAGTATGTCTTTCAGATAGATTAATTGCATTTTTAAGCTTTTGTTAATATTTAATTATTTATTTATTTTTAAAGATTTTATTTATTTGAGAGGTAGCGTTACAGACAGTGAGAGGGAAAGACAGACAGAGAGGCCTTCCATCCACTGGTTCACCCCCCAAATGGCTGCAATGGCCAGAGCCGCATTGATCAGGAGCCAGGGGCTCCCTCCCGGTCCCCCACGCGGGTGCTTCCACTGCCCTCCGGGCCACAGCAGAGAGCCGGATCGGAAGTGGAGCAACCAGAACTCGAACTCTCGTCCACATGGGATGCCAGTACCACGAGCAGAGGCCCAGCCCAGTGTGCCTGCTCCAATATTTTATTTATTTAAAATTGAGAGGCAGAGTTAGAGACACACACACAGAGATCTTCCATCCACTGCTTCACTCCCTAGACGGCCACGGTGGCCAGAACTGGGTGGATCCAGAGCCAGGAGCCAGGCGCCTCCTCACTGCTCCTAGGCCAGATGGGGGAGGTGCAGCCAGGACTCCAGGCAGAGGCTCCGCCCACTCCACCACAGCCTGACTTCTTTCCAGGTCCTTCTGCGGTACCACGGATATCAACCGAGAAAGCCACCCAAACAGGTCAGTCCCATACAGCGGTTGGCAGGAAGGGATCCGGGCAGGCACCGCGGCACACAGCAGGTGAGGCTGCCTCTCGGACGCCCTCACCCACGTGCCTGGCCTGAGTCCCGGCTGCTCGGCTCTGAGGCAGCTTCCTGCTAATGCACCTGGGGTGCTCCCAGGCATGGTCACGCAGGAGACTCAGACGAGCCCCTGGCTCCAGCCTGGCCCAGCTCCACACACATCCGGGGAGGGCACCAGCGGGCGGAAGGTCCGTTGCTCTGCTTCTGTGCTGCGGCATCAGTGGGCAGGTGGAGCAGGGAGGTGCTATGGGGTCAGCAGAACAGGGAGCCCCCCCGCAGAGCAGTGCAGTGAGCCTGGGGAGGCCAGCAGGGAGCCCCCCAGAGCAGTGCAGGGTACAGGGAGCATGAGGGGGCTGGCAGGATGCAGGGAGCTCCCCAGAGCTATGCAGGGTGCAGGGAGCCCCCCACAGCAGTGCAGGGTGCAGGGAGCCCGAGGGGGCTGTCAGGGCGCAGGGAGCCCCCCAGAGCTATGCAGGGTGCAGGGAGCACAAGGGGGGCTAGAAGGGCACAGGGAGCCCCCCAGAGCAGTGCAGGTCACAGGAAGCCCAAGTGGGGCTGGCAGGATGCAGGGAGCCCCCTAGAGCAGTGGAGGGCCCAGCACCGCAGAGGGTTCAAGGGCAGCAGAGCCCTTCCTCAAGGCTGCCTGTCCCAAGAATGTAACTCATCACCCAGAATCTACTATCTATTTCAGGCTACTTTAGATCAAACATAGCTACTTCCACTGTTCAAATACATGAGATGGGACTACTCTTTTATCAGAGCTCAGAGTGTCCTATTATTAATACTCAGCTGATTTTCAACCACTCTCTGACAGGCTGAGACTAAGGAACACACTAAATACTACTTAAGAAAACACATTCACTATGACTTTACTCCACCATTCTCCTTTAGGTTTTTCTGTTCTGCTCTATTAGATGGCTTGTTTCCTTAAATTATTCCAAATAGATATAATGAGATCTCTCCACTGGTTATCTCAAAAGTAGGGTAATGATCGACTGGATGAAGGCATAATCTAATAAAATTCAAATTTAATGATTCAAATTTGATGATACCTGTTTTCCAGATTTTTGTTCGTTTCAATTACAGGCATGGTGATCAATGAATGGGAAATGAATGACTACAAAGAGGATTCCCTGGTCTTTGGAAGGCATTAAAAAATTTCTACAACAGAACGCTAGTGATGGTTGCACAATTATATGAATCTACTAACACCAAGGAGTGGTAGATCTGTTAATTGGTAATTATTCTTTTAAGTAATTTCAAAGGAAATTTCAAATTTCTGCTCCAAAATGTAAATAACGGAATAGTCACTTGTAAAGACAAGAAAATAGTACAACATACTAAACACCAATTCTCTTCTTAGATTAGCCCAAGAATTGAGGTCATAAGGAAAACAGCGTCCCTGAACATGAGAAATATATGCCACTACAAGAAATACCAGCTTACCAGGAAGAGAGAAGCTGCTGAATGCAGCAAATGGTAAGGACACTTCCATGGTAACTGTCCAACTGCTGGAGGCTGGAGGTGACCTGCCTTGACAGTTAAAAACATTTTTGTGTGTGGGCATTTTGCCTTGTAGTTGGAAAACCCATTGAGACACCCACAATGCAGTGCCTCAGTTTGAATCCAGCTTTCTGCCAACAAAGACCCTGGGAGTCAGCAGATGACGACTCACAGAGATCTATTACTGCCATGCAAGTGGGAGACCTGGATTTAGCTCCCAGCTTCCATTTCTGGCAGAGTTAGAATCACCCAGTGGATCATAGTTCAGTGGAAGTGAACAGTTATTAGTCATTCTCTGTAAGTCTCTCAGCTTCTTAAATTGGGGTCAAGGTGGAGTTTTGGAAACAGTTGCAGAATTTTACCACAAGAAACATAAACAGGTTCTCTTTAAGAGTAGAAAAATCATCAGCGCCCAGCACCAGCACTACTCCTGTCACTTCTGCCCCTCTGGAGGTCCTGTGGCCTGCAAATCCCAGCATCAAATACAATACAGCAGCTCCAGCCCCACCCTCTGGCAGTGACTAGGGGTCTGCTTGCCCCATCTAATGGGCTTCACTGCTACTCCTGGGGCTCTGGCCCATCAGGCAATGGCTCAGGCCACATAACCAGGCTGTCCGAGCATCAGCTTGGCCTGCTCCCAGAACCAGTGATCTCTAGCATTTCTTGTATCACATTTGGGTGATGGGTGGTGAGCCATCACTGGGCCCATTCACAGAGCCAGCCAGGTGTGCTTCCAGAAAGAATGTCATTTCTGCATCTCTGTTCCCTTACTCTAGTGGTGGCTGAGGGACTCCATACCACGGGGCCAAGCAACTCCAATGGACCCCAGAAATACCCACACCCTTGATGCTACTGGAGTGAACCACAGCAAAAATAAGCTATAGGGAGAGGCCATTATGATTTTTAACTCGAAACAGAGACAAAACACGCTACAAAGTCAATACCTAAAGACAGACATTCAGGAAAAATCTTTCAATCCTTGAAAACCATCCCTTAAAAATGATACAAAAAACTGATCTACCAGATGTGTAACAATCAACATAGGGACAGAAGAGTGAAAATTAAACAATATGCTACAAAAAAGAATATAACAACACTATAATGGCTGACCACAAAGAAGGTGGTGCATAAAATGCCAGATAAAGAATTCAAAAGACGGGCTTCATGAGGATACTCAGAGAGACACAAGAGAATATGGACAGTTACCTGAATGTTATGCAAGTGATGAATGACATCAATGAATGAAAACTTCAACAGAGACAGAGACCTTGAACAAGAACTGAAGAAAAATCTTACAAAACATGAAGTGATTAAGTGAAATAAGTTACCAATATCGACAACAGACTATACTGAGCAAAACAAAGAATACCTGAACTCAAAGAAGAGCCTTTTTAAATATACCAGTCAGACAAAAGGAACCAAAAAGATGGCCTCCTGAGACCAGGGGAACACAACATAACCAAGTATTCAAATTTCCACAGTCGCTGAGGGAGAGAAGAAGAACCAGGACAGGGAGGTAATAGCTGAAAACTTCCCCATGCTGGAGAAATATACGGACACTGATGTATAGAAGGCCCCAAAAGTGTATGAGAAGTTACCAGAGAAATTTCTGTCACCTTATATTTGTACTCAAAAGAACAACACAAAGAAACAGAATTGAATCAGAAAAGCAAGTGGTCCCTTTTAAGGGAAACCCCGATTAGATTATTAGCACATTTTCCCCACAAAGCTTTCAGGATTCATAAAATATAAAATCCAGTCATGATTAAAATCATGAACACATGCATATGGAAAAAATTTCTCAACTTAATAAACCCATACATGACAAACCCACAGCCAATATCATATGAAATGGGGAATTCAAAAACATTCCTCTAACATCTTTGACCAGATAAAGATAACAGTGGGCAGAGAGTACTCTGACTGGTCTGATTCAATAGGAAACTAGATGTCTTGGATGGTGCTGTGACTGACTTGACTAATCTGCCTGCAGTGCCGGCACCCCGGGTTCTAGTCCTGGTTGGGGTGCCGGGTACTAGTCCTGCTTGCTCCTCTTCCAGTCCAGCTCTCTGCTGCGGCCTGGGAAGGCAGTGGAGGATGGCCCAAGTACTTGGGCTCTGCACCCACATGGGGGGGTCTGGGAGGAAGCACCCGGCTCCCGGCTTCCGATCACTGCAGCGCCAGCCATAGCGGCCATTAGGGGAGTGAACCAACGGAAGGAAGACCTTTCTCTCTTTCTTTCTCACTGTCTATAACTCTACTTGTCAAATTAAAAAAAAAAGAAACTTGAGGTCTTAGCCAGAGCGATTAGGCAAGGCAAGGCAATCAAAAACATGCCATTGGAAAAAAGAAAATAAAAATATCCTTGTTTGCAGTTGGCATGATTCCATGGGGTGTGAAGCAGATTCCACCAAAAGATCTTAAATAAAACACTATTTTTAATACAATAACATGTATATCACATCTGCTCCATTTCTGCTCCAGTTCACTGCTAATGCACCTGAGAAAGCAGCAGAAGATGGTCCAAGTTCTCAGGCCTCTGGCACCCATGTGGGAAACCCAGATGAAGATCCAGGTTCCCAGTTTTGGCTTGCCCCAGCCCTAGCCATTGTGGCCATTTGGAGTGTACTAGTGGATGGAAAATACCTCCCACTCCCCCCGCTTCTGTCTGCCTATAACTCTGCCTTTCAAATAAATAAATCTTTAAAAACGCAAAAATATGGTTCCCAACCTATGGAAAGTTGCCAAGCTGGTCAGGAAATGAGATTCCTATTTGTGTAACAGCAGCCTGAGAACACCTGACCCCATAAACTCAAGTGTAATGGGTAGATAAGAAGTGATATTGGCAACACAGAAAAGAGAATATGAATTATAGCAGCAAGAGAGGAGAGTCTTAGAGGATAGGAGTCAATAGAAAAATAAATCAAGGGGTCATTAAAAAATAGATCCAGCTTTATTGGAGTAGAAGGCTTATATTACATAGAAGACTGGAGAAAGACAGTAAGAACCACAAGTGCTAACATTTACAGCATTCTGAACACAAGGCGCGATGCTAAGCCCTTTACATGGTTGGCTATATTTCATCCTCATTACCATCAACAGTAGATCTCATTATCATGTGGATGTAACAGATGAGGGGGAAACAGGCCTAGTGGGTTAAACAACTTGCCCAAGGTCATGAAGTTTAATAAGCAGTGAAACTGGACAATTTTTAACTCCAAACACAATTTTTAAATTAGTGCATTATGTAACAGAAAAGTGTTATGATGGGAATAGTGCTTTGATGAATTTAAATTTTGAAGAGACTAGAGGAAGATAGTGTAATCAGGACCAAACAAGGGTACTTCAAGAAGATAATAGAGGCATGGGTGCTTGGCCTAACAGTTAAGGGTATACTGGCGTCCCCTAGTGCCAGGGTTCAATACCCAACTCCAACCTCTTGCTAAGGCGCACTCTGGGAGCAGCAGTGGTGGCTCAAGTAACTGGGTTCCCACCACCTATGTGGGAGACCTGGATGGAGTTTCCAACTCCTGGACATTTGGGGAGTGAACCAGCACAGAGGCACTTGACTCTCTTTCTCTGCCTCTCAAATAAGTAAACACTAAACAATAAAAATAATTTTAAAAACTTGCAGGAAGTGGAATAAAAAATAATTTATTTTGGCACAAAAATATTTCAAATCTCTGCATTTTTTTCATATTACCTATTTGCCAAGAAATTTTTTCTAAGTTAAAAATGTTCACTTTATCTGATACAGACACATAGCAAAATCTTCCATCTGCTAGTTCACTCTCCAAATGCTTACAACAGCCATGCTGAAGTCATGCTGAAAGCCAGGAGACAGGAATTAGGCCTCTCATGTGAGAGGAGTGAGAGATCCAAGTACCTGAGCCATTACTGGCTGCCTCTGGGATGCACAATAGGTGATGCTGGTCGGGAAGCAGATTAGCACTCAGACAGCTGATGAGAAATTCTCTCTCTCTCTCTCCTCCCCACCACTACTAGACTCTCTGTCCCTCAAATACAAAAATAATTAAGAATTGAATAAAATGTAAGAAGAAAGCAAAAGTGTGTTGTCTTTGGCTATATGTAGTCTTTTTTAAAAGATTTTTAAAATTTATTTGACAGTTAAAGTTACAGAAAGAGAGAAGGAGAGGCAGAGAGAGAAAGAGGTCTTCCATCCGCTGGTTCACTCACCAGATGGTCCCAATGGCTGCTCCATTTCTGATTCAGCTCCCTGCTGATGGTATGGGAAAAGAGTAGATGATGGCCCAAATGCTTGGGCCCCCGGACCAATGTAGGAGACCTGGAAGAAGCTCCTGGCTCCTGGCTTCGGATCAGATCAGCGCAGCTTCAGCCACTGCAGCCATTTGGGGGGAGTGAACCAGCGGATGGAAGACCTCTCTGTCTCTCACTCCTTTTGTCTGTAACTCCATCTCTGAAATAAATAAAATCTTAAAAAAATAAGATTCTCTCTTGGTCTCTCTCTCTCTCTAACTCTGACATAAATAAATAAATAGGGCTGGCGCTATGGCACAGTGGGTTAAAGCCCTGGGCTGAAGCGCCGGCATCCCGTATGGACATTGGTTCTAATCCCAGATGCTCCTCTTCCGATCCAGCTCTCTGCTATGGCCTGGGAAAGCAGTAGAAGATGGCCCAAGTCCTTGGGCCCCAGCACCCACGTGGGAGACCCAGAAGAAACTCCTGGCTCCAGATAAGCACACCTCTGACCATTACAGCCATCTGGGAAGTGAACAAGTGGGTGGAAGATCTTCTCTCTGTCTCTACCATTCTCTGTAACTCTGTCTTTCAAAGAAATAAAATAAATCTTACAAATAAATAAATCTTTTCTAAAAAAGAATTGTACCTATGAAATACATGAAATCTGTTATCTTTATATTAATAAAAAAAATTTTTTTAATGCCCTGCTTTTTGGATTTTCCACCTGCAAAAAGACTCAGAAAACATCAGAGCAGTTATATTTGCAAGGTGACTGCTGCAATAAGCAGCCCCCTTTGCAGATATTACAAGCTTAAATCAAGCCAAAGACCTTCGGATGCTTTCAAAACCCAACACAATTCTGAGGTACCAGGTGTTAGGATTTTTAACATACCCATTTTAGTATTTTTATTTTTCTAAAATTTTTAATTAATTATTTTATTTGAAAGGCAAATAGAAGAGAGAACTTTCATCTAATGTGTAACTCTCCAAATGCCCACAGAGCTGAGTGTGCAGGCCTGCCGCACCAGTCATACGGAACCTGAAGGAGGGAGTGGGACTGAAAAGAGGGACAAGGGCACAGAGAACGGAGCCAAGACAACAAGGCTGATCAAGGCTCGTTTATTCTAAAGTCTCAGCGGTATTTATACTTATCCAGCTGCAGAACAAAGAAGCACAAAGGACAATAACATACATAAGCAACTTATCGGGGCCTCTGGTAGCACAGATAATTTTAACAGGATGTTCTTGATTATCATCCTCCTTCAGGATGGGAGTATGTGACTTTCTTATCCTAGGAATTCCACAAGCCAAGATTGGCCCTGATTTGTCCAAAGGCTGCCTACATCTCCCCCTTTTTTATTTTATTGAGAATGGCCTCTGTCTTAGGTTGCCCTCAGCCATCTCTGCCCTTACCCGTCATTGGTAACTCTGGCAGCTTGGCCTAGAGCCCTGTCTTAGGTTGGTACAGGATGCTGAGTGTCTTACCCGTCTCTGAGGACCATTCCCACATGTCTGTCAAATGATGACCAGATTAAAAAAATCATGGGGGCAGGCATCATGGCAAAGTGGGATAAGTCTCAGTCTGTTGCACCAGCATCCCATAGTGGTGCCAGTTTTAAGCCTGGATGTTCCCTGATGATGGCCTAGGAAAACAGTGGAAGATGGCCCAAGACCTTGGGAGACCCAAGAAGAAGCTCCTGGCCCCTGGCTTCGGAACAGCACAGTTCTTTTTTTGTTTTGTTTTGGTAGGCAGAGTTAGACAGTGAGAGAGAGAGACCGAGAGATAGGTCTTCCTTCCGTTGGTTCACTCCCCAAATGGCTGCTATGGCTGGCACACTTCGCCGATCCGAAGCCAGGAGTCAGGTGCTTCCTCCTGGTCTTCCACATGGGTGCAGGGCTCAATCACTTGAGCTATCCTCCACTGCCTTCCTTGGCCAAAGCAGAGAGCTGGACTGGAAGAGGAGCCACCAGGACAGAACTGGCGCCCCAATCGGGACTAGAAACCGGAGTGTGGTCGCCACAGGCAGAGGATTAGCCTAGTGAGCCGCAGCACCGGCCACAACAGCCCAGTTCTAGCCATTGCAGATATTTAGGGAGTAACCAGATGGAAGACCTCTCATTCTAAGATAGAAGACCTCTCATTCTGTCTCTCCCTCTCTCTTACTCTGCCTCTGAAATAAATAACTCTTGAAAAAAAGTAATTGTGGTATATATACATCATGGAATACTATTTACCAGGAAAAAATGGAATACTGTCTTTTGCAACAAAATGGATGCAACTGGAAACCATTATACTTAGTGAAATAACCTAGTCTCAAAAAGAAAAATACTATATGCTGTCCCTGATCTGTGTTAACTAACAGAGTACTTAACACGTAATAATGTGTAGGAGTGAAATGGGCATTTTGAGATATGATGCTTTTTTACAAGCCTTGTCTCACTTTGAGGAACAATTTATTTTCTTCAGACTATTTGTTGAACTTTTTACTTAGTGTATAGTTAATACTATGAGTATAAAGTTAACTGAAAAGAGATATCTGTAAGAATTAACAGTGGAAATGGGAGAGGGAGGAGGAAGAAGTATGGAAGCATGGGATACAGGAAATGTTGGGTGCGAAGAATCAATGTTCCTGAATATGTATATGGCAAGTACATGAAATCTGTTTACCTTACATAAGATTTTTAAAAAATAGATAATCTGCTAACAAGACTGACAAAGAAAAAAAGAGAAAAACCCTCAAAACTTCAAATAAATAAGATTAGATGAAAAAACAGACATTATAACCAACACTACTGAAATACAAGGCTTCAAAACATTGCCATTCAATACTATATGCTAATAAACTGGAACACCTCGGAGAAATGGAGAAGTTTGTAAATACAAATAACTTACTAAATTAAATCCAGATGATAAAGACAATCTAGCAGACTCATAAAAAGTAATGGGATTGTAGCAGTAATCAAAATTCTTCCATCAATGAAAAGCCCAGGACTTGGTGGTTTTACTATCAAATTCCACAAAACATTTAAAGACAAACTCCAACACTTTTCAAAGTATTTGAAAACACTGAACAGGATGGAATGCTGCCAAACTCTTTTTAGGAGGCCAACATCACTTGGACACCAAAAACAAAGACACAAAAGGGAAAGAAGACTACAGGCCTATATCCTTGTAGAACACAGATGCAAAGATTCTCAAAAAAGTGCTAGACAAACAATTCAAAACATCAAAAAAACTCATACATAACTATCAACTGCAATTTATCCCAGAAAAGCCATTGTGGTTCCACATCCGCAAAACAACAAACATCATAAATCAATCAACATAATGGAAGAATAAAAACCATACTCTCATTAGATACAGAGAAAGCATTGGGTATGATTTATTACCCTTTGATGGTACAAAAAAAATGCCTCCACAAATTAGATATAGAAGGAATATGCCCGGGGGCCAGTGCCGTGGTTCACCTGATTAATCCGCCACCTCCGGCACCAACATCCCATATGGGTGCCAGGTTCTAGTCCCGGTTGCTCCTTTTCCAGACCAGCTCTCTGCTGTTGCCCGGGAGGGCAGTGGGGGATGGCCCAAGTGCTTGGGCCCCTGCACCCACGTGGGACACCATGGGGAGGCACCTGGCTCTTGGCTTTGGCTTTGCACAGTGCAGGCCGTGTCGGCCATTTGGGGAATGAACCGATGGAAGGAAGACCTTTCTCTCTGTCTCTCTCTCTCTCACTGTCTGTAACTCTACCTGTCAAATGAATAGAGAAAAGAAGGATTACTCCTGAAAATCATAAAGGTTATATTTGACAAACTAACAGCCAATATCATACTGAATGAGGAAATGATGAAAGCATTCTGTCAAAATCTGTAAAAACACAAAGATGTCCACTTTCACCACTCTAACTGAATACAGTACCATAAATTTTCAGAAGAGCAATTAGAGAGAAGAACAAAATAAAAGGCATTAACATTAGAAAAGAACAAGTCAAATAATTAATGTTTCAGATGACATGTTGTTCCTGGAAGAACACAAACATTCCACCAAAATGCTACTTGAACTGATGAACCAATTCAGTAAAATTTACATACAAATAAATAGACAAAAATAGCTGCCTTTTTACATATTAATGATGGATTCACAGAGAAATAAAAAAATCACATTTACAATAACCAAAAAATTAGCATTAATAGGAATAAATTTAATCATTGGTTCACCCCCAATGGCCACCGCGGCCGGCGCATGCGGCCGGCGCACGGCGCTGATCCGATGGCAGGAGCCAGGTACTTATCCTGGTCTCCCATGGAGTGCAGGGCCCAAGAACTTGGGCCATCCTCCACTGCACTCCCTGGCCACAGCAGAGAGCTGGCCTGGAAGAGGGGCAACCCGGACAGAATCCGGTGCCCTGACCGGGACTAGAACCCAGTGTGCTGGCGCTGAAAGGCGGAGGATTAGCCTAGTGAGGCGCGGCACTGGCCAAACAAGATACTTTTATAATCATGTTTTTAGACTCTGTAGGGAAACCAGTAATCTTTCATATGTAATAAGATACTTACTGTACTTCCTTAGTTAGTATAATCATTTTTCTTTTCCTTTATTTATGGTTCCTATGGTTTATCTGGGAACTTTGCTCATGTATTTTTTCTGAATTAATTCTCTTGGTCTGGATACCTTTGAATAGCTCTTTGTTTGAGGCTCTCTAGTCACATTTTTCTACTTATCTGCCTTTCAGAGAATTGTTACAATAATTGTGCAGAGGAAAAAAAGCTGTAACAGTATTCACCCAGCCATGGGACAAACAGAGCTCAATTATATTATTTTGGCTCCAGTGTATTTTACCCACTAGTGTTGTAGACAATGAAACTGAATGGGCGGTTACATGGATGTATGAAATACATTTGCTTGAAACAGACTGAAGCCTAATATTTCTGCTGTAAATTGAATCTGGTCTTAATGCCTGTCTACTTCAGGTATTTCTATTTAAGAAACATGATCTACTGATAAACTTGAAGAAACAAAAATATATGGAAGTAAAACAAAATAAGAGGAATGTAAATTGGAAAATTCCCTTGACAGAAGTCATATAGTCTGATAACTATGTATCTCCCTCTAAAATACATTAAATGCATGAAGTGGAGGTTTTGAACATACAATTAATTTCTGTAAAACTCCTATATTCTTTACCAAAGTCATATTGTCTTTAGCAATGATAAAGTAACATCACAAGGGGTTTTGTTATGGATGCGTTTCCTACCTTGTTGATGAAAATTACGTACAGCACTAAAGCCAATTTTTATGAAAGAGCAAAGTAGAATGATCTTGTATATACATTTCTTTGATGCATTCATCAAGCCACTTTCCTCTAAAAAAGTGCTGATGAGCATTAACTGATCAAGGGAAAGAATCTATTTAATTCATAAACAAAAATGATAGGTCAGAGACCGAAATTTAAGAACTGAGACTATGAAGCTTTTGGATGCAACTGCAGAAGAAATGCTCCAAGGCACTGGAGAGGGGATGACTTCTTAGACAAGGCCCTCAAGGCACAGGCAACAAAATCAACACTAAACAAATGGCATTATATGCAAGTCAAAAGCTTCTGCACAGCAAAGGAAACCACAACAGAATGAAGAGACATCCAACAGAATGAGGAAAAGTATTTGTGATAAAGAATTAATAATCAGAGTACACCAGCAACTTAAAAAAGAGAACAAAAATAACAAAAAGACAAACAGCCAGTTAAGAAACGGCCAAAGGAACTCAACAAACAGTTCTCTAAGGAAATACAAATGTCCAACAAATCTTGGAAAAAATGCTCTACATCACTAGCCAACAGGGAAATACATAGCAAAACTGCAATGAGAAATCACCACCTTTTCTTAATTGTTAAAATCAAGATATAGAATAACAAATTAGAGGATGTGAAAAACGGGGAACTCTGGTACACCATCTGTGGGAATGTAATTAGTTCAAAGACCGTGGAAAATAGTATGGAGATTTCTTAAGAAACCAGAAGGAAATTTGCCATATGATCCTGCAATCCCACTGGGTTTATACATATAAGGTATTAGCATCATGTATCAAAGTGATACCTCCACCACCGTGTTTACTGCAGCACTGTTCACAACAGACACAGCAAGATAATGGATAAGGAAAATATGTATATATCTATAATGGAATTTTTATTCAGGTATAAAAAATAGCAACACTTGGCCGGCACCAAGGCTCACTTGGCTAATCCTCCACCTGTGGCGCCGGCACCCCATGTTCTAGTCCTGGCTGGGGTGCTGGGTACTAGTCCTGGTTGCTCCTCTTCCAGTCCAGCTCTCTGCTGTGGCCCGGGAGTGCAGTGGAGAATGGCCAAAGTGCTTGGGTCCCTGCACTCGCATGGAAGACAGGGAGGAAGCATGCCGGTTCCTGGCTTCGGATCAGCCCAGCCCTGGCTGAGGTGGCCATTAGGGGAGTGAACCAATGGAAGAAGACCTTTCTCACTGTCACTCTCTCTCACTGTCTGTAACTCTCTCTCTGTCTCTCTCTCTCACTGTCTGACTCTGCCTGTCAAAAAATTAAAAAAAAAAAAACAACACTGGATGCAACTTAGGACATCAGTTAGTGAAATCAGCCAGAGAAATACAAATATCACACGTATTCCCTTGTATGTGGAAGCTAACATTTTTAAAATCAAAACACAAAAACATAAAGGATGTTTGTGTCTATCACTATTGCTTAAAATGTAAATCCACAAAACTTTGCTTTATAACCTTGTCAAACCTATGGTTAAGAGAATTATACTACTCTTGTGGAATTGTGGTCTTCCTACCTTTCCTTGTTGAATACTATGTTTAGTGGTGAATTAAGACTGCGAATAATAAAGTGGATTAAAACTATATCTCGTAAAAATAATGAAAAGAAGAGAGACATGGGAGGGAGGGGAAGAGGGAGAGAAGAATGTGGCTGGCTTCCTGGAACAGTACCGATGAAATACATGAAAAATTATTTCAAAAATAATGCAAAAATAAAGAAGAACATTACACTAGTATAGTTTTAATGATCTGTGATTACTTTAAAATTTATGGTATATGGGTAAAATGGTCATTTTCCATTCAGCGGTTTATACCTGTTGCTTATTTCCCACTAAACTAGGGAACTAGAGTTTCTGGTTTTTCTTTTGACCCTTTTTTAAAAAAATGATTTACTTTATTTACTTTACTTACTTGAAAGGCACAGTTAAATACAGAGAGAGGGAGAGATAGAGAGAAAGAGATCTTCCATCTGCTCACTTCACTCCACAAATGGCCACAACAGCCAGGGTTCAGTCAGGATGAAGCCAGGAGCCAAGAGCTTCTTCCATGTCACCCACAAGGTGCAGAGGCCCAAGCACATGGGCCATCCTCTGCTACTATCCCAGATACCTTAGCAGAGAGATGGATCAGAGGTAGAACAGCCAGGATTTGAACCAGTGCCAGCCCCATGTTTTACTCCTTAAATTCTTACTTGATGAAGCATTTACCAAAGTCATGCCATCAATGATGTTTTTCATAAGATTTATGTATTCATTTGACAGGCAGAATGACAGAGACACAAAGAGAGATCTTCTACCTGCTGACTTACTCCTCAAATGCCCCCAACAGCCAGGACTGGGCCAGGCAGAAGCCAGGAGCCAGGAACTACATCTCTGTCTCCAAGTAGGTGGCAGGAACCATCCACTTGGGCCATTGTTTGTTGCCTCCCAGGGGAATTACCAGGAAACTGAATTGGACATGGGGGAGCTAGGACTCACAACAGGCAGGTTGATGTAGGATGCTGAAAACCCAAATGTCAGATTAACCTGCTGTGCCTCAATACCACCCATTTCTAAACTTTTATGATTATTTACTCCATCTTAGTCCATTTGGGATGCTGTAAGAAAACACATTACACTGGGAAGTTTATAAACAACAGGGATTTATTACTCACTGTTTTGGAGGCTGTTAAGTCTAAGATCACAGTGTTAGGGGGACTCAGTGTCTGGGGAAGCTTTGCTCACTAATGTCTGTGTGCTCTCATGTGGCAGAATCGCAAAAGGGTAAACAAGCTGCTCCATCAAGCCATTCTTAAAAGGGTGCTGTGGTGTAGTGGGTAAAGCCACCTTCAGGCCTGGCATCCCATATTGTCACGGGTTTGAGTACCAGCTGCTCCACTTCTGATCCAACTCTCTGCTACAGCCTGGGAAAGCAGTGGAAGATGCCCCTAGTCCTAGGGCCCCTGCATGCATGTGGGACACCTGGAATGAACTCCTGGCTCCTGGCTTCACATAGGCTCAGCTCTGGCCATTGTGGCCATTTGGGGAGTGAACCAGCTGATGGAAGACCTTTCTCTCTGTTTCTCTCTCTGTTTGTAACTCTGCCTCTCAAATAAGTAAATAAAACCTTTTTTAAAACACAAGGGCAGTGATAGCATTCTCAGATCTGCCCTCATGATCCAGTCAGCTCTGAGCACCCTTGCTCCTAAATAACAAGACACTGAGTATTACAGTTCAGCACATGCATATTGAGGGACACAATCATTTAGCAACAGCACCCCAAATCATCTGATTATGAACCCTCAATGAGTATTTAATTATAAAAACATGTTATAAAACATGTAAAACATGCCATAAAATACTACAGATGAAATGATTCTGTAAACATAATTTATATTACTATTATATTTTACCTGGAAACCCAAAAATAATCTGAAACTATATAGATACTACTGGGAGAATCCTAAGATTGGCCATATGCATGGTGCAATAAGACTACTGTTTTAGTCCTGTTCACTAGTCATGTGAATGATTTTGGTGAAAATTTACCACTGTTTGCATTGATGATATTTTTTCAGTTCACAATATATTGTTGAGAATCAGTTCAGGGGCCAGCGCTATGGCATAGGAGATGAGGCCACCACCTGCAGTGCTGACATCCCATAGGGGGTACTGGTTCGAGTCCCAGCTGCGCAGGGATAAATAAGAACACAACCTTTAACCGGAAAGGATATGAGAAATAATATATGTCAGAGCATGAATAAATGAAAGAAAAAAGATCAACAAATCAAAAATTGGTTTTCTGAGAAGATAAACAAAACAGATAATCCTCAGAGGGGATTCCATATGGAGGAATAGGGAAAAGGAGGACTGCTATAGGCTAGGATAAAATAGGAAAAAAGGCAGAGAAAGGGCATTCCCAGGGGAGAGTGGAGATTCTGTAAGAGGAGGAGAGATGCTGTGGATCTGTGTGGAAGCTGCAACAAGCACTGATACAACACAAGACCCAGCAGCCGAGAGCTGGAGAAAGTGCCGGCTCTGAAGAACAAGGTGAGATCAGGCTGCAGTGGCCCATGCCAATGCTCAAATAGCTGCAGAGACAGCCTAGCAGACTGTCTTGTATGTGTCATGGACCCTGTGAGTAACAGGGTATCCTCTACCCCAGCAGAAAAGAGAGACAATTCTCCCCATCCCCTCACAACAGACCCTGACTAGCAGCTCAGAGAGGGCAGGCACCATGTTGGATGTAAGTAGCTAGTAGCTGTAGCAGCTCTCGTGCAGGCTCCCAGCAACAGTCAGGGAAAAGGCGCCATCTTGTCTCAAGTAGCAACAGCCCAGGGGCACACACCCAGCAACAGGCAGGGAGAAGGAGCCATTCTGACATCATCACTAGCTGCAGAGACTCTTCTAAGTGTCCATAAACTGGTGGGGAGAAGGCATGATTGTGAAACAAGCAGTGCTGTGGCCAGTAGCTCTTGTGGACATGTATGACCAGGGATTTCACCACAGGGAAAAATCTGTGTTCCCCACTGACTTTCAGTCTGGGTGGAAAGACTGACAGGGGGCTGCAAATGCACCTATGGCTATCGCGAGCCCTTAGCCTCTCAACATAATGCAGGCTCTGGAGCTCAACTGCCTAAGTGGAGCACCCCTAGGCAACTGGCTCTCCAAAGTTCTCAGCTTCTCCATGGACAGAACAGGTTAGTGGGGTGGTGTGGATCTTCTGCACCCTGTGTCTATGGGAGCTCTGGTACTGAGACTGTGGGAACCCATGCATGCAGGAGAGGCTGCCTGGTGTAGCTGCGTTTCTGGGAGATTACTGTGTGTAGCTCCACAAGCTCAGCACCCTGGCTGCCTGGGGTGGGTCACTGCAGCAGGATCTGTGCTCACACTGAAGACTGCACAGACCCTTTGTGCCATTCATGCAGAACCACAGAACCACAGATGAGAACAGCACCCACTGAGGGCTAACACCTGGGTTATTCTCACCTTGGAAAAGAGGAGTGAGGGTGTGATTATGCCAACAGCAGTGACCATATCCTCTTTTCTATTAGTAAGAAGAGATCTAACTTGCTCCATTTGGGTGTCACCCTGGACACTGGCCCCACCCTGGAGCAGTGACCAGAGCTCCCTAATCACAAGTAGCACACACTTCTGGGTATTCATTGAAACAGAAGACACTCCACTAATCCACAGAGACACAGTCCAATGATAAAAGCCATCAGGGAAAAAAATAAGTATCTCCACAAATATATTTATCTCCAAAAATATAAAGGTCTTCCTTTTTCTGAGGTTCATCCCCCAATAGCCACTGCAGCTGGCACACTGTGGCTGGCACAGTGTGCTGATATGAAGCCAGGAGCCAGGTGCTTCCCCTGGTCTCTCATGCGGGTGCAGGGCCCAAGGACTTGGGCCATCCTCCACTGTACTCCCGGGTCACAGCAGAGAGCTGGACTGGAAGAGGGGCAACCGGGACTAGAACCCAGGCTGCCGGTGCCACAGGTGGAGGATTAGCCTATTGAGCCATGGCACCGGCCATACAGCACTCTTAATATACATGACCAGAAAAGACCTTCCCCACAACATATTGTAGTCAAATTCTCCACAGTAAAACATAAATATTCGAAAATGTGCAAAAGAGAAATGTCAGATTACTCTCAGAGTATCTCCAATTAGACTCACAGCTGACTTCTCATCAGGAATTACTACAAAGAGCTATAGCCCAACAAATCAGGACATCTAGAAGAAAAAGATTCCTGGACACTTAAAACCCACCAAAATTGACCCAGGAACACCCAGAAAAACCAAACATACCAATAAACAAAACAGAAATTCTATCAGTAATAAAGACACTCCCAACAAAGAAAAACCTAGGATTGGACAGCTTCACTGCTGAATTCTATTAGACATTCAAAGAAGAACTAACTCCAATTCTTGTCAAGCTATTCAAAACAACTGAAAGAGAGGGAAGCTTTCCAAACTCCTTCTGTGAAGACAGTATCACCTTAATTCCTAAATCAGAAAAAGATACAACAGAGAAAGTACACACAAATGTCCCTGATAAACACACACAAAAATCATCCTCAAAATACTAGCCAATTGAATCCAACAATATATAAGAAATGATCATTCATCCTGGCTGGCGCCGTGGCTCACTAGGCTAATCCTCCACCATGCGGCGCTAGCACACCGGGTTCTAGTCCCAGTCGGGGTGCCGGATTCTGTCCCGGTTGCCCCTCTTCTAGGCCAGCTCTCTGCTGTGGCCTGGGAGTGCAGTGGAGGATGGCCTAAGTGCTTGGGCCCTGCACCCCATGGGAGACCAGGAGAAGCACCTGGCTCCTGCCATCGGATCAGTGCGGTGCACCAGCTGCAGCGCGCCAGCCAGGGCAGCCATTGGAGGATGAACCAACGGCAAAGGAAGACCTTTCTCTCTGTCTCTCTCTCTCACTGTCCACTCTGCCTGTTAAAAAAAAGAAATGATCATTCATCCGGGCAAAGGGGGTACTATCCCTGGTACACAGCAATTATCAACATTCACAAAGCAATGTGATACACCACATTAAGAGACTGAAGAACAAAAACCATATGATTATATCATCATTAGCAAATCAGGTACAGAACGAGTTTTCCTCAACACAAGCAAGACAATTTATAACAAACCAATGGCCAGCATCTTACTGAATGGGAAAAGTTGTAACCATTCCCACTAAGATCTGGAACCAGAAAACAGTTGCCTCCCTCTCACATCACTGCTATTCAATACAGTCCTGTATGTTTGAGCAAGCGTCATTATGCAATAAAAGAAATCAAAGGGATAGAAATCAGGAAGTAAGAAGCCAAAATAGCCCTATTTGCAGATGCCATGATTATCTATATAGAGGATCCAAAAGACTCCACTCAGAGACTAACAGAACTCATAGGCGGTTCCAATATGGTGGAGTAGGGTGGGAGCTTACTGCTCTAGCCCAGGAGATGACAGTTTAGAAAATGTGGAGAGGGGCCGGTGCCACGGCTCAATAGGCTAATCCTCCACCTAGTGGCGCCAGCACACCGGGCTCTAGTCCCGGTCGGGGTGCCGGATTCTGTCCCGGTTGCCCCTCTTCCAGGCCAGCTCTCTGCTGTGGCCAGGGAAGGCAGTGGAGGATGGCCCAAGTGCTTGGGCCCTGCACCCCATGGGAGACCAAGAGAAGCACCTGGCTCCTGGCTTCGGATCAGCGCGGTGTGCCAGCCGCAGCGCGCTGGCTGCGGCGGCCATTGGAGGGTGAACCAATGGCAAAAAGAAGACCTTTCTCTCTGTCTCTCTCTCTCACTATCCACTCTGCCTGTCAATAAATAAATAAATAAATAAAAAGTGGAGAGGGTAATCCGGCAGAGGGAACTCTACCAAAATTAGAGAGACAGGGTGGATCTATGTGACAGGCATAGACGCCAGCATTGGAAAGTGAAGTGAGACAAGACCACAGCAGACCAGCCACTGGTGAAAAAGCTGCTGGAAGAGTCTAGAGGGAACCAGGCTTCGAGCCACATGGGAGATACTGTACTAGCCAAACTAGAGGAAAAAAAGAAAAAGAATGGGATGGACACGTTTCTCTCTCCCCAATCACTTTACAACAGCGTCCTGTAACATGTCAGTAAAGGGGTGTGATTTTGAATATACATCACAGGTGAGCCAGCTCATGTCTCTACCCATCAATCAGCCAAGTGGAGACTTTTGATTCTGCTGGGGAGAACTAACAGCGGGCTGGGAGCTTGTGACTGTGTGAGGCTTCTGTACTTGGACAGGGAAAAAAACTGAGGGTGTGTGGGAGGACTCACAGTGTGGCTAGGACTTTGAGCAGTTACAGAGGGAGACTCCATATGCCAGTTTCCTGGTTACCTGTTAGAGATACTGTTAGGGAAACTGATCTTACACTGAGGAATGCACAGATCCTTTGTGTGACCCTTGGGACAGACGAATAAATGTAACAAACTTGGGCTAGCACTCAGGCACTGGTCTCCAGTGAGTAGAAGATCTCAGCTGCACGGAATAAATTCCCTTCTGATGAGAGAGAGAGAGAGAGAGAGAGAGAGAGAGAGAGAGAGAAAGAGAGAGAGAGAGAGAGATTTGCCACAACAAAGCTGGGTGTAACCTTGGGCATGCCCTTATCCCTGGAGAAGTGAGCAGAGCTCTCTGGCCACACCCACTACAAGCCTCTGGATATTCACTGAAAAGTAGACTTTCCACTTATCTGCACAATCATAGTCCAAAGATAAAAGAGAAAGAGAAAACCAAAAAGTATCTTCACAAATGCCAAACAATATATGCACCAATTCTAGAAACAAGAATAGGAAGACAACATGATGTCACCAAAACAACATGGCACTTCAGGGCCAGATCTGTGACATAGTGGGCAAAGCTGCATTTGTAGTGCCAATGTCCCATATGGGCACTGGTTCGAGTCCTGGCTGTGCCGCTTCCAATCCAGCTCTCTGCTCTGGCCTGGAAAAGCAGTGCAATATGGTCAAAGTCCTTGGGCCCCTGCAGCCACATGGGAGATCCCCAGAAGAAGCTCCTGGTTCCTGGCTGCAGATCAGCGTAGCTCCGGCCATTGCAGACAACATGGTAGTGACCAGCAGATAGAAGACCTCTCTCTCTCTCTGCCTCTCCTTCTCTCTCTCTCTGTAGTGCTTTCAAATAAATAATAATCAAACCTTAAAACAAAGAACATGACACTTCAATACTAGATTGTGAAGATGATGAGACAGAAGAAAGATGAAAGAAATGGAATTCAAAAAATTGATCATAAGATTACAAAGAAGTAGGCCAGCACCGTGGCTCACTTGGCAAATCCTCTGCCTGCAGCACCGGCACCCCGGGTTCTAGTCCCAATTGGGGCACCGGGTAGTAGTCCCGGTTGCTCCTCTTCCAGTCCAGCTCTCTGCTGTGGCCCGGGAGGGCAGTGGAGGTGGCCCAAGTGCTTGGGAGACTGGGAGAAAAAACCCAGCTCCTGGTTTCAGTTTGGCGAAGTGCCTGCCACAGATGACAATAGGGGAGTGAACCAATGGAAGAAAGACCTTTCTTTCTGTCTCTCTCTCACTGTCTATAACTCTACCTGTCAAAAAGAAAAAATAAGATGCCATAGAAGTTATCAAAAGAAATGCACAAACTACTGAAATCCATACAGGACATGAAAAAAAAATTTCTCCCATGAAATGGAGATCATAAAGAGAAATCTCAATGAAATGAAAAATTCAATAGAACAAATAAAAATGCAGTGGAGACTCTTAACAACAGAATTGATGAAGCAGAAGAAAGATGTCGGCATAGAAGGCCAAGCACCATAAACTACACAGTTCAAAAGAGGAAATTAGAAAACAAAAACGCCTGTTGGGAATCTACAGGATACTATAAAAAGACCCAATATACGGGTCCTAGGAGTTCCTGAAGGTATGGAAAGAGAGAAAGGACAAGAAGGCCCTTTTAGTGAAAAAATCACAGAAATTGTCCCTAGTTTGGAAAACCAAAGGGACATCCATCTACAGGAAGCACACAGAACTCCTAATAGATGTGACCAGGAAAGATCCTTGCCATGACACACTGTAATCAAACTCAGCACAGGAAAACATAAAGAGAAGATTCTAAAATGGGCCAGATTACTTTCAGAGGATCTCCAATTAGACTCACAGTGGACTTCCCATCAGAAAGCTTGTAGGCTAGGAGAGAATGGTAAGATACAGTCCAAGTCTTAAGAGAAAAAACTGCCATACCAGAATATTATACCTTACAAAGCTCTCATTTATCAATGAAGGTGAAATAAAGACCTTCTATGACAAACAGAAACTATAAGAGTTTATCACCACCCATGCTGCCCTACAAAGGATGCTTAAGGGTGTGTTGCACACGCACACACACAGAAACATGGCCATCACTATGAAGAAAGTAAAGGAAGCAAAGCTCCCAGTAAAAGCTCAAAGGAAACACAATGTAAAAAAAATAGGAATATTTTTGGAAAAATGGCAGGGCAAAGTCATCACTTATCAATACTCACCTTGCATGTAAATGGGCTAAACTCCCCAGTGAAAAGACACAGACTGGCTGAATGGATTAAAAAACAAAACCCAGGGCCGAAGCCATGGCCCACTGGGTTAATCCTCCGCCTGCGGCACTGGCATCCCATATGGGTGCCGGGTTTTAATCCCGGTTGCTCCTCTTCCAGTCCAGCTCTCACTGTGACCTGGGAAGGCAGTGGAGGATGGCCAAAGTGCTTGGGCACCTGCACTCGCGTGGGAGACCAGGAAGAAGCAATTGGCTCCTGGCTTCGGATCAGCGTAGCTCTGGCCATAGTGGCCATTTGGGGGAGAACCAACGGAAGAAAGACCTTTCTCTCTGTCTCTAACTATATCTGTCAAATAAAAAAAAACACATCTATTTGCTGCCTACAAGAAACACATCTCACCAACAAAGAAAATGTAGACTGAAAGTGAAAGGATGGAAAAAGATATTCCATGCCAACAAAATAGTCCATGCCAACAAAAAACAAAAAAGAGCTGGTGTAGCCATCATAATATCAGAAAAAACAGAGTTTAACACAATAACTATTAAAATAAACAAAGAAGGGCACTACATAATGATTAAGGGATCAATTCAACAGAAAGATATAACTCTTATAAACATGTATGCACCTAATTACAGGGTATATGGCTATTTAAACGTTATTTTGAGAGATTTAAAAGGACTCTTAGCCTCCAATACAATAGTAATGAGGGACTTCAACACCCCACTTTCAGTAATGGACAGATCAACCAGACATAAAATCAACAAGGAAACAGTAGATTTAATCGACACTACAGACTAAGTGGATCTAACATATATCTAGAGAACTTTTCATCCTACTCTTCTCAACAGTACATTGAACTTCATCTAGGATTGAACACATACTTGGCCATAAAACAGTCTCAGTAAATTCAAAAAATTGAAATCATATCATGCATCTTTTCAGGCCACAATGAATGAAGCTGGAAATCAGCAACTCAGGAATCTCTAGAGCATATGCAAACAAAAGGAGAATGAACAATATGCTCCTGAATGAAAGATTGGTCACAGTAGAAATCAAATCAAATAAAAACTTTTCTGGAAACAAGTGAAGACAAAAACACAATATGTCAAATCTTATGGGATACAGCAAAATTAGTATTAAGAAGAAAGTTTATAGCAATAACAGCCTACATCAAGAAATTGGAAAAACACTAAATAAATGAGCTATCGATGGATCTCAAGGATCTAGAAAAACAACGGCAAACCAAACCCAAAAGTAGCAGGAAAAAAGAAATAATTGAAATTAGAGAAGCAATCAACAAAATTGAACCCAAATAAAAAACAATACAAAAGATCAGCAAAACGAAGAATTGTGTTTTTTTGGAAAAATAAAACAAAATTGTCACACCACTGGTCCAACTAAAAGGAGGAGGAGAGAGAAGACCCAAATCAATAAAATTAGACAAGAAAAAGTAAATGCAACAATAGATATCACAGAAATAAAATAGAATCATCAGGAATTACTACATAGAGCTGTATGCCAACAAATTAGGAAACACAGAAGAAATGGATAGGTTCCTGGACATATACAACCTACCTAAATTGAACCATGAAGACACAGAAAACATAAACAGACCCATAACAAGGATGGATATTGAATCAGTAATAAAGGCCCTCCTAACAAAGAACACAGGACCAGAGGGCTTCATTGCTGAATTCTACCAGACATTTAAGAACAAACTCAGGTTCTTCTAAAGTTACTCAAAACGACTGAGAGAGAGAATCCTCCCAAATTCTTTTACGAAGCCAGCATCACCTGAATTCCTAACCCTGAGAAGGATGCAACAGAGAAAGAGAATTACAGACCAACTTTCCTGATGAACATAGACGCAAAATCCTAAATAAAATTCTAGCCAACCGAATCCAACAACACATCAGAAAGATCATGCTTTCAGACCAAGTGGGATTTATCCATGGTATGCAGGGATGAGTCAACATTTGCAAATCAATCAATGTGATACACTCCTTTAACAAACTGCTGAACAAAACCATATGATTATCTCAATAGATGCAGAGAAAGCATTTGATAAAACACAACACTCTTCAATGATAAAATTCTAAGCAAACTGCGTAGAGAAGGAACATTCATGAACACAATCAAGGTAATTTATGACAAACCCACCGCCAGCACTGTATTAAATGGGGAAAAGTTGGAAGCTTTCCCTCTGTGATCTGGTACCAGATAAGGAGGCCCACTCTCACCACTGCTATTAAACATAGCCCTGGAAGTTTTCGCCAGAGCCATGAGGCAAGAAAAAGAAATCAATGGAAGTGACACAGAGTGGGAGGGGGGGCATCTTCCATTGGCTGGGTCACTCCCCCAAATGACCACAGAAGCTGGTAATGAACCAGGCCGGGGTCAGGGGCTGGAACCCCATCCAGGCCTCCCTGTCTGCTGAAGGGGCCTGATTGCTTGCACCACCTTCTGCTGCTTTCCCAGGTGCGTAAGTGGGGAGTTGGATCGGATGTGGAGCAGCCAGGATATGAACCAATGCCCAGATGAAATGCTAGCTTTTTAGACTGAGATTTAATTCACTGGACCACAACACTGGTCCATAAATGAAGTCTTCTTGACCTCAAACTAACTTTAGGATTTTCCACAGGGTCCTTGGAAGATTCTCAAAAAGAAACAGTTTTCTCACTTTATAAAAAATATTAAGCTAATACAGTTAACTTGATATGCTAAAATGAATGGAAAGCACCTTAAAATAAAAGTGATGATTAACCTTATGCTATATTTGTATGGACATATGTAGTTATTGTTAATGCTCCAGGAAATGTCAAATTCCAAGAACTCTGATATCTCCTGGTATAGTGTTATCAATCAGTTATCAGTAAAATTTAATATGTCATAGATCTTTAAAAAAATCCTTTCCAAAAAGGAAGTGCAAAAATGGTTATTCACACATCTAAACATATTCACTAATATTTTCTGAGCTCTATAGAGGGAAGGAAAGAAACAAGCAAGAGAAAGCAAAGAAGAAAATGTGAATAATTTCATACTAATTAAAAATAAATATTCAAATAAAATTATCTTAGCAAAAAATTAGTATGAGAATAGTAGAGGAAGGAGGAAGAGGGGTGAGAATGTTGGTGGGATTCTGGGTACCATGAGAAGAATCACCAAGTTCCTAAAGTTGCAATTATGGAATATATAAAGTTTATATTCCTTAAATAAAAGGTTTCTGGGGGAAAACAATCAGGTAATTTGCAGTTTAGAGATAAAATTATCTTTTTGGTAGGCAGGGAGAGAAGAAGAGTGAGAGTGAGAGAGATAGAGATGGATCTTCCATCTGCTGTTTCACTCCCTCTATAGCCAGACTGGCCAGGCTGAAGACAGGACCCTGGAGCTCCATCTGAGTGACAGGGGTCCTGGTCCTTGATCCATTCTCTGCTCTTTCCTAGCTGCATTAGCAGGGAATTTAATGAGAGGCAGAGCATCTGGGACTGTCTGAAACAGCACTCTGATAGGGGATGCCAGTGTTACCCAGTGGCACAACACCAGCCCCCTTCAGTGCCAACTTCTGTTTGTGACCTTGCTTTATTATCAGACATAGCTGCCAGAAACTTATTAGTCTTTTGTTCTGCACTTTACTAAAATATGTTCTTTATATCCTATATTGTAAAACATTGGGGGCAATTGTGGTATTTGGCCTCACAGATAACACACTGGTTAGGAAGCCATGGCCATAATGGAGTGCCTTGGTTTCCTTCCTGGCTTCTGCTTTGACTGATTCCAGTTTCCAGGTAGTGCAAATCCTGGGAGGCAGGGGTGATGGTTCCGAGTAACTGGGCTCCTGAGACCTACGTGGGAGACTGGGATTGAGTTCTCAGCTCCATACTTGGCCCCAGTGTAGCCTTGGCTATTTCAGGTATCCCAGAATTCAATCAGTGGATGAGAAATTCTTTCTCTAATTCCCATCCTCTCAAATAAATAAAAATTTTCAAAAATTTCCAATTTTCAAAAAATGTTGACTTTATCCCCTAGCCCATACTTTGCTTTGCCTAAGTGTTGATGGCACATATAAATATAAAGCTTTACTATTTCAATTTACACTGGAAGAAAACACTACAGAAAAGGAAAGGAGGGGCTGGCACTGTGGATAGCAGGCTAAGCCTTCACCTGCAGCGCCAGCACCCTATATGTTCATCGGTTCAAGTCTCAACTGCCCCACTTCCACTTCAGCTCCCTGCTAATGGCCTGAGCAAAGGAGTGGTGGATGGTCCAAAAGTTTGGACCTCTGCATACCCATGTAGAACCGTGGGTGCAGGAAGCAGGGACTCCTGGCTCCCGGGTTTGGCCTGATGAAGCTTGGGCCACTGCAGCCACATCAGGTGTGAACCAGCTGATGAGGGACCTTTCTATCTATCTCTCCCTCTCTGTCTGTAACTCTGCCTCTCTAATAAACAGATCTTTAAAAAAAACAGAAACAAACCTGCCATATGCTTCAGCAATCCCACTACTGGATATACACCCAAAAGAAATGAACATTATTGTATCAAAGAGATAGCTCTACCACCATGTTGATTGCAATATGGTTCACAGCAATCACAAGGAATAAACAAGAACTTATTTATAAAGATTAAACAAAGATTTCTGTCATCAGGAGAATAAGAAGACATGGTACAGATCTACAATGAAATGTTATTCAGGACTTAACAATAATGAAATTTTATCAAGTGCATCAACATGGAGTAACTGGAGGACTTCAAGTTAGAGAAATAAGCCAGAGGGCCGGTGCAAAGCCAACCGTAGCGACCATATGGGTAATGAACCAACAGAAGGAAAACCTTTCTCTCTGTCTCTCTCTCATTGTCTATAACTCACCTGTCAAAAATTTTTAAAGAAAAAAGAAAAATGAAATAAGCCAGAAAAAGAAAAATACCACATGTAAGTTAACTTTGTTAAAAAATTAAAACACAAAAACAAAAAAAAAGTAAATGCCAATGTGTAGCACTACTGCTGCAAATATACTCTTAGAAAACAATGTTTGATAACCTGGACAAACCAATTGTTAAGAACAGAGTACTGGGGCCGGAATGGTGGCATAGTAGGTTAAGAATCCACTGTGGTGCCGACATCCCATATGGACACCAGTTGAAGTCCAGCTGTTCCACTTCCAATCCAATTCCCTGCTGATGGCCTGAGAAAGCAGTGGAAATGGCCCAAGGGCTTGGGCCCCTGCAACCTACTGGGAAAGATGGAAGAAGCTCTTGGTTCCTGGCTATGGACTGGTCCAGCTCCAGACATTGTGGCCATTCGTGCAATGAACCCATATGGATGGAAGACCTCTATCTCTATGTCTTCCTCTCTATGTAACAATGCCTCTCAAGAAAATAATTTTTAAATAAAAGTATACTGCTCTGGTGGAACTTTATTCTTTCTACCTTTTTCCTATGAATATTATGAATATTATGGCTACCCTGAATATAACATGGATTAAAATCATATTTTGAAAAATTGATGAAAAGAAGAGGCCATGAAGGGAGGGGAAAGGGGAAGAGAGGAAGGTCTGGGTTTATTCTTGGAACTGTACCTAAAGAATGCATGGAATATGTTCTCTTTTCATTCATTTTAAAAATAATTGAAGGGGCAGGTGCTGTGCGGCAGTGTGTTAAAGCCCAGGCTTGAAAGGTGGGCACCCCACATGGGCACAGGTTCTAGTTCACGCTGCTCCTCTTCTGATCTAGCTCTCTGCTATGGACTGGGAAAGCGGTAGAAGATGGCCCAAGTCCTAGGACCCTGCACCTACGTGGGAGACTGGGAGAAGCTCCTTGTTCATAACTTTATCGGCTAACTTCAAGCCATTGTGGCCATTTGGGGATGAACCAGCAGAGGGAAGATCTCTCTCTCTCTCTCTCTCTCTCTCTCTCTCTATATATATATATATATATATATATATATATATATATATATACCTCTTTCAGAAATTCTATCTTTCAAATAAATAAATCTTTAAAAAATGAAAAAGAGGCCGGCACTGCAGTGCCATAGGCTAATCCTCTGCATGCAGTGCCGGCACACGGGGTTCTAGTCCCGGTTGCTGTTTGTTCTAGTCCTGCCACTCCACAGCGGCCATTGGAGGGTGAAGCAACGGTAAAAGGAAGACTTTTCTCTCTGTCTGTCTCTCTCACTGTCCACTCTGCCTGTTAAAAAAGTGAAAAAGAAACAAGAATGTTACTTTAGTATAGTTGTGACAATCTGTGATTACTTTAAATTTAGAGTGTATTGAATAAATGGTTATTTTTCCATTCAACCAATTATATTTTTTGCTTATATTCCCACTAAACTAGTGTTTCTGTTTTTTCCTTATTTTTAGAAGATTTATTTTGTTTACCACAAAAACACTGTTACATACAGAGAGAGAGAAAGAGGAAGAGATCTTCCATCTGTTGCTTGACTTCTCAAATGGCCAAAACAGTCAGCACTGGACCAAGATGAAGACAGGAACCAAGAGCCTTTTCCAGGTGTCCCACATGGGTGCAAAGTCACAAGCACTTGGGGTGTCCTCTGATGCTTTGGTGCACTAGCATCGAGCGGGATCAGAAATGGACTAGGGACTAGAGCTGTGGCATTCTAAGTAAAGGTGCCTCCTGCAGTGTCGGCATCCCATATGGGTGCTGGGTCAAGTCCAGCTGGAGGACTTCTGATCCACCTCTCTGTTATGGCCTGGGAAAGTAGTGGAAGATGACCCAATCCTTGCGCCCCTACAACTGCATGGGAAGACCCCGAGGAAGCTCCTGGGTCCTGGTTTCAGATCAGTGCACCTCCAACAACTGTGGTCTTCCAGGGAGTGAACCAGCAGATGGATTGCAAGGCTTCTCACTCACTCTCTCTGCCTCTGCCTCTCTGTAACACTGCCTTTCAAATAAATGAATACATCTTGAAAAAAAAAAAAAGAAGTGGAGTAAATGGGACTTGAACCAGCACCCGTAGGGGATGCCAAACATTGGACCACCTGTTTTTTAGTTCCTGAACTTCTTATTTGGTAAAGAATTTAGCCATTTTACTCTAATGCAAATTTAAAAACTATCCAAAAATGGATGAAAGTAAGGAAGTCAGGAAGGGAGGGACAAAGGGCAAAAAAAAAACAAAAAGGAAGACGTACACTGGGAGAGACAGTGTTGGAAGGAGAGCAGAAGAACGGAATGTTGCTTTATTAGTAGTATTGTTCTATAAAATATATGGAAGAATTTCTTAACCTAAGAAGTAAATATATCCACTTGGGACAATATCAATCTTTAATAGAAATTTATATAAAATAGGTAAAATAGGTAAGCACTCACATTACAGGAAAATTTAATATATAAAATATGCATGTTCATAAAAGTCTGTACTTGGAAAATCCTATGACATTTATAAAAATATAAGTTTGAAAATATTTCTGTAAAAATAACCTAAAAGTAAGAATATAAAAGCTATATAATTCTGAATGTTACTCAAAAATAACACTGCATTGTAAAAAATGAACATCCTATAGAAAAACTTAAGGAAAAACTTGCATTCCTAATAACTGTGACAGTGTGAAAAAAAAACACATGGTTTAATGGCTCACAAAAGCAAATGGAAACATCAGAGATGGGAAAAAATCAAATGAGGAATAGGAAGTACTACAAAGTATACATTCCAACATAAGGGGAAGATATTTCAAGAACTCCTACCTGGTAAAGTCCTGCAGGACTAAGTCATCCCCAGCCCCCAAACAGCAATCAGAACAAAAACTCCATGAAAGCAGAAGCTTTCACACAGAGCTGCCTAGAAGGATATGGAAAACATGCACCACGACAAAGCTGTGCGCAGTTCATCAAATGTCTTGAAAGACAACAAACTCACAACTGCTTCTTTCCACAAACTTTTCAAAGTACCTCACACTGGCCCCTGCATTACATAAAACAAAGAGAACAAATGCTGGCACATAACAGAAACATCTTTGAAAGACAAGAAATACACCTTTACCAAGAGAGAGTCCTCTGCCCAAATTCAGACTTCTATAAGCTGACCTCAAGCCTCAAATGTCATTCCAGGCTTGATCAGGTTCTTGTCTTCCTAAGCACAACACCTATCCAGTTTTCTCCCACATAAGCCTCTCTCCATCCCTGGTATTCCAAGACCTTTGTAGAAGTTTCCTAATTAACCGTGCACCCATACCACAGTCCCTAAGAAAGAACACACTGCACCCCTCACGCTTTTTTTACCCTCATTTTCCCAAGGTTTTTGCTCAAGCCCTGTCCCAGGTCTAACACTTGGAGACTCCACCACTTCTTCTAGTAGACCTACCAGCTCCTCCCTATTACAACTCTACTGAGGTCACCTGACCCCCTCCATTCAATCCTTCCATTTCCCTATCTATATCACAGGATAGTGATAGACAGAAATTACCTGATTTCAGCTCCCAACACCTTGCATGCCCCAGGTTCTTCCATGACATCTAACCCTCCACTCCCACCACACATAATACTTCCAATCCTGTCATGCTTAGCTCCAAAATCTCAAACCCAAACTTTTATTAACACATCTCTCCAAACCAGACAGACCTCTTGGGTTTTGTACTCTGGACTCAACAGCACACACTTTTCCTCTAGGTCTCCCTCCCATTTCCTAGATACCCAAATCTTCCCCTCTTACCATCTTCTTTGGCCCCTAATTCTCTGCAGAGCCCCAGGACTTATTCCCCAACATCCTATCCACACCCCTGTCTCCATGGTCTCCAACTCTACTGAAGCCCACCAGGCCCCTACATTTCTCCCCATGCCTGTGGGGCTACCCCACATGGCCCTCCCTGTCACAGGATGGAAGTCCACATCACTATTTGTCTGGGCTGCCCAACCCCAGGGAACGGGCTGTCCCTTCCCTTCCCCTTGGGCACCCAGGCCACGGCCACCACTGGGGCGGCCACATCTGCTCACCAGTTGCTCCTCTCCAGGATGAAGGCCCAGCTGGTGTTGAGCAGAAGCCGTGTAGTCTCCGGAACTGGAATATTATCCAGCAGCTGAGTTTCAGCGTCCACCCTGCGTTAGTTTCACATCTGTGTCCTCTGTGGGGGAGGAGGGGAGACAGACATCCGCTTCTTGGCTTCCTCATGGCTGAGCTGCTGCCCACCCGTGCTGCCTCTGAACCTGCGGATTTGGGCGAGAACGCCATGGGAAGATGCCCTGGATATCTCTGTCCCGTAAATTTAAGTGCAGCTAATTCCTCCCGCACTCTCCAAGCCTAACATAACACTGCTGCCAATAACACCGCCAGTCGACAACGACGCCACTGCAGCAGACGTCACCTACTTCTCCCTGAGGCCTACTGCACAAGCGCCATCCGACTAACACCCGCCCCTTCCTCCCAGGATACACAGCGTCAGCGGAAGAGGCCCCGCTGCCTTGATGAACCAGGGAAAACCACCTTAGTAGCCACAGCCTGGCATGGCCGCCCTGTGCTCACCACGATCAGCAGTGCTCCAGGGACATCGTGGATCCCCATCCAGCCCACCAGAAGCTCTGGGCAGTGTGCAGTTCTCTAGACCTCCGGGCTGACACCCAGCAACTCCCGTTGGTGCAGTGCTCTGCTAAACTGCCCGTGGTCAGGGTACAGAACGGCGGATGCCCGCCCAGCATCCTTGAGCAGGTCGGAGCCGGGGATGCTGCCCGGAGTCATACAAGCAGGGCTGGTGCTGCCTTACACCGCGTTAAAGCCACGGCATGCAGTGCTGTCTTTCCATGTGGGTGTCAGTGTGCATTCTGGCAACACCACTTCCGATCCAGCTCCCTCCTTATGCGCCTGGGGAAGCAGTGGAGGATGTCCCAATTCCTTGGGCCCCTACAGCCACATGGGAGACCCAGAAGGTGGTCCTGGATCCTGACTTCATATTGGCTCAGTCTGGCCATCATGGTCTTTCGGGGAGTGTACTGGCAAATGGAAGACCTTCTCCCTCTCTCACTCTCATCCTCCCTCACTCTCACTCACGTGCTCTTGCTGTTTCTCTCTTTGTTTTTCTTGCAAATGAATGCATGAAAACTTTTTTTAAAAAACCACATTATCATCTCATTACATACAGAGAAATAATCAGAAGAGATTCACTCTCAGTCATGCTAAACAAACAAACAAACAAAAAACCACAGAGTGGGTATAGAAGGAATAGGCATCAAAATCAAAAAGGCTATGTATGACAAATCAACAGCCAATGCCATGCTGGATGGGCAAAAAGTGAAAGCATTTTTGTCAAACATGTAACGCAAGGATGCCCCTTTTACCACTCTGAATGCAGTACTGTAAATTTTCAAAGAGAAAGAAAGGAGAAGAAAGAAACTGCACCTACATTATAAAAGAGAAGTGAAATTCTAAATGCTTGCAGGTGACATGATATGGTACCAGAAAAAAACTAAAACAATCCACCAAAAACACTGCTAGACCTGGTGAAACAATTCTTGAAATCACTGGTTACAAATAAACATAGTGTGTAAGCAGCAGTGCTTATACATTAATGATGAACTCACTGACAGAGCAATCAACAATAATCCCAAGGACAATAGCACAGAAATCAAATGTTTAAGACTAAATTTAACCAAAGAAGCCAAAGAGCTCTATCATGAAAATCACCATACACTGATATAAGAAATCACCAACGACTCAAAAAATGGAAAGATATCCCTTTTGGTGGATTTGAAGAATCAGCCTAATTAAAATTTCTACCTTACCTAACACTACCTAAAGATTCAACCAAAATTATATCAAAACATCAATGACGTTCTTTACAGAATTACATAAAACCACCTAAAATTCATAGAAAATCACAGAAGATCCAGAATAGCTAAGGTGTTACTGGGCAAAAAACGAAACAAGGCCGGCACCGCAGCTCTCTTGGCTAATCCTTGGCCTGCGGCACTGGCACCCCGGGTTCTAGTCCCGGTTGGGGTGCTGGATTCAAAACTAAATAAACGGGATTAAATGAAATTAAAAGCTTTGCACAGCAAAGGAAATCATCATAGAGTGAAGAGACATCCAACAGGATGAGAAAAAGATATTTGTCAGATACCTATCTGACAAAGCATTAATATCAAGAATGTATCTGCAACTTTAAAAAAACAACAGCAAAAAAACAACCAATTATGAAATGGCCAAAGGAACTCAACAGACAGTTCCCCATAGATATACAGATAACCAATAAATATAGGGAAAAATAGCAACATCACAAGCTATCAGGGAAACACAAATCCAAACCACAATGAGATATCAGCTCACACGTACATATTGGCTAAAACCCAAAGGACAGAGAGTCTCAATGAGGAGGAGGACGTGGGAAAAGGGGAATACATACACACTGGTGGTGGGAATGTAAATTAGTGCAGTCACTGTGGAAAACAGTATGGAGATTTCTTAAGAAACCAGAAACAAACTTGTGATATGATATGAAGCAAGCCCTCTACTGGCTAGAACCCAAAATACATGAACGTATTGTTATCAGGGAGATACGTCCACCACAATATTTCTTGCAGTATGGCTCACAGCAGCGACAACAAGAAATTGTTAAAGACTTCAAACATCATCAGTTGAATGGATAAGAATAATTCTCTCTATATATACACAAAAACACACACACACAATGAAACAACCTTACAAATCCCTCTTTCCACAGACTTTTTCATGGACCCTCATGATGCTCTCTGCAGTACCTTAAATAACTAGAACAAATGTGGGCACATAGCAGACACTCCTTTGAAAGCCAAGAAAAATATATTTACCAAGAGAAACTCCTCTGCCCAGATTCTGACTTCTTCAAGCCACAAACTTCATTCATAGGCTAAATAAGGATCTCCATGTTCCCAAGCCCCCTGTCAACCCATTTTCTTTCCAATAACCTCTTCTCCATCTCTTGGTAGTCTGCACACTTTGGTCAAATTTCCTGATTAACTCAGCTCCCATTCCACAATCCCTCCTGAAAGTTCCCTCTGCCCACTTCCTGATATCCTATCCCTCACTTTAACTAAGGTTTCTCCCCAGGGCCTGTCCAGGATCTCACACTCTGATACTCTACTAGTTCTTACAAGCAGACCTATTACAGCTCCTCCCTATTACAACTCTCCTCAAAGTCGCCTGCCTTCCTCCTCACAGTCCTTCCATTTTGCTTTTCTATCAAAGGATGGTGACATACAGACACACACTGTTTTCAGCTCCCAAAACCTTGCATGACCCAAGTTCTTCCAAGCATTTAACCCTCCACTCCTGCGGCATGAAGTACTTGCAATCCCATCGTCCTTAGCCTGAAAATCTAAAACCCAAACAACTATTACCACGTCTCTCCAAACCAGACTCTTATGTTTTGTATCTGAGTCAACATATGGCAGTTTTCCTCCCGGTTTCCCCCTCCCACAGCTTCGACAACCAGTTTACCATTCTTAGGATGTTCTTTGGCCCTTAATTCTCGGCAAAGCCCCAGGGAATTCATTCCCCAATATCTTATTCACTTCTGTCTCTGTGGTTCCTCTATTCTAGGAACACTAGACCCCCACATTTCTGTCTCCACATGTATATAGGGCTCCTAACACTTGACCTTGCATCCCAAAGGTTGGAAGTCCACTTTGCTGGCAGCCTGGACACCTGACCCCAGGGCACACGGTTCCATTCCGTTCCCTCTCCTCGTTGGGCCCAAGGGCTGCCATCAACAGGACACAGCCACATCTACTAACCAGTTGCTCCTGTCCAGGATGAAGGCCCAGCTAGGTTTTACAAGGAAACAGAGCAGTCCCCAGAAATGGAAGATTACCCAGCAGCTGAACTTCCGTGTCAACTCGGTGTCCAGTTTCATATCCATGAAAATGTCTACAATAAAGTTACAAAACATTAAGAAATGGAAGAAGACACACAAAAATGGAAAGATCTTCTATGCTGACTCATTGGCAAAATCAACAAGATGCAAATATCCATTCTACCATAAGCAATTTACAGACACAATGGGATCCCAAGCAAAGGTCAAATAGCATTTTGCCCAGATGGAGAGAAAACAATGCTAAAATTCATATGAAAACACAGAACATCTGAATAGAGAAAGCAACCTTATACAACATAAAAAACTCATAGCATTGCAATAACACATTGCAGAAACAGCACAGGACAGTTTCAATGAAAACAGCTTGCTATAGGCAAAAAAAAAATGACATATATAACAAAGGAACAGAAAAGAAACACCTGAAATAACACACACATCTACAACTAATCTATCTTTCAAGAAGGAGCTAAAGATCAATCCCAGGTTCAAAGGACCGTTTCTTCAAAACAAGGTCCTGAGAAAACTGGACCTCCACATGCAGAACTCTGAAAGAAGACCCATACTTTACACCTTATACAAAAAGCAACTAAAACACGTCAAGGAACAAAATCTAAAACTCAATATCATCAAACTATTAGAGAACATTGGGGAATACTGAATTACATTGGCTTAGACAATGATTTCTGGGACAAAATGCCAGTAGCACAATAAAAGCTGAAACAGACAAATGTGATTCCATCAAGCTGAGAAGCTTCTGCACTGCAAAAGGAACACTCAGAAAAGTAAAGAGGCAACCAAAAGGATGGGAGAAACTATTTGCTAACTATGAAACTGATAAAAGATTAATATCCAGGCCAGCGCTGCTGCTCAATAGGCTAATCCTCCACCTGCAGCACTAGCACTCCGGGTTCTAGTACCGGTCAGGGCGCCAGATTCTGTCCCTGTTGTTCCACACTATACTCTTCACCATTTTCTTACCCTCACTTTTCCTAAGGTTATTGCCCAGGCCCTGTCCCAGGTCTAACACTTGGAGACTCCACCAGTTCTACTAGTAGACCTACCAGCTCCTCCCTATTACAACTCTACTGAAAGACACCTGACCTCCTCCATACACTCCTTCCATTTCCCTGTCTATATCACAGGATAGTGATATACAGAAATTACCTGATTTCTGCACCCAACACCTTGCATGCCCCAGGTTCTTCCATGACATCTAACCCTCCACTCCCACCACACAATTTACTTCTAATCCCATCATTCTTAGCCCCGAAATCTAAAACCCAAACTTTTATTAACACATGTCTCCAATCCAGACTTCTTGGGTTTTGTACTCTGACTCAACAGCACACACTTGTCCTCCAGGTCTCCCTCCCATTTCCTGCATACCCAAGTATTCCCCTATTACCATGTTCTTTGGCCCCTAATGCTCTGCAGAGCCCCGGGGAACTCATTCCCCAACATAATACCCACCCGAGTTTCCATGCTCTCATACTCTACTGAAGCCCACCAGGCCCCTACATTTCTCCCCATTCCTGTGGGGCTACCCACATGACCCTCCCTGCCACAGGGTGGAAGTCCACATCACTGTTTGCCTGGGCCGCCCAATCCCAGGGAACGGGCTGTCCCTTCCCTTCCCCTTGGGCACCCAGGACATGGACACAACTGAGGGGGCCACATCTGCTCACCAGTTGCTCTTCTCCAGGAAGAAGGTCCAGGTGTCATTGAGCAGGAAGCCATGCAGTCTCTGGAACTGGAAGAACACCCGGCAGTTGTGCTTCACCGTCCACTCTGGGTGAGTTTCACATCCAGGTCCTCTGGGAGGGAGCAGGGGAGGCAGACATCCACTTCTTGGCTTCCTCACAATAGATCTGTCGCCCACCCACACGGCCTCCAAGCCTGCAGATTTGGGGGGAGAATGCCGCTGGGTAGATGCCCTGGGCAACTCTGTCCCATAAGTTAAATGCAGTAAATCCCTCCTGCACTCTCCAAGCCTACCATACTGCTGCAGCCTATAACACCTCTTTCTCTCTCTCACTCTCATCTTTTCTCACTCTCTCTCACTCACCTGTTCTCACTATGTTTCTCTCTCTGTAATTCTGCAAAAAATGCAATAAAGCTTCTTAAAAAAAACATTATCATTTCATTAGATACAGAGAAATAACCTGAAAAGATTCAATCCCATTCATTATTAAAAAAAAACCTCCACAAAGTAGGTATAACAGGAATAGGCAGGCCGGCGCCGCGGCTCACTAGGCTAATCCTCTGCCTTGCGGCACCAGCAAACCAGGTACTAGTCCCGGTCGGGGCGCCAGATTCTGTCCGGTTGCCCCTCTTCCAGGCCAGTTCTCTGCTGTGGCCAGGGAGTGCAGTGGAGGATGGCCCCAAGTGCTTGGGCCCTGCACCCCATGGGAGACCAGGATAAGTATCTGGCTCCTGCCATCGGATCAGCATGGTTTGCCTGCTGCCGCATGCCAGCTGCAACAGCCATTGGAGGGTGAACCAATGGCAAAAGGAAGACCTTTATATCTGTCTCTCTCTCTCTCTCACTGTGCACTCTGTCTGTCAAAAAAAAAGGATTAGGCATCAAAATCATAAAGGCTAAGTATGACAATTCAAAGCCAATGGCATGCTGGATGGGTAAAAAGTGAGAGCATTTTTGTCAAACATGTAACACAAGGATGTCCCTTTTTACCACTCTGACAGAATGCAGTACTGTAAATTTTCATAATGAAAGGAGAATAAAGAAAGAAATAGTACCTAGATTATAAAAGAGAAATTGAAATTCTAAATGCTTGCAAGTAACATGCTATGGTACCAGAAAAAACTAAAACAATCCACCAAAAACGCTGCTAACTGGTGAAACAATTAAGTGAAGTCTCACGTTACAAATAAGCATACTGTGTAAGCAGCAGTGTTTATACATTAATGAGGAACTCACTGACACAGCAATCAAAAAAATCCCAAAGACATAACGACAGAAATAAAATGTTTAAGACTAAATTTTGCCGGTGCCACGGCTTACTAATCCTCTGCCTTGCAGTGCTGGCACACTGGGTTCTAGTCCCAGTTGCCCCTCTTCCAGGCCAGCTCTCTGCTGTGGCCAGGGAGTTCAGTGGAAGATGGCCCAAGTGCTTGGGCCCTGCACCCTATGGGAGACCAGGAGAAGCACCTGGCTCCTGCCACTGGATCAGCAAGGTGCACCGGCCGCAGTGCTCTGGCCACAGCAGCCATTGGAGGGTGAACCAATGGCAAAAGGAAGACCTTTCTCTCTGTCTCTATCTCTCTCTCTTACTGTCCACTCTGCCTGCCCAAAAAAAAAAAAGATTAATGTAACCAAAGAAGCCAAAGAGCTCTATCATGAAAACTGCCATACACTGATGAAAGAAATCACCAAGGACACAAAAAATGGAAAGATATCCCTTTTGGTGGATTTGAAGAATCAGTATGATTAAAATCTCTACCCCACCTAAAGCTACCTAAAGATTCAATTAAATTTGTATCCAAACACCAATGACATTCTTTATAGAATTACATATAACAGACTGAAAATTCATAAAAATCACACAACATCCAGAATAGATAAGGTGTTCCTGTGAAAAAAGACAAAACAAAATTAGCCTAGATGCCTCACAACACCTGATTCAAAGTATTCTACAAATCTACACTAAACAAAATATCAAAGCACTTGAAGAAAAAGTGACACGCAGACCAGTGGAAGAAAACAAGGCGAGCTCCAATATTAATCCAAATATGTACAACACCAGATTTTTAGGATTCAGATCTATTCATTGGAGTAAGGAAAAACTCTTGAACAAATGCCGTTGGCAAAAATGGATGTATTTGTGTAGAACACTGAAATTAGATTCATAATTCCCATAAAACAGGAAAATCAAATCAAAACAGATCAGAGACCTAAATCTATAACCTGAGACTACGAAGCTTTTTGAAGGTAATAGAAAGAAAAGCTCCAAGACACTGGAATAGGCGATGACCCTTGGAAAAGACCCTCAAAGACCAGCAGCAAAATCAAAACTAAACAAATGGAATTAAATGAATTAAAAGCTCTGCATAGCAAAGGAAGTCATCACAGATAGAACAGACATACAACAGAATGAGCAGAAGATATCTGTCAGCTACCTATCTGACAAAGAATTAATATTAAGAATACATCTGCAACTTAGAAAAAAATAGCAGCAAGAAAAACACAACCAATTCAGATATGAAATGGCCAAAGGAACTCAACAGAAAGTTCCCCATAGATATACAGATGTCCAACAAATACAGGAAGAAATGCTCAGCATCATAACCTATGAGGGAAATGCAAATCCAAACCACAATGGGATATCAGCTCACACGTACATAGTGGCTAAAACCCAAAGATCAGAGAGTCACAATGATGAGGAAGATGTGGGACAAGAAGAACACTTACACACTGGTGGTGGAAATGTAAATTGGTGCAGCTGCTGTGGAAAACGGTATGGAGATTTTTAAGAAACCAGAAACAGACTTGCCATATGATGGAGCAACCCATCTATTGGATATAACCCAAAACACATGAACATATTCTATTAGAGAGATACGTACACAATATTTATTGCAGTATGCTTCACGGCAGTGAAAACAAGACATTTTCATCAGTTAAATGCGTAAGCATAATACTATACACACATACGTACACACACACACACACTCTCACACACACAATGAAACAACCTTAAAAATCCCTCTTTCCACAAACTTTTTCAAACACCCTCATGATACTCTCTGCATTACCTTAAGTAATTAGAACAAATGTGGGCACATAGCAGAAACTCCTTTGAAACCCAAGAAAAACACGTTTACCAAGAGAAAGTCCTCTGCCAGAGTTCTGACTTCTACAAACTGACTACAAGCCACAAACTTCATTCCCAGACAAAGACAGGGTCTCCATGTTCCCAAGACCCTATCAACCCTTATTTTATTTCAGATAAGATCCTCTCCATCTCTTGGTACTCTGTAGACTTTGCTCAAGTTTCCTGATTAACTAAGCACCCATTGCCCAGTCCCTCCTGGAAGTTCCCTCTGCCCGCCTCCTGATATCCTTTCCCTCACCTTTCCTAAGGTTGCTCCCCAGGCCCTGTCCCGGATATCACACTATGATGTTCCACTAGTTCTTACATGTAGACCTACCAGCTCCTCCCTATTGCAACTCTCCTCAAAGTCACCTGTCGCTCCCCCTCTTCATGGAGGAAAGACACAGGACCCTGCGCTGTTCCAAAAAATGGAAATAGATTCCTTGCTTGTGGATTGGAAGAATCTGTATCATTAAAATATCTATCTCATGTGAAAGAAATCTACAGAATACCAATGATATTCTGTACAGAATTAGAAAAATCAACCCCTCAAATTCATACAGAACCACAGAAGATCCATAACCGCTAAGGTGATCTTGAGAATATAAAAATCAAGCTGGAGACATCACAATACCTGACTTCACAGCATACTAAAAAACTATACTAATTAAAACATCATGTGACTGGCAATAAGAAAACTGAGACATAGACCAATGGAGAGAAACAGAGAATCCCTAAGTTAATCTAAATACATATGGCCACCTGATTTTTGACAAAAGGGTTCAGATCATTCATTGGTGTAAGGATAATCTCTTCAACAAATGGTGCTGGCAAAGCTTGATGTATTCATGTAGAATGGAATTAGATGCATATCTCTCATCATTTATAAAAATCAACTGAGATGGGGCAGCCGTGCACTTCTCAGAAGACTGTTCTTACAAGTATGGTAAAAAACAGTGAGGCCAGGTGCCAGTGCTGTGGTGTAGTGGGTAGGGCCACCAGCGGCACAGGCATCCACTGATCGGACCGGTGCCTGCCCTGGCTGCTCCACTTCTGATCCAGCTCCCTTTTAGAGGCCTGGGGAACGGCTGCTGAGGATGGGTCGATTGTTTGGGCCTCTGTCACCCTTGTGGGGAGACAATGTTGTGCCCCTGGCTCCTGGCTTCTTATAGCCAGTGGATGAAAGATCTCTGTCTCTCCCTCCCTCTCTGTAACTCTGACTTTCAAATAAACAAATAAATCCCCCAAACAAACCAAAAAATCTGTAGTGGTTTCTCATTAAGGGCTTGAAGCCTTGTGGGGGAAAGTTCATCAGGCTAACTAGAGGAGAGAGGAATAAAAAGGGGGGGGACCAGCACGAGTCTTTCTCTCCGCTCACCTCTCAAAGGCAAGCAAGACAAAGAGCAGGCGCAATTCTGGACATACTTAAAGCAGTGCCCGCCATCAGCCAACCAGAAAAACCTGACTCTGGGGGGTGTGTGTGAAATAAGAGGAAGTTAGGACCTAGTGAATGCATGGAGACTGTGAAAAAAGAGACGTTGGGTGAGAGAACTCACAGAGTTCATGTGAGTACTCGCCAGAGACGCTACAGTTCAGCAACCTTGGCAACCCGGTGGGAGACTGCAAGGGAATTTGAGCCCACACTGGGGGCACCACAGAGTCTTGGTGTCATCCTTGGGAAAGAGCAGAGCAGACGAATGTTAAACGCACAGGAGCCAGAGATCGGAAGCTGACTGCCTAATATTCCGCTCAGCTGTGCGGAATTTCTTCCCTTCTGAATCAAAAAAAAAAAAAAAAGAGAGAGAGAGCGAGAGAGACAGAGAGACAGAGAGAGAGAGAGAGAGAGAGAGAGATGTACCATGCCTAACCTGGGTGTGTCACCTTTGGCAGACCCTTAACCCTGAAGAACCAAACAGAGCACTCTGGCCACACCCATCTCAAGCCTCTAAGGCTCCATCAAAAGCAGACAGTCCACTTAATACAGTCATAGTATAACAAGAAAAAACACCATAGTAAGGGAAGAAGAATCCAAAGAATATCTCCACAATGCCAAGCAACAAACGCAGAAACCGAGGAAACAAGAACAAGGAAGACATTATGATGCCCCCAAATGAAGAAGACATCCCAAGCCAAGATTATGAAGATGACGAGATAGAAGAAATGCAGGATACGGATTTCAAAAAAATTTATGATAAAAGCATTTACAATTTTTCAAAAACAAATTCTTTAACTACAGAAATCCTTACTAGATAAACTGGAAAATCTCTCTCATGAAAATGAAATCTTAAGGAGGAATCAAAATGAAATGCAGAAATTAGTTGAACAGGAAAGTGTGATAGTAAAGAGAAATCTAATCTCCAATTAGACTCACAGCACCTACAGGATAGGACGGAATGGTGAGACATTGCCCAGATACTAAGAGAGAAAAACTGCCAGCCCAGAATATTATATCCTGCAAAGCTCTCATTTGTGGATCAAGGTGAAGTAAAGACCTTTCAGAGCAAACAGAAATTGAAAGAATACGTCACCAATCATCCAGCCCTGCAACGGATGCTTAAAGATGTGTTACACACAGAAACACAGAAACACGGTCATCAATATGAAAGAAGGTAAAGGAAGGAAACCTCACAGCAAAAGATCACAGGGAAGTCAAAGCATATATTAGAAAATATCTTTGGGAAAATGGCAGGGAAAAGTTACTACTTATCTATAGTCACATTGAACGTTAATGGCCTCAACTCTAGAGTTAAAAGACACAGATTGGCTGAATGGGTTAAGGAACAAAACCCATCTATTTGCTGCTTACAAGAAACACATCTTTCCAACAAAGATGCATGCAGACGAAGTGAAAGGCTGGAAAAAGATATACCATGCCAACAGAAATGAAAAAAGAGTGGGTGTAGCCATCTTAATATCAGACAACATAAACTTTAACACAAAAACTGTGAAGAGAGACAAAGAGGGCCACTATATAATGATCAAGGGATCAATTCAACAGGAAGATATAACAATTATCAATGTATATGCACCTAACTACAGGGCACTGGTTTATTTAAAAGATATGTTAAGGGACTTAAAGGGAGAGTTAGATTCCAATACAATAGTACTGGGGGACTTCAATACTCCATCTCAGAAATAGACAGATCAACTGGACAGAATATCAACAAGGAGACAGTAGATTTAAACGACACTATAGCCCAAATGGATCTAACAGATATCTACAGAACTTTTCATTCTACATTTAAATAATGTACATTCTTCTCAGCAGTGCATGGAACCTACTCCAGGACTGACCACATACTAGGCCATAAAGCAAGTCTTAGCAAATTCAAAAGAACTAGAATCATACCATGCAGCTTCTCAGACCATAGGGGAATGAAGTTGGAAATTAGCAACTCAGGAATCCCTAGAGCATATGCAAACACATGGAGATTGATCAACATGCTCCTGAATGAACAATGGGTCACAGAAGAAATCAAAAGAGAAATCAAAAACTTTCTGGAAGTAAATGAAGATAACAACACAACATATCAAAACTTATGGGACACAGCAAAAGCAGTGTTAAGAGGAAAGTTTATAGCAATAGGTGCCTACATCAAGAAACTGGAAAGGCACCACATAAATGAGCTTTAAATGTATCTCAAGGATCTAGAAAAACTGCAGCAAACCAGACCCAAATCTAGTAGGAGAAGAGAAATAAAATAAAATCAGAGAAGAAATCAATAGGATTGAATCCAAAACAACATTACAAAAAATCAGCCAACTGAGGAGCTGGTTTTTTGAAAAAATAAACAAAATTGATACCCCATTGGCCCAACTAACTAAAAAAAGAAAAGACCCAAATCAATAAAAATCAGAGATGAAAAAGGAAATGTAACAACAGACACCACAGAAATAAAAAGAATCATCAGAAATTACTACAAGGACTTGTATGCCAGCGAACAGGGAAGTCTATCAGAAATGGATAGATTCCTGGACACATGCAACCTACCTAAATTGAACCAGGAAGACATACAAAACCTAAAAAGACCAATAACTGAGACAGAAATTGGAACAATAATAAAGGAACTCCCAACAAAGAAAAGCCCAGGACCAGATGGATTCACTGCTGAATACTATCAGACGTTTAAAGAAGAACTAACTCCACTCTCCTCAAACTATTCAGAACAATCAAAAAAAAAGGGAATCCTCCCAAATTCTTTCTATGAAGCCAGCATCACCTTAATTCCTAAGCCGGAAAAAGATGCAGCATTGAAAGAAAATTACAGACCAATATCCCTGATGAACACAGATGCAAAAATCCTCAATAAAATTCTCACCAATAGAATGCAACAACACATCAGAAAGATCATCCACCCAGACCAAGTGGGATTTATCCCTGGTATGCAGGGATGGTTTAATGTGCGCAAGACAATCAATGTGATACACCACATTAACAGACTGCAGAAGAAAAACCATATGATTCTCTCAATAGATGCCGAGAAAGCATTTGATAAAATACAACACCCGTTCATGATGAAAACTCTAAGCAAACTGGGTTTGGAAGGAACATTCCTCAATACAATCAAAGCAATCTATGAAAAACCCACAGCCAACATCCTATTGAATGGGGAAAAGTTGGATGCACTTCCACTGATCTGGTACCAGACAGGGATGCCCACTCTCACCACTGATATTCAATATAGTTCTGGAAGTTTTAGTCAGAGCTATTGGGCAAGAAAAAGAAATTAAAGGGATACGAATGGGGAAGGAAGATATCAAACTATCCCTCTTTGCAGATGATATGATTCTTTATTTAGGGGACCCAAAGAACTCTACTAAGAGACTATTGGGACTCATAGAAGAGTTTGGCAAAGTAGCAGGGTATAAAATCAATGCACAAAAATCAACAGCCTTTGTATACACAGGCAATGCCACAGCTGAGAAAGAACTGCTAAGATCAATCCCATTCACAATAGCTACAAAACCAATCAAATACCTTGGAATAAACTTAACCAAGGACGTTAAGGATCTCTACGATGAAAATTACAAAACCTTAAAGAAAGAAATAGAAGAGGATACCAAGAAATGGAAAAATCTTCCATGCTCATGGATTGGAAGAATCAATATCATCAAAATGTCAGTGGCTGGGAGCCAAGATGGTGGAATAGTGAGGGCGCGCACCGATAGTCTGGGAAAATTTAGTTTAATTAAAGGGGAGTTACAGTAGCCTCAGAAAAAAGAACCAGGAAAATATTGCAGAGGAAACTCTTCTGGATCGAGTGGCCGTGAATCAGAGGACCTACCGGGAGAACAAGGTAACCCACTGCGCGGGACCGAGCTGCGCAAGCCGCAGGGTCTGCGTGCCAGTGCTCGAAGGGGAGTGCGTGCCACACAGACAACAGCAGGGAGACTTGGGACATCCAGGGCTCCGAGTCCACACATCGGCGCTGGAAGGGGAGCGGACCTGTGTGGAGAGCGTGGGAGCCCACAGTTCGGGACACCAGCAGCAGACTCAACACATCAGCGCTGGAACACGAGGTGAGCCGAACCTCAATAGCCCGAGACACCGGCAGGCAAGTGGAGAGAGGAGACTAGAGGGAACGACCCCCGGGTGGGGGAAACTTCACCAGGCTAACTGGAAGAAAGAGAAAGGAAAAAAAAAGGTGACTGGTACGGACACGGGTTTCTCTCTCTCCGCTCACCTCTCAAGGGCGAGCAAGACAAAGAGCAGGCGCCATCTTGGACATACGTCATAAGCAGAGCGACCTCAGGTCTGCACCGGCCCTGAGCCTAGCAGAAAAACCTGACTCTGGGCGGGGCAAATTAACAGGAGATTAGGACCTAGTAAATTTGTGGTGCTACTGAACTGAGACTGTGAAAAAAGAGACGGTGGGGGAGAGAACTCACGGAATTCACGTGAGCACTCTCCAGAGACGCTACAATTCCGTAACTTTGGCAACCCAGTGGGAGACTGAAGGAGAATTTGAGCCCACTCTGAGGGCCGAACAGATTCCCTGTGTGGTCCTTGGGAAAGAGCTTCTGATCTCTGGCTCCTGTGGGTATATCATTTGCCTGCTAACTACCTGCAACTTCGTTCAGCTGTGCAGAATAACTTCCCTTTTGAATCAAAAAAAAGAAAGAGAGAGAAGAGAGAGAGGTTTACCACGCCTAACCTGGGAGTGTCACCTTTGGCACACCAAACAGAGCTCTCAGGCCACACCCATCTCAAGCCCTAAGGCTCCATCAAAAACAGTCCACTTAATCTAGAGTCATAGTATAACAAGAAAAAGCACCACAGTGAAGAAACCAAATATCTCCAATATGACAAATAACAAACGCAAAAACCAAGGTAATAAAAACAAGGAAGTCACCATGAAGCCCTCAAATGAAAGAGACACCCCAATTCAAGATTATGAGGATGATGACATAGAAGAAATGCAAGAAGCAGATCTCAAAAAATTGATAAGAACATTAAGAAGTTCTCAAAAACAAATTCTTGAACTACAGAAATCCTTAATGGACAAGATAGAAAATCTCTCTCGTGAAAATGAAATATTAAGGAGGAATCAAAATGAAACGAAACAACTAGTACAACAGGAAACTGGGATAGTGACTGAAGTGAAGAATTCAATAGATCAAATGAAAAACACAATAGAGAGCCTTACAAACAGAATGGGTGAAGCAGAAGAGAGAATATCGGACTTAGAAGACAGAGAACAGGAAAGGATACAGTCAGACCAAAGAAAAGAAGAGGAAATTAGAAATCTAAAACATATTGTCGGGAATCTTCAGGATACTATTAAAAAACCCAACATTCGGGTTCTAGGAGTTCCTGAAGGCATGGAGAGGGAGAAAGGATTAGAAGGCCTTTGTAGTGAGATATTAGCAGAAAATTTCCCAGGTTTGGAGAAGGACAGAGAAATCCTAGTACAGGAAGCTCACAGAACCCCTAATAAACACGACCAAAAGAGATCCTCACCACGACACGTTGTAATTAAACTCTCCACAGTGAAACATAAAGAAAAGATCCTAAAATGTGCAAGAGAGAAACGTCAGATTACTCTCAGAGGATCTCCAATCAGACTCACAGCTGACTTCTCATCAGAAACTCTACAAGTTAGGAGGGAATGGCGAGATATAGCCCAGGTACTAAGAGAGAACAACTGCCAGGCCAGAATATTATATCCTGCAAAGCTATCATTTGTGAATGAAGGTGAAATAAAGACTTTTCATAGTAAACAGAAATTGAAAGAATTTGTTGCCACTCGTCCAGCCCTGCAAAAGATGCTTAAAGATGTGTTACACACAGAAACAAAGAAACACGGTCATCAATATGAAAGAAGGTAAAGGAAGGAAACCAAGGAAGGGAAGCACACAGCAAAAGATCACAGGGAATTCAAAGCATATATTAGAACTTATCTTTGGCAAATGGCAGGGCGAACATACCACTTAACATTAGTCACATTGAACGTGAATGGCCTGAACTGTCCAGTTAAAAGACACCGATTGGCTGATTGGGTTAAGGAACAAAACCCATCTATTTGCTGCTTACAAGAAACACATCTTTCCAACAAAGATCCATACAGACTGAAAGTGAAAGGCTGGAAAAAGATATACCATGCCAACAGAAATGAAAAAAGAGCAGGCGTAGCCATCTTAATATCAGACACCATAAACTTTACCACCAAAACCGTTAAGAGAGACAAAGAGGGACACTACATAATGATTAAGGGATCAATTCAACAGGAAGCTATAACAATTATCAATGTATATGCACCTAACTACAGGGCACCGGTTTATCTAAAAGATTTGTTAACGGACTTACAGGGAGATTTAGACCCCAATACAATAGTACTGGGGGACTTCAATACTCCACTCTCAGAAACAGACAGATCAATAGGACAGAAGATCAACAAGGATACAGTAGATTTAAACAACACTATAGCCCAAATGGATCTAACAGATATATACAGAACATTCAATCCTACAGCTAAAGATTTTACATTCTTCTCAGCAGTACATGGAGCCTTCTCTAGGATTGACCACATACTAGGCCATAAAGCAAGTCTCAGCAAATTCAAAAGAATTAGAATCATACCATGCAGCTTCTCAGACCATAAAGGAATGAAGTTGGAAATGAAGAACTCAGGAATCCCTAGAGCATACGCAAACACATGGAGATTGAACAACATGCTCCTGAATGAACAATGGGTCATAGAAGAAATCAAAAGAGAAATCAAAAAGTTTCTGGAAGTAAATGAGGATAACAGCACAACATACCAAAACTTATGGGACGCAGCAAAAGCAGTGTTAAGAGGAAAGTTTATATCAATAGGTGCCTATATCAAGAAATTGGAAAGGCACCAAATAGATGAGCTTTCTATTCACCTCAAGGATCTAGAAAACCTACAGCAAACCAGACCCAAATCTAGTAGAAGAGAAATAATTAAAATCAGAGAAGAAATCAACAGGATTGAATCAAGAAAAACATTACAAAAAATCAGCCAAACGAGGAGCTGGTTTTTTGAAAAAAAACAAAAAACAAAATTGACACCCCATTGGCCCAACTAACTAAAAAAAGAAAAGACCCAAATCAATAAAATCAGAGATGAAAAAGGAAATGTAACAACAGACACCACAGAAATAAAAAGAATCATCAGAAATTACTACAATGACTTGTATGCCAGCGAACAGGGAAGTCTATCAGAAATGGATAGATTCCTGGACACATGCAACCTACCTAAATTGAACCAGGAAGACATCGAAAACCTAAACAGACCAATAACTGAGACAGAAATTGAAACAGTAATAAAGGCCCTCCCAACAAAGAAAAGCCCAGGACCAGATGGATTCACTGTTGAATTCTACCAGACATTTAAAAAGAACTAACTCCAATTCTTCTCAAACTATTCAGAACAATCGAAGAAGAGGGAATCCTCCCAAATCCTTTCTATGAAGCCAGCATCACCTTAATTCCTAAGCCGGAAAAAGATGCAGCATTGAAAGAGAATTACAGACCAATATCCCTGATGAACATAGATGCAAAAATCCTCAATAAAATTCTCACCAATAGAATGCAACAACACATCAGAAAGATCATCCACCCAGACCAAGTGGGATTTATCCCTGGTATGCAGGGATGGTTTAATGTGCGCAAGACAATCAATGTGATACACCACATTAACAGACTGCAGAAGAAAAACCATATGATTCTCTCAATAGATGCCGAGAAAGCATTTGATAAAATACAACACCCGTTCATGATGAAAACTCTAAGCAAACTGGGTTTGGAAGGAACATTCCTCAATACAATCAAAGCAATCTATGAAAAACCCACAGCCAACATCCTATTGAATGGGGAAAAGTTGGATGCACTTCCACTGATCTGGTACCAGACAGGGATGCCCACTTTCACCACTGATATTCAATATAGTTCTGGAAGTTTTAGCCAGAGCTATTGGGCAAGAAAAAGAAATTAAAGGGATACGAATGGGGAAGGAAGAAGTCAAACTATCCCTCTTTGCAGATGACATGATTCTTTATTTAGGGGACCCAAAGAACTCTACTAAGAGACTATTGGAACTCATAGAAGAGTTTGGCAAAGTAGCAGGGTATAAAATCAATGCACAAAAATCAACAGCCTTTGTATACACAGACAATGCCATGGCTGAGGAAGAACTTCTAAGATCAATCCCATTCACAATAGCTACAAAACCAATCAAATACCTTGGAATAAACTTAACCAAGGACGTTAAGGATCTCTACAATGAAAATTACAAAACCTTAAAGAAAGAAATAGAAGAGGATACCAAGAAATGGAAAAATCTTCCATGCTCATGGATTGGAAGAATCAATATCATTAAAATGTCCATTCTCCCAAAAGCAATTTATAAATTCAATGCAATACCAATCAAGATACCGAAGACCTTCTTCTCAGATCTGGAAAAATTGGTGCTGAAATTTATATGGAGGCACAAGAGACCTCTAATAGCTAAAGCAATCTTGTACAACAAAAACAAAGCCGGAGGCATCACAATACCAGATTTCAGGACATACTACAGGGCAGTTGTAATCAAAACAGCATGGTACTGGTACAGAAACAGATGGCTAGACCAATGGAACAGAATTGAAACACCAGAAATCAACCCAAACATCTACAGCCAACTTATATTTGATCAAGGATCTAAAACCAATTCCTGGAGCAAGGACAGTCTATTCAATAAATGGTGCTGGGAAAACTGGATTTCCACGTGCAGAAGCATGAAGCAAGACCCCTACCTTACACCTTACACAAAAATGCACTCAACAAGGATTAAAGACCTAAATCTACGACCTGACACCATCAAGTTACTAGAGAACATTGGAGAAACCCTTCAAGATATTGGCACAGGCAAAGAGTTTCTGGAAAAGACCCGGGAGGCACAGGCAGTCAAAGCCAAAATCAACTATTGGGATTGCATCAAAGTGAGAAGTTTCTGTACTGCAAAAGAAACAGTCAGGAGAGTGAAGAGACAACCGACGGAATGGGAAAAAATATTTGCAAACTATGCAACAGATAAAGGGTTAATAACCAGAATCTACAAAGAGATCAAGAAACTCCACAAAAACAAAACCAACAACCCAATTAAGAGATGGGCCAAGGACCTCAATAGACATTTTTCAAAAGAGGAAATCCAAATGGCCAACAGGCACATGAAAAAATGTTCAAGATCATTAGCAATCAGGGAAATGCAAATCAAAACCACAATGAGGTTTCACCTCACCCCGGTTAGAATGGCTCACATACAGAAATCTACCAACAACAGATGCTGGCGAGTATGTGGGGAAAAAGGGACACTAACCCACTGTTGGTGGATAGCAAACTGGTCAAGCCACTATGGAAGTCAGTCTGGAGATTCCTCAGAAACCTGAATATAACCCTACCGTTCGACCCAGCCATCCCACTCCTTGGAATTTACCCAAAGGAATTTAAATTGGCAAACAAAAAAGCGGTCTGCAGCCTAATGTTTATTGCAGCTCAATTCACGATAGCTAAGACCTGGAACCAACCTAAATGCCCATCAACGGTAGACTGGATAAAGAAATTATGGGATATGTACTCTTTAGAATACTATACCGCAGTAAGAAACAACGAAATCCAGTCATTTGCAACAAAATGGAGGAATCTGGAACACATCATGCTGAGTGAAATAAGCCAATCCCAAAGGGACAAATACCATATGTTCTCCCTGATCGGTGACAACTGACTGAACACCAAAAAGGAAACCTCCTGAAGTGAAATGGACACTATGGGAAACGGTGACTTGATCAGCATAGCCCTGACTGTTAATGAACAACTTAATACATTATCCCTCTTAGTAGTTTTTTTTTGTCTGTTCTACTTAATATGACTGGTTTAATTCTGTAATTAATACACAGTTATTCTTAAGTGTTAAAAATTAACTGAAATGTGATCCCTGTTAAACATAAGAGTGGGAATAAGAGAGGGAAGAGATGTATAATTTGGGACATGCTCAAGCTGACTTGCCCCAAATGGTAGAGTTAGAAACATACCAGGGGATTCCAATTCAATCCCATCAAGGTGGCATGTACCAATGCCATCTCACTATTCCAAGTGATCAATTTCAGTTCACAATTGATCATAATGAAAGGACTAAGAGTCAAAGGGAGCACATAAACAAGTCTAGTACCTGCTAACACTAACCGATGGAATAAATAAAGGGGAGAGTGATCCAACATGGGAAGCGAGATACTCAGCAGACTCATAGAATGGCAGATGTCCTAAATAGCACTCTGGCCTCAGAATCAGTCCTAAAGGCATTCGGATCTGGCTGAAAAGCCCATGTGAGTATTTCAGGCATGGAAAGCCAAGACACTCTGGCAAAAGATCTCTGCGAGTGAGATCCCAGTGGAAAGAACAGGTCTTCAAAGAAGGAGGTACCTTTCTCTGAAGGGAGGAGAGAACCTCCACTTTGACTATGACCTTGTCTAAACAAGATAAGAATCAGAGAACTCAGAGGGCTTCCATAGCCTTGGAAACTCATGACTGGAGCATAGGGAGACTACTGATGCCATAGACAGGAGTGTCAATTGGTAAAGTCAACAACAGGAGTCACTGTGCACTTACTCCTCATGTAGGATCTCTGTCCTTAATGTGCTTTGCATTGAGATTTAATGCTATAACGAGTACCCAAACAATATATTTCACTTTGTGTTTCTATTCGGGTGCAAACTGTTGAAATCTTTACTTAATGTATACTAAACTGATCCTCTGTAAAAAAAAAAAAAAATTATCAACTCCCAACTTGACTCTCACTGGGATTAAACATGACAATAGGTCTGATCTGATTTCATCATCATTTAAAAAATCATCTATTGTTTTTCACTTTATGTTTCTGTGTGGGAGCAAACTGTTGAAATCCTTACTTAATGTATACTAAGCTGATCTTCTGTATATTAAGATAATCGAAAATGAATCTTGATGTGAATGGAAGGGGAGAGGGAGTGGGAAAGGGGAGGGTAGTGGGTGGGAGGGACAGTATGTGGGGGAAGCCATTGTAATCCATAAATCGTACTTTGGAAATTTATATTCATTAAATAAAAGTTAAAAAAGATATCATCAAAATGTCCATTCTCCCAAAAGCAATTTCTAGAGTCAATGCGATACCAATCAAAATACCAATGACATTCTTCTTAGATCTGGAAAAAAATGATGCTGAAATTCATATGGAGACACAGGAGACCTTGAATAGCTAAAGGAATCTTGTACAACAAAAACAAAGTCGGAAGCAACACAATAACAGATTTCAGGACATACTACAGGGCAGTTGTTATCAAAACTCATGGTACAAGGACAGAAACAGATGGATAGACCAATGGAACAGAATAGAAACACCAGAAATCAACCCAAACATCTACAGCCAACTTATATTTGATCAATGATCCAAAACCAATCCCTGGAGTAAGGACAGTCTATTCAATAAATGGTGCTGGGAAAATTGGATTTCCATATGCAGAAGCATAAAGCAAGACCCCTACCTTTCACCTTACACAAAAATCCACTCAACATGGATTAAAGACTTAAATCTATGACCCGACACTATCAAATTCTTAGAGAACATTGGAGAAACCTGCAAGATATAGGTACCGGCAAAGACTTCTTGGAAAAGACCCCGGAAGCATAGGCAGTCATAGCCAAAATTGCCATTTGGGATTGCATCATGTTGAGAAGTTTCTGTACTGCAAAATAAATAGTCAGGAAAGTGAAGAGGCAATGGACAGAATGGGAAAATATTTGCAAACTATGCAACAGATAAAGGGTTAATAACCAGACTCTACAAAGAGATCAAGAAACTCCACAACATCAAAACAAACAACCCACTTAAGAGATGGGCCAAGGACCTCAATAGACATTTTTCAAAAGAGGAAATCCAAATGGCCAACAGGCACATGAAAAAATATTCAAGATCACAGGCAGTTTCACCTAACCCCAGTTAGAATGGCTCACATTCAGAAATCTACCAACAACAGATGCTGGTGAGGATGCGGGGAAAAAGGGACACTAACCCACTGTTGGTGGATAGCAAACTGGTCAAGCCACTATGGAAGTCAGTCTGGAGATTCCTCAGAAACCTGAACATAACCCTACCATTCAATCCAGCCATCCCACTCCTTGGAATTTACCCAAAGGAAATTAAATTGGCAAACAAAAAAGCTGTCTGCACATTAATGTTTACTGCAGCTCAATTCACAATAGCTAAGTCCTGGAATCACCCAAATGCCCATCAACAGTAAACTGGATAAAGAAATTATGGGAAATGCACTCTATAGAATACTGTACAGCAGTCAAAAACAATGCAATCAGGTCATTTGCAACAAAATGGAGGAATCTGGAAAACACCATGTTGAGTGAATTAATCCAGTCCCAAAGGGACAAATATCATATATTCTCCCTGATCAGTGACAACTAACTGAGCACCAAAGGGGAAACTTGTTGAAGTGAAATGGACACTATGAGAAACAGTGACTTGATCAGCCCTTGTCATCACTGTTGATGTACAATTTAATACTTTATCCCTTTTGGTATTTTTTGTTCCAGTACTATTGGTTGAACTCTGTAATTAACACACAATTATTCTTAGGTGTTTAAATTTTAACTGAAAAGTGATCCCTGTTAAATATAAGAGTGGGAATAAGAGAGGGAAGAGATGTACAATTTGAAACATGCTCATTTGAACTTGCCCCAAATGATGGAGTTAGAAACCTGCCAGAGGATTCCAATTCAATCCCATCAAGATTGCATGTACCAATGCCATCTCACTAGTCCAAGTGATCAATGTCAGTTCACAGCTGATCACACTGATAGGTCCAAGAATCACAGGGATCACAAAAACAAGATTAGTGTCTGCTAATACTAATTGACAGAATAAAAATGGGACAGAACGATCCAACATGGGAAGGGGGATACACAGCAGACTCATAAAATGGCAGATGTCCTAAATAGCACTCTGGTGTCAGAATCAGCCCTTAAGGCAGTCAGATCTGGCTGAAGACCCCATGAGAGTATTTTAGGCATGGAAAGCCAAGACACTCTGGGGGAAAAAAAAGAAGACCTAAATGGAAGATCTCTGCGACTGAGATCCCAGTGGAAAGAACGGGGCCATCAAAGGAGATACCTTTCTCTGAAGGGAGGAGAGAACTTCCACTTTGACTATGACCCTGTCGGAATAAGATCAAAGTTGGCGAACTCAAAAGGCTTCCATAGCCTCGGCAACTCATGACTAGAGCCTAGGCAGATTATTGATGCCATAAACAAGAGTGTCAAATTGTTAAGTCAACAATAGGAGTCACTTTGTCCTTACTCCTCATGTGGGATCTGTCCTTAAGGTGTTGCCCTATGTGAAGTAATGCTATAACTAGTACTGAAACAGTATTTTACACTTTGTGTTTCTGTACGGGTGCAAACTGATGAAATATTTACTCAATATATACTGAATTGATCTTCTGTATATAAAGATAATTGAAAATGAATCTTGATGTGAATGGAATGGGAGAGGGAGCTGGAGATTGGAGAGGTGCGAGTGGGAGTGAAGTTATGGGGGGAAGCCATTGTAATCCATACACTGTACTTTTGAAATTTATATTTAATAAATAAAAGTTAAAAAAATAGAAAGAAAGAAAAGAATATATTTGCAACTTAAAAAAAAGCAAAAAAACCAACAATCAGGTTATGAAATGGCCAATGGAACTCAACAGACAGTTATACAGATGCCCAACAAATATAGGAAAAAATGTTCAACATCACAAGCTACCAGGTAAATGCAAGTCCAAACCACAATGAGATATCAGCTCACACGTACATACTGGCTAAAACCAAAAGGACAGAGAGTCACAATGAGGAGGAGGATGTGGGAAAAGGGGAACAATTACACCCTGGTGGTAAAAATTTAAATTAGTGCAACTACTGTGGAAAACGATATAGAGATTTTTTAAGAAAATAAAAACAGACTTGTCATATGATGGAACAATTCTCTACTGATACAACCCAAAACACATGAACATATTGTATCAGAGTGATACGTTCACCACAGTATTTATTGCAGTATGCTTCACGGCAGGGAAACAAGAAATTGCCAAGGAATTCAAACATCATCAGTTGAATGGAGAAGAATAATTCTCTATCTCTCTCTCTGTACACACACACACACACACACACACAATGAAACAACCTTACAAATCCCTCTTTCCACAGACTTTTTCATGGACCCTCATGATGCTCTCTGCAGTACCTTAAATAACTAGAACAAATGTGGGCACATAGCAGATACTCCTTTGAAAGTCAAGAAAAATATATTTACCAAGAGAAACTCCTCTGCCCAGATTCTGACTTCTACAAGCCACAAACTTCATTCATAGGCTAAATAAGAATCTCCATGTTCCCAAGCCACTTATCAACCCATTTTCTTTCCAATAACCTCTTCTCCACCTCTTGGTAGTCTGCACACTTTGGTCAAATGTCCTGATTAACTCAGCTCCCATTCCACAATCCCTCCTGAAAGTTCCCTCTGCCTGCCTCCTGATATCCCTTCCCTCACTTTTCCTAAGGTTTCTCCCCAGGGCCTGTCCCAGATCTCACACTCTGATACTCTACTAGTTATTACAAGCAGACCTATTACAGCTCCTCCCTATCACAACTCTCCTCAAAGTTGCCTGCCTTCCTCCTCACAATCCTTCCATTTTCCTTTTCTATCAAAGGATGGTGACATACAGACACACACTGTTTTCAGCTCCCAAAACCTTGCACGCCCCAGGTTCTTCCATGGCATCTAACCCTCCACTCCCACTGCATGAAGTACTTGCAGTCCCATCGTCCTTAGCCTGAAAATCTAAAACCCAAACAACTATTACCACGTCTCTCCAAACCAGACTCATGTTTTGTTCTCTGAGTCAACACATGGCAGTTTTCCTCCCAGATTCCTTTCCCACTGCCTGGACAACCATTATTCCCTTCTTAACATGTTCTTTGGGCCTTAATTCTTGGCAAAGCCCCAGGGAATTCATTCCCCAATATCTTATTCAACTCTGTCTCTGTGGTTCCTCTATTCTAGGAACACTAGGTCCCCACATTTCTGCCTCCACATGTATATAGGGCTCCCACCACTTGACCTTCCTTCACAAAATCTGGAAGTCCACTTTGCTGTCAGCCTGGCAGCCCAACCCCAGGGCACAGGGTTCCCTTCTCTTCCCTTCCCTCCTCTCCTCCTTGGGCCCAAGGGTTGCCATCAACAGGACACAGCCACATCTACTAACCAGTTGCTCCTGTCCAGGGTGAAGGCACAGCTGGGTTTTACAAGAAAGCAGAGCAGTCCCCAGAAATGGAAGATTACCCAGCAGCTGAACTTCAGCATCAACTCGGTGTCCAGTTTCATATCCATGAAAATGTCTACAAATAAAGTTACAAAACATTAAGAAATGGAAGAAGACACACAAAAATGGAAAGATCTTCTACGTTGACTCATTAGCAAAATCAACATAATGCAAATATCCATTCTACTATAAGCAATTTACAGACACAATGGGATCCCAAGCAAAGGTCAAATAGCATTTTGCCCAGATGGAAAGAAAACAATGCTAAAATTCATATGAAAACACAGAACATCTGAATAGAGAAAGCAACCTTATACAACATTGACAAAACTCGAAGCATCGCAATAACAGACTGCAAGACACAGCACAGGACAGTTACAATCCAAACAGCTTGCTATAGGCAAAAAAATGACATATATAACAAAGGAACAGAAAGGAAACACCTGAAATAACACACACATCTACAACTAATCTGTCTTTCAAGAAGATCAATCCCAGGTTCAAAGGACCGTTTCTTCAAAACAAGGTCCTGAGAAAACTGGACCTCCACATGCACTTCTATGAAAGAAGACCCAGACTTTACACCTTATACAAACAGCAACTAAAACACATCAAGGAACAAAATCTAAAACTCAATATCATCAAATTAATAGAGAACATTGGGGAATACAGAATTACATTGGCTTAGACAAAGATTTCTGGCAAAAAAATGCCAGTAGCACAATAAAAGCTGAAACAAACAAATGAGATTCCATCAAGCTGAGAAGCTTCTGCACTACAAAAGGAACACTCAGAAAAGTAAAGAGGCAACCAAAAGGATGGGAAAAACTATTTGCTAACTATGAAACTGAAAAAAGATTAATATCCAGGCCAGCGCTGCCGCTCAATAGGCTAATCCTCCACCTGCAGCACTAGCACTCTGGGTTCTAGTCCTGGTCAGGGCGACAGATTCTGTCCCTGTTGCTCCTCTTCCAGTCCAGCCCTCTGCTGTGGCCAGGAGTGCAACGGAGGATGGCCCAAGTCCTTGAGCCCTGCACCTGCATGGGAGACCAGGAGAAGCACCTGGCTCCTGGCTTTGGAGCAGCACGGTGTGCCAGCCGCAGCAGCCAATTGGGGGTGAACCAATGGAAAAGGAAGACCTTTCTCTCTCTTTCCCTCTCTCTCACTGTCTAACTCTGCCTGTCAAAAAATAAAGATTAATATCCAGAATCTAAAAAGAGCAAAGTCAACCAAATGAATAAGAGAAAATAATCTGCCAACTATGAAACTTATAAAAGTTAACATCCACAATCTACAAAGAGTTCAAGGAACTCAACAACAACAAAACAAAAATTCCATTTAAAAATAGGCAAAGGACTTGAACAGGCATGTTTCAAGAGAGGAACATCATTTGGCCAACAGACACATGAAAAAAGGCTCAGGTTGCTAGCCTTCAGGATTCACCACACCAGAGTCAGAATGGCTCTCATACTAAAATCAAGAAATGATATATGCTGCTGAGGATCTGGCACTATGCTACCCTAATACACTGTTGGTAGAAATGTAACCTGGGGAAGCCACTGCCTAAGACAGTATGGAGATACCTCAGAAAGCTGAAAATAAATCTACCATATGACTCAGCAATCCTTCTTCTGGTGATTTACCCCTAGGAAATGAAATCAGCAGATTTTAAAGGGTTATCTGTAACTCCAGGTTTACTGCAGCTCAGTTCACAATAGCTGAGATACGGAATCAAACCTGATGTCCATGAACTAATGACAGGAAGTGGAGAGTCTCCAGAAGGGCAAGCATGCCCAGCAGCTGAGGTTCAGTGTCCACTCTGCGTTAGTTTCATATCCGAGTCCTTCTTAGGAGGGGAGGCGAGGCAGACAGCTGCATCATGTCTTCTTCACACCTGAGCCCCTGCCCAGCCCCCGCTGCCTCTGAACCAGTGGATTTGCAGGGAAAACACTGATGGGAAGCACCAGGATCCCCCATCCTTTGAGGCAGGCCCTGGGCATCTCTCTGTCCATAAACTTAAATGCAACAAGTCCATCCTGCACTCTACAAGCCTACTGAACCGCTACTGCCAATGCCAGCCAACGACACTGCCTTGGATATAGCCTACTTCTCCGCTAGGCCTACTACGCAAGTATCACCCAACTAACACCCATCCCTTCCTCCCAGAAACACAGCATCAGCAGAACAGGCTGCACTGCCTTGAAGAAACAGGGGTCGTGGCCTGAGCCCCAGCCTGACATGCCTTTCCTGTGCTCACCATGATCAGGAGCACTCCAAGGGCATCGTTGCTCCCAATCCAGCCCACCAGAAGCTCAGGGCAGTGTGGAGCTCTCTACACCTCCCGGGCTAACACCCAGCCACTCCCAGATGGTGCACAGCTCTGCCAAACTGCCCATGGTCAGGGCTACTGAACAGCAGGTACCTGCCCAGTATCCTTGGCCTGGTTGGTGCCAGGGTTGCTGCCCAGAGTCAGACAACCAAGTACACGACGTGTTGTGCCCCTGACAGGGAGGTAGGGTCGGGACTATCACTGTGTACCTAAATTGCATTTATGAAATGCATGGAATTTGGACCTCTTAACTAAAAAACAGCATCTTACAAGAACACCTGAACTGTCTTCTCTTGGTCATTTCCTAGCCCCTCCCCTATGTCAAAATTGTAGGTGACACAGTCGCTCATCGCTTTGTCCCTGGGAACAGACTGCCTTGCTGGAAGTCCTAACTTAGAACATTTCATCGCACAACTTGCAGAATACACATTCTTCTCATCAGTTCCTGGAACTTTCTCTAGGACACAACATATGATAGGACATAAAGCAAGCCTAGAAATCTCAATAACTGAAATAAGTTCATGCATCTTCTATGATCAAAATGGAAGGAAATGGGAAATCAACAACTCAAGAAACTCCAGAATGTATGCAAACACGTGGCGTCCGAGCAACATGCTCCTGAATGAATGGTTGGTCTTAGGAGAAATCAAAATGAAAATCCAGAAATTTCTGGAAATGACTGAAGATAACAGTACAACACTGCAAAACGTATGGGACACAGCAAATGCAATGTTAACAGGAAACTTTATAACAACTTGTGCCTACAAAATATTGGAAAGGAATCAAATGAATGAGCTTTTCAATGCATCACAAAATCTAGAAAAACAACTTATCAAAGTCCAAATTAGTAGGATGACAGAAATCATGGAAATTTGAGAAGAAATGGACAAAGCTGAAGAAATACATTATAATAAGATCATTGAGGCCAATGCTGTGGCTCAATAGGCTAATCCTCCACTTGCGACGCCGGCACATTGGATTCTATTCGCGGTTGGGGTGCCAGATTCTGTCCCGGTTGCACCTCTTCCTGTCCAGCTCCTTCCTGTGACCCGGGAGTGCAGTGTAGGATGGCCCAGTGCTTGGGCCCTATACCCACATGGGTGATCTGGAGGAAGCACCTGGCTCCTGGCTTCAGATCGGCGCAGTCCACCAGCCATAGTGGCTATTTGGAGAGTGAACCAATGAAAAGGAAGACCTTTCTTTCTTTCTGTCTAAATCTGCCTGTCAAAAAAAAAAAAAAAGATCACTGATATGAAAATCTGGCTAAAAAATATTTTTTAGAAAATTGCTGAAAATCTCCAAAACAACAACAACAACAACAACAAAACAGGAATAAGACCCCAATCAGCCGGCGCACGGCTCACTAGGCTAATCTTCCACCTGCAGTGCCAGCACACCGGGTTCTAGTCCCGGCCAGGCCTCGGATTCTGTCCCAGTTGCCCCTCTTCCAGGCCAGATCTCTGCTGTGGCCAGGAGTGCAGTGGAGGATGGCCCAGGTGCTTGGGCCCTGCACCCCATGGGAGACCAGGAGAAGCACCTGGCTCCTGCGATCGGATCAGCGCGGTGCGCCGGCCACAGCGTTCCGGCTGCGGTGGCCATTGGAGGGTGAACCAACAACAAAACGGAAGACCTTTCTCTCTGTCTCTCTCTCTCTCTCACTCTCCACTCTGCCTGTCAAAAAATTAAAAAAAGGATCCCAATCAGTAAAATCAGAAAGGAAAAACAAACTGTAATAATAGCAACCCAATAAATAAAAACATTCATCTGGAATTGCTACAATGTACTGTTTGCCAATGAATTGGAAATTCTTGGGAAATCTCTCTCCCTCACTCCACAAATCTGCCTTTCAATTAAATACATATTTAAAAAACATAATTATTTCAATAGATGAAAACAGCTGGAAAATATGCAAAAACCTTTCAAAACGAAAACCTCAGGGAAACTGACAACAGAAAGAACATTCCTCTACACAATCAAGGCAATTTATGTCAAACCGACTGATAGCATCTTATGAATGGGGACAAGTTGGAAGCATTCCCAACTATGATCTGGAATCAGACAAGAATGTACCCTCATTATTGCTATTCAATATAGATCTAGAAGTTTAGGAGCCATTAGGCAAGAAAAAGAAATCAAATGGATACAAATTGGGAAGGAGGAAGTCAAACTATCCCTCTTTCAAAAGGACATGATTTTATAAATGGGGAAACCAAGAGACTCCACCATGAGACCATTAGAACTAATAATAGAGTTTGGAAAAGTGGCAGGATAGAAAATCAACACACAAAAATCAATAGAATTTGTATAAACACAATATAAGGGCTGAGAAACAACTTCGAAGATCCATTCCATTCACAATAGCTACTAAAATTTAAATACCTTTGAATAAAGGTATCCAAGGAGCTTGAAGATTTAAAAAGCAACTCCAATACTTTTCCAACTATTTCAAAATAATAAACTGGAAGCAGTAGGATTCAACTCTAACAAACACTTTTTGAGAGGCTGGCATTATTTTAACCACAAAAGATAACAAAACATGAAATACAAAGAAAACTGAAGGCCTATATCCATAATGAAAAAGATGCAAAGATTCTCAACAAAATTCTAGCCTAACAAAACCAAAACCACATGCTGAAGCTCACGCAAAACCTTCAATTGGAATTTATCTCAGAAATGCCATGATCTTCCACAATTGCAAATTAATACACATGATGAATTTTATCAAAATAATGGAAGAATAAACCACATTGTCTGGGCTGGCACTGTGTTACAGGGTGTTAAAACCACAACACACAACGCCGGCATCTCATATGGGTGCCATTTAGCATCCAGGCTGCTCCACTTTCAATCCTGCTCCCTCCTAACATGCCTGGGAAAATGTCGGAGGATGTCCCAATTAGTTGGGGCCATGCAGCCACATGGGAGACTTGGAAGAAGGTTCTGGATCCTGATGGCTCAGTTTGGCCATCAATGTCTTTTGGGGAATGCACTAGCAAACAGAAGACCTCTCTCCCTCCCTCCTTCTCTTTTGCTCTTGCTCTACCTCTATCTCTCTGTATAAATCTTGCAAACAAATGAAATAAATCTTTTGAAAACCACATCTTCTAATTACATACAGATATCAGAAGAATAAAAAATGATTAAAAAACTACACAAAATATACACAGAAGGAATACATATCAAAATCATAAAGGCTATGTATGACAAACCAACAGCCAATGTCATGCTGGATGGGGAGAATGTGAAATCATTTTGTCAAACATATAACAACACAAGGATGTCCCTTTTACCACTCTTACTGAATGCAGTCTCCATATGGGAGACCTGGAAGAAGCTCCTGACTCCTAGCTTTGGATCAGCCCATGACTGGGCCCTGTGGCCATTTCAGGAGCAAACCAGTAGATGGAAGACCTCTATCTCTGTGTTTCCCTATCTCTGCATCTCTGCCACTTATTTGAATAAAAGATCACTACACAGCTCACGTGGAACTTGCCCACCCTACCTTTAACTGATGAAGAATTAAGAGTGGGAACAAGAGAAGGAGGAAGAAGAAGGCTGGGAGTGTAGGCTTCAGAGATGCTAGCATGGAAAGTAGTATCAGTATGTTTGAATCTGTATATAAGAAATACATGAAATTTGCATACCTGATATAAAATTTTAAAAAGTAGATAATCTTCTAACCAGACTAACAAAAATGATAAAAACTCCAGTAAATAAAATTACAGAAAAAAAGCAGAGATTATAATCAACATCACTGAAACACAAGGTTTCAGAGAAATTCCTATTCAGTACTGTATGCCAATAAACAGGAAAACTAGAAGAAATGGAGAAATCCCTGGATAACAAATACACGTAACCTACTAAGATTAAATCCAGAAGATATAGACAACCTAAAAAGACTCATAAAAATCAATGAAAACTAAACCACCCACCAAAAACACTGCTAGGACTGATGAAATAAGTAAGTTACAGTTTACAAATAAACATACCTTGTAACCCGCAGTCCTGTCCTCCAGCGCAAGCCCAGCCACCCGCTTCTCGACTTCCCACAGCTGAGCCGCTGCCCGCCCCCATGGCCGCCCAGCCTGAGGACATGAGTGTCTACACTGCTCGGAGGAGCCACGACCCCCCCCCCACGAGGTCCCAGGCCTCTCATTGTTTCATAAGAAAAACTCACCTTCACTCCCGCACTCTCCGGGCCAGTACCGCTGCCGAAAACGCCGCCATCAGCAAACAATTCCAGCAGCCGACGACATGCCGCCACCACCAGATAACATCCTCTTGATAGTCACCAGGCCGACTGCGCAAGCGCCAGTCATCTAGGACCCGCCTCTTCCTCCCAGTAATCACAGCGGCACCGGAAGCGGCCAGGCATGTCAAAAACATGGGCGACAGCTGTCTTGGCTCCAGGCTAAGACTGTGTTGATCTCCGGTGTGCTCCAGGTAAGAAACCTTTTCCAGTACAAAAAAAGAAAAAAACCTGTCATTTGCAAAAAGAACAAACAAGATGCAACTGTAAAACCTTACACTTTGTAAAATAAGCCTTTCCAAAAAAAGACAAATATCGTATATTCTCCCTGATCTGTGGTAATGTGGTAACAGAGTACCTAAAAGGTGATCTATGTTAGTGATATTGATACACTGACATACAATGATTTAGACAACTCTTGTCTTGCAGATAGAATGATTTTAAACAAACCATGTCTTGCCTCTTCAGGAACGGATGTTTTTAATTCTTTCAAACTGTTGAATTCTTTACATAGTGTAGGTTTTATATTATGAGTATAAAATAATTGAAAATAGATTTTTGTATTAAATAAGAATGGAAATAGTGGATGGAGGATGAAGAGGGATGGGAAATAGGGCCGGTGCTGTGGCAAAGCAGGTTAACACCCTGGCCTGGAGCACCATGGCTGGGAAAGAACTTCTAAGATCAATCCCATTAACAATTGGAACAAAAAAATTAAATACCATGGAATAAATTTAATCAAGAATGCCAAAGATGTCTACTATGAAAATTAGCAAACTTAGTGAAAGAAACAGAATACACAGAAAATGGAAAAAGCTTTAATATTCAAGGACTAAAATAATCAATATAATCAAAATGTCCATAGTACCAAAAGCAATTTACAAATTCATGTGATCCCAATTAAAATGCCAATTACATTCTTTTCAGATCTAGGGGAAAAAGATGCTAAAATTCAGCCGGCGCCGTGGCTCAATAGGCTAATCCTCCACCTTGCGGCGCCGGCACACCGGGTTCTAGTCCCGGTTGGGGCGCCGGATTCTGTCCCGGTTGCCCCTCTTCCAGGCCAGCTCTCTGCTATGGCCAGGGAGTGCAGTGGAGGATGGCCCAGGTGCTTGGGCCCTGCACCCCATGGGAGACCAGGAAAAGCACCTGGCTCCTGGCTCCTGCCAGGATCAGCGCGGTGCGCCGGCTGCAGCGGCGGCCATTGGAGGGTGAACCAACGGCAAAAGGAAGACCTTTCTCTCTCTGTCTCTCTCTCTCACTGTCCACTCTGCCTGTCAAAAAAAAAAAAAAAAAAAAAAAAAAAAGATGCTAAAATTCAAATGGAAACTCAAGAGGCCCAGAATAGCTAATGGAATCTTATATGTGAACAACAAAGCCAGAAGCATCACAATACCAGAATTCAAGACATACTTCAGGACAGTTACAAACAAAACAGCCTGATACTGGTAAAGAATACACATGTGGACTAATGGAGCACAACAGAAACTCCAAAACTCAATCCACACATCTGCAAATAATTTATCTTTGACAAAGGATCTAAAATCCAACCATGTGACAAGGTCAGTCTCTTCAAAAAATGGTGCATAAAAGGTGGATCTCCCATGGAGAAGTATGAAAATAAAAACCTACCTTATTCTTACAAAAAAAAAAAACTCAAAAAAGGATCAAAGACCTAAATGTACAACCTAATACCATCAAATTCTTAGAGAACATTGTGGAAATGATGCAAGACATTGCCAGATGCAGACTTCTTGGAACCCAGACGTACAGGCAATAAAAGCAAAAACACACAAATGGGATTACATCAAGCTGAGAAGCTGAAAACTCAGCAAGTGAAGGGCAACTGACAGAATGAGAGAAAATATATGCAAACTATGACCTGATAAAGTGTTAATATCCAGAATGTATAAAGGGCTCAAGAAACTCAACAACAACAAAACAAACAATGCAGTTAAGAATGGGCAACAGACTTGAACAGACATTCTTCAAGGAAGGAAATGCAAATGACCAACAGACACATGTGCTCAGGATCACTAGCCATTAGGGAAATGCAAAACAAAACCACAATGAAGTTTCACCTCACCACAGTTAGAATGGTTTGCATACAGAAATCAACAAACAACAAATGTTGGAAAGGATGTGGCAAAACAGTACACTAGTGGCCAGTGCCGTGGTGCATGAGGTGAATCCTCCTCCTGCAGTGCTGGCATCCCATATGGGCACCGGATCTAATCCCAGTTGCTCCTCTTCCAGTCGAGTTCTCTGCTGTGGCCCAGCAGTGCAGTGGAGGCTGGCCCAAGTCCTTGGGCCCTGCAACCACATAGGAGACCAGGAGCAAGCACCTGGCTCCTGGCTTCGGATTGGCGAAGCACGCTGGCCACAACGCATAGGCTGTAGCGGCCACTTTGGTGATGAACCAATGGAAAAGGAAGACCTTTCTCTCTGTCTCTCTCTCTAACTCTGCCTGTCAAAAAAAAAAAAAAAGAAGAAGAAGAAGAAGAAGAAGATGGCCCAGGTCCTTGGGCCCCTGCAACCACGTGGAAGACCTGGAAGAAGGGAAGAAGATCATGGTTCAGAACTTTGGATCAGCTCAGCTCTATCCATTTTGGCCATTTGAGGAATGAACAAGCACAGGGAAGACCTCTCTCTATCTCTATACCTCTTTCCATAATTCTGTCTTTCAAATAAGTAAAAGTAAACCTTAAAAAAATTAAAGGAAACAATAATATTGTGTTAGTCTAGTTTTAATGATCTGTGATTACTTTTATTTAGGGTGTATGGGTAAAATGGTCATTTTTACACTCAACTGATTATATTTGCTGCTTATATTACCACTAACTTAGGGTTTCTGCTTTTTCATTATTTTTAGATTTACTTTATTCATTAGAAAGACACCGTTACATACAGAGAGAAAGAGGGAGAGATCTTCCATCTGCTGGTTCACTTCTCAAATGGCCAAGAGAGCCAGGACTGGGCCAAAAGGAAGCCAGGAGCCAGGAGCATTTCCCAGGTCTCCCACTGGGGTGCAAAGTCACGGGCACTTGGGCTGTCCTCTGCTTCTTTCCCAGGTGCATTAGCATGGAGCTGGATCAGAAATGGAGTAGGGACCGGCGCTGTGGCATAACGAGTAAGGGTGCTTCTGATCCAGCTCTCTGCTATGGCCTGGGAAAGCAGTGGAACATGGCCCAAGTCCTTGGGTACCTACCCCTACATGGGAAGACCCTGAGAAAGCTCCTGGCTCCTGGCTTCAGATCAGTGAACCCCAGCCATTGTGCAGTTCAGGGAGTGAACCCATGGATGGAAGACGTCTCTCTCACTCTCTCTGCCTCTGCTTCTCTATACCACTGTCTTTCAAATAAATGAATACATCTTGGAAAAAAAAAGAAGTGGAGTAAATGGGACTTGAACCAGCGCCCGTATGGGATGCCAAACATTGCCCCCACCTTGTTTTCTAGTTCTTAAATTTCTTATTTGATAAAGCATTTAGCCTTTTTACTCTAAAGCAAATTTAAAAACTATCCAAAAATGATGAAAGTAAGGAAGTAAGGAAGAGAGGGACAAAAGGAGAAAGAAAGGAAGAGGTACACTGGGAGAGATAGTGTTGGAAGGAGAGCAGAAAGAAGGGAATGTTGCTTTATTCTCAGTATTGTTCTATAAAATATATTGAAGAAATTTTTAGCTGAAAAAACAAATATATCCACTGGAGACAATATCAATGTTTGATGGAAATTTACATAAAATAGGTAAGCACTCACATTACAGGAAAATTTAATATATAAAATGTGTATGTTCATAGAATTCTGTACTTGGAAAATCCTATATGACTTTTATCAAAATGTAAGCTTGAAAATCTTTCTGCAGAAATAACCTAAAAAGTAAGAGTATAAAAGCTATATAATTCAGAATAAGTATGACTGAAAAATAACACTGCATTGTAAAGAATGACACATCCTATAAAGTAAAACCTAAGAAAGAATTTGCATTCCTAATAAATGTGACAGTGTGAAACAAAAACACATGTTTTAATGGATCACAAAAGCAAATGGAGGCCGGCACCATGGCTCACTAGCCTAATGCTCTGACTTGTGGCGGCAGCACACTGGGTTCTAGTCCCGTTCGGGGCGCCGGATTCTGTCCCGGTTGCCCCTCTTCCAGGCCAGATCTCTGCTGTGGCTCAGGAAAGCAGTGGAGGATGGCCCAAGTGCTTGGGCCCTACACCCCATGGGAGAACAGGAGAAGCACCTGGCTCCTGCCATCAGATCAGCGTGGTGCACTGGCCGCAGCACACTGGCCGCGGCAGCCATTGGAGGGTGAACCAACGGCAAAGGAAGACCTTTCTCTCTGTCTCTCTCTCTCTGTCCACTCTGCCTGTAAAAAATAAAAATAAAAAAAAGCAAATGGAAATATCAGAGATGGACAAAATCAAATGAGGAATAGGAAGTACTACAAAGTATACATTGCAACCTAAGAGGAAGATATTTCAAGAACTCCTACCTGGTAAAGTCCTGCAGGACTAAGTCATCCCCAGCCCCCAAACAGCAATCAGAACAAAAACTCCATGAAAGCAGAAGCTTTCACACAGAGCTGCCTAGAAGGATATGGAAAACATGCACCACGACAAAGCTGTACGCAGTTTATCAAAATGTCTTGAAAGCAAACTCACAACTGCTTCTTTCCACAAACTTTTCAAAGTACCTCACGTTGCCCCCTGCATTACATTAAATAACGAGAACAAATGCTGGGACATAACAGAAACATCTTTGAAAGACAAGAAATACACCTTTACCAAGACAGAGTCCTCTGCCCAAATTCAGACTTCTATAAGCTGACCTCAAGCCTCAAATTTCATTCCAGGCTTGATCAGGTTCTTGTCTTCCTAAGCACACACCAATCCAGTTTTCTCCCAGATAAGCCTCTCTCCATCCCTGGTATTCCCGAGAACTTTGTGAAAGTTTCCTAATTAACCGTGCACCCATACCACAGTCCCTAAGAAAGACCACACCACACCCATCACCATTTTCTTACCCTCATTTTCCTAAGGTTGTTGCCCAGATGCTGTCCCAGGTCTAATACTCGGAGACTCCACCAGTTCTACTAGTAGACCTACCAGCTCCTCCCTATTACAACTCTACTGAAAGTCACCTGACCTCCTCCATACACTCCTTCCATTTCCCTGTCTATATCCAGGATGGCGATATACAGAAATTACCTGATTTCAGCTCCCAACACATTGCATGCCCCAGGTTCTTCCATGGCATCTAACAATCCAATCATACCACACAAAATACCTCCATCCCGTCATTCTTAGGCCCGAAATCTCAAACCCAAACTTTTATTAACACGTCTCTCCAATCCAGACTTCTTGGGTTTTGTACTCTGACTCAACAGCACACACTTTTCCTCCAGGTCTCCCTCCCATTTCCTGCATACCCAAGTATTCCCCTATTACCATGTTCTTTGGCCCCTAATGCTCTGCAGAGCCCTGGGGAACTCATTCTCCAACATACTACCCACCCCTGTTTCCATGCTCTCACACTCTACTGAAGCCCACCAGGCCCCTACATTTCTCCCCATGCCTGTGGGGCTACCCACATGACCCTCCCTGCCATGGGAATGACGTCCGCATCTCTGTCTGCATGGGCCACCCAACTCCAGGGAATAGGCTGTCCCTTCCCTTCCCCTCGGGCACCCAGGCCACAGCCACCACTGGGGCGGCCACATCTGCTCACCAGTTGCTCCTCTCCAGGAAAAAGGCCCAGCTGGCGTTGAGCAGGAATCTGTGCAATCTCTCCGGGAATGGGAGATTACTTGGCAGCTGAGCTTCAGCGTCCACTCTGGGTTAGTTTCACATCCAGATCCTCTGGGAGGGAGGAGGGGAGGCAGACATCCGCTTCTCGGCTTCTTCATGGCTGAGACGCTGCCCACCCCCCCTGCCTCTGAACCTGCGGATTTCAGGGGAGAACACTGCTCGGAAGTCCCAAATCCCATCTCCTTTGAGGCAGCCCCTGGGCATCTCTGACCTGTAAGCTAAATGCGCAAGTACCATCCAACTAACACCTCCCCCTTCTTCCCAGGGAACACAGTGTCAGTGGAGGAGGCCGAGCTACCTTGATGAACCAGGGCAAGTGGCCTTAGCTCTAAAATGGCACTGTGTCCCTGTGCTTATAATGACCAGGAAAGCTCCAGGGACATCATCGATCCAGATCCAGCCGATCAGAAGCTCAGGGCAGTGGGGAGCTCTCTAGACCTCCGAGATAACACAGAGCCACTCCCGTTGGTGCAGCACTCTGACAAACTACCCATGGTCAGGGTACTGAATGGAGGATACCTGCCCAGCATCCTTGGCCTGGTCTGTGGCTGGGGCTGCTGCCCAGAGTCAGACAAGCAGGCCTGGTGCTGTGTTACACTGCGTTAAAGCCATGGCATGCAGTGCTGTCTTTCCATGTCAGTGCCAGTGTGTGTTCTGGCTGCTCCACTTCCAATCCAGCTCCCTCCTAACGTGCCTGGGGAAGCGGTGGAGGATGTCCCAATTCCTTGGGCCCCTGAAGGAACATGGGAGACCCAGAAGTAGGTCCTGGATCCTGACTTCATATTGGCTCAGTTTGGCCATCACGGTCATTCCAGGAGTGTACTGGCAAATGGAAGACCTCCCTCCCTCTCTCACTCTCTCTCAATCTCATTCACCTGCACTTGCTCTGTTTCTCTCTAATTCTTTATTTTATTGATTTTTTTGACAGAGTTAGACAGTGAGAGGGAAAGACAGAGAAAAAGGTTTTCCTTCTGTTGGTTCACCTCCCAAATGGCCACTATGGCCAGCGCTATGCCGATCCAAAGCCAGGAGCCAGGTTCTGCCTCCTGGTCTCTCACGCAGGTGCAGGTGTCCAAGCACTTGCACCATCCTCCAGTGCCCTCCAGGGCCATGGTAGAGAGCTGGACTGGAAGAGGAGCAGGCGGGACTAGAACATGGTGCCCATATGGGATTCTGGCACTGCAGGCGGAGGATTAGCCGAGTGAGCCACGGCGCCGGCCTTCTCTCTCTTTAATTCTTAAAAACAAATGAAATAAATATTTTTATTAAAAAGCCACATTATCATCTCATTAGATTGAGAAATAACCTGAAAAGATTCAATTCCATTCATGATAAAAAAAAAAAAAAACTTCCACAAAGTAGGTATAAAAGGAATAGGCATCAAAATCTTAAAGGCTATGTATCACAACTCAACAGCCAATGCCATGCTGGATGGGCAAAAAATGAAAGCATTTTTGTCAAACATGTAACAACACAAGTATGTCAAAACTCTTATTGAATGCAGTACTGTAAATTTTCACAGGTTAAAGAAAAGAGAAGAAAGAAAGAAACTGCCCCAACGTTATAAAAGAGAAGTGAAATTCTAAATGCTTGCAGGTGACATGATACGGTACCAGAAAAAAACTAAAACAATCCACCAAAAACACTGCTAGAACTGGTGAAACAATTAAGTGAAGTTTCAGGATACAAATAAACATACTGTGTAAGGAGCAGTTTTTATACATTAATGATGAACTCACTGACAGAGCAATCAACAAATATCCCAAGGACAATAACCACAAAAATAAAAAGTTTAGGAAAAAATTTAACCAAAGAAGTCAAAGAGCTCTAAATGAAAATCACCATACACTGATGAAAGAAATCACCAAGGACACAAAAGTGGAAAGATGTCTCTTTTGGTGGATTTGAAGAATCAGTATAATTAAAATCTCTACGTAACGCTACCTAAAGATTCAATTAAATTTTCATCTAAATGCCAATGATGTTCTTTACAGAATTACATAAATAAACCTAAAATTCATACAAAATCAGACACGATCCAGAATAGATAAGGTGTTCCTGAGCAAAAAACGGAACAAAGTTAGCCCGGATGCCTCACAACACCTGATTCAAAGCATTCTACAAATCTACACTAAACAAAATATCAAAGCACTTGCATAAAAAGTGACATACTGACCAATGGAAGAAAACAAGGTGAGCTCCAATATTAATCAAAATATGTACAACACCAGATTTTTACAAAATTACTCAGACCATCCATTGGGGTAAGGAAAAACTCTTCAACAAATGCTGTTGGCAAAAAATGGATGTATTTGTAGAGAAGATTGAAATTAGATTCATCACTACCACAAAATATGAAAATCAACTCAAAATGGATCAGAGACCTAAATCTATAACCCGGGGCTATGAAGCTTTTTGAAGGAAATAGAAAGAAAAGCTCCAAGACACTGGAATAGGGGATGACTCTTAGACAAGACCTTTAAAGCTGAGGCAGCAAAATCAAAACCTAACAAATGGGATCAAATGAAATTAAAAGCTTTGCAAAGCAAAGAAAATCATCACAGAGTGAAGAGACATCCAAGAGAATGAGCAAAAGATACTTGTCAGCTACCTATACAAAAAGGATTAATAACATGAATACACCTGCAACTCAAAAAAAAAAATAAAAAACCTAACCAATCCAGTTATGAAATGGCCAAAGGAACTCAACAGACAGTTCCCCATAGATACACAGATGGCCAACAAATATAGGAAAAGATGCTCAACATCACAAGCTATTAGGGAAACGCAAAGCCAAACCACAATGAGATATCAGCTCACACGTACATACTGGCTAAAACCCAAAGGAGAGTCACAATGAGGAGGAGGATGTGGGAAAAGGGGAACACTTACACAGTGGTGGTGGGAATGCAAATTAGTGCAGTCATTGTGGAAAACAGTATGGAGATTTCTTAAAAAACCAGAAACAGACTTTGCATATGATTGAGTAAGCCCTCTACTGCTATAACCCAGAATACGTAAACATATTTATCAGAGAGATATGCCCACCACAATATTTATTGTAGTATGGTTCATGGCAGCCACACAAGAAAATGTCAAAGACTTCAAACAGAAGTTGAATGGATGATAATAATAATAATAATAAAATACACACACAAACAAACAAACTTCCAAATCTCTCTTTCTACAAGATTTTTCAAGGACCCACATGATGCTCTCTGCATTACTTTAAAAAACCAGAACAAATGTGGGCACATAACAGACACTGCTTTGAAAGCCAAGAAAAACACATTTACCAAGAGAAAGTCCTCTGCCAGAATTCTGACTTCAACAAGCTAACTTCAGCCACAAACATCATTCCCAGGCTAAATCAGGTTCTCCGGGTTCCCAAGCTGCCTATCAACCCACTTTTCTTTCAGATAACATCTTCCCCATCTCATGGTAGTCTGGAGACTTTGGTCGAATTTCCTGATTAACTCAGCACACATTCCCCAGTCCCTCCTGAAAGGTCCCTCTGCCCGCCTCCTGATATCGTTTCCCTCACTTTAACTAAGGTTGCTCCCCAGGCCCTGTCCCAGATCTCACACTATGATGCTCCACTAGTTCTTACAAGTAGACACTAGTTCTTACAAGTTCTCTCTCTCTCTCTCTCTCTCTCTCTCTCTACACACACACCCACCCACCCACACACACACACACACAAATGAAAATACCTTAAAATTCCTCTTTCCACAAACTTTTTCAAGGACTCTCTTGATGCTCTCTGCTTTATCTTAAAAAACCAGAACAAATGTGGGCACATCACAGACACTCCTTTGAAACCCAAGAAAAACACGTTTACCAAAAGAAAAGTCCTCTGCCAGAATTCTGACTTCTACACACTGACTACAAGTCACAAACTTCATTCCCAGCCAAAGACAGGGTCTGCACATTCCCAAGCCCCTATCAACCCACTTTTCTTTCAGATAACATCTTCTCCATCTCTTGGTAGTCTGCACACTTTGGTCAAATTTCCTGATTAACTCAGCACACATTCCCCAGTACCTTCTGAAAAGTCCCTCTGCCTGCCTCCTGATATCCTTTCCCTCACTTTAACTAAGGTTGCTCCCCAGGCCCTGTCCTGGATCTCACACTCTGATGCTCCACTAGTTCTTACAAGCAGATCTACCAGCTCCTCCCTATTACAACTCTCCTCATGGTGGCATGCCTTCCTCCCCACAATCCTTCCATTTTCCCTTTCTATCATAGGATGGTGACATACAGAAATAACCTGTTTCCAGCTCCCCAAACCTTGCATGAACCAGGTTCTTCCATGGCATCTAACCCTCCACTCCCGCTGCATGAAGTACTTGCAATCCCATCGTCTTTAGCCTGAAACTCTAAAACATAACAACTACTAACATGTCTCCCCAAAGCAGACTTCTTATCTTTTGTACTCTGAGTCAACACATGCAGTTTTCCTCCCAGGTCTCCCTCCCACTGCCTGGAGACACAGTCTTCCCATATTAACATGTTCTTTGGCCCCTAATTCTTGGCAGAGCCCAAGAGAACTCATTCACCAATATCTTGTTCACCTCTGTCTCTGTGGCCAACACTCTATTCTAGGAACACTAGACCCCCACATTTCTGTCTCCATATGTCTATAGGGATCCCCAACTTGACCCTCCTTCCAAAAGCTTGGAAGTCCACCTTGCTCTCAGCCTGGCCAGCCCAACCCCAGGGAACAGGGTTCCCTTCCCTTCCCCTTCCCCTTGGGCCCAAGGGCTGCCATCAACAGGACACAGCCACATGTACTAACCAGTTGCTCCTGTCCAGGGTGAAGGCCCAGCTAGGTTTTACCAGGAAGCCAAGCAGGATCCACAAATGGAAGACTACCCAGCAGCTGAACTTCTGTGTCAACTTGGTGTCCAGTTTCATATCCATGAAAATGTCTACAATGAAATTTATAAAACATTAAAGAAATGGAAAAAGACACAAAATAATGGAAAAATCTTCCATGCCCATTCACTGGCAATGTCAACATAGGGAAAATATCCATTCTACCACAAGCAATTTACAGACACAATGGGATCCCAATCAAAGGTCAAATAACATTTTGCCCAGGTGAGAGAAAACAATGCTAAATTTTACATGAAAACACAGAACATCTGAATAGTGAAAGCAATCTCAGACAACATAAACAAAACTCGAAGGGCAGTTACAATCAAAACAGCTTGGTATATGCAAAAAAAAGATATATAGAAAAATGAAAGAGAAAAGAATCACCTGAAATAATGCACACATCTCAACTAATCTATCTTTGAAGAAGGAGCTAAAGATCAATCCCAGGTGCAAAGGACATCCTCTTCAAATAATGGTCCTGAGAAAATTCCACATAAAGAACTATGAAAGAAGAACCATACCTTAATTATATACACGCCAAAGAACAAAATCTAAAACTCAATATCAAACTTCTAGAGAACATTGGGGAAAACTGAAAGATATTGGCATAGGCAAAGATTTCTGGGGAAAGATCCCAGTAGCACAAGTAACAAAAGCAGAAACAGACAAACGTGATTCCATGAAGCTGAGAAGCTTCTGTGCTGAGAAAGCAACACTCAGCCATGTGAAGAGGCAACAGAAAGAATGGGAGAAAATGGTCTGGACACTATGAAACTGATAAAAGATTAATATCCAGAATCTACAAAAAGCTCAAGGAACTCAACAACAAGAAAACAAAAAATCCAGTTAAGAATGCGCAAAGGCCGGATGCTCCCTCCATCACTCCTGCACCCCTCACCTGGGACAGATGCCCCCTCCATCACACCTGCAACCCACACCTGGGGCAGATGCCCCCTCCATCATGCCTGCACCACACACCTGGGGTGGATCTGTCCTCCCTCACTCCTGCACCCCTCACCTGGGGCAGATGCCCCCTCTGACACTCCTGTACCACTCACCTGGGCCAGATGCCCTGTCACTCCTGCACCCCTCACCTGGGCCGGATGCCCCCTCCATCACCCCTGCACCCCTCATCCAGGGCAGATGCCCCCTCCATCACTCCTGCACCCCTCACCCGGGGCGGATGCCCCCTCCATCATGCCTGCACCCCACACCTGGGGCGGATCTGCCCTCCATCTCACCTGCACCTCTCACTTGCGGCAGATGCCCCCTCTGTCCCTCCTGCACTGCTCACCTGGGGCGGATGCCCCTGTCACTCCTGCACCCCTCACCTGGGGCGGATCTGCCCTCCGTCAGTCCTGCATCCCTCACCTGGGGTGGATCTCCCCTCCATCACTCCTGCAATCCTCACCTGGGGCAGATGCCCCCCATCCCCAGTCACTCCTGTGCCCTTAATATCTAGGGAAAAAGTAACTCAAGATAAAGCATACCATTCTATAAAGATAAATAGTGAATATATCAATGAGATATAGCACTATAATACTGTAAGTTCAAAATATTTGAATTAAAATGTAGCTGAGAAAATAAACTGATAAATCTCCAATCATAGTTGCAGATTCTCACATAATTTTTGTAACTGTTGAAATTAGAAAAAAAGAGCACAAAACATGCATTTCAAAAATCATTGTCGTGGCTGGCGCTGTGGGGCAGCAGGTTAAAGCCTAGCTTGCAGCACTGGCATTCCATATACGCACTGGTTCAAGTCCCAGCTGTTCCATTTCTGATCCAACTCCCTGTTAATGTGCCTGGGAAAGCAGCAGCAGATGGCCCAAATCCTTGGGCCCTTGCACCCATGTGGGAGACCCAGAAGAAGCTTCTGGCTCCTGGCTTCGGATCGGCTCAGCTCCAGCACTTCCAGCCCTATGAGGACTGAGGCAGCAGATGGAAGACCTCTCTTTTCTCTCTCTACCTCTCTCTGTAACTGTGCCTTTCAAATAAATAAATTAAATCTTTAAAAAAAATCATTGTCAATAAGCTCATCCTAATCAACATTTATAGAATTCTATTTGCAGAAATGTAAATACATGTTATTTTCAGGTACACATGAAACGTTGACTCATTAGACAGTATTTTAAAGTGTCATAGTTAAATCTCAATAAATTTGAGAGATAAAGTAAAACAGTCAAAATGTAACAGGACTATATTAGAAATCAGTAAGAAGGAAATATTTTTAAAATATCCAACCATTTTAAGCAATACACTTCTACATAAATCTTCAAATCCAAAAGAAATCTCAGGACTGAAACATATTTTGAGTTGAATATAATTAAAACATGGGTTTTTGAAATCTGTGGCATACAGAAATAGCAGAATTTATAGGAAAATTAATGTTTAAAATGATCATATTATTAGAAAATGTTTAAATCAATGACACACCCTAAGGAAGTAAATGAAAGTAGATGAAACCAATAACAACAAAAAAAGAGAAAGAGTAATGGAGTGAAACAAAATTAAATTGAAAGCAAAGAACACAGGAAAACTAATGATGGTAACTATTGTCTATTGGAAAAAAGGGGAATTTCTAAAACTTTACTAGAATAATTTAACAAAGAAATACAAAAATAACAAATAGCAGAAATAAAAATTATATCCTACAGATATTAAAATAATATAGAAATAAGATGGAATTCATGCTGACCAGTTAAATAATTTCGATGAAATGAATAAACTCTTTATAATACACAGAATTAGTGTTAAATGGGATGATGATACTCCACTTTCCGTAGATCACACCCACAGCAGATGATGCTTGCTCTGTAGGCACTGATAGGTTGGCAAAGTCACTATGAAAACTTCCACATTTATGTTCATCATGAAGAAGTAAGGGAATGCCAACTGATTACCTATTTGCTTGGACCCAGCGTGCACAGATTCTAATCCATTCCAGTTTCTACAACATAAGTAATATGTACCAAATAAATTTTTTAAAATTTTGTATGATTTACTTATTAATTTGAAAGCCCAAGATACAGAGACTGTGACATAGAGAGATCTTCCATCCAACTGGTTTACTCCCCAGGTGGCTGCATCAACCACTATGGGACCAGGACAAAGCCAGGAGTCAGGAGTCAGGAGTCGAGACTTCCCGGTCTCCCGAGAGGGTGGCAGGGCCCCAAGCACTTGTTCCATCTGCCACTGCTTTCCCCAGGACATTCGGGAGAATCCTGATCAGAAGTGGAACAGCCTGCATACAAACCAGTGCCAATATGAGACGCTGCCATTACAGAAGGTGACTGAACCTACTATGCTACAACACTGGCCCCAAATTTTTTTATTGATTGGAAAGGCAGGGACACACAAAAGAGAAAAAGACAGATGGGGAGAACGTCCATCCTTGTTTAGCCCTCCAAATAGGTACAATATCCATGGCTGGGCCAGGCAGAAGCCAGGACCCAGGCATTCAACCTGGGTCCATGTGGGTGGCAAGGACCCAACAACTTGAGCCACTACCTGTTGTCTCCCAGGGTGGGTATTACAGGAAACTGGAACTGCAAGGAGAGCTGGGACTTGAACTCAGGCCCTCTGTTATGGGATGGGAGCGTCCCAACAGGTGGTGTCATTGCTGTGCCACACACCCTCCCCCAGAGAGAAGTTTACCAGGAGAATCCTGGATGCCATGGTTGAGCTAGACTGAACTCAGCAACCAGGAGCTTCATTCACATCTCCCACGTGGGAAAGCAGAGAAGATGGCCCATGTCTTTGGGCCTCTGAATCCAACTGGGATACCTGGGGGAAGCTCTCTGAGCCATGGCGTGCAGAAGATCTGCTCCACCCATCCATGGAGAGAGAGCCATGTTCCCAGAACCAGCTCTCCGTGGCTGCTCCACCTTGGGTTTTGAGCCCCTGAGCCTCTGCTATGTTGAGTGCCTGGGAGTACCTCACAGTCCTACCTGGGTGCACAGCCCCCATCAATCCTCCCAGCCAGACTCAAGGTCAGTGGGGAACAGGGACTTTGCTCTCTGGCAATATCCCTGGATCCCACACGTGCACCAAGAGTCACTCGCCACAGCCCCTCCTCATTTCATACTGGCTTCTCCTCCCCACCATCTGCCCAAGACCTGCTCAGCTGCTACTTACACCCATAATTCCACCTGCCCTCTCTCAGCCACCTGTTTGTGGGGAAACGGGGAGAGGGAAATGTGTCCCCCCTTTTTTTTCACTGCGTTAGTGGGTACCCTATCACACTCAGGACTCCAGGCCGCATTCACAGACAGTGCAGTCGACCAGGCTCTCCCTCCAGCTAGATCACCAGTGCCACAGGTTTCTGCAGACTGATCTTACCTCACTCTCCAAAGCTGGTGCAGTCTCCTGCTCTCAGCTCCTGGGGTCATGTGCTGTGTCTGTGCTTGCTGCTTTGCATCCACGTGGGCCTTCCACCATGATCCACAGTGTCCTTCTTCCTTCCTCAGCACTTCCTATAGTTTGCTCTCCAAGTCTTCCCTAAGAATGTACTTCATCCACTATTTTTTTACTGTTTTCCCCTAGCCTAAAGCAGTACACCCTTTCCCCATTCTGCTCTTTTGGAATCCCCAAGATGCTTTACTTTAAAATAGTTATGCCTCATGAACGGGCATAGCAACATAGCAGAATGCAATTTATTTTTTAGAGGTATGGCATAAGCAAATTTAGTTCAGAGTATTGGTGTTAGACTTTGTGGCATTTATTCTCACTAGTTAATTTTCAGAAGTCTTACTAACAGTAAGGAATTCCCTTGGGAAATTTAACAGTTTCCTTGCTGAAAACCACCGGGTACATTGTTTTAGAGTAGAATATTATGCCCTCGTCAGAACATTAGTCAATGCCATGATATTCACTCTCTGGCAAATAACTCTTTTCTGAAAATACAAAGGGAGAGACATGAATGAAATTTGCATTCTGGCCGGCGCCGCGGCTCACTAGGCTAATCCTCCGCCTGGCGGCGCCGGCACACCAGGTTCTAGTCCCGGTCGGGGCGCCGGATTCTGTCCCGGTTGCCCCTCTTCCAGGCCAGCTCTCTGCTGTGGCCAGGGAGTGCAGTGGAGGATGGCCCAGGTGCTTGGGCCCTGCACCCCATGGGAGACCAGGAAAAGCACCTGGCTCCTGGCTCCTGCCATCGGATCAGCGCGGTGCGCCGGCCGCGGCGGCCATTGGAGGGTGAATCAACGGCAAAGGAAGACCTTTCTGTCTCTCTCTCTCACTGTTCACTCTGCCTGTCAAAAAAAAAAAAAAGAAATTTGCATTCTGATTTAGATAGTATTTTGTTCTCAATTATTTCTGATCTCCTTTCCTCTTCAGAATGCACTTGTACATGCACACACACATGCACACATTCATCTGATATAAAGTATTCTGTACAGAGAATTGAGCCTATTAACTGAGATGTGAGCAATGTAAAGACTAGAGTCTTAGGAGAGGAAAATACACTGCTCTACAATTATATTCAAACATGTTGCATATTCACTGCCTGTCTGATGTTTGTTTAAGGGATCATTTGATAACAGCTTTTCCCCTTTTGGTTTTTTCATTCACATGTGCTTACAGATTTGCTTCATGTTGCTGGTAATTTTCTAGAATATCTGTACAAGATTAACATTGCAATGCGGCATTGCTATCAGTACTCTGCTATGTGATAATTATTTTAACATCTTTGATATTCTGAGAAAATCTGATGGGTAACATTTTTTTCTGGAGCAATTCCTTTTACTTCACTTATTTTAACCCATTGCTTATGGTAGTCCTGTTGAACAGGAGCTGCCTTCACTTCTTGCACCACAAGCACCAGGATCCTGAATATTCTGTTTTCTGACTCTCAGCAGGTCAGGTGAGATGACTCAGCCTTTCCAAAATTTTACTGAGCAGTTGCACTCCCCAGAATACTTTCTGAGTTCTTTCAAAATATTTTAACCAAAAAAATTAGCTATTATTATCATTAGTTTTCTGGGCAATCTTGGTAGCATCCATTTCTGTGTGTCAGCAGTGAGTCAAAGTGATGACAATACCCTGTCAGACGGACTCCTTCCCTAAGGCCCTGTCAAGTGTATTGTGCTCTCAGCACAGATGCAGCACGACCCCTTCATGAAGGAGAACTCTGCACTGCACCATGCAAAGATAGTGAACTCCTCTTTGGGAGCTATGATAAAAACAGAAAAATACACTGCTCTACAATTATATTCAAACATGAGGCAGATTCACTGCCTGTCTGATGTTTGTTTAAGGGATCATTTGATAACAGCTTTTCCCCTTTTGGTTTTTTTCATTCACATGTGCTTACAGATTTGCTTCATGTTGCTGGTAATTTTCTAGAATATCTGTACAAGAGGAGTCCTCTCTTCATCTTACTGTCATGACCTCCAATGTGCTTGTCCTACCCTGCCAGGCTCTGGGCTGACAGAATCCTCCAGTGTATCAGAAACATCACATTGTTAGCAAAACAACCTGTGATCTACCATTCATGGGCTTGAGTTTCTGCAGGGACACATTCATAGCTGAATTCCAAATACTTCTCACAGCTAAAAAGTACTGTGTGTAAAGTCTTTCTCAACTCAAAGCCCGGAAGAATATTCTTAGTACCAACACATCAGAGGAAGGGTCCCATTACCCTGATATACCTGACTTTAGGGAAGAACTATTTAATGTAAGAACAGACATACCCATCCCTTCCTCAAGTTCCACCTGCTCTCTCTAAGTCAACTCTCCTTAGAGGGCATCACCTGCAAGGACAGCCCCAGAACTGAGGCTCCTGTGTCTGGTCAGAGCCTCAGGCTCACAGCCCCATCCTACAGGAGGCAGTGCATCCACTCCCTGTAAACCTAATCTGGGTCCATCAGAGCAGCTCCCTGGACAGGTACACACGTCACTGTGGAATAAGTTCCTCTCCCAGTCCTTACTGCTCAACTCAGGATGCCCCTGGAGGAGTTGGATAGTGGATCAGGCATATGTGAGAGTCCCCTGAAGTTTCTGACTCGGCTTATCCCTATCCACACCCTCTTTGGGTGCCACTTGCTCTAATGTCACCTGGTGTTGCTTGGGCTAACTCCTGTCCCCCAAACATGCTGTCTCTGATGCACTCCCTCAGCTCTTGAGCTCCGAATGTAGAATAAGCCCAGGCTGCTGCAGGAGACAACAGAGTAAAGATAAACCTCAGGTCTCAGACTCTCAGACAAGAAAATAGTACAACACACTAAACACCAATTCTCTCCTTAGATTAGCCCAAGAATTGAGGTCATAAGGAAAACAGCGTCCCTGAACATGAGAAATATATGCCACTACAAGAAATACAAGCTTACCAGGAAGAGAGAAGCTGCTGAATGCAGCAAATGGTAAGGACACTTCCATGGTAACTGTCCAACTGCTGGAGGCTGGAGGTGACCTGCATTGACAGTTAAAAACTTTTTTGTGTGTGGGCATTTTGCCTTGTAGTTGGAACACCCATTGAGACACCCACAATGCAGTGCCTCAGTTTGAATCCAGCTTTCTGCCAAGGAAGACCCTGGGAGTCAGCAGATGACGACTCACAGAAATCTATCACTGCCATGCAAATGGGAGACCTGGATTTAGTTCCCAGCTTCCATTTCTGGCAGAGTTGGAATCACCCAGTGGATCACAGTTCAGTGGAAGTGAACAGTTAAAAATCATTCTGAGTCTCTCTGCTTCTTAAATTGGGGTCAAGCTTCTCAGACCATAAAGAAATGAAGTTGTAAATGAGCAACTCAGGAACCCCTAGAGCATATGCAAACACACGGAGATTGAACAACATGCTCCTGAATGAACAATGGGTCATAGAAGAAATCAAAAGAGAAATCAAAAATTTTCTGGAAGTAAATGAGGATAAAAGCACAGCATACCAAAACTTATGGGATACAGCAATAGCAGTGTTAAGAGGCAAGTTTATAGCAATAGGCGCCTACATCAAGAAACTGGAAAGGCACCAAATAAATGAGCTTTCAATGCATCTCAAGGATCTAGAAAATCTGCAGCAAACCAGACCCAAACCTAGTAGAAGAGAAATAATTAAAATCAGAGAAGAAATCAACAGGATTGCAAGACTGCAAGATGGCAGAATAGAGAGGGAGCTTATTGTTCTAGTCTAGAAGATAGTTTAAAGAAGAGGGGGAAAATTTTGAGATTGCAATCTTAGGAAAGGGAAGAAACTTCAGAGGACACTCCACGCAAAGTAGAGGAGGGTGTGGACACACAGAACTCAGTAACCAAGTGGCCGAGAGCATCAACACCAGCTTTGGAGAGTGAGCTGAGATCACTGAAGTAGCCTGAGCCACTGGCGATAAAGCTGAGGGAACAGCCTGGAATGAGTTTGGCTTGGAGTCCTGTGGGGAATAGTGTACCTGCCACCTAGAAGTATAAAGGGGGGGCATATGTTTCTATCTCCCTGAGCCACCCTGCATCAGTATCCTGTAACTAGCTGAGGTATGGCGGGAACCATTTTGGACATATTATCAGCTGTTCCAGCTTCTGTCCATGTACCCAGCAACCAGCTGAGATGAGACGCCTGAGTCTGGCTGGGAGAACTGACAGGGGTCTGGGCGGTTTTGACTGCGGGAGCCTTGTGTGCTGGGATTGTGAAAACACTGTGGCTGCATGGAAGGGTGCAGGGTGTGGCCGGGTCCCTGAGCAGTCATTCTGGGCTGCTCCACATGCTCAGGTTGCCCTGATTCTCTGGTGAGAGTCATTGCTGCAGGACCCAGGCTCACACTGTGAACTGCACTGATGCTTTGTGTGTTCTTGTGGCAGTGTGGACAAATACAACACTCACTGGGGCTAGAGCTCTGCAACTGGTCTCCTTGGAGCAGAGAAGGTGAGCATGAGAGTATAACAAAAGAACTGATAAAACTCTCTCCTCTTACAAAAAAATAAGAGAGATTGGCCGGTGCCACGGCTCACTTGGTTAATCCTCCACCTGCGGCACCAGCACCCCAGGTTCTAGTCCCAGTTGGGGTGCCAGATTCTGTCCCAGTTGCTCCTCTTCCAGTCCAGCTCTCTGCTGTGGCCTGGGAAGGCAGTGGAGGATGGCCCAGGTCCTTGGGCCCTGCACCTGCATGGGAGACAGGAGGAAGCACCTGGCTCCTCGTTTTGGATTGGTGCAGCACACCAGCTGTAGCAGCCATTTGGAGGGTGAATCAACAGAAAGGAAGACCTTTCTCTCTGTCTCTCTTACTAACTCTGCCTGTCTTAAAAAAAAGAGAGAGATACCACCACCACCATGTTTATTGCAATACAGTTCACAGCAGCCACAAGGCATAAACAAGGATTTATTTATGAAGATTAAACAAAGATTTCCATCATCAGATGAATTACTAAGGAAAGGATGGTATAGATTGATGATCAAATGTTATTCAGGACTTAAAAATAATGAAATTTTATCAAGTGCATCAAAATGGAGTTACTGGAGGACTTCATCTTAGAGAAATCAGCCAGAAAAAGAAAAATACCACATGTATTACCTTACATGTGGAAGTTAACTTTTTGAAAAATTCAAAACACAAAAACAAAAAAAATGCCAATGTGTATCACTATTGCTGCAAATATACTCCTAGAAAACACTATTTGATAACTTGGACAAACCAGTGGTTAAGAACGGAACACTGGGGCCGGAACTGTGGCATAGTGGGTTAAGCATCCATTGTGGTGCCGGCATCCCATATGGGCACCAGTTCAAGTCCAGCTGCTCCACTTCCAATCCTCTTCCTTACTGATGGCCTGAGAAAGCAATGGAAGATGGCCCAAAGGCTTGGGCCCCTGCAACATAGCGGGAAAAACAGAAGAAACTCTTGGTTCCTGGCTTTGCACTGGCCCACCTCCAGACATTGTGGCCATTTGTGGAATGAACCCATATTTATGGAAGACCTCTAACTCTACGCCTCCCTCTCTCTGTAACAATACCTCTCAAGAAAACTAATGTTTCTTTTTTTAATTTAATGTCTTAAAATAAAAGATCATCATACTGCTCTGGTGGAACTCTATTCTTTCTACCTTTTACCTATGAATATTATGGTTACCCTGAATATTACATGGATTATAATCATATCATGAAAAATAGATGAAAAGAGGAAAGGGGAAGAGAGGAAATTCTGGGTTTATTCTTAGAACTGTACCTCCACAATTCATGAAATATGATCTCTTTTCATTCATTTTAAAAATAATTGAAGGGGCAGGGGCTGTGTGGCAGTGTATTAAAGCCCAGGCTTGAAAGGTGGGAATCCCACCACATGGGCACAGGTTCTAGACCCCAATGCTCCTCTTCTGATCTAGCTCTCTGCTATGGACTGGGAAAGCAGTAGAAGATGGCCCAAGTCCTTGGGTCCCTGCATCCACGTGGGAGACCTGGAAGAGGCTCCTGGTTCATAACTTGCGATCGGCTCATTTCTAGCCATGTGGCAATTTGGGAAATGAACCAGCAGAGTGAAGACTTCTCCCTCTATCTCTACACCTCTTTCAGTAATTCTTTTAAGTAAGTAAATTTTAAAAAATTTTAAAAAGAAAAAAGAATGTTACGTTAGTATAGTTTTAATGATCTGTGATTACTTTAAATTTAGGGTGTATAAATAACATGGTCAATTTTCCATTCAACTGATTATACTTGTTACTTATATTCCCTATAAACGAGGGATTCTAATCTTTCCTTATTTTTAGAAGATCTATTTTTTTTTTTTTTTTACAAAGACATTGTTACATACAGAGAGTGAGAAAGAAGGAGAGATCTTCCATCTGCTGGTTCACATTTCCAGGTCTCCCACATGGGTGCAAAGTCACAAGCACTATTAGCATGGAGTTGGATCAGAAATGGAGTATAAACCGGTGTTGTGGCATAACGAGTAAGGGTGCCTCCTGCAGTGCCGGCATCCATATGGGTGCTGGTTTCAAGTCCCAGCTGGTCGACTTCTGATCCAGCTCTCTGCTATGGCCTGGGAAAGCAGTGGAAGATGGCCCAAGTCCTTGGGCCCCTACACCTGCACTGGAAGACCCTGAGGAAGCTCCTGGCTCCTGGCTTCAGATCAGTGCACCTCTGGCCATTTGGACCTTCCAGGGAGTTAACCAGTGGATTGAAGACCTCTCACTCACTCTCTCTGCCTCTCTATAACACTGTCTTTCAAATAAATGAATACGTCTTAGAAAAAAAAAAGAAGTGGATTAAATGGGACTTGAACAAGCACCCATAGGGGATGCCAAACATTGTCCCCCCCCCCCATTTTTTAGTATCTGAACTTCTTATACGGTAAAGAATTTAGCTTTTTTACTAAAATGCAAATATAGAAACTGTCCAAAAATGGATGAAAGTAAGGAAAGGAGGAACAAATGGAGAAAGAAAGGAAGAGGTACACTGGGAGAGACAGCGTTGGAAGGAGAGCAGAAAGAAGGGAATGTTGATTCATAATTGTTCTATAGAACATATTGAAGAATTTTTTTAACCTAAAAAACAAATACATCTACTGGGATGTATTAATCTTTGATGGAGATTTACATAAAATAGGTAAGCACTCAAATTGCAGGAAAATTAAAAATGTAAAATGTGCATGTTCACAAAATTCTGTACCAGGAAAACATGAGTTTTATAAAAATGTAAGTTTGAAAATCTTTATGTAGAAATAAACTATAAAGTGAGAGTATAAAACTATATAATTCTGCATAAGTGTTACTCAAAAATAACACTGCATTGAAAAGAAAAACCTAAGGAAGAATTTGCATTCCTAATAAATGTGACAGCGTGAAATAAGACAAGGTATAATGGCTCATAAAAGCAAATGGAAACATCAGAGATGGTATAAAAAAACACGCGAGGAATAGGAAGTACTACAAAGTATACGTTCCAACATAAGGGGAAGATATTTCAAGAACTCCTACCCGGTAAAGTCCTGTAGGACTCGAGTCATCCCCAGCCCCCAAACAACAACCAGAACAAAAACTCCATGAAAGCAGAAACTTTCACACAGAGCTGCCTAGAAGGATATGGAAAACATGCACCACGACAAAGCTGTGCGCAGTTCATCAAAATGTCTTGAAAGACAACAAACTCACAACTGCTTCTTTCCACAAACTTTTCAAAGTACCTCACGTTGCCCCCCGCATTACATTAAATAACGAGAACAAATGCTGGCACATAACAGAAACATCTTTGAAAGACAAGAAATACACCTTTACCAAGACAGAGTCCTCTGCCCAAATTCAGACTTCTATAAGCTGACCTCAAGCCTCAAATTTCATTCCAGGCTTGATCAGGTTCTTGTCTTCCTAAGCACACCACCAATCCAGTTTTCTCCCAGATAAGCCTCTCCCATCCCTGGTATTCCCGAGAGCTTTGTCAAAGTTTCCTGATTGACCATGCACCCATACCACAGTCCCTAAGAAAGACCACACCACACCCATCACCATTTTCTTACCCTCATTTTCCTAAGGTTGTTGCCCAGATGCTGTCCCAGGTCTAATACTCGGAGACTCCACCAGTTCTACTAGTAGACCTACCAGCTCCTCCCTATTACAACTCTACTGAAAGTCACCTGACCTCCTCCATACACTCCTTCCATTTCCCTGTCTATATCACAGAGTGGCAATATACAGAAATTACCTGATTTCAGCTCCCAACACATTGCATGCCCCAGGTTCTTCCATAAAATCTAACCCTCCACTCACACCACACTAAATACCTCCATCCCGTCATTCTTAGGTCCGAAATCTCAAACCCAAACTTTTATTAACACGTCTCTCCAATCCAGACTTCTTGGGTTTTGTACTCTGACTCGACAGCACACACTTGTCCTCCAGGTCTCCCTCCCATTTCCTGGATACCCAAGTCTTTCCCTATTACCATGTTCTTTGGCCCCTAATTCTCTGCAGTGCCCGGGGGAACTCATTCCCCCAACATCCTATCCATCCCTGTCTGCATGCTATCCAATTCTACTGAAGCCCACCAGGCCCCTACATTTCTCCCCATGCCTGTGGGGCTACCCCACATGACCCTCCTTGCCATGGGGTAAGGGCCCATCACTGTCAGCCTGGGCCGCCCAACCCCAGGGAATGGGCTTTCCCTTCCCTTCCCCTTGTGCATCCAGACATGGCCACTACTGGGGCAGCCACATCTGCTCACCTGTTGCTCCTCTCCAGGAAGAAGACCCAGCTGGCGTTGAGCAGGAAGCTGTGCAGTCTCTCTGGGAATGGGAGATTACTTGGCAGCTGAGCTTCAGCGTCCACTCTGGGTTAGTTTCACATCCAGATCCTCTGGGAGGGAGGAGGGGAGGCAGACATCACTTCTCGGCTTCCTCATGGCTGAGCCGCTGACTCCGAACCTGTGGATTTCGAGGGAGAATGCTGCTGGAAGTCACGGGATCCCATCTCCTTTGAGGCAGCCCCTGGGCATCTCTGTCCTGTTAGCTTAAATGTGCAAGTGCCATCCAAATAACACCTCCCCCTTCCTCCCAGGAAACACAGTGTCAGTGGAGGAGGCCAAGCTACCTTGATGAATCAGGGGAAGTGGCCTTAGCTCTAAATGGCACTGCAGCCCTGTGCTCATCACAATCAGAAATGCTCCAAGGACATCGTCGATTCCCATCCAGCCCACCAGAATCTCAGGGCAGTATGGAGCTCTCTAGAGCTCTGGGCTGACACCTAGACAATCCCGTTGGTGCAGCGCTCTGACAAACTGCCCGTAGTCAGGGTACTGAATGGAGGATACCTGCCCAGCATCCTTGGCCTAGTCGGTGGCCGGGGCTGCTGCCCGGAGTCAGACAAGCAGGCCTGGTGCTGTGTTACAGCACGTTAAAGCCACGGCATGCAGTGCTGTCTTTCCATGTCGGTGCCAGTGTGCGTTCTGGCTGCCCCACTTCCAATCCAGCTCCCTCCTAACATGCCTGGGGAAGCAGTGGAGGATGTCCCAATTCCTTGGGCCCCTGCAGCCACATCAGAGACCCAGAAGAAGGTCCTGGATCCTGACTTCATATTGGCTCAGTTTGGCCATCACGGTCATTCCAGGAGTGCACTGGCAAATGGAAGACCTCTCTCCCTCTCATACTCTCTCGCTCTCATACTCTCTCAATCTCGTTCACCTGCACTTGTTCTGTTTCTAATTCTTTTTTTTTTTATTTTATTGATTTTTTTTGACAGGCAGAGTTAGTGAGAGGGAGAGACAGAGACAAAGGTTTTCCTTCTGTTGGTTCACCTCCCAAATGGCCACTATGGCCAGCGCTACACCAATCCAAAGCCAGGAGCCAGCTGCCACCTCTTGTTCTCCCACGCGGCTGCAGGTGCCCAAGCACTTGGGCCATCCTTCACTGCCCTCCTGGGCCACAGCAGAGAGCTGGACTGGAAGAGGAGCAGCTGGGAATAGAACCTGGTGCCCATATGGGATGCCGGCATTACAGGCAGAGGATTAGCCAAGTGAAACACATTGCCGGCCTTCTAATTCTTAGAAATAAATGAAATAGGCCGGCGCCGCGGCTCACTAGGCTAATCCTCCTCCTAGGGGCACCAGCACACCGGCTTCTAGTCCCGGTCGGGGCGCCAGATTCTGTCCCGGTTGCCCCTCTTCCAGGCCAGCTCTCTGCTGTGGCCAGGGAGTGCAGTGGAGGATGGCCCAGGTGCTTGGGCCCTGCACCCCATGGGAGACCAGGAAAAGCACCTGGCTCCTGGCTCCTGCCATCGGATCAGTGCGGTGCGCCGGCCACAGCGCGCCGGCCGCGGCGGCCATTGGAGGGTGAACCAACGGCAAAGGAAGACCTTTCTCTCTGTCTCTCTCTCTCACTGTCCACTCTGCCTGTCAAAAAATAAAAAAAAATTAAAAAAAATTAGAAACAAAGAAATAAATGTTTTTATTAAAAAGCCACATTATCATCTCATTAGATAGAGAAATAGGCCGGCACAGCGGCTCACTAGGCTAATCCTCCGCCTTGCGGCGCCGGCACACCGGGTTCTAGTCCCGGTCGGGGCGCCGGATTCTGTCCCGGTTGCCCCTCTTCCAGGCCAGCTCTCTGCTGTGGCCCAGGAAGGCAGTGGAGGATGGCCCAAGTGCTTGGGCCCTGCACCCCATGGGAGACCAGGAAAAGCACCTGGCTCCTGGCTCCCGCCATCGGATCAGTGCGCCGGCCGCAGCGCGCCGGCCGCGGCGGCCATTGGAGGGTGAACCAACGGCAAAAGGAAGACCTTTCTCTCTGTCTCTCTCTCTCACTGTCCACTCTGCCTGTCAAAAAAAAAAAAAAAGAAAAAAAAAAAAGATAGAGAAATAACCTGAAAGATCCAATCCCATTCATGATAAAAAAAAAAAAAAAAACTTCCACAAAGTAGGTATAAAAGGAATAGGCATCAAAATCTTAAAGGCTATGTATCACAACTCAACAGCCAATGCCATGCTGGATGGGCAAAAAGTGAAAGCATTTTTGTCAAACATGTAACAACACAAGGATATCCCCTTTTAAAATTCTTACTGAATGCAGTACAGTAAATTTTCACAAGAGAAAGAAAGGAGAAGAAAGAAATAAACAGCACCAATGTTATAAAAGAGAAAGTGAAATTCTAAAAGCTTACAGATGGCATGATATGGTACCAGAAAAAAACTAAAACAATCCACCAAAAACACTGCTAGAACTGGTGAAACAATTAAGTGAAGTTTCAGGTTATGAATAAACATAGTATGTAAGCAGCAGTGTTTATACATTAATGATGAACTCACTGATAGAGCAATCAACAAATATCCCAAGGACAATAACCACATAAATAAAAAGTTTATGAAAAAATTTATTCAAAGAAGTCAAAGAGCTCTAAATGAAAATCACCATACACTGATGAACGAAATCACCAAGGACACAAAAGTGGAAAGATGTCTCTTTTGGTGGATTTGAAGAATCAGTATAATTAAAATCTCTACCTTGCCTAATGCTACCTAAAGATTCAATTAAATTTTCATCAAAACACCAATGACGTTTTTTACAGAATTATATACCACAAACCTATAATTCAAACAAAATCACAGAAGATGAAGAATAGATAAGGTGTTTCTGAGCAAAAAGTGAAACAAAGTTAGCCTGGATACCTCACAACACCTGATTCAAAGCATTCTACAAATGACACTAAACAAAATATCATAGCACTTGCATAAAAAGTGACACACAGAGCAATGGAAAAGAACAAGGTGAGCTCCACTATTAATCAAAATATGTTCAATACCATATTTTTACAAAAGGTCTCAGACCATCCATTGGAGTTCTTCAACAAGTGGTGTTGCCAAAAATGGATGTATTTGTGTAGAACATTGAAATTTGATTCATAACTCCAACAAAATATGAAAATCAACTCAAAATGGATCAGAGACCTAAATCTATGACCCAGGACTGTGAAGCTTTTTGAAGGAAATACAAAGAAAGCTCCAAGACACTGGAATAGGGGATGACTCTTAGACAAGACCCTCAAAGCCCAGGCAGCTAAAGCAAAACCAAACAAATGGGATCAAATGAAATGAAAAGCTTTGCACAACAAAGGAAATCATCATAGAGTGAAGAGACATTCACAAGAATGACCAAAGGATACTTGTCAGCAACCTATATGATAAGGGTTAATATCAGGAATACATCTGCAACTTAAAAAAAAACACCAATAAAAAACCCAACCAATCCAGTTATGAAGTAGCCAAAGGAGCTCAACAGACAGTTCCCCATCGATATACAGATGGCCAAGAAATATAGGAAAAATGCGCAACATCACCAGCTATCAGGGAGATGCAAATCCAAACCACAATGAGATATCAGCTCACACGTACATACTGGCTAAAACCCAAAGGACGGAGAGTCACAATGAGGAGGAAGATGTGGGAAAAGGGAAAAACTTACCCACTGGTGGTAAAAATGTAAATTAGTGCAGATGCTGTGGAAAACGGTATGGAGATTTCTTAAAAAACCAGACAGACTTGCCATACGATATGGAGCAATCTCTCTACTGGCTATAACCCAAAACACATGAACATATTGTATCAGAGAGATATGTACACCACAATATTTATTGCAGTATGCTTCACAGCAGCGAAAACAAGAAACTGACGAAGTCTTCTAACATCATCGTTGAATGGGTAAGAATAATACTATACACATACACACACACACACAGAGTGAAACAACCTTACAAATCCCTCTTTCCACAAACTTTTTCAAGGACCCACATGATGCTCTCTGCATTACCTTAAGTAACTAGAACAAATGTGGGCACATCACAGACACTCCTTTGAAACCCAGAAAAACACGTTTACCAAGAGAAAGTCCTCTGCTATAATTCTGACTTCTACAAACTGAATACAAGTCACAAACTTCATTCCCAGGCTATGTCAGTTTCTCCATGTACCTAAGCCCCCTATCAACACTTATCTGATTTCAACTAAGATCTTCTCCATCTCTTGGTAGTCGGGACACTTTGGTCAAATTTCCTGATTAACTCAGCACCCATTCCCCAGTACCTTCTGAAAGGTCCCTCTGACTACCTCCTGATATCCTTTCCCTCACTTTAACTAAGGTTTCTCCCCAGGCCCTGTCCTGGATCTAACACTCTGATGCTCCACTAGTTCTTACAAGTAGTTCTACCAGCTCCTCCCTATTACAACTCTCCTCAAAGTCACCTGCCTTCCTCCATGCAATCCTTCTCTTTTCCCTTTCTATCACTGGATGGTGACATACAGAAATAACCTGTTTTCAGCTCCCCGAACCTTGCATGAACCAGGTTCTTCCCATGGCATCTAACCCTCCACTCCCACTGCATAAAGTACTTGCAATCCCATCGTCCTTAGCCTGAAACTCTAAAACATCACAACTACTACCACGTCTCCCCAAAGCAGACTTCTTACCTTTTGTACTCTGAGTCAACACATGCAGTTTTCCTCCCAGGTCTCCCTCCCCACTGCCTGGAGACACAGTCTTCCCATATAAACATGTTCTTTCGCCCCTAATTCTCTGCAGCACCCGAGGGAACGCATTCACCAACATCTTATTCACCTCTGTCTCTGTGGCCAACACTCTATTCTAGGAATGCTAGGCCCCCACATTTCTGTCTCCAAATGTCTATAGGGCTCCCCCACTTGACCCTCCTTCCCAAAGCTTGGAAGTCCACCTTACTCTCAGCCTCGCCAGCCCAACTCCAGGGAACAGAGGTCCCTTCCCTTCCCTTCTCTCCCCCTTGGCCCAAAGGCTGCCATCTACAGGACGCAGCCATGTCTACTAACCAGTTGCTCCTGTCCAGGGTGAAGGCCTAGCCGGGTTTTACAAGGAAGATGAGCAGGCTCCAGAAATGGAAGATTACCCAGCAGCTGAACTTCAGCGTCAACTCGGTGTCCAGTTTCATATCCATGAAAATGTCTACAATGAAAATTAATAAACATTAAAGAAATGGAAGAAGACACACAAAAATAGAAAAATCTGCCATGTTCATTCATCGGTAAAATCGACAAAATGAAAATTTCCATTCTACCATAAGCAATTTAGAGATACAATGGGATCCCAACCAAAGGACAAATAACATTTTGCCCAGATGGAAAGAAAACAATGCTAAAATTCATATGAAAACATAGAACATCTGAATACTGAAAGCAACCTTATACAACATTGACAAAACTCAAAGCGTCGCAATAACAGATTGTAAGACACAGAACAGGGCAGTTACGATCAAAACAGCTTGGTACAGGCAAAAAAAAATGACATATAGAACAATGGAACAGAAAAGAAACACCTGAAATAACGCACACATCTACAACTACTCTGTCTTTTAAAAGTGCTAAAGATCAATCCCAGGTGCAAAGGACAGTTTCTTCAAAAACTGGTCCTGAGAAAACTGGACCTCCACATGCAGAACTCTGAAAGAAGCCCGATACCTTACACCTTATACAAAAAGCAATGAAAAACACTTCAAGGAACAAAATCTAAAACTGAGTATCATCAAATTACGAGAGAACACTAGTCCATTATGGGTACAGGTTCACATCTGTGTCCTCCGTGGGGGGAGGGGAGGTTGACACCAGCGTCTCGGCTTCCTCACAGTTGAGCTCCCACCCACCCCCACTGCCTCCAAACCTGTGGATTTGGGGGGAAAACACCGCTGGGAAGCCCTGAATCCCGCATCCTTTGAAGAAGGCCCCGGACATTTCACTGTCCATAATCTCAAAAGCAGCAAATCCCTCCCGCACTCTCCAAGCCTCCCGTGCCGCTGCCACCAATAACACCGCCAGCCTACCACGACGCCACTCCCACAGACATCTCCTACTTCTTCCCGAGGCCTACTGCTCAAGTGCCGTCCAACTAACACCCGCCCCTTCCTCCCAGAATACACAGCGTCAGCGGAAGAGGCCGCACTGCCTTGATTAACCAGGGGCAGCGACCTGAGCCCCAGCCTGACATGCCCACCCTGTGCTCACCATGACCAAATGCCCTCCAAGGGCATCATTGCTCCCAATCCAGCCCATCAGAAGCTCAGGGCAGTGTGGAGCTCTCTAGACCTCCAGGCTTACACCCAGCCACTCCTGCATGGTGCAGCGCTCTGCCAAACTGCCTGTGGTCAGGGTACTGAACGGCAGATACACACCCAGCATCCTTGCCCTTGTCTGTCCCGGGGCTGCTGCCAGGAGTCAGACAACCAAGTGCACGATGTGTTGCGCTCCGGACAGAGAGGTCAGGTGGGGACAATCACTGTGTACCTAAATTGCATTTATGAAATGCATGGAATTTGGATCTCTTAAATACAAAACATATCTTATGAGAACACCTGCACTGTCTTCTCTTGGTCATTCCCTCGCCCCTCCCCTATGTCACAATTGTAGGTGACTCAGTCGCTCATCACTGTGTCCCTGGGAACAGACTGCCTTGCTGGAAGTCCTAACTCAGAACTTTTCATCCCACAACTTGCAGAATACACATTCTTCTCATCAGCCCCTGGAACTTTCTCTAGGACACAACATATGATAGGCCATAAAACAAGCTTAGTAAACTCAGTAACTGAAATCATTTCACGCATCTTCTATGACCAAAATTCAAGGAAATGGGAAATCAACAACTCAAGAAACTCCAAAACATATGCAAACACATGGAGACCAAACGACATGCTCCTGAATGAATGGTGGGTCGTAGGAGAAATCAAAATGGAAATCAAGAAATTTCTGGACATGATTGAAGATAACAACAGCACAACACAGCAAAACGTATGGGACACAGCAAATACAATGTTAAGAGGACACTTGATAACAACTTGTGCCTACCACAAGATATTGGAAAGGCATCAAATAAATGAGCTTTTCAATGCATCACAAAACCTGGAAAACCAACATATCAAACTCCAAATTAGCAGGATGACAGAAATCATGGAAATTTGAGAAGAAATAAACAAAGTTGAAGCAAAAACATTACAAAAGATCACTGAAATGAAAAGCTCATTAAAAATTTTTTTTACAAACTTGCTGAAAATCTCCAAAACAAACAAACAAACAAAAAAACAGGAATAAGACCCTAATGAGTAAAATCATAAACAAAAAACAAACTGTAATAACAGAAACCCAATAAATAAAAAAAAAACATCGGGAATTACTACAATGTACTGTTTGCCAATGAATTGGTCACTCAATAAGTCTGCCTTTCATTTAAATAAATATTAAAAAACATATAATTATTTCAATAGATGAAAACAGCTGGAAAATATGCAAAAACCTTTCAGAAAGAAAGCCTTAGGCAAACTGACAGTAGAATATTCCTCCACACAATCAAGGCAATTTATGTCAAACCGACTGATAGCATCTTATGAATGGGGACAAGTTGGAAGCATTCCCAACTATGATCTGGAATCAGACAAGGATGTACTCTCATTATTGCTATTCAATATAGATCTGGAAGTTTTAGAGCCATTAGGCAAGAAAAAGAAATCAAATGGATACAAATTGGGAAGGAGGAAGTCAAACTATCCCTCCTTCAAAAGGACATGATTTTTCAAATGGGGGAACCAAGAAACTCCACTATGAGATTATTAGAACTCAGAGTTTGGAAAAGTGGCACGATATAAAATCAACACACAAAAATCAATAGAATTTGTATACACACAATGTCATGGCTGAGAGACAACTTCAAAGATCCATTCCATTCACAATAGCTACTAAAATTTAAATACCTTTGAGTAAAGGTAACCAAGGAGGTTGAAGATTTAAAAAAGCAACTCCAATACTTTTCCAGCTATTTTAAAATATTGAGCTGGATGGAATAGGATTCAACTCTAACAAACACTTTTTGTGAGGCCAGAATTACTCTGACCACAAAAGATAGCTAAACACTGAATGTAAATAAAACTGCTGGCCTAGATCGTAAATGAAAAAGATGCAAACATTCTCAACAAAATTCTAGCCAAACAAAACCAAAATCACACGCAAAAGCTCATGTATAACCTTTGATTGGAATTCATCCCAGAAATGCCATGATGTTCCACATTTTCAAATTAATACACATGATAAATTATATCAAACTAATTGAAGAACAAAACCACATTGTCAGCCAGCGCCGTGGCTCACTAGGCTAATCCTTCGCCTTGTGGCACCGGCACATCGGGTTCTAGCCCCGGTCGGGGCGCCGGATTCTGTCTCGGTTGCCCCTCTTCCAGGCCAGCTCTCTGCTTTGGCCCGGGAGTGCAGTGGAGGATGGCCCAAGTACTTGGGCCCTGCACCCCCTGGGAGACCAGGAGAAGCACTTGGCTCCTGCCATCGGATCAGCGGGTGCACTGGCCACAGCATGCCGGCCGTGGTGGTCATTGGAGGGTAAACCAACGGCAAAAGGAAGACCTTTCTCTCTCTCTCTCTCACTGTCCACTCTGCATGTAAAAAAAAAAAAAAGAAAAAAAAAACACATTGTCAGGGCCAGCACTGTATTGCAGTGGGTTAAGGCCACAACACACAATGCTTCCATTCATATGTGTGCCATTTCGCATCCAGGCTGCTCCTCTTCCAATCTAGCTCCCTTCTAATGTGCCTGGGAAAGTGGCAGAGGATGTCCCAATTAGTTGGGCCCTTTCAGCCACATGGGAGACTTGGAAGAAGGTTCTGGATCCTGACTTCATACTGGCTCAGTCTGGCCATTGAGGTCATTTAGGGAATAAACTAGCAAATAGAAGACCCCTCTCCCTCTTTTCCTCCCTCCCTTTCTTTTGCTCTTGCTCTATCTCTATCAATCTATATCATTCTTGCAAACAAATGAAATAAATCTTTTGAAAAACCACATTATCATCTAATTAGATACAGAAATATCAATAGAATAAAAAAGGATTAAAAAACTACACAAAATAGATACAGAAGGAATACATATCGAAATCATAACGGCTATGTATGACATGTCAACAGCCAATGTCATGCTGGATGGGGAAAATTTGAAAGCATTTTTGTCAAACATGTAACAACACAAGGATGTCCCTTTTTACCACTCTTTCTGAATGTAGTACTGTAAATTTTCACAAAAACAATGAGGGAGAAGAAAGAAAGAATCAGTAAATAGGTGTGAAAATTGAACATCAAATTCTAAGGGCTTGCTGGTGACATGACATTGTAACAGAAATACTAATACAATGAACCCAAAACACTGCTAGGACTGGTGAAACAATTAAGTGAAGTTACAGGTTACAAATAAACATACTGTAGAAACAGCAGTGTTTAATACATTAAAGATGTTTTAAAGCTCTATAATCAAAATTACCATATCTCGATAAAAGAAATCACCAAGAACAGAAATAATGAAATATTTCTTTTGATGGATTCGAAGAATGAGTATCACTAAAATGTCTACCTTGGCCGGCGCCACAGCTCAATAGGCTAATCCTCTGCCTGCGGATCCGGCACATCGGGTTCTAGTCCCGGTTGGAGCGCCAGATTCTGTGGCGGTAGCTCCTCTTCCTGTCCAGCTCTCTGCTGTGGCCCGGGAGTGCAGTGGAGGATGGCCCAAGTCCTTGGGCCCTGCACCCGCATGGAGACCAGAAGAAGCACCTGGCTCCTGGCTTCAAATCAGCATGGTGCACTGGTCACAGCGTGTCAGCCGCAGCAGCCATTGGGGGTTGAACCAATGGTAAAAGGAAGACCTTTCTCTCTCTGTCTCTCTCTCTCTCACTGTCCACTCTGCCTGTCAAAAAAAATGTCAACCTTACCTAATGCAATATAAAAATTCAATTAAATTGTTATCAAAATATCAGTGACATTCTTTGTGGAAAAACAAAAAAAAATGCCTAAAATTCATACAAATCACAGAAGATCCAGAACAGCTTGGGGGTTCCTTACCAAAAAACAAAACAAAACAAAACAAAAGTACCTGGATGCCTCACAACACCTGATTCAAAGCATACTACAAATCAACACTAATTAAAACATCACAGCAGTGGCATAAAATGTGACACATTGACCAATGGAAAAAAAACAGTGCAAGTCCCAAAATCAATACCAATATGTACAGACATCTGATTTTTGATAAAAGGTCTCAGATATTCACTGCTATAAGGAAAATCTCCTCAAAAACTGGTGTTGGCAAAACTGCATTTATATACGAGATTGAAATTAGATCCATTACTCACAGAAAAGAAGAAAATCAACTCAAAATGGATCAAGGACTTAAATGTAAGACCAGGGACTATGAAGCTTTTGGAAACAAATGTAGAGTAAGTACTACAAGACACTTAAGTACAGATTGACTCTTAGAAAAGACCTTCAGGGCAAAGCAACAAAATCAAAACTAATCAAATGGGATTATATCAAAGTCAATAGCTTATGGACAGCAAAGGAAATCATCAATAAAGAGTCCTCCAACAGAATGAGCAAAAATATCTGTGAGCTACCTACCTATCTGAAAAAGGATTAATGTCCAGAATACATCCGCAACTTAAAAAAAAATAAAATGAAACAATGAATCCAGATATGAAATGGCCAAAGGAGCTGAACAGAGTTCTCCATAGAAATACAAATGGCCACTGGTGCCGCAGCTCACTAGGCTAATCCTCCACCTGCGGCACCAGACACCAGGTTCTAGTCCTGGTCAGGGTGCCAGATTCTGTGGCGGTTGCTCCTCTTCCAGGCCAGCTCTCTGCTTTGGCCCGGGAGTGCAGTGGAGGATGGCCCAGGTCCTTGGGCCCTGCACCCGCATGGGAGACCAGGAGAAACACTTGGCTCCTGGCATCGGATCAGCTTGGTGTGCCACCGGCCGCAGCAGCCATTGAGGGTGAACCAACGGCAAAGGAAGACCTTTCTCTCTGTCTCTCTCTCTCACTGTCCACTCTGTTAAAAAAAATTTAAAAAAGAAATACAAATGGCCAACAATTCTATGAAAAAAATGCTAAATATCACAAGCCATCATGGAAATGCCATCCAAACCACAATGATATGAGCTAACCCTTTCAAAATGGTTAAGCTCCAAAGGACAGAGTCACAATGATAAGGTGGAAGTGGGAAAAGGGGAACACCTACACACTGATGTTAAATATGTAAATTAGTGCAGGTGCTATGGAAAACTGCAGGAAGACGACTCCCTGGGGGCTGGAGGAACCTGAGAGAATGGCCTTTGGGGCCGGTGTGCCTGAAGCACCTGTGGAAGGGGCAGGTGGAGAGGGGAGGGGAAGAAAGGTGGGGGACAGGGGAGGGTAGCATGGTGTGTGCAGGCTGGGCTGCAGACTCCCACTGGAAGGCAGGGCCTGGGGGAGGTCCTGGTCTCAATATAGGTCCATAAGGACCCCAGGTCTTCATTTATAAACCTGTCAGCCATGCCTAACTCCACCACTCAGCCTGCACCTCTATCTCTACAGCTCCCTTCTGGGTCCTGCTCAGAAGAGGGGTGCCCTCACCCATCTCCCACAGAGCTGCAAGTGACAGGGTGGGTGGCAGATGCCGCCATGGGGGCCAGAACTCCCTTCCCACATCCCCCAACAGGCAATCCCTGGAGACCACTAGGAGGCGGCTGGTCAGGTGCCCACCAGTGGGAGCTGCCACCCTGAAAACTAGAGCTAGACACAAAGCAGGCCTGGCTCGACACCTCCTCCTGTCAGTGGCCACCTGACCAGAGAGGCCCACACTGTTCGCCCTCTCCTGTCCACTGAGCTGAACACAGGTTGGGAAGGTGAGGTGAGGGATCAATGCTGGGTGTGGTGGGTGGAGTGCCATCATCGTAGGCACTGGTTCCAGTCCTGGCTGCCCCCTGTGAACACACCTGGGAAGGCAGGGGTCAGAGGACACAAAAGCCCCACCCCTAAACCACTCTTCAGGGAGTGTGGCCATGGCTGAGCCATGGTGGCCACAAAAGCGACAGACAGCAGCCATGTGGAAGCCAACAGTAAGAGCAGCTTCAGACCCCATGTTAAGGACCCAGAATCACCTGAGAGGCCCTAGAGATGCCAGGGACCAAGGACACAGCATTACTGGTGCTGACGAGGTGCGAGGGGGAGGTCCAGACGTGGACAGGCCTGGGGCAGCCAGGAATCCCAAGCACCTGTACCACTCCACAGCCTCTCTCCCGGCTCACAAGCACCCAAGACAGGAGCTGGGAACAGCTGGGACTCAAGCTGGCACCCGAAGGCCATGCCAGTGTTGGCTGTAGGCCCAGCTGTGCCACCTCGCTGTCCCTGATTCCACCAAACATCAAGTGCCTGAGCTCCTAGAGCTCTGAAGGCGTCCCCAGTGCTGAAAATGGTGGGGTTTTAGGGTTTTAAGATTCTTTTTTTTTTTATTTAAGATGCAGATTTGCAGAGAGAGAGAGAGAGATCTTCCACCTGCTGGTTCATTCCCCAAATGGCTACAGCAACAAGGGCTGGGCCAGGATGAAGCCATTAACTATGCATGTGCACACGATACACTTGCACAGTACACATACACATGTGAACCTACATGCACACAGAACACACACATACACACACACACTAACATCACCGTCACGGTCCACACAGGTGATCTTACTCCAGGAAGGGGGTGGCCTGCCTGCTGTGGTCCACAGGGAAAACAGAAGCAGTAACCACACCCTGGAGCCACCAGGGTGGGCATAACTCTGACGCTGGGGCTCTGAGCAGAGTCCAGGGGCAGCAATGTGCTCTGCCCCTCCCTGCCTTCAGGAATTGGAGTCCTGGGGCCCTAAGGGGCAGCTGCGAGGACTGGGTTTCACATTGGTTTTTGTAGGAATGTGTGGAACCCCTTGGCACTGAGAACGTTCCTGGTCCCAGGTGGGTCTGGGCCAGGAGGAAGACTCCCTGACCAGGCCAGCTCTGACTCTTGCTCAGGACCTGCATGGCTGCTTCTCCTCCAGTGCAAGACACAAACACATCCAGAGAGAGGGAACAAGAGGCCAGGGCCAGCGCACTGAGGACAGGCCTCTGCCTGGGACCATGGCCTGCCCCTTCAGGGTCTCCGACACTCACCAGGATGAAAGCAGCCATGGGGTGTGGGTGGAGACTTAGGGTCCAGGGTTCTCCAGTGCCGGTACCAGCGTGGCCCTGCATCCTCTCCAAGGTGAGCATCACAAGGAGATTGGCGGGGGGAGGCAGCCCCTTGACCTGGGCCCTTTTGGACATCTGCAGTCACCTGTGTCCAGCACAGGTGCTGGTGTCCTTTCCGCTTTGCTGGGTCCCTTCTCAGGGTGCATTTCCGAGTGGAGCCCATGGACCCCCGAGCCCACTGCCCCCTCCTCAGCAGCCCTCCACTAGGGCCAGCGACCCGCCTGCTGCTCAGGCTCACTGATGGGGTCTGTCCCACACACCCCCCAGCCCATGCCAGTTGAAGCATGTGCAAGAAGGGCCTGTGGGCTGAAGTATGCATCCGTGCACAGCCCATTTAGAGTTCACTTCTGGACTGTGTGTGCGTTGCATATGTGTGACTGCAGAGCTCAGAGCCAGGCTACAACTGGCTGCATGTAAAACAAACTCAGGAGCTCCAGAGGGGACAGTGTTCCAGAAGCCGCATTCAAAACTCCATAGGGAATAGGAGGGACCTGGGCTCCTCTTCCTTTAAGCGTACTTCAGGGCACCCACGCTCAGCAGCTGCCCCCAGTGTCCACCAGCTCCTGAGGCCATCGCCTGTCCTCTGGCAGCTCCCAGCCTCTAGCGCCCAGCAGGTTCCTAAGGGTGGGGCCCACATGGCTGCAGGGTACATACCTATCAGCGAAGGAGCCCGTGATCTGAGGCCACAAATGCCAAACCAACCGTGAAACACTGTGGGCGAGGACAGGTTAGGGAGGCCCATGGCTACCTTAGCTGGCTCCTGGACACCAGTGACCACCTCTCTCCCTGCAGGGTTCTCACCCCCAACTCCACACCCCTGGACCCCCTCAGCCAAGGCTTCGACCAGCGTTCTTCATAGAAATGGTCCAGGCGGCTGTAGACACTTCACTGACCTTGCTGAGGATGGCCCACAGAAGTGCAAGTCCTGGGACGCGGGGTGGTTTCTTCCCACTTGAAAATCTGGAGATGCGGCCAGGGGTATGGCAGCCCATGGTCTGCAGGAGGCCGGGGTCAGCAGGATCGTCGGGCCACACAGAGCCTGGCTCTGAGTCCCACAGCTTCGTCGAGGATGAGGCCCCGCCATGAAAAAGCTCCCCCAGCAGAGAATGGGAACAAACATTCCTGGGGAGAAACCAGGTTTTGCAGGGGCCAGCCAGGCCAGGGCAGGTGGGGCAGGGATACAGAGGCTACAGGGGTTGGGGCACAGCGTCAGCTTCTGTGGCTTCTGTCTCCCTCTAACTGTGCCCCTTCCCCCACTGTGGTTGTGGAAGCTCCCCAGGAGGGCCTGGCCTCGCTGACAGATTCACCAGGGACCCCCAGCAGCCCAGATCCTGGAAGGCAGCTTCCCACACCACAACACAGTCCCAGTTGCTGACTCTGGAGGTTTCAACGGGTGGGTGTGGGTGGCAGAACCTGCTGTCCCTCTTGGCACTGGGTCCGTGTATATGAGCCCCTCACCCAAAGTCACTGAGGGGCAGAGACCTGGGTGGGACCCCTTGGGGTGGGGAGGGAGAAATGGTTCCAAGAGGGTGGGGGGGTGTGGCCTGGCAGCTGGAGGTACTGTAGTGGCCGGGCACGGTGACTCTTGGGCAGGTGCCTGTCCATGGGCAGTTTGCTCCACTGCCCACTGCTCCAATTGTTCTAGGCCCTTCCCTTGGCACTGGGCCAGTGTGGAGCCGAGGCCAGCATTGATGTTCAATCTGCCTAGACTATAATTTGAAGATTTTGTTTTCTAAGAATTTTTTATTTATTTAAGAAGGAGGGAGAGAAAGAGAGCGAGCGAGTGAGCAAGTGAGCGAGAGCACATGCTCCTCCTAGGTGTCTGAAGTTGCTGGAGCCCCAGGATGAAGCTGGAAACCGGAGTGGAGCCTGGATGGAAACCCCAGGTCTCATCCTGGTGCTCTCGCTGCTGGGCCCAAAGATTGCCCAAGCAGTTTACACACACTGCATCATGGGTCTAATTAAATGCATCATGGGTCTAATCATGTGTATGAAAAGAGGGAAGTGGAGTTTAGAATACCTTGGCAACTGAAACATCATACTGTCCTTAGCTAAGATCTTAGATAACATAAAAGATTTGGGCAAGGTTCATCTGCCAGTGCTGATGGCCTGCATAAAGGAGTGGAGGATGGTCCAAGAGCTTGGACATCTGCATGCCCATGCAGAACCGTGGGTACATGGGTAGGGACTCCTGGCTCCCAAGTTTGGCCTGGCGCAGCTTGGGCCACTACAGCCATTTCAAGTGTGAACCAGCTGATGAAGGACCTTTCTATCTGTCTCTCCCTCTGTCTGTAACTCTGCCTCTCTAATAAAGAGATCTTTAAAAGAACAGAAACAAACCAGCCATATGCTTCAGCAATCCCACCACTGGGTATACACCCAAAAGAAATGAACATTATTCTATCAAAGAGATATCTCCACCACCATGTTGATTGCAATATGGTTCACAGTAATCACAAGGAATAAACATGGATTTATTTATAAAGATTAAACAAAGATTTCTATCATCAGATGAATGCACAAGGAAAACATGGTATAGATCTACAATGAAATGTATTTCAGGACTTAAAAATAATGAAATTTTATCAAGTGCATCAAAATGGAGTTACTGGAAGACTTCATCTTAGAGATCAGCCAGAAAAAGAAAAATATCCACATGTATTACCTTACATGTGAAAGTTAACTTTTTGAAAAAAAATCAAAACACAAAAAAAGAAATATAAATGTGAATGTGTATCACTACTGCCGCAAATATACTCCTATAAAACTTTGTTTGAAAACTGGACAAAACAATGGTTAAGAACAGAATACTGGGGCTGGAATTATGGCATAGCAGGTTAAGCATCCATTGTAGTGCCGGCATTCCATATGGGCACCAGTTCAAGTCCAGCTGCTCCACTTCCAATACACTTCCTTGCTGATGACCTGAGAAAACAGTGGAAGGTGGCCCAAAGGCTTGGGCCCCTGCACCCTAGTGGGAAAGATGCAAAAAACTCTTGGTTGCTGCCTTTGGACTAGCCCACCTCCAGACATTGTGGCCATTTGTAGAATGAGCACATATGGATGGAAGACCTCTAACTCTATGTCTTCCTCTCTCTGTAACAATGCCTCTCAAGAAAACTAATGTTTTTTTTTTTTTAATTTAATGTCCTAAAATAAAAGATCATACTGCTCCAGTAGAACTTTATTCTTTGTACCTTTTTCCTATGAATATTATTGTTACCCTGAATATTACATGGATTATAATCATATCATGAAAAATAGATGAAAAGAGCAAAGGAAGGAGGGGAAAGGGGAAGAGAGGAAATTCTGGGTTTATTCTTAGAACTGTACCTACACAATTCATGAAATATGTTCTCTTTTCATTCACTTTAAAAACAATTGAAGGGGTAGGGGCTGTGTGGCAGTGTGTTAAATCCCAGGCTTGAAAGGTGAGCATCCCACATGGGCACAGGTTCTAGACCCCAATGCTCCTCTTCTGATCTAGCTCTCTGTTATGGCCTGGGAAAGCAGTAGAAGATGGCCCAAGTCCTGGGGCCCTGCACCCACGTGGGAGACCCGGAAGAAGCTCCTGGTTCATAACTTTGGATCGGCTCATTTATAGCCATTGTGGCCATTTGGGGAATGAACCAGCAGAGGGAAGACCACTCTCTCTACCTCTACACCTCTTTCAGTAATTCTGTCTTTTAAGTAAGTAAAAGTAAATCTTAAAAAAATTTTGAAAAGAAAAAAGAATGTAGCATTTGTATAGTTGTAATGATCTGTGATTACTTTAAATTTAGGGTGTACGGGAAAAATGGTCATTTTTCCATTCACCTGATTATACTTGTTGCTTATATTTCCTATAAACTAGGGTTTCTGTTCTTCCCTTAATTTTATGAGATTTACTTTGTTTATTACAAAGACACTGTTACATACAGAGAGAGAGAAAGAGGGAGAGATCTTCCATCTGCTGGTTCACTTCTCAAATGGCCAAGACAACCAGGACTGCACCAAGATGATGACAGAAGCCAGGAGTTTTTTCCAGGTGTCCCACATGGCTCCTAAGTCACAAGCACTTGGGCTGTCCTCTGATGCTTTGGTGCTTTAGCATGGAGCTGGATCAGAAATGGAGTAGAGACCGGTGCTGTGGCATAATGAGTAAGGCCACCTCCTGCAGTGCCGGCATCCCATATGGGTGCCAGTTCAAGTCCAAGCTTTTCAACTTCTGATCCATCTCTCTGCTATAGCCTGGGAAAACAGTAGAAGATGGCCCAAGTCCTTGGGCCCCTACAACTGTGTAGGAAGACCCTGAGCAAGCTCCTGGCCCCTGACTTTGGATCAGTGCACCTCCGGTAGCTGTGGCCTTCCAGGGAGTGACCCAGTGGATGGAAGACCTCTTACTCACTCTCTCTACCTCTGCCTCTCTGTAACACTGTCTTTGAAATAAATAAATAGATCTTGAAAAAAAAGAAGTGGAGTAAATGAGATTTGAACCAGCACCTGTATGGAATGCCAAATATTGCCTCACCCCTACTTTTTGGTTACTGAACTTCTTATTTGGTAAAGCACTTAGCTTTTACTAAAATGCAAATATAAAAACCATCCAAAAAATGGATGAAAGGAAGTAAGTAAGGAAGGGAGAAATAAAGGGAGAAAGAAAGGAAGAGGTACACTGGGTAAGACAGTGTTGAAAGTAGGGCAGGAAAGGGAATGTCAGCCGGCGTCATGGTTCAACAGGCTAATCCTCCACCTAGCGGCACCCACACACTGGGTTCTAGTCCCGGTCGGGGTGCTGGATTCTGTCCCAGTTGCCCCTCTTCCAGGCCAGCTCTCTGCTATGGCTCAGGATTGCAGTGAAGGATGGCCAAAGTGCTTGTGCCCTGCACCCCATGGGAGACCAGGAGAAGCACCTGGTACTGTAAATTTTCACAAGAGAAAGAAAGCAGAAGAAAGAAAGAAATAGCACCTAGATTATAAAAGAGAAATTGATATTCTAAATGCTTGCAGGTGACATGCTATGGTACGAGAAAAAACGAAAACAATCCACCAAAAACGCTGCTAGAACTGGTGAAACAATTAAGTGAAGTCACAGGTTACAAATAAGCATACTGTGTAAGCAGGAGTGTTTATTCATTAATGATGAACTCACTGACACAGCAATCAAAAAAATCCCAAAGATAATAACAACAGAAATCAAATATTTAAGACTAAATGTAACCAAAGAGGCCAAAGAGCTCTATCATGAAAATCGCCATACACTGATGAAAGAAATCACCAAGGACACAAAAAAATGGAAAGATATCCCTTTTGGTGGATTTGAAGAATCAGTATAATTAAAATCTCTATCCCACCTAAAGCTACCTAAAGATTCAATTAAATTTGTATCCAAACACCGATGACATTCTTTACAGAATTACATAAAACAAACCAAAAATTCATACAAAATCACACAAGATCCAGAATAGATAAGGTGTTCCTGAGAAAAAAGACAAAACAAAATTAGCCTAGATGCCTCACAACACCTGATTCAAAGTATTCTACAAATCTACACTAAACAAAATATCAAAGCACTTGCAGAAAAAGTGACACACAGACCAATGGAAGAAAACAAGGTGAGCTCCAATATTAATCCAAATATGTACAACACCAGATTTTTAGGATTCAGACCTATCCACTGGAGAAAGGAAAAACTCTTCAACAAATGCTGTTGGCAAAAATGGATGTATTTGTGTAGAACACTGAAATTTGATTCATAACTCCCATAAAATAGGAAAATCAACTCAAAACAGATCACAGACCTAAATCTATAACCTGAGACTATGAAGCTTTTTGAAGGTAATACAAAGAAAAGCTCCAAGACACTGGAATAGGCGATGAGCCTTGGAAAAGACCCTCAAAGACCAGCAGCAAAATAAAAACTAAACAAATGGGATTAAATGAAATTAAAAGCTTTGCACAGCAAAGGAAGTCATCACAGATAGAAGAGACATACAACAGAATGAGCAGAAGATAACTGTCAGCTACCTATCTGACAAAGGATTAATATCAAGAATACATCTGCAACTTAGAAAAAAATAGCAGCAAGAAAAACCACAACCAATCCAGATATGAAATGGCCAAAGGAACTCAACAGAAAGTTCCCCATAGATATACAGATGGCCAAGAAATACAGGAAGAAATGCTCAACATCATAACCTATGAGGGAAATGCAAATCCAAACCACAATGGGATATCAGCTCACACGTACATACTGGCTAAAACCCAAAGATCAGAGAGTCACAATGATGAGGAAGATGTGGGACAAGAAGAACACTTACACACTGCTGGTGGAAATGTAAATTGGTGCAGCTGCTGTGGAAAACGGTATGGAGATTTTTAAGAAACCAGAAATAGACTTGCCATATGATGGAGCAAACCATCAATTGGCTATAACCCAAAACACATGAACATATTGTATCAGAGAGATACGTACACCACAATATTTATTGCAGTATGCTTCACGGCAGTGAAAACAAGAAATTTTCATCAGATGAATGCGTAAGCATAATACTCTACATACACACACACACACACACGCGTGCGCACTCTCACACAGTGAAACAACCTTACAAATCCCTCTTTCCACAAACTTTTTCAAAAACCCTCATGACGCTCTCTGCAATACCTTAAATAACTAGAACAAATGTGGGTACATCACAGACACTCCTTTGAAAGCAAAAAAAAAAAAAAAAAAAAGAAAAAAAACACATTTACAAAGAAAAAGTCCTCTGCTATAATTCTGACTTCTATAAGCTGACTACAAGCCACAAACTTCATTCCCAGGCGAAATCAGGTTCTCCATGTACCCAAGCCCCCTATTAACCCTTATTTTATTTCAGATAAGATCCTCTCCAACTCTTGGTACTCTGTAGACTTTGGTCGAATTTCCTGATTAAATCAGCACACATTCCCAGGTCCCTCCTGCAAGTTCCCTCGGCCTGCCTCCTGATACCCTTTCCCTCACTTTTCCTAAGGTTGCTCCCCAGGCCCTGTCCCGGGTCTAACACTCTGATGCTCCACTAGTTCTTTTTTTCCTTTTCTTTTCTTTTTTTGACAGGCAGAGTGGACAGTGAGAGAGAGAGACAGAGAGAAATGTCTTCCTTTTGCCGTTGGTTAACCCTCCAATGGCCACCGTGGCTGGCGTGCTGTGGCCGGCGCACCGCGCTCATCCGAGGCAGGAGCCAGGTGCTACTCCTGGTCTCCCATACAGGTGCAGGGCCCAAGCACTTGGGCCATCCTCCACTGCACTCCCAGGCCCCAGCAGAGAGCTGGCCTGGAAGAGGGGCAACCAGGACAGAATCTGGCACCCCAAACAGGACTAGAACCCGGTGTGCTGGAGCCGCAAGGTGGAGGATTAGCATAGTGAGCCTCGGCGCCGGCCTCCACTAGTACTTACATGTAGACCTACCGGCTCCTCCCTATTACAATTCTCCTAAAAGTCGCCTGCCTTTCTCCATACAATCCTTCCATATTCCCTATCATAGGATAGTGACATACAGAAATAACCTGTTTTCAGCTCCCAAAACCTTGCATGCCCTAGGTTCTTCCATTGAATCTAACCCTCTACTGCCACTGCATGAAGTACTTACAATCCCATCGTCCTTAGCTTGAAACTCTAAAACCCAAACAACTACTACCATGTCTCCCAAAACCATACATCTTATGTTTTGTACTCTGAGTCAACACATGCAGTTCTCCTTCCAGGTCTCCCTCCCACTGGCTGGACAACCAGTCTTCCCTTCTTAGCATGTTCTATGGCCCTTAATAAACTACAAAGAACCAGGGAACCCATTCACCAACATCTTATTCACCTCTGTCTCTGTGACCCCCACTCAATTCTAGGAATGCTAGGCCCCCACATTTCTGTCTCCACATGTATATAGGGCTCCCCGACTTGACCCTCCATCCCAAAGGTTGGAAGTCCACCTTGTTCTCAGCCTGGCCAGCCCAACTGCAGGAACAGGGTTCCCTTCCCTTCCCTCCGCTCCCCTTTGGGCCCAAGGGCTGCCATCAACAGGACACAGCCACATGTACTAACCAGCTGCTCCTGTCCAGGGTGAAGGCACAGCTGGGTTTTACCAGGAAGCCAAGGAGGTTCCAGAAATGGAAGATTACCCAGCAGCTGAAATTCAGCGTCAACTCAGTGTCCAGTTTCATATCCATGAAAATGTCTGCAAAAAAGTTTTTTTTTTTTGACAGGCAGAGTGGACAGTGAGAGAGAGAGAGAGAGAGAGAGAGACAGAGAGAAAGGTCTTCCTTCGCTGTTGGTTCACCCTCCAATGGCCGCTGCAGCTGGCGTGCTGCGGCCGGCGCACCGCGTTGATCCGATGGCAGGAGCCAGGAGCCAGGTGCTTTTTCCTGGTCTCCCATGGGGTTCAGGGCCCAAGCACTTGGGCCATCCTCCACTGCACTCCCTGGCCACAGCAGAGAGCTGGCCTGGAAGAGGGGTAACCAGGACAGAATCCGGCACCCCGACCGGGACTAGAACCCGGTGTGCCGGTGCTGCTAGGCGGAGGATTAGCCTAGTGAGCCGCGGCACCAGCCAAAAAAGTTACAAAACATTAAAGAAATGGAAGAAGACACACAAAAATGGAAAAATCTTTCATACTGATTCACTGGCAAAATTAACATAATGCAAATATCCATTCTACCATAAGCAATTTACAGACACAATGGGATCCTAAGCAAAGGTCTAATAGCATTTTGCCCAGATGGAGAGAAAACAATGCTAAAATTCATATGAAAACACAGAACATCTGAATAGAGAAAGCAACCTTACACAACATTGACAAAACTCGAAGCATCGCAATAACAGATTGCAAGACACAGAACAGGACAGTTACAATCAAAACAGCTTGGTATAGTAAAAAAACTGACATACAGAACAAAGGAACAGAAAAGAAACATCTGAAATAACACACACATATCTACAACTAATCTATCTGTCAAGAAGGAACCGAAGATCAATCCCAGGTGCAAGGGACAGTTTCTTCAAAAAATGGTCCTGAGAAAACTGCACAGATATGCAGAACTCTGAAAGAAGACCCATACCTTACACCTATACAAAAAGCAACTAAATGGCTGGCGCTGTGGCTCAATAGGCTAATCCTCTACCTGCGGCGCACCACACCGGTTTCTAATCCCGTTCGGGGCACCGGATTCTGTCCCGGTTGCCCCTCTTCCAGGCCAGCTCTTTGCTGTGGCCCAGGAGTGCAGTGGAGGATGGCCCAGATCCTTGGGCCCTGCACTCGCATGGGAGACCAGGAGAACCACCTGGCTCCTGGCTCCTGGTTTCAGATCAGTGCGGTGCGCTGGCCACAATGCGCCGACTACAGTGGCCATTGGAGGATGAACCAACGGAAAAGGAAGACCTTTCTATCTCTCTCTCTCATTGTCCACTCTGCCTGTGAAAAAAAAAAAGCAACTAAAAACACTTCAAGGAACGAAATCTAAAACTCAGTATCATCAAATTACTAGAGAACACTAGTCTACTCTGGGTTAATTTCACATCCGTGTCCTCTGGGAGGCAGGAGGGGAGGCAGGCATCTGCTTCTCGGTTTCCTCATGGCTGAGCCACCGCCCACCCCCACTGCCTCCGAACCTGCAGATTTCGGGGGAGAATGCCACTGGGAAGCCCCGGTTCCCAAATCCTTTGAGGCAGGCCCTGGGCATCTCTCTGTCCGTAAGCTTAAACGCAGCAAATCCCTCATGCACTCTCCAAGCCTACCGTAACACTACCGCCAATGCCACTGCCAGCCAGCCTCAACCTCGACACCACTCCCACAGACATCGCCTACTTCTCCCCGAGGCCTACTATGCAAGCACCATCCAACTAACACCTGCCCCTTCCTCCAAGGATACACAGTGTCAGTGGAAGAGGCCACACTACCTTGAAGAACCAGGGGCTGCAGCCTGAGCCCCAGCCTGACATGCCTTTCCTGTGCTCACCATCATCAGGAGCACTCCAAGGGCATCGTTGCTCCCAATCCAGCCCACCAGAAGCTCAGGGCAGTGTGGAGCTCTCTACACCTCCCGGGCTAACACCCAGCCACTCCCACATGGTGCACAGCTCTGCCAAACTGCCCATGGTCACGGCTACTGAACGACAGATACCCACCTAGCATCCTGGCCTGGTCAGTTCCGGGGCTGCTGCCTGGAGTCAGACAACCAAGTGTGCAATGTGTTGTGCCACAGACAGGGAGGGAGGGTTGGGACTATCACTGTGTACCTAAATTGCATTTATGAAATGCATGGAATTTGGACCTCTTAACTAAAAAACGGTATCTTACAAGAACACCTGAACTGTCTTCTCTTGGTCGTTTCCTAGCCCTTTCATTATGTCACAATTATAAATGACGCAGTCACTCATCACTGTGTCCTGGGGAACAGGCTGCCTTGCTGGAAGTCCTAACTCAGAACTTTTCATCTCACACTAGCAGAATACACATTCTTCTCATCAGTCCCTGGAACATTCACTAGGACACAACATATGATAGGCCAGAAGCAAGGCTAGTAAACTCAATGACTGAAATCATTTCACCAATCTTCTATGACCAAAATGCAAGGAAATGGGAAATCAACAACTCAAGAAACTCCAGAACATATGCAAACACATGGAGACCAAGCAACATGCTCCTGAATGAATGGTGGGTCGTAGGAGAAATCAAAATGGAAATCAAGAAATTTCTGGAAATGATTGAAGATAACAGTACAACATAACAAAATGTATGGGACACAGCAAATGCAATGTTAAGAGGGAACAAAAATCAGTATATTTAGGAATACATTTAATCAAATAAGTGAAAGAGCTCTACAATAAAAATTATCAAACACTGACCAAAGAATAATCAAGGACACACAAAAAAAAACGGAAAGATATTCCTTACTTGTGGATTGGAAGAATGTGTATCATTAAAATATCTATTTCATGGAAAGAAATCTACAGAATACCAATGACATTCTTTACAGAATTAGAAAAAAACAACCCTCCAATTCATACAGAACCACAGAAGATCCAGAACCGCTAAGGTGATCCTGATGAAATAAAAATCAAGCTGGAGACATCACAATACCTGACTTCACAGCGTACTAAAAAAGTGTACTAATTAAAACACCATGTGCCTGGCAATAAAAAAACTGATACATACCAATGGAGCGAAACAGAGAATCCCTAAGTTAATCTAAATACTTATGGCCACCTGATTTTTGACAAAAGGGTTCAGACCTTTCATCGGTGTAAGGATAATCTCTTCAACAAACGGTGCTGGCAAAGCTCGATGTATTCATGTAGAAGAATGGAATTAGATCCATATCTCTCATCATTTATAAAAAATCAACTGAGATGGGGCAGCCGTGCACTTCTCAGAAGACTGTTCTTACAAGTATGGTCAAAAACAGTGAGGCCAGGTGCCAGTGCTGTGGTGTAGTGGGTAGGGCCACCAGCAGCGCTGGAATCCATTGTGGGGAACAGTGCCTGCCCTGGCTGCTCCACTTCTGATCCAGCACCCTTTTAGAGGCCTGAGGAATGGCTGTTGAGGGTGGGTCGATTGTTTGGGCCTCTGTCACCCTTGTGGGGAGACAACGTGGGGCCCCCGGCTCCTGACTTCTTCTAACCAGTGGATGAAAGATCTCTGTCTCTCCCTCCCTCTCTGTAACTCTGACTTTCAAATAAACAAATAAATCCCCCAAACAAACCAAAAAATCTGTAGTGGTTTCTCATTAAGGGCTTGAAGTCTTGTGGAGGAAAGTTCATCAGGCTAACTAGAGGAGAGAGGGAAAAAAAAGGGGGACCAGTATGGACACAAGTCTCTCTCTCTCCGCTCACCTCTAAAAAGCAAGCAAGACAAAGAGCAGGCGTCATTTTGGACTTACTTAAAGCAGTGCCCGCCATCAGCCAACCAGAAAAACCTGACTCTGGGGGGGGTGAAATAACAGAAAGTTAGGACCTAGTGAATGCATGGAGCTAATGAACTGAGATTGTGAAAAAAGAGATGGTGGGTGAGAGAACTCAGAGTTTATGTGAGTACTCGCCAGAGATGCTACAATTTGGTAACCTTGGCAACCTGGTGGGAGACTGCAAGGGAATTTGAGCCCACAGTCGGGGTACCACAGAGTCTTGGTGTCATCCTTGGGAAAGAGCAGATGAATGTTGAACCCACAGGAGCCAGAGATCAGAAGCTGACTGCCTAATATTCCACTCAGCTGTGCGGAATTTCTTCCCTTCTGAATCAAAAAAAAAAAAAAAGAGAGAGAGAGACAGAGAGAGAGAGAGATTTACCATGCCTAACCTGGGTGTGTCACCTTTGGCAGACCCTTAACCCTGAAGAACCAAACAGAGCACTCTGGCCACACCCATCTCAAGCCTCTAAGGCTCCATCAAAAGCAGACAGTCCACTTAATACAGTGATAGTATATAACAAGAAAAAACACCACAGCAAGGGAAGAAGAATCCAAAGAATATCTCCACAATGCCAAGCAACAAATGCAGAAACCGAGGAAACAAGAAAAAGGAAGACATTATGACGCCCCCAAATGAACAAGACACCCCAAGCCAAGATTATGAAGATGATGAGATAGAAGAAATGCAGGATACGGATTTCAAAAAAATTTATGATAAAATCATTTAGAATTTTTCAAAAACAAATTCTTGAACTGAAGAAATCCTTTCTGGACAGGATAGAAAATCTCTCTCATGAAAATGAAATCTTAAGGAGGAATCAAAATGAAATGCAGAAATTAGTTGAACAGGAAAGTGTGATAGTGAAGAGAAATCTAATCTCCAATTAGACTCACAGCACCTACAGGCTAGGAGGGAATGGTGAGACATTGCCCAGATACTAAGAGAGAAAAACTGCCAGCCCAGAATATTATATCCTGCAAAGCTCTCATTTGTGGATCAAGGTGAAGTAAAGACCTTTCAGAGCAAACAGAAATTGAAAGAATATGTCACCACTCGTCCAGCACTGCAAAACATGTTTAAAGATGTGTTAAACACAAAGATATAAACACGGGCATCAATATGAAAGAAGGTAAAGTAAGGAAACCTCACAGCAAAAGATCAGAGGAAGTTCAAAGCACATATTAGAAAATATCTTTGAGAAAATGGCAGGGCAAAGTTACTACTAATCAATAGTCACATTGAACGTTAATGGCCTCAACTCTAGAGTTAAAAGACACAGATTGGCTGAATGGGTTAAGGAACAAAACCCATCTATTTGCTGCTTACAAGAAACACATCTTTCCAACAAAGATGCATGCAGACGAAGTGAAAGGCTGGAAAAAGATATACCATGCCAACAGAGATGAAAAAGAGTGGGTGTAGCCATCCTAATATCAGACAACATAAACTTTACCACAAAAACTGTTAAGAGAGACAAAGAGGGACACTATATAATGATTAAGGGATCAATTCAACAGGAAGGTATAACAATTATCAAGGTATATGCATCTAACTACAGGGCACTGGTTTATTTAAAAGATATGTTAAGGGACTTAAGGGGAGAGTTAGATTCCAATACAATAGTACTGGGGGACTTCAATACTCCACTCTCAGAAATAGACAGATCAATAGGACAGAAGATCAACAAGGATACAGTAGATTTAAACGACACTATAGCCCAAATGGATCTAACAGATATATACAGAGCTTTCAATCCTACAGCTAAAGATTATACATTCTTCTCAGCAGTACATGGAACCTTCTCTAGGATTGACCACATACTAGGCCATAAAGCAAGTCTCAGCAAATTCAAAAGAACTAGAATCATACCATGCAGCTTCTCAGACTATAGGGGAATGAAGTTGGAAATTAGCAACTCAGGAATCCCTAGAGCATACACAAACACATGGAGATTGAACAACATGCTCCTGAATGAACACTGAGTCACAGAAGAAATCAAAAGAGAAATCAAAAACTGGCCGGCGCCGCGGCTCACTAGGCTAATCCTCCGCCTAGCGGCGCCGGCACACCGGGTTCTAGTCCCGGTCGGGGCGCCGGATTCTGTCCCGGTTGCCCCTCTTCCAGGCCAGCTCTCTGCTGTGGCCAGGGAGTGCAGTGGAGGATGGCCCAGGTGCTTGGGCCCTGCACCCCATGGGAGACCAGGAAAAGCACCTGGCTCCTGGCTCCTGCCATCGGATCAGCGCGGTGCGCCGGCCGCAGCGCGCTGACCGCGGCGGCCATTGGAGGGTGAACCAACGGCAAAGGAAGACCTTTCTCTCTGTCTCTCTCTCTCACTGTCCACTCTGCCTGTCAAAAAAAAAAATAGAAATCAAAAACTTTCTGGAAGTAAATGAGGATAAGAGCACAACATATCAAAACTTATGGGACGCAGCAAAAGCAGTGTTAAGAGGCAACTTTATAGCAATAGGTGCCTACATCAAGAAATTGGAAAGGCACCAAATAAATGAGCTTTCAATGTATCTCAAGGATATAGAAAAACTGCAGCAAACCAGACCCAAATCTAGTAGGAGAAGAGAAATAATTAAAATCAGAGAAGAAATCAATAGGATTGAATCCAAAACAACATTACAAAAAAATCAGCCAAATGAGGAGCTGGTTGTTTTTTTTTTATTATTATTACTCAGCATCTTTATTCTTAAGGCAATGATTTCCAATAATTAAAAATTATGAAGACAGTACAAATGCCTATAGGTAGATCACTTGGTTTGGGGGGATAGTAAGACTCCACATGACTTAACTCTCCTTCAGGAGCTAGATTTTATTTTTAACTTTTATTTAATGAATATAAATTTCCAAAGTACGGCTTATGGATTACAATGGCTTCCCCCCCATAACGTCCCTCCCACCCGCAACCCACTCCTTTCCCATTCCCTCTCCCCTTCCACTCACATGAGGATTCATTTTCAATTCTCTTTATATACGGAAGATCAGTTTAGCATACATTAAGTAAAGATTTCAACAGTTTGCTCCCACACAGAAACATAAAGTGAAAAATAATAGATGATATTTTAAATGATGATGAAATCAGATCAGACCTATTGTCATGTTTAATCCCAGTGAGAGTCAAGTTGGGAATTGATAATTTCTTCTTTTTTTATTTTTAACAGAAGATCAGTTTAGTATGCATTAAGTAAAGATTTCAACAGTTTGCACCCCCATAGAAACACAAAGTGAAGTATACTGTTTGAGTACTCGTTATAGCATTAAATCTCAATGCACAGCACATTAAGGACAGAGATCCTACATGAGGAGTAAGTGCACAGTGACTCCTGTTGTTGACTTTACCAATTGACACTCCTGTTTATGGCATCAGTAATCTCCCTATGCTCCAGTCATGAGTTTCCAAGGCTATGGAAGCCCCTTAAGTTCTCCGACTCTTATCTTGTTTAGACAAGGTCCTAGTCAAAGTGGAGGTTCTCTCCTCCCTTCAGAGAAAGGTACCTCCTTCTTTGAAGACCTGTTCTTTCCACTGGGATCTCACTCACAGAGATCTTTCATTTAGGTTTGTTTGTTTTGTTTTGTTTTGTTTTGTTTTTTGTTTTTTGCCAGAGTGTCTTGGCTTTCCATGCCTGAAAAACTCATGGGCTTTTCAGCCAGATCGGAATGCCTTTAGGGCTGATTCTGAGGCCAGAGTGCTGTTTAGGACATCCGAAATTCTATGAGTCTGCTGAGTATCTCGCTTCCCATGTTGGATCACTCTCCCCTTTATTTATTCTGTCGGTTAGTATTAGCAGGTACTAGACTTGTTTATGTGCTCCCTTTGACTCTTAGTCCTTTCATTATGATCAACTGTGAACTGAAATTGATCACTTGGACTAGTGAGATGGCATTGGCACATGCCACCTTGATGGGATTAAATCGGAGTCCCCTGGTATGTTTCTAACTCTACCATTTGGGGCAAGTCAGCTTGAGCATGTCCCAAATTGTACATCTCTTCCCTCTCTTATCCCCACTCTTATGTTTAACAGGGATCACATTTCAGTTAAATTTCAACACTTAAGAATAACTGTGTATTAATTACAGAATAAAACCAGTCATATTAAGTAGAACAGACCAAAAAAAAAAAACTACTAAGAGGGATAATGAATTAAGTACTTCATTAACAGTCAGGGCTATGCTGATCAAGTCACCATTTCTCATAGCGTCCATTTCACTTCAACAGGTTTCCTTTTTGGTGTTCAGTCAGTTGTCATCGATCAGGGAGAACATATGGTATTTGTCCCTTTGGGACTGGCTTATTTCACTCAGCATGATGTGTTCCAGATTCCTCCATTTTGTTGCAAATGACTGGATTTCACTGTTTCTTACTGCGGTATAGTATTCTAAAGAATACATATCCCATAATTTCTTTATCCAGTCTACCGATGATGGGCATTTAAGTTGGTTCCAGGTCTTGGCTATTGTGAATTGTGCTGCAATAAACATTAGGGTGCAGACCGCTTTTTTTGTTTGCCAATTTAAATTCCTTTGGGTAAATTCCAAGGAGTGGGATGGCTGGGTCGAACGGTAGGGTTATCTTCAGGTTTCTGAGGAATCTCCAGACTGACTTCCATAGTGGCTTGACCAGTTTGCATTCCCACCAACAGTGGGTTAGTGTCCCTTTTCCCCCACATCCTCGCCAGCATCTGTTGTTGGTAGATTTATGTAGGTGAGCCATTCTAACCGGGGAGAGGTGGAACCTCATTGTGGTTTTTATTTGCATTTCCCTGATTGCTAGTGACCTTGAACATTTTTTCATGTGCCTGTTGGCCATTTGGATTTCCTCTTTTGAAAAATGTCTATTGAGGTCCTTGGCCCATCTCTTAAGTGGGTTGTTTGTTTTGTTTTTGTGGAGTTTCTTGATCTCTTTGTAGATTCTGGTTATTAACCCTTTATCTGTTGCATAGTTTGCAAATATTTTTTCCCATTCTGTCGGTTGCCTCTTCACTCTCCTGACTGTTTCTTTTGCAGTACAGAAACTTCTCACTTTGATGCAATCCCAATAGTTGATTTTGGCTTTGACTGCCTGTGCCTCCCGGGTCTTTTCCAGAAATTCTTTGCCTGTGCCAATATCTTGAACGGTTTCTCCAATGTTCTCTAATAACTTGATGGTGTCAGGTCATAGATTTAGGTCTTTGATCCACGTTGAGTTGATTTTTGTGTAAGGTGTAAGGTAGGGGTCTTGCTTCATGCTTCTGCACATGGAAATCCAGTTTTCCCAGCACCATTTATTGAATAGACTGTCCTTGCTCCAGGAATTGGTTTTAGATCCTTGATCAAATATAAGTTGGCTGTAGATGTTTGGGTTGATTTCTGGTGTTTCAATTCTGTACCATTGGTCTATCCATCTGTTTCTGTACCAGTACCATGCTGTTTTGATAACAACTGCCCTGTAGTATGTCCTGAAATCTGGTATTGTGGTGCCTCCAGTTTTGTTTTTGTTGTACAAGATTGCTTTAGCTATTCGAGGTCTCTTGTGCCTCCATATAAATTTCAGCACCATTTTATCCAGATCTAAGAAGAAGGTCTTTGGTATCTTGATTGGTATTGCATTGAATCTATAAATTACTTTTGGGAGAATGGACGTTTTGATGATATTGATGCTTCCCATCCATGGGCATGGAAGATTTTTCCATTTTTTGGTATCCTCTTCTATTTCTTTCTTTAAGGTTTTGTAATTTTCATCGTACAGATCTTTAACGTCCTTGGTTAAGTTTATTCCAAGGTATTTGATTGTTTTTGTAGCTATTGTGAATGGGATTGATCTTAGAAGTTCTTCCTCAGCCATGGCATTTTCTGTGTATACAAAGGCTGTTGATTTTTGTGCATTGATTTTATACCCTGCTACTTTGCCAAACTCTTCTATGAGTTCCAATAGTCTCTTAGTAGAGTTCTTTGGGTCCCCTAAATAAAGAATCATATCATCTGCAAAGAGGGATAGTTTGAGTTCTTCCTTCCCAATTTGTATCCCTTTAATTTCTTTTTCTTACCCAATAACTCTGGCTAGAACTTCCAGAACTATGTTGAATAGCAGTGGTGAGAGTGGGCATCCCTGTCTGTTACCGGATCTCAGTGGAAATGCTTCCAACTTTTCCCCATTCAATAGGATGCTGGCTGTGGGTTTTTCGTAAATTGCTTTGATTGTATTGAGGAATGTTCCTTCTATACCCAGTTTGCTTAGAGTTTTCATCATGAACGGGTGTTGTATTTTATCAAATGCTTTCTCGGCATCTATTGAGATAATCATATGGTTTTCTTTTGCAGTGTGTTAATGTGGTGTATCACATTGATTGTTTTGCGCACATTAAACCATCCCTGCATACCAGGGATAAATCCCACTTGGTCTGGGAGGATGATCTTTCTGATGTGTTGTTGCATTCTATTGGCGAGAATTTTATTGAGGATTTTTGCATCTATGTTCATCAGGGATATTGGTCTGTAATTTTCTTTCAATGCTGCATCTTTTTCCGGCTTAGGAATTCAGGTGATGCTGGTTTCATAGAAAGAATTTGGGAGGACTCCCTCTTTTTCGATTGTTCTGAATAGTTTGAGTAGAATTGGAGTCAGTTCTTCTTTAAATGTCTGGTAGAATTCAGCAGTGAATCCATCTGGTCCTGGGCTTTTCTTTGTTGGGAGGGCCTTTATTACTGTTTCAATTTCTGTTTCAGTTATGGGTCTATTTAGGTTTTCAATGTCTTCCTGGTTCAATTTAGGTAGGTTGCATGTGTCCAGGAATCTATCCATTTCTGATAGATTTGTTTCCCTGTTTGCTGGCATACAAGTCCTTGTTGTAATTTCTGATGATTCTTTTTATTTCTGTGGTGTCTGTTGTTGCGTTTCCTTTTTCATCTCTGATTTTATTGATTTGGGTCTTTTCTCTTCTTTTTTTTTAGTTAGTTGAGACAGTGGGGTGTCAATTTTGTTTATTTTTTCAAAAAACCAGCTCCTCGTTTGGCTGATTTTTTGTAATGTTTTTTTGGATTCAATCCTGCGGATTTCTTCTCTGATTTTAATTATTTCTCTTCTACTAGGTTTGGGTCTGGTTTGCTGTAGGTTTTCTAGATCCTTGAGGTACATTGAAAGCTCATTTATTTGGTGCCTTTCCAATTTCTTGATGTAGGCACCTATTGCTATAAAGTTGCCTCTTAACACTGCTTTTGCTGCGTCCCATAAGTTTTGATATGTTGTGCTCTTATCCTCATTTACTTCCAGAAAGTTTTTGATTTCTCTTTTGATTTCTTCTGTGACCCAGTGTTCATTCAGGAGCATGTTGTTCAATCTCCATGTGTTTGTGTATGCTCTAGGGATTCCTGAGTTGCTAATTTCCAACTTCATTCCCCTATAGTCTGAGAAGCTGCATGGTATGATTCTAGTTCTTTTGAATTTGCTGAGACTTGCTTTATGGCCTAGTATGTGGTCAATCCTAGAGAAGGTTCCATGTACTGCTGAGAAGAATGTAAAATCTTTAGCTGTAGGATTGAAAGTTCTGTATAGATCTGTTAGATCCATTTGGGCTATAGTGTCATTTAAATCTACTGTATCCTTGTTGATCTTCTGTCCTGTTGATCTGTCTATTTCTGAGATGGAGTATTGAAGTCCCCCAGTACTATTGTATTGGGGTCTAAGTCTCCCTTTAAGTCCGTTAAAATCTTTTAGATAAACTGGTGCCCTGTAGTTAGATGCATATACCTTGATAATTGTTATATCTTCTTGTTGTATTGATCCCTGAATCATTATATAGTGTCCCTCTTTGTCTCTCTTAACAGTTTTTGTGGTAAAGTTTATGTTGTCCGATATTAAGATGGCTACGCCCGCTCTTTTTTCATTTCTGTTGGCATGGTATAACTTTTTCCATCCTTTCACTTTCAGTCTGTATGGATCTTTGTTGGAAAGATGTGTTTCTTGTAAGCAGCAAATAGATGGGTTTTGTTCCTTAACCCATTCAGCCATTTGGTGTCTTTTAACTGGACTTGTATCTCAAGGATCTAGAAAAACTGCAGAAAACCAGACCCAAATCTAGTAGGAGAAGAGAAATAATTAAAATCAGAGAAGAAATCAACAGGATTGAATCCAAAACAACATTCCAAAAAATCAGCCAAACGAGGAGCTGGTTTTTTGAAAAAATAAACAAAATTGACGCCCCACTGTCCCAACTAACTAAAAAAAGATGACCCAAATCAATACAATCAGAGATGAAAAAGGAAATGTAACAAGAGACACCGCAGAAATAAAAAGAATATTCAGAAATTACTACAAGGACCTGCATGCCAGCGAACAGGGAAGTCTATCAGAAACACATAGATTCCTGGACACATGCAACCTACCTAAATTGAACCAGGAAGACATACAAAACCTAAAAATCCAATAACTGAGACAGAAATTGGAACAATAATAAAGGCCCTCCCAACAAGAAAAGCCCAGGACCAGATGGATTCACTGCTGAATACTCCCAGACATTTAAAGAAGAACTGACTCCAATTCTACTCAAACTATTCAGAACAATCAAAAAAGAGGGAGTCCTCCCAAATTCTTTCTATGAAACCAGCATCACCTGAATTCCTAAGCCGGAAAAAGATGCAGCATTGAAAGAAAATTACAGACCAATATCCCTGATGAACATAGACGCAAAAATCCTCAATAAAATTCTTGCCAATAGAATGCAACAACACATCAGAAAGATCATCCTCCCAGACCAAGTGGGATTTATCCCTGGTATGCAGGGATGGTTTAATGTGCGCAAAATAATCAATGTGATACACCACATTAACACACTGCAAAAGAAAAACCATATGATTATCTCAATAGATGCCGAGAAAGCATTTGATAAAATACAACACCCTTTCATGATGAAAACTCTAAGCAAACTGGGTATAGAAGGAACATTCCTCAATACAATCAAAGCAATTTACGAAAAACCCACAGCCAGCATCCTATTGAATGGGGAAAAGTTGGAAGCACTTCCACTGAGATCCGGTAACAGACAGGGATGCCCACTCTCACCACTGCTATTCAACATAGTTCTGGAAGTTCTAGCCAGAGCTATTGGGTAAGAAAAGAAATTAAAGGGATACAAATTGGGAAGGAAGAAATCAAACTATCCCTCTTTGCAGATGATATGATTCTTTATTTAGGGGATCCAAAGAACTCCACTAAGAGACTATTGGTTCTCATAGAAGAGTTTGGCCATGTAGCAGGATATAAAATCAATGCACAAAAACCAACAGCCTTTGTATACACAGGCAATGCCACAGCTGAGAAAGAACTGCTAAGATCAATCCCGTTCACAATAGCCACAAAAACAATCAAATACCTTGGTATAAACTTAACCAAGGATGTTAAAGATCTCTACGATGAAAATTACAAAACCTTAAAGAAAGAAATAGAAGAGGATACCAAAAAATGGAAAAATCTTCCATGCCCATGGATGGGAAGCATCAATATCATCAAAACGTCCATTCTCCCAAAAGTAATTTATAGATTCAATGCAATACCAATCAAGATACCGAAGACCTTCTTCTCAGATCTGGAAAAAATCGTGCTGAAATTCATATGAAGACTCAGGAGACCTTGAATAGCTAAAGCAATCTTGTACAACAAAAACAAAGTCGGAAGCAACACAATACCAGATTTCAGGACATACTACAGGGCAGTTGTTATCAAAACAGCATGGTACTGGTACAGAAACAGATGGATAGACCAATGGTACAGAATTGAAACACCAGAAATCAACCCAAACATCTACAGCCAACTTATATTTGATCAAGGATCTAAAACCAATTCCTGGAGCAAGGACAGTCTATTCAATAAATGGTGCTGGGAAAACTGGATCTCCACATGCAGAAGCATGAAGCAAGACCCCTACCTTACACCTTACACAAAAATCCACTCAACGTGGATTAAAGACCTAAATAGTACGACCTGACACCATCAAGTTATTAGAGAACATTGGAGAAACCCTTCAAGATATTGGCACAGGCAAAGAATTTCTGGAAAAGACCCGGGAAGCACAGGCAGTAGAAGCCAAAATTACCATTTGGGATTGCATCAAATTCAGAAGTATCTGTACTGCAAAAGAAACAGTAAGGAAAGTGAAGAGGCAATGGACGGAATGGGAAAATATTTGCAAACTATTCAACAGATAAAGGGTTAATAACCAGAATCTACAAAGAAATCAAGAAACTCCACAACATCAAAACAAACAACCCACTTAAGAGATGGGCCAAGGACCTCAATAGACATTTTTCAAAAGAGGAAATCCAAATGGCCAACAGACACATGAAAAAATATTCAAGATCACAAGCAGTTTCACCTCACCCCAATTAGAATGGCTCACATTCAGAAATCTACCAACAACAGATGCTGGCGAGGATGTGGGGAAAAGGGACACTAACCCACTGTTGGTGGGAATGCAGACTGTTAAAGCCACTATGGAAGTCAGTCTGGAGATTCAGCAGAAATCTGAACATAACCCTACCATTCAACCCAGCCACCCCACTCCTTGGAATTTACCCAAAGGAAATTAAATTGGCAAACAAAAAAGCGGTCTGCACATTAATGTTTATTGCAGCTCAATTCACAATAGCTAAGACCTGGAATCACCGAAATGCCCATCAATAGTAGATTGGATAAAGACATTATGGGAAATGCACTCTATAGAATACTATACAGCAATCAAAAATAATGAAATCAGGTCATTTGCAACAAAATGGAGGAATCTGGAAAACACCATGCTGACTGAATTAATCCAGTCCGAAAGGGAAAATATCATATGTTTTCCCTGATCAGTGACAACGAACTGAGCACCAAAGGGGAAACTTGTTGAAGTGAAATGGACACAATGAAAAACAGTGACTTGATCAGCCCTTGTCATCACTGTTGCTGTACAATTTAATACTTTATCCCTTTTAGTACATTTTGTTCTAGTACTATTGGGTTGAACTCTGTAATTAACACACAATTATTCTTAGGTGTTTAAATTTTAACTGAAAAGTGATCCCTGTTAAATATAAGAGTGGGAATAAGAGAGGGAGGAGATGTACATTTTGAAACATGCTCATTTGAACTTGCCCCAAATGGTGGAGTTAGAAACCTGCCAGAGGATTCCAATTCAATCCCATCAAGATTGCATGTACCAATGCCATCTCACTAGTCCAAGTGATCAATTTCAGTTCACAACTGATCACACTGATAGGTCCAAGAATCACAGGGATCACAAAAACAAGATTAGTGTCTGCTAATACTAACTGACAGAATCAAAAAGGGAGAGAACAATCCAACATGGGAAGCGGGATACACAGCAGACTCATAAAATGGCAGATGTCCTAAATGGCACTCTGGCCTCAGAATCAGCCCTTAAGGCAGTCAGAAATGGCTGAAGACCCCATGAGAGTATTTTAGGCATGGAAAGCCAAGACACTCTGGGGTAAGAAAAAAAAAGAAGACCTAAGTGGAAGATCTCTGCGAGTGAGATCCCAGTGGAAGGAACGGGGCCATCAAAGAAGGACGTACCTTTCTCTGAAGGGAGGAGAGAACTTCCACTTTGACTATGACCCTGTCGGAATAAGATCGAAGTTGGCGAACTCAAAAGGCTTCCATAGCCTCAGTAACTCATGACTAGAGCCTAGGCAGATTATTGATGCCATAAACAAGAGTGCCAAATTGTTAAGTCAAGAACAGGAGTCACTGTGTCCTTACTCCTCATGTGGGATCTGTCCTTAAGGTGTTGTCCTACGTGAAGTAATGCTATAACTAGTACTGAAACAGTATTTTACACTTTGTGTTTCTGTGCAGGTGCAAACTGATGAAATATTTACTCAATATATACTAAATTGATCTTCTGTATATAAAGATAATTGAAAATGAATCTTGATGTGAATGGAATGGGAGAGGGAGCTGGAGATGGGAGAGGTGCGAGTGGGAGGGAAGTTATGGGGGGAAGCCATTGTAATCCATAAACTGTACTTTGGAAATTTATATTTACTAAATAAAAGTTTAAAAAAATAGAAAGAAAGAATATATTTGCAACTTAAAAAAAACAGCAAAAAAACCACCAATCAGGTTATGAAATTGCCAAAGGAACGCAACAGACAGTTCCCCATAGATACACAGATGGCCAACAAATATAGGAAAAAATGCTCAACATCACAAGCTATCAGGGAAATGCAAGTCCAAACTACAATGGGATATCAGCTCACACGTATATACTGGCTAAAACCGAAAGGACAGAGAGTCACAATGAGGAGGAGGATATGGGAAAAGTGGAACACTTACACACTGGTGGTAAAAATTTAAATTAGTGCAACTACTGTGGAAAACGATATAAAGATTTCTTAAGAAAATAAAAACAGACTTGTCATATGATGGAACAATTCCTCTACTGATATAACCCAAAATACATGAACGTATTGTATCAGACATACGTTCACCACAATATTTATTGCAGTATGCTTCACGGCAGGGAAAACAAGAAATTGTCAAGGACTTCAAACATCATCAGTTGAATTGATAAGAATAATTCTCTATCTCTCTGTACACAGACACACACACACACACACACACACAATGAAACAAACTTACAAATTCCTCTTTCCACAGACTTTTTCATTGACCCTCATGATGCTCTCTGCAATATCTTAAATAACTAGAACAAATGTGGGCACATAGCAGACACTCCTTTGAAAGCCAAGAAAAATATATTTACCAAGAGAAACTCCTCTGCCCATATTCTGACTTCCACAAGCCACAAACTTCATTCACAGGCTAAAACATGTTCTCCCTGTTCCCAAGACCCCTATCAACCCAGTTTTCTTTCAGATAACATCTTCTCCATCTCTTGGTAGTCTGCACACTTTGGTCAAATTTCCTGATTAACTCAGCACCCATTCCCCAGTCCCTCCTGAAAGTTCCCTCTGCCCGCCTCCTGATATCCCTTCCCTCACTTTTCATAAGGTTTCTCCCCAGGGCCTATCCTGGACCTCACACTCTGATACTCCACTAGTTCTTACAAGCAGACCTATTACAGCTCTTCCCTATTACAACTCTCCTCAAAGTTGCCTGCCTTCCTCCCCACAATCCTTCCATTTTCCTTTTTCTATCATAGGATGGTGACATACAGACACAAACTGTTTTCAGCTCCCAAAACCTTGCACGCCCCAGGTTCTTCCATGGCATCTAACCCTCCACTCCCACTGCATGAAGTACTTGCAATCCCATCGTCCTTAGCCTGAAAATCTAAAACCCAAACAACTATTACCACATCTCTCCAAACCAGACTCTTATGTTTTTCCTCTGATTAAACATTTGACAGTTTTCCTCCCAGATTCCCCTCCCACTGCCTGGACAACCATTCTTCCCTTCTTAGCATGTTCTTTGCCCCACAATTCTCGGCAAAGACCCAGGGAAATCATTCACCAATATCTTATTCAACTCTGTCTCTGTGGTTCCTCTATTCTAGGAACACTAGACCCCCACATTTCTGTCTCCACATGTATATAGGGCTCCCAACACTTGACCTTCCTTCACAAAGTCTGGAAGTCCACTTTGCTGTCAGCCTGGCAGCCCAACCCCAGGGCACAGGGTTCCCTTCCCTTCCCTTCTCTCCTCCTTGGGCCCAAGGGCTGCCATCAACAGGACACAGCCACATGTACTACTAACCAGTTGCTCCAGTCCAGGGTGAAGGCACAGCTGGGTTTTACAAGAAAGCAGAGCAGTCCCCAGAAATGGAAGATTACCCAGCAGCTGAACTTCCGTGTCAACTCTGTGTCCAATTTCATATCCATGAAAATGTCTACAATAAAGTTAGAAAACATTAAGAAATGGAAGACGACACACAAAAATGGAAAAATATTCCATGTTGACTCATTGGCAAAATCAACATAATGCAAATATCCATTCTACCATAAGCAATTTACAGACACAATGGGATCCCAAGCAAAGGTCAAATAGCATTTTGCCCAGATGGAGAGAAAACAATGCTAAAATTCATATGAAAACACAGAACATCTGAATAGAGAAGGCAACCTTAAACAACATTGACAAAACTTGAAGCATCACAATAACAGATTGCAAGACACAGCACAGGACAGTTACAATCAAAACAGCATGCTATAGGCAAAAAAAAAAAAAAATGACAACAATGGAACAGAAAAGAAACACCTGAAATAATGCACACATCTACAACTAATCTATCTTTCAAGAAGGAGCTAAAGATCAATCCCAGGTTCAAAGGACCGTTTCTTTATAAAAAGGTCCTGAGAAAACTGGACCTCTACATGCAGAAGTATGAAAGAAGACCCATACTTTCCACCTTATACAAAAAGCAACTAAAACACGTCAAGGAACAAAATCTAAACCTCAATATCATCATATTATTAGAGAACATTGGGGAATACTGGAAAACATTGGCTTAAAGACAGATTTCTGGGAAAAAATGCCAGTAGCACAATAAAAGCTGAAACAAACAAATGTGATTCCATCAAGCTGAGAAGCTTCTGCACTACAAAAGGAACACTCAGAAAAGTAAAGAGGCAACCAAAAGGATGGGAGAAACTATTTGCTAACTATGAAACTGATAAAAGATTAATATCCAGGCCAGCGCTGCCGCTCAATAGGCTAATCCTCCACCTGCAGCGCTAGCACTCTGGGTTCTAGTCCCGGTCAGGGCGCCAGATTCTGTCCCTCTTGCTCCTCTTCCAGTTCAGCCCTCTGCTGTGGCCAGGAGTGCAATGGAGGATGGCCCAAGTCCTTGAGCCCTGCACCTGCATGGGAGACCAGGAGAAGCACCTGGCTCCTGGCTTTGGAGCAGCGTGGTGTGCTAGCCGCAGCAGCCAATTGGGGGTGAACCAATGGAAAAAGGAAGACCTTTCTCTCTGTTTCCCTCTCTCTCACTGTCTAACTCTGCCTGTCAAAAAATAAAGATTAATATCCAGAATCTAAAAAGAGCAAAGTCAAGAGGCTTTGAATAAGAGAAAATAATCTGCCAACTATAAAACTTATAAAAGATTAATAGCCACAATCTACAAAGAGTTCAAGGAACTCAACAACAACAAAACAAAAATTCCATTTAAAAATAGGCAAAGGACTTGAACAGGCATGTTTCAAGAGAGGAACTTCATATGGCCAACAGACACATGAAAAAAGGCTCAGGATCGCTAGCCATCAGGTTTCACCACACCACAGTCAGAATGGCTCTCATACTAAAATCAACAAATGATAAATGCTGCTGAGGATCTGGCACTATGCTACCCTAATACACTGTTGGTAGAAATGTAACCTGGGGAAGCCATTGCCTAAGACAGTATGGAGATACCTCAGAAAGCTGAAAATAAATCTTCCATATGACTCAGCAATCCTTCTCCTGGTGATTTACCCCTAGGAAATGAAATCAGCAGATTTTAAAGGGTTATCTGTACCTCCAGGTTTACTGCAGCTCAGTTCACAATAGCTGAGATACGGAATGAAACCTGATGTCCATGAACTGATGACAGGAAGTCGAGAGTCTCCAGAAGAACAAGATTGCCTGGCAGCTGAGGTTAAGTGTCCACTCTGCATTAGTTTCACATCCGAGTCCTTCTTAGGGGGGGAGGTGAGGCAGACAGCTGCATCATGGCTTCCTCACACCTGAGCCCCTGCCCAACCCCCGCTGCCTCTGAACCAGTGGATTTGCAGGGAAAACACTGCTGGGAAGCACCGGGATCCCCCATCCTTTGAGGCAGGCCCTGGGCATCTCTCTGTCCAAAAACTTAAACACAACAAGTCCATCCTGCACTCTACAAGCCTGCTGAACCGCTACTGCCAATGCCAGCCAACAACGACACTGCCTTGGATATAGCCTACTTCTCCCCTAGGCCTACTGCGCAAGTACCACCCAACTAACACCCATCCCTTCCTCCCAGAAACACAGCGTCAGCAGAACAGGCCGCACTGCCTTGAAGAACCAGGGGCCACAGCCTGAGCCCCAGCCTGACATGCCTTTCCTGTGCTCACCATGATCAGGAGCACTCCAAGGGCATCGTTGCTCCCAATCCAGCCCACCAGAAGCTCAGGGCAGTGTGGAGCTCTCTACACCTCCCGGGCTAACACCCAGCCTCTCCCACATGGCGCACAGCTCTGCCAAACTGCCCATGGTCAGGGCTACTGAACGGCAGATACCTGCCCAGCATCCTTGGCCTGGTCGGTGCCAGGGTTGCTGCCCGGAGTCAGACAAACAAGTGCACAATGTGTTATGCCCCTGACAGGGAGGTAGGGTAGGGACTATCACTGTGTACCTAAATTGCATTTATGAAATGCATGGAATTTGGATCTCTTAACTAAAAAACAGTATCTTACAAGAACACCTGAACTGTCTTCTCTTGGTCGTTTCCTAGCCCCTCCCCTATGTCAAAATTGTAGGTGACACAGTTGCTCATCACTTTGTCCCTGAGAACAGGCTGCCTTGTTTGAAATACTAACTCAGAACATTTCATCCCACAACTTGCAGAATACATATTCTTCTCATCAGTCCCTGGAGCTTTGTCTAGGACACAACATATGATAGGATATAAAGCAAGCCTAGAAAACTCAATAACTGAAATCAGTTCATGCATCTTCTATGATCAAAATGAAAGGAAACAGGAAATCAACAACTTAGGAAACTCCAGAACATATGCAAACACGTGGAGTCCGAGCAACATGCTCCTGAATTAATGGTTGGTCTTAGGAGAAATCAAAATGAAAATCCAGAAATTTCTGGAAATGATTAAAGATAACAGTACAACATAGCAAAACGTATGGGACACAGCAAATGCAATGTTAACAGGAAACTTTATAACAACTTGTGCCTACAACAAGATATTGGAAAGGAATCAAATAAATGAGCTTTTCAATGCATCACAAAATCTAGAAAAACAACGTATCAAACTCCAAATTAGTAGGATGACAGAAATCATGGAAATTTGAGAAGAAATGAACAAAGCTGAAGAAAAACATTATAAAAGATCATTGAGGCCAGCGCCATGTCTCAATAGGCTAATCCTCCACTTGCGGCGCTGCCACACCGGATTCTAGTTCTGGTCGGGGTGCCAGATTCTGTCCCGGTTGCACCTCTTCCTGTCCAGCTCTTTCCTGTGGCCCGGGAGTGCAGTGTAGGATGGCCCAAGTGCTTGGGCCCTACATCCGCGTGGGTGATCTGGAGGAAGCACCTGGCTCCTGGCTTCAGATCGGCGCAGTGCACCAGCCAGAGCGGCCATTTAGAGAATGAAGCAACGAAAAGGAAGACCTTTCTGTCTCTCTCTCTGTCTAAATCTGCCTGTCCAAAAAAAAATAAAAAGATCACTGATATGAAAATCTGGTTAAAAAATATTTTTTAGAAAATTGCTGAAAATCTCCAAAACAACAACAACAACAAAACAGGAATAAGACCCCAATCAGTAAAATCAGAAATGAAAAACAAACTGTAATAATAGAAACCCAATAATAAAAACAACTATCTGAATTCCTACAATGTACTGTTTGCCAATGAATTGGAAATTCTTGGAAAATCTCCCTCACTCCACAAATCTGCCTTTCAATTAAATAAATATTTAAAAAACATAATTATTTCAATAGATGAAAACAGCTGGAAAATATGCAAAAGCCTTTCAGAAAGAAAGCCTCAGGGAATCTGACAACAGAAAGAACATTCCTCTACACAATCAAGGCAATTTATGTCAAACCGACTGATAGCATCTTATGAATGGGGATAAGTTGGAAGCATTCCCAACTACGATCTGGAATCAGACAAGGATGCACTCTCATTACTGCTATTCAATATAGATCTGGAAGTTTTAGAGCCATTAGGCAAGAAAAAGAAATCAAATGGATACAAATTGGGAAGGAGGAAGTCAAACTATCCCTCCTTCAAAAGGACATGATTTTATAAATGGGGGAACCAAGAAACTCCACCACGAGACCATTAAAACTCATAACAGAGTTTGGAAAAGTGGCAGGATATAAAATCAACACACAAAAATCAATAGAATTTGTATACACACAATATCAGGGCTGAGAAACAACTTCGAAGATCCATTCCATTCACAATAGCTACTAAAATTTAAATAACTTTGAATAAAGGTATCCAAGGAGCTTGAAGCTTTAAAAAGCAACTCCAATACTTTTACAACTATTTCAAAATAATAAACTGGAAGCAGTAGGATTCAACTCTAACAAACACTTTTTGAGAGGCTGGCATTACTTTAACCACAAAAGATAACAAAACATGAAATACAAAGAAAACTGAAGGCCTATATGCATAATGAAAAAGATGCAAAGATTCTTAACAAAATTCTAGCCTAACAAAACCAAAACCACATGCTGAAGCTCACATAAAACCTTCAATTGGAATTTATATCAGAAATGCCATGATGTTCCACATTTGCAAATTAATACACATGATGAATTTTATCAAAAAAATGGAAGAATAAAACCACATTGTCTGGGCTGGCGCTGTGTTACAGAGGGTTAAATCCAAAACACATAATGCCGGCATCTCATATGGGTGCCATTTAGCATCCAGGCTGCTCCACTTTCAATCCTGCTCCCTCCTAACATGCCTGGGAAAATGTTGGAGGATGTCCCAATTAGTTGGGGCCATGCAGCCACATGGGAGACTTGGAAGAAGGTTCTGGATCCTGATGGCTCAGTTTGGCCATCAAGGTCTTTTGGGGAATGAACTAGCAAACAGAAGACCTCTCTCCCTCCCTCCTTCTCTTTTGCTCTTGCTCTACTTATATCTCTCTGTATAAATCTTGCAAACAAATGTAATAAATCTTTTGAAAACCACATCATCTAATTAGATACAGATATCAGTAGAATAAAAAATGATTAAAAACTACACAAAATATACACAGAAGGAATACATATCAATATCATAATGGCTATGTATGACAAACCAACAGCCAATGTCATGCTGCATGGGGAGAATGTGAAATCATTTTGTCAAACATATAACAACACAAAGATGTCCCTTTTACCACTCTTACTGAATGCAGTCTCCATATCGGAGACCTGGAAGAAACTCCTGACTCCTAGCTTTGGATCAGCCCAGCAATGGGCCCTGTGGCCATTTCGGGAGCAAAGCAGCAGATGGAAGACCTCTATCTCTGTGTTTCCCTATCTCTGGATCTCTGCCACTTAAGAATATATATTTTTTTGAAAAAAGATCACTACGCAGCTCACGTGGAACTTGCCCACCCTACCTTTAACTGATGAAGAATTAAGAGTGGGAACAAGAGAAGGAGGAAGAAGAAGGCTGGGAGTGCAGGCTTGAGAGATGCTAGCATGGGAAGTAGTATCAGTATGTTTGAATCTGTATATAAGAAATACATGAAATTTACATACCTGATATAAAATTTTAAAAAGTACATAATCTTCTAACCAGACTAACAAAAATGATAAAAACTCCAGTAAATAAAATTACAGAAAAAAAGCAGAGATTATAATCAACATCACTGAAACACAAGGTTTCAGAGAAATTGCTATTCAGTACTATATGCTAATAAACTGGAAAACTAGAAGAAACAGAGGAATCCCTGGATAACAAATACACGTGACCTACTAAGATTAAATCCAGAAGATATAGACAACCTAAAAAGACTCATAAAAATCAATGAAAACTAAAACACCCACCAAAAACACTGCTAGAACTGACTAAGTAAATAAGTTAGAGGTTACAAATAAACATACCTTGTAACCCGCAGTCCTGTCCTCCAGCGCAAGCCCAGCCACCCGCTTCTCCGCTTCCCACAGCTGAGCCGCCGCCTGCCCCCACGGCCGCCAGCCTGCGGACATGCGTGTCTACACTGCTCCGAGGAGCCACGACCCCCCCCCCCGCGGCGAGGTCCCAGGCCTCTCATTGTTTCATAAGAAAAACTCACCTTCACTCCCGCACTCTCTGGGCCAGTACAGCTGCCGAAAACGCCGCCATCAGCCGAGAATTCCGGCAGCCGACGACATGCCTCCACCAGCAGATAATACCGTCTTGCTCTCCACCAGGCCGACTGCGCAAGCGCCAGCCATCTAGGACCCGCCTCTTCCTCCCAGTAAGCACAGCAGCACCGGAAGTTGCCAGGCAGCGTCAAAAACGTGGGTGACAGCAGTCTTGGCTCCGGGCTAAGACTGTGTTGATCTCCGATGTGCTCCAGGTAAGAAACGTTTTCTGGTTAAAAAAAAAAAAAAAAAAGAAAGAAAAAAGAAAAACCTGTCATTTGCAAAAAGAAAAAAAATGGATGCAACTGTAAAACCTTACACTTTAAAATAACCCTTTCCAAAATAAGACAAACACTGTATATTCTCCCTGATCTGTGGTAACAGAGTACCTAAAAGGTGAGCTATATTAGTGATATTGATACTTTGACGTACAATGATTTAGACAACTCTTGTCTTGCAGATAGAATGATTTTAAACAAACCATGTCTTGCCTCTTCAGGAACAGATTTTTTTTTTGATTCTTTCAAACTGTTGAATTCTTTACATAGTGCAGGCTTTATATTATGAGTATAAAATAATTGAAAATAGATTTTTGTATAAAATAAGAATGGGAATCGTGGATAGAGGATGAAGAGGGATGGGAAATAGGAACGGTGCTGTGGCCAAGCAGGTTAACACCCTGGCCTGGAGCACCAGCATTAAATATGGGCGCCAGTTTGAGACTGGCTTCTGCACTTGCGATCCAGCTCTCTGCTATGGCCTGGGAAAGCAGTGGAGGATGGCCCAGGTCCTTGGGCCCCTGACCCATTGGGAGACGCAGAAGAAGCTCCTGGCTCCTGGCTTCAGATCAGCACAGCTCTGACCATTGTGGCCAACTGAGGAGTGAACCATCAGATGGAAGACCTCTCTATGCCTTTCCTCTCTCTCTGTAACTCTGACTTTCAAATAAATAAATAAATCTTTAAAAAAATGAAGAGGGATGGGAGCATGTTCGGGTCGGTGGGTAGGAGTGAGCGAGGGTAGAGTGGGAATAATTAATGTTTCTAAATTTGTATATATGAAATACATCAAGTTTGAATACTTTAAATCAAGTTTCCAGGTAAAAAAGGGAGGTAAAATTTTGAATGATTCATTATGAGAGAGAGAGCTAGAGATAGCTCTCATCTACTGAGTCACTCCCCAAATGCCCTCAAGATGGGACTAAAGCTGAGAAGTAGGATCTTCATCCACGTCTCCCACATGGTTGACAGGAACTAAGGCCTTGAGCCACCCTCCAGGATACACAATAAGGTAGGCCATAAGTCTCAGCTAATTCAACAAATATCAAAATCATACCATGCATCTTCCACAACTACATGGAATGAAGGGGCGAATGACCACACCAAGAACCTCAAGAACATATACAACCACATGGAGACTGAACATGCTCCTGAATGAACTGTGAGTCAGAAAAAATTAAAAAAAGATGAAAACGAATACAGATGACAGTATAACATATCAAAACTTATCAGATACTGGAAAGTTTAGAGAAATTGGTGCCTATACCAAGAAATTGGAAAAGCATCAAATAAGTGAGCCACCAATGTAGCACCCTTGAAAAAAAATGAAATCAAATGCAAAATTATCAAGAGGAAAGAGATATATAAATTAGAGGAGAAATAAACAAAATTGAAAGCAAAAAAGAATATAAATATCAGTGAAATGAAGAACTTGCTTAAAAAATTTATACACTCTTGGTCCAACTATCCTTAAAAAAAAAAGACCCCAATCAGTAAAATCAGAGATGAAAAATGAAAGGTAACAACAGATACCACAGATGATTAAAAGACTTACCCATCAGGAGCTAATACAAAGGACTGTATGCCAACCAATTAAAAAGTCTGTCTCTCCTACTCCGTCTATAATTCTGCCTCACAAATAAATAAATAAAACTTTCAAATAAACCATAGGCTTATTTCAATAGATGCAGAGAAAGCATTTGACGAAATACAACATCTTTTCATAGTGAAAACCTTAAGGAAACTGAGTGTAGTAAGAACATTGCTCAACATAATCAAGGCAATTTATGACAAACCTATAGACAGCATCTTATGAATGGGGAAATGTTGGAAGCATTCCCTGAAGAGCTGGAATCAGACAAGGATGACAACTTGTGCCCTTGCTATTCAATATAGACCTGGAAGTTTTAGCCAGACCTATTAGGCAAGAAAAAGAAATCCAAGGATACAAACTGGGAAGGAGGGAGTCAAATTACCCCTACTTGCGGGTGACAGGATTCTATATATAGGGGAAATAAGTCTCCACTAAGAGATTACTGGAATTCATAAAAAGAGTCTGGGGGAGTGCCAGGATACAAAATTAACACAAAAATCAATAGTCTATGTATAAAATGCCATGGCTGGGAAAGAACTTCTAAGATCAATCCCATTCACAATTGCTACAAAAAAATTAAACACCATGGGATAAAATTAATCAAGGATGCCAAAGTATCTAATATGAAAATTAGCAAACATTAGTGAAAGAAACAGAAGACACAGAAAATGGAAAAATCTTTAATATTCAAGGACTAAAATAATCAATATAATCAAAATGTCCATAGTACCAAAAGCAATTTACAAATTCATGTGATCCCAATTAAAATGCCAATTACATTCTTTTCAGATCTAGGGGAAAAAGATGTTAAAATTCAAATGGAAACACAAGAGACCCAGAATAGCTAATGGAATCTTATATGTGAACAACAAAGCCAGAAGCATCACAATACCAGAATTCAAGACATACTTCAGGACAGTTACAAACAAAACAGCCTGATACTGGCAAAGAATAGACATGTGGACCAATGGAGCACAATAGAAACTCCAAAAACTCAATCCACACATCTACAAATAATTTATCTTTGACAAAGGATCTAAAATCCAACCATGTGACAAGGTCAGTCTCTTCAAAAAATGGTGCATAAAAGGTGGATCTCCCATGCAGAAGTATGAAAATAAAAACCTACCTCATTCTTACAAAAAAACAAACTCAAAAAAGGATCAAAGACCTAAATGTACAACCTAATACCATCAAATTCTTAGAGAACATTGTGGAAATGATGCAAGACATTGCCAGATGCAGACTTCTTGGAACACAGACGTACAGGCAATAAAAGCAAAAACACACAAATGGGATTACATCAAGCTGAGAAGCTTTTGTACTGTAAATGAAAACTCAGCAAAGTGAAGGGCAACTGACAGAATGAGAGAAAATATATGCAAACTATGACCTGATAAATTGTTAATATCCAGAATGTATAAAGTGCTCAAGAAACTCAACAACAACAAAACAAACAATGCAGTTAAGAATGGGCAACAGGCCGGCGCCGCGGCTCACTAGGCTAATCCTCCGCCTAGCGGCGCCGGCACACCGGGTTCTAGTCCCGGGCGGGGCGCCGGATTCTGTCCCGGTTGCCCCTCTTCCAGGCCAGCTCTCTGCTGTGGCCAGGGAGTGCAGTGGAGGATGGCCCAGGTGCTTGGGCCCTGCACCCCATGGGAGACCAGGAAAAGCACCTGGCTCCTGGCTCCTGCCATCGGATCAGCACGGTGCGCCGCCCGCAGCGTGCCGACCGCGGCGGCCATTGGAGGGTGAACCAACGGCAAAGGAAGACCTTTCTCTCTGTCTCTCTCTCTCACTGTCCACTCTGCCTGTCAAAAAAAAAAAAAAAAGAATGGGCAACAGACTTGAACAGACATTCCTCAAGGAAGGAAATGCAAATGACCAACAGACACATGAAAAAATGCTCAGGATCACTAGCCATTAGCGAAATGCAAAATGAAACCACAATGAAGTTTCACCTCACCACAGTTAGAATGGTTTGCATACAGAAATCAACAAACAACAAATGCTGGAAAGGATGTGACAAAACAGTACACAAGTGGCCAGTGCCGTGGTGCACGAGGTGAATCCTCCTCCTGCGGTGCTGGCATCCCATATGGGCACCGGGTTCTAAACCCAGCTTCCCCTCTTCCAGTCCAGCTCTCTGCTGTGGCCTGGAAAAGCAATGAAGGATGGCCCAAGTGCTTGGGCCTCTGCACCCTTATGGGAGACCAGGAAGAGGCACCTGGCTCCTGGATTTGGATCGGTGCAGCTCTGGCAATTGTGGCCATTTGGGGGGTGAACCATTGGATGAACACTTTTCTCTCTGACTCTCACTCTCACTGTCTGTAACTCTTCCTGTCAATTATTAATATAATGATAATAATATATTAATATTATTAATATAAATAACATAATAATAATAACGCAGTACCCTAATCCACTGGGAATGTCATCTGGTGAAGCCATTGTGGAAGACAGTATGGAGACACCTCAAAAGGCTGAAAATAGATGAATCATATGAACCAGCAATGCCACTCATGGGAATTTACCTAAACAAATTGAAATCAGCAGATGAAAGAGTTATCTGTACCCACGTTTATGGCTGCTCAATTCACAACAGCTAAGATATGGAATCAATCCAGATGTCTATCAAATGATGATTAGATAAAGAAATTATGGAGGCCAGCACAAAGTGGGTTAAGCCTCCTACTTGCTGCACCAGCATCCCATAGGTGTTCCTGTTCGAAGCCTGGATCCTCCCTGATGAAGGCCTAGGAAAACAGTGGAAGATGGCCCAAGTCCTTGGGCCCTTGCACCTGCGTGGGAGACCCAAAAGAAGCTCCTGGCTCCTGGCTTTGCATCAGCCCAGTTCTAGCCATTGCATCCATTTAGAGAGTGAACCAGAAGGAAGACCTCTCATTCTCAGATGGAAGATCTCTCGTTCTCTGTCTCTCCCTCTCTCAACTCTGCCTCTCAGAAAAATGAATCTTGAAAAAAGTAACTATGGTATATATACACTATGGAATACTATTCAGCAGGAAAAAATGCAATGAAGTCTTTTGCAACAAAATGGATATAACTAGAAAACATTATACTTAGTGAAATAAGCTAGTCCCCAAAAGACAAATACCACATGTTGTCCCTGATCTGCGGTGACTAATAGAGTATTTAACAGGTAATAATGTGTAGGAATAAAATGAGTATTTTGAGATATGATGCTTTTTTTTACAAGCCTTGTCTCACTTTGAGAAACAATTTATTTTCTTCATACTATTTGTTGAACTTTTTACTTAGTGAATAGTGACTATTTTGAGTATAAAGTTACCTGAAAATATTTTTCTATTAAAATTAACAGTGGATCAGCTTAGTATACCTTAAGTAAGGATTTCAACAGTTTGCTCCCACACAGAAACATAAAGTGAAAAATAATAGATGATTTTTTTTAAATGATGATGAAATCAGAGCAGACCTGTTGTCATGTTTAATCCCAGTGAGAGTCAAGTTGGGAATTGATAATTTCTTTTTCTTTTTTTTTTTTTTTTTTACAGAAGATCAGTTTAGTGTACATTAAGTAAAGATTTCAATCGTTTGCACCCCCATAGAAACACAAAGTGAAATATACTGTTTGAGTACTCGTTATAGCATTAAGCCTCAGTGTACAGCACATTAAGGACAGAGATCCTACATGAGGAGTAAGTGCACAGTGACTCCTGTTGTTGACTTTACAAATTGACACTCCTGTTTATGGCATCAGTAATCTCCCTATGCACCAGTCATGAGTTTCCAAGGCTATGGAAGCCCCTTGAGTTCTCCGACTCTTATCTTGTTTAGACACAGTCATAGTCAAAGTGGAGGTTCTCTCCTCCCTTCAGAGAAAGGCACCTCCCTCTTTGAAGACCTGTTCTTTCCACTGGGATCTCACTCACAGAGATCTTTTTGCCAGAGTGTCTTGGCTTTCCATGCCTGAAATACTCTCATGGGCTTTTCAGCCAGATCCGAGTGCCTTTAGGGCTGATCTTCTGTATATTAAGATAATCGAAAATGAATCTTGATGTGAATGGAAGGGGAGAGGGAGTGGGAAAGGGGAGGGTTGTGGGTGGGAGGGACGGTATGGGGGGGGAAGCCATTGTAACCCATGAGTCGTACTTTGGAAATTTATATTCATTAAATAAAAGATAAAAAAAATTAACAGTGGAAACAGGAGAGGGAAGAGGAAGAAGTATGGAAGCATGGGTTAGAGGAAGCGTTGGGTGTGAAGAATCAATACGTTCCTGAATATGTATATGGCAAGTACATGAAATTTGTTTACCTCACATAAAATTTTTAAAAACTAAATAAGCCTCTAACAAGACTGACAAAGAAAAAAAGAGAAAAAAACCTCAAAACCTCAAATAAGTAAGATTAGATGAAAAATCAGACAGTATAATCAACACTACTGAAATACAAGGCTTCAAAAGAAACTGCCATTCAATACTATATGCTAATAAACTGGAAAAAGCAGAAAAATGGAGAAGTTTTTTCAATACAAATAACTTACCAAATTTAATCCAGAAGATACGGATAATCTAGCAGACTCATAAAAAGTAATGGCATTGTAGCAGTAAGCAAAATTCTTCCATCAATAAAAAGCCCATGACTTGATGGCTTTACTATCCAATTCTACAAAACATTTAAAGACAAACTCCAACAATCTTCAGACTATTTGAAAACACTGAACAGGATGGAACACTGTCAAACACTTTTTAGGAGGCCAACATCCCTTTGATGCCAAAAACAAACAAAGACACAAAATGGAAAGAATACTACAGGCCTACATCCTTGAAGAACACAGATAAAAAGATTCTCAACAGAGTACAAAATAAACAATTGAAAACATCAAAAAGCTGATACATAACTATCAATTGGAATTGATCCTAGAAATGCAAGGGTGGTTCCATATTTGCAAAACAATAAATATCATAAATTAATCAACATAATGAAAGAATAGAAACCATACTCTCCTTAGATCCAGAGAAAGCATTTGATATGATGCATTGTGTTTCATGGCACAAAAAAAAACCTCCACAAATTAGGCATAGAAGGAACATGCCTCAAAAACATAAATGTGATATTTGACAAAGAATCAGCCAATATTATACTGAATGAGGAGAAGATGAACGCATTTTGTCAAAATCTGTAACAACACAAGGACATCCACTCTCACCACTCTAACTGAATACAGTACTATACATTTTCACAAGAGCAATTACAGAGGAGAACAAAATAACAGGCACTAAAACTGGAAAAGAACAAGTCAAATAATTAATGTTTGCAGATGCCATGATGTTGCTCCTGGAAGAACACAAACATTCCAGCAAAATGCTGCTTCAACTGATAATCCAATTCAGAAAACTTTAGAAGTACAAGTAAACATTTGAAAAAGCTGCTTTTTACATATTAATGATGGCCTCACTGACAAAGAAAGCAACAAAAATCCAATTTACAATAACCACAAAAATTAGACTATTGAGGAATAAATTTAATCAAATAAGTGAAAGATCTCTATAATGAAAATCATCAAACGCTGACCAAAGAAACCATCAAGGACACAAAACTGGAAAGGTATTCCTTTTTTTGTGGATTGGAAGAATTTGTATCATTAAAATGTCTATCTCATGGAAAGAAATCTACAGAATACCAATGACATTCTCTACAGAATTTAAAAAAACAACCCTCCAATTCATACAGAACCACAGAAGATCCAGAACCGCTAAGGTGAACCTGAGGAAATAAAAATCAAGCTGGAGACATCACAATACCTGACTTCAAAGCATACTAAAAAACTGTATTAACATCACATCACACTGATACTTAAAAAAAAAAAAAAACTGAGACATAGACCGATGGAGTGAAACAGAGAATCCCAAAGTTAATGTAAATACATATAGCCACCTGATTTTTGACAAAAGGGGTCAGACCATTCATTGATGTAAGGATAATCTCTTCAACAAATAGTGCTGGCAAAGCTCGATGTATTCGTGTAGAAGAATGGAATTAGATCCATATCTCTCATCATTTATAAAAATCAACTGAGATGGGGCAGCCGTGCACTTCTCAGAAGACTGTTCTTACAAGTATGGTCAAAAACAGTGAAGCCAGGTGCCAGTGCTGTGGTGTAGTGGGTAGGGCCACCAGTAGCGCAGGCATCCATTGATCGAACCATTGCCTGCCCTGGCTGCTCCACTTCTGATCCAGCTCCCTTTTAGAGGCCTGAGGAATGGCTGTTTGAGGGTGGGTCGATTGTTTCGGCCTCTGTCACCCTTATGGGGAGACAAGGTGGGGTGAACCAACAGTAAAAGGATGACCTTTCTCTCTGCCTCTATCTCTCACTGTCCACTCTGCCTGTCAAAAAAAAATAATTATTAAAAAAAAGGACAATTATACTGCTCTTGTGGAATTGTGGTCTTCCTACTTTTCCTTGTTGAATACTATGGTTAGTGGTGAATTAAGATTATGAATAATAAAGTGAATTAAAATTATATTTTGCAAAAAATAATGAAAAGAAGAGAGACAAGGGAGGGAGAGGAAGAGCAAAAGAGGAATGTGGTTGTCTTCCTGGAACAGCACCTATGAAATTCATGAAAAATTATTTCAAACATAATTTAAAAATAATGAAGAACATTACACTAGCATAGTTTTAATGATCTGTGATTACATTAAAATTTATGCTATTGGGTAAAATGGTCATTTTCCGTTCAGCTGTTTATGCCTGTTTGCTTATTTCCCACTAAATTAGGGTTTCTCTTTTTTTTTTCTTTTTTACTTCTTCTTTATTTTTTTTTATTTTTTTTAACTTTTATTTAATGAATATACGTTTCCAAAGTACGAATAATGGATTACTATGGCTTCCACCCCATACCGTCCCTCCCACCCACAACCCTCCCCTTTCCCACTCCCTCTCCCCTTCCATTCACATCAAGATTCATTTTCAATTATCTTAATATACAGAAGATCAGCTTAGTATACATTAAGTAAGGATTTCAACAGTTTGCTCCCACACAGAAACATAAAGTGAAAAATAATAGATGATTTTTTTAAATGATGATGAAATCAGATCAGACCTATTGTCATGTTTAATCCCAGTGAGAGTCAAGTTGGAATTGATAGTTTCTTTTCTTTTTTTTTTTTTTTTTTTTTTTTTACAGAGGATCAGTTTAGTATACATTAAGTAAAGATTTCAACAGTTTGCACCTCCATAGAAACACAAAGTGAAATATATTGTTTGAGTACTCGTTATAGCATTAAATCTCAATGCACAGCACATTAAGGACAGAGATCCTACATGAGGAGTAAGTGCACAGTGACACCTGTTGTTGACTTTACCAATTGACACTCCTGTCTATGGCATCAGTAATCTCCCTATGCTCCAGTCATGAGTTTCCAAGGCTATGGAAGCCCCTTGAGTTCTCCGACTCTTATCTTGTTTAGACAAGGTCATAGTCAAAGTGGAGGTTCTCTCCTCCCTTCAGAGAAAGGCACCTCCCTCTTTGAAGACCTGTTCTTTCCACTGAGATCTCACTCACAGAGATCTTTTGCCAGAGTGTCTTGGCTTTCCATGCCTGAAATACTCTCATGGGCTTTTCAGCCAGATCTGAATGCCTTTAGGGCTGATTCTGAGGCCAGAGTGCTATTTAGGGCATCTGCCATTCTATGAGTCTGCTGAGTATCTCACTTCCCATGTTGGATCACTCTCCCCTTTATTTATTCTATCGGTTAGTGTTAGCAGGTACTAGACTTGCTTATGTGCTCCCTTTGACTCTTAGTCCTTTCATTATGATCAATTGCGAACTGAAATTGATCACTTGGACTAGTGAGATGGCATTGGCACATGCCACCTTGATGGGATTAAATTGGAGTCCCCTGGTATGTTTCTAACTCTACCATTTGGGGCAAGTCAGCTTGAGCATGTCCCAAATTATATATCTCTTCCCTCTCTTATTCCTACTCTTATGTTTAACAGGGATCACATTTCAGTTAAATTTCAACACTTAAGAATAACTGTGTATTAATTACAGAATTAAATCAGTCATATTAAGTAGAACAGACAAAAAAACTACTAAGAGGGATAATGTATTAAGTTGTTCATTAACAGTCAGGGCTATGCTGATCAAGTCACCGTTTCCCATAGTGTCCCTTTCACTTCAACAAGTTTCCTTTTTGGTGTTCAGTCAGTTGTCACCGATCAGGGAGAACATATGGTATTTGTCCCTTTGGGACTGGCTTATTTCACTCAGCATGATGTGTTCCAGATTCCTCCATTTTGTTGCAAATGACTGGATTTCGTTGTTTCTTACTGCAGTATAGTATTCTAAAGAGTACATATCCCATAATTTCTTTATCCAGTCTACCGTTGATGGGCATTTAGGTTGGTTCCAGGTCTTAGCTATTGTGAATTGTGCTGCAATAAACATTAGGCTGCAGACCGCTTTTTTGTTTGCCAATTTAAATTCCTTTGGGTAAATTCCAAGGAGTGGGATGGCTGGGTCGAACGGTAGGGTTATCTTCAGGTTTCTGAGGAATCTCCAGACTGATTTCCATAGTGGCTTGACCAGTTTGCATTCCCACCAACAGTGGGTTAGTGTCCCTTTTTCCCCACATCCTCGCCAGCATCTGTTGTTGGTAGATTTCTGAATGTGAGCCATTCTAACCGGGGTGAGGTGGAACCTCATTGTGGTTTTGATTTGCATTTCTCTGATTGCTAATGACCTTGAACATTTTTTCATGTGCTTGTTGGCCATTTGGATTTCCTCTTTTGAAAAATGTCTATTGAGGTCCTTGGCCCATCTCTTAATTGGGTTGTTGGTTTTGTTTTTGTGGAGTTTCTTGATCTCTTTGTAGATTCTGGTTATTAACCCTTTATCTGTTGCATAGTTTGCAAATATTTTTTCCCATTCTGACGGTTGTCTCTTCACTCTCCTGACTGTTTCTTTTGCAGTACAGAAACTTCTCAATTTGATGCAATCCCAATAGTTAATTTTGGCTTTGACTGCCTGTGCCTCCCGGGTCTTTTCCAGAAACTCTTTGCCTGTGCCAATATCTTGAAGGGTTTCTCCAATGTTCTCTAGTAACTTGATGGTGTCAGGTTGTAGATTTAGGTCTTTAATCCATGTTGAGTGGATTTTTGTGTAAGGTGTAAGGTAGGGGTCTTGCTTCATGATTCTGCACGTGGAAATCCAATTTTCCCAGCACCATTTATTGAATAGACTGTCCTTGCTCAAGGAATTAGTTTTAGATCCTTGATCAAATATAAGTTGGCTGTAGATGTTTGGGTTGATTTCTGGTATTTCAATTCTGTTCCATTGGTCTATCCTTCTGTTTCTGTACCAGTACCATGCTGTTTTGATTACAACTGCCCTGTAGTATGTCCTGAAATCTGGTATTGTGATGCCTCCGGCTTTGTTTTTGTTGTACAAGATTGCTTTAGCTATTCGAGGTCTCTTGTGCCTCCATATAAATTTCAGCACCAATTTTTCCAGATCTGAGAAGGTCTTCGGTATCTTGATTGGTATTGCATTGAATCTATAAATTGCTTTTGGGAGAATGGACATTTTGATGATATTGATTCTTCCAATCCATGAGCATGGAAGATTTTTCCATTTCTTGGTATCCTCTTCTATTTCTTTCTTTAAGGTTTTGTAATTTTCATCATAGAGATCTTTAACGTCCTTGGTTAAGTTTATTCCAAGGTATTTGATTGTTTTTGTAGCTATTGTGAATGGGATTGATCTTAGAAGTTCTTCCTCAGCCATGGCATTGTCTGTGTATACAAAGGCTGTTGATTTTTGTGCATTGATTTTATACCCTGCTACTTTGCCAAAGTCTTCTATGAGTTCCAATAGTCTCTTGGTAGAGTTCTTTGGGTCCCCTAAATAAAGAATCATGTCATCTGCAAAGAGGGATAGTTTGAGTTCTTCCTTCCCAATTTGTATCCCTTTAATTTCTTTTTCTTACCCAATAACTCTGGCTAGAACCTCCAGAACTATATTGAATAGCAGTGGTGAGAGTGGGCATCCCTGTCTGGTACCAGATCTCAGTGGAAATGCTTCCAACTTTTCCCCATTCAATAGGATGTTGGCTGTGGGTTTTTCATAGATTGCTTTGATTGTATTGAGGAATGTTCCTTCCAAACCCAGTTTGCTTAGAGTTTTCATCATGAACGGGTGTTGTATTTTATCAAATGCTTTCTCGGCATCTATTGAGAGAATCATATGGTTTTTCTTCTGCAGTCTGTTAATGTGGTGTATCACATTGATTGTCTTGCACACATTAAACCATCCCTGCATACCAGGGATAAATCCCACTTGGTCTGGGTGGATGATCTTTCTGATGTGTTGTTGCATTCTATTGGCGAGAATTTTATTGAGGATTTTTGCATCTATGTTCATCAGGGATATTGGTCTGTAATTCTCTTTCAGTGCTGCATCTTTTCCCGGCTTAGGAATTCAGGTGATGCTGGCTTCATAGAAAGAATTTGGGAGGATTCCCTCTTCTTCAATTGTTCTGAATAGTTTGAGAAGAATTGGAGTGAGTTCTTCTTTTAATGTCTGGTAGAATTCAGCAGTGAATCCATCTGGTCCTGGGCTTTTCTTTGTTGGGAGGGCCTTTATTACTGTTTCAATTTCTGTCTCAGTTATGGGTCTGTTTAGGTTTTCGATGTCTTCCTGGTTCAATTTAGGTAGGTTGCATGTGTCCAGGAATCTATCCATTTCTGATAGGTTTCCCTGTTTGCTGGCATACAAGTCCTTGTAGTAATTTCTGATGATTCTTTTTATTTCTGTGGTGTCTGTTGTTACATTTCCTTTTTCATCTCTGATTTTATTGATTTGGGTCTTTTCTCTTCTTTTTTTAGTTAGTTGGGCCAATGGGGTGTCAATTTTGTTTATTTTTTCAAAAAACCAGCTCCTCGTTTGGCTGATTTTTTGTAATGTTTTTCTTGATTCAATCCTGTTGATTTCTTCTCTGATTTTAATTATTTCTCTTCTCCTACTAGATTTGGGTCTGGTTTGCTGTAGGTTTTCTAGATCCTTGAGGTGAATAGAAAGCTCATCTATTTGGTGCCTTTCCAATTTCTTGATGTAGGCACCTATTGATATAAACTTTCCTCTTAACACTGCTTTTGCTGCGTCCCATAAGTTTTGGTATGTTGTGCTGTTATCCTCATTTACTTCCAGAAAGTTTTTGATTTCTCTTTTGATTTCTTCTGTGACCCAGTGTTCATTCAGGAGCATGTTGTTCAATCTCCATGTGTTTGCGTATGCTCTAGGGATTCCTGAGTTCTTCATTTCCAACTTCATTCCTTTATGGTCTGAGAAGCTGCATGGTATGATTCTAATTCTTTTGAATTTGCTGAGACTTGCTTTATGGCCTAGTATGTGGTCAATCCTAGAGAAGGTTCCATGTACTGCTGAGAAGAATGTATAATCTTTAGCTGTAGTATTGAAAGCTCTGTATATATCTGTTAGATCCATTTGGGCTATAGTGTCGTTTAAATCTACTGTATCCTTGTTGATCTTCTGTCCTATTGATCTGTCTATTTCTGAGAGTGGAGTATTGAAGTCCCCCAGTACTATTGTATTGGGGTCTAAGTCTCCCTTTAAGTCCTTTAACAAATCTTTTAGATAAACCGGTGCCCTGTAGTTAGGTGCATATACATTGATAATTGTTATAGCTTCCTGTTGAATTGATCCCTTAATCATTATGTAGTGTCCCTCTTTGTCTCTCTTAACGGTTTTGGTGGTAAAGTTTATGGTGTCTGATATTAAGATGGCTACGCCTGCTCTTTTTTCATTTCTGTTGGCATGGTATATCTTTTTCCAGCCTTTCACTTTCAGTCTGTATGGATCTTTGTTGGAAAGATGTGTTTCTTGTAAGCAGCAAATAGATGGGTTTTGTTTTTTAACCCAATCAGCCAAACGGTGTCTTTTAACTGGACAGTTCAGGCCATTCACGTTCAATGTGACTAATGATAAGTGGTAACTTTGCCCTGCCATTTGCCAAAGATAATTTCTAATATATGCTTTGAATTCCCTGTGATCTTTTGCTGTGAGCTTTCCTTCCTTGGTTTCCTTCCTTTACCTTCTTTCATATTGATGACCGTGTTTCTTTGTTTCTGTGTGTAACACATCTTTAAGCATCTTTTGCAGGGCTGGACGAGTGGCAACAAATTCTTTCAATTTCTGTTTGTTATGAAAAGTCTTTATTTCACCTTCATTCACAAATGATAGCTTTGCAGGATATAATATTCTGGGCTGGCAGTTGTTCTCTCTTAGTACCTGGGCTATATCTTGCCATTCCCTCCTAGCTTGTAGAGTTTCTGATGAGAAGTCAGCTGTGAGTCTGATTGGAGATCCTCTGAGAGTAATCTGACGTTTCTCTCTTGCACATTTTAGGATCTTTTCTTTATGTTTCACTGTGGAGAGTTTAATTACAACGTGCCGTGGTGAGGGTCTCTTTTGGTCGTGTTTATTAGGGGTTCTGTGAGCTTCCTGTACTAGGATTTCTCTGTCCTTCTCCAAACCTGGGAAATTTTCTGCTAATATCTCACTAAAAAGGCCTTCTAATCCTTTCTCCCTCTCCATGCCTTCAGGAACTCCTAGAACCCGAATGTTGGGTTTTTTAATAGTATCCTGAAGATTCCCGACAATATGTTTTAGATTCCTAATTTCCTCTTCTTTTCTTTGGTCTGACTGTATCCTTTCCTGTTCTCTGTCTTCTAAGTCCGATATTCTCTCTTCTGCTTCTCCCATTCTGTTTGTAAGGCTCTCTATTGTGTTTTTCATTTGATCTATTGAATTCTTCACTTCAGTCACTATCCCAGTTTCCTGTTGTACTAGTTGTTTCGTTTCATTTTGATTCCTCCTTAATATTTCATTTTCACGAGAGAGATTTTCTATCTTGTCCATTAAGGATTTCTGTAGTTCAAGAATTTGTTTTTGAGAACTTCTTAATGTTCTTATCAATTTTTTGAGATCTGCTTCTTGCATTTCTTCTATGTCATCATCCTCATAATCTTGAATTGGGGTGTCTTTTTCATTTGAGGGCTTCATGGTGACTTCCTTGTTTTTATTACCTTGGTTTTTGCGTTTGTTATTTGTCATATTGGAGATATTTGGTTTCTTCACTGTGGTGCTTTTTCTTGTTATACTATGACTCTAGATTAAGTGGACTATCTGTTTTTGATGGAGCCTTAGGGCTTGAGATGGGTGTGGCCTGAGAGCTCTGTTTGGTGTGCCAAAGGTGACACTCCCAGGTTAGGCGTGGTAAACCTCTCTCCCTCTCTCTCTCTCTCTCTTTTTTTTTTTTTGATTCAACAGGGAAGTTATTCTGCACAGCTGAACAAAGTTGGAGGTAGTTAGCAGGCAAATGATATACCCACAGGAGCCAGAGATCAGAAGCTCTTTCCCAAGGACCACACAGGGAATCTGTTCGGCCCTTAGAGTGGGCTCAAATTCTCCTTCAGTCTCCCACTGGGTTGCCAAAGTTACGGAATTGTAGCGTCTCTGGAGAGTGCTCACGTGAATTCCGTGAGTTCTCTCCCCCACCGTCTCTTTTTTCACAGTCTCAGTTCAGTAGCACCATAAATTTACTAAGTCCTAATCTCCTGTTAATTCGCCCCACCCAGAGTCAGGTTTTACTGCTAGGCTCAGGGCCGGTGCAGACCTGAGGTCGCTCTGCTTATGACGTATGTCCAAGATGGCGCCTGCTCTTTGTCTTGCTCGCCCTTGAGAGGTGAGCAGAGAGAGAGAAACCCGTGTCCATACCAGTCACCTTTTTTTTTTCCCTCTCTCTCTTCCAGTTAGCTTGGTGAAGTCCCCCCCGCCCCGGGGGTCGTTCCCTCTAGTCTCCTCTCTCCGCTTGCCTGCCGGTGTCTCGGGTTATTGAGGTTCGGCTCACCTCGCGTTCCAGCGCTGGTGTGTTGAGTCTGCCGCTGATGTCCCGAACTGTGGGCTCCCACGCTCTCCACGCAGGTCTGCTCCCCTTCCAGCGCCGATGTGTGGACTCGGAGCCCTGGACTTCCCAAGTCTCCCCGCTGTTGCACTCCCCTTCGAGCACTTGCGCGCAGACCCTGCAGCTTGCGCAGCTCAGTCCCGCGGCTCGGTCCTGCGGCTCGGCTTTCGCGCGCGGTGGGCGACCTTGTTCTCCCAGTAGGTCCTCCGATTCACGCCCACTGGATCCAGAAGAGTTTTGTCTGCAATATTTTCCTGGTTCTTTTTTCTGAGGCTACCGTAACTCCCCTTTTATTAAACTAAATTTTCCCGGACTATCGGTGCGCGCCCTCACTATTCCGCCATCTTGGCTCCGCCCCCTTCTTTTTTTTTTTTGACAGGCAGAATGGACAGTGAGAGAGAGAGAGACAGAAAGGTCTTCCTTTTTTGCCGTTGGTTCACCCTCCAATGGCCGCTGCAGCTGGAGTGCTGCACCCAGGGCACCGCGCTGACCCGATGGCAGGAGCCAGGTACTTATCCTGGTCTCCCATGGGGTGCAGGGCCCAAGGACTTAGGCCATCCTCCACTGCATTCCCGGGCCACAGCAGAGAGCTGGCCTGGAAGAGGGGCAACTGGGACAGAATCTGGCACCCTGACCAGGACTAGAACCCGGTGTGCCGGCGCCGCAAGGCGGAGGATTAGCCTATTGAGCTGTGGCGCCAGCCTTTTACTTTTTTTTTTTTTAAAGATTTACTTTATTTTCTTGGAAGGCACAGTTACTTACAGAGAGAAGGAGAGAGAGAGGAAAAGAGATTTTCCATCTACTCACTTCACTCCACAAATGGCCACAACAGCCAGGGTTCATCCACAATGAAACCAGGAGCCAAGAGCTTATTCTAGGTCACCCACAAGGGTGCAGAGGCCCAAGCACTTGGGCTATCCTCTGCTACTATCCTAGAGGCATTAGCAGGGAGCTGTATCAGAGGTAGAACAGCCAGGATTTGAACCAGAGCTCATATGTGATACCACAGTGCCAGACCCATGTTCTTAAACTTCTTACTTGATGAAGCATTTACCAAAGTCATGTCATCAATGTTTTTCATAAGGCTTATGTATTCATTTGCCAGGCAGAGTGACAGAGACACAAAGAGAGATCTTCTACCTGCTGACTTACTCCTCAAATGCCCCCAACAGCCAGGATTGGGCCAGGAAGAAGCCAGGAGCCAGGAATTACATCTCAGTCTCCAATGTAGGTGGCAGGAACTACGCACTTGGGCCATTGTTTGTTGCCTCCCAGGGGAATTACCATGAAATTGAATTGGACATGGGGGAGCTAGGACTCACAACAGGCAGGTTATGCAGGATGCTGACAACCCAAATGTCACATTAACCTGCTATGCATCATGCCCACCCATTTCTAAACTTTTCTGATTAGTTACTACATCTTAGTATATTTGGGTTACTGTAAGTAAACACATTACACTCGGAAATTTATAAACAGCAGGAATATATTACTCTCTTTTGGAGGGTGGTAAGTCCAAGATCACAGTGTTAGGGGCTCAGTGTCTAGTGAAGCTTTGCTGGCTAATGTCTGTGTGCCTTCATGTGGCAGAATAGCAAAGGGGTAAACAAGCTGCTCCATCAAGCCATTCTTAAAAGGGTGCTGTGGTGTAGTGGGTAAAGCCGCCTTCAGGCCTGGCATCCTACATTGGCACGGGTTTGAGTACCAGAGGCTCCACTTCTGATCCAGCTCTCTGCAGCAGCATGGGAAACCAGTGCCAGTGGAAGATGGCCCAAGCCCTTGGACCACTGTTTCCATGTGGGAGACCTGGAATACACTGGTTCCTGGTTTCTGATTGGCTCAGCTCTGGCCATTGTGGCCGACTGGGGAGTGAACCAGAAGATGGAAGTCTTTTCTCTCTGGCCCTTCCTCTCTCTGTCTTTAACTCTGCTTCTCAAATAAGTAAATAAAACTTTTTTTAAAAAAATAAAGACAGTGATAGCATTCTCAGAAGATCTGCCCTCATGATCCAGTCACCTCCCAGCACCCCTGCTCTTAAATAACAACACATTGAGTATTACGTTTCAACACATGCGTATTGGGGGTCACATCAGTGAGCAACAGCTACCCCAAATCATTTATTATGAACCCCCAATGAGTATTTAATTATAAAAACTCATTATAAAGCTTGTAAAATATGCATTAAAATACTACAGATGATATGATTCTGTAAAGGTAACTTCTATTACTAATATATTTTTACCTGGCAACCCCAAAAAGAATCTGAAACTACATAGATACTAATGGGAGAATTCTAAGATTGGCCATATGCACTGTGCAATAAGACTACTGTTTTAGTCCTGTTCACTGGTCATGTGAATGATTTTGGTGAAAATTTACCAGTGGTTGCATGGTTGATATTTTTTCAGTTCACAAATTATTGTCAAGAATCAGTTTAGGGGCCAGCGCTGTGGAATAGTGGATGAAGCCACCACCTGCAGTGCCGGCATGTATATGGGGCACAGGTTCGAGTCCCGGCTGCTCCACTTTCAATCCAGCTCTCTGCTACGGACTGGGAAAGCAGAAGATGGTCCAAGTCCTTGGGCCCCTGAACCCAAAAAAGGTGGAAGACCTCTCTCTCTCTCTCTCTGCACCCCCACTTCTGCATCTGCCTCTGTCTCTCTGTAACTCAGCCTTTCAAATAAATAAATAAATCTTTTAAAAAAGAATCAGTTTAAACCAAGGGTACATTTTTCAAGGTCTTTAATATAGAAATTGGATATCATCAATGAAGCATATCATAGTATGCTTTCTATAGAAATTTGTAAAAAGAGATAAAATTGACATTGTATTCTGATAAAACTTTTGATTCCAAAAGAAGACATAGCAATCATAAATATTTATGCACTGAATACAAGACCACCAGTTATATACAGAAAATACTATTAGACCTAAAGAAAGAGAGACACTCCTAGACAATAAAAGTGGGTGACTTCAACAATGCACTCTCATCAATGGACAGATCATCTAGATAGAAAATAAGTAAATACACATCAGAGTTGAAACATAACATCAAACAAATGACCTAACGGACCAAAAGCTACATTCTATTCACCACATTGAACATTTTTTCAGGGTATACCACACATTAGGCCACAAATCAACTCTCATTTAATTTGAAAAGACTGAAATCCTATCAAGTAACTAGAAATAAACGAACAAAAAGAGAATACTCAAAAAATATATGGAAATTAAACAAGATGCTCCTGAATGAACAATGGGACACTGAAGAAATTTAAAAGGAAATAAAATCTTTCTTGAAATAAATGAAAATGAAAACACAACATATTAACTCCTGTGAGTTACAGCAAAAGCATTATTAAGAGGTAAGATTATAGCATATAGTGATTATATTAAAAAAGAGAAATGTTTCAAATTAAAGATCTAATGATGCATCTCAAAAACTTAGAAAAATAAGATCACAACCTTTAAGCAGAAGGAGGTGAGAAATAATCTATGTCACAGCATGAATAAATGAAATTAAAAAAAGATCAAGAAATCAAAAATTCATTTTGAGAAGGTAAACAAAATAAATAGTCCTCAGAGGGGATTCCAACATGGAGGAATAGGGAAATGGAGGACTGCTATAGGCTAGGATAAAATAGAAAAAAAGGCAAGAAAGTGCATTCTCAGGGGAGACTGGAGATTCTGTACGAGGAGGAGAGATGCTGTGGATCTGTGTGGAAGCTGCAGATGCCCAGCAACAAGCACTGATACAACACAAGTCCCAGCAGACAAGAGCTGGAAAAAGTGCCGGCTCTGAAGACCACGGTGAGATCAGACTGCAGTGGCCCACGCCACTGCTGAAATAGCTGCAGAGAGAGCCTAGCAGAATACACTGTCTTGGGGTGTGAATTGGACCCTGAGGGTAATGGGTATCCCCTAACCCAGCAGAAAAGAGAGACAATTTCTCCCCATCCTCTCACAACAGCCCCCGACAACCAGCTCAGAGAGGGCAGGCACCATTTTGGATATGCTAGTAGCTGCAGCAGCTCTCGTGCAGGCTCCCAGGAACAGTCAGGGAAAAGGCACCATCTTGTCTCAAGTAGCAACAGCCCAGGTGCTGCCCAGCAACAGGCAGGGAGAAGGAGCCATTCCGACATCATCACTAGCTGCAGGGACTCTTCTAAGTGTCCATAAACTGGCGGGGAGAAGGCATGATTGTGAAACAAGCAGTGCTGTGGCCAGTAGTTCTTGTGGACATGTATGACCAGGGATTTCACCACAGGGAAAAATCTGTGTTCCCCACCGACTTTCAGTCTGGGTGGAAAGACTGACGGGGGCTGGGAACACACCTATGACTATCATGAGCCCTTAGCCTCTCAACATAACGCAGGCTCTGGAGCTCAAACTGCCTAAGTGGAGAACCCATAGGCAACTGGCTCTCAGAATTTCTCAGCCTCTCCAAAGACAGAACAGGTTAGTGGGGTGGGGTGGATCTTCTGCACCCTGTGTCTGTGGGAGCTCTGGTACTGAGACTGTGGGAACCCAGGCATGCAGGAGAGGGTGCACGGTGTAGCTGGTTTCTGGGAAAATACTTGGGTAGCTCCATAAGCTCAGCACCCTGGCTGCCTGGGGTGGGTCACTGCAGCAGGATCTGTGCTCACACTGAACACTGCACAGACCCTTTGTGGCAATCATGCAGAGCCACAGAACCACAGATGAGAACAGCACCCACTGAGGGTTAACAACAGATTTCATGAGGCAGATCTCTGGAAAATTAACAGTCAAACAAAAAAATGAAGAAGAAATTAGAAAAGTGAAAAATAGGGTTGGAGATGTATGGGATACTACCAAATGACACAATATAGGGTCTTAGGGGTTACTGAAGGCATGGAAAGAGAGAATGGATTAGAAGGCCTTTTAGTGAAATAATTACAGAAAACTTCCCGAATTTGGAGAAAGTAAGTATGTCCAAGTACTAGAAACACACAGCACTCTTAATATACATGACCAGAAAAGACCATCACCATGACATATTGTAGTCAAATGCTCCACAGTAAAACATAGAGAAAAGATTCAAAGATATGCATAAAGGGAAATGTCAGATTACTTTCAGAGTATCTTCAATTAGACTTACAGCTGACTTCTCATCAGGAATTACTACAAAGAGCTGTAGCCCAACACATCAGGAAACCTAGAAGAAAAACATTCCTGGACACACACAACCCACCAAAATTGACCCAAGACACAGAAAAACCTAACAGATCAATAAACAAGACACAAATTGATTCAGTAATAAAGACACTCCCAACAAAGAAAAACCTAGGATTGGACAGTTTCACTGCTGAATTCTATCAGACATTTAAAGAAGAACTAACTCCAATCTCAAGCTATTCAAAACAACTGAAAGAGAGGGAAGCCTTCCAAACTCCTTCCATGATGACAGCATCACCTTAATTCCTAAATCAGAAAAGGATACAAGAGAGAAATTACACACATATGTCCCTGATAAGCACACATAAAAATCATCATCAAAATACTAGCCAATTGAATCCAACAACATATAAGAAATGATCATTCATCCGGACAAAGTGGGTATTATCCCTGGTACACAGCGATTATTAGCATTCACCAATCAATGTGATACACCACATTAACAAAGTGAAGAACAAAAATGATATGATTATCTCATTAATAGCAGGAAAAGCATTTCATAGAATACAACACCCTTTCATGATGAAAACCTGAAGTAAAAACCGTATATAAAGGATCCAAAAGACTACTCAGAGATTATTAGAACTCGTAGGAGGTCCAAATATGGCAGAGTAGGGAGTGAGCTTAACTCTTCGCTTCTAGCCCAGGAGATGATAGTTTAAAAATGTGGAGAGAGTGTAATCTAAGGATAGAATTAGTGAGTCAATGGCAGAGGAAACTCTACCGAAATTAGAGAGACAGGGTGGACCTACGTGGCAGGCATGGATGCACATTGCTCAGGACTCTAGCCTACCCAGCCAAGAGCCTATGGACCAGCACTGGAAAGTGAAGTGAGACAAGACCACAGCAGACCAAGAAGAGGCAAAAAAGCTGCAGAAAGAGTCTAGAGCGAACCAGGCTTGGAGCCCCATGGGAGACACTGTACTAGCCAAACTAGATGATAAAAAGAAAAAGAATGGGGTGGACACGTTTCTCTCTCCCAAATCAGTTTACAACAGCGTCCTGTAACATGCCAGTAGAAGGGTGCCATTTCAGAGATACATCACAGGTGCACCAGCTCGTATCTCTGCCCAGCAACCAGCCAAGTGGAGACTCCTGATTCTGGTGGGGAGAACTAACAGGGGGCCGATAGCTTGTGACTGTGTGAAGTGTCTGTATTTGGACACGGGAAAAAACTGAGGGTGTGTGGGAAGACTCACAGTGTGGCTAGGACTTTGAGCAGTTACAGTGGGAGACTCCATATGCTCAGGGTTTCCTGGTTACCTGGTGAGAGATACTGCTAGGGAAACTGAACTTACACTGAGGAATGCACAGATCCTTTGTGTGGACCTTGGGACAGAGCGGATAAATATAATACAAACTTGGGCTAGCACTCTAGCCTGGGTCTCCATTGAGGAGAGGAGCTCAGCTGCACAGAATAAATTCCCTTTTGATGAGAGAGAGAGAGAGAGAGAGAGAGAGAGGGAGAGAGAGAGAGATTTGCCACAACAAACCTGGGTGTGTCACCTGGGGCATTCCCTTATCCCTGGAGAACTGAACACAGCTCTCTGGCCACCCCCACTACAAGCCTCTAGATATTCACTAAGAAAACCTTCCACTTATCTACACAGTCATAGTCCAAAGATAAAAGTTGCCACAGCAAAAAAAAAAAGAGAGAGAGAGAGAGACAAAGAGAAAACCAACAATTTTCTCCACAAATGCCAAACAATAAATACACCAATTCAAGAAACAAGAATAGAAAGACAATATGATGCCCCCAAAAGAACAAGACACTTTGGAGCCTGAACTGTGGCATAGTTGGTAAAGCCGCCATGTGCCGTGCCAACATACCATATGGGTACTACTTCAAGTTCTGGCTGAACGATTTCCAATCCAGCGCTCTGCTCTGGCCTGGAAAAGCAGTGTAATACGGTCAAAGTCCTTGGACCTCAGCACCCACATGGGAGATCTCCATAAGCTCCTGGCTCCTGGCTGCAGATTGGTGTACAACGGCCATTGTGGCCAACTGGGTAATGACAAGCTGATGGAAGACTTCTCTCTATCTCTCTCTCTTTCTCTGCCTCTTCTTCTCTCTCTGTGTAGTGCTTTCAAATAAATAATAAATAAATCTTAAAAAAACAATGAAACTTCAATACTAGATTGTGAAGATGATGAGATAGAAGAATTGAAGAAATGGAATTCAAAAAATTGATCGTAAAATACATAGAAGTAATCAGAAGCAAATGCATGAACTACTGAAATCCATATTGGACATGAAAGAAAATTTGTCCCATGAAATTGAGATCTTGAAGAGAAATCTCAATGAAATGAAAAATGCAACAGAACAAACAAAAATGCAGTGGAGACCGTTAACAATAGAATTGATGAAGCATAAGAAGATATCGGCATAGAAGACCAAGCACCAGAAACTATATCATCAAACAAAAGAAAAAAGAGGAATTTAGGAAACAAAAACAATTCCTTATTAGAATGCGAACATGAAGAGATTGATGCAATGCTGGTTAGGGAATTCGAAAAACTGATTGTAGGTTACTTAGAAATCATCAGAAGTAAATCCACGAATTAAAGAAATCCATACATGACATGAATGAAAAATTTTTCCATGAAATTGAAATTTTAAATAGAAATGAAATTAAATGTTAGAAATCAAGAACTCAATAGCTCAAATAAAGTACGTGGTGGAATATCTTAGAAACAGACTCAGTGAGTCAGAAGAAAGAGTATCTAACTTAGAAGACAATTTTCTGGAAATTTTACAGTGAAACCAAAAAAAAATGAAGAAGAAGAAATCAGAAAACTTAAAAACAGTCTTGGAGATTTATGGGAAAATATCAAATGACCAAACATACAGGTCTTAGGCGTTTCTGAGAAAGACAGAATGGATGAGAAGGCCTTTTTAGTGAAGTAATTACACTAAACTTCCTTAATTTGGAGAATGAAAGGGACATCCAAGTACAGGAAGCACACAGGTCTCCTAATAGACATGAGCAGAAAAGATCCTCACTACAGCACATTGTAGTCAAAATCTCCACTGTGAAACAAAGATTCTAAAATGTGCATAAGAGAAATGCCAGATAACTCTCAGAGGATCTCCAATTAGACTCACAGCTGACTTCTCATCAGAAACCCCACAGGCTAGTAGAGAATGGCACAATATATCCCAAGTCTTAAGAGAAAAAAAAAAAAGGTCAACCCAGAATACTGTACCCCACAAAGCACTCATTTATCAATGAAGGGGAAATGAAAACCTTCCACAACAAAGAAATTGAAAGAATTTGACATCATTCATCCAGCCTTACAAAAGGAAGTGCTTACTTAAGGAAGCACTACACACACGAATATACAAACATGGTCAGCACTATGAAAGAAGGTGAAGGCAATTCCCCAATAAAACAACAAAGGAAATCCACAGGAAAAACAGGAATATTTATGGGAAAATGGTAGGGTCAAGTCACTATCAACAGTCACCTGGAATATAAATGGTCTCAACTCTCCAGTTAACACACAGACTAGCTTAATGGGTTGAAAACAAGACCCATCTATTTGTGCCTACAACAAACAAATGTCACCTACAAGGATTTGCACAGACTGAAAGTGAAATGATGGAAAAAATTATTCCACACTAACAGAAACCAAAAAAATAAAAAGCTGGTGTAACCAACCTAATATCAGAAAAAATAGACTTTAACACACAAACTGTTAAAAGAGACAAAGAAGGACACTGTATAACAACTGAGGGATTAATTCAACAGATGTGACTATAGTCAAGATATATGCACCCAATAATTACAGGGCATCTGACTACCTAAAATAAATGGTAATGGACCTAAAGGGAGTAATGCACTCCAACATAATACAAATGGGAACGTTCAATACCCCATGTTCAGCAATGGACAGACCAACCAGATGGAAAATTAGCAAAGAAACAACAGAGTTCATTGACATATAGACCAGATGCGCCTAATAGATATCTACAGAAATTTCCATCCTACAGTTGCAGAATACACATTCTTCTTACCAGGGCATGGAGCTTTCTCTAGAATAGGGCACAGAATAGGCCATAAAGCATGTCTCAGGAAATTCAGAAAAATCAAAATCATACCATGCATCTTCTCTGACCACAATGGGGTGAAACTGGAAATCAAAAACTCAGGAATCTCCAGAACACATATTAACACGTGGAGACTGAACAAAATGCTCTGAGTGAATAGTGGATCATAAAAGAAATCAAAAGATAAATCAAAAAATTTCTGTAAAACGAATGAAATGACAATAGAAAATATCAAAGTTTATGGGATAAAGTAAAAGAAGTGTTAGGAGGAAAGTTTATACCAATTGGTGCCTATATCAAGGTATTGGAAAGGCACCAAATAAGTGAGCTATCAACAGCTCTCAAGGATCTAGAAAAATACAGGAAATGAACCAAAAATTAGTAGGACAACAGAAATAATTAAAATTAGTGAAGATATTAACAAAATTGAAATACAAAACACAATACAAAAGATCAGTAAAAAAAAGCTGCTTTTTTGGAAAAAAAAATAATATACCATCAGGCCAACTAAACAAAAAGGGAGAATACCCAATTCAATAAAATTAGAGATGAAAAAGGTAGCAAAACAACATATACCATAGAAATAAAAGGAATCATCAGAAATGATGACAAGAAACTGTATGCCAACAAATTGGAAGACCTAGAAGAAATGGATAAATTCCTGGATACATGCAACTTACCTAAATTGAGCCATGATGAAACAGAAAACCTAAACAGACCATTAACCAAGAAGGAAAATGAATCAGTAAGACCTTCCCAATAAATAAAAGCCAAGGACTGGATGACTTCACTGCTCAATTCTATCAGACATTTAAAGGAGAACTCACTCCACAATTCTTCTCAAGCTATTCAAAACAAATTCATTGGTGGGAATCCTCCAAAACTCCTTCTATGAATCCAGCATGATTCAATTCCTAAATCAGAAAAACATACAACAGAGAAAGAGAATTACAGAACAATTTCACTGTTGAATATACACACAAAAATCCTCAGCAAATGCTACCTAATCAAAAACAACAATAGATCAGAAAGATCCTTCACCCAGACCAAGAAGGATTTATCCCTCGAATGCAGGGATGGTTCAACTTTCACAAATCAAACAATGTGATACACCACATTAACAAACTGCAGAATAAAAACTATATGATTATCTCAGTGCAGAGAAACCATTTAACAAAATACAACACCGTTTCATGATGAAAATTCTAAGCAAACTGGGTACAGAAGGAACATTCCTCACCACAATCAAGGCAATTTATGACAAACCCAGGACAAGCATCCTACTGTATGGAAAAGTTAGATGCACTCCCACTAAGATGCAGAACCAGACAAGGATGCACACTTTCATCATTGCTAATCAATACAGTCCTGCGAGTTTTACCAGAGCCAACAGAAAAGAAAAATAAATTCAAAGGATAAAATTAGGAAGGAGGAAGTCAAATTATCTCTACTAGCAGATGACATGATTCTGTATGTAGTGCATCCAAAAGACTCCAATAAGAAACTACTGGAACTCATAAGAGAGTTTGGTAAAGTAACAAAATATTTAAAAAACCGGAAATTAATAGCCTCTGTATACCCAGACAATGCCATGGCTGAGAAAGAACTTCTAAGCTCAATCCCATTCACAACAGCTACAGAAAAATTAAATACCTTGGAATAAATTTAACCAAGGACAGCAACTAAATCTAATATGAGGATTACACAACAATAAAGGAAGAAATAAAGAAACAAAAATGGACAAATCGTCCATGTTGGTAGATTGGAAGAATCATTATCATCAAAATGCCCACACTACCAAAAGCAATTAATAGGTTCAATGTGATATCAATCAGAACACAGATCTAGAGAAGAGATGCTTAAATTTATTTGGAAACACAGGAGACCCCAAAATGCTAAAGCAATATGAACAACAAAAACAAAGCCAGAGGCATCACAATATCTGATTTCAAGGCATACTATAGGACAGTTGTACAGCCTGGTACTGGCACAAACAGATGGATAGACCAATGGAGCAGAACAGAAACTCCAAATATCAACCCATGCTTCTACAACCACCCTGTCTTTGACAAAGGAGCTAAAATCAATGCCCAGAGCAAGGAAAGTCTCTTTAACAAATAGTGCTGGGTAAACTGGATCTCCACATGCAGAAGTATGAAGCAAGACCTCTACCTTACAGCTTACACACAAATCCACTCAACATGGATTAAAGATTTAAATCGACAACCCAATACCATCAATTTCTTACAGGACATTCAGGAAAACCGGCAAGACACTATCATAGGCAAAAACTTCTTGGAAAAAACACCAGAGCACTGGCAATCAAAGACAGCATTTACAAATAGGATTACATAAAATTGAGAAGATTCTGCACTGTAAAAAACACTCAACAAAGTGAACAGCCAACCAACAGAATGGAAGAAATTGTTTGCAAACTATGCAATTGATAAAGGATTAATACTAGATATATAAAGAGCTCAAGAAACTCAACAACAAAACAATCTAGTTAAGAAATAAGTGAAGGAGATAAACAGACATTTTTCCAAAGAGGAAATCCAACAGACACATGCAAAAATGCTCAGGATCACTAACCTCAGGGAAACGCCACCCAAAACCACGGTAAGTTCTCACCTCACCTCCATTAGAATGGTTTTCATATAGATATCAACAAACAACTAATAGCTGGTGAGGATGTGTGGAAAAAGGTACCCTAATCCACTGTTGGTGGGAATGTAAACGGATACAGCCACTGTGGAAGATGGTATGGACATTCTTCAGAAACCTGAATATAGATTTACAATATGACCCAGCCATCTCATTATGGGGAATTTACCCAAGGGTAATGAAATCAGCCTATGAAACACTGATAGGTACCCCCATGTTTACTACAGGTGAATTCACAATGGCTAAGATGTGGAATCAACCCAGATGTGCTTTAACTGAAAAAAGATAATGAAATTTTGCAATATGTACACCACAGAATACTACACAGTCCTAAAGAAAAAAAAGAAATCCTGTCATTTGAAGCAACGTGGTTATAGCAGGAAAACATTATACTTAGCAAAATAAGCCAGTCTCAAAAGGACAAATACAATATGTTCTCCGCAAATTTCTGTTAATAATTAATAGTGTATCTATAATGTAATCCACAGAAGTTAAACTGCCAATTTCCGATGTGATTACTTTGAACAGCCATTATCTCAAATGCTGAGGAACAGGTTTTCTTTTTTCATACTATGCCTTGGACTCTTTACTTACTATAGAGGTAATCATATGTGCATAAAGTTAATTGAAAATAGATCTTATGGGCCGGTGCCATGACATAGCAGGTAAAGCTGCCACCTGCAGTGCCATCATCCCATACTGGGGCCGGTTCAAGTCCTGGCTGTTCCTCTTCTAATCCAGCTCTCTGCTATGGCCTGGGAAAGTTGTAGAAGATGGCCTGAGTCCTTGGGTGCCTGCACCTGTTGAGAGACCCAGAACAAGCTCCTGGTCCTGGCTCCAGATTGGCACAGCTCCAGCAGTTGCAGCAAACTGGAGAGTGAACCAGCGGAGGAAAGACTCTCTACCTCTCCTTCTCTCTCTGCGTAACCCTTTCATATAGACAAATAATAATATTTAAAAAGAAAAGAAAATAGATCTTCACAAAAAATGAGAATGCGAATAGGAGAGGGAGGAGGAAGAAAGGTGGGAGTACTGATAGGGTAGAAAATAATCACTATGTTCATAAATTTATATTAATGAAATTTATGAAGTTTGGGGCCAGCACCGTGGCTCACTTGGTTAATCCTCTGCCTGGGACACCAGCATCCAATAGGAGCGCCAGGTTCTAATCCTGGTTGCACCTCTTCCAGTTCAGCTCTATGCTGTGGCCCGAGAAGGCAATGGAGGATGGCCCAAGTGCTTGGGCTCCAGCACCCACATGGGAGACCAGGAAGGAGCACCTGGCTCCTGGCTTCGGATCAGCGCAGCACCTGTCAGTGCGGCCATTTGGGAAGTGAACCAATGGAAGGAAGACCTTTCTCTCTGTCTCTCTCTCTCTCTCTCTCTCTCTCACTGTCTATAGCTCTACCTTTCAAATAAAAAAAATTTTAAAAAAGAAATTTATGAAGTTTGTGTACCTTAGATAAAATGTTTTGAGCAAAATATTTATAATAACAGTAAAAAATGGTAATCTATAAAAATAAAAATGACATTGAAATGCTATGGTTTGAACAGCCTTTGTCTCAACTGTTGAGAAGCAGTTTTATTTATTTCATACCATTTGCTGAGCTCTAATAAGTATATGCTTAATCTTATGCATTTAAAGTTAACTAAAAATAAATCTTACTAAACAAATAAGAAAGGGAATAGAGATAGAGGAGGAAGAAGGGTTAGAGTGCGGCTGGGAAAAAATACTATCTCTTTAAATTTGCATTTATGAAATGCACGAAATTTATATAACTTAAATTTTTAAAAAAGTGGAAAAAATCTCAAGAATAAAAGTTTGAAATAAATACAAAAGGCCCCACTATATAATATCTATAAGAAATTCACTTCACAAGAACACACATAGACTGAAAGTGGAGAGGGCTAGAAAAAGATATTCCACACAAACAGAAAATAAAAACGAGGAGAATTGGCTATCTTGATAACAAATAAAAAACTTGAAATCAAAAATTATAAAAAGAGACAAAAAGGACATTGCTTTGATTAAATTTTATTCAGCAGAAGATATAACAATCATTAATATATAAGCAACCAACACAAGACCACCAAGATATATACAGAAAATAGCATTAGACCGAAAGGGAGAGACATTCCTATACAACAATAGGGAGTAAGTTGAACAATGCACTCTCATCAATGGACAGATCATCCAAATACAATATAAATAATGACATGTGTCAAAGCTAAAATCTTACATCAAGTCAATGACTTGACAGAAATTTATAGGACATTTAACCTAAAAGCTACATTCAGCACACTCAACTTTTTTTTGGATATATTATATATGGGTCCACGAATCAATCCTCAGCAAATCTGAAAAGACTGAAATCCTATCAGGTAACTAGAAATAAACTATAAGAATAAAAATTGAACACTCATAAATATTTGGAAATTTAACTAGATGCTACGGAATGATGAGTGATCACTGAAGAAATTAAAAAGCAAATAAAACCTATCTTGAAATAAATGAAAAGTAAAACAAAACATGTGAAACACTGTTGATTACAGCAAAAACATTAAGAGGGAAGTTTATAGCATACAGTAGTCATATTTAAAATGAGAAATGCCTAAAATTCAAAATCAAGTGATACATCTCAAAAATTTAGATAAACAAGAAAAAACAAAACCCCAAACAAGCATGAGATGAGAAATAAAATGGATCAGAACATAAATCAATGAAATAAAAAATATACTAGATCAGCAAACCAAAACTTACCTTTTTAAGATGATAAAATAGATAATCTTCAGAGAGGATTCCATTTTAACAGAAGAGGAACATGAGGCTTGGAAACTCATCCTTCCACGAACAACTCCCCCAGCTACCAAACTCTCAACCACCGGGAAATGTGGTGTGTTCCTCAGTTTCATGGCAGAAGTTCAAAGACAGAAACAATCAAGAAAGAAAAGCAATGTAAGTGCCCCGAGGTGGAAGAGAACTTGGCACCGTCACGGACCTGAAGAGGCCAGCATGGATGGGGCAGAGGAGGAAGCTGCATAAGGTCAGATTTAGAGAGGTCTCATGAGGACACTCCTGCTGGTGCCTTGGGACTCATTCTGCCCCACCAGTCTCACTTATCTGCTCACAAGGACTCACTCCCTGATTATGCAACACAGGCAGCATCATGCTGTGTCACCAGGGGCAAGTCACTCAGCCTCTCTGAGCCCCAACTTCTGCATGTGAAAATGAGAATAACGTGTATGGAGCAAAAGCCCCACTGTGAAAAAGTGACTGCCTGTGACATTCACCAAGGGGGAACCCAGAGAGGTAGACCTGCCCTTCATTTCCAAAATGAATTCCAAGACGTCCATATCATGGAGAGGTGGGAGGGTTCACAAAGACAAATGACATATCAGAGATAACAGTGGCTGTAACTCAGTGAGAGAAAGCAGTGAAGTAACATGGTGATGAACAAAGCACTTCTGCCTCCAGGTGCTGTGTGGGTTGGCCGAGGACTCCTCACTCACCCAGCACAGCTGTGACCCCCTGGCTGGTTAGTTAGCAGTCACTATTTTCTCCTGTGCATGGTTCCAACTGTTCCCGCAGGGGCATGCCATCATGAGAAACGTCACCTCCCTGGGGTCTGTAAAGAACCCACTTTCCTAATCATCATAACCGCCACAAGATCAAGTGCGGCGGAGAAGCACCTGTGCCAGCCAGCACAGCCCAGGTGCCTATTGCACCTGCCTGCATGCTGCACCGACACATGGGGCACTCAGCCCGTATCTCTGCTACTTTTTGCTCAGAGAAGGAACTGCAGGAACTGGCAAGAGTTGCCACATTCCTGCCCTCAGAGTCCCAACTCCAGATGGCCCAGTGGTGTTGGTGCCCAAGCAGAAAACCGGGCAACCCTGAAAGGTGAGGCTTGGGCCTGACAGAGCCACACCTGCCCAGGTGCTCCAGGACCCTCCCCATGCCCAGCACGCACTCACCGCTTATGTACACCCACACTGTGTACCCCAGGAGTGGGAGTCTCTGCAGTTGCCATGGGGCCTGGGGGTCAAGTGCTACGGGGGAACCTCACGCCCAGCTCAGGCCAGTGGACACCTCCTCTCCAGCAGCCACAGCGATGTGCCTGGAGCTTGAAGAAAGTTTCAAAGAATCAGGAATGGGGTAGAGGAGCCGTGTCCCAGCCTGGCCGCACACATGCAAAGGTTGCCATGGGAGCACACACACACACACACACACACACACACACATACACACACACACCCAAGCCAAGCTGCAGCTCTCTCACAGACACGCTCCCGTGTGGGTTTGTCTCCAAAAAAGTGGCCAACCAAGGACTGTGGGCACTTACAGGCCGGACAGCCAGGAGCTGTAGTCTCTTGGTCCCTCCCTCCTCACCTGGGGGCCACTGGGACTTGCACCCTTAGCTCACCACCTGTGGGAGGCCGGCTCCTTGACAGGCCTGGCCCCCATGTCCAATGACTGGAACCCTCCTGAGCTTCCCCAGGATGTCTGCATAGATCCCACCTGGGGCCCAGCCCTATCCTTTCTAGAGCAATAGTAGACAAAACATGTCAGTTTCTTGAAAGAGGATGCTTGGCCTCTCCAGGTGAACAGTCCTGGCAACACTGTTTTGCAAAGCTGAAATACAAGTCTTACAAAATCCACTTTGGTAAAGAAACAAGTAAAGCAAGGGCCATGAAGGCTTTGTTCTACAAGACTCTGCAAAGCAAAAGCAAGGCTGCAGAAGCACTCAGAGTTGAGTTTCCCTGGTGAGCTCCCAAGCAGGATATAAGGAGAGGCAAAAAGCCCTTCTCACTCATGCTGCAAAGCCCTGGGAAACAGCAAATTCCATGTGCCTGTCTTCCTAACACTTTGCCACTCATTCATTCATTCATTCATTCATCCTTTTGTTGCGTATTCAACATTGATATGGGAGGGTCGTTTGGCCCAGAAGTAAGGTTTGTCTGGGGATGCTCCCAACCTAATGGGGGGTGCTTTGGTTCCAGTCCCAGCTCCCTTGTGGATTCCAGCAGCTTGCTAATGTGCACCCTGAGAGGCAGCAGTGCTTGGGTTCCTGCCATCACATGGGAAACTCTGAGTTCTGGCCTGCTGGGCCTGGCCCTGCTCCTGCTGTTGTGGACATTTTGGCAGTGAAAATACAGATAAGAGTTCTCTCTCTCTCTCTCTCTCTCTCTCTCTCTGTGTGTGCGCGTGCGTGCGCGTCTGTGCATGATGCCTTTCAAATAAAATACATTTAATGCAGTTCTTCAAATACACACATAGGGGTGAGTATTTTGGCTCAGCAGGTTCAGCAGCTGCTTGGGATGTGCATATCCCATAGTGGAGTGCCTAGTTGAGTCCTGGCCACTCCACTTCTGATCCAGGTTTTGTGCTAATATACCCGAGAGATGATATATGATGGCTCCAGTACTTGAGGACCAAGGTTCCTAGCTCCAGGCTTCTGGCTTCAGCCTGGCCCATCCGCAGCTCTTGCTGGCCTTTGGGGAGTGAATCAGCAGATGGAGGATCTGAAAATATCTCTTTTTCATCCCCACTCCTCATTTTAAACAAATAAATGTTGCAAAACATAGAAACCACACACAGTGATCATCAACTCCTATAAAGCCAGTAGGAATTTGAAGGGCAAAGGTGTGCAGAATAAACTTACTGGGGGGTCACAGGTGGCCTCCTCAGAGCCAGCCCTTGAGCTGAGACCTGGAGGATGAGGAGGAGTGATGAGGAGGAGTCACCACAATAGCAATCCCAGGGGAAATGAAGCCAGAGGGATGACTCTTCAAGGACAACACTAGTTACTGCTGACCAGTAAGAACAAAGTCTTAATTCACCACATTCTGTAAGAACCAAAGCACAAAGCACAATACCTAAATATTTTGAAAGTTTTTGTTTTGTAAAACAGAGGGACAAAGAGGGATTGCATTTTGTCAACCCAAGTTTTAGAACCAATTATATGGCCACCTTTCTGCATACTGTGCAGAAACAACAGTCCCTGCCCACTCAGAACTAAACATGCTCTAAGAATATCAGAGTTAAAATAATTCCAGCATTTCAACATCTAATCTGGAAGTAAAAATAACCTGTACTGACTGAGGTATCCAGGACCTTAGTTTCCTAAGTGCAACAAATATCCTCAGCAATTGATACTTACTTCTTAAAATTCTAGAGCCATTCTCTGATCTAGTTGCCTCTGTTGGAGCCCCACAGTCCCAATTAATCTAATAATATGACTGGGATACATACATTTTTACATTATGTGTTTCCTCATATAACTACATTCATAAAGATAATATAACAGAAGACATTCCTCAGGAATTTTCACAAAATTAGGGAAACACTGGGTATCACAGAGGAGAATCAGAGTTCAGTGGGCAATGACACACACACAACTGTCTACTTGGGTTTCCCAGTCAATGCTATCACTGCTGTGCTGGAGAACCTTCAAGGCACACTGAGATAAACCATCTTAGCAAATCAGGAAAAACAGGAGTCAAAGCCTGCGAGCAGAAACTTCCTTTCTGGATGACCAGATCCATTTCTCAGTTCCTATCCACTAAGTACAACTATAAATCCAGAAAAGAATAGCAAGAAAACCTGGAAATTAACACAGTGCCTGGGCGTCTTCATCGCCCACCTGGTGGTTCACCCATCCTGGCATCAGCATTCAGCCAGGTAGGCTCATTCCTTCTGGAACTATATGTGATACCTCTGAGCACATATACATTTTAAAGTATACTTATAACAACATACAATTTATGATATGTAACAAAAATATTTTATAATATAAAATACACTATTTAATTTGTAGCATACAATGTAATACACAATTTATTCTTCCTTCCATCTGGCTCCTGAAGGCCTGAGTGTCCCTGACCCATGTTTGGGGCCATCACATGATATGCACAAAGAGTTCAAAAAGACTCACCAGGCAAGGATGGATGAACCTGAGTCAGAGGCCCAGTGAATCCACTACCACTCCTCAGACACCAGCGGCCCAGCCTTCCTGCAGGTGTTGCTCATCATGGAGCTCACCTCCTTGTTCCAAGTCCAGCGCCGGGGCTCTACACAGCATCCGAGGAAGAATGCTGCAATGCTGGACACCAAGAAGCTAAAGGGAAATAGTAGGACTGAGCAACACTTTTATAAAATTGGTATTCAATGGCAAACTTCAGTTCTGATGGGAATACTTTCTGGTGCCAACCAATAAGAAAACAAAGACCCAGATTGTGTAGGCTGGCACAGGGAGCATGGCTTCAGGCAGCTCCTGATCTGGAGCTGTCAAAAGTAGGCAGCAAGGTGAGGCGAGCTCAGGTTAGTGGGGCCACAGGTCTTTCATTTGTTTCACTTTGTTCTTTGAAATTATACTGCGATTCATTTTAAAATTTGACAGAGCATTTTTCATTAGGCACCTCTCTAATAAATAAAAAGAAATAACATTATATTTATGTACATATAGTATATGTTTTTTTTAACATTTGGAAATTGCCAGGAACCACATGAGATACCAAAACACAATGGTGACCAAGACACAAATTTGCCAAGTTCTCTGTCTGTTGTGTGGGGAGCAACTGGGAGTAACTCGGACTAGACTAAGTTACTGGAATTAAGACTTATTCTGTGCATCTGCTCTCCCACAATATGGCGCTGGGAGAGGAGAAAACAGCTTCTACACAGCTGCCTCCAGTTCAACCAATAAACTGTAGGACCTGCTCCTGATTGGAGGAGAGCAGCGTACTCGGCGTGTGGGTAGCAGAGTTGGGATTGGTGGAAGAGGACTATAAAGCAGGAGAGAGACAACATGCATCAGGAACATCTAAGGGGAACATCTATCTGAAGGAACACCTGTGCAGCTCCCGAGAGAGCCGGCCGGCAGTGTGCCGCTCCCCTGCAGAAGTGGGGAAAAGTGGCAGGGGGAACCGCCCTTCCACGGAGGTGGAAGGGACAGTAGCCAACCCGGGAAGAACTAGCAGCAAACCCGGGGAGGGCCGAGCACACAAAAGAACAGCGCAGGGTCCTGTGTCATTCCTCCACAAAGAGGGGGAGCGACATAATGGTGCCGTGACTCAGATATGAAGCCTAGGCAGGGTTTAGTGTCGTTCCTCCATGAAGAGGGGGAGCGACATGTTGTACTCTAATTTACTCTATCCATCCACAAACCCTTAAGGAGAAAGAGTCTCCAGTTGATATTTAAAAAATCAGATGAAATTAAACATCAGGAGAAGCCCGCAAATGAGAATACAAAGTGCTGGGGAAAGTATGGTTGAGAGGCCGAGACCACCCTCCTTCAGGAAGCTGTGGAGCAACCTGCAGCACCTTACTCTGTAACAGAGCGCTGGGGCTCAAGGTGCATAAGTGCCCTCTGCTAGACACCTGGCCAGTACACAAGTACAAGTATGCCATATTCTATGAGATGACCCAATCAGAGCATGGGAGAAGTGTGTATATCCCTGCCTCCCTCTCAGTAACTCTGCCTTTCAAATTAAAAAAAAAAAATACTATGTATTGGGTATGTGGCTGCACACGAGGGTACTTCAAAAGGTTCATGAGAAATGGAATTAAAATAGCTTGCAGGAGCAGGCATTTGGTTTGGCAGTTAAGATGCCAGTTGGGAAGCATATGTCCCACACCAAAGTGTCTGGGTTCAGCTCCCAGTTCCATCTTCTCAATCCAGCTTCCTGCTATTGTGCACACTATGGTGCAGTGGGTTTTATATCTCCCTCTCTCTCAAATAAACAAAATATTTAAAAATGCTTCAAGATCCTGCACAATCTCCACAAACTTGTTAGAGATCTGCACATGCTGAAACTTTAAGTACAAAACATGTCCATTAATCTGCATGAACAGCAAATGCCTCCCAGTGTGTTCCCTCCAGGGACCAGGGGAGGAAGCTGGGACTGGGGTCTGAGCAGGACTTCTACATTATCATTAATGTTTTACTGCCTTTAAAATGTTGAAACCAATGTGGCATGTCAGTCTTCCTTCTCCACGGTGAGTGCTGGGGTGGGCATTTTATCAGATTCTGCACTCCTGGTTTGTTTTTTTTTGCTCAATATTGAACAGAAGAATTCTTGTTACTTGACTGTGTCCCTAGACATGCTTCCCCCATCTTCATGTCAGTGTATGGTCTCCAAGGACTGAAGTTATTCCCTAACTCATCTGAACATGCCAGGGACATGCATCAGGACTGCGCATGCAAGGAGGGATGGTGGAGGGTGGAAACCCAGAGACATCTACAAGCTTTGTTCTTGATGGGCTTCTTTGGGCTTGCTCTAGCTATGGCCAACGGCACGTGGCCCACACCCTCCTGGGGTGAGTGTGGGAACATTGGGCTTGTTGGGGTTGAGGGGTTTAACAAAGATTCCAGTGCCCTTTCCCAACCTTACACCCTGTGTGAGTACCCTGGATCCTCCATGGTGCAGAGATGTCTGGCTAAACTCCAGGAAGTGGATGACAACTTAAATTGCCCTTGATGTGTGTTTCTCTGGGGACTGAAATCACCGTTACAAACTTGCTGCATTTAAAGGCTTAACTTCTGGAAATGGAACAACAGAATTTTACAACGGCAGGATTTTCAAGAATGGAATCCAGGGTGGCCACTGGAAAGGGAACAGAATATTTGCCAATTCTCCCACCCAAATTTCTTCTCCTGTATATATTTCAACTGCCCTACAATTGAGTTACATTTCCATCAAGATTTCACATTTCTGAGTAGTCCACCTGCAGGGCACCCCTCATAAAAGGAAGAACGAATTCATTAGCCCAGCTCTTGTCTCTGCGCTGGCAGCAATCACACTCTCTAAGAGGATCGCGTGTCTCACATGGATTTACCTGAGGTTTTTCCTGGCATTTGGACAATTACTTAAAATGCTAAAAAGGGTGATGCAGAAACAGGATTATTGAGGTGAAGAAGAGAGGAAGGGAAGTTGTCACAGGACCATGACTTCCCAATTGAATAGTTCCTTTCTCAGGTCTGTGTTAATTGTAAAGAAGTGTACTGCCTACCACACACACACACACACACACACACCCCTCAAGCCCCAGGACAGAGAGGAACTTGACCTCTATGCTAGAGGTTGATATTTTAGAGCGACCCTGTACTCTCCTGCCATAAACTCACATGATCTGCTGACTGTCATTAACGATGGCCAGAAACTTCATGGATTGCTCAAAAGTTATTACCTAATTACCGAGGGCAACACAAGCATGGTGCTAAGCAGCATTGTTCATGCGTCACCTCAATTAATACTCACAATAGCTTCTCAAAACAAAATCCCCAGGAAGCAAGGTCAGCATCACCCAGGAAAATGCTAGAATCACAAATGCTTGTACTGCTGCTACTTGAGACATGCCAACATGCGGAGCCCAGTCTCTGATGTAACAAGCTCTCCCCAAAATTCTGATGTGTGCCAAAGTTGGGGAATGATCACTGAGAGAGTGGGGGCTGTTATAATTTCACAATGAACACCTCAGGCCCAGAAAGGTAAATTGATCATTCAAGGCACAGAGAAAGCAGAAGACACCATATTTGAAACCAGACAGGCTAACTCCAGAGCCCAGTCCCTCAATCACAGTGCTACAATGCTCATTATCCGAGGAATGAAGTATGGATTGAATCAGTGAGCATCAGACAAAAATATGCCAAATGAGTCTGCAGTGATAACTCCAAATCTCAACAGCTGAGCCAGTGATGGGCCACAAGAACAATGAGACTTCTCAGAAACATCAAATTGACTCTACATCCACCAAGTTGGTAGCAGTCAAATAAATTAGGAGCTGTCCATTTGATGGAATACAATTCAGCTCTAAGTGTGATGGTTGCCAAGACGTCCCATGGCCCATAAAAATACTTAGTGTATAAGGAGGCAGGAAATACTAAGTCTGAGACCAGAAGCACCAGTATGGGCCAGAAGCACCAGTATGGGCAGTTTTTCCCCAACAGTCGCAAGTGGCTGAGGACTTGGGAAACTGGGGGATTTAACAACCTGTGGGTGTGAATGCAAATTGGCAGTTATTCTGCACCAAAACTGGGTCATAGATATTTAAATTTTAAAACTTGCATGACTTATGACCCCAAACCCCCACTTCTTAGAAGGAATCACATGTGCATAGTCAAGCTGGATCATTATCACTGCAGATCAACACTTCTAAGAGGGAAAATCTCACAAAACGAAACTGCAATCATTACGTGGATTGGATAAATAAATCAGATTTCTTCTATATTGAAGAATGTGATCTGTACATTATAAGGAACCTAGATATCCCTGAGATACAGAGAGAGAGAGAGAGAAAGAGAGGGAGGGAGGGAGAGAGAGAGAGAGAGAGAGAGAGAGAGAGAGAGACTCTCTATACCATTTGTAAGTTTCTTGAATACACGTTAGGAATAAAGCATAAAATTAATTATCTTAAAAGCAAAAGGATTTGAGATAAAGGGAGAGGAAAGCAGAGTGAAATTAAATACAACAGAAATCACAAATGCACACACATCACATTATCTATTTTCAGTGCATATTTTCATCAACAAACATCTAAACAAGCGACCACTAAACTGCAATCTCACTTTAGGAGATAAGCAAAGAGCTCTCTCTTACTGGCAAAGAGTATGCAGTGGGGCCTCTGGCTTCTCGGTCTGCCCGTAGCAGCTAACCTTGTCCTCGAGGATGTAGGAGAACTTCTCCAACATGGAAGACATGGCAGTGGTTAGGATGCTGAGACCCCCCCTCACTCTCACCTCCAGGCTGTAGTCTGAATCACTGTAGGAGACTCAAATGAGTCATGAGGGAAACTCTTTGGAGGTGTGAACTTTATGCTTATAGCAAATTGCAGCATGGTCCAGCCACACCTCTAGTGCTCAGTGGCCACATCTTATACAGTACAGGTCTCTACAGTCAAGATGATCTCTCAGCAGCTAGGTCCAATCAGTCTTTTTGGGATTTATAGTTCTGAAGCATTTATCCTGCTGAGTGTCACCTTCCTTATCCTGGCCATACTCGCTTCCATCACTTTCCAAAACATCTCTGCTTCTTGCCCTTCTCTTACATCCCTGATGACTTCTTATGGAAGTCTCTTCCTTCACTCACCTCCCACTCCATTAGCACTCCTCCCGGGTTCTGTGTTACAGCCACTGTTTCTCTCTCAGTTTATCATTTTCTTGGATATTTTAGCCATTTTTAGAGTTAAACTAGAGATGATGATGGCTCCCAAATCCTATATCTAGCCCTAATCATTCCCGTATCAAAATAACTGGACATTCATTGTACCTCACCAACCAATTCAACTCAACAAACTCTAAAACTGACCTTACCATTTACCAACTCAAAACTCAGTGCATGATACTTGTCTACCAGCCAGCCAGAATCTACAGGAATGGGTCCCACCAAGCAGAGGCTGGAGAATTTACCTGTAACAACTTGGGGGTGAGGTACAACCAAAACTTAGTGTATAAACACCAGAGAGGATGCTAAAGTCTTTAATGCATAAAACAACTCCCCACGGCTATGAATTACCCAAATGTCAAGAGACCCACTGCTGAAAATCAGCTTTTTTTTTCGTCCTTTCTATTTATTTACTTTTAATATAAATTTTATAAATAAAACCTTAGGAATACAGTGAATCTTCCCACCATACCCATCCTCCCACCTACACTCCCACACCGCTTCTTCCTCCCTCTCCCCTTCCCAGTCCCATTCTCCATTAAAATTCATTTTCAATTAACATTATACACAGAAGACAAATTATATATTAAGTAAAGATTTCAGCAAGTTGCACACACACGTGCTCACACACACATACACACACACACAGTTTGAGAACTAGTTTTTCGGCCGGCGCCGTGGCTCACTAGGCTAATCCTCCGCCTTGCGGCACTGGCACACCAGGTTCTAGTCCCGGTCGGGGCACCGGATTCTGTCCAGGTTGCCCCTTTTCCAGGCCAGCTGTCTGCTATGGTCAGGGAGTGCAGTGGAGGATGGCCCAAGTCCTTGGGCCCTGCACCCCATGGGAGACCAGGATAAGTACCTGGATCCTGCCTTCGGATCAGCACGGTGCGCCGGCCGCAGCACGCTGGTTGCAGTGGCCATTGGAGGGTGAACCAACGGCAAAGGAAGACCTTTCTCTCTGTCTCTCTCACTGTCCACTCTGCCTGTCAAAAAAATAAAAATAAAAAAAAAGAGAACTAGTTTTACAGTTAACTCTCATAATGCAACTCATTGAGGACAGAGATCCTGCATAGGGAGTTAGAACACAGTGACTCCTGTTGTTAATTTAACAATCTCACATATGAGGTCAGTGAAACAGCTTTAAAGCCATAGCTGTACCTGTATGGTGTGCAGCCCAGTGGCTATGCTTATTCCTGTCCCTTTCACAGACTCTGGAGTGGGGCCCAGAGTCGGCACTTTAACAAGCTCCCCAGTTGACTTTTAAGTGCACTAAATGGTTAAGAGTCACTGCTATGAGGCAGAGCCAACCTCAACGTCAAAGAGATTCATGCATTCTTCTTCAATGACAAGCACTGGATCACTTGATACACAATAAGAAGCTGAAATTCAAAGTCTGAGTAATCCCCTAACTTCAGCCTTTAGGATCAACACCCTCAGCTTTCATGGGAGTTACTTTATTAGCACAATCCCAGAGAAACTGACCCATAAACTTCACAGAACAAAGTAAAGAGTGTTCACTGCACAATTCGCTTCTTCAGTCCTAAAGCTCACAACTTGTTTCTTGCCAAGTTGAAACTCGGAAATACAGAGGCATGTTTGGTGCTCTGCCACCTGGAGAGGCTGCAGCAAAGGCCGCTGCAGGAAAATCTTCAAACCTTTTCATTTTATTAAGCTTAGTATATATTGTGAAACACACGAAAGATACTGCTCTTGAGATACAAGGATAAAAATAGGAGATGGACGCAACAGTCGGAGCTAAGCAGATTTCAAGCCAAGAGCCAGGAGCTTCCTCCAGGACTCCCACACAGGTGCTGTGGCCCAAGGACTTGGGCCCTCTTCTACTACTTGGCCAAGCCACAGCAGAGCTGGGACGGAAGTGGAACTCCTGAGACTCGAACCAACTCCCATATGGGATGTTGGTACTGCAGGCGGCGGCTTCATCCACTATGCCATGGCTCAGCCAACCTGCTGCCCCAAATACCTAGGCTGTTCCCTCTTGTAATCCAGCTTTCTGCTCATACCCCTAAGGAAAGCAGAGGAAGCAGCCCAAGCGCTTAGGCATCCAAACCCACACTGGAATACTGGATAAAGTACCTGGATTCTGGTCTGTCCTGGCCCACCCCCGGGACACTGTAGCCACCTGGGGTAGGGACCCATACATTGAAGATCTCTCCTGCACTGCCTCATCTATAACTCTGCCTTGCAAACCAATCTTTAAAAAGTAAAAAATATCTAGTACTTACTATGAGGTGTCACAACCTTGGACAGGCTGGAACAGAGCACAGAGGGATTCTTGGTGTTTCTCTAAGCTTCTGCTTTCTCCTCCGTGTGTGTAGTCTGTGAAAATTCACTGGATTATGTACCAGTTAATTCAAGTGCCCCGTGCACCTGTGCCCCTGCACATATACCTTACACTGCTGCACAACCCGCAGCAGAGGCCGTGAGTAAAGGCCTCTTCTTATGGACGTGGCCAAGGCTACATCTGGCCAGGCACAGGAAACCCCCAAAACAGTACCAGGACCGTGGGAAAAGTTCTTCCTCTCCCAACCACCCACCACACCCTCTAGGACTCCTGTCACACTCCCCCTCCCTTTCCTTTCTGCAACACGCCTTTCTTAGCTTCGTTTCACGCCTCCCCCCATTCATGCCACCTTTTCATTCTCTCCCATTCCTCTCTGTTCCCACCTCTCCCTTGACACTCTTCCTCTTCCTACTATCCCCATAACCCCCTTGCATGCACACCCCAGCCCCCACCCACACCATGACAGAAAGGCCAACACGCCAAACTCAACACAGAAAGAGCATTTCTGTTCTGGAACAGGAACTAAGTAAGAGGCATTCTCTTCTGGAAGGAGCCGAAGAAGAACACCGAGCCTAGTAATTTCCAGAAGCCCAAGGTAACTGATGTGGCCGCCTCGGGTCTGGCCTCTCCAGATCCAGGCCTGACCCTGGGGCTGCTGGGTCTCCCTCATGCTCCGCCAGCAGGGTCGAGGACGGCTCTTCATTGCTTCAAAAGGCTCTCGGGTTGAGCCAACGCACTGCGGACTCCCACCTGAGCACATTGGGTCAAAAGGGGCCACGCATGTGCACGCACTTCCAAGGAACAGTGCTGGGCGCAGGCGCAATCCCCATGGGCGGCTGCCATGGCACCAGGGGACACATTGGCATGCTGCTGCATCCAGGGTCTGACGCAGCAGGGCCACTTCCAGTCCCTCTGCTCCAGACTGTGACCCAGGGGGGCTGTGGCTGATGACCCAGGTAGTCTGGACCCTACCTCCAGGCCTTGTGGGAGTCCTGAATGGAGCTCCTGCCTCCTGGATTCTGCCTGGCCCAGCCCTGGCCATCAAAGCCATGTGGGGACAGAAGCAGTGCAGGGGCCATCGCAAACAATATTTCTCTCTCTTAGTGATCATCCATATAGGGGTTCACTCCACAGATGACTACAAAGGCTGGCACTGGGACAGACCAAAGCAGAAGCCAGGGACATTTTATCTGGTGCTCCATTCTGGGTTCAGGGTCCTAAGTCCTTGGGCCTTCTCCCTCTGCTTTCCCAAGCTGCTTAGCAGACAGCTGGATCCCACAGGGAAGGGCCTCTAGGAGAGGCAGGCACTGCGGGGTCAGGTGAAGCCACTGACCACAGTGCCGGCATCCCATATGGGCGCTGGTTTGAGTCCCAGCTGCTCCAGTTCCAATGCAGCTCTCTGCTGTGGTCTGGGAATGCAGTAGAAGTCCTTGTGCCTCTGTACCCATGCAGGAGACCCCAGCGATTCTCCTGGCCCCTGGCTCCTGGCTCTGGATCCCCTCACCTCTATCCATTGTAGCCAATTAGGGAGTGGACCAGCACATGGAAGACAACTATCTCTCTCTCTCTCTCTCTAACTCCTAATTTCAAGTAAAAAATACCTTAAAAAAAGCAAAATTCTTTTAAAAAAGGAAAACATAGCTCTAAATAAAATACTACATCAAGGCCAACTAGTAGAGTTTATCTAGAATTTGATACTATATGCACTACATGCCCTACTAACAAAGAATTTGAAAAGGAGTTTAACTCAGTCTTAGAAAAGGTTTTGGTACCCATTCATTCTCTTCTTCCTTACAAACATTCTGTGTGGTATTATTTCTGAAATATACATGAGGAAATCTTTGGAATTTATTTATTCAGACACTTACATACCCATTCGCACAAGGACTTGAAACACCCACGATCTACACGGTTCTCCACGGAACACAGGTCTGCTTCCCAATCTCCAATCTCCATAACTAGCCTTGCATTTAAAGTATGGATCATGTTTGAAATAGGACAAATCCTGTGTTCCACGAAGCAAGATAGAATATAAAGGTAGCATCTGAGGTCACTGTTGACATTTTCTACGTGCATGTTATCCTGTTGGTACTTTTTCTCTCATTTCTCAATGTTAGATACAAATGGGGATGGAGAAAGTTCAACTACCCCTATGTGCAGATGACATGATTCTATATATATAGGAGATCCAAAAGATTCCACTAAGAGACTCTCGAACCTCACAGTAGAGTTTGGTAATGTGGCAGGATAGAAAATCAACAGCCTTTGTATACACCAACAATGTCATGGCTGAGAAAGAACCTCTATGACCAAACCTGTTCAAGTAGCTACCAAGAAAATAAAGGACCTTGGAATAAATTTAACCAAGGAGGTCCAATATCTGAGAATCACAAAAGATTAAACAAAAGAATAGAAGAAAACAAAAAAATTGAGATGCTTCTGCACTACAAAAGAAACACTCAGCAAAATGAAAAAGCAAATAACAGAATGGGCAGAATTATCTTCAAAGTATGCAACTGATAATGGATTAAGTACCAGAAACTTTCCAGAAACTCAACAACAGCAAAACAAACCACCCACCAAGAAATAAGCAAGGGACTTCAACAGGCATATTTCAAGAAAGGAAATCTAAATGGCCAACAAACACATACAAAAATGCTCAGGATCACTAGCCATCAGGGAAATGCAAATCAATACTACAATGGCCTTCAGGAAGTGGGGGAAAGACACCCTAATCCACTGCTGGTAGGAATGTAAACTGCTATAGCCACTGTGGAAGACAGTATGGAGATACCTCAGAAATCTGAAGATAGATGTACCATATGAGCCAGCCACTCCAGCCCTGGGAATATACAAAAGGGAAATGAAATCAACATACAAACAGTGATCTCTGCCCTCATATTTACTACAGCTAATTACAAGAGCAAAGATAGGCAAGCAACCAAAATGCACATCACCTGAAGACTGAATAATGACATTATGGGTTATGTACACCATACATGCATGTACAGACAGCACAGCCTGGCTATTCTGCATCCTGCTGCAATGAGCATAGGCCTGTGAAAACCTCTGCCTACATAATGATTCGTTTCCTTCAATATGTTACCAGTACTGTGTACATCCATACAGTTTTCCATGTTGACAGGACTTGTTTCACATGACAAACTGTATTGCTATACATGTATATATTAAGGAATACAGACACCAGATCAGTAAACCCAATTTTACCTTCAAACACTAGAACAGAAAAGTAAATCTTAAGAAACTGGAAGGAGGAAAAATACACAAACTGAAATAAATCCAATGGAATAGAAAATATCACAACAGAAATTCAGTGAGACCAAAATACTATTCTTGAACACTCAATGACATGGACAAAACGTTTATCCGCAGGAAACAAAGGAGAAAAGGGAACAGACTCAAGTGACTTCACAACAGAAATGACAGAGAGGACACGATTACCTACCTTACCAAAATAATAATCAGAAAACACTATGGAAAAGCCAAGGCACAAGGATTTGGTCAATGTTGCTACAGTGTGGACTGATTGTCAGAAAGACACAAACCACTAAAACTGAATACAGTAAAACAAGAAACCCTAAATACACTTATACTTTGAAAAGAGACTGCAGTAGCAGGGAAACAAAAATAAACAAACAAAAAACATGAAGAAAAGTCCAGGACCAAATGGCTCTACTGGTGAGAACTCCCATTTAAAAGATAATTATAATCTGTTCTTTGCACACCCTTCCAAAAAGGAGATGAAGAGGAAAAGACTTCCATTTTATTCCATCAGACCAGCATTATCTCAACATCCAAAACAAGCACACATCACAAAGAAAATGGCACACAAATATCCGTCATGAATGTGTCACATGCCTCAACAAAATATTACCAAATGCCATCCAGGAGCACAAACAAAGCTTAGCACACTGTGTGCAACTGAGAGTTACTCTGGGAATGCAAGGACGGCTACCATACATAAGCAATTTATCCCAGAACAGAACAAACATGGGAAAAACCCACAGAGTATCCCGATAGACACAGAAAACCTATTTCACAAAACCTTCATTACCTTTGCAGTATTAAAAACAAATCATCAAATTAGGAACGCAAGGTACACCTCGGCCTGACAAGGCTCTTTCATGAAAAACCCACAGAGCGCTAACATCACACCCAATGCCAGGAACCCGAATCTCTCCTCCTAGACCAGGACACAGACACGCACTTTCACTCTCCTTCCTCCCGACAACAGTCTCAGAGATCTACAGCAGGGTGGCTGGGCCCTCAAAAAGCAAACAGACAGGAACATGGGGCAGTTCCAGGAGATGGAGCCACCTCTGCTCTCGCACAGCTGCTCGCACCCTGGGGACCCTTCCAGAATGTCCGCACTGCATGACCGCGACTCCACCCGCGCCTTTGGGACCAAGAGCAACATGCACGCTGGCACCCAAGACCCCAGCGGGAAGCCGCAACAGCCACGGGTCACTCACCTCCAAGGAGGCCCAGTCTGCAGGCAGGATAGAGGCCTGCCAAAGCCGTTGCTTCCGGAAGGGGCCGAAAAAGAGAAACGCTCCTGGGAAATGGCTCGGCAGCCTCGGACACGCAGCCTTTCCTGATCCCGGCCTGACCCTGGGGCTGCTGGATCTCCCTCAGGCTTGGCCACCAGCGTCGAGGATGGCTCCTCACCTCATAGCTTGTGCAGTCTCTCGGGCAGCAGCAGACGCAGGCGCTGACTCCTACCTATGCGCCAAGAACAGACGCGGCCATGCCAGAGGGTGCACTTCCGGGTCAAAGTGCAGGACGCAGGCGCAGGCCCCAGTGGCCGTTGCCATGGCACTACAGAACGCATCTGTGCACTTCAGCATCAAGGGACAGAAGCCCCAGGGCCACTTCAGTCCCGCTGCTCCAGACTTTGACCCAGAGAGGCAGCTGCTGATTGCCCAGGTTCTCTGGATCCTGCCTCCCTGCTGCTCAGAGTCCGGAATGGAGCTCCTGCCTCCTGGCTTCTGCCTGGCCCAGCGCTGGCCATCAAAGCCACGTGGGGAAAGAAGCAGTGCAGGGGCCATCGCAAGCACTGTTCTCTCTCTGATAGTCCATATGGGGGTTCAACCCTCAGGTGTCTACAAAGGCCAGCACTGGGACAGGCCGAAGCAGAACCCAGGGACTTTTTATCTCGTGCTCCATTCTGGGTTCAGGGGCCTAAGTCCTTGGGCCGTCTCCCTTTGCTTTCCCAGGCGTGTTAGCAAACAGCTGGATCCCAGGGGGAAAGGCTTCCGGGAAGGGCCGGCACTGTGGGGTAGTGGGTCAAGCTACCACCCACAGTGCCGGCATCCCATGACGCCAGTTCGAGTCCTGGCTGTTCCACTTCCAATGCAGTTCTCTGCTGTGGTCTGGGAAGGCAGTAAAAAATGCCCCAAGTCCTAGTGCCTCTGCACCCATGAAGAGACCCCAGGGAGGCTCCTGGCTCCTGGCTTCAGAAACTCTCAGCTCTGCCCATTGCAGCCAATTTGGTAGTAGACCAGCAGATGGAAGACTCCTTCCCTCTCTCTCTCTTTCCTCCCTCCACCTTCAACTTTCACAATAACTAAAGAAATATACTCAACCATCCAGTGATCTAATACCCAAGGAATGACAAATTAAAATGACAACCTGGAGAAAGAGTGCCTTGGATGACAGCACAGAGTCAGGTCCCCAAAGCACCAGACTACGCATTGTTTGTGGTCAGTGTTCATTTAAATATTTTTAAATTAAAGTAAGATTATTTCATCTGGAATCCCAATTTTAGGCTTTTTGCTGCTTTGTGCCTCTGACTTCCAGCAGGGTGAGTCTTCCCCATGGAAGGTACAGGAGCAGAAATCCATCTGCCATAAGGGCTGTCCTGTTACTTTCCTCAACACATGCACTTGCCCACAGGTTAAGACAAACTGGCGCTAAAGAGAAAACAGAGTATCAGGCCACAGTTCCCCCCAGCTCCTCCCCACTATCACACCCTTTCCTGCACACACATCCACATTTTTAATAAGGACAAAGACTACTTAAAGAGAACGTTGGGTGTACCAGGTACTACCGCAAGTACCTGAACTTATTTATCTTCACAACAAACGGATGAAGAAACCACGATTATCTCCATTTTGAGGAAGAGGCAGAGAAGGATGAAAGATGCCATATAACTCCCCTAGAAACAGGTCAAGCCACGGACTGACCTCAATTCAGACTTACATCAACTCAGGTCCTTTCCATAATGCCACAGGCCCTCTGCTCACTTCTGATCCAAACCAGAAACACGTTAACCAGAGTGATGAGAAAAGTCCTCTAAGTAACCCTTGTCTCACCCAGAAGTGGGGATTGAGGATGTAATATACAGGTCCATTTTACCACTGCATCTCTCTGTCTGTGATGGGGGCTCGGGCAGGGGTTTAGAACTCCCTGAATATGCACTCTCTCTGCCCAACGATCTGAAATAGAAGTTTGAGGAAAACATGTAGAGAGGCATTGCTTCCCTATGCAACTGTGTTCTGAACGCTGCATTTTTTTGCCTGTCTCCTTCTCATAAAGGCCTCGTGCAGGAGATATCCTGGCTGACAGTCTGTAAGGCAGGTTTTGGAAGACACAGTTTCCTTGTTCTAACAAGTAATCTGATGTTCCTAAGATGCTACTGTACCTATTAAAAAGAAAATGGGGGAAAAAAGTAAATGAGTGGCATTTCTTAATGAGCACTATACTTCATGTGTTGTACTATGCGAATTAATGGTAAAACTAGTACTCAAACAGTACTTTATACTTTGTGTTTCTGTGTGGGTGCAAACTGTTGATATCTTTACTTAGTATATATTAAGTTTATCTTCTGTGTATAAAACTAATTGGAAATGAATCTTGATGAAGAATGGGATGGGAGAGGGGGTGGGAGATGGGATGGCTGTGGGTGGGAGGGAGGTTATGGGGGGAAAAGCCTCTATAATCCAAAAGTTGCACTTTTGAAATTTATATTTGTTAAATACAAATTTAAAACATATACATAAACAAAGCTCAAAGCATCGCAACGACAGACTGCAAGACACAGAACAGGGCAGTTACAATCAAAACAGCATGGTATAAGCAAAAAATTGACATATAGACCAATGGAACAGAAAAGAAACTCCAGAAATCTGTGCACACATCTACAAACAAATTCTATTGGACAAATGAGCTGAAGATCAATCCCAGCTGCAAAGGACAGTCTCTTCAAAAAATGGTCCTGGGAATACTGGACCTACACACGCAGAACTATGAAAGAAGACCCATGCCTTACACCTTATACAAAAAACAATTAAAAATACTTCAAGGAACAAAATCTAAAACCCAATCTCATCAAACTACTAGAGAACATTGGGGAAAACCAAAAGGTATTGGCAAAGGCAAAGATTTCTGGGGAAAAAGATCCCAGAAGCACAAGCAGTAAAAGCAGAGACAAATATGATTCCATCAAGCCGAGGAGCTTCTGTGCTACAAAAGAAACACTCAGCAAAGTGAAAGGGCAACTGAAAGAATGGGAGAAAATACTTGCAAACTATGAAACTGATAAAAGATTAATATCCAGAATCTATAAAGAGTTCAAGGAACTCAACAACCACAAAACCAAAAATCCAGTTTAGAAATGGGAAAAGGACTTGAACATGCATTTTTTCAAGTGAGGACATTCATATGGCCAACAGACACTTGAAAAAATGCTCAAGATCACAAACCATCACAGAATTGCAAATCCAAATGACAATGAGGTTTCACTGCACAACAGTTAGAATGGCTCACATACAGAAATCAACAAACAATAAATGCTACTGAGGATATGACAACTATGGGAACGTAATCCACCGCTGGTGGGAACATAAACTGGTGAAGCCATTGTGGAAGCAAGTAGAGATACCTCAGAAAGCTGGAAATAAATCTACTATATGACTCAGCAATCCATCTCAAGGTGATTTACCCCTGGGAAATGAAATCAGCATATTTGAAAGGATTATTTGCACCTCCAAGTTTAGTACAGCTCAGTTCAAAATAGCTAAGACATGGAATCAACCCTGATGTCCATGAACTGATGACTGGATAAAGAAATCATGGCCTATATACACTAGGTAACACAACCCATTGGGGATTACAGAGATGCTGTCTTTAGCAACAAAATGGATATAATTGGAAACCAGTATATTTAGTGAAATAAGCCATTCTGAAAGGACAAATTGTCGCTCCCCCTCTTCATGGAGGAACGACACTAAACCCTGCCTAGGCTTCATATCCGAGTCACGGCACCATTATGTCGCTCCCCCTCTTCGTGGAGGAACGACACAGGACCCTGCGCTGTTCTTTCATCTGCTCGGCCCTCCCCGGGTTTGCTGCTGGTTCTTCCCAGGTTGGCTACTGTCCCTTCCACCTCCGTGGAAGGGTGGTTCCCCCTGGCCACTTTCCCCACTTCCGCAGGGGAGCAGTACACCGCCGGCCGGCTCTCTCGGGGGCTGCACAGATGTTCCCCTTAGATGTTCCCCTTAGATGTTCCTGGTGCATGCCGTCTCTCTCCTCCTTTATAGTCCTCCTCTGCCACTCCCAACTCGGCTGCCCACACGCCGAGTACGCTGCTCTCCTCCAATCAGGAGCAAGTCCTACAGTTTATTGGCTGAACTGGAGGCAGCTGTGTAGAAGCTGTTTTCTTCTCTCCCAGCGCCATATTGTGGGAGAGCAGATGCATAGAATAAGTCTTAATTCCAATAACTTAGTCTAGTCCGAGTTGCTCCCCACACAAATGCCATATATTACCCTGATTTGTGGTAACTGATAGAGACCTAAAGGGTAATGGGTAGGAGGGAAACTGACATTCTGTGATAGATGATTTTCTACAGTTTTTTTTCTCCATACTGTTCTCTACTTATTATATGGTTAAACATATGAGCATATAGTTAACTGAAAATAGATAATTGTTAATAATTAAGAGTGGTAACAAGGCCGGCACTGTGGCTCAATAGGCTAATCCTCCGCCTTGCGGTGCTGGCACACTGGGTTCTAGTCCCGGTTGGGGTGCCGGATTCTGTCCCGGTTGCCCCTCTTCCAGGCCAGCTCTCTGCTGTGGCCCGGGAGTGCAGTGGAGGATGGCCCAAGTACTTGGGCCCTGCACCCACATGGGAGACCAGGAGAAGCACCTGGATCCTGGCTTCAGATCAGTGCGGTGTGCTGGCCGCAGTGTGCCGGCCGTGGCAGCCATTGCAGGGTGAACCAACGGCAAAGGAAGACCTTTCTCTCTCTCTCTCTCTCTCTCTCTCTCTCTCTCTGTCCACTATGCCTGTCAAAAAAAAAAAAAAGAAAGAAAGAAAGAAATCCCTTAAGGAGAGACTTTTTAGGATGCTGGGGGATGACTGAGCACCATGGCTAAGAACACAGCTGGAGTCAGCCATACCTCTGGATGGCTTCAGCCATGTTCTCCAACCTGCCCATAACTAAACTGTATCAACTGTAAATGGCAAATGCCCTCACCTCATATGGCTGTGAGAATTTAACGGATGTAAACTTAGTGCATCTCCAGGCAATCATAAACATAGGCCCATTGCTAACACTATAGCTATCACAACAGTGTGTTCTGTGTTACGTTTTATAGTACAGATGCTGTTGTGATCAGTGACTTGCACTATGTGACAGGCGTGGGCATGTCCAGACCACAGCCTCCCTGGCACTCACTTGATTTTGATGAACTTCCGACAAGGCACCATGTTCCACACACACTCCTCAGTCAGCTGGTTGATGTCTTCCACGATGACGAAGGGGGCCTCCTCCAGGGTGACGATGCTCAGGTGGTTGTGATCCAGCTCACAGTCAGAGAAGGACTTGTACCGGGGCCTCACCGTGGGCCTCGGGCTCAGAGTCTGGTTCTCCCACTTACCCACCTGCACCACAAACACAGAGATACACCAGTGCTGCCTTGTGCCTCTGACTTCTGGCAGGGCAAGTCCTTCCCATGGAAGGCGTGGGAGCAGAAATCCATCTGCCGTAAGAGCTGTCCTCTTACTTTCCTAAACATGTGCTCTTGCTTACAGGTTAAGACAAACTGGGGCTAATGAGAAAACAGAGTATTGGGTCACAGTTCCCCCCAGCTCCTCCACAGAGGAACTGAACATGCATGTCTGGGAGTGGCACCAAAGCATGATGTCCTGCCAGAGCTCATTGTCACGGATGTGACGGAAAAAGCGTAGACTTCTGAAAAAATCAGCAAGGTCTATGTCCAGCCCTCCAAAAAGGATGCGGGTGTCCCAGGAAGTGACCTAACTGTTGCACCAAACGCCTGCTCCGAAAAAATTGATTTTGGTATAAAAAATTTTGACATGGATACCTATGTGAGAGATCTTGAAAAAACTTCATGAAAATGTCTATTATTAAAAAAAACCGACATTGTGGAATTCAGACATTTTTGCAACAAAATCAAGTTATCTTTGAATTCCATTTTCTAGGAATTCATTGAAGTACCTTCGTTCTAACTGAAATACTCTAGGCACACGCTTCATCACTGACAGCTTCGTTTTCCCAGCTGTAAAATGTACACAATCCCACCTTCTTCCTAAGAACATCATGAAAATTAAGTAAGGCAGTGATGGAAAAGCAAAAACACGCATTAGGGACTCCATACTTTTTCCTCCTTAAGTATACAGTAGATAAAGTTGAAAGGAGAAAGCTGGAAAGTTGCTTAGAAAAAGAGAAGGAAACAGGAAGGGGGAATGGTAAAAAGGAGATGAGAAATGGGAGAAGAGGCAACACCAGCGGACAGAGCAGGAGAGGAAATCAGCTCATTCCAGACCCACATAGGCTTCCACTTATGTTGCAAATTCAGGTGAACTTGTATTAACCCAGCACAGGGCGGAGATGGTTACTGCTTAGAGTACATCAGGACCTGTCAAAACAGAATCAACTGTGCTCCCTCTGAGCTTCTTGAGCGTCTTGGTGAAAGTGAATTGAAGGCTGTGGGCTGTATTTTTATTTTGACAGACAGATTTAGACAGTGAGAGAGAGAGACAGAGAGAGAGGTCTTCCTTTTCCATTGGTTCACCCTCCAAGTGGCTGCTTTAGCTGGCATGCTGCGGCTGGCACACTGCGCAGATCTGAAGCCAGGAGCCAGGTGTTTCCTCCTGGTCTCCCATATGGGTGCAGGGCCCAAGGACTTGGGCCATCCTTCACTACGTTACTGGGACACAACAGGGAGCTGGACTGGAAAAGGAGCAACCGGGACAGAACCAGCGCCCCAATCAGGACTAGAACCCTGTGTGCCAGCACTGCAGGCAGAGGATTAGCCTAGTGAGCCGTGATGCCAGCCGGCTGTATGTTTTAAACCATAATTTTTTTGACAGCTTATTGGCACTGCTCACACACACCGAGAATAAGCTGCCCTGACTAGCGCCGGCTCCTTCCTCCTCCTGCTCCTGCTCCCACACGTGATCACTTGACACCGCAGGTCAGTGCTGTGTTTGTGACAGTAACCTCCGGGGAAGCACCTCGTCTGAAAAGCTAAGTGCCAAGTCCATGCTCGGCTGGGTGGCTGTGACCCCTCCCCATCCCTCCAGTAACATCAGCATCACATGAAATGAATGGTGGACAAGCAGGGCACCAGGAGTCTGAATCTGAAGGTGCTTTCCGATTCTGCAGTGTGCTTCTGTTAACTGAGCTACAGTAACTGTGTCATAGCCACAAATCCGACCTGCCTGGCACACTAGGCTCCTAAATCCCCAAGGCAACATAAACTAAGGCAAACATAAACTAAGGTTGTGCAGCCAGCACAACCTTTGATGATGTCACTGACCACATGACACAGAGGACTTCACAGCAAAATTCCAGCCAAAGCTGGTCTGGGTCAGATCAGTGCAGCTCCAGCCATTGTAGCCAACTGGGATTGACCCAGCAGATAGGAGCCCTCTTTCTCTTTCTCTTTCTCTTTCTCTCTCTGCCTGTCCTTTTCTCTTTGTGCACCTCTGACTTTCAAAAAATAAATAAATAAATAAATTTTTTTAAGAAAGCTAATATGGTGGGCTGCTATTTGGTGAATTGGTTGCAACATGGCTTGGGACACCCACATCCCATATCAGAATGCTTGGGTTCAATTCCCAGCCCGAGCTCCCAATTCCAGCTTTCTGTCAATGCAGACCTTTGGAGGCAGCAGGTGATGGCTCTAGTACCTGGAACCTGATACCCATGTGGGAGACCTGGATCGAGGTCCCAGATCCTGTATTCACCTAGGTCAAAATCATAGCTCTATGAGGAGTTATCGTTGTATATTCATTCAGTAAACATTATTAAGTGTCCACAGTATAACAAGTACTGGCCTACAAAGATATAATGGGTAAAGTCCCTGGAGTTCATCCTCATCCTCATCAACATCATCTTATTATTATCATGATCATTATTATCGATACAGAACCTAGAAAGAAAGAGGACTGGTGTAGTGGACCCAACACATATAATTCTAGAAGAAAGAAAATGTTTTCTCTTATCCTATCTTTCCTATTAATTGGTGAAAAACTAACCCTGTGTGTTTGGGCTCAAATTCACCATCTATAATACAGCACAGAAAAGAAAATTGCACTTTTGATGTTGTAAGACTACTTAAAATAATGTATTAAAATTCATGTTATTTTTATAAATTTGAGTTGAATTTTCTGAATTAGCTACTTAAAAATATTTCAGACCAGAGTTACTGTCATCAGTCACTTGTATTCTAATATTTACCTGAATAGGAAAAAAAGTTATAATCACTGTTTAATACCCTAGGGACTATGATGATGTCACATAAACGCTCCTAGTCTTCTTATGTACAAAAAAGAAAAATCTTTGAAAAATTATTGTCCTAACTGGTCTCTAGCATCTTTTTCTTCTCTGCCATCATGAAATTTAAATCCAAATGACAACACCAGTCTGTTAGATGAGAAAGATGACACATGGAACATTTCAGAATTTAACAAGATTTTGGATCTTAATTCCCCAAATCTTGCTTTGGGTACTACTTTGACCATCAGATAAAAACTCTCATGAAGACAAGAAATGTAGCTTGCCTGGGACGTATACCAACACCCATGTGGATACAGTGTTCCATTCTTTGTGTCAACAAACACTTCCTCTATGCCCTCACACATGTAATTACTGTGTGGCCATCTCCTGACTATCCTGAGAAACAATGACACAGGCAGCCACACGCCCTATCTCTTAGCTAACTGAGGATGTCATCCCACACCTGAGGGAAAAACAGCTTCCCCAAGAGCCTGGGGTTGCTGGTAGGAGATAACATAAAAAAGTTGTCTTTTAGTCATTATTCTTTGACTCACAGGTTATTTAAAAGTATTGTTTATTGTGTTAACAATGGAAAATTTTCCAGAAATCTTTGTCATTCAATTATAGCTCTCATGTATTCCTTGAAGCACTAAGTAAATCCTTTTAAATTTATTAAAACTTCCTTTATGACCTAAAGAATTACATCCATATATATTTTCTGAGTGCTTTCAAAACATGTGTGTTCTGTTATTGATTTCAGTGTTCTACATATGTGTATTAAGTCAACTAGTTTGTGATGTCTTTAAGACTGTTTCCATACCAACTTTTATCTGCTTGCTCTACTGATTACTGAGATAAGAATATTGAAATCTCCCATTCCAGTTATGGATTTTTTTCAGATAAACCTTGCAGTTCTATCAACTTTTGTGTCAGCATCTTGAAGCTGTGTTACTAGGTCTATAAATACTTAGATTGATGTCTTACTGATGGAGCAAATCATTTATCATCATGGATTGACTTTCTTTATCATTGAAAATATCCCATGATCCTAAAAGTATTCCATGATCTGTGTTGCTAATGTAGCTAGTCAAGTTTCGCAGATGACTAATGTGTATTTCTTTCTCCATATTTCAATTTTCAAGCTATTATATTCAAACTGAACTTCATTTAGGGAGCCTATACTTGGGTCTTGCTTTTTGATTCAATGTTATAATCTCTCTGCCTTGTAATTGAGTTCCTTATACCATTTACATTTAATGTAATTAATGAAATAGCTAAGTTTAAATTAATCTCCTAGTTAGGTGTTTTCTATCAGTTCTATGTTCTGTTTTTCCTCTTTATCTGCCTACTTTTGCATCAGTTTCTTTTGCACGATCCCATTTTATTTCTTTTATGGGTTAATTATAGCCCTATTTATTTAACTTTAGTGGCTTCCTTAGGTTTCATGGTATATATTTTAAATTTATCACATTTATCTTCAAGTGATATTGTACCATGTCAAATGGTGTATTTCCATTTCACTCTCCCTACAGTTGTACTACACTTGCCACACATTTAACTTTAAAAAGCTATAAACTGTATGCTACATGTTTAGTATTTTTGCTGTAAAAAAGTCATTTATCTTTTAAAGTGACTAAACAGATTAAAAATCTGTATACATTTAACCATGTAGCTTTCAATTCTCATGTTTTCATCTTCTGTGTTGATTCAAATACCCACTTAGTAACATTGTCTTTCTCCCTAAAGGACTTTTTCTATATTTCTGGTAGTGTGGATCTGCTGGTGATGAATTCTTTCTGTGATTCTATGTCTAGAGTCTTTATTTCACTCTCACATTGGAAAGATACGTTCACTGTGCAAAGAATTCTATGCTGACACTCTTTATCTTTCAGTACTTCAAAGAATTTCTCCGTTCTCTTGTAGCATATGTTGTTTCTAATGATAAAACTACTGACAATCTTTTCTTTTAAAAATTTTATGCATTTATTTGAAAGGCAGAGTTGCAGAGATATAGAAGCAGAGGGAGGGGTCTTCGATCCAAAATTGACACAATGGCTGGAGCTGGGGCAACCCAAAGCCAGGAGCCAGTAATTTTTCTGGGTCTCCCAAAGTGGGGATTTTACCTTCAAACACTAGAACAGAAAAGTAAATCTTAAGAAACTGGAAGGAGGAAAAATATACAAACTGATATAAATCCAATGGAATAGAAAATATCACAACAGAAATTCAGTGAGACCAAAATACTATTCTTGAACACTCAGTGACATGGACAAAATGTTTATCTGCAGGAAACAAGTGAAAAAAGGGAACAGACTCAAGTGACTTCACAACAGAAACGACAGAGAGGACACGATTACCTACCTTACCAAAATAATAATCAGAAAACACTATGGAAAAGCCAAGGCACAAGGATTTGGTCAATGTTGATACAGTGTGGACTGATTCTCAGAAAGACATAAACCACTAAAACTGAATACAGTAAAACAAGAAACCCTAAATACACTCATAATTTGAAAAGAGACTGCAGTAGTGGGAAACAAACACACATGAAGAAAACTCCACGAACAGACGGCTCCACCGGTGAAAACTCCCATTTAAAGGATAATTAAAATCCGTTCTTTCCACACCCTTCCAAAAAGGAGATGAAGAGGAAAAACTTTCCTTTGTATTCCATCAGACCAGCGTTATCCCAACATCCAAAACAAGCACACATCATAAAGAAAATGGCACACAAATATCCATCATGAATGTGTCACATGCCTCAATAAAATATTACCAAATGCCATCCAGGAGCACAAACAAAGCTTAGCACACTGTGTGCAACTGAGTTACTCCGGGAATGCAAGGATGGCTACCATACCAAAGCAATATATCCCGGAACAGAATCCACATGGGAAAAGCCACAAAGTATCCCGATAGACACAGAAAACCTATTTCACAAAACCTTCATTACTTTTGCGGTATTAAAAAAATAAAATCATCGAATTAAGAACAGATGGTACACCTGGGCCTGACAACGGTCTTTCATAAAAAACCCACAGAGCACTAACAGCACACCAAACGTGAGTAACCGGAAACTGCCCTCCTAGACCAGGACACAGACACACATTCTCGCTCTCGTTCCTCCCAACAACACTCTCAGAGGTCTAGAGCAGGGCGGCTGGGCCTTCAAAAAGCAAACAGACGGGAACGTGGGGCAGTTCCTGGAGGAGATGGAGCCATCTCTGCTCTCACACAGCTGCTTACACCCTGGGGACCCTTCCAGACCATCTGCACAGCACAACTGCGACTCCACCTGAGCCTTCAGGACCAAGAGCAACAGGCACGCTGGCACCCAATATCCCAGCGGGAAGCCGCAACAGCCATGCGTCACTCACCTCCAAGGGGGCCCAGTCTGCTGGCGGGATAGAGGTCTGCCAAGGCCGTTGCTTCCGGAAGGGGCTGAAGAAGAGAACCGCACCTGGGAAATGGTGCGGCAGCCTCAGACATGCAGCCTCTCCTGATCCTGGCCTGACCTTGGAGCCGCTGGGTCTCCCTCAGGCTTGGCCAGCAGCGTCAAGCACGGCTCCTCACAGCTTGTGCAGGCTCTTGGGCAGCAGTAGACGCGGTGCTGACTCCCACAAGAGCGCTGGTGGGCAGTCGGGGTACGCATGCGTGCGTGTGTACTTGCGGGTCAAAGTGCAGGACGCAGGTGCAGTCTCCACTGGCCGTCACCATGGCGCCACGGGACACATCTGCGCACTGCCGCATCCAGCGTCATTCTGATGCCACAGGCCCACTTCAGTCAGCTTCTTCTGCTCCTGGTGTGACACAGCCAAGGTGGTGCTCGGCCCAAAGCTCAAACCCTGTCTCCGCGTGAGTGGCAGGGACCCATGGAGCGCATTCACAGGAAGCTGGATCAGAAGAAGAGGAGCCTGAACTCAAACCAACTCCAGTGTGGGATGCAGGCATCCCACTGTGCCGGATGGCTGCAATGTCCATCTGTTAACCAACGTCTCCCTCAACACTCATGTATCCATTTCACACACAGATCTACTTCCATCTGAAAAGGAAAGGGGCAGGGAAAAAAGAAAAAAAATTAAACAAAGAACATTTGGCTTTCTCCAACACACGTTCTCTATGAACACATTCTCTACCCTGCCTCAGACGTTATCTCCCAGGATCTCTGTGGACAGGAGGGCCCTGCAGGGACAGCGATCCCAACAAGGAAATCTCCTCCAGCCACCAGAGTCACCTTCCCTGCCTCCAGCCCCTGCTCCTCGAGCAGCCAGGTTCAGCCCGTTGTGGAAAAAGCCCAGCTGTGTGAGTCATTACAGCCATCCCAAGGGGCCTGCTCAAAATCCAGAGTACAGCTGGAAACAGCTGTCATGAGATCAACTGCCACTGGGAGGGATGGCAGAAAAAAAGGATGAATTCATCATTTATTACCACATGAGCCCCTCTGGCCTCAGAAAAGCTGGTTTTCATTTTCTCTCTCCAACAAAAAGAGTCTTTTCCCATCTTACTTAGGATTCTTCTAATGAGCAAAGCAGCACGTGACTCACCATGAAAGACTCCCTCAGACTAGAATCCAATGGGGGACACCCCCCCCCAAGGCATCTCCTGAAACACAGGAGAAATGAAACTCCATCAGGAGAGGAAAGAATTATTAGGAAGAAGCTATAAATGCAGATACCTCTGACTTGAATAAACTCTTAAAGAAAAAAAAAAAAAACAGCACCAAGAAACATGAGGCGGCTGAGATCCAGCAGAGAGAGGTCCAGGGCAGAGGTTCCTCTCTGGTTCCTACGTGCCCATGACATCAGGAACACTCTGCAATTAAGGAAGACACGCACAGGGTGTTTCTGTGCACAACTAGAAGGCACTCAGCCTCCGGACTTCTAAGTCCTCCTCCCATGGGTCTCCTCACCCATCAACCTGAGAGGTCCTGAAGAAAACAGGGCTGAGGCCTGGTCCAGGTGCGGAACTGACATGAAGAGCAGATGCTTCTCCTCAACAGAAACGTCTGTGTCTGATGGGGATGAGAAGACGGCTCACCCGGCACTTGGTGCAAAGCAGCCTTGATTTCATGGCTCTGGCAGCAGGAGACAGGGAAATCGGCGCATTCTCCTCGGCTGCATGACACCCAAACGTCCATCAAGTCCCAGGCTCACACCTCAAATGATGCCATCAACACACCCCCGGGGGGCTCAGCCATGGGGTCTTTCAGTCAGCTCCAACAGTGACACCGAGGCAGCAGTCCCCGCCCTTCAACTGTCCAGCCAACCACACAAGGGAGAGGAGGAACGGCTGCTCGGGAGAGGTCCAGAGATACTTGCTGCACCCACCCACCACCAGGGACACACACCCCGTTCCTCACGCAGAGCACTACAATTCCAAAGGGCTCCACACATTCCCTCCTCCTGAGTGTCGTCTTCTCACAGCAGAATTGTGTTTATTACTCACCAGTACAAAGCAGTTTCTATGACATCATGCTGCAAGACCTCGAGGCCGCTGTGGAGCCTGTGTGAGCGGGAAGGAAGTGAGGCAGGAAGGGAGTGGAGAGGAAAGTCTGAGGCAGCTTTGGGGCCAGAGGAGAGCTTCCCTTCACCTCTCAGGTTTAAGATTACACAATTAATGGGAATTTCATTTAAAAAGAATGCAATCATTATTAAAACTTTTCTAGTTGCCTCGGCTGTCATTGTTTCTCATTTCTAAGTGTAAAACAAAAATCTAGAATTTTAAAATGTATTCTCTTTTTTCACCAGCAAGATATCAAGGTAATACCTTATACCATATTTTTTTTTTGACAGGCAGAGTGGACAGTGAGAAAGAGAGAGAGAGAAAAGGTCTTCCTTTGCAGTTGGTTCACCCTCCAATGGCCCCGCGGCCAGCGCGCTGCGGCCCGCGCACCGCGCTGATCTGATGGCAGGAGCCAGGTGTTTCTCCTGGTCTCCCATGGGGTGCAGGGCCCTTGGGTCATCCTCCACTACACTCCTGGGCCATAGCAGAGAGCTGGCCTGGAAGAGGGGCAACCGGGACAAAATCCAGAGCCCCGACCGGGACTAGAACCCGGTGTGCCAGCGTCGAAAGGCAGAGGATTAACATAGTGAGCCATGGCGCCAGCCACCTTATGCCATATTTTACAACATCAACATTCAGTTAGTTGGGTTCAACTGCTTTACCAGCTCCCCAACTAAGTCAAGGCCAGGGCCCTGTCCTGGGCACCCTAGGTGCGACCCTGCCCCTTGCCCGGCTCCCCAGCTTCGGCAGGCAGGGCGAGGGCCCCACCCTGGGCACCCCAGATGCAACCCGGCTCCCCCGTGCCTGGGGCCCCAGGCCTCGCAAGCCCTCTAAGTGCCCTGCAATGGCCACCACAGTGGGGACCCCACCACCTGCCCGGTTCCCAAGCCCCTGCTGGCATCCCAGATGAACCCATGCCCCTGCCGGGGGCCCCAGCCCCTGCAGCACAGCGAGGGCCCGCAGCCACAGCCACAGCCAGGGCCCCGCCCTGGGCAACCCAGATGCAACCACGCTCCCCACCCGCATCCCAGCCCCTGCAGGCACCACGAGATTCCCGCTCTGGGCAACCCAGAGGCGACCCCGCCCCGTTCCCAGGACCCCAGCCCCAACAGGCATGGTGAGGACCCTCAGGCACAGGAGGGACACTCCCTGGGCATGCTATACGTACCACGTCCCCTGTCCAGATCCCCAGCCCCTGCAGGCACAGCGGGGGCCCTCCCTAGGTACTCCAGACGGGACCCCGCCCCATCCGCCCAGGTCCCCAGCCCCTAAGGCACAGAGAGGGCCCCACCTTGGGAACCCAAGACGCGACCCCGCCCCGCCTGCCTGGGGCCCCAGTCCCTGCGGCAAAGCGAGGGCCCTGCCCCGGGCACCCTAGGCACGACCCTGCCCCTTGCCCAGCTCCCCAGCTTCGGCAGGCAGGGCGAGGGCCCCACCCTGGGCACCCCAGATGCAACCCGGCTCCCCCGTGCCTGGGGCCCCAGGCCTCGCAAGCCCTCTAAGTGCCCTGCAATGGCCACCACAGTTGGAACCCCACCACCTGCCCGGGTCCCAAGACCCTGCTGGCATCCCAGACGAGGCCATGCCCCCGCCGGGGGCCCCAGCCCCTGCAGCACAGCGAGGGCCCGCAGCCACAGCGAGGGCCCCGCCCTGGGCAACCCAGATGCAACCACGCTCCCCACCCGCATCCCAGCCCCTGCAGGCACCCCGAGATTCCTGCTCTGGGCAATCCAGAGGCGACCCGCACCCTACCCGGGTGTCCACAACTGCAGGCAGTGGGAGGGCCCCGCAGGCACAGTGAGGGCAGTTGCAGCAAGGGCCCACCTACCCCCCGGGTCAAAAGCCCCTGCAAGCATGGTGAGGGCCACACCCTGGGCACCCCAGATGCAACCCGGCTCCCCCACGCCTGGGGCCCCAGGCCTCGCAAGCCCTCTAAGTGCCCTGCAATGGACACCACAGTAGGGACCCCGTCATCTGCCCGGGTCCCCAGCCCGGCAGGCACAGCAAGGGACGCTCAGGCACTGGGAGGGTCCGCCCTAGGCACCTCACACGCGGCCATGTCCCCCGCCGGATTCCCCACCCCTGCAGGCAAAGGCGAAACCCGTCCTGAGCACCCCAGACTCGACCACCACTCACCTGGGTCCCAAGTCCCTGCAGGAATGGCGAGAGCCCCGCCCTGGCCACCCCTGAAGGGACCCCGCCTCCTACCTGGGTCCCCACACCTGCAGGCAGGGCAAAGGCCCCGCTCTGGGCACCCAGACACAACCCCGCCCCCTGCCCTGGACCCCAGCCCCTACAGGCATGGCCAGGACTCTCAGGCACTGCGAGAGCCCCGCCCTGGGCACCCCAGATGCTACCTCCCCCTGCCCGGATCCCAGCCCCTGCAGGAATGCGACAGCCCAGCCCTGGCCACGCCAGATGGGACCCCGCCTCTTACCCGGGTCCCGACCCCTACAGGCAGGGTGAAGGCCCAAAACTGGGCACCCCAGAGGTGACCCCGCCCCCTGCCCAGGACCCCAGCCCCTACAGGCATGGCGAGGACCCTCAGGCACAGCGAGGGCCCTCCTGGGCACGCAGGACGCGGCCATGCCCTCCGCCCAGATCCCGGACCCTGCAGGCACTGCGAGAGCCCCGCCCTGGGCACCCCAGATGCTACCTCCCCCCGCCCGAATCCCGGCCCCTGCAGCAATGGCGACAGCCCAGCCCTGGCCACGCCAGATGGGACCCCGCCTCCTACCTGGGTTCGACCCTTACAGGCAGGGTGAAGGCCCAACACTGGGCACCCCAGAGGCGACTCCGCCCCCTGCCCAGGACCCCAGCCCCTACAGGCATGGCGAGGACCCTCACGGGGCACGCCAGACGCGACCACGCCCCCCGCCCAGTTCCTGGCCCCTGCAGGCATGGCAGAGCTCCACCCTGGGCACCCCAGGAGCAACACACCCCTGCCTGGGTCCCAAGCCCCTGCAGACAGGGCGAGAGCCCCGCCCTGGCCACCCAAGACGCGACCCCATCCGGGTCCCCAGCCCCTGCAGGCACAGTGAGAGCCCTCCCTGGGCACCCCAGATGGGACCCCGCCCTGTCTGTCCGGGTACCCAGCCCCTGCGGCACTGCGAGAGCCCCACCACGGGCACCTCAGATGCCTCCTCCCCCCACTCGGTCCCAAGCCTCTGCAGGCACTGCGAGAGCCCTGCCCTGGACACCCCAGACACTACCGCCCCACCGCCCGGATCCCCAGACCCTGCAGGCACAGCGAGAGCCCCGCCCTGGGCAACCCAGACGCGGCCTCGCCCCCCACCCCCCGCCCAGTTCCCACGCCCCTGCGGGAATGGCGAGAGCTCCACCCTGGACACGCTAAACTCCGCCCCAGCACCCACCTGGATCCCAAGCCCCAGCATGCTGGCCGAGAGGCCTGCCCTGGGCACCCCAGACGTGACCCCGTGCCCTGCCTGGGCCCCCACAGCTGCAGGCAGGGCGAGGGTCCCGCAGGCAAAGCAAGAGCGGGCGCAGCAGGGTCCTGGCCCTGGGCACCCAAGACGTGACCCCAACTCGGCCGCCAAGGTCCCCAGCCCCTGTGGCACAGTGAGAGCCCCACTATGGGCACCCCAGACGCCTCCTCCCCCCACTCGGTCCCCGCCCTGGACACCCCAGACACTACCGCCCCACGGCCTGGATCCCCAGCCCCTGCAGGCACAGCGAGAGCCCCGCTCTGGACAACCCAGACGCGGCCTCGGCCCCCACCCCCCGCCCAGTTCCCACGCCCCTGCAGGAATGGCGAGAGCCCCACCCTGGGCACCCCAGAGGCGACCCCGTCCCGTTCCCAGGACCCCAGCCCCAACAGGCATGGTGAGGACCCTCAGGCACAGGAGGGACACTCCCTGGGCATTCCATACGCGACCACGTCCCTGCCCAGATCCCCAGCCCCTGCAGACACAGCGGGGGCCCTCCCTGGGCACCCTAGACGGACCCCGCCCCATCCGCCCGGGTCCCCAGCCCCTAAGGCACAGAGAGGGCCCCACCTTGGGAACCCAAGACGCGACCCCGCCCCGCCTGCCCGGGGCCCCAGTCCCTGCGGCAAAGCGAGGGCCCTGCCCCGGGCACCCTAGGCGTGACCCTGTCCCTTGCCCGGCTCCCCAGCTTCGGCAGGCAGGGCGAGGACCCCACCCTGGGCAACCCAGATGCAACCCGGCTCCCTGTGCCTGGGGTTTAGGCTTCGCAAGCACTGTAAGAGCCCTGTAGTGGGCACCAAGTTGGGCTCACCACCTGCCTGGTTCCCAAGCTCCTGCTGGCACCCCAGACACGGCCGTGTCCCCCTCCTGGAGCTACAGCCTTTGCAGCACAGGAGGGCCTGCAGCCACAGCCAGGGCCCTGTCCTGAGCAACCCAGATGCGACCAGATGTGACCACGCCCTCTACCTCCATCCCAGCCCCTGCAGGCACAGCGAAATTCCCGCTCTGGGTACCTCAGTGGGCACCCACACCCTACCCCATTCTCCACCCCTGCAGGCAGTGGGAGGGCTCCGCAGGCACAATGAGGGCAGTTGCAGCAAGGGCCCCACCACCCTGAGCAACCCAGACCCGACCCCGCCCCTGATCCAATTCCAGCCCCTACAGGTACAGGGAGAGCCCCGCCCTGGGCACCCCGGAGGTGACCCTACCACCTGCCCGGGCCACCGCTGCAGGAGGCAGGGCGAGGGCCCCACGGGTATAGCAAGGGCGGGAGCAGCTGGGTCCCCGCCCTGGGCACCCAAGATGCGACCACGCACCCCCCTGAGGTCCCAGCCCCTATAGGCACAGCAAGGCATGCTCAGGCACTGTGAGAGCCCCGCCCTGGGCACCTCACACGCAACCATGTCCCCCGTCCGGATCCCCCACCCTGCAAGCAAGGCAAAACCCGTCCCGAGTACCCCAGACTCGACCACCACTCACCTGGGTCCCAAGTCCCTGCAGGAATGCAGAGACCCCACCCTGGCCACCCCTAATGGGACCCCGCCTCCTACCCGGGTCCCCACACCTGTAGGCAGGGCGAAGGCCCCACCGTGGGCACCCAGACGCAACCCCGCCCCGTTCCCAGGACCCCAGCCCCTACAGGCTTGGCCAGGACTCTCAGGTACAACGAGGGCCCCACGCTGGGCATTCCAGATGCTACTTCCCCCCTGCCCGGATCTCCAGCCCCTGCAGGCATGCGAGAGCCCCTCCCTGGGCCCCCCAGACACTCGCTACCTCCCCCGCCCGAGTGCCATGCCCCTGCAGGAATGGCAACAGCCCCACCTTGGCCACGACAGATGGGACCCCACCTCCTATCCGGGTCCTAACCCCTACAGGCAGGCTGAAAGCCCAATACTGGTCACCCCAGACGCTACCTCCCCACCACCCGGGTCCCAAGCCCCTGAAACAATGGCGAGAACACCACCCTGGCCACCCTAGACGGGACCCCGCTTCCTACCCAGGTCCCCAGGCCCTACAGGCATGGTGAGGGACCCTCAGGCACAGCGAGGGATGCGCCCTGGGCATTCCAGACATGACCACGCCCCCCCACCCAGATCCCCAGCCCGTGCAGGCACAGCAAGAGCCCTCCTTGGGCACCCCAGATGGGTCCCCGCCCCCCCCCTCAGGTCCCTAGCCCCTAAGGCACAGCTTGGGCCCCGCACCTCAGACGTGACCCCGCCGGGATCCACAGCCCCTGCAGGCACTGTGAGAGCCCTCCCTGGGCACCCCATATGGAACCCGCCCCGTGCCCAGGTCCCTGCACCTACAAGCATGGCGAGGAACCCCAGGCATCATGAGGGATCCGCCCTGGGCACCCCAGACCTGACCCAGCCCCCTGCCTGGGTCCCTAGCCCCTGCAGTCATGGCGAGGGCCCCATCCTGAGCACCCCAGACATGACCCCACCCGAGGTCCAAGGTCCCGCAGACACGGCTAGTGCCCCGCCCTGTGCACCCCAAATGTGATCTAACCCCCCACCCTGATACCAAGCCCCTGTAGGCATGGCAAGGGCCCCGCCCTGGGCAACCAAAATGCAACCCTTCCCCACCAACCCATGTTCCCAGCCACTGCAGGAACAGGGAGGGCCCCGCAGGCCCAGCAAGGGCCCCACCCTGGGAACCCAAGATGTGACCCTGCCCTGCCTTTTTCCCCAGCCCCTTCAGGCACAGCGAGGGATCCTTCCTGGGCACCCCAGATGCGACCCCGCCTCCCGCCAGGGTCCCCAGCACTGCAGGCAAGGCAAGAGTCCTGCAGGAACAGCGAGGGTTCCACCCTGGGCACCCCAGACACGACCCCCATCCCGCCCGGGTCCCCAGCCCCTGAAGGCAGGGTGAGGGTCCTGTCCTGGGCACCCCAGATGTGACCCCATTCCCAGACCGGGTCCCTAGCCCCTGCAGACATGGCGAGGACCCTGCCCTGGGCACCCCAGACACGACCCCGCACCCCCCCGCCTGGGGCCCAAGGCAAGAAGGCGCAGCGAGGGCTCCGCACTGGGCATACACCCCAGACAAGACCCGGCCCCATGCCTGGGTCCCCAGCCCTTATAAGCATGGCAAGGGCCTCATCCTGGGCAGTCCTACGGGACCCTGCCCCCCACCTAGGTCCCCATTCCCTGCATGAACTGCGTTGGCCCAGCAGGCACAGCGAGGGCAGGTTTGATAAGAGCCCTGCCCTGGCCACCCCAGGAGCAACCCCGCCCCCCTCTACCCAGGGCCCTAGGCCCCGAAGTTGCGGCAAAGTCCCAGCCCTGGGCACCCAAATGTGATCCTGCCCCGCCTGCCCGGGTCCCCAGCCCTTGCAGGCAGGGTGAGGGCCCCTCCCTGGGCACCCCAGTCGAGACCCTGCCACCTGCCCGGGGCCCCAGCCACACAGACCCAGTGAGGGCCCTGCCCTGGGCACCCAAGATGTGACCCTGCCCCATCTGCCCATTTCCCCAGGCCCTGCAGGCACAGCGAGAGACCCACCCTGGGCACCCCAGATGGACCCCACACCCTGCTCGGGTCCCCAGCCCCTGGCGTCCTGGGCACCTCAGATGTGACCGCTGCCCCCTACTCCCGGGGCCCCATGCCCTGAAGGCACTGCGAGGGCCCTGCCCTGGGCACCCCCAGATGCTACCTTGTCCCCCACCCTGGTCCCAAGCCCCTGCAGGCTCGGTGAGACCACACCCTGGGCACCCCTGATGCAACCCCGCCCCTGCCTAGGTCCCCAGTCCCGGCAGGAATTGCGAGGGCCCCGCAGGCACAGCAAGGGCAGGCACGGCCAGAACCCTGCTCTGGGCACCCCAGACGCGACCCCTTCCCCTGGCTTGTCTGGGTCCCCAGCCCCTGCAGGCACAGCAAGGGCCCCGCATGCACATCAAGGGCAGGTGTGTCAAGAGCCCCGCCCTGGGTACCCCAGGTGCAACCCCTCCGCCCTTCACCCTGGGCCCCAGGCCCCGCAGCTGCGGTGAGGACCCCGCTCTGGGCACCCCAGGCACCGCCCCCCGCCCGGGTCCCAAGCCCCTGCAGGCATGGCAAGGGCAGTGCCCTGGGCAACCAAGACACGACACCGTGCCCCTCCAGGCTCCCAAGCCCCTTTAGGCCCTTTAGGCCCATCCTGGGCACCTAAGATGCGACCCTGCCTCACCCACCCATTTCCCCAGCCACCGCAGGCACAGCAAGGGACCCGCCTGGGCACACCAGACGCTACCCAGCCCCCTGCCTGGGTCACCAGCCCCTGCAGGCATGCTGTGGCCCCGTCTTGGGCACCGCAGAGGTGACCCTACCCAGGGCCCAAGGCCCCGCAGACATGGCTAGGGCCCCACCCTGTGTACCCCAGACACAATCCTGCCCCCTGCTCTGATCCCAAACCCCTGCAGGCATGGCGAGGGCCGCACCCTGGGCACTCCAGATGCGACCCCACACCCTGCCCAGCTCCCCAGCCCCTGCATGCCCAGCAAGGGCCCCTCCATGGGCACCCAAGACGTGTCCCTGCCCTGCCCACCCGTGTCCCCAGCCACTGCAGGCACAGTGAGTGCCCCGCAGGCCCAGCAAGGGCCCTGCCCTGGGAACCCAAGATACAAACCTGCCCCGCCTGGGTCCCAGCCCCTGAAGGCATGGTGAGGGCCCTGTTCTGGGCACCCCAGATGCAACCCCACCACCTGCCCGGGCCCAGCCCCACAGACCCGGTGAGGGCCCCGCCCTGGGCACCCAAAACGCGACCCTGCCCCGCCCACCCATTTCCCCAGCCCCTGCAGGCACAGCGAGGGACCCACCCTGGGCACCCCAGATGCGGCCCCACACCCTGCCCGGGTCCCCAGCCCCTGCAGGCTTGGCGAGGGCATCATCCTGGGCACCCCAGACGTGATTGCTGCCCCCCTCGCGGGGCCCCATGCCCTGCAGGCACTGTGAGGGTCCCGTCCTGGGCACCAGATGCGACCCTGCCCCTGCCCAGGTCCCAAGCCCCTGCAGGCACAGCAAGGGCTTGGCCCTGGGCACCCCAAATGCAACCCCTGCCCGCCAGCCCAGGTCCCCAGCACGGGGACGGCCCAGCCCTGGGCACCGCAGATGCGACCCCTCCCCCCACCTGGTTCTCCAGACCCTGCAAGAATTGCGAGGGCCCCTCAAGCACAGCGAGGGCAGGCCTGGCAAGAGCCCTGCACTGGGCACACCAGGCGCTCCCCCGCCCCCTCCCCCTCCTGGGTCCAAAGCCTCTGCAGGCATGGGAAGGAACCCACCCTGGGCACCCCAGACATGATCCCGCCCCCCACCTAGGTCCCCAGCCCCTGCAGTTACTGCGAGGGCCCCGCAGACACAGCGAAGGCATTCTAAGCAAGAGCCCTGCCCTGGGCATCTCAGGCACTACAAGGCCCTTCCTCCACCTGGGTCCCCAGCCTTTGCAGTCATGGCGAGGGCCCCGCCCTAGGCACTCCAGACGCGCCCCCCACCAGCCGGATTCTCAGCCCCTGCAGGCATGGCGATGGCCCTGTCCTGGGCACTCAAGATGTGACCCTGCCCCCTGCCCAGGCCCCGGCAGGCACAGCGATGGCCATGCAGGCACAGCCAGGGCCCTGCCCTGGGCACCCCAGACATGACTCCCCTGGCCAGGTTCTCTGCCCCTGCAGGGTTCCTAAACCCTGCAGGCACAGTGAGGGCACTGTCCTGGGCACCTCAGATGCGACCCCGCCCACAGCCCTTGTCCCCAGTCCCTGCAAGCACAGGGAGGGCCCTGCCCTGAGCACCCCGGATGTGACAATGCCCACCACCCGGATCCCCAGCCCCTGAAGGCATGGTGATGGCCCTGACCTGGGCACCCCAGACACAACTCCCCCCTCCCTGGGTCCCAAGCCCCTGCAGGCAGGGCGAGGGCCCACCCTGGGCACCCCAGACACGACCCCGCCCCCTACCTGGGTCCCCAGCCCCTGCAGGCAGGGCGAGGGCCCACCCTGGGCACCCTAGACGCAACTCCGCTCCCCCATGCCCGGGGCCCCAGGCCCCACAGGGCCTGTGAGTGCCCTGCACTGGGCAACCCAGACGCGACCCCACTCCCTGCCCGGGGCCCCAGCACTGCAGGCAAAGCAAGGGCCCTGCAGGCACAGCGAGGGCCCTGCCCTCGGCACCCCAGACCCGACCCGGCCCCCAGCACCCCAGACACAACCTGGCCCCCTGCCCGGGTCCCCAGCCCCTGCATGCAGGGCGAAGGCCCTGTCCTGTGTACCTCAGACATGACCCCAGCATCCCATATGGGCACCGGGTTCTAGCACCGTTTGCTCCTCTTCCAGTCCAGCTCTCTGCTGTGACCTGGGAGGGCAGTGGAGGATGGCCCAAGTGCTTGGGCCCCTGCACTCACCCATGTGAAAGACCAGGAAGAAGCACCTGGCTCCTGGCTTCAGATCAGTGCAGCGCCGGTCATGGCGGCCATTTGGGGAGTGAATCAGCGGAAGGAAGACCTTTCTCTCTGTCTCTCTCTCTCTCACTTTCTATAACTCTACCTGTCAAATAAATAAAAAAAAAAAAAAACAGTAAAGTAAATCTTTAAAAAATAAAAGAAGAATGTGGAAAGAATTGAACTCAGGTAAGAAATCATACCATCACTAGCTTAGTGTTTTTTAAAAAAGAAATGTCCATGTGTAGTAATTATTCTCTGCACGGAGTGCTATCATTTCAAAGATATGAGCAAATATAGAATGAGATTCAACTAATAATAAATAAGTACTTTCTATAAATTATGTTAAAATATAGAATATTACAGTGTTTCAAATGAAGAAATTTTTTTACAAAAATTCTCATGTATGTGTCAAAAATACCATGTAACATATTTTATTCACATGTGCAGTGCAGATATTTGTGCTTTTTAGGCAAAATATTATCAATTTAAAAAATTTAATATAGAAAGGCTTAATGCAGGAAAATAACAAAAATTCTTAAAATGGCAAATCAGCTTGGAAGGAACAAGTTAGAACTTCCAAGATATGAGAGTGAATCCAGAAAATGAGCCAGCGAAGCAGTCAACCAAGAAGCCAATGCCCCATCCAGATAAGGGTGACAAAAAGATATCAAACCCATGTGCCTTGTACAACACTGCCACAGGTAAGTGAAATAAACAATAGAAATGAAGCGACTGAAAATCTCAGTTTTGACATACCCATGCATCAGAAATACATATATATATATATATACATATATATATGTATGTATATATTAGTTTTCATTCAGAAAATAAGGTACTAGAATTTGGGCCTTAAAAGTTTCCTTTCACATAACTCTACATATAGGAGTTATCCTTAAAATATTTAAGTCAATACAGTGAGAAAATAGGAAACCAAAATAATGTGGAAAGAACAAGTTGCAAGATTGTAAGCTATATAGAAAAGTATTGATGAGAAAGTGAAGAGTGAAAATATTATGAATAAAGTAAATATAAAACATGGGTGAGAACTGCACAGGGATGGTAAGAGGCTGGTGAGCAAGCATATTGAGAACAATGAATCCGGTTAAATACAGTGCTGGGATACAAAGCCATACCAAATAAGTGCACAGTTACAAAAACATGAAGGTTAGCAAGAAGAGGATTGAAATATCCAATTGTTTCCCTAGAATATTAGAAAAACACACAAAGGCAATTATCAAACCAGGATGATTTAAAAGACTCTATGCTTACAAACTCTTGAGTTACAAATGCAGTGTGTCAAAAAGACACAAAAGTATACATAATCACACTTCATAACATCAGGGGAGAAAAAAATTAGAAACAGTAAGAGAAAAACAGATCATTCACAGAGGTGACTAAAATAGTCCTTTTAACAACTTGTATGGTGCTGTAAAACAGACATAAAATTAATCATGCCCAAAGCAATTATCTGAGCTAGAGTTGGATCCTTAGGTAAAATCTAGTTAATGGACCAAGATGAATAAAACACAATAAAAAATAAACAGAGATTTGATTACCAACAGGAGCTTTCTAAACCTACATGTCAAGAATAAATGTTTTTCTACAGTAAAGAAAATGAAATAAGATGATACATGATATGCATCAAACTATGATTTACAATGAAGTAAAGAATTATCAAATAATTGCACTTTATTTTAATCTGATAAATTATCATTTTGCTCTTAAAACTGTATATATGGGCCGGCACCACGGCTCACTAGGCTAATCCTCCGCCTAGCGGCGCCGGCACACCGGGTTCTAGTCCCGGTTGGGGCGCCGGATTCTGTCCCGGTTGCCCCTCTTCCAGGCCAGCCCTCTGCTGTGGCCAGGGAGTGCAGTGGAGGATGGCCCAACTACTTGGGCCCTGCACCCCATGGGAGACCAGGATAAGTACCTGGCTCCTGGCTCCTGCCATCGGATCAGCGCGGTGCGCCGGCCGCAGCGTGCCGGCGGCGGTGGCCACTGGAGGGTGAACCAACGGCAAAGGAAGACCTTTCTCTCTGTCTCTCTCTCTCACTGTCCACTCTGCCTGTCAAAAAAAAAAAAAAACCTGTATATATGAAAAAATGAAATGTTCCTCTTACAGAAATTAAAAAAAATTTTATGCTACTGAATAATTTAACTGCATTAAAATATATTTTCAAGAAAAATATCCCATCACAATATTAGTAAACATTAATGGCTCTTACATTGTGTGCTTTTCAGAATACTGATTATTCTTTTTATCAGAACTGAGCAGCACCACAGGACTAACTGTAGCATAAGCATTAAATACTAAGTTCCAGATACTCAGACTTTGTTGTATGTCCACCACACATGGACTGAGATGGACAGGATGATGAGGTTAAGGTGGTAGGTGACCACAAAGGCACTCACCAGCATTCATTCTCCCCCCTTCCTCTCTCCTCCAGCCTCCTCTTGACACCCACTCTTCTCCACCTTCTATCTCAGCTACCCCTCACACACATGCTCCCCACTCACTGTCCCCCGGGCCCCTCCTACCCAGTGACAGGAAGGCCACCACGCCAAACTCTCCGCAGAAAGAGCCTTTCTGTTCCTCTGACACAGGAATCCAGACCTGAGGTGTAGTCTTTCAGAGGGGCCAAAGAAGAGGACTGTGCCTAGAAAGTTCCAGAAGCACAAGATAACTGAGTGGCTACCTCACCACAGTTTCACCTAATCCTGGCTTGACCCTGGCGGGGGGTGGGGGAGGCACTGTATCTCCTCAGGCTCAGCCACCAGCATCGAAATCAGCAACTCAGGGCTTGCACAAGCTCTGAGCTGGGGCAGACATGACGCTGACTCCCACCGGAGCACCGTGCAGAAGAAACAGATGCACCTGCGGGTGCACTTCCGGGTCACAGTGCTGGGCACAGGCACACTCCTCACCGGTGACCGACAGGGCACCAAGGGATGCAGCTATGCCCTGATGCCCCAGGACCACTTCCATTCCTGCCTCATCAGGCTGTGACCCAGGGAGGCAGCCACTGAAGGCCCAGGCACTCTGGACCCAGCTACCCTGTCTAGTGGGAGTCCTGAATGGAGCTCCTGCCTCCTGGTTTCTGCCTGGACCAGCGCTGGCCCTTGCTGCTGCTTGGGGAGAGCAGCAGTGCAAGCAGCATCATGAGCACTCTTTCTCACTCTGAGTGATCATCCATCTGGGGGGTTACCCCCCAGGTGGCTACAAAGGCCAGGGCTCGGCCAGGCCAAAGCAGAAGTGAGGGACTTTATCCGGTGCCCAATTCTGGGTTCAGGGTCCTAAGACCTTGGGCCTTCTCCCTCTGCTTTCCCAGCAATGTTAGCAGACAGCAGCATTCCATGGGCAATGGCTTCCGGAGGACCTGGCATTGTGGGGTAGTGGCTATAGCCACCACCCACATCGCACATCCCATCTAGGCGCCAGTTCGAGTCCTGGATGCTGCACTTCTGATGTGGCTCTCTGCTGTGGTTTGGGAAGGCAGTAGAAGATGGCCCAACTCCTTGTGCCCTTGTACCCATGAAGGAGACCACAGGGAGGTTCCAGGCTCCTGCTTTTAGATCTCCTCTGCTCTGGCCATTGCAGCCGAATAGGAAGTGGAACAGCAGATGGAAAACCTATGTATCTGTCTCTCTCTTTCTCTCTCTCGCTCTCTCTGCCTCCCATCCTCTCTGTGTATATGTCTGAATTTCAAATAAATAAATATTTAAGAAAAAGTAAAAATTAAAAAAGGAAGACATAGCTGTAAATAAAATACAGGCCAACTACTAGAGTTTATTTACAAACTGATACTATAGGTATTGCATACCAAATAGACACAGAATTTGAAAAACAATTTAAATCAGGCTTAGAAAAGATTCTAGTACCAATTCATTCTCTTCTTCCTTACAAACATTCTGTGTGGCATTATCTCTGACTTAAGCATGAGGAAATCTTTGTAATTTATTTATTCAGACACTTATGTACCCACTCACACAAGGACTTGAAACATCTGTGATCTACAGAGTTCTCCATGGAACACAGGTCTACTTCCCAGACACCACCCTGCACAGTCTAGCCCTGCATTTAAAGTACGGATCATGTTGGAAACAGGCCAAATCACATGTCCCACAAAGCAAGAGAGAACACAGAAAGGTAGCATCTGAGGTCACTATTGACATTTTCTACATGCACACGATCATGTTGGTACTTCTTCTCTAATTTCTCATTGTAGATACAAATTGGGAGGGAGGAAGTCCAACTATCCGTATTTGCAGATGACACAATTCTATATATAGGAGATCCAAAAGACTCCACTAAGAGACTATTGAAATTCAGAGTAGAGTTAGGTAATGAGCCAGGATAAAAAATCAAGTCTTTGTATACACAGACAATGTTATGGCTGAGAAAGGAATTCTAAGATCAAGCCCATTCACATAGCTACAAAGAAAATAAAAAGCTTGGAATAATTTAACCAAGGATGTTCAACATCTGGGAATCACAAAAGATTAAAGAGAGAGATACAAGAGGACACCAAAAAAAAAAAAAATGGAGAAGCTTCTGCCCTGCAAAAGAAAACACTCAGCCAAGTAAAGAGGCAACTAACGGAATGGGAGAAATTATATGCAAAGTATGCAACTGATAAAGGATAAACTAAACCACAAGAAACTTTCAAAAAATTCAACTACAGCAAAACAAACCACCCACTCAGGAAATGGGCAAGGGGCTTCCACAGGCATATTTCAAGAAAGGAAATCTAGGAGAAACAGTGACTTGATCAGCTCTTGTCCTGACTGTTGACGTACAATGTAATACTTTATCCATTTTAGTATTTTTTTTTGTTTTGTTCTAGTACTATTGGTTGAACACTGTAATTAACACACAATTATTCTTAGGTGTTTAAATTTTAACTGAAAAGTGATCCCTGTTAAATATAAGAGTAGGAATGAGAGAGGGAGGAGATGTACAATTTGGGACATGCTCAAGCTGACTTGCCCCAAATGCTGGAGTTAGAAAAGTGCCAGGGGATTCCAATTCAATCCCAACAAGGTGGCATGTACCAATGCCATCTCACTAGTCCAAGTGATCAATTTCAGTTCACAACTGATCACACTGATAGGTCTAAGAGTCAAAGGGATCACACAAACAAGATTAGTGTCTGCTAATACTAACTGACAGAATCAAAAAGGGAGAGAATGATCCATCATGGGAAGCGGGATACACAGCAGACTCATAGAATGGCAGATGTTCTGAACAGCACTCTGGCCTCAGAATCAGCCCTTAAGGCATGCGGATATGGCTGAAGAGCCCATGAGAGTATTTTAGGCATGGAAAGCCAAGACACTCTGGAAAAAAAAAAGAAGACCTAAATGAAAGATCTCTGCAAGTGACCCCAGTGGAAAGAACGGGGCCATCAAAGAAGGACGTACCTTTCACTGAAGGGAGGAGAAAACTTCCACTTTGACTATGACCCTGTCGGAATAAGATCGAAGTCGGCAAACTCAAAAGGCTTCCAGAGCCTTGGCAACTCATGACTAGAGCCTAGGGAGATTACTGACACCATAAACAAGAGCATCAAATTGTTAAGTCAACAACAGGAGTCACTGTGTCCTTACTTCTCATGTGGCATCTGTCCTTAATTTGTTGTCCAATGTGAATTAATGCTATAACTAGTACTCAAACAGTATTTTACACTTGTGTTTCTATGTGGGTGCAAACTGATGAAATCTTTATTTAATATATACTGAATCAATCTTCTGTATATAAAGATAATTGAAAATGAATCTTGATGTGAATGGAATGGGAGAGGGAGCGGGAGATGGGAGGGGTGGAAGTGTAAGGGAAATTATGTGTGTGGGGGGAGCCATTGTAATCCATAAACTGTACTTTGGAAATTTATATTTACTAAATAAAAAAATTAAAAAGAAAAAAGAAAAAAAGAAAGGAAATCTAAATGTCCAACAAACATATGTAGAAATGCTAAGTATCACTACCCATCAGGGAAATGCAAATCGAAATTACAATTACCTTGAAGATGTGAGGGAAAAGGCACCCTAATCCACTGCTGGTGGGAATGTAAACTGGTATCACCACTGTGGAAGACAGTATGGAGATAAGTCAGAAATCTGAATACAGACGTAGCATATGAGCCAGCCACTCCAGCTCTGGGAATGCACCCAAGGGGAATGAAATCAGCATAAAAAAAGAGTTCTCTCTGTCCCCACATTTACCACAGCTCAATTCACAAGAGCAAACATATGCCATCAGCCAAAATGCTGATCACCTCAAGACTGAATAAAGACATTACGGGCTATGGACACCATACATGCGTCTGCAGACTGCATAGCCTGGCTATTGTGCATCCTACTGCAATACGCATAGGCCTGTGAAAGCCTCTCTGTCTACACAATGATTGCGTTTCCTTCAATATGTTCCCAGTAGTGGGTACACCCATACAGTTTTCCATGTTGACAGGACCAATTTCACATGAGAAATTGTATTGCTATACAGGTATATATTACAGAATACAGACATCGGATCCATAAACCCAATTTTGCCTTCAAACACTAGAACAGCAAAGTAAATCTGAAGAAACTGGAAGGAGGAAAATGATTCAAACGGAAATAAAGTCAACAGCATAGAAAATATCACAAAAGACATTCACTGAGACCAAAATACAGTTCTTGAAAACTCAGTGAAACTGACAAAAGAGGAAACAGGGGGGAAAAGGAGAACAGACTCAAGTGACTTGACAACAGAAATGACAGAGAGGACATCACTACCAACCTTGCCAAAATAATAAACCAAAAATACTAGGGAAAAACCAGGCACGGGGATTTGGTCAACCTAGATAGAGTGGATTGATTCTCAGAAAGATGCAAACCACTAAACCTGAATACAGTAAAACAAGAAACTCGGAATACACTTATAATTTGAAAAGAGACTGTAGTTGCAGGGAAACAGAAACAAACGAAAAAGACAAGAAGAAAAGTCCAGTGAGAACTCCACTTAAAAGATAATTAAAATCCGTGATTCACACACCATCCCAAAAAGGGGATGAAGAGGAAAAGCCTTCCATTTCATTCCATCAGACCAGCATTATCCCAACATCCCAAAAAAGCACACCACAAAGAAAATGGCACACAAATATCCGTCGTGAATGTGTCACAGGCCTCAACAAAATATGATCAGATGCCATCCAGAAGCACAACCAAAGCTTAGCACACTGAGTGCAACTGAGTTTCTCCAGAAATGCAAGGATGCCTACCATACAAAATCAATCTATCACAGAACAGAACACACATGGGGAAAGCCCACAAAGTATCCCAACAGACACAGAAAACCTATTCCACAAAAACTCCCGTGACTTTTGCGATACTAAAAAACAAATCATCAAATTAGGAAGGAAGGTACACCTCGGCCTGACAAGGCTCTTTCATTAAAAACCCACAGAGCGCTAATATCACACCCAATGCCAGGAACCCGAAACTGTCCTCCTAGACCAGGACACAGACACGCACTTTCGCTCTCATTCCTCCTGACAATAGTCTCAGAGGTCTAGAGCAGGGAGGCTGGGCCCTGGAAAAGCAAACAGACAAGAACACAAGGCCGTTCCGGGAGGAGACCCAGCCACCTCTGCTCTTGCACAGCTGCACGCACCCTGGGGACCCTTCCAGACCATCCGCACTGCACGACCGCGACTCCACCCGCGCCTTCAGGACCCAAGAGCAACAGGCAAGCCTGCAGTCAAGACCCCCAGCGGGACACCGCAACAGCCATGCGTCACTCACCTCCGGGGGGGGGGGGGGCGGTCTGCCGGCAGGACAGAGGTCCGCAAAGGCCATTGCTTCCCGAAGGGGCCAAAGAATAGAAACACGCCTGGGAAATGGCGAGGAAGCCTCGGACCCGCACCCTCTCCTGATCCTGGCCTGACCCTGGGGCCGCTGGGTCTCCCTCAGGCTCTGTCAGCAGCATCAAGTAGGGCTCCTCCCCCCACCTCTTGCGTGGGCTCCCGGGCAGGAGCAGACGCGGCGCTAACTCCCAGCGGAGCAGCGCGGGGCAGTTGAGGCCAGGCGTGTGGGTGCACTTCCGGGTCACAGCGCCAGGCCCAGGCGCAGGCGCACTCCCCACGGGCTGTCACCATGGCACCCCAGGACACATCTGCACACTGCTGCATCCACGCGGTGACCCAGGGACGCAGACGCTGATAGCCCACGTTCTCTGGAGCCCACCCTCATTGTAATGCATAAGCTGTACTTTGGAAATTATATTCATTAAATAAAAGTTAAAAAAATTTTAAAGAATAACAATACTCACTTTTCACTTCCTTCTCAGGTAGGACCTCTGTCCCTATTGAATAGTAATATGAGAATTGACTGCAAATTCTCTCCCCAAACTGTACTCTACATGTTGTATGTTGGCGTGGGTGCAAATTGCTGAAGTCTATGATTAGCATAGAATTGGTTTTCTATATATACAGTCATACTAAAAATGATCCATAATGAAGAATGAGATGGGAGCGAGAATGGGAGCTGGGATGGGGGTTGGAGGGATATGGGGAAAGAACCACTATAGTCCAAAAGTTGTATCTATGTAAAAATGTATTCATTAAATTAAAATTAAAATAAAAAAATGCTCAGGATCACTAGCCATCAGGGAAATGGAAATCAATTCTACAATGGACTTGAGCATGTGAGGGAAATGGCAACCTAATCCACTGCTGGTGGGAATGTAAACTGGTATCACCACTGTGGAAGACAGTATGGAGATAAGTCAGAAATCTGAATACAGACGTAGCATATGAGCCAGCCACTCCAGCCCTGGGAATGTACCCAAGGGAAATGAAATCAGCATAAAAAAAGAGTTCTCTCTGTCCCCACATTTACCACAGCTCAATTCACAAGAGCAAACATATGCCATCAGCCAAAATGCTGATCACCTCAAGACTGAATAAAGACATTATGGGCTATGGACACCATACATGCGTCTGCAGACTGCATAGCCTGGCTATTGTGCATCCTACTGCAATAAGCATAGGCCTGTGAAAGCCTCTCTGTCTACACAATGATTACGTTTCCTTCAATATGTTCCCAGTAGTGGGTACACCCATACAGTTTTCCATGTTGACAGGACCAATTTCACATGAGAAATTGTATTGCTCTACAGGTATATATTAGAGAATACAGACATCGGATCCATAAACCCAATTTTACCTTCAAACACTAGAACAGTAAAGTAAATCTTAAGAAACTGGAAGCAGGAAAATGATTCAAACGGAAATAAAGTCAACGGCATAGAAAATATCACAACAAAAATTCAGTGAGACCAAAATACAGTTCTTGAAAACTCAGTGAAACTGACACTACGTTTATACACATGAAACAAGCAAAAAAGAGAACAGACTCAAATAACTTAACAAGAGAAATGACAGAGAGGACATTACTAACAACCTTACTAAAATAATAATCAAAAACACTATGGAAAAATGAAGGCACAAGAATTTGGTCAATGTAGATACAGTGGATTGATTCTCAGGAAGAAATAAACCCCCAAAATGAATGTAGTCAAACTAGAAATTGTGAATATACTTTTAAATTGAAATGAGACTCTATTAGCAGGGAAACCAAAAACCAAACACAAAAAATGAATATAATTCCAGGACCACAAGGCTTCACCAGTGAGAACTCCCAGTTACAGGGTAATTAAAATCCATGATTCACAAATCCTTCCAAAAAGGAGATTAAGAGGGAAAACATCCAATTTTCTTCCATCAGACCAGCATTATCCCAACATCAAAAACAAACACATAATAAAGAAAGTGGCATATAACTATCTGTCATGGCCGGCGCCGCGGCTCACTAGGCTAATCCTCCGCCTAGCGGCGCCGGCACACCAGGTTCTAGTCCCGGTCGGGGCGCCGGATTCTGTCCCGGTTACCCCTCTTCCAGGCCAGCTCTCTGCTGTGGCCAGGGAGTGCAGTGGAGGATGGCCCAGGTGCTTGGGCCCTGCACCACATGGGAGACCAGGAAAAGCACCTGGCTCCTGGCTCCTGCCATCGGATCAGCGCGGTGCGCCGGCCGCAGCGCGCCGGCCACGGTGGCCATTGGAGGGTGAACCAACGGCAAAGGAAGACCTTTCTCTCTGTCTCTCTCTCTCACTGTCCACTCTGCCTGTCAAAAAAATAAAAATAAAAAATAAATAAATAAATAAAAATCTGTCATGAATCTGTCATAATCCTGAACAAATTGCCAAATGCGATCCAGAAGCACAACCAAAGCTTAGCTCACAGTGCGCAACTGAGAGTTACTCCAGGAATTCAAGGATGGCTACCATACAAAATCAATATATCCCAGAACAGAATCAACAAGAGAAAAGGCCACACATTATCCCTACAGACACAGAAAAACTATTTCACAAAAACTTCCATTACTTTCTCTGATATTAAAAAAAAAAAAATCATCAAATTAGGAACGGAAGGTACACCTCGGCCTGACAAGGCTCTTTCATGAAAAACCCACAGAGCGCTAACATCACACCCAATGCCAGGAACCCGAAACTGTCCTGACCAGGACACAGACATGCATTTTGGCTCTCGTTCCATCAACAGTCTCAGAGGTCTAGAGCAGGGCAGCTGGGCCCTCAAAAAGCAAACAGAAGGGAATGCATGGCCCTTCAGGGAGGAGACCGAGCCACCTCTGCTCTCACACAGCTGCTCGCACACTGGGGACCCTTCCAGACTGTCCACACAGCACAACCGACCGCGACTATACCTGCGCCTTCGGTACACATGAGCAACAGGCACGCCTGCAGCCAAGACCCCCAGTGGGAAACCGCAACAGCCACGCGTCACTCACCTCCAAGGGGGCCTGGTCTGCTGGCGGGACAGCCATTGCTTCCAGAAGGGGCTGAAGAAGAAAAATACCACATTTCTGTTGGCTGCAGACCAGTGCAGGGAGCTTCCCCACCGGGCTGTGCCCTCTACATTCCCTCCTTCTCACCATCAAACAGCCCAGCGAGGCAGGCTGGGAAAATTGTAGGACACCTGGTGCCACTTAGTATAGCCACTAATGCCATCAGGTGACCTTGACAGACAACAAATTACAAGGACTTCTTGGCTCCACGTGGGGGGCCTCTGCATCCAGGCAGAGCCTTGTAGCAAGAGCGCTTTGGGAACACATGTGCAATGCACACAGAGGAACACGGGAGGGTACGGTAGGAATGAATGAATAAGGGCCTCTGGCTTCTTGCTTCCATGAGTCAGTGTGGCCCTGTGGTGACAGATAAAGAAAGAACGGCTGTGGTTCCCTGGCAGTAAGTATCTCAGCAAGGGGACCACCTGTGTTCAAGGCCAGTATCTCCCTCCAGACCCTCCCCTTGCCCACCACCTTAACACAAGTCAAGCTGCATGGCTGGAAGAAATCCCAAGCAAAGACGTGAGCCAACACTCTGGCCTGTCTGTCCTGGTGGACACTCAGTCAGGGAAGAGTTATCCTTTCCCTAAATCCTGCCCTTCATAGCTCAAGCTGCAGATCCTCTCTGTTAAAGTCTGTCCCCCTAGAGTCAACCAAACCACACTCAGACCTGACCAGAGTAGCTACAGATCCCAGGGGGGCTCATGCTCAGGGCAGCTGAGGACATGAAGACCACCACACAGACCACAGATCCCGCCAAAGGTGGGCTGCAAGTCTGAACCACAGGCGGTGTGAGCAGTGCGATGACAGTGCAAGCCACTGCTCAGAGGGAACCAATTCAAGACCCAGCCCTGGCATAGCCACCAGATGCCAGTGACACAGCTGTCATAACAGCTCATCTTCTCTCCTAGGCCAAGCAAGGATGCACCCCAGAGCTTCTCGCCCCTGCCACAGCAGAAGCCCTGCTCTTCCTGGTGTGAAACAGCATGCAGGGACTGCACTGGTCTGCAGCCAACAGAAATGTGGTATGCATCACTCCTCTCCTGGATGCCATTCCCAGCCTTGGGGCCACGGTTCAACTGTGGCCAGACACAAGGTGGTAGTGGCAACAGGGAGCACACACTTTATCGGCACCTGTCACTGCATGGGCTGCCCTATCCTCCTCTGGCCAGGCAACTGCTTGGGAGCTGGAGCCGAGGGACTGCAGCAGGAGTGACAGCTGCTCTGAATAGGCCTTGTCATTCTCTCCCTAGCATGTCACCCACTAAGAATATTTTTACTGTTAGGCCTCAGCTAAGGGATATTATCAGAACAAGTAAGTGAAGGCATAGAAAGACAGTTGACAAGAAGGCCATTTTACTGAAGTAATTACAGACAACTTTTTTAATTTGAGGAAAGGAACAGTGGAGCACAGGAAGCACATGGAAGTCCTAATACACACGACCTGAAAGATCTTCACTGTGACCCACCGCAGTCAAATTCTTCACACTCCAACATGAAGACAAGATTCTAAAATCATACAAGAGAAACACCAGACCCTTTTTAGAAGATCTCTGATTAGAATCACATCTGACTTCTCATCAGACACCCTATACGGGCTAGGAGAAAGTGGGGAGATGTATGCCAAGTCTTAAAAAAAAAAGAGCTGTTAACCAAAAATAAAGTACTTTGCAAATCTCTCACTTATGAAACAAGATAAAATAAAAAATTAGAGCCTGGTGAGGACATATCGTCTGGCCTCTTGACACACACTTATTCTGCTCCACAATAAACTTTCCACTTCAGCTTCCTGTGACTTTCTGAAATATCCACCTGTATCTACTCAAGACATTGAAATCAGTTATAAATCCTCCAACAACGAAAATGATAAGCCCTCATATCCAATACCACTTCACTAGGCCATAAAGCAAGTCTCAGCAAATTCAAAAGAATTAGAATCATACCATGAGCTTCTCAGACCACAGTGGAATGAAGGTGGAAATTAGCAACTCAGGAATCCCTGGAGCATATGCAAACACATGGAGATTGAACAACATGCTCCTGAATGAACAATGGGTCATTCAAGAAATCAAAAGAGAAATCAAAAACTCTCTGGAAGTAAATGAGGATAAAGACACAACATATCAAAAATTATAGAATATGTCAAAAGCAGTGTTGAGAGGAAAGTTTATAGCAATAGGTGCCTACATCAAGAATTGGAAAGGCACCAAATAAATGAGCTTTCGATTCATCTCAAGGATCTAGAAAAACTGCAGAAAACCAGACCCAAATCTAGTAGGAGAAGAGAAATAATTAAAATCAGAGAAGAAATCAATAGGATTGACTCCAAAAAATTTACAAAAAAATCAGCCAAACGAGGAGCTGGTTTTCAGAAAAAATAAACAAAATTGTCACCCCATTGGCACAACTAACTAAAAAAAGAAAAGACTCAAATCAATAAAATCAGAGATGAAAAAGGAAAAATAACAACAGACACCACAGAAATAAAAAGAATCATCAGAAAGTACTACAAGGACGTGTATGCCAGCAAACAGGGAAATCTACCAGAAATAAACAGTAATAAAGGTCCTCCCAACAAAGAAAAACCCAGGACCAGATGGATTCACTGCTGAATTCTATCAGACATTTAAAGAACTAACTCTAATTCTTCTCAACTATTCAGAACAATCGAAAAAGGGGGAATCCTCCCAAATTCTTTCTATGAATCCAGCATCACCTTAATTCCTAAGCCGGAAAAAGATGCAGCATTGAAAGAAAATTACAGACCAATATCCCTGATGAACATAGATGCAAAAATCCTCAATAAAATTCTGGCCAATAGAATGCAACAACACATCAGAAAGATCATCCACCCAGACCAAGTGGGATTTATCCCTGGTATGCAGGGATGGTTCAATGTGTGCAAATCAATCAATGTGATACACCACATTAACAGACTGCAGAAGAAAATCCATATTGTTATCTCAATAGACGCCGAGAAAGCATTTGATAAAACACGACACCCATTCATGATGAAAACCCTAAGCAAACTGTGTATAGAAGAAACATTCCTCAATACAATCAAAGCAATTTATGAAAAACCCACGGCCAGCATCCTATTGAATGGGGAAAGTTGGAAGTATTTCCACTGAGATCTGGTACCAGACAGGGATACCCACTCTCACCACTGCTATTCAACATAGTTCCTGAGGTTTTAGCCAGAGCTGTTAGGGAAGAAAAAGAAATTAAAGGGATACAAATTGGGAAGGAAGAACTCAAATTATCCCTCTTTGCAGATGATATGATTCTTCATTTAGGCGACCCAAAGAACTCTACTAAGAGACTATTGGGACTCATAGAAGATTTTGGCAAAGTAGCAGGGTATAAAATCAATGCACAAAAATCAACAGCCTTTGTATACACAAGCAATGCCACGGCTGAGAAAGAACTGCTAAGATCAATCCCATTCACAATAGCTACAAAAACAATCAAATACCTTGGAATAAACTTAACCAAGGATGTTAAAGATCTCTATGATGAGAATTACAAAACCTTAAAGAAAGAAATAGAAGAGGATACCAAGAAATGGAAAAATCTTCCATGCTCATGGATTGGAAGAATCAATATCATCAAAATGTCCATTCTCCCAAAAGCAATTTATAAATTCAATGCAATACCAATCAAGATACCGAAGACCTTCTTCTCAGATCTGGAAAAATTGGTGCTGAAATTTATATGGAGGCACAAGAGACCTCGAATAGCTAAAGCAAACTTGTACAACAAAAACAAAGCCGGAGGCATCACAATACCAGATTTCAGGACATACTACAGGGCAGTTGTAATCAAAACAGCATGGGACTGGTACAGAAACAGATGGATAGACCAATGGAACAGAATTGAAAAACCAGAAATCAACCCAAACATCTACAGCCAACTTATATTTGATCAAGGATCTAAAACCAATTCCTGGAGCAAGGACAGTCTATTCAATAAATGGTGCTGGGAAAACTGGATTTCCACGTGAAGAAGCATGAAGCAAGACCCCTACCTTACACCTTACACAAAAATCCACTCAACATGGATTAAAGACCTAAATCTACGACCTGACACCATCAAGTTACTAGAGAACATTGGAGAAACCCTTCAAGATATTGGCACAGGCAAAGAATTTCTGGAAAAGACCCGGGAGGCACAGGCAGTCAAAGCCAAAATCAACTATTGGGATTGCATCAAAGTGAGAAATTTCTGTACTGCAAGGCAAACAGTCAGGAAAGTGAAGAGGCAACCGACAGAATGGGAAAAAATATTTGCAAACTAAGCAACTGATGAAGGGTTAATAACCAGAATCTACAAAGAGATCAAGAAACTCCAAACAACAAAACAAACAACCCACTTAAGAGATGGGCCAAGGACCTCAATAGACATTTTTCAAAAGAGGAAATCCAAATGGCCAACAGGCACATGAAAAAATGTTCACGATCACTAGCAATCAGGGAAATGCAAATCGAAACCACAATGAGGTTTCACCTCACCTTGGTGAGAATGGCTCACTTTCAGAAATCTACCAACAACAGATCCTGGCGAGGATGTGGGGAAAAAGGGACACTAACCCACTGTTGGTGGGAATGCAAACTGGTCAAGCCACTATGGAAGTCAGTCTGGAGATTTCTCAGAAACCTGAATAGAACCCTACCATACAACCCAGCCATCCCACTCCTTGGAATTTACCCAAAGGAAATTAAATTGGCAAACAAAAAGGCTGTCTGCACCTTAATGTTTATTGCAGCTCAATTCACAATAGCCAAGACCTGGAATCAACCTAAATGCCCATCAACAGTAGACTGGATAAAGAAATTATGGGACATGCACTCTATAGAACACTATACAGCAGTCAAAAACAATAAAATCCGGTCATTTGCAACAAAATGGTGGAATGTAGAACACATCATGCTGAGTGAATCAAGCAAGTCCTAAAGGGAGAAATATCATATGTTCTCCCTGATTGGTGACAACTAACCGAGCACCAAAAAGGAAACCTGGTGAAGTGAAATGGAAACTACGAGAAACAGTGACTTGATCAGCCCTTGTCCGGACTGTTGATGTACAATTTCATACTTTACCCCTCTTAGCATTTTTTTGTTCTACTTAATACTATTGGTTGAACTCTGTAATTAACACACAATTATTCTTAGGGGTTTAAAGTTAACTGAAAAGTGATCCCTGTTAAATATAAGAGTGGGAATAAGAGAGGGAGGAGATGTACAATTTGGGACATGCTCAAGCTGACTTGCCCCAAATGCTGGAGTTAGAAATGTGCCAGGGCATTCTAACACAATCCCATCAAGTTGGCATGTACCAATGCCATCTAACCAGTCCAAGTGAACAATTTCAGGTCACAATAGATCATAATGATAAGTCTAAGAGTCAAAGGGATCACACAAACAAGACTAGTGTCTGATAATACTAACTGATAGAATCAAAAAGGGAGAGAACGATCCAACATGGGAAGCGGGATACACAGCAGACTCATAGAATGGCAGATGTTCTAAACAGCACTCTGGCCTCTGAATTAGCCCTTAAGACATTTGGATATGGCTGAAGAGCCCATGAGAGTATTTTAGGCATGGAAAGCCAAGACACTCAGGCTAAAAAAAAAAAAAAAAAAAAGAGAAAAAGAAAGAAAAAAAACAACCTAAAGGAAAGATCTCTGTGAGTGAGATCCCAGTAGAAAGAACCGGCCATCAAAGAAGGAGGTCCCTTTCTCTGAAGAGAGGACAGAACTTGCACTTTGACTATGACCTTGTCGAAATAAGATTGAAGTCAGCGAACTCAAAAGGCTTCCATAGCCTTGGCAACTCATGACTAGAGCCTAGGGAGATTACTGACACCTTAAAGAAGAGTGTCAATTGGTAAAGTCAACAACAGGAGTCACTGTGCACTTACTCCTCATGTAGGATCTCTGTCCTTAATGTGTTGTTCAATGTGAATTAATGCTATAAGTAGTACTCAAACAGTATTTTACACTTTATGTTCTGTGTGGGTGAAACTGATGAAATCCTTACTTAATATATACTAAGTTGATCTTCTGTATATAAAGATAATTGAAAATGAATCTTCATGTGAATGGAATGGGAGAGGGAGCAGGAGATGGGAGGGTTGTGGGTGGGAGGGAAGTTATGGGGGAAAGCCATTGTAATCCATAAACTGTACTTTGGAAATTTATATTTACTAAATAGAAGTTTAAAAAAAATCAATTGTATAGTACCATCATCAACAGGTAGACACTGATTTGAAATTTAAAATAGCCTACTGAAACGAAAACTCTATCAATAAAATACACAGCATGTTGGCTGAAGATTAAAATGCTGATGAAGGAAACTAAAGAAGATCTAAGTAAATACGCTGTGCATTGGACTGGAAGACTGAATATTATTAATATAACATTTCTTCTAAAATGGTTCTAGGTTCAACACCATTTAAAAAAAAAACAAAACAAAACAAAAAAAAAACAACCAACGGAAAAAAACCTCCAGCAAGAGGTTTTTGAGAAAAAAAAAAAAAACAAACATGAATGTAGTTAGGAAAACTCAAGACAATTGACTATCAACTTCACCATGAAAAACAAGGAACTGGGTGAAATGACAACTGTCTTTGCAGACTTTCAATAAACCTACAATAACCAAGACCTTGCTTTGGGATTCCTGAAACAACAGAAGAAACACATTTCAACAGAGTAGGATAGTGAATCCAAAAGTAAACCTCATCCCAAAATACATAAGCAACCATTGTTAAAACTACAAAGAGAAATAAACAAAGGCACTATTACACTCACAGACGTCAAGACATCTCTTTCGTTACCAGATCAGCAGTCAGACCATCAGTAAGGATGTAGCTGAACAGAACAGCACCTGAATCAACCAAGTGTTGAACGGATCCTTCGAGGATGCTCTGTCCACAGCACCGCAACACAACACTCTTCTCAGACCCACATGGCACATCCACTCTGTGGAGCTGCTGGGACTCGAACCAACGCCCATGTGGGATGCTGGTACATGCAGGGGTGGCTTCATCCACTATGCCACGGCTGCTCCCACCCCACCCCCCACCCCCCATCAACCCAGGCTATTCCAATTTGAGATCCAGCTGCCTGCTCAAATGCCTAGGAAAGCAGAGGAAGCACCCCAAGGACTTGGGCCACCTTAATTCGCACTGCAGTACTGGATAAAGTACCTGGCCTGTGCTCCCGCCTGGCCCAGCGCCGGCCATTGTAGCCACCTGGGGTGTGAATCCATACCCTGAAGATCTCTCCTGCACCGCCTCATCTAGAACTCTGCCTTGCAAACCAATTATTCCATAGGAAAAATAATACTTAGTACTTACTGTGAGGTGTCAGAATTTTGGACAGGCTGGAACAGAGCACAGAGGGATTCTTGGCGTTTCTCTAAGCTTCTGCTTTCTCCTCCATGTGTGCAGTCTGAAAATTCACCGGATTACATTCCAATTAATTCAAGCACCCCGTGCCCCCGTGTTCCTGCACACACAACCTTACACTGCTGAACAACCTGGAGCAGAGAGGCCGTGAGTCAAGGCCTCTTCTACGGACGCCAAGGCTACATCTGGCCAGGCACAGAAAACCCCCCAAAATGACCCAGCTCCCAACCCCCCTCCCACACACCCCCCAGGGCTCCCGTCACTCTCTCCCTCCTTTCCTCTCCCCCACACGCCTTTCTCCCCCTCCCTTCCTCGCCTCCCCACCTTCATTCTCTCCACTTCCTCTCTTCTCCCGCCTCTCCTTTGTCCTCCCTCTCCTCCACCTTCTACCCAGTGACACCCCACACACACCCCCTCCCCGCACTCTGCACCTCGAGCCACGCCTACCCCGTGACGGGAAGTCCACCGTGCCGAATCCCCTCACAAAGAGCATTTCTGTTCCTCAGGAACAGGAACCGAGTCCTGAGGTGTAGTCTTCGGGAAGGGGCCGAAGCAGAGGACCGCGCCTGGAAGTTTCCAGAAGCCCAAGGAACTGATGCGGCCGCCTCGGGCCACAGCCTCACCTGATCCTGGCCTGAGCCTGGGAGGCCCTGGACTCCTCAGGTTTGGCCACCAGCGTCAAAGACGGCTCCTCAAGGCTCGCTCAAGCCGTGGGCAGGAGTGGGCACGGCCCTGACTCGCACCCATGCACTGAAGGCAGAAGCGGCCACGCCTGTGGGTGCACTTCCGGGTCAAAGCACCGGGCGCAGGCGCACTCCTCACTGGCCATCGCCATGGCGCCACGGGACGCATCTGTGCACTGCCGCATCCAGCGCCCGAAACCACAGGCCCGCCTCAGTCAGCTGCTCTTGCTCCAGGTTGTGATAAAGGGAGGCAGCCGCTGAGGCCTGGGTACTCTGGACCCTGGCTCGCTGCCTCCCTGCCTCCCTGCCTCCCTGCCTCCCTCCCTCCCTCGTGGGAGTCCTGAATGGAGCTCCTGCCTCCTGACTTCTGCCTGATCCAGTGCTGGCCGTCAAAGCCGTTTGGGGAGAGAAGCAGTGCAGGGGGCATCGCCAGCACTCTTTCTCTCTCTCTCAGTGATCGTCCATCTGCGGGTTCACCCCTCAGGTGGCTACAAAGGCCAGGGCTGGGACAGGCCAAAGAAGAAGCCAAGGACTTTTTTCTGGTGCTCCATTCTGGGTTCAGGGGCTTAAGTCCTTGGGCCGTCTCTGCTTTCCCAGGCATGTTAGCAGACAGCTGGATCCCAGGGGGAACAGCTTCTGGGAGGGGCCGGCGCTGGGGGATAGCGGGTCAAGCCACTGCCTGCAGTGCCAGCATCCCATATGACGCCGGTTCGAGTCCCAGCTGGTCCACTTCTGATGCAGTTCTCTGCTATGGTCTGGGAAGGCAGTCGAAGATGGCCCAAGTCCTGGGGACCTGTCCCCATGCAGGAGACCCCAGGGAGGCTCCTTGCTCCTAGCTCCTCACCCTGAATCCTCTCAGCGCCAGCCATTGCAGCCAACTGTGGAGTGGACCAGCAGATGGATAACCTCTCCCTCTCTCTCTCTCTGCCATTCTGCCTCTGCCTCTCATCCTCTCTGTGTGTAACTCTGAATTTCAAATAAATAAATAAGACTTTTTTAAAAAGTAAAACCTAGCTCATTGTAAAGAACATACTACATCAAGGCCAACTACTTGAGTTTATCTAGAATTTGATACTATATGCATTACATACCCCATTAACACAGAATTTGAAAAAGAATTTAACTCAGTCTTAGAAAAGATTCTGGTACCCATTCATTCTCTTCTTCCTTACAAACATTCTGTGTGGCATTATCTCTGACTTGCACATGAGGAAATCTTTGTAATTTATTTATTCAGACTATGTACCCATTCACACAAGGGGTAGAAATACCTGTGATCTGCAGAGTTCTTCACCGAACACAGGTCTGCTTCCCCATCTCTGCCCTCCACATTCTAGCCCTGCCTTTGAAATAGGACAAATCGTGTCTTCCACAAAGCAAAACAGAATACAGAAAGGTATCCTCTGAGGTCACTGTTGACATTTTCTATTCTCCTGTATATAGGAGATCCAAAAGACTCCACTAAAAGAATATCAAAACTCAAGAGTAGAGTTTGGTACAGTGGCAGGATAGAAAATCAACAGCTTTTGTATACACAGACAAGGTCATGATTGAGAAAGGATTTCGAAGACCAATCCCATTCACATATCTACAAAGAAAATAAAATAGGTTGGAATAAATTTAACCAAGGATGTCCAATATCTGAGAACTATAAAAGATTAATGAAGAGGACACCAAAAAAAAAAAAAAAACACTCCACAAAGTGAAGCAGCAACTAACAGAATGGTAGAACTTAATCTGCAATGTATGCAGCTGATAAAGGGTTTACTACCAGATATTTTCAAGAAACTCAACAACAGCAAAACAAACCACCCACTCAAGAAATGGGTAAATGGCTTCAATAGGCATATTTCAATCAATCAAAATGCTGATCAACTGAAAAGTGAATTAAGAAGTTCTGGTCTATGTATACCATACATACATATACACACTGCATAGCCTGGCTATTGTGCATCTTGCTGCAATAAGCGTAGGCTTGTGCATCCCTCTGTTACATAATGATTTAATTTCCTTCAGTATGTTCCCAGTAGTGGTGACATCCTTAGAGTTTTCCATGTTGACAGGCCTAATTTCACATGAGGAATTTTATTGCTATACAGGTATATATTAAGGAATACAGATATCAGATCAGTAAACCAAATTTTACCTTAAAACACTAGAACAGCAAAGTAAATCTTAAGATGACCATTAGTGTGAACCAGGACACAGGACCTATATTAACAAATCACAGCATGAGGCCACAGAGTTAGTATGAAGTGTCCTTAGTGACACAGGACAAGTCCTTGTGGTGATGCACCCAACAAAGGTAAGCCCAAAGAAAAGGACCACCAGTTTTCACCAGCTACCACCTCTCTCATACCCCATGTCTCTAACTGCTAGAACCTAGGGTTCCAACCCCAGGAGGAACATGGCTCTGGGGCAAACAGAGCAGGTTTTGAACTGGGGCTTTATTGTTCTTGATATATGGCCTAGTGCAGGTTCCCACCTCATACAGTTTCATATTTAAAAGGGGATCAGCAGTGCCTTCCTCACAGAGCTTTGAAGAGGATTAGACAGTACAATGTGGTGTAATTAAATAAAACTCTTGCTTTCCCTCTTTGTGTTCTTATTTAGAAATGAAACATGGTACATTAAGAAGCCTGACTATTGAAAGGGCTAAAAGGAAACCTGTTGAAGTGAAGCCGACACTATGCAAAACAATGACCCGATCAGCCCTTGCCTGACTGTCAAGGAACAACTTACTATTTTATTATTTTTGTATTTTTTGGTCCTACTTAATATCATTGGTTGAACTCTTTAATTAACACACAATTATTCTTAGGCATTTAAAATTAACTCAAAAATGATCCCTGTTAAATATGAGAGTGGAAATAAGAGAAGGAGGAGATGTACAGTTCGGCACCTGCTCACTCAGACTTACCCCTAATGGTAGAGCTATAAACGTGCTAGGGGATTCCAATTCAATCCCATCAAGGTGTCATGAACCAATGCCATCTCACTACTCAAAGTGATCAGTTTCAATTCATAATTGATCATAATGATAGGATTAAATGTCAAAGGGATCACATAAATAAGACTAGTGTCTGCTAACAATAACTGATAGACTTACAAAGGAGGCGAATGCTCCAACATGGGAAGCAGAATACACAGCAGACTCATAGAATGACAAATACCCTAAACAGCACTTTGGCCTCAGAATCAGTACTTAAGGCATTCGGATCTGGCTAAAAAGCCCATGAGAGTGATTTAGGCATGGAAAGCCAAGACATTCTGGAAAAAAAAAGAGGAACTAAATAAAAGATCTCTGTGAATGAGATCCCAGCAGAATGAACAGGCCATCAAAGAAGGACGTACCTTTCTCTGAAGGGAGGAGAGAACTTCCACTTTGACTGTGGCCTTGTCTAAATAAGATCGGATCCGGTGAACTCAAGAGGCTTCCATAGCCTTGGCAGCTCAAGACAAGTGCCTCACATGATTAATGACATCATAAATAAGAGTGTCAATTGTTAAATCAACAACGGGAGTTACTGTGCACCTACTCCCCATGTAGGATCTCTCTGTCCTTAATGTGTTGTACTATGTGAATTAACGGTAAAACTACTACTCAAACAATACTCTACACTTTGTGTGTCTGTGTGGGTGCAGTCTGTTGAAATCTTTACTTAGTATATACTGAGTTGATATTCCGTATATAAATATAATTGAAAATGAATCTTGATGAAGAATGGGATGGGAGAGGGACTGGGAGATGGGACGGTTGCGGGTGGGAGGGAGGTTACAGAGGGAAGAACTGCAATAATCCAAAAGTTGTACTTTGGAAATTTATATTTATTTATTTTTTATAGACTTTATTTACTTATTTGAGAGGTAGAGTTACAGACAGTGAGAGAGAGAAACAGAGAGAAAGGTCTTCCTTCCATTGGTTCGCCCCCCCAAATGACCACTACAGCTGGTGCACTGCACCAGTCTGAAGCCAGGTGCCAGGTGCTTCCTCCTGGTCTCCCACGCGGGTGCAGGCGCCCAAGCACCTGGGCCATCCTCCACTGCACTCCTGGGCCCAGCAGAGAGCCAGACTGGAAGAGGAGCAGCCAGGACTAGAACCCGGTGCCCATATGAGATGCTGGCGCCGCAGGCAGAGGATTAGCCAAGTGAGCCACAGCACCAGCCCCCGAAAATTTATAATTATTAAATAAAAGTTGGAAAAAAAGAAAGGGTTTCATGAATGCCACTCTGTTACAATCTCCTTTCTTGTCCATCTTACCTTTGTTCTTGTGACCAGACCCTTCATTAACCATCACTTCCTGTCCCAAGGCCCACCAGTGAGTGTGTTGTTAGTTCTGCATATCTGAACACCAGCTGTGTACCAGGGACTACAGGAATGAAAGCAGAGAGACAAAGTCTTGTCCTGGACAAGCTCACCGTCTTATACAAGATATGGGTATTTAGCAAAAAAATGGTGATAAAATGGGTTAAGTACGTTATGTATACAGGTAGTGTGTTACAGAAGCTCTGGATACGATAGCTCTGCCTGGGGGAATGAGAGAAAAGTATCAAAGAGAAGGAAGTCCCTTGAGTTGGATATCTTGAAACATGGCTAGGAGTTTCTCAAGCTGAAAACATTGAGGAACATCAAGTAGTGACTGCCTATATGCAGAACCATGACAAGTCTGGCATGACAGAAGCAGGGGCTGTTTGGGAGGAGGGCGGCTTGGAATAGGAAGTTGTGAACAGACCTGAGAATGAGGCCTTGGAATCCCCTCTAAGGGATTAGGGCTTTGGCAAGTATGCAAGAGATGAGAAAAGATCAGACAGAGTCACCTGTGATTTCTAGGAAAATGCAGGTGGTATGCAGGCCTAAAGCAGAAAAAGCCTGGAAGAAAGAATGCAGACAGAAGTAATAGTTATCAGCAGATGTTCAGCTTTGGTCTGAGTGCTTGTGTAGGTCCTGAGACACCACTGGTATTGATTTGGTGACTACTAGGAGACAGATGGTTGGAAAGAGGGTGCTGCCAAGCTTTCCAACTTGGAAGGCAAGTCAGATGGAGCCACCACTGCAGAGATCCAGTGCAATGTGTGGAGCAGGTTTAAAGGGAAGAGGAGGCCGGCGCCATGGCTCACTAGGCTAATCCTTCACCTTGTGGGGCCGGCACAACGGGTTCCAGTCCCGGTCGGGGCGCCGGATTCTGTCCCGGTTGCCCCTCTTCCAAGCCAGCTCTCTGCTGTGGCCTGGGAGTGCAGTGGAGGATGGCCCAACTACTTGGGCCCTGCACCCCATGGGAGACCAGGATAAGTACCTGGCTCCTGCAATTGGATCAGCGCGGTGTGCCGGCCGCAGCGCGCCGGCTGCAGCGCGCCAGCTGCGGCGGCCATTGGAGGGTGAACCAACAGCCAAAGGAAGACCTTTCTCTCTGTCTCTCTCTCTCTCACTATTCACTCTGCCTGTCAAAAATAAAAAAAATTGGCCGGCGCCACGGCTCACTAGGCTAATCCTCCGCCTAGAGGCGCTGGCACACCGGGTTCTAGTCCCGGTCGGGGCGCTGGATTCTGTCCCGGTTGCCCCTCTTCCAGGCCAGCTCTCTGCTGTGGCCAGGGAGTGCAGTGGAGGATGGCCCAGGTGCTTGGGCCCTGCACCACATGGGAGACCAGGAAAAGCACCTGGCTCCTGGCTCTTGCCATCGGATCAGCGCGGTGCGCCGGCCGCAGCGCGCCGGCCGCGGCGGCCATTGGAGGGTGACCCAATGGCAAAGGAAGACCTTTCTCTCTGTCTCTCTCTCTCACTGTCCACTCTGCCTGTCAAAAAATAAAATAAAGTAAAAAATAAAAAAATTAAAAAAATTAAAAAATAAAAAATAAAAAAAAAAGGGAAGAGGAAGTTTGTGGTACCCACAAGACACTCAAGTGTGTGTCTCTAACAGGCAGGTGGCAATGGAGATTTGGATCTCATGGTGAAGGCTGATGATGGAGACACTACTTTGGAAGGTAGTCTCATAGAAACATTGGTTGAAGCCACAACAGTAAGATCACCTCAAGAGAAATGGGGCGCCCAAAAGGAGCAAAGCATTTCAGATGTGGTCTGAAATGATAGGTAATGCACAAGTAAGAGAGAAGGAAGAGAAGTACAAAGAATCCATCAAGGATAGCACAAAGTAGGCAGCCACACACAAGGAGTCAAGTCACAGGGTTATATTTGTAGAATAAACCAGTGGATGGAGAATCTCCCTCTCTACTATCCCCTCTTCCCTCCTCCCTCCCCTTTTTCCTCTCCCTGCTTCCCTCTCCCCTCCCCTCTGTCCTCTGTTCTCCCCTCCCCTCTGTCCTCTGTCCTCTGTCCTCCATCCTCTCTCCTCTCTCCCTCCTATCCATTCCCAACCAGCTCCCTCCCTTTCAAACAATTTTAAAAATACATTTGTATAGAAAGATTTCTTTGGATGCTGAGTGGAAAACATATTACAGAGGAAAAGATTACTGATAGAAGAAATCAGCTCAGAGGTCACTGAATTCAGTCAAGAGAATTATGGTGGGATGGGCTACGGTTGGGGTTATAACCAGGCATTTGTGGCATCCAGGGTACAGAATTTATGTAGGCACTTGCTCTATGAGCCATGCAAGAACAGAGTTCAGCTTTGCCTTGGCTTAGAGTGGTGGCAGATATAGGCAGGTTGAAGATACATTTTGGTGGTGAAATCAAATTTATTGTGCAGATTCTTGGGTTCCTAAGTAACAGTTTTGAAAAACTATTAATATTGGACGGCGCCCAGCTCACTTGGCTAATCCTCCACCTATGGCACCGGCAATCTAGTCCTAGTTGGGGCAGCGGATGCTGTCCCACTTGCTCCTCTTCCAGAACAGCTCTCTGCTGTGGCCTGGAAAGGCAGTGGAGGATGGCCCAAGTGCTTGGGCCCTGCACCCACATGGGAGACCAGGAGGAAGTACTTGGCTGCTGGTTTCGCATCAGCGCAGTGCGCCAGCCATAGTAGCCATTTGCGGGGTGAACCAATGTAAAGGAAGACCTTTCTCTCTGTCTCTTTCTCTCACTGTCTAACTCTGCCTGTCAAAAAAAGACTATTAATGCAACATATTATGGAGGATCTTAAATATCAAAGGTCTGATGTTTCACTTCCTCCCATAGCCTATCTAAATTAATACTCAAATGATATAAATCATAAGAAATACTCTCTTGTACTACTCCCAGACCATTTTCAATGTTTTACAAAATGTTCACATAGCAAATATGAAAAGCTTCAACACATTCTTGTTTTCTAATTTCTGCTGCAATAAATACATGAACAACATACCGATTTCTTCTGTACCCATCCTAAAAGTGGAGTCACTGACTTATATACTAATTTATGTTACTCATACATATTTTACTCTTATTTTTAATGAGATCATTGCCAGTACACACATTGTTTGCTTAGCTTTATTTTTACATTAAGCCAATGTCTGCCATGCAGAAATCAAAAAACTGACAGTAAATTATACGGGTTTGTAGTCCAATTTAGACTCTAGCTTCTTAGAATAACCCACCTTTTTTTTGACAGGCAGAGTGGACAGTGAGAGAGAGAGAGACAGAGAAAAAGGTCTTCCTTTTTCCTTAGGTTCACCCCACAATGGCCACTGCGGCCTCGAACACCACGTTGATCCAAAGGCAGGAGCCAGGTGCCTCTCCTGGTCTCCCATGTGGGCGCAGGGCCCAAGGACTCGGGCCATCTTCCAATGCACTCCCGGGCCACAGCAGAGAGCTGGACTGGAAAAGGAGCAACCGGGACAGAATCCAGCGCCCCAAACAGGACTAGAACCCGGGGTGCCGGTGCCGCAGGCGGAGGATTAGCCTAATGAACCATGGTGCCAACCAGAATAACCCACTTTTCTGATGGCTTTCATGAAGTCTTTCTGTACTACAAAATTATGATCAGCACGAATTGCAAACATACCAGCTTCAGTACAAATACTTTAGGTTTGCTCCAATAAAGCCATCTAAAAGGTTCATGCTTGCTTCATAATCTATTTCATAATGTTTTGTAATGGGAGCTGTGTGGATTTTCAATATATCTAACCTCGCTTGTTCATGTGGTAAATCAATATGTATTTTTCTGTCCAATCTTCCCAGACGTAGCAAAACCGGGTCCAGTGTATCTGGTCTGTTTGTAGCCATGGTCATTTTAACTCTATGCAGAGTATCAAACCCATCCATTTGATTTAGCAACTCTATTAAAGTTCTCTTAATTTGTCAGCTGATGTACCCTCAGGAAACCGACGACCACCAATCACATCTATTTCATCCATAAAAATGATGCATGTTTGATGGTCGGTCTCTGGCATAATAAAACATTTCTCTGATCTAACAGGCACTTTCACCAATCTATTTGTCTACAATAGAACTTGATACAACCTTTAAGAAGTTACAATCCAGCTGACTAGCAACAGTTCTCACCAAAAGCATTCTTCCTGTGCCTGGAGTTCCATATAACAAACAGCCTTTTGGAGGTATTACTCCTACATGCTGGGATAATTCTAGGTTTTTAAGAGGTAATTCTATTACCTCTCTTAAATTGGATCTGACAGCCCTCTAATCTCAGAGTAGAAAACATTCCCTGGGTTCCCATGAGGCATATTGTAAACCAGTGAATCCATCACTCCTGGCAAATCTCTCATGATACTTAGTGTAGTCATATCCAAAGAAGCTCTTGTTCCTGGATTCAGCTTACTTTTGTCAAGTTGTCTGTGACAGCCGACGATGTATCTTGGGGGTTGAGGAGTGAGAAGAAAGTTCTGGAATCAGATGCCAGTGCTGGCTGCACAACTTTGCACATGTGCTGCTAGTGAATGTTCACCTTAAAATGGTATAAAGGAACTAAGGTATACACCAAAGAGAACTGCTAATGAGTAATGTGAGTTAGCATTCATTCTGATCTAGTTCTCATGAATCCCCTTGCCCCAGCCCAAAGAAATAAGAGGTTGGGCTTAAGTTATGGGGATTACTGCTCCTCCGCAGGAAGCTGGAAAACCCAACGAGCACAGCCAGCCTTGCATGCGTGCACATGGGACTTTGAGACTGTGTCACTCTGTGGCTGCCTGGCTACAGTGCTGTGTGTGCATTTGTTCCTCTGTGCATGTGGTTTTTTGAAAACTGAAAGTGAACATGCTGTCATGTTTCAAATAGATTTTGATGGACATACATAAAAAACTGTCATGGGGCTGGTATTGTGTCCCAACAGGTTAAGCCTCTGCCTGAGGCATCCCATTTGGGTGCTGGTTTGAGACCCACTGGCTAATTCACTTTCAAATTCAGATCTCTGCTAATGCACCTGGGAAAGCAGCAGAGGATGGCCCCAGTGATTGGGCCCCAGCATCCACATGGGAGACCCAGAGGAAGCTCCTGGCTTTATCATGGCCCAATCCCGGCGATTGGGGTCATTTGGGGAGTGAACCAGCAGTTGGATGATCTCTGTGTGTCTCTCCTCCTCTCTCTGTTAACTCTGCCGTTCAAAGAAATAAGAAAACTTTTAAAAAAAGGACAGTCATATCTTTTAATATTTTCACCTTTCTTCATTCATTGAAGACACAAACAGACCTGTTCTATCAAACAGCTTATAAAACAGACCCTTAAACTGCATCTGATTTCAATGAGAGAGTCTGTATGCATTTTGTCAGACTTAGAAATAAGGTAAGCATCATTTGAAACTAAAGCAAAGCTCCAAACTTTTGAGTTCTAAAGATAACAAATGAATAAATAAGAACAGTTTGCTAAAATGATCAATTTCATTAGTTGTTGAGATGGTTGGATGCCAGATGGTTGGATGCCAATGTCCTCAGATGACACGAGGTCCAAACATCTCAAAACACCAGAGCCAAGAGAACCTCATCTCACGTACACAACCCTCACTGGGAGGGTCTGCATGCTGGACTTTTTAGAAAGGCTAGTTTGTTTAAAAATGCTTGGTGTGAACAGAGCCAAGCCTGTATGCTTCTAACTGTATCACTCCTTGTTACCAAAGAGGGAAACGTCATTAACCAGGCACACAGAACCACCCCAATTAGTTCCAAGGTCTCAGAGGAAGAAGGGTTCACAACCACTGATACACAGTATTCACTGGATAAACGCCAACAAGCCTCCTTCAGCAAGACAAAATGTTCATGTGCTCATGAAATACCATGCATGGAACCGCCCAACTGGTAAAGAAGGGATTGCCTGTGACATTCACCAAAGTGGAACCCAGAGAGGTAGACATGCTCTTCATTTCCAAAGTGAATTCCAAGATGACCATGTCATGGGGAGGTACGGGGAGGCGATTCACAAAGAGGAGTAACAAACCGGAGGAAACAGTGAGCAAAAATTAGTGAAAAATTGACCTACAAATGCTTTTCAGGGACTTTTAATGATTACCTTAGTAAGACCAAACTGTTTCCTAGATTCACAGCCACTCCTCTAATTACATGCTTGAGAAAATTCTAAGCCATTCGGGGTAGCTGTAACTCAGGGACAGAAAGCAATAAAGTAACACAGCGATGAACAAAGCACTTCTGCCTGAAGGTGCTGTGGGGGTTGGCCGGGGACTCCTCACTAACCCAGCACAGCCGCCAGCCTGAGGCTAGTTAACAATCACTATGTTCTCCTATCTTTAGATGCCTGTGCATAGTTCCCACTGATCCCTCAGGGGCATGCCATCATACCACGCGTGGAACTGGGAAGCTGAGAAATGCCACTTCCCTGGGGTCTGCAAAGAACCCACTTTACTAATCACTGCAACCGCCACAAGATCAAGTGTGGCAGAGGCACCTGTGCTAGCAAGCACAGCCCAGGCCCCCACTGCACCTGCCTGTGGGGCAGGGACTCACAGGGCCCTCAGCCTCATCTTAGCTACTTTTTTGCTCAGAGAAGGAAGGCGGGAACTGGCAAGACCCACCACACTCCTGCCCTCAGAATCTCAACTCCAGACAGCCCAAGCTGAAATCCAGGCAACCCTGAAAGGTCAAGGCTTTTGGCCCTGCAGAGACACTCCCAGCAGGCAAGTTGCACTGCACCTCCAGGACCCTCCTCACACACTCACCTCTCACATTAGCCCACACCCTGCAGCCCAGGAGGGGCAAGCACAGCAGGATTTAAACTGGAACTTCACTGATATCTATATATGGCCTAGGGCTGGTTCCCACTTCCTTTAACTCATATTTAAAAGGGTATCAGTGGTACCTTCCTCACAGAGTTTTGAAGAGGATTAGACAGGACAATGTTGTATAATTAAATAAAACTCTTGCTTCCCCTCCTTGTGTTGTTATTTAGAAATGAGACAATGGTACATTAAGAAGCCTGACCACTGAAAGTGCTTCATTAATGCTGATTCTCTTAAACATCCCTTCTTGGCCCTCCTACCTTTATTGCTGTAAACAGACCTTTCTATAACCAACAGTTCCTGTCCCAAGATCCAACAGTGAGTGCATTGTTAGTTCTGCATAAGCTGAATTCCAACTGTGTACCAGGGACTATAGGAATGAAAGCAGAGAGACAAAGTCCTGCCCTGGACAAGCTCACAGTCTTATACATGATATCGGTATTTAGCAAATAAATGGTGATAAAAGGGATAAGCACTTTACATATACAGGTAGTGTGTTACACAAACTCAAGTTGCCCGAGGACGTCGGTTCCTGAACCCACACTGGAGTACTAGATAAAGTACATGGCTTTAGCTTCGGCATGGCCCACCACCAGCCATTGTAGCCACCTGCAGTGTGAACCCATACCCTGAAGATCTCTCCCCCCCTGCCTCATCTAGAACTCTGCTTTGCAAACCATTCTTTAAATAGAATAAAATATCTAGTACTTACTGTGAGGTGTCAGAATCTTGGGGCAGGCTGGAACAGGGCACTGAGGGATTCTTGGCATTTCTCTAAGCTTCTGCTTTCTCCTCTGTGTGTGCAGTCTGTGAAAATTCACCGGATTATGTGCCAATTAATTCGAGCGCCCCATGTCCCCGTGTTCCTACACACATCCCTTATGCTGCCGAACAACCCGGAGCAGAGAGGCTGTCAGTCAAGGCCTCTTCGACAGACACAGCTAGCCAAGGCTACTTCTGGCCAGGCACAGAAAACCCCCCAAATGGACCCAGAGCCCTGGGGAAAGTTCTTCCCCTCCCAATCCCCCTCCCACACACAAGCCCTGGGACTCCTGTCACTCTCCCCCTCCTTTCCTCTCCCCCACATGTGTTTCTCCCCTCCCTCCCTCGCCTCTCCACTTTCATTCTCCCCACTTCCTCTCTCCTCCTGCTTCCCCTTTGACCCTCTCCTCTCCTCCACCTTCTATCCCAGCTACACCCTACACACACCCCTCCCCGTGCTCTGCACCCCAGGCCACGACTACCCCATCACAGGAAGGCCACCGCGCCAAACTCCCCACACAAAGAGCATTTCTGTTCCTCAGGAACAGGAACTGAGTCCCGAAGTGTAGTCTTCAGGTAGGGGTTGAAGCAGAGGACCGCGTCTGGAAGTTTCCAGAAGCCCAAGGAAACTGATGCGGCCGCCTCAGGCCGTAGCCTCACCTGATCCCGGCCTGAGCCTGGGGGGGCCCTGGGTCTCCTCAGGTTCAGCCACCAGCGTTGAAGGCGGCTCCTCAAGGCTCTGGGAAGGAGCAGACATGGCTCTGACTCCCACCAGTGCATCGAGGGCAGAAGTGGCGGCACCTGCGGGTGCACTTCTGGGTCAAAGCGCCAGGCACAGGCACACTCCTCACTGGCAACAGGACACACATTGGCATGGAGCTGGATGAGAGATGGAGTAGACAGGACTTGAACTGACTCCCCTGTGGGATACCACAGCACCGGCACACCTGTTCTTACTTCTGAAACTTATTAGCCTTATTACTGTAATATAAATTTAAAATATATTATCTGAAACTGGAAGGAAGGAAAAAGAAGGAAATGAGGCAAGAAAGGAGGGAGGGATGGAAGGGGACTCTGGGAGAGACAATGTTAGAAGGAAAGCAGAGAAAAGGGAATGTGGTTTATTTTTAAATTAGTTTATAAATTATATTGAAGAATTTTTTGACCCTAAACATATACACGCATCCAATGGACACAATATCGATGTTTAATGGAAACTTATAGAAAAAAAAAAAGTACTCACACTACAGAGAAAACGAAAGACACAACCTGCACATTAGTAACATTGTGTATGTGGAAAATTCTAGGACTTTATGAAAATATAAGTATGAAAATGTTTCTATAGAAATAATCTAAAAGTAAGAGTAAGATACAGAGGCCGGCGCAGCAGGTTAAAGTCATGGCTAACGCACTGGCATTCCATATGTGCACTGCTTCTAGTCCCAGCTGCTCCTCTTCCAATCCAGCTCTCTGTTATGGCCTGGGAAAGCAGTAGAAGATGGCCCAACTCCTTGGGCCCCTGCATGCATGTGGGAGATCTGGAAGAAGCTCCTGGCTCCTGGCTTCAGATTGGCCCAGCTCCGGCCGTTGCAGCCATCTGTGGAGTGAACCAGCAGATGCAAGACCTCTCTCTGTCTCTACCTCTCTCTGTAATTCTGTCTTTCAAATAAATAAAATAAATCATTAAAAAAGAGTAAGCTATATAATTCTGAACATATATTACTCAAAAATACCAAATAACACTGCATTGTAAAGAATGACACATCATTTAAGTAACACTTAAGGAAGAATGCGCCTTCCTAATAAATGTCACAGTCTGACACAGAGACACAGTTTAGGGACTCTAAAAGCAACTGGAAATATCTGAGTTGGCAAAAAAAAGCAGTTGTAGAATAGGAAGTATCATGAAGTTTGAATTCCAACAAATTGGGAAGCTATTCCAAGAGCTCATACCGTACTCTTTCTGTTTAAATCCTTTAGGACTCAAGCCATCCCTAGCACCCCAAAATAATAAGAACAAAAACATCATGAAAGCAGCAGCTTTCAAGCAGAGCTGCCTAGAAGGATATGAAAAACACCCATCACGACAATCACCCTCTTTCCACAAACTTTCTCAAGGATGTTCAAGAAGCATTCAGTATTAGATAAATAACAAGAACGAATGTGAGCGAATAACAGACACATTCAAAAGCCAAGAAGCACACGTTTATCAAGAGAGAGTCCTCTTCCGAATTCTGACGTCTACAAGTAGACTACAAGCCACAAAAATCATTCCCAGCCTAAGAAAGGGTCTCCATGTTTCCAAGCCCCTTATCAACCCAGTTTTCTTTTTTTTTTTTTTAATTTTTGACAGGCAGAGTGGACAGTGAGAGAGAGAGACAGAGAGAAAGGTCTTCCTTTTGCCGTTGGTTCACCCTCCAATGGCTGCCGCGGCCGGTGCGCTGCGGCCGGTGCACCGTGCTGATCCGATGGCAGGAGCCAGGAGCCAGGTGCTTTTCCTGGTCTCCCATGGGGTGCAGGGCCCAAGCACCTGGGCCATCCTCCACTGCACTCCCTGGCCACAGCAGAGGGCTGGCCTGGAAGAGGGGCAACTGGGACAGAATCCGGCGCCCCGACCGGGACTAGAACCCGGTGTGCCAGCGCCGCTAGGCGGAGGATTAGCCTAGTGAGCCGCGGCGCCGGCCTCAACCCAGTTTTCTTTCAGATAACATCTTCTCCATCTCGCAGTGTTCTGCAGATGCTATCTGAATTCCCTGATTAACTCAGCATCCATTCCCCATCCCTTCTGAACTTCCCTCTACCAGTCCACCCATTTCCCTTCCCTCACTTTTCCTAAGGTTGCTCCCCAGACCCTCTCCCGGGTCTAACACTCTGATACTCCACTAGTTCTTATAAGTTGACCTAACCCTCCTTCATGTTACAATTCTGCTGAAAGTCACCTGACTTCCTCTATATAATCCTTCCATTTCCCCTATCTATCAAAAGATGATGACATAAAGAAATTACCTCATTTCAGCCCCCAACTCCCAAGTGCCTTGCATGTCCCAAGTTCTTCTGTGGCATTTACCCTTATCAGCCCCCCCCAGCAGAGATTCCTTGCAATCTTGTCATCCTTAACCATGAATTCTAAAACCCAAACTTTTATTTCCATATCCCTCAAAAACAGACTTTTGGTGTTTTGTACTCTGAGGCAACAGCACACACTTCTCCTCCCAGGTCTCCCTCTCATTGCCTGGATGCCCCAATATTCCTCCTCTTACCACATTCTTTGACACCTGATTCACTGCAAAACTAGGGGGAACTCATTCCCCAACATCCAAGTGCCCTCATCTTCATTGCACCTAACTCTCCTCTACCCCGCTGGCCCCCACATTTCTTTTACCTCAACCTCTGGGGCTACTCCATTTGATCCTCCCTGTCACGGGATGAAAGTCAACTTCACTGTCCACATGACCCGCCCAGCCGCAGGGAAAGTGGTGTCCCTTCCCTACTCTTTCCCTTGGGCCCCAAGGCTGATGCAAACATGAGGTGGTCATGTCTGCTCACCAGTTGCTCCTCTCCAGGAAGAAGCCCCAAGTGTGTTTAGCAGGAAATCGAGCAGTCTCTAGAAATGGAAGATGACTCGGCAGCTGAACTTCAGCGTCAACTCTGCGTCCAGTTTCATATCCATGAAGATGTCTACAATGAAAATTAATAAACATTAAAGAAATGGAAGAAGATACTAAAAAGTGGAAAAATCTTCCAAGTTCATTCATTGGTATAATTTACGTGATGAAAATTTCAATTCTACCATAAGCAATTTAGAGACACAATGGGATCCCAAAGAAAGGTCAAATGACATTTTGTCCAGATGGAGAGAAGACAATGCTAAAATTCATATGGAAACACAGAACATCCGAAGAGTGAACGCAATCTTATACAACATAAACAAAACTTGAATCATCACAATAACAGATTGCAAGACACAGAACAGGGCAGTTACAATCAAAACAACTGGTATAGTTAAAAAATTGACATATAGAACAATGGAACAAAGAAGAAACTCCAGAAATCATTGCACACATCTACAGTCAATTTATCTTGGAAGAACGAGCTAAAGGTTAATTCCAATTGCAAAGGACAGTTTCTTCAAAAAATGGTCCTCAGAAAACTGGACCTCTATATGCAGAACCATGAAAGAAGTTCCATACTATACACCTTATTAAAAAAGAAACTAAAAATAGTTCAGGGAACAAAATCTAAACCCAATCTCATCAAATTACTAGAGAATATTGGGGAAAACTGAAAGACACTGGCATAGGCAAAGATTTCTGGGAAAAGACAGCAGAAGCACAAGCAATAAAAGCAGAAACAGAAACAGACAAATGTGATTCCCTCAAGATGAAAAGCTTCTGTGCTGCAAAAGAAACACTCAGCAATGTGAAGAGGCAACTGAAAGAATGGGTGAAAATGGTCTGCACACTATGAAACTGATCAAAGATTAATATCCACAAACTACAAAGAGCTCAACAACAAACCAAAAAATCCAGTTAAGAATGGGCAAAGGACATGAACAGGCATGTTTCAAGAAAGGAAATCCATATTCTCCAGGGTGACTGTTTTATAATTCTTTATGTTCTACTCTGGCATGGATGCTTTCCCTGATGAGTTTTATTCAACAAACAAGCATGAAAAGCAACTAGTACTGGGTGACTGTAATTTCACATAAAAGACTCCAACATAACACATTAAATGGAACATATTAACTATAAAAAAAGAAAGGAAATCCATATGGCCAACAGACACATGAAAAAATGCTGAGGATCACTAGCCATCAAGGAAATGCAAAACAAAATGGCAATGAGGTTTCACCAGACCACAGTCAGAATGGCTCTCATACAGAAATCAAAAAATGATAACTGCTGCTGAAGATTTGGGGAATATTTTTTTTTGACAGGCAGAGTGGACAGTGAGAGAGAGAGACAGAGAGAAAGGTCTTCCTTTGCCGTTGGTTCACCCTCCAATGGCTGCCGCGGCCGCACGTGCTGCGGCCAGCACACTGCGCTGATCCGATGGCAGGAGCCAGGTACTTTTCCTGGTCTCCCATGGGGTGCAGGGCCCAAGCACTTGGGCCATCCTCCACTGCACTCCCTGGCCATAGCAGAGAGCTGGCCTGGAAGAGGGGCAACCGGGGAAGAATCCGGCGCCCCGACCGGGACTAGAACCCGGTGTGCCAGCGCCACAGGTGGAGGATTAGCCTAGCGAGCCACAGTGCCGGCCTGGGGAATATGTTACCCTGATCCACTCACTGTTTGGTGGGAATGTAGACTGGTAAAGCCATTGCAGAAGACAGTATGGGAATACCTCAGAAAGCTGAAAATGTATCTACCATACGACTCAGCAATCCCTCCCCTTGGGATTTACCCCTAGGAAATGAACTCAGCAGATTTGAAAGGGTTATCAGTACCTCCACCTTTAGTGCAGCTCAGTTCACAACAGTTAAGATATGGAATCAAACCTGGTGTCCATGAACTGATGACTGGATAAGGAAATTATGGCATATATACACTATGGAATATCACCATTGGGGAACACAGAAATGCTGTCTTTAGCAACAAAATGGATGTAACTGGAAACCAGTATATTCAGTGAAATAAGCCAGTCCCAAAAGGACAAATAACGTATTTTTTCCCTAATTTGCGGTAACTAATAGAGTACCTAAATGTAATGTGTAGGAGACAAAATGACATTCTGCGATAAGATGGTTTCCTATAGTTCTTATCTCACTTTTAAAGAACAGTGCTTTTTTCTTCATACTCCGGTTGAATACAGTTACCATATCATATGTATATGCAGTTAACTGAAAATAGATAATTAGAAGAATTAAGAGTAGAAACAAGAGAAGGAGGAAGAAGAAGGCTAGGAGTGTAGGTTTGAGAGATGGTAGCGTGAAAGAAGTACCAGTATGTATGTTCTGAATCTGTATATAAGAAATACATGAAATTTACATACCTAATATAAAATTTTTAAAAGTACATAATCCTGCCGGTGCCGCAGCTCACTATGCTAATCCTCTGCCTTGTGGCGCTGGCACACCGGGTTCTAGTCCCAGTCGGGGTGCCGCATTCTGTCCAGGTTACCATTCTTCCAGGTCAGCTCTCTGCTGTGGCCTGGGAGTGAAGTGGAGGATGGCCCAAGTGCTTGGGCCCTGTACCCCATGGGAGACCAGGAGAAGTACCTGGCTCCTGCCATCGGATCAGGGCGGTGTGCCGGCTGCAGCGCGCGCGGCCGCAGTAGCCATTGGAGGGTGAACCAACGGCAAAGGAAGACCTTTCCCTCTGTTTCTCTCTCTCACTGTCCACTCTGCCTGTCAAAAAATTTTTTAAAAAAGTACATAATCTCCTAGCCAGACTAACAAAAACGATAAAAACTCCAGTAAATAAAATTACAGACAAAAAAGCAGACATCACAACCAACATCACTGAAACACAAGGTTTCAAAGAAATAGCTTTTCAGTACCATATGCTAACAAACTGGAAAACCAGGAAGACAGGCAGAAATTCCTGGATAACAAGTACACGTAACCTACTAAGATTAATTCCAGAAGATAGAGACATCCTAAAAACAATCATAGAAATCAATGAAAACTAAAACACCCACCAAAAACACTGCTAGAACTGACGAAATAAATAAGTCACAGGTTACAAATAAACATACCTTGTAACCCGCAGTCTTGTCCTCCAGCGCAAGCCCAGCCACCCGCTTCTCCACTTCCCACAGCTAAGCCACCGCCCGCCCCCACGACCGCCCAGCCTGAGGACCTGAGTGTCTACACTGCTCCGAGGAGCCACGAACACACCCCGCCCTCGAGGTCCCAGGCCTCTCATTGTTTCATAAGAAAAACTCACCTTCACTCCTGCACTCTCCGGGCCTGTACCTCTGCCGAAAACGCCGCCATCAGCCGACAACTCCTGCAGCCGACAACATGCCGCCACCGCCGGATACATCTTCTTGCTCTCCACCAGGCCGACTGCGCAAGCGCCAGCCATCTAAGACCCTCCTCTCCCTCCCAGCAAGCACAGCAGCACCAGAAGCGTCCAGGCAGCGTAAAAACGTGGGTGACAGCTGTCTTGTCTCCAGGCTAGAATAGCGGGCCTGTGTTGATCTCAAGTGTGCTCTAGGTAGGTAACCTATTCTGATACAAAAAAAAAAAAAACAAAAAAGGCCTGTTGTTTGCAAAAAAAAAAAAAAATGGATGCAACTGTAAAACCTTACACTTTGTAAAATAAGCCTTTCCAAAAAAGACAAATACTGTATATTCTCCCTGATCTGTGGTAACAGAGTACCTAAAAAGGTGATCTATAGAAGTTATATTGACACTTTGACATATATTGATTTTAAGCAACTCGTCTTGCGGATATAATAATTTTAAACAAACCATGTCTTGCCTGTTTAGGAACGGATTTTTTTTTTTTCAATTCTTTTGACTGTTTGTTGAATTCTTTACTTAGTGTAGGGTTTATATTATGAGTATAAAATAATTGAAAATAGATTTCTCTATAAAATAAGAATGGGAATAGTGGATGGGGGATGAAGAGGGATAGGAGCTGAGGCTGGTGCTGTGGCGCAGCAGGTTAACGCCCTGGCCTGGAGCACCGGCATCCCATATGGGGGCCAGTTTGAGAACCAGATTCTCCGGTTGCGATCCAGCTCTCTGCTATGGCCTGGGAATGCAGTGGAGGATGGCCCAGGTCCTTGGGCCCCTGCACCCATGTGGGAGACAAAGAGGAAGCTCCTGGCTCCTGGCTTCAGATCAGCACAGCTCTGGCCATTGTGGCCAACTGGGGAGTGAACCATCGGATGGGAGACCTCTCTCTCTGTCTCTGTCTCTCTCTGCCCCCCCACCTCTCCTCTCTCTGTGTAACTCTGACTTTCAAATAAATAACTCTACAAAAAAATGAAGAGGGATGGGAGCATGTTTGGGTGGGTGAGTAGGAGGCAGGGAGGTTAGAGTGGGAATATTCAGTGCTTTTAAATTTGTATATATGAAATACATCAAGTTTGAATACTTTAAATCAAAAGTTTCTAGGTAAAAAGAGAGGTAAAATTTTTAATAATTCATGATGAGTGAGATAGCAAGAGACAATTCTCATCTACTGAGTCACTCCCCAAATGCCCTCAAGATGGGACTAAAGCTGAGAAGTGGGATCTTCATCCACGTCTCCCACATGGTTTGACAGGAACTAAGGCCTTGAGCCACCCTCCAGGATATACAATAAGGTAGGCCATAAGTCTCAGCTAATTCAAAAAATATGTAAATCATACCATGCATCTTCCACGACCACATGGAATGAAGGGGCGAATGACCACACCAAGAACATCAAGAACATATACAACCACATGGAGACTGAACATGCTCCTGAATGAACTGTGAGTTATAGAAAAAATTTTAAAAAGATGGAAACGATTAAAGATGACAGTAAAACATATCAAAACTTATGACATACGGAAAAAGAGTATTAAATGGAAAGTTTAGAGAAATTGGTGCCTATATCAAGAAATTGGAAAAGCATCAAATAAGTGAGCCACCAATGTAGTGCCCTTGAAAAACAAATGATATCCATTGCAAAATTATCAAGAGGAAAGAGATAATTAAAATTAGAGGAGAAATAAACAAAATTGAAAGCAAAAAAGAATATGAAAATCAGTGAAATGAAGAACTTGCTTAAAAAATTTATACACTCTTGGCCCAAATATCTTTAAAAAAAAAGAAGACCCCAATCAGTAAAGTCAGAGATGAAAAATGAAAGGGAACAACAGATACTACAGATGATTGAAAGATTTACCCATCAGGAGCTAATACAAAGGACTGTATGCCAACCAATTAAAAAGTCTGTCTCTCCTACTCCGTCTATAATTCTGCCTCACAAATAAATAAATAAAACTTTCAAATAAACCATAGGCTTATTTCAATAGATGCAGAAAAAGCATTTGATGAAATACAACATCCTTTCATAATGAAAACTATACTGAGTATAGTAAGAACATTGCTCAACATAATCAAGGCAATTTATGACAAACCTATAGACAGCATTTTATGAATGGGGAAATGTTGGAAGCATTCCCGTGAAGAGCTGGAATCAGACAAGGATGACAACTTGTGCCCTTGCTATTCAATATAGACCTGGAAGTTTTAGCCAGACCTATTAGGCAAGAAAAAGAAATCAAAGGATACAAACTGGGAAGGAGGGAGTCAAATTACCCTTACTTGCAGATGACAGGATTCTATACATAGGGGAAATAAAAGTCTCTACGGAGAGACTACTAGAATTCATAAAAAGAGTTTGCTGAAGTGGCAAGATATAAAAGTAACACAAAAATCAATAGTCTATATATAAAAAGCCATGGCTGGGAAAGAACTTCTAAGAGCAATCCCATTCACAATTGCTATAAAAAATTAAATACCATGGAATCAATTTAAACAAGGATGCCAAAGATATCTAATATGAAAATTAGCAAACATTAGTGAAAGGAACAAAAGCCACAGAAAATGGAAAAATCTTTAATGTTCAAGGACTAAAATAATCAATATTGTCAAAATGTCCATAGTACCAAAAGCAATTTACAGATTAACGTGATCCCAATTAAAATGCCAATTACATTCTTTACAGATCTAGGGGAAAAAGATGCTAAAATTCAAATGGAAACACAAGAGACCCAGAATAGCTGATGGAAACTTCAAAGCCAGAAGCATCACAATACCAGAATTCAAGACATACTTCAGGACAGTTACAATCAAAACAGCCTGATACTGGCAAAAACTACACATGTGGACCAATGGAACACAATAGAAACTCCAAAACTCAATCCACACATCTACAAATAATAAAAATCCAACCATGTGACAAAGTCAGTCTCTTCAAAAAATGATGCATAAAAGGTGGATCTCCCATGCAGAAGTATGAAAATAAAAACTTACCTTATTCTGATACAAAAATCTACTCAAAAAGGATCAAGGACCCAAATGTACAACCCAATACCATCAAATTCTTAGAGAACATTGTGGAAATGATGCAAGACATTGCCATGTGCAGACTTCTTGGAACCCAGAAGCACAGACAACAAAAGCAAAAACACACAAATGGGATTACATGAAGCTGAGAAGCTTTTGCACTGTAAACAAAAACTCAGCAAAGTGAGAGAAAATATTTGCAAACTATGTAACTGATAAAGTGTTAATTTCCAGCATGTATAAAGTGCTCAAGAAACTCAACAACAACAAAACAAACTATGCAGCTAAGAATGGGCAACAGACTTGAACAGAAATTCTTCAAGAAAGGAAATTCAAATGGACAACAGACACATGAAAAATGCTCAGGATCACTAGCCATTAGGGAAATGCAAAACAAAACCACAATGAAGTTTCACCTCACCACAGTCAGAATGGTTCACATACAGAAAATCAACAAACAAAAAATGCCGGAAAGGATGTGGCAAAACAGTACCCTAGGGACAGACCTGTGCTGTGGTGCACGTGGTGAATCCTCCTCCTACGGTGCTGGCATCCCATATGGGCACCGAGTCTAATCCCAGTTGCTCCTTTTCCAGTCCAGCTCTCTGCTGTGGCCTGGAAAAGCAATGAAGGATGGCCCAAGTGCTTGGGCCTCTGCACCCATATGGGAGTCCAGGAAGAGGCACCTGGCTCCTGGCTTTGGATCAGTGCAGCTCTGGCCGTTGCAGCCATTTGGAGGGTGAACCATTGGATGGAACACTTTTCTCTCTGTCTCTCACTCTCACTGTCTGTAACTCTTCCTCTCAATTATTAATATAATTATAATATTAATATTATTAATATTAATAACACATAATAATAATATAATAATAATACAGTACCCTAATCCATTGGGAATGTAATCTGGTGAAGCCATTGTGGAAGACAGTATGGAGACACCTCAAAAGGCTGAAAATAGATGAATCATATGAACCAGCAATGCCACTCATGGGAATTTACCTAAACAAATTGAAATCAGCAGATGAAAGAGTTATCTGTACCCACATGTTTATGGCTGCTCAATTCACAACAGCTAAGATATGGAATCAACCCAGATGTCTATCAAATGACGATTAGATAAAGAAATTATGGAGGCCAGCACAAAGTGGGTTAAGCCTCCTACTTGATGCACCAGCATCCCATAGTTGTGCCTGTTCGAAGCCTGGATGCTCCCTGATGAAGGCCTAGGAAAACAGTAGAAGATGGCCCAAATCCTTGGGCCCTTGCACCTGTGTGGAAAACCCAGAAGAAGCTGCTGACTCCTGGCTTCACATCAGCCCAGTTCTACCCATTGCATCCATTTAGAGAGTGAACCAGAAGGAAGACCTCTCATTCTCAGATGGAAGACCTCTTGTTCTCTATCTCTCCCTCTCTCAACTCTGCCTCTCAGAAAAATAAATCTTGAAAAAAAGTAACTGTGGTATATATACACTATGGAATGCTATTCAGCAGGAAAAAATGCAATGAAGTCTTTTGCAACAAAATGGATATAACTAGAAAACATTATACTTAGTGAAATAAGCTAGTCCCCAAAAGACAAATCCCACATGTTGTCCCTGATCTGCGGTGACTAAGAGAGTATTTAACAGGTAATAATGTGTAGGAATAAAATGAGTATTTTGAGATATGATGCTTTCTTTTACAAGCCTTGTCTCACTTTGAGGAACAATTTATTTTCTTCATACTATTTGTTGAACTTTTTACTTAGTGAATAGTGACTATTATGAGTATAAAGTTACCTGAAAATATTTTTCTATTAGAATTAACAGTGGAAACAGGAGAGGGAAGAGGAAGAAGTATGGAAGCATGGGCTAGAGGAAGCGTTGGGTGTGAAGAATCAATACGTTCCTGAATATGTATATGGCAAGTACATGAAATTTGTTTACCTCACATAAAATTTTTAAAAACTAAATCAGTCTCTAACAAGAATGACAAAGAAAAAAAGAGAAAAAAACCTCAAAACCTCAAATAAATAAGATTAGATGAAAAAGCAGACAGTATAATCAACACTACTGAAATACAAGGCTTCAAAAGAAACTGCCATTCAATACTATATGCTAATAAACTGGAAAACTGAGAAAAATGGAGAAGTTTTTCAATACAAGTAACTTACCAAATTTAATCCAGAAGATAAAGACAATCTAACAGACTCACAAAAAGTAATGGCATTGTAGCAGTAAGCAAAATTCTTCCATCAATAAAAAACCCATGACTTGATGGCTTTACTACCCAATTCTACAAAACATTTAAAGATAAACTCCAACAATCTTCAGACTATTTGGAAACACTGAACAGGATGGAACACTGTCAAACACTTTTTAGGAGGCCAACATCCCTTTGATGCCAAAAACAAACCAAGACACAAAATGGAAAGAATACTACAGGCGTATATTCTTGAAGAACATAGATAAAAAGATTCTCAACAGAGTACTAAATAAACAATTGAAAACATCAAAAAACTCATACATAACTATCAATCGGAATTGATCCCAGAAATGCCATGGTGGTCCCATATTTTCAAAACAATAAATATCATAAATTAATCAACATAATAAAAGAATAAAAACCATACTCTCATTAGATGCAGAGAAAGCATTTGATATGATTCATTACCCTTTCATGGCATAAAAAAAAAAAACCTCCACAAATTAGGCATAGAAGGAACATGCCTCAAAAACATAAATGTGATACTTGACAAAGAATCAGCCAATATTATAGTGAATGAGGAGAAGATGAACGCATTTTGTCAAAATCTGTAACAACACAAGGACATCCACTCTCACCACTCTAACTGAATACAGTACTATACATTTTCACATTTTTTAAAGATTTACTTCATTTTCTTGGAAGGCACAGTTACATACAGAGAGAAGGAGAGAGAGAAGGAAAGAGATCTTCCGTCTGCTCACTTCACTCCACAAATGGCCACAACAGCCAGGGTTCATCCACGATGAAACCAGGAGCCAAGAGCTTCTTCTGGGTCACCCACAAGGGTGCAGAGGCCCAAGCACTTGGGCCATCCTCTGCTACTATCCTAGATGCATTAGCAGGGAGCTGTATCAGAGGTAGAACAGCCAGGATTTGAACCAGAGCTTGTATGTGATACCACAGTGCCAGCCCCATGTTTTATTCTTAAACTTCTTACTTGATGAAACATTTACCAAAGTCATGTCATCAATGTTTTTCATAAGGTTTATGTATTCATTTGCCAACAGAGTGAAAGAGGCACAAAGAGAGATCTTCTACCTGCTGACTTACTCCTCAAATGCCCCCAAAAGCCAGGACTGGGCCAGGCAGAAGCCAGGAGCCAGGAACTACATCTCTGTCTACAATGTCGGTGGCAGGAATGTTGGGCCATTGTTTGTTGCCTCCCAGGTAAATTACCAGGAAACTGAATTGGACATGGAGGACCTGGGACTCATACCAGGCAGGTTGATGCAGGATGCTGACATCCCAAATGTCAGATTAACCTGCTGTGCCTCATGCCCACCCATTTCTAAACTTTTCTGATTATTTACTCCATTTAGTCGAGTTGGGATGCTGTAAGAAAACGCATTACACTGAGAAGTTTGTAAACAACAGGAATTTATTACTCACTCTTTTGGAGGCTGTTAAGTCCAAGATCACAGTGTTAGGGGACTTGGTGTCTGGTGAAGCTTTGCTCGCTAATGTCTGTGTGCCCTCATGTGGCAGAATTGCAAAGGGGTAAACAAGCTGCTCCATCAAGCCATTCTTAAAAGGGTGCTGTGGCGTAGTGGGTAAAGCCACCTTCAGGTAGGCATCCCACATTGGCATGGGTTTGAGTACCAAATGCTCCACTTCTGATCCAACTCTCTGCTGCGGCCTGGGAAACCAGTGCCAGTGGAAGATGGCCCAAGCCCTTGGACCCCTGTACCCATGTGGGAGACCTGGAATACACTGGTTCCTGGTTTCTGATTGGCTTAGCTCTGGCCATGGTGGCCAATTGGGGAGTGAACCAGCAGATGGAAGTCTTTTCTCTCTGTTCCTTCTTCTCTCTGTCTGTAACTCTGCTTCTCAAATAAGTAAATAAAACCTTTTTTTAAAAAAATAAGGGCAGTGATAGCATTCTCAGAAGATCTGCCCTCATGATCCAGTCACCTCCCAGCACCCCTGCTCCTAAATAACAACACATTGAGTATTACATTTCAACACATGCATATTGAGGGACACATCATTTAGCAATAGCTACCCCAAATCATTTCTTATGAACCCCCAATGAGTATTTAATTATAAAAACTCATTATAAAGCTTGTAAAATATGCCTTAAAATACTACAGATGATATGATTTTGTAAAGATAACTTATATTACTAATGTATTTTTACCTGGCAACCCCAAAAAGAATCTGAAACTACATAGATACTAATGGGAGAATTCTAAGATTGGCCATATGCACTGTGCAATAAGACCACTGTTTTAGTCCTGCTCACTGGTCATGTGAATGATTTGGTGAAAATTTACCAGTGGTTGCATGGTTGATATTTTTTCAGTTCACAAATTATTGTCAAGAATCAGTTTAGGGGCCAGCGCTGTGGCATAGTGGATGAAGCCACCACCTGCAGTGCTGGCATCCCAAATGGGGCACAGGTTCGAGTCCCGGCTGCTCCACTTTCAATCCAGCTCTCTGCTACGGACTGGGAAAGCAGAAGATGGTCCAAGGCCTTGGGCCCCTGCACCAACAAAATGTGGAAGAGCTCTCTCTCTCCACACCCCCACCTCTGCGTCTGCCTCTGTCTCTCTGTAACTCTGCCTTTCAAATAAATAAATAAATCTTTTAAAAAAGAATCAGTTTAAACCAAGGGTACATTTTTCAAGGTCTTTAATATAGAAATTGGATATCATCAATGAAGCATATCATAGTATTCTTTATATAGAAATTTGTAAAAAGAGATAAAATTGACATTGTATTCGGATAAAACTTTTGATTCCAAAAGAAGACATAGCAATCATAAATATTTATGTACTGAATACAAGACCACCGGTTATATATAGAAAGTACTATTAGACCTAAAGAAAGAGACACACTCCTAGACAATAAAAGTGGGTGACTTCAACAATGCACTCTCATCAATGGACAGATCATCTAGATAGAAAATAAGTAAAGACACATCAGAGTTGAAACATAACATCAAACAAATGACCTAACAGACCAAAAGCTACATTCTATTCACCACATTGAACATTTTTTCAGGGTATACCACACATTAGGCCACAAATCAACTCTCATTTAATTTGAAAAGACTGAAATCCTATCAAGTAACTAGAAATAAACAAGAACAACAACAGAACACTCAAAAAATGTATGGAAATTAAACAAGATGCTCCTGAATGAACAATGGGACACTGAAGAAATTTAAAAGGAAATAAAATCGTTCTTGAAATAAATGAAAATGAAAACACAACATATTAACTCCTGTGAGTTACAGCAAAAGCATTATTAAGAGGTAAGTTTATAGCATATAGTGATTATATTAAAAAAGAGAAATGTTTCAAATTAAACATCTAATGATGCATCTCAAAAACTTAGATAAATAAGATCACAACCTTTAACCAGAAGGAGGTGAGAAATAATATATGTCACAGCATGAATAAATGAAATTAAAAAAGATCAAGAAATCAAAAATTCATTTTGAGAATATAAACAAAAGAGAAACTCCTCAGAGGGGATTCCAACATGGAGGAATAGGGAAAGGGAGGACTGCTATAGGCTAGGATAAAATAGAAAAAAAGGCAAGAAAGTGCATTCTCAGGGGAGACTGGAGATTCTGTAAGAGGAGGAGAGATGCTGTGGATCTGTGTGGAAGCTGCAACAAGCACTGATACAACACAAGACCCAGCAGGTGAGAGCTGGAGAAAGTGCCGGCTCTGAAGACCAAGGTGAGATCAGACTGCAGTAGCCCATGCCACTGATGAAATAGCTGCAGAGACAGCCTAGCAGACTACACTGTCTTGGGGTGTGACTTGGACCCTGAGGGTAACGAGTATCCCCTAACCCAGCAGAAAAGAGAGACAATTTCTCCCCATCCCCTCACAACAGCCCCCAACAACCAGCTCAGAGAGGGCAGTCACCATATTGGATATGCTAGTAGCTGCAGCAGCTCTTGTGCAGGCTCCCAGCAACAGTCAGGGAAAAGGCGCCATCTTGTCTCAAGTAGCAACAGCCCAGGTGCACACACCCAGCAACAGGCAGGGATAAGGAGCCATTCCGACATCATCACTAGCTGCAGGGACTCTTCTAAGTGTCCATAAACTGGCGGGGAGAAGCATGATTGTGAAACAAGCAGTGCTGTGGCCAGCAGCTCTTGTGGACATGTATGACCAGGGATTTCACCACAGGGAAAAATCTGTGTTCCCCACCGACTTCCAATCTGCATGGAAAGACTGACAGGGGGCTGGGAACACACCTATGATTATCATGAGCCCTTAGCCTCTCAACATAACGCAGGCTCTGGAGCTCAAACTGCCTAAGTGGAGCACCCATAGGCAACTGGCTCTCAGAAGTTCTCAGCCTCTCCAAGGACAGAACAGGTTAGTGCGGTGGAGTGGGTCTTCTGCACCCTGTGTCTATGGGAGCCCTGGTACTGAGACTGTGGGAACCCAGGCATGCAGGAGAGGGTGCACGGTGTAGCTGGTTTCTGGGAAAATACTTGGGTAGCTCCATAAGCTCAGCACCCTGGCTGCCTGGGGTGGGTCACTGCAGCAGGATCTGTGCTCACACTGAACACTGCCAGACCCTTTGTGGCAATCATGCAGAACCGCAGAACCACAGAACCACAGATGAGAACAGCACCCACTGAGGGTTAACAACAGAATTCATGAGGCAAATCTCTGGAAAATTAACAAACAAAAAAATGAAGAAGAAATTAGAAAAGTGAAAAATAGGGTTGGAGATGTATGGGATACTACCAAATGACACAATATAGGGTCTTAGGGGTTACTGAAGGCATGGAAAGAGAGAATAGATTAGAAGGCCTCTTAGTGAAATAATTACAGAAAACTTCCCGAATTTGGAGAAAGTATGTCCAAGTACTAGAAACACAAAGCACTCTTAATATACATGACCAGAAAAGACCTTCACCATGGCATATTATAGTCAAATGCTCCACAGTGAAACATAGAGAAAAGATTCTAAAATGTGCATAAAGGGAAATGTCAGATTACTTTCAGAGTATCTTCAATTAGACTCAAAGCTGACTTCTCATCAGGAATTACTACAAAGAGCTGTAGCCCAACACATCAGGAAACCTAGAAGAAAAACATTCCTGGACACACACAACCCACCAAAATTGACCCAAGACACAGAAAAACCTAACAGATCAATAAACAAGACACAAATTGATTCAGTAATAAAGACACTCCCAACAAAGAAAAACCTAGAATTGGACGGTTTCACTGCTGAATTCTATCAGACATTTAAAGAAGAACTAACTCCATTTCTTCTCAAGCTATTCAAAACAACTGAAAGAGAGGGAAGCCTTCGAAACTCCTTCCATGAAGACAGTATCACCTTAATTCCTAAATCAGAAAAAGATACAACAGAGAAAGTACACACAAATGTCCCTGATAAACACACACAAAAATCATCATCAAAATACTAGCCAATTGAATCCAAGAACATATAAGAAATGATCATTCATCCGGACAAAGTGGGTATTATCCCTGGTACACAGCAACTATTAGCATTCACAAATCAATGTGATACACCACATTAACAAAGTGAAGAACAAAAATGATATGATTATCTCATTAATAGCAGGAAAAGCATTTCATAAAATACAACACCCTTTCATGATGAAAACCTGAAGTAAAAAGGGTATATAGAGGATCCAAAACACTCTACTCAGAGATTATTAGAACTCATAGGAGGTCCCAATATGGCAGAGTAGGGAGTGAGCTTAACTCTTTGCTTCTAGCCCAGGAGATGATAGTTTAAAAAATGTGGAGAGAGTGTAATCTTAGGAAAGAATTAGTGAGTCAATGGCAGAGGAAACTCTACCGAAATTAGAGAGACAGGTGGACCTACATGGCAGGCATGGATGCACATTGCTCAGGACTCTAGCCTACCCAGCCAAGAGCCTATGGACCAGCACTGGAAAGTGAAGTGAGACAAAACCACAGCAGACCAAGCAGTGGCGAAAATGCTGCAGAAAGAGTCTAGAGGGAACCAGGCTTGGAGCCCCATGGGAGATACTGTACTAGACAAACTACAGGAAAAAAAGAAAAAGAATGGGATGGACACGTTTCTCTCTCCCAAATCAGTTTACAACAGCGTCCTGTAACATGCCAGTAGAAGGGTTCCATTTCAGAGATACATCACAGGTGCACCAGCTCGTATCTCTGCCCAGCAACCAGCCAAGTGGAGACTCCTGATTCTGGTGTGGAGAACTAACAGGGGGCCGATAGCTTGTGACTGTGTGAGGTGCCTGTATTTGGACAGGGAAAAAAAACTGAGGGTGTGTGGGAAGACTCACAGTGTGGCTAGGACTTTGAGCAGTTACAGTGGGAGACTCCATATGCTCAGGGTTTCCTGGTTACCTGGTGAGAGATACTGCTAGGGAAACTGATCTTTCACTGAGGAATGCACAGATCCTTTGTGTGGACCTTGGGACAGAGCGGATAAATATAATACAAACTTGGGCTAGCACTCTAGCCTGGGTCTCCATTGAGGAGAGGAGCTCAGCTGCACAGAGTAAATTCCCTTTTGATATGAGAGAGAGAGAGGGAGAGAGAGAGAGAGAGATTTGCCACAACAAACCTGGGTGTGTCACCTTGGGCATTCCCTTATCCCTGGAGAACTGAACAGAGCTCTCTGGCCACACCCACTATAAGCCTCTAGATATTCACTAAGAAAACCTTCCACTTATCTACACAGTCATAGTCCAAAGATAAAAGTTGCCACAGCAAAAAAAAAAAAAAAAGGAGAGAGAGAGAGACAGACAGAGAAAGAGAAAACCAACAAGTATCTCCACAAATGCCAAACAATAAATACACCAATTCAAGAAACAAGAATAAGAAGACAATATGATGCCCCCAAAAGAACAAGACACTTTGGAGCCAGAACTGTGGCATAGTGGGTAAAGCTGCCATCTGCCGTGCCAACATCCCATATGGGTACTACTTCGAGTTCTGGCTGAACAATTTCCAATCCAGCGCTCTGCTCTGGCCTGGAAAAGCAGTGTCAAAAGTCCTTGGACCCCAGCACCCACATGGGAGATCTCCATAAGCTCCTGGCTCCTGGCTGCAGATTGGTGTACAACGGCCATTGTGGCCAACTGGGTAATGACAAGCTGATGGAAGACTTCTCTCTTTCTCTCTCTCTCTCTCTCTCTCTCTCTCTCTCTCTCTCTCTTTCTCTCTCTCTCTCTGCCTTTTCTTCTCTCTCTGTGTAGTGCTTTCAAATAAATAATAAATAAATCTTAAAAAAACCATGAAACTTCAATACTAGATTGTGAAGATGATGATATAAAAGAAATGAAGAAATGGAATTCAAAAAATTGATCGTAAAATACATAGAAGTAATCAGAAGCAAATGCATGAACTACTGAAATCCATATTGGACATGAAAGAAAATTTGTCTCATGAAATTGAGATCTTAAAGAGAAATCTCAATGAAATGAAAAATGCAACAGAACAAACAAAAATGCAGTGGAGACCTTTAACAATAGAATTGATGAAGCATAAGAAAGATATCAGCATGGAAGACCAAGCACCAGAAACTATATCATCAAACAAAAGAAAAAAGAGGAATTTAGGAAACAAAAACAATTCCTTATTAGAATGCGAACATGAAGAGATTGATGCAATGCTGTATAGGGAATTTGAAAAACTGATTGTAGGTTACTTAGAAATCATCAGAAGTAAATCCACGAATTAAAGAAATCCAAAGATGACATGAATGAAAAATTTTCCCATGAAATTGAAATTTTAAATAGAAATGAAATGAAATGAAATGAAATGTTAGAAATCAAGAACTCAATAGCTCAAATAAAGTACGTGGTGGAATATCTTAACAACAGGCTCAGTGAGTCAGAAGAAAGAGTATCTAACTTAGAAGATAATTTTCTTGAAATTTTACAGTCAAACCAAAAATATGAAGAAGAAGAAATCAGAAAACTTAAAAACAGTCTTGGAGATTTTTGGGAAAATATCAAATGACCAAACATACAGGTCTTAGGCATTTATGAGAAAGAGAGAACTGATGAGAAGGCCTTTTTAGTGAAGTAATTACACTAAACTTCCCTAATTTGGAGAATGAAAGGGACATCCAAGTACAGGAAGCACGCAGATCTCCTAATAGACATAACCAGAAAAGATCCTCACTACAACATATTGTAGTCAAAAACTCTACTGTGAAACAAAGATTCTAAAATGTGCATAAGAGAAATGCCAGATAACTCTCAGAGGATCTCCAATTAGACTCACAGCTGACTTCTCATCAGAAACTCTACAGGCTAGTAGAGAATGGCACAATATATCCCAAGTCTTAAGAGGAAAAAAAAAAAGGTCAACCCAGAATACTGTACCCCACAAAGCACTCATTTATCAATGAAGGGGAAATGAAAACCTTCCAAAACAAAGAAATTGAAAGAACTTGTCATCATTCATCCAGCCTTACAAAAGGAAGCGCTTACTTAAGGAAGCACTACACACACGAATATACAAACATGGTCATCACTATGAAAAAAGGTGAAAGCAATTCCCCAATAAAACAACAAAGGAAATCCACAGGAAAAACAGGAATATTTATGGGAAAATGGTAGGGTCAAGTCATTATCAACAGTCACCTGGAATATAAATGGTCTCAACTCTCCAGTTAACACACAGACTAGCTTAATGGGTTGAAAACAAGACCCATCTATTTGTGCCTACAACAAACAAATGTCACCTACAAGGATTTGCACAGACTGAAAGTGAAATGATGGAAAAAATTATTCCACACTAACAGAAACCAAAAAATAAAAATCGGTGTAACCAACCTAATATCAGAAAAAATAGACTTTAACACACAAACTGTTAAAAGAGACAAAGAAGGACACTGTATAACAACTGAGGGATTAATTAACAGATGTGACTATAGTAAAGATATATGCACCCAATAATTACAGGGCATCTGAATACCTAAAATAAATGGTAATGGACCTAAAGGGAGTAATGCACTCCAACACAATACAAATGGGAACGTTCAATACCCCATGTTCAGGAATGGACAGACCAACCAGATGGAAAATTAGCAAAGAAACAACAGAGTTCATTGACATAAGAACAGAAGCGCCTAATAGATATCTATAGAAATTTTCATTCTACAGTTGCAGAATACATATTCTTCTTACCAGGGCATGGAGCTTTCTCTAGAATAGGGCACAGAATAGGCCATAAAGCATGTCTCAGGAAATTCAGAAAAATCAAAATCATATCATACATCTTCTCTGATCACAATGGGCTGAAACCGGAAATCAAAAACTCAGGAATCTCCAGAACACATATTAACATGTGGAGACCGAACAAAATGCTCCTGAGTGAACAGTGGCTCATAAAAGAAATCAAAAGATAAATCAAAAAATTTCTGTAAAACGAATGAAATGACAATAGAAAATATCAAAGCTTATGGGATAAAGTAAAAGAAGTGTTAGGAGGAAAGTTTATACCAATTGGTGCCTAGATCAAGGTATTGGAAAGGCACCAAATAAGTGAGCTATCAATAGCTCTCAAGGATCTAGAAAAACACAGGAAATGAACCAAAAATTAGTAGCACAACAGAAATAATTAAAATTAGTGAAGATATTAACAAAATTGAAATACAAAACACAATACCAAAGATCAGTAAAAAAAGCTGCTTTTTTGGAAAAAAATAATATACCATCAGGCCAACTAAACAAAAAGGGAGAATACCCAATTCAACAAAATTAGAGATGAAAAAGGTAGCACAACAACATATACCATAGAAATAAAAGGAATCATCAGAAATGATGACAAGAAACTGTATGCCAACAAATTGGAAAACCTAGAAGAAATGGATAGATTCCTGGACATATACAACATACCTAAACTGAGCCATGATGAAACAGAAAACCTAAACAGACCATTAACCAAGAAGGAAAGTGAATCAGTAAGATCTTCCCAATAAATAAAAGCCAAGGACTGGATGACTTCACTGCTGAATTCTATCAGACATTTAAAGGAGAACTCACTCCACAATTCTTCTCAAGCTATTCAAAACAAATTCATTGGTGGGAATCCTCCAAAACTCCTTCTATGAATCCAGCATGATTCAATTCCTAAATCAGAAAAACATACAACAGAGAAAGAGAATTACAGAGCAATTTCACTGTTGAATATACACACAAAAATCCTCAGCAAATGCTACCTAATCAAAAACAACAGATCAGAAAAATCCTTCACCCAGACCAAGAAGGATTTACCCCTCGAATGCAGGGATGGTTCAACATTAGCAAATCAAACAATGTGATACACCACATTAACAAACTGCGGAACAAAAACTATATGATTATCTCACTCAGTGCAGAGAAACCATTTAACAAAATACAACACCGTTTCATGATGAAAACTCTAAGCAAACTGGGTACAGAAGGAACATTCCTCACCACAATCAAGGCAATTTATGACAAACCCGGACAAGCATCCTACTGTATGGAAAAGTTAGATGCACTCTCACTAAGATGCAGAACCAGACAAGGATGCACACTTTCATCATTGCTAATCAATACAATCCTGGAAGTTTTACCAGAGCCAACAGAAAAGAAAAATAAATTAAAAGGATAAAATTAGGAGGGAGGAAGTCAAATTATCTCTACTAGCAGATGACATGATTCTGTATGTAGTGCATCCAAAAGACTCCAATAAGAAACTACTGGAACTCATAAAAGAGTTTGGTAACGTAACAAGATATTTAAAAAAACAGAAATTAATAGCCTCTGTAATACCTAGACAATGCCATGGCTGAGAAAGAACTTCTAAGATCAATCCCATTCACAACAGCTACAGAAAAATGAAATACCTTGGAATAAATTTAACCAAGGACAGCAACTAAATCTAATATGAGGATTACACAACAATAAAGGAAGAAATAAAAGAAACAAAAATGGACAAATCGTCCATGTTGGTAGATTGGAAGAATCATTATCATCAAAATGCCCACACTACCAAAAGCAATTAATAGGTTCAATGTGATATCAATCAGAATACAGATCTAGAAAAGAGATGCTTAAATTTATTTGGAAACACAGGAGACCCCAAAATGCTAAAGCAATCTTAACAACAAAAACAAAGCCAGAGGCATCACAATATCTGATTTCAAGGCATACTATAGGACAGTTGTACAGCCTGGTACTGGCACAAACAGATGGATAGACCAATGGAGCAGAACAGAAACTCCAAATATCAACCCATGCTTCTACAACCACCCTGTCTTTGACAAAGGAGCTAAAATCAATGCCCAGAGCAAGGAAAGTCTCTTTAACAAATAGTGCTGGGTAAACTGGATCTCCACATGCAGAAGTATGAAGCAAGACCTCTACCTTACAGCTTACACACAAATCCACTCAACATGGATTAAAGATTTAAATCGACAACCCAATACCATCAATTTCTTACAGGACATTCAGGAAAACCGGCAAGACACTATCATAGGCAAAAACTTCTTGGAAAAAACACCAGAGCACTGGCAATCAAAGATAGCATTTACAAATAAGATTACATAAAATTGAAAAGATTCTGCACTGTAAAAAACACTCAACAAAGTGAAGAGCCAACCAACAGAATGGAAGAAATTGTTTGCAAACTATGCAATTAATAAAGGATTAATACCAGATATATAAAGAGCTCAAGAAACTCAACAACAAAGCAATCTAGTTAAGAAATAAGTGAAGGAGATAAACAGACATTTTTCCAAAGAGGAAATCCAACAGACACATGCAAAAATGCTCAGGATCACTAACCTCAGGGAAACGCCACCCAAAACCATGGTAAGTTCTCACCTCACCTCCATTAGAATGGTTTTCATATAGATATCAACAAACAACTAATTGCTGGTGAGGATGTGTGGAAAAAGGTACCCTAATCCACTGCTGGTGGGAATGTAAACGGATACAGCCACTGTGGAAGATGGTATGGACATTCTTCAGAAACCTGAATATAGATTTACAATATGACCCAGCCATCTCATTATGGGGAATTTACCCAAGGGTAATGAAATCAGCCTATGAAACACTGATAGGTACCCCCATGTTTACTACAGGTGAATTCACAATGGCTAAGATGTGGAATCAACCCAGATGTGCTTTAACTGAAAAAAGATAATGAAATTTTGCAATATGTACACCACAGAATACTACACAGTCCTAAAGAAAAAAAAAGAAATCCTGTCATTTGAAGCAACGTGGTTACAACCGGAAAACATTATACTTAGCAAAATAACCCAGTCTCAAAAGGACAAATATAATACGTTATCCGCAAATTTCTGTTAATAACAGAAAACAGTGGCTGTAACTCAGTGAGAGAAAGCAGTAAAGTAACATGGTGATGACAAAGCACTTCTGCCTCCAGGTGCTGTGTGGGTTGGCCGAGGACTCCTCACTCACCCAGCACAGCCGTGACCCTGTGGCTGGTTAGTTAGCAATCACTATTTTCTCCTGTGCATGGTTCCAACTCTTCCCGCAGGGGCATGCCATCATGAGAAATGTCACCTCCCTGGGGTCTGTAAAGAACCCACTTTCCTAATCACCATCACCGCCACAAGATCAAGTGCGGCAGAGAAGCACCTGTGCCAGCCAGCACAGCCCAGGTGCCTACTGCACCTGCCCACGTGCTGCACCGACACATGGGGCACTCAGCCCGTATCTCTGCTACTTTTTGCTCAGAGAAGTAACTGCAAGAACTGGCAAGAGTTGCCACATTCCTGCCCTCAGAGTCCCAACTCCAGATGGCCCAGTGGCGTTGGTGCCCAAGCAGAAAACCGGGCAACCCTGAAAGGTGAGGCTTGGGCCTGACAGAGCCACACGTGCCCAGGTGCTCCAGGACCCTCCCCGTGACCAGCACGCACTCACCATTCATGTTCACCCACACTGTGTACCCCAGGAGTGGGAGTCTCTGCAGCTGCCACGTGGCCTGGGGGTCAAGTGCTTCGGGCGAACCTCGCGCCCAGCTAAGGCCAGTGGACACCTCCTCTCCAGCAGCCACAGCAATGTGCCTGGAGCTTGAAGAAAGTTTTTTTTTATTTTTTTTACAGGCAGAGTGGACAGTGAGAGAGAGAGACAGAGAGAAAGGTCTTCCTTTTGTCATTTGTTCACCCTCCAATGGCCGCAGCGGCCGGCGCGCTGCGGCCGGCGCACCGCGCTGATCCAATGGCAGGAGCCAGGAGCCAGGAGCCAGGTGCTTATCCTGGTCTCCCATGGGGTGCAGGGCCCAAGCACCTGGGCCATCCTCCACTGCACTCCCTGGCCACAGCAGAGGGCTGGCCTGGAAGAGGGGCAAACGGGACAGAATCCAGCGCCCCAACCGGGACTAGAACCCGGTGTGCCAGCGCCGCTAGGCGGAGGATTAGCCTAGTGAGCCACAGCGCCAGCTGAAGAAAGTTTGAAAGAGTCAGGAATGGGGTAGAGGAGCCATGTCCCAGCCTGGCCCCGCACATGCAAAGGTTCCCATGGGGGCACACCCCCCCCAAGTCAAGCTGCAGCTCTCTCACAGACACGCTCCTGTGTGGGTTTGTCTCCAAAAAAGTGGCCAACCAAGAACCGTGGGCACTTACTGGCCTGACAGCCAGGAGCTGCAGTCCCTTGGTCCCTCCCTCCTCACCTGGGGGCCACTGGGACTTGCACCCTTAGCTCACCACCTGTGGGAGGCCGGCTCCTTGGCAGGCCTGGCCCCCATGTCCAATGACTGGAACCCTCCTGAGCTTCCCCAGGATGTCTGCATAGATCCCACCTGGGGCCCAGCCCTATCCTTTCTGGAGCAATAGTAGACAAAACATGTCAGTTTCTTGAAAGAGGATGCTTGGCCTCCCCAGGTGAACAGTCCTGGCAACACTGTTTTGCAAAGCTGAAATACAAGTCTTACAAAATCCACTTTGGTAAAGAAACAAGTAAAGCAAGGGCCATGAGGGCTTTGTTCTACAAGACTCTGCAAAGCAAAAGCAAGGCTGCAGAAACACTCAGAGTTGAGTTTCCCTGGTGAGCTCCCAAGCAGGAAACAAGGAGAGGCAAAAAGCCCTTCTCACTCATGCTGCAAAGCCCTGGGAAACAGCAAATTCCATATTCCTAACTGTCTTCCTAACCCTTTGCCACTCATTCATTCATTCATTTATTCATCCTATTGTTGAGTATTCAACATTGATATGGGGGGAGTCGTTTGGCCCAGAAGTAAGATTTGTCTGGGGATGCTCCCAACCTAATGGGGGGTGCTTTGGTTCCAGTCCCAGCTCCCTTGTGGATTCCAGCAGCTTGCTAATGTGCACCCTGGGAGGCAGCAGTGCTTGGGTTCCTGCCATCACATGGGAAACTCTTGAGTTCTGGCCTGCTGGGCCTGGCCCTGCTCCTGCTGTTGTGGACATTTTGGTGGTGAATATACAGGTAAGAGTTCTCTCTCTCTCTCTCTCTCTCTCTCTCTCTCTGTGTGTGTGTGTGTGTGTGCATGCGCGTCGGTGGATGATGCCTTTCAAATAAAATACATTTAAGGCAGTTTTTCAAATACATACATAGCAATGAGTATTTTGGCTCAGCAGGTTCAGCAGCTGCTTGGGATGTGCATATCCCATAGTGGAGTGCCTAGTTGAGTCCTGGCCACTCCACTTCTGATCCAGGTTTTGTGCTAATATACCCGAGAGATGATATATGATGGCTCCAGTACTTGAGGACCAAGGTTCCTAGCTCCAGGCTTCTGGCTTCAGCCTGGCCCATCCGCAGCTCTTGCTGGCCTTTGGGGAGTGAATCAGCAGATGGAGGATCTGAAAATATCTCTTTTTCATCCCCACTCCTCATTTTAAACAAATAAATTCTGCACTGTAAAAAACACTCAACAAAGTGAACATCCAACCAACAGAATGGAAGAAATTGTTTGCAAACTATGCAATTGGTAAAGGATTTATACCAGATACATAAAGAGCTCAAGAAACTCAACAACAAAACAATCTAGTTAAGAAATAAGTGAAGGAGATAAACAGACATTTTTCCAAAGAGGAAATCCAACAGACACATGCAAAAATGCTCAGGATCACTAACCTCAGGGAAACGCCACCCAAAACCATGGTAAGTTCTCACCTCACCTCCATTAGAATGGTTTTCATATAGATATCAACAAACAACTAATAGCTGGTGAGGATGTGTGGAAAAAGGTACCCTAATCCACTGTTGGTGGGAATGTAAACTGATACAGCCACTGTGGAAGATGGTATGGACATTCTTCAGAAACCTGAATATAGATTTACAATATGACCCAGCCATCTCATTATGGGGAATTTACCCAAGGGTAATGAAATCAGCCTATGAAAGACTGATATGTACCCCCATGTTTACTACAGGTGAATTCACAATGGCTAAGATGTGGAATCAACCCAGATGTGCTTTAACTGAAAAAAGATAATGAAATTTTGCAATATGTGCACCACAGAATACTACACAGTCCTAAAGAAAAAAAAAAGAAATCCTGTCATTTGAAGCAACGTGGTTACAACCGGAAAACATTATACTTAGCAAAATAAGCCAGTCTCAAAAGGACAAATACAATATGTTCTCCACAAATTTCTGTTAATAATTAATAGTGTATCTATAATGTAATCCACAGAAGTTAAACTGCCAATTTCAGATGTGATTACTTTGAACAGCCATTATCTCAAATGCTGAGGAACAGGTTTTCTTTTTTCATACTATTCCTTGAACTCTTTACTTACTATAGAGGTAATCAAATGTGCATAAAGTTAATTGAAAATAGATCTTATGGGCCGGTGCCATGGCATAGCAGGTAAAGCTGCCACCTGCAGTGCCATCATCCCATACTGGGGTTGGTTCAAGTCCTGGCTGTTTCTCTTCTAATCCAGCTCTCTGCTATGGCCTGGGAAAGTTGTAGAAGATGGCCTGAGTCCTTGGGTGCCTGCACTTGTTGAGTGACCCAAAAGAAGCTCCTGGTCCTGGCTTCAGATTGGCACAGCTCCAGCAGTTGCAGCAAACTGGAGAGTAAACCCATGGAGGAAAGACTCTCTACCTCTCCTTCTCTCTCTGCGTAACCCTTTCATATAGACAAATACATAAATATTTAAAAAGAAAAGAAAATAGATCTTCACAAAAAATGAGAATGCGAATAGGAGACGGAGGAGGAAGAAAGGTGGGAGTACTGATAGGGTAGAAAATAATCACTATGTTCATAAGTTTATATTAATGAAATTTATGAAGTTTGTGGCCGGCACCGTGGCTCACTTGGTTAATCCTCTGCCTGGGGCACCAGCATCCAATAGGAGCGCCGGGCTCTAGTCCCAGTTGCACCTCTTCCAGTCCAGCTCTCTGCTGTGGCCCAGGAAGGCAGTGGAGGATGGCCCAAGTGCTTGGGCTCCAGCACCCACATGGGAGACCAGGAAGAAGCACCTGGCTCCTGGCTTCGGATTGGCGCAGCACCAATGCGGCCATTTGGGGAGTGAACCAATGGAAGGAAGACCTTTCTCTCTGTCTCCCTCCCTCTCTCTCTCACTGTCTATAGCTCTACCTTTCAAATAAAAAAAATTTCAAAAAAGAAATTTATGAAGTTTGTGTACCTTAGATAAAACATTTTGAGCAAAATATTTATAATAACAGTAAAAAATGGTAATCTATAAAAATAAAAATGACATTGAAATGCTATGGTTTGAACAGCCTTTGTCTCAACTGTTGAGGAGCAGTTTTATTTATTTCATACTATTTGCTGAGCTCTAATAAGTACATGCTTAATCTTGTGCATTTAAGGTTAACTAAAAATAAATCTTACTAAACAAATAAGAATGGGAATAGAGATGGAGGAGGAAGAAGGGTTAGAGTGCGGCTGGGAAGAAATACTATCTTTTTAAATTTGTATTTATGAAATGCACGAAATTTATATAACTTTAATTTTTAAAAAAGTCAAAAAAATCTCAAGAATAAAAGTTTGAACTAAATAAAAAAGGCCCTACTATATAATATCTATAAGAAACTCACTTCACAAGGACACACATACACTGAAAGTGGAGGGCTAGAAAAAGATATTCCACACAAACAGAAAATAAAAACGAGGAGAACTGGCTATCTTGATAACAAATGAAAAACTTGAAATCAAAAATTATACAAAGAGATAAAAAGGACATTGCATTGATTAAATTTGATTAGCAGAAGACATAACAATCATTAATATATAAGCAACCAACACAAGACCACCCAGATATACACAGAAAATACCATTAGACCGAAAGGCAGAGACATTCCTATACAACAATAGGGAGTAAGTTGAACAATGCACTCTCATCAATGGACAGATCATCCAAATACAATATAAATAATGACACATGCCAAAGCTAAAATATTACATCAAGTAAATGACTTCACAGAAATTTATAGGACATTTAACCTAAAAGCTACATTCTTCTCATCAGCACACTCAATTTTTTTTTTTGGATATATCATATATGGGTCCACAAATCAATTCTCAGCAAATCTGAAAAGACTGAAATCCTATTAGGTAACTACGAATAAACTATAAGAATAAAAATTGAACACTCATAAATATTTGGAAATTTAACTAGATGCTACTGAATGATGAGTGATCACTGAAGAAATTAAAAAGGAAATAAAACCTATCTTGAAATAAATGAAAAGTAAAACAAAACATGTGAAACACTGTTGATTACAGCAAAAACATTAAGAGGGAAGTTTATAGCATACAGTAGTCATATTTAAAATGAGAAATGCCTAAAATTCAAAATCAAGTGATACATCTCAAAAATTTAGATAAACAAGAAAAAACAAAACCCCAAACAAGCATGAGATGAGAAATAAAATGGATCAGAACATAAATCAATGAAATAAAAAATATACTAGATCAGCAAACCAAAACTTACCTTTTTAAGATGATAAAATAGATAATCTTCAGAGAGGATTCCATTTTAACAGAAGAGGAACATGAGGCTTGGAAACTCATCCTTCCACCAACAACTCCCCCAGCCACCAAACACTTAACCACCTGGAAATGTGGTGTGTTCCTCAGTTTCATGGCACAAGTTCAAGGACAGAAACAATCAACAAAGAAAAGCAATGTAAGTGCCCCGAGGTGGAAGAGAACTTGGCACCATCATGGAACTGAGAGGCCAGCATGGATGGGGCAGAGGAGGAAGCTGCATAAGGTCAGATTCAGAGAGGTCCCATGAGGACACTCCTGCTGGTGCCTTGGGACTCATTCTGCCCCATAAGCCTCACTTCTCTGCTCACAAGGACTCACTCCCTGATTATGCAACACAGGCAGCATCATGCTGTGTCACCAGGGGCAAGTCACTCAGCCTCTCTGAGCCCCAACTTCTGCATGTGAAAATGAGAATAACGTGTATGGAGCAAAAGCCCCACTATAAAAAAGTGACTGCCTGTGACATTCACCAAGGGGGAACCCAGAGAGGTAGACCTGCCCTTCATTTCCAAAATGAATTCCAAGACGACCATATCATGGAGAGGTGGGAGGGTTCACAAAGACAAATGTCAAATCAGAGAAAACAGTGGCTGTAACTCAGTGAGAGAAAGCAGTGAAGTAACATGGTGATGAACAAAGCACTTCTGCCTCCAGGTGCTGTGTGGGTTGGCCGAGGACTCCTCACTCACCCAGCACAGCCGTGACCCTGTGGCTGGTTAGTTAGCAATCACTATTTTCTCCTGTGCATGGTTCCAACTCTTCCCGCAGGGGCATGCCATCATGAGAAATGTCACCTCCCTGGGGTCTGTAAAGAACCCACTTTCCTAATCACCATCACCGCCACAAGATCAAGTGCGGCAGAGAAGCACCTGTGCCAGCCAGCACAGCCCAGGTGCCTATTGCACCTGCCCGCGTGCTGCACCGACACATGGGGCACTCAGCCCGTATCTCTGCTACTTTTTGCTCAGAGAAGGAACTGCAGGAACTGGCAAGAGTTGCCACATTCCTGCCTTCAGAGTCCCAACTCCAGATGGCCCAGTGGCGTTGGTGCCCAAACAGAAAACCGGGCAACCCTGAAAGGTGAGGCTTGGGCCTGACAGAGCCACACCTGCCCAGGTGCTCCAGGACCCTCCCCGTGCCCAGCACGCACTCACCGCTCATGTTCACCCACACTGTGTACCCCTGGAGTGGGAGTCTCTGCAGCTGCCACGTGGCCTGGGGGTCAAGTGCTACGGAGGAACCTCGCACCAACCTCGCGCCCAGCTCAGGCCAGTGGACACCTCCTCTCCAGCAGCCACAGCAATGTGCCTGGAGCTTGAAGTAAGTTTGAAAGAGTCAGGAATGGGGTAGAGGAGCCATGTCCCAGCCTGGCCCCGCATATGCAAAGTTTCCCATGGGAGCACACCCCCCCCCCAGCCAAGCTGCAGCTCTCTCACAGACATGCTCCTGTGTGGGTTTGTCTCCAAAAAAGTGGCCAACCAAGGATTGTGGGCACTTACAGGCCAGACAGCCAGGAGCTGCAGTCCCTTGGTCCCTCCCTCCTCACCTGGGGGCCACTGGGACTTGCACCCTTAGCTCACCACCTGTGGGAGGCCGGCTCCTTGACAGGCCCAGCCCCCATGCTCAATGACTGGAACCCTCCTGAGCTTCCCCAGGATGTCTGCATAGATCCCGCCTGGGGCCTAGCCCTATCCTTTCTAGAGCAATAGGAGACAAAACATGTCAGTTTCTTGAAAGAGGATGCTTGGCCTCCCCAGGTAAACAGTCCTGGCAACACTGTTTTGCAAAGCTGAAATACAAGTCTTACAAAATCCACTTTGGTAAAGAAACAAGTAAAGCAAGGGCCATGAGGGCTTCTTTCTACAAGACTCTGCAAAGCAAAAGCAAGGCTGCGGAAGCACTCAGAGTTGAGTTTCCCTGGTGAGCTCCCAAGCAGTAAATAAGAAGAGGAAAAAAGCCCTTCTCACTCATGCTGCAAAGCCCTGGGAACAGCAAATTCCATGTGCCTAACTGTCTTCCTAACCCTTTGCCAATCATTCATTCATTCATTCATTCATCCTTTTGTTGCGTATTCAACATTGATATGGGGGGGTCATTTGGCCCAGAAGTAAGATTTGTCTGGGGATGCTCCCAACCTAATGGGGGGTGCTTTGGTTCCAGTCCCAGCTCCCTTGTGGATTCCAGCAGCTTGCTAATGTGCACCCTGGGAGGCAGCAGTGCTTGGGTTCCTGCCATCACATGGGAAACTCTGAGTTCTGGCCTGCTGGGCCTGGTCCTGCTCCTGCTGTTGTGGACATTCTGGCAGTGAAAATACAGATAAGAGTTCTGTGTGTGTGTGTGTGTGTGTGTGTGCATGCGCGCATGCGCGTCTGTGCATGATGCCTTTCAAATAAAATACATTTAATGCAGTTTTTCAAATACACACATAGCGGTGAGTATTTTGGCTCAGCAGGTTCAGCAGCTGCTTGGGATGTGCATATCCCATAGTGGAGTGCCTAGTTGGTCCTGGCCACTCTACTTCTGATCCAGTTTTTGTGCTAATGCACCCGAGAGATGATATATGATGGCTCCAGTACTTGAGGACCAAGGTTCCTAGCTCCAGGCTTCTGGCTTCAGCCTGGCCCATCCGCAGCTGTTGCCAGCCTTTGGGGAGTGAATCAGCAGATGGAGGATCTGAAAATATCTCTTTTTCATCCCCACTCCTCATTTCAAATAAATGCTGCAAAACATGGAAACCACACACACTGATCATCAACCCCTATAAAGCCAGTAGGAATTTGATGGACAAAGGTGTGCAGAGTAAACTTACTGGGGTCGCAGGTGGCTTCCTCAGAGCCAGCCCTTGAGCTGAGACCTGGAGGATGAGGAGGAGTCACCACAATAGCAATCCCAGGGGAAATGAAGCCAGAGGGATGACTCTTCAAGGTCAACACTAGTTACTGCTGACCAGTAGGAACACAGACTTACTTCACCACATTCTGTAAGAACCAAAGCACAAAGCACAATACCTAAATATTTTGAAAGTTTTTGTTTTGTGAAACAGAGGGACAAAGAGGGATTGCATTTTGTCAACCCAAGTTTTAGAACCAATTATATGGCCACCTTTCTGCATACTGTGCAGAAACAACAGTCCCTGCCCACTCAGAACTAAACATGCTCTAAGAATATCAGAGTTAAAATAATTCCAGCATTTCAACATCTAATCAGTTTATCTAAAAGATTTATTAACAGACTTAAAGGGAGACTTAGACCCCAATACAGTAGTACTGGGGGACTTCAATACTCCACTCTCAGAAATAGACAGATCATCCGGTCAGAAGATCAACAAGGATACAGTAGATTTAAATGACACTATAGCCCAAATGGATCTAACAGATATATACAGAACTTTCAATCCTACAGCTAAAGATTTTACATTCTTCTCAGCAGTACATGGAACCTTCTCTAGGATTGACCACATACTAGGCCATAAAGCAAGTCTCAGCAAATTCAAAAGAATTAGAATCATACCATGCAGCTTCTCAGACCATAAAGGAATGAAGTTGGAAATTAGCAACTCAGGAATCCCTAGAGCATACGCAAACACATGGAGATTGAACAACATGCTCCTGAATGAACAATGGGTCATAGAAGAAATCAAAAGAGAAATCAAAAACTTTCTGGAAGTAAATGAGGATAACAGCACAACATACCAAAACTTATGGGACGCAGCAAAAGCAGTGTTAAGAGGAAAGTTTATATCAATAGGTGCCTACATCAAGAAATTGGAAAGACACCAAATAGATGAGCTTTCAATTCACCTCAAGGATCTAGAAAACCTACAGCAAACCAGACCCAAATCTAGTAGGAGAAGAGAAATAATTAAAATCAGAGAAGAAATCAACAGGATTGAATCCAAAACAACATTACAGAAAATCAGCCTAACGAAGAGCTGGTTTTTTGAAAAAATAAACAAAATTGACACCCCATTGGCCCAACTAACTAAAAAAAGAAGAGAAAAGACCCAAATCAATAAAATCAGAGATGAAAAAGGAAATGTAACAACAGACACCACAGAAATAAAAAGAATCATCAGAAATTACTACAAGGACTTGTATGCCAGCAAACAGGGAAACCTATCAGAAATGGATAGATTCCTGGACACATGCAACCTGCCTAAATTGAACCAGGAAGACATTGAAAACCTAAACAGACCCATAACTGAGACAGAAATTGAAACAGTAATAAAGGCCCTCCCAACAAAGAAAAGCCCAGGACCAGATGGATTCACTGCTGAATTCTACCAGACGTTTAAAGAAGAACTAACTCCAATCCTTCTCAAACTATTCAGAACAATCGAAGAAGAGGGAATCCTCCCAAATTCTTTCTATGAAGCCAGCATCACCTGAATTCCTAAGCCGGAAAAAGATGCAGCACTGAAAGAGAATTACAGACCAATATCCCTGATGAACATAGATGCAAAAATCCTCAATAAAATTCTTGCCAATAGAATGCAACAACACATCAGAAAGATCATCCACCCAGACCAAGTGGGGTTTATCCCTGGTATGCAGGGATGGTTTAATGTGTGCAAGACAATCAATGTGATACACCACATTAACAGACTGCAGAAGAAAAACCATATGATTATCTCAATAGATGCCGAGAAAGCATTTGATAAAATACAACACCCGTTCATGATGAAAACTCTAAGCAAACTGGGTTTGGAAGGAACATTCCTCAATACAATCAAAGCAATCTATGAAAAACCCACAGCCAACATCCTATTGAATGGGGAAAAGTTGGAAGCATTTCCACTGAGATCTGGTACCAGACAGGGATGCCCACTCTCACCACTGCTATTCAATATAGTTCTGGAGGTTCTAGCCAGAGCTATTAGGCAAGAAAAAGAAATTAAAGGGATACAAATTGGGAAGGAAGAACTCAAACTATCCCTCTTTGCAGATGACATGATTCTTTATTTAGGGGACCCAAAGAACTCTACTAAGAGACTATTGGAACTCATAGAAGAGTTTGGCAAAGTAGCAGGGTATAAAATCAATGCACAAAAATCAACAGCCTTTGTATACACAGACAATGCCATGGCTGAGGAAGAACTTCTAAGATCAATCCCATTCACAATAGCTACAAAAACAATCAAATACCTTGGAATCAACTTAACCAAAGACGTTAAAGATCTCTACAATGAAAATTACAAAACCTTAAAGAAAGAAATAGAAGAGGATACCAAGAAATGGAAAAATCTTCCATGCTGATGGATTAGAAGAATCAATATCATCAAAATGTCCATTCTCCCAAAAGCAATTTACAGATTCAATGCAATACCAATCAAGATACCGAAGACCTTCTTCTCAGATCTGGAAAAAATCGTGCTGAAATTTATATGCAGGCACAAGAGACCTCGAATAGCTAAAGCAATCTTGTACAACAAAAACAAAGCCGGAGGCATCACAATACCAGATTTCAGGACATACTACAGGGCAGTTGTAATCAAAACAGCATGGTACTGGTACAGAAACAGATGGATAGACCAATGGAACAGAATTGAAACACCAGAAATCAACCCAAACATCTACAGCCAACTTATATTTGATCAAGGATCTAAAACTAATTCCTGGAGCAAGGACAGTCTATTCAATAAATGGTGCTGGGAAAATTGGATTTCCACGTGCAGAATCATGAAGCAAGACCCCTACCTTACACCTTACACAAAAATCCACTCAACATGGATTAAAGACCTAAATCTACGACCTGACACCATCAAGTTACTAGAGAACATTGGAGAAACCCTTCAAGATATTGGCACAGGCAAAGAATTTCTGGAAAAGACCCGGGAGGCACAGGCAGTCAAAGCCAAAATCAACTATTGGGATTGCATCAAAGTGAGAAGTTTCTGTACTGCAAGGCAAACAGTCAGGAGAGTGAAGAGACAACCGACAGAATGGGAAAAAATATTTGCAAACTATGCAACAGATAAAGGGTTAATAACCAGAATCTACAAAGAGATCAAGAAACTCCACAAAAACAAAACCAACAACCCACTTAAGAGATGGCCAAGGACCTCAATAGACATTTTTCAAAAGAGGAAATCCAAATGGCCAACAGGCACATGAAAAAATGTTCAAAGTCATTAGCAATCAGGGAAATGCAAATCAAAACCACAATGAGGTTTTACCTCACCCCGGTTAGAATGGCTCACATGCAGAAATCTACCAACAACAGATGCTGGCGAGGATGTGGGGAAAAAGGGACACTAACCCACTGTTGGTGGGAATGCAAACTGGTCAAGCCACTATGGAAGTCAGTCTGGAGATTCCTCAGAAACCTGAAGATAACCCTACCGTTCGACCCAGCCATCCCACTCCTTGGAATTTACCCAAAGGAATTTAAATTGGCAAACAAAAAAGAGGTCTGCACCCTAATGTTTATTGCAGCTCAATTCACAATAGCTAAGACCTGGAACCAACCTAAATGCCCATCAATGATAGACTGGATAAAGAAATTATGGGATATGTACTCTTTAGAATACTATACCGCAGTAAGAAACAATGAAATCCAGTCATTTGCAACAAAATGGAGGAATCTGGAACACATCATGCTGAGTGAAGTAAGCCAGTCCCAAAGGGACAAATACCATATGTTCTCCCTGATCGGTGACAACTGACTGAACACCAAGAGGGAAACCTGTTGGAGTGAGGTGGACACTATGGGAAATGGTGGCTTGATCAGCATAGCCCTGACTGTTAATGAACAACTTAATACATTATCCCTCTTATTAGTTTTTTTATCTGTTCTACTTAATATGACTGGTTTAGTTCTGTAATTGATGCACAGTTATTATTAAGTGTTGAAAATTAACTGAAATGTGATCCCTGTTGAACATGGGAGTGGGAATGGGAGAGGGAAGAGATGTATAATTTGGGACATGCTCAGGCTGACTTGCCCCAAGTGGTGGAGTTGGAAGCATACCAGGGGATTCCAATTCAATACCATCGAGGTGGCATGTACCAATGCCATCTCACTGTTCCAGGTGATCAATTTCAGTTCACAGTTGGTCATGGTGGAGGAACTGGGAGTCAAAGGGAGCACATAGACAAGTCTAGTACCTGCTAACGCTAACCGATGGAGTAAATAAAGGGGAGAGTGATCCAACATAGGAAGTGAGATACTCAGCAGACTCATAGAATGGCAGATGTCCTAAATAGCACTCTGGCCTCAGAATCAGCCCTAAAGGCATTCGGAGCTGGCTGAAAAGCCCATGAGAGTATGGAAAGCCAAGACACTCTGGCAAAAGATCTCTGTGAGTGAGATCCCAGTGGAAAGAACAGGTCTTCAAAGAAGGAGGTACCTTTCTCTGAAGGGAGGAGAGAACCTCCACTTTGACTATGACCTTGTCTAAACAAGATAAGAGTCAGAGAACTCAGAGGGCTTCCATAGCCTTGGAAACTCATGACTGGAGCATAGGGAGATTACTGATGCCATAGACAGGAGTGTCAATTGGTAAAGTCAACAACAGGAGTCACTGTGCACTTACTCCTCATGTGGGATCTCTATCCTTAATGTGCTGTACATTGAGATTTAATGCTATAACGAGTACTCAAACAATATATTTCACTTTGTGTTTCTATGGGGGTGCAAACTGTTGAAAGCTTTACTTAATGCATACTAAACTGATCCTCTGTAAAAAAAAAAAAAAAGAAATTATCAACTCCCAACTTGACTCTCACTGGGATTAAACATGACAATAGGTCTGCTCTGATTTCATCATCATTTAAAAAAAATGATCGATTATTTTTCACTTTATGTTTCTGTGTGGGAGCAAACTGTTGAAATCCTTACTTAATGTATACTAAGCTGATCTTCTGTATATTAAGATAATCGAAAATGAATCTTGATGTGAGTGGAAGGGGAGAGGGAGTGGGAAAGGGGAGTGTTGTGGGTGGGAAGGACGGTATGGGGGGGAAGCCATTGTAATCCATAAGTCGTACTTTGGAAATTTATATTCATTAAATAAAAGTTTAAAAAAAACACAATGTGAGCTTAAAAGAAGCAATTTGAGTTAAAAAAAAAAACTTTTGCTCATACTCTGTGATGCCATTATTACTGTTATTAAGCAAAGAAAGCAAAATACAATACATTGTTCTGATATGTGTACCCATATGATCAAACTACTTTTAAAAGTGATAATATACTAATGAAAAAATTCATGCTATTGACCTCTATGGAGAAGAGGAAAGTGATAGGAGTGGGCAGAAGCACACAGGTGGCTTTAATGTAAAGGTGATTCAAGCTTTTGAGTGCTTTAAGTTCATCCTTTATGCTCATAAATGTTACAACTCTCTTTTATGTATCAAGTATTACATATTAAATTTTGTTTTTAATTAAGATATGCATTAGTTACTGGTGTGGAATGATGTCTAAGTCAGGCCACTAAGGTAGACAGCTTGGTTTGCATGGGATAGTCCTGGTTTGTGCTTGTGGTCCTGGCACAATTGCTATTTGCACTATTTTTTCACCCTGGAATCAGAGGAATTGAAGTGATAAATTACATGTTTATGCCATTAAGTAAAAAGAGAAAAAAAAAAACCCACAGGATGCACAATATGTTTGTATTACATTTGAGACTATTAATATGACCTATTCAGAAACATATACAGTTAAATTTAAAGAACAAAAGGTTAGTTATAGCTAACATTCTGCAGAAGAGGACGTGTGGGAAAAAGTACTTGGGAAACAAGGATAGTTTACACACTGATAACAGTGGCAGGAATCTGGTAGCTGGAAGACAGGGAATGGAGCTATTTTTATCTACAAATCCCTTTGAAATATACTTTTGTGCCTTGTGCATGTGTTATGTTTGGAAAAGCAATCAGAACTAATAAAATTCATTTTCAAAAAAAAAAAAACATCTAATCTGGAAGTAAAAATAACCTGTACTGAGGTATCCAGGACCTTAGTTTCCTAAGTGCAACAAATAACCTCAGCAATTGATGCTTACTTCTTAAAATTCTAGAGCCATTCTCTGATCTAGTTGCCTCTGTTGAGCCCCATAGTCCCAATTAATGTAATAATATGACTGGGATACATACATTTTTACATGTTGTGTTTCCTCATATAACTACATTCACAAAGATAATGTAACAGAATACATTCCTCAGGAATTTTCACAAAATTAGGGAAACACTGGGTATCACAGAGGAGAATCAGAGTTCAGTGGGCAATGACACACACACAACTGTCTACTTGGGTTTCCCAGTCAATGCTATCACTGCTGTGCTGGAGAACCTTCAAGGCACACTGAGATAAACCATCTTAGCAAATCAGGAAAAACAGGAGTCAAAGCCTGCGAGCAGAAACTTCCTTTCTGGATGACCAGATCCATTTCTCAGTTCCTATCCACTAAGTACAACTATAAATCCAGAAAATAATACCAAAAAAACCTGGAAATTAACACAGTGGCTGGACGTCTTCATCGCCCACCTGGTGGTTCACCCATCCTGGCATCAGCATTCAGCCAGGCAGGTTCATTCCTTCTGGAACTATATGTGATACCTCTGAGCACATATACATTTTAAAGTATACTTATAACAACATACAATTTATGATATGTAACAAAAATAATTTATAATATAAAATACACTATTTAATTTGTAGCATACAATGTAATACACAATTTATTCTTCCTTCCATCTGGCTCCTGAAGGCCTGAGTGTCCCTGACCCATGTTCGGGGCCATCACATGATATGCACAAAGAGTTCAAAAAGACTCACCGGGCGAGGATGGATGAACCTGAGTCAGGGGCCCGGTGAATCCATTACCACTCCTCAGACACCAGCGGCCCAGCCTTCCTGCAGGTGTTGCTCATCATGGAGCTCACCTCCTTGTTCCAAGTCCAGCGCCGGGGCTCTACACAGCATCCGAGGAAGAATGCTGCAATGCTGGACACCAAGAAGCTAAAGGGAAATAGTAGAACTGAGCAACACTTTTATAAAATTGGTATTCAATGGCAAACTTCAGTTCTGATGGGAATACTTTCTGGTGCCAACCAATCTGAAAACAAAGACCCAGACTGTGTAGGCTGGCACAGGGAGCATGGCTTCAGGCAGCTCCTGATCTGGAGCTGTCAAAAGTAGGCAGCAAGGTGAGGTGAGCTCAGGGTAGTGGGGCCACAGGTCTTTCATTTGTTTCACTTTGTTCTTTGAAATTATACTGTGATTCATTTTAAAATTTGACAGAGTATTTTTCATTAGGCACCTCTCTAATAAATAAAAAGAAATAACATTATATTTATGTACATATAGTATATGTTTTTTTAACATTTGGAAATTGCCAGGAACCACATGAGATACCAAAACACAATGGTGACCAAGACACAAATTTGCCAAATTCTCTGTCTGTTGTGTGGGGAGCAACTGGGAGCAACTCGGACTAGACTAAGTTACTGGAATTAAGACTTATTCTGTGCATCTGCTCTCCCACAATATGGCGCTGGGAGAGGAGAAAACAGCTTCTACACAGCTGCCTCCAGTTCAACCAATAAACTGTAGGACCTGCTCCTGATTGGAGGAGAGCAGCGTACTCGGCGTGTGGGTAGCAGAGTTGGGATTGGTGGAAGAGGACTATAAGGGAGGAGAGAGACAACATGCACCAGGAACATCTAAGGGGAACATCTATCTGAAGGAACACCTGTGCAGCCCCCGAGAGAGCCGGCCGGCGGTGTGCCGCTCCCCTGCAGAAGTGGGGAAAAGTGGCAGGGGGAACCGCCCTTCCACGGAGGTGGAAGGGACGGTAGCCAACCCGGGAAGAACTAGCAGCAAACCCGGGGAGGGCCGAGCAGACAAAAGAACAGCGCAGGGTCCTGTGTCGTTCCTCCATGAAGAGGGGGAGCGACATAATGGTGCTGTGACTCGGATATGAAGCCTAGGCAGGGTTTAGTGTCGTTCCTCCATGAAGAGGGGGAGCGACATGTTGTACTCTATTTTACTCTATCCATCCCCAAACCCTTAAGGAGAAAGAGTCTCCAGTTGATATTTAAAAAATCAGATGAAATTAAACATCAGGAGAAGCCCGCAAATGAGAATACAAGTGCTGGGGAAAGTATGGTTGAGAGGCCGAGACCACCCTCCTTCAGGAAGCTGTGGAGCAACCTGCAGCACCTTACTCTGTAACAGAGCGCTGGGGCTCAAGGTGCATAAGTGCCCTCTGCTAGACACCTGGCCAGTACACAAGTACAAGTATGGCATATTCTACGAGATGATCCAACCAGAGCATGGGAGAAGTGTGTAAATCCCTGCCTCCCTCTCAGTAACTCTGCCTTTCGAATTAAAAAAAATACTATGTATTGGGTATGTGGCTGCACATGAGGGTACTTCAAAAGGTTCATGAGAAATGGAATTAAAATAGCTTGCAGGAGCAGGCATTTGGTTTGGCAGTTAAGATGACAGTTGGGAAGCACATGTCCCACACCAAAGTGTCTGGGTTCAGCTCCCAGTTCCATCTTCTCAATCCAGCTTCCTGCTATTGTGCACACTATGGTGCAGTGGGTTTTATACTCTCCCTCTCTCTCAAATAAACAAAATATTTAAAAATGCTTCAAGATCCTGCACAATCTCCACAAACTTGTTAGAGATCTGCACATGCTGAAACTTTAAGTACAAAACCATGTCCATTAATCTGCATGAACAGCAAATGCCTCCCAGTGTGTTCCCTCCAGGGACCAGGGGAGGAAGTTGGGACTGGGGTCTGAGCAGGACTTCTACATTATCATTAATGTTTTACCGCCTTTAAAATGTTGAAAGCAATGTGGCATGTCAGTCTTCCTTCTCCACGGTGAGTGCTGGGGTGGGCATTTTATCAGATTCTGCACTCTTGGTTTTTTTTTTTTTTTTTTTTTGCTCAATATTGAGCAGAATTCTTGTTACTTGACTGTGTCCCTAGACATGCTTCCCCCATCTTCATGTCAGTGTATGGTCTCCAAGGACTGAAGTTATTCCCTAACGCCTCTGAACATGCCAGGGGCATGCATCAGGACTGCGCATGCAAGGAGGGATGATGGAGGGTGGAAACCCAGAGACCTCTACAAGCTTTGTTCTTGATGGGCTTCTTTGGGCTTGCTCTAGCTATGGCCAAGGGCACGTGGCCCACACCCTCCTGGGGTGAGTGTGGGAACATTGGGCTTGTTGGGGTTGAGGGGTTTAACAAAGATTCCTGTGCCCTTTCCCAACCTTACACCCTGTGTGAGTACCCTGGATCCTCCGTGGGTGCACAGATGCCTGGCTAAACTCCAGGCAGTGGATGACAACTTAAACTGCCCTTGATGTGTGTTTCTCTGGGGACTGAAATCACCGTTACAAACTTGCTGCATGTAAAGGCTTAACTTCTGGAAATGGCACAACAGAATTTTACAACGGCAGGATTTTCAAGAATGGGATCCAGGGTGGCCACTGGAAAGGGAACAGAATTTTTTGCCAACTCTCCCACCCAAATTTCTTCTCCTGTATATATTTCAACTGCCCTACAATTGAGTTACATTTCCATCGAGATTTCACATTTCTGAGTATTCCACCTGCAGGGCACCCCTCATAAAAGGAAGAACGAATTCATTAGCCCAGCTCTTGTCTCTGGGCTGGCAGCAATCACACTCTCTAAGAGGCTCGCGTGTCTCACACAGATTTACCTGAGGTTTTTCCTGGCATTTGGACAATTATTTAAAATGCTAAAAAGGGTGATGTAGAAACAGGATTATTGAGGTGAAGAGGAGAGGAAGGGAAGTTGTCACAGGACCATGACTTCCCAATTGAATAGTTCCTTTCTCAGGTCTGTGTTAATTGTAAAGAAGTATACTGCCTACCACACACACACACACACACACACACACACACTGCTCAAGCCCCAGGACAGAGAGGAACTTGACCTCTATGCTAGAGGTTGATATTTTAGAGCGACCCTGTAATCTCCTGCCATAAACTCACATGATCTGCTGACTGTCATTAACGATGGCCAGAAACTTCATGCATTGCTCAAAAGTTATTACCTAATTACCACGGGCAACACAAGCATGGTGCTAAGCAGCATTGTTCATGCGTCACCTCAATTAATACTCACAATAGCTTCTCAAAACAAAATCCCCAGGAAGCAAGGTCAGCATCACCCAGGAAAATGCTAGAATCACAAATGCTTGTACTGCTGCTACTTGAGACATGCCAACATGCGGAGCCCAGTCTCTGATGTAACAAGCTCTCCCCAAAATTCTGATGTGTGCCAAAGTTGGGGAATGATCACTGAGAGAGTGGGGGCTGTTATAATTTCACAATGAACACCTCAGGCCCAGAAAGGTAAATTGATCATTCAAGGCACAGAGAAAGCAGAAGACACCATATTTGAAACCAGACAGGCTAACTCCAGAGCCCAGTCCCTCAATCACAGTGCTACAATGCTCATTATCCGAGGAATGAAGTATGGATTGAATCAGTGAGCATCAGACAAAAATATGCCAAATGAGTCTGCAGTGATAACTCCAAATCTCAACAGCTGAGCCAGTGATGGGTCACAGAACAATGAGACTTCTCAGAAACAGCAAATTGACTCTACATCTACCAAGTTGGTAACAGTCAAATAAATTAGGAGCTGTCCATTTGATGGAATCAATTCAGCTCTAAGTGTGATGGTTGCCAAGACATCCAATGGCCCATAAAAATACTTAGTGTATAAGGAGGCAGGAAATACTAAGTCTGAGACCAGAAGCACCAGTATGGGCAGTTTTTCCCCAACAGTCACAAGTGGCTGAGGACTTGGGAAACTGGGGGATTTAACAACCTGTGGGTGTGAATGGAAATTGGCAGTTACTCTGCACCAAAACTGGGTCATAGATATTTAAATTTAAAAATATGCATGACTTATGACCCCAAACCCCCACTTCTTAGAAGGAATCACATGTGCATAGTCAAGCTGGATGATTATCACTGCAGATCAACACTTCTAAGGGGGAAAATCTCACAAAACGAAACTGCAATCATTACGTGGATTGGATAAATAAATCAGGTTTCTTCTATATTGAAGAATGTGATCTGTACATTATAAGGAACCTAGATATCCCTGAGATACAGAGAGAGAGAGAGAGACTCTCTATACCATTTGTAAGTTTCTTGAATACACTGTTAGGAATAAAGTATAAAATTAATTATCTTAAAAGCAAACGGATTGACCAGCGGGGAAAGGAGGGACGCCCAGGGCTCCGAGTCCACACATCGGCGCTGGAAGCGGAGGTGAGCTTAGTAACCGAAGACATTGGCGGGGAAACGGCAGACAGAATTTTAGAGGGAAGCAGGCTTTGAAGCGGGAAAGTTCAACAGACTACAGGAGAGAAGGGAAAAAAAAATAAAAATAAAAATTAAAATTAAAAAAAAGGTGAGGGCATACTGGCATGGACACGTTCCTCTCTCCACCAATCTTGCAAAGGGAGCAAGAGACAAAGAGCTGGGATATACATAATAAAAGGGGAGAGTTAAGGCTATAATTCAGTAGCCTAGGCAATCCAGGGGGAGTCCGCAGGACTCTATGGGTAGAAGCCAGAGATCTGAAGCTAAATACCATCCATTCTGCTCAGCCTTGCAGTATTACTTACCTCCTGAATAAAAAAATAAAATAAAATAAATAAATGAATAAATAAATAAATATTTACCATGCATAAACTTTGCACACCTGTAACCCTGAAGAACCAAGCAGAGCTCTCAGGCCACACCCATCTCAAGCCTCCAAGGCTCCTCCAACAGCAGGCAGTCCACTTAACACGGACATAGTATATAAAAAAAAAACACCTCACAGTGAAGGAAAAAGAATTAACCATGCCAAGCAACAAACACAGAAATCGAGGGAACAAGATCAAGGATGACACTATGATGCCTCCAAATAAACGAAACACCCCAAACCAAGATTATGAAGATGATGAGATAGAAGAAATGCAAGATACGGATTTCAAAAAATTTATGATAAGAACATTTAGAAGTTTTCAAAAGCAAATCCTTGAACTACAGAAATCCTTATTGGACAAGATTGAAAATCTCTCTCGTGAAAATGAATTTTTTTTTTTTGACAGGCAGAGTGGACAGTGAGAGAGAGAGACAGAGAGAAAGGTCTTCCTTTGCCGTTGGTTCACCCTCCAATGGCCGCCGCGGCCGGCGCACTGCGGCCGGCGCACCGCGCTGATCCGATGGCAGGAGCCAGGATCCAGGTGCTTTTCCTGGTCTCCCATGTGGTGCAGGGCCCAAGCACCTGGGCCATCCTCCACTGCACTCTCTGGCCACAGCAGAGGGCTGGCCTGGAAGAGGGGCAACCGGGACAGAATCCGGCGCCCCGACCGGGACTAGAACCCGGTGTGCCGGCGCCGCAAGGCGGAGGATTAGCCTAGTGAGCCGCGGCGCCAGCCTCGTGAAAATGAAATTTTAAGGAAGAATCAAAATGAAACGCAGAAACTAGTAGAACAAGGAAGTGTGATAGTGAAGAGAAATCAAAATGAAATGAAGAGCTCAATAGATCAAATGACAAACACATTAGAGAGCCTTAAAAACAGAATGGGTGAAGCAGAAGAGAGAATATCGGACTTAGAAGATAGAGCACAGGAAAACATACAGTCAAACCAAAGAAAAGAAGAGGAAATTAGAAATCTAAAAAATATTGTTGGGAATCTACAGGATACTATTAAAAAAACCAACATTCGAGTTCTAGCAGTTCCTGAGGGCATGGAGAGAGAGAAAGGATTAGAAGGCCTTTTTAGTGAGATACTAGCAGAGAACTTTCTGGGTTTGGAGAAGGACAGAGACATCCTAGTACAGGAAGCTCATAGAACCCCCAGTAAACATGACCAAAAGAGATCCTCACCACGACACGTGGTAATTCAACTCACCACAGTGAAACATAAAGAAAAGATCCTAAAATGTGCAAGAGAGAAACGTCAGATTACTCTCAGAGGATCTCCAATCAGACTCACAGCAGACTTCTCATCAGAAACACTACAGGCTAGGAGGGAATGGCGAGACATAGCACAGGTGCTAAGAGAGAAAAATTGCCAGCCCAGAATATTATATCCTGCCAAGCTCTCATTTGTGAATGAAGGTGAAATAAAGACCTTTCATAGCAAACAGAAATTGAAAGACTTTGTGGCCACTCATCTGGCCCTGCAAAAGATACTTAAAGATGTGCTACACTCAGAAACACAGAAACACGGCCATCAATATGAAAGAAGGGAAAGGAAGAACACCTACCAGTAAAAGAGCATGGGAAGCTCAAAGCATATATTAGAACTAATCTTTGGCAAATGGCAGGGCAAAGTCATTATGTATCAATAGTCACATTAAACGTGAATGGACTTAACTCTTCAGTTAAAAGACACCGATTGGCTGACTGGCTCAAAGAACACAACCCAACTATTTGTTGCCTACAAGAAACACATCTCTCTAACAAAGAGGCATGCAGACTGAAAGTGAAAGGTAGGAAAAAGATATTCCATGCCAACAGAAACAAAAAAAAAGCAGGTGTAGCCATATTAATATCAGACAAAATAAACTTTAATACAAAAACTGTTAAGAGAGACAAAGAGGGGCACTATATAATGATTAAGGGTTCAATTCAACAGGAAGATGTAACTATTATAAATGTATATGCACCTAATTACAGGGCACCGGTCTATTTAAAAGATATGTTAAGGGACTTAAAGGGAGACTTAGATTCCAATACAATAGTACTGGGGGACTTCAATACTCCACTCTCAGAAATAGACAGATCATCCAGACAGAAGATCAACAAGGAAACAGCAGATTTAATTGACACTATTGCCCAAATGGATCTAACAGATATCTACAGAACTTTCAATCCTACATCTAAAGACTTTACATTCTTCTCAGCAGTGCATGGAACCTTCTCTAGGATTGATCACATACTAGGTCATAAAGCAAGTCTCAGCAAATTTAAAAGAATGAGAATCATACCATGCAGCTTCTCAGACCACAGCGGAATGAAGCTGGAAATTAGCAACTCAGGAAACCCCAGATAGTATGCAAACACATGGAGACTGAACAACATGCTCCTGAATGAACACTGGGTCATTCAAGAAATCAAAAGAGAAATCAGAAACTTTCTGGAAGTAAATGAGGTTAACAACACAACATATCAAAACTTATGGGATACAGCAAAAGCAGTATTGAGAGGCAAGTTTATAGCAATAGGGGCCTATACCAAGAAATTGGAAAGACACCAAATAAATGAGCTTTCAGCGCATCTCAAGGACCTAGAAAAACTGCAGCAAACCAGACCCAAATCTAGTAGGAGAAAAGAAATAATTAAAATCAGAGAAGAAATTAACAGGATTAAATCCAAAAAAAATTACAAAAAATCAGCCAAGCAAAGAGCTGGTTTTTTGAAAAAAGAAACAAAATTGACACCCCATTGGCCCAACTAACTAAAAAAAGAAGAGAAAAGACCCAAATCAATAAAATCAGAGATGAGAAAGGAAACATAACAAGAGACACCACATAAATAAAAAGAATCATCAGAAATTACTACAAGGATTTGTATGCCAGCAAACAAGAAAATCTATCAGAAATGGATAGGTTCCTGGACACATGCAATCTACCTAAATTGAACCATGAAGACATAGAAAACCTAAATAGACCCATAACTGAAACAGAAATTGAAACCGTAATAAAGGCCCTTCCAACAAAGAAAAGCCCAGGACCAGATGGATTCACTGCTGAATTCTACAAGACATTTAAAGAAGAACTAATCCCATTTCTTCTCAAACTATTCAGAACAATCAAAAAAGATGGAATCCTCCCAAATTCTTTCTATGAAGCCAGCATCACCTTAATTCCTAAGCCAGAGAAAGATGCAGCACTGGAAGAAAATTATAGACCAATATCCCTGATGAACATAGATGCAAAAATCCTCAATCAAATTCTGGCCAATAGAGTACAACAACACATCAGGAAAATCATCCACCTAGACTGTCGCTCCCCCTCTTCGTGGAGGAACGACACAGGACCCTGCGCTGTTCTTTCGTCTGCTCGGCCCTCCCTGGGTTTGCTGCTGGTTCTTCCCGGGTTGGCTACTATCCCTTCCACCTCCGTGGAAGGGCAGTTCCCCCTGGCCACATTCCCCACTTCCGCAGGGGAGCGGCACACCGCCGGCCGGCTCTTCTGGGGGCTGCACAGGTGTTCCTTCAGCTACATGTTCCCCTTAGATGTTCCTGGTGCATGCCGTCTCTCTCCTCCTTTATAGTCCTCCTCCGCCAATCCCAACTCGGCTGCCCACACGCCGAGTACGCTGCTCTCCTCCAATCAGGAGCAAGTCCTACAGTTTATTAGTTGAACTGGAGGCAGCTGTGCGGAAGCTGTTTACTTCTCTCCCAGCGCCATATTGTGGGAGAGCAGATGCATAGAATAAGTCCTAATTCCAGCAACTCAGTCTAGTCCGGTTTGCTCCCCACACTAGACCAAGTGGGATTCATACCTGGTATGCAGGGATGGTTCAACATTCGCAAATCAATCAATGTGATTCACCACATTGACAGACTGCGAAAGAAAAACCATACGATTATCTCAATTGATGCAGAGAAAGCATTCGATAAAATTCAACACCCTTTCATGATGAAAACTCTAAGCAAATTGGGTATAGAAGGAACATTCCTCAATATAATCAAAGCAATTTAGAAAAAAACCCACAGCCAGCATCCTATTGAATGGGGAAAAGTTGGAAGCATTTCCACTGAAATCTGGCACCAGGCAGAGATGCCCACACTCACCACTGCTATATAACATAGTTCTGGAAGTTTTAGCCAGAGCCATCAGACAAGAAAAAGAAATCAAAGGAATAAAAATTGAGAAGGAAGAAGTCAAATTATCCCTCTTTGCAGACGATATGAATCTTTACATAGAGGATCCAAAGAACTCTACTAAGAGACAATGGGAACCCATAGAGGAGTTTAAATTGGCAAACAAAAAAGCGGTCTGCACCCTAATGTTTATTGCAGCACAATTCACAATAGCCAAGACCTGGAACCAACCTAAATGCCCATCAACGGTAGACTGGATAAAGAAATTATGGGATATGTACTCTTTAGAATACTATACCGCAGTAAGAAACAACGAAATCCAGTCATTTGCAACAAAATGGAGGAATCTGGAACACATCATGCTGAGTGAAGTAAGCCAGTCCCAAAGGGACAAATACCATATGTTCTCCCTGATCGGTGACAACTGACTGAACACCAAAAAGGAAACCTGTTGAAGTGAAATGGACACTATGAGAAATGGTGCCTTGATCAGCATAGCCCTCACTGTTAATGAACAACTTAATTCATTATCCCTCTTAGTAGTTTTTTTATCTGTTCTACTTAATATGACTGGTTTTATTTTGTAATTAATACACAGTTATTCTTAAGTGTTGAAATTTAACTGAAATGTGATCCCTGTTAAACATAAGAGTGGGAATAAGAGAGGGAAGAGATGTACAATTTGGGACATGCTCAAGCTGACTTGCCCCAAATGGTAGAGTTAGAAACATACCAGGGGACTCCAATTCAATCCCATCAAGGTGGCATGTGCCAATGCCATCTCACTACTCCAAGTGATCAATTTCAGTTCACAATTGATCATAATGAAAGGACTAAGAGTCAAAGGGAGCACATAAACACGTCTAGTACCTGCTAATACTAACCGATAGAATAAATAAAGGGGAGAGTGATCCAACATGGGAAGCGAGATACTCAGCAGACTCATAGAATGGCAGATGTCCTAAACAGCACTCTGGCCTCAGAATCAGCCCTAGAGGCATTCCGATCTGGCTGAAAAGCCCATGAGAGTATTTCAGGCATAGAAAGCCAAGACACTCTGGCAAAAAAAAAAAAAAAAACCTAAATGAAAGATCTCTGTGAGTGAGATCCCAGTGTAAAGAACAGGTCTTCAAAGAGGGAGGTGCCTTTCTCTGAAGGGAGGAGAGAACCTCCACTTTGACTATGACCTTGTCTAAACAAGATAAGAGTCGGAGAACTCAGAGGGCTTCCATAGCCTTGGAAACTCATGACTGGAGCATAGGGAGATTACTGATGCCATAGGCAGGAGTGTCAATTTGTAAAGTTAACAACAGGAGTCACTGTGCACTTACTCTTCATGTAGGATCTCTGTCCTTAATGTGCTGTACATTGAGACTTAATGCTATAACGAGTACTCAAACAGTATATTTCACTTTGTGTTTCTATGGGTTGGAAACTGTTGAAATCTTTACTTAATGTATACTAAACTGATCTTCTGAAAAAAAAAAGAAGAAGAAATTATCAATTCCCAACTTGACTCTCACTGGGATTAAACATGACAATAGGTCTGATCTGATTTCATCATGATTTAAAAAATCATCTATTATTTTTCACTTTATGTTTCTGTGTGGGAGCAAACTGTTGAAATCTTTACTTAATGTATGCTAAACTGATCTTCTGTATATAAAGAGAATCGAAAATGAATCTTGATGTGATTGGAGGGGAGAGGGAGTGGGAAAAGGGAGGGTTGCAGGTGTGAGGCACGTTATGGGGGCGAAGCCATTGTAATCCATAAGTCGTACTTTGGAAATTTATATTCATTAAATAAAGTTAAAAAAAAAGCAAAAGCATTTGAGATAAAGGGAGAGGAAAGCAGAGTGAAATTAAACACAACATAAGTCCCAAATGCACACACATCACATTTTCTATTTTCAGTGCATATTTTCATCAACAAACATCTAAACAAGCGACCACTAAACTGCGATCTCACTTTAGGAGATAAGCAAAGAGCTCTCTCTTACTGGCAAAGAGTATGCAGTGGGGCCTCTGGCTTCTCGGTCTGCCCGTAGCAGCTAACCTTGTCCTCAAGGATGTAGGAGAACTTCTCCAATATGGAAGACATGGCAGTGGTTAGGATGCTGAGACTGCCCCTCACTCTCACCTCCAGGCTGTAGTCTCAATCACTGGAGGAGACTCAAATGAGTCATGAGGGAAACTCTTTGGAAGTGTGAACTTTATGCTTATAGCAAATTGCAGCATGGTCCAGCCACACCTCTAGTGCTCAGTGGCCACATCTTATACAGTACAGGTCTCTACAGTCAAGATGATCTCTCAGCAGCTAGGTCCAATCAGTCTTTTTGGGATTTATAGTTCTGAAGCATTTCTCCGGCTGAGTGTCACCTTCCTTATCCTGGCCATACTCGCTTCCATCACTTTCCAAAACATCTCTGCCTCTTGCCCTTCTCCTACATCCCTGATGACTTCTTATGGAAGCCTCTTCCTTCACTCACCTCCCACACCGTTAGCACTCCTCCCGGGTTCTGTGTTATTGCCACTGTTCCTCTCTGTTTATCATCATTTTCTTGGATATTTTAGCCATTTTTAGAGTTAAACTAGAGATGATGATGGCTCCCAAATCCTATATCTAGCCCTAATCATTCCCATATCAAAATAACTGGACATTCATTGTACCCCACCAACCAATTCAACTCAACAAACTCTAAAACTGACCTTACCATTTACCAACTCAAAACTCAGTGCATGATACTTGTCTACCAGCCAGCCAGAATCTACAGGAATGGGTCCTACCAAGCAGAGGCTGGAGAATTTACCTGCCACAACTTGGGGGTGAGGTACAACCAACACTTAGTGTGTAAACACTAGAGAGGATGCTAAAGTCTTTAATGCATAAAACAACTCCCCATGGCTATGAATTACCCAAATGTCAAGAGAACCACTGCTGAAAATAAGCTTTTTTTCTTCCTTTCTATTTATTTATTTTTAATATAAATTTTATAAATAAAACCTTAGGAATACAGTGAATTTTCCCGCCATACCCATCCTCCCACCTATACTCCCACACCACTTCTTCCTCCCTCTCCCCTTCCCAGTCCCATTCTCCATTAAAATTTATTTTCAATTAACATTATACACAGAAGACAAATTATATATTAAGTAAAGATTTCAGCAAGTTGCACACACACACGTGCTCAGACACACATACACACACACACAGTTTGAGAACTAGTTTTACAGTCAACTCTCATAATGCAACTCATTGAGGACAGAGATCCTGCATAGGGAGTTAGAACACAGTGACTCCTGTTGTTAATTTAACAATCTCACATATGAGGTCAGTGAAACAGTTTTAAAGCCATAGCTGTACCTGTATGGTGTGGAGCCCAGTAGCTATGCTTATTCCTGTCCCTTTCACAGACTCTGCAGTGGGGCCCAGAATCGGCACTCTAACAAGCTTCCCAGTTGACTGGTAAGTGCACTAAATGGTAAGAGTCACTGCTATTAGGCAGAGCCAACCTTAATGTCAAAAAATTTCACACATTCTTCTTCAACGACAAGCACTGGATCACTTGATACACAATAAGAAGCTGAAATTCAAAGTCTGAGTAATCCCCTAACTTCAGCCTTTAGGATCAACATCCTCGGCTTTCATGGGAGTTACTTAACTTTGAGTTTTCCCTTTATTAGCACAATCCCAGAGAAACTGACCCATAAACTTCACAGTACAAAGTAAAGAGTGTTCCATGCACAATTTGTTTCTTCAGTCCTAAATCTCACAACTTGTTTCTTGCCAAGTTGAAACTCGGAAATACAGAGCAATGTTTGGTGCTCTGCCAACTGGAGAGGCTGCAGCAAAAGCGACTTGCAGGAAAATCTTCAAATCTTTTCATTTTATTAAGCTTAGTATATATTGTGAAACACACGAAAGATACTGCTCTTGGGATAAAAGGATAAAAATAAGAGATGGACGCAACAGTCGGAGCTAAGCAGATTTGAAGCCAAGAGCCAGTAGCTTCCTCCAGGACTCCCACACAGGTGCAGCAGCCCAAGGACTTGGGCCCTCTTCTACTACTTGGCCAGGCCACAGCAGAGCTGGAATGGAAGTGGAACTCCTGAGACTTGAACCAACACCCATATGGGATGTTGGTACTGCAGGCAGCGGCTTCATTCACGATGCCATGGCTCAGCCAACCCGCTGCCCCAAATACCTAGGCTGTTCCCACTTGTGATCCAGCTTTCTGCTCATACCCCTAAGGAAAGCAGAGGAAGTAGCCCAAGCGCTTAGGCATCCGAACCCACACTGGAGTACTGGATAAAGTACCTGGCTTCTGGTCTGTCCTGGCCCACCCCCGGAACACTGTAGCCACCTGGGGTAGGGACCCATACATTGAAGATCTCTCCTGTACTGCCTCATCTATAACTCTGCCTTGCAAACCAATCTTTAAAAGTAAAAAATATCTAGTACTTACTATGAGGTGTCACAACCTTGGACAGGCTGGAACAGAACACAGAGGGATTCTTGGTGTTTCTCTAAGCTTCTGCTTTCTCCTCCGTGTGTGCAGTCTGTGAAAATTCACTGGATTACATGCCAGTTAATTCGAGCGCCCCGTGCCCCCATGCCCCTGCACACATACCTTACACTGCTGCACAACCCACAGCAGAGAGGACGTGAGTCAAGGCCTCTTCTCATGGATGTGGCCAAGGCTACATCTGGCCAGGCACAGGAAACCCCTAAAACAGTACTGGAACCGTGGGAAAAGTTCTTCCTCTCCCAACAACCCACCACACTCTCCAGGACTCCTGTCACACTCCCCCTCCCTTTCCTTTCTGCAACACGCCTTTCTTAGCTTTGTTTCACGCCTCCCTACATTCATACCACCTTTTCATTCTCTCCCATTCCTCTCTGCTCCCGCTTCTCCCTTGACACTCTTCCTCCTACTACTATCCCCTTAACCCCCTTGCATGCACACCCCAGCCCCCGCCCACACCATGACAGAAAGGTCAACATGCCAAACTAAATGCAGAAAGAGCGTTTCTGTTCTTCTTGAACAGGAACTCAGTAAGAGGCATACTCTTCTGGAAGGAGCCGAAGAAAAGAACCGAGCCTAGTAATTTCCAGAAGTCCAAGGTAACTGATGTGGCCGCCTCGGGTCTGGCCTCTCCAGATCCAGGCCTGACCCTGGGGCTGCTGGGTCTCCCTCATGCTCCGCCAGCAGGGTCAAGGACGGCTCTTCGTTGCTTGAAAAGGCTCTCGGGTTGAGCCAATGCACTGCGGACTCCCACCTGAGCACATTGGGTCAAAAGGGGCCACGCATGTACACGTACTTCCAAGGAACAGTGCTGGGCGCAGGTGCAATCCCCATGGGCGGCTGCCATGGCACCAGGGGATGCATTGGCACATCCAGCGTCCAACGCAGCAGGGCCACTTCCAGTCCCTCTGCTCCAGACTGTGACCCAGGGAGGCTGTGGCTGATGACCCAGGTAGTCTGGACCCTACCTCCAGGCCTTGTGGGAGTCCTGAATGGAGCTCCTGCCTCCTGGATTCTGCCTGGCCCAGCCCTGGCCATCAAAGCCATGTGGGGAGAGAAGCAGTGCAGAGGGCATCGCGAACAATATTTATCTTTCTTAGTGATCATCAATATTGGAGTTCACTCCACAGATGGCTATAAAGGCTGGCACTGGGACAGGCCAAAGCAGAAGCCAGGGACATTTTATCTGATGCTCCATTCTGGGTGCAGGGGCTTAATTCCTTGTGCCTTCTCCCTGTGCTTTCCCAAGCTGCTTAGCAGACAGCTGCATCCCACGGGGAATGGCCTCTAGGAGAGGCAGGCACTGTGGGGTCAGGTGAAGCCACTGACCACAGTGCCAGCATCCCATATGGGCGCTGGTTTGAGTCCCAGCTGCTCCAGTTCCAATGCAGCTCTCTGCTGTGGTCTGGGAATGCAGTAGAAGTCCTTGTGCCTCTGCACCCATGCAGGAGACCCTGGCGATTCTCCTGGTCCCTGGCTCCTGGCTCTGGATCCCCTCAGCTCTGTCCATTGTAGCCAATTAGGGAGTGGACCACCACATGGAAGACACCTATCTATCTCTCTCTCTCTCTCTCTCTCTCTCTCTCTCTGCCTTTCCTCTCTCTCTCTCTCTCTCTCTCTCTCTCTGTAACTCCTAATTTCAAGTAAAAAAATCTTTAAAAAGGCAAAATTCTTTTAAAAAAGGAAAACATAGCTCTAAATAAAATACTACATCAAGGCCAACTACTAGAGCTTATCTAGAATTTGATACTATATGCACTACATGCCCTACTAACAAAGAATTTGAAAAGGAGTTTAACTCAGTCTTAGAAAAGGTTTTGGTACCCATTCATTCTCTTCTTCCTTACAAACATTCTGTGTGGTATGATTTCTGAATTATACATGAGGAAATCTCTGGAATTTATTTATTCAGACACTTACATACCCATTCGCACAAGGACTTGAAACACCCGTGATCTACACGGTTCTCCACGGAACACAGGTCTGCTTGCCAATCTCCAATCTCCATAACTAGCCTTGCATTTAAAGTATGGATCATGTTTGAAATAGTACAAATCCTGTATTCCACAAAGCAAGACAGAATATAAAGGTAGCATCTGAGGTCACTGTTGACATTTTCTACGTGCATGTTATCCTGTTGGTACTTTTTCTCTCATTTCTCAATGTTAGATACAAATGGGGATGGAGAAAGTTCAACTACCCCTATGTGCAGATGACATGATTCTATATATAGGAGATCCAAAAGATTCCACTAAGAGACTCTCAAAACTCATAGCAGAGTTTGGTAACGTGGCAGGATAGAAAATCAACAGCCTTTGTATACACCAACAATGTCATGGCTGAGAAAGAACCTCCATGACCAAACCTGTTCAAGTAGCTACAAAGAAAATAAAGGACCTTGGAATAAATTTAGCCAAGGAGGTCCAATATCTGAGAATCACAAAAGATTAAACAAAAGAATAGAAGAAAACAAAAAAATTGAGATGCTTCTGCACTACAAAAGAAACACTCAGCAAAATGAAAAGGCAAATAACAGAATAGACAGAATTATCTTCAAAGTATGCAACTGATAATGGATTAAGTACCAGAAACTTTCAAGAAACTCAACAACAGCAAAACAAACCACGCATCAAGAAATATGCAAGGGACTTCAACAGGCATATTTCAAGAAAGGAAATCTAAATGGCAAACAAACACATGGAAAAATGCTTAGGATCACTAGCCATCAGAGAAATGCAAATCAATACTACAATAGCCTTCAGGATGTGGGGGAAAGACACCCTAATCCACTGCTGGTAGGAATGTAAACTGCTACAGCCACTGTGGAAGACAGTATGCAGATACCTCAGAAATCTGAATATAGATGCACCATATGAGCCAGCCACTCCAGCCCTGGGAATATACAAAAGGGAAATGAAATCAACATACAGTTATCTCTGCCCTCATATTTACTACAGCTAATTACAAGAGCAAAGATATGCAAGCAACCAAAATGCCAATCACCTGAAGTCCGAATAAAGACATTATGGGCTATGTACACCATACATACATACATACACAGACTGCACAGCCTGGCTAGTGTGCATTCTGCTGCAATGAGCATAGGCCTGTGAAAACCTCTGCCTACATAATGATTCGTTTCCTTCAATATGTTACCAGTACTGTGTACATCCATACAGTTTTCCATGTTGACAGGACTTGTTTCACATGAGAAATTGTATTGCTATATATGTATATATTAAGGAATACAGACACCAGATCAGTAAACCCAATTTTACCTTAAAACACTAGAACAGAAAAGTAAATCTTAAGAAACCGGAAGGAGGAAAAAGATATGAACTAAAATAAATCCAACGGAATAGAAAATATCACAACAGAAATTCAGTGAGACCAGAATACTATTCTTGAACACTCAGTGACATGGACAAAACGTTTATCCACAGGAAACAAGGGAAAAAAGGGAACAGACTCAAGTGACTTCCCAACAGAAATGACAGAGAGGACACGATTACCTACCTTACAAAAATAATCATCAGAAAACACTATGGAAAAGCCAAGGCACAAGGATTTGGTCAATGTTGCTACAGTGTGGACTGATTGTCAGAAAGACACAAACCACTAAAACTGAATACAGTAAAACAAGAAACCCTAAATACACTTATAATTTGAAAAGAGACTGCAGTAGCAGGGAAACAAAAATAAACAAACAAAAAACATGAAGAAAAGTCCAGGACCAGATGGCTCTACTGGTGAGAACTCCCATTTAAAAGATAATTATAATCTGTTCTTTGCACACCCTTCCAAAAAGGAGATGAAGAGGAAAAGCCTTCCATATTATTCCATCAGACCAGCATTATCCCAACATCCCAAACAAGCACACATCATCAAGAAAATGGCACACAAATATCCATCATGAATGTGTCGCATACCTCAACAAAATATTACCAAATGCCATCCGGAAGCACGACCAAAGCTTAGCACACTGTGCGCAACTGAGAGTTACTCTGGAATGCAAGGACAGCTATCATACATAAGCAATTTATCCCAGAACAGAACAAACATGGGGAAAACTCACAAAGTATCCCAACAGACACAGAAAACCTATTTCACAAAACCTTCATTACTTTTGCGGTACTAAAAACAAATCATCCAATTAGGACAGAAGGTACACCTCGGCCTGACAAGGCTCTTTCATGAAAAACCCACAGAGCACTAACATCACACCCAATGCCAGGAACCCGAAACTCTCCTCCTAGACCAGGACACAGACACGCACTTTCGCTCTCATTCCTCCCGACAACACTCACAGGTCCAGAGCAGGGAGGCTGGGCCCTCCAAAAGCAAACAGACAAGAACACAAGGCCGTTCCGGGAGGAGACGGAGCCACCTCTGCTCTCGCACAGCTGCTCGCACCCTGGGGACCCTTCCAGACTGTCCGCACAGCACAACTGCGACTCCTCCTGAGCCTTTGGGACCAAGAGCAACAGGCACGCCTGCAGCCAAGACCCCAGCGGGAAGCCGCAACAGCCACGCATCACTCACCTGCAAGGGGGCCCGGTCTCCTGGCGGGATAGAGGCCTGCCAAAACCGTTGCTTCTGGAAGGGGCCGAAGAAGAGAAACGTGCGTAGGAAATGGCTTGGCAGCCTCGGACACGCAGCCTCTCCTGATGCCGGCCTGACCCTGGGGCTGATGGGTCAGGCTTAGGCTTGACCACCAGCGTGGAGGACGGCTCCTCACATCATGGCTTGTGCAGACTCTCGGGCAGCAGCAGACCTAGACGCTACTCCTACCCATGCACCAAGGTCAGAGGCAGCCATGTCAGAGGGTGCACTTCCGGGTCAAAGTGCAGGACGTAGGCGCATTCCCCACTGGCCGTTGCCATGGCGCCACATCTGCAAACTGCAGCATCCAGGGACAGAAGCCCCAGGGCCACTTCAGTCCCGCTGCTCCAGACTTTGACCCAGAGAGGCAGCTGCTGATTGCCCAGGTTCTCCGGATCCTGCCTCCCTGCCGCTCAGAGTCCTGAATGGAGCCCCTGCCTCCTGGCTTCTGCCTGGCCCAGCGCTGGCCATCAAAGCCACGTGGGGAGAGAAGCAGTGCAGGGGCCATCGCAAGCACTGTTCTCTCTCTGAGTGATAGTCCATATGGGGGTTCACCCCTCAGGTGTCTACAAAGGCCAGCACTGGGACAGGCCGAAGCAGAAGCCAGGGACTTTTTATCTGGTGCTCCATTCTGGGTTCAGTGGCCTAAGTCTTTGGGCCGTCTCCCTCCGCTTTCCCAGGCATGTTAGCAGACAGCTGGATCCCAGAGGGAACGGCTTCCGGGAAGGGCCGGCACTGTGGGGTAGTGGGTCAGGCCACCACCCGCAGTGCCGGCATCCCAAGACGCCAGTTCGAGTCCTGGCTGTTCCACTTCCAATGCAGTTCTCTGCTGTGGTCTGGGAAGGCAGTAAAAAATGCCCCAAGTCTAGTGCCTCTGCACCCATGAGGAGACCCCGGGGAGGCTCCTGGCTCCTGGCTTCAGAAACTCTCAGCTCTGCCCATTGCAGCCAATTTGGTAGTAGACCAGCAGATGGAAGACTCCTTCCCTCTCTCTCTCTTTCCTCCCTCCACCTTCAACTTTCACAATAACTAAAGAAATAAACTCAACCATCCAGTGATCTAATACCCAAGGAATGACAAATTAAAATGACAACCTGGAGAAAGAGTGCCTTGGATAACAGGACAGAGTCAGGTCCCCAAAGCACCAGACTATGCATTGTTTGTGGTCAGTGTTCATTTAAATATTTTTAAAGTAAAGTAAGATTATTTCATCTGGAATCCCAATTTTAAGCTTTTTGCTGCTTTGTGCCTCTGACTTCCAGCAGGGTGAGTCTTCCCCATGGAAGGTACAGGAGCAGAAATCCATCTGCCGTCAGGGCTGTCCTGTTACTTTCCTCAACACATGCACTTGCCCACAGGTTAAGACAAACTGGTGCTAAAGAGAAAACAGAGTATCGGGCCACAGTTCCCCCCAGCTCCTCCCCACTATCACGCCCTTTCCTGCACACACATCCACACTTTTAATAAGGACAAAGACTACTTAAAGAGAACGTTGGGTGTACCAGGTACTACCGCAAGTACCTGAACATATTTATCTTCACAACAAACTGATGAAGAAACCACGATTATCTCCATTTTGAGGAAGAGGCAGAGAAGGATGAAAGATGCCATATAACTCCCCTAGAAACAGATCAAGCCACGGACTGACCTGAATTCAGACTAACACCAACTCAGGTCCTTTCCATAATGTCACAGGCCTTCTGCTCCCTTCTGATCCAAACCAGAAACACGTTAACCAGAGTGATGAGAAAAGTCCTCTAAGTAACCCTTGTTTCCACTGGAAGTGGGGATTAAGGATGTAATATACTGGTCCATTTTACCACACCATCTCTCTGTCTGTGATGGGGGCTCGGGCAGGGGTTTAGAACTCCCTGAATATGCACTCTCTCTGCCCAACGATCTGAAATAGAAGTTTGAGGAAAACATGTAGAGAGGCATTGGCTTCCCTATGCAACTGTGTTCTTAACGCTGCATTTTTTGCCTGTCTCCTTCTCATAAAGGCCACGTGCAGGAGATATCCTGGCTGACAGTCTGTAAGGCAGGTTTTGGAAGACAGTTTCCTTGTTCTAACAAGTAATCTGATGTTCCTAAGATGCTACTGTACCTATTAAAAAGAAAATGGGGGAAAAAAAGTAAATGCGTGGCATTTCTTAATGAGCACTATACTTCATGTGTTGTACTATGCGAATTAATGGTAAAACTAGTACTCAAACAGTACTTTATACTTTGTGTATCTGCGTGGGTGCAAACTGTTGATATCTTTACTTAGTATATATTAAGTTGATCTTCTGTATATAAAACTAATTGGAAATGAATCTTGATGAAGAATGGGATGGGAGAGGGGTTGGGAGATGGGATGGCTGTGGGTGGGAGGGAGGTTATGGGGGGAAAAGCCTCTATAATCCAAAAGTTGCACTTTTGAAATTTATATTTGTTAAATACAAATTTAAAACATATACATAAACAAAGCTCAAAGCATCGCAACGACAGACTGCAAGACACAGAACAGGGCAGTTACAATCAAAACAGCATGGTATAAGCAAAAAATTGACATATAGACCAATGGAACAGAAAAGAAACTCCAGAAATCTGTGCACACATCTACAAACAAATTCTATTGGACAAATGAGCTGAAGATCAATCCCAGCTGCAAAGGACAGTCTCTTCAAAAAATGGTCCTGGGAAAACTGGACCTACACACGCAGAACTATGAAAGAAGACCCATGCCTTACACCTTATACAAAAAACAATTAAAAATACTTCAAGGAACAAAATCTAAAACCCAATCTCATCAAACTACTAGAGAACATTGGGGAAAACCGAAAGGTATTGGCATAGGCAAAGATTTCTGGGGAAAAAGATCCCAGAAGCACAAGCAGTAAAAGCAGAGACGAATATGATTCCATCAAGCCGAGGAGCTTCTGCGCTACAAAAGAAACACTCAGCAAAGTGAAAAGGCAACTGAAAGAATGGGAGAAAATACTTGCAAACTATGAAACTGATAGAAGATTAATATCTAGAATCTATAAAGAGTTCAAGGAACTCAGCAACCACAAAACAAAAAATCCAGTTTAGAAATGGGAAAAGGACTTGAACATGCATTTTTTCAAGTGAGGAAATTCATATGGCCAACAGACACTTGAAAAAATGCTCAAGATCACAAACCATCACAGAATTGCAAATCCAAATGACAATGAGGTTTCACTGCACAACAGTTAGAATGGCTCACATACAGAAATCAGCAAACAATAAATGCTACTGAGGATGTGACAACTATGGGAACGTAATCCACCGCTGGTGGGAACATAAACTGGTGAAGCCATTGTGGAAGCAAGTAGAGATACCTCAGAAAGCTGGAAATAAATCTACTATATGACTCAGCAATCCAACTCAAGGTGATTTACCCCTAGGAAATGAAATAAGCAGATTTTAAAGGATTATTTGCACCTCCAAGTTTAGTACAGCTCAGTTCACAATAGCTAAGACATGGAATCAATCTTGATGTCCATGAACTGATGACTGGATAAAGAAATCATGGCCTATATACACTAGGTAACACAACCCATTGGGGATTACAGAGATGCTGTCTTTAGCAACAAAATGGATATAATTGGAAACCAGTATATTTAGTGAAATAAGCCATTCTGAAAGGACAAATACCATATGTACCCTGATTTGTGCTAACTAATACAGACCTAAAGGGTAATGGGTAGGAGGGAAACTGACATTCTGTGATAGATGATTTTCTACAGTGTTTTTTTTTCTTCATACTGTTCTCTACTTATTGTGTGGTTAAACATATGAGTATATAGTTAACAGAAAATAGATAATTATTAAGAATTAAGAGTGGTAACAAAAGAGGGAATGAGCAGAAGGGTGTGAGAGCCAAATGGAGGGATTGTAGCATGGGAAGATGTATCAGTATATGTTGACTCTGTATAGAAGAAATGCAAGAAATTTGTACACCTGACATAAAATTTAAAAAAAAATAGATAATCCTCTAACCAGACTAACATAACAAAAGAGAAAAACTCTACAGTAAGTGAAATTACAGATGAAAAGCAGACATAATAACCAACATCACTGAAATACAAGGCTTCATAAGAAATTACTATTCAATATCATATGCTAAAAAATTGGAAAAAACAGGAAGAAATGGAGAAATTCCTCAATAACAAATACATATAAACTACTAAGATTAAACCCAGAAGACAGACATCTGAAAAAGACCCTTTAAAGCCAATGAGATTGAAGCAGTAATTAAAAATTTTCCAGCAAACTCCAGGCACTAAAACTCCAGCAATGAAAACTAGCTGCATTACGACTGAATTCAATAAAACATTTCAAAAGGCACTTCAACACTTCTCAAACTGCTTCAAAATACTGAATAACACTGAATTTTGGCAAACACTTTTTATGAGGCCAGCATTCCTTTGACGCCAGGAACTACAAAAGACATGAAATGCATAGAAAATTGCCACCCTATATCCTTAATAAAATAGATGAAAACATTCTCAATAAAATTCTAGCCAAACTAAAAAAAACTCCAAAACCACATGGTAAAGCTCATATATTACCTTCAATTGGAATTTATCCCAGAAATGCCATGGTGGTTCCACATTTGCAAATCAATAAACATAAATAGATCAAAATCATGAAAGAATAAAACCATACTGTCAGGGACAGTGCTGTGTTCTAGCAGGTTAAAGACACGACATGCAGTGCCAGCATCCCATATGGGTGCCAATTCGAGTCCTGACTGCTCCTCTTCCCATGCAGCTCCCTCCTAATGTGCCTGGGAATGTGGCAGAGGATGCCCCAAGTCATTGGACCACTGAAACCACATGAGAGACCAGGAAGAAGGTCCTGGATCCTGACTTTGTATTGGCTCAGTTTGATCATCGCAGCCATCGGGGAGTTAACTAGCAAATAGAAGACCTCTCTCTTTCTTTGCCTTTCTTTTTCTCTTTGTTTCTAACTCTCTCTGCAACTCTTTGATTAAGCTTCGTAGAACTTCCTTCTCTCTCTTACTTGCTTTCCTCTAAGGTGTGTTCCAATCTTCACAACTTTGAGGTGAATGCATGCATATAGCAGTACCAAGAGGGAGTTAATGCTCTGAAGTGCCTGATTGTCAACAAGACATCCACTAATGGAAATAATGCATGTGAAAGAAAAGTCAACACAACACTTTCCTTGTGAGAGAGAAAAATGCACTGGGCTGGGCTACCTTCCATGGAGTTCTCACTAATCTAGCCGGGGTATCCAACACATGTACATACAGAGCTGAAGAAAAGTTTAAAGGAAGAGAAAATATACAAATCCAAAAAGGGAATATTTTAATGTGAAAACAAACTTACGTTAAAACAGAGTCAAGAGATCTTCCTGCTTTGCAAACTATTTGGCTTAAAGAACAGCCATATTTAAAATGTGATTCCATTAATTTTAAACCAGTGTACATTCTTCAGACTACCATTTTGTTTACCAGAGTACTGGTATAAATAACAGTGCAGTCATCATTATTTTCCCTCTGGCATCTAATAAATAAATGACTGGCATTTACCCCACAGCATGGGATGCAAGATGTGTACATGGATGTTGAGTAAAGCTTTATGCACTGATTTAAATTAACTGTGGACAGCCAGGTTTAAGTTCTTAAATATTTTCAAGGCTCTAAGCCATATATTTATTAATTTGCATTCTAGAGTGAAGACTGGTATCTGAAAATATGAGAGTAGTTTTCAGCAGAGATTTGTAACAGGATTAATGAGAGCTATGAACTGGAGTGGTGGTGGGGGAGTGTGAGTTGGGATAATATAAATGCAACATGCTCTGGAACATGCTGATGTGGGCAAATCATGCTAAACAGCTAGGTCTGGTCCAGTCCCATGCTTTCAGCAAACTATAATTTCTTATAGCGAAGCAGGATTCCCTATGATGTTCACCTACCTAGAAAAGCAGCAGGCGAGACAGTGCTGTTGCTTCTTGAAACCATGACACTGATCCCTGTCTTCACAAAGGGCACGGAGAATTCCACCACTTCAGAATGCTCCTCATTGATGCTGTCGAGCCCACTGCCAGGACCGCTTTGTGGTAACCACCTGGAGGTAAGGCATAAAAAGAATGGCACCTTTACATGTTCTTCCCAACACTTCTGACCACAGGCCCCCGTTAGAATGGGAGGCCAGGGTGGAAAGGTGACTTACTTCCCCCAATCACTCCAATCCACATATTGTTGACATTTTTGTCATGCTTCCCTTTGGTCACCAGGTAGAAGTCATAGGTAAACTTGACCATCCAGGAGAGCTTCTTCAGGATACCAATGCAGAACCCCTTGCAGCATTTCTTAAAGTTCACCCCCTTGTTAGCTGAATCGCTGCAAAGAAAATCCCAAGAACATGGGCTGTTAGTACTGGAAGACTTGTCTAGTCATTAGCTATACCCTTCTACTAGCTTTGCGAAGTTGAAATTCAAGAAGGGAAGTAACTTTTCCATGGACGCACACTGAGCTTATGGCGGCCAGAGGAGCAAGTGTCTTTAATTATAGCGGTTACTAGCAAAATAGCTAATGTTTACTGAGAAGTTACTACACTGCAGTTAGGCACTGCACTAAATGCTTTATACCAATTGCTGGATTGAGCTCCATGATGTTTCTCCAAATTAGGTAGCATTTGTACCTCTACTCAACAGGCAAGAGTTACTAACTCTTATTTTTAAACATTTCTAACACATTCAACTTCTTTTTTTTTATTTGACAGATTGAGGTAGGCAGTGAGAGAGAGACAGATAGAAAGGTCTTCCTTCTGTTGGTTCACCCCGCAATGGCCACTATGGCTGGAGCTATGCAGATCCAAAGCCAGGAGCCACGTGCTTCCTCCTGGTCTCCCATGTATGTGCAGGGCCCAAGCACTTGGGCCATCCTCCACTGCCTCCCGGGCCACAGCAGAGAGCTGGACTGGAAGAGGAGCAACCGGAACTAGAACTGGCACCCATATGCGATGCCGCTGCTGCAGGGGAAGGATTAACAAAGTGAGCCACGGCACCGGCCCCCACATACAACTTCATTAAACCACAGTCTAGCAATCTGATCTAAGTTGAGTCATAAAAATTTATTGGAAAATGGAAGAGAAGAAGGTGTGAAATTCTCAAGTAAAGTAAGGTTTTGCTTCATCCTCTAAGTACGGAGGCCTGAAACCAAAGGGAAGAACTGGAAGTGCCTAGATAACTCCTACAATCATGGGGTTCTACCCCATGCCCGAGTCCACAGAATTAACTTCTCACACTAGGCCCGACTATCTGTGAAGGCTCATTCGTACTATTTTTTCTTCCTAACAACATGGCTTGATGCACAAAAGGTCAAACTTTTCAAGAGTAATATCCAGGGCTGGGGGAAAAATTGCCATTAAAACAGAGACCATATTGCCAGCGGAAAGCCTATCTTCTGAGCTGCCAGGGTCAACCTCACTGTTTTCTACCAGGCACCCTGCTGTACTCTCCCCACCAACTCCTAGAAAAGAACACCCACACGAATCAGAAATGTCTTTGGTAAGGAAGGAAATGATGGTCTTCCCCACTGACAGCAGAAAGTCTTGGACAACGCAGGCAGGAAGACCACAGCCTCTTCAGGGAACAAACTTGCTTACACTGGAACATCCCAGTAGCTCTACCTTCTACTTGAATCACACATGCTACAATGTAGGTGCTCCATCTTTAACCGTACATTTTGAGCACAATCACACACGGGACTATCGTCTAAGCACTAAAATAACGTTTGAAGACACTCAACTTCATAGTAGGAAAGTACATTTCTATCTCTTAGTTTAAAAAAGAGGTTATATAATACTATAAATAATAATCACAGCTATGTAAAAACTAATGAGTTTATGAAATAACTGGAGGAAAAAATAATGAGAAGCACAGCTATTTTTAATGGTAGAAAATGATTTTTGCCTTTTCATATTAGGATTTTTCCATCAAATTCTCCAGTTAATATGGACTACATATATCATATATAATTTGTTACGCACACATAATCGAGTCAGAGAGGTTTATTTATAGCTACATCCATGAATGTGGACAGACTTGAAAATATAACTGAGTAGCAGAAGTAGGTTGAAAATGCCACCTTTTCCCTGGAGCTCTCCTTTATTCCAGAATCACCAACCACCTACCTTCCTCACCACCACAGTCATGCTGCCCCTGAGTTTGCCTCAACCACTCTGCTTCTACAGCCATGATCACCATGTAGACATTGAGCTCTAGCCTCCAGGGTGATGACCTCAGATCTGGGGTACTCTGAGACCACCCTTGTATATATTCCATGTGATAACCACTGGACTCAATACCTAAATTGGTTTTGGAGACTAATATGGGCCCCCAAGACCCCAGAATCTCCCAGAGGCTACAAAGGGCAGGTTTTTCCCTGGAAAAATCAGTACCAAGTAAATACAGTCATGTTGTCCAACAGGAATTCTTTTTGTAACCAATTAACCTAACTCAAAATGCTACATTTAGGAAATTTAATTGCTTTAACCTACGTTAATGTTGGGATTCATGGATTCTAATTTTGTATTGCTCCCACGGAAGTCAGAGGCTTTAATTCACCTCTATACATAGTAAACTTCTCATGTTCTCAAGCAGAAAAGGCAAAGCCACAAGCTGCCCCCTCCATACAGGAACAACAACAACAACAAAATTTGAGCTTGAACCTGAGACACTGTTCACAGTGTTCAGTAAAAATATCAATTCTTTCATAGGGAGTCGTTGATTTTTGGCTCATGTACTTCATAGTCAAGCAAACTGGGATGTGGACATCTGCTTGTTTTCAGCTCTAGGCCTTCTGATTTTCAAAGACTGTAAACTCCTGCTATCTACTATGAAGAAGAGACTACACTCATGGGCCATAATGAAGCATACAGGGTGTTGTCCCACAGATGTTATGCTCCTTGCTTTCTTCACGTGGTCAAGCTTGGCTCCCAACACCCACTGAAATCAGAACGGCCCTTGGTAACAAACCTGCAATGTCCCCTCCATCATCCTCCAGCCCATGACTTCCCTGCACAGTCCCTCCATCCTCCACCAACTCATGACTCTTCAGCAGGGATGCAACACTGGCATGCTGTCAGTGGTTCAAACTCCACCTCTACAGCATCAGGAAATCATTCCCAAGCTGTGTCCACCCCCGGTCTGGGAAATACAGAGGAGGGGGACGTGCCAGGGAGGGGACAGACAGAAAAATGTTTAAAACCAGGATAAGCACCTGGCTCCTGCCTTCGGATCAGCATGGCGCACCAGCCGCAGTGCGCTGGCCGTGGCGGCCACTGGAGGGTGAACCAACGGCAAAGGAAGACCTTTCTCTCTCTCTCTCTCTCTCACTGTCCACTCTGCCTGTCAAAAAAAAAAAAGAAATCCTTTAAGGAGAGACTTTTTAGGATGCTGGGGGATGACTGAGCACCATGGGTAAGAACACAGCTGGAGTCAGCCATACCTCTGGATGGCTTCAGCCGTGTTCTCCAACCTGCCCATAACTCAACTGTATCAACTGTAAACGGCAAACGCCCTCACCTCATATGGCTGTGAGAATTAACGGATGTAAACTTAGTGCATCTCCAGGCTATCATAAACATAAGCCCATTGCTAACACTACAGCTATCACAACAGTGTGTTCTGTGTTACGTTTTGTAGTACAGATGCTGTTGTGATCAGTGACTTGCACTATGTGACAGGCGTGGGCATGTCCAGACCACAGCCTCCCTGGCACTCACTTGATTTTGATGAACTTCCGACAAGGCACCATGTTCCGCACACACGCCTCAGTCAGCGGGTTGATGTCTTCCACGATGACGAAGGGGGCCTCCTCCAGGGTGATGATGCTCATGTGGTTGTGATTCAGCTCACAGTCAGAGAAGGACTTGTACCAGGGCCTCACCGTGGGCCTTGGGCTCAGGGTCTGGTTCTCCCACTTGCCCACCTGCACCACAAACACAGAGATACACCAGTGCTGCCTTGTGCCTCTGACTTCTGGCAGGGCAAGTCCTTCCCACGGAAGGCGTGGGAGCAGAAATCCATCTGCCATAAGAGCTGTCCTCTTACTTTCCTAAACATGTGCTCTTGCTCACAGGTTAAGACAAACTGGGCTAATGAGAAAACAGAGTATCGAGTTGCAGTTCCCCCCAGCTCCTCCACAGAGGAACTGAACATGCATGTCTGGGAGTGGCACCAAAGCATGATGTCCTGCCAGAGCTCATTGTCATGGATGTGACGGAAAAAGCGTAGACTTCTGAAAAAATCAGCAAGGTCTATGTCCAGCCCTCCAAAAAGGATGCGGGTGTCCCAGGAAGTGACCTAACTGTTGCACCAAATGCCTGCTCCGAAAAAATTGGTTTTGGTATAAAAAATTTTGACATGGATACCTACATGAGAGGTCTTGAAAAAACTTCATGAAAATGTCTATTATTAAAAAAAACCTACGTTGTGGAATTCAAACATTTTTGCAACAAAATCAAGTTATCTTTGAATTCCATTTCCTAGGAATTCATTGAAGTACCTTCATTGTAACTGAAATACTCTAGGCACACGCTTCATCACTGACAGCTTCGTTTTCCCAGCTGTAAAATGTACACAATCCCACCTTCTTCCTAAGAACATCATGACAAATAAATAAGGCAGTGCTTAGCGTACATCAGGACCTGTCAAAACAGAATCAATTGTGCTCCCTCTGAGCTGCTTGAGCGTCTTGGTGAAAGTGAATTGAAGGCTGTGGGCTGTATTTTTATTTTCACAGGCAGATTTAGACAGTGAGAGAGAGAGACAGAGAGAAAGGTCATCCTTTTCCCTTGGTTCACCCCCAAGTGGCCACTACAGCTGGCGTGCTGTGGCTGGTGCGCTGCACAGATCTGAAGCTAGGAGCCAGGTGTTTCCTCCTGGTCTCCCATATGGGTGCAGGGCCCAAGGACTTGGGCCATCCTTCACTACGTTACCGGGACACAACAGGGAGCTGGACTGGAAGAGGAGCAACCGGGACAGAACCAGCACCCCAATCAGGACTAGAACCCTGTGTGCCAGCACTGCAGGCAGAGTATTAGCCTAGTGAGCCGTGGTGCCAGCTGGCTGTTTGTTTTAAACCATAATTTTTTTTGACAGCTTATTGGCACTGCTCACACACACCAAGAATAAGCTGCCCTGACCAGTGCTGGCTCCTTCCTCCTCCTGCTCCTGTTCCCACACGTGATCACTTGATACCGCAGGTCAGTGCTGTGTTTGTGACAATAAACTCCAGGGAAGCACCTCGTCTGAAAAGCTAAGTGCCAAGTCCATGCTCGGCTGGGTGGCTGTGACCCCTCCCCACCCCTCCAGTAACATCAGCATCACATGAAATGAATGGTGGACAAGCAGGGCACCAGGAGTCTGAATCTGAAGGTGCTTTCCGATTCTGCAGGGTGCTTCTGTTAACTGAGCTACAGTAACTGTGTCATAGCCACAAAACCCGACCTGCCTGGCACACTAGGCTCCTAAATCCCCAAGGCAACATAAACTAAGGCAAACATAAACTAAGGTTGTGCAACCAGCACAACCTTTGGTGATGTCACTGACCACATTACACAGAGGACTTCACAGCCAAATTCCAGCCAAATCTGGTCTGGGTCAGATCAGTGCAGCTCCAGCCATTGTAGCCAACTGGGGATTGACCCAGCAGATAGGAGCCCTCTCTCTCTCTCTCTCTCTTTCTCTTTCTCTCTCTGCCTGTCCTTTTCTCTTTGTGTACCTCTGACTTTCAAAAAATAAATAAATAAATAAATAAATTTTTTTTAAGAAAGCTAATATAGAGGGCTGCTGTTTGGTGAATGGTTGCAACATGGCTTGGGACACCCACATCCCATATCAGAATGCTTGGGTTCAATTCCCAGCCCAAGCTCCCAATTCCAGCTTCCTGTCAATGCAGACCTTTGGAGGCAGCAGGTGATGGCTCAAGTACCTGGCAACTGATACCCATGTGGGAGACCTGGATCGAGGTCCCAGATCCTGTATTCACCTAGGTCAAAATCATAGCTCTATGAGGAGTTATCGTTGTATATTCATTCAGTAAACATTATTAAGTGTCCACAGTATAACAAGTATTGGCCTACAAAGATATAATGAGTAAGGTCCCTGGAGTTCATCCTCATCCTCATCAACAACATCTTATTATTGTCATGATCATTATTATCGATAGAAAACCTAGAAAGAAAGAGGACTGGTGTAGTGGACCCAACACATATAATTCTAGAAGAAAGAAAATGTTTTCTCTTATCCTGTCTTTGCTATTAATTGGTGAAAAACTAACCCTGTGTGTTTGGGCTCAAATTCACCATCTATAATACAGCACAGAAAAGAAAATTGCACTTTTGATGTTGTAAGACTACTTAAAATAATGTATTAAAATTCATGTTATTTTTATAAATTTGAGTTGAATTTTCTGAATTAGCTACTTAAAAATATTTCAGAACAGAGTTACTGTCATCAGTCACTTGTATTCTAATATTTACCTGAATAGGAAAAAAAGTTATAATCACTGTTTAATACCCTAGGGACTATGATGATGACACATAAATACTCCTAGTCCTCTTATGTACAAAAAAGAAAAATCTTTGAAAAATTATTGTCCTAACTGGTCTCTAGCATCTTTTTCTTCTCTGCCATCATGAAATTTAAATCCAAATGACAACACCAGTCTGTTAGATGAGAAAGATGACACATGGAACATTTCAGAATTTAACAAGATTTTGGATCTTAATTCCCCAAATCTTGCTTTGGGTACTACTTTGACCATCAGATAAAAACTCTCATGAAGACAAGAAATGTAGCTTGCCTGGGACTATACCCACACCCATGTGGATACAGTGTTCCATTCTTTGTGTCAACAAACACTTCCTCTATGCCCTCACACACGTGATCACTGTGGGGCCATCTCCTGACTATCCTGAGAAACAATGACACAGGCAGCCACACACCCTATCTCTTAGCTAACTGAGGATGTCATCCCACGCCTGAGGGAAAAACAGCTTCCCCAAGAGCCTGGGGTTGCTGGTAGGAGATAACATAAAAAGCTGTCTTTTAGTCATTATTCTTTGACTCACAGGTTATTTAAAAGTGTTGTTTATTGTGTTAACAATGGAAAATTTTCCAGAAATCTTTGTCATTCAATTATAGCTCTCATATATTCCTTGAAGCACTAAGTAAATCCTTTCAAATTTATTAAAACTTCCTTTATGACCTAAAGAATTACATCCATATATATTTTCTGAGTGCTTTCAAAACATGTGTGATCTGTTATTGATTTCAGTGTTCTACATATGTGTATTAAGTCAACTAGTTTGTGATGTCTTTAAGACTGTTTCCATACCAACTTTTATCTGCTTGCTCTACTGATTACTGAGATAAGAATAATGAAATCTCCCATTCCAGTTATGGATTTTTTTCAGATAAACCTTGCAGTTCTATCAACTTTTGCTTCAGCATCTTGAAGCTGTGTTACTAGGTCTATAAATACTTAGACTGATGTCTTACTGATGGATCAAAGCATTTATCATCATGAATTGACTTTCTTTATCATTGAAAATATCCCATGATCCTAAAAGTACTCCATGATCTGTGTTGCTAATGTAGGTAGTCCAGTTTTGTAGATGACTAATGTGTATCTCTTTCTCCATATTTCAATTTTCAAGCTATTATATTCAAACTGAATTTCACTTAGGGAGCCTATACTTGGGTCTTGTTTTTTGATTCAATGTTATAATCTCTCTGCCTTGTAATTGAGTTCCTTATACCATTTACATTTAATGTAATTAATGAAATAGCTAAGCTTAAATTAATCTCCTAGTTAGGTGTTTTCTATCTGTTCTATGTTCTATTTTTCCTCTTTATCTGCCTACTTTTGGATCAGTTTCTTTTCCATGATTCCATTTTATTTCTTTTACGGGTTAATTATACCCCCATTTATTTACCTTTAGTGACTTCTTTAGGTTTCATTGTATATATTTTAAATTTATCACATTTATCTTCAAGTTATATTGCACCATGCCAAATGGTGTATTTCCATTTCACTCTCCCTACAGTTGTACTACAGTTGCCACACATTTAACTTTAAAAAGCTATAAACTGTATGCTACATGTTTAGTATTTTTGCTGTAAAAAACTCATTTATCTTTTAAAGTGACTAAACAGTTTAAAAATCTGTATACATGGCCGGCGCCGCGGCTCACTAGGCTAATCCTCCGCCTAGCAGCGCCAGCACACCGGGTTCTAGTCCCGGTCAGGGCGCCGGATTCTGTCCCGGTTGCCCTTCTTCCAGGCCAGCTCTCTGCTGTGGCCAGGGAGTGCAGTGGAGGATGGCCCAGGTGCTTGGGCCCTGCACCCCAGGGGAGACCAGGAAAAGCACCTGGCTCCTGGCTCCTGCCATCGGATCAGCGCGGTGCGCCGGCCACAGCGCGCCGGCCGCGGCGGCCATTGGAGGGTGAACCAACGGCAAAGGAAGACCTTTCTCTCTCTCTCTCTCTCTCACTGTCCACTCTGCCTGTCAAAAAAAAAATCTGTATACATTTAACCATGTAGCTTTCAATTCTCATGTTTTCATCTTTTGTGTTGATTCAAATACCCACTTAGTAACATTGTCTTTCTCCCTAAAGGACTTTTTCTAATATTTCTGGTAGTGTGGATCTGCTGGTGATGAATTATTTCTGTGATCCTATGTCTAGAATCTTTATTTCACTCTCACACTGGAAACATACGTTCACTGTGCAAAGAATTCTATGCTGACACTCTTTATCTTTCAGTACTTCAAAGAGTTTCTCCGTTCTCTTGTAGCATATGTTGTTTCTAATGATAAAACTACTGTCAATCTTTTCTTTTAAAAGATTTATGCATTTCTTTGAAAGGCAGAGTTGCAGAGATATAGAAGCAGAGAGAGAGGGGGGTCTTCGATCCACTAGTACACCTCCCAAAATTGACACAATGGCTGGAGCTGGGGCAACCCAAAGCCAGGAGCCAGTAATTTTTCTGGGTCTCCCAAGGTGGGGATTTTACCTTAAAACGCTAGAACATAAAAGTAAATCTTAAGAAAGTGGAAGGAGGAAAAATATACAAATGATATAAATCCAAAGGAATAGAAAATATCACAACAGAAATTCAGTGAGACCAAAATACTATTCTTGAACACTCAGTGACATGGACAAAATGTTTATCCGCAGGAAACAAGGGAAAAAAGGGAACAGACTCAACTGACTTCACAACAGAAACGACAGAGAAGACACTATTACCTACCTTACCAAAATAATCATCAGAAAACACTATGGAAAAGCCAAGGCACAAGGATTTGGTCAATGTCGATACAGTGTGGACTGATTCTCAGAAAGACACAAACCACTAAAACTGAATACAGTAAAACAAGAAACCCTAAATACACTCATAATTTGAAAAGAGACTGCAGTAGTGGGAAACAAACACACATGAAGAAAACTCCAGGAACAGACGGCTCCACTGGTGAAAACTCCCATTTAATGGATAATTAAAATCCGTTCTTTGCACACCCTTCCAAAAAGGAGATGAAGAGGAAAAACTTTCCTTTTTATTCCATCAGACTAGCGTTATCCCAACATCCAAAACAAGCACACATCATAAAGAAAATGGCACACAAATATCCATCATGAATGTGTCACATGCCTCAATAAAATATTACCAAATGCCATCCAGGAGCACAAACAAAGCTTAGCACACTGTGTGCAACTGAGAGTTACTCCGGGAATGCAAGGATGGCTACCATACCAAAGCAATATATCCCAGAACAGAATCCACATGGGAAAAGCCACAAAGTATCCCGATAGACACAGAAAACCTATTTCACAAAACCTTCATTACTTTTGCGGTATTAAAAAAATAAAATCATCAAATTAAGAACAGATGGTACACCTGGGCCTGACAACGGTCTTTCATAAAAAACCCACAGAGTACTAACAGCACACCAAAAGCGAGTAACCGGAAACTGTCCTCCTAGACCAGGACACAAACACACATTCTCGCTCTCGTTCCTCCCAACAACACTCTCAGAGGTCTAGAACAGGGCGGCTGGGCCCTCAAAAAGCAAACAGACGGGAACGTGGGGCAGTTCCGGGAGGAGATGGAGCCACCTCTGCTCTCACACAGCTGCTCGCACCCTGGAGACCCTTCCAGACCGTCTGTACAGCACAACTGCGACTCCACCTGAGCCTTCGGGACCAAGAGCAACAGGCACGCCGGCACCCAATACCCCAGCGGGAAGCCGCAACAGCCACGAGTCACTCACCTCCAAGGGGGCCCGGTCTGCTGGCGGCATAGAGGTCTGCCAAGGCCGTTGCTTCCGGAAGGGGCTGAAGAAGACAACCGCGCCTGGGAAATAGTGCTGCAGCCTCAGACATGCAGCCTCTCCTGATCCTGGCCTGACCTTGGGGCCGCTGGGTCTCCCTCAGTCTTGGCCAGCAGCGTCGAGCACGGCTCCTCACAACTTGTGCAGGCTCTTGGGCAGCAGCGGACGCGGTGCTGACTCCCACAAGAGCGCTGGCGGGCAGTCGGGGTATGCATGCATGCGTGTGCACTTCCGGGTCAAAGTGCAGGACGCAGGCGCAGTCCCCACTGGCCGTCGCCATGGCGCCACGGGACACATCTGCACCCTGCCGCATCCAGCATCCTTCTGATGCCCCAGGCCCACTTCAGTCAGCTTCTTCTGCTCCGGGTGTGACTCAGCCAAGGCGGTGCTCGGCCAAAGCTAGAAGCCCAAAGCTCAAACCCGGTCTCTGCATGAGTGTCAGCCACCCATGGAGCGCATTCACAGGAAGCTGGGTCAGAAGAAGAGGAGCCTGAACTCAAACCAGAAACTCCAGTGTGGGATGCAGGCATCCCACTGCGCCGGATGGCTGCAATGTCCATCTGTTAACCAACGTCTCCCTCAACACTCACTCATGTATCCATTTCACACACAGATCTACTTCCATCTGAAAAGGAAAGGGCCAGGGAAAAAAGAAACAAAAAGAACATTTGGCTTTCTCCAACACACGTTCTCTATGAACACATTCTCTACCCTGCCCCAGACGTTATCTCCCAGGATCTCTGTGGACAGGAGGGCCCTGCAGGGACAGCGATCCCAACAAGGAAATCTTCTCCAGCCACCAGAGTCACCTTCCCTGCCTCTAGCCCCTGCTCCTCTAGCAGCCAGGTTCAGCCCGTTGTGGAAAAAGCCCAGCTGTGTGAGTCACTACAGCCATCCCAAGGGGCCTGCACAAAATCCAGAGTACAGCTGGAAACAGCTGTCATGAGATCAACTGCCACTGGGAGGGATGGCAGAAAAAAAGGATGAATTCATCATTTATTACCACATGAGCCCCTCTGGCCTCAGAAAAGCTGGTTTTCATTTTCTCTCTCCAACAAAAAGAGTCTTTTCCCATCTTACTTAGGATTCTTCTAATGAGCAAAGCAGCACGTGACTCACCATGGAAGACTCCCTCAGACTAGAATCCAATGGGGGACACACACACCCCCCCCAGGCATCTCCTGAAACACAGGAGAAATGAAACTCCATCAGGAGAGGAAAGAATTATCAGGAAGAAGCTATAAATGCAGATACCTCTGACTTGAATAAACTCTTAAAGAAAAAAAAAAAACAGCACCAGGAAACATGAGGCAGCTGAGATCCAGCAGAGAGAGGTCCAGGGCAGAGGTTCCTCTCTGGTTCCTACGTGCCCATGACATCAGGAACACTCTGCAATTAAGGAAGACACGTACAGGGTGTTTCTGTGCACAACTAGAAGGCACTCAGCCTCCGGACTTCTAAGTCCTCCTCCCACGGGTCTCCTCACCCATCAACCTGAGAGGTCCTGAAGAAAACAGGGCTGAGGCCTGGTCCAGGTGCGGAACTGACATGAAGAGCAGATGCTTCTCCTCAACAGAAACGTCTGTGTCTGATGGGGATGAGAAGACGGCTCTCCCGGCACTTGGTGCAAAGCAGCCTTGATTTCATGGCTCTGGCAGCAGGAGACACAGGGAAATCAGCGCATTCTCCTCGGCTGCATGACACCCAAATGTCCATCAAGTCCCAGGGTCACACCTCAAATGATGCCATCAACACACCCCCGGGTGCTCAGCCATGGGGTCTTTCAGTCAGCTCCAACATTGACACTGAGGCAGCAGTCCCCCCCCTTCAGCTATCCAGCCAACCACACAAGGGAGAGGAGGAACGGCTGCTAGGGAGAGGTCTAGAGGTATTTGCTACACTCACCCACCGCCAGGGACAGACACCCCATTCCTCAGGCAGAGCACTGTGATTCCAAAGAGCTCCACACGCTCCCTCCTCCTGAGTGTCGTATTCTCACAGCAGAATTGTGTTTATTTCTCCACAAGTATGAAGCAGTTTCTATGACATCCTGCTGCAAGACCTCGAGGCCGCTGTGGAGCCTGTGTGAGCGGGAAGGAAGTGAGGCAGGCAGGGAGTGGAGAGGAAAGTCTGAGGCAGCTTTGGGGCCAGAGGAGAGCTTCCCTTCACCTCTCAGGTTTAAGATTACACAATTAATGGGAATTTCATTTAAAAAGAATGCAATCATTATTAAAACTTTTCCAGTTGCCTCAGCTGTCATTATTTCTCATTTCTAAGTGTAAAACAAAAATCTAGAATTTTACAATGTATTCTCTTTTTTCACCAGCAAGATATCAAGGTAATACCTTATACCACATTTTTTTTTTTTGACAGGCAGAGTGGACAGTGAGAGAGAGAGAGAGACACAGAGAGAAAGGTCTTCCTTTGCAGTTGGTTCACCCTCCAATGGCCGCCGCGGCCGGTGCGCTGCTGCCGGCACACCGTGCTGATCCGATGGCAGGAGCCAGGTGTTTCTCCTGGTCTCCCATGGGGTGCAGGGCCCAAGGACTTGGGTAATCCTCCACTACACTCCTGGGCCATAGCGGAAAGCTGAGACAAAATGCAGCGACCCGACCGGGACTAGAACCCGGTGTGCCGGCGCCGCAAGGCAGAGGATTAACCTAGTGAGCCATGGCAGCAGCCACCTTATGCCATATTTTACACCATCAACATTCAGTTAGTTGGGTTCAACTGCTTTACCAGCTCCCCAACTAAGTCAAAGCCAGGGCCCTGTCCCGGGCACCCTAGGCGTGACCCTGTTCCTTGCCCGGCTCCCCAGCTTCAGCAGGCAGGGCGAGGGCCCCACCCTGGGCACCCCAGATGCAACCCGGCTCCCCCGCGCCTGGGGCCCCAGGCCTTGCAAGCCCTCTAAGTGCCCTGCAATGGCCACCACAGTGGGGACCCCGCCACCTGTCCGGGTCCCAAGCCCCTGCTGGCATCCCAGATGAAGCCATGCCCCCGCCGGGGGCCCCAGCCCCTGCAGCACAGCGAAGGCCCGCAGCCACAGCGAGGGCCCCGCCCTGGGCAACCCAGATGCAACCACGCTCCCCACCCGCATCCCAGCCCCTGCAGGCACCGGGAGATTCCCGCTCTGGGCAACCCAGAGGCGACCCGCACCCTACCCGGGTATCCTGGGAGGGCTCCGCAGGCACAGTGAGGGCAGTTGCAGCAAGGGCCCACCTACCTCCCGGGTCAAAAGCCCCTGCAAGCATGGCGAGGGACCCGCCCTGGGCACCCCGGACGCAAACCCGCCCCCGGCCCGGCAGGTACAGCAAGGGACGCTCAGGCACGGGGAGGGCCCCGCCCTAGGCACCTCACACGCGACCATGTATCCCGCCCGGATCCCCCACCCCTGCAGGCAAGGCGAAACCCGTCCTGAGCACCCCAGACTCGACCACCACTCACCTGGGTCCCAAGTCCCTGCAGGAATGGCGAGAGCCCCGCCCTGGCCACCCCTGAAGGGACCCCGCCTCCTACCTGCGTCCCCACACCTGCAGGCAGGGCGAAGGCCCCGCTCTAGGCACCCAGACACAACCCCGCCCCCTGCCCAGGACCCTAGCCCCTACAGGCATGGCGAGGACCCTCAGGCACAGCAAGGGCCCTCCCCGGGAATGCCAGACGCGACCACGCCCCCCGCCCAGATCCCAGTCCCTGCAGGCATGGGGAGAGCTCCGCCCTGGGCACCCCAGGAACAACACACCCCCGCCTGGGTCCCAAACCCCTGCAGACCAGGCGAGAGCCCCGCCCTGGCCACCCAAGACACGACCCCGCCCGGATCCCAAGTCCCTGCAGACACAGCGAGACTCCTGCCCTGGGCACCCCAGACGGGACCCCGCCCCACCCGCCCGGGTCCCCAGCCCCTGCAGGCACAGTGAGAGCCCTCCCTGGGCACCCCAGACGGGACCCCGCCCTGTCTGCCCGGGTCCCCAGCCCCTGCAGCACATGGGGACCCAAGTCGCCTCCTCCTCCCGCCCGGATCCCCAACCCCGGCAGGCAAGATGAGAGCCCTCCCTGGGCACCCCAGACGGGACCCCGCCCCCAGCCCGGGTTCCCAGCACTACAGGCTCGGCGAGGGCCCTGTTCTGGGCACCCCAAAGGCGACCCCACCCCGCCTAGGTCCAGAGCCCCTGCAGGAACTCTGAGGACCCCGCGGGTACAGGGAGGGCAGGCGTGCCAATAGCCACGCCCTGGGCATCCCAGGCGCTGCACCGCTCTCCCCCACCCGGGGCCCCAGGACCTGCAGGCACCCCAGAGGCGACCCACCCCCGCCCGAGCACAAACCCCTGCAGGCATGGAAAGAGCCCCGCCCTGGACACGCTAAACTCGGCCCCAGCACCCACCTGGATCCCAAGCCCCAGCATGCTGGCCTAGAGGCCTGCCCTGGGCTACCCAGACGTGACCCCGCCCCCTGCTTGGGCCCCCACTGCTGTAGGCAGGGCGAGGGCCCCGCAGGCACAGCGAGGGCGGGCACAGTGGGGTCCCGGCCCTGGGCACCCAAGATGTGACCCCGCCCTGCCCGCCCGCCCAGGTCCCCAGCCCCTGAGGCACAGCCAGGGCCCCGCCCTGGGCACCTCAGATGCGACCACGCCCACCTCCCGGATCCCCAGCCCCTGCAGGCACTGTGAGAGCCCCGCCCTGGGCACCCTACACTCGGCCCCAGCACCCACCTGGGTCCCAAGCCCTAGCACACTGGCCCAAGAGGCCTGCCCTGGGCACCCCAGACGTGACCCCGCCCCCTGCCCGGGCCCCCACACCTGCAGGCAGGGCGAGGGCCCCGCAGGCAAAGCAAGAGCGGGCGCAGTAGAGTCCCGGCCCTGGGACCCCAGATGATACCTACCCCCAGTCCGGATCTCCAGCCCCTGCAGGCACAGCGAGAGCACCGCGTTGTTCACCCTACACTCGGCCCCAGCACACACCTGCGTCCCAAGCACCAGCATGTTGACTGAGAGGCCTGCCCTGGGCACCCCAGACGGGACCCCGCCCCGTCCGCCCGGGTCCCCAGGCCCTAAGGCACAGGGAGGGACCCACCTTGGGAATCCAAGACACGACCCCGCCCCAGTCCCTGAGGCAAAGCGAGGGCCCTGCCCCGGGCACCCTAGATGCGACCCTGTCCCTTGCCCGGGTCCCCAGCTGCTGCAGGCAGGGCGAGAACCCCACCTGGGCACCCCAGATGCAACCCGGCTCCCCCGCGCCTGGGGCTCCACGCCTTGCAAGCACTGTAAGTGCCCTGCAGTGGGCACCACAGTTGGGACCCCACCACCTGCCTGGTTCACAAGCCCCTGCTGGCACCCCAGACGAGGCCGTGTCCCCCTCCCGGAGCTACAGCCTTTGCAGCACAGGAGGGCCTGCAGCCACAGCGAGGGCCCCGTCCTGAGCAACCCAGATGCAACCAGATGCGATCACGCCCCCTACCCGCATCCCTGCCCCTGCAGGCACAGCATAATTCCCGCTCTGGGCACCCCAGTGGTGACCCACACCCTACCCCGTTCTCCACCCCTGCAGGCAGTCGGAGGGCTCTACAGGCACAGTGAGGGCAGTTGTAGCAAGGGCCCTACCCTGAAGCACCCCAGATCCGACCACGCCCCTGATCTAATTCCAGCCAATACAGGTACAGGGAGAGCCCCGCCCTGGGCACCCCGGAGGTGACCCTTCCACCTGCCCGGGCCACCGCTGCAGGAGGCAGGGCGAGGGCCCCACGGGTAAAGCAAGGGCGGGAGCAGCTGGGTCCCCACCTGGGCACCCAAGATGTGACCACGCACCCCCCCGGGGTCCCAGCCCCTATAGGCACAGCAAGGGATGCTCAGGCACTGTGATAGCTCCGCCCTGGGCACCCCACACGCAACCACGTCCCCCGTACGGATCCCCCACCCTGCAGGCAAGGCAAAACCCGTCCCGAGTACCCCAGACTCGACCACCACTGGCCTGGGTCCCAAGTCACTGCAGGAATGCAGAGACCCCGCCCTGGCCACCCCTGAAGGGACCCCGCCTCCTACCCGGGTCCCCACACCTGCAGGCAGGGCGAAGGCCCCACCGTGGGCACCCAGACGCAACCCCGCCCCGTTCCCAGGACCCCAGTCCCTACAGGCTTGGCCAGGACTCTCAGGTATAGCAAGGGCCCCACCCTGGGCATTCCAGAGGCTATTTCCCCCCCGCCCGGATCTCCAGCCCCTGCAGGCATGCGAGAGCCCCTCCCTGGGCCCCCCAGACACTCGCTACCTCCTCCGCCCAAGTGCCAAGCCCCTGCAGGAATGGCGACAGCCCTACCTTGGCCAGGACAGATGGGACCCCACCTCCTATGCGGGTCCTGACCCCTACAGGCAGGCTGAAGGCCCAGTACTGGTCACCCCAGACACTACCTCCCCACCACCCGGGTGCCAAGCCCCTGAAAGAATGGTGAGAATACCGCCCTGGCCACCCTAGACGGGATCCCGCTTCTTACCCAGGTCCCCAGGCCCTACAGGCATGGTGAGGGACCCTCAGGCACAGCGAGGGATGCGCCCAGGGCATTCCAGACATGACCACGCCTCCCACCCAGATTCCCAGCCTGTGCAGGCACAGAAAGAGCCCTCCTTGGGCACCCCAGATGGGACCCCGCCCCGCCCACCCAAGTCCCTAGCCCCTAAGTCACAGCTTGGGCCCCACACCCCAGACGCAACCCCGCCGGGATCCACAGCCCCTGCAGGCCCTGTGAGAGCCCTCCCTGGGCACCCCATATGGAACCCGCCCCGTGTCCAGGACCCAGCACCTACAAGCATGGCGAGGAACCCCAGGCATAACGAGGGATCCGCCCTGGGCAGACATGACCCAGCCCCCTGCCTGGGTCCCCAGCCCCTGCAGTCATGGTGAGGGCATGGAAAGCCATGACATGGTGGCAAAAAACAATCTAAATGAAGGATCCTGGTGAACAACACCCCAGCAGAAGGATCAGGCCATCAAGGAGAGAGGCGCCTTTCTCTGAAGGGAGGAAGGAACCTCCACTGTGATATGGCCTTGACTAAACAAATTCAGAGTTGCTGAACTCAAGGGGCTTCCATAGCCTAGACAGCTCATAGCAAGAGTCTCGGGTGATTGCTGACATCATAAATAAGAGTGCCAATTGTTAAATCAACAACGGGAGTCACTGGGTTCATGCTCCCCACACAGGATCTCTGTCCTTAATATGTTTAACTATGAAACTCAAACACAACACTACTAGTCGAACAATACCCTATACCTGGTTCGGTTGTGTGAGTGCAACCTGTTGAAATCCCTGCTTAGTATATACTAAGTTGATCTTCAACATATGAAGGTAATTGAAAATGAAATGTGATGAAGGGCGGGATGGGAGAGGGAGTGGGAGAGGGGAGGGCCACGGGAGGGAGGGAGGTCAGGGGGGAAGCCTCAACAATACAAAAGATGCATTTTATATTCTACTTAAAACTATTGGTTGAACTCTGTAATTAATACACAATCACTCTTAGGTGCTTAATTAATGCTATAACTAGTACTCAAATAGTATTTTACACTTTGTGTTTCTGTGTGGGAGCAAAATGTGGAAATCTTTACTTAACATACGCTAAATTGATCTTCTGTATATAAAGATAATTGAAAATTAATCATGATGTGAAGGGGAAGGGTAGAGGGAGTGGGAGAGGGGAGCGTTGTGGGTGGGAGGGAAGATACGGTGGGGAGGAGGCTATTGTGATCCTTAAGCTGTACTTTGGAAATTTATGCTCATTAAATAAAAAATAAAAAAAGAATATTATGTGATAAATATTGGAAAAAAAAGAAAAACACACAAAGGCAATTATCAAACCTGGATGATTTAAAAGACTCTATGCTTACAAATGCAGTGTGTCAAAAAGACACAAAAGTATACATAATCAGACTTCATAACATCAGGGGAGAAAAAAATTAGAAACAGTAAGAGGAAAACAGAGATCATTCACAGAGGTGACTAAAATAGTCCTTTTAACAACTGGTATGGTGCTGTAAAACAGACATAAAATCAATCATGCCAAAAGCAATTATCTGAGCTAGAGTTGGATCCTTAGGTAAAATCTAGTTAATGGACCAAGATGAATAAAACATAATCAAAAATAAACACAGAGATTTGATTACCAACAGGAGCTTTCTAAACCTACATGTCAAGAATAAATGTTTTTCTACAGTAAAGAAAATGAAATAAGATGATACATGATATGCATCAAACTATGATTTACATTGAAGTAAAGAATTATCAAATAATTGCACTTTATTTTAATCTGATAAAGTATCATTTTACTCTTAAAACTGTACATATGAAATAATGAAATGTTCCTCTTACAGAAATAAAAAAAAATCTTATGCTACTGAATAATTTAACTGCATTAGAACATATTTTCAAGAAAAATATCCCATCACAATATTAGTAAACATTAATGGCTCTTACATTGTGTGCTTTTCAGAATACTGATTATTCTTTTATCAGAACTGAGCAGCACCACAGGACTAACTGTAGCACAAGCATTAAATACTAACTTCCAGATACTCAGACTTTGTTGTATGTCCACCACACATGGACTGAGATAGACAGGATGATGAGGTTAAGGTGGTAGGTGACCACAAAGGCACTCACCAGCAGCAGGATGGTCTGGGTGGCCTTTTACTCTGGGAAGGCTGCTGGGCAGAGGAGACTCATGCTGCCCAGGTGCTGGGACCTCCTCTGAAGTCTGCACAAAAGAATCACCATGTGCACACTTGAAAGCAGCATGACTCCTACAAGTAAGGCATTCTTGGATGTGGATACTGTCATATTGGAATATAACCTCTTAATCATTTAATATATAATATTAAAGTACAGCTTAATTTCTCTCTATAAGAACAAGCATGTTATACCCAGGGACAAAGAACTGGTTTTCAGGCTTGAGCTATGAATACAAGATAGCATGCATTGCTTACACAAATTTGTGGTACATCTACATAATGTAAGTCATCCTACCCTCTTGGCACTGCTCATCAAGTAAATAGCAATTCTAACTTTCTGCCCATACTGCCTACCACACAAAAAGTTAAAAGTCTTCACTCTCCTTGTGGGAGCCAGTTAAGACCTAAAATACCTCCAGTAGCACCTTTCTCATGAATTTGACCTGAAGAATCATGTGCAAGTATGTACCCATTTAAGAATTATTTTTTTTTTAATATCTAAATATTGCCCAATTACTCAGAAAGGTTTTCCACTTTGAGACAAACTTTTGGTTTGCATAAGTGAAACCTTATAGAAAGTATATTTTAGAATTTCTGAGTTGGAAACATACTGAGAATGAAGTTTGAACTGCCATGCTGATCTTCAAGCAAGCCTCTAAAATCTCCACCCACTGTTTCGGCATCAGCTATACTTTTTTTAGTGTAAGTACCACCATTCAAGATTAATGTAATAAAACAAAGTAGGTATCATTGCCTTCTACTGAAAACTGCATGAATTATTAATTCAAATAATACTTCATGAAAAAGTTTACATATAAAAATATACTCAGTCGGGCCGGCGCCGCGGCTCACTAGGCTAATCCTCCGCCTAGCGGCGCCGGCACACCGGGTTCTAGTCCCGGTCGGGGCGCCGGATTCTGTCCCGGTTGCCCCTCTTCCAGGCCAGCCCTCTGCTGTGGCCAGGGAGTGCAGTGGAGGATGGCCCAGGTGCTTGGGCCCTGCACCCCATGGGAGACCAGGAAAAGCACCTGGCTCCTGGCTCCTGCCATCGGGTCAGCGCGGTGCGCCGGCCGCAGCGCGCCAGCCGCGGCGGCCATTGGAGGGTGAACCAACGGCAAAGGAAGACCTTTCTCTCTGTCTCTCTCTCTCACTGTCCACTCTGCCTGTCAAAAAAAAAAAAAAAAAAAAACAAACAAAAAAACAAACAAAAAAAAAAAACAAAAATATACTCAGTCATAAACTAACCAGTTTTTCTTTACACTACCATTTCCACTTGTTTTTTTTTTTTTTTTTGACAGGCAGAGTGGACAGTGAGAGAGAGAGAGAGAGAGAGAGAGAGAAAGGTCTTCCTTTGCCGTTGGTTCACCCTCCAATGGCCGCCATGGCTGGCGCGCTGCGGCCAGCGCACCGCACTGATCCGATGGCAGGAGCCAGGTGCTTCTCCTGGTCTCCCATGGGGTGCAGGGCCCAAGCACTTGGGCCATCCTCCACTGCACTCCCTGGCCACAGCAGAGAGCTGGCCTGGAAGAGGGGCAACTGAGACAGAATCCGGCGCCCCGACCGGGACTAGAACCCGGTGTGCCGGCGCCGCTAGGCGGAGGATTAGCCTAGTGAGCCACGGCGCCGGCCTACCATTTCCACTTGTGAGATGGGCAATTCCTCCTCGGAGATGTAGAAATATTAAATTGTTGCTCTAAATTTTGTAGAGGAAGGATCATTAGTACAAGATCAAAGACAGAGCCATCAAATGGGAAGTTAAAAATGCAGTCGTGCAAAATCATCTCATGGTCACACACAGAACAGTCAGACACAAAAAGTCAAGACTAGTTTAAAGGGGGAAAGGCAAATTATTATTACTTTAAAATTTAATTATATGGCCAGCGCCGTGGCTCACTAGGCTAATCCTCCGCCTTGCGGCGCCGGCACACCGGGTTCTAGTCCCGGTCGGGGCGCCGGATTCTGTCCCGGTTGCCCCTCTTCCAGGCCAGCTCTCTGCTGTGGCCAGGGAGTGCAGTGGAGGATGGCCCAAGTGCTTGGCCTCTGCACCCCATGGGAGACCAGGATAAGTACCTGGCTCCTGCCATCAGATCAGCGCGGTGCGCCAGCCGCAGCACGCTGGCCGTGGCGGCCATTGGAGGGTGAACCAACGGCAAAGGAAGACCTTTCTCTCTGTCTCTCTCTCTCACTGTCCACTCTGCCTGTCAAAAAATAAAAAAAAATTTTAATTATAACCAATTTTGTTGGCATTAAAATTAGAGGCATCTTAAATTTGAATAATGCATATGTACCAAAAACAAGAAATTAAATTTGGTAGAAATAGGGAGAGGAGTTTTTCCAGTAATTATAGATTGGAAGGTTGAAATCAATTTAAATAAAGACAGACTCCATTGTTTACAATGATTGTGCCACAGACTTAATCTTCAGTAGTGCATTGGTAAACTATTCACGTTTAGATCTTCACCTTGAGATCTGACAGCTGCTTCTTGGTAAACTCTCAGTACCTTGGGCAAATAAACTGGTCTTCCATGTGCTTTAGCACCCTTAAAATTTTTCCATTATCTATAGAAAATATATATTATAACATATAATATTATATATGTGCATATATATACACAATGACCTGCCATGTGGGCAGGGCAAAATACATACTTTCATAACAGAACTATAATGTACTTCTCAAGTATGAATAATATATACATAATATATGGTATACAGTATTTACAAAATACAAAATATAATGCAAGCTGTTTATATATAGCTTTTTAAACTCATCTTTTGTACTCTTACACTGCAACAAGGCAGCTTTCCAGATCTGCACCAACTTCCAAGAGTCCAGGGCGTTGGGAAAAACTATGTTTTACATATGTATTGAAATCTGAAATCTTAAGTTTGAATTTCAGCAGTGTTTTCAAGTGCACAGCCATCAGCTCCCCATTTTGGTTGGAATTTTCAACAGAGCTTCCCATCCAGTGACTAGGAGGCTCTGGAAGAACAGTAGGAGATGGTGGGTTACTAAATTTCATGCCAGCATAATTCTACTTTTTGGCTCACTTCAGTTAGAAATGCTGATTTCTTCAAATGCATGTTTTTAATATTCTCTGTATTTTTAAAAGGCTTTTTTTCCTGCTTCTGAATTCTATCAGATGAAACAGAGTCCTGATGTAAGTTACTTTCATTTCTGTTTTTGTAGGAGTGATCTTGGTTACTGGCAACTTAGGTTTGCTTTTCTGTTTATTTTTGGTTGTTCACTCACGTGTATACCATTAACAAGCTGGCAGTGGGAAAGGGTAACTTTCTCTGATTTTCCCATCTTTGATTTTTTTTTTGACAGGCAGAGTGGACAGTGAGAGAGAGAGACAGAGAGAAAGGTCTTCCTTTGCCGTTGGTTCACCCTCCAATGGCCGCCACGGCCGGCGCGCTGCGGCCGGTGCACTGTGCTGATCCGATGGCAGGAGCCAGGTACTATTCCTGGTCTCCCATGGGGTGCAGGGCCCAAGCACTTGGGCTTTCCTCCACTGCACTCCCTGGGCAGCAGAGAGCTGGCCTGGAAGAGGGGCAACCGGGACAGAATCCGGCACCCTGACCGGGACTAGAACGCTGTGTGCCAGCGCTGCAAGGCGGAGGATTAGCCTATTGAGCTGCAGCGCCGGCCCCATCTTTGATTTTAAAACCTCTTTTCTGAGCAGCAGTTGGCCAGGTGCTGCGGGTCACAGTGGCCCAGGGACCAGGTTCGCTCCCTCAGTTGGCTTGCCGTCCCAGGCGTCAGGCACAAGACAGTGGCCCTGCCTGGGACCTCCTGCGCCCTGCTCTGTTCTGCCACCCAGCTGGGCCACCCTCCAGCCTCTGTCGGTGCTGCGATACTGGTGGAAGCGGCCGGACAGCTGACCAGCTAGGCTGACCCATACCTTGTTTCACCACTTCTTCTGCACTGCCTGAAGGATGCCTCCCCCATCATGGGGTGAAGGTGCCTCCCCCATTGCAGGGCTGCAGTTAGGCAGAGCTACTGGAGCGCGAGGTTTGGGGATCACACAGGAGCTGTCTCTCCCTAGGAAGTGAGGGAGGAAGAGGGTCGGGGACAGCACCCGGGAGTCCGGGATCCAGGGTAAAGGCGGCGGAGCTGTGGTCACCATCAGGAGGGTCCTGGAGTAACCGCTAGCAGAAAAGCCAAGTGGCGCAACCAGGCCACCCGGGATGAAGGGCTCCCGCTGCTGGACAGAGACAAAGGTCAGAGTGCTAGGAAGCAAGTGGCTCAGCAAGAAGAGGAAGAAGAGGGGGAGGAAGTGAAGCCAGTGTGATTCCAGGGTGACGGTGGTGGCTTCTGCTGCGAGAGCCAGAAATAAGTGCAGACCACGGGGACGGTGGCAGAGCAGCAACAGTGATTCATGTCTGACCACAAAGGAATAAGATTCTTCTGTTTGGATAATTCCACAAAAAACATGGCCTGTAACCAACACACTGTGAAATGGACAACAGATCTTGAAGAAATCAGAAGTTAAGTCTAAAACTATCTTGAAACAAACAATATTGGAGACACAAAATCTCAAATCTTAGAAACACAGCAAAAGCAATAATAACAAATGTATAGTAAGAAGCAACTAGATTTTTAAAGGCAAAATTTTCAAATAAACAACCTAACAAAGCATCTCAAAAATCCTGAAAAGAACAAAACCAAAATTGGTAAAAGAACAGAAATATCCATGATAGAAAAGTAACAAATGAAATAGTCTAAAAAATACAAATGTCCAGTGAAATGAAGAATTGTTTTCTTGCAAATATCAAGAAACACAACAAACTTGTGGCTGGAATGACCAAGATAAGAAAAGAAGAATGCAGGCCAGCGCGGGCATGGGGTGTCTGGGACTGTGGGCCTGGTGGAGATGAACCCTGCAGCATGGGGTGGGGTCTGGGCCTGCTCAATGCCAGGCTGTGCCCCCGCCTTCCTGACCCACTCTGACACCTTCTCTGAGCCTCATCCAACCCACAAATGGGGCCTGCCAGCGGGAGAGAGAGGACAAGACCCAGGCGAGGGCTCCCCAGCAGGATGGGGAGGAAGCGGCTGGGTATGGGTCCCTTCATTCCTTCATTTGATCATTCGTCCATCCTTTCCTGGAGCTCCCTGGGGTCAGTCACCAAGGCCATCACAGCCCCTGCCTTCGCGGGTCAGATGCCAAGTGCTGAGGGGGAGGCCAGGATGGGGGAGGGGGTGGGGGGATGCGACTCCCAGCAGACTGAGGTGGGTATGGAGGAGCTGGGCTGGGAGGGCCGTTCCTGGGGTCTGGTGACCAGGTGAGGGGGCGGCTGTCGAGAGCTGCTAGTTGGGGTGGCAGTGGTGTCTGACACCTGCTTTAGGGAGCTCTTTCTGGACGCTGGAAGTCGAGGTGGAGGCGGGAAGCCACGTGAGTCACAGAGCATGGTGGTTCGTGCTGCGGCCAGGTTGGTGGCTGGCGTGGCCAGGGTCCAGGGCTGACTCAGTGTAGCTGAGGCTGGGGTGTGTTGAGGGGTAGCAGCTGCCTCTGCTATGGGCCCCACTCTTTCCAGGCCCTGCCCTGGAGGGGGCGCCCATCACCTGGCCACATGTGGGGCAGGTGCTCGGCTGCCCAGAGGCCTTTGGTTTCAAACCAGGAGAGCAGACAGCTGGCTGGGCATGGCCTCACCCTGTGCCCTGCTGGAGGAAATCAGAGACGAGTGCAGCCCCCAGCCCAGCTCCTCTTGGTCAGGGCCCAGGGACAGCAAGGGCAGGGGGCAGGGGAATGACTGCGGCCCTGAGACCTCGGGACTGCTCCCATGGGGCCTGGACGGGGTGAGGGTTTACAGGTCTGGATGGACCCTGAGGAAGCTGTGAAATCAGTGGGCTTGGCAGAGACAGAGGTGGGGAGATGAGGGCCTAGGACATGCCTGGCTGAGCCCAGCCAACCCCTCCTGGAAGGCCCAGGAACTTGGCCACAGCGGGGGAGCAGAGACCTGGCCATCAGGGGAATGAGGAATGTTCTTGGCTTCCTCTGGGCCTGTTGCACTGTGTCTTGTTTTCTGGGAAACAAATGCAGGGTTCCAAGCCCCTTCCCACATACGTGGAGGCTGGCACATGTCAGCAGGCTCTCCTGAAGGTCACAGAATCCCCTGTGGCAACCCCATCCCCTGGTGCCCCCACAGGCAACCTTGAACATGACCTAGGCCTGGCGCTCCCCTGTCTTGTGGCTCCTCCTGCTGCTGGCTCAGGCCCGGTGGGAGGTGGAGTGGTGGCTGCCACTCCCACGTCCTGAGCTGATGGAGCCCCCTGGTCCCACCCTGAGTGGCCTCTCAGGAGTTCTTCATGCCCACAGCTGGCCCAAGGGTCCTACCCAGGATCCTCTGGGCCTCCTGGTCTGCCACTGTCTGCCTTACTTTCCCTGGACTTCTGACCCCTACCCGGCCTTGGGTCTCCCAGCTGGGCTTGAAGCCCTTAGTGACCCCTTAACCCTAGCCCTGCCCTTCCCCCAGCTCAGCTCCAAGCCAAAAGTCCTTCACTCCATGACCATGCCCGCCTCTGCCCCACGGCCTTGCCTGCCTCTCCTCTGACGCGGTCTCTCCTGCCCCGTGGTCCTTGCCCTCCACAGCACAACCTGCCCAGACCCCTTGGAGCTTCCTTCCAGCCGGGGGTCGCCTCTGTGCCTGCCTGGGGGACAGAGAGCCCAAGTGCTGACGCCACCTCCAGGAACCCCTGGGCCCTCAATGGAGTGGCCAAGCACAGGAGAGCCTGGGGCGAGGGAAGGATAGCACAGCACAGCCCGAGACCACCGCCCACTCATGGCTGACCAGTGGCCAGCTGCTCCTATGTTCACCACAGTGGGAGGGCCTGATCCAGGGTGGTCCTGGAAACCCGGAGCAGGTGAGGCTCCCCTGACCCTCTCCTCGTGACCTGCTCTGCCCTGGAGACCCCAGCTGGGAATGGGCTGTTGATGCCCAGTCTTCCTGAAGCCTGGGGGTCTCCTGGCCTCCCTGAGTGTTAACAGCTCAGCCCCATGAATGCCTATGGCTCCGGGGGCTTCCGGCTGCCTGCCATCCCCAGAAGGCAGCAACTCTGAGGCCAAGGAGGTGGGGCAGCGGGCCGAGGGCTGAGGGCCGAGGGCGACTGCAGCATGTGATGCCACAGGGTGGCCACGCATGGTTTCTGTCCGGGCCCACAGAACGCCCAGTGCCAGGGCGACCTGTGTGACCCCGGGACTGCCTCACTGACTGATGCTGGCACAGAGGAGGAAGAGACACAAGGAGTGCTCTTTCTGTTCGGTTTTTCCACAGACCCCCAGACTGTGCTAAAATAAACCCCTTCTCTGAAAAAAAAAGAATGCAAAAAAATAATATCAGAGATACAAAAGTATCTCGTAAAACTGATACCACAGAAAAACAAAGGATTACTAGGAACTACCATAAATAACTATAGAACATGGAAAACCTAAGATAAATAAATACATTTATTTATATATATTATATATAATATTATATATTATATATACATATATATATGTGATATATATACATATATGTATATATACATATATTATACATATATCAAAATTGTACCATGAACAAATGGAATACTGGAGTGCACCAATGACTAGTAATAAAATTGAATCAGTAAATGAAATTTCTCAATGAATAAAAACCTAGGACTAGATGGTTTTGCTGCTGAATTCCACTAAAATTTTAGTGAATCGTCTTCTCAAACTTTTCCAAAAAGCAAGAATCCCCCTAAATCCATCTGAAGAGGTAATGTTACCCTAATACCAAAACCAGATAGGGAAACAACCACCAAAAAGAAAACTATAAACCAACGTGCAGAAATCTAAACAAGATATTAGCAAATAGAGTACAACAGCACATTAAATTCTCATCCACCATGATCATGGAAAATTTTTCCAAGTAATGCAAAGATTATTCAACATATTAAATTCAGTAAGTGTAATGCATCACAATAAAAGAATGAAAAATGAAAATCTTTTATAATCATTTCAATGGATGCAGAAAAAGCATCTGATAGTATTCTACCCCATTCATTATCCAAATCTCAAAGAAATTAAGCATGAGAGGATCATAGATCAATATAATAAATGCTAAACAAGTCTTGACATACCACAATAGATATCATGCTAAATTGGAATACATTGAAGGTATCTTTTTTTTTTTTTTTTGACAGGCAGAGTGGACAGTGAGAGAGAGAGACAGAGAGAAAGGTCTTCCTTTGCCGTTGGATCACCCTCCAATGGCTGCCGCTGCAGCCGGCGCACCGCGCTGATCCGATGGCAGGAGCCAGGATCCAGGTGCTTTTCCTGGTCTCCCATGGGGTGCAGGGCCCAAGCACCTGGGCCATCCTCCACTGCACTCCCTGGCCATAGCAGAGAGCTGGCCTGGAAGAGGGGCAACCGGGACAGAATCCGGCGCCCCAACCGGGACTAGAACCCGGTGTGCTGGCGCCGCAAGGCAGAGGATTAGCCTATTGAGCCACGGCGCCGGCTGAAGGTATCTTTTTTAACTATCTAGCACAAAAGAAGAATATATACTCTCATTGCTCTTATAAATGTAGTGGAAATCTTAGCCAGAGAAATTAGGAAAAAATAAAAAAAGAGTTAAAAGACTGTATTAGTAGCAAAGAAATAATTCAAAATTTCCCTGTTTGCAGATGACATGTTTCTGTCTATAGAAAGACCTAGAAACTCTACCAACAGACTAATGCCAATAACAAATTTGTTGATAAATCATAGAGGAAGTGGAGCTGCTGAGACTGGCACTGGCCCTCACATAGGAGATGCCAGAGATGCAAGAAGCAGCTTAAACCCATGCTGTGCCACAAATGGCCAGCCCCAGCAATTTTATTTAAAAATCAAACATACCAGAAGAGAAAACACCAGAAGCCAGCAGACACAGCAGATATGTATTTCTCTAACTTTTGATTCTGTTTTAGAAATAGGCAGTGTGAACAGTACTGTAACACAAACATGCTTCTTCCTAGAGGCCGTGGACAGGACCATGGCCAGGCTGCCGGATAAAGGCCAGTGGGAGAACAAGCATTGTGGAGCAAGGAGGGGGACAGTGGAGGATGGTCACAGTGTAAGCACACAATAGTTTTCCAGAAATAGATCATGATTTGAAGAGAATCTATGAAGTACCTGAAAAACAATTCAAAACAGTGATCCTAAGGAAACTCAGTGAGATGCAAGAGCACATTGACAGTTAAAATAAATGAGAAAAACAATGCACATTGTGAATAAGAAAAACAACACAAATGAAGAAATCACTGGGGGCTGGCATTGTGGCGGAGTGAGTAAAGTTGTTGCTTGTAATGCTGGAATCACATATGGGTGCAAGTTTGCTTCCCAGCGGCCCTACTTCCTATCCAGAAAACTACTAATTGAGAAAATATTCATGTTACAGTAATACCCGAAAGAAAAGTAGGAAAGGGGCACCCATCTGGGTGCCAGCTCGAGTTCTGACTGCTCCACTTCCAATCCAGCTCTCTGCTATGGCCTGGGAAAGCACTAGAAGATGGACCCCTGCATCCACGGAGGAAGCTCCTGGCTTCTGGATTGGAGGGGCCCAGCCTTGGCTGTTTTTGGAGAGTGAACCAAGAGATTAAAGGTGACACACACCTCTCCCCCCTCCCTTTGCCTCTGCCTCTCTGTAACTCTGACATTCAAGCACATACATAAGGGGCTGGCGCCGTGGCTCACTTGGTTAATCCTCCACCTGTGGTGACAGTATCCCATATGGGCACCAGGTTCTAGTCCCAGTTTCTCCTCTTCCAGTCCAGCTCTCTGCCGTGGCCTGGGAAGGCAGTGGAGGATGGCTCAGGTGCTTGGGCCCCTGAACCCACATGTGAGACCAGGAGGAGGCACCTGGCTCCTGGCTTTGGATCGGCGTAGCACCATCCATGGTGGCCATTTGGGGGGTGAACCAACAGAAGGAAGATTTTCTTCTTGTATCTCTCTCTCACTGTCTAACTCTATCTGTCAAATAACTAACTTAACTAACTAAAAACAAATACATACATAAATCTTAAAAAAAAACTGTTGAGAAATATATTATGATGAAATTGTCAACTTAAGGATAAGGAGAGTATCCATAAGCAGAGAAAAGTCTCAAGTTACACACACAAGAAAACCATTGGACACACAGCAGATGTCTCAGCAGATGTCATAGAGACCAGAAGAGAAAAAGATGAAAAAAAAATCAAATACTTGAAAGAAAATATTTCCAACCAGGTCTATTACATCCAGTGAAACAATGCCTTGGAAGTGAAAGAGAAAGTTTTTCCCAGAGGAGAAAACCCTGAAAAAATTCACCACTGGACCAGTACTACAAGAAATCCTAAATGGACTCCTACATTAGAAATAACCATCATGAAAATATACAAGAGAACTAAATTCACTAATAGATATACAAAATAAGAAAAAGAGGATTCAACCTTATAAAACAAGACTACCAATATACTAAATAATAAAAATAATAGAGGCAGAGATTGAGAAATAAAGCAATCACTAATCAATTGACAAAATGGCAGGACTTTTTTTTTAAACATTTATTTGGACAGGCAGAGTGGACAGTGAGAGAGAGAGACAGAGAGAAAGGTCTTCCTTTACCATTGGTTCACCCCCCCCAGTGGCTGCTGCGGATGGCGCGCTGCAGCCAGTGCACCGCCCTGATCCAAAGCCAGGAGCCAGGTGCCTCTCCTGGTCTCCCATGCGGGTGCTGGGCCCAAGCACCTAGACCATCCTCCACTGCACTCCCGGGCCACAGCAGAGAGCTGGCCTGGAAGAGGGGCAAACGGGACGGAATCCAGCGCCCCGACCGGGACTAGAATCCAGTGTGATGGCGCTGCAGGCGGAGGATTAGCCTATTGAGCTGCGGCGCTGGCCAGGACTTACTTTTTATCTATCAATATTTAGCTTGGATATTAATGATTAAAATTCTCCAGTCAAAAGAAAAAGTTTGGTCAAGTAACTTTTTAAAAAGTATGACCCGCGGGCGCCATGGTTCACTAGGCTAATCCTCCGCCTTGCGGTGCCAGCACACTGGGTTCTAGTCCTGGTCGGGGCGCCGGATTCTGTCCCAGTTGCCCCTCTTCCAGGCCAGCTCTCTGCTGTGGCCAGGGAGTACAGTGGAGGATGGCCCAAGTGCTTGGGCCCTGCACCCCATGGGAGACCATGATGAGTACCTGGCTCCTGCCATCGGATCAGCGCAGTACGCAGGCTGCAGCGCACTGGCTGCAGCGCGCTGGCCGCGGCGGCCATTGGAGGGTGAACCAACTGCAAAGGAAGACCTTTCTCTCTGTCTCTTTCTCTCACTGTCCACTCTGCCTGTCAAAAAATAAAAAAATAAAAATAAAAAAATAAAAAGTATGACCCAACTTTATATTCCTACAAGAAACTTACTTCACAGGTAAAGTTACACAAAGACAGAAACTGAGTAATGAGAAAAAGATTTAAGATACAAGTAGAAAACACAAACTGTAATAGCTATACTCATATCAGACAAAAGACTTTACATCAGTATCTGTAAAACAGATACAAAGGACATTATATATTGACAAGAGACCCAATTCAGCAAGAAGACAAAACAGTCTTAAAAATACATACACCTAACACAGTAGCATCCAAATATATCAAGCAAATATTATTTTAACAAAAGAAACAGACTCCACTGCAGCACAGTGGGGGACTTTAACTGTTAACAATGGACAGAATATCTTGGCAGAACATCAATGAAGATCAAAAAGAGTTAAAACATACCATACAGCAAATGATCCTAATGATCCTATTAAACAGCTGCACATTCTTCTCACCAAATCATGGAACACTTTCCAGGACAGACCATATATTAGACAAATCTAGTATCAATAAAGTTTAAAAATTGAAATCATACCATGACTGTTCTCTAACAAGGCAGGAAAAAAACTGGAAATCAACAAAAATCAAAGAAAATATACAAATATATGGAAATTGAACAACATACTCCTAAATGTCCCATGGGTCACTGAAGAAATTCAAAAGCAAATGAAAAGGACAAGAGCAGAAGTAAATCAAATTGCAAATTTTTGAAAGTATAAAATAAACAAGAATACAAAAAATTGTTTAAAAAATTAAATAAGAACTTTAAAATTGACAAAGCAAAAGGGAGAAAAAATACAACGGATGCCACAGGAATACAAATGTTGGCAAGAAAGTGAATTGTCCAAGTATACTGTAACAAATTAGAAATCTTGAAGAAATGCATAAAC